>NC_082741.1:19137500-21637500 GCF_016772045.2 Ovis aries | reverse complement strand
CTAGATCCCACGTGCTGCCAGGAAGACCGAAGACCCCACGTACCACAACTAACACCTGGTGCCGTCAAATAAATTAATTCATTAAAAAAAATCTGTAGACTATCTAAGCCCCAACACTTTGGAATGTAATCCTCTTTGTAGATTCTGCCTTTAATGAGGTGATTAAGTTAAAAGGAGGTCACTAGGGTGGGCCCTAGTCCAAGCTGATGGTTCTCTATATAAAAAGAAAGGGGGAAATTCCCTGGAAGGCCAGTGGTTAGGGCTCAGATCTTTCACTGCCAAGGGCCCAAGTTCAATCCCTGGCCTGGAAACTAAGACCCAGAAGAAAAGCAGCATGGCCGGAAAACAAAGAGGAAATTAGGACACACAAGATATCAAGGATGCATGGACATAAAGGGACAGGAGGACACGAGAATGCGGGTGCCTGCTCATCAAGGAAAGAGAACTCCAGAGACACCACACTGTCAACACCTTAATCCTGGATTTCTAGCCTCCAGAACTGGGAGAAAACAATTTTCTGTTGTTTAAATCTCGTGTATTTCTGGTGGCCACCTGAGAACATTAATGTGTTCTTTAGATCAGGAGTCCCTAGAGAGGGTTCACCTCAAGGACAGTAGGGGGTATGCAGGTGATGACTCGGCTTCCAGCTGACTCCCAAACATCAACAAATGTCGCCCACCCAGATCTTCCAGGACGCAGCCTGCTCCTGTGGACCCCATCTTGCAGACCACTACTGCTAAATGTCCCCACACAAATCTCTTTCTGCCCCGCCCCCTTTGTTTGTTTCTTTGTTTGTTTGACTTCTCTCCTAGACTCTGAGGGACAGAACCTTGAGAATAGAGTGAGGCCTGTGCTCACACCATCCTGGATGTGAAGGAGAGTATGTGTTTTAACCCCCCCAGCCCCCCCCCCAAAAAAAAAACAGACAACAACAAAAGGAAGAAAACCCAAAGCTGTCAAGCAGAAGCTTGTCACCAAGTGTACAGAAAAACCTTTACATGATAGGTTAGGAAGAAGCACAGGACATGATTTCAACCTCTTCTTCAGGGAAGGTTTCTGGGAAGGAGGATAGCATGCTTTCTGTAGATGGATTGAGGGCAGATGAATTTATTGGAAGGCATTGGGTAGCCAGGAAAGGAATATGAGTGGAGAGGGGTATGTCATCCATTCTGTCAAGTTCCAGAAGTTTCTATGATACGGGCCACGGTCACAGGTCTCCCAGAGGTCAGGGAGAAAGGAACGTTTGGTGACCTCATCAAAGCCTGGCCCATAGAAGCCTGGCTCTCGGCAGCCAACATCAGGCTTCCAGAGCATCCACCAGGCTCAGGAAATGACCTACTGGGAACACTCTGGTAGTCCTGGGGTGGTTAGGACTCTGCACTTTCACTGCTGAGGGCATGGATTCTATCCTTAGTTGGGGAACTAAGATCCTGCAAGCTGCTTTGGCTGGCCAACAAAAGAAACCAAAAAAGAAAGACAGACATGACCTATTCCTGCCTTTCGTTCCGCGGACAACCCCAAGGCCAACTCCAGTCCAGGTCCATTGCTGTGGTCAAGGAGGAAGCTCCCTGGGGCTTGTGGCCGTGGAGTGATATGTGGTCAGCCTGAGTGTCCACCAACAAGGCTGATCATCTCACACCAACTGAGAAGTTGGTACCCAGGAGGAGATCAGGCCCCTGGGACAGGGCCGTGTGAGAAGTGGGCTCTACAAGGTGTCCAAAAGGCACACCTTTCAAGACAGCGATAATCCAGGTGGCTAGCCTCTATCCACTTCCTCCATCTCTAGGGGAGAGCTTGGCCCTTCCATTGTTCTCACAAATCTTTTCCTCTTCTACTCTCCCTGGAACAGCTTTATCTCAAGAAATTGTTGTTGTTCTTTTGCTCGGTTATATCCGCAACCCCAGGGACTTTAGCGCACCGGACCTCCCTGTCCCTCACCGTTTCCTGAAGTTTGCTCCACTTCATGTCTAGTGCATTGGTGATGCCATCCAGCCATCTTATTCTCTGTTGCCCTCGTCTTCTGCCCTCAATCTTGCCCAGCATCACGGACTTTCCCAGTGAATCAGCGGCTTATACCGCATGACCAATATAGTGGACCTTCAGCTTCAGCATCAACCCTTCTAACAAGTACTCAGGGTTGATCTCCCTTAAGATTGACTGGTTTGAACTCCTTGCTGTCCAAAGGACTTCCAGGAGTGTTCACCAGCACCGCAACTCGAAGGCAACAATTCTTTGGCGCTCTGCCTTCTTTGTGGTCCAGCTCTCACAACCGTACATGACCACTTGGAAGACCATAGCCTTGACTCTACAGACCTTTGTTGGCAGAGTAACGTCTCTGCGTTTCAACACACTGTCTAGGTTTGTCATAGATTTCCTGCCAAGAAGCAACCGTCTTTTGATCTCATGGTTGCAATCACCATTGCAGTGATTGTACAGCCCAAGAAGAGGAAATCTGTCAGTACTTCCACCTTTTTGCTTCTATTTACCATGGAGTAATGGGGCTAGATGCCATGATCTTAGTGTTTTGAGTATGTAGGTTTAAGCTGGCTCTTTCACTCTCCTCCTTCATCCTCACCTAATCAGTGCAGAGCGTCTGGCTTCTTGCTGCTTCTTCCCTCAGTTCGAATTCCCTGAGTAAGAAATCATAAAGGGATGGTTTTGTAGCTTCAATGCAAGGGTGGGACAGAGAGGGCCCAAAACATGGGATCATGACACATTGAGAAACTCAACCAACGACGACTTGCACCACCTGTTTACCTACAGGATTAAAGGTGACGTGAACATGTTAGTCAGTCCTATCTGATGCTTTATGACTTCATGTACTGTAACCCAACAGGCTCCTCTATGGAACTCTCCAGGAAAGAATACTGGAGTGGATTGCCACTCCCTTCTCCCAGGGGATCTTCCTGATTCAGGGACTGAATTCTGAGCCTCCTGCATTGCAGGTGGACTCTTTACCACCTGAGTCACCAGGAAATCTCAAACCAAGGCAGTGCTAATTTCCAGGACATTACTATAGCAAAATTTTGGTGGTTCATGCCGGTCGCAGCTTCTCGGTCACAAAAAGTTGTATAGTTGGAGCCCACCACTCTGAAGGGGTGCTGTTGTTTGGTTTAGCTGCTAAATCTCCTCTGACTCTTAGAGGACTTGGTCTCAGTAAAGAGCTCTGGTGGGAAAAGAGAATTAGTTAAAAGCCTTAGTATGGCCAGGTTGGCAGAGAACTAGGATTTGGAGGAAATTTTATCTTTACCATTTGGCTTAAGCTAAATGCCTCAGGAATAAGGTTTTATTTAAAAAAAAAAAAAGTTACAGATGAATGACACCAAGGAGAAAAATGCCAAGTTACACTCAACACTGAAATATTGAACTCATCAGTGACATTTTTGGACGATCGGGAATAGATTTCCAGCAGCCTTTGAGTAAATATTTGTGTGTGAAAGTGTTTATTCATGTAAAAACAGAATAAAACGTGTGGGGATATGAGCGACATAAACGCACATTTGGACAATGGATTCGGGGATGTTGGGTTGTCTCTTAGCAACTGGAGGCTTGCCTGGCTGCTCAGTCGTGCATGCAATGCAGGAGACCCAAGTTCAATCCCTGGGTTGAGAAGGTCTCCCGGAAAAGAGATCTGTTACCCACTGTAGTATTCTCAGCTGAAGAATTCCATAGGCAGAGAAGCCTGGCAGCTTACAAACCATGGAGTCCCAAAGAGTCAGACACGGCTGAGCAGTGGGAAAACGGGCATGGGCTGGTGGGTCCCAGAGGCTCCAGGTGGACTGCGGGTGAATATCACCCAGGACTCTGGGGCTGATTTTGCACAGTGAACCCATTTTGGCACCGCCAGGGTATGAGATGGAGGATTTGCATCTGCTGAATCCACTGGGGAAAATGCTCCAGTCCAGGGCCTGGGTGAGGGTCCCTTGGAAGACGGTTCCTCTAGTGATGCTCACTCCTGGACACTTAGTTCAGCTACCAAAGAGGGAATCAATGCAACGCATTCATACAGACAGACTAGGCCGCATCCTCTCAGCTTTTATCACTGTGTTCAAGGCAGAGCGACAACCTGCTATTGAGAATTTCCTATGTAGTCAGAAGTCTTAGAGGAAAACAAGAATTGTAATTTGGACTTAGATTGGAGCCACTTCAGCAATGATGCTTATGTAACTTTTTATCTTCTCTGGACTGCTTAGGAGCTGCAATTTCCCCTCACGGTCCCTCCTTGTCATCTCGAGAATCACCTACTTTCCACAGCTCACCTGGAGCCTAAAACAGCTCAGGACAAATGTGGCAGGTGGGAGGGAGAAACAGAGCTTCGGACTTCAAACCTCATGCCTGATGGACCAATGTCCTCCTTGCTTAATTATTTGTGATCGCCTCAGCTAAGACATCATTCTCTCGGAAAGAATTCCCAAGGGCATCACACCTGACCGCCACCGTTCGGACTCCCAGAAAGAAGTCCGCTTTGACAGCATCTAACCTAGGCCACACCTCTGACCCTAGTCAGGAAGGTGACCTGACAAGAAGCCCGGGGACAGAGCGGCAGCATCGTGAGGACTTTCGAGTGACCCGGGCACCCTGGCAATGTCCACAGCAGGCACAGAGTACACGTCCTGATGGTAACGAAAGAGAGAGGCCCATTCTGGTCTACGGAGCTGGCGCCATGCCTTACCTGAGCACCCGGTGCAGGCGGCTCTCGAGGAAGGAGATGGAGTTCAGCTAGAGCTCCTACAGGTGGGGCAGGTTCAGGAACTGGGCCGTGAGCTGGGTGATGCAGTGCTCCTCCTGTTTGGGGGGTTGTGTGCGGCAACACGTGGATGCGCCAGAGCGGCAGCCGGGGCAGGTTGCCCATCTGGCCCAGGTGCAGCACAAACCTGCCCAAAGTGGCCCGATTCCAGGTGCAATTCACCTCCAAGTCCTCGACACAGTCCAGCTGTACCACCTTCAGGATCCTCCTGATGCTCCGCGTGGGCATGGTGGAGATGCTGAGCTTCTGGCAGCTCAGGTGCAGCAGGCTCCTCCTGTTTGGCCTTCTTCAGCAGGTAGCTGAGGGTCTGTTTCAGGGTGTCCTCCTTGAGGCACAGGTCAAGCAGCACCTGCACAGGGGCCTGTGCCGGCTTTAGCCCACCTGCACCTCCACCCTGCACCTCTTCTGCATGGACTGGGCTGGCTCGGGCTCCAGCAACAAGCAAACACTGTCCATGTGGCTGGATCACATGGTCCAGATGTCCTGGTGGGCTTTCCAGTGCAAGTTCAGCAGCTGCAGCTTCCACTGCCTGCAGGGCCACAGGAGACACGCTGAGCTGTGCAGAGGCTGACTGGCACCAGGACCACGCGAGGGCTCTGCACTCCATATACCACCGCTCCCCCGGCTTCAGGAACCCACTTGGTCCCTACCTTAAGGGACACTGGTGGGGAGCACATGCCTTTCGTCCCTTCTGCCCCTCAACCAGTCCTGTACATCCGGAGGCCTGTCCAAGTGAACCCCTCATCCTCCTGCTCTGGCTGCATCTTGCTCACACCCCCAGGCCCCACCAGTCTGCCAGGTTGACCTTACCTGGGTTGGACCCTCTGAGCAAGCACGACGTCCAGGTCATCGAGTGGAGCCTGGAAGGTGTCCAGATGAGGATGGTGTTCCTTCATCAGGGTCCCCAGCAGAGGCAGGGGAAGGGCCTGGACTGCACCACCACTTTCAGGGCCTGGGTGTGCCTCCCGGCAAAGGCCACCATAAACAGTGGCGGGAAGAGCTCTAGGGGCAGCTCCTCCAGGGCCACCATGGCCAAGGCCTCATTCCACAGCAGACTCTGGCCCGCCAGGCCCAGGAGTTGGGGTGGGTCCTGGACACCCGTTCTGAAGAACCTAATATGGAGTGAGTCGTGGGGGGATGTCATAGAGCAAGTGGGGGCACGGTCTTCTCTGGCCAAGGAACCGGGGAGAACTTGCTGTCCCTCCATCCAGGGAGAACCCAAGGCAGGCTCAGAGACATCCTCTGGCCACAAAGACACAGTTTTGGCCACACTTGTACCAGGACAAGCATCTCTCCAGGCAGCAAAAAAAAAAAAAAAAAAAAAGGGACAAGGTAGCCTCTTGCCCCAACCCGTATCTACCAGTTTCTGCATTTATTCCTAGCCCTGCTGGCCAGTAGATACTTAGGAGCCTGACAGCTGGCCCCACTTTCTTCAGAGAAAGCTTCTGATTATTACTCAAGGGCTGAAAACAGGAATAAGGAGGTTAGTCCACACAGTCTGTCTCTAAACTCCAACCAATAACTCACGCAATGGGTGTTGTTATGTCACTTAATAAAAAAGACATACCTTACACTCTGTGTCTCTTCTACAAATGTTACTACCATTCAGTTCAATGGAGCAAAACATCCACATGCAGAAAAAAGCCGCCACTATTTAATATATTCTACAGATTGTTTTTAATTCCATGGAATTAAAAAACAGTTTTCAGCTTTTAAAACAAAAAGAAACCCCCCAAAATTTTAAGCTAGTAAAATCACAAACCTATAAAATGATATGAACCATAATCACTGGTAACACACTACAATGTAAAATGTCACCAGATCCTAATTAGGTATCTTTCATTAAATCAATTCCTGGGACTTCCCAGGCAGTTCAGTGAGGAGGACTCTGTGCTTTCACTGCAGGGGCATGAGCTCTATTCCCATTAGGGAACTATGACCCCAGATTCTATTTGGTGTGACCGTATCCCCTCACTCTCACCATACGCTATGCCATGCCCCCCCTGCGCACCCCCTGCCAAATTCTGTTTGGTTAAGAAATATGGTAAAGCTGGCGGAGGAATAGGACAGGGAGACCACTTTCTCCCTCACAAATTCATCAAAAGAACATTTCAGCGATGAGCAAATTCCAAGAAACAACTTCTGAATGCTGGCAGAGGACTTCAGGCACCCGGAAAAGCAGATCATTGTCTTCAAAAACAGGTAGGAAAAAATATAAAAGATGAAAAAAGAGACAAAGGAGGTAGGAAGGGAGCTCCGTCCTGGGAAGGGAATCCCGTTCTGGGCAGGGAATCTTAAGAAGGGAGGTTTCCAATGTGGCGAGCTTTGGAAGCACAGAGGGCAACGTAGCAGGAAAGAAACATAAATACATAATTCAAACCAACAGATTACAAGCCCAACAGTAACTCCCCCAGCGGAAAAGCAGCACAGACGCCTGCATCCGACACTAGCAAGTGGGGGCAGGGCAGGGAGGCGCAGGAGGCATGGGCTGCAGTGCTTTTTAAGAATCAGGCAGGAACACCCCGCACATAACCACAATGAACGAACCTGCGCTAGCAAACCAGACTGTGGGACAGCTACCACGTGAAAAGCCCGATCACAAGACACCACCAGGACCGCACACAGAACAAAGGATGGAACAGAAATAGCCGGTTACAGACCATTCCCCGCCGGTGACTGGCAGCCAGAACCGTATGGGCTGGAAGGGGGTGATCGCAGCCCCGGAGAGACTTTACCTACAAAACTGTAAGCAGGCTTCTTTGCTAAGGCTTCTGGGGGTTCTGGACAGTCACCATCCACCTCACAAGGGGCACCAGTGGTACATCCAGAAAACTAGCAGCAGAGACGGGAAAGGCGATAAGTCACAGTGACCGCGCTCACCACACACCTGAGCTACTCGGACGCGGGAAGGACACAAAAGGCAGTCCCAACCGAACCTGCGCCTCTGAGGGCTTACCTGAGCACCGAACCTGAGTTCGGCTTAGACCTGGGAGGTGCGTGCAGCCTAAGGCCGGCCTCAGACCCTGGAGCAACGTAGAGCCTGAGCGGTGTGCACCATGAGCAGGGGCAGGCCCAGTGGGCCTGAGACACTGAAAGCACACACAGGTGTTAGTTCTTTGCAGCATCCCTCCCTCCCCACAGTGCAACTCAACAAGAGAGCCAAAAAAATAAAAAATAAAAAGTGTCCACCATGCCCTCCCCCCCCACCCCTTATTAGGACGGAAATCAGACACTGAAGATACCAGCAAACAGAAGAAATTAAATGGAGGGAACCGCCTTGGAAATAACCCCACAACACCAGAGAAAGGGCCAGAAATATCGTTACTATTTTTATGACCATTTCTTTTTCTTTTTTTCTTTTTCGCTGATGTTGTTGTGTGGTAGATTTTTCTTCTTTTCTTTTTCTTCTTCTTCTTTTTTTTAACTTTTAGAAATATTTAAGTCCTCTATTTATCCTTTAATTTTTATTCTTATAACCTACTCTTACTTAAAAAGAAACCTATTTTTTAAAGCAAACACTGTATATAGTCTTTGTGTGGTTGTTGTTGTTGTTTTAATAGTTCTTGTGGCTTTTTTTTCTTCTTCTTCTTTTCCTTAATATTGCATTTTTAAAAATCCAACCTCTATTCTAGATTTTTAATCTTTGCTTTTTGGTATTTGTTGTCAATTTTGTACATTTAAAAACCCAAACTTCACTACCCAATTTTACCTGAGAGCGAGATTACTGGATTGACCACTCTCTCCTCCTTTGGACACTCCTTTTTCTCCACCAGGTGGCCTCTGTCTCTTCCCTCCCCCTTCTCTTCTCTACCCAATTCTGTGAATCTCCGTGTTCCAGACGGTGGAGAACACTTCAGGAACTGGTTACTGGCTGAATCTGTCTCTCCGTTTTTCATTTCCCTCTTTTATCCTACTGGCCACCTCTGTCTACTTCCTCCCTCTCCTCTTCCCTGTATAACTCCGTGAATACCTCTGAGTGTTCCAGACAGTGGAGCACACATAAGGATGTGATAGCTGGCTAGCTTGCTCTCTCCTCTTTTTTTTTTTTCCTCTCTCTCTCTCCTCTTTTGACCCCACCTCATCTCATTCCAGTCACTTCTAACTACCCCCTCCCTCTTCTCTCCTCCATGTAACTCAGTGAACCACTCCAGTTGCCCCTCACTGTGGGTAAACCTTTCATCTTTAACCTAGATGTGTTATCATCGGTGCTGTATAGGTGGAGAGGTCTTGAGGCTACTGTAAAAATAAAACTGAAAACCAGAAGCAGGAGGCTTAAGTCCAAACCCTGAGAACATCAGACAAGTCCTGACTCCAGGGAACATTAATTGATAGCAGCTCATCAAATGCCTCCATACCTACACTGAAACCAAGCACCACCCAAGGGCCAACAAGTTCCAGAGTCAGACACACCATGCAAATTCTCCAGCGACACAGGAACACAGCCCTGAGCTTCAACATACAGGCAGCTCAAAGTTACTCCAAAACCATTGGCGTCTCATAACACATTACTGGTCACTCCATTGCACTCCAGAGAGAAGAAATCCAGCCTCACCCACCAGAACTCCAACACAAGCCTCCCAAACCAAGAAATCTTGACAAGCCACTGATACAACCCCACCCACAGTGGAGAAACTCCATAATGAAGACAACGCCACAAATTCCCAGAATATAGAAAGGCCAACCCAAACGCAGCAATAGAACCAAGATGAAGAGACAGAGGGATACTCAGCAGGTAAAGAACAGGAGAAATGCCCACCAAATCAAACAAAAGAGGAAGAGATAGGGAATCTACCTGAGAAAGGATTCCAGATATTGATACTGAAAGTGATCCAAAATCTTGAAATCAAAATGGAATCACAGATAAATAGCCTGGAGACAAGGATTGAGAAGATGCAAGAAAGGTTTAACAAGGACCTAGAAGAATAACAACGAGTCAATAGATAATGAATGACTCAATAAATGAGATCAGAAACACTCTGGAGGCAACAAATAGTAGAATAACAGAGGCAGAAGATAGGATTAGTGAAATAGAATGGTAGAAATAAATGAATCAGAGAGGAAACAAGAAAAACGAATTAAAAGAAATGAGGACAATCTCAGAGACCTCCAGGACAATATGAAACGCTCCAACATTCGAATTATAGGAGTCCCAGAAGAAGAAGACCAAAAGAAAGACCATGAGAAAATCCTCCAGGCGACAATAGTTGAAAACCTCCCTACAGTGGGCATGGAAATAATCACCCAGTCCCAAGAAAACCAGAGATTCCCAAACAGGATAAACCCAAGGCAAAACACCCCAAGACACATATTAATCAAATTAACAAAGAGCAAACACGAGAACAAATATTAAAAGCAGCATGGGAAAAACAAGAAATAACACATGAGGGGATTCCCATAACGGTAACAGCTGATCTTTCCAAAGAAACTCTTCAGGCCAGGAAGGAATAGCAAGACATACTTAAAGTGAAGAAAGAGAATAACCTACAGCCCAGATTACTGTACCCGGCAAGGATCTCATTCAAATACGAAGGAGAAATCAAAAGCTTTACAGACAAGCAAAAGCTGAGAGAACTCAGCACCACTAAACCAGCTCTCCAACAAATGCTAAAGGATATCCTGTACACAGGAAACACAAAAAGGGTGTTTAACCCCAAACCCAAAACAAAGGAAATGGCAACGGGATCATAATGATCAGTAATTACCTTAAACGTGCTTAGTCACAGCTCCAGAAAGCTATTCTCTTTTCCTTCTAAGGACAGGCTTACCTCTGTGGGGCTTGGTATTTAAGTATTCCCTTTGGTTAGATTCCCTGCCTTCAACCCCAGCTCAGTGCTGACAACCTTCAGGTGTCAAATAGCATACTATGCAACTGGTGCATTTTACATTCTTACCAAAGAAAGTAAGTGTCAGTTGTATCTCCACAGTATTAATTTAGCCACAAGGAATCTTCGGCAAAACTAAACAAAACGTTAGAGAGATGACAGCACTTCTACGAAATATGTTGTCAGCTTTACAAACGACCTATAAACTACAAAGTCATCACGAAATAGACATCTACTTAATACACATTTCATTATTAGATTCTTTCTTTGTATATAACCATTTTATACTTTCAGATTTGCAACTGGTACTTTTTCAAATGAAACTGGTGCTTTTTTTTGCTTGTTTTTAAGCCAAGATTTAACTGATGTCTTTAAGATGTTCATTTCAACATTGACATCATTCATAACTCCAAATACATAAAAGATGATGACAAAAACATCATAAATACAAAAAATAAAAATGTAGTTATATTATTATAGCCTCCGATAAATGCTAGCAAAACTGGAACAGAAGCATTGTAAAAACATTTAGTGATGTTTCAACATTTTTCTAACCTTTTTTGATTTCATCTTTCTCATGTGCTTTAGAATGCATTACAACATCAGTAGAGTATTGGGCTTCCGTGGTGGCTCAGAGGGTAAAATGTCTGCTTGAAATGGAGCCCTGGGTTCTAATCCTGGGTTAGGAAGATCCCCTGAAGAAGGAAATGGCAACCCATTCCAGTATTCCTGCCTGAGAATCCTATAGATGGAGGAGCCTGTAAGGCTACAGTCCATGGGGTCGCAAAGGGTCAGACACGACTGAACGACTCCACTTTCACTTTAGTCGAGTATTGTCATATGTTTAAAAATCTATAAAAATATGGTAAATAATACCGGTACAAATTTCATCATTAAACATACATATTCAGCTGTTTTAATGCATGATGAGAGAACTCTGAAACAACTTGCGTTTTCATTGTTATTGGTGACCATGCCTGAGCTGCCTTTTGAGAAATCTATGTGCAGGTCAGGAAGCAACATTTAGAACTGGACATGGAAAAACAGACTGGTTCCAAATAGGAAAAGGAGTACATCAGGCTGTATAATGTCACCCTGCTTATTTAACGTCTATGCATAGTACATCATGAGAAATGCTAGACTGGACAAAACACAAGCTGGAATCAAGATTGCCGGGAGAAATTTCAAGAACCTCCGATATGCAGATGACACCACCCTTATGGCAGAAAGTGAAGAGGAACTAAGAAGCCTCTTGATGCAAGTGAAAGAGAGTGAAAAAGTTGGCTTAAAGCTCATCTTTCAGAAAATGAAGATCATGGCTTCTGGTCCCATCACTTCATGGGAAATAGATGGGGAAACAGTGGAAACAGTGTCAGAGTTTATTTTTGGGGCTCCAAAATCCCTGCAGATGGTGACTGCAGCCATGAAATTAAAAGATGCTTACTCCTTGAAAGAAAAGTTATGACTAACCTAGATAGCACGTTCAAAAGCAGAAACATTACTTTACCGACTAAGGTCTGTCTAGTCAAGGCTATGGTGTTTCCTGCGGTCATGTATGGATGTGAGTTGGACTGTGAAGAAAGCTGAGCACCGAAGAATTGATGCTTTTGAACTATGGTGCTGGAGAAGACTCTTGAGAGTGCCTTGGACTGCGAGGAGATCCAACCAGTCCATTCTGAAGGAGATCAGCCCTGGGACTTCTTTGGAAGGAATGATGCTAAAGCGGAAACTCCAGTAGTTTGGCCACCTCATGTGAAGAGTTGACTCATTGGAAAAGAACTCTGATGCTGGGAGGGATTGGGGGCAGGCGGAGAAGGAGACGACAGAGGATGAGATGGCTGGATGGCATCGCTGACTCGATGGACGTGAGTCTGAGTGAACTTCGGGAGTTGGTGACGGACAGGGAGGCCTGGCGTGCTGCATTTCATGGGGTCACAAAGAGTCAGACACAACTGAGTGACTGAACGGAACTGAACTGAACGGAACTGAAGCTAGGGACTGTTGGTGGCAGAGGTAGAGGCCCCAGTCTGTGTATCCAATGTTGGAGTGATGGAATACAGTTAAAGTGACTGTAAACATAGGGAATTTAGAAAGATGGTAACGATAAACCTGTATGCGAGACAGCAAAAGAGACACAGATGAATAGAACAGTCTTTTGGACTCTGTGGGAAAGGGAGAGGGTGGGATGATTTGCGAGAATGGCATTGAAACATGTATAATGTCATATAAGAAAAGAATCGCCAGTCTAGCTTCAGTGTAGGAGAGGATGCTTGGGACTGTTGCACGGGGTTGACCCAGAGGGATGGTAAGGGGAGGGCGGAGGGAGGGGGTTTAGGATTGGGAACACGTCTACACCCGTGGAGGGTTCATGTTGGTGTCTGACAAAACCAATGCACTATTGTAAAGTACAATATAAATAAATAAAGTGACTGTAAACAAAGAAACAGAAAAGAGTTTCTCTTCAGAAATAAAATGTTCAGAATTGATTTTCATACTGAGGGAAGGCCTTTTCACCTACTAAGTATTAGTGAACATTCTGGCTAGATATAGTTTTGCTTGAACTTTATGCTAGACAGCCTATTTTTGACCTGGGAAACACATATTGTACATCTGCTTTAACCATGGAGGAGAGTCACTGGGTATTCACTGGAATGGGAAAGTAAAAATCTGTTGCAGTTGTCTTTCATCAGTGTACCCTCTGGGGAAGTCAGGATATGAAAATGAGATTGTGCATTTCTGTGCTTTGGAGTTATGTGTTCCTAGTTAGTGAAGATAATTAAGAAGTGTAATGATTCCAGATTCTCGCCTAGGAAAACACTAACATCACTCTTGTCAGACCTGTATTTTGTGGTTAACAGGATCCTTTTCCCACGAGATATGTTTCATTCATGTACTTTCAACTTTAAAGAATTTTCTCTGTGTCCTGGCTCTGCCCCTACAGCTTCAGAACACTCCTCTTTAAACTGTACGGAAGACCATTTCCCAGGCTATGGTTCTTGAGTTTATTTTTATTTTTCTCCTAATTTTAGTATATATAATTTATTGGGTATTTTTATCATTATGGCATAATTTTCTTCAAACTTCGTACTGAAAGTTGTCTCCTATTTAATCATGACATGTGATCAGTGAGTCCACATACTAAGGAATGACAATTGGCACTTTTTAGCAGAAACCAGGGCTTCCCTGGGAGGTAAGCTGCCTAAGAATCTGATGCAATGCAGGAGACCCCAGTTTGATTTCTGGTTTGGGAGGATGCTCTGGAGAAGCAACAGGCCACTCCCTCCAGGGTTCTTTAGGTTTCCCTGGTGGTTTAGATAGCAAACAATCCATCTGCTATGAGAGAGCCACTGGAAGACTGGCCTAACAACCCACTCCAGTATTCTTGCCTGAAGAACACCCATGGACAGAGGAGCTTGATGGGCTATATTCCAGACACTCACAAAGAACCAGACATGACTGTGAGTATGAGCAGACCAGAAACCAAAATATATTTTTAAGAAATCCTTGAAAACCTTGAAATTTGGAAGTGTTCCTTAGAAAGAGCATGTTAACCCTGAAAAAAAAAGAAAAAAACACCATAAAGCAATGAACTTTACTGCTCTCTTTTCCCTATAAGATCAGAAGAGAAATGGAGTGTCATTTCCCTTTTTAGAAGCTAGTTGTTCTAGTAGAAACTATGAAATGATTAAATAAATTATTGAAACCTACTGAAATGCTGCTTTCAAATAAATAAATAAATAAATAAAATCCAATTCAAGACGGATACCAAAGCAAGAACATAATCGATATCACTTGCTGTTGTGAGACATGGCTTCAAAAGAGAACCAAATTAATGTATATAATGACTGGCTAAATTCTCTGGCAATACGTTATAAAAACTTGCAGTCAACATTGAAAGGGATTTTTACACACAATAAAATAAAAATGCCTTTTACTTATGCATACTTCTAATAATCAAAAGCACTGACTACTTTTCAGACATTCCAGGCCAAGGACATTTAAACAAACTACCTACTTTATCTGCCAAAACAACACTGCTAGGCCCTTCTCCTTCTGCACTCAAGCTTTCCCAGCATCAGGGTCTTTTCCTATAGTTAGCTCTTTGCATCGGGTGGCGAAAGTACCAGAGTTTCAGCTTCAGCAAAAGTACTTCCAATGAATATTCAGGGCTGATTTCCATCAGGATTGACTGCTTTGATCTCCTTGCAGTCCAAGGGACTCGCAAGAGTCTTCTCCAACACCACAGTTCAAAATCATCAATGATTCCATGTGCAACTTCCTGTATAGTCCAACTCTCCCATCCATACATGAGTAATGGAAACTCCATAGGTATGACCTGATAGACCATTAATTGCAAAGTAATGCCTCTGCTTTTGCATATGCTCTTTAGGTGGTTACAGCTTTTCTTCATAGGATCTAGCACCTTTTAATTCCGCGGCTGCCCTCACCATCTGCAGTGATTTTGGAGCCTGAGAAAATAAAGTCTATCACTGTTTCCATTTTTCCTCATGATTTCCCTATTTCATGTGAAGTCACGGGGCCAGATGCCATGATCTTCATTTTTTCAACATTGAGTTTTAAGCAAGTTTCTTCACTCTCTTCTTTCTTTCCATCAATATGCTCTTTATTTATTCTCCGCTTTCTGTCATATTTGTGGTGTCAACTGCAAATCTGTGGTTATTGATAGTTCTCCAAGCAATCTTGATTCTAGTTGGGCTTCATCCAGCCTGGCATTTCACATGACGTGCTGAATATAAGTTAAATAAGCCACATGACAATATACAGCCTTGATGTGCTCCTTTCCCATTTTGAAGCTAGCGCATTGTTCTATGTCCAAGTGTTGCTTCTTGACATGCCTACAGATTTCTCAGCAGGCAGCTAAAGAGGTCTGGTATTTGCATCTTTCCAGGAATTTCCCATAGCTTGTTGTCATCCACACAGTCAAAACCTTTGGCATAGTCCAAATCAGAAGTCGATGTTTTTCTTGAACTCCTTTGCTTTTTCTCTGATCCAATGGATGCTGGCAATTTGATCTCTGGTTTCTCTGACTTTTCTAAATCCAGCTTTAGCATCTGGAAGTTCTCAGTTCATGTACTGCTGAAGCCTAGCTTGAAGAACTTTGAACATGACTTTGCTTACATGTGAGATGTGTGCAATTGTGTGTTAGTTTAAACAATCTTTGGCCTAGCTTTTCTTGAGGATTGGAGTTTAAACTAACCTTTCCAAGTTCTGCGGCCAGTGCCGAGCTTTTCAAATTCGCTGGCATATTGCGTGCAGGTTTGTAATGTCATAATCTGGTAGGACTTGAAATTCCACAACTGGAAACACATTACCTCTAGTAACTTTGTTCATAGTTATGTACTAAGGGCTGCTTGACTTCACATTGCAGGATGTCTGGTTCTGGGTGAGTAAAGACACTTTCACGGTTATGTGGGTCATTAAGATCTTCTTCTTCTTCTTTTTTTTTTTTTTTTAAGTTCAGTTCTTCTGTGTATTCTTGCCACCACTTCTTAATATATCTGCTTCTGTTAGGTCCATATATTTTGTCTCCTTTATTGTGCCCATCTTTGCATGAAATGTTCCCTTGGTATCTGTATCATTCTTGAGGTAATCTCTGTTCTTTGCCATCCTATTGTGTTTCTCTGTTTCTTTGCATTGATCCCTGAGGAAGGCTTTTCTTATCTCTCCTTGCTATTCTTAAGAAAACTGCATTCAAATGGATTATCTTTCTTTTTCTCCTATGCCTTTAGCTTCTCTTCTTTTCTAAGTTATTTGTAAGGCCTTCTCAGACAAACCTTTTGCCTTTTTGCATTTCTTTTTCTTGGGTAGGTTTGGTTCATTGTCTCATGCAGAATGTCATGACCCTTGGTCCATAGTTCCCCAAGCAGACTGTCTATAAGATCTAATCCCTCAAATCTATTTGTCACATCCACTGCGTAATCATAAGAGACTGATTTAGGCCAACCCATATGGTCTAGCGGTTTTCCATACTTTCTTCAACTTAAGTCTGAAGTTTTCTTTAAGGCATTCCTGATCTGAGCCATGTCACTGCTCAGTCTTGGGTGTTTTTTTTTTTTTTTTCTGACTGCATAGAGCTTCTCCATCTTCGGCTACAAAGAACAGAATCAATCTGATTTCAGCATTGACCATCTCAAGAGTCATCTCTTGTGTTGTTGGAAGAGGGTGTTTTCTATGAATGGTGAGTTCTCTTAGGGAATTCTGTTAGCCTTTTCCATACTTCATATGTACTCCAAGGTCCAACTTGCTTGTTATTCCAGGTATCTCTTGACTTCCTACTTTCTCTAGGAGGCAATGAACGTGGGCAGTATAAGCCCTCATTCCTCTGCCTTTTCTAAATCTATCGCATATATTTGGAAGTTCTTGGTTCAAATACTTTGAAGCCTAGCACAAAGGAGTTTGAGCCTTATCTTGCTTAGTATGTGAAATGAGCACAAGAGTGCAGTACTTTGACAAATTTTCAGCATTACCCTTTGATGTGGGGATCAGTACGTTGTCATGTGTACACTAGAGCTTGCTCAGTAGTGGCATAATGTGTATTCCATAGTGCAAACTCAGAAGTTGGAACATGTATGGCATATAATGTTGACTCAGTAGAGGTAGGATGATACTTTCAGAGTGCAAGCTCAGTAGTTGTGCTAAGCCTTCTGTAGAACACTGATTCAGCAATGGTAAGATGTGTGAACTAGAATTCAGGGTCAATAGTGTTGTCACATTTCCTCCAGAGTTTAGCCACTGCAGAAGTGGCATGTGTGCTTAGAATGGGGTCTTAATAGTGGTGAGATGCATGCTCTACATCTCAGTCTCAGTAGAAGAGAGGTGTGTACTCTAGAGTGCAAGCTAGTAGTTACAAGACACTTGGTGTGCTGACCTCTAGTACACAAAGAAGCAGTGGAAGTTGTCACAGCACTGAAACACTGACTGGTGAAAAACTCCTCGGTGTGTTTGACCCACAGTAGACAAAGAAACGTTCCAAGAATGTTTTACCTATGAGTTACAGCATGGTGGTAATTATTGAGTGCATTCCAGCTAATGTAGATGAAGATGCACTTAAGCCATGTCATAAAACTGAACCAGTGATAGTTACAATCTCTTAGTCTTGCCTGAGCTATTTGGATGCAGAAACACTTAAAAAATTCACAGCACTGAAGCACTGGAATTTGACAAATTATCGGCTGTGTCTTCCAAGAATGGATGCTGAAGCACTTGAACTGTACCACATAGCTGAAAGACTGGATGTTGATGAATACTGGGTGTATTTGACCTGGGGTAAGAAGGGGACTCATTTAACCATATGACAGCCCTAAAACACAGGATGGAGAAAAATGTATGCGTGTTTATGAACTGGTATGTACAGAAACAATTGAGACATATCACAGAACTCAACAGTTGATGGTGAACAATTTCTAGGTGTATTTGAACCAGAGTATACGAAACAAGACTTGAAGAATGTAACAGAACTGAAACAACTGATGGTGATAAACTATTGCATGCGTTCAGCATGGCGTAGAAGAAGAAGGACTTGAAACATGTCGCAGCACTGAAACACCAATGGTCATAAGCTACTGGGTATGTTTCAGCTCAAGTGGATTAGAGAACCATTTGAAGCATGTCGCACAACTGAAACATTGCATGCTTATGAACGACTGCATGTACTTGATATGGAGTGAATGAAGAAAGCACTTGAAGCATGTGACATCACTGAAGCACTGGTTGAGAATATGGACTATGTTTGAGCCGGAATGGACACAGAGGCTTCAGAATCATTTCATAGTACTGAACACTAGCACTAGATGGGGAAAAAGCTACTGAGTTCGTTTGACACAGGAATGGATGAAGAAGCAGTTGACATTATGTCACAGCAGTGAAACAAGATGGTTATAAACGGTGAGTGTATTGACGTTAGTGGGACCAAGAACATATTTAATCTTATCAAAGTCCTGAAACACTGGAGCATGGTGAACTGCTGGCTGTGTATGCCTCAGTGTGCACAGACAACATTTCAAATCATGTCACAGCACTGAAACGCTTGTATGGAGACGACAGACTGACTGTCTAGATCTGGGGTGGATGAGGAAGCTCTTGAAGCATGTCACTTCATGTATACACTAGATGGCGACAAACTACGGAGTTGGTGTATGGGTGCGCATGAAGAAGCCATTGGGTCGTGCTGCAAAGTAAAACACTGGCCGTTTATAACTACTAGAAATTTTACACCAGGATTAATGTAGAAGCATTTGAAGACTGTCAGTGTACTGCAGCAATGGATGGTGATAAAGGACTATGTTAACCTGGAGTGGGTGAGGAAGTACTCGAATCCAGGGGCAGCCATGGAACACTGTGTATTGATAAACTCCGGGATGTTTTATTTAGTCACTTCGTTAAGGAAGAATTGAACTTGGCCAACACTAAATCCACGCTTTAGATCAGCTGTGTTAAAATCACTGAGCTTGCCCTCAAGAGTATATCTGAACTCACATTTTATAGCCACACCTACTACCACGGTGGATTCTGTGCTCTAAAACTCTCGTGAGATGAGAGAACAAGATGGTGGAGCTATAAGTGGATGTGGAGTACATCTCTCCATGGATACATCAGGCATACACCTTCAGACACAGGAGAGTATTCAGAACGTTACCGGAAAGTAGACAGGAGTACCTGACACGTGGCAAAGAATATATAGAACCACGCAAAACTCAGTCGGGGGAAAGAACTGGGGGAAAAATCAGGAGTGTTAGTAGGACTGGATCTGCCCTGAGTGGGGGAAGGAACTGAAGCTGAGGTCCAATCCCACATTGGGTCAATCGTCTGAAGTGTAGAATAGACATTTAAAGCTGAGAGTGAAACAGCTGATCTGTGGAAAGCTGGGTGCAATGAGAAGCAGAGGGTCCTTGCTGCAGCTGTACATACCCCGTACAAGGACATCCATCCCCTGAAAGGCCCCGTGGCTGGCAGCTGCAGTTTAGGGACTTTGTGGCAATTCATGGGGAGGGCTGCTGTTTCCTGGGGAGAGATGGAGAGAGGGGGTTTGAAGGAGGACACTGTGGTAGGGTATGCCTGTGGAGGAAAGCCAGGCAGCCATGAAAGCAAGGCAATAACACCGAGTCACATGTCGGGGGTGGAGCAATCACCATAGCCTCTCTCTCCCCACATGCTAGCATCGGCAGTTACTACAATAGTGAGGCTGACCCATCAAATGCTGAACACACTGAAATGCAGAGCAGGACACCACGCAGAGTCCTCCTTCAAGTGCCTGATGCACCATACTAGAGTAGAATCCCACTCAGGATGCTCCTTTAAGTGTCGGATGCACTGATTTACACAGGAGGACCCCAGCCAGGAAATTCGCTCTATGTGCTGACCCATTGAACGACAGAGAAGGATCCCAGGCAAGGAAGCCTTCTGAGTGGCCGAATAGGTGGAACTAGGGAGAAGACTGGCCAAAGACGCCTTCTTATCACCGGATACAAGGGCTCAAAAAAGAAAAAAAAAGCTCTGATAGGGCCCTAACTCCTGTGGTGTAGTCAGTCTGTGTCCCTGCACCCTGCCCGTTTGACACCACCTGTGTCCCTCAAAGCCAAGCAGCTGCTCCACCTTCACAGTTAACTCTCATTGGAAAAAAGCTGCTACAGGTTAAAAAAAAAAATCGTGCAACTATTTGCACAGGATTGCTTCAGTCCTGTCTAACTCTGTGTGGAACACATTTCACCACTACAGAGAAAAAGCTCTAAAATGCATATACTGGAACAACTGATTTTTTTCCAGTCTTGCAGCCAGAGCAGGAGGATGAGGGGTTCACTTGGACAGGCCTCCGGATGTACAGGACTGGTTGAGGGACAGAAGGGACGAAAGGCATGTGCTCCCCACCAGTGTCCCTTAAGGTGGGGACCAAGGGGGTTCCTGAAGCCGGGGGAGCGGTGGTATATGGAGTGCAGAGCCCTCGCGTGGTCCTGGTGCCAGTCAGCCTCTGCACAGCTCAGCGTGTCTCCTGTGGCCCTGCAGGCAGTGGAAGCTGCAGCTGCTGAACTTGCACTGGAAAGCCCACTAGGACATCTGGACCATGTGATCCAGCCACACGGACAGTGTTTGCTCATTGCTGGAGCCCGAGCCAGCCCAGTCCATGCAGAAGAGGTGCAGGGTGGAGGTGCAGGTGGGCTAAAGCCGGCACAGGCCCCTGTGAAGGTGCTGCTTGACCTGTGCCTCAAGGAGGACACCCTGAAACAGACCCTCAGCTACCTGCTGAAGAAGGCCAAACAGGAGGAGCCTGCTGCACCTGAGCTGCCAGAAGCTCAGCATCTCCACCATGCCCACGCGGAGCATCAGGAGGATCCTGAAGGTGTTGCAGCTGGACTGAGTCAAGGACTTGGAGGTGAATTGCACCTGGAATCGGGCCACTTTGGGCAGGTTTGTGCTGCACCTGGGCCAGATGGGCAACCTGCCCCGGCTGCCGCTCTGGCGCATCCACGTGTTGCCGCACACAGCCCCCAAACAGGAGGAGCACTGCATCACCCAGCTCACGGCCCAGTTCCTGAACCTGCCCCACCTGTAGGAGCTCTAGCTGAACTCCATCTCCTTCCTCGAGAGCCGCCTGCACCGGGTGCTCAGGTAAGGCATGGCGCCAGCTCCGTAGACCAGAATGGGCCTCTCTCTTTTGTTACCGTCAGGACGTGTACTCTGTGCCTGCTGTGGACATTGCCAGGGTGCCCGGGTCACTCGAAAGTCCTCACGATGCTGCCGCTCTGTCCCCGGGCTTCTTGTCAGGTCACCTTCCTGACTAGGGTCAGAGGTGTGGCCTATGTCAAAGCGGACTTCTTTCTGGGAGTCCGCACGGTGGCGGTCAGGTGTGATGCCCTTGGGAATTCTTTCCGAGAGAATGATGTCTTAGCTGAGGCGATTACAAATAATTAAGCAAGGAGGACATTGGTCCATCAGGCGTGAAGTTTGAAGTCCGAAGCTCTGTTTCTCCCTCCCACCTGCCACATTTGTCCTGAGCTGTTTTAGGCTCCAGGTGAGCTGTGGAAAGTAGGTGATTCTCGAGATGACAAGGAGGGACCGTGAGGGGAAATTGCAGCTCCTAAGCAGTCCAGAGAAGATAAAAAGTTACATAAGCATCATTGCTGAAGTGGCTCCAATCTAAGTCCAAATTGCAATTCTTGTTTTCCTCTAAGACTTCTGACTACATAGGAAATTCTCAATAGCAGGTTGTCGCTCTGCCTTGAACACAGTGATAAAAGCTGAGAGGATGCGGCCTAGTCTGTCTGTATGAATGCGTTGCATTGATTCCCTCTTTGGTAGCTGAACTAAGTGTCCAGGAGTGAGCATCACTAGAGGGAACCTTCTTCCAAGGGACCCTCACCCAGGCCCTGGACTGGAGCATTTTCCCCAGTGGATTCAGCAGATGCAAATCCTCCATCTCATACCCTGGCGGTGCCAAAATGGGTTCACTGTGCAAAATCAGCCCCAGAGTCCTGGGTGATATTCACCCGCAGTCCACCTGGAGCCTCTGGGACCCACCAGCCCATGCCCGTTTTCCCACTGCTCAGCCGTGTCTGACTCTTTGGGACTCCATGGATTGTAGGCTGCCAGGCTTCTCTGCCTATGGAATTCTTCAGCTGAGAATACTACAGTGGGTAACAGATCTCTTTTCCGGGAGACCTTCTCAACCCAGGGATTGAACTTGGATCTCCTGCATTGCATGCACGACTGAGCAGCCAGGCAAGCCTCCAGTTGCTAAGAGACAACCCAACATCCCCGAATCCATTGTCCAAATGTGCATTTATGTCGCTCATATCCCCACACGTTTTATTCTGTTTTTACATGAATAAACACTTTCACACACAAATATTTACTCAAAGGCTGCTGGAAATCTATTCCCGATCGTCCAAAAGTGTCACTGATGAGTTCAGTATTTCAGTGTTGAGTGTAACTTGGCATTTTTCTCCTTGGTGTCATTCATCTGTAACTTTTTTTTTAATAAAACCTTATTCCTGAGGCATTTAGCTTAAGCCAAATGGTAAAGATAAAATTTCCTCCAAATCCTAGTTCTCTGCCAACCTGGCCGTACTAAGGCTTTTAACTAATTCTCTTTTCCCACGAGAGCTCTTTACTGAGACCAAGTCCTCTAAGAGTCAGAGGAGATTTAGCAGCTAAACCAAACAACAGCACCAGTTCAGAGTGGTGGGCTCCAACTATATCACTTTTTGTGACCGAGAAGCTGCGACCGGCATGGACCACCAAAATTTTGCTATAGTAATGTCCTGGAAATTAGCATTGCCATGGTTTGAGATTTCCTGGTGCCTCAGGTGGTAAAGAGTCCACCTGCAATGCAGGAGGCTCAGAATTCAGTCCCTGAATCAGGAAGATCCCCTGGAAGAAGGGAGTGGCAACACTCCAGTATTCTTTCCTGGAGAGTTCCATAGGGGAGCCTGCTGGGTTAGAGTACATGAAGTCATAAAGCATCAGATAGGACTGACTAACACGTTCACGTCACCTTTAATCCTGTAGGTAAGCAGGTGGTGCAAGTCGTCGTTGGTTGAGTTTCTCAATGTGTCATGATCCCATGTTTTGGTCCCTCTCTGTTGCACCCTTGCATTGAAGCTACAAAACCATCCCTTTATGATTTCTTACTCAGGGAATTCGAACTGAGGGAAGAAGCAGCAAGAAGCCAGACACTCTGCACTGATTAGGTGAGGATGAAGGAGGAGGGTGAAAGAGCCAGCTTAAGCCTACATACTCAAAACACTAAGATCATGGCATCTAGCCCCATTACTCCATGGTAAATAGAAGCAAAAAGGTGGAAGTACTGACAGATTTCCTCTTCTTGGGCTGTACAATCACTGCAATGGTTATTGCAACCATGAGATCAAAAGACGGTTGCTTCTTGGCAGGAAAGCTATGACAAACCTAGACAGTGTGTTGAAATGCAGAGACGTTACTCTGCCAACAAAGGTCTGTAGAGTCAAGGCTATGGTCTTCCAAGTGGTCATGTACGGTTGTGAGAGCTGGACCACAAAGAAGGCAGAGCGCCAAAGAATTGTTGCCTTCGAGTTGCTGTGCTGGTGAACCTCCTGGAAGTCCTTTGGACAGCAAGGAGTTCAAACCAGTCAATCTTAAGGGAGATCAACCCTGAGTACTTGTTAGAAGGGTTGATGCTGAAGCTGAAGGTCCACTATATTGGTCATGCGGTATAAGCAGCTGATTCACTGGGAAAGTCCCTGATGCTGGGCAAGACTGAGGGCAGAAGAAGAGGGCAACAGAGAATAAGATGGCTGGATGGCATCACCAATGCACTAGACATGAAGTGGAGCAAACTTCAGGAAACGGTGAGGGACAGGGAGGTCTGGTGTGCTGAAGTCCCTGGAGTTGCAGATATAACCGAGCTAAGGAACAACAACAATTTCTTGAGATAAAGCTGTTCCAGGGAGAGTAGAAGAGGAAAAGATTTGTGAGAACAATGGAAGGGCCAAGCTCTCCCCTAGAGATGGAGGAAGTGGGTAGAGGCTAGCCACCTGGATTAGTGCTGTCTTGAAAGGTGTGCCTTTTGGACACCTTGTAGAGCCCACTTCTCACACGGCCCTGTCCCAAGGGCCTGATCTCCTCCTGGGTACCAGCTTCTCAGTTGGTGTGAGATGATCAGCCTTGATGGAGGACACTCAGGCTGACCACATATCACTCCACGGCCACAAGCCCCAGGGAGCTTCCTCCTTGACCACAGCAATGGACCTGGACCGGAGTTGGCCTTGGGGTTGTCCGCGGAACGAAAGGTGGGAACAGGTCATGTCTGTCTTTCTTTTTTGGTTTCTTTTGTTGGCCAGCCAACACAGCTTGCAGGATCTTAGTTCCCCAACTAAGGACAGAATCCACGCCCTCAGCAGTGAAAGTGCAGAGTCCTAACCACCCCAGGACTACCAGAGAGTGCCCAGTAGGTCATTTCCTGAGCCTGGTGGATGCTCTGGAAGCCTGATGTTGGCTGCCGAGAGCCAGGCTTCTATGGGCCAGGCTTTGATGAGGTCACCAAACGTTCCTTTCTCCCTGACCTCTGGGAGACCTGTGACCGTGGCCCGTATCATAGAAACTTCTGGAACTAGACAGAATGGATGACATACCCCTCTCCACTCATATTCCTTTCCTGGCTACCCAATGCCTTCCAATAAATTCATCTGCCCTCAATCCATCTGCAGAAAGCGTGCTATCCTCCTGCCCAGATACCTTCCCTGAAGAAGAGGTTGAAATCATGTCCTCTGCTTCTTCCTAACCTGTCATGTGAAGGCTTTTCTGTACACTTGGTGACAAGCTTCTGCTAGACAGCTTTGGGTTTTCTTCCTTTTGTTGGTGTTGTTTGTTTGTTTGTTTTTTGGTTAAAACACATACTCTCCTTCACATTCAGGATGGTGTGAGGACAGGCCTCACTCTGTTCTCAAGGTTCTGTCCCTCAGAGTCTAGGAGAGAAGTCAAACAA
Source organism: Ovis aries (assembly GCF_016772045.2). Lineage (NCBI taxonomy): Eukaryota > Metazoa > Chordata > Mammalia > Artiodactyla > Bovidae > Ovis > Ovis aries. The sequence goes on along the minus strand of NC_082741.1, from coordinate 21,612,455 downwards.
ACAAAGAAACAAACAAAGGGGGCGGGGCAGAAAGAGATTTGTGTGGGGCGTTTAGCAGTAGTGGTCTGCAAGATGGGGTCCACAGGAGCAGGCTGCGTCCTGGAAGATCTGGGTGGGTGGCATTTGTTGATGTTTGGGAGTCAGCTGGAAGCCGAGTCATCACCTGCATACCCCCTACTGTCCTTGAGGTGAACCCTCTCTAGGGACTCCTGATCTAAAGAACACGTTGAGGTTCTCAGGTGGCCACCAGAAATACACGAGACTTAAAGAACAGGAAATTGTTTTCTCCCAGTTCTGGAGGCTAGAAATCCAGGATTAAGGTGTTGACAGTGTGGTGTCTCTGGAGGTCCCTTTCCTTGATGAGCAGGCACCCGCATTCTCGTGTCCTCCTGTCCCTTTATGTCCATGCATCCTTGATATCTTGTGTGTCCTAATTTCCTCTTTGTTTTCCGGCCATGCAGCTTTTCTTCTGGGTCTTAGTTTCCAGGCCAGGGATTGAACTTGGGCCCTTGGCAGTGAAAGATCTGAGCCCTAACCACTGGCCTTCCAGGAAATTTCCCTCTTTCTTTTTATATAAAGAACCATCAGCTTGGACTAGGGCCCACCCTAGTGACCTCGTTTTAACTGAATCACCTCATTAAAGGCAGAATCTACAAAGAGGATTACGAATCTCCAAAGTGTTGGGGCTTAGATATTCTACAGATTTTTTTTAAATGAATTAATTTATTTGATGGCACCAGGTGTTAGTAGTGGTACGTAGGGTCTTCAGTCTTCCTGGCAGCACGTGGGATCTAGTTCCCTGACCACGGACAGAAGCCCAGCCCCATGCACTGGGAGTGGAGAGTTTTAGCCACTGGACCTTTGGGAAAGTCCCTGCAACATATGGATTTTGCAGGACACGATGAAGCCCAAAACAGGGTTGATGGTAGGGTGATTTGCCTGGCTACACATTTGCACCCTATCTGCTCCTTAGAAATACCTGAGACCTTTAATAATGTTGACTCCCTGGTCCCATTCCTGGAGACACTGAGTCTGTGGGCAGGGAGTAAGCTTGACAGAATCAATCAGAACGTCCGTACTTTTCAAAAGCTCTCTAGTACTCACTGTTTAATATGGACACCTTAAGCAGCCTGGGCAACACCTGGAGCTTGGGAGAAACTCAGGCTCTCAGGCCCCACCCACAACTGTTGGATGAGAATGTGCTTTTGCACAAGACACATAGGCAATTCCTTAGATTCACTGATGGTGAAGAAGCACAGCCCAGGAGATTTGAAAGTGTGGCCCAAACGGAGATGTTTGCATCCAGATCTCTCAGCTTTGATTATATCCTAGGACCTCCAGAAGCCCCCAAAGAGGGTGTGGAGCTCCTAGAATCTCTGAAGGGTGGTGGGGAGGATGAAGCTCCCAGCTCAAGCTACATCTCTTTAGTTTATTGAATTGCCAATAACCTACTCCTCCCAAGGCAGGTGCTCAGTGTGTCACATGAAGGAAAAAATGCATTCCTGACCTCAACCCTTAGGGTCTCCTGAAGGTGTATATTCTTGGGCATTTTAAGCTTGTTCTTATTGTTGCTTGGGCTCCCATTGTGCCCCATCTGGTAAAGAATCTGCCTGCAATGCGGGAGACCTGGGTTTGATCCCTGGGTTGGGAAGATCCCCTGGAGACAGGAAAGGCTAGCCACGCCAGTATTCTAGCCTGCACGATTCCATGGACTGCATATGATCCACGCGGTCACAAAGGGTTGGACACAACTGAGCACCTCTCACTTTCACTGTTGCGGCAGAGTTGCTAAGTTGTGTGTCTGAGTCTTTTGTGACCCCATAGACTGTAACCTGCCAGGCTTCTCTGTCCATGGGATTTCTCAGGCAAGAATCCTGGCGTGGTTGCCATTTCTTCCTCCAGGAGAGCTTTCCGACCCAGAGACTGTACCCAGGTCTCCTGCATTAAGAGGTGGATTCTTTACTGCTGAGCCACCAGAGATCAACCTTTCCCAAAGTACTGGATGACTTTACACCGTGGGATTCACTTCAGTTCAGAATCAAGTGAGGCGAGCTTTGCGTTTTCAGGTTCGCAGGTCCTCTCCTAGGGCAATTTGAATTTCTTAGGTGTGATATGCAGCCCTGGAATCTCTGTGTTTAATAATGTCCCAGGAGATTCTGAGATTTGAGCAATCTTCAGAAGCATATGAAAGTGAAAGTGTTAGTTATCCAGTTGTGTCTGACACTTTGCCAAACCATGGATAGTAGCTCACCAGGCTCCTCTGTCCATGGAATTCCCCAGGCAAGCATACTTGAGTGGAGAGCAATTTCCTTCTCCGGCAGATCTTCCTGACACAGGAATTAAACCCTGGTCTCCTGTACTGCAGGCAGATGTTTTACTCTCTGAGCCATCAGGGAAGCCTAGAAGCATAAGTCTGTAGTCAAAATGTTTCTTCCCCTCCCCTAAGTATTTGCAAACATTTTAAAACTGACACCCAAAATATTTCTGTTGTAAGTGTAAACACTGCAAAGGATGTACCTTTTGGCATACAATCAAAATAAACCCTTTTAAGTAAATCAAACTAGGAATTGCCTGGCAAGCCAGCACTTAGTGTTTAATGCTTTCAGTCTGGTGACCGGGGTTCAGCGCCTGGTCAGGAAACTAAGCTCCTGCAGGAAGTCTCATGGTGTGTCCATAAATAAATAAAACTGTTAATATCACGCTTTCAAACATATCCAGAAGAAAGTAAAGAGCATAGAGTTTTAAAAATATTCCGTTTTATTCACTTATTTGGCTTCTTCGGGGCTTAGCCGTGTCATGCAGGATCCTTTGTCCGTTCTACGGCCCTCTGGCATGTGGGATCTTACCCACCACGTATTAAACTCACATTCCCAGCATTGGAAGGCAGATCCTCAACCACTGGACCGCCAGGAAATCCCTAGCCCTGGGTTCTGATACTTACCGACATTGGAGGACATGGCAACCCACTCCAGCAATTTTCCCTGGTGCACTCAACGGGTAGAGGAGGCTGGCTGGCTACAGTCCATGGGGTCGCAAAAATTCAGACACAGCTGAGCTCCTAGGCACAACACTGGCCATCATGCTTCTTAAAAGAGTCTAAAACGAGCTCTTTCTAATGGTCAGTTTTTCTTCTTTTTTCCCTGGTTCATTGAGATGTAATGGACATACCTTCTGTAAGTTTAAGGGGAGAACATGTTGATTTGATGATAATGGTGTCTTTGATGGTGTATCTGATCACAGCATTTGAGATCACGTTCATTAGTGGACATCATTTTTGTTCGAATTCAGTGACTCTATTACCTTATAACGAATGGAAATACACGTATTTCTTCTCTGAAACCCTCTCTGAAACCCACGAATCTGTGTGCACAGGGCTGTAAAGGCAGTGGGAGGGAAAGCTTGAGATATAATCTAGGTGCTGCAAAGGAGGACAGAGAAGAGGGCGAGTCAGGGGGGAAGGGTGCAGGAGGGCGGTGAGGGTGTGACCTGACACCCCTGACGTGGTTTAAGAACGCATGAGCCCCCGCCTAGAAAAAGCTCCTGGGGTTCAGCATGTAGATTCACAGTGAGGACCCTGGGAATCCAGCGGGTGCTGAGCCTTCAAGTGCAGATCACTTGGGAGTAAGCTTGCTTCCTGCCCTCCTCACCCTGCCTCCTCCCCAACCCACCCCCTTGCCCTCGGAAGAGGACAGGGGTTCGCTGTTTGCAGCTGGAGAATTTTTTGCCATTGGAAGAGAACTCCTGACTTTGTAGGTTCCTGACATCAGCCCATGCCCTGTTGGAATAGCTGTGTGGACCACCTTCCCTTGCCCTTGAGCTATTGAACCGCAAATATCTAAAGACTCAGATAAACTGGAGATAAGGTGGTGGGCCTCTGGATGCTGGAGATGCAAGTGGGGACTCTCACCACACTGAGACCTGGAAAATAGCCCCTGGGAGGGGCCCTGAAGCCCCACTCAGATTCTTTCCCCTCTCCAACATTTTGCTAGAAAGGTTTCTAGTTGAAAGATCCTATGGGGAAAAACTGGTTCAGAAACCTGATTGGAGCCTGGTTTGGGTACTATGGATTGGACTCGAATGGGCTTTAAAAGGCGTGGAATCTCCTGATGCCGCCTCACTGGGAAAAGGCTTTTGGAGAGCCAGGGAGGAGTTTCACGGACACTGGACACAGGAAGCGGTGCTGCTATTCCCAGAGAAATCTTTCTGGGACGTGGAGACAAAGACACTCCAGCTTCACCCTCCACTTGGTCTCAGAGTAGGAAGTGTTTAGCTGCACTGAGTCAACTGGACTTCAGGAGCTGGTGAGCCATGGGGTTTGGAATGCTTCCTTTTGTTCTCTGCAGCCATGAGTCTGCAAAATTTATCTGCTAAGGGCTAGAGAGTAACCAGGCATTAAGGGCCATGAGGTCTCTCCCATTAGCAGGGTGAAATAGCCTCAGGCAGAGGCAAATGATCACGTCTGTGTTCCAATAAAACTTTCTTTGTGACACTGAAATTTAGATATCATATAATGTTCACACGTCACAAACCTTTCCTTTGTTTTTCCCAAAATTAAACATCAATGTAAAAAATGTTAAACGTTTTTAAAAATTAAAAAAAAAAAAAAAAAACAATCGGGAAGCAAGCCGATTTGTCAATCCCTGTCTAAACCACTTGCCTATATAATGCAGCTAGCATGCCATTAGTGACTTGTGACATGAATTTAGTAGGCTGGATTCTGCTTATGAAAAATAGAAATCTTCAATAAATCTAAGATGACATCAGCTGTAAGATACATTATTCCATTTACCTTTGGCCACACCCAGTGGCATGTGGGATCACAGGTCCCTGACCAGGGATTGAAGCTGTGTCCCTGGCCTGGAAGTGAGAAGTCTTAAATACTGGAATACCGGGGAGGTCCCACAGCACTATTTTTCATACCACTGTAAAATATATATTTATATACATATGTCTGCGTGTGTGTTCAGTTGTTTCAGTCATGCTAGACTTTCTGCAACCCTATGGACTGTCGCCCACGATTCTTCTCTGTCCATACGATTCTTCAGGTAGGAATACTGCAGTGGGTTGCCATGCCCTCCTCCAGGGGGTCTTCCTGACCCAGAGATGGAACCTGCATCTCTTAGGTCTTCTGCATTGGCAGGAGGGACCTTTACCGCTAGGGACATCATTTACACACAAGCAAACAAACTATGATATGCTACTGATGAAATGTGATCTGGTATCACAAATGGCCAAATGTAAACTTTAGAATGGCCTTTAATGTCTATGAAACGTGTTAATGGCATGGAAGCTATCAACAAATGTATTATATGGAGAGAAACTGTGTTACAAACCTTTAATTTCAAGGAGCACCGCTGCCCCTGTCAGCATCCAGCTACATACTGGCTGACTTTCTCTCTTGCCTGATAGTTTTAATCCATTCAGATTTGGAAGTCATCAAATGCTTGGAGAAATTGCTTCTCAGCCTTTTGGCTAAGATCAAGTGTAAGTACCTGGGGAGCCAGGAATGAGTGGGCCGAGCTTGAGGTACAGGTAAATGATTGTTTCATAACAGTTACTGTTTATTTCTGCAGCAGGCATGTAGCACTGACAGACACTCCATGTTGTTCTAGAAACCAAAATACAGCAGCCCGATAGCTCTGGAGGGGAAAATGGCATGTGAGTTGGGGGAGGCTGTGATTTCTGACATCATGGTCAGGAAAGCCTGGCAGAGAAACTGTGGACCGAGGCAGCTCAGGAGTTGGGTGCTGGTAATTGAGACAGCATCCAAGGCAGGGGGAGCAGTAGAAGTCTTGAGAAGTCCCGTCCCTCCCTCCTTGGTACCCTTGGGAGATTGGGTCTGGGAACCCTGCACCTGGAGACACCAAAATTAATGGGTGATCAAGTCCATTACATAAAATGGTACAGTCTTTGCATGTAACATAAGGGGATACTCCCACATGTTTTAAATCATCTCCACATCCGTATAATACCTAATACAATGTTGATGCTGTGGAAGTAGTTTCAAGTACAGTGTAAATGCTCTCCCTCTCTGAGAGAGAGAGAGAGAGAGAGAGTTGCCAGCATGAGGCAGGTTCAAGTCCTGCTATTAGAAATGGCTGGGATTTAAAGAAAATATTTTGGATCCATGTATAGACTATGGTGCCTTCTGGACTCGGAGAGTGGAGGGAGTGAGAGGTACCCCCAAGGGACAGCTGGGGGCTCTTTTGGACATTTTCTGTCGGTCAGCATTTCTGAGTGAGATTGTAGATCTGTAAGCAAAATGGTGCCTACCAGCTCTCCTGCAGAATTTAACAGGAGCACGGGGGCCACCATGGGGACTCAAGGCAAAAGTGGTGGCTGGAGAAGGAAGTTTAAAACGGTCATGTCATTTCACTGAGTTTGAGATGTTTCCTTATGTCTAAGGGTGCTAATAGTTATCTCAATGTTTCAGCCAGTGATTCAACCAGGTACTAATTTTGTCTTTTGAAAGAAATATAATCATCACCACTTATCGGCAGACAGTAAGTTTCAAGACCCCCAGGGGACATCGGTAACCTCACACAGTATCAAACTCTATGTACACAATGGTTCTTCTATACAAACACACCTGTGATGCAGTCTACTGTATAGAGGCACAGTAAGAGATAGCTACTGCCTAAAAATAACAGGAAAGTGAAAGTGAAGTCGCTCAGTCGTGTGCAACTCTTTGCGACTCCATGGAGTGCCGCTTATTACGCTCCTCTGTCCATGGGATTTCCCAGGCAAGAATTCTGGGCTGGATTGCCATTTCCTTCTTCACAGGATCTTCCTGACCCAGGCATTGAACCTGGCTCTCCCGAATTGTAGGCAGACACTTTACCATCTGAGCCACCAGGGAAGGTGTAATAATAACATAGAACAATTATAACAATATACTTTTATAAAAGTGTTGTGAGTGTAGTCGCTATGTAAAATATACTACTGTACTAATTGAGCGATTTTTTTTCACCCTAACTAAGCACTTCCTACGCTCTGTGTCCATACCTTTTGCAGTTGGAGGTTTGACAGCAAAACTAACCCAGATTTATTTTCTCTTCTTCACATTCACCACAGATATTAGCAACCTCAGCATACATTGTTTCTTTCTCTTTTATATCAAATTGAGAACTTGGATCTTTTCACTGAAAGGCAGCACTTAATGGATTTTTCTCTGGCATATGTCAATGGACAGCATCCCTCCACTTACGGTTTGGGGCCATTATTGAGTAAAGTAAGGAAAACTTGGTCACAAGCCCTGTGGCATCTCAACAGTCATTGTGGTAACCGAGTGACAGACGCGTGGGATGTTCAGGACTAAGGAACGATTCACATTCTGGGCAGGAGGAAGCAGGATGGTGTGAGATTCCAATCACTCTCCTCAGAATTACCTGCAGCTTAAAATGCATAAGTTGTATATTTCTGGAGTTTTCCATTTAATATTCTCGGTGACCAACTGAGGGTGACCTGAAACCACAGAGACTGACACCTGAGATCAGAGGGGATGACCTTGCCTGGTGATTGCTTTTAGGGGGAGAGAAACACTAGAAGGGGCCACTTGAAGCCACAAGTGGTTGCAAAATGGCCCATCTCTTCCCGTGTGAGGAAGCACAAGCACGACCACAACCCGAGAAAAAGACCGCCGTGTCCAAATCCAGAGGTGAGGACAATGACGATGCTGAGGTCATCTTTGTTGGAGTGGAGCACGTCAAGGAGGATGCTGAAACCTTCTTTGTCAGAGTGATTTCAACTTCAAAGCCAGTCATTTCTAACGTTTTGAACAGAGTGACCAGGGACTCATCTTCAAGAAGAATGAAGGACCACGTGAATCCGGATCCCTCCTGCAGGTGGCAACCTGCAAATCTTAGGACCCCAGCATCAGAGCCAGCTGCCGTATCACCAGTTTCTCAGTGTGTATGGGGAGGAAGAGGCAGTTCTATTATTTCGGAGCCTTCATCTAAACCTGATTAGAAAACGAGCTCGCCGGAAACTGTCCTTCACAATTCAGAATCGTTCTCTCTGCGGCCTCCCTGTCTCTCTCGAGCCGTTCTCTCATTAGGAGGCAAGGATGAAAGCCCTCTTAATTCAAAGCGGTGTCCCACTTCAGATGTGAATTTTAACAGTGGGAATCCCAAAAGACCCAAACTCAGCGATGGAATCCCAGGGGGACCTGCCTCCACCATGGCCCCTCCAGGTATCCCTCCTGGAAAAACACGGTTATGACCTTGGAAGATTCCCTGACCTCACCAAGCTGTGTGCATGGTGGGGCATCATTTTCACGGACTCGCACCAATGGCCAGGCATGCTTCCGTCTTATGGATCCAGAAGGAACATGTAGTTTGTCAGGCCTGGAGAAAATGGACTTTCTGACTCTTGCACGTCAGAGCAAGACTGTTGATCCCATGAAAGTAAATCTGGGATCAAATTCACTGATGAGAGTAAATGTTATCTGATGGCTTTTACTTTGGAGCATACAAGAGACAGCACCAGAACAGAAGACTCACACAGCCTTCAAATGCCTCAGCTGCTTGAGTCTTCTAAAATATGTCAAGTTTATGACCCACCTGAGGAACCATCTGGAGCTTGAGAGGCAGAAGGGTGACAGCTGGGAAACCCACACTACCTGCCAGCACTGCCACCGCCAGTTTCCCACCTCGTTCCAGCTGCAGTGTCGCATGGAAAGTGTCCCTGCTTCCTGGGAGCCCTCCACGGTCTGTAATATCTGTGAATTGTCCTTCAAAACAGATCAGGTTCTCTTACAGTACCTGAAGGACAGTCACAAACCTGGCAAAATGCCCTATGTCTGCCGTGTTTGCACTTACAGATTGTCAGCCTTTGCCAATGTAGAGGCGTATTTTAGAACATGGCATGGACACATGAACAATTTGTTTGTCTGTTTTGCCTCAAAATGTTCAAATAGGTGACATCCTTTGTAAATCACGCTCGGAGGAACTGCAACAGGAGGGTCTTTCCATGTTGCAAGTGCTGGCTACAAAGTTTGAACGTGAAGGAAAAGACCGAGCACCAAACCAAGAATCATCAGTCATTCAAACAGCCAGAGCACTTGCCAGGGTTGCCTCCTGAAACAGAGGTCATGATCCAAAGTTCAGTTCAGCTGGGACTGAGAGAGACAGCATCCATCATTGTGAGGAACACTGACTCCCAAGTGCCACCCAGAAAACACACAAAAAAGATTGACTACGAGCACAAAATATTCCAGACATGCTGCAGCATGGGATCTGGCTAAAAAATTATGTTCTACCCACCTCCAGAAATTCAGAAAAGCCCCATTGAGGTTCAGCCAGCTGTACATAAAGACCCTGCCTGGCTTTTGTTGTTCAGTTGCTCAGTCGTGTCTGACTCCCTGTGACCCCATGAACTTCTGTATGCCACGCTTCCATGTCCATCATCATCCCCTGAAGCTTGCTCAAACTCATTCCATTGGGTTGCTGACGCCACCCAATCATCTCATCCTCTGTCATGCCTTCTGCTGCTGCCTTCAATATTTCCCAGGATCAAGGGTTTTGTTTTGTTTTGTTTTCCCAATGAGCTGACTCTTCCCTTCAGGAGGCCAAAGTATTGGAGCTTCAGCATCAGTTTTTCCACTGAAGATTCAGGGTTGATTTCCCTTAGGATTGACTGGTTGGATCTCCTTGCAGTCCAAGGGACTCTCAAGAGTCTTCTCCATTCTCCAGCACCACAGTTTGAAAGGATCCATTCTTCAGCACTCAGCCTTCTTTATGGTGCAGCTCCTCCATCTGTACCTGACTCCTGGAAAAACCATAGCTTTGACTTTATGGACATTTGTTGGCAAAGTAATGTCTCTTTCTTTTAAAACACTGCCTAGCTTTGTCACAACTTTTCTTCCAAGCAGTGAGCATCTTTTAATTTCGTGGCTGCAGTCACCATCTGCAGTGATTTTGGAGCTCAAGAAAATAAATTCTGTCACTGTTTCCATTGTTTCTTCATCTATTTTCCATGAAGTGATGAGACCTTTGCCTGTGTGAACCACAACAAACTGGAAAATTCTTAAAGAGATGGGAATACCAGACCATCTGACCTGCCTCCTGAGAAATCTGTATGCAGGTCAAGAAGCAACACTTAGAACTGGACATGGAACAAGCGACTGGTTCCAAATAGGGAAAGGAGTACGTCAGGATTATATACTGTTGCCCTGCTTATTTAACTTAAACGCAGAGTACATCATGAAAAACACTGGGCCGGATGAAGCACAATCTGGAATCAAGATTGCTGGAGAAACAGCGACAACCTCAGATATGCAGATGATGTCACCCTAAGGGCAGAAAGTGAAGAGCCTCTTGATGATGGCAAAAGAGGAGAGTGAAAGGCTGGCTTAAAACTCAAATTTCAAAAGACGAAGATCACAACGTCTGGTCCCATCACTTTATGGCAAGGAAATGGTGAACAACTGAAAATAACAGCACGTTTGATTTTCTTGGACTCCAAAATCACTGAGGATCGTGAATGTAGCCACAAAATCAAAGGAAGCTAGCTCCTTGGAAGAAAGCTATGGCAATCATAGACAGCATTAAAAAAGAAAAAAAAAAAAAGCTAAGGCATCACTCTGCTGACCAAAATTCTTATAGTCAAAGCTATGGTGGTTCAGACAGTAAGGAATTCACTTGCAATGTGGGAGACCTGGGTTCATTCATGGGAAGGACATCCCTGTAGTCCGGTGGAAATACTCGGTGCTCCCAGATTAGGGCATCCAAGTTCATTCCTTGGTCCGGGCATTAGATCCCACATACTGCAACTAAAAATACCACATGTGACAATTAAAATTCCTGCTCCCACATGCTACAATGAAGATTGAAGGGTCCTTGTGCTGGAACTAAAAACAAGCACAGCCAAGTAAATGAACAAATATTTGAAAGAAAGAAAGAAAGAGGTATGAGAATTCCCTGTTGCTTCAGTGGTTCGGACTTGATGCTTTCACGGTCAATGGCCAGGGTTCAACACCTGGTTGTGGAACTAAGATCCCACAGCTTCTGTGGCATGACCAAACAAAACCTCAGAAAGATAACTGAGGAGTACAGAACTCCCAAAGTTTGAAAATGAAGCAATGGCACTGCACACAGGCTGAGGATAGAGTAAGGATTGCCAGGAACCCAAAGTGCAAAAGCGGCACCTCTGCAATTCACAAGCCTCTTTAATGTTGTGGTTTAGGCTTCTCCTTCTCCTGCTTCTGAACCTAAATAACTTATTGCTCCTAAGAGAAATTGTTATGGGGAAAACATTATTTGAACTGAATGATAGTGAAAATAGCAAATTTTTGAGACAGAGCTAAAGCAGTTTCATGTGTTAATATGCATCACATTTGAAAAGAAGAAAGGTTGGAAAAACAATGACCTAAGTCAGTGCTATTCACAGACCTTTCTGCAGCAATAGAAAACATTTTCATAATTGTTACATATATTCCCTCATAAGGGCGATCAGCTTTTCACATATATAAATGCTTATGTTTCTTTTCTTTTCTGTGAGGTGTTCTGTTTATATCCTTTATCTGTATATTCAGATGGAGTATTCATCCAGCAGGGTTTGTTTTCTTTCTTTGTTTTTTTTTTTTTTTTTTTTTTTTTGCCTTGCAGTGAGGATTAATGGATCTTAGATCTTCAACCAGGGATTGACTCTCTGCCCCCTGCAGTGGAAGCACAAATCTCTAACAACCCGATCATTAAGGAATCCTCAGTAAAATATATTTTCTATGTCCGTATCTAATATGCCACTTTGCAAATGTAAAAATGTAGCCAGTGTGACTGCGGTATTAAATCTTTGTGTGTGTTCAGCGGCTTCAGTCTGTCCATCTCTTTGCGACCCCATCAGTGTAGCGCACCAGGCTCCTCTGAACCCACATCTTTTACATCTCCTGTATTGGCAGGCAGGTACTTTACCACTAGCACCAACTGGGAAACCTATTAAATCTTTACTTTAATTAATTTAACATTAAAAGATATGGCTAGAAGGATCAGATCTTCCTTACAAAGGAGTTTCAATTAACTTGTATACTCAGTAATTTGTGTATCTCTTCGATATTTTCCTCAAGATGAGATTCCATGCCCCTCCCTAAATGTAGGCTGTGTTTAGCGGCTTGTTTCCAAGAACAGAATATGTCAGCAGGAAGGAGACAACTTTCTAGCAGACGAACTAGTGGTAGGTCATATTGATAGTATGAATCCTTGATGGGAGATGATGAGAAAGATATTTTGCCTTGGAGGTATAGTTCTACAATTATATAAACCCCAGGGCAATCAGGAGAAACATCCCAAACCCATATAGAGAGTCATTCTGCAAAATACCTGTCCCTGAAGAACTCCTGAAAACTGTCAAAAGGCTTGAAAAACAAGGAAAGTTTAAGAAACAGCTATAGACCAGAGTAAGCTAAGGGAGGTATCTGTAGCTTCTTGCTCTATATTCTCATGCAGTTCAGTATTCTATATGGGACTATGAAACTAGGAAAGAACATTTGTGGAAAAACTGGTAAAATTTGAGAAAACCCTGGAACTTAGTTAAAGGTACCCTACTGAAAGATGCTGGAATAATTGTGAAGCATAAAGGAAGTCATTTCACACACACACATTTCAGACATTGCAAGTGCTTTCTCTACACAACACCCACTTCATTTTGACTTCACGGAGATGGAAATCTGAAGTACGGCATACTTAACGGAAATCTTCGAATACAAAGGATCAATAATATTTAGACTGTGTCATCTGACTATAATGCAATAATGAGAAATTGACCAAGAAACGTCTTTGAAAATGCCATTCACTTGGAAAATAGAAATAACTATCTTAACACATATCTCTATGGAATTTTCATGCAAGAATCCTGGAGCAGATTGTCATTATTTTCTCCAGGGGATCCTCCTGACCCGGGATCGAACCCAGGCCTTTTGTGTCTCCTGCATTGGCTGGAAAGCGATTTACCAGTTGAGTGACCAGGGAAGCCCATGCAATATTTAGGCTTGTCTTTAGAAGAGAATATTAGGATATACTCGGACGTGAATGATAATGAACAGCCTATTCGCAAAAATTGCGGGACACAGTTAAAGTTGTACGGAGAAACAATGGAAAGAGTAACAGACTTTATTTTCTTGGGGTCCAAAATGATTGTGGGTGGTGAATGCAGCCATGAGCTTAAAAGATATGTGGCCCTTGGAAGAAAAGCTATGACAAGCCTAGACAGCCTAGTAAAAAGCAGAGACATTTCTTTGCTGACAAAGTCCATCTAGTCACAGCTATGCTTTTCCCCACAGTCATGTATGGATGTGACAGCTGGACCGTAAAGAAGGTGGAGTGCCGAAGAACTGATGCTTTTGAACTGTGGTGTTGAAGACTCTCGAGAGTCCCTTGGACAGCAAGATTCAACCAGTCAATCCTAAGGGAAATCAACTCTGAATATTCACTGGAAGGACTGATGCTGAATCTGACGATCCAATAGTTTGGCCACCTGATGGGAAAAGCCAACTCATTGGAAACCACCTTGATGCTGGGAACGACTGAGGGCAAGAGAAGAAGTGGGCGGCGATGGATGAGATGTTCGGATGGTATCACCAACTCAATGGACATGAGTTTGAGCAAACTCCAGCAGACAGTGAAGGACAGGAAAGCCTGGTGTGCTGCATGCAGTCCATGGCGTTGCAAAGAGTCCAACATGACTGAGGGACTGAACAACAACAACAAATTAAGGTAAATTTATAGCATTAGATACAAGAGAAATGAGAGTTACAAACAGTTATCTCAAAAAGTTGTAAAGATGAGCAACAGAACAAACTTATAGCGATGTGAAGGAATGAAATTAGTAAAGAATGAAAAATGAATATATTAGAGAAGAAAATAATGTAACAAAACCAAAACTTTATCCTCCCATAGGAGATCTCAACGGTCTACTAGGAGACTTCCAGCAGCACAGGGCATTTAAAAAAGACTCTGTGAAGGGCCAAAGAAGAGATATTTTAGGCTTTGCGAATATGATCATTGGCGATTAAGTTTTCAGCCATAGACAACAACGAAAGAAACTGGCAAGTCCCTGTTCCAAATTTAAGGACTCCGAAAACTGAATTTCACACAATTTCCACGTCAGAAAATAAAAGTCTTTTCGGTTTTCCTCAGCCATTAAAAGCGTAAAGCTCTAAAATTAAAAAGAAGAAGAAGAAGAAGTAAAGCTCATTCTCAGCTCACAATAGACAGTGCAAAAACAGGGGCAGGCTGCCCTGCCTTGATTGAAATGTAATTCCAAGAGGAGGGGCGCCAAGATTCACTGTAAGGTCAAGTTCCTTAAGCAAAGAACTGGCTTAAGGGAGGTCACCCCTGAGGGCTGTGAGTGCCAGATCACCATCACTGGACTCCCCTAGTAGAATCGGAGGCCGTTCTCAGCCCTGTGCCCTGGCGACTGTGCCATCTGTTTTTTCTTTCTTCGCCTTCGGTGAGCTGAGCAATCTTGACCCAATACTCTTGAGATTCAGATTCAGCCTGACCACGCCCACAGGGGGTGCTTTTACTGGGTGGGGGGAGTGGGTGGGGGGGGTGTCCATCTCGCGCGCATGCGCCCAACTCAGCCTCGCGGCCAATCAGATGGCAGGAGCCAACACCTGGCAGCCAATCATCGGAGGCAGCCCGGTCGCCTGTAGGGGGAGCTGAGGCGGCGCCCCAGACCTGAGGAAGCCTCGTCCCGTCCGCCTCGCCTCCTCATCCCCTCCGGCTGGCCTCCTCAGGCTTGATCCGGGAACTGCCTAAGGCAGGTGAGCTGCAGGCAGTTCTGTCTCCTCGGTCAACGGGGGCTGGTAAGGACTGGAGCGTGGTTCAGCCTAAGAGGTGCCTGACGGCTAAAGGGAGGGTTTCTCGGGTCCCCACTCGCACGAGGCCTTGCTCGGTGGGGCGGCTGGTGAGGGCCCGCGGGCCCTCAGGAGGGAGTGTGCGGCAGGACCCACAGGCCTCAGGCGCCTTTCGCCCTCTCTCCTCTCTAGTCTGGGCGGGCTCAGCTCTCCAGCAGCTTTCCGGCCTGGGGGTGGGTGGCACAAGTCAGCTCGCGGAAAGGGCCTCTTAGGCCCCTGGCCCCGGGCACCACCCCCAGCTCTCCTGTGGAACCTAATGATTTAAACACACACACACACAAATCTTCACGGCCCAACCCGGTCCTGCACCCAGGCATAGTCAGGCGAGCGCAGCAAAAAAAAAAAGAAAAAAAAATCGATCTAGTGGCCTTTTCACTGCCCTGGTGCTTTGGTCGTTTTCCTGTTTCCTCGGCCTCTCCTCAGACTCCAGGGCTGCCCCGTCCCTGGGGGCCCCGAGATTCAGGCCTTTGGTTCGGGAAGTTGGCAGATGAGGTATTTGTTTGTTACTGAGAGAAGGGAGGTGGGAGGAAGAAGCTCAGGGCAAAGGAGTTCAATCACTTGGTCTGGTTGAGTGTGAGACGCCTGGTCAGCATCCGTAGGGTAGGACCAGGGAGGGCCTGGGGGGATAGAATGTTCCCGGAACAGGGGACTCACCCTGGCCGTTTTCTCTGCTTGTCCCCAGGATGTGACCGTGTGCTGCCTGGGAGGTCTCAAGCGCTCAGGACTTAAGTGGGCCCCTGAGGTAAGGTGACAGACATCTTTACAACAAGGGACAAAGTTGTGGCTTTCTTACTTTGTGTTTTTCTCCTTTCATTCGTCGGCTGACACGTTGCTGTTGAGAGAGAGTATTCCTGATTGGGGATTACGTGACCCTGATTGCGGGTGCTGACTTCAGGGCCATCATGGTTTCAGGTTTGCAGCTTTCTGAGTGGCAAGCTTAAAAACAGGCATGGTGACTTGCTTTCTCCTGCCTTCTTGAAAGAAAAAAAGTAAGAGCACCATGGGTCTTAAGCTGTGTAGAGTTGACTCCTGCCACTTGGTGAGGCTAAAATGGGGCAATGCACATATCCTAAGGTTTTAGCTAGCAAAGCAAAGCAATGCAGGTGTGGGGTTCCCTGGTGGCCTGGTGATTAGGATTTTGGGTTTTCACTGCAGTGGTCTGGATTCAGTCTCTGGTCAGGGAACTGGGACCCCACAAGCCAAACAGCATGGCCAAATGAATGAATGAATTCGGTGGTTCATTCAGAGAAATTATCCTGTGATTTAACATGTTCACGTGAGATTACTTGCTCATTTCTGTACCCTTAAGGGCTTTTCTTCATTAAGTAAGTGAACTCCACTGGATGGGGGTGAGGCACCATCTGAGTTCATTTCATGCGAGTAAACAAGATCATAGGAAGCTCTATGCCCAGCCACTTGTGCCTACAGCTGTGTTGTATACTTATCTTGCTGGTACAGCTTTGAACTTCACCGCATGTTTTGTTTTGGTCACAACCTGTGGCTTCATAGGATATTAGTTCCCCAGCCAGGGATCGAACACAGGATCCTGGCAGTGAGAGGGCTGAGTCCTAACCAAACCACTGGACTGCCAGGCAACTCCTGTGTTTCGGTGCTGTGGATAGGGGTGTGTGTGTGTGTGTGTGTGTGTGTGTATGTGTGTGTGTATGTGTGTGTGTGTGTGTGTGTCTTGATTTTTGCTATATTTATAGGAGAACTGATCTGTGTGTAAGTATGATGTCAATGGTATTAGAACTTGAAATGTTTGTGTTGTACATATGATCTCAAAATGGAATAGTTTGAAAGAACTTACCACTTGTTATCTCTTGGCCTAGGATCTCTCCTTAGGTAGTAGTCAAGCTTTTGTCTGGCTTGGCAACCTCTGAAGACTTAGCTAGTTGAATCTAAGCTCTCTCACTTGTCTGTACTCTTCTAGCCTCAGTTCCTCCTTCTGTGGGCCTCTCCAAGGGGCTTCTCTTGTGGAGGCTGCTGTCTTTACTCAGAATGAGTGATTCAGGAAAGTACTTGCACCCATGATAAAGTGCAGAGTTTTTTTGAGATGTTACACATCTGCACTTGTGTATTTGCTTAGGCTCACAGGTCTACCCTGTGATAGATTGAGAGAGAACTACACAGGGGGAGGAATATCAGGAGATTGAATTCACTTGAAGGCTGGTTACCATACCCATTAATCCACTATGCCAGCCTTTTTTTTTTTAATATGATCTCAGCTCTGTCAATGTGAGCAAATTATTCGGCTTGTGTACCCTTCTTGTGTGCTGCTACTGCTGCTAAGCCGCTTCAGTCGTGTCTGACTCTGCAGTCTCATGGACAGCCACCCACAAGGCTCCCCCTTTTCTGGGATTCTCCAGGCAAGAATGCTGGAGTGGGTTGCCATTTCCTTCTCCAGTGCATGAGAGTGAAGTCGCCCAGTCGTGTCCAACCCTTCGAAACCCCATGGACTGCGGCCTACCAGGCTCCTCCACCTGTGGGATATTCCAGGCCAGAGTACTGGTTTGGGTTTCCATTGCCTTCTCCAGCTTGTGTGCTCTTGTGGTTTGATGTACTCAATTCCTGATCTGCTCATTTCTAGACCTACTCATTTCTTGATATTCTAGCAAGTCTCCTCTTTGTCCTCCTGGATTAAGGTTTCTGTTTCTCTGGATGGTTCCCATCAGCAAACAGACTGACTATAACGTGACCTGTCGGTAAAAATCCATCTTTTGGTGACACCTCCTGCTTCTGCTGCTTTTATTTCATATTTGCTTGTTATAGAACTCTGCAGAGTTGTTCCTAGACTTTGTTATCTCGAGTTCTCTCATTTTCCCATAAAGCCACTCTTGTCAAGGCCACAGGTGAATTCAAATGTTTAACTCAGTGGTGAACTTTTAATTGTTATTTTATTTAATTTGTTGGCAGCCTTTATCAGAGTAGTTCATTTCCTCCTCCCTGAAAAAAATGTTTCACTTGGATTACAGAGTGCTTCTCTTCCTGCTTGTCTTCCACCTACAGTTCCCCACATACAATGTGTGACCTTTGTGTCTGGCTTTATTCAGATGTCGTATTTTCTTTTTAAGTATTTATTTATTTAGCTATGTGGCATGTGGGATCTTAGTTCCCAGCCCAGGGATGGCACCTGTGGAGAGTCTTAAACCCTGGATCGCCAGGAAAGTCCCCTCGTTTGTGTACTTTCAAGATTCATCGTGTTCATGCTTGTATAGCAGTGAATGTTTTTATTTTATTTTTATGGCTGAATATGGTATATGAATATGGTAAATGGCTTCCATGCAGTCCATTTTGAGCATATACCACAGTTTGTTTATCCATTCGTCAATGAATGGATAATACATGGATGGTGTACTCTTTGTGGCTATTGCGAGTAATGTTGCTGTGAACACTGATTTTGCATGGACTGAACATTTTCAGTGTTGGTGCATATATACAAAAGAGGGAAATTCCTGGATCATATCTCTACTCTACATTTAATTTTTGAGGTACTGACCAACCACTTTTGCAAGAGTGGTTGTACCATTTTACAGCAATTACCTCAACAATATCATGAAGATTCCTTTTCTCCACATCTTCTGCAGCACTTGTTATTATTCGTCCTTTTGATTGGGTGTGAAGTAGTCTGGTGTGAAGTAGTATCTCAGTGAGACTGATTGACATTTTGCTCAGGGCTTCCCTGGTGGCTCAGAAGGGAAAGTGTCTGCCTGCAAGGTAGGAGACCTGGGATCAATTCCTGGGTGGGGAAGATCGCCTTGAGAAGGAAATGGTAATCCACTCCAGCACTCTTGCCTGGAAAATCCCATGAATGGAGGAGCCTGGTAGACTACAGTCCATGGGATTGCAAAGAGTCGGAAATGTCTATTCAAATTCTTTTCCTGGTTATTATATGCTTTTCTGTTTTTAATTGTTGTAGAAAACATCTAACTTAAATTTTTACCATTTTACCCATTTTTGCATGCTAAGTATTTTGCACACTTTCATCAGCCTTTTGGAGAAAGAAATGGCAACCCACTGCAAATCTGATGGAGAAGGGAACGTGGTGAGCTTTAGTCCCTGGGGATGCAACGTTGGGCACAACTGAGTGACTAAGACATATACACACACGTAGTCACAGTGTTGATTTGTTGTTGTTGTCATTGTTTTAGCTGTGTTGTGCAGCTTGAATGACAGTTCCCTGGTTGAGGATCATACCCAGGCCCCTGATAAGACACTGTGGAGTCCTAACCTCTGAACTACCAGAGAATTCCTTATCACATTGTTATGAAACAGATCTCTACACCTTTACAGCTTGCAAAATCGAAACTCTGTACCCATCACCTGTCCCATTAAACAGCAACTCCTCTTTTCTTGCCCGTTGACCTAGACCATGGACTCCATCGTTCTTTTTTGTTTCCTTTCTATTGCTTGACTGTGTTAGCTATTTCATGCAAGTAGAAACTTACAGTATTTGTCTTTTTGTACGACTGGCTTATTGCATTTGGCTTGATGTCTGAAATGATCATGCATGTTGTAGCATGTGACAGAATTTTCTCTATATGGCTAAATAATATTTCATTGTGTGTATATATCACATTTGATGGACATTTCGATGCTTCCACCTCTTAGTTGTTGTGCTTCGTGCTGCTGTGAGCACGGCTCTGCAGATATCCCAAGACCCCATGTTAACTTCTTTTGATTTTATATCTGGTAGTGGAACTGCTGAATCATGTATCAGGTCTAGTTTTTTAGTTTTTTGAGGAGCCTTTAAACTGTTTTCTGTAGCAGGTGCACCATTTTAAAATCTATCTATAACACACAAGGATCCAGTTTCTGTATGTGCTTGCCAACAGTTGTCCTTTCCTTTCCTTCATATGTAAACACACACATATGCACATACAATTTTTTCATACCCTGTTCCATGATTGTTTATCACAAATTATGAATATAGTTCCTTGTGATATACAGTACGCTGTTATTTCTCTCTTGTATATATTATAGTTTGCATCTGCTAATCACCAGCTCCCAATCTGTGCCTACCCCAACTTTCCCCTCTGGGGAATCACATAGTGTGCTCTCTATGTCTGTGAGTCTGTTTCTGTTTCATAGATAAGTTCATTTATGTCATATTTTAGAGTCCATGTAAGTGATACCATATGATATTTGTCTTTCTCTCCTTTTTATTATTTTTATTTGTACTTTATTTTATTTTACATCACTGTGTTGGTTTTGCCATACATTGACATGAATCCACCACAGGTGTACATAAGTTCCCAATCCTGACCCCCCTCCCACCTCCCACCCCATATCATCTCTCTGGATCATCCCTGTGCACCAGCCCCAAACATCCTGTATCCTGCATCAAACATAGACTGGCGACTACCTTACATGATATTGTACATGTTTCAGTGCTATTAACTCCCAAATTATCCCACCCTCTCCCGCTCCCTCAGAGTCCAAAAATCTGTTCTATACATCTGTGTCTCTTCTGCTGTCTCTCATGCAGGGTTATCATTACCATCTTTCTAAATTCCATATATATGTGTTAGTATACTGTATTGGTGTTTTTCTTTCTGGCTCACTTCACTGTGTATAATCGGCTCCAGTTTCATCCGTCTCATTAGAATTGACTCCTATAAAGTCTGCAAGCAATAAATGCTGGAGAGGGTGTGGAGAAAAGGGAACCCTCTTACACTGTTGGTGGGAATGCAATCTAGTGCAGCCACTATGGAGAACATTGTGGAGATTCCTTAAAAAATGGCAAATAGAACTGCCATATGACCCAGCAATCCCACCGCTGGGCATACACACTGAGGAAAGAAGAATTGAAAGAGACACATGTACCCCGGTGTTCATCGCAACACTGTTTATAATAGCCAGGACATGGAACAACCTAGATGTCCACCTACAGATAAATGGATCAGAAAGCTGTGGTACATATACACAATGGAGTGTTACTCAGCCATTCAAAAGAATATATTGTCTTCCTCTTTCTGACTTCCTAAGTATTCTTTTGAATGCTAGTGTAGATTCAAGTATTTACTCAACAACATTTGTTGCTACAGTGTAAAATGTGGTTGACTTTTAAAATATTTGTCTTCTATTCTGCAAGCTTTATATTAATTCTAATACTTGGGTTTTCTTCAAGATTTTCTATATACAAATGTATGTTATCTCCAATATACTTTGATTTTTACTTTCCATTCTGAAGGCGGTTTTTTGTTTTTTCATTGTGTTTTTTTTTTTAAACTACAGCAACAATTCTCTTTTGTTACCTGATTGCTCTGGTTGTAAAACTGCCAGTATAATGTTGAGCCAAAGTGTGTAATAGACTTCCTTGTGTTGTTCCCAGTCTTAGAGGGAAAGCTTTCAGTTTTTCATTCTTAAGTATGATGTTAGCTGTGGGTCTTTTTACAGGTGCCCTTTGATTGAGAAAGTTCTCTTCTGTTCTTAATTATTAAGTGTTCTTTTAACCCTGGTTATGAAAAGGTGCTAGATTCAAGGAAATGCTTTTTCTTCAGGCAGATGTGTTATTTGTTTTATTGTTTTAAAATGGCATAATGTTGGTGACTTTCCTATCATGAACCAACTTTGCATACCTCCCTAAATCCCATGTGATCATGGTATACAGTCTTGTTTATATGCTGTTGAAATTTGTTTGCCAGTATTTTGTTTTGGACTCTTTCACCTGTATTCATGAGGGATATCAGGTGTGTGTGTGTGTGTGTGTGTGTGTGTGTGTGTGTGTGTGTGTGTGAGTGATATCTCTGTCTGATATTGGTATGAGAGAAAGAATGGCATAACTTTGCCTGCTATGTGGGGAAGAGACATGTGGCATAAAGGATGAAGCATTGTTGGATTGAAGTTTTGCCAGGATTAGAGGGAGAAATTTAGGATATATCAGTGTGGAATTGGGGTGAGATTATCAAAGAGAGCCCATTCTCCTTTTCCTAGGCCTGTATTAAGTGCTTGACATTGAATTATGCTGTCTGTTAACTAGGTATAGATAGATTATACTTTGAATTTGCTACCTATTTTGTTTGTTAACATTTATGAAATTAGAATTTGTGAATCGGTTGTAATGTGCATTTAAGATCCATTTTCTTCCATTTTTACTACGAAACAAGATGCCATTGAATAGCTGATGCCTTTTAAAAAAGCTGTTAACCTTAAGTCTAAGAAATAAGCATGTTTGTCTTTAAGATACAGAAACACATTTAAAAGTTACAAATTTGCCAAAGAAGACGCAACTGGTGTCTGGTTAAGTTAGAATTCCAACTTAATCTCCTATGACACCAAAGTCCATGCTTCGAAACGCTGTAGAACAATGCTTTTGTAAAAATACTCATCCTTTACATGTGATTTCACCTAATGATCAGTGTGGCGGGTTTTTTTTATTTTTCCTCTTTATTTTTTTAACTAGAAGAGGTTAAAGTGAACATGCGACAAAGCTATGATTCTAGAGCCATGGAGACTTGTAGTCGTAGTTTTTTCAGCTGTCATTGAGTCTGGTTGACACTCAGTGTCTTTGTCTGTAAGATAAGGGTGTGTATAAGTACTCTAGAGTTTTGGAGATAATCAAATAGCCCATTTTTCTGTACTTAACTAATCTGTAGTATGTTTACACTTAGGTGGCAGTTTGTATAAAGGAAGCACTGGGACTTGTGGTCGCACCCTCTAAGGATAAAAAAGTATTAAAAATATGGAACTCCCACGTATGTTACGTGAAGAAGAACAAGAGCCAGAAGTACGGAAAAGGGAGGGAGAGACAAAACAAGTAGATGATGATGATGATGATGACGTGATCTTGGTTGGAGTGGAACATGGAAATGAAGATGCTGACGTGATCTTTGTTGGGATGAGCTCAGCTTCAAAACCAGTCGTTTCAAACATACTGAACAGAGATACCCCAGGTTCTTATTCAAGGAGAAAAAGGTGTGGTCACTTCAGGAGAGGTAACGCTCACAGATTACAGCCTGTTAGTCATGTGACTCCTACATCAGAAGCAAAGACTGTCTTGCCAGTGTCTGACTCTGACTCAAGATCAACAGGTAGTCCTATTATTATTGAACCTCTGTCTCAAGCTGATTATAAAAATCTTTCACCACAAATAGTGCCTGATGGCTTTTCGAAGGAGTTATGTTCTTCCTTGATTACCTTCACAAGGTCATTGCAGCATCCAGTAGAAACAGCAGTTTCTGCAGGAGATGTGAATAAAAGTCCTCATGTATCAAAGCGAGTTTCCCCTTGTGAAACAAATCGCAGAAATCCCAGAAGGCCTAAACTCAGTGATGGCATTGTAGGGGAACATTCTTTAGGTTTCTCCCCGTCACGTTTTTTTCATACAGAGACCACTCAGCAAAGCACACCAGACCGTGTCCATACCTCACTAGGCCATGTTCAGAATGGAGAACCTTGTCCAACACCTTTTCCAAAGGACAGTGTTCATTGCAAGCCTGTAAGATCTTTAGGGGAAAGTGGACAGACAAAAACTGATTTTCCAAGTTTGGCAAGTCCAAACAAAATTGGTGATCCCACAGAAGGAAATCTGATTGTGTTACTTCGTGACTTCTACTATGGCGAGCATGGAGGAGTTGGGCAGCCAGAAGCGAAGACCCACACGGCGTTTAAATGCCTCAGCTGCTTGAAAGTTCTAAAAAATGTCAAGTTTATGAATCACATGAAGCACCATTTGGAACTTGAGTGGCAGAGAGGTGACAGCTGGAAAACCCACACCACCTGCCAGCACTGCCTCCGCCAGTTTCCTACTCCTTTCCAGCTGCAGTGTCACGTTGAAAGTGTCCACACGGCCCAGGAGCCCTCCGCAGTCTGTCACATCTGTGAGTTGTCCTTTGAGACAGATCAGGTTCTCTTAGAGCACATGAAAGACAATCATAAGCCTGGTGAAATGCCCTATGTATGCCAGGTTTGCAGTTACAGATCATCATTTTTTGCAGATGTGGATGCACATTTCAGAGCATACCATGGTAACACTAAGAAATAACTTTGCCCGTTTTGTCTCAAAATTTTTCAAACTGCAACAGCATACAGACGTCATCATCGAGGGCACTGGGAAAAGAGTTTTCACCAGTGTTCCAAATGTCGGCTACAGTTTTTAACTTCCAAAGAGGAGAGGGAGCACAAGACCCAGTGTCATCAAATGTTTAAGAAGCCTAAGCAGCTAGAAGGATTGTCTCCTGAAACAAAAATTGTTATTCAGGTATCACTGGAACCCCTTCAGCCAGGATTGGTGGAAGTTGCATCCATTACTGTGAACACATCTGATTTTGAATCATCACCCCCCAAATCTAAAAGGAGGAGGTCAAAAAAAGAAAAATAATAGTTAATTCTGCCTTCAGTAAGTCTGAAGCAAGTATTTCAGTCAAAGTTAAAAACCCCATTAAAAACAAAAAGATCAACTTATAGCATTATTCAATAATATCAAATATAGGGAAACCGATGGGTAATTTATGTGATTTTGTTTTAAATAGAGGAAGTACAGTTTTGTGTGATCTTCATATTGAGATGCTATTTAAAAATCTATGATCTGTTTTTCGTGTAATTGTCTTAACATGTAAAAAGGATGTGTGCATGTGTGTGTGAGAGAGAGAGAATGAGAGAAGTGGAGAAAGGAAAAGTAAGAACCTATTTTGGTATTTGATGTTACTTGTAAGTTCGAAAGCTCTCCTATACATATAATCTGTAGAGTGTTTTAGCAACGTAATTTTGAAGTGTTTTCATGCCTTGCAGATCTCAGTATCAGCTATATAGCCAGACTTGAATGTCACTCTCTGAAGTGCCTCTTGGGCTGATCTAAGATAACCTGGCTCTGAAAGCGTGCAGTGGAGGTTGATGGAGAAGCTACGATGTGAGTTTGGAACAGACACGGGATTTAATCAGTGAAGAGCTGTGGCTTCTTGTCCCAGCTGAGGAAGAGGCATACATTCAGTGCAGGCACAGAGCCAAGGGAGAAGGAACACTGTCTCAGAGTGCTTTCACCTAGCCCAGGGACATCTCAAGGATGCCAGCTGCTAAAATGCCTGTGTTTGGTGAGAGACCCTGGCAAGCATGAAGCAGGCCCTGTGTAGCACTGACTGCAGTTGGAGAAGCAGAGATAGTTAATAGAATGAGACCTGGTGCCTGTGGACCTCCTGTTGAGTGAGCAAAAGGGGGATTTGATTCATTTTGTCCCCTTTCCCATTTGGCTGGCCTGTAGTCACAGTGAGGTCGGCATATCTGTGTCAGACACAGTAGCAAAGCAAATTAAAATTCCCAAAGGAAAAAGAGCCTTGACGTCCACTTTGATTTGCGCTGGACCCATAGTTGTAACTGAAAAGGATCAAACAGAGGAAATCTGTTCAGCTTTTGAATTGGGCTAAATTGAGTTCTCTTACCCTTAAGCTACAATGGAGTTGTCCAAGAATCGTAAATATAGTGGACAAAAATAGTCCAGGGTGATTAAAGCCTTTTTGGAACTCTTCCTTCCAATTTCCAGTTACATGTGTCTTACCCGAGTTGACCATGTGAAGATTTCGGTTCTGTATCTTATCTTGCCTTGGACACAAATGTAGTACAGTTAACAGCTAATTCTTTGCGTGTGTAATTTCCCATTGTATCAAACTGATTGAGTTTCCGTCTTTCTTGACACAGTCTGATGTGCAAGAATTGTCTCATGTATTTCAGTAATTATCAGGTCATAGAGTTACCCTTCCTCTAATGTATCCAACCATCTAATCTGTGATTATACTTGTGGAAACCTTCTTTCTTGCGGTCTCCAAGGGCTCTTTCACAGACCTGTGGGGTACCCTCTAAGTATTGGTGCCTGAACATCAGCGCACTTGGCTGCCTCTAGGTTCTTGAAGTTGAGTCTCCTCCTGCAGTTGAATGTCACCCCTTCTCCACTTCTGGCACGGATACCTAGCAATCTCTGTGCACCATTCCAGGAAGCTGGGATCCTGTCTGTAGACCTATGCCAGGAGCAATCTCTCCGTTTCCTCTTCCTTTGTCCTCCTCTTTGTCTCTCCCCACTCTCCCCAGTCCTCAATTTCTTTAAGTCCTCTAAGCTTTCACAAAATGCTGGAAAGAGATCATCACCAAGCGGTTAGCATCCTTCTCAGAACTGAAAAGGAAGGACTACAGATGATGAAGCTGCAGTGAATCTGTTGTCTCCATTTTAGGTAATTTCGTGAGTATAAATTCAAATTCAAATAAATTGTGTTTATTTATTCAAAGCTTGATTGATATATTTGCACTTTGAATATTTTACTAGGCCTTTCTGGTTAGTTTATTTGGGCCAAAGCACTTTGCTAAGTGTCAGCTGAAACCACTTTTAGTTGTATAAAGAGTGTGTGTGTGTTCTGGTCTCAGGTGAAAACTCTCT
Source organism: Ovis aries (assembly GCF_016772045.2). Classification (NCBI taxonomy): domain Eukaryota; kingdom Metazoa; phylum Chordata; class Mammalia; order Artiodactyla; family Bovidae; genus Ovis; species Ovis aries. The sequence goes on along the minus strand of NC_082741.1, from coordinate 21,586,242 downwards.
GTATAAATAAACATGCAGACTATTGCATATGTATCTGCTTTCTTCGATTTCTATAGTAAAAAATACGAAATGTTTTAGTTACGTGTTTTTACTGTTGCTTAGTATTATCAACACTGTTGCTGTTAGTTGCTGTGAAGTATGCTCCTAAGGACTACAAGTTGTATTTATTGCCAAATTAAAAGGTTCCCACAATATGGTCCCTGACTGCTTCCTCTCTTCCATTCTCTGTCTTCTACTGTACTATTTTCCCCACTAATGTACTCTTTTTGACAACACAGGCCTTGGTTTTCCTCCATCAAATTCCGTTTCTTGCCGATCCAGACTGCAAGTGTTGTTCTTCTGGAAATACTCTTCCCGTAGGCCTGCATGGCTCCCTTGTTTGAGCTTCACCAATGCTGTTCAAATAACACAATCAAATCTCCAACCCCCTCTCTTTCCTCCTCCTCCTTAAAGGCACTTGAAGTCTCTATCCTCTTCTTCCCTCTCCAGCCTAAATTTCCTAAATTTTCACAAAAAAAAAAAAAAAAAAGAAAGAAAAATGAAAAAGAGAAGAGATAATAACATCAGGGCTTTGCTTCTTAGAATTAACTTGAGTCAGTTTCTGTGCCTGCAAATCAAAGATTGTTAATAGTGAGTTGAATTCTTTCAGGAGCTTCCTCTGTTTTTCTTTTGATACCTCTATATTTTGTTCACACAATGACACTTTGTTTTCTTTACAAATTATTGAAGATGTGTCAAGATTATTATTTTGTTACTGCCCTTTGTGAATTTCCTTGTCTGCCTTGCTTGTTCTTTCAGGTAAAATTTATTATTTGATTAATGTTGCCAAAACATTGTAAGTAAAATTAGTATTTGTAGAAATAATGTTTTAAAAATTATTTCTGCTGTCTTTTTACAACTAACATGGCATGGTTTTATTTTTTTTAAATAATCGTATTGTGTTGGCCAGTTCTAAACAGTGATGTGTAAGTGGGCTTTCTTGTTCTGAGTACCATCAAAAGCAATGAGTATCTGGCTTAATAAATTTCCGTTTCTGCTTTTAGATCTTGAAGAGAATTGTTTTATTGGATAGTTTACAACATTTGTTGAGACACTTACTGTTCCTTCCTCTCCTCTCCTTTCTTTTTCTTGCTTTCTTCCCTTGTCTCTCTTCCTCTTTCTTTCCTTCCCTTTCTTTCCCCAGGTTGTTGCTTGACTGGACCTTTCCTGAAACAAAAGGAATTCCACACAGAGTTGAATGTTATCCTCTCAGAATCCCATTTCGTTCCTCATTTCTAGTATTGGAATTAACCTCCCTGTCCCCTTATTAGATTTGCCACAGTTGTATCACTGTTTCTGATTTTCTTTTTCCAAGAAGCAGCTCTTGTCGTCTTATCCCAACAAGCTTTATTTTTGTTTTCTATTTTTGTTTCAATTCATAGATACTTCCTACATTCTTTAGGATTTTTTTCTTTATACCTTTGCATTTTAGAAGTTTCTTCACAATTTTTTTCCTGTAAATATATTAGATTTACAATGTTGAATTTCAGATGTATATCAGAGTGATTTAGTTATGCAGATACGTATCTATTCTTTTGTAGGTCCTTTTCCATGATAGGTTATTACATGATACTGAGGATTTCTTTTCTTTTTTTTTCCAGAGATGGTTTAGGGGTTGACCTATCTATATTTAGCAATTTTGTCTGAATCCCAAATATTTTTATGTATCCATGTTTTTTAATTAAAATTTCATTGTCTAAGATTTTTGGCAAGTTGATTCCAAAGAGTTCACTATTTTCAGGCTGAATGTTTTCATTTATTGTTTACTGAGAATTAAGTTTTCCTTGGAGCTCTGAGGGCATGTGTGTATATACACTGACATGTCTATATACGCATCCTTTTCAGATTACTACATGTTTTAAGATATGTAAATGTATTTTCAAAGATATTTTCTGTTTGTATGGTAAAAACATGAAATGTTTTAATGCTAGAAATTTGTTCCCCCGAATGAATATAGTATAAAGAATAAAGATATAAAACTAGATTCCTTTGAGAGTAATCCTTACTAACAGAACTTGGGAATGTTCAAAGAGTACTCATAACACTTACGAAAGGTGGCAAGAAAAACTTTATTCAAGGTAAGAGTACTACAGTGGCGTATTATAACATGGGAGAGAGATTGAGCTTATGTGTGACTCCAGGAGGGGTGCAGCTGGGATTTATAGCTAAGGAACAGGGTGGGCCCATGGGATTGCAGACAGAGATGGGAGACTGAAAAGCAATGGACAACAATAACAGAATGGGTGTCAGTGGATGGAAACTTATTAAAATGAGGACTATAATCGTGAGGGTGGACTCTGGCTCAACTGAGAGGATCATTGCTGAGGCTAGGCAAGGCTGATAAGATATTCCGGTGAGTGAAATGATATTTGATCGGATACTGAGGGTGGTCAGATCAAGGGTGGGCTATGTTTTCTAAACTGAAGTAGCAGATTCTGGATTAGATTGGACTAGATGGACAGGCAGCCCTGAATAAAGACATTGCCCAAAGTTGGCAGTGCATTAATGAACTAGTGCTGCATAAGCAGTTAGCCAAAACTAGCAGCTTAAAACAATATTATTTCATACTGCTGCTGAAAGTTGGGAATCCAGGAGTAATTCAGCTGAGTGTTGTGGCTCAGTGTCTGATGAGATTGCCATCCTCTGAAGCCTTGACATGCGCTGGTGGATTTCCTTCCAAGATGGCTTACTCACATAGCTAATGAAACCGGTTTGCTTGCTGGCTGTTGGGAGAAAGCCTCGGTTCTTTCACATGGGCCTCTCTAAAGGGCTACCTGAGTGCTCTCGAGATATGACTAAGCTGGCTTCTAGAGTGAGTGATCCAAGAGGATGATCAAGGAGGCTGCAGTGCCTTTTATGACCTAGTCTCAGACGCTTCATTGTTCGTTTCTACAGTATTCTAACATGAGAAGTGAGCCACTAAGCCCACCACACATGTGAAGGGGCGGAGGAAGGAACCGTGGACATAATTTAAAACCACGTGGTACACACATGGCCAGAAATTGTTCACATACGTGTATGTCCAAAATGCCTTTTCCTGCCAATGCTTTTAAACAATTTATCTGTTACAGCATTAACTTGAAGTTCAGGACCTTGTCATCTAAGTCAGGTCCAGCTATGGATCAGGGTCCACGTGTACAGTATCTCAAGTGTTCTGTTGCTCAGTTGTGTCGTATTCTTGGCGACCCCATGGGCTGCAGCGCTGCAGGCTTCCCTGTCCATCAACTCCAGGAGCTTGCTCAAACTCAAGTCCATTGAGTCGATGATGCTATCCAACAATCCCATCCTCTGCTGTCCCCTTCTCCTACCTTCATCTTTTTCCGCATCACGGTCTTTTCCAATGAGACGGCTATTCCCATCACATAGCCCAAGTATTGGAGCTTCAGCTTCAGCATCAGTCCTTCGAATGAATATGCAGGAGAGATTTACTTTAGGATTGACTGGTTTGATCTCCTTGCAGTCCAAGAGCCTCTCAAGTCTGCAACACATCAGTTCAAATTATAGAAGTGTAGTTCCTCTAGACCTGAGGATGTGTGAACAAAAGAGATGAGTTAATCTGCTCCCTTTCACAGCCAACATACAGTGGTGGTTCAGGCATAGATAACCTTCATAGACACTCCTGTTCCAGAAAGGGGAGGGGAGATGGGAGTCAATAGTAGCAGTTCTGAAATCCCATGGGTTCTTGCGGGCAGTCCTTTGATTAGTATTTAAGGCCTGGACACTTCCTAGGCTTCCGTCTCTGATTTTTTCATTCTACCCGCTGACATGATGCCATTGCATGAAAGGTGGCTAGTATATGGTTACATGAAACAGTCTCCCTAGCCTGCTTCCTGCTTGTAGAAGGTAGAAGTCCAGAGCTCCTATTTTGTACTATTGCTGGTCCTTTCAGTCCGAGCTGAACTTAAATATGTTATCTTAAAACCTTGGTGTGTCTCCTGATACTCTTACTGGTGTTCAAGGCAAAGCACCCCACTCCAAAGCGACAGTCACACATGTCTTCATAATAAGGCTTACTCTGTCTTGGTTTTCTGCTGAGATAGCTGAGGGATAACACCCTGAACCTTGGTAGAAGTCTTATTGTGTGACTGAAAGGATCTCTGAGTGACACCCCTAAACTCTTTGGAGGGTATTGGCCTGACTAAATAATGCCATGAGGCATCCCCTTCCAGCTTTCTGAGGCTTAACAAAGAATTTTACAGTCACACTCGTCTTTAGAACACCTTTGTTTATAAAAAATAAGAAGAAGAACTGGCCTATCGGTGGTGTAAAATGTTCTATTTAGACCACCTAATCTCAATGCCCTGGATATGATCTTGCTTGAGAGTCATTAATTTTAACAACTTCTGTCATCTTAAAAGACTGGAAAATTCCCAAATCAGCAAGTTTTGTCCCCTGTTTTAATAATCTTTATATTAAACATTAAAGAAAAAAAAAATCCCTTCATGTTTTACTACAGGCAGCAAGAAAAAACCAGGAAGTACTTTTGGCTGTTTGGATGGAAATCCTCTTAGATAACTCAATTAATTAAGTACAGTTTGTCCTCCCAGCTCATTAGGTACATTTTCTACTTTTCATAAACTGCAGATGTAGTGGACTTTCGTCTTCACACTCCCCAGGCTCTCTCCTCCTGCCTCTCCTTTCTGCCAAGCATCCTAGGTGCACGACTGTGATTCCACTTAGAACGTGTTTGCTCAGTGAGCAAACGGGGAGCGATTCCCTGGCTTCAGTGCTTCTGCTGGCCAGAGACTCTGTACCGTTCCCTAAGAACTTCATGGTTTCGCTGTCCAACTTCTATCACCTGGCTAGGTCAGTTGCAGTAGTTCATACTCACAAGTGAACTGGCAGGGATTTCTACACGCACATGTGCAGAAACATACATGTGTACACAGTAACATCGCTGAGGGGAAACCTGTCCATATGCAGAAGTTCAGCTTTCTTTTCCAGGAACGTGAATTTTGGTAAGCGCTCAAATTTCTACACACACATGTGCGCAAATATATTGGTGAATACAGTTACATCGCTGAGAGGAAACCTGTCCATATGCAGAAGTACAAGCTTGCTTTTCCAGGAACATAAATTTTGGTAAGCACTCAAATTTCTGCACGCACATGTGCACAAACATGCACGTGTACTCAGTAACATCCCTGAGAGGAAACTTGTCCATATGCAGAAGTACAAGCTTTCTTTTCAGGAACATTAATTTTGGTAAGCACTCAAATTTCTATGTGCACATGTGCACAAATATATGCGTGTACACAGTAAGATCGCTGAGGGGTAACCTGTCCATATGCAGAAGTACAAGCTTTCTTTTCCAGGAACTTGAATTTTAATAAGCACTCAAATTTCTGCACGCACATGTGCACAAACATGCACGTGTACTCAGTAACATCCCTGAGAGGAAACTTGCCATATGCAGAAGTACAAGCTTTCTTTTCCAGGAACATTAATTTTGGTAAGCACTCAAATTTCTACACACACATGTGCACAAATAGATGGGTGAATACAGTTACATCGCTGAGACAAAACCTGTCCATATGCAGAAGTACAAGCTTTCCTTCCCAGGACATTGAATTTTGGTAAGCACTCAAATTTCTACGTGCACATGTGCACAAGTATATGCGTGTACACAGTAACATCGCTGAGAGGAAACCTGTCCATATGCAGAAGTACAAGCTTTCTTTCCAGGACCTTGAATTTTGGTAAGCACTAAAATTTCTACGTGCACATGTGCACAAAAATATGCGTGTACACAGTAACATCGCTGAGAGGAAACTTGTCTATATGCTGAAGTACAAGCTTTCTTTTTGAGGAACATGAATGAGACCTGGTGACTAGGACCTCCTGTTGAGTGATCAAAAGGGGAATTTGATTCATTCCGTCCCCTTTCCCATTTGGTGTCCGTGAACAATGGAGATCAACGTGGCAAATGGTGGGGTTTTTCCCTACTTCCCTAGCATCTGGCCAGCAAAAGCCTGTCCTGGTGATGCTGTGCATGGCTGGGACGTTGCAGCCACCAGTGGCCACACCAGGCGAAGATGCCACCCTCTTCAGAGTGGAGGCAGGAGAGGACAGCGAGGCCCAGGTGGACGGAGTCGTGGCAGGGATCAGACGGGGTTTCCAGCTGCTTGCAGAGGACATCACTGAGGATGTGGAGGTTGTGCCAGATGAATGACAGAAACAGGGGTCCTCCCTGGAGCTGGAGGAGAAGACATTGGAGGAGCAGTGCCAGGAAAGGCCTGGAGGCCCGAGTGAGCTCCCGGCACTAGATGTGATGCAGGCACTGGCGACCTTGTAAGTGGAACTTAGCTCTAAGCCTGAGAAAACCTGCAGGGCCTACGTTTGGTTCATGTGCAAGAGTCATGAGAGGAGGAAGCGTGACTTGGCTCAGAAGAGTGCCAACATCCAGGGCATCCCTGGCTTCTGGGCCAACGTGGTATCCTTTCTGCTACTCGTTGTGGTCCAGTGCTCAGGAGGAGGGGGAGGTGCAGAGGCAGGAGCAGGAGGAGGGGTGGAGGCGAGGGGGCAGAATGGTGGACCCTGAAGGAAGTGTGGTACTGGGCAATTGGCAGGCTCCACAGGCACAGCTGAGTAGAGTCCGGGCAGGGCCACAACTGTAAGTGTCGCAGCCATGACTCTGTGTGTCTCCTTTAGGCCTGCATCTGAGGAGGATTAGCCTCTGAGTCAGAAATGACCAGAGACAGTACATGAGAGCCACCTTAGCTGACAGTTATTGTTGTAAAGGTGAATGATTCCAAAAATAACTGAGATATGGGAGTCACACACACAAGCGCGCGCGCAGACACACACACATACACAAACCCACAGAACATATGTAGACATACTTTCTGATCCCCGTTATCTCACTGAGTGAGCAAGTTCTGAGTGGAATCACAGTGGTACAGCAAGGATGCCTGGCAGAAAGGAGAGGCAGGAATAAAGTGTCTGGGGGTGACCAGTGAGAGTTCAGAAGATCTGAGACACAGAACAGGTTGCAGTCCCAGACACAGAAGCCACAGTGGGTGACCCCACAGCCCTTTGAACACCCTGATACAAGGGCCTTTCCATCCTTCCCAAGTGCCAGGCATACTTTCTCTGACCTTACCATGAGCATGAGCACTACTGAGTTCCAGGGCAAGATGCGCTGCAGGCACTGGCTGCCCTGCTGGTGGAACTGAGCTCTGAGCATAAGAAGAACTGCAGGGCCTACTTCCAGTTCATGTGCAAGAACCATCAGAGGAGGAAGCCTGACTTGGCTTGGAGGATCGCCATCACCTGGGGCATCCCTTGCTTCTGGGCCGTAGCTGTATCCTTTCTGCTGCTCTTTGAAGTCTGCTGCTCAGGAAGAGGAGGCGGCGCAGGAACCTTTTCCCTGCTCCCTATCCTGACAGGTGCTGTTGCGGAGCCATCCATCGTCCCACTGCAAGTTGATATTTTCCTTTCAGGACCCCCCTACTTCTTGAACACAGTGACCACTAAGTAGAATTACCTTGACATCACTTGTGAAACGTGGTTCCTGGGGTGATGAGTGTGGGTGTGCAAGGTTGTGGAGTGTCGACCTGTGGGATCCACACCCATCTCCCGTCTCTCTGTAGGGCATAGGGCACGTTGTTCCACTCCTGTCCACTGGTTCTGGGACTTTGAACGGGGAGCATCCAGCCGCAGCGTGGACACCAGGAGCCTTAACTTTCTCAGCTGGTTGTCAGGTCACAACTGCTCAGAGTCGAACAGGATTGCTGAGGTGTGGTTGCTTTGGGCCTGAACACAGTTAGCAATTCACTTTGGGATTCTTGGCTGCTGGCTCACCTTGCTCGGATTGCCAGCGGATTGTCGGCCAAGATGTGTGGGATGATCGCCTGAAGTAGTACCCTGGGCAGGAAGGTTCTTCCATGAGAGTAACTGACAGAAACGTGTGGAGATGGGGTCTGAAGGTGGGCCCTGAAGGGACACTCATGTGATACTACAGGGACACTGTCCTTTCCCAAATGGGGATGCTCAGACTCATGCAAACTGGCTGTGGACCCTGAGTTTGGGTCGTGCTTGTAGCAGGTGACCTCCTGAGACTGTTTATTTGGGGACTTGGTGTGTCCGTGAGTGAAGCAAGTCTCCATCAAATCAGCTGAGGTGGCAGCACCAGAGTCCAGGTGATACTTCTAGAGGCAGTGTGTATTAAGTATCTTTGTCAGAATCATCCTTTGTGGGTCCTTTCATCCCCTGGCCTCCTGCTGCTCACTGAGTTTGAGATTGCCTGGGCACTTCACTCCCGCCCCTTACCCAGGGAAGGCCTATCATTGAAAAGCTGTCCTCTCCGGGGTCCCAGTGCACCTGTGTGCTGACTTTGGGATCTTCTGTGAATTTCCACATTCACCACTCAGTGTCTCACAACCACCAAACATGCTGCGCTGGAAGCGGCTTCAGGCTGCCTTGGGAACATACGGAAGAGTTCGTGGAGAAGGTGAACAGGGAGCCCCAAGGGCAGGACATGGTGCCTACTGTCACCATCCCCGACATTGCTGGCCTCGGTCGTCTTCACCTCCTGAAACACCTATGCTCGTTGTTTGCATTTGTGTCCCCGTGCTGAGCATGTGTGTGTATACACACGTGTGCTTATTTATGCTGGCTGTGATTGTGTGTGTGTGTGTGGGTGTGTGTGTGTGTGTGTGTGTGTGTCCGGCCCAGGGCAGAGGCAGAGATGAAGGTGGCAGGAGAGGAGGTGCTGAGCAACCAGAAGAGGAGTCATGAGGCGACCAGGCTGAAGGTGGTCTGTCGCCTCATCTCTGCATTGACCCTGCCCAGGATGGGAACAAGGAAAGGATGGCCAGTGATAACTCCAGACTGTGGCTCCAGATATCTGCAATTAGACCAGATACAAAACACGCTCATCAGTTCTACCGTGTTGTTGTGTGTGCTTGGATCAGGAAGAGGGTTTCATGGTCTAAGGATTCACACAGAGCAAATCACGTGGGGTGAGGCTTTGAAACCACTGCCTGTGGAGCCCTCCGTGTGAGGGGCCATGGGCTGGCCTCTGGAAATGAGGGACGTGGCTATGGCAAGATCTGGGATGGTGAGGCTAAGGTCCTGCCGAGATGGGCAGAGAGCTGAAGGAGAAAGAGTCATAGATTGCCTGCTGCACTGGAGATTGTTCCACACACATGTGAAAAGGAGAACTGGGAAGGTCCTGGGCCAGTGCTGCCCAGATCAGCCCAGCAGCCAGCACACGCCCTCCCTGAGTGTGGCACACACTGGCACGATATGACACAAAACATGAGATGCACTAAAGTATGCTATATCTGCCAACCACAGGCATCCTAGGAGAGACATGGTCTGTAAGCAAGGCATGCCTCCAGGCACTTCCAGCCTGCCTCGCTGGCAGTGCCCAAAGCCGAGAAATGTGCAAGTGGGTTTCCCTGTGTGACCCTATCCGGGATATGCCTGTGAGGGAGGGAACAGAGAAAAGACAAGGGCGGTGGGTAAACTGCATGTCCTAAGGGACCTCAGGGGAGTGCAGACAGAGAAGCCCCTGGGGCAGTTCAGGGCCTGCTGGTTTTCAGGGTCCAGACTCTAGGCAGTAGCGGTCCTGCCAACGATACCCCATGGTCTGTGCTGAAAGTTCTGATATGAATTCCTCCTTTTCTTTGGGGTCTTGCCCCTGGCTTGGGGGCCTGAGTGTCAAAGGTGCACGTCTGTACCTGAAGGAGGATTCTGGTAGTCTTGCTGGAGCAGAATCTCTGATTGCGTTGTAGGGGATCTGCACCCAGGTGACACAGGGATGCTGCCTTCCAGGTGACCGTCTTGGATATCCCTGGGCCCAACCGCGCACTGGCTTCCTTGGCACGGGTGCTGTGTAGGGAAGCAGGGATGCGTGACTTTAGGGAGTCCTACCTGGGCCTAATGAGAGCAACTGAAAGAGAGCCTTGGCATTTAGCAAATCACTGAGGCATGGGTGGTTCAAGCCCTCTTGGTCCATTTGAGATAGTAACGCTGCTTTCTGTCCAACGGAGGCATTAGCTCTGGGCCCAGAACCTGCAGGTTCCCCAGGGCATCATCTGTTGGGGGACTCCCATGTGCATGGGTAGTGTTAAACAGAAAGGAAGACGTGTAGGGATGCCACCTTACTTTGATGGCCTCCGGTTCCATTCTTGGTATTGGAAGAGACCCTGCATCCATGTGTACCTTCTTCACAACCTTGGATCAGAACCAGGCCTGTCACAGTCTCCGGGGGCTTTTGGAGGCTCAGGCGTTTCTGGCCTTTTCCTGCCACATGGAGAGAGCACATCGGGGCACAGGTAGATGGTGCACACAGAACGCTCCACAGATAGGAAGAACAGGGGGCCTCATTCGAATGCTGGGGGCTGTAACGGGTGGTAGGCTACCAAGAGGGGCACAACATTGACACGGAATGACCTAGACAGGTGCACACCGAGAAAGCAGTTCTTCAAGTCAGCTGAGCTCAGAGGTCCTTGTTTTCTGGTCCCCTGAAGGAATGCACAGTCAATGGATCAGGCCAACGTGACTGGTACTGTGAAGCTGTCCAAGGTGATGGGAGAATGCAGAAGGCAGGCACATGTTATACAGCTGTTCATGGCAAGAACTTCCAATGCTGCCTGCTGCTCTGCAGGCCAGTCCCTATCAATAGCAAATGCCAAGGTTTTGGAACCTTTGAGGATAAGGCACAGAGTTAGAAGTGTAACATGACATAATCGATGAGCAAGTGAAAAAACAAGGACAGAAATGTGGATGCTTACCAACATTCATGTTCCTGGAAAAGAAAACTTGTACTTCGGAATATGGACAAGTTTCCTCTCAGCGATCTTACTGTGTGCATGCATATATTTGTGCACATGTGCACATAGAAATTTGAGTGCTTACCAAAACTAATGTCCCTGGAAAAGAAAGCTTGTACTTCTGCATATGGACAAGTTTCCTCCCAGGGATGTTACTGAGTACACGTGCATGTTTGTGCACATGTGCGTGCAGAAATTTGAGTGTCTACCAAAATTCAAGTTCCTGGAAAAGAAAGCTTTACTTCTGCATATGGACAGGTTTCCCCTCAGAGATGTTACTGTGTACACATGTATGTTTCTGCACATGTGCGTGTAGTAATCCCTGCTAGTTCACTTGTGAGTATGAACTACTGCAACTGACCTAGCCAGGTGATAGAAGTTGGATAGCGAAACCATGAAGTTCTTAGGGAACAGTACAGAGTCTCTGGCCAGCAGAAGCACTGAAGCCAGGGAATCGCTCCCCGTTTGCTCACTAAGAAAACACGTTCTAAGTAGAATCACAGTCGTGCACCTAGGATGCTTGGCAGAAAGGAGAGGCAGGAGGAAAGAGTCTGGGGATTGTGAAGACGAAAGTCGACTACATCTGCAGTATTATGAAAAGTAGAAAATGCACCTAATGAGCTGGGAGAACAAACTGTACTTAATTGAGTTATCTAAGAGGATTTCCATCCAAACAGCCAAAAGTGCCTCCTGGTTTCTTCTTGCTGCCTGTAGTAAAACATGAAGGGAATTTTTTTTTTTTTAATGTTTAAGATAAAGATTATTAAAACAGGGGACAAAACTTGCTGATTTGGGAAGTTTCCAGTCTTTTAAGATGACATTAATAAAATAATAAATTTTACCGGAAAGAACAAGCAAGGCAGACAAGGGAATTCACAAAGGGCAGTAACAAAATAGTAATCTTGACACATCTTCAATATATTTGTAAAGAAAACAAAGTGTCATTGTGTGAACAAAATATAGAGGTATCAAAAGAAAAACAGAGGAAGCTCCTGAAAGAACTCAACTCACTATTAACTATCTTTGATTTGCAGGCACAGAAACTGACTCATGTTAATTCTAAGAAGCAAAGCCCTGATGTTATTATCTCTTCTTTTTTCCTTTTTTCTTTTTTTTGTGAAAAGTTAGGAAATTTAGGCTGGAGAGGGAAGAAGAGGATAGAGACTTCAAGTGCCTTTAAGGAGGAGGAGGAAAGGGAGGGGGTTGGAGATTTGATTGTGTTATTTGAACAGCATTGGTGAAGCTCAAACAAGGGAGGTAGCAAGCCATGCAGGCCTGCGGGAAGAGCATTTCCAGAAGAACAGCACTTGCAGTCTTGGGATCGGGAAGAAATGGAATTTGATGGGGGAAAACCAAGGCCAGTGTTGTCAAAAAGAGTACATTAGTGGGGAAAAAAGTAGAGTAGAAGACAGAGAATGGAAGAGAGGAAGCAGTCAGGGACCATATTGTGGGAACCTTTTAATTTGGCAATAAATACAACTTGTAGTCCTTAGGAGCATACTTCACAGCAACTAACAGCAACAGTGTTGATAATACTAAGCAACAATAAAAGCACGTAACTAAAACATTTCGTATTTTTTACTATAGAAATCGAGGAAAGGAGATACAAATGCAATAGTCTGCATATTTATTTATACAGAGAGTTTTCACCTGAGACCAGAACACACACACACTCTTTACACAACTAAAAGTGGTTTCAGCTGACACTTAGCAAAGTGCTTTGGCCCAAATAAACTAACCAGAAAGGCCTAGTAAAGAATTCAAAGTGCAAATAAATCAATCAGGCTCTGAGTAAATAAACACAATTTATTTGAATTTGAATTTACACTCACGAAATTACCTAAAATGGAGACAACAGATTCACTACAGCTTCATCATCTGTAGTCCTTCCTCTTCAGTTCTGAGAAGGATGCTAACCGCTTGGTGATGATCTCTTTCCAGCATTTTGTGAAAGCTTAGAGGACTTAAAGAAACTGAGGCCTGGGGAGAGTGGCGAGAGACAAAGAGGAGGAGAAAGGAAGAGGAAACGGAGAGTTGCTCCTGGCATAGGTCTACAGACAGGATCCCAGCTTCCTGGAATGGTGCACAGAGATTGCTAGGTATCCGTGCCAGAAGTGGAGAAGGGGTGACATTCACCTCCAGGAGGAGACTCAACTCCAAGAACCTACAGAGGCAGCCAAGTGTGCTGATGTTCAGGAACCGATACTTAGAGGGTACCCCAAAGGTCTGTGAAAGAGCCCTTGGAGACCGCAAGAAAGAAGGTTTCCACAAGTAGAATCACAGATTAGATGGTTGGATAGATTAGAGGAAGGATAACTCTATGACCTGATAATTACTGAAATACATGAGACAATTCTTGCACATCAGACTGTGTCAAGAAAGACGGAAACTCAATTAGTTTGATACAATGGGAAATTACACACGCAAAGAATTAGCTGTTAACTGTACTACATTTGTGTGCAAGGCAAGATAAGATACAGAACCGAAATCTTCATATGGTCAACTCGGGTAAGACACATGTAACTGGAAAATGGAAGCAAGAGTTCCAAAAAGGCTTTAATCACCCTGGACTATTTTTATCCACTATATTTACGATTCTTGGACAACTCCACTGTAGCTTAAGGGTAAGAGAACTCAATTTAGCCCAATTCAAAAGCTGAACAGATTTCCTCTGTTTGATCCTTTTCAGCTACAACTATGGGTCCAGCGCAAATCAAAGTGGACGTCAAGGCTCTTTTTCCTTTGGGAATTGTAACTTGCTTTGCTACTGTGTCTGACACAGATATGCCGACTTCACTGTGACTACAGGCCAGCCAAATGGGAAAGGGGACAGAATGAATCAAATTCCTCTTTTGATCACTCAACAGGAGGTCCACAGGCACCAGGTCTCATTAACTATCTCTGCTTCTCCAACTGCAGTCAGTGCTACACAGGGCCTGCTTCATGCTTGCCAGGGTCTCTCACCAAACACAGGCATTTTAACGGCTGGCTTCCTTGAGATGTCCCTGGGCTAGGTAAAAGCACTCTGAGACAGTGTTCCTTCTCCCTTGGCTCTGTGCCTGCAGTGAATGTATGCCTCTTCCTCAGCTGGGACACGAAGGCACAGCTCTTCACTGATTAAAACCCGTGTCTGGTCCAAACTCACATCGTAGCTTCTCCATCAACCTCCACTGCACGCTTTCAGAGCCAGGTTATCTTAGATCTGCCCAAGAGGCACTTCAGAGAGTGACATTCAAATCTGGCTATATAGCTGATACTGAGATCTGCAAGGCATGAAAACACTTCAAAATTACGTTGCTAAAACACTCTACAGATTATATGTATAGGAGAGCTTTCGAACTTACAAGTGACATCAAATACCAAAATAGGTTCTTACTTTTCCTTTCTCCACTTCTCTCATTCTCTCTCTCTCACACACACATGCACACATCCTTTTTACATGTTAAGACAATTACACGAAAAACAGATCATAGATTTTTAAATAGCAGCTCAATATGAAGATCAAACAAAACTGTACTTCCTCTATTTAAAACAAAATCACATAAATTACCCATCGGTTTCCCTATATTTGATATTATTGAATAATGCTATAAGTTGATCTTTTTGTTTTTAATGGGATTTTTAACTTTGACTGAAATACTTGCTTCAGACTTACTGAAGGCAGAATTAACTATTATTTTTCTTTTTTTGGCCTCCTCCTTTTAGATTTGGGGGGTGATGATTCAAAATCAGATGTGTTCACAGTAACGGATGCAACTTCCACCAATCCTGGCTGAAGGGGTTCCAGTGATACTTGAATAACAATTTTTGTTTCAGGAGACAATCCTTCTAGCTGCTTAGGCTTCTTAAACATTTGATGACACTGGGTCTTGTGCTCCCTCTCCTCTTTCGAAGTTAAAAACTGTAGCCGACATTTGGAACACTGGTGAAAACTCTTTTCCAAGTGCCCTCGATGATGACGTCTGTATGCTGTTGCAGTTTGAAAAATTTTGAGACAAAACGGACAAAGTAAATTCTTGGTGTTACCATGGTATGCTCTGAAATGTGCATCCACATCTGCAAAAAATGATGATCTGTAACTGCAAACCTGGCATACATAGGGCATTTCACCAGGCTTATGATTGTCTTTCATGTGCTCTAAGAGAACCTGATCTGTCTCAAAGGACAACTCACAGATGTGACAGACTGCGGAGGGCTCCTGGGCTGTGTGGACACTTTCAATGTGACACTGCAGCTGGAAGGGAGTAGGAAACTGGCGGAGGCAGTGCTGGCAGGTGGTGTGGGTTTTCCAGCTGTCACCTCTCTGCCTCTCAAGTTCCAAATGGTGCTTCATGTGATTCATAAACTTGACATTATTTAGAATTTTCAAGCAGCTGAGGCATTTAAACGCGGTGTGGGTCTTCGGTTCTGGCTGCCCAACTCCTCCATGCTCGCCATAGTAGAAGTCACGAAATAACACAATCAGATTTCCTTCTGTGGGATCACCAATTTTGTTTGGACTTGCCAAACTTGGAAAATCAGTTTTTGTCTGTCCACTTTCCCCTAAAGGTCTTACAGGCTTGCAATGAACACTGTCTTTTGGAAAAGGTGTTGGACAAGGTTCTCCATTCTGAACATGGCTTAGTGAGGTATGGACACGGTCTGGTGTGCTTTGCTGAGTGGTCTCTGTATGAAAAAAAAAGTGACGGGGAGAAACCTAAAGAATGTTCCCCGACAATGCCATCACTGAGTTTAGGCCTTCTGGGATTTCTGCGATTTGTTTCACAAGGGGAAACTCGCTTTGATACATGAGGACTTTTATTCATATCTCCTGCAGAAACTGCTGTTTCTACTGGATGCTGCAATGAACTTGTGAAGGTAATCAAAGAAGAACATAACTCCTTCGAAAAGCCATCAGGCACTATTTGTGGTGAAAGATTTTTATAATCAGCTTGAGACGGAGGTTCAATAATAATAGGACTACCTGTTGATCTTGAGTCAGAGTCAGACACTGGCAAGACAGTCTTTGCTTCTGATGTAGGAGTCACATGACTAACAGGCTGTAATCTGTGAGCGTTACCTCTCCTGAAGTGACCACACCTTTTTCTCCTTGAATAAGAACCTGGGGTATCTCTGTTCAGTATGTTTGAAACGACTGGTTTTGAAGCTGAGCTCATCCCAACAAAGATCACGTCAGCATCTTCATTTCCATGTTCCACTCCAACCAAGATCACTTCATCATCATCATCATCTACTTCTTTGGTCTCTCCCTCCCTTTTCCGTACTTCTGGCTCTTGTTCTTCTTCACGTAACATACGTGGGAGTTCCATATTTTTAATACTTTCTTATTCTTAGAGGGTGCGGTCACAAGTCCCAGTGCTTCCTTTATACAAACTGCCACCTAAGTATAAACATACTACAGATTAGTTAAGTACAGAAAAATGGGCTATTTGATTATCTCCAAAACTCTAGAGTACTTATACACACCCTTATCTTACAGACAAAGACACTGAGCGTCAACCAGACTCAATGACAGCTGAAAAAACTACGACTACAAGTCTCCATGGCTCTAGAATCATAGCTTTGTCGCATGTTCACTTTAACCTCTTCTACTTAAAAAAATAAAGAGGGGGAAAAAAAAACAAAACACCACACTGATCATTACGTGAAATCAAATGTAAAGGAGAGTATTTTTACAAAAGCATTGTTCTACAGCGTTTCGAAGCATGGACTTTGGAGTCATAGGAGATTAAGTTGGAATTCTAACTTAACCACACACCAGTTGCCTCTTCTTGGGCAAATTTGTAAGTTTTAAATGTGTTTCTGTATCTTAAAGACAAACATGCTTATTTCTTAGACTTAAGGTTAACAGCTTTTTTAAAAGGCATCAGCTATTCAATGGCATCTTGTTTTGTAGTAAAAATGGAAGAAAATGGATCTTAAATGCACATTACAACTGATCCATAAATTCTAATTTCATAAATGTTAACAAACAAAATAGGTAGCAAATTCAAAGTATAATCTATATATTCCTAGTTAACAAACAGCATAATTCAATGTCAAGCACTTAATTCAGGCCTAGGAAACTGAGAATGAGCTCTCTGATAATCTCACCCCAATTCCACACAGATATATCCTAAATTTCTCCCTCTAATCCTGGCTAAACTTCAATCCAACAATGCTTCATCTTTATGCCACACGTCTCTTCCCCACATAGCAGGCAAAATGATGCCAGTCTTTCTCTCATACCAATATCAGACAGAGACATCACACACACACACACACACACACACACAAACACACACAGACCTGATATCCCTTATGGATACAGGTGAAAGAGTCCTCAACAAAATACTGGCAAACAAAATCCAACAGCATATAAAAAAGACTGTACACTATGATCACATGCAATTTAGGGAGGTATGCAAAGTTGGTTCATTATAGGAAAGTCAATCAACATTATGCCATTTTAAAACAATAAAACAAATAACACATCTGCCTGAAGAAAAGGCATTTCCCTGAATCTAGCACCTTTTCATAACCGGGGTTAAAAGAACACTTAATAATTAAGAACAGAAGAGAATTTTCTCAATCAAAGGGCACCTGTAAAATGACCCACAGCTAACATCATACTTAAGAATGAAAAACTGAAAGCTTTCCCTCTAAGACTGGGAACAACACAAGGAAGTCTATTACACACTTTGGCTCAACATTATACTGGCAGTTGTATAACCAGAGCAATCAGGTAACAAAAGAGAATTGTTGCTGTAGTTTCAAAAAAAAAAAAAAAAAAACGAAAAAACAAAAAACAATAAAAAACAAAAAAACAGCCTTCAGAATGGAAAGGAAGAAGTCAAAGTATATTAGACATAAGATAATTTAGTATAGAAAATGTTGAAGAAACACAAGTATTAGAATTAATATAAAGCTTGCAGAATAGAAGACAAATATTTTAAAAGTCAACCACATTTTATACAGTAGCAACAAATGTTGTTAAGTAAATACTTGAATCTACACTAGCATTCAAAAGAATACTTAGGAAGTCAGAAAGAGAAAGACAATATATTCTTTTGAATGGCTGAGTAATACTCCACTGGGTATATGTACCACAGCTTTCTGATCCATTTATCTGTTAATGGACATCTAGGTTGTTCCATGTCCTGGCTATTATAAACAGTGTTCTCCATAGTGGCTGTACTAGATTGCATTCCCACCAACAGTGTAAGAGGGTTCCCTTTTCTCCACACCCTCTCCAGCATTATTGCTTGCAGACTTTATAGGAATCAATTCTAATGAGATGGATGAAACTGGAGCCGATTATACACAGTGAAGTGAGCCAGAAAAAAAACACCAACACAGTATACTAACACATATATATGGAATTTAGAAAGATGGTAATGATAACCCTGTATGAGAGACAGCAGAAGAGACACAGATGTATAGAACAGATTTTTGGACTCTGAGGGAGCGGGAGAGGGTGGGATAATATGGGAGAATGGCACTGAAATATGTACACTATCATGTAAGATAGTCTCCAGTCTATGTTCGATGCAGGATACAGGATGCTTGGCGCTGGTGCACAGGGATGATCCAGAGAGATGATATGGGGTGGGCAGTGGGAGGGGGGTGAGGATTGGGAACTCATGTACACCTGTGGGGGATTCATGTCAATGTATGGCAAAACCAACACAGTGTTGTAAAATAAAACATAGTAAAAATAAAAATTAAAAAAAAGAGAGAGAAAGACAATTATCGTATGGTATCACTTACATGGACTCTAAAAATATGCCACAAATAAGCTGATCTATGAAAGAGAAACAGACTCACAGACATAGAGAGCAGACTATGTGATTCCCAAGAGGGAAAGGTACGGCAGGCACAGATTGGGAGCTGGTGATTAGCAGATGCAAAGCATAATATATACAATAGACAAACAAGAGCGTACTGTATAGCACAAGGAACTATATTCATAATTTGAGATAAACAATCATGGAAAAGGGTATGAAAGAAATTGTGTGTGCATATGTGTGTGTTTACATATGAAGGAAAGGAAAGGGCAACTGTTGGCAAGCACGTACAGAAACTGGATCCTTGTGTGTTACGGATAGATTTTAAAATGGTGCAACTGCTACCGAAAACAGTTTAAAGGCTCCTCGAAAAATTAAAGAACTAGGGCTGACACATGATTCAGCAATTCCACTTCAGGATATAAATTCAAAAGAATTTAACATGGGGTCTTGGGATATCTGCAGAGCCGTGCTCACAGCAGCACGAAGCACAACAACTAAGAGGTGGAAGCATCGAAATGTCCATCAAATGTGATATATACACACAATGAAATATTATTTAGCCATATAGAGAAAATTCTGTCACATGCTACAGCATGCATGATCATTTCAGACATCAAGCCAAATGCAATAAGCCAGTCGTACAAAAAGACAAATACTGTAAGTTTCTACTTGCATGAAATAGCTAACACAGTCAAGCAATAGAAAGGAAACAAAAAAGAATGATGGAGTCCATGGTCTAGGTCAACGGGCAAGAAAAGAGGAGTTGCTGTTTGTTTAATGGGACAAGTGATGGGTACAGAGTTTCGATTTTGCAAGCTGTAAATGTGTAGAGATCTGCTTCATAACAATGTGATAAGGAATTCCCTGGTAGTTCAGAGGTTAGGACTCCACAGTGTCCTATCAGGGGCCTGGGAACTGTCATTCAAGCTGCACAACACAGCTAAAACAATGACAACAACAACAAATCAACACTGTGACTATGTGTGTGTATATGTCTTAGTCACTCAGTTGTGCCCAACTTTGCATCCCCATGGACTAAAGTTCACCACGTTCCCTTCTCCATCAGATTTGCAGTGGGTTGCCATTTCTTTCTCCAAAAGGCTGATGAAAGTGTGCAAAATACTTAGCATGCAAAAATGGTTAAAATGGTAAAAATTTAAGTTAGAGGTTTTCTACAACAATTAAAAACAGAAAAGCATTTAACAACCAGGAAAAGAATTTGAATAGACATTTCCGACTCTTTGCAATCCCATGGACTGTAGCCTACCAGGCTCCTCCGTTCATGGGTTTTCCAGGCAAGAGTGCTGGAGTGGATTACCATTTCCTTCTCAAGGCGATCTTCCCCACCCAGGAATTGATGCCAGGTCTCCTACCTTGCAGGCAGACATTTGAATATTTGAAATTCACCTGTGGCCTTGACAAGAGTGGCTTTATAGGAAAATGAGAGAACTCGAGATAACAAAAGTCTAGGAACAACTCTGCAGAGGTCTGTAACAAGCAAATATGAAATAAAAGCAGCAGAAGCAGGATGTGTCACCAAAAGATGGATTTGTAACGACAGGTCACATTATAGTCAGTCAGTTTGCTGATGGGAACCATCCAGAGAAACAGAAACCTTAATCCAGGCAAAGAGGAGACTTGCTAGAACTTCAAGAAATGAGTAGGTCTAGAACTGAGTAGATCAAAATTGAGTACATCAGGCCAGAGAGCACACAAGCTGGAGAAGGCAATGGAAACCCAAACCAGTACTCTTGCCTGGAATATCCCACAGACGGAGGAGCCTGGTAGGCCGCAGTCCATGTGGTTTCGAAGGGTCGGACACGACTGAGCGACTTCACTCTCATGCACTGGAGAAGGAAATGGCAACCCACTCCAGCGTTCTTGCCTGGAGAATCCCAGATAAGGGAGAGCCTTGTGTGTGGCTGTCCATGAGACTGCAGAGTCGGACACGACTGAAGTGGCTTAGCAGCAGTAGCAGCACACAAGAAGGGTACACAAGCCAAATAATTTGCTTACATTGACAGAGCTGAGATCATATAAAAAAAAGGCTGGCATAGTGGATTAATGGGTATGGTAACCAGCCTTCAAGTGAATTCAATCTCCTAATATTCCCACCCCTGTGTAGTTCTCTCTCAATCTATCACAGGGTAGACCTGTGAGACTAAGCAAATACACAAGTGCAGATGTGTAACATCTCAAAAAAGTCTCTGCACTTTATCATGGGTGCAAGCGCTTTCCTGAATCACTCATTCTGAGAAAAGACAGCAGCCTCCACAAGAGAAGCCCCTTGGAGAGGCCCACAGAAGGAGGAACTGAGGCTTCAAGAGTACAGACAAGTGAGAGAGCTTAGATTCAACAAGCTAAGTCTTCAGAGGTTGCCAAGCCAGACAAAAGCTTGACTACTAACTACCTCAGGAGAGATCCTAGGCCAAGAGATAACAAGTGGTAAGTTATTTCAAACTATTCCATTTTGAGATCATAGGTACAACACAAACAGTTCAAGTTTTAATACCATTCACATCATACTTACACACAGAACAGTTCTCCTATAAATATAGCAAAAATCAAAACACACACACACACAGACACACACACACACTCACCCAATCCAAAGCACCGAAACACAGGAGTTGCCTAGCAGCCCAGTGGTTTGGTTAGGACTCAGCCCTCTCACTGCCAGGATCCTGTGTTCGATCCCTGGCTGGGGAACTAATGTCCTATGAAGCCACATGTTGTGACCAAAACAAAACATGCTGTGAAGTCAAAGCTGTACCAGCAAGATAAGTATACAACACAGCTGTAGGCACAAGTGGCTGGCCATAGAGCTTCCTATGGTCTTGTTTACTCGCATGAAATGAACTCAGATGGTGCCTCACCCCCATCCAGTGGAGCTGACTTACTTAATGAAGAAAAGCCCTTAAGGGTACAGAAATGAGAAAGCAATCTCACGTGAACATGTTAAATCACAGGATATTTTCTCTGAATGTACCACTGGATTCATTCATTCATTTGGCCATGCTGTTTGGCTTGTGGGGTCCCAGTACCCTGACCAGAGATTGAATCCAGACCACTGTAGTGAAAGCCCAGAATCCTAATCAGCAGGCAACCAGGGAACCCCCACACCTGCATTGCTTTGCTTTGCCAGCTAAAACCTTAGGATATGGGCATTGCCCCATTTTAGCCTCACCAAGTGGTAGGAGTCAGCTCTACACAGCTTAAGACCCATGGTATTCTTACTTTTTTTCTTTCAAGAAGGCAGGCGAAAGCAAGTCACCATGCCTGTTTTTACGCTTGCCACTCAGAAAGCTGCAAACCTGAAACCATGATGGCCCTGAAGTCAGCACCCGCAATCAGGGTCACGTAATCCCCAATCAGGAATACTCTCTCTCAACAGCAACGTGTCAGCCGACGAATGAAAGGAGAAAAACGCAAAGTAAGAAAGCCACACCTTTGTCCCTGTTGTAAAGATGTCTGTCACCTTACCTCAGGGGCCCACTGAACTCCTGAGCGCTTGAGACCTCCCAGGCAGCACACGGTCACATCCTGGGGACAAGCAGAGGAAACGGCCAGGGTGAGTCCCCTGTTCTGGGAACATTCTATCCCCCCAGGCCCTACCTGGTCCTACCCTACGGATGCTGACCAGGCGTCTCACACTCAACCAGACCAAGTGATTGAACTCCTTTGCCCTGAGCTTCTTCCTCCCACCTCCCTTCTCTCAGTAACAAACAAACAAATACCTCATCTGCCAACTTCCAGAACCAAAGGCCTGAATCTCGGGGCCCCCAGGGACGGGGCAGCCCTGGAGTCTGAGGAGAGGCAGAGGAAACAGGAAAACGACTAAAGCACCAGGGCAGTGAAGAGGCTGCTAGATAGATGTTTTTTTGGTTTTTGTTTTTTTGCTGCTCCTGCCTGACTGTGCCTGGGTGCAGAACCGGGTTGGGCCGTGAAGATTTGTGCGTCTGTGTTTAAATACATTAGGTTCCACAGGAGAGCTGGGGGTGGTGCCAGGGGCCAGGGGCCTAAGAGGCCCTTTCCGCGAGCTGGCTTGTCCCGCCCCTGGGCAGGAAAGCTGATGGAGAGCAGAGCCCGCCCAGACTAGAGAGGGGAGAGGGCGAAAGGAGCCTGAAGCCTGTGGATCCTGCCGCAAGCTCTCACCGCCCTCACCAGCCGCCCTGCCGAGCAAGGCCTCGTGCGAGTGGGGACCTGAGAAACCCTCCCTTCAGCCGTCAGGCACTGCTTTGGCTGAACCACGCTCCAGTCTTTACCGGTCCCCATTGAGGGAGGAGACAGAACTGCTGGCAGCTCACCTGCCCTAGGCAGTTCCAAGATTAACCCCGAGGAGTCGAGCCTGCGGGGACGAGGCCTCCTCAGGTCTGGGGCGCCGCCTCAGCTCCCCCTACAGGCGTGCGGGCTGCCTCCGATGATTGGCTGCCAGGTGTCGGCACCTGCCATCGGATTGGCCGCGAGGCCGAGTTGGGCGCATGCGCGCACGATGAGCCCGCCCCACACCCCCTCCCCCCATAAAAGCAGCCGCTGTAGGTGTGGTCAGGCTGAATCTGAATGTCAAGGATCTTGGGTCAAGATTGCTCAGCTCACCAAATGCGAAGAAAGAAAAAACAGATGGCACAGTCGCCAGAGCTCAGGGCTGAGAACGGCCTCCGAGTCTACCAGGGGAGTCCAGTGATGGTGTCCGGCACTCACAGCCCTCAGGGGTGACCTCCCTTAAGCCAGTTCTTTGCTTAAGGAACTTGACCGTACAGTGGATCTTGGTGCCTCTCCTCTTGGAATTACATTTCAATCAAGGCAGGGTAGCCTGCCCCTGTTTTTGCACTGTCTATTGTGAGCTGAGAATGAGCTTTACTTTTTCTTCTTCTTCTTCTTTTTAATTTTAGAGCTTTACACTTTTAATGGCTGAGGAAAACCGAAAAGACTTTTGTTTTCTGACGTGAAAATTGTGTGTAATTCAGTTTTCGAGTCCTTAAAGGTGGAAGAGGGACTTGCCAGCTTCTTTGGTTATCCTCTATGCCTGAAAACTTAATTAATTGCCAATGGTCATATTCGCAAAGCCTAACATATTTCTTTTTTGGCCCTTTACAGAGTGTTTTTTAAATGCTCTGTTCTGCTGGAAGTCTCCTGGTAGTCATATGGGAGAATAAAGTTTTGGTTTTGTTACAATATTTCTTTTCTTTTTTTTTTTTTAATACCTTTTCTTTATTTTCCTCAACTCATGTTATTTCCCCCCCCCCCAGTGTTTTTTTTTTTTAATGTTAATATCTTTAATTCTTACATGCGTTCCCAAACATGACCCCCCTCCCACCTCCCTCCCCTCAACATCTCTCTGGGTCATCCCCATGCACCAGCCCCAAGCATGCTGCACCCTACGTCAGACATGGACTGGTGATTCAATTCTTACATGATAGTATACATGTTAGAATTCCCATTCTCCCAAATCATCCCACCCTCTCCCTCTCCCTCTGAGTCCAAAAGTCCGTTATACACATCTGTGTCTTTTTTCCTGTCTTGCATACAGGGTCGTCATTGCCATCTTCCTAAATTCCATATATATGTGTTAGTATACTGTATTGGTGTTTTTCTTTCTGGCTTACTTCACTCTGTATAATTGGCTCCAGTTTCATCCATCTCATCAGAACTGATTCAAATGAATTCTTTTTAATGGCTGAGTAATACTCCATTGTGTATATGTACCACAGCTTTCTTATCCATTCATCTGCTGATAGACATCTAGGTTGTTTCCATGTCCTGGCTATTATAAACAGAGCTGCGATGAACATTGGGGTACATGTGTCTATTTCAATTCTGGTTTCCTCAGTGTGGATGCCCAGCAGTGGGATTGCTGGGTCATAAGGTAGTTCTATTGGCAATTTCTTAAGGAATCTCCACACTGTTCTCCATAGTGGCTGTACTAGTTTGCATTCCCACCAACAGTGTAGGAGGGTTCCCTTTTCTCCACTTCTCCATTATATTCATTTTTCATTCTTTACTAAGTTCATTCCTTCATATCACTATAAGTTTCCTTTAATGGAAGCAATGAAATAACATCAAAGAAAATACCTCTGTTGGTAGTTTTAACAGGTAACATGTTAGAAGGTATATGCTCAACTACAAATATGTTGTATATATACAGTAAATACCACTTTAAGTAGCTTCAGAACTTGTATCTGGTTTCAAGTCACTAGGAAGGTTTGTTGAACATCCAATATTCTAACCTCCAGCTGTTCTCAACTTCAAAAAGATACAACTTTTTCAATAATTTGTTATCTCAAGTTTAAACTCCGTTTTAGCCACATATATGAACATGCTTTCTAGGTCACATGATTGAATCTGACCCATTGCCAAAAAGTGAAAATTTTGGAATACCTTTCTCAAAAGAGAGATGTTGTTTTCTTCTTCCAGAAAGACTGGTAGTGCAGCCGATCTTTGAACAGTTTGTCGGTTTTTGTTAACTCCATAAAGATTAAGCTGTCGAATTAAACTCTTCATGCTCTTGGTTTCAAATTTTCTGAAAGGCTCCTTTCTTTCCAAGACTTCTTTCCTGAAGAGTTCTTCATTGATCACTCTACATGTGCCTGTCTCATCCCACCAAATAGACTCAAACTGATCACTTTCCACTATATTCCAAAGTTTTTGTGGAAATGTGAGTAAAAGAAAATCATTCACATCATCTGTTTCAGAGACAGAATATGTGTAGTGTGGCCTTTTGACCACCAGATCCTCAGCCAAAGCCTGAAAAGCATATTCTTCAATCATAGATCTCAAAACTGAGTCCCCAGTTGTATAATCATACCAGTAAGATCGAATGGAGGTTTCTGAACCAGTGGACTCACCTTTAGGAGGTCCATCTTGAATTTCTGAAGAAATATGTGCCATCTCAGGGAAATCTTTCTTCAGATAATGTTCTCATTTGTCTGCTTTTACACAATGCAACTTCACATGATGTTTGGCTGGCCTACAGAGAGAAACTCTCTGGACAATCACAGAGATCCCCCCAGTCAAACAGCTGTGACATCACAAAATCACTGGTCTCCTAGCAATCGAAGGTTAGTTGTGACATGACAAAGTCACTGGTCTCCTAGCAACTGAAGGGTAATGTTCAACCAAGCGTTTACTTCAGCATCAACTTAAAATACAGACTGCTGGCAGAAATAGTAACCAAAACCATGAAGCATGCAAAAATCTCATTAGTCAATTTGGCCTTTTTTTTGGGGGGGGGTCGGGGGGGGTTCCTGTGTTTGGGATGGTCTTTCTCTTTCTGGCAGTTTGTGGTTCCTCTTTATTGTGGAGGTTCCTCCCTGTGGCTGGGGTTGGACGAGGGGCTTGTCAGGTTTCCTGGTTAGGGAAGCTTGTGTCAGTGTTCCGGTGGGTGGAGCTGCATCTCTTCTCTCTGGAGGGCAATGAAGTGTCCAGTAGTGAGGTTTGAGATGTCTATGGGTTTGCTGTTTGGGCAACCTGTGTATTGAAGCTCCAGGTTCTGTTCCTGTGTTGCTGGAGAATTGGCATGGTATGTCTTCCTGTGGAACTTGTTGGCTCTTGGTCGTGCTTGGTTTCAATGTAGGTGTGGACCTTTTTTAGAAGATTTCCTTTTTTTAAAAAAAAATAAATTTATTATTTTAATTGTAGGGTAATTACTTTACATTATTGTAATGATTTTGCTGTACATTAACATATGTCCGCCACAGGTGTACACACGTTCCCTTTCCTGAACCCCTTCCCTTCTGCCAACCCGTACCATCCCTCTGGGTCGTCCCAGTGCACCAGCCCCAAGCATCCAGTATCATGCATTGAACCTGGGCTGGAGACCCATTTCATATATGATATTATACATGTTTCAATGCCATTCTCCCAAAACATCCCACCCTCTCACTCTCCCACAGAGTGCAAAAGACTCTTCTATACATCGGTGTCTCTTTTGCTATCTCGCATACAGGGTTATCGAAAACTCACATCAATAAATCTACTTTATTTCTGAAATAAAAGTGATTTATCATCCTTCTATGCACACATTCTTAATATTCAGTACTGTTACCCTAGCAGACTTGGTCTACTTGCTTCTGTGCAAACAAATTTATGAATTGACTGTGGGTTTCAGTGTGGGGGGGGGAAGTGCTTATTGTAGGACGAAGCAAGGTGTCTTAGCAGCTGGTGCTTCAAAGACACAAATCCCCAAATACTTTCAGGGGGACTATTTTAATGGCTGAGTGAGGGTGGAACATGGGGTCTGTGATCCATATTGGGACATTCTACTAATGGCCTATTAGTGAGGATATTGGGAGTCCACATCATTGACCGTCTAGTTCCAACTATGCACTTACATTTCAGCCTGGTTTGGGCTTTAGCATCTCTAAAATTGTTCACAGGATATTGCTCCGAATGTCAGCGATGGTCCTTGCTGCTGCTGCTGCTAATTCGCTCAGTCGTGTCCGACTCTGTGCGATCCCAAAGATGGCAGCCCACCAGGCTCCCCCATCCCTGGGATTCTCCAGGCAGAACACTGGCGTGGGTTGCCATTTCCTTCTCCACGCTGGCCCTTGAGGAGGGACTAAAGACCCTTGAGTTTGATTAGTGGCTAAATCATTATTATTGTCTATCACTTGATTGTTTTCCTTAGTTTCTGTCTTTTCTAGCTTCTCTGATTAAAATTCCTTTTGAACATGAGGAGGTCTACAATCTCCTACCTCTCTCTCTCGATTTCCAGGCTTTTCAATCTTAAGAAGGGACTGCTTAGTACAATAAAGGAAAACAAGTCTTGGACTTAGAGCTCGATCTTAAATATGACAGAAAATCTCAGTGCAGGTTCCGTTTCTTTTTCAGGTTTCCCAGCTCTTGGAGTGATTAAGTCAGTAACAACTTTGGCTCTTTCCTGTTGAGATGGAGCATGGAGGTGGAAATAATTCTAAAATCTAGGCTTGCTATCAACAGTTTATGATATGAAAACATATCTCTATTTTACATATAATATATATATATATATATATGTCTATGTTAGTATTTTTTCATTAAACTGGACAAACATTTGAAAATTGGTCTATATTTATGAAAAGGAGAGAGGTGAGTGATATAAAAGAGTCCTCATATGTTACATGCAGCCAAGGAAACAGATTTTGAAGTATTTCAACTTACATAATATTCAACAATCGAGTAGAATTTGAATCATTCTACATTTGGGTTTTATTGTTTTCCCATTT
Source organism: Ovis aries (assembly GCF_016772045.2). Classification (NCBI taxonomy): domain Eukaryota; kingdom Metazoa; phylum Chordata; class Mammalia; order Artiodactyla; family Bovidae; genus Ovis; species Ovis aries. Next base: position 21,558,450 of record NC_082741.1, on the reverse strand, counting down.
CTACTACACCTAACATGAATTAAAAGCTAATGTTTATTACAATTCTCTTTCTGAAAGCTATGACTTGCACGTAATCTAGATGCACATCAGCAGATGAAAATATAAGGAAGTTGTGCTATATATTCAAATATAATATTACTTAGCTACAGAAAAACACATGTTAGTGTCACTTTTGGTAAGGCAGTTCAACCTGCAGCCTATTATTCAGAGCAAAAAAAAAAGTTAGAAAGAGAAAGGCAAATATTGTTTATTAATGCGTACAAATGGGATTTAGGAAGACAGTAACAATGATTCTGCATGAAGGCCAGTAAAAAAGATCCACATATAAAGAACAGACTCTGAGACTCAATGGGAGAGTTCAAGGATGGGATGATTGGAGAAATTAGCATTGAAACAGGTACATTACCATACATAAAAGAGATGACCAGTGCAAGTTCAATGCATGAAAGATGCATCCAACCCTTGTGCTGTGGACAAACCCAGAAGCGTGGGGTAATAAATGAGGTTTGAGTTGTGTTCAGGATAGGGGGACGCATGTATCCATGCGGCTGATTCATGTTGATGTATATGTCAAAAACTATCACAGTAATACACAATAATTCTATTCCAATTAAATCATTTTTTAAAAGAAATATGAAGAAATACAAAAAGAATGCATTCAGAAATAACAGGGACATGCTCCAGAATACAACCTCAACAGTTGTTTCATATCTCTTCCAGAAAGCGGGCTTAGGAGGGGCAGAACATGTGTGCTGGTATAAAAGCTGAAAGTCGAAGAAGATAAGCTTGAGATTGCAACTATGCAGTTGCAGCATGACCTCAGTATCATAGTCTAAATAGTGAAAGACGCATGCGGCACAATGCAAGCTTAGTAGATCGGCATGACTACTGTGGAGCTTAGGCTGAGTAGGAGTTCAATGCATGCACTTGAGCATCCTTTCAGGAGTGACGGTACGTATGTTTCAGAGTGAAGATAAAGAGATGCAGCGAAAGTGCTCTAAAATGGTGGACAAATACTTGTAAGAAGGAAGGTTCAGAGTGGAAGCTCAGTATTTGCTATAGACTTAGACTTAAGTTGAAGACAGTAGGGAAGACCACTCGATGATTCAGGTTTGACCTAAATCAGATCCCTTATGATGGTACAGTGGACAAGAGAAAATATTTAAGGGATTAGGCATAATATAGTGTTTGAAGAACTACATTTGGAGGTTCATGACATTGTAGAGGAGGCAGTGATGAAGACCATCCCCAAGAACATGAATGCAAAAAGGCAAAATGGTTGTCTGAGGAGGCGTTACAAATAACTGAGAAAGGAATAGAAACAAAAGGCAAAGGAGAAAAGGGAAGATATACCCATATGAATAGAGTGCACCAAAGAATAGCAAAGAGCGATAAGAAAGCCTTCCTCGGTGATGAGTGCAAAAAATAGAGGAAAGCAACAGAATGGGAAAGAGTAGAGATCTCTTCAAGAAAATTAGAGATACCAAGGGAACATTTCATGCAAAGGTGGATACAGTAAAGGACAGAGATTGTATGGACTGAACAGAAGCAGAAGATATTAAGAAGAGGTAGCAAAAATCTATACCGCAAAGATTGAAGAACTAGGCAGAAAAGATCTCCATGATCCAGATAATCATCATGATCTAATCACTCACCTAGAGCCAAACATCCTGGAATGTGAGGTCAAGCGGGCCGCAAGAGGCATCAATAGAAAGAAAGCTAGCGGAGATAGAGAACTCCACTTGAGTGATTTCAAATCCTAATAGATAGTGAGTGCTATGAAAGTGCTGAACTCAATATGCAAGCAAATCTGGAAAACTCAGCAGTGGCTACAAGACTGGAAAAAATCAATTGTTCCAGTATATGCATTTTAGAGCTTCTTCTCTGTAGTGGTGAAATGTGTTCCACACAGAGTTAGACAGGACTGAAGCAATCCTGTGCAAATAGTTGCACGATTTGTTTTTTTAACCAGTAGCAGCTTTTTTCTAATGAGAGTTAACTGTGAAAGTGGAGCAGCTGCTTGGCATTGAGGGACACAGGTGGTGTCAAACGGGCAGGGTGCAGGGACACAGACTGACTACACCACAGGAGTTAGGGCCCTATCAGAGCCCTTTTTTTTTTTCTTTTTTGAGCCCTTATATCCGGTGATAAGAAGGCGTCTTTGGCCAGTCTTCTCCCTAGTTCCACCTATTCAGCCACTCAGAAGGCTTCCTTGCCTGGGATCCTTCTCTGTCGTTCAATGGGTCAGCACATAGAGCGAATTTCCTGGCTGGGGTCCTCCTGTGTAAATCAGTGCATCCGACACTTAAAGGAGCATCCTGAGTGGGATTCTACTCTAGTATGGTGCATCAGGCACTTAATGGATGACCCTGCGTGGTGTCCTGCTCGGCATTTCAGTGTGTTCAGCATTTGAAGGGTCAGCCTCATTATTGTAGTAACTACTGATGCTAGCATGTGGGAGAGAGAGGCTATGGTGATTGCTCCACCCCCGACATGTGACTCGGTGTTATGGCCTTGCTTTCATGGCTGCCTAGCTTTCCTCCACAGGCATACCCTACGACAGTGTCCTCCTTCAAACCCCCTCTCTCCATCTCTCCCCTGGAAACAGCAGCCCTCCCCATGAATTGCCGCAAAGTCCCTAAACTGCAGGTGCCAGCCACGGGGCCTTTCAGGGGATGGATGTCCTTGTACGGGGTATGTACGGCTGCAGCAAGGACCCTCTGCTTCTCATTGCACCCAGCTTTCCACAGATCAGCTGTTTCACTCTCAGCTTTAAATGTCTATTCTACACTTCAGACGATTGACCCAATGTGGGATTGGACCACAGCTTCAGTTCCTTCCCCCACTCAGGGCAGATCCAGTCCTACTAACACTCCTGATTTTTCCCCCAGTTCTTTCCCCCGACTGAGTTTTGCGTGGTTCTATATATTCTTTGCCACTTGTCAGGTACTCCTGTCTACTTTCCAGTAATGTTCTGATTACTCTTCTGTGTCTGAAGGTGTATGCCTAATGTATCCATGGAGAGATGTACTGCACATCCACTTATAGCTCCATCATCTTGTTCTCTCATCTCACGAGAGTTTTAGAGCACAGAATCCACCGTGGTAGTAGGTGTGGCTATAAAATGTGAGTTCAGATATACTCTTGAGGGCAAGCTCAGTGATTTTAGCACAGCTGATCTAAAGCGTGGATTTAGTGTTGGCCAGACATATGCTTCAAATGTGAAGAAAATTATGTATGGTGTGCCAATTCTAGAGCACAAGGTCAGTGTTTGTGTACCATTTCCTGTAGAATGCAAGTTCACTTGTGGAAAGAGGTATGCTCCGCAATGCAACTGAGCAGTTTTAGACATCTTGTGGTAGAGTACATGCTCAATAGTGGCAGGAACTGTGCTCTAGTGTGCATTCAGCAGTGGCTGGACGCATGTTGCCAGTGCCAATGGGATGGCTTCAGACAGCCTGCTCTAAAGTGTAAGCACACTAGTGGCAGAACGTGTGCTGCAGATTGCGAGCTAAGCTGTTTCAGTACTTCCAGGCTAGAGCAGAGACGCAGTAGTGAGGCATGCAGGCTCCAAAGTGTCACACCCGCTCTAGAGCACAGATTTAGTAGTGGTGGGGAGAATCGGCAAAAGCACCATCTCAGGAGATGAAGCACGTGTTCTCGAAAGCCAAGATTCAGGATGTGAAGCATGCCTGCTCTAGATCATGGGTCTGTAGTAAGAGGGGTATGCCTAAAGTGTGTTTCACTGTTGAGAGGCATGCTGAAGAGCTAAGTTCAGCAGATGTAGCATGCCTGCTCTACATGTGCTTCAGAGTGTTGTCTCAGGAGGTGGTGCCCTTGCTCAAGAGTGCAGACTGCAGAGGGACATGTTCTCTTGAAAGCTGGGTTTTTTTTTTTGGTTGCATATCCAGAGATCCAATTCAGAAAATGTGATATACCTGCTCTGCCACACAAGCTCAGTAGAGGGAAGACAAGCCCTCAACAGTGCAAGCGCAAGGGTTGTGGCATATGTGTATGGTGACGCACGATCAATTGACGCAGGACATATGAAGTATACACCAGGTCTGTAGTGGTGGCACGTCATCCACAGATATACAGGTACACTACTCACAGCTTGCACAGTCTAGAGTGCTGGGTGACTAGCAGCAAAATGGCTGGTATAAAATGTCACGGGGGTAATTGTTGCACACACCTTCTCGAGCAATACCTCAAGGAAGTTAAGATAACACTTCAGAATTCAAGGTCACTAGTGGTCACACAGTTGATCTAGAATGACGGTTCACTCGTGGAGACGATATGTGTTTTAGAAAGCAGCCTCCTGGAGTAGGTGCTCCAGAGTGCAGGAAGAAGCGTGGGGAACATATGCAACAGAGGGCAAGCCAAGTCATTGGCAATTTTCAGCTGCAGAGTGTAGGCTCACAGGTTTAAGCACTCAGGCCATCGAGCAAGATTAGTAGTAGTGGAACTCATGCTCTGTAACGCAGGCTCAGCAGTGATAAAGGAGTGTACCAGGGTGCAATATCAGTAGCTGAAGCATGAATATTTGGGGGCCTGGGCTTACAAGTGGCAAGACACAGGCTTCCGAGTCTGAAATTAGTAATGGCCACACATATGCTCTAGACCACATGCTCACTAGCTGTGCCATGCCTGCTTAGTGTAAGGACTCAGAAGTGACAAGTGTGCTGCAGTGCTAGGATTTATACTGCTGGGATACATGATTCAGTGTGCAGTTGTGTAGTTCAGGCATTCTTACTCTACAGCACAGTCTCCGTAGTGTCAGAACATTGGCTCTTGAAGGCACACGCAGTCACGATGGAAGATATGCTTCTGAGTAAACCTCAGAAGCGCAAAACCCATGATGAAATGTGCTCACTCTGTATTCATGAGATCTGTACCCCCAGCTGCACGTTCAGTTACTTTGGCATGTGTGCAACTAGAGCATGTTCTCAGCAGAGCCCGGATGCCTGCACTTGAGCTCATGCTCAGGAGAGGCATACCATGTCCTCCAGTGTTTAAAATCACTCTGTCTACAGGAGTTCTGGCTCAGTTGTGTCCAGAAGGAAACTTCAGAGTGCAAGTTCAGTAACTATTTAGGCACACCTGAACTACAGTGCAGGTTGAGTAGTGGCCTGACTTACCTATAAAGCAACAAGCTAATGATTGTGATGTTCATGCTTCAGAGTGAAAGTTCAGCCGGTGATGAACTCTTGTTCTGGAAGGCAATTTCAGTAGTGCAGGGATGCAGAATCCAGAGCGTAATACACCAAAAGTGTATGTGAGTTTACAACAGGCATGTTTTAGGGACAGGCTCAGTAATGGTAGGCCATATCCTAAAGAACCCGGGTTTAGGAGTGATGGGATGTATGCTCTACTGTGCAGTCTCAGTGACAGCAATGCACTTGTTCTAAAGCTTGTTAATAGTCTCAATAGTGGCAGAAAGGGTGATCCAGATTGGAAACTAAGTAGCTCCTGCGAGCGTTCTCTAGATAGCGGCCTCAGTATCAACAAGCGCATATTCCAGAGGGCAAGCTCAGTGTTTGTAGCATGTATGGTTTGACATAAGAGAAGGAAATGGCAACTCACCCCAATATTCTTGCCTGGAGAATCCCGTGGACAGAGGGGCGTCGTGGGCTACTGTCCATAGGTTCGCATGGAGTCGGATAAGACTAAAGCGACATAGCATGCATGCATGCATTGGAGAAGGAAGTGGCAACGCACTCCAGTATTCTTGCCCCAAGAATCCCAGGGACAGGGGAGCCTGGTGGGCTGGTAATCTATGTGGTCACACAGAGTCGGACACGACTGAAGTGACTTAGCAGCAGCAGCAGCAGTGGTTTCAAATCAGGGGTCAGTAACTGTGAAAAGTTTCTTGCATTTTCAGTCGTTGCCGCATGCCAGGTCCGGAGTGCAGACGCACGTGGTTGTGATCCTTATGCTCTAGAGTTGTAATGTATGTGCCAGAGTGCAAGCTAAGTAGTGCACCTGTCCTAATTCAATTCTTAGTAAAAGCAGAATGCAAACTCGTGATTTCAACCTCAGTAGTTGCTGCATGCATCATCAGAAGTAGTGGTGCATACACTCATTTGATCTCTGGTTCCTCTGACTTGTCCAAAACCAGCTTGAACATCTGGAAGTTTATGGTTCGTGTATTGCTGAAGCTTGGCTTGGATATTTTTGTGCATTACTCTACTAGCGTGTGAGATGAGTGCAATTGTGCAGTAGTTTGAGCATTCTTTGGCATTGCCTTTGTTTGGGATTGGAATGAAGACTGACCTTTCCCAGTCCTGAGCCGCTGCTTAGTTTTTTAAATTTGCTGACATATTGAGTGAAGCACTTCCGCAGCATAATCGTTTAGGATTTCAAATAGCTCAACTGGAATTCTATCACTTCCACTCACTTTGTTCATAGTGATGCTTCTTAAGGCCCACTTGACTTCACATTCCAAGTATCTGGGATGTAGGTGAGTGATCACATCGTCATGATTATTTGGGTTGTGAAGATCTTTGATGTACAGTTCTTCTGTGTGTTCTTTGCCACCTCGTCTTAATACCTATTCCTTCTGTTAGGTCCGTACCATTTATGTCCCTAATAGTGCCCATCTTTGCATGAAATGCCCCCTTGGTATCTCCGGTTTTCTTGAAGAAATCTTTAGTCTTCCCCATTGCATTGCTTTGCTTTATTGCTTTCCTTTATTTCTTGGCACTGATCACCGAGGAAGGCTTTCTTCTCTCTCCTTGGAACTCTGTGTTCAGATGGCTATATCTTTCCTCCTCTCCTTTGGCTTCATTTCTCTTCATTTCACAGCTAATTGTAAGGCCTCCTCCGGCAGCCATTTTGCCTTTTTGCGTGTCTTTTTTCTTGGGAATGGTCTTGATCCCTGTCTCCTGTACAATGTCATGAACCTCCGTCCATAGTTCATCAGGCATTCTATCAGATCTAGTCCCTTAATGTATTTCTCACTTACACTGTGTAATCATAAGGGATTTGAGATAGGTCATTCCTGAATGGTTTAGTGGTTTGTTCCTGCTTTCTTCAATTTAAGTCTGAATTTGGCAATACAGATTTCATGATCTGAGCTGCAGTCAGCCTCTGGTCTTGTTTTTTGCTGTCTAGGAAGACTAAGCGTCTTTTCATTTCATGGCTGCAGTCACTATCTTCAGTGATTTTGGAGCCTCACCCCCCCCGAAAAAAAAAAACAAAACAGTCTGCCACCATTTCCACTGTTTTCCCATCTATTTGTCATGAACTGATGGGACAGGATGCCATCTCAGGTTTCCTTATTTAGAGCTTTAAGCCTACTTCTTCACTTTCCTCTTTCACTTTCATCAAGAGACTCTTCAGTTCCTCTTTAGTTTCTGCCATAAGGGGGGTGTCATCTACATATCTGAAGTTTTTGACATTTCTCCTGGCAGTCTTGATTCCCGTTTGCATTTCTTCCAACCTCACATTTCTCTGCATAGAAGTTAAATAAGCAGAGTGACAATATATACCCTTGAGGTGCTGCTTTTCCTATTTGGAACCAGTCTGTTATTCAATGTCCAGTTCTAACTGTTGCTTCCTGAACTGTATACAGGCTTCTCAAGAGGCAGATCTGGTGGTGTGGTACTACCGTCACTTTCAGAATTTTCCACAGTTTATTTTGATCCATACACTCAAAGGCTTTGGCATACTCAATAAAGCAGAACTAGATGTTTTTCTGGAACTTGCTTGCTTTTTTGTGAAGATCCAGCAGATGTTGGGAACTTGATCTTTGATTCCTCTGTATTTTCTAAAACAAGATTGAATATCTGGAAGTTCATGGTTCACATATTGCTGAAGCCTGGCTTGGAGAATTTTGAGCATTTCTTTGTTAGCATGTGAGATGAGTAAAATTGCATGGTAGTTTGAGCATTCGTTGGCATTGCCTTTTTCGAGACTGGAATGACAACTGACCATTTCCAACTGAGCCACAGCTGAGATTTTCAAATTTCTTGTCTTATTGAGTACATCACTTTCACAGCATCGTCTTCGAGGATTTGAAGTAGCTCATCTGGAATCGAAGCCGTAATAGAGCCTTCTAAGTCCCTAATGGACACTGCATGGACTCTCAGAACAAGTGAGATCAACAGCCATCCTCTTTAACAACACCAACAAAAAGTTCTCTCAACAAGAAAACTTACACAAGCCACTGGTCCCACCACATTCACTTGGAGGAGACCACCCAATTAATAGCAATGATGGCCCTCCGGTGTGCAGAAAATAGACCTCGAAGACAGTCATCGAAACAACATGAAAAGGCAGAGACATATCCAGCAGATGAAGGAATACAATGAAAATCAACAAACCAGTGAAAGAGGAGGAGGTAGGAAGTCTACAGGAAAAACAGTTCAGCACAACAATAGTCAATGTCTTGGAAACAAATGGATCGACAGATAAATAGACTTCAGGCATGGATTGAGAAGATGAAAGGGGTGTTTTAAATGGACCTGGAAGAAATCATGAGTAGTCAATCAATAATGAGCGATGACATAACTGAGATAGAAATCACTCTGGACAACAGGAACAGTACTGTAACTGAGGCAGAAGAAAGACTAAGTGAGCTGGAAGATCGGATATGGGAAATAAATGAAGCAGAGCAGGAAAAAAAAAAAGAAAGAGAGAAATGAAGACAATCACAGAGACCTATGGGACAATGTTAAATGCCCCCATATTTAAATCATAGGTTTTTCAGAGAAAGAAGACAAAAGGAAAGGGCATGAGAAAATATTTGAGGAGGAAATAGTTAAAAACATCCCTGAAATGGAAAAAAAAAATAAAAAAACAGACACCTAAGATGAAAAATCCCAGTGTGTCCCACAGGGGTAAAATCAAGACACAACATGTCAAAACACACATTAATCAAAATGAAAACAAACAAATAAATATACAGAATGAACAAATATTCAAGGTAACAAAGGAATCACAACAAATAACATAGAAGGGAATCCCCATAAGGATAACAGCTGATCTTACTATAGAAACTCTTCAGCTTAGAAGGGAATGGCAGGATGTACCTAAAGTGCTGAGAGGCAAAAGCCTAAAGCCAAAATTACTCTATCCAACAAGGATAGTATTCTCATTCAAAAGACAAAACAAGAGCTTTACAGACAAACAAAAGCAGTTAGTGTTCAGAACCACCAAACCAGCACTTCAGCAAATGCTGAAGGATCTTTTCTAGATAGGAAACAGAAAAGCTTATAAAAACAAAGCCACAAAATATATAGTAAATGGTAAGAAGATCATACTTATCAACAACTACCTTAAACAGAAATGGGCTAAATGCTCCAACGAAAAGGCAAAGACTGGGTGAATGCATACAAGAATATACTGTCTGCAAGAAAACCACCTCATACCTAGGGACACATGCAGCCTGAAAGTGATGGCCAGGAAAAAGCTATCTTGTGAAAATGGAGAGCAAAAGTGGGAGGAGCGATATTCATATCAGATAAATGGACTTTACCTAAAGACCACTATAGGAGACAAAGAAAGTTGCATTACAGAACATTCAAGGCATCAATCCAAGAAGAAGCTACATGCACCCAATGTAGGAGCACCTCAATACAAGAGGCAAATGCCAACAACTAGTAGAGCAGAAATAGACACTAACCAATAGTATTGGGTGATTTTAATACTTCACTCATAACATGAACAGATCATCCAGACAGAAAATGAAATAAGGGAAACTCAGGTTTTAGAAGATACATTAGAACAGTTTGAGCTAATTGATATCTACAGGTCATCCCACTGCCAAAGAACAGATTTCACCTGTTTCTCCTTTTTTTCTCCTTTTTCTCACGTGCAAATGGAACATTATCTTAGGACAGATCACACCCAAGGTTAGATCACATCTAACCTTAATAAACTTCAAGATATTATACTATTTGCAAGCATAATTTCTGATCACAATGCTGTTCGATCAGATATCAACCACAGGAAAACGACAACAACAACAACAACTAGAGGAAACACAAAAAATTTGGAGGCTAAAACCCCCAAAATTCACATTTGAATTCAACAAAATCCAAAACTTTTATGAAAAAACAAACAAACAAACAAACCTCTGCCAAAGTAGTCATAGGTGGAACATACCTCAACATAATGAAAGCCAAATATGACAAAACCATTGTAAACATTATTGTCAATAATGAAAAGCTGAAAAAATTTCCTTAAAAGTCAGCACGAAGACAATGTGCCCACACTCATCAGTACTCGTTCTGGGAATTCTAGCCACAGTTTTCAAAGAAGAAAAAGATATGAACAGAATCCTCATTTGAAAAGAAGAGGTATAACTGTCTATTTGCACATGCTATTACCCTTTACAAAGAAAACCCAAGAGATGCCACCAGAAAATTCCTGGAGTTTATCAATGAATACAGTAAACGTGCAGGGTATAAAACTAATACACAGAAACCCTTATAGTCCTACACATTCACAATGAAAAATCAGAAAGAGAAATGAAGGAACAATCCTGTTCCCCATTGCAATGAAAGGAATAAAACAACTAGAAATAAGTTTGCATAAAGAGACAAAGGACGTCCCCGATGGCTCAATTGGTAAGGAAGCTGCCTGCAATGCAGGAGACTCCTGTTTGGTTCCTGGGTCACGAAGACCCCCTGAAGAAGGGATAGGCTAGCCACTATGGTGTTCTTGGGCTTCCCTTGTGGCCCCAGCTGGTGACAAATCCTCCTGCAATGTGTGAGACCTGCATTTGAGGACTGGGTTGGGAAGATCCTCTGGAGAAGGGAAAGCTACCCATTCCAGTATTCTGCCGTGGAGAATTTCAAATTCCATACACTGTATAGCCCATGGGATTGCTAAGAGTCAGACGTGACTGAGCAACTTTCACTTTCCCAGAAGGATGAAAGAAAGCACTGAGGAAAGAAATCAAAACATATATAGATGGAGACAGATATCATGTTCTTGGATTGGACTAACTGATAGAGTTAAAATCAATATACCAGCCAAAACAATCAATAGATTCAATACAATACCTCTCAAACTACCGACAGTATTTTTCATAAACTAGAACAAATTATTTTACGATCTGCATGGAAACACATAAGACCTCGAAGAGCCAAAGCAGTTTTGAGAAAGAAGAATGGAACGAGAGGAGTCAAATTTTCTAGCTTCAGACTACACTACGAAGATATCACGAGAGTATGAAACTTGCACAAATATAGAAATATAGACCAATGGAAAACAAATATGAAGTCCAATAATAGATTCCTGCCCCCATTATCTTTGACGATGCAGGCAAAAATGCGCAACAGAAAAAGACATTTTCTTCAAAAAAGTGTTATGGGAAAAGTGGAGAGCTCTGTGTAGAAGCTAGAACGCTATCTAACATCATGTTCAAAAATAAACTCAAAATGGATTACAGGTGGAAAAGTAAGACCAGAAAATATACCACCCTCAGAGTACAATATAGGTATAACCACCACAAAATAAGTCACAGCAAGGTCCTCTGTGGCCCATTGCCTAAAGGAAATAAAAATGTTTGAAAAAAGGAACCTAATTAAACTCTATAGCTTTTGTACATTGAAGGAAACTATAATTAAGGTGAATATGTAGCTTCAGAATTGGGAGAAAATAAGAGCAACTCTGAGTGAACTCCGGGAGTTGGCGATGGACAGGGAGGCCTGGGGTGCTGCCATTCACAGCGTCGCAAAGAGACGGACACGACTGAGCGACTGAACTGAACTGAACTGAATAGCAAGTGAAAAGCTAACAAAAAATTTGTCTCCAAAATATGCAAGGTGCTCACGCATCTCAATACTCAGCTACAAATACTACTCAGCAAAACAAACCACCAATCAAAACATAGGTAAAAGCCCTCTGCAAAGAAGATACACAGATTACTAAGAGACACAGAAACGTTGCTCAGCATCACTCATTATAAGAGAAATGCAAATCAAAACCACATTGAGGTATCATTTCACACTGGTCAGATTGGCCATCATTAAAATGTCTACAATATAACTGCTGGAGAGGGTGTGGAGAAAAGGGAACCTTTTTACACTGTGGATGGGAATGCAAACTGGTACAACCATTATGGAGACTCCTTAGAAAGTTGGAAAGAGAAATACCATATGACCCAGCGATCCCGCTCTTAGGCATGAACTTCAAGGAAACGAGAATGGTAAGAAACAGTACTCCAACGTTTATTGAAGCACTGTTTGCAATACCACGGATGTGAAAGTGACCACGAGGTCCATCAGCAGATGAATGGTTAAGGAAGTTTTGCTACATATACATATGAAGTATTACTCAGGTATAAGAAGTCATGCATTTGAGTCAGTTCTAATGAGTGGGAAGAGCACGAAACCTATTACACAGAATGAAGGAACTAAGAAAGAGAGAGACAAAACTGTATATTAATGCACAGATGTGGAATTTAGAAAGATGGGCTCTACGCAGGCAAGGAGAAGAGACAAGGATCTCAAGAACAGACGTTTGACTAAGTGGGAGAAGGTGAAGCTGGGATGCCTTGAGAAAAGCGCACTTAAATGGGTACGGTACCATATGTAAAAAATAGAAGACCAGTGTGAGGTTTTACAACATGGGTGATATGGGATACCCATGTCACAACTTCTGAACTTGCAATCTAATGCACGCATCAGCCACCAAGGAGCCCTCATTCTAGTGCACGTCGTGCACATTCTGAGCTTGCCGCCTCCAGCTCTCCTTTTACCCCTTCTGACATCACGATCCAGGGTAGGCTGTGGTAACTGCTGAATTTGCACTTTAGGGGAGGCATCACAAACTTACTAAGCCCGCATTCTAGTGCAAGCATGCTGCGTCTTGAACCGGAACTCTGGAGCAGGCATCTTGCCACTGATAATACTGTTCATCATCAGCTAGTGTTTCGCTGTCATGACATGTTCCCATTGCTTCTTCATCTCTGGTCATCACTCTGTGTCGCTTACCACCATCCAGTGTTCCTCTCAGTTCTGTAACCTGTTTCGAGTGCTTGTTCAACTCACTCCGGGACAAACATATCTAGTATTCAGTGCTGTGACAGGTTCAGTGTTTCTTCATCCTCCCCTAGTTAAACACAACGGTAGTTTACCACCCTTAGTGTTTCATTTTGTGACGGGCTTCTATCTACTCCAGGTCTAACACACTCAGTAGATTATCATCATCCAATGTCTTAACTGCGGAACATCCCACAAGTCTTCTTAACGCACCCCATGTCAAACGTACCCAGTAGCTTATCACTATCCCATGTTTCAGTGCAGAGAGATGATTCAAGCGTTTCTTCATTTCCTCCAGGTAAAGCATACTCAGCAGTTTGTCACCAGTGTTTCACCTGAGACGTGATTCTTCTTCATTTATGTAGTTGGCTGTGCTGGGTCTCAGTTGTGTCACGTAAGATAGTCCTTGAGACAAGCCAACTCTAACCATGGCATGAAGTCTCGGGAGTGTGAGAACTTCAGTATTTGCAGCTATGCAGGTTTACTTACTCTGTAGCATATGGGATGTTCCTTTCCCAATCGGGGATTGAACCTTCATCCCCTACACTACAAGGTGGATGCTTAACCGCTGGACCACCAGGAGAGGCCCTGTGACATGCTCTAAGTGCCTGCTTTTACGCCTCATATGAAAGAGACACATTGCTTGATGGGAACATATCAGCATCCAGGGTTGCAAAGATTGGACATGCTTCAGGAACTTCTTCATCCACACTGGTCAAATACAAGCAGGTGTTTATCACAATGTAGTGCCATTCCATGTGCTTCTTCGTTGATTACTGGCTGAACGTGTCCAGTAGATTATCATCGTCTACTGTTTCAGAGCAGTGACACCTCGAGTTATTCTTCATGCACCCTGGGTCAAACACATCCTGTTGTGTATCTCCCTCCAGTGTTGCACTGCTGTGACATGCTTTCAGTGTTTCTCCATCCACCCCAGGTCAAACATACTAAGTCGCTTATTATCCACACTTCAGAGAGGAGGTTCAGCCACATCTTTCTCCACCCCAGGTAAAATAGCCTCACCAGCTTATCCCTTGCTGCTTTTCACTGCTGTCACAAGTTCAAGTGCATCTTTATCAAACACACCAGCCGTTTATCACCATCCAGCACTTCCAAGCTGTGACACAAACTGCTGTATCATCCAGACTGGAAAAATACATCCGGTACTTTACTAAAGTCAGTGTTTCAGTGCTATGACGTGATTCAAGTGCCTATTCATCCACTCTCTGCAAAAACACACTCTGTAGCTTATCACCATGCAGTGCTCAGTGCCTTGACAGAGGACATGCTCCGAATGCTTCTTTGTCCACCTGGTGTCAAATACTCAATAGTTTTCCAACATCTGTATCTCAGTACTGTGAATCACTGCGTATGCTCCTTTGTCAATCCTGGCCCGTCACTCCTTGGAGTTTACCACCCTTCAGTGCTTCAGTGCTGTAATATGCTTCATGTGCTTCATCTTCTCCTGAAAAACATACTCATTAGTGTATCATCATCCAATATTCAGTACAGTGATATGCTTCAAGTGCTTACTAGTCCACATCAGTTGAACATTCCCAGCATTTTATCATTAGCCAAGGTTTCAGGGCCGTAACTTGTGGCATTTAGTAGGCGCTTGTTTGATCCCCAGAGGTGAAACTCAACACCTGTTTTTTTGCCATTTATTCTATCAGTGCTGTGACATACTACAGTGCTTTCTTAACTGCTCTGGGTTAATACACACATCCGTTCTTTCAGTGCTGATTAATGCACAAGTGCTTCCGCAACTATCCTCTTTCAAATACATACAGTAGTTTTGGAACTCATGAAAATAAAACTCTTTCACAGTTTCCATTGTGTCCTGATTTATTTGCTATCAAGAGGTGGGACTGGATGACAGGATCTGAATTTATTGCATGTAGAGGTTTAAGTCAACGTTTTAAATCTCCACTTTCATCTCAGCAAAGAGCTCTAATCCCTCGTCTGCTTTCTGTCATGGGCATGTCTGAGTTTATTTATGTTTCTCCCAGCAATTTCGATTCCACTTTGCGCTTCATCCAGTCTGACATTTTGCGTGATATACTGTGCATGTAAGTTAAATAAGTGGCGTGACAACAAGACAGCCTTGACCTACTCCGTTACCAATTCTGAACAACTCCATTGTTCCTGTCTGATTCTGTTACTTCATGACCTGCATACAGGTTTCTCAGGAGCCAGGTAAAGTGGTCTAGTATACCCACCTCTTTAAGAATTTTCCGCAATTTCTGTGACCCCCACAGTCAAATGCTTTAGCATAGTGAATGAAGCAGAAGTCGGTCATTTTCTGGAACTCCCTGCTTTTTCTATGAGCCAATGAATGTTGGCAATTTAATCTCTGGTTCCTCTGCCTTTCGTAATCCAATTTGTACATTTGAAAGTTCTCAGTTCACATACTGTTGAAACCTAGATGGAGGCATTTGGAGCATTACCCAGCCAGCATATGAAGTGAGAACGACTGGGCAGCAGTTTGAGCATGCCTTCACAATGCCCTTTTTTGGGATCAGAGTAAATCTGACCTTTCCCTGTCCTGTGGTCATTGATGAGTTTTCCAAATGTCCTGGCACATTGAGTGCAGCATTTTAACAGCATTATCTTTTACAATTTGAAATAGCTGAGCTTCAAGTCTATCATCTTGACTAGCATTGT
This sequence comes from Ovis aries, assembly GCF_016772045.2. Lineage (NCBI taxonomy): Eukaryota > Metazoa > Chordata > Mammalia > Artiodactyla > Bovidae > Ovis > Ovis aries. The sequence continues at coordinate 21,542,794 of NC_082741.1, read as the reverse complement.
TTGTGATATTTCTGCCTAAGATCCACTTGACTTCACACCCCAGGTTGTCTGCTCTACGTGAGTGATCACACCATTATGGTTATGTGGGTGATTAAGCAGAGAAGGTGATGGCACCCCACTCCAATATTCTTGCCTGGAAAATCCCATGGACAGAGGAGCCTGGTAGTGAGCTGTCCACGGGGTCATGAAGAGCTGGACACGAGAGAAGCGACATAGCAGCAGCAGCAGCAGCAGCGGCAGCAGGTGATTAAGACCTTGCTTTGGTACAGCTCTTCTCGTGTACTCTTGCCAGCACTCCATCACATTTTCTCCTTCTGCTAGGTTCATACCCCTTCTGTCCTGGATTGTGCCCATGTCTCATGAAATATTCCCTTGCAGTCTCTCAGTTTCTGGGCAAGATTTCTCGTCTTTCCTATTCTATTGTTCCCTCTATTTCTTACTGGCATTAAATACACACAATATTATATCCCCATCCAGTGTGTAACTTTAGATATGCTTCAAGGGGTTTTTAATCCACTCCAGAAGAAATTAATGTGACAGCTATCACCATCCATTTTTTCTGTATTGTGACATGTTTTGAGCCTCCTCCATCCCCTCCAGGTAAAACACACCCTGTACATTTTCATCATTCGTTGATGCTGCGCTATTACCGGCCTGAAGGGTCCCTTTGTCTCATTTAGTCAAACACTCCCTGTCGTTTACCACTATCCAGTGTTCCAGTACTGTGGCATGCCTCATGTACTCCTTTATCCTCTCCATATAAAATATGGTAGGTAGCTTATCACAATTCCTGTTTCGGTTCTGTGCTGAGTTTAAAGTCCTTCTTTAGGCCATTCTAGATAAAACGCATTCAGAAGTTTATGATGGTCCCATGTTTTCGTCTGTGCCATGCTCTCAGTTTCTCCTCATTCAACATGTATCAAACAAACCCCGTAGTTTATCATCATCCAGTGTTTCAAGGCTGTTTCCTGCTCAACTGCTTCGTCATTCTCTGCAGAAAATACATAACCAATAATTTATCACAATCCAGTGTGTTAATTCTGGCATATGCTTCAAAAGGTCCTTTGTACACTCAAGGTTGAGCACACTCTTAGTTTATCACCATCCATTGATTCAGGGCTAGTACATACTTTCATTGATTTTTCAACTACCACAGCTCATCATACACAATGATTTACCATGATCCAGTTTCAGGGTTGTGACAGGCTCCTTGTGCTTCTTTCTATATACAAGATCAAACACAGACCATCTGAAGTGTGAACATACAGTGTTTCAGTCATGAAACCCACTTCAAGGGGTTCTTCACTTACTCCACAACAAATACACCATATAGGTTATCGACATTCATTGTTTCAATGTTGTAGCACATACTAATGGCTGCTTCACTAACTCCAAGTCAAACACCTTCAGTGGTTTGCCACTATCTTGGGTTTCAGATCTGTGACATGCTTCAAGAGCTCCTGAAACTACTCACGGTCAAAGGCACTCTGTAGATTTGTTGTTGCTGGCTGTTATGGGTTGTTCAGTCATTCAGTCATCTCCAACTCTCCAAATCCCATGGACTGCAGTATGTCACGCCTTCTTGCCCTTGACCATCTCCCGGAGCTTGTTCAAACTCAAATCCACTGGGTCGGTGATGCCATCCAAGTATCTGGTCCTCCATCGTCCCCTTCTTCTGCTCCAATCTTTGGCGGCATCAGAGTCTTTGCCAACGAGTTGACTCTTCACATCAGATAGCCATAATATTGGAGCTTCTGCCTCAGCATCAGCCCCTCCAGTGAATTTTCAGGATTGATGTCCTTTACAGTTGACTGGATTGATTTCCTTGCAGCCCAAGGGACTCACAAGGGTCTTCTCCAAGACTGTGGTTCAAAAGTATCAATTTCTTAATGTTCAGCCTTCTTTATGGCCTAACTTACATTGTCACATGACTGCTTAAAAAAACACAAATATAGCTCTGACTATATGGACGCTTCTTGGCAAACGGATGCCTCTGCTCTTTAACATGCAGTCTAGGTTTGTCACTGCTTTTCTTCCAAGAAACAAGTGTCATTTAATTTCATAGCTGCAGTCATCACCTGCCATGATTTTGGAGTCCAAGGAAACAGAAGTCTCACTGTTACCATTGTTTTCCCATCTATTTGCCATGAAATAATAGGACACGATGCTAGGATCTTAGTGTTTTGAATGTTGCGTCTTAAACCAGCTTTTTCACTCTCCTCTTTCACCTGCATCAAGAGGCTCTTTAGTTATTCTTTGCTTGATGCTACATCGGTGGTGTCATCTGCATATCTGAAGTTATTAATATTTCTATTTTTCTCTTAATTTCAGCTTGTGTTTCCTCCAGCCCCGCATTTTCCAAGATGTGCTCTGCATATAAGTTAAATCAACAGGGTGACACATGTAGTAGTTTGTTTGTTTGTTTGTTTGTTTGTTTCCAATTTCAAACCATCTGTTCTTCTTTACCTGGTTCTCACTGGTTGTTTCTTGACCTGGATACAGGTCTCTCAGGAGGCATGTAGGTAGTCTGGTATTTCCATGTCTTTATGAATTTTCTGCAGTTTGTTGTGATCCACACAGTGGATTTTTATCATACTCCATAAAGCAGAAATAGTTTTTTTTTTTTCAATAATATTCTTGCTTTTTCCATGATCCAATGGATGTTGCCAATTTGACCTCTGGTTTCTGTCTTTTCTAAATCCAGTTTGAACATTTGCAGCTTCTAGGTTAATGTGCTGTTAAAGTCTTGCCAGGAGAATTGTGAGCATGTCTTTGTTCGATTCACTTCAGCTGCTCAGTTGTGTATGACTGTTTGTGAGCCCATGGACTACAGCAAATCAGGCCTTCCTGTCCATCACCAACTCCCGCAGTTTACTGAAATTCATGTCCTTTGAGTCGGTGATACCAGCTAACTGTCTCATCCTCTGTCGTCTCCTTCTCCTCCTGCTTTCAATCTTGCCAAACATCAGGGTCTTTTCAAATGAGTCAGCTCTTCACATCAGTTGGCCAAAGTATTGGAGTTTCAGCTTTAACCTCAGTCCTTCTAATGAATATTCGTGATTGATCTCCTTTCGGATGGACTGGTTGGATCTCCTTGCCGTTCAAGGGACTCTCAAGAATCTCCTCCAACAACACAGTTCAAAAGCATCACTTCTTTGGTGCTCAGCTTTCTTTATAGTTCCACTGGTACATCCATACACGCCTACTGGAAAAATCATAATCTTAACTAGGTGGAGCTTTGTTGGCACATTAACATCTCTGCTTTTTAATATGCTGTCTCAGTTCAATTCAGTTCAGCCTGTCCGACTCTTTGCGCCCCCATGAATCGCCACAAGCCAAGCCTCCCTGTCCGTCACCAACTCTCTTAGTTCACTCAGACTCATGTCCATCGAGTCAGTGACGTCATCCAGCTATCTCAGTTGTTCATAAATTGTGTTCAAAGGAGTTAGTGCGTAAAATAATGGCCGTTGTGTGATATTTGGAACATCATGTGGTGTTGCCCTTCCTTGGATTTCAAACGAAAAACTGACCTTTTCCAGTCCTGCAGCCACTGCTGAGTTTCCCAAGTTTTCTGGCATACTGAGTGCAGCACTTCAACAATATCATCTTTTAAATTTTGAAATAGCTCAGCTGGTGTTCCATCACCTCCACTATCTTTGTTGGTAGTGATGCTTTCTAAGAGCCACTGGATTTCCCACTCCAAGATGTCTAGCTGTAGGCGAGTGATCACCCCATCATGGTTATCTAGGTCATCGGGAACTTTTTGGATAGTTCTTCTATGTAATCATGCCAACACTCCTTAATATCTTCCACTTCTTTTAGGTTCACACATTTTCGGCCCTTTATTATACACATATGTGCATGAAATACTCCCTTGATACCACTTATTTTCCTGAAGAGATCTCTAGTCTTTCCCAGGCTCTCATTCCCACTCAGTAGTTTAGCAACATTTATTGTTTCATGGATGTGACATGCTTCCAGTGCTTCTTATTCCACTTGAATTCCTACACTCCCAGTAGTGTATCAGAATCCCTTGTGTCACCCCAGGGACCTGCTTTACCTGCTTCTTCGCAACCCCGGATCAAACACATTCAGTACTTTATCCCCGTAGAGTATTCAGTGCATTAACATGCGACACTTTCCGGTGTTTCCTTGTCACCTGGGACTAATCACCCAGTGGTATAAGTGCCATACTCTATTTTAGTGCCGTTACACAGGTCAAGTGCTTCATTTTCTGAGGCTAAAACACACTCCTCATCCAGTGTCTTAGTGCAGAGACATGCTTGAGGAGCGTCTTCATCCACCCAGTCAAACACTCCCAGGAGTTTTTCACCATCCAGTGTTCAAGTTCTGTGACATGCTTCAAGTGCTCCTTTGTGTACACGGGGTCAAAGACACCCAGTAGTGTGTCGTTATCCAATGTTTCAGTTATGCAACATGCTTCTGGGTTTCTTCATTCCCTCAGGTCATCACACCAAGTGGTTTCTCACTATCCAGTGTTTCAGGGTTACAGCATGCTTCCAGAGCTTCTTTTTCTCCCTGGGTCAAACATTCCAAGTCTCTTGCCCCGTCCACGTTTGAGTTCTGTGAAATGGATCATGTGCTTCCTGTCCACCCTGAATCAAGCACCCTCAACAGTTTGTCACCATCCAGTGTTTCATGTTGGTGACAAGGTTCAGATACTTCCCCATGCACTCTGGGTCATACACACCCTGTTGTTTATCACCTGTTTCAGGTTTTTGACATGCATCAATTGCTTCTTGCCCATCCTGGATCAAACACACCAGGAGTTTAGCATCATCCAATGTTTCCATACTGTAACATATTTCAAGAATTTTGCCACACACCACTGTTCAGAAGTACCCAACAGTTTATCAGCATCCCATGCCTCAGTTCGAGGACTTGCCTCAAGTGCTTCTTCACAACCCCAGACAAAACATACCCAGTGGATTATCACCATCCACTGTTTCAGTCCTGTAGCATGCTTCATGTGCTTCTTCATCCTCTCTAGGTGAAGCACATGCAGTAGCTTATGACCATTGAATGTTTCCATTTTACGGCAGATTCCAGGACGTTTCCATCCTCACCAGGCCAAACACACTCAAACATTAACACCATCCAATGTTTTACTGTGTGTGACATTCCTCAAGTCTTCCTCATTATCGCAAGTCAAACACATCCATAACATTCACCACCTCCAGTTCCAATGCCAAGATCCACTTCAATGGTGTGTTCATTTTCCCCATTTAAAGGCATTCACTAGGCTATCACCATACAGTGTTGAAGTTCAGTGACATGCCTGCAGTGCTTCTCCGTCCATCCAATGTCAAGCCCAGCTGGTAGTTACTGACCATTTAACATTTCATTGCATGGCATGCTTCAGTCAAATGTGCCCAAGATTATTTAAAAGAAAAAGGAAAAGAAAGAAAAAAAAAATCACTCTTTAAGGGGTGATCAGTTCAGTTGAGTCACTCATTCATGTCCAGCTCTTTGTTATCCCATGAACCGCAGCAAGCCAGACCTCCCTGTCCATCATCAACTCCCATGGGTAACCCAAACCCATGTCCATTGAGTCGGTGATACCATCCATCCATCTCACCTTCTGACGTCCCCTTCTCCTCCTGCCCTCAATCATTTCCAGCAACAAGATGCTTTCAAATGAGCCAGCTCTTCACATCACGGGGCCAAATTATTGGAGTTTCAGCTTCAACATCAGTCCTGTCAATGAACACTAAGGACTGATTTCTTTTAGGATGGACTGGTTGGATCTCCTAGCAGTCCAAGGGACTCTCAAGAGTCTTCTTAAACACCCAGTTCAAAAGCATCAATACTTCAGTGCTCAGCCTTCTTTATATTCCAAAACTTACATCCACACATGACTACTGGGAAAACCGTAGCGTTGACTAGATGGACCTTTCTTGACAAAGTAAAGCCTCTGTTTTTCAATATGAATATAATAATCAATAATAATCAATCATCAGCAATAGTCAATAATGATAATTAATCATCTAGGTTGGTCATAAGTTTCCTTCTAAGGACGAAGCGTCTTTTAATTTCATGGCTGCAGTCACCATCTGCAGCGATTTTGGAGCCCAGAAGTATAAAGTCATCTTCTGTTTCCACTGTTTCCCACCTATTTGCCATGATGTGGCGGCATCCGATGCCATGATCCTTGTTTTTTGAATGTTGAGCATTAAGCCAACTTATTCACTCTCTCGTGTCACTTTTATCAAGAGGCTCTTTAGTTCTTCACTTTCTGCCATAAGGCTGGTGTCATCGGCATATTTCAGATGATTGATATTTCTCTGTCAACCTTGTTTCCACCTTGAGATTCCTCCAGCCCAGTGTTTCTCATTATGTAGTCTGTGTAGAAGTTAAATAAGCAAGGTGGCAATTATACAGCCTCGGGGTACTCCTTTTCCTTTTTGGAGCCAGTCTGTTGTTCTATTTCCAGTTCTAATTGTTGCTTCCTGACCTGCATACAAGTTTATCAAGAGGCAAGTCAGGTTGTCTGGTATTCCCTGAAATCTCTTTCAGAATTTCCCAAAGTTTATTGTGATCCACATAGTCAAAGTCTCAATAAAACCGAAGTAGATCTTTTGGAACTCTCTTGGTTTTTCAATGATGCAGCAGATGTTGGCAATTTGATCTTGGTTGCTCTGCCTTTTGGAAAACCAACTCGAATAGCTGGAAGTTCCTGGTTGCTGTATTGCTGAAGCATGGCTTGGATAATTTTGCCCATTAATTTAGTAGCATATGAGATGAGTGCAACTGTGTAGTAGTTGGAGAATTCTTTGGCATTGCCTTTCTTTGGGATTGGAGTGAAAACTGCCCCTTTCCAGTCCTGTGGCCAGTGCTGAATTTTCCACATTTGGTGCCATGTTAAGTGCAACCCTTTCATAGCATGGTCCTTTGGGATTTGAACTAGCTCAACTGGAATTCTATCCCCTCCACTAGCTTTCTTTGTAGTGATGCTTCCTAAGACCCACTTGAGTGTACATTCCTGGATGTCTGCTTCTAGGTGAATGATCACATCATCGTGATTATCTGCGTCATGACTATCTTTTATGTACAGTTCTTCTGTGTATTTTTGCTACCTCTTCTTAATATCTTCTGCTTCTGTTGGGCCCATACGACTTCTGTCCTTTATTCAGCCCATCTTTGCAAGAAATGTTTGCTTGGTATCTCTAAGTTTTTGACGAGATCCCTAGTCTTTCGCATTCTATTGTTTCCTCTATTTCTTTAGCGCAGTGGGTGTGGCACAATTCAAAGGCTCTCTTCCCACTCAGGTCAGTCATCGTCAATAAGTGGTACCAACCAGTGTCCAGTGCTGTGACATATGACCAAGTTCAATTCTTCCTTAACGAAGTGACTAAATAAAACATCCCGGAGTTTATCAATACACAGTGTTCCATGGCTGCCCCTGGATTCGAGTACTTCCTCACCCACTCCAGGTTAACATAGTCCTTTATCACCATCCATTGCTTCAGTACACTGACAGTCTTCAAATGCTTCTACATTAATCCTAGTGTAAAATTTCTAGTAGTTATAAACGGCCAGTGGTTTACTTTGCAGCACGACCCAATGGCTTCTTCATGCGCACTCATACACCAACTCCGTAGTTTGTCGCCATCTAGTGTATACATGAAGTGACATGCTTAAAGAGCTTCCTCATCCACCCCAGATCTAGACAGTCAGTCTGTCGTCTCCATACAAGCGTTTCAGTGCTGTGACATGATTTGAAATGTTGTCTGTGCACACTGAGGCATACACAGCCAGCAGTTCACCATGCTCCAGTGTTTCAGGACTTTGATAAGATTAAATATGTTCTTGGTCCCACTAACGTCAATACACTCACCGTTTATAACCATCTTGTTTCACTGCTGTGACATAATGTCAACTGCTTCTTCATCCATTCCTGTGTCAAACGAACTCAGTAGCTTTTTCCCCATCTACTGCTAGTGTTCAGTATTATGAAATGATTCTGAAGCCTCTGTGTCCATTCCGGCTCAAACATAGTCCATATTCTCAACCAGTGCTTCAGTGATGTCACATGCTTCAAGTGCTTTCTTCATTCACTCCATATCAAGTACATGCAGTCGTTCATAAGCATGCAATGTTTCAGTTGTGCGACATGCTTCAAATGGTTCTCTAATCCACTTGAGCTGAAACATACCCAGTAGCTTATGACCATTGGTGTTTCGGTGCTGCGACATGTTTCAAGTCCTTCTTCTTCTACGCCATGCTGAACGCATGCAATAGTTTATCACCATCAGTTGTTTCAGTTCTGTTACATTCTTCAAGTCTTGTTTCGTATACTCTGGTTCAAATACACCTAGAAGTTGTTCACCATCAACTGTTGAGTTCTGTGATATGTCTCAATTGTTTCTGTACATACCAGTTCATAAACACGCATACATTTTTCTCCATATTGTGTTTTAGGGCTGTCATACGGTTAAATGAGTCCCCTTCTTACCCCAGGTCAAATACACCCAGTATTCATCAACATCCAGTCTTTCAGCTACGTGATACAGTTCAAGTGCTTCAGCATCCATTCTTGGAAGACACAGCCGATAATTTGTCGAATTCCAGTGCTTCAGTGCTGTGAATTTTTTAAGTGTTTCTGCATCCAAATAGCTCAGGCAAGACTAAGAGATTGTAACTATCACTGGTTCAGTTTTATGACATGGCTTAAGCGCATCTCCATCTACATTAGCTGGAACGCACTCAATAATTACCACCATGCTGTAACTCATAGGTAAAACATTCTTGGATCGTTTCTTTGTCTACTGTGGGTCAAGCACACCGAGGAGTTTTTCACCAGTCAGTGTTTCAGTGCTGTGACAACTTCCACTGCTTCTTTGTGTACTACAGGTCAGCACACCAAGTGTCTTGTAACTACTAGCTTGCACTCTAGAGAACACACCTCTCTTCTACTGAGACTGAGATGTAGAGCATGCATCTCACCACTATTAAGACCCCATTCTAAGCACACATGCCACTTCTGCAGTGGCTAAACTCTGGAGGAAATGTGACAACACTATTGACCCTGAATTCTAGAACACACATCTTACCATTGCTGAATCAGTGTTCTACAGAAGGCTTAGCACAACTACTGAGCTTGCACTCTGAAAGTATCATCCTACCTCTACTGAGTCAACATTATATGCCATACATGTTCCAACTTCTGAGTTTGCACTATGGAATACACATTATGCCACTACTGAGCAAGCTCTAGTGTACACATGACAACGTACTGATCCCCACATCAAAGGGTAATGCTGAAAATTTGTCAAAGTACTGCACTCTTGTGCTCATTTCACATACTAAGCAAGATAAGGCTCAAAATCCTTTGTGCTAGGCTTCAAAGTATTTGAACCAAGAACTTCCAAATATATGCGATGGATTTAGAAAAGGCAGAGGAATGAGGGCTTATACTGCCCACGTTCATTGCCTCCTAGAGAAAGTAGGAAGTCAAGAGATACCTGGAATAACAAGCAAGTTGGACCTTGGAGTACATATGAAGTATGGCAAAGGCTAACAGAATTCCCTAAGAGAACTCACCATTCATAGAAAACACCCTCTTCCAACAACACAAGAGATGACTCTTGAGATGGTCAATGCTGAAATCAGATTGATTCTGTCCTGTGTAGCTGAAGATGGAGAAGCTCTATGCAGTCAGAAAAAAAAAAAAAAACACACCACAAGACTGAGCAGTGAGATGGCTCAGATCAGGAATGCCTTAAAGAAAACTTCAGACTTAAGTTGAAGAAAGTATGGAAAACCACTAGACCATTTGGGTTGGCCAAAATCAGTCTCTTATGATTATGCAGTGGATGTGACAAATAGATTTGAGGGATTAGATCTTATAGACAGACTGCTTGGAGACTATGGACCAAGGGTCATGACATTCTGCATGAGACAATGAACAAAACCTACCCAAGAAAAAGAAATGCAAAAAGGCAAAAGGTTTGTCTGAGGAGGCCTTACAAATAACTTAGAAAAGAAGAGAAGCTAAAGGCATAGGAGAAAAAGAAAGATAATCCATTTGAATGCAGTTTTCTTAAGAATAGCATGGAGAGATAAGAAAAGCCTTCCTCAGGGATCAATGCAAAGAAGCAGAGAAACACAATAGGATGGCAAAGAACAGAGATTACCTCAGGAATGATACAGATACCAAGGGAACATTTCATGCAAAGATGGGCACAATAAAGGAGACAAAATATATGGACCTAACAGAAGCAGATATATTAAGAAGTGGTGGCAAGAATACACAGAAGAACTGAACTTAAAAAAAAAAAAAAGAAAAGGAAGAAGAAGAAGAAGATCTTAATGACCCACATAACCGTGAAGGTGTCTTTACTCACCCAGAACCAGACATCCTGCAATGTGAAGTCAAGCAGCCCTTAGTACATAACTATGAACAAAGTTACTAGAGGTAATGTGTTTCCAGTTGTGGAATTTCAAGTCGTACCAGATTATGACATTACAATCCTGCACGCAATGTGCCAGCAAATGTGAAAAGCTCGGCACTGGCCGCCGAACTTGGAAAGGTTAGTTTAAACTCCAATCCTCAAGAAAAGCTAGGCCAAAGATTGTTTAAACTAACACACAATTGCACACATCTCACATGTAAGCACAGTCATGTTCAAAGTTCTTCAAGCTAGGCTTCAGCAGTACATGAACCGAGAACTTCCAGATGTTAAAGCTGGATTTAGAAAAGTCAGAGAAACCAGAGATCAAATTGTCAGCATCCATTGGATCAGAGAAAAAGCAAAGGAGTTCAAGAAAAACATCGACTTCTGATTTGGACTATGCCAAAGGTTTTGACTGTGTGGATGACAACAAGCTATGGGAAATTCCTGGAAAGATGCAAATACCAGACCTCTTTAGCTGCCTGCTGAGAAATCTGTAGGCATGTCAAGAATCAACACTTGGACATAGAACAATGCGCTAGCTTCAAATTGGGAAAGGAGCACATCAAGGCTGTATATTGTCATGTGGCTTATTTAACTTATATTCAGCACGTCATGTGAAATGCCAGGCTGGATGAAGCCCAACTAGAATCAAGATTGCTTGGAGAACTATCAATAACCACAGATTTGCAGTTGACACCACATATATGACAGAAAGTGGAGATTAAATAAAGAGCGTATTGATGGAAAGAAAGAAGAGAGTGAAGAACCTTGCTTAAAACTCAATGTTGAAACCATGAAGATCATGGCATCTGGCCCCGTGACTTCACATCAAATAGGGAAATCACGGGGAAAAATGGAAACAGTGATAGACTTTATTTTCTCGGGCTCCAAAATCACTGCAGATGGTGAGGGCAGCTGCGGAATTAAAAGGTGCTAGATCCTATGAAGAAAAGCTGTAACCACCTAAAGAGCATATGCAAAAGCAGAGGCATTACTTTGCAATTAATGGTCTATCAGGTCATACCTATGGAGTTTCCATTACTCATGTATGGATGGGAGAGTTGGACTATACAGGAAGTTGCGCATGGAATCATTGATGATTTTGAACTGTGGTGTTGGAGAAGACTCTTGCGAGTCCCTTGGACTGCAAGGAGATCAAAGCAGTCAATCCTGATGGAAATCAGCCCTGAATATTCATTGGAAGTACTTTTGCTGAAGCTGAAACTCTGGTACTTTCGCCACCCGATGCAAAAAGCTAACTATAGGAAAAGACCCTGATGCTGGGAAAGCTTGAGTGCAGAAGGAGAAGGGCCTAGCAGACGATGAGATGGTTGGATGGTACAACTAATTTGAGGCACATGACTTTGAGCAAACTCTGGGAGTTAGTGATGGACAGTGAGGCGTGGTGTGCTGCATAATAAGGAACGTAACATGCCTTATTATGTTGCAGAGAGTTACTATGCCTGAGCAACAGAACAACAGCAGAATCAACCATTTCAGTAAGAAGTGAAGACACAACTTACAGGAAGATGCTCAGAGAAAAATAGAGAAACAATATCAATCCACTTCTCATGCAGCCATTTTTCCTCTTATTGAAACAAGGTTTTTCCATATTTAAATATGGCTTTCCTGAAGTATGTGAATTCTAACTTGTTTTTTCACCTCAGAGAGGTGTGTTGATGAAGTCACGATGCACAGAGAACATGGCCGTTCTCACAGATTCCCTTAATAAAATCATGATGTACTTAAGGAGCTGGGGCTATTTTTTCCATGGGAATAAATATTTTGATGAGGAACTCTTTAATTCTTTAGAAAATGTTAATTACCATAATCAAATTTGTTTGGAATATTTGTAGTCTTTCCTTTGGTATCAGAAGATACTGCAGCCCTGACAATAAGGCAGGGTTTTCCAACCAAAAGCCTGAAACAGAGCAGCTCACCACACTCTAAAAGCACATTAGAAAAGTGGCAATTTGCTATTCAAATCAGTGAGCATTATACCCAAGTGAAAGAATGGCTAAAAGAGCTTGAAGAACATCACTAGAGCCTGCTAAAGGAAATCAATATGGGATTAATGGTATGAAAGGTTAGAGTAGATGAAACTTGAATTATATTAATGGAAAATATAGTAAAAGTTTCCTAGCATGTGGGCAGAATGAGAAGTCTCCTCAGAAACTAACACAAACAAAACAAATCTACACATTCTTTCAGAAAATCCAAATGGCTTCAGAATGAAATATAAAGGTGCAGGAGAGATAGCTAAGAGCTTAAGTGGATATATGGATACTCGAATTATTTGACCAACATGATGTTTCGTAGGCTTTTCGGCATTCACACCACAAATGTGAACTCTGATGGCTGGGATACCCTTACCTCTCATCCTGCTGAACTATTGCCTAGAATATTTTTATTCTGTGATAGATTTCTTCTAATCAGTATCATTCTATCACGTTTTGAAAAATTAGTATTTTTGCACTTTCAACATGCAAATTATATTTGCTTGTTGCTAAATATATGTAACTAACTTCTCTGCTAAACTCAGTGGTTTTTGTTTGTTTGTTTGTTTGTTTTTTGCCCCTTAAGGTCTTATTTATGTATTTATTTTTCCATTTTATTTATTTTTTCTTTTTTTTTTTTAGTTTTTTATTTTTTTAAATTTTAAAATCTTTAATTCTTACATGCATTCCCAAACATGAACCCCCCTCCCACCTCCCTCCCCATAACATCTTTCTGGGTCATCCCCATGCACCAGCCCCAAGCATGCTGCATCCTGCGTCAGACATAGCCTGGCGATTCAATTCACATGATAGTATACATGTTAGAATGTCATTCTCCCAAATCATCCCACCCTCTCCCTCTCCCTCTGAGTCCAAAAGTCCGTTATACACATCTGTGTCTCTTTCCCTGTCTTGCATACAGGGTCGTCATTGCCATCTTCCTAAATTCCATATATATGTGTTAGTATACTGTATTGGTGTTTTTCTTTCTGGCTTACTTCACTCTGTATAATCGGCTCCAGTTTCATCCATCTCATCAGAACTGATTCAAATGAATTCTTTTTAACCGCTGAGTAATACTCCATTGTGTATATGTACCACAGCTTTCTTATCCATTCATCTGCTGATGGACATCTAGGTTGTTTCCATGTCCTGGCTATTATAAACAGTGCTGCGATGAACATTGGGGTACATGTGTCTCTTTCAATTCTGGTTTCCTCGGTGTGTATGCCCAGAAGTGGGATTGCTGGGTCATAAGGTAGTTCTATTTGCAATTTTTTAAGGAATCTCCACACTGTTCTCCATAGTGGCTGTACTAGTTTGCATTCCCACCAACAGTGTAGGAGGGTTCCCTTTTCTCCACACCCTCTCCAGCATTTATTGCTTGCAGATTTTTGGATCGCAGCCATTCTGACTGGTGTGAAGTGGTACCTCATTGTGGTTTTGATTTACATTTCTCTAATAATGAGTGATGTTGAGCATCTTTTCATGTGTTTGTTAGCCATCCGTATGTCTTCTTTGGAGAAATGTCTATTTAGTTCTTTGGCCCATTTTTTGATTGGGTCGTTTATTTTTCTGGAGTTGAGCTGCAGAAGTTGCTTGTATATTTTTGAGATTAGTTGTTTGTCAGTTGCTTCATTTGCTATTATTTTCTCCCATTCAGATGGCTGTCTTTTCACCTTGCTTATATTTTCCTTTGTTGTGCAGAAGCTTTTAATTTTAATTAGATCCCATTTGTTTATTTTTGCTTTTATTTCCAGCATTCTGGGAGGTGGATCATAGAGGATCCTGCTGTGATTTATGTCTGAGAGTGTTTTGCCTATATTCTCCTCTAGGAGTTTTATAGTTTCTGATCTTACATTTAGATCTTTAATCCATTTTGAGTTTATTTTTGTGTGCGGTGTTAGAAAGTGATCTAGTTTCATTCTTTTACAAGTGGTTGACCAGTTTTCCCAGCACCACTTGTTAAAGAGATTGTCTTTACTCCATTGTATATTCTTGCCTCCTTTGTCAAAGATAAGGTGTCCATATGTGTGTGGATTTATCTCTGGGCTTTCTATTTTGTTCCATTGATCTATATGTCTGTCTTTGTGCCAGTACCATACTGTCTTGATGACTGTGGCTTTGTAGTAGAGCCTGAAGTCAGGCAAGTTGATTCCTCCAGTTCCATTTTTCTTTCTCAAGATTGCTTTGGCTATTCGAGGTTTTTTGTATTTCCATACAAAGCTTGAAATTATTTGTTCTAGTTCTGTGAAAAATGTGGCTGGTAGCTTGATAGGGATTGCATTGAATTTGTAAATTGCTTTGGGTAGTATACTCATTTTCACTATATTGATTCTTCCAATCCATGAACATGGTATATTTCTCCATCTATTAGTGTCCTCTTTGATTTGTTTCATCAGTGTTTTATAGTTTTCTATATATAGGTCTTTAGTTTCTTTAGGTAGATATATTCCTAAGTATTTTATTCTTTTCGTTGCAATGGTGAATGGAATTGTTTCCTTAATTTCTTTTTCTACTTTCTCATTATTCGTGTATAGGAATGCAAGGGATTTCTGTGTGTTGATTTTATATCCTGCAACTTTACTATATTCATTGATGAGCTCTAGTAATTTTCTGGTGGAGTCTTTAGGGTTTTCCATGTAGAGGATCATGTCATCTGCAAACAGTGAGAGTTTTATTTCTTCTTTTCCAATTTGGATTCCTTTTATTTCTTTTTCTGCTCTGATTGCTGTGGCCAAAACTTCCAGAACTATGTTGAATAGTAGCGGTGAAAGTGGACACCCTTGTCTTGTTCCTGACTTTAGGGGAAATGCTTTCAATTTTTCACCATTGAGGATAATGTTTGCTGTGGGTTTGTCATAGATAGCTTTTATTATGTTGAGATATGTTCCTTCTATTCCTGCTTTCTGGAGAGTTTTTATCATAAATGGATGTTGAATTTTGTCAAAGGCCTTCTCTGCATCTATTGAGATAATCATATGGTTTTTATTTTTCAATTTGTTAATGTGGTGAATTACATTGATTGATTTGCGGATATTGAAGAATCC
The DNA here is from genome assembly GCF_016772045.2 of Ovis aries. Lineage (NCBI taxonomy): Eukaryota > Metazoa > Chordata > Mammalia > Artiodactyla > Bovidae > Ovis > Ovis aries. The sequence goes on along the minus strand of NC_082741.1, from coordinate 21,527,329 downwards.
TTGCATCCCTGGGATAAAGCCCACTTGGTCATGGTGTATGATCTTTTTAATGTGTTGTTGGATTCTGATTGCTAGAATTTTGTTGAGGATTTTTGCATCTATGTTCATCAGAGATATTGGCCTGTAGTTTTCTTTTTTTGTGACATCTTTGTCAGGTTTTGGTATTAGGGTGATGGTGGCCTCATAGAATGAGTTTGGAAGTTTACCTTCCTCTGCAATTTTCTGGAAGAGTTTGAGTAGGATAGGTGTTAGCTCTTCTCGAAATTTTTGGTAGAATTCAGCTGTGAAGCCATCTGGACCTGGGCTTTTGTTTGCTGGAAGATTTCTGATTACAGTATCAATTTCCGTGCTTGTGATGGGTCTGTTAAGATTTTCGATTTCTTCCTGGTTCAGTTTTGGAAAATTGTACTTTTCTAAGAATTTGTCCATTTCTTCCACGTTGTCCATTTTATTGGCATACAACTGCTGATAGTAGTCTCTTATGATCCTTTGTATTTCTGTGTTGTCTGTTGTGATCTCTCCATTTTCATTTCTAATTTTATTGATTTGATTTTTCTCTCTTTGCTTCTTGATGAGTCTGGCTAATGGTTTGTCAATTTTATTTATCCTTTCAAAGAACCAGCTTTTGGCTTTGTTGATTTTTGCTATGGTCTCTTTTGTTTCTTTTGCATTTATTTCTGCCCTAATTTTTAAGATTTCTTTCCTTCTACTAACTCTGGGGTTCTCCAACTCTTCCTTTTCTAGTTGCTTTAGTTGTAGAGTTAGGTTATTTATTTGACTTTTTTCTTGTTTCTTGAGGTATGCCTGTATTGCTTTGAACTTTCCTCTTAGCACTGCTTTTATAGTGTCCCACAGGTTTTGGGTTGTTGTGTTTTCATTTTCATTAGTTTCTATGCATATTTTGATTTCTTTTTTGATTTCTTCTGTGATTTGTTGGTTATTCAGAAGTGTGTTGTTCAACCTCCATATGTTAGAATTTTTAATAGTTTTTCTCCTGTAATTGAGATCTAATCTTAATGCATTATGGTCAGAAAAGATGCTTGTATTTTATTTATTTTTTTTCTTTAATTTTTATTTTTACTTTATTTTTCTTTACAACACTGTATTGGTTTTCCCATACATTGACATGAATATTTGTTATTGTTAAAACTGCATTTATTTTGGCAGGGCCAGGTAGTCATGGATGTTCAAGGGCTTTCTGTAGCTGAGGCAAGTGGTATGGTGCACTTCACTATGCTGCATAACCTTCCCATTGTGATGTTTCTTTTGCTGGAGAACACTGGCTCTAGTTTCGGCACATGAGCTCCTGAGTTGTGGCCCATGAGCTTAGTTACACTTCAGCATGTGGGATCTTCCCAGACAAGAATCACTGGGAGGCTGACTATTAATCGATGGATCACTAGGATAGTTCAACACAGACTATATAGGCTGGAAGGTTGATACCGTACATATGAAAGCCAAGAAGTTCTTAAGTAGATACTGTTTTTCTTTGGGGTATTCTCCTGGTGGCTCATTGGTAAAGAGTCCACTTCCCAATGTAGATGACCCAGGGTTGAGAAATCCCTGAGTTGGGAAGATAGATCTTCTGGAAGAGAGAATGAAAACCAGACTCAGTATTCTTGCCTGGGAAATCCCACGGGCAGAGGAGCCTGGTGGTCTATGGTCCATGGAGATGAAGAGACGGAAATGACTTAGCAGCTAATCATGACCACCACCACCGTGTTGTTTTGGCAGATAAAGTAGGTAGTTTGTTTAAATGTCCTTGGCCTGCAATGTCTGAAAATTAGTCAGTGCTTTTGATTATTAAAAGTATGCATGAGTAAAAGGCATTTTTATTTTATTGTGTGTAAAAATCCCTTTCAATGTTGACTGTAAATTGTTATAACGTATTGCCAGAGAATTTAGCCAGTCATTATATACATTAATTTGGTTCTCTTTTGAAGCCATGTCTCACAACAGCAAGTGATTTTGATTATGTTCTTGCTTTGGTATCCGTCTTGAATTGGGTTTTATTTATTTATTTATTTGAAAGCAGCATTTCAGTAGGTTTCAATAATTTATTTAATCATTTCATAGTTTCTACGAGAACAACTAGCTTCTAAAAAGGGAAATGACACTCCATTTCTCTTCTGATCTTATAGGGAAAAGAGAGTAATAAAGTTCATTGCTTTATGGTGGTTTCTTTTTTTTTTTTTTTTCAGGGTTAACATGCTCTTTCTAAGGAACACTTCCAAATTTCAAGGTTTTCAATGATTTCTTAAAAATATATTTTGGTTTCTGGTCTGCTCATTCTCATAGTCGTGTCTGGTTCTTTGTGAGTGTCTGGAATATAGCCCATCAAGCTCCTCTGTCCATGGGGGTTCTTCAGGCAAGAATACTGGAGTGGGTTGTTAGGCCAGTCTTCCAGTGGCTCTCTCATAGCAGATGGATTGTTTGCTATCTAAACCACCAGGGAAACCTAAAGAACCCTGGAGGGAGTGGCCTGTTGCTTCTCCAGAGCATCCTCCCAAACCAGAAATCAAACTGGGGTCTCCTGCATTGCATCAGATTCTTAGGCAGCTTACCTCCCAGGGAAGCCCTGGTTTCTGCTAAAAAGTGCCAATTGTCATTCCTTAGTATGTGGACTCACTGATCATATGCCATGATTAAATAGGAGACAACTTTCAGTACGAAGTTTGAAGAAAATTATGCCATAATGATAAAAATACCCAATAAATTATATATACTAAAATTAGGAGAAAAATAAAAATAAACTCAAGGACCATAGCCTGGGAAATGGTCTTCCGTACAGTTTAAAGAGGAGTGTTCTGAAGCTGTAGGGGCAGAGCCAGGACACAGAGAAAATTCTTTAAAGTTGAAAGTACATGAATGAAACATATCTCGTGGGAAAAGGATCCTGTTAACCACAAAATACAGGTCTGACAAGAGTGATGTTAGTGTTTTCCTAGGCGAGAATCTGGAATCATTACACTTCTTAATTATCTTCATTAACTAGGAACACATAACTCCAAAGCACAGAAATGCACAATCTCATTTTCATATCCTGACTTCCCCAGAGGGTACACTGATGAAAGACAACTGCAACAGATTTTTACTTTCCCATTCCAGTGAATACCCAGTGACTCTCCTCCATGGTTAAAGCAGATGTACAATATGTGTTTCCCAGGTCAAAAATAGGCTGTCTAACATAAAGTTCAAGCAAAACTATATCTAGCCAGAATGTTCACTAATACTTAGTAGGTGAAAAGGCCTTCCCTCAGTATGAAAATCAATTCTGAACATTTTATTTCTGAAGAGAAACTCTTTTCTGTTTCTTTGTTTACAGTCACTTTATTTATTTATATTGTACTTTACAATAGTGCATTGGTTTTGTCAGACACCAACATGAACCCTCCACGGGTGTAGACGTGTTCCCAAGCCTAAAGCCCCTCCCTCCGCCCTCCCCTTACCATCCCTCTGGGTCAACCCCGTGCAACAGTCCCAAGCATCCTCTCCTACACTGAAGCTAGACTGGCGATTCTTTTCTTATATGACATTATACATGTTTCAATGCCATTCTCGCAAATCATCCCACCCTCTCCCTTTCCCACAGAGTCCAAAAGACTGTTCTATTCATCTGTGTCTCTTTTGCTGTCTCGCATACAGGTTTATCGTTACCATCTTTCTAAATTCCCTATGTTTACAGTCACTTTAACTGTATTCCATCACTCCAACATTGGATACACAGACTGGGGCCTCTACCTCTGCCACCAACAGTCCCTAGCTTCAGTTCCGTTCAGTTCAGTTCCGTTCAGTCACTCAGTTGTGTCTGACTCTTTGTGACCCCATGAAATGCAGCACGCCAGGCCTCCCTGTCCGTCACCAACTCCCGAAGTTCACTCAGACTCACGTCCATCGAGTCAGCGATGCCATCCAGCCATCTCATCCTCTGTCGTCTCCTTCTCCTCCTGCCCCCAATCCCTCCCAGCATCAGAGTTCTTTTCCAATGAGTCAACTCTTCACATGAGGTGGCCAAACTACTGGAGTTTCCGCTTTAGCATCATTCCTTCCAAAGAAGTCCCAGGGCTGATCTCCTTCAGAATGGACTGGTTGAATCTCCTCGCAGTCCAAGGCACTCTCAAGAGTCTTCTCCAGCACCATAGTTCAAAAGCATCAATTCTTCGGTGCTCAGCTTTCTACACAGTCCAACTCGCATCCATACATGACCGCAGGAAACACCATAGCCTTGACTAGACGGACCTTAGTCGGTAAAGTAATGTTTCTGCTTTTGAACGTGCTATCTAGGTTAGTCATAACTTTTCTTTCAAGGAGTAAGTGTCTTTTAATTTCATGGCTGCAGTCACCATCTGCAGGGATTTTGGAGCCCCAAAAGTAAACTCTGACACTGTTTCCACTGTTTCCCCATCTATTTCCCATGAAGTGATGGGACCAGAAGCCATGATCTTCATTTTCTGAAAGGTGAGCTTTAAGCCAACTTTTTCACTCTCCTCTTTCACTTGCATCAAGAGGCTTCTTAGTTCCTCTTCACTTTCTGCCATAAGGGTGGTGTCATCTGCGTATCGGAGGTTCTTGAAATTTCTCCCGGTAATCTTGATTCCAGCTTGTGTTTCGTCCAGTCTAGCATTTCTCATGATGTACTATGCATAGACGTTAAATAAGCAGGGTGACATTATACAGCCTGATGTACTCCTTTTCCTATTTGGAACCAGTCTGTTTTTCCATGTCCAGTTCTAAATGTTGCTTTCTCAACTGCACATAGATTTCTCAAGAGGCACGTCAGGCATGGTCACCAATAACAATGAAAACGCAAGTTGTTTCAGAGTTCTCTCATCATGCATTAAAACAGCTGAATATGTATGTTTAATGATGAAATTTGTACCAGTATTATTTACCATATTTTTATAGATGTTTTAAACATATGACAATACTCGACTAAAGTGAAAGTGGAGCCGTTCAGTCGTGCCCGACCGACCCTTTGCGACCCCATGGACTGTAGCCTTACAGGCTCCTCCATCTATAGGATTCTCAGGCAGGAATACTGGCATGGGTTGCCATTTCCTTCTTCAGGGGATCTTCCTAACCCAGGATTAGAACCCAGGGCTCCATTTCAAGCAGACATTTTACCCTCTGAGCCACCACGGAAGCCCAATACTCTACTGATGTTGTAATGCATTCTAAAGCACATGAGAAAGATGAAATCAAAAAAGATTAGAAAAATGTTGAAACATCACTAAATGTTTTTACAATGCTTCTGTTCCAGTTTTGCTAGCATTTATCGGAGGCTATAATAATATAACTACATTTTTATTTTTTGTATTTATGATGTTTTTGTCATCATCTTTTATGTATTTGGAGTTATGAATGATGTCAATGTTAAAATGAACATCTTAAAGACATCAGTTAAATCTAGGCTTAAAAACAAGCAAAAAAAAAAGCACCAGTTTTATTTGAAAAAGTACCAGTTGCAAATCTGAAGGTATAAAATGGTTATATACAAAGAAAGAATCTAGTAATGAAATGTGTATTGGGTAGATGTCTATTTCGTGATGACTTTGTAGTTTATAGGTCGTTTGTAAAGCTGACAACATATTTCGTAGAAGTGCTGTCATCTCTCTAACGTTTTGTTTAGTTTTACCGAAGATTCCTGTGGCTAAATTAATACTGTGGAGATACAACTGACACTTACTTTCTTTGGTAAGAATGTAAAATGCACCAGTTGCATAGTATGTTATTTGAGACCTGAAGGTTGTCAGCACTGAGCTGGGGTTGAAGGCAAGGAATCTAACCAAAGGGAATACTTAAATACCAAGCCCCACAGAGGTAAGCCTGTCCTTAGAAGGAAAAGAGAATAGCTTTCTGGAGCTGTGACTAAGCACGTTTAAGGTAATTACTGATCATTATGATCCCGTTGCCATTTCCTTTATTGTTTTGGGTTTGGGTTTAAACACCCTTTTTGTGTTTCCTGTGTGCAGAATATCCTTTAGCATTTGTTGGAGAGCTGGTTTAGCGGTGCTGAGTTCTCTCAGCTTTTGCTTGTCTGTAAAGCTTTTGATTTCTCCTTCGTGTTTGAATGAGATCCTTGCTGGGTACAGTAATCTGGGTTGTAGGTTATTCTCTTTCTTCACTTTAAGTATATCTTGCCATTCCTTCCTGGCCTGAAGAGTTTCTTTGGAAAGATCAGCTGTTACCGTTATGGGAATCCCCTCATGTGTTGTTTCCTGTTTTTCCCATGCTGCTTTTAATATTTGTTCTCGTGTTTGCTCTTTGTTAATTTGATTAAGATGTGTCTTGGGGTGTTTTGCCTTGGGTTTATCCTGTTTGGGAATCTCTGGTTTTCTTGGGACTGGGTGATTATTTCCATGCCCACTGTAGGGAGGTTTTCAACTATTGTCGCCTGGAGGATTTTCTCATGGTCTTTCTTTTGGTCTTCTTCTTCTGGGACTCCTATAATTCAAATGTTGGAGCGTTTCATATTGTCCTGGAGGTCTCTGAGATTGTCCTCATTTCTTTTAACTCATTTTTCTTGTTTCCTCTCTGATTCATTTATTTCTACCATTCTATTTCACTAATCCTATCTTCTGCCTCTGTTATTCTACTATTTGTTGCCTCCAGAGTGTTTCTGATCTCATTTATTGAGTCATTCATTATCTATTGACTCGTTTTTATTCTTCTAGGTCCTTGTTAAAACTTTCTTGCATCTTCTCAATCCTTGTCTCCAGGCTATTTATCTGTGATTCCATTTTGATTTCAGGATTTTGGATCCTTTTCAGTATCAATATCTGGAATCCTTTCTCAGGTAGATTCCCTATCTCTTCCTCTTTTGTTTGATTTGGTGGGCATTTCTCCTGTTCTTTACCTGCTGAGTATCCCTCTGTCTCTTCATCTTGGTTCTATTGCTGTGTTTGGGGTGGCCTTTCTATATTCTGGGAATTTGTGGAGTTCTTTTCATTATGGAGTTTCTCCACTGTGGGTGGGGTTGTATCAGTGGCTTGTCAAGATTTCTTGGTTCGGGAGGCTTGTGTTGGAGTTCTGGTGGGTGAGGCTGGATTTCTTCTCTCTGGAGTGCAATGGAGTGACCAGTAATGTGTTATGAGACGCCAATGGTTTTGGAGTAACTTTGAGCTGCCTGTATATTGAAGCTCAGGGCTGTGTTCCTGTGTCGCTGGAGAATTTGCATGGTGTGTCTGACTCTGGAACTTGTTGGCCCTTGGGTGGTGCTTGGTTTCAGTGTAGGTATGGAGGCATTTGATGAGCTGCTATCAATTAATGTTCCTGGAGTCAGGACTTGTCTGATGTTCTCAGGGTTTGGAATTAAGCCTCCTGCTTCTGGTTTTCAGTTTTATTTTTACAGTAGCCTCAAGACTTCTCCACCTATACAGCACCAATGATAAGATATCTAGTTTAAAGATGAAAGGTTTACCCACAGTGAGGGGCAACCGGAGAGGTTCACTGAGTTACATGGAGGAGAGAAGAGGGAGGGGTAGTTAGAGGTGACTGGAATGAGATGAGGTGGGATCAAAAGAGGAGAGAGAGAGAAAAAAAAAAAAAGAGGAGAGAGCAAGCTAGCCAGCAATCACATCCTTATGTGTGCTCCACCGTCTGGACCACTCAGAGGTATTCACGGAGTTATACGGGAAGAGGAGAGGGAGGAAGTAGACAGAGGTGGCCAGGAGGATAAAAGAGGGAAATGAAAAGCAGAGAGACAGATCCAGCCAGTGACCAGTTCCTGAAGTGTTCTCCACCGTCTGGAACACGGAGATTCACAGAATTGGGTAGAGAAGAGAAGGGGGAGGGAAGAGACAGAGGCCACCTGGTGGAGAAAAAGGAGAGTCCAAAGGAGGAGAGAGTGGTCAAGCCAGTAATCTCGCTCTCAGGTAAAATTGGGTAGTGAAGTTTGGATTTTTAAATGTACAAAATTGACAACAAATACCAAAAAGCAAAGATTAAAAATCTAGAATAGAGGTTGGATGTTAAAAAATGCAATATTAAGGAAAAGAAGAAGAAGAAAAAAAAAGCCACAAGAACTATTAAAACAACAACAACAACCACACAAAGACTATATACAGTGTTTGCTTTAAAAAATAGGTTTCTTTTTAAGTAAGAGTAGGTTATAAGAATAAAAATTAAAGGATAAATAGAGGACTTAAATATTTCTAAAAGTTAAAAAAAGAAGAAGAAAAAGAAAAGAAGAAAAAACTACCACACAACCACATCAGCGAAAAAGAAAAAAAGAAAAAGAAATGGTCATAAAAATAGTAACGATATTTCTGGCCCTTTCTCTGGTGTTGTGGGTAGTGTGGGGTTATTTCCAAGGCGGTTCCCTCCATTAAATTTCTTCTGTTTGCTGGTCTCTTCAGTGTCTGATTTCCGTCCTCTTAAGGGGGGGGGGGCATGGTGGACACTTTTTATTTTTATTTTTTTTGGCTCCCTTGTTCAGTTGCGCTGTGGGGAGGGAGGGATGCTGCAAACAAATAACACCTGCGTGTGCTTTCAGCGTCTCAGACCCACTGGGCCTGCCCCTGCTCACGATGCACACCGCTCATGCTCTACGTTGCTCCAGGGTCTGAGGCCGGCCCTAGGCTGCACGCACCTCCCAGGTCTAAGCCGAACTCAGGTTCGGTGCTCAGGTAAGCCCTCAGAGGCACAGATTCGGTTGGGACTGCCTTTTGTGTCCTTCTGACGTCCGAGTAGTTCAGGTGGGTGGTGAGCGCGGTCACGGTGACTTATCGCCTTTCCCGTGTCTGCTGCTAGTTTTCTGGATGTACCACTGGTGCCCCTTGTGAGGTGGATGGTGACTGTCCAGAACCCCCAGAAGCCTTAGCAAAGAAGCCTGCTTGCAGTTTTGTAGGTAAAGTCTCTCCCGGGCTGTGATCACCCCCTTCCAGCCCATACGGTTCTGGCTGCCAGTCACCGGCGGGGAATGGTCTGTAACTGGCTATTTCTGTTCCATCCTTTGTTCTGTGTGTGGTTCTGGTGGTGTTTCATGTTCGGGCTTTTCACATGGTAGCTATCCCACAGTCTGGTTTGCTAGTGCAGGTTCATTCGTTGTGGTTATGTGCGGGGCGTTCCTGCCTGATTCTTAAAAAGCACTGCAGCCCGCACCTCCTGCGCCTACCTGCCCTGCCCCCACTTGCTAGTGTCGGATGCAGGCGTCTGTGCTGCTTTTCTGCTGGGGGAGTTACTGTTGGGCTTGTAATCTGTTGGTTTTAATTATATATTTATGTTTCCTTCCTGCTACGTTGCCCTCTGTGCTTCCAAAGCTCGCCACAGACTCGGCAGGGAGAATGTTTCTTGGTGTTTGGAAACCCCTCTTCTTAAGAGTCCCTTCCCGGAACGGGATTCCCTTCCCGGGATGGAGCTCCCTTCCTACCTCCTTTGTCTCTTTTCTCATCGATAGCTTTTTCCTGGCCATCACTTTCAGGCTGTATGTGTCCCTAGGTATGAGATGGTTTTCTTGCAGACAGTATATTCTTGTATGCATTCACCCAGTCTTTGCCTTTTCATTGGAGCATTTAGCCCATTTCTGTTTAAGGTAGTTGTTGATAAGTATGATCTTCTTACCATTTACTATATATTTTGTGGCTTTGTTTTTATAAGCTTTTCTGTTTCCTATCTAGAGAAGATCCTTCAGCATTTGCTGAAGTGCTGGTTTGGTGGTTCTGAACACTAACTGCTTTTGTTTGTCTGTAAAGCTCTTGTTTTGTCTTTTGAATGAGAATACTATCCTTGTTGGATAGAGTAATTTTGGCTTTAGGCTTTTGCCTTTCAGCAATTTAGGTACATCCTGCCATTCCCTTCTAAGCTGAAGAGTTTCTATTGTAAGATCAGCTGTTATCCTTATGGGGATTCCCTTCTATGTTATTTGTTGTCATTCCTTTGTTACCTTGAATATTTGTTCATTCTGTATATTTGTTTGTTTGTTTGTTTGTTTGTTTGTTTGATTAATGTGTCTTTTGACATGTTGTGTCTTGGTTTTCCCCCTATGGGACACACTGGGATTTTTCATTTTAGTTGTCTGTTCTTTTTCACATTTCAGGGAAGTTTTTAACTATTTCCTCCTCAAATATTTTCTCATGCCCTTTCCTTTTGTCTTCTTTCTCTGAGAAACCTATGATTTAAATATGGGGGCATTTAACATTGTCCCATAGGTCTCTGTGATTGTCTTCATTTCTCTCTTGCTTTTTTTTTTCCTGCTCTGCTTCATTTATTTCCCATATCCGATCTTCCAGCTCACTTAGTCTTTCTTCTGCCTCAGTTACAGTACTGTTCCTGTTGTCCAGAGTGATTTCTATCTCAGTTATGTCATCGCTCATTATTGATTGACTACTCATGATTTCTTCCAGGTCCATTTAAAACACCCCTTTCATCTTCTCAATCCATGCCTGAAGTCTATTTATCTGTCGATCCATTTGTTTCCAAGACATTGACTATTTTTGTGCTGAACTGTTTTTCCTGTAGACTTCCTACCTCCTCCTCTTTCACTGGTTTGTTGATTTTCATTGTATTCCTTCATCTGCTGGATATGTCTCTGCCTTTTCATGTTGTTTCGATGACTGTCTTCGAGGTCTATTTTCTGCACACCGGAGGGCCATCATTGCTATTAATTGGGTGGTCTCCTCCAAGTGAATGTGGTGGGACCAGTGGCTTGTGTAAGTTTTCTTGTTGAGAGAACTTTTTGTTGTTGTTGTTAAAGAGGATGGCTGTTGATCTCACTTGTTCTGAGAGTCCATGCAGTGTCCCTTAGGGACTTAGAAGGCTCTATTACGGCTTCGATTCCAGATGAGCTACTTCAAATCCTCGAAGACGATGCTGTGAAAGTGATGTACTCAATAAGACAAGAAATTTGAAAATCTCAGCTGTGGCTCAGTTGGAAATGGTCAGTTGTCATTCCAGTCTCGAAAAAGGCAATGCCAACGAATGCTCAAACTACCATGCAATTTTACTCATCTCACATGCTAACAAAGAAATGCTCAAAATTCTCCAAGCCAGGCTTCAGCAATATGTGAACCATGAACTTCCAGATATTCAATCTTGTTTTAGAAAATACAGAGGAACCAAAGATAAAATTCCCAACATCTGCTGGATCTTCGCAAAAAAGCAAGCAAGTTCCAGAAAAACATCTAGTTCTGCTTTACTGAGTATGCCAAAGCCTTTGAGTGTACGGATCAAAATAAACTGTGGAAAATTCTGAAAGAGACGGTAGTACCACACCACCAGATCTGCCTCTTGAGAAGCCTGTATACAGTTCAGGAAGCAACAGTTAGAACTGGACATTGAATAACAGACTGGTTCCAAATAGGAAAAGCAGCACCTCAAGGGTATATATTGTCACCCTGCTTATTTAACTTCTATGCAGAGAAATGTGTGGCTGGAAGAAATGCAAACGGGAATCAAGACTGCCAGGAGAAATGTCAAAAACTTCAGATATGCAGATGACACCCCCCCCCCCTTATGGCAGAAACTAAAGAGAGACTGAAGAGTCTCTTGATGAAAGTGAAAGAGGAAAGTGAAGAAGTGGGCTTAAAGCTCTACATTAGGAAACCTGAGATGGCATCCTGTCGCATCACTGCATGACAAGTAGATGGGAAAACAGTGGAATTGGTGGCAGACTGTTTTTTGGGGGGAGGGGGGGCTCCAAAATCACTGAAGATACTGACTGAAGCCATGAAATTAAAAGACGCTTACTCTTCCTAGAGAGCATAAAACAAGACCAGAGGCTGACTGCAGCTCAGATCATGAAATCTGTATTGCCAAATTCAGACTTAAATTGAAGAAAGCAGGAACAAACCGCTAAACCATTCAGGAATGACCTATCTCAAATCCCTTATGATTACACAGTGTAAGTGAGAAATAAATGTAAGGGACTAGATCTGGTAGAATGCCTGATGAACTATGGACGGAGGTTCATGACATTGTAAAGGAGACAGGGATCAAAACCATTCCCAAGAAAAAAGAAATGCAAAAAGGCAAAATGGCTACCTGAGGAGGCCTTACAATTAGCTGTGAAATGAAGAGAAATGAAGGCAAAGGAGAGAAGGAAAGATATACCTATTTGAACACAGAGTTCCAAGGAGAGAGAAGAAATCCTTCCTCGGTGATCAGTGCCAAGAAATAAAGCAAAGCAATAAAGCAAAGCAATGCAATGGGGAAGACTACAGATTTCTTCAAGAAAACCGGAGATACCAAGGGGGCATTTCATGCAAAGATGGGCACTATTAAGGACATAAATGGTATGGACCTAACAGAAGCAATAGATATTAAGATGAGGTGGCAAAGAACACACAGAAGAACTGTACATCAAAGATCTTCACAACCCAAATAATCATGACGATGTGATCACTCACCTACATCCAGATACTTGGAATGTGAAGTCAAGTGGGCCTTAAGAAGCATCACTATGAACAAAGTGAGTGGAAGTGATAGAATTCCAGTTGAGCTATTTGAAATCCTAAACGATTATGCTGCGGAAGTGCTTCACTCAATATGTCACCAAATTTAAAAAACTAAGCAGCGGCTCAGGACTGGGAAAGGTCAGTCTTCATTTCAATCCCAAACAAAGGCAATGCCAAAGAATGCTCAAACTACTGCACAATTGCACTCTTCTCACACGCTAGTAGAGTAATGCACAAAAATATCCAAGCCAAGCTTCAGCAATACACGAACCATAAACTTCCAGATGTTCAAGCTGGTTTTGGACAAGTCAGAGGAACCAGAGATCAAATGAGTGTATGCACCACTACTTCTGATGATGCATGCAGCAACTACTGAGGTTGAAATCACGAGTTTGCATTCTGCTTTTACTAAGAATTGAATTAGGACAGGTGCACTACTTAGCTTGCACTCTGGCACATACATTACAACTCTAGAGCATAAGGATCACAACCACGTGCGTCTGCACTCCGGACCTGGCATGCGGCAACGACTGAAAATGCAAGAAACTTTTCACAGTTACTGACCCCTGATTTGAAACCACTGCTGCTGCTGCTGCTAAGTCACTTCAGTCGTGTCCGACTCTGTCTGACCGCATAGATAGCAGCCCACCAGGCTCCCCTGTCCCTGGGATTCTTGGGGCAAGAATACTGGAGTGCGTTGCCACTTCCTTCTCCAATGCATGCATGCATACTAAGTCGCTTTAGTCTTATCCGACTCCATGCGAACCTATGGACAGTAGCCCACGACGCCCCTCTGTCCACGGGATTCTCCAGGCAAGAATATTGGGGTGAGTTGCCATTTCCTTCTCTTATGTCAAACCACGCATGCTACAAACACTGAGCTTGCCCTCTGGAATACGCGCTTGTTGATACTGAGGCCGCCATCTAGAGAACGCTCGCAGGAGCCACTTAGTTTCCAATCTGGATCACCCTTTCTGCCACCATTGAGACTATTAACAAGCTTTAGAACAAGTGCATTGCTGTCACTGAGGCTGCACAGTAGAGCATACATCCCATCACTCCTAAACCCGGGTTCTTTAGGATATGGCCTACCACTACTGAGCCTGTCCCTAAAACATGCCTGTTGTAAACTCACATACACTTTTGGTGTATTACGCTCTGGATTCTGCATCCCTGCACTACTGAAATTGCCTTCCAGAACAAGAGTTCATCACCGGCTGAACTTTCACTCTGAAGCATGAACATCACAATCATTAGCTTGTTGCTTTATAGGTAAGTCAGGCCACTACTCAACCTGCACTGTAGTTCAGGTGTGCCTAAATAGTTACTGAACTTGCACTCTGAAGTTTCCTTCTGGACACAACTGAGCCAGAACTCCTGTAGACAGAGTGATTTTAAACACTGGAAGACATGGTACGCCTCTCCTGAGCATGAGCTCAAGTGCAGGCATCCGGGCTCTGCTGAGAACATGCTCTAGTTGCACACATGCCAAAGTAACTGAACGTGCAGCTGGGGGTACAGATCTCATGAATACAGAGTGAGCGCATTTCATCATGGGTTTTGCACTACTGAGGTTTACTCAGAAGCATATCTTCCATCGTGACTGCGTGTGCCTTCAAGAGCCAATGTTCTGACACTACGGAGACTGTGCTGTAGAGTAAGAATGCCTGAACTACACAACTGCACACTGAATCATGCATCCCAGCAGTATAAATCCTAGCACTACAGCACACTTGTCACTTCTGAGTCCTTACACTAAGCAGGCATGGCACAGCTAGTGAGCATGTGGTCTAGAGCATATGTGTGGCCATTACTAATTTCAGACTCGGAAGCCTGTGTCTTGCCACTTGTAAGCCCAGGCCCCCAAATATTCATGCTTCAGCTACTGATATTGCACCCTGGTACACTCCTTTATCACTGCTGAGACTGCGTTACAGAGCATGAGTTCCACTACTCCTAATCTTGCTCGATGGCCTGGGTGCTTAAACCTGTGAGCCTACACTCTGCAGCTGAAAATTGCCAATGACTTGGCTTGCCGTCTGTTGCATATGTTCCCCACGCTTCTTCCTGCACTCTGGAGCACCTACTCCAGGAGGCTACTTTCTAAAACACATATCATCTCCACGAGTGAACCGTCATTCTAGATCAACTGTGTGACCACTAGTGACCTTGAATTCTGAAGTGTTATATTAACTTCCTTGAGGTATTGCTCGAGAAGGTGTGTGTAACAATTACCCCAGTGACGTTTTATACCAGACATTTTGCTGCTAGTCACCCAGCACTCTAGACTGTGCAAGCTGTGAGTAGTGTACCTGTATATCTGTGGATGACGTGCCACCACTACAGACCTGGTGTATACTTCATATGTCCTGCCTCAATTGATCGTGCGTCACCATACACATATGCCACAACCCTTGCGCTTGCACTGTTGAGGGCTTGTCTTCCCTCTACTGAGCTTGTGTGGCAGAGCAGGTATATCACATTTTCTGAATTGGATCTCTGGATATGCAACCAAAATTAAAAACCCAGCTTTCAAGAGAACATGTCCCTCTGCAGTCTGCACTCTTGAGCAAGGGCACTGAAACTCCTGAGACAACACTCTGAAGCACATGTAGAGCAGGCATGCTGCATCTGCTGAACTTAGCTCTTCAGCATGCCTCTCAACAGTGAAACACACTTTAGGCATACCCCTCTTAATACAGACCCATGATCTAGAGCAGGCATGCTTCAAATCCTGAATCTTGGCTTTCGAGAACACGTGCTTCATCTCCTGAGATGGTGCTTTTGCGGATTCTCCCCCCCACTACTAAATCTGTGCTCTAGAGCGGGTGTGACACTTTGGAGCCTGCATGCCTCACTTCTGCGTCCCTGCTCTAGCCTGGAAGTACTGAAACAGCTTAGCTCGCAATCCAGAGCACACGTTCTGCCACTAGTGTGCTTGCACTTTAGAGCAGGCTATCTGAAGCCATCCCATTGGCACTGGCAACATGCGTGCAGCCACTGCTGAATGCACACTAGAGCACAGTTCCTGCCACTATTGAGCATGTACTCTACCACAAGATGTCTAAAACTGCTCAGTTGCATTGCGGAGCATACCTCTTTCCACAAGTGAACTTGCATTCTACAGGAAATGGTACACAAACACTGACCTTGTGCTCTAGAATTGGCACACCATACATAATTTTCTTCACATTTGAAGCATATGTCTGGCCAACACTAAATCCACGCTTTAGATCAGCTGTGCTAAAATCACTGAGCTTGCCCTCAAGAGTATATCTGAACTCACATTTTATAGCCACACCTACTACCACGGTGGATTCTGTGCTCTAAAACTCTCGTGAGATGAGAGAACAAGATGGTGGAGCTATAAGTGGATGTGCAGTACATCTCTCCATGGATACAGCAGGCATACACCTTCAGACACAGGAGAGTATTTAGAATGTTACCGGAAAGTAGACAGGAGTACCTGACAAGTGGCAAAGAATATATAGAACCACGCAAAACTCAGTCGGGGGAAAGATCTGGGTGAAAAATCAGGAATGTTAGTAGGACTGGATCTGCCCTGAGTGGGGGAAGGAACTGAAGCTGAGGTCCAATCCCACATTGGGTCAATCGTCTGAAGTGTAGAATAGACATTTAAAGCTGAGAGTGAAACAGCTGATCTGTGGAAAGCTGGGTGCAATGAGAAGCAGAGGGTCCTTGCTGCAGCTGTACATACCCCGTACAAGGACATCCATCCCCTGAAAGGCCCCGTGGCTGGCAGCTGCAGTTTAGGGACTTTGGGGCAATTCATGGGGAGGGCTGCTGTTTCGTGGGGAGAGATGGAGAGAAGGGGTTTGAAGGAGGACATTGTCGTAGGGTATGCCTGTGGAGGAAAGCCAGGCAGCCATGAAAGCAAGGCAATAACACCGAGTCACATGTCGGGGGTGGAGCAATCACCATAGCCTCTCTCTCCCACATCCTAGCATCACCAGTTAGTACAATAGTGAGGCTGACCCATCAAATGCTGAACACACTGAAATGCAGAGCAGGACACCACGCAGGGTCCTCCTTTAAGTGCCTGATGCACCATACTAGAGTAGAATCCCACTCAGGATGCTCCTTTAAGTGTCGGATGCACTGATTTACACAGGAGGACCCCAGCCAGGAAATTCGCTCTATGTGCTGACCCATTGAACGACAGAGAAGGATCCCAGGCAAGGAAGCCTTCTGAGTGGCCGAATAGGTGGAACTAGGGAGAAGACTGGCCAAAGACGCCTTCTTATTACCGGATACAAGGGCTCAAAAAAGAAAAAAAAAAAAGGCTCTGATAGGGCCCTAACTCCTGTGGTGTAGTCAGTCTGTGTCCCTGCACCCTGCCCGTTTGACACCACCTGCGTCCTTCAAAGCCAAACAGTTGCTCCACTTTCGCAGTTAACTCTCATTGGAAAAAAGCTGCTACTGGTTAAAAAAAAAAAAAAAATCGTGCAACTATTTGCACAGGATTGCTTCAGTCCTGTCTAACTCTGTGTGGAACACATTTCAGCACTACAGAGAAGAAGCTCTAAAATGCATATACTGGAACAACTGATTTTTTCCAGTCTTGTAGCCACTGCTGAGTTTTCCAAATTTGCTTGCATATTGAGTTCAGCACTTTCATAGCACTCACTATCTATTAGGATTTGAAATCACTCAAGTGGAGTTCTCTATCTCCGCTAGCTTTGTTTCTATTGATGCTTCTTGCGGCCCGCTTGACCTCACATTCCAGGATGTTTGGCTCTAGGTGAGTGATTAGATCATGATGATTATCTGGATCATGGAGATCTTTTCTGCCTAGTTCTTCAATCTTTGCGGTATAGATTTTTGCTACCTCTTCTTAATATCTTCTGCTTCTGTTCAGTCCATACAATCTCTGTCCTTTACTGTATCCATCTTTGCATGAAATGTTCCCTTGGTATCTCTAATTTTCTTGAAGAGATCTCTACTCTTTCCCATTCTGTTGCTTTCCTCTATTTTTTGCACTCATCACCGAGGAAGGCTTTCTTATCGCTCTTTGCTATTCTTTGGTGCACTCTATTCATATGGGTATATCTTCCCTTTTCTCCTTTGCCTTTTGTTTCTATTCCTTTCTCAGTTATTTGTAACGCCTCCTCAGACAACCATTTTGCCTTTTTGCATTCATGTTCTTGGGGATGGCCTTCATCACTGCCTCCTCTACAATGTCATGAACCTCCAAATGTAGTTCTTCAAACACTATATTATGCCTAATCCCTTAAATATTTTCTCATGTCCACTGTACCATCATAAGGGATCTGATTTAGGTCAAACCTGAATCATCGAGTGGTCTTCCCTACTGTCTTCAACTTAAGTCTAAGTCTATAGCAAATACTGAGCTTCCACTCTGAACCTTCCTTCTTACAAGTATTTGTCCACCATTTTAGAGCACTTTCGCTGCATCTCTTTATCTTCACTCTGAAACATACGTACCGTCACTCCTGAAAGGATGCTCAAGTGCATGCATTGAACTCCTACTCAGCCTAAGCTCCACAGTAGTCATGCCGATCTACTAAGCTTGCATTGTGCCGCATGCGTCTTTCACTATTTAGACTATGATACTGAGGTCATGCTGCAACTGCACAGTTGCAATCTCAAGCTTACCTTCTTCGACTTTCAGCTTTTATACCAGCACACATGTTCTGCCCCTCCTAAGCCCGCTTTCTGGAAGAGATATGAAACAACTGTTGAGGTTGTATTCTGGAGCATGTCCCTGCTATTTCTGAATGCATTCTTTTTGTATTTCTTCATATTTCTTTTAAAAAATGATTTATTTTAATTGGAATAGAGTTACTGTGTATTACTGTGATGGTTTTTGACATATACATCAACATGAATCAGCTGCATGGATACATGCGTGCCCCTATCCTGAACACAACTCAAACCTCCCTTATTACCCCACGCTTCTGGGTTCATCCACAGCACCAGAGCTGGATGCATCTTTCATGCATTGAACTTGCACTGGTCATCTCTTTTATGTATGGTAGTGTACCTGTTTCAATGCTAATTTCTCCAATCATCCCATCCTTGAACTCTCCCATTGAGTGTCAGAGTCTGTTCTTTATATGTGGATCTTTTTTACTGGCATTCATGCAGAATCATTGTTACTGTCTTCCTAAATCCCATTTGTACACATTAATAAACAATATTTGCCTTTCTCTTTCTAACTTTTTTTTTTGCTCTGAATAATAGGCTGCAGGTTGAACTGCCTTACCAAAAGTGACACAAATATGTGGTTTTCTGTAGCTAAGTAATATTATATTTGAATATATAGCACAACTTCCTTATATTTTCATCTGCTGATGTGCATCTAGATTACGTGCAAGTCATAGCTTTTGGAAAGAGAATTGTAATAAACATTGGCTTTTAATTCATGTTAGGTGTAATAGAAATGGGAAAACAATAAAACCCAAATGTAGAATGATTCAAATTCTACTCGATTGTTGAATATTATGTAAGTTGAAATACTTCAAAATCTGTTTCCTTGGCTGCATGTAACATATGAGGACTCTTTTATATCACTCACCTCTCTCCTTTTCATAAATATAGACCAATTTTCAAATGTTTGTCCAGTTTAATGACAAAATACTAACATAGACATATATATATATAATATATATAAAATAGAGATATGTTTTCATATCATAAACTGTTGATAGCAAGCCTAGATTTTAGAATTATTTCCACCTCCATGCTCCATCTCAACAGGAAAGAGCCAAAGTTGTTGCTGACTCAATCACTCCAAGAGCTGGGAAACCTGAAAAAGAAACGGAACCTGCACTGAGATTTTCTGTCATATTTATGATCGAGTTCTAAGTCCAAGACTTGTTTTCTTTTATTGTACTAAGCAGTCCCTTCTTAAGATTGAAAAGCCTGGAAATCGAGAGAGAGAGGTAGGAGATTGTAGACCTCCTCATGTTCAAAAGGAATTTTAATCAGAGAAGCTAGAAAAGACAGAAACTAAGGAAAACAATCAAGTGATAGACAATAATAATGATTTAGCCATTAATCAAACTCAAGGGTCTTTAGTCCCTCCTCAAGGGCCAGCGTGGAGAAGGAAATGGCAACCCACTCCAGTGTTCTGCCTGGAGAATCCCAGGGATGGGGGAGCCTGGTGGGCTGCCATCTTTGGGATCGCACAGAGTCGGACACGACTGAAGCGAATTAGCAGCAGCAGCAGCAAGGACCATCGCTGACATTCGGAGCAATATCCTGTGAACAATTTTAGAGATGCTAAAGCCTAAACCAGGCTGAAATGTAAGTGCATAGTTGGAACTAGACGGTCAATGATGTGGACTCCCAATATCCTCACTAATAGGCCACTAGTAGAATGTCCCAATATTGATCACAGACCCCATGTTCCACCCTCACTCAGCCATTAAAATAGTCCCCCTGAAAGTATTTGGGGATTTGTGTCTTTGAAGCACCAGTTGCTAAGACACCATGCTTCGTCCTACAATAAGCACTTCCCCCCCCCACATTGAAACCCACAGTCAATTCATAAATTTGTTTGCACAGAAGCAAGTAGACCAAGTCTGCTAGGGTAACAGTACTGAATATTAAGAATGTGTGCATAGAAGGATGATAAATCACTTTTATTTCAGAAATAAAGTAGATTTATTGATGTGAGTTTTCGATAACCCTGTATGCGAGATAGCAAAAGAGACACAGATGTATAGAACAGTCTTTTGCACTCTGTGGGAGAGTGAGAGGGTGGGATGTTTTCGGAGAATGGCATTGAAACATGTATAATATCATATATGAAATGGGTCTCCAGCCCAGGTTCAATGCATGATACTGGATGCTTGGGGCTGGTGCACTGGGACGACCCAGAGGGATGGTACGGGTTGGCAGAAGGGAAGGGGTTCAGGAAAGGGAACGTGTGTACACCTGTGGCGGACATATGTTAATGTACGGCAAAATCATTACAATAATGTAAAGTAATTACCCTACAATTAAAATAATAAATTTATTTAAAAAAAAAGGAAATCTTCTAAAAAAGCTCCACACCTGCATTGAAACCAAGCACGACCAAGAGCCAACAAGTTCCACAGGAAGACATACCATGCCAATTCTCCAGCAACACAGGAACAGAACCTGGAGCTTCAATACACAGGTTGCCCAAACAGCAAACCCATAGACATCTCAAACCTCACTACTGGACACTTCATTGCCCTCCGGAGAGAAGAGATCCAGCTCCACCCACCGGAACACTGACACAAGCTTCCCTAACCAGGAAACCTGACAAGCCCCTCATCCACCCCCAGCCACAGGGAGGAACCTCCACAATAAAGAGGAACCACAAACTGCCAGAAAGAGAAAGACCATCCCAAACACAGGAACCCCCCCCCGACCCCCCCCCCAAAAAAAAGGCCAAATTGACTAATGAGATTTTTGCATGCTTCATGGTTTTGGTTACTATTTCTGCCAGCAGTCTGTATTTTAAGTTGATGCTGAAGTAAACACTTGGTTGAACATTACCCTTCAGTTGCTAGGAGACCAGTGACTTTGTCATGTCACAACTAACCTTCGATTGCTAGGAGACCAGTGATTTTGTGATGTCACAGCTGTTTGACTGGGGGGATCTCTGTGATTGTCCAGAGAGTTTCTCTCTGTAGGCCAGCCAAACATCATGTGAAGTTGCATTGTGTAAAAGCAGACAAATGAGAACATTATCTGAAGAAAGATTTCCCTGAGATGGCACATATTTCTTCAGAAATTCAAGATGGACCTCCTAAAGGTGAGTCCACTGGTTCAGAAACCTCCATTCGATCTTACTGGTATGATTATACAACTGGGGACTCAGTTTTGAGATCTATGATTGAAGAATATGCTTTTCAGGCTTTGTCTGAGGAACTGGTGATCAAAAGGCCACACTACACATATTCTGTCTCTGAAACAGATGATGTGAATGATTTTCTTTTACTCACATTTCCACAAAAACTTTGGAGTATAGTGGAAAGTGATCAGTTTGAGTCTATTTGGTGGGATGAGACAGGCACATGTAGAGTGATCAATGAAGAACTCTTCAGGAAAGAAGTCTTGGAAAGAAAGGAGCCTTTCAGAAAATTTGAAACCAAGAGCATGAAGAGGTTAATTCGACAGCTTAATCTTTATGGAGTTAACAAAAACCGACAAACTGTTCAAAGATCGGCTGCACTACCAGTCTTTCTGGAAGAAGAAAACAACATCTCTCTTTTGAGAAAGGTATTCCAAAATTTTCACTTTTTGGCAATGGGTCAGATTCAATCATGTGACCTAGAAAGCATGTTCATATATGTGGCTAAAACGGAGTTTAAACTTGAGATAACAAATTATTGAAAAAGTTGTATCTTTTTGAAGTTGAGAACAGCTGGAGGTTAGAATATTGGATGTTCAACAAACCTTCCTAGTGACTTGAAACCAGATACAAGTTCTGAAGCTACTTAAAGTGGTATTTACTGTATATATACAACATATTTGTAGTTGAGCATATACCTTCTAACATGTTACCTGTTAAAACTACCAACAGAGGTATTTTCTTTGATGTTATTTCATTGCTTCCATTAAAGGAAACTTATAGTGATATGAAGGAATGAAATTAGTAAAGAATGAAAAATGAATATAATGGAGAAGTGGAAAAAAGGGAACCCTCCTACACTGTTGGTGGGAATGCAAACTAGTACAGCCACTATGGAGAACAGTGTGGAGATTCCTTAAGAAATTGCCAATAGAACTACCTTATGACCCAGCAATCCCACTGCTGGGCATCCACACTGAGGAAACCAGAATTGAAATAGACACATGTACCCCAATGTTCATCGCAGCTCTGTTTATAATAGCCAGGACATGGAAACAACCTAGATGTCCATCAGCAGATGAATGGATAAGAAAGCTGTGGTACATATACACAATGGAGTATTACTAGCCGTTAAAAAGAATTCATTTGAGTCAGTTCTGATGAGATGGATGAAACTGGAGCCAATTATACAGAGTGAAGTAAGCCAGAAAGAAAAACACCAATACAGTATACTAACACATATATATGGAATTTAGGAAGATGGCAATGACGACCCTGTATGCAAGACAGGAAAAAAGACACAGATGTGTATAATGGACTTTTGGACTCAGAGGGAGAGGGAGAGGGTGGGATGATTTGGGAGAATGGGAATTCTAACATGTGTACTATCATCTAAGAATTGAATCACCAGTCCATGTCTGACGTAGGGTGCAGCATGCTTGGGGCTGGTGCATGGGGATGACCCAGAGAGATGTTGAGGGGAGGGAGGTGGGAGGGGGGGTCATGTTTGGGAACGCATGTAAGAATTAAAGATATTAACATTTAAAAAAAAAAACACTGGGGGGGGGAAATAACATGAGTTGAGGAAAATAAAGAAAAGGTATTTAAAAAAAAAAGAAAAGAAATATTGTAACAAAACCAAAACTTTATTCTCCCATATGACTACCAGGAGACTTCCAGCAGAACAGAGCATTTAAAAAACACTCTGTAAAGGGCCAAAAAAGAAATATGTTAGGCTTTGCGAATATGACCATTGGCAATTAATTAAGTTTTCAGGCATAGAGGATAACCAAAGAAGCTGGCAAGTCCCTCTTCCACCTTTAAGGACTCCGAAAACTGAATTACACACAATTTTCACGTCAGAAAAGAAAAGTCTTTTCGGTTTTCCTCAGCCATTAAAAGTGTAAAGCTCTAAAATTAAAAAGAAGAAGAAGAAGAAAAAGTAAAGCTCATTCTCAGCTCACAATAGACAGTGCAAAAACAGGGGCAGGCTGCCCTGCCTTGATTGAAATGGAATTCCAAGAGGAGGGGCGCCAAGATGCACTGTAAGGACAAGTTCCTTAAGCAAAGAACTGGCTTAAGGGAGGTCACCCCTGAGGGCTGTGAGTGCCGGACACCATCACTGGACTCCCCTGGTAGACTCGGAGGCCGTTCTCAGCCCTGAGCCCTGGCGACTGTGCCATCTGTTTTTTCTATCTTCGCGTTTGGTGAGCTGAGCAATCTTGACCCAAGACCCTTGACATTCAGATTCACCCTGACCACGCCTACAGCGGCTGCTTTTATGGGGGGAGGGGGTGGGGGACGGGCTCAACGCGAGCGCATGCGCCCAACTCGGCCTCGCGGCCAATCCGATGGCAGGTGCCGACACCTGGCAGCCAATCATCGGAGGCAGCCCGCTCGCCTGTAGGGGGAGCTGAGGCGGCGCCCCAGACCTGAGGAGACCTCGTCCCCGCAGGCTCGACTCCTCGGGGTTAATCTTGGAACTGTCTAGGGCAGGTGAGCTGCTAGCAGTTCTGTCTACTCCCTCAATGGGGACCGGTAAAGACTGGAGCGTGGTTCAGCCAAAGCAGTGCCTGACGGCTAAAGGGAGGGTTTCTCAGGTCCCCACTCGCATGAGGCCTTGCTCGGCGGAGTGGCTGGTGAGGGCGGAGAGAGCTTGCGGCAGGATCCACAGGCTTCAGGCTCCTTTCGCCCTCTCCCCTCTCTAGTCTGGGCGGGCTCTGCCCTCCAGCAGCTTTCCTGCCCAGGGGCGGGACAAGCCAGCTCGCGGAAAGGGCCTCTTTGGCCCCTGGCCCCTGGCACCACCCCCAGCTCTCCTGTGGAACCTAATGTATTTAAACACAGAGGCACAAATCTTCACGGCCCAACCCGGTTCTGCACCCAGGCACAGTCAGGCAGGAGCAGAAAAAAAACCAAAACCAAAACCAAAAAAAACATCTATCTAGCAGCCTCTTCATTGCCCTGGTGCTTTAGTCGTTTTCCTGTTTCCTCTGCCTCTCCTCAGACTCCAGGGCTGCCCCGTCCCTGGGGGCCCCGAGATTCAGGCCTTTGGTTAGGGAAGTTGGCAGATGAGGTATTTGTTTGTTTGTTACTGAGAGAAGGGAGGTGGGAGGAAGAAGCTCAGGGAAAAGGAGTTCAATCACTTGGTCTGGTTGAGTGTGAGACGCCTGGTCAGCATCCGTAGGGTAGGACCAGGGAGGGCCTGGGGGGATAGAATGTTCCCAGAACAGGGGACTCACCCTGGCCATTTCCTCTGCTTGTCTCCAGGATGTGACCGTGTGCTGCCTGGGAGGTCTCAAGCGCTCAGGATTTCAGTGGGCCCCTGAGGTAAGGTGACAGACATCTTTACAACAGGGACAAAGGTGTGGCTTTCTTACTTTGCGTTTTTCTCCTTTCATTCGTCGGCTGACACGTTGCTGTTGAGACAGAGTATTCCTGATTGGGGATTACCTGACCCTGATTGCGGGTGCTGACTTCAGGGCCATCATGGTTTCAGGTTTGCAGCTTTCTGAGTGGCAAGCTTAAAAACAGGCATCGTGACTTGCTTTCGCCTGCCTTCTTGAAAGAAAAAAAGTAAGAACACCATGGGTCTTAAGCTGTGTAGAGCTGACTCCTACCACTTGGTGAGGCTAAAATGGGGCAATGCACATATCCTAAGGTTTTAGCTGGCAAAGCAAAGCAATGCAGGTGTGGGGGTTCCCTGGTGGCCTGGTGATTAGGATTCTGGGCTTTCACTACAGTGGTCTGGATTCAATCTCTTCTCAGGGAACTGGGACCCCACAAGCCAAACGGCATGGCCAAATGAATGAATGAATCCAGTGGTACATTCAGAGAAAATATCCTGTGATTTAACATGTTGACGTGAGATTGCTTTCTCATTTCTGTACCCTTAAGGGCTTTTCTTCATTAAGTAAGTCAGCTCCACTGGATGGGGGTGAGGCACCATCTGAGTTCATTTCATGCGAGTAAACAAGATCATAGGAAGCTCTGTGCCCAGCCACTTGTGCCTACAGCTGTGTTGTATACTTATCTTGCTGGTACAGCTTTGACTTCACAGCATGTTTTGTTTTGGTCACAACATGTGGCTTCATAGGACATTAGTTCCCCAGCCAGGGATCGAACACAGGATCCTGACAGTGAGAGGGCTGAGTCCTAACCAAACCACTGGGCTGCTAGGCAACTCCTGTGTTTCGGTGCTTTGGATTGGGTGAGTGTGTGTGTGTGTGTGTGTGTGTGTGTGTGTGTGTGTTTTGATTTTAGCTATATTTATGGGACAACTGTTCTGTGTGTAAGTATGATGTGAATGGTATTAAAACTTGAACTGTTTGTGTTGTACCTATGATCTCAAAATGGAATAGTTTGAAAGAACTTACCACTTGTTATCTCTTGGCCTAGGATCTCTCCTGAGGTAGTTAGTAGTCAAGCTTTTGTCTGGCTTGGCAACCTCTGAAGACTTAGCTTGTTGAATCTAAGCTCTCTCACTTGTCTGTACTCTTGAAGCCTCAGTTCCTCCTTCTGTGGGCCTCTCCAAGGGGCTTCTCTTGTGGAGGCTGCTGTCTTTTCTCAGAATGAGTGATCCAGGAAAGCGCTTGCACCCATGATAAAGTGCAGAGTCTTTTTTGAGATGTTACACATCTTCACTTGTGTATTTGCTTAGTCTCACAGGTCTACCCTGTGATAGATTGAGAGAGAACTACACAGGGGTGGGAATATTAGGAGATTGAATTCACTTGAAGGCTGGTTACCATACCCATTAATCCACTATGCCAGCCTTTTTTTTATATGATCTCAGCTCTGTCAATGTAAGCAAATTATTTGGCTTGTGTACCCTTCTTGTGTGCTGCTACTGCTGCTAAGCCACTTCAGTCGTGTCCGACTCTGCAGTCTCATGGACAGCCACACACAAGGCTCTCCCTTATCTGGGATTCTCCAGGCAAGAACGCTGGAGTGGGTTGCCATTTCCTTCTCCAGTGCATGAGAGTGAAGTCGCTCAGTCGTGTCCGACCCTTCGAAACCCCATGGACTGCGGCCTACCAGGCTCCTCCGTCTGTGGGATATTCCAGACAAGAGTACTGGTTTGGGTTTCCATTGCCTTCTCCAGCTTGTGTGCTCTCTGGCCTGATGTACTCAATTTTGATCTACTCAGTTCTAGACCTACTCATTTCTTGAAGTTCTAGCAAGTCTCCTCTTTGCCCTGGATTAAGGTTTCTGTTTCTCTGGATGGTTCCCATCAGCAAACTGACTGACTATAATGTGACCTGTCGTTACAAATCCATCTTTTGGTGACACATCCTGCTTCTGCTTCTGCTGCTTTTATTTCATATTGCTTGTTACAGACCTCTGCAGAGTTGTTCCTAGACTTTGTTATCTCAAGTTCTCTCATTTTCCTATAAAGCCACTCTTGTCAAGGCCACAGGTGAATTTCAAATATTCAAATGTCTGCCTGCAAGGTAGGAGACCTGGCATCAATTCCTGGGTGGGGAAGATCGCCTTGAGAAGGAAATGGTAATCCACTCCAGCACTCTTGCCTGGAAAACCCATGAACGGAGGAGCCTGGTAGGCTACAGTCCATGGGATTGCAAAGAGTCGGAAATGTCTATTCAAATTCTTTTCCTGGTTGTTAAATGCTTTTCTGTTTTTAATTGTTGTAGAAAACATCTAACTTAAATTTTTACCATTTTAACCATTTTTGCATGCTAAGTATTTTGCACACTTTCATCAGCCTTTTGGAGAAAGAAATGGTAACCCACTGCAAATCTGATGGAGAAGGGAACGTGGTGAACTTTAGTCCATGGGGATGCAAAGTTGGGCACAACTGAGTGACTAAGACATATACACACACATAGTCACAGTGTTGATTTGTTGTTGTTGTCATTGTTTTAGCTGTGTTGTGCAGCTTGAATGACAGTTCCCTGGTTGAGGATCATACCCAGGCCCCTGATAGGACACTGTGGAGTCCTAACCTCTGAACTACCAGGGAATTCCTTATTACATTGTTATGAAGCAGATCTCTACATCTTTACAGCTTGCAAAATCGAAACTCTGTACCCATCACTTGTCCCATTAAACAGCAAGTCTTCTTTTCTTGCCCGTTGACCTAGACCATGGACTCCATCATTCTTTTTTGTTTCCTTTCTATTGCTTGACTGTGTTAGCTATTTCATACAAGTAGAAACTTACAGTATTTGTCTTTTGGTAAGACTGGCTTATTGCATTTGGCTTGATGTCTGAAATGATCATGCATGTTGTAGCATGTGACAGAATTTTCTCTATATGGCTAAATAATATTTCATTTTGTGTATATATCACATTTGATGGACATTTCGATGCTTCCACCTCTTAGTTGTTGTGCTTCGTGCTGCTGTGAGCACGGCTCTGCAGATATCCCAAGACCCCATGTTAACTTCTTTTGATTTTATATCCTGAAGTGGAATTGCTGAATCATGTGTCAGCCCTAGTTCTTTAATTTTTCGAGGAGCCTTTAAACTGTTTTCGGTAGCAGTTGCACCATTTTAAAATCTATCCGTAACACACAAGGATCCAGTTTCTGTACGTGCTTGCCAACAGTTGCCCTTTCCTTTCCTTCATATGTAAACACACACATATGCACACACAATTTCTTTCATACCCTTTTCCATGATTGTTTATCTCAAATTATGAATATAGTTCCTTGTGCTATACAGTACGCTCTTGTTTGGCTATTGTATGTATTATGCTTTGCATCTGCTAATCACCAGCTCCCAATCTGTGCCTGCCGTACCTTTCCCTCTTGGGAATCACATAGTCTGCTCTCTATGTCTGTGAGTCTGTTTCTCTTTCATAGATCAGTTTATTTGTGGCATATTTTAGAGTCCATATAAGTGATACCATACGATATTTGTCTTTCTCTCTCTTTTTTTTAATTTTTATTTTTACTATGTTTTATTTTACAACACTGTGTTGGTTTTGCCATACATTGACATGAATCCGCCACAGGTGTACATGAGTTCCCATTCCTCACCCCCCTCCCACCGCCCACCCCATATCATCTCTCTGGATCATCCCTGTGCACCAGCGCCAAGAATCCTGTATCCTGCATCGAACATAGACTGGCGAATATCTTACATGATAGTGTACATATTTCAGTGCCATTTTCCCGTATTATCCCACCCTCTCCCACTCCCTCAGAGTCCGAAAATCTGTTCTATACATCTGTGTCTCTTCTGCTGTCTCTCATACAGGGTTATCATTACCATCTTTCTAAATTCCATATATATGTGTTAGTATACTGTGTTGGTGTTTTTTTTCTGGCTCACTTCACTGTGTATAATTGGCTCCAGTTTCATCCATCTCATTAGAATTGATTCCTATAAAGTCTGCAAGCAATAATGCTGGAGAGGGTGTGGAGAAAAGGGAACCCTCTTACACTGTTGGTGGGAATGCAGTCTAGTACAGCCACTATGGAGAACACTGTTTATAATAGCCAGGACATGGAACAACCTAGATGTCCATCAACAGATAAATGGATCAGAAAGCTGTGGTACATATACACAGTGGAGTATTACTCAGCCATTCAAAAGAATATATTGTCTTTCTCTTTCTGACTTCCTAAGTATTCTTTTGAATGCTAGTGTAGATTCAAGTATTTACTTAACAACATTTGTTGCTACTGTATAAAATGTGGTTGACTTTTAAAATATTTGTCTTCTATTCTGCAAGCTTTATATTAGTTCTAATACTTGTGTTTCTTCAACATTTTCTATACTAAATTATCTTATCTCTAATATACTTTGACTTCTTCCTTTCCATTCTGAAGGCTGTTTTTTGTTTTTTATTGTTTTGTGTTTTTTCGTTTTTTTTGAAACTACAGCAACAATTCTCTTTTGTTACCTGATTGCTCTGGTTATAGAACTGCCAGTATAATGTTGAGCCAAAGTGTGTAATAGACTTCCTTGTGTTGTTCCTCGTCTTAGAGGGAAAGCTTTCAGCTTTTCATTCTTAAGTATGATGTTAGCTGTGGGTCATTTTACAGGTGCCCTTTGATTGAGAAAGTTCTCTTCTGTTCTTAATTATTAAGTGTTCTTTTAACCCCGGTTATGAAAAGGTGCTAGATTCAGGGAAATGCCTTTTCTTCAGGCAGATGTGTTATTTGTTTTATTGTTTTAAAATGGCATAATGTTGATTGACTTTCCTATAATGAACCAACTTTGCATACCTCCCTAAATCGCATGTGATCATAGTGTACAGTCTTTTTTATATGCTGTTGGATTTTGTTTGCCAGTATTTTGTTGAGGACTCTTTCACCTGTATCCATAAGGGATATCAGGTCTGTGTGTGTTTGTGTGTGTGTGTGTGTGTGTGTGTGTGTGTGTGTGATGTCTCTGTCTGATATTGGTATGAGAGAAAGACTGGCATCATTTTGCCTGCTATGTGGGGAAGAGACGTGTGGCATAAAGATGAAGCATTGTTGGATTGAAGTTTAGCCAGGATTAGAGGGAGAAATTTAGGATATATCTGTGTGGAATTGGGGTGAGATTATCAGAGAGCTCATTCTCAGTTTCCTAGGCCTGAATTAAGTGCTTGACATTGAATTATGCTGTTTGTTAACTAGGTATAGATAGATTATACTTTGAATTTGCTACCTATTTTGTTTGTTAACATTTATGAAATTAGAATTTATGGATCAGTTGTAATGTGCATTTAAGATCCATTTTCTTCCATTTTTACTACAAAACAAGATGCCATTGAATAGCTGACGCCTTTTAAAAAAGCTGTTAACCTTAAGTCTAAGAAATAAGCATGTTTGTCTTTAAGATACAGAAACACATTTAAAAGTTACAAATTTGCCAAAGAAGACGCAACTGGTGTGTGGTTAAGTTAGAATTCCAACTTAATCTCCTATGACTCCAAAGTCCATGCTTCGAAACGCTGTAGAACAATGCTTTTGTAAAAATACTCTCCTTTACATGTGATTTCACGTAATGATCAGTGTGGCGTTTTGTTTTTTTTCCCCCTCTTTATTTTTTTAAGTAGAAGAGGTTAAAGTGAACATGCGACAAAGCTATGATTCTAGAGCCATGTAGACTTGTAGTCGTAGGTTTTTTAGCTGTCATTGAGTCTGGTTGACACTCAGTGTCTTTGTAAGATAAGGGTGTGTATAAGTACTCTAGAGTTTTGGAGATAATCAAATAGCCCATTTTTCTGTACTTAACTAATCTGTAGTATGTTTATACTTAGGTGGCAGTTTGTATAAAGGAAGCACTGGGACTTGAGGCTGCACCCTCTAAGAATAAAAAAGTATTAAAAATATGGAACTCCCACGTATGTTACGTGAAGAAGAACAAGAGCCAGAAGTACAGAAAAGGGAGGGAGAGACCAAACAAGTAGATGATGATGATGATGATGATGAAGTGATCTTGGTTGGAGTGGAACATGGAAATGAAGATGCTGACGTGATCTTTGTTGGGATGAGCTCAGCTTCAAAACCAGTCGTTTCAAACATACTGAACAGAGATACCCCAGGTTCTTATTCAAGGAGAAAAAGGTGTGGTCACTTCAGGAGAGGTAACGCTCACAGATTACAGCCTGTTAGTCATGTGACTCCTACATCAGAAGCAAAGACTGTCTTGCCAGTGTCTGACTCTGACTCAAGATCAACAGGTAGTCCTATTATTATTGAACCTCCGTCTCAAGCTGATTATAAAAATCTTTCACCACAAATAGTGCCTGATGGCTTTTCGAAGGAGTTATGTTCTTCTTTGATTACCTTCACAAGTTCATTGCAGCATCGAGTAGAAACAGCAGTTTCTGCAGGAGATATGAATAAAAGTCCTCATGTATCAAAGCGAGTTTCCCCTTGTGAAACAAATCGCAGAAATCCCAGAAGGCCTAAACTCAGTGATGGCATTGTAGGGGAACATTCTTTAGGTTTCTCCCCGTCAGGTTTTTTTCATATAGAGACCACTCAGCAAAGCACACCAGACCGTGTCCATACCTCACTAAGCCATGTTCAGAATGGAGAACCTTGTCCAACACCTTTTCCAAAGGACAGTGTTCATTGCAAGCCTGTAAGACCTTTAGGGGAAAGTGGACGGACAAAAACTGATTTTCCAAGTTTGGTAAGTCCAAACAAAATTGGTGATCCCACAGAAGGAAATCTGATTGTGTTACTTCGTGACTTCTACTATGGCGAGCATGGAGGAGTTGGGCAGCCAGAACCGAAGACCCACACGGCATTTAAATGCCTCAGCTGCTTGAAAGTTCTAAAAAATGTCAAGTTTATGAATCACGTGAAGAACCATTTGGAACTTGAGAGGCAGAGAGGTGACAGCTGGAAAACCCACACCACCTGCCAGCACTGCCTCCGCCAGTTTCCTACTCCCTTCCAGCTGCAGTGTCACATTGAAAGTGTCCACACGGCCCAGGAGCCCTCCGCAGTCTGTCACATCTGTGAGTTGTCCTTTGAGACAGATCAGGTTCTCTTAGAGCACATGAAAGACAATCATAAGCCTGGTGAAATGCCCTATGTATGCCAGGTTTGCAGTTACAGATCATCATTTTTTGCAGATGTGGATGCACATTTCAGAGCATACCATGGTAACACCAAGAATTTACTTTGCCCGTTTTGTCTCAAAATTTTTCAAACTGCAACAGCATACAGACGTCATCATCGAGGGCACTGGGAAAAGAGTTTTCACCAGTGTTCCAAATGTCGGCTACAGTTTTTAACTTCCAAAGAGGAGAGGGAGCACAAGACCCAGTGTCATCAAATGTTTAAGAAGCCTAAGCAGCTAGAAGGATTGTCTCCTGAAACAAAAATTGTTATTCAGGTATCACTGGAACCCCTTCAGCCAGGATTGGTGGAAGTTGCATCCATTACTGTGAACACATCTGATTTTGAATCATCACCCCCCAAATCTAAAAGGAGGAGGTCAAAAAAAGAAAAATAATAGTTAATTCTGCCTTCAGTAAGTCTGAAGCAAGTATTTCAGTCAAAGTTAAAAACCCCATTAAAAACAAAAAGATCAACTTATAGCATTATTCAATAATATCAAATATAGGGAAACCGATGGGTAATTTATGTGATTTTGTTTTAAATAGAGGAAGTACAGTTTTGTGTGATCTTCATATTGAGATGCTATTTAAACATCTATGATCTGTTTTTCGTGTAATTGTCTTAACATGTAAAAAGGATGTGTGCATGTGTGTGTGAGAGAGAATGAGAGAAGTGGAGAAAGGAAAAGTAAGAACCTATTTTGGTATTTGATGTTACTTGTAAGTTCGAAAGCTCTCCTATACATATAATCTGTAGAATGTTTTAGCAACGTAATTTTGAAGTGTTTTCATGCCTTGAAGATCTCAGTATCAGCTATATAGCCAGATTTGAATGTCACTCTCTGAAGTGCCTCTTGGGCTGATCTAAGATAACCTGGCTCTGAAAGCGTGCAGTGGAGGTTGATGGAGAAGCTACGATGTGAGTTTGGACCAGACACGGGATTTAATCAGTGAAGAGCTGTGGCTTCGTGTCCCAGCTGAGGAAGAGGCATACATTCACTGCAGGCACAGAGCCAAGGGAGAAGGAACACTGTCTCAGAGTGCTTTCACCTAGCCCAGGGACATCTCAAGGAAGCCAGCCGTTAAAATGCCTGTGTTTGGTGAGAGACCCTGGCAAGCATGAAGCAGGCCCTGTGTAGCACTGACTGCAGTTGGAGAAGCAGAGATTGTTAATGAGACCTGGTGCCTGTGGACCTCCTGTTGAGTGATCAAAAGGGGAATTTGATTCATTCTGTCCCCTTTCCCATTTGGCTGGCCTGTAGTCACAGTGAGGTCGGCATATCTGTGTCAGACACAGTAGCAAAGCAAGTTAAAATTCCCAAAGGAAAAAGAGCCTTGACGTCCACTTTGATTTGCGCTGGACCCATAGTTGTAGCTGAAAAGGATCAAACAGAGGAAATCTGTTCAGCTTTTGAATTGGGCTAAATTGAGTTCTCTTACCCTTAAGCTACAGTGGAGTTGTCCAAGAATCGTAAATATAGTGGATAAAAATAGTCCAGGGTGATTATAGCCTTTTTGGAACTCTTGCTTCCATTTTCCAGTTACATGTGTCTTACCCGAGTTGACCATGTGAAGATTTCGGTTCTGTATCTTATCTTGCCTTGCACACAAATGTAGTACAGTTAACAGCTAATTCTTTGCGTGTGTAATTTCCCATTGTATCAAACTAATTGAGTTTCCGTCTTTCTTGACACAGTCTGATGTGCAAGAATTGTCTCATGTATTTCAGTAATTATCAGGTCATAGAGTTTTCCTTCCTCTAATCTATCCAACCATCTAATCTGTGATTATACTTGTGGAAACCTTCTTTCTTGCGGTCTCCAAGGGCTCTTTCACAGACCTGTGGGGTACCCTCTAAGTATTGGTTCCTGAACATCAGCGCACTTGGCTGCCTCTGTAGGTCCTTGGAGTTGAGTCTCCTCCTGGAGGTGAATGTCACCCCTTCTCCACTTCTGGCACGGATACCTAGCAATCTCTGTGCACCATTCCAGGAGCTGGGATCCTGTCTGTAGACCTATGCCAGGAGCAATCTCTCCGTTTCCTCTTCCTTTCTCCTCCTCTTTGTCTCTCCCCACTCTCCCCAGGCCTCAGTTTCTTTAAGTCCTCTAAGCTTTCACAAAATGCTGGAAAGAGATCACCACCAAGCGGTTAGCATCCTTCTCAGAACTGAAGAGGAAGGACTACAGATGATGAAGCTGCAGTGAATCTGTTGTCTCCATTTTAGGTAATTTCGTGAGTGTAAATTAAAATTCAAATAAATTGTGTTTATTTACTCAGAGCATGATTGATATATTTGCAGTTTGAATTCTTTACTAGGCCTTTCTCGTTAGTTTATTTGGCCAAAGCACTTTGCTAAGTGTCAGCTGAAACCACTTTTAGTTGTGTAAAGTGTGTGTGTGTGTGTTCTGGTCTCAGGTGAAAACTCTCTGTATAAATAAATATGCAGACTATTGCATTTGTATCTCCTTTCTTCGATTTCTATAGTAAAAAATACGAAATGTTTTAGTTACGTGCTTTTATTGTTGCTTAGTATTATCAACACTGTTGCTGTTAGTTGCTGTGAAGTATGCTCCTAAGGACTACAAGTTGTATTTATTGCCAAATTAAAAGGTTCCCCCAATATGGTCCCTGACTGCTCCTCTCTTCCATTCTCTGTCTTCTACTCTACTCTTTTCCCCACTAATGTACTCTTTTTGACAACACTGGCCTTGGTTTTCCCCCATCAAATTCCATTTCTTCCCGATCCCAAGACTGCAAGTGCTGTTCTTCTGGAAATGCTCTTCCCGCAGGCCTGCATGGCTTGCTACCTCCCTTGTTTGAGCTTCACCAATGCTGTTCAAATAACACAATCAAATCTCCAACCCCCTCTCTTTCCTCCTCCTCCTTAAAGGCACTTGAAGTCTCTATCCTCTTCTCCCCTCTCCAGCCTAAATTTCCTAAATTTTCACAAGAAGAAAAAAAAAAAGAAAAAGAAAAAAATGAAAAAAGAAGAGATAATAACATCAGGGCTTTGCTTCTTAGAATTAACTTGAGTCAGTTTCTGTGCCTGCAAATCAAAGATAGTTAATAGTGAGTTGAGTTCTTTCAGGAGCTTCCTCTGTTTTTCTTTTGATACCTCTATATTTTGTTCACACAATGACACTTTGTTTTCTTTACAAATATATTGAAGATGTGTCAAGATTACTATTTTGTTACTGCCCTTTGTGAATTCCCTTGTCTGCCTTGCTTGTTCTTTCCGGTAAAATTTATTATTTTATTACTGTCATCTTAAAAGACTGGAAACTTCCCAATTCAGCAAGTTTTGTCCCCTGTTTTAATAATCTGTATCTTAAACATTAAAAAAAAAAAATTCCCTTCATGTTTTACTACAAGCAGAAAAAAAAAAAAAAAAACCTGGAAGCACTTTTGGCTGTTTGGATGGAAATCCTCTTAGATAACTCAATTAAGTACAGTTTGTCCTCCCAGCTCATTAGGTGCATTTTCTACTTTTCATAAAGCTGCAGATGTAGTGGACTTTCATCTTCACACTCCCCAGGCCCTTTCCTCCTGCCTCTCCTTTCTGCCAAGCATCCTAGGTGCACGACTGTGATTCCACTTAGAACATGTTTGCTCAGTGAGCAAACGGGGAGCGATTCCCTGGCTTCAGTGCTTCTGCTGGCCAGAGACTCTGTACCGTTCCCTAAGAACTTCATGGTTTCGCTGTCCAACTTCTATCACCTGGCTAGGTCAGTTGCAGTAGTTCATACTCACAAGTGAACTGGCAGGGATTTCTACACGCACATGTGCAGAAACATACATGTGTACACAGTAACATCGCTGAGGGGAAACCTGTCCATATGCAGAAGTAAAGCTTTCCTTTCCAGGAACTTGAATTTTGGTAAGCACTCAAATTTCTGGACGCACACGTGCACAAACATGCACGTGTACTCAGTAACATCCCTGAGAGGAAACTTGTCCATATGCAGAAGTACAAGCTTTCTTTTCCAGGAACATTAGTTGTGGTAAGCACTCAAATTTCTATGTGCACATGTGCACAAATATATGCATGCACACAGTAAGATCGCTGAGAGGAAACTTGTCCATATTCCGAAGTACAAGTTTTCTTTTCCAGGAACATGAATTTTGGTAAGCATCCACATTTCTGTCCTTGTTTTTTCACTTGCTCATCGATTATGTCATGTTACACTTCTAACTGTGTGCCTTATCCTCAAAGGTTCCAAAATCTTGGCATTTGCTATTGATAGGGACTGGCCTGCAGAGCAGCAGGCAGCGTTGGAAGTTCTTGCCATGAACAGCTGTATAACATGTGCCTGCCTTCTGCATTCTCCCATCACCTTGGACAGCTTCACAGTACCAGTCACGTTGGCCTGATCCATTGCCTGTGCATTCCTTCAGGGGACCAGAAAACAAGGACCTCTGAGCTCAGCTGACTTGAAGAACTGCTTTCTCGGTGTGCACCTGTCTAGGTCATTCCGTGTCAATGTTGTGCCCCTCTTGGTAGCCTACCACCCGTTACAGCCCCCAGCATTCTGAATGAGGCCCCCTGTTCTTCCTATCTGTGGTGCGTTCTGTGTGCACCATCTACCTGTACCCCGATGTGCTCTCTCCATGTGGCAGGAAAAGGCCAGAAACGCCTGAGCCTCCAAAAGCCCCCGGAGACTGTGACAGGCCTGGTTCTGATCCAAGGTTGTGAAGAAGGTACATATGGATACAGGGTCTCTTCCGATACCAAGAATGGAACCGGAGGCCATCAAAGTAAGGTGGCATCCCTACACGTCTTCCTTTCTGTTTAACACTACCCGTGCACATGGGAGTCCCCCAACAGATGATGCCCTGGGGAACCTGCAGGTTCTGGGCCCAGAGCTAATGCCTCCGTTGGACAGAAAGCAGCGTTACTATCTCAAATGGACCAAGAGGGCTTGAGCCACCCATGCCTGAGTGATTTGCTAAATGCCAAGGCTCTCTTTCAGTTGCTCTCATTAGGCCCAGGTAGGACTCCCTACAGTCACGCATCCCTGCTTCCCTACACAGCACCCGTGCCAAGGAAGCCAGTGCACGGTTGGGCCCAGGGATATCCAAGACGGTCACCTGGAAGGCAGCATCCCTCTGTGTCACCTGGGTGCAGATCCCCTACAACGCAATCAGAGATTCTGCTCCAGCAAGACTACCAGAATCCTCCTTCAGGTGCAGACGTGCACCTTTGACACTCAGGCCCCCATAGCCAGGGGCAAGACCCCAACGAAAAGGAGGAATTCATATCAGAACTTTCAGCACAGACCATGGGGTATCTTTGGCAGGACCGCTACTGCCTAGAGTCTGGACCCTGAAGACCAGCAGGCCCTGAACTGCCCCAGGGGCTTCTCTGTCTCCACTCCCCTGAGGTCCCTTAGGACATGCAGTTTACCCACCGCCCTTGTCTTTTCTCTGTTCCCTCCCTCACAGGCATATCCCGGATAGGGTCACACAGGGAAACCCACTTGCACATTCCTCGCCTTTGGGCACTGCCAGGGAGGCAGGCTGGAAGTGCCTGGAGGCATGCCTTGCTTACAGACCATGTCTCTCCTAGGATGCCTGTGGTTTGGCAGATACAGCATACTTTAGCGCATCTCATGTTTTGTGTCATATCGTGCCAGTGTGTGCCACCCTCAGGGAGGGCGTGTGCTGGCTGCTGGGCGGATCCAGGGCAGCACTGGCCCAGGACCTTCCCAGTTCTCCTTTTCACATGTGTGTGGAACAATCTCCAGTGCAGCAGGCAGTCTATGACTCTTTCTCCTTCAGCTCTCTGCCCATCTCGGCAGGACCTTAGCCTCACCATCCCAGATCTTGCCATAGCCA
Source organism: Ovis aries (assembly GCF_016772045.2). Taxonomy (NCBI): domain Eukaryota; kingdom Metazoa; phylum Chordata; class Mammalia; order Artiodactyla; family Bovidae; genus Ovis; species Ovis aries. The sequence goes on along the minus strand of NC_082741.1, from coordinate 21,489,757 downwards.
CGTCCCTCATTTCCAGAGGCCAGCCCATGGCCCCACACACGGAGGGCTCCACAGGCAGTGGTTTCAAAGCCCCACCCCACGTGATTTGCTCTGTGTGAATCCTTAGACCATGAAACCCTCTTCCTGATCCAAGCACACACAACAACACGGTAGAACTGACGAGTGTGTTTTGTATCTGTCTAATTGCAGATATCTGGAGCCACAGTCTGGAGTTATCACTGGCCATCCTTTCCTTGTTCCCATCCTGGGCAGGGTCAATGCAGAGATAAGGCGACAAACCACCTTCAGCCTGGTCGCCTCAGGACTCCTCTTTTGGTTGCTCAGCATCTCCTCTCCTGCCACCTTCATCTCTACCTCTGCCCTGGGCCGGACACACACACACACACACACACACACACACACACACACACACACACAATCACAGCCAGCATAAATAAGCACACGAGTGTATACACACACACATGCTCAGCACGGGGACACAGAGGCAAACAACGAGCATAGGTGTTTCAGGAGGTGAAGACGACCGAGGCCAGCAATGTCGGAGATGGCGACAGTAGGCACCATGTCCTGCCCTTGGGGCTCCCTGTTCACCTTTTCCACGAACTCTTCCATATGTTCCCAAGGCAGCCTGAAGCCGCTTCCAGCGCAGCATGTTTGGTGGTTGTGAGACACTGAGTGGTGAATGTGGAAATTCACAGAAGATCCCAAAGTCAGCACACAGGTGCACTGGGACCCCGGAGAGGACAGCTTTTCAATGATAGGCCTTCCCTGGGTAAGGGGCGGGAGTGAAGTGCCCAGGCAATCTCAAACTCAGTGAGCAGCAGGAGGCCAGGGGATGAAAGGACCCACAAAGGATGATTCTGACAAAGATACTTAATACACACTGCCTCTAGTAGTATCACCTGGACTCTGGTGCTGCCACCTCAGCTGATTTGATGGAGACTTGCTTCACTCACGGACACACCAAGTCCCCAAATAAACAGTCTCAGGAGGTCACCTGCTACAAGCACGACCCAAACCCAGGCTCCACAGCCAGCTTGCATGAGTCTGAGCATCCCCATTTGGGAAAGGACAGTGTCCCTGTAGTATCACACGAGTGTCCCTTCAGGGCCCACCTTCAGACCCCATCTCCACACATGTTTCTGTCAGTTACTCTCATGGAAGAACCTTCCTGCCCAAGGTACTACTTCAGGCGATCATCCCACACATCTTGGCCGACAATCCACTGGCAATCCGAGCAAGGTGAGCCAGCAGCCAAGAATCCCAAAGTGAATTGCTAACTGTGTTCAGGCCCAAAGCAACCACACCTCAGCAATCCTGTTCGACTCTGAGCAGTTGTGACCTGACAACCAGCCGAGAAATTTAAGGCTCCTGGTGTCCACGCTGCAGCTGGATGCTCCCCGTTCAAAGTCCCAGAACCAGTGGACAGGAGTGGAACAACGTGCCCTATGCCCTACAGAGAGACGGGAGATGGGTGTGGATCCCACAGGTCGACACTCCACAACCTTGCACACCCACACTCACCACCCCAGGAACCACATTTCACAAGTGATGTCAAGGTAATTCTACTTAGTGGTCACTGAGTTCAAGAAGTAGGGGGGTCCTGAAAGGAAAATATCAACTTGCAGTGGGACGATGGATGGCTCCGCAACAGCACCTGTCAGGATAGGGAGCAGGGAAAAGGTTCCTGCGCCGCCTCCTCTTCCTGAGCAGCAGACTTCAAAGAGCAGCAGAAAGGATACAGCTACAGCCCAGAAGCAAGGGATGCCCCAGGTGATGGCGATCCTCCAAGCCAAGTCAGGCTTCCTCCTCTGATGATTCTTGCACATGAACTGGAAGTAGGCCCTGCAGTTCTTCTTATGCTCAGAGCTCAGTTCCACCAGCAGGGCAGCCAGTGCCTGCAGCTCATCTTGCCCTGGAAGCTCACTAGTGCTCCCGGGCCTTCCCTGGCTCTGCTCCTCCACCGTCTTCTCAGCTCCTGGAAGAACCCCTATTGCTGCTCCTCATCTGCCACAACCTCCACCTCCTCCATGACGTCTTCCGCAAGCAGCTGGAACCACCACCCAATCCCCACCACGTCTCCGTCCACCAGGGGCTCACCGTCATCCACCGCCTCCACCCTGCATAGCGTGGCTCCTTTGCCTGGAATGACAACTTGTGGCTGTAAGGTCCCAGCCTCAAAAAGCCTGAGGATGGCAGGCCACCAACCCCAGCGCCCTGAAACCGGAGCTCACAACTAGGAAGGTCTGGGGTCTCAGGATGCTCCTGCATTCCTCTGACGGCCTTTCACACGCCTCTTGGCCCTGGTCGTGACCCCAGGCTGGGGCAGATGCCAAGGGATGGGACATAATAGCACAGCAAGTGGTGTGCAAATGCGGCTCAGGTTTCAGTAATCCTGTGGGACCCACTAGCTCTTTGGGGGCGGGGAGTGAGGGGGATGGTAGGGAAGCGGGGGCTGGTGTGTGTCCGGTGGCCTGAGGCTGAAGAAAGGGGTGGCAGACAGCATGGGACAGGGTGAACAGGCCCTGGGGAAATCAGCCGAATAGGCGGATCCCTAGGCCGTGAGCCACGGATAGGCTGCTGGCCCAAATCTAGTCCAATGGCTGAGAGAGTGGTGGGTGGCACCCTTCTGGACACGCCCCTCAAACGTAGGAAGTCTTCCACAGTTCCTGGGCTACAGCGCACCCACATGGCATATACCGCTCCAGGGAATAATGGGTTTTGCATCTGCTGATACTCCAGGCGCTGTCATTGTCCGGACTCTGGAAATCCCAACGACGGGTTCCTGCTTCACAGTCTGAACAGCTTACTCCTGTGTCCCTCAGGACCCTCAATAACTGAGAAATTTCCCTGAGGATTCAAAGGATAAACAGGGACTCCACGTGCCTGGATACTTTTTCTCCATGGGACACAGAACCTGTTGTCCGGATGCTAGGGGAGAAGGGAAAAACCACACTGTTGGCTACAGTTGATCTCCACTGTTCAGGGACACCAGAGCCTTAGGGTACAGAGCTGGCTCTGTGTCTCTTCATCTCTGCTTCTGGCATAGCACTGTTTTGGGCAACCCTTCCATGTGTGTACCAAGGGCTGGTGTCTGTTTGTCTCCATCTCTCTAAGTGGTGCTCTTGCTGTCTGTCACTCTCTGCACACCAGTGCTCATACGAGAAGTTTATATGAGAAGGCAAGCCCTGCTCCTCCTTAGTGAGTTGCACCCATGGGAGATCAGACTTTGTTAGTCCACACATTCGGAGAGTGCTTTCTCAAACTTGAAAGTCCACAATGTGCGGTCACTGCTGAACTGCAGAAGGTGCGGAGTGACCCTCCCTCCATCGCTGGACAGACGTGAATAGTGCAAAGGCCTCAGGTAGCTTGGCCACACTTTGCACAGATGGAGAAATGGGGCATGGCCTGGGGCCTGAGGGCACTCCCTGAACATTATTTGAATACCTGCTAGGGAGATGGTAAGGACAGCTCCCCATTAAGTTCCATGACACACTGGTGCCAGAAACATGCATGGCTGCCAGTTTACCCTATCGAGGCCCTTTCAAAGCGGTTCTGTTCTCCATGTGAGAACACATTCAAGCCTGCCCGGCCACCCAAGCCTGTGGGGCTGGGAGCAGCAAGAGGATCAAGATAAGCCATCCAGCCTATAGTCCTGAGACCCAATATATGTGTTCTGCAAAGAGTACAAAGAGTGATGATTCAGACTGGAAGACTGCAGGTAGCAGGTGCTTATGCTGCAGTTCTGGTCCATCAATGAAACCACACAAAATAGGCAAGGGTTGCTCATGCTCATGGTAAGGTCAGGCAAAGTATGCCTGGCACTTGGGAAGGATGGAAAGGCCCTTGTATCAGGGTGTTCAAAGGGCTGTGGGGTCACCCACCGTGGCTTCTGTGTCTGGGATTGCAACCTGTTCTGTGTCTCAGATCTTCTGCCCTCTCACTGGTCACCCCCAGGCACTTTATTCCTGCCTCTCCTTTCTGCCAGGAATCCTTGCTGGACCACTGTGATTCCACTCAGAACTTGCTCACTCAGTGAGATAACGGGGATCAGTAAGTATGTCTACATATGTTCTGTGGGTTTGTGTATGTGTGTGTGTGTGCGCGCGCACGCGTGTGTGTGACTCCCACATCTGTTATTTTCGGAATCATTCACCTTTACAACAATAACTGTCAGCTAAGGTGGCTCTGATGTACTGTCTCTGGTCATTTCTGACTCAGAGGCTAATCCTCCTCAGATGCAGGCCTGAAGGAGACACACAGAGTCATGGCTGCGACACTTACAGGTGTGGCCCTGCCCGGACTCTACTCAGCTGTGCCTTTGGAGCCTGCCAATTGCCCAGTACCACACTTCCTTCAGGGTCCACCATTCTGCCCCCTCGCCTCCACCCCTCCTCCTGCTCCTGCCTCTGCACCTCCCCTCCTCCTGAGCACTGGACCACACCGAGTAGCAGAAAGGATACCACGTTGGCCCAGAAGCCAGGGATGCCCTGGATGTTGGCACTCTTCTGAGCCAAGCCACGCTTCCTCCTCTCATGACTCTTGCACATGAACCAAACGAAGGCCCTGCAGGTTTTCTCAGGCTTAGAGCTAAGTTCCACTTACAAGGTCGCCAGTGCCAGCATCTCATCTAGTGCCGGGAGCTCACTCGGGCCTCCAGGCCTTTCCTGGCACTGCTCCTCCAATGTCTTCTCCTCCAGCTCCAGGGAGGACCCTGTTTCTGTTATTCATCTGGCACAACCTCCACATCCTCAGTGATGTCCTCTGCAAGCAGCTGGAAACCCCGTCTGATCCCTGCCACGACTCCGTCCACCTGGGCCTCGCTGTCCTCTCCTGCCTCCACTCTGAAGAGGGTGGCATCTTCGCCTGGTGTGGCCACTGGTGGCTGCAACGTCCCAGCCATGCACAGCATCACCAGGACAGGCTGTTGCTGGCCAGATGCTAGGGGAGTAGGGAAAAACCCCACCGTTTGCCACGTTGATCTCCATTGTTCAGGGACACCAAATGGGAAAGGGGACGGAATGAATCAAATTCCCCTTTTGATCACTCAACAGGAGGTCCTAGTCACCAGGTCTCATTCATGTTCCTGAAAAAGAAAGCTTGTACTTCAGCATATAGACAAGTTTCCTCTCAGCGATGTTACTGTGTACACGCATATATTTGTGTACATGTGCACGTAGAAATTTTAGTGCTTACCAAAATTCAAGGTCCTGGGAAAGAAAGCTTGTACTTCTGCATATGGACAGGTTTCCTCTCAGCGATGTTACTGTGTACACGCATATATTTGTGCACATGTGCACGTAGAAATTTGAGTGCTTACCAAAATTCATGTTCCTTGAAAAGAAAGCTTGTACTTCCGCATATGGAGAAGCTTCCTCTCAGGGATGTTACTGTGTGCACGAGTGTGTTTCTGCACATATGCGTGCAGAAATATTAGTGCTTACCAAAACTCAAGTTCCTGGAAAAGAAAGCGTGTACTTCTGCATATGGACAGGTTTCCCCTCAGCGATCTTACTGTGTACACGCATATATTTGTGCACATGTGCACACAGAAATTTGAGTGCTTACCAAAATTAATGTTCCTGGAAAAGAAAGCTTGTACTTCTGCATATGGACAAGTTTCCTCTCAGGGATGTTACTGACTACACGTGCATGTTTGTGCACATGTGCGTGCAGAAATTTGAGTGCCTACCAAAATTCAAGTTCCTGGGAAAGAAAGCTGTACTTCTGCATATGGACAGGTTTCCCCTCAGCGATGTTACCGTGTACACATGTATGTTTCTGCACATGTGCGTGTAGAAATCCCTGCCAGTTCGCTTGTGTGTATGAGCTACTGCAACTGACCTAGCCAGGTGATAGAAGTTGGACAGCGAAACCATGAAGTTCTTAGGGAACGGTACAGAGTCTCTGACCAGCAGAAGCACTGAAGCCAGGGGATCGCTTCCCGTTTGCTCACTGAGCAAACACGTTCTAGGCGGAATCACAGTCGTGCACCTAGGATACTTGGCAGAAAGGAGAGGCAGGAGGAGAGAGCCTGGGGAGTGTGAAGATTAAAGTCCACTACATCTGCAGTTTATGAAAAGCAGAAAATGTACCTAATGAGCTGGGAGGACAACTGTACTTAATTAATTGAGTTATCTAAGAGGATTTCCATCCAAACAGCCAAAAGTGCTTCCCGGTTTCTTCTTGCTGCCTGTAGTAAAACATGAAGGGATTTTTTTTTTTTTAAATGTTTAACATAAAGATTATTAAAACAGGGGACAAAATTTGCTGATTTGGGAATTTTCCAGTTTTTTAAGATGATGGAAGATGATAAATTAATGACTCTCAAGCAAGATCATATCCAGGGAATTGAGATTAGGTGGTCTAAATATAACATTTTACACCACCGATAGGCCGTTCTTCTTCATATTATTTTTTATAAACAAAGGTGTTCTAAAGACGAGTATGACTGTAAAATTCTTTGTTAAGCCTCAGAAAGCTGGAAGGGGATTCCTCATGGCATTATTTAGTCAGGCCAATACCCTCCAAAGAGTTTAGGGGTGTCACTCAGAGATCCTTTCAGTCACACAATAAGACTTCTACCAAGGTTCAGGGTGTTATCCCTCAGCTATCTCAGCAGAAAACCAAGACAGAGTAAGCCTTATTATGAAGACATGTGTGACTGTCGCTTTGGAGTGGGGTGCTTTGCCTTGAACACCAGTAAGAGTATCAGGAGACACACCAAGGTTTTAAGATAACATATTTAAGTTCAGCTCGGACTGAAAGGACCAGCAATAGTACAAAATAGGAGCTCTGGACTTCTACCTTCTACAAGCAGGAAGCAGGCTAGGGAGACTGTTTCATGTAACCATATACTAGCCACCTTTCATGCAATGGCATCATGTCAGCGGGTAGAATGAAAAAATCAGAGACGGAAGCCTAGGAAGTGTCCAGGCCTTAAATACTAATCAAAGGACTGCCCGCAAGAACCCATGGGATTTCAGAACTGCTACTATTGACTCCCATCTCCCCTCCCCTTTCTGGAACAGGAGTGTCTATGAAGGTTATCTATGCCTGAACCACCACTGTATGTTGGCTGTGAAAGGGAGCAGATTAACTCATCTCTTTTGTTCACACATCCTCAGGTCTAGAGGAACTACACTTCTATAATTTGAACTGATGTGTTGCAGACTTGAGAGGCTCTTGGACTGCAAGGAGATCAAACCAGTCAATCCTAAAGTAAATCTCTCCTGCATATTCATTCGAAGGACTGATGCTGAAGCTGAAGCTCCAATACTTGGGCTATGTGATGGGAATAGCCGTCTCATTGGAAAAGACCGTGATGCGGAAAAAGATGAAGGTAGGAGAAGGGGACAGCAGAGGATGGGATTGTTGGATAGCATCATCGACTCAATGGACTTGAGTTTGAGCAAGCTCCTGGAGTTGATGGACAGGGAAGCCTGCAGCGCTGCAGCCCATGGGGTCGCCAAGAATACGACACAACTGAGCAACAGAACACGAGATACTGTACACGTGGACCCTGATCCATAGCTGGACCTGACTTAGATGACAAGGTCCTGAACTTCAAGTTAATGCTGTAACAGATAAATTGTTTAAAAGCATTGGCAGGAAAAGGCATTTTGGACATACACGCATGTGAACAATTTCTGGCCATGTGTGTACCACGTGGTTTTAAATTATGTCCACGGTTCCTTCCTCCACCCCTTCACATGTGTGGTGGGCTTAGTGGCTCACTTCTCATGTTAGAATACTGTAGAAACGAACAATGAAGCGTCTGAGACTAGGTCATAAAAGGCACTGCAGGCTCCTTGATCATCCTCTTGGATCACTCACTCTAGAAGCCAGCTTAGTCATATCTCGAGAGCACTCAGGTAGCCCTTTAGAGAGGCCCATGTGAAAGAACCGAGGCTTTCTCCCAACAGCCAGCAAGCAAACTGGTTCCAACAGCTATGTGAGTAAGCCATCTTGGAAGGAAATCCACCAGCGCATTCAAGGCTTCAGAGGATGGCAATCTCATGAGACACTGAGCCACAACACTCAGCTGAATTACTCCTGGATTCCCAACTTTCAGCAGCAGTATGAAATAATATTGTTTTAAGCTGCTAGTTTTGGCTAACTGCTTATGCAGCACTAGTTCATTAATGCACTGCCAACTTTGGGCAATGTCTTTATTCAGGGCTGCCTGTCCATCTAGTCCAATCTAATCCAGAATCTGCTACTTCAGTTTAGAAAACATAGCCCACCCTTGATCTGACCACCCTCAGTATCCGATCAAATATCATTTCACTCACCGGAATATCTTATCAGCCTTGCCTAGCCTCAGCAATGATCCTCTCAGTTGAGCCAGAGTCCACCCTCACCCTTATAGCCCTCATGTTAATAAGTTTCCATCCACTGACACCCATTCTGTTATTGTTGTCCATTGCTTTTCAGTCTCCCATCTCTGTCTGCAATCCCATGGGCCCACCCTGTTCCTCAGCTATAAATCCCAGCTGCACCCCTCCTGGAGTTACACATAAGCTCAATCTCTCTCCCATGTTATAATACACCACTGTAGTACTCTTACCTTGAATAAAGTTTTTCTTGCCACCTTTCGTAAGTGTTATGAATACTTTTTGAACATTCCCAAGTTCTGTTAGTAAGGATTACTCTCAAAGGAATCTAGTTTTATATCTTTATTCTTTATACTATATTCATTTGGGGGAACAAATTTCTAGAATTAAAACATTTCATGTTTTTACCATACAAACAGAAAATATCTTTTAAAATACATTTACATATCTTAAAATATGTAGTAATCTGAAAAGGATGTGTATATAGACATGTCAGTGTATATACACACATACCCTCAGAGCTCCAAGGAAAACTTAATTCTCAGTAAACAATAAATGAAAACATTCAGCCTGAAAATAGTGAACTCTTTGGATTCAACTTGCCAAAAATCTTAGACAATGAAATTTTAATTAAAAAACATGGATACATAAAAATATTTGGGATTCAGACAAAATTGCTAAATAAAGATAGGTCAACCCCTAAACCATCTCTGGAAAAAAAAAAAAAGAAATCCTCAGTATCATGTAATAACCTATCATGGAAAAGAACCTACAAAAGAATAGATACATATCTGCATAACTAAATCACTCTGATATACATCTGAAATTCAACATTGTAAATCTAATATATTTACAGGAAAAAAATTGTGAAGGAACTTCTAAAATACAAAGTTATAAAGAAAAAAAAATCCTAAAGAATGTAGGAAGTATCTATGAATTGAAACAAAAATAGAAAACAAAAATAAAGCTTGTTGGGATAAGACGACAAGAGCTGCTTCTTGGAAAAAGAAAATCAGAAACAGTGATACAACTGTGGCAAATCTAATAAGGGGACAGGGAGGTTAATTCCAATACTAGAAATGAGGAACGAAATGGGATTCTGAGAGGATAACATTCAACTCTGAGTGGAATGCCTTTTGTTTCAGGAAAGGTCCAGTCAAGCAACAACCTGGGGAAAGAAAGGGAAGGAAAGAAAGAGGAAGAGAGACAAGGGAAGAAAGCAAGAAAAAGAAAGGAGAGGAGAAGGAAGGAACAGTAAATGTCTCAACAAATGTTGTAAACTATCCAATAAAACAATTCTCTTCAAGATCTAAAAGCAGAAACGGAAAGTTATTAAGCCAGATACTCATTGCTTTTGATGGTACTCAGAACAAGAAAGCCCACTTACACATCACTGTTTAGAACTGGCCAACACAATACGATTATTTAAAAAAAATAAAAATATGCCATGTTATTTGTAAAAAGACAGCAGAAATAATTTTTAAAACATTATTTCTACAAATACTAATTTTACTTACAATGTTTTGGCAACATTAATCAAATAATAAATTTTACCTGAAAGAACAAGCAAGGCAGACAAGGAAATTCACAAAGGGCAGTAACAAAATAATAATCTTGACACATCTTCAATAATTTGTAAAGAAAACAAAGTGTCATTGTGTGAACAAAATATAGAGGTATCAAAAGAAAAACAGAGGAAGCTCCTGAAAGAACTCAATTCACTATTAACTATCTTTGATTTGCAGGCACAGAAACTGACTCAAGTTAATTCTAAGAAGCAAAGCCCTGATGTTATTATCTCTTCTTTTTTCATTTTTTTCTTTTTCTTTTTTTTTTTCTTCTTGTGAAAATTTAGGAAATTTAGGCTGGAGAGGGGAGAAGAGGATAGAGACTTCAAGTGCCTTTAAGGAGGAGGAGGAAAGAGAGGGGGTTGGAGATTTGATTGTGTTATTTGAACAGCATTGGTGAAGCTCAAACAAGGGAGCCATGCAGGCCTACGGGAAGAGTATTTCCAGAAGAACAGCCCTTGCAGTCTGGATCGGGAAGAAATGGAATTTGATGGAGGAAAACCAAGGCCAGTGTTGTCAAAAAGAGTACATTAGTGGGGAAAAGAGTAGAGTAGAAGACAGAGAATGGAAGAGAGGAAGCAGTTAGGGACCGTATTGTGGGAACCTTTTAATTTGGCAATAAATACAACTTGTTCTCCTTAGGAGCATACTTCACAGCAACTAACAGCAACAGTGTTGATAATACTAAGCAACAGTAAAAACACGTAACTAAAACATTTCGTATTTTTTACTACAGAAATCGAAGAAAGCAGATACAAATGCAATAGTCTGCATATTTATTTATACAGAGAGTTTTCACCTGAGACCAGAACACACACACACTCTTTATACAACTAAAAGTGGTTTCAGCTGACACTTAGCAAAGCGCTTTGGCCCAAGTAAACTAACCAGAAAGGCCTAGTAAAATATTCAAAGTGCAAATAAATCAATCAAGCTTTGAATAAATAAACACAATTTATTTGAATTTGAATTTATACTCAAGAATTACCTAAAATGGAGACAACAGATTCACTATAGCTTCATCATCTGTAGTCCTTCCTTTTCAGGTCTGGGAAGGATGCTAACCGCTTGGTGATGATCTCTTTCCAGCATTTTGTGAAAGCTTAGAGGACTTAAAGAAATTGAGGACTGGGGAGAGTGGGGAGAGACAAAGAGGAGGAGAAAGGAAGAGGAAACGGAGAGATTGCTCCTGGCATAGGTCTACAGACAGGATCCCAGCTTCCTGGAATGGTGCACAGAGATTGCTAGGTATCCGTGCCAGAAGTGGAGAAGGGGTGACATTCACCTCCAGGAGGAGAGTCAACTCCAAGAACCTACAGAGGCAGCCAAGTGCGCTGGTGTTCAGGCACCAATACTTAGAGGGTACCTCACAGGTCTGTGAAAGAGCCCTTGGAGACCGCAAGAAAGAAGGTTTCCACAAGTATAATCACAGATTAGATGGTTGGATATATTGGAGAAAGGATAACTCTATGACCTGATAATTACTGAAATACATGAGACAATTCTTGCACATCAGACTGTGTCGAGAAAGACGGAAACTCAATTAGTTTGATACAATGGGAAATTACACACGCAAAGAATTAGCTGTTAACTGTACTACATTTGTGTCCAAGGCAAGATAAGATACAGAACCGAAATCTTCACATGGTCAACTCGGGTAAGACACATGTAACTGGAAAATGGAAGCAAGAGTTCCAAAAAGGCTTTAATCACCCTGGACTATTTTTATCCACTATATTTACGATTCTTGGACAACTCCATTGTAGCTTAAGGGTAAGAGAACTCAATTTAGCCCAATTCAAAAGCTGAACAGATTTCCTTTGTTTGATCCTTTTCAGTTACAACTATGGGTCCAGCGCAAATCAAAGTGGATGTTAAGGCTCTTTTTCCTTTGGGAATTTTAACTTGCTTTGCTACTGTGTCTGACACAGATATGCCGACCTCACTGTGACTACAGGCCAGCCAAATGGGAAAGGGGACAGAATGAATCAAATTCCCCTTTTGATCACTCAACAGGAGGTCCACAGGCACCAGGTCTCATTCTATTAACTATCTCTGCTTCTCCAACTGCAGTCAGTGCTACACAGGGCCTCCTTCATGCCTGCCAGGGTCTCTCACCAAACACAGGCATTTTAACGGCTGGCTTCCTTCAGATGTCCCTGGGCTAGGTGAAAGCACTCTGAGACAGTGTTCCTTCTCCCTTGGCTCTGTGCCTGCAGTGAATGTATGCCTCTTCCTCAGCTGGGACACGAAGCCACAGCTCTTCACTGATTAAATCCCGTGTCTGGTCCAAACTCACATCGTAGCTTCTCCATCAACCTCCACTGCACGCATTCAGAGCCAGGTTATCTTAGATCAGCCCAAGAGGCACTTCAGAGAGTGACATTCAAATCTGGCTATATAGCTGATACTGAGATCTGCAAGGCATGAAAACACTTCAAAATTACGTTGCTAAAACACTCTACAGATTATATGTATAGGAGAGCTTTCGAACTTACAAGTAACATCAAATACCAAAATAGGTTCTTACTTTTCCTTTCTCCACTTCTCTCATTCTCTTTCTCTCACACACACATGCACACATCCTTTTTACATGTTAAGACAATTACACGAAAAACAGATCATATATTTTTAAATAACATCTCAATATGCAGATCAAACAAAACTGTACTTCCTCTATTTAAAACAAAATCACATAAATTACCCATTGGTTTCCCTATATTTGATATTATTGAATAATGCTATAAGTTGATCTTTTTGTTTTTAATGGGGTTTTTAACTTTGACTGAAATACTTGCTTCAGACTTACTGAAGGCAGAATTAACTATTTTTTTTCTTTTTTTGACCTCCTCCTTTTAGATTTGGGGGGTGATGTTTCAAAGTCAGATGTGTTCACAGTAATGGATGCTACTTCCACCAATCCTGGCTGAAGGGGTCCCAGTGATACCTGAATAACAATTTTTGTTTCAGGAGACAATCCTTCTAGCTGCTTAGGCTTCTTAAACATTTGATGACACTGGGTCTTGTGCTCCCTTTCCTCTCTGGAAGTTAAAAACTGTAGCCGACATTTGCAACACTGGTGAAAACTCTTTTCCCAGTGCCCTCGATGATGACGTCTGTATGCTGTTGCAGTTTGAAAAATTTTGAGACAAAACGGGCAAAGTAATTTCTTAGTGTTACCATGGTATGCTCTGAAATGTGCATCCACATCTGCAAAAAATGATGATCTGTAACTGCAAACCTGGCATACATAGGGCATTTCACCAGGCTTATGATTGTCTTTCATGTGCTCTAAGAGAACCTGATCTGTCTCAAAGGACAACTCACAGATGTGACAGACTGCGGAGGGCTCCTGGACCGTGTGGACACTTTCAATGTGACACTGCAGCTGGAAAGGAGTAGGAAACTGGCGGAGGCAGTGCTGGCAGGTGGTGTGGGTTTTCCAGCTGTCACCTCTCTGCCTCTCAAGTTCCAAATGGTGCTTCATGTGATTCATAAACTTGACATTTTTTAGAACTTTCATGCAGCTGAGGCATTTAAACGCCATGTGGGTCTTCGGTTCTGGCGGCCCAACTCCTCCATGCTCGCCATAGTAGAAGTCACGAAGTAACACAATCAGATTTCCTTCTGTGGGATCACCAATTTTGTTTGGACTTGCCAAACTTGGAAAATCAGTTTTTGTCCGTCCACTTTCCCCTAAAGGTCTTACAGGCTTGCAATGAACACTGTCCTTTGGAAAAGGTGTTGGACAAGGTTCTCCATTCGGAACATGGCTTAGTGAGGTATGGACACGGTCTGGTGTGCTTTGTTGAGTGGTCTCTGTATGAAAAAAACGTGACGGGGAGAAACCTAAAGAATGTTCCCCTACAATGCCATCACTGAGTTTAGGCCTTCTGGGATTTCTGCGATTTGTTTCACAAGGGGAAACTCGCTTTGATACATGAGGACTTTTATTCATATCTCCTACAGAAACTGCTGTTTCTACTCGATGCTGCAATGACCTTGTGAAGGCAATCAAAGAAGAACATAACTCCTTCGAAAAGCCATCAGGCACTATTTGTGGTGAAAGATTTTTATAATCAGCTTGAGACGGAGGTTCAATAATAATAGGACTACCTGTTGATCTTGAGTCAGAGTCAGACACTGGCAAGACAGTCTTTGATTCTGATGTAGGAGTCACATGACTAACAGGCTGTAATCTGTGAGCGTTACCTCTCCTGAAGTGACCACACCTTTTTCTCCTTGAATAAGAACCTGGGGTATCTCTGTTCAGTATGTTTGAAACGACTGGTTTTGAAGCTGAGCTCATCCCAACAAAGATCACGTCAGCATCTTCATTTCCATGTTCCACTCCAACCAAGATCACTTCATCATCATCATCATCATCTACTTGTTTCGTCTCTCCCTCCCTTTTCCGTACTTCTGGCTCTTGTTCTTCTTCATGTAACATACGTGGGAGTTCCATATTTTTAATACTTTCTTATTCTTAGAGGGTGCGGCCACAAGTCCCAGTGCTTCCTTTATACAAACTGCCACCTAAGTGTAAACATACTACAGATTAGTTAAGTACAGAAAAATGGGCTATTTGATTATCTCCAAAACTCTAGAGTACTTATACACACCCTTATCTTACAGACAAAGACACTGAGTGTCAACCAGACTCAATGACAGCTGAAAAAACTACGACTACAAGTCTACATGGCTCTAGAATCATTGCTTTGTCGCATGTTCACTTTAACCTCTTCTACTTAAAAAAATAAAGAGGGGAAAAAAAAAAACAAAACACCACACTGATCATTACGTGAAATCAAATGTAAAGGAGAGTATTTTTACAAAAGCATTGTTCTACAGCGTTTCGAAGCATGGACTTTGGAGTCATAGGAGATTAAGTTGGAATTCTAACTTAACCACACACCAGTTGCCTCTTCTTGGGCAAATTTGTAACTTTTAAATGTGTTTCTGTATCTTAAAGACAAACATGCTTATTTCTTAGACTTAAGGTTAACAGCTTTTTTAAAAGGCATCAGCTATTCAATGGCATCTTGTTTTGTAGTAAAAATGGAAGAAAATGGATCTTAAATGCACATTACAACTGATCCATAAATTCTAATTTCATAAATGTTAACAAACAAAATAGGTAGCAAATTCAAAGTATAATCTATATATTCCTAGTTAACAAACAGCATAATTCAATGTCAAGCACTTAATTCAGGCCTAGGAAACTGAGAATGAGCTCTCTGATAATCTCACCCCAATTCCACACAGATATATCCTAAATTTCTCCCTCTAATCCTGGCTAAACTTCAATCCAACAATGCTTCATCTTTATGCCACACGTCTCTTCCCCACATAGCAGGCAAAATGATGCCAGTCTTTCTCTCATACCAATATCAGACAGAGACATCACACACACACACACACACACACACACACATCACACAAACACACACACACCTGATATCCCTTATGGATACAGGTGAAAGAGTCCTCAACAAAATACTGGCAAACAAAATCCAACAGCATATAAAAAAGACTGTACACTATGATCACATGCGATTTAGGGAGGTATGCAAAGTTGGTTCATTATAGGAAAGTCAATCAACATTATGCCATTTTAAAACAATAAAACAAATAACACATCTGCCTGAAGAAAAGGCATTTCCCTGAATCTAGCACCTTTTCATAACCGGGTTAAAAGAACACTTAATAATTAAGAACAGAAGAGAACTTTCTCAATCAAAGGGCTCCTGTAAAATGACCCACAGCTAACATCATACTAAAGAATGAAAAACTGAAAGCTTTCCCTCTAAGACTGGGAACAACACAAGGAAGTCTATTACACACTTTGGCTCAACATTATACTGGCAGTTGTATAACCAGAGCAATCAGGTAACAAAAGAGAATTGTTGCTGTAGTTTCAAAAAAAAAAAAAAAAAAAACGAAAAAACCAAAACAATAAAAAACAAAAAACAGCCTTCAGAATGGAAAGGAAGAAGTCAAACTATATTAGACATAAGATAATTTAGTATAGAAAATGTTGAAGAAACACAAGTATTAGAATTAATATAAAGCTTGCAGAATAGAAGACAAATATTTTAAAAGTCAACCACATTTTATACAGTAGCAACAAATGTTGTTAAGTAAATACTTGAATCTACACTAGCATTCAAAAGAATACTTAGGAAGTCAGAAAGAGAAAGACAATATATTCTTTTGAATGGCTGAGTAATACTCCACTGGGTATATGTACCACAGCTTTCTGACCCATTTATCTGTTGATGGACATCTAGGTTGTTCCATGTCCTGGCTATTATAAACAGTGTTCTCCATAGTGGCTGTACTAGATTGCATTCCCACCAACAGTGTAAGAGGGTTCCCTTTTCTCCACACCCTCTCCAGCATTATTGCTTGCAGACTTTATAGGAATCAATTGTAATGAGATGGATGAAACTGGAGCCGATTATACACAGTGAAGTGAGCCAGAGAAAAAACACCAACACAGTATACTAACACATATATATGGAATTTAGAAAGATGGTAATGATAACCCTGTATGAGAGACAGCAGAAGAGACACAGATGTATAGAACAGATTTTTGGACTCTGAGGGAGCGGGAGAGGGTGGGATAATACGGGAGAATGGCACTGAAATATGTACACTATCATGTAAGATAGTCGCCAGTCTATGTTCGATGCAGGATACAGGATGCTTGGCGCTGGTGCACAGGGATGATCCAGAGAGATGATATGGGGTGGGCGGTGGGAGGGGGGTGAGGATTGGGAACTCATGTACACCTGTGGCGGATTCATGTCAATGTATGGCAAAACCAACACAGTGTTGTAAAATAAAACATAGTAAAAATAAAAATTAAAAAAAAAGAGAGAGAAAGACAATTATCGTATGGTATCACTTATATGGACTCTAAAATATGCCACAAATAAGCTGACCTATGAAAGAGAAACAGACTCACAGACATAGAGAGCAGACTATGTGATTCCCAAGAGGGAAAGGTACGGCAGGCACAGATTGGGAGCTGGTGATTAGCAGATGCAAAGCATAATATATACAATAGACAAACAAGAGCGTACTGTATAGCACAAGGAACTATATTCATAATTTGAGATAAACAATCATGGAAAAGGGTATGAAAGAAATTGTGTGTGCATATGTGTGTGTTTACATATGAAGGAAAGGAAAGGGCAACTGTTGGCAAGCACGTACAGAAACTGGATCCTTGTGTGTTACGGATAGATTTTAAAATGGTGCAACTGCTACGGAAAACAGTTTAAAGGCTCCTCGAAAAATTAAAGAACTAGAGCTGACACATGATTCAGCAATTCCACCTCAGGATATAAATTCAAAAGAAGTTAACATGGGGTCTTGGGATATCTGCAGAGCCGTGCTCACAGCAGCACGAAGCACAACAACTAAGAGGTGGAAGCATCGAAATGTCCATCAAATGTGATATATACACACAATGAAATATTATTTAGCCATATAGAGAAAATTCTGTCACATGCTACAGCATGCATGATCATTTCAGACATCAAGCCAAATGCAATAAGCCAGTCGTACCAAAAGACAAATACTGTAAGTTTCTACTTGCATGAAATAGCTAACACAGTCAAGCAATAGAAAGGAAACAAAAAAGAATGATGGAGTCCATGGTCTAGGTCAACGGGCAAGAAAAGAGGAGTTGCAGTTTGTTTAATGGGACACGTGATGGGTACAGAGTTTCGATTTTGCAAGCTGTAAAGGTGTAGAAATCTGCATCATAACAATGTGATAAGGAATTCCCTGGTAGTTCAGAGGTTAGGACTCCACAGTGTCCTAGCAGGGGCCTGGGAACTGTCATTCAAGCTGCACAACACAGCTAAAACAATGACAACAACAACAAATCAACACTGTGACTATGTGTGTGTATATGTCTTAGTCACTCAGTTGTGCCCAACTTTGCATCCCCATGGACTAAAGTTCACCACGTTCCCTTCTCCATCAGATTTGCAGTGGGTTGCCATTTCTTTCTCCAAAAGGCTGATGAAAGTGTGCAAAATACTTAGCATGCAAAAATGGTTAAAATGGCAAAAATTTAAGTTAGATGTTTTCTACAACAATTAAAAACAGAAAAGCATTTAACAACCAGGAAAAGAATTTGAATAGACATTTCCGACTCTTTGCAATCCCATGGACTGTAGCCTACCAGGCTCCTCCGTTCATGGGTTTTCCAGGCAAGAGTGCTTGAGTGGATTACCATTTCCTTCTCAAGGCGATCTTCCCCACCCAGGAATTGATGCCAGGTCTCCTACCTTGCAGGCAGACATTTGAATATTTGAAATTCACCTGTGGCCTTGACAAGAGTGGCTTTATAGGAAAATGAGAGAACTCGAGATAACAAAGTCTAGGAACAACTCTGCAGAGGTCTGTAACAAGCAAATATGAAATAAAAGCAGCAGAAGCAGGATGTGTCACCAAAAGATGGATTTGTAACGACAGGTCACATTATAGTCAGTCAGTTTGCTGATGGGAACCATCCAGAGAAACAGAAACCTTAATCCAGGGCAAAGAGGAGACTTGCTAGAACTTCAAGAAATGAGTAGGTCTAGAACTGAGTAGATAAAAATTGAGTACATCAGGCCAGAGAGCACACAAGCTGGAGAAGGCAATGGAAACCCAAACCAGTACTCTTGCCTGCAATATCCCACAGACGGAGGAGCCTGGTAGGCCGCAGTCCATGTGGTTTCGAAGGGTCGGACACGACTGAGCGACTTCACTCTCATGCACTGGAGAAGGAAATGGCAACCCACTCCAGCGTTCTTGCCTGGAGAATCCCAGATAAGGGAGAGCCTTGTGTGTGGCTGTCCATGAGACTGCAGAGTCGGACACGACTGAAGTGGCTTAGCAGCAGTAGCAGCACACAAGAAGGGTACACAAGCCAAATAATTTGCTCACATTGACAGAGCTGAGATCATATAAAAAAAAGGCTGGCATCGTGGATTAATGGGTATGGTAACCAGCCTTCAAGTGAATTCAATCTCCTAATATTCCCACCCCTGTGTAGTTCTCTCTCAATCTATCACAGGGTAGACCTGTGAGACTAAGCAAATACACAAGTGAAGATGTGTAACATCTCAAAAAAGACTCTGCACTTTATCATGGGTGCAAGCGCTTTCCTGAATCACTCATTCTGAGAAAAGACAGCAGCCTCCACAAGAGAAGCCCCTTGGAGAGGCCCACAGAAGGAGGAACTGAGGCTTCAAGAGTACAGACAAGTGAGAGAGCTTAGATTCAACAAGCTAAGTCTTCAGAGGTTGCCAAGCCAGACAAAAGCTTGACTACTAACTACCTCAGGGGAGATCCTAAGTCAAGAGATAACAAGTGGTATGTTCTTTCAAACTATTCCATTTTGAGATCATAGGTACAACACAAACATTTCAAGTTTTAATACCATTCACATCATACTTACACACAGAACAGTCCTCCTATAAATATAGCAAAAATCAAAACACACACACACACAGACACACAGACACACACACACACTCACCCAATCCAAAGCACCGAAACACAGGAGTTGCCTAGCAGCCCAGTGGTTTGGTTAGGACTCAGCCCTCTCACTGCCAGGATCCTGTGTTCGATCCCTGGCTGGGGAACTAATGTCCTATGAAGCCACATGTTGTGACCAAAACAAAACATGCTGTGAAGTCAAAGCTGTACCAGCAAGATAAGTATACAACACAGCTGTAAGCACAAGTGGCTGGGCATAGAGCTTCCTATGATCTTGTTTACTCGCATGAAATGAACTCAGATGGTGCCTCACCCCCATCCAGTGGAGCTGACTTACTTAATGAAGAAAAGCCCTTAAGGGTACAGAAATGAGAAAGCAATCTCACGTGAACATGTTAAATCACAGGATATTTTCTCTGAATGTACCACTGGATTCATTCATTCATTTGGCCATGCTTTTTGGCTCGTGGGGTCCCAGTACCCTGACCAGAGATTGAATCCAGACCACTGTAGTGAAAGCCCAGAATCCTAATCAGAAGGCCACCAGGGAACCCCCACACCTGCATTGCTTTGCTTTGCCAGCTAAAACCTTAGGATATGTGCATTGCCCCATTTTAGCCTCACCAAGTGGTAGGAGTCAGCTCTACACAGCTTAAGACCCATGGTGTTCTTACTTTTTTTCTTTCAAGAAGGCAGGCGAAAGCAAGTCACGATGCCTGTTTTTAAGCTTGCCACTCAGAAAGCTGCAAACCTGAAACCATGATGGCCCTGAAGTCAGCACCCGCAATCAGGGTCAGGTAATCCCCAATCAGGAATACTCTCTCTCAACAACAACGTGTCAGCCGACGAATGAAAGGAGAAAAATGCAAAGTAAGAAAGCCACACCTTTGTCCCTGTTGTAAAGATGTCTGTCACCTTACCTCAGGGGCCCACTGAACTCCTGAGCGCTTGAGACCTCCCAGGCAGCACACGGTCACATCCTGGGGACAAGCAGAGGAAACGGCCAGGGTGAGTCCCCTGTTCTGGGAACATTCTATCCCCCCAGGCCCTACCTGGTCCTACCCTACGGATGCTGACCAGGCGTCTCACACTCAACCAGACCAAGTGATTGAACTCCTTTGCCCTGAGCTTCTTCCTCCCACCTCCCTTCTCTCAGTAACAAACAAACAAATACCTCATCTGCCAACTTCCAGAACCAAAGGCCTGAATCTCGGGGCCCCCAGGGACGGGGCCGCCCTGGAGTCTGAGGAGAGGCAGAGGAAACAGGAAAACGACTAAAGCACCAGGGCAGTGAAGAGGCTGCTAGATAGATGTTTTTTTTGGTTTTTGTTTTTCTTTTTTTCTGCTCCTGCCTGACTGTGCCTGGGTACAGAAACGGGTTGGGCCGTGAAGATTTGTGCGTCTGTGTTTAAATACATTAGGTTCCACAGGAGAGCTGGGGGTGGTGCCAGGGGCCAGGGGCCTAAGAGGCCCTTTCCGCGAGCTGGCTTGTCCCGCCCCTGGGCAGGAAAGCTGCTGGAGAGCAGAGCCCGCCCAGACTAGAGAGGGGAGAGGGCGAAAGGAGCCTGAAGCCTGTGGATCCTGCCGCAAGCTCTCACCGCCCTCACCAGCCGCCCCTCGGAGCAAGGCCTCGTGCGAGTGGGGACCCGAGAAACCCTCCCTTTAGCCGTCAGGCACTGCTTTGGCTGAACCACGCTCCAGTCCTTACCGGTCCCCATTGAGGGAGGAGACAGAACTGCTGGCAGCTCACCTGCCCTAGGCAGTTCCAAGATTAACCCCGAGGAGTCGAGCCTGCGGGGACGAGGCCTCCTCAGGTCTGGGGCGCCGCCTCAGCTCCCCCTACAGGCTTGCGGGCTGCCTCCGATGATTGGCTGCCAGGTGTCGGCACCTGCCATCGGATTGGCCGCGAGGCCGAGTTGGGCGCATGCGCGCGCGATGAGCCCGCCCCACACCCCCTCCCCCCATAAAAGCAGCCGCTGTAGGCGTGGTCAGGCTGAATCTGAATGTCAAGGATCTTGGGTCAAGATTGCTCAGCTCACCAAACGCGAAGAAAGAAAAAACAGATGGCACAGTCGCCAGAGCTCAGGGCTGAGAACGGCCTCCGAGTCTACCAGGGGAGTCCAGTGATGGTGTCCGGCACTCACAGCCCTCAGGGGTGACCTCCCTTAAGCCAGTTCTTTGCTTAAGGAACTTGACTGTACAGTGGATCTTGGCGCCCCTCCTCTTGGAATTCCATTTCAATCAAGGCAGGGCAGCCTGCCCCTGTTTTTGCACTGTCTATTGTGAGCTGAGAATGAGCTTTACTTTTTCTTCTTCTTCTTCTTTTTAATTTTAGAGCTTTACACTTTTAATGGCTGAGGAAAACCGAAAAGACTTTTCTTTTCTGACGTGAAAATTGTGTGTAATTCAGTTTTCGGAGTCCTTAAAGTTGGAAGAGGGACTTGCCAGCTTCTTTGGTTATCCTCTATGCCTGAAAACTTAATTAATTGCCAATGGTCATATTCGCAAAGCCTAACATATTTCTTTTTTGGCCCTTTACAGAGTGTTTTTTAAATGCTCTGTTCTGCTGGAAGTCTCCTGGTAGTCATATGGGAGAATAAAGTTTTGGTTTTGTTACAATATTTCTTTTCTTTTTTTTTTTTAATACCTTTTCTTTATTTTCCTCAACTCATGTTATTTCCCCCCCCCCAGTGTTTTTTTTTTAAATGTTAATATCTTTAATTCTTACATGCGTTCCCAAACATGACCCCCCCTCCCACCTCCCTCCCCTCAACATCTCTCTGGGTCATCCGCATGCACCAGCCCCAAGCATGCTGCACCCTACGTCAGACATGGACTGGTGATTCAATTCTTACATGATAGTATACATGTTAGAATTCCCATTCTCCCAAATCATCCCACCCTCTCCCTCTCCCTCTGAGTCCAAAAGTCCGTAATACACATCTGTGTCTTTTTTCCTGTCTTGCATACAGGGTCGTCATTGCCATCTTCCTAAATTCCATATATATGTGTTAGTATACTGTATTGGTGTTTTTCTTTCTGGCTTACTTCACTCTGTATAATTGGCTCCAGTTTCATCCATCTCATCAGAACTGACTCAAATGAATTCTTTTTAACGGCTAGTAATACTCCATTGTGTATATGTACCACAGCTTTCTTATCCATTCATCTGCTGATGGACATCTAGGTTGTTTCCATGTCATGGCTATTATAAACAGAGCTGCGATGAACATTGGGGTACATGTGTCTATTTCAATTCTGGTTTCCTCAGTGTGGATGCCCAGCAGTGGGATTGCTGGGTCATAAGGTAGTTCTATTGGCAATTTCTTAAGGAATCTCCACACTGTTCTCCATAGTGGCTGTACTAGTTTGCATTCCCACCAACAGTGTAGGAGGGTTCCCTTTTCTCCACTTCTCCATTATATTCATTTTTCATTCTTTACTAATTTCATTCCTTCATATCACTATAAGTTTCCTTTAATGGAAGCAATGAAATAACATCAAAGAAAATACCTCTGTTGGTAGTTTTAACAGGTAACATGTTAGAAGGTATATGCTCAACTACAAATATGTTGTATATATACACTAAATACCACTTTAAGTAGCTTCAGAACTTGTATCTGGTTTCAAGTCACTAGGAAGGTTTGTTGAACATCCAATATTCTAACCTGCAGCTGTTCTCAACTTCAAAAAGATACAACTTTTTCAATAATTTGTTATCTCAAGTTTAAACTCCGTTTTAGCCACATATATGAACATGCTTTCTAGGTCACATGATTGAATCTGACCCATTGCCAAAAAGTGAAAATTTTGGAATACCTTTCTCAAAAGAGAGATGTTGTTTTCTTCTTCCAGAAAGACTGGTAGTGCAGCCGATCTTTGAACAGTTTGTCGGTTTTTGTTAACTCCATAAAGATTAAGCTGTCGAATTAAACTCTTCATGCTCTTGGTTTCAAATTTTCTGAAAGGCTCCTTTCTTTCCAAGACTTCTTTCCTGAAGAGTTCTTCATTGATCACTCTACATGTGCCTGTCTCATCCCACCAAATAGACTCAAACTGATCACTTTCCACTATATTCCAAAGTTTTTGTGGAAATGTGAGTAAAAGAAAATCATTCACATCATCTGTTTCAGAGACAGAATATGTGTAGTGTGGCCTTTTGATCACCAGATCCTCAGACAAAGCCTGAAAAGCATATTCTTCAATCATAGATCTCAAAACTGAGTCCCCAGTTGTATAATCATACCAGTAAGATCAAATGGAGGTTTCTGAACCAGTGGACTCACCTTTAGGAGGTCCATCTTGAATTTCTGAAGAAATATGTGCCATCTCAGGGAAATCTTTCTTCAGATAATGTTCTCATTTGTCTGCTTTTACACAATGCAACTTCAAATGATGTTTGGCTGGCCTACAGAGAGAAACTCTCTGGACAATCACAGAGATCCCCCCAGTCAAACAGCTGTGACATCACAAAATCACTGGTCTCCTAGCAATCGAAGGTTAGTTGTGACATGACAAAGTCACTGGTCTCCTAGCAACTGAAGGGTAATGTTCAACCAAGCGTTTACTTCAGCATCAACTTAAAATACAGACTGCTGGCAGAAATAGTAACCAAAACCATGAAGCATGCAAAAATCTCATTAGTCAATTTGGCCTTTTTTTTGGGGGGGGGGTCGGGGGGGGGGTTCCTGTGTTTGGGATGGTCTTTCTCTTTCTGGCAGTTTGTGGTTCCTCTTTATTGTGGAGGTTCCTCCCGGTGGCTGGGGTTGGACGAGGGGCTTGTCAGGTTTCCTGGTTAGGGAAGCTTGTGTCAGTGATCCGGTGGGTGGAGCTGCATCTCTTCTCTCTGGAGGGCAATGAAGTGTCCAGTAGTGAGGTTTGAGATGTCTATGGGTTTGCTGTTTGGGCAACCTGTGTATTGAAGCTCCAGGTTCTGTTCCTGTGTTGCTGGAGAATTGGCATGGTATGTCTTCCTGTGGAACTTGTTGGCTCTTGGTCGTGCTTGGTTTCAATGTAGGTGTGGAGCTTTTTTAGAAGATTTCCTTTTTTAAAAAAAAATAAATTTATTATTTTAATTGTAGGGTAATTACTTTACATTATTGTAATGATTAGGCCGTACATTAACATATGTCCACCACAGGTGTACACACGTTCCCTTTCCTGAACCCCTTCCCTTCTGCCAACCCGTACCATCCCTCTGGGTCGTCCCAGTGCACCACCCCCAAGCATCCAGTATCATGCATTGAACCTGGGCTGGAGACCCATTTCATATATGATATTATACATGTTTCAATGCCATTCTCCCAAAACATCCCACCCTCTCACTCTCCCACAGAGTGCAAAAGACTGTTCTATACATCTGTGTCTCTTTTGCTATCTCGCATACAGGGTTATCGAAAACTCACATCAATAAATCTACTTTATTTCTGAAATAAAAGTGATTTATCATCCTTCTATGCACACATTCTTAATATTCAGTACTTTTACCCTAGCAGACTTGGTCTACTTGCTTCTGTGCAAACAAATTTATGAATTGACTGTGGGTTTCAATGTGGAGGGGGGGGGGAAGTGCTTATTGTAGGACGAAGCATGGTTTCTTAGCAGCTGGTGCTTCAAAGACACAAATCCCCAAATACTTTCAGGGGGACTATTTTAATGGCTGAGTGAGGGTGGAACATGGGGTCTGTGATCAATATTGGGACATTCTACTAATGGCCTATTAGTGAGGATATTGGGAGTCCACATCATTGACCGTCTAGTTCCAACTATGCACTTACATTTCAGCCTGGTTTGGGCTTTAGCATCTCTAAAATTGTTCACAGGATATTGCTCCGAATGTCAGCGATGGTCCTTGCTGCTGCTGCTGCTAATTCGCTTCAGTCGTGTCTGACTCTGTGAGATCCCAAAGATGGCAGCCCACCAGGCTCCCCCATCCCTGGGATTCTCCAGGCAGAACACTGGAGTGGGTTGCCATTTCCTTCTCCACGCTGGCCCTTGAGGAGGGACTAAAGACCCTTGAGTTTGATTAGTGGCTAAATCATTATTATTGTCTATCACTTGATTGTTTTCCTTAGTTCCTGTCTTTTCTAGCTTCTCTGATTAAAATTCCTTTTGAACATGAGGAGGTCTACAATCTCCTACCTCTCTCTCTCGATTTCCAGGCTTTTCAATCTTAAGAAGGGACTGCTTAGTACAATAAAGGCAAACAAGTCTTGGACTTAGAGCTCGATCTTAAATATGACAGAAAATCTCAGTGCAGGTTCCGTTTCTTTTTCAGGTTTCCCAGCTCTTGGAGTGATTGAGTCAGCAACAACTTTGGCTCTTTCCTGTTGAGATGGAGCATGGAGGTGGAAATAATTCTAAAATCTAGGCTTGCTATCAACAGTTTATGATATGAAAACATATCTCTATTTTATATATATTATATATATATGTCTATGTTAGTATTTTGTCATTAAACTGGACAAACATTTGAAAATTGGTCTATATTTATGAAAAGGAGAGAGGTGAGTGATATAAAAGAGTCCTCATATGTTACATGCAGCCAAGGAAACAGATTTTGAAGTATTTCAACTTACATAATATTCAACAATCGAGTAGAATTTGAATCATTCTACATTTGGGTTTTATTGTTTTCCCATTTCTATTACATCTAACATGAATTAAAAGCTAATGTTTATTACAATTCTCTTTCCAAAAGCTATGACTTGCACGTAATCTAGATGCACATCAGCAGATGAAAATATAAGGAAGTTGTGCTATATATTCAAATATAATATTACTTAGCTACAGAAAAACACATGTTTGTGTCACTTTTGGTAAGGCAGTTCAACCTGCAGCCTATTATTCAGAGCAAAAAAAAAAGTTAGAAAGAGAAAGGCAAATATTGTTTATTAATGCGTACAAATGGGATTTAGGAAGACAGTAACAATGATTCTGCATGAAGGCCAGTAAAAAAGATCCACATATAAAGAACAGACTCTGAGACTCAATGGGAGAGTTCAAGGATGGGATGATTGGAGAAATTAGCATTGAAACAGGTACATTACCATACATAAAAGAGATGACCAGTGCAAGTTCAATGCATGAAAGATGCATCCAGCTCTGGTGCTGTGGATGAACCCAGAAGTGTGGGGTAATAAATGAGGTTTGAGTTGTGTTCAGGATAGGGGGACGCATGTATCCATGCGGCTGATTCATGTTGATGTATATGTCAAAAACTATCACAGTAATACACAATAATTCTATTCCAATTAAATCATTTTTTAAAAGAAATATGAAGAAATACAAAAAGAATGCATTCAGAAATAGCAGGGACATGCTCCAGAATACAACCTCAACAGTTGTTTCATATCTCTTCCAGAAAGCGGGCTTAGGAGGGGCAGAACATGTGTGCTGGTATAACAGCTGAAAGTCGAAGAAGATAAGCTTGAGATTGCAACTATGCAGTTGCGGCATGACCTCAGTATCATAGTGTAAATAGTGAAAGACGCATGCGGCACAATGCAAGCTTAGTAGATCGGCATGACTACTGTGGAGCTTAGGCTGAGTAGGAGTTCAATGCATGCACTTGAGCATCCTTTCAGGAGTGACGGTACGTATGTTTCAGAGTGAAGATAAAGAGATGCAGCGAAAGTGCTCTAAAATGGTGGACAAATACTTGTAAGAAGGAAGGTTCAGAGTGGAAGCTCAGTATTTGCTATAGACTTAGACTTAAGTTGAAGACAGTAGGGAAGACCACTCGATGATTCAGGTTTGACCTAAATCAGATCCCTTATGATGGTACAGTGGACAAGAGAAAATATTTAAGGGATTAGGCATAATATAGTGTTTGAAGAACTACATTTGGAGGTTCATGACATTGTAGAGGAGGCAGTGATGAAGACCATCCCCAAGAACATGAATGCAAAAAGGCAAAATGGTTGTCTGAGGAGGCCTTACAAATAACTGAGAAAGGAATAGAAACAAAAGGCAAAGGAGAAAAGGGAAGATATACCCATATGAATAGA
This sequence comes from Ovis aries, assembly GCF_016772045.2. NCBI lineage: Eukaryota > Metazoa > Chordata > Mammalia > Artiodactyla > Bovidae > Ovis > Ovis aries. The sequence continues at coordinate 21,462,340 of NC_082741.1, read as the reverse complement.
GTGCACCAAAGAATAGCAAAGAGCGATAAGAAAGCCTTCCTCGGTGATGAGTGCAAAAAATAGAGGAAAGCAACAGAATGGGAAAGAGTAGAGATCTCTTCAAGAAAATTAGAGATACCAAGGGAACATTTCATGCAAAGGTGGATACAGTAAAGGACAGAGATTGTATGGACTGAACAGAAGCAGAAGATATTAAGAAGAGGTAGCAAAAATCTATACCGCAAAGATTGAAGAACTATGCAGAAAAGATCTCCATGATCCAGATAATCATCATGATCTAATCACTCACCTAGAGCCAAACATCCTGGAATGTGAGGTCAAGCGTGCCGCAAGAGGCATCAATAGAAAGAAAGCTAGCGGAGATAGAGAACTCCACTTGAGTGATTTCAAATCCTAATAGATAGTGAGTGCTATGAAAGTGCTGAACTCAATATGCAAGCAAATCTGGAAAACTCAGCAGTGGCTACAAGACTGGAAAAAATCAGTTGTTCCAGTATATGCATTTTAGAGCTTCTTCTCTGTAGTGGTGAAATGTGTTCCACACAGAGTTAGACAGGACTGAAGCAATCCTGTGCAAATAGTTGCACGATTTGTTTTTTTAACCAGTAGCAGCTTTTTTCCAATGAGAGTTAACTGTGAAAGTGGAGCAGCTGCTTGGCTTTGAGGGACACAGGTGGTGTCAAACGGGCAGGGTGCAGGGACACAGACTGACTACACCACAGGAGTTAGGGCCCTATCAGAGCCTTTTTTTTTCTTTTTTGAGCCCTTGTATCCGGTGATAAGAAGGCGTCTTTGGCCAGTCTTCTCCCTAGTTCCACCTATTCGGCCACTCAGAAGGCTTCCTTGCCTGGGATCCTTCTCTGTCGTTCAATGGGTCAGCACATAGAGCGAATTTCCTGGCTGGGGTCCTCCTGTGTAAATCAGTGCATCCGACACTTAAAGGAGCATCCTGAGTGGGATTCTACTCTAGTATGGTGCATCAGGCACTTAATGGATGACCCTGCGTGGTGTCCTGCTCTGCATTTCAGTGTGTTCAGCATTTGAAGGGTCAGCCTCATTATTGTAGTAACTGCTGATGCTAGCATGTGGGGAGAGAGAGGCTATGGTGATTGCTCCACCCCCGACATGTGACTCGGTGTTATGGCCTTGCTTTCATGGCTGCCTGGCTTTCCTCCACAGGCATACCCTACGACAGTGTCCTCCTTCAAACCCCCTCTCTCCATTTCTCCCCAGGAAACAGCAGCCCTCCCCATGAATTGCCGCAAAGTCCCTAAACTGCAGCTGCCAGCCACGGGGCCTTTCAGGGGACGGATGTCCTTGTACGGGGTATGTACGGCTGCAGCAAGGACCCTCTGCTTCTCATTGCACCCAGCTTTCCACAGATCAGCTGTTTCACTCTCAGCTTTAAATGTCTATTCTACACTTCAGACGATTGACCCAATGTAGGATTGGACCACAGCTTCAGTTCCTTCCCCCACTCAGGGCAGATCCAGTCCTACTAACACTCCTGATTTTTCCCCCAGTTCTTTCCTCCGACTGAGTTTTGCGTGGTTCTATATATTCTTTGCCACTTGTCAGGTACTCCTGTCTACTTTCCGGTAATGTTCTGATTACTCTTCTGTGTCTGAAGGTGTATGCCTGATGTATCCATGGAGAGATGTACTCCACATCCACTTATAGCTCCACCATCTTGTTCTCTCATCTCACAAGGGTTTTAGAGCACAGAATCCACCGTGGTAGTAGGTGTGGCTATAAAATGTGAGTTCAGATATACTCTTGAGGGCAAGCTCAGTGATTTTAGCACAGCTGATCTAAAGCGTGGATTTAGTGTTGGCCAGACATATGCTTCAAATGTTAAGAAAATTATGTATGGTGTGCCAATTCTAGAGCACAAGGTCAGTGTTTGTGTACCATTTCCTGTAGAATGCAAGTTCACTTGTGGAAAGAGGTATGCTCCGCAATGCAACTGAGCAGTTTTAGACATCTTGTGGTAGAGTACATGCTCAATAGTGGCAGGAACTGTGCTCTAGTGTTCATTCAGCAGTGGCTGGACGCATGTTGCCAGTGCCAATGGGATGGCTTCAGACAGCCTGCTCTAAAGTGCAAGCACACTAGTGGCAGAACGTGTGCTGCGGATTGCGAGCTAAGCTGTTTCAGTACTTCCAGGCTAGAGCAGAGACGCAGTAGTGAGGCATGCAGGCTCCAAAGTGTCACACCCGCTCTAGAGCACAGATTTAGTAGTGGTGGGGAGAATCGGCAAAAGCACCATCTCAGGAGATGAAGCACGTGTTCTCGAAAGCCAAGATTCAGGATGTGAAGCATGCCTGCTCTAGATCATGGGTCTGTATTAAGAGGGGTATGCCTAAAGTGTGTTTCACTGTTGAGAGGCATGCTGAAGAGCTAAGTTCAGCAGATGTAGCATGCCTGCTCTACATGTGCTTCAGAGTGTTGTCTCAGGAGTTGGTGCCCTTGCTCAAGAGTGCAGACTGCAGAGGGACATGTTCTCTTGAAAGCTGGGTTTTTTTTTTTTTGGTTGCATATCCAGAGATCCAATTCAGAAAATGTGATATACCTGCTCTGCCACACAAGCTCAGTAGCGGGAAGACAAGCCCTCAACAGTGCAAGCGCAAGGGTTGTGGCATATGTGTATGGTGACGCACGATCAATTGACGCAGGACATATGAGGTATACACCAGGTCTGTAGTGGTGGCACGTCATCCACAGATATACAGGTACACTACTCACAGCTTGCACAGTCTAGAGTGCTGGGTGACTAGCAGCAAAATGGCTGGTATAAAATGTCACGGGGGTAATTGTTGCACACACCTTCTCGAGCAATACCTCAAGGAAGTTAAGATAACACTTCAGAATTCAAGGTCACTAGTGGTCACACAGTTGATCTAGAATGACGGTTCACTCGTGGAGACGATATGTGTTTTAGAAAGCAGCCTCCTGGAGTAGGTGCTCCAGAGTGCAGGAAGAAGCGTGGGGAACATATGCAACAGAGGGCAAGCCAAGTCATTGGCAATTTTCAGCTGCAGAGTGTAGGCTCACAGGTTTAAGCACTCAGGCCATCGAGCAAGATTAGTAGTAGTGGAACTCATGCTCTGTAACGCAGGCTCAGCAGTGATAAAGGAGTGTACCAGGGTGCAATATCAGTAGCTGAAGCATGAATATTTGGGGGCCTGGGCTTACAAGTGGCAAGACACAGGCTTCCGAGTCTGAAATTAGTAATGGCCACACATATGCTCTAGACCACATGCTCACTAGCTGTGCCATGCCTGCTTAGTGTAAGGACTCAGAAGTGACAAGTGTGCTGCAGTGCTAGGATTTATACTGCTGGGATGCATGATTCAGTGTGCAGTTGTGTAGTTCAGGCATTCTTACTCTACAGCACAGTCTCCGTAGTGTCAGAACATTGGCTCTTGAAGGCACACGCAGTCACGATGGAAGATATGCTTCTGAGTAAACCTCAGAAGCGCAAAACCCATGATGAAATGTGCTCACTCTGTATTCATGAGATCTGTACCCCCAGCTGCACGTTCAGTTACTTTGGCATGTGTGCAACTAGAGCATGTTCTCAGCAGAGCCCGGATGCCTGCACTTGAGCTCATGCTCAGGAGAGGCGTACCATGTCCTCCAGTGTTTAAAATCACTCTGTCTACAGGAGTTCTGGCTCAGTTGTGTCCAGAAGGAAACTTCAGAGTGCAAGTTCAGTAACTATTTAGGCACACCTGAACTACAGTGCAGGTTGAGTAGTGGCCTGACTTACCTATAAAGCAACAAGCTAATGATTGTGATGTTCATGCTTCAGAGTGAAAGTTCAGCCGGTGATGAACTCTTGTTCTGGAAGGCAATTTCAGTAGTGCAGGGATGCCGAATCCAGAGCGTAATACACCAAAAGTGTATGTGAGTTTACAACAGGCATGTTTTAGGGACAGGCTCAGTAGTGGTAGGCCATATCCTAAAGAACCCGGGTTTAGGAGTGATGGGATGTATGCTCTACTGTGCAGTCTCAGTGACAGCAATGCACTTGTTCTAAAGCTTGTTAATAGTCTCAATGGTGGCAGAAAGGGTGATCCAGATTGGAAACTAAGTGGCTCCTGCGAGCGTTCTCTAGATGGCGGCCTCAGTATCAACAAGCGCGTATTCCAGAGGGCAAGCTCAGTGTTTGTAGCATGTGTGGTTTGACATAAGAGAAGGAAATGGCAACTCACCCCAATATTCTTGCCTGGAGAATCCCGTGGACAGAGGGGCGTCGTGGGCTACTGTCCATAGGTTCGCACGGAGTCGGATAAGACTAAAGCGACTTAGCATGCATGCATGCATTGGAGAAGGAAGTGGCAACGCACTCCAGTATTCTTGCCCCAAGGATCCCAGGGACAGGGGAGCCTGGTGGGCTGGTAATCTATGTGGTCACACAGAGTCGGACACGACTGAAGTGACTTAGCAGCAGCAGCAGCAGTGGTTTCAAATCAGGGGTCAGTAACTGTGAAAAGTTTCTTGCATTTTCAGTCGTTGCCGCATGCCAGGTCCGGAGTGCAGACGCACGTGGTTGTGATACTTATGCTCTAGAGTTGTAATGTATGTGCCAGAGTGCAAGCTAAGTAGTGCACCTGTCCTAATTCAATTCTTAGTAAAAGCAGAATGCAAACTCGTGATTTCAACCTCAGTAGTTGCTGCATGCATCATCAGAAGTAGTGGTGCATACACTCATTTGATCTCTGGTTCCTCTGACTTGTCCAAAACCAGCTTGAACATCTGGAAGTTTATGGTTCGTGTATTGCTGAAGCTTGGCTTGGATATTTTTGTGCATTACTCTACTAGCGTGTGAGATGAGTGCAATTGTGCAGTAGTTTGAGCATTCTTTGGCATTGCCTTTGTTTGGGATTGGAATGAAAACTGACCTTTCCCAGTCCTGAGCCGCTGCTTAGTTTTTTAAATTTGCTGACATATTGAGTGAAGCACTTCCGCAGCATAATCGTTTAGGATTTCAAATAGCTCAACTGGAATTCTATCACTTCCACTCACTTTGTTCATAGTGATGCTTCTTAAGGCCCACTTGACTTCACATTCCAAGTATCTGGATGTAGGTGAGTGATCACATCGTCATGATTATTTGGGTTGTGAAGATCTTTGATGTACAGTTCTTCTGTGTGTTCTTTGCCACCTCGTCTTAATACCTATTGCTTCTGTTAGGTCCGTACCATTTATGTCCCTAATAGTGCCCATCTTTGCATGAAATGCCCCCTTGGTATCTCCGGTTTTCTTGAAGAAATCTGTAGTCTTCCCCATTGCATTGCTTTGCTTTATTGCTTTGCTTTATTTCTTGGCACTGATCACCGAGGAAGGCTTTCTTCTCTCTCCTTGGAACTCTGTGTTCAGATGGCTATATCTTTCCTCCTCTCCTTTGGCTTCATTTCTCTTCATTTCACAGCTAATTGTAAGGCCTCCTCCGGCAGCCATTTTGCCTTTTTGCGTGTCTTTTTTCTTGGGAATGGTCTTGATCCCTGTCTCCAGTACAATGTCATGAACCTCCGTCCACAGTTCATCAGGCATTCTATCAGATCTAGTCCCTTACATGTATTTCTCACTTACACTGTGTAATCATAAGGGATTTGAGATAGGTCATTCCTGAATGGTTTAGTGGTTTGTTCCTGCTTTCTTCATTTTAAGTCTGAATTTGGCAATACAGATTTCATGATCTGAGCTGCAGTCAGCCTCTGGTCTTGTTTTATGCTGTCTAGGAAGAGTAAGCGTCTTTTCATTTCATGGCTGCAGTCCCTATCTTCAGTGATTTTGGAGCCTCCCCCCACCCAAAAAAAAAAAACAAAACAGTCTGCCACCATTTCCACTGTTTTCCCATCTATTTGTCATGAACTGATGGGACAGGATGCCATCTCAGGTTTCCTTATTTAGAGCTTTAAGCCTACTTCTTCACTTTCCTCTTTCACTTTCATCAAGAGACTCTTCAGTTCCTCTTTAGTTTCTGCCATAAGGGGGGTGTCATCTACATATCTGAAGTTTTTGACATTTCTCCTGGCAGTCTTGATTCCCGTTTGCATTTCTTCCAACCACACATTTCTCTGCATAGAAGTTAAATAAGCAGAGTGACAATATATACCCTTGAGGTGCTGCTTTTCCTATTTGGAACCAGTCTGTTATTCAATGTCCAGTTCTAACTGTTGCTTCCTGAACTGTATACAGGCTTCTCAAGAGGCAGATCTGGTGGTGTGGTACTACCGTCTCTTTCAGAATTTTCCACAGTTTATTTTGATCCGTACACTCAAAGGCTTTGGCATACTCAATAAAGCAGAACTAGATGTTTTTCTGGAACTTGCTTGCTTTTTTGTGAAGATCCAGCAGATGTTGGGAATTTGATCTTTGGTTCCTCTGTATTTTCTAAAACAAGATTGAATATCTGGAAGTTCATGGTTCACATATTGCTGAAGCCTGGCTTGGAGAATTTTGAGCATTTCTTTGTTAGCATGTGAGATGAGTAAAATTGCATGGTAGTTTGAGCATTCGTTGGCATTGCCTTTTTCGAGACTGGAATGACAACTGACCATTTCCAACTGAGCCACAGCTGAGATTTTCAAATTTCTTGTCTTATTGAGTACATCACTTTCACAGCATCGTCTTCGAGGATTTGAAGTAGCTCATCTAGAATCGAAGCCGTAATAGAGCCTTCTAAGTCCCTAATGGACACTGCATGGACTCTCAGAACAAGTGAGATCAACAGCCATCCTCTTTAACAACAACAACAAAAAGTTCTCTCAACAAGAAACCTTACACAAGCCACTGGTCCCACCACATTCACTTGGAGGAGACCACCCAATTAATAGCAATGATGGCCCTCCGCTGTGCAGAAAATAGACCTCGAAGACAGTCATCGAAACAACATGAAAAGGCAGAGACATATCCAGCAGATGAAGGAATACAATGAAAATCAACAAACCAGTGAAAGAGGAGGAGGTAGGAAGTCTACAGGAAAAACAGTTCAGCACAAAAATAGTCAATGTCTTGGAAACAAATGGATCGACAGATAAATAGACTTCAGGCATGGATTGAGAAGATGAAAGGGGTGTTTTAAATGGACCTGGAAGAAATCATGAGTAGTCAATCAATAATGAGCGATGACATAACTGAGATAGAAATCATTCTGGACAACAGGAACAGTACTGTAACTGAGGCAGAAGAAAGACTAAGTGAGCTGGAAGATCGGATATGGGAAATAAATGAAGCAGAGCAGGAAAAAAAAAAGAAAGAGAGAAATGAAGACAATCACAGAGACCTATGGGACAATGTTAAATGCCCCCATATTTAAATCATAGGTTTCTCAGAGAAAGAAGACAAAAGGAAAGGGCATGAGAAAATATTTGAGGAGGAAATAGTTAAAAACATCCCTGAAATGGAAAAAAAAAAAAAAAAAAAAAAAACAGACACCTAAGATGAAAAATCCCAGTGTGTCCCACAGGGGTAAAATCAAGACACAACATGTCAAAACACACATTAATCAAAATGAAAACAAACAAATAAATATACAGAATGAACAAATATTCAAGGTAACAAAGGAATCACAACAAATAACATAGAAGGGAATCCCCATAAGGATAACAGCTGATCTTACTATAGAAATTCTTCAGCTTAGAAGGGAATGGCAGGATGTACCTAAAGTGCTGAGAGGCAAAAGCCTAAAGCCAAAATTACTCTATCCAACAAGGATAGTATTCTCATTCAAAGGACAAAACAAGAGCTTTACAGACAAACAAAAGCAGTTAGTGTTCAGAACCACCAAACCAGCACTTCAGCAAATGCTGAAGGATCTTTTCTAGATAGGAAACAGAAAAGCTTATAAAAACAAAGCCACAAAATATATAGTACATGGTAAGAAGATCATACTTATCAACAACTACCTTAAACAGAAATGGGCTAAATGCTCCAATGAAAAGGCAAAGACTGGGTGAATGCATACAAGAATATACTGTCTGCAAGAAAACCACCTCATACCTAGGGACACATGCAGCCTGAAAGTGATGGCCAGGAAAAAGCTATCTTGTGAAAATGGAGAGCAAAAGTGGGAGGAGCGATATTCATATCAGATAAATGGACTTTACCTAAAGACCACTATAGGAGACAAAGAAAGTTGCATTACAGAACATTCAAGGCATCAATCCAAGAAGAAGCTACATGCACCCAATGTAGGAGCACCTCAATACAAGAGGCAAATGCCAACAACTAGTAGAGCAGAAATAGACACTAACCAATAGTATTGGGTGATTTTAATACTTCACTCATAACATGAACAGATCATCCAGACAGAAAATGAAATAAGGGAAACTCAGGTTTTAGAAGATACATTAGACCAGTTTGAGCTAATTGATATCTAGAGGTCATCCCACCGCCAAAGAACAGATTTCACCTGTTTCTCCTTTTTTTCTCCTTTTTCTCACGTGCAAATGGAACATTATCTTAGGACAGATCACACCCAAGGTTAGATCACATCTAACCTTAATAAACTTCAAGATATTATACTATTTGCAAGCATAATTTCTGATCACAATGCTGTTCGATCAGATATCAACCACAGGAAAACGACAACAACAACAACAACTAGAGGAAACACAAAAAATTTGGAGGCTAAAACCCCCAAAATTCACATTTGAATTCAACAAAATCCAAAACTTTTATGAAAAAACAAACAAACAAACAAACCTCTGCCAAAGTAGTCATAGGTGGAACATACCTCAACATAATGAAAGCCAAATATGACAAAACCATTGTAAACATTATTGTCAATAATGAAAAGCTGAAAAAATTTCCTTAAAAGTCAGCACGAAGACAATGTGCCCACACTCATCAGTACTCGTTCTGGGAATTCTAGCCACAGTTTTCAAAGAAGAAAAAGATATGAACAGAATCCTCATTTGAAAAGAAGAGGTATAACTGTCTATTTGCACATGCTATTACCCTTTACAAAGAAAACCCAAGAGATGCCACCAGAAAATTCCTGGAGTTTATCAATGAATACAGTAAACGTGCAGGGTATAAAACTAATACACAGAAACCCTTATAGTCCTACACATTCACAATGAAAAATCAGAAAGAGAAATGAAGGAACAATCCTGTTCCCCATTGCAATGAAAGGAATAAAACAACTAGAAATAAGTTTGCATAAAGAGACAAAGGACGTCCCCGATGGCTCAATTGGTAAAGAAGCTGCCTGCAATGCAGGAGACTCCTGTTTGGTTCCTGGGTCACGAAGACCCCCTGAAGAAGGGATAGGCTAGCCACTATGGTGTTCTTGGGCTTCCCTTGTGGCCCCAGCTGGTGACAAATCCTCCTGCAATGTGTGAGACCTGCATTTGAGGACTGGGTTGGGAAGATCCTCTGGAGAAGGGAAAGCTACCCATTCCAGTATTCTGGCGTGGAGAATTTCAAATTCCATACACTGTATAGCCCATGGGATTGCTAAGAGTCAGACGTGACTGAGCAACTTTCACTTTCCCAGAAGGATGAAAGAAAGCACTGAGGAAAGAAATCAAAACATATATAGATGGAGACAGATATCATGTTCTTGGATTGGACTAACTGATAGAGTTAAAATCAATATACCAGCCAAAACAATCAATAGATTCAATACAATACCTCTCAAACTACCGACAGTATTTTTCATAAACTAGAACAAATTATTTTACGATTTGCATGGAAACACATAAGACCTCGAAGAGCCAAAGCAGTTTTGAGAAAGAAGAATGGAACGAGAGGAGTCAAATTTTCTAGCTTCAGACTACACTACGAAGATATCAAGAGAGTATGAAACTTGCACAAATATAGAAATATAGACCAATGGAAAACAAATATGAAGTCCAATGATAGATTCCTGCCCCCATTATCTTTGACGATGCAGGCAAAAATGCGCAACAGAAAAAGACATTTTCTTCAAAAAAGTGTTATGGGAAAAGTGGACAGCTCTGTGTAGAAGCTAGAACGCTATCTAACATCATGTTCAAAAATAAACTCAAAATGGATTACAGGTGGAAAAGTAAGACCAGAAAATATACCACCCTCAGAGTACAATATAGGTATAACCACCACAAAATAAGGCACAGCAAGGTCCTCTGTGGGCCATTGCCTAAAGGAAATAAAAATGTTTGAAAAAAGGAACCTAATTAAACTCTATAGCTTTTGTACATTGAAGGAAACTATAATTAAGGTGAATATGTAGCTTCAGAATTGGGAGAAAATAAGAGCAACTCTGAGTGAACTCCAGGAGTTGGCGATGGACAGGGAGGCCTGGGGTGCTGCCATTCACAGCGTCGCAAAGAGACGGACACGACTGAGCGACTGAACTGAACTGAACTGAATAGCAACTGAAAAGCTAACAAAAAAGTTGTCTCCAAAATATGCAAGGTGCTCACGCATCTCAATACTCAGCTACAAATACTACTCAGCAAAACAAACCACCAATCAAAACATAGGTAAAAGCCCTCTGCAAAGAAGATACACAGATTACTAAGAGACACAGAAACGTTGCTCAGCATCACTCATTATAAGAGAAATGCAAATCAAAACCACATTGAGGTATCATTTCACACTGGTCAGATTGGCCATCATTAAAATGTCTACAATATAACTGCTGGAGAGGGTGTGGAGAAAAGGGAACCTTTTTACACTGTGGATGGGAATGCAAACTGGTACAACCATTATGGAGACTCCTTAGAAAGTTGGAAAGAGAAATACCATATGACCCAGCGATCCCGCTCTTAGGCATGAACTTCAAGGAAACGAGAATGGTAAGAAACAGTACTCCAACGTTTATTGAAGCACTGTTTGCAATACCACGGATGTGAAAGTGACCACGAGGTCCATCAGCAGATGAATGGTTAAGGAAGTTTTGCTACATATACATATGAAGTATTACTCAGGTATAAGAAGTCATGCATTTGAGTCAGTTCTAATGAGTGGGAAGAGCACGAAACCTATTACACAGAATGAAGGAACTAAGAAAGAGAGAGACAAAACTGTATATTAATGCACAGATGTGGAATTTAGAAAGATGGGCTCTACGCAGGCAAGGAGAAGAGACAAGGATCTCAAGAACAGACGTTTGACTCAGTGGGAGAAGGTGAAGGCGGGATGCCTTGAGAAAAGCGCACTTAAATGGGTACGGTACCATATGTAAAAAATAGAAGACCAGTGTGAGGTTTTACAACATGGGTGATATGGGATACCCATGTCACAACTTCTGAACTTGCAATCTAATGCACGCATCAGCCACCAAGGAGCCCTCATTCTAGTGCACGTCGTGCACATTCTGAGCTTGCCGCCTCCAGCTCTCCTTTTACCCCTTCTGACATCACGATCCAGGGTAGGCTGTGGTAACTGCTGAATTTGCACTTTAGGGGAGGCATCACAAACTTACTAAGCCCGCATTCTAGTGCAAACATGCTGCGTCTTGAACCGGAACTCTGGAGCAGGCATCTTGCCACTGATAATACTGTTCATCATCAGCTAGTGTTTCGCTGTCATGACATGTTCCCATTGCTTCTTCATCTCTGGTCATCACTCTGTGTCGCTTACCACCATCCAGTGTTTCTCTCAGTTCTGTAACCTGTTTCGAGTGCTTGTTCAACTCACTCCGGGACAAACATATCTAGTATTCAGTGCTGTGACAGGTTCAGTGTTTCTTCATCCTCCCCTAGTTAAACACAACAGTAGGTTACCACCCTTAGTGTTTCATTTTGTGACGGGCTTCTATCCACTCCAGGTCTAACACACTCAGTAGATTATCATCATCCAATGTCTTAACTGCGGAACATCCCACAAGTCTTCTTAACGCACCCCATGTCAAACGTACCCAGTAGCTTATCACTATCCCATGTTTCAGTGCAGAGAGATGATTCAAGCGTTTCTTCATTTCCTCCAGGTAAAGCATACTCAGCAGTTTGTCACCAGTGTTTCACCTGAGACGTGATTCTTCTTCATTTATGTAGTTGGCTGTGCTGGGTCTCAGTTGTGTCACGTAAGATAGTCCTTGAGACAAGCCAACTCTAACCATGGCATGAAGTCTCGGGAGTGTGAGAACTTCAGTATTTGCAGCTATGCAGGTTTACTTACTCTGTAGCATATGGGATGTTCCTTTCCCAATCGGGGATTGAACCTTCATCCCCTACACTACAAGGTGGATGCTTAACCGCTGGACCACCAGGAGAGGCCCTGTGACATGCTCTAAGTGCCTGCTTTTACGCCTCATATGAAAGAGACACATTGCTTGATGGGAACATATCAGCATCCAGGGTTGCAAAGATTGGACATGCTTCAGGAACTTCTTCATCCACACTGGTCAAATACAAGCAGGTGTTTATCACAATGTAGTGCCATTCCATGTGCTTCTTCGTTGATTACTGGCTGAACGTGTCCAGTAGATTATCATCGTCTACTGTTTCAGAGCAGTGACACCTCGAGTTATTCTTCATGCACCCTGGGTCAAACACATCCTGTTGTGTATCTCCCTCCAGTGTTGCACTGCTGTGACATGCTTTCAGTGTTTCTCCATCCACCCCAGGTCAAACATACTAAGTCGCTTATTATCCACACTTCAGAGAGGAGGTTCAGCCACATCTTTCTCCACCCCAGGTAAAATAGCCTCACCAGCTTATCCCTTGCTGCTTTTCACTGCTGTCACAAGTTCAAGTGCATCTTTATCAAACACACCAGCCGTTTATCACCATCCAGCACTTCCAAGCTGTGACACAAACTGCTGTATCATCCAGACTGGAAAAATACATCCGGTACTTTACTAAAGTCAGTGTTTCAGTGCTATGACGTGATTCAAGTGCCTATTCATCCACTCTCTGCAAAAACACACTCTGTAGTCTATCACCATGCAGTGCTCAGTGCCTTGACAGAGGACATGCTCCGAATGCTTCTTTGTCCACCTGGTGTCAAATACTCAATAGTTTTCCAACATCTGTATCTCAGTACTGTGAATCACTGCGTATGCTCCTTTGTCAATCCTGGCCCGTCACTCCTTGGAGTTTACCACCCTTCAGTGCTTCAGTGCTGTAATATGCTTCATGTGCTTCATCTTCTCCTGAAAAACATACTCATTAGTGTATCATCATCCAATATTCAGTACAGTGATATGCTTCAAGTGCTTACTAGTCCACATCAGTTGAACATTCCCAGCATTTTATCATTAGCCAAGGTTTCAGGGCCGTAACTTGTGGCATTTAGTAGGCGCTTGTTTGATCCCCAGAGGTGAAACTCAACACCTGTTTTTTCGCCATTTATTCTATCAGTGCTGTGACATACTACAGTGCTTTCTTAACTGCTCTGGGTTAATACACACATCCGTTCTTTCAGTGCTGATTAATGCACAAGTGCTTCCGCAACTATCCTCTTTCAAATACATACAGTAGTTTTGGAACTCATGAAAATAAAACTCTTTCACAGTTTCCATTGTGTCCTGATTTATTTGCTATCAAGAGGTGGGACTGGATGACAGGATCTGAATTTATTGCATGTAGAGGTGTAAGTCAACGTTTTAAATCTCCACTTTCATCTCAGCAAAGAGCTCTAATCCCTCGTCTGCGTTCTGTCATGGGCATGTCTGAGTTTATTTATGTTTCTCCCAGCAATTTCGATTCCACTTTGCGCTTCATCCAGTCTGACATTTTGCGTGATATACTGTGCATGTAAGTTAAATAAGTGGCGTGACAACAAGACAGCCTTGACCTACTCCGTTACCAATTCTGAACAACTCCATTGTTCCTGTCTGATTCTGTTACTTCGTGACCTGCATACAGGTTTCTCAGGAGCCAGGTAAAGTGGTCTAGTATACCCACCTCTTTAAGAATTTTCCGCAATTTCTGTGACCCCCACAGTCAAATGCTTTAGCATAGTGAATGAAGCAGAAGTAGGTCATTTTCTGGAACTCCCTGCTTTTTCTATGATCCAATGAATGTTGGCAATTTGATCTCTGGTTCCTCTGCCTTTCGTAATCCAATTTGTACATTTGAAAGTTCTCAGTTCACATACTGTTGAAACCTAGATGGAGGCATTTGGAGCATTACCCAGCCAGCATATGAAGTGAGAACGACTGGGCAGCAGTTTGAGCATGCCTTCACAATGCCCTTTTTTGGGATCAGAGTAAATCTGACCTTTCCCTGTCCTGTGGTCATTGATGAGTTTTCCAAATGTCCTGGCACATTGAGTGCAGCATTTTAACAGCATTATCTTTTACAATTTGAAATAGCTGAGCTTCAAGTCTATCATCTTGACTAGCATTGTTTGTGATATTTCTGCCTAAGATCCACTTGACTTCACACCCCAGGTTGTCTGCTCTACGTGAGTGATCACACCATTATGGTTACGTGGGTGATTAAGCAGAGAAGGTGATGGCACCCCACTCCAATATTCTTGCCTGGAAAATCCCATGGACAGAGGAGCCTGGTAGTGAGCTGTCCATGGGGTCATGAAGAGCTGGACACGAGAGAAGCGACATAGCAGCAGCAGCAGCAGCAGCGGCAGCAGGTGATTAAGACCTTGCTTTGGTACAGCTCTTCTCGTGTACTCTTGCCAGCACTCCATCACATTTTCTCCTTCTGCTAGGTTCATACCCCTTCTGTCCTGGATTGTGCCCATGTCTCATGAAATATTCCCTTGCAGTCTCTCAGTTTCTGGGCAAGATTTCTCGTCTTTCCTATTCTATTGTTCCCTCTATTTCTTACTGGCATTAAATACACACAATATTATATCCCCATCCAGTGTGTAACTTTAGATATGCTTCAAGGGGTTTTTAATCCACTCCAGAAGAAATTAATGTGACAGCTATCACCATCCATTTTTTCTGTATTGTGACATGTTTTGAGCCTCCTCCATCCCCTCCAGGTAAAACACACCCTGTACATTTTCATCATTCGTTGATGCTGCGCTATTACCGGCCTGAAGGGTCCCTTTGTCTCATTTACTCAAACACTCCCTGTCGTTTACCACTATCCAGTGTTCCAGTACTGTGGCATGCCTCATGTACTCCTTTATCCTCTCCATATAAAATATGGTAGGTAGCTTATCACAATTCCTGTTTCGGTTCTGTGCTGAGTTTAAAGTCCTTCTTTAGGCCATTCTAGATAAAACGCATTCAGAAGTTTATGATGGTCCCATGTTTTCGTCTGTGCCATGCTTTCAGTTTCTCCTCATTCAACATGTATCAAACAAACCCCGTAGTTTATCATCATCCAGTGTTTCAAGGCTGTTTCCTGCTCAACTGCTTCGTCATTCTCTGCAGAAAATACATAACCAATAATTTATCACAATCCAGTGTGTTAATTCTGGCATATGCTTCAAAAGATCCTTTGTCCACTCAAGGTTGAGCACACTCTTAGTTTATCACCATCCATTGATTCAGGGCTAGTACATACTTTCATTGATTTTTCAACTACCACAGCTCATCATACACAATGATTTACCATGATCCAGTTTCAGGGTTGTGACAGGCTCCTTGTGCTTCTTTCTATATACAAGATCAAACACAGACCATCTGAAGTGTGAACATACAGTGTTTCAGTCATGAAACCCACTTCAAGGGGTTCTTCACTTACTCCACAACAAATACACCATATAGGTTATCGACATTCATTGTTTCAATGTTGTAGCACATACTAATGGCTGCTTCACTAACTCCAAGTCAAACACCTTCAGTGGTTTGCCACTATCTTGGGTTTCAGATCTGTGACATGCTTCAAGAGCTCCTGAAACTACTCACGGTCAAAGGCACTCTGTAGATTTGTTGTTGCTGGCTGTTATGGGTTGTTCAGTCATTCAGTCATCTCCAACTCTCCAAATCCCATGGACTGCAGTATGTCACGCCTTCTTGCCCTTGACCATCTCCCGGAGCTTGTTCAAACTCAAATCCACTGGGTCGGTGATGCCATCCAAGTATCTGGTCCTCCATCGTCCCCTTCTTCTGCTCCAATCTTTGGCGGCATCAGAGTCTTTGCCAACGAGTTGACTCTTCACATCAGATAGCCATAATATTGGAGCTTCTGCCTCAGCATCAGCCCCTCCAGTGAATTTTCAGGATTGATGTCCTTTACAGTTGACTGGATTGATTTCCTTGCAGCCCAAGGGACTCACAAGGGTCTTCTCCAAGACTGTGGTTCAAAAGTATCAATTTCTTAATGTTCAGCCTTCTTTATGGCCTAACTTACATTGTCACATGACTGCTTAAAAAAACACAAATATAGCTCTGACTATATGGACGCTTCTTGGCAAACGGATGCCTCTGCTCTTTAACATGCAGTCTAGGTTTGTCACTGCTTTTCTTCCAAGAAACAAGTGTCATTTAATTTCATAGCTGCAGTCATCATCTGCCATGATTTTGGAGTCCAAGGAAACAGAAGTCTCACTGTTACCATTGTTTTCCCATCTATTTGCCATGAAATAATAGGACACGATGCTAGGATCTTAGTGTTTTGAATGTTGCGTCTTAAGCCAGCTTTTTCAGTCTCCTCTTTCACCTGCATCAAGAGGCTCTTTAGTTATTCTTTGCTTGATGCTATATCGGTGGTGTCATCTGCATATCTGAAGTTATTAATATTTCTATTTTTCTCTTAATTTCAGCTTGTGTTTCCTCCAGGCCCGCATTTTCCAAGATGTGCTCTGCATATAAGTTAAATCAACAGGGTGACACATGTAGTAGTTTGTTTGTTTGTTTGTTTGTTTTTTTCCAATTTCAAACCATCTGTTCTTCTTTACCTGGTTCTCACTGGTTGTTTCTTGACCTGGATACAGGTCTCTCAGGAGGCATGTAGGTAGTCTGGTATTTCCATGTCTTTAAGAATTTTCTGCAGTTTGTTGTGATCCACACAGTGGATTTTTATCATACTCAATAAAGCAGAAATAGTTTTTTTTTTCAATAATATTCTTGCTTTTTCCATGATCCAATGGATGTTGCCAATTTGACCTCTGGTTTCTGTCTTTTCTAAATCCAGTTTGAACATTTGCAGCTTCTAGGTTAATGTGCTGTTAAAGTCTTGGCAGGAGAATTGTGAGCATGTCTTTGTTCGATTCACTTCAGCTGCTCAGTTGTGTATGACTGTTTGTGAGCCCATGGACTACAGCAAATCAGGCCTTCCTGTCCATCACCAACTCCCGCAGTTTACTGAAATTCATGTCCTTTGAGTCGGTGATACCAGCTAACTGTCTCATCCTCTGTCGTCTCCTTCTCCTCCTGCTTTCAATCTTGCCAAACATCAGGGTCTTTTCAAATGAGTCAGCTCTTCACATCAGTTGGCCAAAGTATTGGAGTTTCAGCTTTAACCTCAGTCCTTCTAATGAATATTCGTGATTGATCTCCTTTCGGATGGACTGGTTGGATCTCCTTGCAGTTCAAGGGACTCTCAAGAATCTCCTCCAACAACACAGTTCAAAAGCATCACTTCTTTGGTGCTCAGCTTTCTTTATAGTTCCACTGGTACATCCATACACGCCTACTGGAAAAATCATAATCTTAACTTGGTGGAGCTTTGTTGGCACATTAACATCTCTGCTTTTTAATATGCTGTCTCAGTTCAATTCAGTTCAGCCTGTCCGACTCTTTGCGCCCCCATGAATCGCCACAAGCCAAGCCTCCCTGTCCGTCACCAACTCTCTTAGTTCACTCAGACTCATGTCCATCGAGTCAGTGACGTCATCCAGCTATCTCAGTTGTTCATAAATTGTGTTCAAAGGAGTTAGTGCGTAAAATAATGGCCGTTGTGTGATATTTGGAACATCATGTGGTGTTGCCCTTCCTTGGATTTCAAACGAAAAACTGACCTTTTCCAGTCCTGCAGCCACTGCTGAGTTTCCCAAGTTTTCTGGCATACTGAGTGCAGCACTTCAACAATATCATCTTTTAAAATTTGAAATAGCTCAGCTGGTGTTCCATCACCTCCACTATCTTTGTTGGTAGTGATGCTTTCTAAGAGCCACTGGATTTCCCACTCCAAGATGTCTAACTGTAGGCGAGTGATCACCCCATCATGGTTATCTAGGTCATCGGGAACTTTTTGGATAGTTCTTCTATGTAATCATGCCAACACTCCTTAATATCTTCCACTTCTTTTAGGTTCACACATTTTCGGCCCTTTATTATACACATATGTGCATGAAATACTCCCTTGATACCACTTATTTTCCTGAAGAGATCTCTAGTCTTTCCCAGGCTCTCATTCCCACTCAGTAGTTTAGCAACATTTATTGTTTCATGGATGTGACATGCTTCCAGTGCTTCTTATTCCACTTGAATTCCTACACTCCCAGTAGTGTATCAGAATCCCTTGTGTCACCCCAGGGACCTGCTTTACCTGCTTCTTCGCAACCCCGGATCAAACACATTCAGTACTTTATCCCCGTAGAGTATTCAGTGCATTAACATGCGACACTTTCCGGTGTTTCCTTGTCACCTGGGACTAATCACCCAGTGGTATAAGTGCCATACTCTATTTTAGTGCCGTTACACAGGTCAAGTGCTTCATTTTCTGAGGCTAAAACACACTCCTCATCCAGTGTCTTAGTGCAGAGACATGCTTGAGGAGCGTCTTCATCCACCCAGTCAAACACTCCCAGGAGTTTTTCACCATCCAGTGTTCAAGTTCTGTGACATGCTTCAAGTGCTCCTTTGTGTACACGGGGTCAAAGACACCCAGTAGTGTGTCGTTATCCAATGTTTCAGTTATGCAACATGCTTCTGGGTTTCTTCATTCCCTCAGGTCATCACACCAAGTGGTTTCTCACTATCCAGTGTTTCAGGGTTACAGCATGCTTCCAGAGCTTCTTTTTCTCCCTGGGTCAAACATTCCAAGTCTCTTGCCCCGTCCACGTTTGAGTTCTGTGAAATGGATCATGTGCTTCCTGTCCACCCTGAATCAAGCACCCTCAACAGTTTGTCACCATCCAGTGTTTCATGTTGATGACAAGGTTCAGATACTTCCCCATGCACTCTGGGTCATACACACCCTGTTGTTTATCACCTGTTTCAGGTTTTTGACATGCATCAATTGCTTCTTGCCCATCCTGGATCAAACACACCAGGAGTTTAGCATCATCCAATGTTTCCATACTGTAACATAT
Source organism: Ovis aries (assembly GCF_016772045.2). Lineage (NCBI taxonomy): Eukaryota > Metazoa > Chordata > Mammalia > Artiodactyla > Bovidae > Ovis > Ovis aries. The sequence continues at coordinate 21,443,221 of NC_082741.1, read as the reverse complement.
TTCAAGAATTTTGCCACACACCACTGTTCAGAAGTACCCAACAGTTTATCAGCATCCCATGCCTCAGTTCGAGGACTTGCCTCAAGTGCTTCTTCACAACCCCAGACAAAACACACCCAGAGGATTATCACCATCCACTGTTTCAGTCCTGTAGCATGCTTCATGTGCTTCTTCATCCTCTCTAGGTGAAGCACATGCAGTAGCTTATGACCATTGAATGTTTCCATTTTATGGCAGATTCCAGGACGTTTCCATCCTCACCAGGCCAAACACACTCAAACATTAACACCATCCAATGTTTTACTGTGTGTGACATTCCTCAAGTCTTCCTCATTATCGCAAGTCAAACACATCCATAACATTCACCACCTCCAGTTCCAATGCCAAGATCCACTTCAATGGTGTGTTCATTCTCCCCATTTAAAGGCATTCACTAGGCTATCACCATACAGTGTTGAAGTTCAGTGACATGCCTGCAGTGCTTCTCCGTCCATCCAATGTCAAGCCCAGCTGGTAGTTACTGACCATTTAACGTTTCATTGCATGGCATGCTTCAGTCAAATGTGCCCAAGATTATTTAAAAGAAAAAGGAAAAGAAACAAAAAAAAAACCACTCTTTAAGGGGTGATCAGTTCAGTTGAGTCACTCAGGCATGTCCAGCTCTTTGTTATCCCATGAACCGCAGCAAGCCAGACCTCCCTGTCCATCATCAACTCACATGGGTTACCTAAACCCATGTCCATTGAGTCGGTGATACCATCCATCCATCTCACCTTCTGACGTCCCCTTCTCCTCCTGCCCTCAATCATTTCCAGCAACAAGATGCTTTCAAATGAGCCAGCTCTTCACATCACGGGGCCAAATTATTGGAGTTTCAGCTTCAACATCAGTCCTGTCAACGAACACTAAGGACTGATTTCTTTTAGGATGGACTGGTTGGATCTCCTAGCAGTCCAAGGGACTCTCAAGAGTCTTCTTAAACACCCAGTTCAAAAGCATCAATACTTCAGTGCTCAGCCTTCTTTATATTCCAAAACTTACATCCACACATGACTACTGGGAAAACCGTAGCATTGACTAGATGGACCTTTCTTGACAAAGTAAAGCCTCTGTTTTTCAATATGAATATAATAATCAATAATAATCAATCATCAGCAATAATCAATAATGATAATTAATCATCTAGGTTGGTCATAAGTTTCCTTCTAAGGACGAAGCGTCTTTTAATTTCATGGCTGCAGTCACCATCTGCAGCGATTTTGGAGCCCAGAAGTATAAAGTCATCTTCTGTTTCCACTGTTTCCCACCTATTTGCCATGATGTGGTGGCATCCGATGCCATGATCTTTGTTTTTTGAATGTTGAGCATTAAGCCAACTTATTCACTCTCTCGTGTCACTTTTATCAAGAGGCTCTTTAGTTCTTCACTTTCTGCCATAAGGCTGGTGTCATCGGCATATTTCAGATGATTGATATTTCTCTGTCAATCTTGTTTCCACCTTGAGATTCCTGCAGCCCAGTGTTTCTCATTATGTAGTCTGTGTAGAAGTTAAATAAGCAAGGTGGCAATTATACAGCCTCGGGGTACTCCTTTTCCTTTTTGGAGCCAGTCTGTTGTTCTATTTCCAGTTCTAATTGTTGCTTCCTGACCTGCATACAAGTTTATCAAGAGGCAAGTCAGGTTGTCTGGTATTCCCTGAAATCTCTTTCAGAATTTCCCAAAGTTTATTGTGATCCACATAGTCAAAGTCTCAATAAAACCGAAGTAGATCTTTTGGAACTCTCTTGGTTTTTCAATGATGCAGCAGATGTTGGCAATTTGATCTTGGTTGCTCTGCCTTTTGGAAAACCAACTCGAATAGCTGGAAGTTCCTGGTTGCTGTATTGCTGAAGCATGGCTTGGATAATTTTGCCCATTAATTTAGTAGCATATGAGATGAGTGCAACTGTGTAGTAGTTGGAGAATTCTTTGGCATTGCCTTTCTTTGGGATTGGAGTGAAAACTGCCCCTTTCCAGTCCTGTGGCCAGTGCTGAATTTTCCACATTTGGTGCCATGTTAAGTGCAACCCTTTCATAGCATGGTCCTTTGGGATTTGAACTAGCTCAATTGGAATTCTATCCCCTCCACTAGCTTTCTTTGTAGTGATGCTTCCTAAGACCCACTTGAGTGTACATTCCTGGATGTCTGCTTCTAGGTGAATGATCACATCATCGTGATTATGTACAGTTCTTCTGTGTATTTTTGCTACCTCTTCTTAATATCTTCTGCTTCTGTTGGGCCCATACGACTTCTGTCCTTTATTCAGCCCATCTTTGCAAGAAATGTTTGCTTGGTATCTCTAAGTTTTTGACGAGATCCCTAGTCTTTCGCATTCTATTGTTTCCTCTATTTCTTTAGTGCAGTGGGTGTGGCACAATTCAAAGGCTCTCTTCCCACTCAGGTCAGTCATCGTCAATAAGTGGTACCAACCAGTGTCCAGTGCTGTGACATATGACCAAGTTCAATTCTTCCTTAACGAAGTGACTAAATAAAACATCCCGGAGTTTATCAATACACAGTGTTCCATGGCTGCCCCTGGATTCGAGTACTTCCTCACCCACTCCAGGTTAACATAGTCCTTTATCACCATCCATTGCTTCAGTACACTGACAGTCTTCAAATGCTTCTACATTAATCCTAGTGTAAAACTTCTAGTAGTTATAAACGGCCAGTGTTTTACTTTGCAGCACGACCCAATGGCTTCTTCATGCGCACCCATACACCAACTCCGTAGTTTGTCGCCATCTAGTGTATACATGAAGTGACATGCTTCAAGAGCTTCCTCATCCACCCCAGATCTAGACAGTCAGTCTGTCGTCTCCATACAAGCGTTTCAGTGCTGTGACATGATTTGAAATGTTGTCTGTGCACACTGAGGCATACACAGCCAGCAGTTCACCATGCTCCAGTGTTTCAGGACTTTGATAAGATTAAATATGTTCTTGGTCCCACTAACGTCAATACACTCACCGTTTATAACCATCTTGTTTCACTGCTGTGACATAATGTCAACTGCTTCTTCATCCATTCCTGTGTCAAACGAACTCAGTAGCTTTTTCCCCATCTAGTGCTAGTGTTCAGTACTATGAAATGATTCTGAAGCCTCTGTGTCCATTCCGGCTCAAACATAGTCCATATTCTCAACCAGTGCTTCAGTGATGTCACATGCTTCAAGTGCTTTCTTCATTCACTCCATATCAAGTACATGCAGTCGTTCATAAGCATGCAATGTTTCAGTTGTGCGACATGCTTCAAATGGTTCTCTAATCCACTTGAGCTGAAACATACCCAGTAGCTTATGACCATTGGTGTTTCAGTGCTGCGACATGTTTCAAGTCCTTCTTCTTCTACGCCATGCTGAACGCATGCAATAGTTTATCACCATCAGTTGTTTCAGTTCTGTTACATTCTTCAAGTCTTGTTTCGTATACTCTGGTTCAAATACACCTAGAAGTTGTTCACCATCAACTGTTGAGTTCTGTGATATGTCTCAATTGTTTCTGTACATACCAGTTCATAAACACGCATACATTTTTCTCCATATTGTGTTTTAGGGCTGTCATACGGTTAAATGAGTCCCGTTCTTACCCCAGGTCAAATACACCCAGTATTCATCAACATCCAGTCTTTCAGCTACGTGATACAGTTCAAGTGCTTCAGCATCCATTCTTGGAAGACACAGCCGATAATTTGTCAAATTCCAGTGCTTCAGTGCTGTGAATTTTTTAAGTGTTTCTGCATCCAAATAGCTCAGGCAAGACTAAGAGATTGTAACTATCACTGGTTCAGTTTTATGACATGGCTTAAGCGCATCTCCATCTACATTAGCTGGAACGCACTCAATAATTACCACCATGCTGTAACTCATAGGTAAAACATTCTTGGAACGTTTCTTTTTCTACTGTGGGTCAAGCACACCGAGGAGTTTTTCTCCAGTCAGTGTTTCAGTGCTGTGACAACTTCCACTGCTTCTTTGTGTACTACAGGTCAGCACACCAAGTGTCTTGTAACTACTAGCTTGCACTCTAGAGAACACACCTCTCTTCTACTGAGACTGAGATGTAGAGCATGCATCTCACCACTATTAAGACCCCATTCTAAGCACACATGCCACTTCTGCAGTGGCTAAACTCTGGAGGAAATGTGACAACACTATTGACCCTGAATTCTAGAACACACATCTTACCATTGCTGAATCAGTGTTCTACAGAAGGCTTAGCACAACTACTGAGCTTGCACTCTGAAAGTATCATCCTACCTCTACTGAGTCAACATTATATGCCATACATGTTCCAACTTCTGAGTTTGCACTATGGAATACACATTATGCCACTACTGAGCAAGCTCTAGTGTACACATGACAACGTACTGATCCCCACATCAAAGGGTAATGCTGAAAATTTGTCAAAGTACTGCACTCTTGTGCTCATTTCACATACTAAGCAAGATAAGGCTCAAAATCCTTTGTGCTAGGCTTCAAAGTATTTGAACCAAGAACTTCCAAATATATGCGATGGATTTAGAAAAGGCAGAGGAATGAGGGCTTATACTGCCCACGTTCATTGCCTCCTAGAGAAAGTAGGAAGTCAAGAGATACCTGGAATAACAAGCAAGTTGGACCTTGGAGTACATATGAAGTATGGCAAAGGCTAACAGAATTCCCTAAGAGAACTCACCATTCATAGAAAACACCCTCTTCCAACAACACAAGAGATGACTCTTGAGATGGTCAATGCTGAAATCAGATTGATTCGGTCCTTTGTAGCTGAAGATGGAGAAGCTCTATGCAATCAGAAAAAAAAAAAAGAAAAACAAAAACACAAGACTGAGCAGTGAGATGGCTCAGATCAGGAATGCCTTAAAGAAAACTTCAGACTTAAGTTTAAGAAAGTATGGAAAACCACTAGACCATTTGGGTTGGCCAAAATCAGTCTCTTATGATTATGCAGTGGATGTGACAAATAGATTTGAGGGATTAGATCTTATAGACAGACTGCTTGGAGACTATGGACCAAGGGTCATGACATTCTGCATGAGACAATGAACAAAACCTACCCAAGAAAAAGAAATGCAAAAAGGCAAAAGGTTTTTCTGAGGAGGGCTTACAAATAACTTAGAAAAGAAGAGAAGCTAAAGGCATAGGAGAAAAAGAAAGATAATCCATTTGAATGCAGTTTTCTTAAGAATAGCATGGAGAGATAAGAAAAGCCTTCCTCAGGGATCAATGCAAAGAAGCAGAGAAACACAATAGGATGGCAAAGAACAGAGATTACCTCAGGAATGATACAGATACCAAGGGAACATTTCATGCAAAGATGGGCACAATAAAGGAGACAAAATATATGGACCTAACAGAAGCAGATATATTAAGAAGTGGTGGCAAGAATACACAGAAGAACTGAACTTAAAAAAAAAAAAAAAAAGGAAGAAGAAAAAGAAGATCTTAATGACCCACATAACCGTGAAGGTGTCTTTACTCACCCAGAACCAGACATCCTGCAATGTGAAGTCAAGCAGCCCTTAGTACATAACTATGAATAAAGTTACTAGAGGTAATGTGTTTCCAGTTGTGGAATTTCAAGTCCTACCAGATTATGACATTACAATCCTGCACGCAATATGCCAGCGAATTTGAAAAGCTCGGCACTGGCCGCCGAACTTGGAAAGGTTAGTTTAAACTCCAATCCTCAAGAAAAGCTAGGCCAAAGATTGTTTAAACTAACACACAATTGCACACATCTCACATGTAAGCACAGTCATGTTCAAAGTTCTTCAAGCTAGGCTTCAGCAGTACATGAACCGAGAACTTCCAGATGTTAAAGCTGGATTTAGAAAAGTCAGAGAAACCAGAGATCAAATTGTCAGCATCCATTGGATCAGAGAAAAAGCAAAGGAGTTCAAGAAAAACATCGACTTCTGATTTGGACTATGCCAAAGGTTTTGACTGTGTGGATGACAACAAGCTATGGGAAATTCCTGGAAAGATGCAAATACCAGACCTCTTTAGCTGCCTGCTGAGAAATCTGTAGGCATGTCAAGAAGCAACACTTGGACATAGAACAATGCGCTAGCTTCAAATTGGGAAAGGAGCACATCAAGGCTGTATATTGTCATGTGGCTTATTTAACTTATATTCAGCACGTCATGTGAAATGCCAGGCTGGATGAAGCCCAACTAGAATCAAGATTGCTTGGAGAACTATCAATAACCACAGATTTGCAGTTGACACCACATATATGACAGAAAGTGGAGAATAAATAAAGAGCGTATTGATGGAAAGAAAGAAGAGAGTGAAGAACCTTGCTTAAAACTCAATGTTGAAACCATGAAGATCATGGCATCTGGCCCCGTGACTTCACATCAAATAGGGAAATCACGGGGAAAAATGGAAACAGTGATAGACTTTATTTTCTCGGGCTCCAAAATCACTGCAGATGGTGAGGGCAGCTGCGGAATTAAAAGGTGCTAGATCCTATGAAGAAAAGCTGTAACCACCTAAAGAGCATATGCAAAAGCAGAGGCATTACTTTGCAATTAATGGTCTATCAGGTCATACCTATGGAGTTTTCATTACTCATGTATGGATGGGAGAGTTGGACTATACAGGAAGTTGCGCATGGAATCATTGATGATTTTGAACTGTGGTGTTGGAGAAGACTCTTGCGAGTCCCTTGGACTGCAAGGAGATCAAAGCAGTCAATCCTGATGGAAATCAGCCCTGAATATTCATTGGAAGTACTTTTGCTGCAGCTGAAACTCTGGTACTTTCGCCACCCGATGCAAAGAGCTAACTATAGGAAAAGACCCTGATGCTGGGAAAGCTTGAGTGCAGAAGGAGAAGAGCCTAGCAGACGATGAGATGGTTGGATGGTACAACTAATTTGAGGCACATGACTTTGAGCAAACTCTGGGAGTTAGTGATGGACAGTGAGGCGTGGTGTGCTGCATAATAAGGAACGTAACATGCCTTATTATGTTGCAGAGAGTTACTATGCCTGAGCAACAGAACAACAGCAGAATCAACCATTTCAGTAAGAAGTGAAGACACAACTTACAGGAAGATGCTCAGAGAAAAATAGAGAAACAATATCAATCCACTTCTCATGCAGCCATTTTTCCTCTTATTGAAACAAGGTTTTTCCATATTGAAATATGGCTTTCCTGAAGTATGTGAATTCTAACTTGTTTTTTCACCTCAGAGAGGTGTGTTGATGAAGTCACGATGCACAGAGAACATGGCCGTTCTCACAGATTCCCTTAATAAAATCATGATGTACTTAAGGAGCTGGGGCTATTTTTTCCATGGGAATAAATATTTTGATGAGGAACTCTTTAATTCTTTAGAAAATGTTAATTACCATAATCAAATTTGTTTGGAATATTTGTAGTCTTTCCTTTGGTATCAGAAGATACTGCAGCCCTGACAATAAGGCAGGGTTTTCCAACCAAAAGCCTGAAACAGAGCAGCTCACCACACTCTAAAAGCACATTAGAAAAGTGGTAATTTGCTATTCAAATCAGTGAGCATTATACCCAAGTGAAAGAATGGCTAAAAGAGCTTGAAGAACATCACTAGAGCCTGCTAAAGGAAATCAATATGGGATTAATGGTATGAAAGGTTAGAGTAGATGAAACTTGAATTATAGTAATGGAAAATATAGTATAAGTTTCCTAGCATGTGGGCAGAATGAGAAGTCTCCTCAGAAACTAACACAAACAAAACAAATCTACACATTCTTTCAGAAAATCCAAATGGCTTCAGAATGAAATATAAAGGTGCAGGAGAGATAGCTAAGAGCTTAAGTGGATATATGGATACTCGAATTATTTGACCAACATGATGTTTCATAGGCTTTTCGGCATTCACACCACAAATGTGAACTCTGATGGCTGGGATACCCTTACCTCTCATCCTGCTGAACTATTGCCTAGAATATTTTTATTCTGTGATAGATTTCTTCTAATCAGTATCATTCTATCACGTTTTGAAAAATTAGTATTTTTGCACTTTCAACATGCAAATTATATTTGCTTGTTGCTAAATATATGTAACTAACTTCTCTGCTAAACTCACTGGTTTTTGTTTGTTTGTTTGTTTGTTTTTTTGCCCTTTAAGGTCTTATTTATGAATTTATTTTTCCATTTTATTTATTTTTTTCTTTAATTTTTATTTTTACTTTATTTTTCTTTACAACACTGTATTGGTTTTCCCATACATTGACATGAATATTTGTTATTGTTAAAACTGCATTTATTTTGGCAGGGCCAGGTAGTCATGGATGTTCAAGGGCTTTCTGTAGCTGAGGCAAGTGGTATGGTGCACTTCACTATGCTGCATAACCTTCCCATTGTGATGTTTCTTTTGCTGGAGAACACTGGCTCTAGTTTCGGCACATGAGCTCCTGAGCTGTGGCCCATGAGCTTAGTTACACTTCAGCATGTGGGATCTTCCCAGACAAGAATCACTGGGAGGCTGACTATTAATCGATGGATCACTAGGATAGTTCAACACAGACTATATAGGCTGGAAGGTTGATACCGTACATATGAAAGCCAAGAAGTACTTAAGTAGATACTGTTTTTCTTTGGGGTATTCTCCTGGTGGCTCATTGGTAAAGAGTACACTTCCCAATGTAGATGACCCAGGGTTGAGAAATCCCTGAGTTGGGAAGATAGATCTTCTGGAAGAGAGAATGAAAACCAGACTCAGTATTCTTGCCTGGGAAAACCCACGGGCAGAGGAGCCTGGTGGTCTATGGTCCATGGAGATGAAGAGACGGAAATGACTTAGCAGCTAATCATGACCACCAACACCGTGTTGTTTGGCAGATAAAGTAGGTAGTTTGTTTAAATGTCCTTGGCCTGCAATGACTGAAAATTAGTCAGTGCTTTTGATTATTAAAAGTATGCATGAGTAAAAGGCATTTTTATTTTATTGTGTGTAAAAATCCCTTTCAATGTTGACTGTAAATTGTTATAATGTATTGCCAGAGAATTTAGCCAGTCATTATATACATTAATTTGGTTCTCTTTTGAAGCCATGTCTCACAACAGCAAGTGATTTCGATTATGTTCTTGCTTTGGTATCCGTCTTGAATTGGGTTTTATTTATTTATTTATTTGAAAGCAGCATTTCAGTAGGTTTCAATAATTTATTTAATCATTTCATAGTTTCTACGAGAACAACTAGCTTCTAAAAAGGGAAATGACACTCCATTTCTCTTCTGATCTTATAGGGAAAAGAGAGTAATAAAGTTCATTGCTTTATGGTGGTTTTTTTTTTTCAGGGTTAACATGCTCTTTCTAAGGAACACTTCCAAATTTCAAGGTTTTCAAGGATTTCTTAAAAATATATTTTGGTTTCTGGTCTGCTCATTCTCACAGTCGTGTCTGGTTCTTTGTGAGTGTCTGGAATATAGCCCGTCAAGCTCCTCTGTCCAAGGGGGTTCTTCAGGCAAGAATACTGGAGTGGGTTGTTAGGCCAGTCTTCCAGTGGCTCTCTCATAGCAGATGGATTGTTTGCTATCTAACCACCAGGGAAACCTAAAGAACCCTGGAGGGAGTGGCCTGTTGCTTCTCCAGAGCATCCTCCCAAACCAGAAATCAAACTGGGGTCTCCTGCATTGCATCAGATTCTTAGGCAGCTTACCTCCCAGGGAAGCCCTGGTTTCTGCTAAAAAGTGCCAATTGTCATTCCTTAGTATGTGGACTCACTGATCATATGTCATGATTAAATAGGAGACAACTTTCAGTACGAAGTTTGAAGAAAATTATGCCATAATGATAAAAATACCCAATAAATTATATATACTAAAATTAGGAGAAAAATGAAAATAAACTCAAGGACCATAGCCTGGGAAATGGTCTTCCGTACAGTTTAAAGAGGAGTGTTCTGAAGCTGTAGGGGCAGAGCCAGGACACAGAGAAAATTCTTTAAAGTTGAAAGTACATGAATGAAACATATCTCGTGGGAAAAGGATCCTGTTAACCACAAAATACAGGTCTGACAAGAGTGATGTTAGTGTTTTCCTAGGCGAGAATCTGGAATCATTACACTTCTTAATTATCTTCACTAACTAGGAACACATAACTCCAAAGCACAGAAATGCACAATCTCATTTTCATATCCTGACTTCCCCAGAGGGTACACTGATGAAAGACAACTGCAACAGATTTTTACTTTCCCATTCCAGTGAATACCCAGTGACTCTCCTCCATGGTTAAAGCAGATGTACAATATGTGTTTCCCAGGTCAAAAATAGGCTGTCTAGCATAAAGTTCAAGCAAAACTATATCTAGCCAGAATGTTCACTAATACTTAGTAGGTGAAAAGGCCTTCCCTCAGTATGAAAATCAATTCTGAACATTTTATTTCTGAAGAGAAACTCTTTTCTGTTTCTTTGTTTACAGTCACTTTATTTATTTATATTGTACTTTACAATAGTGCATTGGTTTTGTCAGACACCAACATGAACCCTCCACGGGTGTAGACGTGTTCCCAATCCTAAACCCCCTCCCTCCGCCCTCCCCTTACCATCCCTCTGGGTCAACCCCGTGCAACAGTCCCAAGCATCCTCTCCTACACTGAAGCTAGACTGGCGATTCTTTTCTTATATGACATTATACATGTTTCAATGCCATTCTCGCAAATCATCCCACCCTCTCCCTTTCCCACAGAGTCCAAAAGACTGTTCTATTCATCTGTGTCTCTTTTGCTGTCTCGCATACAGGTTTATCGTTACCATCTTTCTAAATTCCCTATGTTTACAGTCACTTTAACTGTATTCCATCACTCCAACATTGGATACACAGACTGGGGCCTCTACCTCTGCCACCAACAGTCCCTAGCTTCAGTTCCGTTCAGTTCAGTTCCGTTCAGTCACTCAGTTGTGTCTGACTCTTTGTGACCCCATGAAATGCAGCACGCCAGGCCTCCCTGTCCGTCACCAACTCCCGAAGTTCACTCAGACTCACGTCCATCGAGTCAGCGATGCCATCCAGCCATCTCATCCTCTGTTGTCTCCTTCTCCTCCTGCCCCCAATCCCTCCCAGCATCAGAGTTCTTTTCCAATGAGTCAACTCTTCACATGAGGTGTCCAAACTACTGGAGTTTCCGCTTTAGCATCATTCCTTCCAAAGATGTCCCAGGGCTGATCTCCTTCAGAATGGACTGGTTGAATCTCCTCGCAGTCCAAGGCACTCTCAAGAGTCTTCTCCAGCACCATAGTTCAAAAGCATCAATTCTTCGGTGCTCAGCTTTCTTCACAGTCCAACTCACATCCATACATGACCCAGGAAACACCATAGCCTTGACTAGACGGACCTTAGTCGGTAAAGTAATGTTTCTGCTTTTGAACATGCTATCTAGGTTAGTCATAACTTTTCCTTCAAGGAGTAAGCATCTTTTAATTTCATGGCTGCAGTCACCATCTGCAGGGATTTTGGAGCCCCAAAAGTAAACTCTGACACTGTTTCCACTGTTTCCCCATCTATTTCCCATGAAGTGATGGGACCAGAAGCCATGATCTTCATTTTCTGAAAGGTGAGCTTTAAGCCAACTTTTTCACTCTCCTCTTTCACTTGCATCAAGAGGCTTTTTAGTTCCTCTTCACTTTCTGCCATAAGGGTGGTGTCATCTGCGTATCGGAGGTTCTTGAAATTTCTCCCAGTTATCTTGATTCCAGCTTGTGTTTCGTCCAGTCTAGCATTTCTCATGATGTACTATGCATAGACGTTAAATAAGCAGGGTGACATTATACAGCCTGATGTACTCCTTTTCCTATTTGGAACCAGTCTGTTTTTCCATGTCCAGTTCTAAATGTTGCTTTCTCAACTGCACATAGATTTCTCAAGAGGCAGGTCAGGCATGGTCACCAATAACAATGAAAACGCAAGTTGTTTCAGAGTTCTCTCATCATGCATTAAAACAGCTGAATATGTATGTTTAATGATGAAATTTGTACCAGTATTATTTACCATATTTTTATAGATGTTTTAAACATATGATAATACTCGACTAAAGTGAAAGTGGAGTCGTTCAGTCGCGCCCGACCGACCCTTTGCGACCCCATGGACTGTAGCCTTACAGGCTCCTCCATCTATAGGATTCTCAGGCAGGAATACTGGAATGGGTTGTCATTTCCTTCTCCAGGGGATCTTCCTAACCCAGGATTAGAACCCAGGGCTCCATTTCAAGCAGACATTTTACCCTCTGAGCCACCACGGAAGCCCAATACTCTACTGATGTTGTAATGCATTCTAAAGCACACGAGAAATATGAAATCAAAAAAGATTAGAAAAATGTTGAAACATCACTAAATGTTTTTACAATGCTTCTGTTCCAGTTTTGCTAGCATTTATCGGAGGCTATAATAATATAACTACATTTTTATTTTTTGTATTTATGATGTTTTTGTCATCATCTTTTATGTATTTGGAGTTATGAATGATGTCAATGTTAAAATGAACATCTTAAAGACATCAGTTAAATCTAGGCTTAAAAACAAGCAAAAAAAAAAGCACCAGTTTTATTTGAAAAAGTACCAGTTGCAAATCTGAAGGTATAAAATGGTTATATACAAAGAAAGAATCTAGTAATGAAATGTGTATTGGGTAGATGTCTATTTCGTGATGACTTTGTAGTTTATAGGTCGTTTGTAAAGCTGACAACATATTTCGTAGAAGTGCTGTCATCTCTCTAACGTTTTGTTTAGTTTTGCCGAAGATTCCTTGTGGCTAAATTAATACTGTGGAGATACAACTGACACTTACTTTCTTTGGTAAGAATGTAAAATGCACCAGTTGCATAGTGTGTTATTTGAGACCTGAAGGTTGTCAGCACTGAGCTGGGGTTGAAGGCAAGGAATCTAACCAAAGGGAATACTTAAATACCAAGCCCCACAGAGGTAAGCCTGTCCTTAGAAGGAAAAGAGAATAGCTTTCTGGAGCTGTGACTAAGCACGTTTAAGGTAATTACTGATCATTATGATCCCGTTGCCATTTCCTTTATTGTTTTGGGTTTGGGTTTAAACACCCTTTTTGTGTTTCCTGTGTGCAGAATATCCTTTAGCATTTGTTGGAGAGCTGGTTTAGCGGTGCTGAGTTCTCTCAGCTTTTGCTTGTCTGTAAAGCTTCTGATTTCTCCTTCGTGTTTGAATGAGATCCTTGCTGGGTACAGTAATCTGGGTTGTAGGTTATTCTCTTTCTTCACTTTAAGTATATCTTGCCATTCCTTCCTGGCCTGAAGAGTTTCTTTGGAAAGATCAGCTGTTACCGTTATGGGAATCCCCTCATGTGTTATTTCCTGTTTTTCCCATGCTGCTTTTAATATTTGTTCTCGTGTTTGCTCTTTGTTAATTTGATTAATATGTGTCTTGGGGTGTTTTGCCTTGGGTTTATCCTGTTTGGGAGTCTCTGGTTTTCTTGGGACTGGTGATTATTTCCATGCCCACTGTAGGGAGGTTTTCAACTATTGTCGCCTGGAGGATTTTCTCATGGTCTTTCTTTTGGTCTTCTTCTTCTGGGACTCCTATAATTCAAATGTTGGAGCGTTTCATATTGTCCTGGAGGTCTCTGAGATTGTCCTCATTTCTTTTAACTCATTTTTCTTGTTTCCTCTCTGATTCATTTATTTCTACCATTCTATTTCACTAATCATATCTTCTGCCTCTGTTACTCTACTATTTGTTGCCTCCAGAGTGTTTCTGATCTCATTTATTGAGTCATTCATTATCTATTGACTCGTTGTTATTCTTCTAGGTCCTTGTTAAACCTTTCTTGCATCTTCTCAATCCTTGTCTCCAGGCTATTTATCTGTGATTCCATTTTGATTTCAAGATTTTGTATCACTTTCAGTATCAATATCTGGAATCCTTTCTCAGGTAGATTCCCTATCTCTTCCTCTTTTGTTTGATTTGGTGGGCATTTCTCCTGTTCTTTACCTGCTGAGTATCCCTCTGTCTCTTCATCTTGGTTCTATTGCTGCGTTTGGGGTGGCCTTTCTATATTCTGGGAATTTGTGGAGTTCTCTTCATTATGGAGTTTCTCCACTGTGGGTGGGGTTGTATCAGTGGCTTGTCAAGATTTCTTGGTTCGGGAGGCTTGTGTTGGAGTTCTGGTGGGTGAGGCTGGATTTCTTCTTTCTGGAGTGCAATGGAGTGACCAGTAATGTGTTATGAGACGCCAATGGTTTTGGAGTAACTTTGAGCTGCCTGTATATTGAAGCTCAGGGCTGTGTTCCTGTGTCGCTGGAGAATTTGCATGGTGTGTCTGACTCTGGAACTTGTTGGCCCTTGGGTGGTGCTTGGTTTCAGTGTAGGTATGGAGGCATTTGATGAGCTGCTATCAATTAATGTTCCTGGAGTCAGGACTTGTCTGATGTTCTCAGGGTTTGGACTTAAGCCTCCTGCTTCTGGTTTTCAGTTTTATTTTTACAGTAGCCTCAAGACTTCTCCACCTATACAGCACCAATGATAAGATATCTAGGTTAAAGATGAAAGGTTTACCCACAGTGAGGGGCAACCAGAGAGGTTCACTGAGTTACATGGAGGAGAGAAGAGGGAGGGGTAGTTAGAGGTGACTGGAATGAGATGAGGTGGGATCAAAAGAGGAGAGAGAGAGAAAAAAATAAAAAGAGGAGAGAGCAAGCTAGCCAGCAATGACATCCTTATGTGTGCTCCAACGTCTGGACCACTCAGAGGTATTCACGGAGTTATACAGGGAAGAGGAGAGGGAGGAAGTAGACAGAGGTGGCCAGTAGGATAAAAGAGGGAAATGAAAAGCAGAGAGACAGATCCAGCCAGTGACCAGTTCCTGAAGTGTTCTCCACCGTCTGGAACACGGAGATTCACAGAATTGGGTAGAGAAGAGAAGGGGGAGGGAAGAGACAGAGGCCACCTGGTGGAGAAAAAGGAGTGTCCAAAGGAGGAGAGAGTGGTCAAGCCAGTAATCTCGCTCTCAGGTAAAATTGGGTAGTGAAGTTTGGGTTTTTAAATGTACAAAATTGACAACAAATACCAAAAAGCAAAGATTAAAAATCTAGAATAGAGGTTGGATGTTAAAAAATGCAATATTAAGGAAAAGAAGAAGAAGAAAAAAAAGCCACAAGAACTATTAAAACAACAACAACAACCACACAAAGACTATATACAGTGTTTGCTTTAAAAAATAGGTTTCTTTTTAAATAAGAGGAGGTTATAAGAATAAAAATTAAAGGATAAATACAGGACTTAAATATTTTTAAAAGTTAAAAAAAGAAGAAGAAGAAAAAGAAAAGAAGAAAAAACTACCACACAACAACATCAGCGAAAAAGAAAAAAAGAAAAAGAAATGGTCATAAAAATAGTAAAGATATTTCTGGCCCTTTCTCTGGTGTTGTGGGCAGTGTGGGGTTATTTCCAAGGCGGTTCACTCCATTAAATTTCTTCTGTTTGCTGGTCTCTTCAGTGTCTGATTTCTGTCCTCTTAAGGGGGGGGGGGCATGGTGGACACTTTTTATTTATTTTTTTATTTTTGGCTCCGTTGTTCAGTTGCGCTGTGGGGAGGGAGGGATGCTGCAAACAAATAACACCTGCGTGTGCTTTCAGCGTCTCAGACCCACTGGGCCTGCCCCTGCTCACGATGCACACCGCTCATGCTCTACGTTGCTCCAGGGTCTGAGGCCGGCCCTAGGCTGCACGCACCTCCCAGGTCTAAGCCGAACTCAGGTTCGGTGCTCAGGTAAGCCCTCAGAGGCACAGATTCGGTTGGGACTGCCTTTTGTGTCCTTCTGACGTCCGAGTAGCTCAGGTGGGTGGTGAGCGCGGTCACGGTGACTTATCGCCTTTCCCGTGTCCGCTGCTAGTTTTCTGGATGTACCACTGGTGCCCCTTGTGAGGTGGATGGTGACTGTCCAGAACCCCCAGAAGCCTTAGCAAAGAAGCCTGCTTGCAGTTTTGTAGGTAAAGTCTCTCCCGGGCTGTGATCACCCCCTTCCAGCCCATACGGTTCTGGCTGCCAGTCACCGGCGGGGAATGGTCTGTAACTGGCTATTTCTGTTCCATCCTTTGTTCTGTGTGTGGTTCTGGTGGTGTTTTATGTTCGGGCTTTTCACATGGTAGCTATCCCACAGTCTAGTTTGCTAGTGCAGGTTCATTCGTTGTGGTTATGTGCGGGGCGTTCCTGCCTGATTCTTAAAAAGCACTGCAGCCCACGCCTCCTGCACCTCCCTGCCCTGCCCCCACTTGCTAGTGTCGGATGCAGGCGTCTGTGCTGCTTTTCTGCTGGGGGAGTTACTGTTGGGCTTGTAATCTGTTGGTTTTAATTATATATTTATGTTTCCTTCCTGCTACGTTGCCCTCTGTGCTTCCAAAGCTCGCCACAGACTCGGCAGGGAGAGTGTTTCTTGGTGTTTGGAAACCCCTCTTCTTAAGATTCCCTTCCCGGAACGGGATTCCCTTCCCGGGATGGAGCTCCCTTCCTACCTCCTTTGTCTCTTTTCTCATCGATAGCTTTTTCCTGGCCATCACTTTCAGGCTGTATGTGTCCCTAGGTATGAGATGGTTTTCTTGCAGACAGTATATTCTTGTATGCATTCACCCAATCTTTGCCTTTTCATTGGAGCATTTAGCCCATTTCTGTTTAAGGTAGTTGTTGATAAGTATGATCTTCTTACCATTTACTATATATTTTGTGGCTTTGTTTTTATAAGCTTTTCTGTTTCCTATCTAGAGAAGATCCTTCAGCATTTGCTGAAGTGCTGGTTTGGTGGTTCTGAACACTAACTGCTTTTGTTTGTCTGTAAAGCTCTTGTTTTGTCTTTTGAATGAGAATACTATCCTTGTTGGATAGAGTAATTTTGGCTTTAGGCTTTTGCCTTTCAGCAATTTAGGTACATCCTGCCATTCCCTTCTAAGCTGAAGAGTTTCTATTGTAAGATCAGCTGTTATCCTTATGGGGATTCCCTTCTATGTTATTTGTTGTCATTCCGTTGTTACCTTGAATATTTGTTCATTGTGTATATTTATTTGTTTGTTTGTTTGTTTGTTTGTTTGATTAATGTGTCTTTTGACATGTTGTGTCTTGGTTTTCCCCCTATGGGACACACTGGGATTTTTCATTTTAGTTGTCTGTTCTTTTTCCCATTTCAGGGAAGTTTTTAACTATTTCCTCCTCAAATATTTTCTCATGCCCTTTCCTTTTGTCTTCTTTCTCTGAGAAACCTATGATTTAAATATGGGGGCATTTAACCTTGTCCCATAGGTCTCTGTGATTGTCTTCATTTCTCTCTTGCTTTTTTTTTTTTCCTGCTCTGCTTCATTTATTTCCCATATCCGAACTTCCAGCTCACTTAGTCTTTCTTCTGCCTCAGTTACAGTACTGTTCCTGTTGTCCAGAGTGATTTCTATCTCAGTTATGTCATCGCTCATTATTGATTGACTACTCATGATTTCTTCCAGGTCCATTTAAAACACCCCTTTCATCTTCTCAATCCATGCCTGAAGTCTATTTATCTGTCGATCCATTTGTTTCCAAGACATTGACTATTATTGTGCTGAACTGTTTTTCCTGTAGACTTCCTACCTCCTCCTCTTTCACTGGTTTGTTGATTTTCATTGTATTCCTTCATCTGCTGGATATGTCTCTGCCTTTTCATGTTGTTTCGATGAGTGTCTTCGAGGTCTATTTTCTGCACACCGGAGGGCCATCATTGCTATTAATTGGGTGGTCTCCTCCAAGTGAATGTGGTGGGACCAGTGGCTTGTGTAAGTTTTCTTGTTGAGAGAACTTTTTCTTGTTGTTGTTAAAGAGGATGGCTGTTGATCTCACTTGTTCTGAGAGTCCATGCAGTGTCCATTAGGGACTTAGAAGGCTCTTTTACGGCTTCGATTCCAGATGAGCTACTTCAAATCCTCGAAGACGATGCTGTGAAAGTGATGTACTCAATAAGACAAGAAATTTGAAAATCTCAGCTGTGGCTCAGTTGGAAATGGTCAGTTGTCATTCCAGTCTCGAAAAAGGCAATGTCAACGAATGCTCAAACTACCATGCAATTTTACTCATCTCACATGCTAACAAAGAAATGCTCAAAATTCTCCAAGCCAGGCTTCAGCAATATGTGAACCATGAACTCCCAGATATTCAATCTTGTTTTAGAAAATACAGAGGAACCAAAGATCAAATTCCCAACATCTGCTGGATCTTCGCAAAAAAGCAAGCAAGTTCCAGAAAAACATCTAGTTCTGCTTTACTGAGTATGCCAAAGCCTTTGAGTGTACGGATCAAAATAAACTGTGGAAAATTCTGAAAGAGGCGGTAGTACCACACCAGCAGATCTGCCTCTTAAGAAGCCTGTATACAGTTCAGGAAGCAACAGTTAGAACTGGACATTGAATAACAGACTGGTTCCAAATAGGAAAAGCAGCACCTCAAGGGTATATATTGTCACCCTGCTTATTTAACTTCTATGCAGAGAAATGTGTGGCTGGAAGAAATGCAAACGGGAATCAAGACTGCCAGGAGAAATGTCAAAAACTTCAGATATGTAGATGACACCCCCCCCCCCTTATGGCAGAAACTAAAGAGAGACTGAAGAGTCTCTTGATGAAAGTGAAAGAGGAAAGTGAAGAAGTGGGCTTAAAGCTCTACATTAGGAAACCTGAGATGGCATCCTGTCGCATCACTGCATGACAAATAGATGGGAAAACATTGGAAATGGTGGCAGACTGTTTTTTGGGGGGAGGGGGGGCTCCAAAATCACTGAAGATACTGACTGAAGCCATGAAATTAAAAGACACTTACTCTTCCTAGACAGCATAAAACAAGACCAGAGGCTGACTGTAGCTCAGATCATGAAATCTGTATTGCCAAATTCAGACTTAAATTGAAGAAAGGAGGAACAAACCACTAAACCATTCAGGAATGACCTATCTCAAATCCCTTATGATTACACAGTGTAAGTGAGAAATAAATGTAAGGGACTAGATCTGGTAGAATGCCTGATGAACTATGGACGGAGGTTCATGACATTGTAAAGGAGACAGGGATCAAAACAATTCCCAAGAAAAAAGAAATGCAAAAAGGCAAAATGGCTACCTGAGGAGGCCTTACAATTAGCTGTGAAATGAAGAGAAATGAAGCCAAAGGAGAGAAGGAAAGATATACCTATTTGAACACAGAGTTCCAAGGAGAGAGAAGAAAGCCTTCCTCGGTGATCAGTGCCAAGAAATAAAGCAAAGCAATAAAGCAAAGCAATGCAATGGGGAAGACTAAAGATTTCTTCAAGAAAACCGGAGATACCAAGGGGGCATTTCATGCAAAGATGGGCACTATTAAGGACATAAATGGTATGGACCTAACAGAAGCAATAGGTATTAAGACGAGGTGGCAAAGAATACACAGAAGAACTGTACATCAAAGATCTTCACAACCCAAATAATCATGACGATGTGATCACTCACCTACATCCAGATACTTGGAATGTGAAGTCAAGTGGGCCTTAAGAAGCATCACTATGAACAAAGTGAGTGGAAGTGATAGAATTCCAGTTGAGCTATTTGAAATCCTAAACGATTATGCTGCGGAAGTGCTTCACTCAATATGTCAGCAAATTTAAAAAACTAAGCAGCGGCTCAGGACTGGGAAAGGTCAGTCTTCATTTCAATCCCAAACAAAGGCAATGCCAAAGAATGCTCAAACTACTGCACAATTGCACTCTTCTCACACACTAGTAGAGTAATGCACAAAAATATCCAAGCCAAGCTTCAGCAATACACGAACCATAAACTTCCAGATGTTCAAGCTGGTTTTGGACAAGTCAGAGGAACCAGAGATCAAATGAGTGTATGCACCACTACTTCTGATGATGCATGCAGCAACTACTGAGGTTGAAATCACGAGTTTGCATTCTGCTTTTACTAAGAATTGAATTAGGACAGGTGCACTACTTAGCTTGCACTCTGGCACATACATTACAACTCTAGAGCATAAGGATCACAACCACGTGTGTCTGCACTCCGGACCTGGCATGCGGCAACGACTGAAAATGCAAGAAACTTTTCACAGTTACTGACCCCTGATTTGAAACCACTGCTGCCGCTGCTGCTAAGTCACTTCAGTCGTGTCCGACTCTGTGTGACCGCATAGATAGCAGCCCACCAGGCTCCCCTGTCCCTGGGATTCTTGGGGCAAGAATACTGGAGTGCGTTGCCACTTCCTTCTCCAATGCATGCATGCATGCTAAGTCGCTTTAGTCTTATCCGACTCCATGCGAACCTATGGACAGTAGCCCACGACGCCCCTCTGTCCACGGGATTCTCCAGGCAAGAATATTGGGGTGAGTTGCCATTTCCTTCTCTTATGTCAAACCACACATGCTACAAACACTGAGCTTGCCCTCTGGAATACGCGCTTGTTGATACTGAGGCCGCCATCTAGAGAACGCTCGCAGGATCTACTTAGTTTCCAATGTGGATCACCCTTTCTGCCACCATTGAGACTATTAACAAGCTTTAGAACAAGTGCATTGCTGTCACTGGGACTGCACAGTAGAGCATACATCCCATCACTCCTAAACCCGGGTTTTTTAGGATATGGCCTACCACTACTGAGCCTGTCCCTAAAACATGCCTGTTGTAAACTCACATACACTTTTGGTGTATTACGCTCTGGATTCGGCATCCCTGCACTACTGAAATTGCCTTCCAGAACAAGAGTTCATCAGCGGCTGAACTTTCCTTCTGAAGCATGAACATCACAATCATTAGCTTGTTGCTTTATAGGTAAGTCAGGCCACTACTCGACCTGCACTGTAGTTCAGGTGTGCCTAAATAGTTACTGAACTTGCACTCTGAAGTTTCCTTCTGGACACAATTGAGCCAGAACTCCTGTAGACAGAGTGATTTTAAACACTGGAGGACATGGTAGGCCTCTCCTGAGCATGAGCTCAAGTGCAGGCATCCGGGCTCTGCTGAGAACATGCTCTAGTTGCACACATGCCAAAGTAACTGAACGTGCAGCTGGGGGTACAGATCTCATGAATACAGAGTGAGTGCATTTCATCATGGGTTTTGCACTTCTGAGGTTTACTCAGAAGCATATCTTCCATCGTGACTGCGTGTGCCTTCAAGAGCCAATGTTCTGACACTACGGAGACTGTGCTGTAGAGTAAGAATGCCTGAACTACACAACTGCACACTGAATCATGCATCCCAGCAGTATAAATCCTAGCACTACAGCACACTTGTCACTTCTGAGTTCTTACACTAAGCAGGCATGGAACAGCTAGTGAGCATGTGGTCTAGAGCATGTGTGTGGCCATTACTAATTTCAGACTCGGAAGCCTGTGTCTTGCCACTTGTAAGCTCAGGCCCCCAAATATTCATGTTTCAGCTACTGATATTGCACCCTGGTACACTCCTTTATCACTGATGAGCCTGCGTTGCAGAGCATGAGTTCCACTACTACTAATCTTGCTCGATGGCCTGAGTGCTTAAACCTGTGAGCCTACACTCTGCAGCTGAAAATTGCCAATGACTTGGCTTGCCGTCTGTTGCATATTTTCCCCATGCTTCTTCCTGCATTCTGGAGCACCTACTCCAGGAGGCTGCTTTCTAAAACACATATCATCTCCACGAGTGAACCGTCATTCTAGATCAACTGTGTGACCACTAGTGACCTTGAATTCTGAAGTGTTATATTAACTTCCTTGAGGTTTTGCTCGAGAAGGTGTGTGTAACTATTACCCCAGTGACGTTTTATACCAGACATTTTGCAGCTAGTCACCCAGCACTCTAGACTGTGCAAGCTGTGAGTAGTGTACCTGTATATCTGTGGATGACGTGCCACCACTACCGACCTGGTGTATACTTCATATGTCCTGCCTCAAATGATCGTGCGTCACCATACACATATGCCACAACCCTTGCGCTTGCACTGTTGAGGGCTTGTCTTCCCTCTACTGAGCTTGTGTGGCAGAGCAGGTATATCACATTTTCTGAATTGGATCTCTGGATATGCAACCAAAAATAAAAACCCAGCTTTCAAGAGAACACGTCCTTCTGCAGTCTGCACTCTTGAGGAAGGGCACTGCAACTCCTGAGACAACACTCTGAAGCACATGTAGAGCAGGCATGCTGCATCTGCTGAACTTAGCTCTTCAGCATGCCTCTCAA
Source organism: Ovis aries (assembly GCF_016772045.2). Taxonomy (NCBI): domain Eukaryota; kingdom Metazoa; phylum Chordata; class Mammalia; order Artiodactyla; family Bovidae; genus Ovis; species Ovis aries. The sequence goes on along the minus strand of NC_082741.1, from coordinate 21,421,033 downwards.
CAGTGAAACACACTTTAGGCATACCCCTCTTAATACAGACCCATGATCTAGAGCAGGCATGCTTCAAATCCTGAATCTTGGCTTTCGAGAACACGTGCTTCATCTCCTGAGATGGTGCTTTTGCGGATTCTCCCCCCCACTACTAAATCTGTGCTCTAGAGCGGGTGTGACACTTTGGAGCCTCCATGCCTCACTACTGCGTCCCTGCTCCAGCCTGGAAGTACTGAAACAGCTTAGCTCGCAATCCAGAGCACACGTTCTGCCACTAGTGTGCTTGCACTTTAGAGCAGGCTATCTGAAGCCATCCCATTGGCACTGGCAACATGTGTCCAGCCACTGCTGAATGCACACTAGAGCACAGTTCCTGCCACTATTGAGCGTGTACTCTACCACAAGATGTCTAAAACTGCTCAGTTGCATTGCGGAGCATACCTCTTTCCACAAGTGAACTTGCATTCTACAGGAAATGGTACACAAACACTGACCTTGTGCTCTAGAATTGGCACACCATACATAATTTTCTTAACATTTGAAGCATATGTCTGGCCAACACTAAATCCACGCTTTAGATCAGCTGTGCTAAAATCACTGAGCTTGCCCTCAAGAGTATATCTGAACTCACATTTTATAGCCACACCTACTACCACGGTAAATTCTGTGCTCTAAAACTCTCGTGAGATGAGAGAACAAGATGGTGGAGCTATAAGTGGATGTGCAGTACATCTCTCCATGGATACAGCAGGCATACACCTTCAGACACAGGAGAGTATTTAAAATGTTACCGGAAAGTAGACAGGAGTACCTGACAAGTGGAAAAGAATATCTAGAACCACGCAAAACTCAGTCGGGGGAAAGATCTGGGTGAAAAATCAGGAATGTTAGTAGGACTGGATCTGCCCTGAGTGGGGGAAGGAACTGAAGCTGAGGTCCAATCCCACATTGGGTCAATCGTCTGAATTGTAGAATAGACATTTAAAGCTGAGAGTGATACAGCTGATCTGTGGGAAGCTGGGTGCAATGAGAAGCAGAGGGTCCTTGCTGCAGCTGTACATACCCCGTACAAGGACATCCATCCCCTGAAAGGCCCCGTGGCTGGCAGCTGCAGTTTAGGGACTTTGGGGCAATTCATGGGGAGGGCTGCTGTTTCCTGGGGAGAGATGGAGAGAGGGGGTTTCAAGGAGGACACTGTCGTAGGGTATGCCTGTGGAGGAAAGCTAGGCAGCCATGAAAGCAGGGCAATAACACCGAGACACATGTCGGGGGTGGAGCAATCACCATAGCCTCTCTCTCCCACATGCTAGCATCAGCAGTTACTACATTAGTGAGGCTGACCCATCAAATGCTGAACACACTGAAATGCTGAGCAGGACACCACGCAGGGTCCTCCTTTAAGTGCCTGATGCACCATACTAGAGTAGAATCCCACTCAGGATGCTCCTTTAAGTGTTGGATGCACTGATTTACACAGGAGGACCCCAGCCAGGAAATTCGCTCTATGTGCTGACCCATTGAACGACAGAGAAGGATCCCAGGCAAGGAAGCCTTCTGAGTGGCCGAATAGGTGGAACTAGGGAGAAGACTGGCCAAAGACGCCTTCTTATCACCGGATACAAGGGCTCAAAAAAAGAAAAAAAAAGGCTCTGATAGGGCCCTAACTCCTGTGGTGTAGTCAGTCTGTGTCCCTGCACCCTGCCCGTTTGACACCACCTGCGTCCCTCAAAGCCAAGCAGCTGCTCCACTTTCACAGTTAACTCTCATTGGAAAAAAGCTGCTACTGGTTAAAAAAACAAATTGTGCAACTATTTGCACAGGATTGCTTCAGTCCTGTCTAACTCTGTGTGGAACACATTTCACCACTACAGAGAAGAAGCTCTAAAATGCATATACTGGAACAACTGATTTTTTCCAGTCTTGTAGCCACTGCTGAGTTTTCCAAATTTGCTTGCATATTGAGTTCAGCACTTTCAAAGCACTCACTATCTATTAGGATTTGAAATCACTCAAGTGGAGTTCTCTATCTCCGCTAGCTTTGTTTCTGTTGATGCTTCTTGCGGCCCGCTTGACCTCACATTCCAGGATGTTTGGCTCTAGGTGAGTGAGTAGATCATGATGATTATCTGGATCATGGAGATCTTTTCTGCATAGTTCTTCAATCTTTGCGGTATAGATTTTTGCTACCTCTTCTTAATATCTTCTGCTTCTGTTCAGTCCATACAATCTCTGTCCTTTACTGTATCCACCTTTGCATGAAATGTTCCCTTGGTATCTCTGATTTTCTTGAAGAGATCTCTACTCTTTCCCATTCTGCTGCTTTCCTCTATTTTTTGCACTCATCACCGAGGAAGGCTTTCTTATCGCTCTTTGCTATTCTTTGGTACACTCTATTCATATGGGTATATCTTCCCTTTTCTCCTTTGCCTGTTGTTTCTATTCCTTTCTCAGTTATTTGTAAGGCCTCCTCAGACAACCATTTTGCCTTTTTGCATTCATGTTCTTGGGGATGGTCTTCATCACTGCCTCCTCTACAATGTCATGAACCTCCAAATGTAGTTCTTCAAACACTATATTATGCCTAATCCCCTAAATATTTTCTCATGTCCACTGTACCATCATAATGGATCTGATTTAGGTCAAACCTGAATCATCGACTGGTCTTCCCTACTGTCTTCAACTTAAGTCCAAGTCTATAGCAAATACTGAGCTTCCACTCTGAACCTTCCTTCTTACAAGTATTTGTCCACCATTTTAGAGCACTTTTGCTGCATCTCTTTATCTTCACTCTGAAACATACGTACCGTCACTCCTGAAAGGATGCTCAAGTGCATGCATTGAACTCCTACTCAGCCTAAGCTCCACAGTAGTCATGCCGATCTACTAAGCTTGCATTGTGCCGCATGCATCTTTCACTATTTAGACTATGATACTGAGGTCATGCTGCAACTGCATAGTTGCAATCTCAAGCTTACCTTCTTCGACTTTCAGCTTTTATACCAGCACACATGTTCTGCCCCTCCTAAGCCCGCTTTCTGGAAGAGATATGAAACAACTGTTGAGGTTGTACTCTGGAGCATGTCCCTGCTATTTCTGAATGCATTCTTTTTGTATTTCTTCATATTTCTTTTAAAAAATGATTTAATTGGAATAGAATTACTGTGTATTACTGTGATGGTTTTTGACATATACATCAACATGAATCAGCCGCATGGATACATGCGTGCCCCTATCCTGAACACAACTCAAACCTCCCTTATTACCCCACGCTTCTGGGTTCATCCACAGCACCAGAGCTGGATGCATCTTTCATGCATTGAACTTGCACTGGTCATCTCTTTTATGTATGGTAATGTACCTGTTTCAATGCTAATTTCTCCAATCATCCCATCCTTGAACTCTCCCATTGAGTCTCAGAGTCTGTTCTTTATATGTGGATCTTTTTTACTGGCCTTCATGCAGAATCATTGTTACTGTCTTCCTAAATCCCATTTGTACGCATTAATAAACAATATTTGCCTTTCTCTTTCTAACTTTTTTTTTTACTCTGAATAATAGGCTGCAGATTGAACTGCCTTACCAAAAGTGACACAAATATGTGGTTTTCTGTAGCTAAGTAATATTATATTTGAATATATAGCACAACTTCCTTATATTTTCATCTGCTGATGTGCATCTAGATTACGTGCAAGTCATAGCTTTCAGAAAGAGAATTGTAATAAACATTGGCTTTTAATTCATGTTAGGTGTAATAGAAATGGGAAAACAATAAAACCCAAATGTAGAATGATTCAAATTCTACTCGATTATTGAATATTATGTCAGTTGAAATACTTCAAAATATGTTTCTTTGGCTGCATGTAACATATGAGGACTCTTTTATATCACTCACCTCTCTCCTTTTCATAAATATAGACCAATTTTCAAATGTTTGTCCAGTTTAATGACAAAATACTAACATAGACATATATATATATATAATATATATAAAATAGAGATATGTTTTCATATCATAAACTGTTGATAGCAAGCCTAGATTTTAGAATTAGTTCCACCTCCATGCTCCATCTCAACAGGAAAGAGCCAAAGTTGTTGCTGACTCAATCACTCCAAGAGCTGGGAAACCTGAAAAAGAAACGGAACCTGCACTGAGATTTTCTGTCATATTTATGATCGAGCTCTAAGTCCAAGACTTGTTTTCCTTTATTGTACTAAGCAGTCCCTTCTTAAGATTGAAAAGCCTGGAAATCGAGAGAGAGAGGTAGGAGATTGTAGACCTCCTCATGTTCAAAAGGAATTTTAATCAGAGAAGCTAGAAAAGACAGAAACTAAGGAAAACAATCAAGTGATAGACAATAATAATGATTTAGCCACTAATCAAACTCAAGGGTCTTTAGTCCCTCCTCAAGGGCCAGCGTGGAGAAGGAAATGGCAACCCACTCCAGTGTTCTGCCTGGAGAATCCCAGGGATGGGGGAGCCTGGTGGGCTGCCATCTTTGGGATCGCACCGAGTCGGACACGACTGAAGCGAATTAGCAGCAGCAGCAGCAAGGACCATCGCTGACATTCGGAGCAATATCCTGTGAACAATTTTAGAGATGCTAAAGCCCAAACCAGGCTGAAATGTAAGTGCATAGTTGGAACTAGACGGTCAATGATGTGGACTCCAAATATCCTCACTAATAGGCCATTAGTAGAATGTCCCAATATTGATCACAGACCCCATGTTCCACCCTCACTCAGCCATTAAAATAGTCCCCCTGAAAGTATTTGGGGATTTGTGTCTTTGAAGCACCAGCTGCTAAGACACCTTGCTTCGTCCTACAATAAGCACTTCCCCCCTCCCCCCTCCACACTGAAACCCACAGTCAATTCATAAATTTGTTTGCACAGAAGCAAGTAGACCAAGTCTGCTAGGGTAACAGTACTGAATATTAAGAATGTGTGCATAGAAGGATGATAAATCACTTTTATTTCAGAAATAAAGTAGATTTATTGATGTGAGTTTTCGATAACGCTGTATGCGAGATAGCAAAAGAGACACAGATGTATAGAACAGTCTTTTGCACTCTGTGGGAGAGTGAGAGGGTGGGATGTTTTGGGAGAATGGCATTGAAACATGTATAATATCATATATGAAATGGGTCTCCAGCCCAGGTTCAATGCATGATACTGGATGCTTGGGGCTGGTGCACTGGGACGACCCAGAGGGATGGTACGGGTTGGCAGAAAGGAAGGGGTTCAGGAAAGAGAACATGTGTACACCTGTGGTGGACATATGTTAATGTACGGCAAAATCATTACAATAATGTAAAGTAATTACCCTACAATTAAAATAATAAATTTATTTAAAAAAAAAAGGAAATCTTCCAAAAAGCTACACACCTACATTGAAACCAAGCACGACCAAGAGCCAACAAGTTCCACAGGAAGACATACCATGCCAATTCTCCAGCAACACAGGAACAGAACCTGGAGCTTCAATACACAGGTTGCCCAAACAGCAAAACCATAGACATCTCAAACCTCACTACTGGACACTTCATTGCCCTCCAGAGAGAAGAGATGCAGCTCCACCCACCGGAACACTGACACAAGCTTCCCTAACCAGGAAACCTGACAAGCCCCTCGTCCAACCCCAGCCACAGGGAGGAACCTCCACAATAAAGAGGAACCACAAACTGACAGAAAGAGAAAGACCATCCCAAACACAGGAACCCCACCCCGACCCAAAAAAAAAAAAAAAAAAAAGGCCAAATTTACTAATGAGATTTTTGCATGCTTCATGGTTTTGGTTACTATTTCTGCCAGCAGTCTGTATTTTAAGTTGATGCTGAAGTAAACACTTGGTTGAACATTACCCTTCAGTTGCTAGGAGACCAGTGACTTTGTCATGTCACAACTAACCTTCGATTGCTAGGAGACCAGTGATTTTGTGATGTCACAGCTGTTTGACTGGGAGGATCTCTGTGATTGTCCAGAGAGTTTCTCTCTGTAGGCCAGCCAAACATCATTTGAAGTTGCATTGTGTAAAAGCAGACAAATGAGAACATTATCTGAAGAAAGATTTCCCTGAGATGGCACATATTTCTTCAGAAATTCAAGATGGACCTCCTAAAGGTGAGTCCACTGGTTCAGAAACCTCCATTCGATCTTACTGGTATGATTATACAACTGGGGACTCAGTTTTGAGATCTATGATTGAAGAATATGCTTTTCAGCCTTTGGCTGAGGATCTGGTGATCAAAAGGCCACACTACACATATTCTGTCTCTGTAACAGATGATGTGAATAATTTTCTTTCACTCACATTTCCACAAAAACTTTGGAATATAGTGGAAAGTGATCAGTTTGAATCTATTTGGTGGGATGAGACAGGCACATGTAGAGTGATCAATGAAGAACTCTTCAGGAAAGAAGTCTTGGAAAGAAAGGAGCCTTTCAGAAAATTTGAAACCAAGAGCATGAAGAGTTTAATTCGACAGCTTAATCTTTATGGAGTTAACAAAAACCGACAAACTGTTCAAAGATCGGCTGCACTACCAGTCTTTCTAGAAGAAGAAAACAACATCTCTCTTTTGAGAAAGGTATTCCAAAATTTTCACTTTTTGGCAATGGGTCAGATTCAATCATGTGACCTAGAAAGCATGTTCATATATGTGGCTAAAACGGAGTTTAAACTTGAGATAACAAATTATTGAAAAAGTTGTATCTTTTTGAAGTTGAGAACAGCTGGAGGTTAGAATATTGGATGTTCAACAAACCTTCCTAGTGACTTGAACCAGATACAAGTTCTGAAGCTACTTAAAGTGGTATTTACTGTATATATACAACATATTTGTAGTTGAGCATATACCTTCTAACATGTTACCTGTTAAAACTACCAACAGAGGTATTTTCTTTGATGTTATTTCATTGCTTCCACTAAAGGAAACTTATAGTGATATGAAGGAATGAAATTAGTAAAGAATGAAAAATGAATATAATGGAGAAGTGGAGAAAAGGGAACCCTCCTACACTGTTGGTGGGAATGCAAACTAGTACAGCCACTATGGAGAACAGTGTGGAGATTCCTTAAGAAATTGCCAATAGAACTACCTTATGACCCAGCAATCCCTCTGCTGGGCATCCACACTGAGGAAACCAGAATTGAAATAGACACATGTACCCCAATGTTCATCGCAGCTCTGTTTATAATAGCCAGGACATGGAAACAACCTAGATGTCCATCAGCAGATGAATGGATAAGAAAGCTGTGGTACTTATACACAATGGAGTATTACTAGCCGTTAAAAAGAATTCATTTGAATCAGTTCTGATGAGATGGATGAAACTGGAGCCAATTATACAGAGTGAAGTAAGCCAGAAAGAAAAACACCAATACAGTATACTAACACATATATATGGAATTTAGGAAGATGGCAATGACGACCCTGTATGCAAGACAGGAAAAAAGACACAGATGTGTATAACGGACTTTTGGATTCAGAGGGAGAGGGAGAGGGTGGGATGATTTGGGAGAATGGGAATTCTAACATGTATACTATCATGTAAGAATTGAATCACCAGTCCATGTCTGACGTAGGGTGCAGCATGCTTGGGGCTGGTGCATGGGGATGACCCAGAGAGATGTTGAGGGGAGGGAGGTGGGAGGGGGGGTCATGTTTGGAAACGCATGTAAGAATTAAAGATATTAACATTAAAAAAAAAAAAAAACCACTGGGGGGGGGAAATAACATGAGTTGAGGAAAATAAAGAAAAGGTATATAAAAAAAAAAAAAAGAAAAGAAATATTGTAACAAAACCAAAACTTTATTCTCCCATATGACTACCAGGAGACTTCCAGCAGAACAGAGCAGTTAAAAAACACTCTGTAAAGGGCCAAAAAAGAAATATGTTAGGCTTTGCGAATATGACCATTGGCAATTAATTAAGTTTTCGGGCATAGAGGATAACCAAAGAAGCTGGCAAGTCCCTCTTCCACCTTTAAGGACTCCGAAAACTGAATTACACACAATTTTCACGTCAGAAAAGAAAAGTCTTTTCGGTTTTCCTCAGCCATTAAAAGTGTAAAGCTCTAAAATTAAAAAGAAGAAGAAGAAAAAGTAAAGCTCATTCTCAGCTCACAATAGACAGTGCAAAAACAGGGGCAGGCTGCCCTGCCTTGATTGAAATGGAATTCCAAGAGGAGGGGCGCCAAGATGCACTGTAAGGTCAAGTTCCTTAAGCAAAGAACTGGCTTAAGGGAGGTCACCCCTGAGGGCTGTGAGTGCCGGACACCATCACTGGACTCCCCTGGTAGACGCGGAGGCCGTTCTCAGCCCTGAGCCCTGGCGACTGTGCCATCTGTTTTTTCTTTCTTCGCATTTGGTGAGCTGAGCAATCTTGAGCCAAGATCCTTGACATTCAGATTCAGCCTGACCACGCCTACAGCGGCTGCTTTTATGGGGGGAGGGGGTGGGGTGTCCATCGCGCGCGCATGCGCCCAACTCGGCCTCGCGGCCAATCAGATGGCAGGTGCCGACACCTGGCAGCCAATCATCGGAAGCAGCCCGCACGCCTGTAGGGGGAGCTGAGGCGGCGCCCCAGACCTGAGGAGGCCTCGTCCCCGCAGGCTCGACTCCTCGGGGTTAATCTTGGAACTGCCTACGGCAGGTGAGCTGCCAGCAGTTCTGTCTCCTCCCTCAATGGGGACCGGTAAGGACTGGAGCGTGGTTCAGCCAAAGCAGTGCCTGACGGCTAAAGGGAGGGTTTCTCGGGTCCCCACTCGCACGAGGCCTTGCTCGGCGGGGCGGCTGGTGAGGGCGGTGAGAGCTTGCGGCAGGATCCACAGGCTTCAGGCTCCTTTCGCCCTCTCCCCTGTCTAGTCTGGGCGGGCTCTGCCCTCCAGCAGCTTTCCTGCCCAGGGGCGGGACAAGCCAGCTCGCGGAAAGGGCCTCTTAGGCCCCTGGCCCCTGGCACCAGCTCCAGCTCTCCTGTGGAACCTAATGTATTTAAACACAGATGCACAAATCTTCACGGCCCAACCCGGTTCTGCACCCAGGCACAGTCAGGCAGGAGCAGCAAAAAAACAAAAACAAAAACCAAAAAAACATCTATCTAGTAGCGTCTTCACTGCCCTGGTGCTTTAGTCGTTTTCCTGTTTCCTCTGCCTCTCTTCGGACTCCAGGGCTGCCCTGTCCCTGGGGGCTCCGAGATTCAGGCCTTTGGTCGGGAAGTTGGCAGATGAGGTATTTGTTTGTTTGTTACTGAGAGAAGGGAGGTGGGAGGAAGAAGCTCAGGGCAAAGGAGTTCAATCACTTGGTCTGGTTGAGTGTGAGACGCCTGGTCAGCATCCGTAGGGTAGGACCAGGGAGGGCCTGGGGGGATAGAATGTTCCCAGAACAGGGGACTCACCCTGGCCATTTCCTCTGCTTGTCCCCAGGATGTGACCGTGTGCTGCCTGGGAGGTCTCAAGCGCTCAGGATTTCAGTGGGCCCCTGAGGTAAGGTGACAGACATCTTTACAACAGGGACAAAGGTGTGGCTTTCTTACTTTGCGTTTTTCTCCTTTCATTCGTCGGCTGACACATTGCTGTTGAGAGAGAGTATTCCTGATTGGGGATTACGTGACCCTGATTGCGGGTGCTGACTTCAGGGCCATCATGGTTTCAGGTTTGCAGCTTTCTGAGTGGCAAGCTTAAAAACAGGCAGGGTGGCTTGCTTTCCCCTACCTTCTTGAAAGAAAAAAAGTAAGAGCACCATGGGTCTTAAGCTGTGTAGAGCTGACTCCTACCACTTGGTGAGGCTAAAATGGGGCAATGCATATATCCTAAGGTTTTAGCTAGCAAAGCAAAGCAATGCAGGTGTGGGGGTTCCCTGGTGGCCTGGTGATTAGGATTCTGGGCTTTCACTACAGTGGTCTGGATTCAATCTCTGGTCAGGGAACTGGGACCCCACAAGCCAAACAGCATGGCCAAATGAATGAATGAATCCAGTGGTTCATTCAGAGAAAATACCCTGTGATTTAACATGTTCACGTCAGATTGCTTGCTCATTTCTGTACCCTTAAGGGCTTTTCTTCGTTAAGTAAGTGAACTCCACTGGATGGGGGTGAGGCACCATCTGAGTTCATTTCATGCGAGTAAACAAGATCATAGGAAGCTCTATGCCCAGCCACTTGTGCCTACAGCTGTGTTGCATACTTATCTTGCTGGTACAGCTTTGACATCACAGCATGTTTTGTTTTGGTCACAACATGTGGCTTCATAGGACATTAGTTCCCCAGCCAGGGATCCAACACAGGATCCTGGCAGTGAGAGTGCTGAGTCCTAACCAAACCACTGGACTACTAGGCAACTCCTGTGTTTCGGTGCTTTGGATTGGGTGAGTGTGTGTGTGTGTGTGTGTGTGTGTGTGTGTGTGTGTGTGTGTGTTGATTTTTGCTATATTTATAGGAGAACTGTTCGGTGTGTAAGTATGATGTGAATGGTATTAGAACTTAAAATGTTTGTGTTGTACATATGATCTCAAAATGGAATAGTTTGAAAGAACTTACCACTTGTTATCTCTTGGCCTAGGATCTCTCCTGAGGTAGTAGTCAAGCTTTTGTCTGGCTTGGCAACCTCTGAAGACTTAGCTTGTGGAATCTAAGCTCTCTCACTTGTCTGTACTCTTGAAGCCTCAGTTCCTCCTTCTGTGGGCCTCTCCTAGGGGCTTCTCTTGTGGAGGCTGCTGTCTTTTCTCAGAATGAGTGATTCAGGAAAGCGCTTGCACCCATGATAAAGTGCAGAGTCTTTTTTCAGATGTTACACATCTGCACTTGTGTATTTGCTTAGTCTCACAGGTCTACCCTGTGATAGATTGAGAGAGAACTACACAGGGGTGGGAATATTAGGAGATTGAATTCACTTGAAGGCTGGTTACCATACCCATTAATCCACTATGCCAGCCTTTTTTTTATATGATCTCGGCTCTGTCAATATAAGCAAGTTATTTGGCTTGTGTACCCTTCTTGTGTGCTGCTACAGCTGCTAAGCCACTTCAGTCGTGTCCGACTCTGCAGTCTCATGGACAGCCACACACAAGGCTCTCCCTTATCTGGGATTCTCCAGGCAAGAACGCTGGAGTGGGTTGCCATTTCCTTCTCCAGTGCATGAGAGTGAAGTCGCTCAGTCGTGTCCGACCCTTCGAAACCACATGGACTGCGGCCTACCAGTCTCCTCCGTCTGTGGGATATTCCAGGCAAGAGTACTGGTTTGGGTTTCCATTGCCTTCTCCAGCTTGTGTGCTCTCTGGCCTGATGTACTCAATTTTGATCTACTCAGTTCTAGACCTACTCATTTCTTGATGTTCTAGCAAGTCTCCTCTTTGCCCTGGATTAAGGTTTCTGTTTCTCTGGATGGTTCCCATCAGCAAACAGACTGACTATAATGTGACCTGTCGTTAAAACTCCATCTTTTGGTAACAAATCCTGCTTCTGCTGCTTTTATTTCATATTTGCTTGTTACAGACTTCTGCAGAGTTGTTCCTAGACTTTGTTATCTCGAGTTCTCTCATTTTCCTATAAAGCCACTCTTGTCAAGGCCACAGGTGAATTTCAAATATTCAAATGTCTGTCTTAGGTAGGAGACCTGGCATCAATTTCTGGGTGGGGAAGATAGCCTTGAGAAGGAAATGGTAATCCACTCCAGCACTCTTGCCTGGAAAATCCCATGAATGGAGTAGCCTGGTAGGCTACAGTCCATGGGATTGCAAAGAGTCGGAAATGTCTATTCACATTATTTTCCTGGTTCTTAAATGCTTTTCTCTTTTTAATTGTTGTAGAAAACATCTAAGTTAAATTTTTACCATTTTAACCATTTTTGCATGCTAAGTATTTTGCACACTTTCATCAGCCTTTTGGAGAAAGAAATGGCAACCCACTGCAAATCTGATGGAGAAGGGATCGTCGTGAACTTTAGTCCCGGGGGATGCAAAGTTGGGCACAACTGAGTGACTAAGACATATACACACACATAGTCACAGTGTTGATTTGTTGTTGTTGTCATTGTTTTAGCTGTGTTGTGCAGCTTGAATGACAGTTCCCTGGTTGAGGATCATACCCAGGCCCCTGATAGGACACTGTGGAGTCCTAACCTCTGAACTACGAGGGAATTCCTTATCACATTGTTATGAAGCAGATCTCTACACCTTTACAGCTTGCAAAATCGAAACTCTGTACCCATCACTTGTCCCATTAAACGGCAACTCCTGTTTTCTTGCCCATTGACCTAGACCATGGACTCCATCGTTCTTTTTTGTTTCCTTTCTATTGCTTGACTGTGTTAGCTATTTCATGCAAGTAGAAACTTACAGTATTTGTCTTTTTGTCCGACTGGCTTATTGCATTTGGCTTGATGTCTGAAATGATCATGCATGTTGTAGCATGTGACAGAATTTTCTCTATATGGCTAAATAATATTTCATTGTGTGTATATATCACATTTGATGGACATTTCGATGCTTCCACCTCTTAGTTGTTGTGCTTCGTGCTGCTGTGAGCACGGCTCTGCAGATATCCCAAGACCCCATGTTAACTTCTTTTGAATTTATATCCTGAAGTGGAATTTCTGAATCATGTGTCAGCCCTAGTTCTTTAATTTTTCGAGGAGCCTTTAAACTGTTTTCTGTAGCAGTTGCACCATTTTAAAATCTATCCGTAACACACAAGGATCCAGTTTCTGTACGTGCTTGCCAACAGTTGCCCTTTCCTTTCCTTCATATGTAAACACACACATATGCACACACAATTTCTTTCATACCTTGTTCCATTATTGTTTATCACAAATTATGAATATAGTTCCTTGTGCTATACAGTACGCTCTTGTTTGTCTATTGTATATATTATGCTTTGCATCTGCTAATCACCAGCTCCCAATCTGTGCCTGCCGTACCTTTCCCTCTTGGGAATCACATAGTCTGCTCTCTATGTCTGTGAGTCTGTTTCTCTTTCATAGATCAGTTTATTTGTGGCATATTTTAGAGTGCATGTAAGTGATACCATACGATATTTGTCTTTCTCTCTCTTTTTTTTAATTTTTATTTTTACTATATTTTATTTTACAACACTGTGTTGGTTTTGCCATACATTGACATGAATCTGCCACAGGTGTACATGAGTTCCAAATACTCACCCCCCTCCCACCGCCCACCCCATATCATCTCTCTGGATCATCCCTGTGCACCAGCGCCAAGCATCCTGTATCCTGCATCGAACATAGGCTGGCGACTATCTTACATGATAGTGTACGTATTTCAGTGCCATTCTCCCGTATTATCCCACCCTCTCCCGCTCCCTCAGAGTCCAAAAATCTGTTCTATACATCTGTGTCTCTTCTGCTGTCTCTCATACAGGGTTATCTTTACCATCTTTCTAAATTCCATATATATGTGTTAGTATACTGTGTTGGTGTTTTTTTTCTGGCTCACTTCACTGTGTATAATCGGCTCCAGTTTCATCCATCTCATTAGAATTGATTCGTATAAAGTCTGCAAGCAATAAATGCTGGAGAGGCTGTGGAGAAAAGGGAACCCTCTTACACTGTTGGTGGGAATGCAGTCTAGTACAGCCACTATGGAGAACACTGTTTATAATAGCCAGGACATGGAACAACCTAGATGTCCATCAACAGATAAATGGATCAGAAAGCTGTGGTACATATACCCAGTGGAGTATTACTCAGCCATTCAAAAGAATATATTGTCTTTCTCTTTCTGACTTCCTAAGTATTCTTTTGAATGCTAGTGTAGATTCAAGTATTTACTTAACAACATTTGTTGCTACTGTATAAAATGTGGTTGACTTTTAAAATATTTGTCTTCTATTCTGCAAGCTTTATATTAATTCTAATACTTGTGTTTCTTCAACATTTTCTATACTAAATTATCTTATCTCCAGTATACTTTGACTTCTTCCTTTCCATTCTGAAGGCTGTTTTTTGTTTTTTATTGTTTTGTGTTTTTTCGTTGTTGTTTTTTTTTTTTTTAACTACAGCAACAATTCTCTTTTGTTACCTGATTGCTCTGGTTATAGAACTGCCAGTATAATGTTGAGCCAAAGTGTGTAATAGACTTCCTTGTGTTGTTCCCAGTCTTAGAGGGAAAGCTTTCAGTTTTTCATTCTTAAGTATGATGTTAGCTGTGGGTCATTTTACAGGTGCCCTTTGATTGAGAAAGTTCTCTTCTGTTCTTAATTATTAAGTGTTCTTTTAACCCCGGTTATGAAAAGGTGCTAGATTCAGGGAAATGCCTTTTCTTCAGGCAGATGTGTTATTTGTTTTATTGTTTTAAAATGGCATAATGTTGATTGACTTTCCTATAATGAACCAACTTTGCATACCTCCCTAAATCGCATGTGATCATAGTGTACAGTCTTTTTTATATGCTGTTGGATTTTGTTTGCCAGTATTTTGTTGAGGACTCTTTCACCTGTATCCATAAGGGATATCAGGTGTGTGTGTGTGTGTGTGTGTGTGTGTGTGTGTGTGTCTGTGTGTGATGTCTCTGTCTGATATTGGTATGAGAGAAAGACTGGCATCATTTTGCCTGCTATGTGGGGAAGAGACGTGTGGCATAAAGATGAAGCATTGTTGGATTGAAGTTTAGCCAGGATTAGAGGGAGAAATTTAGGATATATCTGTGTGGAATTGGGGTGAGATTATCAGAGAGCTCATTCTCAGTTTCCTAGGCCTGAATTAAGTGCTTGACATTGACTTATGCTGTTTGTTAACTAGGTATAGATAGATTATACTTTGAATTTGCTACCTATTTTCTTTGTTAACATTTATGAAATTAGAATTTGTGGATCGGTTGTAATGTGCATTTAAGATACATTTTCTTCCATTTTTACTACAAAACAAGATGCCATTGAATAGCTGATGCCTTTTTAAAAAGCTGTTAACCTTAAGTCTAAGAAATAAGCATGTTTGTCTTTAAGATACAGAAACACATTTAAAAGTTACAAATTTGCCCAAGAAGATGCAACTGGTGTGTGGTTAAATTAGAATTCCAACTTAATCTCCTTTGACTCCAAAGTCCATGCTTCGAAACGCTGTAGAACAATGCTTTTGTAAAAATACTCATCCTTTACATGTGATTTCACGTAATGATCAGTGTGGCGTTTTGTTTTTTTTCCCCTCTTTATTTATTTAAGTAGAAGAGGTTAAAGTGAACATGGGACAAAGCTATGATTCTAGAGCCATGTAGACTTGTAGTCGTAGTTTTTTCAGCTGTCATTGAGTCTGGTTGACACTCAGTGTCTTTGTCTGTAAGATAAGGGTGTGTATAAGTACTCTAGAGTTTTGGAGATAATCAAATAGCCCATTTTTCTATACTTAACTAATCTGTAGTATGTTTACACTTAGGTGGCAGTTTGTATAAAGGAAGCACTGGGACTTGTGGCTGCACCCTCTAAGAATAAAAAAGTATTAAAAATATGGAACTCCCACGTATGTTACGTGAAGACGAACAAGAGCCAGAAGTACGGAAAAGGGAGGGAGAGACGAAAAAACTAGACGATGATGATGATGATGATGAAGTGATCTTGGTTGGAGTGGAACATGGAAATGAAGATGCTGACGTGATCTTTGTTGGGATGAGCTCAGCTTCAAAACCAGTCGTTTCAAACATACTGAACAGAGATACCCCAGGTTCTTATTCAAGGAGAAAAAGGTATGGTCACTTCAGGAAAGGTAACTCTCACAGATTACAGCCTGTTAGTCATGTGACTCCTACATCAGAAGCAAAGACTGTCTTGCCAGTGTCTGACTCTGACTCAAGATCAACAGGTAGTCCTATTATTATTGAACCTCCGTCTCAAGCTGATTATAAAAATCTTTCACCACAAATAGTGCCTGATGGCTTTTCGAAGGAGTTATGTTCTTCTTTGATTACCTTCACAAGGTCATTGCAGCATCCAGTAGAAACAGCAGTTTCTGCAGGAGATATGAATAAAAGTCCTCATGTATCAAAGCGAGTTTCCCCTTGTGAAACAAATCTCAGAAATCCCAGAAGGCCTAAACTCAGTGATGGCATTGTAGGGGAACATTCTTTAGGTTTCTCCCCGTCAGGTTTTTTTCATACAGAGACCACTCAGCAAAGCACACCAGACCGTGTCCATACCTCACTAGGCCATGTTCAGTTGGAGAACCTTTTCCAAAGGACAGTGTTCATTGCAAGCCTGTAAGACCTTTAGGGGAAAGTGGACGGACGAAAACTGATTTTCCAAGTTTGGCAAGTCCAAACAAAATTGGTGATCCCACAGAAGGAAATCTGATTGTGTTACTTCGTGACTTCTACTATGGCGAGCATGAAGGAGTTGGGCAGCCAGAACCGAAGACCCACACGGCATTTAAATGCCTCAGCTGCTTGAAAGTTCTAAAATATGTCAAGCTTATGAATCACATGAAGCACCATTTGGAACTTGAGAGGCAGAGAGGTGACAGCTGGAAAACCCAAACCACCTGCCAGCACTGCCTCCGCCAGTTTCCTACTCCCTTCCAGCTGCAGTGTCACATTGAAAGTGTCCACACGGCCCAGGAGCCCTCCGCAGTCTGTCACATCTGTGAGTTGTCCTTTGAGACAGATCAGGTTCTCTTAGAGCACATGAAAGACAATCATAAGCCTGGTGAAATGCCCTACGTATGCCAGGTTTGCAGTTACAGATCATCATTTTTTGCAGATGTGGATTCACATTTCAGAGCATACCATGGTAACACCAAGAATTTACTTTGCCCATTTTGTCTCAAAATTTTTCAAACTGCAACAGCATACAGACGTCATCATCGAGGGCACTGGGAAAAGAGTTTTCACCAGTGTTGCAAATGTCGGCTACAGTTTTTAACTTCCAAAGAGGAGAGGGAGCACAAGACCCAGTGTCATCAAATGTTTAAGAAGCCTAAGCAGCTAGAAGGATTGTCTCCTGAAACAAAAATTGTTATTCAGGTATCACTGGAACCCCTTCAGCCAGGATTGGTGGAAGTTGCATCCATTACTGTGAACACATCTGATTTTGAATCATCACCCCCCAAATCTAAAAGGAGGAGGTCAAAAAAAGAAAAATAATAGTTAATTCTGCCTTCAGTAAGTCTGAAGCAAGTATTTCAGTCAAAGTTAAAAACCCCATTAAAAACAAAAAGATCAACTTATAGCATTATTCAATAATATCAAATATAGGGAAACCGATGGGTAATTTATGTGATTTTGTTTTAAATAGAGGAAGTACAGTTTTGCGTGATCTGCATATTGAGATGTTATTTAAAAATCTATGATCTGTTTTTCGTGTAATTGTCTTAACATGTAAAAAGGATGTGTGCATGTGTGTGTGAGAGAGAGAAAATGAGAGAAGTGGAGAAAGGAAAAGTAAGAACCTATTTTGGTATTTGATGTTACTTGTAAGTTCGAAAGCTCTCCTATACATATAATCTGTAGAGTGTTTTAGCAACGTAATTTTGAAGTGTTTTCATGCCTTGCAGATCTCAGTATCAGCTATATAGCCAGATTTGAATGTCACTCTCTGAAGTGCCTCTTGGGCTGATCTAAGATAACCTGGCTCTGAAAGTGTGCAGTGGAGGTTGATGGAGAAGCTACGATGTGAGTTTGGACCAGACACGGGATTTAATCAGAGAAGAGCTGTGGCTTCTTGTCCCAGCTGAGGAAGAGGCATACATTCACTGCAGGCACAGAGCCAAGGGAGAAGGAACACTGTCTCAGAGTGCTTTCACCTAGCCCAGGGACATCTCAAGGATACCAGCTGCTAAAATGCCTGTGTTTGGTGAGAGACCCTGGCAAGCATGAAGCAGGCCCTGTGTAGCACTGACTGCAGTTGGAGAAGCAGAGATAGTTAATAGAATGAGACCTGGTGCCTGTGGACCTCCTGTTGAGTGAGCAAAAGGGGGATTTGATTCATTCTGTCCCCTTTCCCATTTGGCTGGCCTGTAGTCACAGTGAGGTCGGCATATCTGTGTCAGACACAGTAGCAAAGCAAGTTAAAATTCCCAAAGGAAAAAGAGCCTTGACGTCCACTTTAATTTGCGCTGGACCCATAGTTGTAACTGAAAAGGATCAAACACAGGAAATCTGTTCAGCTTTTGAATTGGGCTAAATTGAGTTCTCTTACCCTTAAGCTACAATGGAGTTGTCCAAGAATCGTAAATATAGTGGACAAAAATAGTCCAGGGTGATTAAAGCCTTTTTGGAACTCTTCCTTCCAATTTCCAGTTACATGTGTCTTACCCGAGTTGACCATGTGAAGATTTCGGTTCTGTATCTTATCTTGCCTTGGACACAAATGTAGTACAGTTAACAGCTAATTCTTTGCGTGTGTAATTTCCCATTGTATCAAACTGATTGAGTTTCCGTCTTTCTTGACACAGTCTGATGTGCAAGAATTGTCTCATGTATTTCAGTAATTATCAGGTCATAGAGTTACCCTTCCTCTAATCTATCCAACCAACTAATCTGTGATTATACTTGTGGAAACCTTCTTTCTTGCAGTCTCCAAGGGCTCTTTCACAGACCTGTGGGGTACCCTCTAAGTATTGGTGCCTGAACATCAGCGCACTTGGCTGCCTCTGTAGGTTCTTAGAGTTGAGTCTCCTCCTGGAGTTGAATGTCACCCCTTCTCCACTTCTGGCACGGATACCTAGCAATCTCTGTGCACCATTCCAGGAAGCTGGGATCCTGTCTGTAGACCTATGCCAGGAGCAATCTCTCCGTTTCCTCTTCCTTTCTCCTCCTCTTTGTCTCTCGCCACTCTCCCCAGTCCTCAATTTCTTTAAGTCCTCTAAGCTTTCACAAAATGCTGGAAAGAGATCATCACCAAGCGGTTAGCATCCTTCTCAGAACTGAAAAGGAAGGACTACAGATGATGAAGCTGTAGTGAATCTGTTGTCTCCATTTTAGGTAATTCGTGAGTATAAATTCAAATTCAAATAAATTGTGTTTATTTATTCAAAGCTTGATTGATTTATTTGCACTTTGAATATTTTACTAGGCCTTTCTGGTTAGTTTACTTGGGCCAAAGCGCTTTGCTAAGTGTCAGCTGAAACCACTTTTAGTTGTGTAAAGAGTGTGTGTGTGTTCTGGTCTCAGGTGAAAACTCTCTGTATAAATAAATATGCAGACTATTGCATTTGTATCTGTTTTCTTTGATTTGTATAGTAAAAGATATGATAATTTTAGTTACTTGTTTTTACTGTTGCTTAGTATTATCAACACTGTTGCTGTTAGTTGCTGTGAAGTATGCTCCTAAGGAGTACAAGTTTGTCAATAGGAATAGGACAGGGAGACCACTTTCTCCCTCACAAATTCATCAAAAGAACATTTCAGCGATGAGCAAATTCCAAAAAACAAGTTCTGAATGCTGGCAGAGGACTTCAGGCACCCGGAAAAGCAGATCATTGTCTTCAAAAACAGGTAGGAAAAAATATAAAAGATGAAAAAAGAGACAAAGGAGGTAGGATGGGAGCTCCGTCCTGGGAAGGGAATCCCGTTCTGGGCAGGGAATCTTAAGAAGGGAGGTTTCCAATGTGGCGAGCTTTGGAAGCACAGAGGGCAACTTATCATGAAGGAAACATAAATACATAATTCAAACCAACAGATTACAAGCCCAACAGTAACTCCCCCAGCGGAAAAGCAGCACAGATGCCTGCATCCGACACTAGCAAGTGGGGGCAGAGCAGGGAGGCGCAGGAGGCACGGGCTGCAGTGCTTTTTAAGAATCAGGCAGGAACGCCCCACACATAACCACAATGAATGAACCTGCGCTAGCAAACCAGACTGTGGGATAGCTACCACGTGAAAAGCCCAAACATAAGACACCACCAGGACCGCACACAGAACAAAGGATGGAACAGAAATAGCTGGTTACAGACCATCCCCCGCTGGTGACAGGCAGCCAGAACCGTATGGGCTGGAAGGGGGTGATTGCAGCCCCGGAGAGACTTTACCTACAAAACTGTAAGCAGGCTTCTTTGCTAAGGCTTCTGGGGGTTCTGGACAGTCACCATCCACCTCTCAAGGGGCGCCAGTGGTACATCCAGAAAACTAGCAGCAGAGACGGGAAAGGCGATAAGTCACAGTGACCGCGCTCACCACACACCTGAGCTACTCGGACGTGGGAAGGACACAAAAGGCAGTCCCAACCGAACCTGCGCCTCTGAGGGCTTACCTAGGCACCGAACCTGAGTTCGGCTTAGACCTGGGAGGTGCGTGCAGCCTAAGGCCGGCCTCAGACCCTGGAGCAACGTAGAGCATGAGCGGTGTGCACCATGAGCAGGGGCAGGCCCAGTGCGACTGAGACACTGAAAGCACACACAGGTGTTAGTTCTTTGCAGCATCCCTCCCTCCCCACAGTGCAACTGAACAAGAGAGCCAAAAAAATAAAAAATAAAAAGTGTCCACCATGCCCCCCCCCCTTATTAGGACGGAAATCAGACACTGAAGATACCAGCAAACAGAAGAAATTAAATGGAGGGAACCGCCTTGGAAATAACCCCACAACACCAGAGAAAGGGCCAGAAATATCTTTACTATTTTTATGACCATTTCTTTTTCTTTTTTTTCTTTTTCGCTGATGTTGTTGTGTGGTAGTTTTTTCTTCTTTTCT
Source organism: Ovis aries (assembly GCF_016772045.2). Taxonomy (NCBI): domain Eukaryota; kingdom Metazoa; phylum Chordata; class Mammalia; order Artiodactyla; family Bovidae; genus Ovis; species Ovis aries. The sequence continues at coordinate 21,400,417 of NC_082741.1, read as the reverse complement.
TTTTCTTCTTCTTTTTTTAACTTTTAGAAATATTTAAGTCCTGTATTTATCCTTTAATTTTTATTCTTATAACCTACTCTTACTTAAAAAGAAACCTATTTTTTAAAGCAAACACTGTATATAGTCTTTGTGTGGTTGTTGTTGTTGTTTTAATAGTTCTTGTGGCTTTTTTTTTCTTCTTCTTCTTTCCTTAATATTGCATTTTTTAAAATCCAACCTCTATTCTAGATTTTTAATCTTTGCTTTTTGGTATTTGTTGTCAATTTTGTACATTTAAAAACCCAAACTTCACTACCCAATTTTACCTGAGAGCGAGATTACTGGCTTGACCACTCTCTCCTCCTTTGGACACTCCTTTTTCTCCACCAGGTGGCCTCTGTCTCTTCCCTCCCCCTTCTCTTCTCTACCCAATTCTGTGAATCTCCGTGTTCCAGACGGTGGAGAACACTTCAGGAACTGGTTACTGGCTGGATCTGTCTCTCCGCTTTTCATTTCCCTCTTATAACCTCCTGGCCACCTCTGTCTACTTCCTCCCTCTCCTCTTCCCTGTATAACTCCGTGAATACCTCTGAGTGGTCCAGACGGTGGAGCACACATAAGGATGTGATTCCTGGCTAGCTTGCTCTCTCCTCTTTTTTTTTTTTTCTCTCTCTCTCCTCTTTTGACCCCACCTCATCTCATTCCAGTCACTTCTAACTACCCCCTCCCTCTTCTCTCCTCCATGTAACTCAGTGAACCTCTCCGGTTGCCCCTCACTGTGGGTAAACCTTTCATCTTTAACCTAGATGTGTTATCATCACTGCTGTATAGGTGGAGAGGTCTTGAGGCTACTGTAAAAATAAAACTGAAAACCAGAAGCAGGAGGCTTAAGTCCAAACCCTGAGAACATCAGACAAGTCCTGACTCCAGGGAACATTAATTGATAGCAGCTCATCAAATGCCTCCATACCTACACTGAAACCAAGCACCACCCAAGGGCCAACAAGTTCCAGAGTCAGACACACCATGCAAATTCTCCAGCGACACAGGAACACAGCCCTGAGCTTCAATATACAGGCAGCTCAAAGTTACTCCAAAACCATTGGCGTCTCATAACACATTACTGGTCACTCCATTGCACTCCAGAGAGAAGAAATCCAGCCTCACCCACCAGAACTCCAACACAAGCTTCCCGAACCAAGAAATCTTGACAAGCCACTGATACAACCCCACCCACAGTGGAGAAACTCCATAATGAAGAGAACTCCACAAATTCCCAGAATATAGAAAGGCCACCCCAAACGCAGCAATAGAACCAAGATGAAGAGACAGAGGGATACTCAGCAGATAAAGAACAGGAGAAATGCCCACCAAATCAAACAAAAGAGGAAGAGATAGGGAATCTACCTGAGAAAGGATTCCAGATATTGATACTGAAAAGGATCCAAAATCTTGAAATCAAAATGGAATCACAGATAAATAGCCTGGAGACAAGGATTGAGAAGATGCAAGAAAGGTTTAACAAGGACCTAGAAGAATAACAACGAGTCAATAGATAATGAATGACTCAATAAATGAGATCAGAAACACTCTGGAGGCAACAAATAGTAGAATAACAGAGGCAGAAGATAGGATTAGTGAAATAGAATGGTAGAAATAAATGAATCAGAGAGGAAACAAGAAAAATGAGTTAAAAGAAATGAGGACAATCTCAGAGACCTCCAGGACAATATGAAACGCTCCAACATTCGAATTATAGGAGTCCCAGAAGAAGAAGACCAAAAGAAAGACCATGAGAAAATCCTCCAGGAGACAATAGTTGAAAACTTCCCTACAGTGGGCATGGAAATAATCACCCAGTCCCAAGAAAACCAGAGAGTCCCAAACAGGATAAACCCAAGGCAAAACACCCCAAGACACATATTAATCAAATTAACAAAGAGCAAACACGAGAACAAATATTAAAAGCAGCATGGGAAAAACAAGAAATAACACATGAGGGGATTCCCATAACGGTAACAGCTGATCTTTCCAAAGAAACTCTTCAGGCCAGGAAGGAATGGCAAGACATACTTAAAGTGAAGAAAGAGAATAACCTACAGCCCAGATTACTGTACCCAGCAAGGATCTCATTCAAATACAAAGGAGAAATCAAAAGCTTTACAGACACGCAAAAGCTGAGAGAACTCAGCACCACTAAACCAGCTCTCCAACAAATGCTAAAGGATATTCTGCACACAGGAAACACAAAAAGGGTGTTTAACCCCAAACCCAAAACAATAAAGGAAATGGCAACGGGATCATAATGATCAGTAATTACCTTAAACGTGCTAAGTCACAGCTCCAGAAAGCTATTCTCTTTTCCTTCTAAGGACAGGCTTACCTCTGTGGGGCTTGGTATTTAAGTATTCCCTTTGGTTAGATTCCTTGCCTTCAACCCCAGCTCAGTGCTGACAACCTTCAGGTGTCAAATAGCATACTATGCAACTGGTGCATTTTACATTCTTACCAAAGAAAGTAAGTGTCAGTTGTATCTCCACAGTATTAATTTAGCCACAAGGAATCTTCGGCAAAACTAAACAAAACGTTAGAGAGATGACAGCACTTCTACGAAATATGTTGTCAGCTTTACAAACGACCTATAAACTACAAATCATCACGAAATAGACATCTACTTAATACACATTTCATTACTAGATTCTTTCTTTGTATATAAGCATTTTATACTTTCAGATTTGCAACTGATACTTTTTCAAATGAAACTGGTGCTTTTTTTTGCTTGTTTTTAAGCCAAGATTTAACTGATGTCTTTAAGATGTTCATTTCAACATTGACATCATTCATAACTCCAAATACATAAAAGATGATGACAAAAACATCATAAATACAAAAAATAAAAATGTAGTTATATTATTATAGCCTCTGATAAATGATAGCAAAACTGGAACAGAAGCATTGTAAAAACATTTAGTGATGTTTCAACATTTTTCTAATCTTTTTTGATTTCATATTTCTCGTGTGCTTTAGAATGCATTACAACATCAGTAGAGTATTGGGCTTCCATGGTGGCTCAGAGGGTAAAATGTCTGCTTGAAATGGAGCCCTGGGTTCTAATCCTGGGTTAGGAAGATCCCCTGAAGAAGGAAATGGCAACCCATTCCAGTATTCCTGCCTGAGTATACTATAGATGGAGGAGCCTGTAAGGCTACAGTCCATGGGGTCGCAAAGTGTCAGACACGAATGAATGGCTCCACTTTCACTTTAGTCGAGTATTGTCATATGTTTAAAAATCTATAAAAATATGGTAAATAATACCGGTACAAATTTCATCATTAAACATACATATTCAGCTGTTTTAATGCATGATGAGAGAACTCTGAAACAACTTGCGTTTTCATTGTTATTGGTGACCATGCCTGACCTGCCTCTTGAGAAATCTATGTGCGGGTCAGGAAGCAACATTTAGAACTGGACATGGAAAAACAGACTGGTTCCAAATAGGAAAAGGAGTACATCAGGCTGTATAATGTCACCCTGCTTATTTAACGTCTATGCATAGTACATCATGAGAAATGCTAGACTGGACGAAACACAAGCTGGAATCAAGATTGCCGGGAGAAATTTCAAGAACCTCCGATATGCAGATGACACCACCCTTATGGCAGAAAGTGAAGAGGAACTAAGAAGCCTCTTGATGCAAGTGAAAGAGAGTGAAAAAGTTGGCTTAAAGCTCACCTTTCAGAAAATGAAGATCATGGCTTCTGGTCCCATCACTTCATGGGAAATAGATGGGGAAACAGTGGAAACAGTGTCAGAGTTTATTTTTGGGGCTCCAAAATCCCTGCAGATGGTGACTGCAGCCATGAAATTAAAAGATGCTTACTCCTTGAAAGAAAAGTTATGACTAACGTAGATAGCACGTTCAAAAGCAGAAACATTACTTTACCGACTAAGGTCCGTCTAGTCAAGGCTATGGTGTTTCCTGGGTCATGTATGGATGTGAGTTGGACTGTGAAGAAAGCTGAGCACCGAAGAATTGATGCTTTTGAACTATGGTGCTGGAGAAGACTCTTGAGAGTGCCTTGGACTGCGAGGAGATTCAACCAGTCCATTCTGAAGGAGATCAGCCCTGGGACTTCTTTGGAAGGAATGATGCTAAAGCGGAAACTCCAGTAGTTTGGCCACCTCATGTGAAGAGTTGACTCATTGGAAAAGAACTCTGATGCTGGGAGGGATTGGGGGCAGGCGGAGAAGGAGACGACAGAGGATGAGATGGCTGGATGACATCGCTGACTCGATGGACGTGAGTCTGAGTGAACTTCGGGAGTTGGTGACGTACATGGAGGCCTGGCGTGCTGCATTTCATGGGGTCACAAAGAGTCAGACACAACTGAGTGACTGAACGGAACTGAACTGAACAGAACTGAAGCTAGGGACTGTTGGTGGCAGAAGTAGAGGCCCTAGTCTGTGTATCCAAAGTTGGAGTGATGGAATACAGTTTAAAGTGACTGTAATCATAGGGAATTTAGAAAGATGGTAATGATAAACCTGTGTGCGAAACAGCAAAAGAGACACAGATGAATAGAACAGTCGTTTGGACTCTGTGGGAAAGGGAGAGGGTGGGATGATTTGCGAGAATGGCATTGAAACATGTATAATGTCATATAAGAAAAGAATCACCAGTCTAGCTTCAGTGTAGGAGAGGATGCTTGGGACTGTTGCACGGGGTTGACCCAGAGGGATGGTAAGGGGAGGGCGGAGGGAGGGGGTTTAGGATTGGGAACACGTCTACACCCGTGGAGGGTTCATGTTGGTGTCTGACAAAACCAATGCACTATTGTAAAGTACAATATAAATAAATAAAGTGACTGTAAACAAAGAAACAGAAAAGAGTTTCTCTTCAGAAATAAAATGTTCAGAATTGATTTTCATACTGAGGGAAGGCCTTTTCACCTACTAAGTATTAGTGAACATTCTGGCTAGATATAGTTTTGCTTGAACTTTATGCTAGACAGCCTATTTTTGACCTGGGAAACACATATTGTACATCTGCTTTAACCATGGAGGAGAGTCACTGGGTATTCACTGGAATGGGAAAGTAAAAATCTGTTGCAGTTGTCTTTCATCAGTGTACCCTCTGGAGAAGTCAGGATATGAAAATGAGATTGTGCATTTCTGTGCTTTGGAGTTATGTGTTCCTAGTTAGTGAAGATAATTAAGAAGTGTAATGATTCCAGATTCTCGCCTAGGAAAACACTAACATCACTGTTGTCAGACCTGTATTTTGTGGTTAACAGGATCCTTTTCCCACGAGATATGTTTCATTCATGTACTTTCAACTTTAAAGAATTTTCTCTGTGTCCTGGCTCTGCCCCTACAGCTTCAGAACACTCCTCTTTAAACTGTACGGAAGACCATTTCCCAGGCTATGGTCCTTGAGTTTATTTTTATTTTTCTCCTAATTTTAGTATATATAATTTATTGGGTATTTTTATCATTATGGCATAATTTTCTTCAAACTTCGTACTGAAAGTTGTCTCCTATTTAATCATGACATGTGATCAGTGAGTCCACATACTAAGGAATGACAATTGGCACTTTTTAGCAGAAACCAGGGCTTCCCTGGGAGGTAAGCTGCCTAAGAATCTGATGCAATGCAGGAGACCCCAGTTTGATTTCTGGTTTGGGAGGATGCTCTGGAGAAGCAACAGGCCACTCCCTCCAGGGTTCTTCAGGTTTCCCTGGTGGTTTAGATAGCAAACAATCCATCTGCTATGAGAGAGCCACTGGAAGACTGGCCTAACAACCCACTCCAGTATTCTTGCCTGAAGAACACCCATGGACAGAGGAGCTTGATGGGCTATATTCCAGACACTCACAAAGAACCAGACACGACTGTGAGTATGAGCAGACCAGAAACCAAAATATATTTTTAAGAAATCCTTGAAAACCTTGAAATTTGGAAGTGTTCCTTAGAAAGAGCATGTTAACCCTGAAAAAAAAAAAAGACAAACCATAAAGCAATGAACTTTATTACTCTCTTTTCCCTATAAGATCAGAAGAGAAATGGAGTGTCGTTTCCCTTTTTAGAAGCTAGTTTTTCTAGTAGAAACTATGAAATGATTAAATAAATTATTGAAAACTACTGAAATGTTGCTTTCAAATAAGTAAATAAATAAATGAATAAATAAATAAATAAGTAAAATCCAATTCAAGACGGATACCAAAGCAAGAATATAATCGATATCACTTGCTGTTGTGAGACATAGCTTCAAAAGAGAACCAAATTAATGTATATAATGACTGGCTAAATTCTCTGGCAATACGTTATAAAAACTTGCAGTCAACATTGAAAGGGATTTTTACACACAATAAGATAAAAATGCCTTTTACTTATGCACACTTCTAATAATCAAAAGCACTGACTACTTTTCAGACATTCCAGGCCAAGGACATTTAAACAAACTATCTACTTTATCTGCCAAAACAACACGGTGGTGGTGGTCATGATTAGCTGCTAAGTCATTTCCGTCTCTTCATCTCCATGGACCATAGACCACCAGGCTCCTCTGCCCGTGGGTTTTCCCAGCAAGAATACTGAGTCTGGTTTTCATTCTCTCTTCCGGAAGATCTATCTTCCCAAATCAGGGATTTCTCAACCCTGGGTCATCTACATTGGGAAGTGGACTCTTTACCAATGAGCCACCAGGAGAATACCCCAAAGAAAAACAGTATCTACTTAAGTACTTCCTGGCTTTCATATGTACAGTATCAAACTTCCAGCCTAAATAGTCTGTGTTGAACTACCATAGTGATCCATCGATTAATAGTCAGCCTCCCAGTGATTCTTGTCTGGGAAGATCCCACATGCTGAAGTGTAGCTAAGCTCATGGGCCACAACTCAGGAGCTCATGTGCCGAAACTAGAGCCAGTGTTCTCCAGCAAAAGAAACATCACAGTGGGAAGGCTATGCAGCATAGTGAAGTGCACCATACCACTTGCCTCAGCTAGAGAAAGCCCTTGAACATCCATGACTGCCTGGCCCTTACAAAATAAATGCAGTTTTAAAAATAACAAATATTCATGTCAATGTATGGGAAAACCAATACAGTGTTGTAAAGTAAAATAAAGTAAAAATTAAAAGTAAAGAAAAAAATAAATAAAATGGAAAAATAAATACATAAATAAGACCTTAAGGGGCAAAAAAAATAAAAAAAAAAAAAAAAAAAACAACCAGTGAGTTTAGCAGAGAAGTTAGTTACATATATTTAGCAACAAGCAAATATAATTTGCATGTTGAAAGTGCAAAAATACTAATTTTTCAAAACGTGATAGAATGATACTGATTAGAAGAAATCTATCACAGAATAAAAATATTCTAGGCAATAGTTCAGCAGGATGAGAGGTAAGGGTATCCCAGCCATCAGAGTTCACATTTATGATGTGAATGCCGAAAAGCCTATGAAACATCATGTTGGTCATATAATTCGAGTATCCATATATCCACTTAAGCTCTTAGCTATCTCTTCTGCACCTTTATATTTCATTCTGAAGCCATTTGGATTTTCTGAAAGAATGTGTAGATTTGTTTTGTTTGTGTTAGTTTCTGAGGAGACTTCTCATTCTGCCCACATGCTAGGAAACTTTTACTATATTTTCCATTAATATAATTCAAGTTTCATCTACTCTAACCTTTCATACCATTAATCCCATATTGATTTCTTTTAGCAGGCTCTAGTGATGTTCTTCAAGCTCTTTTAGCCATTCTTTCACTTGGGTATAATGCTCACTGATTTGAATAGCAAATTACCACTTTTCTAATGTGCTTTTAGAGTGTGGTGAGCTGCTCTGTTTCAGGCTTTTGGTTGGAAAACCCTGCCTTATTGTCAGGGCTGCAGTATCTTCTGATACCAAAGGAAAGACTACAAATATTCCAAACAAATTTGATTATGGTAATTAACATTTTCTAAAGAATTAAAGAGTTCCTCATCAAAATATTTATTCCCATGGAAAAAATAGCCCCAGCTCCTTAAGTACATCATGATTTTATTAAGGGAATCTGTGAGAACGGCCATGTTCTCTGTGCATCGTGACTTCATCAACACACCTCTCTGAGGTGAAAAAACAAGTTAGAATTCACATACTTCAGGAAAGCCATATTTCAATATGGAAAAACCTTGTTTCAATAAGAGGAAAAATGGCTGCATGAGAAGTGGATTGATATTGTTTCTCTATTTTTCTCTGAGCATCTTCCTGTAAGTTGTGTCTTCACTTCTTACTGAAATGGTTGATTCTGCTGTTGTTCTGTTGCTCAGGCATAGTAACTCTCTGCAACATAATAAGGCATGTTACGTTCCTTATTATGCAGCACACCACGCCTCACTGTCCATCACTAACTCCCAGAGTTTGCTCAAAGTCATGTGCCTCAAATTAGTTGTACCATCCAACCATCTCATCGTCTGCTAGGCCCTTCTCCTTCTGCACTCAAGCTTTCCCAGCATCAGGGTCTTTTCCTATAGTTAGCTCTTTGCATCGGGTGGCGAAAGTACCAGAGTTTCAGCTTCAGCAAAAGTACTTCCAATGAATATTCAGGGCTGATTTCCATCAGGATTGACTGCTTTGATCTCCTTGCAGTCCAAGGGACTCGCAAGAGTCTTCTCCAACACCACAGTTCAAAATCATCAATGATTCCATGCGCAACTTCCCGTATAGTCCAACTCTCCCATCCATACATGAGTAATGGAAACTCCATAGGTATGACTTGATAGACTATTAATTGCAAAGTAATGCCTCTGCTTTTGCATATGCTCTTTAGGTGGTTGCAGCTTTTCTTCATAGGATCTAGCACCTTTTAATTCCACGGCTGCCCTCACCATCTGCAGTGATTTTGGAGCCCGAGAAAATAAAGTCTATCACTGTTTCCATTTTTCCTCATGATTTCCCTATTTCATGTGAAGTCACGGGGCCAGATGCCATGATCTTCATTTTTTCAACATTGAGTTTTAAGCAAGGTTCTTCACTCTCTTCTTTCTTTCCATCAATATGCTCTTTATTTATTCTCCACTTTCTGTCATATATGTGGTGTCAACTGCAAATCTGTGGTTATTGATAGTTCTCCAAGCAATCTTGATTCTAGTTGGGCTTCATCCAGCCTGGCATTTCACATGACGTGCTGAATATAAGTTAAATAAGCCACATGACAATATACAGCCTTGATGTGCTCCTTTCCCTATTTGAAGCTAGCGCATTGTTCTATGTCCAAGTGTTGCTTCTTGACATGCCTACAGATTTCTCAGCAGGCAGCTAAAGAGGTCTGGTATTTGCATCTTTCCAGGAATTTCCCATAGCTTGTTGTCATCCACACAGTCAAAACCTTTGGCATAGTCCAAATCAGATGTCGATGTTTTTCTTGAACTCCTTTGCTTTTTCTCTGATCCAATGGATGCTGACAATTTGATCTCTGGTTTCTCTGACTTTTCTAAATCCAGCTTTAGCATCTGGAAGTTCTCAGTTCATGTACTGCTGAAGCCTAGCTTGAAGAACTTTGAACATGACTTTGCTTACATGTGAGATGTGTGCAATTGTGTGTTAGTTTAAACAATCTTTGGCCTAGCTTTTCTTGAGGATTGGAGTTTAAACTAACCTTTCCAAATTCGGCGGCCAGTGCCGAGGTTTTCAAATTCGCTGGCATATTGCGTGCAGGATTGGAATGTCATAATCTGGTAGGACTTGAAATTCCACAACTGGAAACACATTACCTCTAGTAACTTTGTTCATAGTTATGTACTAAGGGCTGCTTGATTTCACATTGCAGGATGTCTGGTTCTGGGTGACTAAAGACACCTTCACGGTTATGTGGGTCATTAAGATCTTCTTCTTCTTCTTCTTTTTTTTTTTTTTAAGTTCAGTTCTTCTGTGTATTCTTGCCACCACTTCTTAATATATCTGCTTCTGTTAGGTCCATATATTTTGTCTCCTTTATTGTGCCCATCTTTGCATGAAATGTTCCCTTGGTATCTGTATCATTCTTGAGGTAATCTCTGTTCTTTGCCATCCTATTGTGTTTCTCTGTTTCTTTGCATTGATCCCTGAGGAAGGCTTTTCTTATCTCTCCTTGCTATTCTTAAGAAAACTGCATTCAAATGGATTATCTTTCTTTTTCTCCTATGCCTTTAGCTTCTCTTCTTTTCTTAGTTATTTGTAAGGCCTCCTCAGACAAACCTTTTGCCTTTTTGCATTTCTTTTTCTTGGGTAGGTTTTGTTCATTGTCTCATGCAGAATGTCATGACCCTTGGTCCATAGTTCTCCAAGCAGTCTGTCTATAAGATCTAATCCCTCAAATCTATTTGTCAAATCCACTGTGTAATCATAAGAGATTGATTTTGGCCATCCCAAATGGTCTAGCGGTTTTCCATACTTTCTTCAACTTAAATCTGAAGTTTTCTTTAAGGCATTCCTATTCTGAGACATGTCACTGCTCAGTCTTGGGTTTTTTTTTTTTTATGACTGCATAGAGCTTCTCTTTCTTCGGCTACAAAGAACAGAATCAGTCTGATTTCAGCATTGACCATCTCAAGAGTCATCTCTTGTGTTGTTGGAAGAGGGTGATTTCTATGAATGGTGAGTTCTCTTAGGGAATTCTGTTAGCGTTTGCCATACTTCATATGTACTCCAAGGTCCAACTTGCCTGTTATTCCAGGTATCTCTTGACTTCCTACTTTCTCTAGGAGGCAATGAACGTGGGCAGTATAAGCCCTCATTCCTCTGCCTTTTCTAAATCCATCGCATATATTTGGAAGTTCTTGGTTCAAATACTTTGAAGCCTAGCACAAAGGATTTTGAGCCTTATCTTGCTGAGTATGTGAAATGAGCACAAGAGTGCAGTACGTTGACAAATTTTCAGCATTACCCTTTGATGTGGGGATCAGTACGTTGTCATGTGTACACTAGAGCTTGCTCAGTAGTGGCATAATGTGTATTCCATAGTGCAAACTCAGAAGTTGGAACATGTATGGCATATAATGTTGACTCAGTAGAGGTAGGATGATACTTTCAGAGTGCAAGCTCAATAGTTGTGCTAAGCCTTCTGTAGAACACTGATTCAGCAATGGTAAGATGTGTGAACTAGAATTCAGGGTCAATAGTGTTGTCACATTTCCTCCAGAGTTTAGCCACTGCAGAAGTGGCATGTGTGCTTAGAATGGGGTCTTAATAGTGGTGAGATGCATGCTCTACATCTCAGTCTCAGTAGAAGAGAGGTGTGTTCTCTAGAGTGCAAGCTAGTAGTTACAAGACACTTGGTGTGCTGACCTGTAGTACACAAAGAAGCAGTGGAAGTTGTCACAGCACTGAAACACTGACTGGAGAAAAACTCCTCGGTGTGTTTGACCCACAGTAGACAAAGAAACGTTCCAAGAATGTTTTACCTATGAGTTACAGCATGGTGGTAATTATTGAGTGCGTTCCAGCTAATGTAGATGGAGATGCGCTTAAGCCATGTCATAAAACTGAACCAGTGATAGTTACAATCTCTTAGTCTTGCCTGAGCTATTTGGATGCAGAAACACTTAAAAAATTCACAGCACTGAAGCACTGGAATTCGACAAATTATTCGCTGTGTCTTCCAAGAATGGATGCTGAAGCACTTGAACTGTATCACGTAGCTGAAAGACTGGATGTTGATGAATACTGGGTGTATTTGACCTGGGGTAAGAAGGGGACTCATTTAACCGTATGACAGCCCTAAAACACAGGATGGAGAAAAATGTATGCATGTTTATGAACTGGTATGTACAGAAACAATTGAGACATATCACAGAACTCAACAGTTGATGGTGAACAACTTCTAGGTGTATTTGAACCAGAGTATACGAAACAAGACTTGAAGAATGTAACAGAACTGAAACAACTGATGGTGATAAACTATTGCATGCGTTCAGCATGGCGTAGAAGAAGAAGGACTTGAAACATGTCGCAGCACTGAAACACCAATGGTCATAAGCTACTGGGTATGTTTCAGCTCAAGTGGATTAGAGAACCATTTGAAGCATGTCGCACAACTGAAACATTGCATGCTTATGAACGACTGCATGTACTTGATATGGAGTGAATGAAGAAAGCACTTGAAGCATGTGACATCACTGAAGCACTGGCTGAGAATATGGACTATGTTTGAGCCGGAATGGACACAGAGGCTTCAGAATCATTTCATAGTACTGAACACTAGCACTAGATGGGGAAAAAGCTACTGAGTTCGTTTGACACAGGAATGGATGAAGAAGCAGTTGACATTATGTCACAGCAGTGAAACAAGATGGGTATAAACGGTGAGTGTATTGACGTTAGTGGAACCAAGAACATATTTAATCTTATCAAAGTCCTGAAACACTGGAGCATGGTGAACTGCTGGCTGTGTATGCCTCAGTGTGCACAGACAACATTTCAAATCATGTCACAGCACTGAAACGCTTGTATGGAGACGACAGACTGACTGTCTAGATCTGGGGTGGATGAGGAAGCTCTTTAAGCATGTCACTTCATGTATACACTAGATGGCGACAAACTACGGAGTTGGTGTATGGGTGCGCATGAAGAAGCCATTGGGTCGTGCTGCAAAGTAAAACACTGGCCGTTTATAACTACTAGAAATTTTACACCAGGATTAATGTAGAAGCATTTGAAGACTGTCAGTGTACTGTAGAAATGGATGGTGATAAAGGACTATGTTAACCTGGAGTGGGTGAGGAAGTACTCGAATCCAGGGGCAGCCATGGAACACTGTGTATTGATAAACTCCGGGATGTTTTATTTAGTCACTTCGTTAAGGAAGAATTGAACTTGGTCATATGTCACAGCACTGGACACTGGTTGGTACCACTTATTGACGATGACTGACCTGGGTGGGAAGAGAGCCTTTGAATTGTGCCACACCCACTGCACTAAAGAAATAGAGGAAACAATAGAATGCGAAAGACTAGGGATCTCGTCAAAAACTTAGAGATACCAAGCAACATTTCTTGCAAAGATGGGCTGAATAAAGGACAGAAGTCGTATGGGCCCAACAGAAGCAGAAGATATTAAGAAGAGGTAGCAAAAATACACAGAAGAACTGTACATAAAAGATAGTCATGACGCAGATAATCACGATGATGTGATCATTCACCTAGAAGCAGACATCCAGGAATGTACACTCAAGTGGGTCTTAGGAAGCATCACTACAAAGAAAGCTAGTGGAGGGGATAGAATTCCAATTGAGCTAGTTCAAATCCCAAAGGACCATGCTATGAAAGGGTTGCACTTAACATGGCACCAAATGTGGAAAATTCAGCACTGGCCACAGGACTGGAAAGGGGCAGTTTTCACTCCAATCCCAAAGAAAGGCAATGCCAAAGAATTCTCCAACTACTAAACAGTTGAACTCATCTCATATGCTACTAAATTAATGGGCAAAATTATCCAAGCCATGCTTCAGCAATACAGCAACCAGGAACTTCCAGATATTCGAGTTGGTTTTCTAAAAGGAAGGGCAACCAAGATCAAATTGCCAACATCTGCTGCATCATTGAAAAACCAGGAGAGTTCCAAAAGAAGATCTACTTCTGTTTTATTGAGACTTTGACTATGTGGATCACAATAAACTTTGGGAAATTCTGAAAGAGATTTCAGGGAATACCAGACAACCTGACTTGCCTCTTGATAAACTTGTATGCAGGTCAGGAAGCAACAATTAGAACTGGAAATAGAACAACAGACTGGCTCCAAAAAGGAAAAGGAGTACCCCGAGGCTGTATAATTGCCACCTTGCTTATGTAACTTCTACACAGACTACATAATGAGAAACACTGGGCTGGAGGAATCTCAAGGTGGAAACAAGATTGACAGAGAAATATCAATCATCTGAAATATGCCGATGACACCAGCCTTATGGCAGAAAGTGAAGAACTAAAGAGCCTCTTGATAAAAGTGACACGAGAGAGTGAATAAGTTGGCTTAATGCTCAACATTCAAAAAAACAAAGATCATGGCATCGGATGCCGCCGCATCATGGCAAATAAGTGGGGAAACAGTGGAAACAGTAGATGACCTTATACTTCTGGGCTCCAAAATCGCTGCAGATGGTGACTGCAGCCATGAAATTAAAAGACACTTCGTCCTTAGAAGGAAACTTATGACCAACCTAGATGATTAATTATCATTATTGATTATTGCTGATGATTGATTATTATTGATTATTATATTCATATTGAAAAACAGAGGCTTTACTTTGTCAAGAAAGGTCCATCTAGTCAACGCTACGGTTTTCCCAGTAGTCATGTGTGGATGTAAGTTTTGGAATATAAAGAAGGCTGAGCACTGAAGAATTGATGCTTTTGAACTGGGTGTTTAAGAAGACTCTTGAGAGTCCCTTGGACTGCTAGGAGATCCAACCAGTCCATCCTAAAAGAAATCAGTCCTTAGTGTTCATTGACAGGACTGATGTTGAAGCTGAAACTCCAATAATTTGGCCCCGTGATGTGAAGAGCTGGCTCATTTGAAAGCATCTTGTTGCTGGAAATGATTGAGGGCAGGAGGAGAAGGGGACGTCAGAAGGTGAGATGGATGGATGGTATCACCGACTCAATGGACATGGGTTTGGGTTACCCATGGGAGTTGATGATGGACAGGGAGGTCTGGCTTGCTGCGGTTCATGGGATAACAAAGAGCTGGACATGCATGAGTGACTCAACTGAACTGATCACCCCTTAAAGAGTGTTTTTTTTTTCTTTCTTTTCCTTTTTCTTTTAAATAATCTTGGGCACATTTGACTGAAGCATGCCATGCAATGAAACGTTAAATGGTCAGTAACTACCAGCTGGGCTTGACATTGGATGGACGGAGAAGCACTGCAGGCATGTCACTGAACTTCAACACTGTATGGTGATAGCCTAGTGAATGCCTTTAAATGGGGAGAATGAACACACCATTGAAGTGGATCTTGGCATTGGAACTGGAGGTGGTGAATGTTATGGATGTGTTTGACTTGCGATAATGAGGAAGACTTGAGGAATGTCACACACAGTAAAACATTGGATGGTGTTAATGTTTGAGTGTGTTTGGCCTGGTGAGGATGGAAACGTCCTGGAATCTGCCATAAAATGGAAACACTCCATGGTCATAAGCTACTGCATGTGCTTCACCTAGAGAGGATGAAGAAGCACATGAAGCATGCTACAGGACTGAAACAGTGGATGGTGATAATCCACTGGGTATGTTTTGTCTGGGGTTGTGAAGAAGCACTTGAGGCAAGTCCTCGAACTGAGGCATGGGATGCTGATAAACTGTTGGGTACTTCTGAACAGTGGTGTGTGGCAAAATTCTTGAAATATGTTACAGTACGGAAACATTGGATGTTGCTAAACTCCTGGTGTGTTTGATCCAGGATAGGCAAGAAGCACTTGATGCATGTCAAAAACCTGAAACAGGTGATAAACATCAGGGTGTGTATCACCCAGAGTGCATGGGGAAGTATCTGAACCTTGTCACCAACATGAAACACTGGATGGTGACAAACTGTTGAGGGTGCTTGATTCAGGGTGGACAGGAAGCACATGATCCATTTCACAGAACTCAAACGTGGACGGGGCAAGAGACTTGGAATGTTTGACCCAGGGAGAAAAAGAAGCTCTGGAAGCATGCTGTAACCCTGAAACACTGGATAGTGAGAAACCACTTGGTGTGATGACCTGAGGGAATGAAGAAACCCAGAAGCATGTTGCACAACTGAAACATTGGATAACGACACACTACTGGGTGTCTTTGACCCCGTGTACACAAAGGAGCACTTGAAGCATGTCACAGAACTTGAACACTGGATGGTGAAAAACTCCTGGGAGTGTTTGACTGGGTGGATGACGACGCTCCTCAAGCATGTCTCTGCACTAAGACACTGGATGATGAGTGTGTTTTAGCCTCAGAAAATGAAGCACTTGACCTGTGTAACGGCACTAAAATAGAGTATGGCACTTATACCACTGGGTGATTAGTCCCAGGTGACAAGGAAACACCGGAAAGTGTCGCATGTTAATGCACTGAATACTCTACGGGGATAAAGTACTGAATGTGTTTGATCAGGGGTTGAGAAGAAGCAGGTAAAGCAGGTCCCTGGGGTGACACAAGGGATTCTGATACATGGGAGTGTAGGAATTCAAGTGGAATAAGAAGCACTGGAAGCATGTCACATCCATGAAACAATAAATGTTGCTAAACTACTGAGTGGGAATGAGAGCCTGGGAAAGACTAGAGATCTCTTCAGGAAAATAAGAGGTATCAAGGGAGTATTTCATGCACATATGTGTATAATAAAGGGCCGAAAATGTGTGAACCTAAAAGAAGTGGAAGATATTAAGGAGTGCTGGCATGATTACATAGAAGAACTATCCAAAAAGTTCCCGATGACCTAGATAACCATGATGGGGTGATCACTCGCCTACAGCTAGACATCTTGGAGTGGGAAATCCAGTGGCTCTTAGAAAGCATCACTACCAACAAAGATAGTGGAGGTGATGGAACACCAGCTGAGCTATTTCAAATTTTAAAAGATGATATTGTTGAAGTGCTGCACTCAGTATGCCAGAAAACTTGGGAAACTCAGCAGAGGCTGCAGGACTGGAAAAGGTCAGTTTTTCGTTTGAAATCCAAGGAAGGGCAACACCACATGATGTTCTAAATATCACACAACGGCCATTATTTTACGCACTAACTCCTTTGAACACAATTTATGAACAACTGAGATAGCTGGATGATGTCACTGACTCGATGGACGTGAGTCTGAGTGAACTAAGAGAGTTGGTGACGGACAGGGAGGCTTGGCTTGTGGCGATTCATGGGGTCGCAAAGAGTCGGACAGGCTGAACGGAATTGATCTGAGACAGCATATTAAAAAGCAGAGATGTTAATGTGCCAACAAAGCTCCACCTAGTTAAGATTATGATTTTTCCAGTAAGCATGTATGGATGTACCAGTGGAACTATAAAGAAAGCTGAGCACCAAAGAAGTGATGCTTTTGAACTGTGTTGTTGGAGGAGATTCTTGAGAGTCCCGTGAACTGCAAGGAGATCCAACCAGTCCATCCAAAAGGAGATCAACCACGAATATTCATTAGAAGGACTGAGGTTAAAGCTGAAACTCCAATACTTTGGCCAACTGATGTGAAGAGCTGACTCATTTGAAAAGACCCTGATGTTTGGCAAGATTGAAAGCAGGAGGAGAAGGAGACGACAGAGGATGAGACAGTTAGATGGTATCACCGACTCAAAGGACATGAATTTCAGTAAACTTCGGGGTTGGTGATGGACAGGAAGGCCTGATTTGCTGTAGTCCATGGGCTCACAAACAGTCATACACAACTGAGCAGCTGAAGTGAATCGAACAAAGACATGCTCACAATTCTCCTGGCAAGACTTTAACAGCACATTAACCTAGAAGCTGCAAATGTTCAAACTGGATTTAGAAAAGACAGAAACCAGAGGTCAAATTGGCAACATCCATTGGATCATGGAAAAAGCAAGAATATTATTGAAAAAAAAAAACTATTTCTGCTTTATTGAGTATGATAAAAATCCACTGTGTGGATCACAACAAACTGCAGAAAATTCTTAAAGACATGGAAATACCAGACTACCTACATGCCTCCTGAGAGACCTGTATCCAGGTCAAGAAACAACCAGTGAGAACCAGGTAAAGAAGAACAGATGGTTTGAAATTGGGAAAAACAAACAAACAAACAAACAAACTACTACATGTGTCACCCTGTTGATTTAACTTATATGCAGAGCACATCTTGGAAAATGCTGGGCTGGAGGAAACACAAGCTGAAATTAAGAGAAAAATAGAAATATCACTAACTTCAGATATGCAGATGACACCACCGATATAGCATCAAGCAAAGAATAACTAAAGAGCCTCTTGATGCAGGTGAAAGAGGAGAGTGAAAAAGCTGGCTTAAGACGCAACATTCATAACACTAAGATCCTAGCATCGGGTCCTATATTTCATGGCAAATAGATGGGAAAACAATGGTAACAGTGAGAGACTTCTGTTTCCTTGGACTCCAAAATCATGGCAGGTGATGACTGCAGCTATGAAATTAAATGACACTTGTTTCTTGGAAGAAAAGCAGTGACAAACCTAGACTGCATGTTAAAGAGCAGAGGCATCCCTTTGCCAAGAAGCGTCCATATAGTCAGAGCTATATTTGTGTTTTTTTTAAGCAGTCATGTGACAATGTAAGTTAGACCATAAAGGAGGCTGAACATTAGGGAATTGATACTTTTGAACCACAGTCTTGGAGAAGACCCTTGTGAGTCCCTTGGGCTGCAAGGAAATCAATCCAGTCAACTGTAAAGGACATCAATCCTGAAAATTCACTAGAGGGGCTGATGCTGAGGCAGAAGCTCCAATATTATGGCTATCTGTTGTGAAGAGCCACCTCGTCGGCAAAGACTCTGATGCCGCCAAAGATTGGAGCAGAAGAAGGGGACGATGGAGGACCAGATACTTGGATGGCATCACCGACCCAGTGGATTTGAGTTTGAACAAGCTCCGGGAGATGGTCAAGGGCAAGAAGGCGTGACATACTGCAGTCCATGGGATTTGAAGAGTTGGAGATGACTGAATGACTGAACAACCTATAACAGCCAGCAACAACAAATCTACAGAGTGCCTTTGACCGTGAGTAGTTTCAGGAGATCTTGAAGCATGTCACAGATCTGAAACCCAAGATAGTGGCAAACCACTGAAGGTGTTTGACTTGGAGTTAGTGAAGCAGCCATTAGTATGTGTTACAACATTGAAACAATGAATGTCGATAACCTATATGGTGTATTTGTTGTGGAGTAAGTGAAGAACCACTTGACGTGGGTTTCATGACTGAAACACTGTATGTTCACACTTCAGATGGTCTGTGTTTGATCTTACTGGCATTAAATACACACAATATTACATCCCCACCCAGTGTGTAAGTTTAGATATGCTTCAAGTGGTTTTTAATCCACTCCAGAAGAAACTAATGTGACAGCTATCACAGTTTCAATGTTGTAGGGAAATTTCTCCCGGTAATCTTGATTCCAGCTTGTGTTTCGTCCAGTCTAGCATTTCTCATGATGTACTATGCATAAACGTTAAATAAGCAGGGTGACATTATACAGCCTGATGTACTCCTTTTCCTATTTGGAACCAGTCTGTTTTTCCATGTCCAGTTCTAAATGTTGCTTCCTGACCTGCACATAGATTTCTCAAGAGGCAGCTCAGGCATGGTCACCAATAACAATGAAAATGCAAGTTGTTTCAGAGTTCTCTCATCATGCATTAAAACAGCTGAATATGTATATTTAATGATGAAATTTGTACCGGTATTATTTACCATATTTTTATAGATTTTTAAACATATGACAATACTCGACTAAAGTGAAAGTGGAGCCGTTCAGTCGTGTCTGACCCTTTGGGACCCCATGGACTGTAGCCTTACAGGCTCCTCCATCTATAGGATTCTCAGGCAGGAATACTGCAATGGGTTGCCATTTCTTTCTTCAGGGGATCTTCCTAACCCAGGATTAGAACCCAGGGCTCCATTTCAAGCAGACATTTTACCCTCTGAGCCACCACGGAAGCCCAATACTCTACTGATGTTGTAATGCATTCTAAAGCACACGAGAAATATGAAATCAAAAAAGATTAGAAAAATGTTGAAACATCACTAAATGTTTTTACAATGCTTCTGTTCCAGTTTTGCTATCATTTATCAGAGGCTATAATAATATAACTACATTTTTATTTTTTGTATTTATGATGTTTTTGTCATCATCTTTTATGTATTTGGAGTTATGAATGATGTCAATGTTGAAATGAACATCTTAAAGACATCAGTTAAATCTTGGCTTAAAAACAAGCAAAAAAAAGCACCAGTTTCATTTGAAAAAGTATCAGTTGCAAATCTGAAAGTATAAAATGGTTATATACAAAGAAAGAATCTAATAATGAAATGTGTATTAAGTAGATGTCTATTTCGTGATGACTTTGTAGTTTATAGGTCGTTTGTAAAGCTGACAACATATTTCGTAGAAGTGCTGTCATCTCTCTAACGTTTTGTTTAGTTTTGCCGAAGATTCCTTGTGGCTAAATTAATACTGTGGAGATACAACTGACACTTACTTTCTTTGGTAAGAATGTAAAATGCACCAGTTGCATAGTATGCTATTTGACACCTGAAGGTTGTCAGCACTGAGCTGGGGTTGAAGGCAGGGAATCTAACCAAAGGGAATACTTAAATACCAAGCCCCACAGAGGTAAGCCTGTCCTTAGAAGGAAAAGAGAATAGCTTTCTGGAGCTGTGACTAAGCACGTTTAAGGTAATTACTGATCATTATGATCCCGTTGCCATTTCCTTTATTGTTTTGGGTTTGGGTTTAAACACTCTTTTTGTGTTTCCTGTGTACAGGATATCCTTTAGCATTTGTTGGAGAGCTGGTTTAGTGGTGCTGAGTTCTCTCAGCTTTTGCTTGTCTGTAAAGCTTTTGATTTCTCCTTCGTATTTGAATGAGATCCTTGCCGGGTACAGTAATCTGGGCTGTAGGTTATTCTCTTTCTTCACTTTAAGTATGTCTTGCCATTCCTTCCTGGCCTGAAGAGTTTCTTTGGAAAGATCAGCTGTTACCATTATGGGAATCCCCTCATGTGTTATTTCTTGTTTTTCCCATGCTGCTTTTAATATTTGTTCTCGTGTTTGCTCTTTGTTAATTTGATTAATATGTGTCTTGGGGTGTTTTGCCTTGGGTTTATCCTGTTTGGGACTCTCTGGTTTTCTTGGGACTGGGTGATTATTTCCATGCCCACTGTAGGGAAGTTTTCAACTATTGTCTCCTGGAGGATTTTCTCATGGTCTTTCTTTTGGTCTTCTTCTTCTGGGACTCCTATAATTCGAATGTTGGAGCGTTTCATATTGTCCTGGAGGTCTCTGAGATTGTCCTCATTTCTTTTAATTCGTTTTTCTTGTTTCCTCTCTGATTCATTTATTTCTACCATTCTATTTCACTAATCCTATCTTCTGCCTCTGTTATTCTACTATTTGTTGCCTCCAGAGTGTTTCTGATCTCATTTATTGAGTCATTCATTATCTATTGACTCGTTGTTATTCTTCTAGGTCCTTGTTAAACCTTTCTTGCATCTTCTCAATCCTTGTCTCCAGGCTATTTATCTGTGATTCCATTTTGATTTCAAGATTTTGGATCCTTTTCAGTATCAATATCTGGAATCCTTTCTCAGGTAGATTCCCTATCTCTTCCTCTTTTGTTTGATTTGGTGGGCATTTCTCCTGTTCTTTACCTGCTGAGTATCCCTCTGTCTCTTCATCTTGGTTCTATTGCTGCGTTTGGGGTGGCCTTTCTATATTCTGGGAATTTGTGGAGTTCTCTTCATTATGGAGTTTCTCCACTGTGGGTGGGGTTGTATCAGTGGCTTGTCAAGATTTCTTGGTTCGGGAGGCTTGTGTTGGAGTTCTGGTGGGTGAGGCTGGATTTCTTCTCTCTGGAGTGCAATGGAGTGACCAGTAATGTGTTATGAGACGCCAATGGTTTTGGAGTAACTTTGAGCTGCCTGTATATTGAAGCTCAGGGCTGTGTTCCTGTGTCGCTGGAGAATTTGCATGGTGTGTCTGACTCTGGAACTTGTTGGCCCTTGGGTGGTGCTTGGTTTCAGTGTAGGTATGGAGGCATTTGATGAGCTGCTATCAATTAATGTTCCCTGGAGTCAGGACTTGTCTGATGTTCTCAGGGTTTGGACTTAAGCCTCCTGCTTCTGGTTTTCAGTTTTCTTTTTACAGTAGCCTCAAGACCTCTCCACCTATACAGCACCGATGATAACACATCTAGGTTAAAGATGAAAGGTTTACCCACAGTGAGGGGCAACTGGAGTGGTTCACTGAGTTACATGGAGGAGAGAAGAGGGAGGGGGTAGTTAGAAGTGACTGGAATGAGATGAGGTGGGGTCAAAAGAGGAGAGAGAGAGAAAAAAAATAAGAGGAGAGAGCAAGCTAGCCAGCTATCACATCCTTATGTGTGCTCCACCGTCTGGAACACTCAGAGGTATTCACGGAGTTATACAGGGAAGAGGAGAGGGAGGAAGTAGACAGAGGTGGCCAGTAGGATAAAAGAGGGAAATGAAAAACGGAGAGACAGATTCAGCCAGTAATCAGTTCCTGAAGTGTTCTCCACCGTCTTGAACACGGAGATTCACAGAATTGGGTAGAGAAGAGAAGGGGGAGGGAAGAGACAGAGGCCACCTGGTGGAGAAAAAGGAGTGTCCAAAGGAGGAGAGAGTGGTCAATCCAGTAATCTCGCTCTCAGGTAAAATTGGGTAGTGAAGTTTGGGTTTTTAAATGTACAAAATTGACAACAAATACCAAAAAGCAAAGATTAAAAATCTAGAATAGAGGTTGGATTTTTAAAAATGCAATATTAAGGAAAAGAAGAAGAAGAAAAAAAAGCCACAAGAACTATTAAAACAAGAACAACAACACACAAAGACTATATACAGTGTTTGCTTTAAAAAATAGGTTTCTTTTTAAGTAAGAGTAGGTTATAAGAATAAAAATTAAAGGATAAATAGAGGACTTAAATATTTCTAAAAGTTAAAAAAAGAAGAAGAAGAAAAAGAAAAGAAGAAAAATCTACCACACAACAACATCAGCGAAAAAGAAAAAAAGAAAAAGAAATGGTCATAAAAATAGTAACGATATTTCTGGCCCTTTCTCTGGTGTTGTGGGGTTATTTCCAAGGCGGTTCCCTCCATTTAATTTCTTCTGTTTGCTGGTATCTTCAGTGTCTGATTTCCGTCCTAATAAGGGGGGGGGGAGGGCATGGTGGACACTTTTTATTTTTTATTTTTTTGGCTCTCTTGTTGAGTTGCACTGTGGGGAGGGAGGGATGCTGCAAAGAACTAACACCTGTGTGTGCTTTCAGTGTCTCAGGCCCACTGGGCCTGCCCCTGCTCATGGTGCACACCGCTCAGGCTCTACGTTGCTCCAGGGTCTGAGGCCGGCCTTAGGCTGCACGCACCTCCCAGGTCTAAGCCGAACTCAGGTTCGGTGCTCAGGTAAGCCCTCAGAGGCGCAGGTTCGGTTGGGACTGCCTTTTGTGTCCTTCCCACGTCCGAGTAGCTCAGGTGTGTGGTGAGCGCGGTCACTGTGACTTATCGCCTTTCCCGTGTCTGCTGCTAGTTTTCTGGATGTACCACTGGCGCCCCTTGTGAGGTGGATGGTGACTGTCCAGAACCCCCAGAAGCCTTAGCAAAGAAGCCTGCTTACAGTTTTGTAGGTAAAGTCTCTCCGGGGCTGCGATCACCCCCTTCCAGCCCATACGGTTCTGGCTGCCCTTCACCGGCGGGGAATGGTCTGTAACCGGCTATTTCTGTTCCATCCTTTGTTCTGTGTGCGGTCCTGGTGGTGTCTTATGTTCGGGCTTTTCACGTGGTAGCTGTCCCACAGTCTGGTTTGCTAGCGCAGGTTCGTTCATTGTGGTTATGTGCGGGGTGTTCCTGCCTGATTCTTAAAAAGCACTGCAGCCCATGCCTCCTGCGCCTCCCTGCCCTGCCCCCACTTGCTAGTGTCGGATGCAGGCGTCTGTGCTGCTTTTCCGCTGGGGGAGTTACTGTTGGGCTTGTAATCTGTTGGTTTGAATTATGTATTTATGTTTCTTTCCTGCTACATTGCCCTCTGTGCTTCCAAAGCTCGCCACATTGGAAACCTCCCTTCTTAAGATTCCCTGCCCAGAACGGGATTCCCTTCCCAGGACGGAGCTCCCTTCCTACCTCCTTTGTCTCTTTTTTCATCTTTTATATTTTTTCCTACCTGTTTTTGAAGACAATGATCTGCTTTTCCGGGTGCCTGAAGTCCTCTGCCAGCATTCAGAAGTTGTTTTTTGGAATTTGCTCATCGCTGAAATGTTCTTTTGATGAATTTGTGAGGGAGAAAGTGGTCTCCCTGTCCTATTCCTCCGCCAGCTTTACCATATTTCTTAACCAAACAGAATTTGGCAGGGGGTGCGCAGGGGGGGCATGGCATAGCGTATGGTGAGAGTGAGGGGATACGGTCACACCAAATAGAATCTGGGGTCATAGTTCCCTAATGGGAATAGAGCTCATGCCCCTGCAGTGAAAGCACAGAGTCCTCCTCACTGAACTGCCTGGGAAGTCCCAGGAATTGATTTAATGAAAGATACCTAATTAGGATCTGGTGACATTTTACATTGTAGTGTGTTACCAGTGATTATGGTTCATATCATTTTATAGGTTTGTGATTTTACTAGCTTAAAATTTTGGGGGGTTTCTTTTTGTTTTAAAAGCTGAAAACTGTTTTTTAATTCCATGGAATTAAAAACAATCTGTAGAATATATTAAATAGTGGCGGCTTTTTTCTGCATGTGGATGTTTTGCTCCATTGAACTGAATGGTAGTAACATTTGTAGAAGAGACACAGAGTGTAAGGTATGTCTTTTTTATTAAGTGACATAACAACACCCATTGCGTGAGTTATTGGTTGGAGTTTTGAGACAGACTGTGTGGACTAACCTCCTTATTCCTGTTTTCAGCCCTTGAGTAATAATCAGAAGCTTTCTCTGAAGAAAGTGGGGCCAGCTGTCAGGCTCCTAAGTATCTACTGGCCAGCAGGGCTAGGAATAAATGCAGAAACTGGTAGATACGGGTTGGGGCAAGAGGCTACCTTGTCCCTTTTTTTTTTTTTTTTTTTTTGCTGCCTGGAGAGATGCTTGTCCTGGTACAAGTGTGGCCAAAACTGTGTCTTTGTGGCCAGAGGATGTCTCTGAGCCTGCCTTGGGTTCTCCCAGGATGGAGGGACAGCAAGTTCTCCCCGGTTCCTTGGCCAGAGAAGACCGTGCCCCCACTTGCTCTATGACATCCCCCCACGACTCACTCCATATTAGGTTCTTCAGAACGGGTGTCCAGGACCCACCCCAACTCCTGGGCCTGGCGGGCCAGAGCCTGCTGTGGAATGAGGCCTTGGCAATGGTGGCCCTGGAGGCCATCTGTGCAGGTGCTGCTTGACCTGTGCCTCAAGGAGGACACCCTGAAACAGACCCTCAGCTACCTGCTGAAGAAGGCCAAACAGGAGGAGCCTGCTGCACCTGAGCTGCCAGAAGCTCAGCATCTCCACCATGCCCACGCGGAGCATCAGGAGGATCCTGAAGGTGGTACAGCTGGACTGAGTCGAGGACTTGGAGGTGAATTGCACCTGGAATCGGGCCACTTTGGGCAGGTTTGTGCTGCACCTGGGCCAGATGGGCAACCTGCCCCGGCTGCCGCTCTGGCGCATCCACGTGTTGCCGCACACAGCCCCCAAATAGGAGGAGCACTGCATCACCCAGCTCACGGCCCAGTTCCTGAACCTGCCCCACCTGTAGGAGCTCTAGCTGAACTCCATCTCCTTCCTCGAGAGCCGCCTGCACCGGGTGCTCAGGTAAGGCATGGCGCCAGCTCCGTAGACCAGAATGGGCCTCTCTCTTTCGTTACCGTCAGGACGTGTACTCTGTGCCTGCTGTGGACATTGCCAGGGTGCCCGGGTCACTCGAAAGTCCTCACGATGCTGCCGCTCTGTCCCCGGGCTTCTTGTCAGGTCATCTTCCTGACTAGGGTCAGAGGTGTGGCCTAGGTTAGATGCTGTCAAAGCGGACTTCTTTCTGGGAGTCCGCACGGTGGCGGTCAGGTGTGATGCCCTTGGGAATTCTTTCCGAGAGAATGATGTCTTAGCTGAGGCGATCACAAATAATTAAGCAAGGAGGACATTGGTCCATCAGGCGTGAGGTTTGAAGTCCGAAGCTCTGTTTCTCCCTCCCACCTGCCACATTTGTCCTGAGCTGTTTTAGGCTCCAGGTGAGCTGTGGAAAGTAGGTGATTCTCGAGATGACAAGGAGGGACCGTGAAGGGAAATTGCAGCTCCTAAGCAGTCCAGAGAAGATAAAAAGTTACATAAGCATCATTGCTGAAGTGGCTCCAATCTAAGTCCAAATTACAATTCTTGTTTTCCTCTAAGACTTCTGACTACATAGGAAATTCTCAATAGCAGGTTGTCGCTCTGCCTTGAACACAGTGATAAAAGCTGAGAGGATGCGGCCTAGTCTGTCTGTATGAATGCGTTGCATTGATTCCCTCTTTGGTAGCTGAACTAAGTGTCCAGGAGTGAGCATCACTAGAGGAACCCTCTTCCAAAGGACCCTCACCCAGGCCCTGGACTGGAGCATTTTCCCCAGTGGATTCAGCAGATGCAAATCCTCCATCTCATACCCTGGCGGTGCCAAAATGGGTTCACTGTGCAAAATCAGCCCCAGAGTCCTGGGTGATATTCACCCGCAGTCCACCTGGAGCCTCTGGGACCCACCAGCCCATGCCCGTTTTCCCACTGCTCAGCCGTGTCTGACTCTTTGGGACTCCATGGATTGTAAGCTGCCAGGCTTCTCTGCCTATGGAATTCTTCAGCTGAGAATACTACAGTGGGTAACAGATCTCTTTTCCGGGAGACCTTCTCAACCCAGGGATTGAACTTGGGTCTCCTGCATTGCATGCACGACTGAGCAGCCAGGCAAGCCTCCAGTTGCTAAGAGACAACCCAACATCCCCGAATCCATTGTCCAAATGTGCGTTTATGTCGCTCATATCCCCACACGTTTTATTCTGTTTTTACATGAATAAACACTTTCACACACAAATATTTACTCAAAGGCTGCTGGAAATCTATTCCCGACCGTCCAAAAATGTCACTGATGAGTTCAATATTTCAGTGTTGAGTGTAACTTGGCATTTTTCTCCTTGGTGTCATTCATCTGTAACTTTTTTTTTTTTTTTAAATAAAACCTTATTCCTGAGGCATTTAGCTTAAGCCAAATGGTAAAGATAAAATTTCCTCCAAATCCTAGTTCTCTGCCAACCTGGCCATACTAAGGCTTTTAACTAATTCTCTTTTCCCACCAGAGCTCTTTACTGAGACCAAGTCCTCTAAGAGTCAGAGGAGATTTAGCAGCTAAACCAAACAACAGCACCCCTTCAGAGTGGTGGGCTCCAACTATACAACTTTTTGTGACCGAGAAGCTGCGACCGGCATGAACCACCAAAATTTTGCTATAGTAATGTCCTGGAAATTAGCACTGCCTTGGTTTGAGATTTCCTGGTGACTCAGGTGGTAAAGAGTCCACCTGCAATGCAGGAGGCTCAGAATTCAGTCCCTGAATCAGGAAGATCCCCTGGGAGAAGGGAGTGGCAATCCACTCCAGTATTCTTTCCTGGAGAGTTCCATAGAGGAGCCTGTTGGGTTACAGTACATGAAGTCATAAAGCATCAGATAGGACTGACTAACATGTTCACGTCACCTTTAATCCTGTAGGTAAACAGGTGGTGCAAGTCGTCGTTGGTTGAGTTTCTCAATGTGTCATGATCCCATGTTTTGGGCCCTCTCTGTCCCACGCTTGCATTGAAGCTACAAAACCATCCCTTTATGATTTCTTACTCAGGGAATTCGAACTGAGGGAAGAAGCAGCAAGAAGCCAGACGCTCTGCACTGATTAGGTGAGGATGAAGGAGGAGAGTGAAAGAGCCAGCTTAAACCTACATACTCAAAACACTAAGATCATGGCATCTAGCCCCATTACTCCATGGTAAATAGAAGCAAAAAGGTGGAAGTACTGACAGATTTCCTCTTCTTGGGCTGTACAATCACTGCAATGGTGATTGCAACCATGAGATCAAAAGACGGTTGCTTCTTGGCAGGAAATCTATGACAAACCTAGACAGTGTGTTGAAACGCAGAGACGTTACTCTGCCAACAAAGGTCTGTAGAGGCAAGGCTATGGTCTTCCAAGTGGTCATGTACGGTTGTGAGAGCTGGACCACAAAGAAGGCAGAGCGCCAAAGAATTGTTGCCTTCGAGTTGCGGTGCTGGTGAACACTCCTGGAAGTCCTTTGGACAGCAAGGAGTTCAAACCAGTCAATCTTAAGGGAGATCAACCCTGAGTCCTTGTTAGAAGGGTTGATGCTGAAGCTGAAGGTCCACTATATTGGTCATGCGGTATAAGCCGCTGATTCACTGGGAAAGTCCCTGATGCTGGGCAAGATTGAGGGCAGAAGATGAGGGCAACAGAGAATAAGATGGCTGGATGGCATCACCAATGCACTAGACATGAAGTGGAGCAAACTTCAGGAAACGGTGAAGGACAGGGAGGTCTGGTGCGCTAACGTCCCTGGGGTTGCGGATATAACCGAGCAAAAGAACAACAACAATTTCTTGAGATAAAGCTGTTCCAGGGAGAGTAGAAGAGGAAAAGATTTGTGAGAACAATGGAAGGGCCAAGCTCTCCCCTAGAGATGGAGGAAGTGGATAGAGGCTAGCCACCTGGATTATCGCTGTCTTGAAAGGTGTGCCTTTTGGACACCTTGTAGAGCCCACTTCTCACACTGCCCTGTCCCAGGGGCCTGATCTCCTCCTGGGTACCAACTTCTCAGTTGGTGTGAGATGATCAGCCTTGTTGGTGGACACTCAGGCTGACCACATATCACTCCATGGCCACAAGCCCCAGGGAGCTTCCTCCTTGACCACAGCAATGGACCTGGACCGGAGTTGGCCTTGGGGTTGTCCACGGAACGAAAGGCAGGAATAGGTCATGTCTGTCTTTCTTTTTTGGTTTCTTTTGTTGTCCAGCCAAAGCAGCTTGCAGGATCTTAGTTCCCCAACTAAGGATAGAATCCATGCCCTCAGCAGTGAAAGTGCAGAGTCCTAACCACCCCAGGACTACCAGAGTGTTCCCAGTAGGTCATTTCCTGAGCCTGGTGGATGCCCTGGAAGCCTGATGTTGGCTGCCGAGAGCCAGGCTTCTATGGGCCAGGCTTTGATGAGGTCACCAAACGTTCCTTTCTCCCTGACCTCTGGGAGACCTGTGACCGTGGCCCGTATCATAGAAACTTCTGGAACTTGACAGAATGGATGACATACCCCTCTCCACTCATATTCCTTTCCTGGCTACCCAATGCCTTCCAATAAATTCATCTGCCCTCATCCATCTACAGAAAGCATGCTATCCTCCTTCCCGGAAACCTTCCCTGAAGAAGAGGTTGAAATCATGTCCTCTGCTTCTTCCTAACCTATCATGTAAAGGTTTTTCTGTACACTTGGTGACAAGCTTCTGCTTGACAGCTTTGGGTTTTCTTCCTTTTGTTGTTGTTTGTTTTTTTCTTGGGGGGGTGGGGGGGTTAAAACACATACTCTCCTTCACATCCAGGATGGTGTGAGCACAGGCCTCACTCTATTCTCAAGGTTCTGTCCCTCAGAGTCTAGGAGAGAAGTGAAACAAACAAAGAAACAAACAAAGGGGGCGGGGCAGAAAGAGATTTGTGTGGGGACGTTTAGCAGTAGTGGTCTGCAAGATGGGGTCCACAGGAGCAGGCTGCGTCCTGGAAGTTCTGGGTGGGCGACATTTGTTGATGTTTGGGAGTCAGCTGGAAGCCGAGTCATCACCTGCATACCCCCTACTGTCCTTGAGGTGAACCCTCTCTAGGGACTCCTGATTTAAAGAACACGTTAATGTTCTCAGGTGGCCACCAGAAATACACGAGACTTAAACAACAGAAAATTGTTTTCTCCCAGTTCTGGAGGCTAGAAATCCAGGATTAAGGTGTTGACAGTGTGGTGTCTCTGGAGGTCTCTTTCCTTGATGAGCAGGCACCCGCATTCTCGTGTCCTCCTGTCCCTTTATGTCCATGCATCCTTGATGTCTTGTGTGTCCTAATTTCCTCTTTATTTTCCAGCCATGCTGCTTTTCTTCTGGGTCTTAGTTTCCAGGCCAGGGATTGAACTTGGGCCCTTGGCAGTGAAAGATCTGAGCCTTAACCACTGGCCTTCCAGGGAATTTCCCCCTTTCTTTTTATATAGAGAACCATCAGCTTGGACTAGGGCCCACCCTAGTGACCTCGTTTTAACTGAATCACCTCATTAAAGGCAGAATCTACAAAGAGGATTACATTCCAAAGTGTTGGGGCTTAGATAGTCTACAGATTTTTTTTAAAAATTAATTTATTTGACGGCACCAGGTGTTAGTTGTGGTACGTGGGGTCTTCGGTCTTCCTGGTAGCACGTGGGATCTAGTTCCCTGACCACAGACAGAAGCCCAGCCCCCTGCACTGGGAGTGGAGAGTTTTAGCCACTGGACCTTTGGGAAAGTCCCTGCAACATATGGATTTTGCAGGACACAATGAAGCCCAAAACAGGGTTGATGGTAGGGTGATTTGCCTGGCTACACATTTGCACCCTATCTGCTCCTTAGAAATACCTGAGACCTTTAATAACGTTGACTCCCTGGTCCCATTCCTGGAGACACTGAGTCTGTGGGCAGGGAGTAAGCTTGACAGAATCAATCAGAACGTCCGTACTTTTCAAAAGCTCTCTAGTACTCACTGTTTAATATGGACACCTTAAGCAGCCTGGGCAACACCTGGAGCTTGGGAGAAACTCAGGCTCTCAGGCCCCACCCACAACTGTTGGATGAGAATGTGTTTTTGCACAAGACACATAGGCAATTCCTTAGATTCACTGACGGTGAAGAAGCACAGCCCAGGAGATTTGAAAGTGTGGCCCAAACGGAGATGTCTGCATCCAGATCTCTCAGCTTTGATTATATCCTGACTTCCTTCAATACGAAGGACCTCCAGAAGCCGCCAAAGAGGGTGTGGAGCTCCTAGAATCTCTGAAGGGTGGTGGGGAGGATGAAGCTCCCAGCTCAAGCTACATCTCTTTAGTTTATTGAATTGCCAATAACCTGCTCCTCCCAAGGCAGGTGCTCAGTGCGTCACATGAAGGAAAAAATGCATTCCTGACCCTCAACCCTTAGGGTCTCCTGAAGGTGTATATTCTTGGGCATTTTAAGCTTGTTCTTATTGTTGCTTGGGCTCCCATTGCGCCCCATCTGGTAAAGAATCTGCCTGCAATGCGGGAGACCTGGGTTTGATCCCTGGGTTGGGAAGATCCCCTGGAGACAGGAAAGGCTAGCCACGCCAGTATTCTAGCCTGCACGATTCCATGAACTGCATATGGTCCACGCGGTCACAAAGGGTTGGACACAACTGAGCACCTCTCACTTTCACTGTTGCGGCAGAGTTGCTAAGTTGTGTGTCTGAGTCTTTTGTGACCCCATAGACTGTCGCCTGCCAGGCTCCTCTGTCCATGGGATTTCTCAGGCAAGAATCCTGGCGTGGTTGCCATTTCTTCCTCCAGGAGAGCTTTCCGACCCAGAGACTGTACCCAGGTCTCCTGCATTAAGAGGTGGATTCTTTACTGCTGAGCCACCAGAGATCAATCTTTCCCAAAGTGTTGGATGACTTTACACCGTGGGATTCACTTCAGTTCAGAATCAAGTGAGGTGAGCTTTGAATTTTCAGGTTTGCAGGCCCTCTCCTAGGGCAATTTGAATTTCTTAGGTGTGATATGCAGCCCTGGAATCTCTGTGTTTAATAATGTCCCAGGTGATTCTGAGATTTGAGCAATCTTCAGAAGCATATGAAAGTGAAAGTGTTAGTTATCCAGTTGTGTCTGACACTTTGCCAAACCATGGATAGTAGCTCACCAGGCTCCTCTGTCCATGGAATTCCCCAGGCAAGCATACTTGAGTGGAGAGCCATTTCCTTCTCTGGGAGATCTTCCTGACACAGGGATTAAACCCTGGTCTCCTGTACTGCAGGCAGATGTTTTACTCTCTGAGCCATCAGGGATGCCTAGAAGCATAAATCGGTAGTCAAAATGTTTCTTCCTCTCTCCTAACTTTTTGCAAACATTTTAAAACTGACACCCAAAATGTTTCTGTTGTAAGTGTAAACACTGCAAAGGATGTACCTTTTGGCATACAATCAAAATAAACCCTTTTAAGTAAATCAAACTAGGAATTGCCTGGCAAGCCAGCACTTCGTGTTCAATGCTTTCAGTCTGGTGACCGGGGTTCAGCCCCTGGTCAGGAAACTAAGCTCCTGCAGGAAGTCTCATGGTGTGTCCATAAATAAATAAAACTGTTAATATCATGCTTTCAAACATATCCAGAAGAATGTAAAGAGCATAGAGTTTTAAAAATATTCCGTTTTATTCACTTATTTGGCTTCTTCGGGGCTTAGCCGTGTCATGCAGGATCCTTTGTCCGTTCTACGGCCCTCTGGCATGTGGGATCTTACCCACCACGTATTAAACTCACATTCCCAGCATTGGAAGGCAGATCCTCAACCACTGGACCGCCAGGAAATCCCTAGCCCTGGGTTCTGATACTCACCGACATTGGAGGACATGGCAACCCACTCCAGCATTTTTCCCTGGTGCACTCACGGGTAGAGGAGGCTGGCTGGCTGCAGTCCATGGGGTCGCAAAAAGTCAGACACAGCTGAGCTCCTAGGCACAGCACCGGCCATCATGCTTCTGAAAAGAGTCTAAAACGAGCTCTTTCTAATGGTCAGTTTTTCTTCTTTTTTCCCTGGTTCATTGAGATGTAATGGACATACCTTCTGTAAGTTTAAGGGGAGAACATGTTGATTTGATGATAATGGTGTCTTTGATGGTGTATCTGATCACAGCATTTGAGATCACGTTCATTAGTGGACATCATTTTTGTTCGAATTCAGTGACTATTACCTTATAACGAATGGAAATACACGTATTTCTTCTCTGAAACCCTCTCTGAAACCCACGAATCTGTGTGCACAGGGCTGTAAAGGCAGTGGGAGGGAAAGCTTGAGATATAATCTAGGTGCTGCAAAGGAGGACAGAGAAGAGGGCGAGTCAGGGGGGCAGGGTGCAGGAGGGCGGTGAGGGTGTGACCTGACACCCCTGACGTGGTTTAAGAACGCATGAGCCCCCGCCTAGAAAAAGCTCCTGGGGTTCAGCATGTAGATTCACAGTGAGGACCCTGGGAATCCAGCGGGTGCTGAGCCTTCAAGTGCAGATCACTTGGGAGTAAGCTTGCTTCCTGCCCTCCTCACCCTGCCTCCTCCCCAACCCACCCCCTTGCCCTCGGAAGAGGACAGGGGTTCGCTGTTTGCAGCTGGAGAATTTTTTGCCATTGGAAGAGAACTCCTGACTTTGTAGGTTCCTGACATCAGCCCATGCCCTGTTGGAATAGCTGTGTGGACCACCTTCCCTTGCCCTTGAGCTATTGAACCCCAAATATCTAAAGACTCAGATAAACTGGAGATAAGGTGGTGGGCCTCTGGATGCTGGAGATGCAAGTGGGGACTCTCACCACACTGAGACCTGGAAAATAGCCCCTGGGAGGGGCCCTGAAGCCCCACTCAGATTCTTTCCCCTCTCCAACATTTTGCTAGAAAGGTTTCTAGTTGAAAGATCCTATGGGGAAAAACTGGTTCAGAAACCTGATTGGAGCCTGGTTTGGGTACTATGGATTGGACTCGAATGGGCTTTAAAAGGCGTGGAATCTCCTGATGCCGCCTCACTGGGAAAAGGCTTTTGGAGGGCCAGGTAGGAGTTTCACGGACACTGGACACAGGAAGCGGTGCTGCTATTCCCAGAGAAATCTTTCTGGGACGTGGAGACAAAGACACTCCAGCTTCACCCTCCACTTGGTCTCAGAGTAGGAAGTGTTTAGCTGCACTGAGTCAACTGGACTTCAGGAGCTGGTGAGCCATGGGGTTTGGAATGCTTCCTTTTGTTCTCTGCAGCCATGAGTCTGCAAAATTTCTCTGCTAAGGGCTAGAGAGTAACCAGGCATTAAGGGCCATGAGGTCTCTCCCATTAGCAGGGTGAAAGAGCCTCAGGCAGAGGCAAATGATCACGTCTGTATTCCAATAAAACTTTCTTTGTGACACTGAAATTTAGATATCATATAATGCTCACATGTCACAAACCTTTCCTTTGTTTTTCCCAAAATTAAACCTCAATGTAAAAAAATTAAATGTTTTTAAAAATTAAAAGAAAAAAAAATCGGGAAGCAAGCCGATTTGTCAATCCCTGTCTAAACCACTTGCCTATATAATGCAGCTAGCATGCCATTAGTGACTTGAGACATGAATTTAGTAGGCTGGATTCTGCTTATGAAAAATAGAAACCTTCATTAAACCTAAGATGACATCAGCTGTAAGATACATTATTCCATTTACCTTTGGCCACACCCAGTGGCATGTGGGATCACAGGTCCCTGACCAGGGATTGAAGCTGTGTCCCTGGCCTGGAAGTGAGAAGTCTTAAATACTGGAATACCGGGGAGGTCCCACAGCACTATTTTTCATACCACTATAAAATATATATTTATATACATATGTCTGCGTGTGTGTTCAGTTGCTTCAGTCATGCTTGACTTTCTGCAACCCTATGGACTGTCACCCACGATTCTTCTCTGTCCATAAGATTCTTCAGGCAGGAATACTGCAGTGGGTTGCCATGCCCTCCTCCAGGGGGTCTTCCTGACCCAGAGATGGAACCTGCATCTCTTAGGTCTTCTGCATTGGCAGGAGGGACCTTTACCGCTAGGGACATCATTTACACACAAGCAAACAAACTATGATATGCTACTGATGAAATGTGATCTGGTATCACAAATGGCCAAATGTAAACTTTAGAATGGCCTTTAATGTCTATGAAACGTGTTAATGGCATGGAAGCTATCAACAAATGTATTATATGGAGAGAAACTGTGTTACAAACCTTTAATTTCAAGGAGCACCGCTGCCCCTGTCAGCATCCAGCTACCTACTGGCTGACTTTCTCTCTTGCCTGATAGTTTTAATCCATTCAGATTTGGAAGTCATCAAATGCTTGGAGAAATTGCTTCTCAGCCTTTTGGCTAAGATCAAGTGTAAGTACCTGGGGAGCCAGGAATGAGTGGGCCGAGCTTGAGGTACAGGTAAATGATTGTTTCATAGCAGTTACTGTTTATTTCTGCAGCAGGCATGTAGCACTGACAGACACTCCATGTTGTTCTAGAAACCAAAATACAGCAGCCCAATAGCTCTGGAGGGGAAAATGGCATGTGAGTTTGGGGGAGGCTGTGATTTCTGACATCATGTTCAGGAAAGCCTGGCAGAGAAACTGTGGACCGAGGCAGCTCAGGAGTTGGGTGCTGGTAATTGAGACAGCATCCAAGGCAGGGGGAGCAGTAGAAGTCTTGAGAAGTCCCGTCCCTCCCTCCTCGGTACCCTTGGGAGATTGGGTCTGGGAACCCTGCACCTGGAGACACCAAAATTAATGGGTGATCAAGTCCATTACATAAAATGGTACAGTCTTTGCATGTAACGTAAGGGGATACTCCCACAAGTTTTAAATCATCTCCACATTCCTTATAATACCTAATACAATGTTGATGCTGTGGAAGTAGTTTCAAGTACAGTGTAAATGCTCTCCCTCTCTGAGAGAGAGAGAGAGAGAGAGAGAGAGAGAGAGAGAGAGAGAGAGAGAGAGAGAGAGAGGAAGGGAGGGAGGGAGGGAGGGAGGGAGGGAGGGAGGGAGGAGGAGGGAGGGAGGGAGGGAGGGAGGGAGGGAAGGAGGGAGGGAGAGAGAGAGAGAGAGAGAGAGAGAGAGAGAGAGAGAGAGAGAGAGTTGCCAGCATGAGGCAGGTTCAAGTCCTGCTATTAGAAATGGCTGGGATTTAAAAAAAAATATTTTGGATCCATGTATAGACTATGGTGCCTTCTGGACTCGGAGAGTGGAGGGAGTGAGAGGCACCCCCAAGGGACAGCTGGGGGCTCTTTTGGACATTTTCTGTCGGTCAGCATTTCTGAGTGAGATTGTAGATCTGTAAGCAAAATGGTGCCTACCAGCTCTCCTGCAGAGTTTAACAGGAGCACGGGGGCCACCATGGGGACTCAAGGCAAAAGTGGTGGCTGGAGAAGGAAGTTTAAAACGGTCATGTCATTTCACTGAGTTTGAGATGTTTCCTTATGTCTAAGGGTGCTAATAGTTATCTCAATGTTTCAGCCAGTGATTCAACCAGGTACTAATTTTGTCTTTTGAAAGAAATATAATCATCACCACTTATCGGCAGACAGTAAGTTTCAAGACCCCCAGGGGACATCGGTAACCTCACACAGTATCAAACTCTATGTACACAATGGTTCTTCTATACAAACACACCTGTGATGCAGTCTACTGTATAGAGGCACAGTAAGAGATAGCCACTGCCTAAAAAGAACAGGAAAGTGAAAGTGAAGTCGCTCAGTCGTGTGCAACTCTTTGCGACCCCATGGAGTGCCGCTTATTACGCTCCTCTGTCCATGGGATTTCCCAGGCAAGAATTCTGGGCTGGATTGCCATTTCCTTCTTCACAGGATCTTCCTGACCCAGGCATTGAACCTGGCTCTCCCGAATTGTAGGCAGACACTTTACCATCTGAGCCACCAGGGAAGGTGTAATAATAACATAGAACAATTATAACAATATACTTTTATAAAAGTGTTGTGAGTGTAGTCGCTATGTAAAATATACTACTGTACTAATTGAGCGATTTTTTTTCACCCTAACTAAGCACTTACTACGCTCTGTGTCCATACCTTTTGCAGTTGGAGGTTTGAGAGCAAAACTAACCCAGATTTATTTTCTCTTCTTCACATTCACCACAGATATTAGCAACCTCAGCATACATTGTTTCTTTCTCTTTTATATCAAATTGAGAACTTGGATCTTTTCACTGAAAGGTAGCACTTAATGGATTTTTCTCTGGCATATGTCAATGGACAGCATCCCTCCACTTACGGTTTGGGGCCATTATTGAGTAAAGTAAGGATAACTTGGTCACAAGCCCTGTGGCATCTCAACAGTCATTGTGGTAACCGAGTGACAGACGCGTGGGATGTTCAGGACTAAGGAACGATT
Organism: Ovis aries; assembly: GCF_016772045.2. NCBI lineage: Eukaryota > Metazoa > Chordata > Mammalia > Artiodactyla > Bovidae > Ovis > Ovis aries. Next base: position 21,363,561 of record NC_082741.1, on the reverse strand, counting down.
CACATTCTGGGCAGGAGGAAGCAGGATGGTGTGAGATTCCAATCACTCTCCTCAGAATTACCTGCAGCTTAAAATGCGTAAGTTGTATATTTCTGGAGTTTTCCATTTAATATTCTCGGTGACCAACTGAGGGTGACCTGAAACCACAGAGACTGACACCTGAGATCAGAGGGGATGACCTTGCCTGGTGATTGCTTTTAGGGGGAGAAAAACACTAGAAGGGGCCACTTGAAGCCACAAGTGGTTGCAAAATGGCCCATCTCTTCCCGTGTGAGGAAGCACAAGCACCACCACAACCCGAGAAAAAGACCGCCGTGTCCAAATCCAGAGGTGAGGACAATGACGATGCTGAGGTCATCTTTGTTGGAGTGGAGCACGTCAAGGAGGATGCTGAAACCTTCTTTGTCAGAGTGATTTCAACTTCAAAGCCAGTCATTTCTAACGTTTTGAACAGAGTGACCAGGGACTCATCTTCAAGAAGAATGAAGGACCACGTGAATCCGGATCCCTCCTGCAGGTGGCAACCTGCAAATCTTAGGACCCCAGCATCAGAGCCAGCTGCCGTATCACCAGTTTCTCAGTGTGTATGGGGAGGAAGAGGCAGTTCTATTATTTCGGAGCCTTCATCTAAACCTGATTAGCAAACGAGCTCGCCGGAAACTGTCCTTCACAATTCAGAATTGTTCTCTCTGCGGCCTCCCTGTCTCTCTCGAGCCGTTCTCTCATTAGGAGGCAAGGATGAAAGCCCTCTAAATTCAAAGCGGTGTCCCACTTCAGATGTGAATTTTAACAGTGGGAATCCCAAAAGACCCAAACTCAGCGATGGAATCCCAGGGGGACCTGCCTCCACCATGGCCCCTCCAGGTATCCCTCCTGGAAAAACACGGTTATGACCTTGGAAGATTCCCTGACCTCACCGAGCCGTGTGCATGGTGGGGCATCATTTTCACGGACTCGCACCAATGGCCAGGCATGCTTCCGTCTTATGGATCCAGAAGGAACATGCAGTTTGTCAGGCCTGGAGAAAATGGACTTTCTGACTCTTGCACGTCAGAGCAAGACTGTTGATCCCATGAAAGTAAATCTGGGATCAAATTCACTGATGAGAGTAAATGTTATCTGATGGCTTTTACTTTGGAGCATACAAGAGACGGCACCAGAACAGAAGACTCACACAGCCTTCAAATGCCTCAGCTGCTTGAGTCTTCTAAAATATGTCAAGTTTATGACCCACCTGAGGAACCATCTGGAGCTTGAGAGGCAGAAGGGTGACAGCTGGGAAACCCACACTACCTGCCAGCACTGCCACCGCCAGTTTCCCACCTCGTTCCAGCTGCAGTGTCGCATGGAAAGTGTCCCTGCTTCCTGGGAGCCCTCCACGGTCTGTAATATCTGTGAATTGTCCTTCAAAACAGATCAGGTTCTCTTACAGTACCTGAAGGACAGTCACAAACCTGGCAAAATGCCCTATGTCTGCCGTGTTTGCACTTACAGATTGTCAGCCTTTGCCAATGTAGAGGCGTATTTTAGAACATGGCATGGAAACATGAACAATTTGTTTGTCTGTTTTGCCTCAAAATGTTCAAATAGGTGACATCCTTTGTAAATCACGCTCGGAGGAACTGCAACAGGAGGGTCTTTCCATGTTGCAAGTGCTGGCTACAAAGTTTGAACGTGAAGGAAAAGACCGAGCACCAAACCAAGAATCATCAGTCATTCAAACAGCCAGAGCACTTGCCAGGGTTGCCTCCTGAAACAGAGGTCATGATCCAAAGTTCAGTTCAGCTGGGACTGAGAGAGACAGCATCCATCATTGTGAGGAACACTGACTCCCAAGTGCCACCCAGAAAACACACAAAAAAGATTGACTACGAGCACAAAATATTCCAGACATGCTGCAGCATGGGATCTGGCTAAAAAATTATGTTCTACCCACCTCCAGAAATTCAGAAAAGCCCCATTGAGGTTCAGCCAGCTGTACATAAAGACCCTGCCTGGCTTTTGTTGTTCAGTTGCTCAGTCGTGTCTGACTCCCTGTGACCCCATGAACTTCTGTATGCCACGCTTCCATGTCCATCATCATCCCCTGAAGCTTGCTCAAACTCATTCCGTTGGGTTGCTGACGCCACCCAATCATCTTATCCTCTGTCATGCCTTCTGCTGCTGCCTTCAATATTTCCCAGGATCAAGGGTTTTGTTTTGTTTTCCCAATGAGCTGACTCTTCCCTTCAGGAGGCCAAAGTATTGGAGCTTCAGCATCAGTTTTTCCACTGAAGATTCAGGGTTGATTTCCCTTAGGATTGACTGGTTGGATCTCCTTGCAGTCCAAGGGACTCTCAAGAGTCTTCTCCATTCTCCAGCACCACAGTTTGAAAGGATCCATTCTTCAGCACTCAGCCTTCTTTATGGTGCAGCTCCTCCATCTGTACCTGACTCCTGGAAAAACCATAGCTTTGACTTTATGGACGTTTGTTGGGAAAGTACTGTCTCTTTCTTTTAAAACACTGCCTAGCTTTGTCACAACTTTTCTTCCAAGCAGTGAGCATCTTTTAATTTCGTGGCTGCAGTCACCATCTGCAGTGATTTTGGAGCTCAAGAAAATAAATTCTGTCACTTTTTCCATTGTTTCTTCATCTATTTTCCATGAAGTGATGAGACCTTTGCCTGTGTGAACCACAACAAACTGGAAAATTCTTAAAGAGATGGGAATACCAGACCATCTGACCTGCCTCCTGAGAAATCTGTATGCAGGTCAAGAAGCAACACTTAGAACTGGACATGGAACAAGCGACTGGTTCCAAATAGGGAAAGGAGTACGTCAGGATTATATACTGTTGCCCTGCTTATTTAACTTAAACACAGAGTACATCATGAAAAACACTGGGCCGGATGAAGCACAATCTGGAATCAAGATTGCTGGAGAAACAGCGACACCCTCAGATATGCAGATGATGTCACCCTAAGGGCAGAAAGTGAAGAGCCTCTTGATGGTGGCAAAAGAGGAGAGTGAAAGGCTGGCTTAAAACTCAAATTTCAAAAGACGAAGATCACAGCGTCTGGTCCCATCACTTTATGGCAAAGAAATGGTGAACAACTGAAAATAACAGCACGTTTGATTTTCTTGGACTCCAAAATCACTGTGGATGGTGAATGTAGCCACAAAATCAAAGGAAGCTAGCTCCTTGGAAGAAAGCTATGGCAAACATAGACAGCATTAAAAAAGAAAAAAGAAAAAAAAAGCTAAGGCATGACTCTGCTGACCAAAATTCTTATAGTCAAAGCTATGGTGGTTCAGACAGTAAGGAATTCACTTGCAATGTGGGAGACCTGGGTTCATTCATGGGAAGGACATCCCTGTAGTCCGGTGGAAATACTCGGTGCTCCCAGATTAGGGCGTCCAAGTTCATTCCTTGGTCCGGGCATTAGATCCCACATACTGCAACTAAAAATACCACATGTGACAATTAAAATTCCTGCTCCCACATGCTACAATGAAGATTGAAGGGTCCTTGTGCTGGAACTAAAAACAAGCACAGCCAAGTAAATGAACAAATATTTGAAAGAAAGAAAGAAAGAGGTATGAGAATTCCCTGTTGCTTCAGTGGTTCGGACTTGATGCTTTCACTGTCAATGGCCAGGGTTCAACACCTGGTTGTGGAACTAAGATCCCACAGCTTCTGTGGCATGACCAAACAAAACCCCAGAAAGATAACTGAGGAGTACAGAACTCCCAAAGTTTGAAAATGAAGCAATGGCACTGCACACAGGCTGAGGATAGAGTAAGGATTGCCAGGAACCCAAAGTGCAAAAGCGGCACCTCTGCAATTCACAAGCCTCTTTAATGTTGTGGTTTAGGCTTCTCCTTCTCCTGCTTCTGAACCTAAATAACTTATTGCTCCTAAGAGGAATTGTTATGGGAAAAACATTATTTGAACTGAATGATAGTGAAAATAGCAAATTTTTGAGACAGAGCTAAAGCAGTTTCATGTGTTAATATGCATCACATTTGAAAAGAAGAAAGGTTGGAAAAACAATGACCTAAGTCAGTGCTATTCACAGACCTTTCTGCAGCAATAGAAAACATTTTCATAATTGTTACATGTATTCGCTCATAAGGGCGATCAGCTTTTCACATATATAAATGCTTATGTTTCTTTTCTTTTCTGTGAGGTGTTCTGTTTATATCCTTTATCTGTATAGTATACTCAGATGGAGTGTTCATCCGGCAGGGTTTGTTTTCTTTCTTTTTTTTTTTTTTTTGCCTTGCGGTGAGGATTAAGGGATCTTAGATCTTCAACCAGGGGTTGACTCTCTGCCCCCTGCAGTGGAAGCACAAATCTCTAATAACCCGATCACTAAGGAATTCTCAGTAAAATATATTTTCTATGTCTGTGTCTAATATGCCACTTTGCAAATGTTAAAATGTAGCCAGTGTGACTGAGGTATTAAATCTTTTTGTGTGTTCAGCGGCTTCAGTCTGTCCAACTCTTTGCGACCCCATCAGTGTAGCACACCAGGCTCCTCTGAACCCACATCTTTTACATCTCCTGTATTGGCAGGCAGGTACTTTACCACTAGCACCAACTGGGAAACCTATTAAATCTTTACTTTAATTAATTTAACATTAAAAGATATGGCTAGAAGGACCAGATCTTCCTTACAAGGGAGTTTCAATTAACTTGTATACTCAGTAATTTGTGTATCTCTTCGATATTTTCCTCAAGATGAGATTCCATGCCCCTCCCTAAATGTAGGCTGTGTTTAGCGGCTTGTTTCCAAGAACAGAATATGTCAGCAGGAAGGAGACAACTTTCTAGCAGACGAACTAGTGGTAGGTCATATTGATAGTATGAATCCTTGATGGGAGATGATGAGAAAGATATTTTGCCTTGGAGGTATAGTTCTAAAATTATATAAACCCCAGGGCAATCAGGAGAAACATCCCAAACCCATATAGAGAGTCATTCTGCAAAATACCTGTCCCTGAAGGACTCCTGAAAACTGTCAAAAGTCTTGAAAAACAAGGAAAGTTTAAGAAACTGCTATAGACCAGAGTAAGCTAAGGGAGCTATCTGTAGCTTCTTGCTCTATATTCTCATGCAGTTCAGTATCCTATATGGGACTATGAAACTAGGAAAGAACATTTGTGGAAAAACTGGTAAAATTTGAGAAAACCCTGGAACTTAGTTAAAGGTACCCTACTGAAAGATGCTGGAATAATTGTGAAGCATAAAGGAAGTCATTTCACATACACACATTTCAGACGTTGCAAGTGTTTTCTCTACACAACACCCACTTCATTTTGACTTCACAGAGATGGAAATCTGAAGTACGGCATACTTAACGGAAATCTTCGAATACAAAGGATCAATAATATTTAGACTGTGTCATCTGACTATAATGCAATAATGAGAAATTGACCAAGAAACGTCTTTGAAAATGCCATTCACTTGGAAAATAGAAATAACTATCTTAACACATATCTCTATGGAATTTTCATGCAAGCATCCTGGAGCAGATTGCCAATATTTTCTCCAGGGGATCCTCCTGACCCGGGATCGAACCCAGGCCTTTTGTGTCTCCTGCATTGGCTGGAAAGCGATTTACCAGTTGAGTGACCAGGGAAGCCCATGCAATATTTAGGCTTGTCTTTAGAAGAGAATATTAGATTATACTCGGACGTGAATGATAATGAACAGTCTATTCACAAAAATTACGGGACACAGTTACAGTTGTACGGAGAAACAATGGAAAGAGTAACAGACTTTATTTTCTTGGGGTCCAAAATGATTGTGGATGGTGAATGCAGCCATGAGCTTAAAAGATATGTGGCCCTTGGAAGAAAAGCTATGACAAGCCTAGACAGCTTAGTAAAAAGCAGAGACATTTCTTTGCTGACAAAGTCCATCTAGTCACAGCTATGCTTTTCCCCACAGTCATGTATGGATGTGACAGCTGGACCGTAAAGAAGGTGGAGTGCCGAAGAACTGATGCTTTTGAACTGTGGTGTTGAAGACTCTCGAGAGTCCCTTGGACAGCAAGATTCAACCAGTCAATCCTAAGGGAAATCAACTCTGAATATTCACTGGAAGGACTGATGCTGAATCTGATGATCCAATAGTTTGGCCACCTGATGGGAAAAGCCAACTCATTGGAAACCACCTTGATGCTGGGAACGACTGAGGGCAAGAGAAGAAGTGGGCGGCGATGGATGAGATGTTCGGATGGTATCACCAACTCAATGGACATGAGTTTGAGCAAACTCCAGGAGACAGTGAAGGACAGGAAAGCCTGGTGTGCTGCATGCAGTCCATGGCGTTGCAAAGAGTCCAACATGACTGAGGGACTGAACAACAACAACAAATTAAGGTAAATTTATAGCATTAGATACAAGAGAAATGAGAGTTACAAACAGTTATCTCAAAAAGTTGTAAAGATGAGCAACAGAACAAACTTATAGCGATGTGAAGGAATGAAATTAGTAAAGAATGAAAAATGAATATATTAGAGAAGAAAATAATGTAACAAAACCAAAACTTTATCCTCCCATAGGAGATCTCAACGGTCTACTAGGAGACTTCCAGCAGCACAGGGCATTTAAAAAAGACTCTGTGAAGGGCCAAAGAAGAAATATTTTAGGCTTTGTGAATATGATCATTGGCGATTAAGTTTTCAGCCATAGACAACAACGAAATAAACTGGCAAGTCCCTGTTCCAAATTTAAGGACTCCGAAAACTGAATTTCACACAATTTCCACGTCAGAAAATAAAAGTCTTTTCGGTTTTCCTCAGCCATTAAAAGCGTAAAGCTCTAAAATTAAAAAGAAGAAGAAGAAGAAGTAAAGCTCATTCTCAGCTCACAATAGACAGTGCAAAAACAGGGGCAGGCTGCCCTGCCTTGATTGAAATGGAATTCCAAGAGGAGGGGCGCCAAGATTCACTGTAAGGTCAAGTTCCTTAAGCAAAGAACTGGCTTAAGGGAGGTCACCCCTGAGGGCTGTGAGTGCCGGACACCATCACTGGACTCCCCTGGTAGACTCGGAGGCCATTCTCAGCCCTGTGCCCTGGCGACTGTGCCATCTGTTTTTTCTTTCTTCGCGTTTGGTGAGCTGAGCAATCTTGACCCAATACTCTTTTGAGATTCAGATTCAGCCTGACCACGCCCACAGGGGGTGCTTTTACGGGGTGGGGGGAGGGGGTGGGGGTGGGGTGTCCATCGCGCGCGCATGCGCCCAACTCAGCCTCGCGGCCAATCAGATGGCAGGAGCCGACACCTGGCAGCCAATCATCGGAGGCAGCCCGCTCGCCTGTAGGGGGAGCTGAGGCGGCGCCCCAGACCTGAGGAAGCCTCGTCCCGTCCGCCTCGCCTCGTCATCCCCTCGGGCTCGCCTCCTCAGGCTTGATCCGGGAACTGCCTAAGGCAGGTGAGCCGCAGGCAGTTCTGTCTCCTCCGTCAACGGGGGCTGGTAAGGACTGGAGCGTGGTTCAGCCTAAGAGGTGCCTGACGGCTAAAGGGAGGGTTTCTCGGGTCCCCACTCGCACGAGGCCTTGCTCGGTGGGGCGGCTGGTGAGGGCCCGCGGGCCCTCAGGAGGGAGTGTGCGGCAGGACCCACAGGCCTCAGGCGCCATTCGCCCTCTCTCCTCTCTAGTCTGGGCGGGCTCAGCTCTCCAGCAGCTTTCCGGCCCGGGGGTGGGTGGCACAAGTCAGCTCGCGGAAAGGGCCTCTTAGGCCCCTGGCCCCGGGCACCACCCCCAGCTCTCCTGTGGAACCTAATGATTTAAACACACACACACACAAATCTTCACGGCCCAACCCGGTCCTGCACCCAGGCATAGTCAGGCGAGCGCAGCAAAAAAAAAAGAAAAAAAATCGATCTAGTGGCCTCTTCACTGCCCTGGTGCTTTGGTCGTTTTCCTGTTTCCTCGGCCTCTCCTCAGACTCCAGGGCTGCCCCGTCCCTGGGGGCCCTGAGATTCAGGCCTTTGGTTCGGGAAGTTGGCAGATGAGGTATTTGTTTGTTACTGAGAGAAGGGAGGTGGGAGGAAGAAGCTCAGGGCAAAGGAGTTCAATCACTTGGTCTGGTTGAGTGTGAGACGCCTGGTCAGCATCCGTAGGGTAGGACCAGGTAGGGCCTGGGGGGATAGAATGTTCCCGGAACAGGGGACTCACCCTGGCCGTTTCCTCTGCTTGTCCCCAGGATGTGACCGTGTGCTGCCTGGGAGGTCTCAAGCGCTCAGGACTTCAGTGGGCCCCTGAGGTAAGGTGACAGACATCTTTACAACAAGGGACAAAGGTGTGGCTTTCTTACTTTGTGTTTTTCTCCTTTCATTCGTCGGCTGACACGTTGCTGTTGAGAGAGAGTATTCCTGATTGGGGATTACGTGACCCTGATTGCGGGTGCTGACTTCAGGGCCATCATGGTTTCAGGTTTGCAGCTTTCTGAGTGGCAAGCTTAAAAACAGGCATGGTGACTTGCTTTCTCCTGCCTTCTTGAAAGAAAAAAAGTAAGAGCACCATGGGTCTTAAGCTGTGTAGAGTTGACTCCTGCCACTTGGTGAGGCTAAAATGGGGCAATGCACATATCCTAAGGTTTTAGCTAGCAAAGCAAAGCAATGCAGGTGTGGGGTTCCCTGGTGGCCTGGTGATTAGGATTTTGGGTTTTCACTGCAGTGGTCTGGATTCAGTCTCTGGTCAGGGAACTGGGAACCGACAAGCCAAACAGCATGGCCAAATGAATTAATGAATTCGGTGGTTCATTCAGAGAAATTATCCTGTGATTTAACATGTTCACGTGAGATTACTTGCTCATTTCTGTACCCTTAAGGGCTTTTCTTCATTAAGTAAGTGAACTCCACTGGATGGGGGTGAGGCACCATCTGAGTTCATTTCATGCGAGTAAACAAGATCATAGGAAGCTCTATGCCCAGCCACTTGTGCCTACAGCTGTGTTGTATACTTATCTTGCTGGTACAGCTTTGAACTTCACCGCATGTTTTGTTTTGGTCACAACATGTGGCTTCATAGGATATTAGTTCCCCAGCCAGGGATCGAACACAGGATCCTGGCAGTGAGAGGGCTGAGTCCTAACCAAACCACTGGACTGCCAGGCAACTCCTGTGTTTTGGTGCTGTGGATAGGGGTGTGTGTGTGTGTGTGTGTGTGTGTGTGTGTGTGTGTGTGTCTTGATTTTTGCTATATTTATAGGAGAACTGATCTGTGTGTAAGTATGATGTGAATGGTATTAGAACTTGAAATGTTTGTGTTGTACATATGATCTCAAAATGGAATAGTTTGAAAGAACTTACCACTTGTTATCTCTTGGCCTAGGATCTCTCCTGAGGTAGTAGTCAAGCTTTTGTCTGGCTTGGCAACCTCTGAAGACTTAGCTAGTTGAATCTAAGCTCTCTCACTTGTCTGTACTCTTGAAGCCTCAGTTCCTCCTTCTGTGGGCCTCTCCAAGGGGCTTCTCTTGTGGAGGCTGCTGTCTTTACTCAGAATGAGTGATTCAGGAAAGTACTTGCACCCATGATAAAGTGCAGAGTTTTTTTTGAGATGTTACACATCTGCTCTTGTGTATTTGCTTAGTCTCACAGGTCTACCCTGTGATAGATTGAGAGAGAACTACACAGGGGTAGGAATATCAGGAGATTGAATTCACTTGAAGGCTGGTTACCATACCCATTAATCCACTATGCCAGCCTTTTTTTTTTAATATGATCTCAGCTCTGTCAATGTGAGCAAATTATTCGGCTTGTGTACCCTTCTTGTGTGCTGCTACTGCTGCTAAGCCGCTTCAGTCGTGTCTGACTCTGCAGTCTCATGGACAGCCACCCACAAGGCTCCCCCTTTTCTGGGATTCTCCAGGCAAGAATGCTGGAGTGGGTTGCCATTTCCTTCTCCAGTGCATGAGAGTGAAGTCGCCCAGTCGTGTCCGACCCTTCGAAACCCCATGGACTGCGGCCTACCAGGCTCCTCCACCTGTGGGATATTCCAGGCCAGAGTACTGGTTTGGGTTTCCATTGCCTTCTCCAGCTTGTGTGCTCTTGTGGTTTGATGTACTCAATTCCTGATCTGCTCATTTCTAGACCTACTCATTTCTTGATATTCTAGCAAGTCTCCTCTTTGTCCTCCTGGATTAAGGTTTCTGTTTCTCTGGATGGTTCCCATCAGCAAACAGACTGACTATAACGTGACCTGTCATTAAAAATCCATTTTTTGGTGACACCTCCTGCTTCTGCTGCTTTTATTTCATATTTGCTTGTTATAGAACTCTGCAGAGTTGTTCCTAGACTTTGTTATCTCGAGTTCTCTCATTTTCCCATAAAGCCACTCTTGTCAAGGCCACAGGTGAATTCAAATGTTTAACTCAGTGGTGAACTTTTAATTGTTATTTTATTTAATTTGTTGGCAGCCTTTATCAGAGTAGTTCATTTCCTCTTCCCTGAAAAAAATGTTTCACTTGGATTACAGAGTGCTTCTCTTTCCTGCTTGTCTTCCACCTACAGTTCCCCACATACAATGTGTGACCTTTGTGTCTGGCTTTATTCAGATGTCGTATTTTCTTTTTAAGTATTTATTTATTTAGCTATGTGGCATGTGGGATCTTAGTTCCCAGCCCAGGGATGGCACCTGTGGAGAGTCTTAAACCCTGGATCGCCAGGAAAGTCCCCTCGTTTGTGTACTTTCAAGATTCATCGTGTTCATGCTTGTATAACAGTGAATGTTTTTATTTTATTTTTATGGCTGAATATGGTATATGAATATGGTAAATGGCTTCCATGCAGTCCATTTTGAGCATATACCACAGTTTGTTTATCCATTCGTCAATGAATGGATAATACGTGGATGGTGTACTCTTTGTGGCTATTGCGAGTAATGTTGCTGTGAACACTGATTTTGCATGGACTGAACATTTTCAGTGTTGGTGCATATATACAAAAGAGGGAAATTCCTGGATCATATCTCTACTCTATATTTAATTTTTGAGGTACTGACCAACCACTTTTGCAAGAGTGGTTGTACCATTTTATAGCAATTACCTCAACAATATCATGAAGATTCCTTTTCTCCACATCTTCTGCAGCACTTGTTATTATTCGTCCTTTTGATTGGGTGTGAAGTAGTCTGGTGTGAAGTAGTATCTCAGTGAGACTGATTGACATTTTGCTCAGGGCTTCCCTGGTGGCTCAGAAGGGAAAGTGTCTGCCTGCAAGGTAAGAGACCTGGGATCAATTCCTGGGTGGGGAAGATCGCCTTGAGAAGGAAATGGTAATCCACTCCAGCACTCTTGCCTGGAAAACCCATGAACGGAGGAGCCTGGTAGGCTACAGTCCATGGGATTGCAAAGAGTCGGAAATGTCTATTCAAATTCTTTTCCTGGTTGTTAAATGCTTTTCTGTTTTTAATTGTTGTAGAAAACATCTAAGTTAAATTTTTACCATTTTAACCATTTTTGCATGCTAAGTATTTTGCACACTTTCATCAGCCTTTTGGAGAAAGAAATGGCAACCCACTGCAAATCTGATGGAGAAGGGAACGTGGTGAGCTTTAGTCCCTGGGGATGCAACGTTGGGCACAACTGAGTGACTAAGACATATACACACACGTAGTCACAGTGTTGATTTGTTGTTGTTGTCATTGTTTTAGCTGTGTTGTGCAGCTTGAATGACAGTTCCCTGGTTGAGGATCATACCCAGGCCCCTGATAGGACACTGCGGAGTCCTAACCTCTGAACTACCAGAGAATTCCTTATCACATTGTTATGAAACAGATCTCTACACCTTTACAGCTTGCAAAATCGAAACTCTGTACCCATCACCTGTCCCATTAAACAGCAACTCCTCTTTTCTTGCCCGTTGACCTAGACCATGGACTCCATCATTCTTTTTTGTTTCCTTTCTATTGCTTGACTGTGTTAGCTATTTCATGCACGTAGAAACTTACAGTATTTGTCTTTTTGTACGACTGGCTTATTGCATTTGGCTTGATGTCTGAAATGATCATGCATGCTGTAGCATGTGACAGAATTTTCTCTATATGGCTAAATAATATTTCATTGTGTGTATATATCACATTTGATGGACATTTCGATGCTTCCACCTCTTAGTTGTTGTGCTTCGTGCTGCTGTGAGCACGGCTCTGCAGATATCCCAAGACCCCATGTTAACTTCTTTTGATTTTATATCCGGAAGTGGAACTGCTGAATCATGTATCAGGTCTAGTTTTTTAGTTTTTTGAGGAGCCTTTAAACTGTTTTCTGTAGCAGGTGCACCATTTTAAAATCTATCTATAACACACAAGGATCCAGTTTCTGTATGTGCTTGCCAACAGTTGTCCTTTCCTTTCCTTCATATGTAAACACACACATATGCACATACAATTTTTTCATACCCTGTTCCATGATTGTTTATCACAAATTATGAATATAGTTCCTTGTGATATACAGTACGCTGTTATTTCTCTCTTGTATATATTATAGTTTGCATCTGCTAATCACCAGCTCCCAATCTGTGCCTACCCCAACTTTCCCCTCTGGGGAATCACATAGTGTGCTCTCTATGTCTGTGAGTCTGTTTCTGTTTCATAGATAAGTTCATTTGTGTCATATTTTAGAGTCCATGTAAGTGATACCATATGATATTTGTCTTTCTCTCCTTTTTATTATTTTTATTTGTACTTTATTTTATTTTACAACACTGTGTTGGTTTTGCCATACATTGACATGAATCCACCACAGGTGTACATAAGTTCCCAATCCTGACCCCCCTCCCACCTCCCACCCCATATCATCTCTCTGGATCATCCCTGTGCACCAGCCCCAAACATCCTGTATCCTGCATCAAACATAGACTGGCGACTACCTTACATGATAGTGTACATGTTTCAGTGCTATTCTCCCAAATTATCCCACCCTCTCCCGCTCCCTCAGAGTCCAAAAATCTGTTCTATACATCTGTGTCTCTTCTGCTGTCTCTCATGCAGGGTTATCATTATCATCTTTCTAAATTCCATATATATGTGTTAGTATACTGTATTGGTGTTTTTCTTTCTGGCTCACTTCACTGTGTATAATCGGCTCCAGTTTCATCCGTCTCATTAGAATTGACTCCTATAAAGTCTGCAAGCAATAAATGCTGGAGAGGGTGTGGAGAAAAGGGAACCCTCTTACACTGTTGGTGGGAATGCAATCTAGTGCAGCCACTATGGAGAACATTGTGGAGATTCCTTAAAAAATGGCAAATAGAACTGCCATATGACCCAGCAATCCCACCGCTGGGCATACACACTGAGGAAACCAGAATTGAAAGAGACACATGTACCCCGGTGTTCATCGCAGCACTGTTTATAATAGCCAGGACATGGAACAACCTAGATGTCCACCAACAGATAAATGGATCAGAAAGCTGTGGTACATATACACAATGGAGTGTTACTCAGCCATTCAAAAGAATATATTGTCTTCCTCTTTCTGACTTCCTAAGTATTCTTTTGAATGCTAGTGTAGATTCAAGTATTTACTCAACAACATTTGTTGCTACAGTGTAAAATGTGGTTGACTTTTAAAATATTTGTCTTCTATTCTGCAAGCTTTATATTAATTCTAATACTTGGGTTTTCTTCAAGATTTTCTATATACAAATGTATGTTATCTCCAATATACTTTGATTTTTACTTTCCATTCTGAAGGCGGTTTTTTGTTTTTTCATTGTTTTTTTTTTTTTTTTTAAACTACAGCAACAATTCTCTTTTGTTACCTGATTGCTCTGGTTGTAAAACTGCCAGTATAATGTTGAGCCAAAGTGTGTAATAGACTTCCTTGTGTTGTTCCCAGTCTTAGAGGGAAAGCTTTCAGTTTTTCATTCTTAAGTATGATGTTAGCTGTGGGTCTTTTTACAGGTGCCCTTTGATTGAGAAAGTTCTCTTCTGTTCTTAATTATTAAGTGTTCTTTTAACCCTGGTTATGAAAAGGTGCTAGATTCAAGGAAATGCTTTTTCTTCAGGCAGATGTGTTATTTGTTTTATTGTTTTAAAATGGCATAATGTTGGTGACTTTCCTATCATGAACCAACTTTGCATACCTCCCTAAATCCCATGTGATCATGGTATACAGTCTTGTTTATATGCTGTTGAATTTTGTTTGCAAGTATTTTGTTTTGGACTCTTTCACCTGTATTCATGAGGGATATCAGGTGTGTGTGTGTGTGTGTTTGTGTGTGTGTGTGTGTGTGAGTGATATCTCTGTCTGATATTGGTATGAGAGAAAGACTGGCATCACTTTGCCTGCTATGTGGGGAAGAGACATGTGGCATAAAGGATGAAGCATTGTTGGATTGAAGTTTAGCCAGGATTAGAGGGAGAAAGTTAGGATATATCAGTGTGGAATTGGGGTGAGATTATCAAAGAGAGCCCATTCTCCTTTTCCTAGGCCTGTGTTAAGTGCTTGACATTGAATTATGCTGTCTGTTAACTAGGTATAGATAGATTATACTTTGAATTTGCTACCTATTTTGTTTGTTAACATTTATGAAATTAGAATTTGTGAATCGGTTGTAATGTGCATTTAAGATCCATTTTCTTCCATTTTTACTACAAAACAGATGCCATTGAATAGCTGATGCCTTTTAAAAAAGCTGTTAACCTTAAGTCTAAGAAATAAGCATGTTTGTCTTTAAGATACAGAAACACATTTAAAAGTTACAAATTTGCCCAAGAAGACACAACTGGTGTGTGGTTAAGTTAGAATTCCAACTTAATCTCCTATGACTCCAAAGTCCATGCTTCGAAACGCTGTAGAACAATGTTTTTGTAAAAATACTCATCCTTTACATGTGATTTCACCTAATGATCAGTGTGGCGGGTTTTTTTTATTTTTCCTCTTTATTTTTTTAAGTAGAAGAGGTTAAAGTGAACATGCGACAAAGCTATGATTCTAGAGCCATGGAGACTTGTAGTCGTAGTTTTTTCAGCTGTCATTGAGTCTGGTTGACACTCAGTGTCTTTGTCTGTAAGATAAGGGTGTGTATAAGTACTCTAGAGTTTTGGAGATAATCAAATAGCCCATTTTTCTGTACTTAACTAATCTGTAGTATGTTTACACTTAGGTGGCAGTTTGTATAAAGGAAGCACTGGGACTTGTGGCCACACCCTCTAAGAATAAAAAAGTATTAAAAATATGGAACTCCCATGTATGTTACGTGAAGAAGAACAAGAGCCAGAAGTACAGAAAAGGGAGGGAGAGACCAAACAAGTAGATGATGATGATGATGATGACGTGATCTTGGTTGGAGTGGAACATGGAAATGAAGATGCTGACGTGATCTTTGTTGGGATGAGCTCAGCTTCAAAACCAGTCGTTTCAAACATACTGAACAGAGATACCCCAGGTTCTTATTCAAGGAGAAAAAGGTGTGGTCACTTCAGGAGAGGTAACGCTCACAGATTACAGCCTGTTAGTCATGTGACTCCTACATCAGAAGCAAAGACTGTCTTGCCAGTGTCTGACTCTGACTTAAGATCAACAGGTAGTCCTATTATTATTGAACCTCCGTCTCAAGCTGATTATAAAAATCTTTCACCACAAATAGTGCCTGATGGCTTTTCGAAGGAGTTATGTTCTTCTTTGATTACCTTCACAAGGTCATTGCAGCATCCAGTAGAAACAGCAGTTTCTGCAGGAGATATGAATAAAAGTCCTCATGTATCAAAGCGAGTTTCCCCTTGTGAAACAAATCGCAGAAATCCCAGAAGGCCTAAACTCAGTGATGGCATTGTAGGGGAACATTCTTTAGGTTTTTCCCCATCAGGTTTTTTTCATACAGAGACCACTCAGCAAAGCACACCAGACCGTGTCCATACCTCACTAGGCCATGTTCAGAATGGAGAACCTTGTCCAACACCTTTTCCAAAGGACAGTGTTCATTGCAAGCCTGTAAGACCTTTAGGGGAAAGTGGACAGACAAAAACTGATTTTCCAAGTTTGGCAAGTCCAAACAAAATTGGTGATCCCACAGAAGGAAATCTGATTGTGTTACTTCGTGACTTCTACTATGGCGAGCATGGAGGAGTTGGGCAGCCAGAAGCGAAGACCCACACGGCGTTTAAATGCCTCAGCTGCTTGAAAGTTCTAAAAAATGTCAAGTTTATGAATCACATGAAGCACCATTTGGAACTTGAGTGGCAGAGAGGTGACAGCTGGAAAACCCACACCACCTGCCAGCACTGCCTCCGCCAGTTTCCTACTCCTTTCCAGCTGCAGTGTCACATTGAAAGTGTCCACACTGCCCAGGAGCCCTCCGCAGTCTGTCACATCTGTGAGTTGTCCTTTGAGACAGATCAGGTTCTCTTAGAGCACATGAAAGACAATCATAAGCCTGGTGAAATGCCCTATGTATGCCAGGTTTGCAGTTACAGATCATCATTTTTTGCAGATGTGGATTCACATTTCAGAGCATACCATGGTAACACTAAGAAATTACTTTGCCCGTTTTGCCTCAAAATTTTTCAAACTGCAACAGCATACAGACGTCATCATCGAGGGCACTGGGAAAAGAGTTTTCACCAGTGTTCCAAATGTCGGCTACAGTTTTTAACTTCCAAAGAGGAGAGGGAGCACAAGACCCAGTGTCATCAAATGTTTAAGAAGCCTAAGCAGCTAGAAGGATTGTCTCCTGAAACAAAAATTGTTATTCAGGTATCACTGGAACCCCTTCAGCCAGGATTGGTGGAAGTAGCATCCATTACTGTGAACACATCTGATTTTGAATCATCACCCCCCAAATCTAAAAGGAGGAGGTCAAAAAAAGAAAAATAATAGTTAATTCTGCCTTCAGTAAGTCTGAAGCAAGTATTTCAGTCAAAGTTAAAAACCCCATTAAAAACAAAAAGATCAACTTATAGCATTATTCAATAATATCAAATATAGGGAAACCGATGGGTAATTTATGTGATTTTGTTTTAAATAGAGGAAGTACAGTTTTGTTTGATCTGCATATTGAGATGTTATTTAAAAATCTATGATCTGTTTTTCGTGTAATTGTCTTAACATGTAAAAAGGATGTGTGCATGTGTGTGTGTGAGAGAGAGAATGAGAGAAGTGGAGAAAGGAAAAGTAAGAACCTATTTTGGTATTTGATGTTACTTGTAAGTTTGAAAGCTCTCCTATACATATAATCTGTAGAGTGTTTTAGCAACGTAATTTTGAAGTGTTTTCATGCCTTGCAGATCTCAGTATCAGCTATATAGCCAGACTTGAATGTCACTCTCTGAAGTGCCTCTTGGGCTGATCTAAGATAACCTGGCTCTGAAAGCGTGCAGTGGAGGTTGATGGAGAAGCTACGATGTGAGTTTGGACCAGACATGGGATTTAATCAGTGAAGAGCTGTGCCTTCGTGTCCCAGCTGAGGAAGAGGCATACATTCACTGCAGGCACAGAGCCAAGGGAGAAGGAACACTGTCTCAGAGTGCTTTCACCTAGCCCAGGGACATCTCAAGGATGCCAGCTGCTAAAATGCCTGTGTTTGGTGAGAGACCCTGGCAAGCATGAAGCAGGCCCTGTGTAGCACTGACTGCAGTTGGAGAAGCAGAGATAGTTAATAGAATGAGACCTGGTGCCTGTGGACCTCCTGTTGAGTGAGCAAAAGGGAGATTTGATTCATTCTGTCCCCTTTCCCATTTGGCTGGCCTGTAGTCACAGTGAGGTCGGCATATCTGTGTCAGACACAGTAGCAAAGCAAATTAAAACTCCCTAAGGAAAAAGAGCCTTGACGTCCACTTTGATTTGCGCTGGACCCATAGTTGTAACTGAAAAGGATCAAACAGAGGAAATCTGTTCAGCTTTTGAATTGGGCTAAATTGAGTTCTCTTACCCTTAAGCTACAATGGAGTTGTCCAAGAATCGTAAATATAGTGGACAAAAATAGTCCAGGGTGATTAAAGCCTTTTTGGAACTCTTCCTTCCAATTTCCAGTTACATGTGTCTTACCCGAGTTGACCATGTGAAGATTTCGGTTCTGTATCTTATCTTGCCTTGGACACAAATGTAGTACAGTTAACAGCTAATTCTTTGCATGTGTAATTTCCCATTGTATCAAACTGATTGAGTTTCCGTCTTTCTTGACACAGTCTGATGTGCAAGAATTGTCTCATGTGTTTCAGTAATTATCAGGTCATAGAATTACCCTTCCTCTAATGTATCCAACCATCTAATCTGTGATTATACTTGTGGAAACCTTCTTTCTTGCGGTCTCCAAGGGCTCTTTCACAGACCTGTGGGGTACCCTCTAAGTATTGGTGCCTGAACATCAGCGCACTTGGCTGCCTCTAGGTTCTTGGAGTTGAGTCTCCTCCTGCAGTTGAATGTCACCCCTTCTCCACTTCTGGCACGGATACCTAGCAATCTCTGTGCACCATTCCAGGAAGCTGGGATCCTGTCTGTAGACCTATGCCAGGAGCAACTCTCCGTTTCCTCTTCCTTTCTCCTCCTCTTTGTCTCTCGCCACTCTCCCCAGGCCTCAGTTTCTTTAAGTCCTCTAAGCTTTCACAAAATGCTGTAAAGAGATCATCACCAAGCGGTTAGCATCCTTCTCAGAACTGAAAAGGAAGGACTACAGATGATGAAGCTGCAGTGAATCTGTTGTCTCCATTTTAGGTAATTTCGTGAGTATAAATTCAAATTCAAATAAATTGTGTTTATTTATTCAAAGCTTGATTGATATATTGCACTTTGAATATTTTACTAGGCCTTTCTGGTTAGTTTACTTGGGCCAAAGCACTTTGCTAAGTGTCAGCTGAAACCACTTTTAGTTGTATAAAGAGTGTGTGTGTGTTCTGGTCTCACGTGAAAACTCTCTGTATAAATAAATATGCAGACTATTGCATATGTATCTGCTTTCTTCGATTTCTATAGTAAAAAATACGAAATGTTTTAGTTACGTGTTTTTACTGTTGCTTAGTATTATCAACACTGTTGCTGTTAGTTGCTGTGAAGTATGCTCCTAAGGACTACAAGTTGTATTTATTGCCAAATTAAAAGGTTCCCACAATATGGTCCCTGACTGCTTCCTCTCTTCCATTCTCTGTCTTCTACTCTACTCTTTTCCCCACTAATGTACTCTTTTTGACAACACAGGCCTTGGTTTTCCTCCATCAAATTCCGTTTCTTGCCGATCCAGACTGCAAGTGTTGTTCTTCTGGAAATACTCTTCCCGTAGGCCTGCATGGCTCCCTTGTTTGAGCTTCACCAATGCTGTTCAAATAACACAATCAAATCTCCAACCCCCTCTCTTTCCTCCTCCTCCTTAAAGGCACTTGAAGTCTCTATCCTCTTCTTCCCTCTCCAGCCTAAATTTCCTAAATTTTCACAAAAAAAAAAAAAGAAAAATGAAAAAGAGAAGAGATAATAACATCAGGGCTTTGCTTCTTAGAATTAACTTGAGTCAGTTTCTGTGCCTGCAAATCAAAGATAGTTAATAGTGAGTTGAATTCTTTCAGGAGCTTCCTCTGTTTTTCTTTTGATACCTCTATATTTTGTTCACACAATGACACTTTGTTTTCTTTACAAATTATTGAAGATGTGTCAAGATTATTATTTTGTTACTGCCCTTTGTGAATTTCCTTGTCTGCCTTGCTTGTTCTTTCAGGTAAAATTTATTTTATTAATGTTGCCAAAACATTGTAAGTAAAATTAGTATTTGTAGAAATAATGTTTTAAAAATTATTTCTGCTGTCTTTTTACAAATAACATGGCATATTTTTATTTTTTTTAAATAATCGTATTGTGTTGGCCAGTTCTAAACAGTGATGTCTAAGTGGGCTTTCTTGTTCTGAGTACCATCAAAAGCAATGAGTATCTGGCTTAATAAATTTCCGTTTCTGCTTTTAGATCTTGAAGAGAATTGTTTTATTGGATAGTTTACAACATTTGTTGAGACACTTACTGTTCCTTCTTTCTCCTCTCCTTTCTTTTTCGTGCTTTCTTCCCTTGTCTCTCTTCCTCTTTCTTTCCTTCCCTTTCTTTCCCCAGGTTGTTGCTTGACTGGACCTTTCCTGAAACAAAAGGAATTCCACACAGAGTTGAATGTTATCCTCTCAGAATGCCATTTCGTTCCTCATTTCTAGTATTGGAATTAACCTCCCTGTCCCCTTATTAGATTTGCCACAGTTGTATCAATGTTTCTGATTTTCTTTTTCCAAGAAGCAGCTCTTGTCGTCTTATCCCAACAAGCTTTATTTTTGTTTTCTATTTTTGTTTCAATTCATAGATACTTCCTACATTCTTTAGGATTTTTTTTCTTTATACCTTTGCATTTTAGAAGTTTCTTCACAATTTTTTTCCTGTAAATATATTAGATTTACAATGTTGAATTTCAGATGTATATCAGAGTGATTTAGTTATGCAGATACGTATCTATTCTTTTGTAGGTCCTTTTCCATGATAGGTTATTACATGATACTGAGGATTTCTTTTCTTTTTTTTTCCATAGATGATTTAGGGGTTGACCTATCTTTATTTAGCAATTTTGTCTGAATCCCAAATATTTTTATGTATCCATGTTTTTTAATTAAAATTTCATTGTCTAAGATTTTTGGCAAGTTGATTCTAAAGAGTTCACTATTTTCAGGCTGAATGTTTTCATTTATTGTTTACTGAGAATTAAGTTTTCCTTGGAGCTCTGAGGGCATGTGTGTATATACACTGACATGTCTATATACGCATCCTTTTCAGATTACTACATGTTTTAAGATATGTAAATGTATTTTCAAAGATATTTTCTGTTTGTATGGTAAAAACATGAAATGTTTTAATGCTAGAAATTTCTTCCCCCGAATGAATATAGTATAAAGAATAAAGATATAAAACTAGATTCCTTTGAGAGTAATCCTTACTAACAGAACTTGGGAATGTTCAAAGAGTACTCATAACACTTATGAAAGGTGGCAAGAAAAACTTTATTCAAGGTAAGAGTACTACAGTGGCGTATTATAACATGGGAGAGAGATTGAGCTTATGTGTGACTCCAGGAGGGGTGCAGCTGGGATTTATAGCTAAGGAACAGGGTGGGCCCATGGGATTGCAGACAGAGATGGGAGACTGAAAAGCAATGGACAACAATAACAGAATGGGTGTCAGTGGATGGAAACTTATTAAAATGAGGACTATAAGCGTGAGGGTGGACTCTGGCTCAACTGAGAGGATCATTGCTGAGGCTAGGCAAGGCTGATAAGATATTCCGGTGAGTGAAATGATATTTGATCGGATACTGAGGGTGGTCAGATCAAGGGTGGGCTATGTTTTCTAAACTGAAGTAGCAGATTCTGGATTAGATTGGACTAGATGGACAGGCAGCCCTGAATAAAGACATTGCCCAAAGTTGGCAGTGCATTAATGAACTAGTGCTGCATAAGCAGTTAGCCAAAACTAGCAGCTTAAAACAATATTATTTCATACTGCTGCTGAAAGTTGGGAATCCAGGAGTAATTCAGCTGAGTGTTGTGGCTCAGTGTCTCATGAGATTGCCATCCTCTGAAGCCTTGACATGCGCTGGTGGATTTCCTTCCAAGATGGCTTACTCACATAGCTGATGAAACCGGTTTGCTTGCTGGCTGTTGGGAGAAAGCCTCGGTTCTTTCACATGGACCTCTCTAAAGGGCTACCTGAGTGCTCTCGAGATATGACTAAGCTGGCTTCTAGAGTGAGTGATCCAAGAGGATGATCAAGGAGCCTGCAGTGCCTTTTATGACCTAGTCTCAGACGCTTCATTGTTCGTTTCTACAGTATTCTAACATGAGAAGTGAGCCACTAAGCCCACCACACATGTGAAGGGGCGGAGGAAGGAACCGTGGACATAATTTAAAACCACGTGGTACACACATGGCCAGAAATTGTTCACATACGTGTATGTCCAAAATGCCTTTTCCTGCCAATGCTTTTAAACAATTTATCTGTTACAGCATTAACTTGAAGTTCAGGACCTTGTCATCTAAGTCAGGTCCAGCTATGGATCAGGGTCCACGTGTACAGTATCTCAAGTGTTCTGTTGCTCAGTTGTGTCGTATTCTTGGCGACCCCATGGGCTGCAGCGCTGCAGGCTTCCCTGTCCATCAACTCCAGGAGCTTGCTCAAACTCAAGTCCATTGAGTCGATGATGCTATCCAACAATCCCATCCTCTGCTGTCCCCTTCTCCTACCTTCATCTTTTTCCGCATCACGGTCTTTTCCAATGAGACGGTTATTCCCATCACATAGCCCAAGTATTGGAGCTTCAGCTTCAGCATCAGTCCTTCGAATGAATATGCAGGAGAGATTTACTTTAGGATTGACTGGTTTGATCTCCTTGCAGTCCAAGAGCCTCTCAAGTCTGCAACACATCAGTTCAAATTATAGAAGTGTAGTTCCTCTAGACCTGAGGATGTGTGAACAAAAGAGATGAGTTAATCTGCTCCCTTTCACAGCCAACATACAGTGGTGGTTCAGGCATAGATAACCTTCATAGACACTCCTGTTCCAGAAAGGGGAGGGGAGATGGGAGTCAATAGTAGCAGTTCTGAAATCCCATGGGTTCTTGCGGGCAGTCCTTTGATTAGTATTTAAGGCCTGGACACTTCCTAGGCTTCCGTCTCTGATTTTTTCATTCTACCCGCTGACATGATGCCATTGCATGGAAGGTGGCTAGTATATGGTTACATGAAACAGTCTCCCTAGCCTGCTTCCTGCTTGTAGAAGGTAAAAGTCCAGAGCTCCTATTTTGTACTATTGCTGGTCCTTTCAGTCCGAGCTGAACTTAAATATGTTATCTTAAAACCTTGGTGTGTCTCCTGATACTCTTACTGGTGTTCAAGGCAAAGCACCCCACTCCAAAGCGACAGTCACACATGTCTTCATAATAAGGCTTACTCTGTCTTGGTTTTCTGCTGAGATAGCTGAGGGATAACACCCTGAACCTTGGTAGAAGTCTTATTGTGTGACTGAAAGGATCTCTGAGTGACACCCCTAAACTCTTTGGAGGGTATTGGCCTGACTAAATAATGCCATGAGGCATCCCCTTCCAGCTTTCTGAGGCTTAACAAAGAATTTTACAGTCACACTCGTCTTTAGAACACCTTTGTTTATAAAAAATAATATGAAGCAGAACTGGCCTATCGGTGGTGTAAAATGTTGTATTTAGACCACCTAATCTCAATGCCGTGGATATGATCTTGCTTGAGAGTCATTAATTTTAACAACTTCTGTCATCTTAAAAGACTGGAAAATTCCCAAATCAGTAAGTTTTGTCCCCTGTTTTAATAATCTTTATATTAAACATTAAAGAAAAAAAAATCCCTTCATGTTTTACTACAGGCAGCAAGAAAAAACCAGGAAGCACTTTTGGCTGTTTGGATGGAAATCCTCTTAGATAACTCAATTAATTAAGTACAGTTTGTCCTCCCAGCTCATTAGGTACATTTTCTACTTTTCATAAACTGCAGATGTAGTGGACTTTCGTCTTCACACTCCCCAGGCTCTCTCCTCCTGCCTCTCCTTTCTGCCAAGCATCCTAGGTGCACGACTGTGATTCCGCCTAGAACGTGTTTGCTCAGTGAGCAAACGGGGAGCGATTCCCTGGCTTCAGTGCTTCTGCTGGCCAGAGACTCTGTACCGTTCCCTAAGAACTTCATGGTTTCGCTGTCCAACTTCTATCACCTGGCTAGGTCAGTTGCAGTAGCTCATACTCACAAGCGAACTGGCAGGGATTTCTACACGCACATGTGCAGAAACATACATGTGTACACGGGAACATCGCTGAGGGGAAACCTGTCCATATGCAGAAGTACAGCTTTCTTTTCCAGGAACGTGAATTTTGGTAAGCGCTCAAATTTCTACACACACATGTGCGCAAATAGATGGGTGAATACAGTTACATCGCTGAGACAAAACCTGTCCATATGCAGAAGTACAAGCTTTCCTTCCCAGGACATTGAATTTTGGTAAGCACTCAAATTTCTACGTGCACATGTGCACAAATATATGCGTGGACACAGTAACATCGCTGAGAGGAAACCTGTCCATATGCAGAAGTACAAGCTTTCTTTCCCAGGACCTTGAATTTTGGTAAGCACTAAAATTTCTACGTGCACATGTACACAAATATATGCGTGTACACAGTAACATCGCTGAGAGGAAACTTGTCTATATGCTGAAGTACAAGCTTTCTTTTTCAGGAACATGAATGAGACCTGGTGACTAGGACCTCCTGTTGAGTGATCAAAAGGGGAATTTGATTCATTCCGTCCCCTTTCCCATTTGGTGTCCGTGAACAATGGAGATCAACGTGGCAAACGGTGGGGTTTTTCCCTACTTCCTTAGCATCTGGCCAGCAACAGCCTGTCCTGGTGATGCTGTGCATGGCTGGGACGTTGCAGCCACCAGTGGCCACACCAGGCGAAGATGCCACCCTCTTCAGAGTGGAGGCAGGAGAGGACAGCGAGGCCCAGGTGAACGGAGTCGTGGCAGGGATCAGACGGGGTTTCCAGCTGCTTGCAGAGGACATCACTGAGGATGTGGAGGTTGTGCCAGATGAATGACAGAAACAGGGGTCCTCCCTGGAGCTGGAGGAGAAGACATTGGAGGAGCAGTGCCAGGAAAGGCCTGGAGGCCCGAGTGAGCTCCCGGCACTAGATGTGATGCAGGCACTGGCGACCTTGTAAGTGGAACTTAGCTCTAAGCCTGAGAAAACCTGCAGGGCCTACGTTTGGTTCATGTGCAAGAGTCATGAGAGGAGGAAGCGTGACTTGGCTCAGAAGAGTGCCAACATCCAGGGCATCCCTGGCTTCTGGGCCAACGTGGTATCCTTTCTGCTACTCGTTGTGGTCCAGTGCTCAGGAGGAGGGGGAGGTGCAGAGGCAGGAGCAGGAGGAGGGGTGGAGGCAAGGGGGCAGAATGGTGGACCCTGAAGGAAGTGTGGTACTGGGCAATTGGCAGGCTCCAAAGGCACAGCTGAGTAGAGTCCGGGCAGGGCCACACCTGTAAGTGTCGCAGCCATGACTCTGTGTGTCTCCTTCAGGCCTGCATCTGAGGAGGATTAGCCTCTGAGTCAGAAATGACCAGAGACAGTACATGAGAGCCACCTTAGCTGACAGTTATTGTTGTAAAGGTGAATGATCCCGAAAATAACTGAGATATGGGAGTCACACACACAAGCGCGCGCGCAGACACACACACATACACAAACCCACAGAACATATGTAGACATACTTTCTGATCCCCGTTATCTCACTGAGTGAGCAAGTTCTGAGTGGAATCACAGTGGTACAGCAAGGATGCCTGGCAGAAAGGAGAGGCAGGAATAAAGTGTCTGGGGGTGACCAGTGAGAGTGCAGAAGATCTGAGACACAGAACAGGTTGCAATCCCAGACACAGAAGCCACAGTGGGTGACCCCACAGCCCTTTGAACACCCTGATACAAGGGCCTTTCCATCATTCCCAAGTGCCAGGCATACTTTCTCTGACCTTACCATGAGCATGAGCACTACTGAGCTTCCAGGCAAGATGCGCTGCAGGCATTGGCTGCCCTGCTGGTGGAACTGAGCTCTGAGCATAAGAAGAACTGCAGGGCCTACTTCCAGTTCATGTGCAAGAATCATCAGAGGAGGAAGCCTGACTTGGCTTGGAGGATCGCCATCACCTGGGGCATCCCTTGCTTCTGGGCCGTAGCTGTATCCTTTCTGCTGCTCTTTGAAGTCTGCTGCTCAGGAAGAGGAGGCGGCGCAGGAACCTTTTCCCTGCTCCCTATCCTGACAGGTGCTGTTGCGGAGCCATCCATCGTCCCACTGCAAGTTGATATTTTCCTTTCAGGACTCCCCTACTTCTTGAACACAGTGACCACTAAGTAGAATTACCTTGACATCACTTGTGAAACGTGGTTCCTGGGGTGATGAGTGTGGGTGTGCAAGGTTGTGGAGTGTCCACCTGTGGGATCCACACCCATCTCCCGTCTCTCTGTAGGGCATAGGGCACGTTGTTCCACTCCTGTCCACTGGTTCTGGGACTTTGAACGGGGAGCATCCAGCCGCAGCGTGGACACCAGGAGCCTTAACTTTCTCGGCTGGTTGTCAGGTCACAACTGCTCAGAGTCGAACAGGATTGCTGAGGTGTGGTTGCTTTGGGCCTGAACACAGTTAGCAATTCACTTTGGGATTCTTGGCTGCTGGCTCACCTTGCTCGTATTGCCAGCGGATTGTCGGCCAAGATGTGTGGGATGATCGCCTGAAGTAGTACCCTGGGCAGGAAGGTTCTTCCATGAGAGTAACTGACAGAAACATGTGTGGAGATGGGGTCTGAAGGTGGGCCCTGAAGGGACACTCATGTGATACTACAGGGACACTGTCCTTTCCCAAATGGGGATGCTCAGACTCATGCAAGCTGGCTGTGGAGCCTGAGTTTGGGTCGTGCTTGTAGCAGGTGACCTCCTGAGACTGTTTATTTGGGGACTTGGTGTGTCCGTGAGTGAAGCAAGTCTCCATCAAATCAGCTGAGGTGGCAGCACCAGAGTCCAGGTGATACTACTAGAGGCAGTGTGTATTAAGTATCTTTGTCAGAATCATCCTTTGTGGGTCCTTTCATCCCCTGGCCTCCTGCTGCTCACTGAGTTTGAGATTGCCTGGGCACTTCACTCCCGCCCCTTACCCAGGGAAGGCCTATCATTGAAAAGCTGTCCTCTCCGGGGTCCCAGTGCACCTGTGTGCTGACTTTGGGATCTTCTGTGAATTTCCACATTCACCACTCAGTGTCTCACAACCACCAAACATGCTGCGATGGAAGCGGCTTCAGGCTGCCTTGGGAACATACGGAAGAGTTCGTGGAGAAGGTGAACAGGGAGCCCCAAGGGCAGGACATGGTGCCTACTGTCGCCATCCCCGACATTGCTGGCCTCGGTCGTCTTCACCTCCTGAAACACCTATGCTCGTTGTTTGCATTTGTGTCCCCGTGCTGAGCATGTGTGTGTATACACACGTGTGCTTATTTATGCTGGCTGTGATTGTGTGTGTGTGTGTGTGTGTGTGTGTGTGTGTGTGTGTGTCCGGCCCAGGGCAGAGGCAGAGATGAAGGTGGCAGGAGAGGAGGTGCTGAGCAACCAGAAGAGGAGTCATGAGGCGACCAGGCTGAAGGTGGTCTGTCGCCTCATCTCTGCATTGACCCTGCCCAGGATAGGAACAAGGAAAGGATGGCCAGTGATAACTCCAGACTGTGGCTCCAGATATCTGCAATTAGACCAGATACAAAACACGCTCATCAGTTCTACCGTGTTGTTGTGTGTGCTTGGATCAGGAAGAGGGTTTCATGGTCTAAGGATTCACACAGAGCAAATCACGTGGGGTGGGGCTTTGAAACCACTGCCTGTGGAGCCCTCCGTGTGTGGGGCCATGGGCTGGCCTCTGGAAATGAGGGACGTGGCTATGGCAAGATCTGGGATGGTGAGGCTAAGGTCCTGCCGAGATGGGCAGAGAGCTGAAGGAGAAAGAGTCATAGATTGCCTGCTGCACTGGAGATTGTTCCACACACATGTGAAAAGGAGAACTGGGAAGGTCCTGGGCCAGTGCTGCCCAGATCAGCCCAGCAGCCAGCACACGCCCTCCCTGAGGGTGGCACACACTGGCACAATATGACACAAAACATGAGATGCACTAAAGTATGCTGTATCTGCCAACCACAGGCATCCTAGGAGAGACATGGTCTGTAAGCAAGGCATGCCTCCAGGCACTTCCAGCCTGCCTCGCTGGCAGTGCCCAAAGCCGAGAAATGTGCAAGTGGGTTTCCCTGTGTGACCCTATCCGGGATATGCCTGTGAGGGAGGGAACAGAGAAAAGACAAGGGCGGTGGGTAAACTGCATGTCCTAAGGGACCTCAGGGGAGTGGAGACAGAGAAGCCCCTGGGGCAGTTCAGGGCCTGCTGGTTTTCAGGGTCCAGACTCTAGGCAGTAGCGGTCCTGCCAAAGATACCCCATGGTCTGTGCTGAAAGTTCTGATATGAATTCCTCCTTTTCTTTGGGGTCTTGCCCCTGGCTTGGGGGCCTGAGTGTCAAAGGTGCACGTCTGCACCTGAAGGAGGATTCTGGTATTCTTGCTGGAGCAGAATCTCTGATTGCGTTGTAGGGGATCTGCACCCAGGTGACACAGAGGGACGCTGCCTTCCAGGTGACCGTCTTGGATATCCCTGGGCCCAACCGCGCACTGGCTTCCTTGGCACGGGTGCTGTGTAGGGAAGCAGGGATGCGTGACTGTAGGGAGTCCTACCTGGGCCTAATGAGAGCAACTGAAAGAGAGCCTTGGCATTTAGCAAATCACTGAGGCATGGGTGGTTCAAGCCCTCTTGGTCCATTTGAGATAGTAACGCTGCTTTCTGTCCAACGGAGGCATTAGCTCTGGGCCCAGAACCTGCAGGTTCCCCAGGGCATCATCTGTTGGGGGACTCCCATATGCATGGGTAGTGTTAAACAGAAAGGAAGACGTGTAGGGATGCCACCTTACTTTGATGGCCTCCGGTTCCATTCTTGGTATCGGAAGAGACCCTGCATCCATGTGTACCTTCTTCACAACCTTGGATCAGAACCAGGCCTGTCACAGTCTCCGGGGGCTTTTGGAGGCTCAGGCGTTTCTGGCCTTTTCCTGCCACATGGAGAGAGCACATCGGGGCACAGGTAGATGGTGCACACAGAACGCTCCACAGATAGGAAGAACAGGGGGCCTCATTCAGAATGCTGGGGGCTGTAACGGGTGGTAGGCTACCAAGAGGGGCACAACATTGACACGGAATGACCTAGACAGGTGCACACCGAGAAAGCAGTTCTTCAAGTCAGCTGAGCTCAGAGGTCCTTGTTTTCTGGTCCCCTGAAGGAATGCACAGTCAATGGATCAGGCCAACGTGACTGGTACTGTGAAGCTGTCCAAGGTGATGGGAGAATGCAGAAGGCAGGCACATGTTATACAGCTGTTCATGGCAAGAACTTCCAATGCTGCCTGCTGCTCTGCAGGCCAGTCCCTATCAATAGCAAATGCCAAGGTTTTGGAACCTTTGAGGATAAGGCACAGAGTTAGAAGTGTAACATGACATAATCGATGAGCAAGTGAAAAAACAAGGACAGAAATGTGGATGCTTACCAACATTCATGTTCCTGGAAAAGAAAACTTGTACTTCGGAATATGGACAAGTTTCCTCTCAGCGATCTTACTGTGTGCATGCATATATTTGTGCACATGTGCACATAGAAATTTGAGTGCTTACCAAAACTAATGTCCCTGGAAAAGAAAGCTTGTACTTCTGCATATGGACAAGTTTCCTCTCAGGGATGTTACTGAGTACACGTGCATGTTTGTGCACATGTGCGTGCAGAAATTTGAGTGTCTACCAAAATTCAAGTTCCTGGAAAAGAAAGCTTTACTTCTGCATATGGACAGGTTTCCCCTCAGCGATGTTACTGTGTACACATGTATGTTTCTGCACATGTGCGTGTAGTAATCCCTGCTAGTTCACTTGTGAGTATGAACTACTGCAACTGACCTAGCCAGGTGATAGAAGTTGGACAGCGAAACCATGAAGTTCTTAGGGAACGGTACAGAGTCTCTGGCCAGCAGAAGCACTGAAGCCAGGGAATCGCTCCCCGTTTGCTCACTAAGAAAACACGTTCTAAGTAGAATCACAGTCGTGCACCTAGGATGCTTGGCAGAAAGGAGAGGCAGGAGGAAAGAGTCTGGGGATTGTGAAGACGAAAGTCGACTACATCTGCAGTATTATGAAAAGTAGAAAATGCACCTAATGAGCTGGGAGAACAAACTGTACTTAATTGAGTTATCTAAGAGGATTTCCATCCAAACAGCCAAAAGTGCCTCCTGGTTTCTTCTTGCTGCCTGTAGTAAAACATGAAGGGAATTTTTTTTTTTAATGTTTAAGATAAAGATTATTAAAACAGGGGACAAAACTTGCTGATTTGGGAAGTTTCCAGTCTTTTAAGATGACATTAATAAAATAATAAATTTTCCCTGAAAGAACAAGCAAGGCAGACAAGGGAATTCACAAAGGGCAGTAACAAAATAGTAATCTTGACACATCTTCAATATATTTGTAAAGAAAACAAAGTGTCATTGTGTGAACAAAATATAGAGGTATCAAAAGAAAAACAGAGGAAGCTCCTGAAAGAACTCAACTCACTATTAACTATCTTTGATTTGCAGGCACAGAAACTGACTCATGTTAATTCTAAGAAGCAAAGCCCTGATGTTATTATCTCTTCTTTTTTCCTTTTTTCTTTTTCTTTTTTTGTGAAAAGTTAGGAAATTTAGGCTGGAGAGGGAAGAAGAGGATAGAGATTTCAAGTGCCTTTAAGGAGGAGGAGGAAAGAGAGGGGGTTGGAGATTTGATTGTGTTATTTGAACAGCATTGGTGAAGCTCAAACAAGGGAGGTAGCAAGCCATGCAGGCCTGCGGGAAGAGCATTTCCAGAAGAACAGCACTTGCAGTCTTGGGATCGGGAAGAAATGGAATTTGATGGGGGAAAACCAAGGCCAGTGTTGTCAAAAAGAGTACATTAGTGGGGAAAAAAGTAGAGTAGAAGACAGACAATGGAAGAGAGGAAGCAGTCAGGGACCATATTGCAGGAACCTTTTAATTTGGCAATAAATACAACTTGTAGTCCTTAGGAGCATACTTCACAGCAACTAACAGCAACAGTGTTGATAATACTAAGCAACAGTAAAAACACGTAACTAAAACATGTCGTATTTTTTACTACAGAAATCGAAGAAAGGAGATACAAATGCAATAGTCTGCATATTTATTTATACAGAGAGTTTTCACCTGAGACCAGAACACACACACACTCTTTACACAGCTAAAAGTGGTTTCAGCTGACACTTAGCAAAGTGCTTTGGCCCAAATAAACTAACCAGAAAGGCCTAGTAAAGAATTCAAAGTGCAAATAAATCAATCAGGCTCTGAGTAAATAAACACAATTTATTTGAATTTGAATTTACACTCACGAAATTACCTAAAATGGAGACAACAGATTCACTACAGCTTCATCATCTGTAGTCCTTCCTCTTCAGTTCTGAGAAGGATGCTAACCACTTGGTGATGATCTCTTTCCAGCATTTTGTGAAAGCTTAGATGACTTAAAGAAACTGAGGCCTGGGGAGAGTGGCGAGAGACAAAGAGGAGGAGAAAGGAAGAGGAAACGGAGAGTTGCTCCTGGCATAGGTCTACAGACAGGATCCCAGCTTCCTGGAATGGTGCACAGAGATTGCTAGGTATCCGTGCCAGAAGTGGAGAAGGGGTGACATTCACCTCCAGGAGGAGACTCAACTCCAAGAACCTACAGAGGCAGCCAAGTGTGCTGATGTTCAGGAACCGATACTTAGAGGGTACCCCACAGGTCTGTGAAAGAGCCCTTGGAGACCGCAAGAAAGAAGGTTTCCACAAGTATAATCACAGATTAGATGGTTGGATAGATTAGAGGAAGGATAACTCTATGACCTGATAATTACTGAAATACATGAGACAATTCTTGCACATCAGACTGTGTCAAGAAAGACGGAAACTCAATCAGTTTGATACAATGGGAAATTACACACGCAAAGAATTAGCTGTTAACTGTACTACATTTGTGTCCAAGGCAAGATAAGATACAGAACCGAAATCTTCACATGGTCAACTCGGGTAAGACACATGTAACTGGAAAATGGGAGCAAGAGTTCCAAAAAGGCTTTAATCACCCTGGACTATTTTTATCCACTATATTTACGATTCTTGGACAACTCCACTGTAGCTTAAGGGTAAGAGAACTCAATTTAGCCCAATTCAAAAGCTGAACAGATTTCCTCTGTTTGATCCTTTTCAGCTACAACTATGGGTCCAGCGCAAATCAAAGTGGACGTCAAGGCTCTTTTTCCTTTGGGAATTGTAACTTGCTTTGCTACTGTGTCTGACACAGATATGCCGACCTCACTGTGACTACAGGCCAGCCAAATGGGAAAGGGGACAGAATGAATCAAATTCCCCTTTTGATCACTCAACAGGAGGTCCACAGGCACCAGGTCTCATTAACGATCTCTGCTTCTCCAACTGCAGTCAGTGCTACACAGGGCCTGCTTCATGCTTGCCAGGGTCTCTCACCAAACACAGGCATTTTAACGGCTGGCTTCCTTGAGATGTCCCTGGGCTAGGTAAAAGCACTCTGAGACAGTGTTCCTTCTCCCTTGGCTCTGTGCCTGCAGTGAATGTATGCCTCTTCCTCAGCTGGGACACGAAGCCACAGCTCTTCACTGATTAAATCCCGTGTCTGGTCCAAACTCACATCGTAGCTTCTCCATCAACCTCCACTGCACGCTTTCAGAGCCAGGTTATCTTAGATCAGCCCAAGAGGCACTTCAGAGAGTGACATTCAAATCTGGCTATATAGCTGATACTGAGATCTGCAAGGCATGAAAACACTTCAAAATTACGTTGCCAAAACACTCTACAGATTATATGTATAGGAGAGCTTTCGAACTTACAAGTAACATCAAATACCAAAATAGGTTCTTACTTTTCCTTTCTCCACTTCTCTCATTCTCTCTCTCTCACACACACATGCACACATCCTTTTTACATGTTAAGACAATTACACGAAAAACAGATCATAGATTTTTAAATAGCAGCTCAATATGAAGATCAAACAAAACTGTACTTCCTCTATTTAAAACAAAATCACATAAATTACCCATCGGTTTTCCTATATTTGATATTATTGAATAATGCTATAAGTTGATCTTTTTGTTTTTAATGGGATTTTTAACTTTGACTGAAATACTTGCTTCAGACTTACTGAAGGCAGAATTAACTATTATTTTCCTTTTTTTTGACCTCCTCCTTTTAGATTTGGGGGGTGATGATTCAAAATCAGATGTGTTCACAGTAACGGATGCAACTTCCACCAATCCTGGCTGAAGGGGTTCCAGTGATACTTGAATAACAATTTTTGTTTCAGGAGACAATCCTTCTAGCTGCTTAGGCTTCTTAAACATTTGATGACACTGGGTCTTGTGCTCCCTTTCCTCTCTGGAAGTTAAAAACTGTAGCCGATATTTGGAACACTGGTGAAAACTCTTTTCCCAGTGCCCTCGATGATGACGTCTGTATGCTGTTGCAGTTTGAAAAATTTTGAGACAAAACGGGCAAAGTAAATTCTTGGTGTTACCATGGTATGCTCTGAAATGTGCATCCACATCTGCAAAAAATGATGATCTGTAACTGCAAACCTGGCATACGTAGGGCATTTCACCAGGCTTATGATTGTCTTTCATGTTCTCTAAGAGAACCTGATCTGTCTCAAAGGACAACTCACAGATGTGACAGACTGCGGAGGGCTCCTGGGCCGTGTGGACACTTTCAATGTGACACTGCAGCTGGAAGGGAGTAGGAAACTGGCGGAGGCAGTGCTGGCAGGTGGTGTGGGTTTTCCAGCTGTCACCTCTCTGCCTCTCAAGTTCCAAATGGTGCTTCATGTGATTCATAAACTTGACATTATTTAGAACTTTCAAGCAGCTGAGGCATTTAAACGCCGTGTGGGTCTTCGGTTCTGGCTGCCCAACTCCTCCATGCTCGCCATAGTAGAAGTCACGAAGTAACACAATCAGATTTCCTTCTGTGGGATCACCAATTTTGTTTGGACTTGCCAAACTTGGAAAATCAGTTTTTGTCTGTCCACTTTCCCCTAAAGGTCTTACAGGCTTGCAATGAACACTGTCCTTTGGAAAAGGTGTTGGACAAGGTTCTCCATTCTGAACATGGCTTAGTGAGGTATGGACACGGTCTGGTGTGCTTTGCTGAGTGGTCTCTGTATGAAAAAAACCTGACGGGGAGAAACCTAAAGAATGTTCCCCTACAATGCCATCACTGAGTTTAGGCCTTCTGGGATTTCTGCGATTTGTTTCACAAGGGGAAACTCGCTTTGATACATGAGGACTTTTATTCATATCTCCTGCAGAAACTGCTGTTTCTACTGGATGCTGCAATGACCTTGTGAAGGTAATCAAAGAAGAACATAACTCCTTTGAAAAGCAATCAGGCACTATTTGTGGTGAAAGATTTTTATAATCAGCTTGAGACGGAGGTTCAGTAATAATAGGACTACCTGTTGATCTTGAGTCAGAGTCAGACACTGGCAAGACAGTCTTTGCTTCTGATGTAGGAGTCACATGACTAACAGGCTGTAATCTGTGAGCGTTACCTCTCCTGAAGTGACCACACCTTTTTCTCCTTGAATAAGAACCTGGGGTATCTCTGTTCAGTATGTTTGAAACGACTGGTTTTGAAGCTGAGCTCATCCCAACAAAGATCACGTCAGCATCTTCATTTCCATGTTCCACTCCAACCAAGATCACTTTATCATCATCATCATCTACTTGTTTCGTCTCTCCCTCCCTTTTCCGTACTTCTGGCTCTTGTTCTTCTTCACGTAACATACGTGGGAGTTCCATATTTTTAATACTTTCTTATTCTTAGAGGGTGCGGTCACAAGTCCCAGTGCTTCCTTTATACAAAGTGCCACCTAAGTATAAACATACTACAGATTAGTTAAGTACAGAAAAATGGGCTATTTGATTATCTCCAAAACTCTAGAGTACTTATACACACCCTTATCTTACAGACAAAGACACTGAGCGTCAACCAGACTCAATGACAGCTGAAAAAACTACGAATACAAGTCTACATGGCTCTAGAATCATAGCTTTGTCGCATGTTCACTTTAACCTCTTCTACTTAAAAAAATAAAGAGGGGGCAAAAAAAACAAAACACCACACTGATCATTACGTGAAATCAAATGTAAAGGAGAGTATTTTTACAAAAGCATTGTTCTACAGCGTTTTGAAGCATGGACTTTGGACTCATAGGAGATTAAGTTGGAATTCTAACTTAACCACACACCAGTTGCCTCTTCTTGGGCAAATTTGTAACTTTTAAATGTGTTTCTGTATCTTAAAGATAAACATGCTTATTTCTTAGACTTAAGGTTAACAGCTTTTTTAAAAGGCATCAGCTATTCAATGGCATCTTGTTTTGTAGTAAAAATGGAAGAAATTGGATCTTAAATGCACGTTACAACTGATCCATAAATTCTAATTTCATAAATGTTAACAAACAAAATAGGTAGCAAATTCAAAGTATAATCTATATATTCCTAGTTAACAAACAGCATAATTCAATGTCAAGCACTTAATTCAGGCCTAGGAAACTGAGAATGAGCTCTCTGATAATCTCACCCCAATTCCACACAGATATATCCTAAATTTCTCCCTCTAATCCTGGCTAAACTTCAATCCAACAATGCTTCATCTTTATGCCACACGTCTCTTCCCCACATAGCAGGCAAAATGATGCCAGTCTTTCTCTCATACCAATATCAGACAGAGACATCACACACACACACACACACACACACACACACACAAACACACACACACCTGATATCCCTTATGGATACAGGTGAAAGAGTCCTCAACAAAATACTGGCAAACAAAATCCAACAGCATATAAAAAAGACTGTACACTATGATCACATGCGATTTAGGGAGGTATGCAAAGTTGGTTCATTATAGGAAAGTCAATCAACATTATGCCATTTTAAAACAATAAATCAAATAACACATCTGCCTGAAGAAAAGGCATTTCCCTGAATCTAGCACCTTTTCATAACCGGGGTTAAAAGAACACTTAATAATTAAGAACAGAAGAGAATTTTCTCAATCAAAGGGCACCTGTAAAATGACCCACAGCTAACATCATACTAAAGAATGAAAAACTGAAAGCTTTCCCTCTAAGACTGGGAACAACACAAGGAAGTCTATTACACACTTTGGCTCAACATTATACTGGCAGTTGTATAACCAGAGCAATCAGGTAACAAAAGAGAATTGTTGCTGTAGTTTCAAAAAAAAAAAAAAAAAACGAAAAAACAAAAAACAATAAAAAACAAAAAAACAGCCTTCAGAATGGAAAGGAAGAAGTCAAAGTATATTAGACATAAGATAATTTAGTATAGAAAATGTTGAAGAAACACAAGTATTAGAATTAATATAAAGCTTGCAGAATAGAAGACAAATATTTTAAAAGTCAACCACATTTTATACAGTAGCAACAAATGTTGTTAAGTAAATACTTGAATCTACACTAGCATTCAAAAGAATACTTAGGAAGTCAGAAAGAGAAAGACAATATATTCTTTTGAATGGCTGAGTAATACTCCACTGGGTATATGTACCACAGCTTTCTGATCCATTTATCTGTTGATGGACATCTAGGTTGTTCCATGTCCTGGCTATTATAAACAGTGTTCTCCATAGTGGCTGTACTAGATTGCATTCCCACCAACAGTGTAAGAGGGTTCCCTTTTCTCCACACCCTCTCCAGCATTATTGCTTGCAGACTTTATAGGAATCAATTCTAATGAGATGGATGAAACTGGAGCCGATTATACACAGTGAAGTGAGCCAGAAAAAAAACACCAACACAGTATACTAACACATATATATGGAATTTAGAAAGATGGTAATGATAACCCTGTATGAGAGACAGCAGAAGAGACACAGATGTATAGAACAGATTTTTGGACTCTGAGGGAGCGGGAGAGGGTGGGATAATACGGGAGAATGGCACTGAAATATGTACACTATCATGTAAGATAGTCGCCAGTCTATGTTCGATGCAGGATACAGGATGCTTGGCGCTGGTGCACAGGGATGATCCAGAGAGATGATATGGGGTGGGCGGTGGGAGGGGGGTGAGGACTGGCAACTCATGTACACCTGTGGTGGATTCATGTCAATGTATGGCAAAACCAACACAGTGTTGTAAAATAAAACATAGTAAAAATAAAAATTAAAAAAAAGAGAGAGAAAGACAAATATCGTATGGTATCACTTACATGGACTCTAAAATATGCCACAAATAAGCTGATCTATGAAAGAGAAACAGACTCACAGACATAGAGAACAGACTATGTGATTCCCAAGAGGGAAAGGTACGGCAGGCACAGATTGGGAGCTGGTGATTAGCAGATGCAAAGCATAATATATACAATAGACAAACAAGAGCGTACTGCATAGCACAAGGAACTATATTCATAATTTGAGATAAACAATCATGGAAAAGGGTATGAAAGAAATTGTGTGTGCATATGTGTGTGTTTACATATGAAGGAAAGGAAAGGGCAACTGTTGGCAAGCACGTACAGAAACTGGATCCTTGTGTGTTACGGATAGATTTTAAAATGGTGCAACTGCTACAGAAAACAGTTTAAAGGCTCCTCGAAAAATTAAAGAACTAGAGCTGACACATGATTCAGCAATTCCACTTCAGGATATAAATTCAAAAGAAGTTAACATGGGGTCTTGGGATATCTGCAGAGCCGTGCTCACAGCAGCACGAAGCACAACAACTAAGAGGTGGAAGCATCGAAATGTCCATCAAATGTGATATATACACACAATGAAATATTATTTAGCCATATAGAGAAAATTCTGTCACATGCTACAGCATGCATGATCATTTCAGACATCAAGCCAAATGCAATAAGCCAGTCGTACAAAAAGACAAATACTGTAAGTTTCTACGTGCATGAAATAGCTAACACAGTCAAGCAATAGAAAGGAAACAAAAAAGAATGATGGAGTCCATGGTCTAGGTCAACGGGCAAGAAAAGAGGAGTTGCTGTTTGTTTAATGGGACAAGTGATGGGTACAGAGTTTCGATTTTGCAAGCTGTAAAGGTGTAGAGATCTGCTTCATAACAATGTGATAAGGAATTCCCTGGTAGTTCAGAGGTTAGGACTCCACAGTGTCCTATCAGGGGCCTGGGAACTGTCATTCAAGCTGCACAACACAGCTAAAATAATGACAACAACAACAAATCAACACTGTGACTATGTGTGTGTATATGTCTTAGTCACTCAGTTGTGCCCAACTTTGCATCACCATGGACTAAAGTTTACCACGTTCCCTTCTCCATCAGATTTGCAGTGGGTTGCCATTTCTTTCTCCAAAAGGCTGATGAAAGTGTGCAAAATACTTAGCATGCAAAAATGGTTAAAATGGTAAAAATTTAACTTAGATGTTTTCTACAACAATTAAAAACAGAAAAGCATTTAACAACCAGGAAATGAATTTGAATAGACATTTCCGACTCTTTGCAATCCCATGGACTGTAGCCTACCAGGCTCCTCCGTTCATGGGTTTTCCAGGCAAGAGTGATGGAGTGGATTACCATTTCCTTCTCAAGGCGATCTTCCCCACCCAGGAATTGATGCCAGGTCTCCTACCTTGCAGGCAGACATTTGAATATTTGAAATTCACCTGTGGCCTTGACAAGAGTGGCTTTATAGGAAAATGAGAGAACTCGAGATAACAAAGTCTAGGAACAACTCTGCAGAGGTCTGTAACAAGCAAATATGAAATAAAAGCAGCAGAAGCAGGATGTGTCACCAAAAGATGGATTTGTAACGACAGGTCACATTATAGTTAGTCAGTTTGCTGATGGGAACCATCCAGAGAAACAGAAACCTTAATCCAGAGCAAAGAGGAGACTTGCTAGAACTTCAAGAAATGAGTAGGTCTAGAACTGAGTAGATCAAAATTGAGTACATCAGGCCAGAGAGCACACAAGCTGGAGAAGGCAATGGAAACCCAAACCAGTACTCTTGCCTGGAATATCCCACAGACGGAGGAGCCTGGTAGGCCGCAGTCCATGTGGTTTCGAAGGGTCGGACACGACTGAGCGACTTCACTCTCATGCACTGGAGAAGGAAATGGCAACCCACTCCAGCGTTCTTGCCTGGAGAATCCCAGATAAGGGAGAGCCTTGTGTGTGGCTGTCCATGAGACTGCAGAGTCGGACACGACTGAAGTGGCTTAGCAGCAGTAGCAGCACACAAGAAGGGTACACAAGCCAAATAATTTGCTCACATTGACAGAGCTGAGATCATATAAAAAAAAGGCTGGCATAGTGGATTAATGGGTATGGTAACCAGCCTTCAAGTGAATTCAATCTCCTAATATTCCCACCCCTGTGTAGTTCTCTCTCAATCTATCACAGGGTAGACCTGTGAGACTAAGCAAATACACAAGTGAAGATGTGTAACATCTCAAAAAAGACTCTGCACTTTATCATGGGTGCAAGCGCTTTCCTGAATCACTCATTCTGAGAAAAGACAGCAGCCTCCACAAGAGAAGCCCCTTGGAGAGGCCCACAGAAGGAGGAACTGAGGCTTCAAGAGTACAGACAAGTGAGAGAGCTTAGATTCAACAAGCTAAGTCTTCAGAGGTTGCCAAGCCAGACAAAAGCTTGACTACTAACTACCTCAGGAGAGATCCTAGGCCAAGAGATAACAAGTGGTAAGTTCTTTCAAACTATTCCATTTTGAGATCATAGGTACAACACAAACATTTCAAGTTTTAATACCATTCACATCATACTTACACACAGAACAGTTCTCCTATAAATATAGCAAAAATCAAAACACACACACACACACACACACACACACACTCACCCAATCCAAAGCACCGAAACACAGGAGTTGCCTAGCAGCCCAGTGGTTTGGTTAGGACTCAGCCCTCTCACTGTCAGGATCCTGTGTTCGATCCCTGGCTGGGGAACTAATGTCCTATGAAGCCACATGTTGTGACCAAAACAAAACATGCTGTGAAGTCAAAGCTGTACCAGCAAGATAAGTATACAACTCAGCTGTAGGCACAAGTGGCTGGGCATAGAGCTTCCTATGATCTTGTTTACTCGCATGAAATGAACTCAGATGGTGCCTCACCCCCATCCAGTGGAGCTGACTTACTTAATGAAGAAAAGCCCTTAAGGGTACAGAAATGAGAAAGCAATCTCACGTGAACATGTTAAATCACAGGATATTTTCTCTGAATGTACCACTGGATTCATTCATTCATTTGGCCATGCTGTTTGGCTTGTGGGGTCCCAGTTCCCTGACCAGAGATTGAATCCAGACCACTGTAGTGAAAGCCCAGAATCCTAATCACCAGGCCACCAGGGAACCCCCACACCTGCATTGCTTTGCTTTGCCAGCTAAAACCTTAGGATATGTGCATTGCCCCATTTTAGCCTCACCAAGTGGTAGGAGTCAGCTCTACACAGCTTAAGACCCATGGTGTTCTTACTTTTTTTCTTTCAAGAAGGCAGGCGAAAGCAAGTCACTCTGCCTGTTTTTAAGCTTGCCACTCAGAAAGCTGCAAACCTGAAACCATGATGGCCCTGAAGTCAGCACCCGCAATCAGGGTCACGTAATCCCCAATCAGGAATACTCTCTCTCAACAGCAACGTGTCAGCCGACGAATGAAAGGAGAAAAACGCAAAGTAAGAAAGCCACACCTTTGTCCCTGTTGTAAAGATGTCTGTCACCTTACCTCAGGGGCCCACTGAACTCCTGAGCGCTTGAGACCTCCCAGGCAGCACACGGTCACATCCTGGGGACAAGCAGAGGAAATGGCCAGGGTGAGTCCCCTGTTCTGGGAACATTCTATCCCCCAGGCCCTACCTGGTCCTACCCTGCGGATGCTGACCAGGCGTCTCACACTCAACCAGACCAAGTGATTGAACTCCTTTGCCCTGAGCTTCTTCCTCCCACCTCCCTTCTCTCAGTAACAAACAAACAAATACCTCATCTGCCAACTTCCCTAACCAAAGGCCTGAATCTCGGGGCCCCCAGGGACGGGGCAGCCCTGGAGTCTGAGGAGAGGCAGAGGAAACAGGAAAACGACTAAAGCACCAGGACAGTGAAGAGGCTGCTAGATAGATGTTTTTTTGGTTTTTGTTTTTGTTTTTTTGCTGCTCCTGCCTGACTGTGCCTGGGTGCAGAACCGGGTCGGGCCGTGAAGATTTGTGCGTCTGTGTTTAAATACATTAGTTTCCACAGGAGAGCTGGAGCTGGTGCCAGGGGCCAGGGGCCTAAGAGGCCCTTTCCGCGAGCTGGCTTGTCCCGCCCCTGGGCAGGAAAGCTGCTGGAGGGCAGAGCCCGCCCAGACTAGAGAGGGGAGAGGGCGAAAGGAGCCTGAAGCCTGTGGATCCTGCCGCAAGCTCTCACCGCCCTCACCAGCCGCCCCGCCGAGCAAGGCCTCGTGCGAGTGGGGACCTGAGAAACCCTCCCTTTAGCCGTCAGGCACTGCTTTGGCTGAACCACGCTCCAGTCCTTACCGGTCCCCATTGAGGGAGGAGACAGAACTGCTGGCAGCTCACCTGCCCTAGGCAGTTCCAAGATTAACCCCGAGGAGTCGAGCCTGCGGGGACCAGGCCTCCTCAGGTCTGGGGCGCCGCCTCAGCTCCCCCTACAGGCCTGCTGGCTGCCTCCGATGATTGGCTGCCAGGTGTCGGCACCTGCCATCTGATTGGCCGCGAGGCCGAGTTGGGCGCATGCGCGCGCGATAAGCCCGTCCCCCACCCCCTCCCCCCATAAAAGCAGC
The DNA here is from genome assembly GCF_016772045.2 of Ovis aries. Classification (NCBI taxonomy): domain Eukaryota; kingdom Metazoa; phylum Chordata; class Mammalia; order Artiodactyla; family Bovidae; genus Ovis; species Ovis aries. The sequence goes on along the minus strand of NC_082741.1, from coordinate 21,322,079 downwards.
CGCTGTAGGCGTGGTCAGGCTGAATCTGAATGTCAAGGATCTTGGGTCAAGATTGCTCAGCTCACCAAATGCGAAGATAGAAAAAGCAGATGGCACAGTCGCCAGGGCTCAGGGCTGAGAACGGCCTCCGAGTCTACCAGGGGAGTCCAGTGATGGTGTCCGGCACTCACAGCCCTCAGGGGTGACCTCCCTTAAGCCAGTTCTTTGCTTAAGGAACTTGTCCTTACAGTGCATCTTGGGGCCCCTCCTCTTGGAATTCCATTTCAATCAAGGCAGGGCAGCCTGCCCCTGTTTTTGCACTGTCTATTGTGAGCTGAGAATGAGCTTTACTTTTTCTTCTTCTTCTTCTTTTTAATTTTAGAGCTTTACACTTTTAATGGCTGAGGAAAACCGAAAAGACTTTTCTTTTCTGACGTGAAAATTGTGTGTAATTCAGTTTTCGGAGTCCTTAAAGGTGGAAGAGGGACTTGCCAGCTTCTTTGGTTATCCTCTATGCCTGAAAACTTAATTAATTGCCAATGGTCATATTCGCAAAGCCTAACATATTTCTTTTTTGGCCCTTTACAGAGTGTTTTTTAACTGCTCTGTTCTGCTGGAAGTCTCCTGGTAGTCATATGGGAGAATAAAGTTTTGGTTTTGTTACAATATTTCTTTTCTTTTTTTTTTTAATACCTTTTCTTTATTTTCCTCAACTCATGTTATTTCCCCCCGCCCCCAGTGTTTTTTTTTAAATGTTAATATCTTTAATTCTTACATGCGTTCCCAAACATGACCCCCCCTCCCACCTCCTTCCCCTCAACATCTCTCTGGGTCATCGCCATACACCAGCCCCAAGCATGCTGCACCGTACGTCAGACATGGACTGGTGATTCAATTCTTACATGATAGTATACATGTTAGAATTCCCATTCTCCCAAATCATCCCACCCTCTCCCTCTCCCTCTGAGTCCAAAAGTCCGTTATACACATCTGTGTCTTTTTTCCTGTCTTGCATACAGGGTCGTCATTGCCATCTTCCTAAATTCCATATATATGTGTTAGTATACCGTATTGGTGTTTTTCTTTCTGGCTTACTTCACTCTGTATAATTGGCTCGTTTCATCCATCTCATCAGAACTGATTCAAATGAATTCTTTTTAATGGCTGAGTAGTACTCCATTGTGTATATGTACCACAGCTTTCTTATCCATTCATCTGCTGATAGACATCTAGGTTGTTTCCATGTCCTGGCTATTATAAACAGAGCTGCGATGAACATTGGGGTACATGTGTCTATTTCAATTCTGGTTTCCTCAGTGTGGATGCCCAGCAGTGGGATTGCTGGGTCATAAGGTAGTTCTATTGGCAATTTCTTAAGGAATCTCCACACTGTTCTCCATAGTGGCTATACTAGTTTGCATTCCCACCAACAGTGTAGGAGGGTTCCCTTTTCTCCACTTCTCCATTATATTCATTTTTCATTCTTTACTAATTTCATTCCTTCATATCACTATAAGTTTCCTTTAGTGGAAGCAATGAAATAACATCAAAGAAAATACCTCTGTTGGTAGTTTTAACAGGTAACATGTTAGAAGGTATATGCTCAACTACAAATATGTTGAATATTTACAGTAAATACCACTTTAAGTAGCTTCAGAACTTGTATCTGGTTTCAAGTCACTAGGAAGGTTTGTTGAACATCCAATATTCTAACCTCCAGCTGTTCTCAACTTCACAAAGATACAACTTTTTCAATAATTTGTTATCTCAAGTTTAAACTCCGTTTTAGCCACATATATGAACATGCTTTCTAGGTCACATGATTGAATCTGACCCATTGCCAAAAAGTGAAAATTTTGGAATACCTTTCTCAAAAGAGAGATGTTGTTTTCTTCTTCCAGAAAGACTGGTAGTGCAGCCGATCTTTGAACAGTTTGTCGGTTTTTGTTAACTCCATAAAGATTAAGCTGTCGAATTAACCTCTTCATGCTCTTGGTTTCAAATTTTCTGAAAGGCTCCTTTCTTTCCAAGACTTCTTTCCTGAAGAGTTCTTCATTGATCACTCTACATGTGCCTGTCTCATCCCACCAAATAGACTCAAACTGATCACTTTCCACTATACTCCAAAGTTTTTGTGGAAATGTGAGTAAAAGAAAATCATTCACATCATCTGTTTCAGAGACAGAATATGTGTAGTGTGGCCTTTTGATCACCAGTTCCTCAGCCAAAGGCTGAAAAGCATATTCTTCAATCATAGATCTCAAAACTGAGTCCCCAGTTGTATAATCATACCAGTAAGATCGAATGGAGGTTTCTGAACCAGTGGACTCACCTTTAGGAGGTCCATCTTGAATTTCTGAAGAAATATGTGCCATCTCAGGGAAATCTTTCTTCAGATAATGTTCTCATTTGTCTGCTTTTACACAATGCAACTTCAAATGATGTTTGGCTGGCCTACAGAGAGAAACTCTCTGGACAATCACAGAGATCCCCCCAGTCAAACAGCTGTGACATCACAAAATCACTGGTCTCCTAGCAATCGAAGGTTAGTTGTGACATGACAAAGTCACTGGTCTCCTAGCAACTGAAGGGTAATGTTCAACCAAGTGTTTACTTCAGCATCAACTTAAAATACAGACTGCTGGCAGAAATAGTAACCAAAACCATGAAGCATGCAAAAATCTCATTAGTCAATTTGGCCTTTTTTTGGGGGGGGGTGTCGTGGGGGGTTCCTGTGTTTGGGATGGTCTTTCTCTTTCTGGCAGTTTGTGGTTCCTCTTTATTGTGGAGGTTCCTCCCTGTGGCTGGGGTTGGACGAGGGGCTTGTCAGGTTTCCTGGTTAGGGAAGCTTGTGTCAGTGTTCCGGTGGGTGGAGCTGCATCTCGTCTCTCCGGAGGGCAATGAAGTGTCCAGTAGTGAGGTTTGAGATGTCTATGGGTTTGCTGTTTGGGCAACCTGTGTATTGAAGCTCCAGGTTCTGTTCCTGTGTTGCTGGAGAATTGGCATGGTATGTCTTCCTGTGGAACTTGTTGGCTCTTGGTCGTGCTTGGTTTCAATGCAGGTGTGGAGCTTTTTTAGAAGATTTCCTTTTTTTTTAAATAAATTTATTATTTTAATTGTAGGGTAATTACTTTACATTATTGTAATGATTTTGCCGTACATTAACATATGTCCGCCACAGGTGTACACACGTTCCCTTTCCTGAACCCCTTCCCTTCTGCCAACCCGTACCATCCCTCTGGGTCGTCCCAGTGCACCTGCCCCAAGCATCCAGTATCATGCATTGAACCTGGGCTGGAGACCCATTTCATATATGATATTATACATGTTTCAATGCCATTCTCCCAAAACATCCCACCCTCTCACTCTCCCACAGAGTGCAAAAGACTGTTCTATACATCTGTGTCTCTTTTGCTATCTCGCATACAGGGTTATCGAAAACTCACATCAATAAATCTACTTTATTTCTGAAATAAAAGTGATTTATCATCCTTCTATGCACACATTCTTAATATTCAGTACTGTTACCCTAGCAGACTTGGTCTACTTGCTTCTGTGCAAACAAATTTATGAATTGACTGTGGGTTTCAGTGGCGGGGGTGGGGGGGGAAGTGCTTATTGTAGGACGAAGCATGGTGTCTTAGCAGCTGGTGCTTCAAAGACACAAATCCCCAAATACTTTCAGGGGGACTATTTTAATGGCTGAGTGAGGGTGGAACATGGGGTCTGTGATCAATATTGGGACATTCTACTAATGGCCTATTAGTGAGGATATTGGGAGTCCACATCATTGACCGTCTAGTTCCAACTATGCACTTACATTTCAGCCTGGTTTGGGCTTTAGCATCTCTAAAATTGTTCACAGGATATTGCTCCGAATGTCAGCGATGGTCCTTGCTGCTGCTGCTGCTAATTCGCTTCAGTCGTGTCCGACTCGGTGCGATCCCAAAGATGGCAGCCCACCAGGCTCCCCCATCCCTGGGATTCTCCAGGCAGAACACTGGAGTGGGTTGCCATTTCCTTCTCCACGCTGGCCCTTGAGGAGGGACTAAAGACCCTTGAGTTTGATTAGTGGCTAAATCATTATTATTGTCTATCACTTGATTGTTTTCCTTAGTTTCTGTCTTTTCTAGCTTCTCTGATTAAAATTCCTTTTGAACATGAGGAGGTCTACAATCTCCTACCTCTCTCTCTCGATTTCCATGCTTTTCAATCTTAAGAAGGGACTGCTTAGTACAATAAAGGAAAACAAGTCTTGGACTTAGAGCTCGATCTTAAATATGACAGAAAATCTCAGTGCAGGTTCCGTTTCTTTTTCAGGTTTCCCAGCTCTTGGAGTGATTGAGTCAGCAACAACTTTGGCTCTTTCCTGTTGAGATGGAGCATGGAGGTGGAAATAATTTTAAAATCTAGGCTTGCTATCAACAGTTTATGATATGAAAACATACCTCTATTTTATATCTATATTATATATATATATGTCTATGTTAGTATTTTGTCATTAAACTGGACAAACATTTGAAAATTGGTCTATATTTATGAAAAGGAGAGAGGTGAGTGATATAAAAGAGTCCTCATATGTTACATGCAGCCAAGGAAACAGATTTTGAAGTATTTCAACTTACATAATATTCAACAATTGAGTAGAATTTGAATCATTCTACATTTGGGTTTTATTGTTTTCCCATTTCTATTACACCTAACATGAATTAAAAGCCAATGTTTATTACAATTCTCTTTCCGAAAGCTATGACTTGCACGTAATCTAGATGCACATCAGCAGTTGAAAATGTAAGGAAGTTGTGCTATATATTCAAATATAATATTACTTAGCTACAGAAAACCACATATTTGTGTCACTTTTGGTAAGGCAGTACAACCTGCAGCCTATTATTCAGAGCAAAAAAAAAGTTAGAAAGAGAAAGGCAAATATTGTTTATTAATGTGTACAAATGGGATTTAGGAAGACAGTAACAATGATTCTGCATGAAGGCCAGTAAAAAAGATCCACATATAAAGAACAGACTCTGCGACTCAATGGCAGAGTCCAAGGATGGGATGATTGGAGAAATTAGCATTGAAACAGGTACATTACCATACATAAAAGAGATGACCAGTGCAAGTTCAATGCATGAAAGATGCATCCAGCTCTGGTGCTGTGGATGAACCCAGAAGCGTGGGGTAATAAGGGAGGTTTGAGTTGTGTTCAGGATAGGGGCACGCATGTATCCATGCGGCTGATTCATGCTGATGTATATGTCAAAAACTATCACAGTAATACACAGTAACTCTATTCCAATTAAAATAAATCATTTTTTAAAAGAAATATGAAGAAATACAAAAAGAATGCATTCAGAAATAGCAGGGACATGCTCCAGAATACAACCTCAACAGTTGTTTCATATCTCTTCCAGAAAGCGGGCTTAGGAGGGGCAGAACATGTGTGCTGGTATAAAAGCTGAAAGTCGAAGAAGATAAGCTTGAGATTGCAACTGTGCAGTTGCAGCATGACCTCAGTATCATAGTGTAAATAGTGAAAGATGCATGCGGCAGAATGCAAGCTTAGAAGATCGGCATGACTACTGTGGAGCTTAGGCTGAGTAGGAGTTCAATGCATGCACTTGAGCATCCTTTCAGGAGTGACGGTACGTATGTTTCAGAGTGACGATAAAGAGATGCAGCAAAAGTGCTCTAAAATGGTGGACAAATACTTGTAAGAAGGAAGGTTCAGAGTGGAAGCTCAGTATTTGCTATAGACTTAGACTTAAGTTGAAGACAGTAGGGAAGACCACTCGATGATTCAGGTTTGACCTAAATCAGATCCATTATGATGGTACAGTGGACATGAGAAAATATTTAAGGGATTAGGCATAATATAGTGTTTGAAGAAGTACATTTGGAGGTTCATGACATTGTAGAGGAGGCAGTGATGAAGACCATCCCCAAGAACATGAATGCAAAAAGGCAAAATGGTTGTCTGAGGAGGCCTTACAAATAACTGAGAAAGGAATAGAAACAAAAGACAAAGGAGAAAAGGGAAGATATACCCATATGAATAGAGTGCACCAAAGAATAGCAAAGAGCGATTAGAAAGCCTTCCTCGGTGATGAGTGCAAAAAATAGAGGAAAGCAACAGAATGGGAAAGAGTAGAGATCTCTTCAAGAAAATTAGAGATACCAAGGGAACATTTCATGCAAAGGTGGATACAGTAAAGGACAGAGATTGTATGGACTGAACAGAAGCAGAAGATATTAAGAAGAGGTAGCAAAAATCTATACCGCAAAGATTGAAGAACTAGGCAGAAAAGATCTCCATGATCCAGATAATCATCATGATCTAATCACTCACCTAGAGCCAAACATCCTGGAATGTGAGGTCAAGCGGGCCGCAAGAAGCATCAATAGAAACAAAGCTAGCGGAGATAGAGAACTCCACTTGAGTGATTTCAAATCCTAATAGATAGTGAGTGCTATGAAAGTGCTGAACTCAATATGCAAGCAAATTTGGAAAACTCAGCAGTGGCTACAAGACTGGAAAAAATCAGTTGTTCCAGTATATGCATTTTAGAGCTTCTTCTCTGTAGTGGTGAAATGTGTTCCACACAGAGTTAGACAGGACTGAAGCAATCCTGTGCAAATAGTTGCACGATTTGTTTTTTTTTAACCAGTAGCAGCTTTTTTCCAATGAGAGTTAACTGTGAAAGTGGAGCAACTGCTTGGCTTTGAGGGACGCAGGTGGTGTCAAACGGCAGGGTGCAGGGACACAGACTGACTACACCACAGGAGTTAGGGCCCTATCAGAGCCTTTTTTTTTTTCTTTTTTGAGCCCTTGTATCCGGTGATAAGAAGGCGTCTTTGGCCAGTCTTCTCCCTAGTTCCACCTATTCGGCCACTCAGAAGGCTTCCTTGCCTGGGATCCTTCTCTGTCGTTCAATGGGTCAGCACATAGAGCGAATTTCCTGGCTGGGGTCCTCCTGTGTAAATCAGTGCATCCGACACTGAAAGGAGCATCCTGAGTGGGATTCTACTCTAGTATGGTGCATCAGGCACTTAAAGGAGGACCCTGCGTGGTGTCCTGCTCTGCATTTCAGTGTGTTCAGCATTTGATGGGTCAGCCTCACTATTGTACTAACTGGTGATGCTAGGATGTGGGAGAGAGAGGCTATGGTGATTGCTCCACCCCCGACATGTGACTCGGTGTTATTGCCTTGCTTTCATGGCTGCCTGGCTTTCCTCCACAGGCATACCCTACGACAATGTCCTCCTTCAAACCCCTTCTCTCCATCTCTCCCCACGAAACAGCAGCCTTCCCCATGAATTGCCCCAAAGTCCCTAAACTGCAGCTGCCAGCCACGGGGCCTTTCAGGGGATGGATGTCCTTGTACGGGGTATGTACAGCTGCAGCAAGGACCCTCTGCTTCTCATTGCACCCAGCTTTCCACAGATCAGCTGTTTCACTCTCAGCTTTAAATGTCTATTCTACACTTCAGACGATTGACCCAATGTGGATTGGACCTCAGCTTCAGTTCCTTCCCCCACTCAGGGCAGATCCAGTCCTACTAACATTCCTGATTTTTCACCCAGATCTTTCCCCCGACTGAGTTTTGCGTGGTTCTATATATTCTTTGCCACTTGTCAGGTACTCCTGTCTACTTTCCGGTAACATTCTAAATACTCTCCTGTGTCTGAAGGTGTATGCCTGCTGTATCCATGGAGAGATGTACTCCACATCCACTTATAGCTCCACCATCTTGTTCTCTCACCTCACGAGAGTTTTAGAGCACAGAATCCACCGTGGTAGTAGGTGTGGCTATAAAATGTGAGTTCAGATATACTCTTGAGGGCAAGCTCAGTGATTTTAGCACAGCTGATCTAAAGCGTGGATTTAGTGTTGGCCAGACATATGCTTCAAATGTTAAGAAAATTATGTATGGTGTGCCAATTCTAGAGCACAAGGTCAGTGTTTGTGTACCATTTCCTGTAGAATGCAAGTTCACTTGTGGAAAGAGGTATGCTCTGCAATGCAACTGAGCAGTTTTAGACATCTTGTGGTAGAGTACACGCTCAATAGTGGCAGGAACTGTGCTCTAGTGTGCATTCAGCACTGGCTGGACGCATGTTGCCAGTGCCAATGGGATGGCTTCAGACAGCCTGCTCTAAAGTGCAAGCACACTAGTGGCAGAACGTGTGCTCTGGATTGCGAGCTAAGCTGTTTCAGTACTTCCAGGCTGGAGCAGGGACGCAGAAGTGAGGCATGCAGGCTCCAAAGTGTCACACCCGCTCTAGAGCACAGATTTAGTAGTGGGGGGTAGAATCCGCAAAAGCACCATCTCAGGAGATGAAGCACGTGTTCTCGAAAGCCAAGATTCAGGATTTGAAGCATGCCTGCTCTAGATCATGGGTCTGTATTAAGAGGGGTATGCCTAAAGTGTGTTTCACTGTTGAGAGGCATGCTGAAGAGCTAAGTTCAGCAGATGCAGCATGCCTGCTCTACATGTGCTTCAGAGTGTTGTCTCAGGAGTTGCAGTGCCCTTGCTCAAGAGTGCAGACTGCAGAGGGACATGTTCTCTTGAAAGCTGGGTTTTTAATTTTGGTTGCATATCCAGAGATCCAATTCAGAAAATGTGATATACCTGCTCTGCCACACAAGCTCAGTAGAGGGAAGACAAGCCCTCAACAGTGCAAGCGCAAGGGTTGTGGCATATGTGTATGGTGACGCACGATCAATTGACGCAGGACATATGAAGTATACACCAGGTCTGTAGTGGTGGCACGTCATCCACAGATATACAGGTACACTACTCACAGCTTGCACAGTCTAGAGTGCTGGGTGACTAGCAGCAAAATGTCTGGTATAAAACGTCACTGGGGTAATTGTTGCACACACCTTCTCGAGCAATACCTCAAGGAAGTTAATATAACACTTCAGAATTCAAGGTCACTAGTGGTCACACAGTTGATCTAGAATGACGGTTCACTCGTGGAGATGATATGTGTTTTAGAAAGTAGCCTCCTGGAGTAGGTGCTCCAGAGTGCAGGAAGAAGCGTGGGGAAAATATGCAACAGACGGCAAGCAAAGTCATTGGCAATTTTCAGCTGCAGAGTGTAGGCTCACAGGTTTAAGCACCCAGGCCATCGAGCAAGATTAGTAGTAGTGGAACTCATGCTCTGTAACACAGGCTCAGCAGTGATAAAGGAGTGTACCAGGGTGCAATATCAGTAGCTGAAGCATGAATATTTGGGGGCCTGGGCTTACAAGTGGCAAGACACAGGCTTCCGAGTCTGAAATTAGTAATGGCCACACATATGCTCTAGACCACATGCTCACTAGCTGTGCCATGCCTGCTTAGTGTAAGGACTCAGAAGTGACAAGTGTGCTGTAGTGCTAGGATTTATACTCCTGGGATGCATGATTCAGTGTGCAGTTGTGTAGTTCAGGCATTCTTACTCTACAGCACAGTCTCCGTAGTGTCAGAACATTGGCTCTTGAAGGCACACGCAGTCACGATGGAAGATATGCTTCTGAGTAAACCTCAGTAGTGCAAAACCCATGATGAAATGCGCTCACTCTGTATTCATGAGATCTGTACCCCCAGCTGCACGTTCAGTTACTTTGGCATGTGTGCAACTAGAGCATGTTCTCAGCAGAGCCCGGATGCCTGCACTTGAGCTCATGCTCAGGAGAGGCGTAACATGTCTTCCAGTGTTTAAAATCACTCTGTCTACAGGAGTTCTGGCTCAGTTGTGTCCAGAAGGAAACTTCAGAGTGCAAGTTCAGTAACTATTTAGGCACACCTGAACTACAGTGCAGGTTGAGTAGTGGCCTGACTTACCTATAAAGTAACAAGCTAATGATTGTGATGTTCATGCTTCAGAGTGAAAGTTCAGACTGTGATGAACTCTTGTTCTGGAAGGCAATTTCAGTAGTGCAGGGATGCCGAATCCAGAGCGTAATACACCAAAAGTGTATGTGAGTTTACAACAGGCATGTTTTAGGGACAGGCTCAGTAGTGGTAGGCCATATCCTAAAGAACCCGGGTTTAGGAGTGATGGGATGTATGCTCTACTGTGCAGTCTCAGTGACAGCAATGCGCTTGTTCTAAAGCTTGTTAATAGTCTCAATGGTGGCAGAAAGGGTGATCCAGATTGGAAACTAAGTGGCTCCTGCGAGCGTTCTCTAGATGGCGGCCTCAGTATCAACAAGCGCGTATTCCAGAGGGCAAGCTCAGTGTTTGTAGCATGCGTGGTTTGACATAAGAGAAGGAAATGGCAACTCACCCCAATATTCTTGCCTGGAGAATCCCGTGGACAGAGGGGCGTCGTGGGCTACTGTCCATAGGTTCGCACGGAGTCGGATAAGACTAAAGCGACTTAGCATGCATGCATGCATTGGAGAAGGAAGTGGCAACGCACTCCAGTATTCTTGCCCCAAGAATCCCAGGGACAGGGGAGCCTGGTGGGCTGGTAATCTATGTGGTCACACAGAGTCGGACACGACTGAAGTGACTTAGCAGCAGCAGCAGCAGTGGTTTCAAATCAGGGGTCAGTAACTGTGAAAAGTTTCTTGCATTTTCAGTCGTTGCCGCATGCCAGGTCCGGAGTGCAGACGCACGTGGTTGTGATCCTTATGCTCTAGAGTTGTAATGTATGTGCCAGAGTGCAAGCTAAGTAGTGCACCTGTCCTAATTCAATTCTTAGTAAAAGCAGAATGCAAACTCGTGATTTCAACCTCAGTAGTTGCTGCATGCATCATCAGAAGTAGTGGTGCATACACTCATTTGATCTCTGGTTCCTCTGACTTGTCCAAAACCAGCTTGAACATCTGGAAGTTTATGGTTCGTGTATTGCTGAAGCTTGGCTTGGATATTTTTGTGCATTACTCTACTAGCGTGTGAGAAGAGTGCAATTGTGCAGTAGTTTGAGCATTCTTTGGCATTGCCTTTGTTTGGGATTGAAATGAAGACTGACCTTTCCCAGTCCTGAGCCGCTGCTTAGTTTTTTAAATTTGCTGACATATTGAGTGAAGCACTTCCGCAGCATAATCGTTTAGGATTTCAAATAGCTCAACTGGAATTCTATCACTTCCACTCACTTTGTTCATAGTGATGCTTCTTAAGGCCCACTTGACTTCACATTCCAAGTATCTGGATGTAGGTGAGTGATCACATCGTCATGATTATTTGGGTTGTGAAGATCTTTGATGTACAGTTCTTCTGTGTATTCTTTGCCACCTCATCTTAATACCTATTGCTTCTGTTAGGTCCATACCATTTATGTCCTTAATAGTGCCCATCTTTGCATGAAATGCCCCCTTGGTATCTCCGGTTTTCTTGAAGAAATCTTTAGTCTTCCCCATTGCATTGCTTTGCTTTATTGCTTTGCTTTATTTCTTGGCACTGATCACCGAGGAAGGCTTTCTTCTCTCTCCTTGGAACTCTGTGTTCAAATAGGTATATCTTTCCTTCTCTCCTTTGCCTTCATTTCTCTTCATTTCACAGCTAATTGTAAGGCCTCCTCAGGTAGCCATTTTGCCTTTTTGCATTTCTTTTTTCTTGGGAATGGTTTTGATCCCTGTCTCCTTTACAATGTCATGAACCTCCGTCCATAGTTCATCAGGCATTCTACCAGATCTAGTCCCTTACATTTATTTCTCACTTACACTGTGTAATCATAAGGGATTTGAGATAGGTCATTCCTGAATGGTTTAGTGGTTTGTTCCTCCTTTCTTCAATTTAAGTCTGAATTTGGCAATACAGATTTCATGATCTGAGCTACAGTCAGCCTCTGGTCTTGTTTTATGCTGTCTAGGAAGAGTAAGCGTCTTTTAATTTCATGGCTTCAGTCAGTATCTTCAGTGATTTTGGAGCCCCCCCCCTCCCCCCAAAAAACAGTCTGCCACCATTTCCACTGTTTTCCCATCTATTTGTCATGCAGTGATGTGACAGGATGCCATCTCAGGTTTCCTAATGTAGAGCTTTAAGCCCACTTCTTCACTTTCCTCTTTCACTTTCATCAAGAGACTCTTCAGTCTCTCTTTAGTTTCTGCCATAGGGGGGGGGGGTGTGTGTCATCTACATATCTGAAGTTTTTGACATTTCTCCTGGCAGTCTTGATTCCCGTTTGCATTTCTTCCAGCCGCACATTTCTCTGCATAGAAGTTAAATAAGCAGGGTGACAATATATACCCTTGAGGTGCTGCTTTTCCTATTTGGAACCAGTCTGTTATTCAATGTCCAGTTCTAACTGTTGCTTCCTGAACTGTATACAGGCTTCTTAAGAGGCAGATCTGGTGGTGTGGTACTACCGTCTCTTTCAGAATTTTCCACAGTTTATTTTGATCCGTACACTCAAAGGCTTTGGCATACTCAGTAAAGCAGAACTAGATGTTTTTCTGGAACTTGCTTGCTTTTTTGCGAAGATCCAGCAGATGTTGGGAATTTGATCTTTGGTTCCTCTGTATTTTCTAAAACAAGATTGAATATCTGGAAGTTCATGGTTCACATATTGCTGAAGCCTGGCTTGGAGAATTTTGAGCATTTCTTTGTTAGCATGTGAGATGAGTAAAATTGCATGGTAGTTTGAGCATTCGTTGGCATTGCCTTTTTCGAGACTGGAATGACAACTGACCATTTCCAACTGAGCCACAGCTGAGATTTTCAAATTTCTTGTCTTATTGAGTACATCACTTTCACAGCATCATCTTCGAGGATTTGAAGTAGCTCATCTGGAATCGAAGCCGTAATAGAGCCTTCTAAGTCCCTAATGGACACTGCATGGACTCTCAGAACAAGTGAGATCAACAGCCATCCTCTTTAAGAACAACAACAAAAAGTTCTCTCAACAAGAAAACTTACACAAGCCACTGGTCCCACCACATTCACTTGGAGGAGACCACCCAATTAATAGCAATGATGGCCCTCCGGTGTGCAGAAAATAGACCTCGAAGACAGTCATCGAAACAACATGAAAAGGCAGAGACATATCCAGCAGATGAAGGAATACAATGAAAATCAACAAACCAGTGAAAGAGGAGGAGGTAGGAAGTCTACAGGAAAAACAGTTCAGCACAATAATAGTCAATGTCTTGGAAACAAATGGATCGACAGATAAATAGACTTCAGGCATGGATTGAGAAGATGAAAGGGGTGTTTTAAATGGACCTGGAAGAAATCATGAGTAGTCAATCAATAATGAGCGATGACATAACTGAGATGGAAATCACTCTGGACAACAGGAACAGTACTGTAACTGAGGCAGAAGAAAGACTAAGTGAGCTGGAAGTTCAGATATGGGAAATAAATGAAGCAGAGCAGGAAAAAAAAAAAGCAAGAGAGAAATGAAGACAATCACAGAGACCTATGGGACAATGTTAAATGCCCCCATATTTAAATCATAGGTTTCTCAGAGAAAGAAGACAAAAGGAAAGGGCATGAGAAAATATTTGAGGAGGAAATAGTTAAAAACTTCCCTGAAATGTGAAAAAGAACAGACAACTAAAATGAAAAATCCCAGTGTGTCCCATAGGGGGAAAACCAAGACACAACATGTCAAAAGACACATTAATCAAAAAAACAAACAAACAAACAAATATACACAATGAACAAATATTCAAGGTAACAAAGGAATGACAACAAATAACATAGAAGGGAATCCCCATAAGGATAACAGCTGATCTTACAATAGAAACTCTTCAGCTTAGAAGGGAATGGCAGGATGTACCTAAATTGCTGAAAGGCAAAAGCCTAAAGCCAAAATTACTCTATCCAACAAGGATAGTATTCTCATTCAAAAGACAAAACAAGAGCTTTACAGACAAACAAAAGCAGTTAGTGTTCAGAACCACCAAACCAGCACTTCAGCAAATGCTGAAGGATCTTCTCTAGATAGGAAACAGAAAAGCTTATAAAAACAAAGCCACAAAATATATAGTAAATGGTAAGAAGATCATACTTATCAACAACTACCTTAAACAGAAATGGGCTAAATGCTCCAATGAAAAGGCAAAGACTGGGTGAATGCATACAAGAATATACTGTCTGCAAGAAAACCATCTCATACCTAGGGACACATACAGCCTGAAAGTGATGGCCAGGAAAAAGCTATCGATGAGAAAAGAGACAAAGGAGGTAGGAAGGGAGCTCCATCCCGGGAAGGGAATCCCGTTCCGGGAAGGGACTCTTAAGAAGAGGGGTTTCCAAACACCAAGAAACATTCTCCCTGCCGAGTCTGTGGCGAGCTTTGGAAGCAGAGAGGGCAACGTAGCAGGAAGGAAACATAAATATATAATTAAAACCAACAGATTACAAGCCCAACAGTAACTCCCCCAGCAGAAAAGCAGCACAGACGCCTGCATCCGACACTAGCAAGTGGGGGCAGGGCAGGGAGGCGCAGGAGGTGCGGGCTGCAGTGCTTTTTAAGAAGCAGGCAGGAACGCCCCGCACATAACCACAACGAATGAACCTGCACTAGCAAACCAGACTGTGGGATAGCTACCATGTGAAAAGCCCGAACATAAAACACCACCAGAACCACACACAGAACAAAGGATGGAACAGAAATAGCCAGTTACAGACCATTCCCCGCCGGTGACTGGCAGCCAGAACCGTATGGGCTGGAAGGGGGTGATCACAGCCCGGGAGAGACTTTACCTACAAAACTGCAAGCAGGCTTCTTTGCTAAGGCTTCTGGGGGTTCTGGACAGTCACCATCCACCTCACAAGGGGCACCAGTGGTACATCCAGAAAACTAGCAGCGGACACGGGAATGGCGATAAGTCACCGTGACCGCGCTCACCACCCACCTGAGCTACTCGGACGTCAGAAGGACACAAAAGGCAGTCCCAACCGAATCTGTGCCTCTGAGGGCTTACCTGAGCACCGAACCTGAGTTCGGCTTAGACCTGGGAGGTGCGTGCAGCCTAGGGCCGGCCTCAGACCCTGGAGCAACGTAGAGCATGAGCTGTGTGCATCGTGAGCAGGGGCAGGCCCAGTGGGTCTGAGACGCTGAAAGCACACGCAGGTGTTATTTGTTTGCAGCATCCCTACCTCCCCACAGCGCAACTGAACAAGGGAGCCAAAAAAATAAAAAATAAAAAGTGTCCACCATGCCCCCCCCCTTAAGAGGACGGAAATCAGACACTGAAGAGACCAGCAAACAGAAGAAATTTAATGGAGGGAACCGCCTTGGAAATAACCCCACACTGCCCACAACACCAGAGAAAGGGCCAGAAATATCGTTACTATTTTTATGACCATTTCTTTTTCTTTTTTCTTTTTCGCTGATGTTGTTGTGTGGTAGTTTTTTCTTCTTTTCTTTTTCTTCTTCTTCATTTTTTAACTTTTAGAAATATTTAAGTCCTCTATTTATCCTTTAATTTTTATTCTTATAACCTACTCTTACTTAAAAAGAAACCTATTTTTTAAAGCAAACACTGTATATAGTCTTTGTGTGGTTGTTGTTGTTGTTTTAATAGTTCTTGTGACTTTTTCTTCTTCTTCTTCTTTTCCTTAATATTGCATTTTTTAACATCCAACCTCTATTCTAGATTTTTAATCTTTGCTTTTTGGTATTTGTTGTCAATTTTGTACATTTAAAAACCCAATCTTCACTACCCAATTTTACCTGAGAGCGAGATTACTGGCTTGACCACTCTCTCCTCCTTTGGACACTCCTTTTTCTCCACCAGGTGGCCTCTGTCTCTTCCCTCCCCCTTCTCTTCTCTACCCAATTCTGTGAATCTCCGTGTTCCAGACGGTGGAGAGCACTTCAGGAACTGGTCACTGGCTGGATCTGTCTCTCTGCTTTTCATTTCCCTCTTTTATCCTCCTGGCCACCTCTGTCTACTTCCTCCCTCTCCTCTTCCGGTATAACTCCGTGAATACCTCTGAGTGGTCCAGACGGTGGAGCACACATAAGGATGTGATTGCTGGCTAGCTTGCTCTCTCCTCTTTTTTTTTTTTCTCTCTCTCTCCTCTTTTGATCCCACCTCATCTCATTCCAGTCACCTCTAACTACCCCTCCCTCTTCTCTCCTCCATGTAACTCAGTGAACCTCTCCGGTTGCCCCTCACTGTGGGTAAACCTTTCATCTTTAACCTAGATATCTTATCATTGGTGCTGTATAGGTGGAGAAGTCTTGAGGCTACTGTAAAAATAAAACTGAAAACCAGAAGCAGGAGGCTTAAGTCCAAACCCTGAGAACATCAGACAAGTCCTGACTCCAGGAACATTAATTGATAGCAGCTCATCAAATGCCTCCATACCTACACTGAAACCAAGCACCACCCAAGGGCCAACAAGTTCCAGAGTCAGACACACCATGCAAATTCTCCAGCGACACAGGAACACAGCCCTGAGCTTCAATATACAGGCAGCTCAAAGTTACTCCAAAACCATTGGCGTCTCATAACACATTACTGGTCACTCCATTGCACTCCAGAGAGAAGAAATCCAGCCTCACCCACCAGAACTCCAACACAAGCCTCCCGAACCAAGAAATCTTGACAAGCCACTGATACAACCCCACCCACAGTGGAGAAACTCCATAATGAAGAGAACTCCACAAATTCCCAGAATATAGAAAGGCCACCCCAAACGCAGCAATAGAACCAAGATGAAGAGACAGAGGGATACTCAGCAGGTAAAGAACAGGAGAAATGCCCACCAAATCAAACAAAAGAGGAAGAGATAGGGAATCTACCTGAGAAAGGATTCCAGATATTGATACTGAAAGTGATCCAAAATCTTGAAATCAAAATGGAATCACAGATAAATAGCCTGGAGACAAGGATTGAGAAGATGCAAGAAAGGTTTAACAAGGACCTAGAAGAATAACAACGAGTCAATAGATAATGAATGACTCAATAAATGAGATCAGAAACACTCTGGAGGCAACAAATAGTAGAATAACAGAGGCAGAAGATAGGATTAGTGAAATAGAATGGTAGAAATAAATGAATCAGAGAGGAAACAAGAAAAATGAGTTAAAAGAAATGAGGACAATCTCAGAGACCTCCAGGACAATATGAAACGCTCCAACATTTGAATTATAGGAGTCCCAGAAGAAGAAGACCAAAAGAAAGACCATGAGAAAATCCTCCAGGCGACAATAGTTGAAAACCTCCCTACAGTGGGCATGGAAATAATCACCCAGTCCCAAGAAAACCAGAGAGTCCCAAACAGGATAAACCCAAGGCAAAACACCCCAAGACACATATTAATCAAATTAACAAAGAGCAAGCACGAGAACAAATATTAAAAGCAGCATGGGAAAAACAGGAAATAACACATGAGGGGATTCCCATAACGGTAACAGCTCATCTTTCCAAAGAAACTCTTCAGGCCAGGAAGGAATGGCAAGATATACTTAAAGTGAAGAAAGAGAATAACCTACAACCCAGATTACTGTACCCAGCAAGGATCTCATTCAAACACGAAGGAGAAATCAAAAGCTTTACAGACAAGCAAAAGCTGAGAGAACTCAGCACCGCTAAACCAGCTCTCCAACAAATGCTAAAGGATATTCTGCACACAGGAAACACAAAAAGAGTGTTTAAACCCAAACCCAAAACAATAAAGGAAATGGCAACGAGATCATAATGATCAGTAATTACCTTAAACGTGCTTAGTCACAGCTCAAGAAAGCTATTCTCTTTTCCTTCTAAGGACAGGCTTACCTCTGTGGGGCTTGGTATTTAAGTATTCCCTTTGGTTAGATTCCTTGCCTTCAACCCCAGCTCAGTGCTGACAACCTTCAGGTCTCAAATAACATACTATGCAACTGGTGCATTTTATATTCTTACCAAAGAAAGTAGGTGTCAGTTGTATCTCCACAGTATTAATTTATCCACAAGGAATCTTCGGTAAAACTAAACAAAACGTTAGAGAGATGACAGCACTTCTACGAAATATGTTGTCAGCTTTACAAACGACCTATAAACTACAAAGTCATCACGAAATAGACATCTACCCAATACACATTTCATTACTAGATTCTTTCTTTGTATATAACCATTTTATACTTTCAGATTTGCAACTGGTACTTTTTCAAATAAAACTGGTGCTTTTTTTTTGCTTGTTTTTAAGCCTAGATTTAACTGATATCTTTAAGATGTTCATTTTAACATTGACATCATTCATAACTCCAAATACATAAAAGATGATGACAAAAACATCATAAATACAAAAAATAAAAATGTAGTTATATTATTATAGCCTCTGATAAATGCTAGCAAAACTGGAACAGAAGCATTGTAAAAACATTTAGTGATGTTTCAACATTTTTCTAATCTTTTTTGATTTCATCTTTCTCATGTGCTTTAGAATGCATTACAACATCAGTAGAGTATTGGGCTTCCGTGGTGGCTCAGAGGGTAAAATGTCTGCTTGAAATGGAGCCCTGGGTTCTAATCCTGGGTTAGGAAGATCCCCTGAAGAAGGAAATGGCAACCCATTCCAGTATTCCTGCCTGAGAATCCTATAGATGGAGGAGCCTGTAAGGCTACAGTCCATGGGGTCGCAAAGGGTCGGTCGGGTACGACTGAACGACTCCACTTTCACTTTAGTCGAGTATTGTCATATGTTTAAAACATCTATAAAAATATGGTAAATAATACTGGTACAAATTTCATCATTAAACATACATATTCAGCTGTTTTAATGCATGATGAGAGAACTCTGAAACAACTTGCGTTTTCATTGTTATTGGTGACCATGCCTGACCTGCCTCTTGAGAAATCTATGTGCAGTTGAGAAAGCAACATTTAGAACTGGACATGGAAAAACAGACTGGTTCCAAATAGGAAAAGGAGTACATCAGGCTGTATAATGTCACCCTGCTTATTTAACGTTTATGCATAGTACATCATGAGAAATGCTAGACTGGACGAAACACAAGCTGGAATCAAGATTACCGGGAGAAATTTCAAGAACCTCCGATACGCAGATGACACCACCCTTATGGCAGAAAGTGAAGAGGAACTAAAAAGCCTCTTGATGCAAGTGAAAGAGGAGAGTGAAAAAGTTGGCTTAAAGCTCACCTTTCAGAAAATGAAGATCATGGCTTCTGGTCCCATCACTTCATGGGAAATAGATGGGGAAACAGTGGAAACAGTGTCAGAGTTTACTTTTGGGGCTCCAAAATCCCTGCAGATGGTGACTGCAGCCATGAAATTAAAAGACACTTACTCCTTGAAAGAAAAGTTATGACTAACCTAGATAGCACGTTCAAAAGCAGAAACATTACTTTACCGACTAAGGTCCGTCTAGTCAAGGCTATGGTGTTTCCTGCGGTCATGTATGGATGCGAGTTGGACTGTGAAGAAAGCTGAGCACCGAAGAATTGATGCTTTTGAACTATGGTGCTGGAGAAGACTCTTGAGAGTGCCTTGGACTGCGAGGAGATTCAACCAGTCCATTCTGAAGGAGATCAGCCCTGGGACATCTTTGGAAGGAATGATGCTAAAGCGGAAACTCCAGTAGTTTGGACACCTCATGTGAAGAGTTGACTCATTGGAAAAGAACTCTGATGCTGGGAGGGATTGGGGGCAGGAGGAGAAGGAGACGACAGAGGATGAGATGGCTGGATGGCATCGCTGACTCGATGGACGTGAGTCTGAGTGAACTTTGGGAGTTGGTGACGGACAGGGAGGCCTGGCGTGCTGCATTTCATGGGGTCACAAAGAGTCAGACACAACTGAGTGACTGAACGGAACTGAACTGAACGGAACTGAAGCTAGGGACTGTCGGTGGCAGAGGTAGAGGCCCCAGTCTGTGTATCCAATGTTGGAGTGATGGAATACAGTTAAAGTGACTGTAAACATAGGGAATTTAGAAAGATGGTAACGATAAACCTGTATGCGAGACAGCAAAAGAGACACAGATGAATAGAACAGTCTTTTGGACTCTGTGGGAAAGGGAGAGGGTGGGATGATTTGCGAGAATGGCATTGAAACATGTATAATGTCATATAAGAAAAGAATCGCCAGTCTAGCTTCAGTGTAGGAGAGGATGCTTGGGACTGTTGCACGGGGTTGACCCAGAGGGATGGTAAGGGGAGGGCGGAGGGAGGGGGTTTAGGATTGGGAACACGTCTACACCCGTGGAGGGTTCATGTTGGTGTCTGACAAAACCAATGCACTATTGTAAAGTACAATATAAATAAATAAAGTGACTGTAAACAAAGAAACAGAAAAGAGTTTCTCTTCAGAAATAAAATGTTCAGAATTGATTTTCATACTGAGGGAAGGCCTTTTCACCTACTAAGTATTAGTGAACATTCTGGCTAGATATAGTTTTGCTTGAACTTTATGCTAGACAGCCTATTTTTGACCTGGGAAACACATATTGTACATCTGCTTTAACCATGGAGGAGAGTCACTGGGTATTCACTGGAATGGGAAAGTAAAAATCTGTTGCAGTTGTCTTTCATCAGTGTACCCTCTGGGGAAGTCAGGATATGAAAATGAGATTGTGCATTTCTGTGCTTTGGAGTTATGTGTTCCTAGTTAGTGAAGATAATTAAGAAGTGTAATGATTCCAGATTCTCGCCTAGGAAAACACTAACATCACTCTTGTCAGACCTGTATTTTGTGGTTAACAGGATCCTTTTCCCACGAGATATGTTTCATTCATGTACTTTCAACTTTAAAGAATTTTCTCTGTGTCCTGGCTCTGCCCCTACAGCTTCAGAACACTCCTCTTTAAACTGTACGGAAGACCATTTCCCAGGCTGTGGTCCTTGAGTTTATTTTCATTTTTCTCCTAATTTTAGTATATATAATTTATTGGGTATTTTTATCATTATGGCATAATTTTCTTCAAACTTCGTACTGAAAGTTGTCTCCTATTTAATCATGACATATGATCAGTGAGTCCACATACTAAGGAATGACAATTGGCACTTTTTAGCAGAAACCAGGGCTTCCCTGGGAGGTAAGCTGCCTAAGAATCTGATGCAATGCAGGAGACCCCAGTTTGATTTCTGGTTTGGGAGGATGCTCTGGAGAAGCAACAGGCCACTCCCTCCAGGGTTCTTTAGGTTTCCCTGGTGGTTAGATAGCAAACAATCCATCTGCTATGAGAGAGCCACTGGAAGACTGGCCTAACAACCCACTCCAGTATTCTTGCCTGAAGAACCCCCTTGGACAGAGGAGCTTGACGGGCTATATTCCAGACACTCACAAAGAACCAGACACGACTGTGAGAATGAGCAGACCAGAAACCAAAATATATTTTTAAGAAATCCTTGAAAACCTTGAAATTTGGAAGTGTTCCTTAGAAAGAGCATGTTAACCCTGAAAAAAAAAAAACCACCATAAAGCAATGAACTTTATTACTCTCTTTTCCCTATAAGATCAGAAGAGAAATGGAGTGTCATTTCCCTTTTTAGAAGCTAGTTGTTCTCGTAGAAACTATGAAATGATTAAATAAATTATTGAAACCTACTGAAATGCTGCTTTCAAATAAATAAATAAATAAAACCCAATTCAAGACGGATACCAAAGCAAGAACATAATCGAAATCACTTGCTGTTGTGAGACATGGCTTCAAAAGAGAACCAAATTAATGTATATAATGACTGGCTAAATTCTCTGGCAATACATTATAACAATTTACAGTCAACATTGAAAGGGATTTTTACACACAATAAAATAAAAATGCCTTTTACTCATGCATACTTTTAATAATCAAAAGCACTGACTAATTTTCAGTCATTGCAGGCCAAGGACATTTAAACAAACTACCTACTTTATCTGCCAAACAACACGGTGTTGGTGGTCATGATTAGCTGCTAAGTCATTTCCGTCTCTTCATCTCCATGGACCATAGACCACCAGGCTCCTCTGCCCGTGGGTTTTCCCAGGCAAGAATACTGAGTCTGGTTTTCATTCTCTCTTCCAGAAGATCTATCTTCCCAACTCAGGGATTTCTCAACCCTGGGTCATCTACATTGGGAAGTGTACTCTTTACCAATGAGCCACCAGGAGAATACCCCAAAGAAAAACAGTATCTACTTAAGTACTTCTTGGCTTTCATATGTACGGTATCAACCTTCCAGCCTATATAGTCTGTGTTGAACTATCCTAGTGATCCATCGATTAATAGTCAGCCTCCCAGTGATTCTTGTCTGGGAAGATCCCACATGCTGAAGTGTAACTAAGCTCATGGGCCACAGCTCAGGAGCTCATGTGCCGAAACTAGAGCCAGTGTTCTCCAGCAAAAGAAACATCACAATGGGAAGGTTATGCAGCATAGTGAAGTGCACCATACCACTTGCCTCAGCTACAGAAAGCCCTTGAACATCCATGACTACCTGGCCCTGCCAAAATAAATGCAGTTTTAACAATAACAAATATTCATGTCAATGTATGGGAAAACCAATACAGTGTTGTAAAGAAAAATAAAGTAAAAATAAAAATTAAAGAAAAAAATAAATAAAATGGAAAAATAAATTCATAAATAAGACCTCAAAGGGCAAAAAACAAACAAACAAACAAACAAAAACCAGTGAGTTTAGCAGAGAAGTTAGTTACATATATTTAGCAACAAGCAAATATAATTTGCATGTTGAAAGTGCAAAAATACTAATTTTTCAAAACGTGATAGAATGATACTGATTAGAAGAAATCTATCACAGAATAAAAATATTCTAGGCAATAGTTCAGCAGGATGAGAGGTAAGGGTATCCCAGCCATCAGAGTTCACATTTGTGGTGTGAATGCCGAAAAGCCTATGAAACATCATGTTGGTCAAATAATTCGAGTATCCATATATCCACTTAAGCTCTTAGCTATCTCTCCTGCACCTTTATATTTCATTCTGAAGCCATTTGGATTTTCTGAAAGAATGTGTAGATTTGTTTTGTTTGTGTTAGTTTCTGAGGAGACTTCTCATTCTGCCCACATGCTAGGAAACTTTTACTATATTTTCCATTACTATAATTCAAGTTTCATCTACTCTAACCTTTCATACCATTAATCCCATATTGATTTCCTTTAGCAGGCTCTAGTGATGTTCTTCAAGCTCTTTTAGCCATTCTTTCACTTGCGTATAATGCTCACTGATTTGAATAGCAAATTACCACTTTTCTAATGTGCTTTTAGAGTGTGGTGAGCTGCTCTGTTTCAGGCTTTTGGTTGGAAAACCCTGCCTTATTGTCAGGGCTGCAGTATCTTCTGATACCAAAGGAAAGACTACAAATATTCCAAACAAATTTGATTATGGTAATTAACATTTTCTAAAGAATTAAAGAGTTCCTCATCAAAATATTTATTCCCATGGAAAAAATAGCCCCAGCTCCTTAAGTACATCATGATTTTATTAAGGGAATCTGTGAGAACGGCCATGTTCTCTGTGCATCGTGACTTCATCAACACACCTCTCTGAGGTGAAAAAACAAGTTAGAATTCACATACTTCAGGAAAGCCATATTTCAATATGGAAAAACCTTGTTTCAATAAGAGGAAAAATGGCTGCATGAGAAGTGGATTGATATTGTTTCTCTATTTTTCTCTGAGCATCTTCCTGTAAGTTGTGTCTTCACTTCTTACTGAAATGGTTGATTCTGCTGTTGTTCTGTTGCTCAGGCATAGTAACTCTCTGCAACATAATAAGGCATGTTACGTTCCTTATTATGCAGCACACCACGCCTCACTGTCCATCACTAACTCCCAGAGTTTGCTCAAAGTCATGTGCCTCAAATTAGTTGTACCATCCAACCATCTCATCGTCTGCTAGGCTCTTCTCCTTCTGCACTCAAGCTTTCCCAGCATCAGGGTCTTTTCCTATAGTTAGCTCTTTGCATCGGGTGGCGAAAGTACCAGAGTTTCAGCTGCAGCAAAAGTACTTCCAATGAATATTCAGGGCTGATTTCCATCAGGATTGACTGCTTTGATCTCCTTGCAGTCCAAGGGACTCGCAAGAGTCTTCTCCAACACCACAGTTCAAAATCATCAATGATTCCATGCGCAACTTCCTGTATAGTCCAACTCTCCCATCCATACATGAGTAATGAAAACTCCATAGGTATGACCTGATAGACCATTAATTGCAAAGTAATGCCTCTGCTTTTGCATATGCTCTTTAGGTGGTTACAGCTTTTCTTCATAGGATCTAGCACCTTTTAATTCCGCAGCTGCCCTCACCATCTGCAGTGATTTTGGAGCCCGAGAAAATAAAGTCTATCACTGTTTCCATTTTTCCCCGTGATTTCCCTATTTGATGTGAAGTCACGGGGCCAGATGCCATGATCTTCATGGTTTCAACATTGAGTTTTAAGCAAGGTTCTTCACTCTCTTCTTTCTTTCCATCAATACGCTCTTTATTTATTCTCCACTTTCTGTCATATATGTGGTGTCAACTGCAAATCTGTGGTTATTGATAGTTCTCCAAGCAATCTTGATTCTAGTTGGGCTTCATCCAGCCTGGCATTTCACATGACGTGCTGAATATAAGTTAAATAAGCCACATGACAATATACAGCCTTGATGTGCTCCTTTCCCAATTTGAAGCTAGCGCATTGTTCTATGTCCAAGTGTTGCTTCTTGACATGCCTACAGATTTCTCAGCAGGCAGCTAAAGAGGTCTGGTATTTGCATCTTTCCAGGAATTTCCCATAGCTTGTTGTCATCCACACAGTCAAAACCTTTGGCATAGTCCAAATCAGAAGTCGATGTTTTTCTTGAACTCCTTTGCTTTTTCTCTGATCCAATGGATGCTGACAATTTGATCTCTGGTTTCTCTGACTTTTCTAAATCCAGCTTTAACATCTGGAAGTTCTCGGTTCATGTACTGCTGAAGCCTAGCTTGAAGAACTTTGAACATGACTGTGCTTACATGTGAGATGTGTGAAATTGTGTGTTAGTTTAAACAATCTTTGGCCTAGCTTTTCTTGAGGATTGGAGTTTAAACTAACCTTTCCAAGTTCGGCGGCCAGTGCCGAGCTTTTCAAATTCGCTGGCATATTGCGTGCAGGATTGTAATGTCATAATCTGGTAGGACTTGAAATTCCACAACTGGAAACACATTACCTCTAGTAACTTTATTCATAGTTATGTACTAAGGGCTGCTTGACTTCACATTGCAGGATGTCTGGTTCTGGGTGAGTAAAGACACCTTCACGGTTATGTGGGTCATTAAGATCTTCTTTTTCTTCTTCCTTTTTTTTTTTTTTTTAAGTTCAGTTCTTCTGTGTATTCTTGCCACCACTTCTTAATATATCTGCTTCTGTTA
The DNA here is from genome assembly GCF_016772045.2 of Ovis aries. Classification (NCBI taxonomy): domain Eukaryota; kingdom Metazoa; phylum Chordata; class Mammalia; order Artiodactyla; family Bovidae; genus Ovis; species Ovis aries. The sequence continues at coordinate 21,296,871 of NC_082741.1, read as the reverse complement.
GGTCCATATATTTTGTCTCCTTTATTGTGCCCATCTTTGCATGAAATGTTCCCTTGGTATCTGTATCATTCCTGAGGTAATCTCTGTTCTTTGCCATCCTATTGTGTTTCTCTGCTTCTTTGCATTGATCCCTGAGGAAGGCTTTTCTTATCTCTCCATGCTATTCTTAAGAAAACTGCATTCAAATGGATTATCTTTCTTTTTCTCCTATGCCTTTAGCTTCTCTTCTTTTCTAAGTTATTTGTAAGCCCTCCTCAGAAAAACCTTTTGCCTTTTTGCATTTCTTTTTCTTGGGTAGGTTTTGTTCATTGTCTCATGCAGAATGTCATGACCCTTGGTCCATAGTCTCCAAGCAGTCTGTCTATAAGATCTAATCCCTCAAATCTATTTGTCACATCCACTGCATAATCATAAGAGACTGATTTTGGCCAACCCAAATGGTCTAGTGGTTTTCCATACTTTCTTCAACTTAAGTCTGAAGTTTTCTTTAAGGCATTCCTGATCTGAGCCATCTCACTGCTCAGTCTTGTGTTTTTGTTTTTCTTTTTTTTTTTCTGATTGCATAGAGCTTCTCCATCTTCAGCTACAAAGGACCGAATCAATCTGATTTCAGCATTGACCATCTCAAGAGTCATCTCTTTTGTTGTTGGAAGAGGGTGTTTTCTATGAATGGTGAGTTCTCTTAGGGAATTCTGTTAGCCTTTTCCATACTTCATATGTACTCCAAGGTCCAACTTGCTTGTTATTCCAGGTATCTCTTGACTTCCTACTTTCTCTAGGAGGCAATGAACATGGGCAGTATAAGCTCTCATTCCTCTGCCTTTTCTAAATCCATCGCATATATTTGGAAGTTCTTGGTTCAAATACTTTGAAGCCTAGCACAAAGGATTTTGAGCCTTATCTTGCTTAGTATGTGAAATGAGCACAAGAGTGCAGTACTTTGACAAATTTTCAGCATTACCCTTTGATGTGGGGATCAGTACGTTGTCATGTGTACACTAGAGCTTGCTCAGTAGTGGCATAATGTGTATTCCATAGTGCAAACTCAGAAGTTGGAACATGTATGGCATATAATGTTGACTCAGTAGAGGTAGGATGATACTTTCAGAGTGCAAGCTCAGTAGTTGTGCTAAGCCTTCTGTAGAACACTGATTCAGCAATGGTAAGATGTGTGTTCTAGAATTCAGGGTCAATAGTGTTGTCACATTTCCTCGAGAGTTTAGCCACTGCAGAAGTGGCATGTGTGCTTAGAATGGGGTCTTAATAGTGGTGAGATGCATGCTCTACATCTCAGTCTCAGTAGAAGAGAGGTGTGTTCTCTAGAGTGCAAGCTAGTAGTTACAAGACACTTGGTGTGCTGACCTGTAGTACACAAAGAAGCAGTGGAAGTTGTCACAGCACTGAAACACTGACTGGAGAAAAACTCCTCGGTGTGCTTGACCCACAGTAGAAAAAGAAACGTTCCAAGAATGTTTTACCTATGAGTTACAGCATGGTGGTAATTATTGAGTGCGTTCCAGCTAATGTAGATGGAGATGCGCTTAAGCCATGTCATAAAACTGAACCAGTGATAGTTACAATCTCTTAGTCTTGCCTGAGCTATTTGGATGCAGAAACACTTAAAAAATTCACAGCACTGAAGCACTGGAATTTGACAACTTATCGGCTGTGTCTTCCAAGAATGGATGCTGAAGCACTTGAACTGTATCACGTAGCTGAAAGACTGGATGTTGATGAATACTGGGTGTATTTGACCTGGGGTAAGAACGGGACTCATTTAACCGTATGACAGCCCTAAAACACAATATGGAGAAAAATGTATGCGTGTTTATGAACTGGTATGTACAGAAACAATTGAGACATATCACAGAACTCAACAGTTGATGGTGAACAACTTCTAGGTGTATTTGAACCAGAGTATACGAAACAAGACTTGAAGAATGTAACAGAACTGAAACAACTGATGGTGATAAACTATTGCATGCGTTCAGCATGGCGTAGAAGAAGAAGGACTTGAAACATGTCGCAGCACTGAAACACCAATGGTCATAAGCTACTGGGTATGTTTCAGCTCAAGTGGATTAGAGAACCATTTGAAGCATGTCGCACAACTGAAACATTGCATGCTTATGAACGACTGCATGTACTTGATATGGAGTGAATGAAGAAAGCACTTGAAGCATGTGACATCACTAAAGCACTGGTTGAGAATATGGACTATGTTTGAGCCGGAATGGACACAGAGGCTTCAGAATCATTTCATAGTACTGAACACTAGCACTAGATGGGGAAAAAGCTACTGAGTTCGTTTGACACAGGAATGGATGAAGAAGCAGTTGACATTATGTCACAGCAGTGAAACAAGATGGTTATAAACGGTGAGTGTATTGACGTTAGTGGGACCAAGAACATATTTAATCTTATCAAAGTCCTGAAACACTGGAGCATGGTGAACTGCTGGCTGTGTATGCCTCAGTGTGCACAGACAACATTTCAAATCATGTCACAGCACTGAAACGCTTGTATGGAGACGACAGACTGACTGTCTAGATCTGGGGTGGATGAGGAAGCTCTTGAAGCATGTCACTTCATGTATACACTAGATGGCGACAAACTACGGAGTTGGTGTATGGGTGCGCATGAAGAAGCCATTGGGTCGTGCTGCAAAGTAAAACACTGGCCGTTTATAACTACTAGAAGTTTTACACTAGGATTAATGTAGAAGCATTTGAAGACTGTCAGTGTACTGAAGCAATGGATGGTGATAAAGGACTATGTTAACCTGGAGTGGGTGAGGAAGTACTCGAATCCAGGGGCAGCCATGGAACACTGTGTATTGATAAACTCCGGGATGTTTTATTTAGTCACTTCGTTAAGGAAGAATTGAACTTGGTCATATGTCACAGCACTGGACACTGGTTGGTACCACTTATTGACGATGACTGACCTGAGTGGGAAGAGAGCCTTTGAATTGTGCCACACCCACTGCACTAAAGAAATAGAGGAAACAATAGAATGCGAAAGACTAGGGATCTCGTCAAAAACTTAGAGATACCAAGCAAACATTTCTTGCAAAGATGGGCTGAATAAAGGACAGAAGTCGTATGGGCCCAACAGAAGCAGAAGATATTAAGAAGAGGTAGCAAAAATACACAGAAGAACTGTACATAAAAGATAGTCATGACGCAGATAATCACGATGATGTGATCATTCACCTAGAAGCAGACATCCAGGAATGTACACTCAAGTGGGTCTTAGGAAGCATCACTACAAAGAAAGCTAGTGGAGGGGATAGAATTCCAATTGAGCTAGTTCAAATCCCAAAGGACCATGCTATGAAAGGGTTGCACTTAACATGGCACCAAATGTGGAAAATTCAGCACTGGCCACAGGACTGGAAAGGGGCAGTTTTCACTCCAATCCCAAAGAAAGGCAATGCCAAAGAATTCTCCAACTACTACACAGTTGCACTCATCTCATATGCTACTAAATTAATGGGCAAAATTATCCAAGCCATGCTTCAGCAATACAGCAACCAGGAACTTCCAGCTATTCGAGTTGGTTTTCCAAAAGGCAGAGCAACCAAGATCAAATTGCCAACATCTGCTGCATCATTGAAAAACCAAGAGAGTTCCAAAAGATCTACTTCGGTTTTATTGAGACTTTGACTATGTGGATCACAATAAACTTTGGGAAATTCTGAAAGAGATTTCAGGGAATACCAGACAACCTGACTTGCCTCTTGATAAACTTGTATGCAGGTCAGGAAGCAACAATTAGAACTGGAAATAGAACAACAGACTGGCTCCAAAAAGGAAAAGGAGTACCCCGAGGCTGTATAATTGCCACCTTGCTTATTTAACTTCTACACAGACTACATAACGAGAAACACTGGGCTGCAGGAATCTCAAGGTGGAAACAAGATTGACAGAGAAATATCAATCATCTGAAATATGCCGATGACACCAGCCTTATGGCAGAAAGTGAAGAACTAAAGAGCCTCTTGATAAAAGTGACACGAGAGAGTGAATAAGTTGGCTTAATGCTCAACATTCAAAAAACAAAGATCATGGCATCGGATGCCACCACATCATGGCAAATAGGTGGGAAACAGTGGAAACAGAAGATGACTTTATACTTCTGGGCTCCAAAATCGCTGCAGATGGTGACTGCAGCCATGAAATTAAAAGACGCTTCGTCCTTAGAAGGAAACTTATGACCAACCTAGATGATTAATTATCATTATTGATTATTGCTGATGATTGATTATTATTGATTATTATATTCATATTGAAAAACAGAGGCTTTACTTTGTCAAGAAAGGTCCATCTAGTCAACGCTACGGTTTTCCCAGTAGTCATGTGTGGATGTAAGTTTTGGAATATAAAGAAGGCTGAGCACTGAAGTATTGATGCTTTTGAACTGGGTGTTTAAGAAGACTCTTGAGAGTCCCTTGGACTGCTAGGAGATCCAACCAGTCCATCCTAAAAGAAATCAGTCCTTAGTGTTCGTTGACAGGACTGATGTTGAAGCTGAAACTCCAATAATTTGGCCCCGTGATGTGAAGAGCTGGCTCATTTGAAAGCATCTTGTTGCTGGAAATGATTGAGGGCAGGAGGAGAAGGGGACGTCAGAAGGTGAGATGGATGGATGGTATCACCGACTCAATGGACATGGGTTTAGGTTACCCATGTGAGTTGATGATGGACAGGGAGGTCTGGCTTGCTGCGGTTCATGGGATAACAAAGAGCTGGACATGCCTGAGTGACTCAACTGAACTGATCACCCCTTAAAGAGTGGTTTTTTTTTGTTTCTTTTCCTTTTTCTTTTAAATAATCTTGGGCACATTTGACTGAAGCATGCCATGCAATGAAACGTTAAATGGTCAGTAACTACCAGCTGGGCTTGACATTGGATGGACGGAGAAGCACTGCAGGCATGTCACTGAACTTCAACACTGTATGGTGATAGCCTAGTGAATGCCTTTAAATGGGGAGAATGAACACACCATTGAAGTGGATCTTGGCATTGGAACTGGAGGTGGTGAATGTTATGGATGTGTTTGACGTGCGATAATGAGGAAGACTTGAGGAATGTCACACACAGTAAAACACTGGATGGTGTTAATGTTTGAGTGTGTTTGGCCTGGTGAGGATGGAAACGTCCTGGAATCTGCCATAAAATGGAAACACTCCATGGTCATAAGCTACTGCATGTGCTTCACCTAGAGAGGATGAAGAAGCACATGAAGCATGCTACAGGACTGAAACAGTGGATGGTGATAATCCACTGGGTGTGTTTTGTCTGGGGTTGTGAAGAAGCACTTGAGGCAAGTCCTCGAACTGAGGCATGGGATGCTGATAAACTGTTGGGTACTTCTGAACAGTGGTGTGTGGCAAAATTCTTGAAATATGTTACAGTATGGAAACATTGGATGATGCTAAACTCCTGGTGTGTTTGATCCAGGATGGACAAGAAGCAATTGATGCATGTCAAAAACCTGAAACAGGTGATAAACAACAGGGTGTGTATGACCCAGAGTGCATGGGGAAGTATCTGAACCTTGTCATCAACATGAAACACTGGATGGTGACAAACTGTTGAGGGTGCTTGATTCAGGGTGGACAGGAAGCACATGATCCATTTCACAGAACTCAAACGTGGACGGGGCAAGAGACTTGGAATGTTTGACCCAGGGAGAAAAAGAAGCTCTGGAAGCATGCTGTAACCCTGAAACACTGGATAGTGAGAAACCACTTGGTGTGATGACCTGAGGGAATGAAGAAACCCAGAAGCATGTTGCATAACTGAAACATTGGATAACGACACACTACTGGGTGTCTTTGACCCCGTGTACACAAAGGAGCACTTGAAGCATGTCACAGAACTTGAACACTGGATGGTGAAAAACTCCTGGGAGTGTTTGACTGGGTGGATGAAGACGCTCCTCAAGCATGTCTCTGCACTAAGACACTGGATGAGGAGTGTGTTTTAGCCTCAGAAAATGAAGCACTTGACCTGTGTAACGGCACTAAAATAGAGTATGGCACTTATACCACTGGGTGATTAGTCCCAGGTGACAAGGAAACACCGGAAAGTGTCGCATGTTAATGCACTGAATACTCTACGGGGATAAAGTACTGAATGTGTTTGATCCGGGGTTGCGAAGAAGCAGGTAAAGCAGGTCCCTGGGGTGACACAAGGGATTCTGATACACTACTGGGAGTGTAGGAATTCAAGTGGAATAAGAAGCACTGGAAGCATGTCACATCCATGAAACAATAAATGTTGCTAAACTACTGAGTGGGAATGAGAGCCTGGGAAAGACTAGAGATCTCTTCAGGAAAATAAGTGGTATCAAGGGAGTATTTCATGCACATATGTGTATAATAAAGGGCCGAAAATGTGTGAACCTAAAAGAAGTGGAAGATATTAAGGAGTGTTGGCATGATTACATAGAAGAACTATCCAAAAAGTTCCCGATGACCTAGATAACCATGATGGGGTGATCACTCGCCTACAGTTAGACATCTTGGAGTGGGAAATCCAGTGGCTCTTAGAAAGCATCACTACCAACAAAGATAGTGGAGGTGATGGAACACCAGCTGAGCTATTTCAAATTTTAAAAGATGATATTGTTGAAGTGCTGCACTCAGTATGCCAGAAAACTTGGGAAACTCAGCAGTGGCTGCAGGACTGGAAAAGGTCAGTTTTTCGTTTGAAATCCAAGGAAGGGCAACACCACATGATGTTCCAAATATCACACAACGGCCATTATTTTACGCACTAACTCCTTTGAACACAATTTATGAACAACTGAGATAGCTGGATGACGTCACTGACTCGATGGACATGAGTCTGAGTGAACTAAGAGAGTTGGTGACGGACAGGGAGGCTTGGCTTGTGGCGATTCATGGGGGCGCAAAGAGTCGGACAGGCTGAACTGAATTGAACTGAGACAGCATATTAAAAAGCAGAGATGTTAATGTGCCAACAAAGCTCCACCTAGTTAAGATTATGATTTTTCCAGTAGGCGTGTATGGATGTACCAGTGGAACTATAAAGAAAGCTGAGCACCAAAGAAGTGATGCTTTTGAACTGTGTTGTTGGAGGAGATTCTTGAGAGTCCCTTGAACTGCAAGGAGATCCAACCAGTCCATCCGAAAGGAGATCAATCACGAATATTCATTAGAAGGACTGAGGTTAAAGCTGAAACTCCAATACTTTGGCCAACTGATGTGAAGAGCTGACTCATTTGAAAAGACCCTGATGTTTGGCAAGATTGAAAGCAGGAGGAGAAGGAGACGACAGAGGATGAGACAGTTAGCTGGTATCACCGACTCAAAGGACATGAATTTCAGTAAACTGCGGGAGTTGGTGATGGACAGGAAGGCCTGATTTGCTGTAGTCCATGGGCTCACAAACAGTCATACACAACTGAGCAGCTGAAGTGAATCGAACAAAGACATGCTCACAATTCTCCTGCCAAGACTTTAACAGCACATTAACCTAGAAGCTGCAAATGTTCAAACTGGATTTAGAAAAGACAGAAACCAGAGGTCAAATTGGCAACATCCATTGGATCATGGAAAAAGCAAGAATATTATTGAAAAAAAAACTATTTCTGCTTTATTGAGTATGATAAAAATCCACTGTGTGGATCACAACAAACTGCAGAAAATTCTTAAAGACATGGAAATACCAGACTACCTACATGCCTCCTGAGAGACCTGTATCCAGGTCAAGAAACAACCAGTGAGAACCAGGTAAAGAAGAACAGATGGTTTGAAATTGGAAAAAAACAAACAAACAAACAAACAAACTACTACATGTGTCACCCTGTTGATTTAACTTATATGCAGAGCACATCTTGGAAAATGCGGGGCTGGAGGAAACACAAGCTGAAATTAAGAGAAAAATAGAAATATTAATAACTTCAGATATGCAGATGACACCACCGATATAGCATCAAGCAAAGAATAACTAAAGAGCCTCTTGATGCAGGTGAAAGAGGAGAGTGAAAAAGCTGGCTTAAGACGCAACATTCAAAACACTAAGATCCTAGCATCGTGTCCTATTATTTCATGGCAAATAGATGGGAAAACAATGGTAACAGTGAGACTTCTGTTTCCTTGGACTCCAAAATCATGGCAGGTGATGACTGCAGCTATGAAATTAAATGACACTTGTTTCTTGGAAGAAAAGCAGTGACAAACCTAGACTGCATGTTAAAGAGCAGAGGCATCCGTTTGCCAAGAAGCGTCCATATAGTCAGAGCTATATTTGTGTTTTTTTAAGCAGTCATGTGACAATGTAAGTTAGGCCATAAAGAAGGCTGAACATTAAGAAACTGATACTTTTGAACCACAGTCTTGGAGAAGACCCTTGTGAGTCCCTTGGGCTGCAAGGAAATCAATCCAGTCAACTGTAAAGGACATCAATCCTGAAAATTCACTGGAGGGGCTGATGCTGAGGCAGAAGCTCCAATATTATGGCTATCTGATGTGAAGAGTCAACTCGTTGGCAAAGACTCTGATGCCGCCAAAGATTGGAGCAGAAGAAGGGGACGATGGAGGACCAGATACTTGGATGGCATCACCGACCCAGTGGATTTGAGTTTGAACAAGCTCCGGGAGATGGTCAAGGGCAAGAAGGCGTGACATACTGCAGTCCATGGGATTTGGAGAGTTGGAGATGACTGAATGACTGAACAACCCATAACAGCCAGCAACAACAAATCTACAGAGTGCCTTTGACCGTGAGTAGTTTCAGGAGCTCTTGAAGCATGTCACAGATCTGAAACCCAAGATAGTGGCAAACCACTGAAGGTGTTTGACTTGGAGTTAGTGAAGCAGCCATTAGTATGTGCTACAACATTGAAACAATGAATGTCGATAACCTATATGGTGTATTTGTTGTGGAGTAAGTGAAGAACCCCTTGAAGTGGGTTTCATGACTGAAACACTGTATGTTCACACTTCAGATGGTCTGTGTTTGATCTTGTATATAGAAAGAAGCACAAGGAGCCTGTCACAACCCTGAAACTGGATCATGGTAAATCATTGTGTATGATGAGCTGTGGTAGTTGAAAAATCAATGAAAGTATGTACTAGCCCTGAATCAATGGATGGTGATAAACTAAGAGTGTGCTCAACCTTGAGTGGACAAAGGATCTTTTGAAGCATATGCCAGAATTAACACACTGGATTGTGATAAATTATTGGTTATGTATTTTCTGCAGAGAATGACGAAGCAGTTGAGCAGGAAACAGCCTTGAAACACTGGATGATGATAAACTACGGGGTTTGTTTGATACATGTTGAATGAGGAGAAACTGAAAGCATGGCACAGACGAAAACATGGGACCATCATAAACTTCTGAATGCGTTTTATCTAGAATGGCCTAAAGAAGGACTTTAAACTCAGCACAGAACCGAAACAGGAATTGTGATAAGCTACCTACCATATTTTATATGGAGAGGATAAAGGAGTACATGAGGCATGCCACAGTACTGGAACACTGGATAGTGGTAAACGACAGGGAGTGTTTGACTAAATGAGACAAAGGGACCCTTCAGGCCGGTAATAGCGCAGCATCAACGAATGATGAAAATGTACAGGGTGTGTTTTACCTGGAGGGGATGGAGGAGGCTCAAAACATGTCACAATACAGAAAAAATGGATGGTGATAGCTGTCACATTAATTTCTTCTGGAGTGGATTAAAAACCCCTTGAAGCATATCTAAAGTTACACACTGGATGGGGATATAATATTGTGTGTATTTAATGCCAGTAAGAAATAGAGGGAACAATAGAATAGGAAAGACGAGAAATCTTGCCCAGAAACTGAGAGACTGCAAGGGAATATTTCATGAGACATGGGCACAATCCAGGACAGAAGGGGTATGAACCTAGCAGAAGGAGAAAATGTGATGGAGTGCTGGCAAGAGTACACGAGAAGAGCTGTACCAAAGCAAGGTCTTAATCACCTGCTGCCGCTGCTGCTGCTGCTGCTGCTATGTCGCTTCTCTCGTGTCCAGCTCTTCATGACCCCATGGACAGCTCACTACCAGGCTCCTCTGTCCATGGGATTTTCCAGGCAAGAATATTGGAGTGGGGTGCCATCACCTTCTCTGCTTAATCACCCACGTAACCATAATGGTGTGATCACTCACGTAGAGCAGACAACCTGGGGTGTGAAGTCAAGTGGATCTTAGGCAGAAATATCACAAACAATGCTAGTCAAGATGATAGACTTGAAGCTCAGCTATTTCAAATTGTAAAAGATAATGCTGTTAAAATGCTGCACTCAATGTGCCAGGACATTTGGAAAACTCATCAATGACCACAGGACAGGGAAAGGTCAGATTTACTCTGATCCCAAAAAAGGGCATTGTGAAGGCATGCTCAAACTGCTGCCCAGTCGTTCTCACTTCATATGCTGGCTGGGTAATGCTCCAAATGCCTCCATCTAGGTTTCAACAGTATGTGAACTGAGAACTTTCAAATGTACAAATTGGATTACGAAAGGCAGAGGAACCAGAGATCAAATTGCCAACATTCATTGGATCATAGAAAAAGCAGGGAGTTCCAGAAAATGACCTACTTCTGCTTCATTCACTATGCTAAAGCATTTGACTGTGGGGGTCACAGAAATTGCGGAAAATTCTTAAAGAGGTGGGTATACTAGACCACTTTACCTGGCTCCTGAGAAACCTGTATGCAGGTCATGAAGTAACAGAATCAGACAGGAACAATGGAGTTGTTCAGAATTGGTAACGGAGTAGGTCAAGGCTGTCTTGTTGTCACGCCACTTATTTAACTTACATGCACAGTATATCACGCAAAATGTCAGACTGGATGAAGCGCAAAGTGGAATCGAAATTGCTGGGAGAAACATAAATAAACTCAGACATGCCCATGACAGAAAGCAGACGAGGGATTAGAGCTCTTTGCTGAGATGAAAGTGGAGATTTAAAACGTTGACTTAAACCTCTACATGCAATAAATTCAGATCCTGTCATCCAGTCCCACCTCTTGATAGCAAATAAATCAGGACACAATGGAAACTGTGAAAGAGTTTTATTTTCATGAGTTCCAAAACTACTGTATGTATTTGAAAGAGGATAGTTGCGGAAGCACTTGTGCATTAATCAGCACTGAAAGAACGGATGTGTGTATTAACCCAGAGCAGTTAAGAAAGCACTGTAGTATGTCACAGCACTGATAGAATAAATGGCGAAAAAACAGGTGTTGAGTTTCACCTCTGGGGATCAAACAAGCACCTACTAAATGCCACAAGTTACGGCCCTGAAACCTTGGCTAATGATAAAATGCTGGGAATGTTCAACTGATGTGGACTAGTAAGCACTTGAAGCATATCACTGTACTGAATATTGGATGATGATACACTAATGAGTATGTTTTTCAGGAGAAGATGAAGCACATGAAGCATATTACAGCACTGAAGCACTGAAGGGTGGTAAACTCCAAGGAGTGACGGGCCAGGATTGACAAAGGAGCATACACAGTGATTCACAGTACTGAGATACAGATGTTGGAAAACTATTGAGTATTTGACACCAGGTGGACAAAGAAGCATTCGGAGCATGTCCTCTGTCAAGGCACTGAGCACTGCATGGTGATAAACTACAGACTGTGTTTTTGCAGAGAGTGGATGAATAGGCACTTGAATCACGTCATAGCACTGAAACACTGACTTTAGTAAAGTACCGGATGTATTTTTCCAGTCTGGATGATACAGCAGTTTGTGTCACAGCTTGGAAGTGCTGGATGGTGATAAACGGCTGGTGTGTTTGATAAAGATGCACTTGAACTTGTGACAGCAGTGAAAAGCAGCAAGGGATAAGCTGGTGAGGCTATTTTACCTGGGGTGGAGAAAGATGTGGCTGAACCTCCTCTCTGAAGTGTGGATAATAAGCGACTTAGTATGTTTGACCTGGGGTGGATGGAGAAACACTGAAAGCATGTCACAGCAGTGCAACACTGGAGGGAGATACACAACAGGATGTGTTTGACCCAGGGTGCATGAAGAATAACTCGAGGTGTCACTGCACTGAAACAGTAGACGGTGATAATCTACTGGACACGTTCAGCCAGTAATCAACGAAGAAGCACATGGAATGGCACTACATTGTGATAAACACCTGCTTGTATTTGACCAGTGTGGATGAAGAAGTTCCTGAAGCATGTCCAATCTTTGCAACCCTGGATGCTGATATGTTCCCATCAAGCAATGTGTCTCTTTCATATGAGGCGTAAAAGCAGGCACTTAGAGCATGTCACAGGGCCTCTCCTGGTGGTCCAGCGGTTAAGCATCCACCTTGTAGTGTAGGGGATGAAGGTTCAATCCCCGATTGGGAAAGGAACATCCCATATGCTACAGAGTAAGTAAACCTGCATAGCTGCAAATACTGAAGTTCTCACACTCCCGAGACTTCATGCCATGGTTAGAGTTGGCTTGTCTCAAGGACTATCTTACGTGACACAACTGAGACCCAGCACAGCCAACTACATAAATGAAGAAGAATCACGTCTCAGGTGAAACACTGGTGACAAACTGCTGAGTATGCTTTACCTGGAGGAAATGAAGAAACGCTTGAATCATCTCTCTGCACTGAAACATGGGATAGTGATAAGCTACTGGGTACGTTTGACATGGGGTGCGTTAAGAAGACTTGTGGGATGTTCCGCAGTTAAGACATTGGATGATGATAATCTACTGAGTGTGTTAGACCTGGAGTGGATAGAAGCCCGTCACAAAATGAAACACTAAGGGTGGTAACCTACTGTTGTGTTTAACTAGGGGAGGATGAAGAAACACTGAACCTGTCACAGCACTGAATACTAGATATGTTTGTCCCGGAGTGAGTTGAACAAGCACTCGAAACAGGTTACAGAACTGAGAGGAACACTGGATGGTGGTAAGCGACACAGAGTGATGACCAGAGATGAAGAAGCAATGGGAACATGTCATGACAGCGAAACACTAGCTGATGATGAACAGTATTATCAGTGGCAAGATGCCTGCTCCAGAGTTCCGGTTCAAGACGCAGCATGTTTGCACTAGAATGCGGGCTTAGTAAGTTTGTGATGCCTCCCCTAAAGTGCAAATTCAGCAGTTACCACAGCCTACCCTGGATCGTGATGTCAGAAGGGGTAAAAGGAGAGCTGGAGGCGGCAAGCTCAGAATGTGCACGACGTGCACTAGAATGAGGGCTCCTTGGTGGCTGATGCGTGCATTAGATTGCAAGTTCAGAAGTTGTGACATGGGTATCCCATATCACCCATGTTGTAAAACCTCACACTGGTCTTCTATTTTTTACATATGGTACTGTACCCATTTAAGTGCGCTTTTCTCAAGGCATCCCGCCTTCACCTTCTCCCACTGAGTCAAACGTCTGTTCTTGAGATCCTTGTCTCTTCTCCTTGCCTGCGTAGAGCCCATCTTTCTAAATTCCACATCTGTGCATTAATATACAGTTTTGTCTCTCTCTTTCTTAGTTCCTTCATTCTGTGTAATAGGTTTCGTGCTCTTCCCACTCATTAGAACTGACTCAAATGCATGACTTCTTATACCTGAGTAATACTTCATATGTATATGTAGCAAAACTTCCTTAACCATTCATCTGCTGATGGACCTCGTGGTCACTTTCACGTCCTTGGTATTGCAAACAGTGCTTCAATAAACGTTGGAGTACTGTTTCTTACCATTCTCGTTTCCTTGAAGTTCATGCCTAAGAGCGGGATCGCTGGGTCATATGGTATTTCTCTTTCCAACTTTCTAAGGAGTCTCCATAATGGTTGTACCAGTTTGCATTCCCATCCACAGTGTAAAAAGGTTCCCTTTTCTCCACACCCTCTCCAGCAGTTATATTGTAGACATTTTAATGATGGCCAATCTGACCAGTGTGACATGATACCTCAATGTGGTTTTGATTTGCATTTCTCTTATAATGAGTGATGCTGAGCAACGTTTCTGTGTCTCTTAGTAATCTGTGTATCTTCTTTGCAGAGGGCTTTTACCTATGTTTTGATTGGTGGTTTGTTTTGCTGAGTAGTATTTGTAGCTGAGTATTGAGATGCGTGAGCACCTTGCATATTTTGGAGACAAGTTTTTTGTTAGCTTTTCAGTTGCTATTCAGTTCAGTTCAGTTCAGTCGCTCAGTCGTGTCCGTCTCTTTGCGACGCTGTGAATGGCAGCACCCCAGGCCTCCCTGTCCATCGCCAACTCCCGGAGTTCACTCAGAGTTGCTCTTATTTTCTCCCAATTCTGAAGCTACATATTCACCTTAATTATAGTTTCCTTCAATGTACAAAAGCTATAGAGTTTAATTAGGTTCCTTTTTTCAAACATTTTTATTTCCTTTAGGCAATGGGCCACAGAGGACCTTGCTGTGACTTATTTTGTGGTGGTTATACCTATATTGTACTCTGAGGGTGGTATATTTTCTGGTCTTACTTTTCCACCTGTAATCCATTTTGAGTTTATTTTTGAACATGATGTTAGATAGCGTTCTAGCTTCTACACAGAGCTCTCCACTTTTCCCATAACACTTTTTTGAAGAAAATGTCTTTTTCTGTTGCGCATTTTTGCCTGCATCGTCAAAGATAATGGGGGCAGGAATCTATTATTGGACTTCATATTTGTCTTCCATTGGTCTATATTTCTATATTTGTGCAAGTTTCATACTCTTGTGATATCTTCGTAGTGTAGTCTGAAGCTAGAAAATTTGACTCCTCTCGTTCCATTCTTCTTTCTCAAAACTGCTTTGGCTCTTCGAGGTCTTATGTGTTTCCATGCAAATCGTAAAATAATTTGTTCTAGTTTATGAAAAATACTGTCGGTAGTTTGAGAGGTATTGTATTGAATCTATTGATTGTTTTGGCTGGTATATTGATTTTAACTCTATCAGTTAGTCCAATCCAAGAACATGATATCTGTCTCCATCTATATATGTTTTGATTTCTTTCCTCAGTGCTTTCTTTCATCCTTCTGGGAAAGTGAAAGTTGCTCAGTCACGTCTGACTCTTAGCAATCCCATGGGCTATACAGTGTATGGAATTTGAAATTCTCCACGGCAGAATACTGGAATGGGTAGCTTTCCCTTCTCCAGAGGATCTTCCCAACCCAGTCCTCAAATGCAGGTCTCACACATTGCAGGAGGATTTGTCACCAGCTGGGGCCACAAGGGAAGCCCAAGAACACCATAGTGGCTAGCCTATCCCTTCTTCAGGGGGTCTTCGTGACCCAGGAACCAAACAGGAGTCTCCTGCATTGCAGGCAGCTTCTTTACCAATTGAGCCATCGGGGACGTCCTTTGTCTCTTTACGCAAACTTATTTCTAGTTGTTTTATTCCTTTCATTGCAATGGGGAACAGGATTGTTCCTTCATTTCTCTTTCTGATTTTTCATTGTGAATGTGTAGGACTATAAGGGTTTCTGTGTATTAGTTTTATACCCTGCACGTTTACTGTATTCATTGATAAACTCCAGGAATTTTCTGGTGGCATCTCTTGGGTTTTCTTTGTAAAGGGTAATAGCATGTGCAAATAGACAGTTATACCTCTTCTTTTCAAATGAGGATTCTGTTCATATCTTTTTCTTCTTTGAAAACTGTGGCTAGAATTCCCAGAACGAGTACTGATGAGTGTGGGCACATTGTCTTCGTGCTGACTTTTAAGGAAATGTTTTCAGCTTTTCATTATTGACAATAATGTTTATAATGGTTTTGTCATATTTGGCTTTCATTATGTTGAGGTATGTTCCACCTATGACTACTTTGGCAGAGGTTTGTTTGTTTGTTTGTTTTTTCATAAAAGTTTTGGATTTTGTTGAATTCAAATGTGAATTTTGGTGGTTTTAGCCTCCAAATTTTTTGTGTTTCCTCTAGTTGTTGTTGTTGTTGTCGTTTTCCTGTGGTTGATATCTGATCGAACAGCATTGTGATCAGAAATTATGCTTGCAAATAGTATAATATCTTGAAGTTTATTAAGGTTAGATGTGATCTAACCTTGGGTGTGATCTGTCCTAAGATAATGTTCCATTTGCACGTGAGAAAAAGGAGAAAAAAAGGAGAAACAGGTGAAATCTGTTCTTTGGCGTTGGGATGACCTCTAGATATCAATTAGCTCAAACTGGTCTAATGTATCTTCTAAAACCTGAGTTTCCCTTATTTCATTTTCTGTCTGGATGATCTGTTCATGTTATGAGTGAAGTATTAAAATCACCCAATACTATTGGTTAGTGTCTATTTCTGCTCTACTAGTTGTTGGCATTTGCCTCTTGTATTGAGGTGCTCCTACATTGGGTGCATGTAGCTTCTTCTTGGATTGATGCCTTGAATGTTCTGTAATGCAACTTTCTTTGTCTCCTATAGTGGTCTTTAGGTAAAGTCCATTTATCTGATATGAATATCGCTCCTCCCACTTTTGCTCTCCATTTTCACAAGATAGCTTTTTCCTGGCCATCACTTTCAGGCTGCATGTGTCCCTAGGTATGAGGTGGTTTTCTTGCAGACAGTATATTCTTGTATGCATTCACCCAGTCTTTGCCTTTTCGTTGGAGCATTTAGCCCATTTCTGTTTAAGGTAGTTGTTGATAAGTATGATCTTCTTACCATTTACTATATATTTTGTGGCTTTGTTTTTTTTTTTTTATTTTATTTTTTTATTTTTAAAATTTTAAAATCTTTAATTCTTACATGCATTCCCAAACATGAACCCCCCTCCCACCTCCCTCCCCACAACATCCCTCTGGGCCATCCCCATGCACCAGCCCCAAGCATGCTGCATCCTGCGTCAGACATAGATTGGCGATTCAATTCACATGATAGTATACATGTTAGAATGTCATTCTCCCAAATCATCCCACCCTCTCCCTCTCCCTCTGAGTCCAAAAGTCCGTTATACACATCTGTGTCTCTTTCCCTGTCTTGCATACAGGGTCGTCATTGCCATCTTCCTAAATTCCATATATATGTGTTAGTATACTGTATTGGTGTTTTTCTTTCTGGCTTACTTCACTCTGTATAATCGGCTCCAGTTTCATCCATCTCATCAGGACTGGCTTTGTTTTTATAAGCTTTTCTGTTTCCTATCTAGAAAAGATCCTTCAGCATTTGCTGAAGTGCTGGTTTGGTGGTTCTGAACACTAACTGCTTTTGTTTGTCTGTAAAGCTCTTGTTTTGTCTTTTGAATGAGAATACTATCCTTGTTGGATAGAGTAATTTTGGCTTTAGGCTTTTGCCTCTCAGCACTTTAGGTACATCCTGCCATTCCCTTCTAAGCTGAAGAGTTTCCATAGTAAGATCAGCTGTTGTCCTTATGGGGATTCCCTTCTATGTTATTTGTTGTGATTCCTTTGTTACCTTGAATATTTGTTCATTCTGTATATTTATTTGTTTGTTTTCATTTTGATTAATGTGTGTTTTGACATGTTGTGTCTTGATTTTACCCCTGTGGGACACACTGGGATTTTTCATCTTAGGTGTCTGTTTTTTTATTTTTTTTTTTCCACTTCAGGGATGTTTTTAACTATTTCCTCCTCAAATATTTTCTCATGCCCTTTCCTTTTGTCTTCTTTCTCTGAGAAACCTATGATTTAAATATGGGGGCATTTAACATTGTCCCATAGGTCTCTGTGATTGTCTTCATTTCTCTCTTTCTTTTTTTTTTCCTGCTCTGCTTCATTTATTTCCCATATCCGATCTTCCAGCTCACTTAGTCTTTCTTCTGCCTCAGTTACAGTACTGTTCCTGTTGTCCAGAGTGATTTCTATCTCAGTTATGTCATCGCTCATTATTGATTGACTACTCATGATTTCTTCCAGGTCCATTTAAAACACCCCTTTCATCTTCTGAATCCATGCCTGAAGTCTATTTATCTGTCGATCCATTTGTTTCCAAGACATTGACTATTTTTGTGCTGAACTGTTTTTCCTGTAGACTTCCTACCTCCTCCTCTTTCACTGGTTTGTTGATTTTCATTGTATTCCTTCATCTGCTGGATATGTCTCTGCCTTTTCATGTTGTTTCGATGACTGTCTTCGAGGTCTATTTTCTGCACACCGGAGGGCCATCATTGCTATTAATTGGGTGGTCTCCTCCAAGTGAATGTGGTGGGACCAGTGGCTTGTGTAAGTTTTCTTGTTGAGAGAACTTTTTGTTGTTGTTGTTAAAGAGGATGGCTGTTGATCTCACCTGTTCTGAGAGTCCATGCAGTGTCCATTAGGGACTTAGAAGGCTCTATTACGGCTTCGATTCCAGATGAGCTACTTCAAATCCTCGAAGACGATGCTGTGAAAGTGATGTACTCAATAAGACAAGAAATTTGAAAATCTCAGCTGTGGCTCAGTTGGAAATGGTCAGTTGTCATTCCAGTCTCGAAAAAGGCAATGCCAACGAATGCTCAAACTACCATGCAATTTTACTCATCTCACATGCTAACAAAGAAATGCTCAAAATTCTCCAAGCCAGGCTTCAGCAATATGTGAACAATGAACTTACAGATATTCAATCTTATTTTAGAAAATACAGAGGAACCAAAGATCAAATTCCCAACATCTGCTGGATCTTCACAAAAAAGCAAGCAAGTTCCAGAAAAACATCTAGTTCTGCTTTATTGAGTATGCCAAAGCCTTTGAGTGTACGGATCAAAATAAACTGTGGAAAATTCTGAAAGAGACGGTAGTACCACACCACCAGATCTGCCTCTTGAGAAGCCTGTATACAGTTCAGGAAGCAACAGTTAGAACTGGACATTGAATAACAGACTGGTTCCAAATAGGAAAACCAGCACCTCAAGGGTATATATTGTCACTCTGCTTATTTAACTTCTATGCAGAGAAATGTGAGGTTGGAAGAAATGCAAACGGGAATCAAGACTGCCAGGAGAAATGTCAAAAACTTCAGATATGTAGATGACACCCCCCTTATGGCAGAAACTAAAGAGGAACTGAAGAGTCTCTTGATGAAAGTGAAAGAGGAAAGTGAAGAAGTAGGCTTAAAGCTCTAAATAAGGAAACCTGAGATGGCATCCTGTCCCATCAGTTCATGACAAATAGATGAGAAAACAGTGGAAATGGTGGCAGACTGTTTTGTTTTTTTTTTTTTTGGGGGGGTGGGGGGAGGCTCCAAAATCACTGAAGATAGTGACTGCAGCCATGAAATGAAAAGACGCTTAGTCTTCCTAGACAGCAAAAAACAAGACCAGAGGCTGACTGCAGCTCAGATCATGAAATCTGTATTGCCAAATTCAGACTTAAATTGAAGAAAGCAGGAACAAACCACTAAACCATTCAGGAATGACCTATCTCAAATCCCTTATGATTACACACTGTAAGTGAGAAATACATGTAAGGGACTAGATCTGATAGAATGCCTGATGAACTATGGACGGAGGTTCATGACATTGTACAGGAGACAGGGATGAAGACCATTCCCAAGAAAAAAGACATGCAAAAAGGCTAAATGGCTGCCGGAGGAGGCCTTACAATTAGCTGTGAAATGAAGAGAAATGAAGCCAAAGGAGAGGAGGAAAGATATAGCCATCTGAACACAGAGTTCCAAGGAGAGAGAAGAAAGCCTTCCTCGGTGATCAGTGCCAAGAAATAAAGGAAAGCAGTAAAGCAAAGCAATGCAATGGGGAAGACTAAAGATTTCTTCAAGAAAACCGGAGATACCAAGGGGGCATTTCATGCAAAGATGGGCACTATTAGGGACATAAATGGTACGGACCTAACAGAAGCAATAGGTATTAAGACGAGGTGGCAAAGAACACACAGAAGAACTGTACATCAAAGATCTTCACAACCCAAATAATCATGATGATGTGATCACTCACCTACATCCAGATACTTGGAATGTGAAGTCAAGTGGGCCTTAAGAAGCATCACTATGAACAAAGTGAGTGGAAGTGATAGAATTCCAGTTGAGCTATTTGAAATCCTAAACGATTATGCTGCGGAAGTGCTTCACTCAATATGTCAGCAAATTTAAAAAACTAAGCAGCGGCTCAGGACTGGGAAAGGTCAGTTTTCATTCCAATCCCAAACAAAGGCAATGCCAAAGAATGCTCAAACTACTGCACAATTGCACTCATCTCACACGCTAGTAGAGTAATGCACAAAAATATCCAAGCCAAGCTTCAGCAATACACGAACCATAAACTTCCAGATGTTCAAGCTGGTTTTGGACAAGTCAGAGGAACCAGAGATCAAATGAGTGTATGCACCACTACTTCTGATGATGCATGCAGCAACTACTGAGGTTGAAATCACGAGTTTGCATTCTGCTTTTACTAAGGATTGAATTAGGACAGGTGCACTACTTAGCTTGCACTCTGGCACATACATTACAACTCTAGAGCATAAGTATCACAACCACGTGCGTCTGCACTCCGGACCTGGCATGCGGCAACGACTGAAAATGCAAGAAACTTTTCACAGTTACTGACCCCTGATTTGAAATCACTGCTGCTGCTGCTGCTAAGTCACTTCAGTCGTGTCCGACTCTGTGTGACACATAGATTACCAGCCCACCAGGCTCCCCTGTCCCTGGGATTCTTGGGGCAAGAATACTGGAGTGCGTTGCCACTTCCTTCTCCAATGCATGCATGCATGCTATGTCGCTTTAGTCTTATGCGACTCCATGCGAACCTATGGACAGTAGCCCACGACGCCCCTCTGTCCACGGGATTCTCCAGGCAAGAATATTGGGGTGAGTTGCTATTTCCTTCTCTTAAGTCAAACCATACATGCTACAAACACTGAGCTTGCCCTCTGGAATACGCGCTTGTTGATACTGAGGCCGCTATCTAGAGAACGCTCGCAGGAGCTACTTAGTTTCCAATCTGGATCACCCTTTCTGCCACCATTGAGACTATTAACAAGCTTTAGAACAAGTGCATTGCTGTCACTGAGACTGCACAGTAGAGCATACATCCCATCACTCCTAAACCCGGGTTCTTTAGGATATGGCCTACCACTACTGAGCCTGTCCCTAAAACATGCCTGTTGTAAACTCACATACACTTTTGTTGTATTACGCTCTGGATTCTGCATCCCTGCACTACTGAAATTGCCTTCCAGAACAAGAGTTCATCACCGGCTGAACTTTCACTCTGAAGCATGAACATCACAATCATTAGCTTGTTGCTTTATAGGTAAGTCAGGCCACTACTCAACCTGCACTGTAGTTCAGGTGTGCCTAAATAGTTACTGAACTTGCACTCTGAAGTTTCCTTCTGGACACAACTGAGCCAGAACTCCTGTAGACAGAGTGATTTTAAACACTGGAGGACATGGTACGCCTCTCCTGAGCATGAGCTCAAGTGCAGGCATCCGGGCTCTGCTGAGAACATGCTCTAGTTGCACACATGCCAAAGTAACTGAACGTGCAGCTGGCGGTACAGATCTCATGAATACAGAGTGAGCACATTTCATCATGGGTTTTGCGCTTCTGAGGTTTACTCAGAAGCATATCTTCCATCGTGACTGCGTGTGCCTTCAAGAGCCAATGTTCTGACACTACGGAGACTGTGCTGTAGAGTAAGAATGCCTGAACTACACAACTGCACACTGAATCATGCATCCCAGCAGTATAAATCCTAGCACTGCAGCACACTTGTCACTTCTGAGTCCTTACACTAAGCAGGCATGGCACAGCTAGTGAGCATGTGGTCTAGAGCATATGTGTGGCCATTACTAATTTCAGACTCGGAAGCCTGTGTCTTGCCACTTGTAAGCCCAGGCCCCCAAATATTCATGCTTCAGCTACTGATAGTGCACCCTGGTACACTCCTTTATCACTGCTGAGCCTGTGTTACAGAGCATGAGTTCCACTACTACTAATCTTGCTCGATGGCCTGAGTGCTTAAACCTGTGAGCCTACACTCTGCAGCTGAAAATTGCCAATGACTTGGCTTGCCCTCTGTTGCATATGTTCCCCACGCTTCTTCCTGCACTCTGGAGCACCTACTCCAGGAGGCTGCTTTCTAAAACACATATCGTCTCCACGAGTGAACCGTCATTCTAGATCAACTGTGTGACCACTAGTGATCTTGAATTCTGAAGTGTTATCTTAACTTCCTTGAGGTATTGCTCGAGAAGGTGTGTGCAACAATTACCCCCGTAACATTTTATACCAGCCATTTTGCTGCTAGTCACCCAGCACTCTAGACTGTGCAAGCTGTGAGTAGTGTACCTGTATATCTGTGGATGACGTGCCACCACTACAGACCTGGTGTATACTTCATATGTCCTGCGTCAATTGATCGTGCGTCACCATACACATATGCCACAACCCTTGCGCTTGCACTGTTGAGGGCTTGTCTTCCCGCTACTGAGCTTGTGTGGCAGAGCAGGTATATCACATTTTCTGAATTGGATCTCTGGATATGCAACCAAAAAAAGAAAAACCTAGCTTTCAAGAGAACATGTCCCTCTGCAGTCTGCACTCTTGAGCAAGGGCACCAACTCCTGAGACAACACTCTGAAGCACATGTAGAGCAGGCATGCTACATCTGCTGAACTTAGCTCTTCAGCATGCCTCTCAACAGTGAAACACACTTTAGGCATACCCCTCTTAATACAGACCCATGATCTAGAGCAGGCATGCTTCACATCCTGAATCTTGGCTTTCGAGAACACGTGCTTCATCTCCTGAGATGGTGCTTTTGCCGATTCTCCCCACCACTACTAAATCTGTGCTCTAGAGCGGGTGTGACACTTTGGAGTCTCCATGCCTCACTACTGCGTCTCTGCTCTAGCCTGGAAGTACTGAAACAGCTTAGCTCGCAATCCGCAGCACACGTTCTGCCACTAGTGTGCTTACACTTTAGAGCAGGCTGTCTGAAGCCATCCCATTGGCACTGGCAACATGCATGCAGCCACTGCTGAATGCACACTAGAGCACAGTTCCTGCCACTATTGAGCGTGTACTCTACCACAAGATGTCTAAAACTGCTCAGTTGCATTGCGGAGCATACCTCTTTCCACAAGTGAACTTGCATTCTACAGGAAATGGTACACAAACACTGACCTTGTGCTCTAGAATTGGCACACCATACATAATTTTCTTAACATTTGAAGCATATGTCTGGCCAACACTAAATCCACGCTTTAGATCAGCTGTGCTAAAATCACTGAGCTTGCCCTCAAGAGTATATCTGAACTCACATTTTATAGCCACACCTACTACCACGGTG
The DNA here is from genome assembly GCF_016772045.2 of Ovis aries. Classification (NCBI taxonomy): domain Eukaryota; kingdom Metazoa; phylum Chordata; class Mammalia; order Artiodactyla; family Bovidae; genus Ovis; species Ovis aries. Next base: position 21,273,645 of record NC_082741.1, on the reverse strand, counting down.
GATTCTGTGCTCTAAAACTCTCGTGAGGTGAGAGAACAAGATGGTGGAGCTATAAGTGGATGTGGAGTACATCTCTCCATGGATACATCAGGCATACACCTTCAGACACAGAAGAGTAATCAGAACATTACCGGAAAGTAGACAGGAGTACCTGACAAGTGGCAAAGAATATATAGAACCACGCAAAACTCAGTCGGGGGAAAGAACTGGGGGAAAAATCAGGAGTGTTAGTAGGACTGGATCTGCCCTGAGTGGGGGAAGGAACTGAAGCTGTGGTCCAATCCCACATTGGGTCAATCGTCTGAAGTGTAGAATAGACATTTAAAGCTGAGAGTGAAACAGCTGATCTGTGGAAAGCTGGGTGCAATGAGAAGCAGAGGGTCCTTGCTGCAGCTGTACATACCCCGTACAAGGACATCCGTCCCCTGAAAGGCCCCGTGGCTGGCAGCTGCAGTTTAGGGACTTTGCGGCAATTCATGGGGAGGGCTGCTGTTTCCTGGGGAGAAATGGAGAGAGGGGGTTTGAAGGAGGACACTGTCGTAGGGTATGCCTGTGGAGGAAAGCTAGGCAGCCATGAAAGCAAGGCAATAACACCGAGTCACTTGTCGGGGGTGGAGCAATCACCATAGCCTCTCTCTCCCACATGCTAGCATCAGTAGTTACTACAATAATGAGGCTGACCCTTCAAATGCTGAACACACTGAAATGCAGAGCAGGACACCACGCAGGGTCATCCATTAAGTGCCTGATGCACCATACTAGAGTAGAATCCCACTCAGGATGCTCCTTTAAGTGTCGGATGCACTGATTTACACAGGAGGACCCCAGCCAGGAAATTCGCTCTATGTGCTGACCCATTGAACGACAGAGAAGGATCCCAGGCAAGGAAGCCTTCTGAGTGGCCGAATAGGTGGAACTAGGGAGAAGACTGGCCAAAGACGCCTTCTTATCACCGGATACAAGGGCTCAAAAAAGAAAAAAAAAAGGCTCTGATAGGGCCCTAACTCCTGTGGTGTAGTCAGTCTGTGTCCCTGCACCCTGCCCGTTTGACACCACCTGTGTCCCTCAAAGCCAAGCAGCTGCTCCACTTTCACAGTTAACTCTCATTGGAAAAAAGCTGCTACTGGTTAAAAAAACAAATCGTGCAACTATTTGCACAGGATTGCTTCAGTCCTGTCTAACTCTGTGTGGAACACATTTCACCACTACAGAGAAGAAGCTCTAAAATGCATATACTGGAACAAATGATTTTTTCCAGTCTTGTAGCCACTGCTGAGTTTTCCAGATTTGCTTGCATATTGAGTTCAGCACTTTCATAGCACTCACTATCTATTAGGATTTGAAATCACTCAAGTGGAGTTCTCTATCTCCGCTAGCTTTCTTTCTATTGATGCCTCTTGCAGCCTGCTTGACCTCACATTCCAGGATGTTTGGCTCTAGGTGAGTGATTAGATCATGATGATTATCTGGATCATGGAGATCTTTTCTGCATAGTTCTTCAATCTTTGCGGTATAGATTTTTGCTACCTCTTCTTAATATCTTCTGCTTCTGTTCAGTCCATACAATCTCTGTCCTTTACTGTATCCACCTTTGCATGAAATGTTCCCTTGGTATCTCTAATTTTCTTGAAGAGATCTCTACTCTTTCCCATTCTGTTGCTTTCCTCTATTTTTTGCACTCATCACCGAGGAAGGCTTTCTTATCGCTCTTTGCTATTCTTTGGTGCACTCTATTCATATGGGTATATCTTCCCTTTTCTCCTTTGTCTTTTGTTTCTATTCCTTTCTCAGTTATTTGTAAGGCCTCCTCAGACAACCATTTTGCCTTTTTGCATTCATGTTCTTGGGGATGGTCTTCATCACTGCCTCCTCTACAATGTCATGAACCTCCAAATGTAGTTCTTCAAACACTATATTATGCCTAATCCCTTAAATATTTTCTCATGTCCACTGTACCATCATAATGGATCTGATTTAGGTCAAACCTGAATCATCGAGTGGTCTTCCCTACTGTCTTCAACTTAAGTCTAAGTCTATAGCAAATACTGAGCTTCCACTCTGAACCTTCCTTCTTACAAGTATTTGTCCACCATTTTAGAGCACTTTCGCTGCATCTCTTTATCTTCACTCTGAAACATACGTACCGTCACTCCTGAAAGGATGCTCAAGTGCATGCATTGAACTCCTACTCAGCCTAAGCTCCACAGTAGTCATGCCGATCTACTAAGCTTGCATTGTGCCGCATGCGTCTTTCACTATTTACACTATGATACTGAGGTCATGCTGCAACTGCATAGTTGCAATCTCAAGCTTATCTTCTTCGACTTTCAGCTGTTATACCAGCACACATGTTCTGCCCCTCCTAAGCCCGCTTTCTGGAAGAGATATGAAACAACTGTTGAGGTTGTATTCTGGAGCCTGTCCCTGCTATTTCTGAATGCATTCTTTTTGTATTTCTTCATATTTCTTTTAAAAAATGATTTAATTGGAATAGAATTATTGTGTATTACTGTGATAGTTTTTGACATATACATCAACATGAATCAGCCGCATGGATACATGCGTCCCCCTATCCTGAACACAACTCAAACCTCATTTATTACCCCACGCTTCTGGGTTCGTCCACAGCACAAGGGTTGGATGCATCTTTCATGCATTGAACTTGCACTGGTCATCTCTTTTATGTATGGTAATGTACCTGTTTCAATGCTAATTTCTCCAATCATCCCATCCTTGAACTCTTCCATTGAGTCTCAGAGTCTGTTCTTTATATGTGGATCTTTTTTACTGGCCTTCATGCAGAATCATTGTTACTGTCTTCCTAAATCCCATTTGTACGCATTAATAAACAATATTTGCCTTTCTCTTTCTAACTTTTTTTTTTGCTCTGAATAATAGGCTGCAGGTTGAACTGCCTTACCAAAAGTGACACAAACATGTGTTTTTCTGTAGCTAAGTAATATTATATTTGAATATATAGCACAACTTCCTTATATTTTCATCTGCTGATGTGCATCTAGATTACGTGCAAGTCATAGCTTTCGGAAAGAGAATTGTAATAAACATTAGCTTTTAATTCATGTTAGGTGTAATAGAAATGGGAAAACAATAAAACCCAAATGTAGAATGATTCAAATTCTACTCGATTGTTGAATATTATGTAAGTTGAAATACTTCAAAATATGTTTCCTTGGCTGCATGTAACATATGAGGACTCTTTTATATCACTCACCTCTCTCCTTTTCATAAATATAGATCAATTTTCAAATGTTTGTCCAGTTTAATGACAAAATACTAACATAGACATATATATATATAATATATATAAAATAGAGATATGTTTTCATATCATAAACTGTTGATAGCAAGCCTAGATTTTAGAATTATTTCCACCTCCATGCTCCATCTCAACAGGAAAGAGCCAAAGTTGTTGCTGACTTAATCACTCCAAGAGCTGGGAAACCTGAAAAAGAAACGGAACCTGCACTGAGATTTTCTGTCATATTTAAGATCGAGCTCTAAGTCCAAGACTTGTTTTCCTTTATTGTACTAAGCAGTCCCTTCTTAAGATTGAAAAGCCTGGAAATCGAGAGAGAGAGGTAGGAGATTGTAGACCTCCTCATGTTCAAAAGGAATTTTAATCAGAGAAGCTAGAAAAGACAGAAACTAAGGAAAACAATCAAGTGATAGACAATAATAATGATTTAGCCACTAATCAAACTCAAGGGTCTTTAGTCCCTCCTCAAGGGCCAGCGTGGAGAAGGAAATGGCAACCCACTCCAGTGTTCTGCCTGGAGAATCCCAGGGATGGGGGAGCCTGGTGGGCTGCCATCTTTGGGATCTCACAGAGTCGGACACGACTGAAGCGAATTAGCAGCAGCAGCAGCAAGGACCATCGCTGACATTCGGAGCAATATCCTGTGAACAATTTTAGAGATGCTAAAGCCCAAACCAGGCTGAAATGTAAGTGCATAGTTGGAACTAGACGGTCAATGATGTGGACTCCCAATATCCTCACTAATAGGCCATTAGTAGAATGTCCCAATATTGATCACAGACCCCATGTTCCACCCTCACTCAGCCATTAAAATAGTCCCCCTGAAAGTATTTGGGGATTTGTGTCTTTGAAGCACCAGCTGCTAAGACACCTTGCTTCATCCTACAATAAGCACTTCCCCCCCCCCCCCCACATTGAAACCCACAGTCAATTCATAAATTTGTTTGCACAGAAGCAAGTAGACCAAGTCTGCTAGGGTAACAGTACTGAATATTAAGAATGTGTGCATAGAAGGATGATAAATCACTTTTATTTCAGAAATAAAGTAGATTTATTGATGTGAGTTTTCGATAACCCTGTATGCGAGATAGCAAAAGAGACACAGATGTATAGAACAGTCTTTTGCACTCTGTGGGAGAGTGAGAGGGTGGGATGTTTTGGGAAAATGGCATTGAAACATGTATAATATCATATATGAAATGGGTCTCCAGCCCAGGTTCAATGCATGATACTGGATGCTTGGGGCTGGTGCACTGGGACGACCCAGAGGGATGGTACGGGTTGGCAGAAGGGAAGGGGTTCAGGAAAGGGAACGTGTGTACACCTGTGGTGGACATATGTTAATGTACGGCAAAATCATTACAATAATGTAAAGTAATTACCCTACAATTAAAATAATAAATTTATTTTTTTTTAAAAAAGGAAATCTTCTAAAAAAGCTCCACACCTACATTGAAACCAAGCACGACCAAGAGCCAACAAGTTCCACAGGAAGACATACCATGCCAATTCTCCAGCAACACAGGAACAGAACCTGGAGCTTCAATACACAGGTTGCCCAAACAGCAAACCCATAGACATCTCAAACCTCACTACTGGACACTTCATTGCCCTCCAGAGAGAAGAGATGCAGCTCCACCCACCGGAACACTGACACAAGCTTCCCTAACCAGGAAACCTGACAAGCCCCTCGTCCACCCCCAGCCACAGGGAGGAACCTCCACAATAAAGAGGAACCACAAACTGCCAGAAAGAGAAAGACCATCCCAAACACAGGACCCCCCCCGACCCCCCCGCCAAAAAAAGGCCAAATTGACTAATGAGATTTTTGCATGCTTCATGGTTTTGGTTACTATTTCTGCCAGCAGTCTGTATTTTAAGTTGATGCTGAAGTAAACACTTGGTTGAACATTACTCTTCAGTTGCTAGGAGACCAGTGACTTTGTCATGTCACAACTAACCTTCGATTGCTAGGAGACCAGTGATTTTGTGATGTCACAGCTGTTTGACTGGGGGGATCTCTGTGATTGTCCAGAGAGTTTCTCTCTGTAGGCCAGCCAAACATCATTTGAAGTTGCATTGTGTAAAAGCAGACAAATGAGAACATTATCTGAAGAAAGATTTCCCTGAGATGGCACATATTTCTTCAGAAATTCAAGATGGACCTCCTAAAGGTGAGTCCACTGGTTCAGAAACCTCCATTCGATCTTACTGGTATGATTATACAACTGGGGACTCAGTTTTGAGATCTATGATTGAAGAATATGCTTTTCAGGCTTTGGCTGAGGATCTGGTGATCAAAAGGCCACACTACACATATTCTGTCTCTGAAACAGATGATGTGAATGATTTTCTTTTACTCACATTTCCACAAAAACTTTGGAATATAGTGGAAAGTGATCAGTTTGAGTCTATTTGGTGGGATGAGACAGGCACATGTAGAGTGATCAATGAAGAACTCTTCAGGAAAGAAGTCTTGGAAAGAAAGGAGCCTTTCAGGAAATTTGAAACCAAGAGCATGAAGAGGTTAATTCGACAGCTTAATCTTTATGGAGTTAACAAAAACCGACAAACTGTTCAAAGATCGGCTGCACTACCAGTCTTTCTGGAAGAAGAAAACAACATCTCTCTTTTGAGAAAGGTATTCCAAAATTTTCACTTTTTGGCAATGGGTCAGATTCAATCATGTGACCTAGAAAGCATGTTCATCTATGTGGCTAAAACGGAGTTTAAACTTGAGATAACAAATTATTGAAAAAGTTGTATCTTTTTGAAGTTGAGAACAGCTGCAGGTTAGAATATTGGATGTTCAACAAACCTTCCTAGTGACTTGAAACCAGATACAAGTTCTGAAGCTACTTAAAGTGGTATTTAGTGTATATATACAACATATTTGTAGTTGAGCATATACCTTCTAACATGTTACCTGTTAAAACTACCAACAGAGGTATTTTCTTTGATGTTATTTCATTGCTTCCATTAAAGGAAACTTATAGTGATATGAAGGAATGAAATTAGTAAAGAATGAAAAATGAATATAATGGAGAAGTGGAGAAAAGGGAACCCTCCTACACTGTTGGTGGGAATGCAAACTAGTACAGCCACTATGGAGAACAGTGTGGAGATTCCTTAAGAAATTGCCAATAGAACTACCTTATGACCTAGCAATCCCACTGCTGGGCATCCGCACTGAGGAAACCAGAATTGAAATAGACACATGTACCCCAATGTTCATCGCAGCTCTGTTTATAATAGCCAGGACATGGAAACAACCTAGATGTCCATCAGCAGATGAATGGATAAGAAAGCTGTGGTACATATACACAATGGAGTATTACTAGCCGTTAAAAAGAATTCATTTGAGTCAGTTCTGATGAGATGGATGAAACTGGAGCCAATTTTACAGAGTGAAGTAAGCCAGAAAGAAAAACACCAATACAGTATACTAACACATATATATGGAATTTAGGAAGATGGCAATGACGACCCTGTATGCAAGACAGGAAAAAAGACACAGATGTGTATAACGGACTTTTGGACTCAGAGGGAGAGGGCGAGGGTGGGATGATTTGGGAGAATGGGAATTCTAACATGTATACTATCATGTAAGAATTGAATCACCAGTCCATGTCTGACGTATGGTGCAGCATGCTTGGGGCTGGTGCATGGGGATGACCCAGAGAGATGTTGAGGGGAGGGAGGTGGGAGGGGGGGTCATGTTTGGGAACGCATGTAAGAATTAAAGATATTAACATTTAAAAAAAAAAACACTGGGTGGGGGAAATAACATGAGTTGAGGAAAATAAAGAAAAGGTATTTAAAAAAAAAAAAGAAAAGAAATATTGTAACAAAACCAAAACTTTATTCTCCCATATGACTACCAGGAGACTTCCAGCAGAACAGAGCATTTAAAAAACACTCTGTAAAGGGCCAAAAAAGAAATATGTTAGGCTTTGCGAATATGACCATTGGCAATTAATTAAGTTTTCAGGCATAGAGGATAACCAAAGAAGCTGGCAAGTCCCTCTTCCACCTTTAAGGACTCCGAAAACTGAATTACACACAATTTTCACGTCAGAAAAGAAAAGTCTTTTCGGTTTTCCTCAGCCATTAAAAGTGTAAAGCTCTAAAATTAAAAAGAAGAAGAAGAAGAAAAAGTAAAGCTCATTCTCAGCTCACAATAGACAGTGCAAAAACAGGGGCAGGCTGCCCTGCCTTGATTGAAATGGAATTCCAAGAGGAGGGGCGCCAAGATCCACTGTACAGTCAAGTTCCTTAAGCAAAGAACTGGCTTAAGGGAGGTCACCCCTGAGGGCTGTGAGTGCCGGACACCATCACTGGACTCCCCTGGTAGACTCGGAGGCCGTTCTCAGCCCTGAGCTCTGGCGACTGTGCCATCTGTTTTTTCTTTCTTCGCATTTGGTGAGCTGAGCAACCTTGACCCAAGATCCTTGACATTCAGATTCAGCCTGACCAAGCCTACAGCGGCTGCTTTTATGGGGGGAGGGGGTGTGGGGCGGGCTCATCGCGCGCGCATGCGCCCAACTCGGCCTCGCGGCCAATCCGATGGCAGGTGCCGACACCTGGCAGCCAATCATCGGAGGCAGCCCGCACGCCTGTAGGGGGAGCTGAGGCGGCGCCCCAGACCTGAGGAGGCCTCGTCCCCGCAGGCTCGACTCCTCGGGGTTAATCTTGGAACTGCCTAGGGCAGGTGAGCTGCCAGCAGTTCTGTCTCCTCCCTCAATGGGGACCGGTAAGGACTGGAGCGTGGTTCAGCCAAAGCAGTGCCTGACGGCTAAAGGGAGGGTTTCTCGGGTTGCCACTCGCACGAGGCCTTGCTCGGCGGGGCGGCTGGTGAGGGCGGTGAGAGCTTGCGGCAGGACCACAGGCTTCAGGCTCCTTTCGCCCTCTCCCCTCTCTAGTCTGGGCGGGCTCTGCTCTCCAGCAGCTTTCCTGCCCAGGGGCGGGACAAGCCAGCTCGCGGAAAGGGCCTCTTAGGCCCCTGGCCCCTGGCACCACCCCCAGCTCTCCTGTGGAACCTAATGTATTTAAACACAGACGCACAAATCTTCACGGCCCAACCCGTTTCTGTACCCAGGCACAGTCAGGCAGGAGCAGAAAAAAAGAAAAACAAAAACCAAAAAAAACATCTATCTAGCAGCCTCTTCACTGCCCTGGTGCTTTAGTCGTTTTCCTGTTTCCTCTGCCTCTCCTCAGACTCCAGGGCTGCCCCGTCCCTGGGGGCCCCGAGATTCAGGCCTTTGGTTCTGGAAGTTGGCAGATGAGGTATTTGTTTGTTTGTTACTGAGAGAAGGGAGGTGGGAGGAAGAAGCTCAGGGCAAAGGAGTTCAATCACTTGGTCTGGTTGAGTGTGAGACGCCTGGTCAGCATCCGTAGGGTAGGACCAGGTAGGGCCTGGGGGGATAGAATGTTCCCAGAACAGGGGACTCACCCTGGCCGTTTCCTCTGCTTGTCCCCAGGATGTGACCGTGTGCTGCCTGGGAGGTCTCAAGCGCTCAGGAGTTCAGTGGGCCCCTGAGGTAAGGTGACACACATCTTTACAACAGGGACAAAGGTGTGGCTTTCTTACTTTGCATTTTTCTCCTTTCATTCGTCGGCTGACACGTTGCTGTTGAGAGAGAGTATTCCTGATTGGGGATTACGTGACCCTGATTGCGGGTGCTGACTTCAGGGCCATCATGGTTTCAGGTTTGCAGCTTTCTGAGTGGCAAGCTTAAAAACAGGCATGGTGACTTGCTTTCGCCTGCCTTCTTGAAAGAAAAAAAGTAAGAACACCATGGGTCTTAAGCTGTGTAGAGCTGACTCCTACCACTTGGTGAGGCTAAAATGGGGCAATGCACATATCCTAAGGTTTTAGCTGGCAAAGCAAAGCAATGCAGGTGTGGGGGTTCCCTGGTGGCCTGCTGATTAGGATTCTGGGCTTTCACTACAGTGGTCTGGATTCAATCTCTGGTCAGGGTACTGGGACCCCACAAGCCAAACAGCATGGCCAAATGAATGAATGAATCCAGTGGTACATTCAGAGAAAATATCCTGTGATTTAACATGTTCACGTGAGATTGCTTGCTCATTTCTGTACCCTTAAGGGCTTTTCTTCATTAAGTAAGTCAGCTCCACTGGATGGGGGTGAGGCACCATCTGAGTTCATTTCATGCGAGTAAACAAGATCATAGGAAGCTCTATGCCCAGCCACTTGTGCTTACAGCTGTGTTGTATACTTATCTTGCTGGTACAGCTTTGACTTCACAGCATGTTTTGTTTTGGTCACAACATGTGGCTTCATAGGACATTAGTTCCCCAGCCAGGGATCGAACACAGGATCCTGGCAGTGAGAGGGCTGAGTCCTAACCAAACCACTGGGCTGCTAGGCAACTCCTGTGTTTCGGTGCTTTGGATTGGGTGAGTGTGTGTGTGTGTGTGTCTGTGTGTGTGTGTTTTGATTTTTGCTATATTTATAGGAGAATAGTTCTGTGTGTAAGTATGATGTGAATGGTATTAAAACTTGAAATGTTTGTGTTGTACCTATGATCTCAAAATGGAATAGTTTGAAAGAACTTACCACTTGTTATCTCTTGACTTAGGATCTCCCCTGAGGTAGTTAGTAGTCAAGCTTTTGTCTGGCTTGGCAACCTCTGAAGACTTAGCTTGTTGAATCTAAGCTCTCTCACTTGTCTGTACTCTTGAAGCCTCAGTTCCTCCTTCTGTGGGCCTCTCCAAGGGGCTTCTCTTGTGGAGGCTGCTGTCTTTTCTCAGAATGAGTGATTCAGGAAAGCGCTTGCACCCATGATAAAGTGCAGAGTCTTTTTTCAGATGTTACACATCTGCACTTGTGTATTTGCTTAGTCTCACAGGTCTACCCTGTGATAGATTGAGAGAGAACTACACAGGGGTGGGAATATTAGGAGATTGAATTCACTTGAAGGCTGGTTACCATACCCATTAATCCACTATGCCAGCCTTTTTTTTATATGATCTCAGCTCTGTCAATGTGAGCAAATTATTTGGCTTGTGTACCCTTCTTGTGTGCTGCTACTGCTGCTAAGCCACTTCAGTCGTGTCCGACTCTGCAGTCTCATGGACAGCCACACACAAGGCTCTCCCTTATCTGGGATTCTCCAGGCAAGAACGCTGGAGTGGGTTGCCATTTCCTTCTCCAGTGCATGAGAGTGAAGTCGCTCAGTCGTGTCCGACCCTTCGAAACCACATGGACTGCGGCCTACCAGGCTCCTCCGTCTGTGGGATATTCCAGGCAAGAGTACTGGTTTGGGTTTCCATTGCCTTCTCCAGCTTGTGTGCTCTCTGGCCTGATGTACTCAATTTTGATCTACTCAGTTCTAGACCTACTCATTTCTTGAAGTTCTAGCAAGTCTCCTCTTTGCCCTGGATTAAGGTTTCTGTTTCTCTGGATGGTTCCCATCAGCAAACTGACTGAGTATAATGTGACCTGTCGTTACAAATCCATCTTTTGGTGACACATCCTGCTTCTGCTGCTTTTATTTCATATTTGCTTGTTACAGACCTCTGCAGAGTTGTTCCTAGACTTTGTTATCTCGAGTTCTCTCATTTTCCTATAAAGCCACTCTTGTCAAGGCCACAGGTGAATTTCAAATATTCAAATGTCTGCCTGCAAGGTAGGAGACCTGGCATCAATTCCTGGGTGGGGAAGATCGCCTTGAGAAGGAAATGGTAATCCACTCCAGCACTCTTGCCTGGAAAACCCATGAACGGAGGAGCCTGGTAGGCTACAGTCCATGGGATTGCAAAGAGTTGGAAATGTCTATTCAAATTCTTTTCCTGGTTGTTAAATGCTTTTCTGTTTTTAATTGTTGTAGAAAACATCTAAGTTAAATTTTTACCATTTTACCCATTTTTGCATGCTAAGTATTTTGCACACTTTCATCAGCCTTTTGGAGAAAGAAATGGCAACCCACTGCAAATCTGATGGAGAAGGGAACGTGGTGAACTTTAGTCCCTGGGGATGCAAAGTTGGGCACAACTGAGTGACTAAGACATATACACACACATAGTCACAGTGTTGATTTGTTGTTGTTGTCATTGTTTTAGCTGTGTTGTGCAGCTTGAATGACAGTTCCCAGGCCCCTGATAGGACACTGTGGAGTCCTAACCTCTGAACTACCAGGGAATTCCTTATCACATTGTTATGATGCAGATCTCTACACCTTTACAGCTTGCAAAATCGAAACTCTGTACCCATCACCTGTCCCATTAAACAAACTGCACTCCTCTTTTCTTGCCCGTTGACCTAGACCATGGACTCCATCATTCTTTTTTGTTTCCTTTCTATTGCTTGACTGTGTTAGCTATTTCATGCAAGTAGAAACTTACAGTATTTGTCTTTTTGTACGACTGGCTTATTGCATTTGGCTTGATGTCTGAAATGATCATGCATGCTGTAGCATGTGACAGAATTTTCTCTATATGGCTAAATAATATTTCATTGTGTGTATATATCACATTTGATGGACATTTCGATGCTTCCACCTCTTAGTTGTTGTGCTTCGTGCTGCTGTGAGCACGGCTCTGCAGATATCCCAAGACCCCATGTTAACTTCTTTTGAATTTATATCCTGAAGTGGAATTGCTGAATCATGTGTCAGCCCTAGTTCTTTAATTTTTCGAGGAGCCTTTAAACTGTTTTCTGTAGCAGTATGCACCATTTTAAAATCTATCCGTAACACACAAGGATCCAGTTTCTGTACGTGCTTGCCAACAGTTGCCCTTTCCTTTCCTTCATATGTAAACACACACATATGCACACACAATTTCTTTCATACCCTTTTCCATGATTGTTTATCTCAAATTATGAATATAGTTCCTTGTGCTATACAGTACGCTCTTGTTTGTCTATTGTATATATTATGCTTTGCATCTGCTAATCACCAGCTCCCAATCTGTGCCTGCCGTATCTTTCCCTCTTGGGAATCACATAGTCTGCTCTCTATGTCTGTGAGTCTGTTTCTCTTTCATAGATCAGCTTATTTGTGGCATATTTTAGAGTCCATGTAAGTGATACCATACGATATTTGTCTTTCTCTCTCTTTTTTTTTAATTTTTATTTTTACTATGTTTTATTTTACAACACTGTGTTGGTTTTGCCATACATTGACATGAATCCGCCACAGGTGTACATGAGTTCCCAATCCTCACCCCCCTCCCACCGCCCACCCCATATCATGTCTCTGGATCATCCCTGTGCACCAGCGCCAAGCATCCTGTATCCTGCATCGAACATAGACTGGCGACTACCTTACATGATAGTGTACATATTTCAGTGCCATTCTCCTGTATTATCCCACCCTCTCCCGCTCCCTCAGAGTCCAAAAATCTGTTCTATACATCTGTGTCTCTTCTGCTGTCTCTCATACAGGGTTATCATTACCATCTTTCTAAATTCCATATATATGTGTTAGTATACTGTGTTGGTGTTTTTTCTCTGGCTCACTTCACTGTGTATAATCGGCTCCAGTTTCATCCATCTCATTAGAATTTATTCCTATAAAGTCTGCAAGCAATAATGCTGGAGAGGGTGTGGAGAAAAGGGAACCCTCTTACACTGTTGGTGGGAATGCAATCTAGTACAGCCACTATGGAGAACACTGTTTATAATAGCCAGGACATGGAACAACCTAGATGTCCATCAACAGATAAATGGATCAGAAAGCTGTGGTACATATACCCAGTGGAGTATTACTCAGCCATTCAAAAGAATATATTGTCTTTCTCTTTCTGACTTCCTAAGTATTCTTTTGAATGCTAGTGTAGATTCAAGTATTTATTAACACCATTTGTTGCTACTGTATAAAATGTGGTTGACTTTTAAAATATTTGTCTTCTATTCTGCAAGCTTTATATTAATTCTAATACTTGTGTTTCTTCAACATTTTCTATACTAAATTATCTTCTGTCTAATATACTTTGACTGCTTCCTTTCCATTCTGAAGGCTGTTTTTTGTTTTTTATTGTTTTTTTTTTTTTTTTTGAAACTACAGCAACAATTCTCTTTTGTTACCTGATTGCTCTGGTTATAGAACTGCCAGTATAATGTTGAGCCAAAGTGTGTAATAGACTTCCGTGTGTTGTTCCCAGTCTTAGAGGGAAAGCTTTCAGTTTTTCATTCTTTAGTATGATGTTAGCTGTGGGTCATTTTACAGGTGCCCTTTGATTGAGAAAGTTCTCTTCTGTTCTTAATTATTAAGTGTTCTTTTAACCCCGGTTATGAAAAGGTGCTAGATTCAGGGAAATGCCTTTTCTTCAGGCAGATGTGTTATTTGATTTATTGTTTTAAAATGGCATAATGTTGATTGACTTTCCTATAATGAACCAACTTTGCATACCTCCCTAAATCGCATGTGATCATAGTGTACAGTCTTTTTTATATGCTGTTGGATTTTGTTTGCCAGTATTTTGTTGAGGACTCTTTCACCTGTATCCATAAGGGATATCAGGTGTGTGTGTGTTTGTGGTATGTGTGTGTGTGTGTGTGTGTGTGTGTGTGTGATGTCTCTGTCTGATATTGGTATGAGAGAAAGACTGGCATCATTTTGCCTGCTATGTGGGGAAGAGACGTGTGGCATAAAGATGAAGCATTGTTGGATTGAAGTTTAGCCAGGATTAGAGGGAGAAATTTAGGATATATCTGTGTGGAATTGGGGTGAGATTATCAGAGAGCTCATTCTCAGTTTCCTAGGCCTGAATTAAGTGCTTGACATTGAATTATGCTGTTTGTTAACTAGGAATATATAGATTATACTTTGAATTTGCTACCTATTTTGTTTGTTAACATTTATGAAATTAGAATTTATGGATCAGTTGTAATGTGCATTTAAGATCCATTTTCTTCCATTTTTACTACAAAACAAGATGCCATTGAATAGCTGATGCCTTTTAAAAAAGCTGTTAACCTTAAGTCTAAGAAATAAGCATGTTTGTCTTTAAGATACAGAAACACATTTAAAAGTTACAAATTTGCCCAAGAAGAGGCAACTGGTGTGTGGTTAAGTTAGAATTCCAACTTAATCTCCTATGACTCCAAAGTCCATGCTTCGAAACGCTGTAGAACAATGCTTTTGTAAAAATACTCTCCTTTACATTTGATTTCACGTAATGATCAGTGTGGTGTTTTTTTTTTTTTCCCCCTCTTTATTTTTTTAAGTAGAAGAGGTTAAAGTGAACATGCGACAAAGCAATGATTCTAGAGCCATGTAGACTTGTAGTCGTAGTTTTTTCAGCTGTCATTGAGTCTGGTTGACACTCAGTGTCTTTGTCTGTAAGATAAGGGTGTGTATAAGTACTCTAGAGTTTTGGAGATAATCAAATAGCCCATTTTTCTGTACTTAACTAATCTGTAGTATGTTTATACTTAGGTGGCAGTTTGTATAAAGGAAGTACTGGGACTTGTGACCGCACCCTCTAAGAATAAGAAAGTATTAAAAATATGGAACTCCCACGTATGTTACGTGAAGAAGAACAAGAGCCAGAAGTACGGAAAAGGGAGGGAGAGACCAAAGAAGTAGATGATGATGATGATGATGATGAAGTGATCTTGGTTGGAGTGGAACATGGAAATGAAGATGCTGACGTGATCTTTGTTGGGATGAGCTCAGCTTCAAAACCAGTCGTTTCAAACATACTGAACAGAGATACCCCAGGTTCTTATTCAAGGAGAAAAAGGTATGGTCACTTCAGGAAAGGTAACGCTCACAGATTACAGCCTGTTAGTCATGTGACTCCTACATCAGAAGCAAAGACTGTCTTGCCAGTGTCTGACTCTGACTCAAGATCAACAGGTAGTCCTATTATTATTGAACCTCCGTCTCAAGCTGATTATAAAAATCTTTCACCACAAATAGTGCCTGATTGCTTTTCGAAGGAGTTATGTTCTTCTTTGATTACCTTCACAAGGTCATTGCAGCATCCAGTAGAAACAGCAGTTTCTGCAGGAGATATGAATAAAAGTCCTCATGTATCAAAGCGAGTTTCCCCTTGTGAAACAAATCGCAGAAATCCCAGAAGGCCTAAACTCAGTGATGGCATTGTAGGGGAACATTCTTTAGGTTTTTCCCCGTCAGGTTTTTTTCATACAGAGACCACTCAGCAAAGCACACCAGACCGTGTCCATACCTCACTAAGCCATGTTCAGAATGGAGAACCTTGTCCAACACCTTTTCCAAAGGACAGTGTTCATTGCAAGCCTGTAAGACCTTTAGGGGAAAGTGGACGGACAAAAACTGATTTTCCAAGTTTGGCAAGTCCAAACAAAATTGGTGATCCCACAGAAGGAAATCTGATTGTGTTACTTCGTGACTTCTACTATGGCGAGCATGGAGGAGTTGGGCCGCCAGAACCGAAGACCCACACGGCGTTTAAATGCCTCAGCTGCTTGAAAGTTCTAAAAAATGTCAAGTTTATGAATCACGTGAAGCACCATTTGGAACTTGAGAGGCAGAGAGGTGACAGCTGGAAAACCCACACCACCTGCCAGCACTGGCTCCGCCAGTTTCCTACTTCTTTCCAGCTGCAGTGTCACATTGAAAGTGTCCACACGGCCCAGGAGCCCTCCGCAGTCTGTCACATCTGTGAGTTGTCCTTTGAGACAGATCAGGTTCTCTTAGAGCACATGAAAGACAATCATAAGCCTGGTGAAATGCCCTACGTATGCCAGGTTTGCAGTTACAGATCATCATTTTTTGCAGATGTGGATGCACATTTCAGAGCATACCATGGTAACACCAAGAATTTACTTTGCCCGTTTTGTCTCAAAATTTTTCAAACTGCAACAGCATACAGACGTCATCATCGAGGGCACTGGGAAAAGAGTTTTCACCAGTGTTGCAAATGTCGGCTACAGTTTTTAACTTCCAAAGAGGAGAGGGAGCACAAGACCCAGTGTCATCAAATGTTTAAGAAGCCTAAGCAGCTAGAAGGATTGTCTCCTGAAACAAAAATTGTTATTCAGGTATCACTGGAACCCCTTCAGCCAGGATTGGTGGAAGTTGCATCCATTACTGTGAACACATCTGATTTTGAATCATCACCCCCCAAATCTAAAAGGAGGAGGCCAAAAAAAGAAAAATAATAGTTAATTCTGCCTTCAGTAAGTCTGAAGCAAGTATTTCAGTCAAAGTTAAAAATCCCATTAAAAACCAAAAGATCAACTTATAGCATTATTCAATAATATCAAATATAGGAAAACCGATGGGTAATTTATGTGATTTTGTTTTAAATAGAGGAAGTACAGTTTTGTGTGATCTTCATATTGAGCTGCTATTTAAAAATCTATGATCTGTTTTTCGTGTAATTGTCTTAACATGTAAAAAGGATGTGTGCATGTGTGTGTGAGAGAGAGAGAATGAGAGAAGTGGAGAAAGGAAAAGTAAGAACCTATTTTGGTATTTGATGTTACTTGTAAGTTCGAAAGCTCTCCTATACATATAATCTGTAGAGTGTTTTAGCAACGTAATTTTGAAGTGTTTTCATGCCTTGCAGATCTCAGTATCAGCTATATAGCCAGACTTGAATGTCACTCTCTGAAGTGCCTCTTGGGCTGATCTAAGATAACCTGGCTCTGAAAGCGTGCAGTGGAGGTTGATGGAGAAGCTACGATGTGAGTTTGGACCAGACACGGGATTTAATCAGTGAAGAGCTGTGCCTTCGTGTCCCAGCTGAGGAAGAGGCATACATTCACTGCAGGCACAGAGCCAAGGGAGAAGGAACACTGTCTCATAGTGCTTTCACCTAGCCCAGGGACATCTCCAGGAAGCCAGCCGTTAAAATGCCTGTGTTTGGTGAGAGACCCTGGCAAGCATGAAGCAGGCCCTGTGTAGCACTGACTGCAGTTGGAGAAGCAGAGATCGTTAATGAGACCTGGTGCCTGTGGACCTCCTGTTGAGTGATCAAAAGGGGAATTTGATTCATTCTGTCCCCTTTCCCATTTGGCTGGCCTGTAGTCACAGTGAGGTCGGCATATCTGTGTCAGACACAGTAGCAAAGCAAGTTACAATTCCCAAAGGAAAAAGAGCCTTGACGTCCACTTTGATTTGCGCTGGACCCATAGTTGTAGCTGAAAAGGATCAAACAGAGGAAATCTGTTCAGCTTTTGAATTGGGCTAAATTGAGTTCTCTTACCCTTAAGCTACAGTGGAGTTGTCCAAGAATCGTAAATATAGTGGATAAAAATAGTCCAGGGTGATTAAAGCCTTTTTGGAACTCTTGCTCCCATTTTCCAGTTACATGTGTCTTACCCGAGTTGACCATGTGAAGATTTCGGTTCTGTATCTTATCTTGCCTTGGACACAAATGTAGTACAGTTAACAGCTAATTCTTTGCGTGTTTAATTTCCCATTGTATCAAACTGATTGAGTTTCCGTCTTTCTTGACACAGTCTGATGTGCAAGAATTGTCTCATGTATTTCAGTAATTATCAGGTCATAGAGTTACCCTTCCTCTAATGTATCCAACCATCTAATCTGTGATTATACTTGTGGAAACCTTCTTTCTTGCGGTCTCCAAGGGCTCTTTCACAGACCTGTGGGGTACCCTCTAAGTATCGGTTCCTGAACATCAGCACACTTGGCTGCCTCTGTAGGTTCTTGGAGTTGAGTCTCCTCCTGCAGTTGAATGTCACCCCTTCTCCACTTCTGGCACGGATACCTAGCAATCTCTGTGCACCATTCCAGGAAGCTGGGATCCTGTCTGTAGACCTATGCCAGGAGCAACTCTCCGTTTCCTCTTCCTTTCTCCTCCTCTTTGTCTCTCGCCACTCTCCCCAGGCCTCAGTTTCTTTAAGTCCTCTAAGCTTTCACAAAATGCTGGAAAGAGATCATCACCAAGCGGTTAGCATCCTTCTCAGACCTGAAGAGGAAGGACTACAGATGATGAAGCTGTAGTGAATCTGTTGTCTCCATTTTAGGTAATTTCATGAGTGTAAATTCAAATTCAAATAAATTGTGTTTATTTACTCAGAGCCTGATTGATTTATTTGCACTTTGAATTCTTTACTAGGCCTTTCTCGTTAGTTTATTTGGGCCAAAGCACTTTGCTAAGTGTCAGCTGAAACCACTTTTAGTTGTGTAAAGAGTGTGTGTGTGTTCTGGTCTCAGGTGAAAACTCTCTGTATAAATAAATATGCAAACTATTGCATTTGTATCTCCTTTCTTCGATTTCTATAGTAAAAAATACGAAATGTTTTAGTTACGTGCTTTTATTGTTGCTTAGTATTATCAACACTGTTGCTGTTAGTTGCTGTGAAGTATGCTCCTAAGGAATACAAGTTGTATTTATTGCCAAATTAAAAGGTTCCCGCAATATGGTCCCTGACTGCTTCCTCTCTTCCATTCTCTGTCTTCTACTCTACTTTTTTCCCCACTAATGTACTCTTTTTGACAACACTGGCCTTGGTTTTCCCCCATCAAATTCCATTTCTTCCCGATCCCAAGACTGCAAGTGCTGTTCTTCTGGAAATGCTCTTCCCGCAGGCGTGCATGGCTTGCTACCTCCCTTGTTTGAGCTTCACCAATGCTGTTCAAATAACACAATCAAATCTCCAACCCCCTCCCTTTCCTCCTCCTCCTTAAAGGCACTAAGTCTCTATCCTCTTCTTCCCTCTCCAGCCTAAATTTCCTAACTTTTCACAAAAAAAGAAAAAGAAAAAAGGAAAAAAGAAGAGATAATAACATCAGGGCTTTGCTTCTTAGAATTAACATGAGTCAGTTTCTGTGCCTGCAAATCAAAGATAGTTAATAGTGAGTTGAGTTCTTTCAGGAGCTTCCTCTGTTTTTCTTTTGATACCTCTATATTTTGTTCACACAATGACACTTTGTTTTCTTTACAAGTATATTGAAGATGTGTCAAGATTACTATTTTGTTACTGCCCTTTGTGAATTCCCTTGTCTGCCTTGCTTGTTCTTTCAGGGAAAATTTATTATTTTATTAATGTCATCTTAAAAGACTGGAAACTTCCCAAATCAGCAAGTTTTGTCCCCTGTTTTAATAATCTTTATCTTAAACATTAAAAAAAAAAATTCCCTTCATGTTTTACTACAGGCAGCAAGAAGAAACCAGGAGGCACTTTTGGCTGTTTGGATGGAAATCCTCTTAGATAACTCAATTAAGTACCGTTTGTTCTCCCAGCTCATTAGGTGCATTTTCTACTTTTCATAATACTGCAGATGTAGTCGACTTTCGTCTTCACAATCCCCAGACTCTTTCCTCCTGCCTCTCCTTTCTGCCAAGCATCCTAGGTGCACGACTGTGATTCTACTTAGAACGTGTTTTCTTAGTGAGCAAACGGGGAGCGATTCCCTGGCTTCAGTGCTTCTGCTGGCCAGAGACTCTGTACCGTTCCCTAAGAACTTCATGGTTTCGCTGTCCAACTTCTATCACCTGGCTAGGTCAGTTGCAGTAGTTCATACTCACAAGTGAACTAGCAGGGATTACTACACGCACATGTGCAGAAACATACATGTGTACACAGTAACATCGCTGAGGGGAAACCTGTCCATATGCAGAAGTAAAGCTTTCTTTTCCAGGAACTTGAGTTTTGGTAGACACTCAAATTTCTGCACGCACATGTGCACAAACATGCACGTGTACTCAGTAACATCCCTGGGAGGAAACTTGTCCATATGCAGAAGTACAAGCTTTCTTTTCCAGGGACATTAGTTTTGGTAAGCACTCAAATTTCTATGTGCACATGTGCACAAATATATGCATGCACACAGTAAGATCGCTGAGAGCAAACTTGTCCATATTCCGAAGTACAAGTTTTCTTTTCCAGGAACATGAATGTTGGTAAGCATCCACATTTCTGTCCTTGTTTTTTCACTTGCTCATCGATTATGTCATGTTACACTTCTAACTCTGTGCCTTATCCTCAAAGGTTCCAAAACCTTGGCATTTGCTATTGATAGGGACTGGCCTGCAGAGCAGCAGGCAGCATTGGAAGTTCTTGCCATGAACAGCTGTATAACATGTGCCTGCCTTCTGCATTCTCCCATCACCTTGGACAGCTTCACAGTACCAGTCACGTTGGCCTGATCCATTGACTGTGCATTCCTTCAGGGGACCAGAAAACAAGGACCTCTGAGCTCAGCTGACTTGAAGAACTGCTTTCTCGGTGTGCACCTGTCTAGGTCATTCCGTGTCAATGTTGTGCCCCTCTTGGTAGCCTACCACCCGTTACAGCCCCCAGCATTCTGAATGAGGCCCCCTGTTCTTCCTATCTGTGGAGCGTTCTGTGTGCACCATCTACCTGTGCCCCGATGTGCTCTCTCCATGTGGCAGGAAAAGGCCAGAAACGCCTGAGCCTCCAAAAGCCCCCGGAGACTGTGACAGGCCTGGTTCTGATCCAAGGTTGTGAAGAAGGTACACATGGATGCAGGGTCTCTTCCGATACCAAGAATGGAACCGGAGGCCATCAAAGTAAGGTGGCATCCCTACACGTCTTCCTTTCTGTTTAACACTACCCATGCACATGGGAGTCCCCCAACAGATGATGCCCTGGGGAACCTGCAGGTTCTGGGCCCAGAGCTAATGCCTCCATTGGACAGAAAGCAGCGTTACTATCTCAAATGGACCAAGAGGGCTTGAACCACCCATGCCTCAGTGATTTGCTAAATGCCAAGGCTCTCTTTCAGTTGCTCTCATTAGGCCCAGGTAGGACTCCCTACAGTCACGCATCCCTGCTTCCCTACACAGCACCCGTGCCAAGGAAGCCAGTGCGCGGTTGGGCCCAGGGATATCCAAGACGGTCACCTGGAAGGCAGCGTCCCTCTGTGTCACCTGGGTGCAGATCCCCTACAACGCAATCAGAGATTCTGCTCCAGCAAGAATACCAGAATCCTCCTTCAGGTGCAGACGTGCACCTTTGACACTCAGGCCCCCAAGCCAGGGGCAAGACCCCAAAGAAAAGGAGGAATTCATATCAGAACTTTCAGCACAGACCATGGGGTATCTTTGGCAGGACCGCTACTGCCTAGAGTCTGGACCCTGAAAACCAGCAGGCCCTGAACTGCCCCAGGGGCTTCTCTGTCTCCACTCCCCTGAGGTCCCTTAGGACATGCAGTTTACCCACCGCCCTTGTCTTTTCTCTGTTCCCTCCCTCACAGGCATATCCCGGATAGGGTCACACAGGGAAACCCACTTGCACATTTCTCAGCTTTGGGCACTGCCAGCGAGGCAGGCTGGAAGTGCCTGGAGGCATGCCTTGCTTACAGACCATGTCTCTCCTAGGATGCCTGTGGTTGGCAGATACAGCATACTTTAGTGCATCTCATGTTTTGTGTCATATTGTGCCAGTGTGTGCCACCCTCAGGGAGGGCGTGTGCTGGCTGCTGGGCTGATCTGGGCAGCACTGACCCAGGACCTTCCCAGTTCTCCTTTTCACATGTGTGTGGAACAATCTCCAGTGCAGCAGGCAATCTATGACTCTTTCTCCTTCAGCTCTCTGCCCATCTCGGCAGGACCTTAGCCTCACCATCCCAGATCTTGCCATAGCCACGTCCCTCATTTCCAGAGGCCAGCCCATGGCCCCACACACGGAGGGCTCCACAGGCAGTGGTTTCAAAGCCCCACCCCACGTGATTTGCTCTGTGTGAATCCTTAGACCATGAAACCCTCTTCCTGATCCAAGCACACACAACAACACGGTAGAACTGATGAGCGTGTTTTGTATCTGGTCTAATTGCAGATATCTGGAGCCACAGTCTGGAGTTATCACTGGCCATCCTTTCCTTGTTCCTATCCTGGGCAGGGTCAATGCAGAGATGAGGCGACAGACCACCTTCAGCCTGGTCGCCTCATGACTCCTCTTCTGGTTGCTCAGCACCTCCTCTCCTGCCACCTTCATCTCTGCCTCTGCCCTGGGCCGGACACACACACACACACACACACACACACACAATCACAGCCAGCATAAATAAGCACACGTGTGTATACACACACATGCTCAGCACGGGGACACAAATGCAAACAACGAGCATAGGTGTTTCAGGAGGTGAAGACGACCGAGGCCAGCAATGTCGGGGATGGTGACAGTAGGCACCATGTCCTGCCCTTGGGGCTCCCTGTTCACCTTCTCCACGAACTCTTCCGTATGTTCCCAAGGCAGCCTGAAGCCGCTTCCAGCGCAGCATGTTTGGTGGTTGTGAGACACTGAGTGGTGAATGTGGAAATTCACAGAAGATCCCAAAGTCAGCACACAGGTGCACTGGGACCCCGGAGAGGACAGCTTTTCAATGATAGGCCTTCCCTGGGTAAGGGGCGGGAGTGAAGTGCCCAGGCAATCTCAAACTCAGTGAGCAGCAGGAGGCCAGGGGATGAAAGGACCCACAAAGGATGATTCTGACAAAGATACTTAATACACACTGCCTCTAGAAGTATCACCTGGACTCTGGTGCTGCCACCTCAGCTGATTTGATGGAGACTTGCTTCACTCACGGACACACCAAGTCCCCAAATAAACAGTCTCAGGAGGTCACCTGCTACAAGCACGACCCAAACTCAGGCTCCACAGCCAGTTTGCATGAGTCTGAGCATCCCCATTTGGGAAAGGACAGTGTCCCTGTAGTATCACATGAGTGTCCCTTCAGGGCCCACCTTCAGACCCCATCTCCACACGTTTCTGTCAGTTACTCTCATGGAAGAACCTTCCTGCCCAGGGTACTACTTCAGGCGATCATCCCACACATCTTGGCCGACAATCCGCTGGCAATACGAGCAAGGTGAGCCAGCAGCCAAGAATCCCAAAGTGAATTGCTAACTGTGTTCAGGCCCAAAGCAACCACACCTCAGCAATCCTGTTCGACTCTGAGCAGTTGTGACCTGACAACCAGCTGAGAAAGTTAAGGCTCCTGGTGTCCACGCTGCGGCTGGATGCTCCCCGTTCAAAGTCCCAGAACCAGTGGACAGGAGTGGAACAACGTGCCCTATGCCCTACAGAGAGACGGGAGATGGGTGTGGATCCCACAGGTCGACACTCCACAACCTTGCACACCCACACTCATCACCCCAGGAACCACGTTTCACAAGTGATGTCAAGGTAATTCTACTTAGTGGTCACTGTGTTCAAGAAGTAGGGGGGTCCTGAAAGGAAAATATCAACTTGCAGTGGGACGATGGATGGCTCCGCAACAGCACCTGTCAGGATAGGGAGCAGGGAAAAGGTTCCTGCGCCGCCTCCTCTTCCTGAGCAGCAGACTTCAAAGAGCAGCAGAAAGGATACAGCTACGGCCCAGAAGCAAGGGATGCCCCAGGTGATGGCGATCCTCCAAGCCAAGTCAGGCTTCCTCCTCTGATGGTTCTTGCACATGAACTGGAAGTAGGCCCTGCAGTTCTTCTTATGCTCAGAGCTCAGTTCCACCAGCAGGGCAGCCAGTGCCTGCAGCGCATCTTGCCCTGGAACTCAGTAGTGCTCATGCTCATGGTAAGGTCAGAGAAAGTATGCCTGGCACTTGGGAAGGATGGAAAGGCCCTTGTATCAGGGTGTTCAAAGGGCTGTGGGGTCACCCACTGTGGCTTCTGTGTCTGGGACTGCAACCTGTTCTGTGTCTCAGATCTTCTGAACTCTCACTGGTCACCCCCAGACACTTTATTCCTGCCTCTCCTTTCTGCCAGGCATCCTTGCTGTACTACTGTGATTCCACTCAGAACTTGCTCACTCAGTGAGATAACGGGGATCAGAAAGTATGTCTACATATGTTCTGTGGGTTTGTGTATGTGTGTGTGTCTGCGTGCGCGCTTGTGTGTGTGACTCCCATATCTCAGTTATTTTTGGAATCATTCACCTTTACAACAATAACTGTCAGCTAAGGTGGCTCTCATGTACTGTCTCTGGTCATTTCTGACTCAGAGGCTAATCCTCCTCAGATGCAGGCCTGAAGGAGACACACAGAGTCATGGCTGCGACACTTACAGGTGTGGCCCTGCCCGGACTCTACTCAGCTGTGCCTGTGGAGCCTGCCAATTGCCCAGTACCACACTTCCTTCAGGGTCCACCATTCTGCCCCCTCGCCTCCACCCCTCCTCCTGCTCCTGCCTCTGCACCTCCCCCTCCTCCTGAGCACTGGACCACAACGAGTAGCAGAAAGGATACCACGTTGGCCCAGAAGCCAGGGATGCCCTGGATGTTGGCACTCTTCTGAGCCAAGTCACGCTTCCTCCTCTCATGACTCTTGCACATGAACCAAACGTAGGCCCTGCAGGTTTTCTCAGGCTTAGAGCTAAGTTCCACTTACAAGGTCGCCAGTGCCTGCATCACATCCAGTGCCGGGAGCTCACTCGGGCCTCCAGGCCTTTCCTGGCACTGCTCCTCCAATGTCTTCTCCTCCAGCTCCAGGGAGGACCCCTGTTTCTGTCATTCATCTGGCACAACCTCCACATCCTCAGTGATGTCCTCTGCAAGCAGCTGGAAACCCCGTCTGATCCCTGCCACGACTCCGTCCACCTGGGCCTCGCTGTCCTCTCCTGCCTCCACTCTGAAGAGGGTGGCATCTTCGCCTGGTGTGGCCACTGGTGGCTCCAACGTCCCAGCCATGCACAGCATCACCAGGACAGGCTGTTGCTGGCCAGATGCTAGGGAAGTAGGGAAAAACCCCACCGTTTGCCACGTTGATCTCCATTGTTCACGGACACCAAATGGGAAAGGGGACGGAATGAATCAAATTCCCCTTTTGATCACTCAACAGGAGGTCCTAGTCACCAGGTCTCATTCATGTTCCTCAAAAAGAAAGCTTGTACTTCAGCATATAGACAAGTTTCCTCTCAGCGATGTTACTGTGTACACGCATATTTTTGTGCACATGTGCACGTAGAAATTTTAGTGCTTACCAAAATTCAAGGTCCTGGAAAGAAAGCTTGTACTTCTGCATATGGACAGGTTTCCTCTCAGCGATGTTACTGTGTACACGCATATACTTGTGCACATGTGCACGTAGAAATTTGAGTGCTTACCAAAATTCAATGTCCTGGGAAGGAAAGCTTGTACTTCTGCATATGGACAGGTTTTGTCTCAGCGATGTAACTGTATTCACCCATCTATTTGTGCACATGTGTGTGTAGAAATTTGAGTGCTTACCGAAAATAATGTTCCTGGAAAAGAAAGCTTGTACTTCTGCATATGGCCAGTTTCCTCTCAGGGATGTTACTGAGTACACGTGCATGTTTGTGCACATGTGCGTGCAGAAATTTGAGTGCTTATTAAAATTCAAGTTCCTGGAAAAGAAAGCTTGTACTTCTGCATATGGACAGGTTACCCCTCAGCGATCTTACTGTGTACACGCATATATTTGTGCACATGTGCACATAGAAATTTGAGTGCTTACCAAAATTAATGTTCCTGAAAAGAAAGCTTGTACTTCTGCATATGGGCAAGTTTCCTCTCAGGGATGTTACTGAGTACACGTGCATGTTTGTGCACATGTGCGTGCAGAAATTTGAGTGCTTACCAAAATTTATGTTCCTGGAAAAGCAAGCTTGTACTTCTGCATATGGACAGGTTTCCTCTCAGCGATATAACTGTATTCACCAATATATTTGTGCACATGTGTGTGTAGAAATTTGAGCGCTTACCAAAATTCACATTCCTGGAAAAGAAAGCTGTACTTCTGCATATGGACAGGTTTCCCCTCAGCGATGTTACTGTGTACACATGTATGTTTCTGCACATGTGCGTGTAGAAATCCCTGCCAGTTCGCTTGTGAGTATGA
Source organism: Ovis aries (assembly GCF_016772045.2). NCBI lineage: Eukaryota > Metazoa > Chordata > Mammalia > Artiodactyla > Bovidae > Ovis > Ovis aries. Next base: position 21,247,626 of record NC_082741.1, on the reverse strand, counting down.
GCTACTGCAACTGACCTAGCCAGGTGATAGAAGTTGGACAGCGAAACCATGAAGTTCTTAGGGAACGGTACACAGTCTCTGGCCAGCAGAAGCACTGAAGCCAGGGAATCGCTCCCCGTTTGCTCACTGAGCAAACACGTTCTAGGCGGAATCACAGTCGTGCACCTAGGCTGCTTGGCAGAAAGGAGAGGCAGGAGGAGAGAGCCTGGGGAGTGTGAAGACGAAAGTCCACTACATCTGCAGTTTATGAAAAGTAGAAAATGTACCTAATGAGCTGGGAGGACAAACTGTACTTAATTAATTGAGTTATCTAAGAGGATTTCCATCCAAACAGCCAAAAGTGCTTCCTGGTTTTTTCTTGCTGCCTGTAGTAAAACATGAAGGGATTTTTTTTCCTTTAATGTTTAATATAAAGATTATTAAAACAGGGGACAAAACTTGCTGATTTGGGAATTTTCCAGTCTTTTAAGATGACAGAAGTTGTTAAAATTAATGACTCTCAAGCAAGATCATATCCAGGGCATTGAGATTAGGTGGTCTAAATACAACATTTTACACCACCGATAGGCCAGTTCTTCTTATTATTTTTTATAAACAAAGGTGTTCTAAAGACGAGTGTGACTGTAAAATTCTTTGTTAAGCCTCAGAAAGCTGGAAGGGGATGCCTCATGGCATTATTTAGTCAGGCCAATACCCTCCAAAGAGTTTAGGGGTGTCACTCAGAGATCCTTTCAGTCACACAATAAGACTTCTACCAAGGTTCAGGGTGTTATCCCTCAGCTATCTCAGCAGAAAACCAAGACAGAGTAAGCCTTATTATGAAGACATGTGTGACTGTCGCTTTGGAGTGGGGTGCTTTGCCTTGAACACCAGTAAGAGTATCAGGAGACACACCAAGGTTTTAAGATAACATATTTAAGTTCAGCTCGGACTGAAAGGACCAGCAATAGTACAAAATAGGAGCTCTGGACTTCTACCTTCTACAAGCAGGAAGCAGGCTAGGGAGACTGTTTCATGTAACCATATACTAGCCACCTTTCATGCAATGGCATCATGTCAGCGGGTAGAATGAAAAAATCAGAGACGGAAGCCTAGGAAGTGTCCAGGCCTTAAATACTAATCAAAGGACTGCCCGCAAGAACCCATGGGATTTCAGAACTGCTACTATTGACTCCCATCTCCCCTCCCCTTTCTGGAACAGGAGTGTCTATGAAGGTTATCTATGCCTGAACCACCACTGTATGTTGGCTGTGAAAGGGAGCAGATTAACTCATCTCTTTTGTTCACACATCCTCAGGTCTAGAGGAACTACACTTCTATAATTTGAACTGATGTGTTGCAGACTTGAGAGGCTCTTGGACTGCAAGGAGATCAAACCAGTCAATCCTAAAGTAAATCTCTCCTGCATATTCATTCGAAGGACTGATGCTGAAGCTGAAGCTCCAATACTTGGGCTATGTGATGGGAATAGCCGTCTCATTGGAAAAGACCGTGATGCGGAAAAAGATGAAGGTAGGAGAAGGGGACAGCAGAGGATGGGATTGTTGGATAGCATCATCGACTCAATGGACTTGAGTTTGAGCAAGCTCCTGGAGTTGATGGACAGGGAAGCCTGCAGCGCTGCAGCCCATGGGGTCGCCAAGAATACGACACAACTGAGCAACAGAACACGAGATACTGTACACGTGGACCCTGATCCATAGCTGGACCTGACTTAGATGACAAGGTCCTGAACTTCAAGTTAATGCTGTAACAGATAAATTGTTTAAAAGCATTGGCAGGAAAAGGCATTTTGGACATACACGTATGTGAACAATTTCTGGCCGTGTACCACGTGGTTTTAAATTATGTCCACGGTTCCTTCCTCCGCCCCTTCACATGTGTGGTGGGCTTAGTGGCTCACTTCTCATGTTAGAATACTGTAGAAACGAACAATGAAGCGTCTGAGACTAGGTCATAAAAGGCACTGCAGCCTCCTTGATCATCCTCTTGGATCACTCACTCTAGAAGCCAGCTTAGTCATATCTCGAGAGCACTCAGGTAGCCCTTTAGAGAGGCCCATGTGAAAGAACCGAGGCTTTCTCCCAACAGCCAGCAAGCAAACCGGTTTCATCAGCTATGTGAGTAAGCCATCTTGGAAGGAAATCCACCAGCGCATGTCAAGGCTTCAGAGGATGGCAATCTCATCAGACACTGAGCCACAACACTCAGCTGAATTACTCCTGGATTCCCAACTTTCAGCAGCAGTATGAAATAATATTGTTTTAAGCTGCTAGTTTTGGCTAACTGCTTATGCAGCACTAGTTCATTAATGCACTGCCAACTTTGGGCAATGTCTTTATTCAGGGCTGCCTGTCCATCTAGTCCAATCTAATCCAGAATCTGCTACTTCAGTTTAGAAAACATAGCCCACCCTTGATCTGACCACCCTCAGTATCCGATCAAATATCATTTCACTCACCGGAATATCTCATCAGCCTTGCCTAGCCTCAGCAATGATCCTCTCAGTTGAGCCAGAGTCCACCCTCACGATTATAGTCCTCATTTTAATAAGTTTCCATCCACTGACACCCATTCTGTTATTGTTGTCCATTGCTTTTCAGTCTCCCATCTCTGTCTGCAATCCCATGGGCCCACCCTGTTCCTTAGCTATAAATCCCAGCTGCACCCCTCCTGGAGTCACACATAAGCTCAATCTCTCTCCCATGTTATAATACGCCACTGTAGTACTCTTACCTTGAATAAAGTTTTTCTTGCCACCTTTCGTAAGTGTTATGAGTACTCTTTGAACATTCCCAAGTTCTGTTAGTAAGGATTACTCTCAAAGGAATCTAGTTTTATATCTTTATTCTTTATACTATATTCATTCGGGGGAACAAATTTCTAGCATTAAAACATTTCATGTTTTTACCATACAAACAGAAAATATCTTTGAAAATACATTTACATATCTTAAAACATGTAGTAATCTGAAAAGGATGCGTATATAGACATGTCAGTGTATATACACACATGCCCTCAGAGCTCCAAGGAAAACTTAATTCTCAGTAAACAATAAATGAAAACATTCAGCCTGAAAATAGTGAACTCTTTGGAATCAACTTGCCAAAAATCTTAGACAATGAAATTTTAATTAAAAAACATGGATACATAAAAATATTTGGGATTCAGACAAAATTGCTAAATAAAGATAGGTCAACCCCTAAATCATCTATGGAAAAAAAAAGAAAAGAAATCCTCAGTATCATGTAATAACCTATCATGGAAAAGGACCTACAAAAGAATAGATACGTATCTGCATAACTAAATCACTCTGATATACATCTGAAATTCAACATTGTAAATCTAATATACTTACAGGAAAAAAATTGTGAAGAAACTTCTAAAATGCAAAGGTATAAAGAAAAAAAATCCTAAAGAATGTAGGAAGTATCTATGAATTGAAACAAAAATAGAAAACAAAAATAAAGCTTGTTGGGATAAGACGACAAGAGCTGCTTCTTGGAAAAAGAAAATCAGAAACATTGATACAACTGTGGCAAATCTAATAAGGGGACAGGGAGGTTAATTCCAATACTAGAAATGAGGAACGAAATGGGATTCTGAGAGGATAACATTCAACTCTGTGTGGCATTCCTTTTGTTTCAGGAAAGGTCCAGTCAAGCAACAACCTGGGGAAAGAAAGGGAAGGAAAGAAAGAGGAAGAGAGACAAGGGAAGAAAGCAAGAAAAAGAAAGGAGAGGAGAGGAAGGAACAGTAAGTGTCTCCACAAATGTTGTAAACTATCCAATAAAACAATTCTCTTCAAGATCTAAAAGCAGAAACGGAAATTTATTAAGCCAGATACTCATTGTTTTGATGGTACTCAGAACAAGAAAGCCCACTTACACATCACTGTTTAGAACTGGCCAACACAATACGATTATTTAAAAAAAATAAAAACATGCCATGTTATTTGTAAAGAGACAGCAGAAATAATTTTTAAAACATTATTTCTACAAATACTAATTTTACTTACAATGTTTTGGCAACATTAATCAAATAATAAATTTTACCTGAAAGAACAAGCAAGGCAGACAAGGAAATTCACAAAGGGCAGTAACAAAATAATAATCTTGACACATCTTCAATAATTTGTAAAGAAAACAAAGTGTCATTGTGTGAACAAAATATAGAGGTATCAAAAGAAAAACAGAGGAAGCTCCTGAAAGAATTCAACTCACTATTAACTATCTTTGATTTGCAGGCACAGAAACTGACTCAAGTTAATTCTAAGAAGCAAAGCCCTGATGTTATTATCTCTTCTCTTTTTCATTTTTCTTTCTTTTTTTTTTTGTGAAAATTTAGGAAATTTAGGCTGGAGAGGGAAGAAGAGGATAGAGACTTCAAGTGCCTTTAAGGAGGAGGAGGAAAGAGAGGGGGTTGGAGATTTGATTGTGTTATTTGAACAGCATTGGTGAAGCTCAAACAAGGGAGCCATGCAGGCCTACGGGAAGAGTATTTCCAGAAGAACAACACTTGCAGTCTGGATCGGCAAGAAACGGAATTTGATGGAGGAAAACCAAGGCCTGTGTTGTCAAAAAGAGTACATTAGTGGGGAAAATAGTACAGTAGAAGACAGAGAATGGAAGAGAGGAAGCAGTCAGGGACCATATTGTGGGAACCTTTTAATTTGGCAATAAATACAACTTGTAGTCCTTAGGAGCATACTTCACAGCAACTAACAGCAACAGTGTTGATAATACTAAGCAACAGTAAAAACACGTAACTAAAACATTTCGTATTTTTTACTATAGAAATCGAAGAAAGCAGATACATATGCAATAGTCTGCATATTTATTTATACAGAGAGTTTTCACCTGAGACCAGAACACACACACACTCTTTATACAACTAAAAGTGGTTTCAGCTGACACTTAGCAAAGTGCTTTGGCCCAAATAAACTAACCAGAAAGGCCTAGTAAAATATTCAAAGTGAAAATATATCAATCAAGCTTTGAATAAATAAACACAATTTATTTGAGTTTGAATTTATACTCACGAAATTACCTAAAATGGAGACAACAGATTCACTGCAGCTTCATCATCTGTAGTCCTTCCTTTTCAGTTCTGAGAAGGATGCTAACCGCTTGGTGATGATCTCTTTCCAGCATTTTGTGAAAGCTTAGAGGACTTAAAGAAATTGAGGACTGGGGAGAGTGGGGAGAGACAAAGAGGAGGAGAAAGGAAGAGGAAACGGAGAGATTGCTCCTGGCATAGGTCTACAGACAGGATCCCAGCTTCCTGGAATGGTGCACAGAGATTGCTAGGTATCCGTGCCAGAAGTGGAGAAGGGGTGACATTCACCTCCAGGAGGAGACTCAACTTCATGAACCTAGAGGCAGCCAAGTGCGCTGATGTTCAGGCACCAATACTTAGAGGGTACCCCACAGGTCTGTGAAAGAGCCCTTGGAGACCGCAAGAAAGAAGGTTTCCACAAGTATAATCACAGATTAGATGGTTGGATACATTAGAGGAAGGGTAACTCTATGACCTGATAATTACTGAAATACATGAGACAATTCTTGCACATCAGACTGTGTCAAGAAAGACGGAAACTCAATCAGTTTGATACAATGGGAAATTACACACGCAAAGAATTAGCTGTTAACTGTACTACATTTGTGTCCAAGGCAAGATAAGATACAGAACCGAAATCTTCACACGGTCAACTCGGGTAAGACACATGTAACTGGAAATTGGAAGGAAGAGTTCCAAAAAGGCTTTAATCACCCTGGACTATTTTTGTCCACTATATTTACGATTCTTGGACAACTCCATTGTAGCTTAAGGGTAAGAGAACTCAATTTAGCCCAATTCAAAAGCTGAACAGATTTCCTCTGTTTGATCCTTTTCAGTTACAACTATGGGTCCAGCGCAAATCAAAGTGGACGTCAAGGCTCTTTTTCCTTTGGGAATTTTAATTTGCTTTGCTACTGTGTCTGACACAGATATGCCGACCTCACTGTGACTACAGGCCAGCCAAATGGGAAAGGGGACAGAATGAATCAAATCCCCCTTTTGCTCACTCAACAGGAGGTCCACAGGCACCAGGTCTCATTCTATTAACTATCTCTGCTTCTCCAACTGCAGTCAGTGCTACACAGGGCCTGCTTCATGCTTGCCAGGGTCTCTCACCAAACACAGGCATTTTAGCAGCTGGCATCCTTGAGATGTCCCTGGGCTAGGTGAAAGCACTCTGAGACAGTGTTCCTTCTCCCTTGGCTCTGTGCCTGCAGTGAATGTATGCCTCTTCCTCAGCTGGGACAAGAAGCCACAGCTCTTCACTGATTAAATCCCGTGTCTGGTCCAAACTCACATCGTAGCTTCTCCATCAACCTCCACTGCACGCTTTCAGAGCCAGGTTATCTTAGATCAGCCCAAGAGGCACTTCAGAGAGTGACATTCAAGTCTGGCTATATAGCTGATACTGAGATCTGCAAGGCATGAAAACACTTCAAAATTACGTTGCTAAAACACTCTACAGATTATATGTATAGGAGAGCTTTCGAACTTACAAGTAACATCAAATACCAAAATAGGTTCTTACTTTTCCTTTCTCCACTTCTCTCATTCTCTCTCTCTCACACACACATGCACACATCCTTTTTACATGTTAAGACAATTACACGAAAAACAGATCATAGATTTTTAAATAGCAGCTCAATATGAAGATCACACAAAACTGTACTTCCTCTATTTAAAACAAAATCACATAAATTACCCATCGGTTTTCCTATATTTGATATTATTGAATAATGCTATAAGTTGATCTTTTGGTTTTTAATGGGATTTTTAACTTTGACTGAAATACTTGCTTCAGACTTACTGAAGGCAGAATTAACTATTATTTTTCTTTTTTTGACCTCCTCCTTTTAGATTTGGGGGGTGATGATTCAAAATCAGATGTGTTCACAGTAATGGATGCAACTTCCACCAATCCTGGCTGAAGGGGTTCCAGTGATACCTGAATAACAATTTTTGTTTCAGGAGACAATCCTTCTAGCTGCTTAGGCTTCTTAAACATTTGATGACACTGGGTCTTGTGCTCCCTCTCCTCTTTGGAAGTTAAAAACTGTAGCCGACATTTGGAACACTGGTGAAAACTCTTTTCCCAGTGCCCTCGATGATGATGTCTGTATGCTGTTGCAGTTTGAAAAATTTTGAGACAAAACGGGCAAAGTAATTTCTTAGTGTTACCATGGTATGCTCTGAAATGTGCATCCACATCTGCAAAAAATGATGATCTGTAACTGCAAACCTGGCATACATAGGGCATTTCACCAGGCTTATGATTGTCTTTCATGTGCTCTAAGAGAACCTGATCTGTCTCAAAGGACAACTCACAGATGTGACAGACTGCGGAGGGCTCCTGGGCCGTGTGGACACTTTCAATGTGACACTGCAGCTGGAAAGGAGTAGGAAACTGGCGGAGGCAGTGCTGGCAGGTGGTGTGGGTTTTCCAGCTGTCACCTCTCTGCCACTCAAGTTCCAAATGGTGCTTCATGTGATTCATAAACTTGACATTTTTTAGAACTTTCAAGCAGCTGAGGCATTTAAACGCCGTGTGGGTCTTCGCTTCTGGCTGCCCAACTCCTCCATGCTCGCCATAGTAGAAGTCACGAAGTAACACAATCAGATTTCCTTCTGTGGGATCACCAATTTTGTTTGGACTTGCCAAACTTGGAAAATCAGTTTTTGTCTGTCCACTTTCCCCTAAAGGTCTTACAGGCTTGCAATGAACACTGTCCTTTGGAAAAGGTGTTGGACAAGGTTCTCCATTCTGAACATGGCCTAGTGAGGTATGGACACGGTCTGGTGTGCTTTGCTGAGTGGTCTCTGTATGAAAAAAACCTGACGGGGAGAAACCTAAAGAATGTTCCCCTACAATGCCATCACTGAGTTTAGGCCTTCTGGGATTTCTGCGATTTGTTTCACAAGGGGAAACTCGCTTTGATACATGAGGACTTTTATTCACATCTCCTGCAGAAACTGCTGTTTCTACTGGATGCTGCAATGACCTTGTGAAGGTAATCAAAGAAGAACATAACTCCTTCGAAAAGCAATCAGGCACTATTTGTGGTGAAAGATTTTTATAATCAGCTTGAGACGGAGGTTCAATAATAATAGGACTACCTGTTGATCCTGAGTCAGAGTCAGACACTGGCAAGACAGTCTTTGCTTCTGATGTAGGAGTCACATGACTAACAGGCTGTAATCTGTGAGCGTTACCTCTCCTGAAGTGACCACACCTTTTTCTCCTTGAATAAGAACCTGGGGTATCTCTGTTCAGTATGTTTGAAACGACTGGTTTTGAAGCTGAGCTCATCCCAACAAAGATCACGTCAGCATCGTCATTTCCATGTTCCACTCCAACCAAGATCACTTCATCATCATCATCATCATCTACTTGTTTCGTCTCTCCCTCCCTTTTCCGTACTTCTGGCTCTTGTTCTTCTTCACGTAACATACGTGGGAGTTCCATATTTTTAATACTTTCTTATTCTTAGAGGGTGCGGCCACAAGTCCCAGTGCTTCCTTTATACAAACTGCCACCTAAGTGTAAACATACTACAGATTAGTTAAGTACAGAAAAATGGGCTATTTGATTATCTCCAAAACTCTAGAGTACTTATACACACCCTTATCTTACAGACAAAGACACTGAGTGTCAACCAGACTCAATGACAGCTGAAAAAACTACGCCTACAAGTCTCCATGGCTCTAGAATCATAGCTTTGTCGCATGTTCACTTTAACCTCTTCTACTTAAAAAAGAGGAAAAATAAAAAAAACCCGCCACACTGATCATTAGGTGAAATCACATGTAAAGGATGAGTATTTTTACAAAAGCATTGTTCTACAGCGTTTGGAAGCATGGACTTTGGAGTCATAGGAGATTAAGTTGGAATTCTAACTTAACCACACACCAGTTGCGTCTTCTTGGGCAAATTTGTAACTTTTAAATGTGTTTCTGTATCTTAAAGACAAACATGCTTATTTCTTAGACTTAAGGTTAACAGCTTTTTTAAAAGGCATCAGCTATTCAATGGCATCTTGTTTCGTAGTAAAAATGGAAGAAAATGGATCTTAAATGCACATTACAACCGATTCACAAATTCTAATTTCATAAATGTTAACAAACAAAATAGGTAGCAAATTCAAAGTATAATCTATCTATACCTAGTTATCAGACAGCATAATTCAATGTCAAGCACTTAACACAGGCCTAGGAAAAGGAGAATGGGCTCTCTTTGATAATCTCACCCCAATTCCACACTGATATATCCTAAATTTCTCCCTCTAATCCTGGCAAAACTTCAATCCAACAATGCTTCATCCTTTATGCCACATGTCTCTTCCCCACATAGCAGGCAAAGTGATGCCATTCCTTCTCTCATACCAATATCAGACAGAGATATCACTCACACACACACACACACACACACACACACACACACACACACACACACACACACCTGATATCCCTCATGAATACAGGTGAAAGAGTCCAAAACAAAATACTGGCAAACAAATTTCAACAGCATATAAACAAGACTGTATACCATGATCACATGGGATTTAGGGAGGTATGCAAAGTTGGTTCATGATAGGAAAGTCACCAACATTATGCCATTTTAAAACAATAAAACAAATAACACATCTGCCTGAAGAAAAAGCATTTCCTTGAATCTAGCACCTTTTCATAACCAGGGTTAAAAGAACACTTAATAATTAAGAACAGAAGAGAACTTTCTCAATCAAAGGGCACCTGTAAATAGACCCACAGCTAACATCATACTTAAGAATGAAAAACTGAAAGCTTTCCCTCTAAGACTGGGAACAACACAAGGAAGTCTATTACACACTTTGGCTCAACATTATACTGGCAGTTTTACAACCAGAGCAATCAGGTAACAAAAGAGAATTGTTGCTGTAGTTTAAAAAAAAAAACACAATGAAAAAACAAAAAACCGCCTTCAGAATGGAAAGTAAAAATCAAAGTATATTGGAGATAACATACATTTGTATATAGAAAATCTTGAAGAAAACCCAAGTATTAGAATTAATATAAAGCTTGCAGAATAGAAGACAAATATTTTAAAAGTCAACCACATTTTACACTGTAGCAACAAATGTTGTTGAGTAAATACTTGAATCTACACTAGCATTCAAAAGAATACTTAGGAAGTCAGAAAGAGGAAGACAATATATTCTTTTGAATGGCTGAGTAACACTCCATTGTGTATATGTACCACAGCTTTCTGATCCATTTATCTGTTGGTGGACATCTAGGTTGTTCCATGTCCTGGCTATTATAAACAGTGCTGCGATGAACACCGGGGTACATGTGTCTCTTTCAATTCTGGTTTCCTCAGTGTGTATGCCCAGCGGTGGGATTGCTGGGTCATATGGCAGTTCTATTTGCCATTTTTTAAGGAATCTCCACAATGTTCTCCATAGTGGCTGCACTAGATTGCATTCCCACCAACAGTGTAAGAGGGTTCCCTTTTCTCCACACCCTCTCCAGCATTTATTGCTTGCAGACTTTATAGGAGTCAATTCTAATGAGACGGATGAAACTGGAGCCGATTATACACAGTGAAGTGAGCCAGAAAGAAAAACACCAATACAGTATACTAACACATATATATGGAATTTAGAAAGATGGTAATGATAACCCTGCATGAGAGACAGCAGAAGAGACACAGATGTATAGAACAGATTTTTGGACTCTGAGGGAGCGGGAGAGGGTGGGATAATTTGGGAGTTAATAGCACTGAAACATGTACACTATCATGTAAGGTAGTCGCCAGTCTATGTTTGATGCAGGATACAGGATGTTTGGGGCTGGTGCACAGGGATGATCCAGAGAGATGATATGGGGTGGGAGGTGGGAGGGGGGTCAGGATTGGGAACTTATGTACACCTGTGGTGGATTCATGTCAATGTATGGCAAAACCAACACAGTGTTGTAAAATAAAATAAAGTACAAATAAAAATAATAAAAAGGAGAGAAAGACAAATATCATATGGTATCACTTACATGGACTCTAAAATATGACACAAATGAACTTATCTATGAAACAGAAACAGACTCACAGACATAGAGAGCACACTATGTGATTCCCCAGAGGGGAAAGTTGGGGTAGGCACAGATTGGGAGCTGGTGATTAGCAGATGCAAACTATAATATATACAAGAGAGAAATAACAGCGTACTGTATATCACAAGGAACTATATTCATAATTTGTGATAAACAATCATGGAACAGGGTATGAAAAAATTGTATGTGCATATGTGTGTGTTTACATATGAAGGAAAGGAAAGGACAACTGTTGGCAAGCACATACAGAAACTGGATCCTTGTGTGTTATAGATAGATTTTAAAATGGTGCACCTGCTACAGAAAACAGTTTAAAGGCTCCTCAAAAAACTAAAAAACTAGACCTGATACATGATTCAGCAGTTCCACTTCCGGATATAAAATCAAAAGAAGTTAACATGGGTCTTGGGATATCTGCAGAGCCGTGCTCACAGCAGCACGAAGCACAACAACTAAGAGGTGGAAGCATCGAAATGTCCATCAAATGTGATATATACACACAATGAAATATTATTTAGCCATATAGAGAAAATTCTGTCACATGCTACAGCATGCATGATCATTTCAGACATCAAGCCAAATGCAATAAGCCAGTCGTACAAAAAGACAAATACTGTAAGTTTCTACTTGCATGAATTAGCTAACACAGTCAAGCAATAGAAAGGAAACAAAAAAGAACGATGGAGTCCATGGTCTAGGTCAACGGGCAAGAAAAGAGGAGTTGCTGTTTAATGGGACAGGTGATGGGTACAGAGTTTCGATTTTGCAAGCTGTAAAGGTGTAGAGATCTGCTTCATAACAATGTGATAAGGAATTCTCTGGTAGTTCAGAGGTTAGGACTCCACAGTGTCCTATCAGGGGCCTGGGTATGATCCTCAACCAGGGAACTGTCATTCAAGCTGCACAACACAGCTAAAACAATGACAACAACAACAAATCAACACTGTGACTACATGTGTGTATATGTCTTAGTCACTCAGTTGTGCCCAACGTTGCATCCCCAGGGACTAAAGCTCACCACGTTCCCTTCTCCATCAGATTTGCAGTGGGTTGCCATTTCTTTCTCCAAAAGGCTGATGAAAGTGTGCAAAATACTTAGCATGCAAAAATGGGTAAAATGGTAAAAATTTAACTTAGATGTTTTCTACAACAATTAAAAACAGAAAAGCATTTAATAACCAGGAAAAGAATTTGAATAGACATTTCCGACTCTTTGCAACCCCATGGACTGTAGTCTACCAGGCTCCTCCATTCATGGGATTTTCCAGGCAAGAGTGCTGGAGTGGATTACCATTTCCTTCTCAAGGCGATCTTCCCCACCCAGGAATTGATCCCAGGTCTCCTACCTTGCAGGCAGACACTTTCCCTTCTGAGCCACCAGGGAAGCCCTGAGCAAAATGTCAATCAGTCTCACTGAGATACTACTTCACACCAGACTACTTCACACCCAATCAAAAGGACGAATAATAACAAGTGCTGCAGAAGATGTGGAGAAAAGGAATCTTCATGATATTGTTGAGGTAATTGCTGTAAAATGGTACAACCACTCTTGCAAAAGTGGTTGGTCAGTACCTCAAAAATTAAATGTAGAGTAGAGATATGATCCAGGAATTTCCCTCTTTTGTATATATGCACCAACACTGAAAATGTTCAGTCCATGCAAAATCAGTGTTCACAGCAACATTACTCGCAATAGCCACAAAGAGTACACCATCCACGTATTATCCATTCATTGACGAATGGATAAACAAACTGTGGTATATGCTCAAAATGGACTGCATGGAAGCCATTTACCATATTCATATACCATATTCAGCCATAAAAATAAAATAAAAACATTCACTGCTATACAAGCATGAACACGATGAATCTTGAAAGTACACAAACGAGGGGACTTTCCTGGCGATCCAGGGTTTAAGACTCTCCACAGGTGCCATCCCTGGGCTGGGAACTAAGATCCCACATGCCACATAGCTAAATAAATAAATATTTAAAAAGAAAATACGACATCTGAATAAAGCCAGACACAAAGGTCACACATTGTATGTGGGGAACTGTAGGTGGAAGACAAGCAGGAAAGAGAAGCACTCTGTAATCCAAGTGAAACATTTTTTTCAGGGAGGAGGAAATGAACTACTCTGATAAAGGCTGCCAACAAATTAAATAAAATAACAATTAAAAGTTCACCACTGAGTTAAACATTTGAATTCACCTGTGGCCTTGACAAGAGTGGCTTTATGGGAAAATGAGAGAACTCGAGATAACAAAGTCTAGGAACAACTCTGCAGAGTTCTATAACAAGCAAATATGAAATAAAAGCAGCAGAAGCAGGAGGTGTCACCAAAAGATGGATTTTTAACGACAGGTCACGTTATAGTCAGTCTGTTTGCTGATGGGAACCATCCAGAGAAACAGAAACCTTAATCCAGGAGGACAAAGAGGAGACTTGCGAGAATATCAAGAAATGAGTAGGTCTAGAAATGAGCAGATCAGGAATTGAGTACATCAAACCACAAGAGCACACAAGCTGGAGAAGGCAATGGAAACCCAAACCAGTACTCTGGCCTGGAATATCCCACAGGTGGAGGAGCCTGGTAGGCCGCAGTCCATGGGGTTTCGAAGGGTTGGACACGACTGGGCGACTTCACTCTCATGCACTGGAGAAGGAAATGGCAACCCACTCCAGCATTCTTGCCTGGAGAATCCCAGAAAAGGGGGAGCCTTGTGGGTGGCTGTCCATGAGACTGCAGAGTCAGACACGACTGAAGCGGCTTAGCAGCAGTAGCAGCACACAAGAAGGGTACACAAGCCGAATAATTTGCTCACATTGACAGAGCTGAGATCATATTAAAAAAAAAAGGCTGGCATAGTGGATTAATGGGTATGGTAACCAGCCTTCAAGTGAATTCAATCTCCTGATATTCCTACCCCTGTGTAGTTCTCTCTCAATCTATCACAGGGTAGACCTGTGAGACTAAGCAAATACACAAGTGCAGATGTGTAACATCTCAAAAAAACTCTGCACTTTATCATGGGTGCAAGTACTTTCCTGAATCACTCATTCTGAGTAAAGACAGCAGCCTCCACAAGAGAAGCCCCTTGGAGAGGCCCACAGAAGGAGGAACTGAGGCTAGAAGAGTACAGACAAGTGAGAGAGCTTAGATTCAACTAGCTAAGTCTTCAGAGGTTGCCAAGCCAGACAAAAGCTTGACTACTACCTCAGGAGAGAACCTAGGCCAAGAGATAACAAGTGGTAAGTTCTTTCAAACTATTCCATTTTGAGATCATAGGTACAACACAAACATTTCAAGTTCTAATACCATTCACATCATACTTACACACAGATCAGTTCTCCTATAAATATAGCAAAAATCAAGACACACACACACACACATACACACACACATACACACACACACACACACACACCCCCCTATCCACAGCACCGAAACACAGGAGTTGCCTGGCAGTCCAGTGGTTTGGTTAGGACTCAGCCCTCTCACTGCCAGGATCCTGTGTTCGATCCCTGGCTGGGGAACTAATATCCTATGAAGCCACATGTTGTGACCAAAACAAAACATGCAGTGAAGTTCAAAGCTGTACCAGCAAGATAAGTATACAACACAGCTGTAGGCACAAGTGGCTGGGCATAGAGCTTCCTATGATCTTGTTTACTCGCATGAAATGAACTCAGATGGTGCCTCACCCCCATCCAGTGGAGTTCACTTACTTAATGAAGAAAAGCCCTTAAGGGTACAGAAATGAGCAAGTAATCTCACGTGAACATGCTAAATCACAGGATAATTTCTCTGAATGAACCACCGAATTCATTCATTCATTTGGCCATGCTGTTTGGCTTGTGGGGTCCCAGTTCCCTGACCAGAGACTGAATCCAGACCACTGCAGTGAAAACCCAAAATCCTAATCACCAGGCCACCAGGGAACCCCACACCTGCATTGCTTTGCTTTGCTAGCTAAAACCTTAGGATATGTGCATTGCCCCATTTTAGCCTCACCAAGTGGCAGGAGTCAACTCTACACAGCTTAAGACCCATGGTGCTCTTACTTTTTTTCTTTCAAGAAGGCAGGAGAAAGCAAGTCACCATGCCTGTTTTTAAGCTTGCCACTCAGAAAGCTGCAAACCTGAAACCATGATGGCCCTGAAGTCAGCACCCGCAATCAGGGTCACGTAATCCCCAATCAGGAATACTCTCTCTCAACAGCAACGTGTCAGCCGACGAATGAAAGGAGAAAAACACAAAGTAAGAAAGCCACAACTTTGTCCCTTGTTGTAAAGATGTCTGTCACCTTACCTCAGGGGCCCACTGAAGTCCTGAGCGCTTGAGACCTCCCAGGCAGCACACGGTCACATCCTGGGGACAAGCAGAGGAAACGGCCAGGGTGAGTCCCCTGTTCCGGGAACATTCTATCCCCCCAGGCCCTCCCTGGTCCTACCCTACGGATGCTGACCAGGCGTCTCACACTCAACCAGACCAAGTGATTGAACTCCTTTGCCCTGAGCTTCTTCCTCCCACCTCCCTTCTCTCAGTAACAAACAAATACCTCATCTGCCAACTTCCCGAACCAAAGGCCTGAATCTCGGGGCCCCCAGGGACGGGGCAGCCCTGGAGTCTGAGGAGAGGCCGAGGAAACAGGAAAACGACCAAAGCACCAGGGCAGTGAAGAGGCCACTAGATCGATTTTTTTTCTTTTTTTTTTGCTGCGCTCGCCTGACTATGCCTGGGTGCAGGACCGGGTTGGGCCGTGAAGATTTGTGTGTGTGTGTGTTTAAATCATTAGGTTCCACAGGAGAGCTGGGGGTGGTGCCCGGGGCCATGGGCCTAAGAGGCCCTTTCCACGAGCTGACTTGTGCCACCCACCCCCGGGCCGGAAAGCTGCTGGAGAGCTGAGCCCGCCCAGACTAGAGAGGAGAGAGGGCGAAAGGCGCCTGAGGCCTGTGGGTCCTGCCGCACGCTCCCTCCTGAGGGCCCGCGGGCCCTCACCAGCCGCCCCACCGAGCAAGACCTCGTGCGAGTGGGGACCCGAGAAACCCTCCCTTTAGCCGTCAGGCACCTCTTAGGCTGAACCACGCTCCAGTCCTTACCAGCCCCCGTTGACGGAGGAGACAGAACTGCCTGCGGCTCACCTGCCTTAGGCA
This sequence comes from Ovis aries, assembly GCF_016772045.2. Lineage (NCBI taxonomy): Eukaryota > Metazoa > Chordata > Mammalia > Artiodactyla > Bovidae > Ovis > Ovis aries. The sequence goes on along the minus strand of NC_082741.1, from coordinate 21,231,323 downwards.
GTTCCCGGATCAAGCCTGAGGAGGCGAGCCCGAGGGGATGACGAGGCGAGGCGGACGGGACGAGGCTTCCTCAGGTCTGGGGCGCCGCCTCAGCTCCCCCTACAGGCGAGCGGGCTGCCTCCGATGATTGGCTGCCAGGTGTTGGCTCCTGCCATCTGATTGGCCGCGAGGCTGAGTTGGGCGCATGCGCGCGCGATGGACACCCCCCACCCCCTCCCCCCACCCCGTAAAAGCACCCCCTGTGGGCGTGGTCAGGATGAATCTGAATGTCAAGGATCTTGGGTCAAGATTGCTCAGCTCACCGAAGGCGAAGAAAGAAAAAACAGATGGCACAGTCGCCAGGGCACAGGGCTGAGAACGGCCTCCGAGTCTACTAGGGGAGTCCAGTGATGGTGTCCGGCACTCACAGCCCTCAGGGGTGACCTCCCTTAAGCCAGTTCTTTGCTTAAGGAACTTGACCTTACAGTGAATCTTGGCGCCCCTCCTCTTGGAATTACATTTCAATCAAGGCAGGGCAGCCTGCCCCTGTTTTTGCACTGTCTATTGTGAGCTGAGAATGAGCTTTACTTCTTCTTCTTCTTCTTTTTAATTTTAGAGCTTTACACTTTTAATGGCTGAGGAAAACCGAAAAGACTTTTATTTTCTGACGTGGAAATTGTGTGAAATTCAGTTTTCGGAGTCCTTAAATTTGGAACAGGGACTTGCCAGTTTCTTTCGTTGTTGTCTATGGCTGAAAACTTAATGGCCAATGATCATATTCGCAAAGCCTAAAATATTTCTTCTTTGGCCCTTCACAGAGTCTTTTTTAAATGCCCTGTGCTGCTGGAAGTCTCCTAGTAGACCGTTGAGATCTCCTATGGGAGGATAAAGTTTTGGTTTTGTTACATTATTTTCTTCTCTAATATATTCATTTTTCATTCTTTACTAATTTCATTCCTTCACATCGCTATAAGTTTGTTCTGTTGCTCATCTTTACAACTTTTTGAGATAACTGTTTGTAACTCTCATTTCTCTTGTATCTAATGCTATAAATTTACCTTAATTTGTTGTTGTTGTTCAGTCCCTCAGTCATGTTGGACTCTTTGCAACGCCATGGACTGCATGCAGCACACCAGGCTTTCCTGTCCTTCACTGTCTCCTGGAGTTTGCTCAAACTCATGTCCATTGAGTTGGTGATACCATCCGAACATCTCATCCATCGCCGCCCACTTCTTCTCTTGCCCTCAGTCATTCCCAGCATCAAGGTGGTTTCCAATGAGTTGGCTTTTCCCATCAGGTGGCCAAACTATTGGATCGTCAGATTCAGCATCAGTCCTTCCAGTGAATATTCAGAGTTGATTTCCCTTAGGATTGACTGGTTGAATCTTGCTGTCCAAGGGACTCTCGAGAGTCTTCAACACCACAGTTCAAAAGCATCAGTTCTTCGGCACTCCACCTTCTTTACGGTCCAGCTGTCACATCCATACATGACTGTGGGGAAAACCATAGCTGTGACTAGATGGACTTTGTCAGCAAAGAAATGTCTCTGCTTTTTACTAGGCTGTCTAGGCTTGTCATAGCTCTTCTTCCAAGGGCCACATATCTTTTAAGCTCATGGCTGCATTCACCATCCACAATCATTTTGGACCCCAAGAAAATAAAGTCTGTTACTCTTTCCATTGTTTCTCCGTACAACTTTAACTGTGTCCCGCAATTTTTGCGAATAGGCTGTTCATTATCATTCACGTCCGAGTATATCCTAATATTCTCTTCTAAAGACAAGCCTAAATATTGCATGGGCTTCCCTGGTCACTCAACTGGTAAATCACTTTCCAGCCAATGCAGGAGACACAAAAGGCCTGGGTTCAATCCCGGGTCAGGAGGATCCCCTGGAGAAAATAAGGACAATCTGCTCCAGGATTCTTGCATGAAAATTCCATAGAGATATGTGTTAAGATAGTTATTTGTATTTTCCAAGTGAATGGCATTTTCAAAGACGTTTCTTGGTCAATTTCTCATTATTGCATTATAGTCAGATGACACAGTCTAAATATTATTGATCCTTTGTATTCGAAGATTTCCATTAAGTATGCCGTACTTCAGATTTCCATCTCCGTGAAGTCAAAATGAAGTGGGTGTTGTGTAGAGAAAACACTTGCAATGTCTGAAATGTGTGTATGTGAAATGACTTCCTTTATGCTTCACAATTATTCCAGCATCTTTCAGTAGGGTACCTTTAACTAAGTTCCAGGGTTTTCTCAAATTTTACCAGTTTTTCCACAAATGTTCTTTCCTAGTTTCATACTCCCATATAGAATACTGAACTGCATGAGAATATAGGGCAAGAAGCTACAGATACCTCCCTTAGCTTACTCTGGTCTATAGCTGTTTCTTAAACTTTCCTTGTTTTTCAAGACTTTTGACAGTTTTCAGGAGTCCTTCAGGGACAGGTATTTTGCAGAATGACTCTCTATATGGGTTTGGGATGTTTCTCCTGATTGCCCTGGGGTTTATATAATTGTAGAACTATACCTCCAAGGCAAAATATCTTTCTCATCATCTCCCATCAAGGATTCATACTATCAATATGACCTACCACTAGTTCGTCTGCTAGAAAGTTGTCTCCTTCCTGCTGACATATTCTGTTCTTGGAAACAAGCCGCTAAACACAGCCTACATTTAGGGAGGGGCATGGAATCTCATCTTGAGGAAAATATCGAAGAGATACACAAATTACTGAGTATACAAGTTAATTGAAACTCCTTTGTAAGGAAGATCTGATCCTTCTAGCCATATCTTTTAATGTTAAATTAATTAAAGTAAAGATTTAATAGGTTTCCCAGTTGGTGCTAGTGGTAAAGTACCTGCCTGCCAATACAGGAGATGTAAAAGATGTGGGTTCAGAGGAGCCTGGTGCGCTACACTGATGGGGTCGCAAAGAGTTGGACAGACTGAAGCCGCTGAACACACACAAAGATTTAATACCGCAGTCACACTGGCTACATTTTAACATTTGCAAAGTGGCATATTAGATACGGACATAGAAAATATATTTTACTGAGGATTCCTTAATGATCGGGTTGTTAGAGATTTGTGCTTCCACTGCAGGGGGCAGAGAGTCAATCCCTGGTTGAAGATCTAAGATCCATTAATCCTCACCGCAAGGAAAAAAAAAAAAAAAAAAAAACAAAGAAAGAAAACAAACCCTGCTGGATGAATACTCCATCTGAATATACAGATAAAGGATATAAACAGAACACCTCACAGAAAAGAAAAGAAACATAAGCATTTATATATGTGAAAAGCTGATCGCCCTTATGAGGGAATATATGTAACAATTATGAAAATGTTTTCTATTGCTGCAGAAAGGTCTGTGAATAGCACTGACTTAGGTCATTGTTTTTCCAACCTTTCTTCTTTTCAAATGTGATGCATATTAACACATGAAACTGCTTTAGCTCTGTCTCAAAAATTTGCTATTTTCACTATCATTCAGTTCAAATAATGTTTTTCCCATAACAATTTCTCTTAGGAGCAATAAGTTATTTAGGTTCAGAAGCAGGAGAAGGAGAAGCCTAAACCACAACATTAAAGAGGCTTGTGAATTGCAGAGGTGCCGCTTTTGCACTTTGGGTTCCTGGCAATCCTTACTCTATCCTCAGCCTGTGTGCAGTGCCATTGCTTCATTTTCAAACTTTGGGAGTTCTGTACTCCTCAGTTATCTTTCTGGGGTTTTGTTTGGTCATGCCACAGAAGCTGTGGGATCTTAGTTCCACAACCAGGTGTTGAACCCTGGCCATTGACCGTGAAAGCATCAAGTCCGAACCACTGAAGCAACAGGGAATTCTCATACCTATTTCTTTCTTTCTTTCAAATATTTGTTCATTTACTTGGCTGTGCTTGTTTTTAGTTCCAGCACAAGGACCCTTCAATCTTCATTGTAGCATGTGGGAGCAGGAATTTTAATTGTCACATGTGGTATTTTTAGTTGCAGTATGTGGGATCTAATGCCCGGACCAAGGAATGAACTTGGATGCCCTAATCTGGGAGCACCGAGTATTTCCACCGGACTACAGGGATGTCCTTCCCATGAATGAACCCAGGTCTCCCACATTGCAAGTGAATTCCTTACTGTCTGAACCACCAGAGCTTTGACTATAAGAATTTTGGTCAGCAGAGTGATGCCTTACCTTTTTTTTTTTTTTTTTCTTTTTTAATGCTGTCTATGATTGCCATAGCTTTCTTCCAAGGAGCTAGCTTCCTTTGATTTTGTGGCTACATTCACGATCCTCAGTGATTTTGGAGTCCAAGAAAATCAAACGTGCTGTTATTTTCAGTTGTTCACCATTTCCTTGCCATAAAGTGATGGGACCAGACGTTGTGATCTTCGTCTTTTGAAATTTGAGTTTTAAGCCAGCCTTTCACTCTCCTCTTTTGCCACCATCAAGAGGCTCTTCACTTTCTGCCCTTAGGGTGACATCATCTGCATATCTGAGGTTGTCGCTGTTTCTCCAGCAATCTTGATTCCAGATTGTGCTTCATCCGGCCCAGTGTTTTTCATGATGTACTCTGCGTTTAAGTTAAATAAGCAGGGCAACAGTATATAATCCTGACGTACTCCTTTCCCTATTTGGAACCAGTCGCTTGTTCCATGTCCAGTTCTAAGTGTTGCTTCTTGACCTGCATACAGATTTCTCAGGAGGCAGGTCAGATGGTCTGGTATTCCCATCTCTTTAAGAATTTTCCAGTTTGTTGTGGTTCACACAGGCAAAGGTCTCATCACTTCATGGAAAATAGATGAAGAAACAATGGAAACAGTGACCGAATTTATTTTCTTGAGCTCCAAAATCACTGCAGATGGTGACTGCAGCCACGAAATTAAAAGATGCTCACTGCTTGGAAGAAAAGTTGTGACAAAGCTAGGCAGTGTTTTAAAAGAAAGAGACATTACTTTGCCAACAAATGTCCATAAAGTCAAAGCTATGGTTTTTCCAGGAGTCAGGTACAGATGGAGGAGCTGCACCATAAAGAAGGCTGAGTGCTGAAGAATGGATCCTTTCAAACTGTGGTGCTGGAGAATGGAGAAGACTCTTGAGAGTCCCTTGGACTGCAAGGAGATCCAACCAGTCAATCCTAAGGGAAATCAACCCTGAATCTTCAGTGGAAAAACTGATGCTGAAGCTCCAATACTTTGGCCTCCTGAAGGGAAGAGTCAGCTCATTGGGAAAACAAAACAAAACAAAACCCTTGATCCTGGGAAATATTGAAGGCAGCAGCAGAAGGCATGACAGAGGATGAGATGATTGGGTGGCGTCATCAACCCAACGCAATGAGTCTGAGCAAGCCTCAGGGGATGATGATGGACATGGAAGCGTGGCATACAGAAGTTCATGGGGTCACAGGGAGTCAGACACGACTGAGCAACTGAACAACAAAAGCCAGGCAGGGTCTTTATGTACAGCTGGCTGAACCTCAATGGGGCTTTTCTGAATTTCTGGAGGTGGGTAGAACATAATTTTTTAGCCAGATCCCATGCTGCAGCATGTCTGGAATATTTTGTGCTCGTAGTCAATCTTTTTTGTGTGTTTTCTGGGTGGCACTTGGGAGTCAGTGTTCCTCACAATGATGGATGCTGTCTCTCTCAGTCCCAGCTGAACTGAACTTTGGATCATGACCTCTGTTTCAGGAGGCAACCCTGGCAAGTGCTCTGGCTGTTTGAATGACTGATGATTCTTGGTTTGGTGCTCGGTCTTTTCCTTCACGTTCAAACTTTGTAGCCAGCACGTGCAACATGGAAAGACCCTCCTGTTGCAGTTCCTCCGAGCGTGATTTACAAAGGATGTCACCTATTTGAACATTTTGAGGCAAAACAGACAAACAAATTGTTCATGTTTCCATGCCATGTTCTAAAATACGCCTCTACATTGGCAAAGGCTGACAATCTGTAAGTGCAAACACGGCAGACATAGGGCATTTTGCCAGGTTTGTGACTGTCCTTCAGGTACTGTAAGAGAACCTGATCTGTTTTGAAGGACAATTCACAGATATTACAGACCGTGGAGGGCTCCCAGGAAGCAGGGACACTTTCCATGCGACACTGCAGCTGGAACGAGGTGGGAAACTGGCGGTGGCAGTGCTGGCAGGTAGTGTGGGTTTCCCAGCTGTCACCCTTCTGCCTCTCAAGCTCCAGATGGTTCCTCAGGTGGGTCATAAACTTGACATATTTTAGAAGACTCAAGCAGCTGAGGCATTTGAAGGCTGTGTGAGTCTTCTGTTCTGGTGCCGTCTCTTGTATGCTCCAAAGTAAAAGCCATCAGATAACATTTACTCTCATCAGTGAATTTGATCCCAGATTTACTTTCATGGGATCAACAGTCTTGCTCTGACGTGCAAGAGTCAGAAAGTCCATTTTCTCCAGGCCTGACAAACTGCATGTTCCTTCTGGATCCATAAGACGGAAGCATGCCTGGCCATTGGTGCGAGTCCGTGAAAATGATGCCCCACCATGCACACGGCTCGGTGAGGTCGGGGAATCTTCCAAGGTCATAACCGTGTTTTTCCAGGAGGGATACCTGGAGGGGCCATGGTGGAGGCAGGTCCCCCTGGGATTCCATCGCTGAGTTTGGGTCTTTTGGGATTCCCACTGTTAAAATTCACATCTGAAGTGGGACACCGCTTTGAATTAAGAGGGCTTTCATCCTTGCCTCCTAATGAGAGAACGGCTCGAGAGAGACAGGGAGGCCGCAGAGAGAACGATTCTGAATTGTGAAGGACAGTTTCCGGCGAGCTCGTTTTCTAATCAGGTTTAGATGAAGGCTCCGAAATAATAGAACTGCCTCTTCCTCCCCATACACACTGAGAAACTGGTGATACGGCAGCTGGCTCTGATGCTGGGGTCCTAAGATTTGCAGGTTGCCACCTGCAGGAGGGATCCGGATTCACGTGGTCCTTCATTCTTCTTGAAGATGAGTCCCTGGTCACTCTGTTCAAAACGTTAGAAATGACTGGCTTTGAAGTTGAAATCACTCTGACAAAGAAGGTTTCAGCATCCTCCTTGACGTGCTCCACTCCAACAAAGATGACCTCAGCATCGTCATTGTCCTCACCTCTGGATTTGGACACGGCGGTCTTTTTCTCGGGTTGTGGTGGTGCTTGTGCTTCCTCACACGGGAAGAGATGGGCCATTTTGCAACCACTTGTGGCTTCAAGTGGCCCCTTCTAGTGTTTTTCTCCCCCTAAAAGCAATCACCAGGCAAGGTCATCCCCTCTGATCTCAGGTGTCAGTCTCTGTGGTTTCAGGTCACCCTCAGTTGGTCACCGAGAATATTAAATGGAAAACTCCAGAAATATACAACTTACGCATTTTAAGCTGCAGGTAATTCTGAGGAGAGTGATTGGAATCTCACACCATCCTGCTTCCTCCTGCCCAGAATGTGAATCGTTCCTTAGTCCTGAACATCCCACGCGTCTGTCACTCGGTTACCACAATGACTGTTGAGATGCCACAGGGCTTGTGACCAAGTTTTCCTTACTTTACTCAATAATGGCCCCAAACCGTAAGTGGAGGGATGCTGTCCATTGACATATGCCAGAGAAAAATCCATTAAGTGCTACCTTTCAGTGAAAAGATCCAAGTTCTCAATTTGATATAAAAGAGAAAGAAACAATGTATGCTGAGGTTGCTAATATCTGTGGTGAATGTGAAGAAGAGAAAATAAATCTGGGTTAGTTTTGCTGTCAAACCTCCAACTGCAAAAGGTATGGACACAGAGCGTAGTAAGTGCTTAGTTAGGGTGAAAAAAAATCGCTCAATTAGTACAGTAGTATATTTTACATAGCGACTACACTCACAACACTTTTATAAAAGTATATTGTTATAATTGTTCTATGTTATTATTACACCTTCCCTGGTGGCTCAGATGGTAAAGTGTCTGCCTACAATTCGGGAGAGCCAGGTTCAATGCCTGGGTCAGGAAGATCCTGTGAAGAAGGAAATGGCAATCCAGCCCAGAATTCTTGCCTGGGAAATCCCATGGACAGAGGAGCGTAATAAGCGGCACTCCATGGGGTCGCAAAGAGTTGCACACGACTGAGCGACTTCACTTTCACTTTCCTGTTATTTTTAGGCAGTGGCTATCTCTTACTGTGCCTCTATACAGTAGACTGCATCACAGGTGTGTTTGTATAGAAGAACCATTGTGTACATAGAGTTTGATACTGTGTGAGGTTACCGATGTCCCCTGGGGGTCTTGAAACTTACTGTCTGCCGATAAGTGGTGATGATTATATTTCTTTCAAAAGACAAAATTAGTACCTGGTTGAATCACTGGCTGAAACATTGAGATAACTATTAGCACCCTTAGACATAAGGAAACATCTCAAAGTCAGTGAAATGACATGACCGTTTTAAACTTCCTTCTCCAGCCAACACTTTTGCCTTGACTCCCCATGGTGGCCCCCGTGTTCCTCTTAAACTCTGCAGGAGAGTTGGTAGGCACCATTTTGCTTACAGATCTACAATCTCACTCAGAAATGCTGACCGACAGAAAATGTCCAAAAGAGCCCCCAGCTGTCACTTGGGGGTGCCTCTCACTCCCTCCACTTTCCGAGTCCAGAAGGCACCATAGTCTATACATGGATCCAAAATATTTTCTTTAAATCCCAGCCATTTCTAATAGCAGGACTTGAACCTGCCTCATGCTGGCAACTCTCTCTCTCTCTCTCTCTCTCTCTCTCTCTCTCTCTCTCTCAGAGAGGGAGAGCATTTACACTGTACTTGAAACTACTTCCACAGCATCAACATTGTATTAGGTATTATACGGATGTGGAGATGGTTTAAAACATGTGGGAGTATCCCCTTATGTTACATGCAAAGACTGTACCATTTTATGTAATGGACTTGATCACCCATTAATTTTGGTGTCTCCAGGTGCAGGGTTCCCAGACCCAATCTCCCAAGGGTACCAAGGAGGGAGGGACGGGACTTCTCAAGACTTCTACTGCTCCCCCTGCCTTGGATGCTGTCTCAATTACCAGCACCCAACTCCTGAGCTGCCTCGGTCCACAGTTTCTCTGCCAGGCTTTCCTGACCATGATGTCAGAAATCACAGCCTCCCCCAACTCACATGCCATTTTCCCCTCCAGAGCTATCGGGCTGCTGTATTTTGGTTTCTAGAACAACATGGAGTGTCTGTCAGTGCTACATGCCTGCTGCAGAAATAAACAGTAACTGTTATGAAACAATCATTTACCTGTACCTCAAGCTCGGCCCACTCATTCCTGGCTCCCCAGGTACTTACACTTGATCTTAGCCAAAAGGCTGAGAAGCAATTTCTCCAAGCATTTGATGACTTCCAAATCTGAATGGATTAAAACTATCAGGCAAGAGAGAAAGTCAGCCAGTATGTAGCTGGATGCTGACAGGGGCAGCGGTGCTCCTTGAAATTAAAGGTTTGTAACACAGTTTCTCTCCATATAATACATTTGTTGATAGCTTCCATGCCATTAACACGTTTCGTAGACATTAAAGGCCATTCTAAAGTTTACATTTGGCCATTTGTGATACCAGATCACATTTCATCAGTAGCATATCATAGTTTGTTTGCTTGTGTGTAAATGATGTCCCTAGCGGTAAAGGTCCCTCCTGCCAATGCAGAAGACCTAAGAGATGCAGGTTCCATCTCTGGGTCAGGAAGACCCCCTGGAGGAGGGCATGGCAACCCACTGCAGTATTCCTACCTGAAGAATCGTATGGACAAAGAAGAATCGTGGGCGACAGTCCATAGGGTTGCAGAAAGTCTAGCATGACTGAAACAACTGAACACACACGCAGACATATGTATATAAATATATATTTTACAGTGGTATGAAAAATAGTGCTGTGGGACCTCCCCGGTATTCCAGTATTTAAGACTTCTCACTTCCAGGCCAGGGACACAGCTTCAATCCCTGGTCAGGGACCTGTGATCCCACATGCCACTGGGTGTGGCCAAAGGTAAATGGAATAATGTATCTTACAGCTGATGTCATCTTAGATTTATTGAAGATTTCTATTTTTCATAAGCAGAATCCAGCCTACTAAATTCATGTCACAAGTCACTAATGGCATGCTAGCTGCATTATATAGGCAAGTGGTTTAGACAGGGATTGACAAATCGGCTTGCTTCCCGATTGTTTTTTTTTTTTTTTTTTTTTTTAATTTTTAAAAACGTTTAACATTTTTTACATTGATGTTTAATTTTGGCAAAAACAAAGGAAAGGTTTGTGACGTGTGAACATTATATGATATCTAAATTTCAGTGTCACAAAGAAAGTTTTATTGGAACACAGACGTGATCATTTGCCTCTGCCTGAGGCTATTTCACCCTGCTAATGGGAGAGACCTCATGGCCCTTAATGCCTGGTTACTCTCTAGCCCTTAGCAGAGAAATTTTGCAGACTCATGGCTGCAGAGAACAAAAGGAAGCATTCCAAACCCCATGGCTCACCAGCTCCTGAAGTCCAGTTGACTCAGTGCAGCTAAACACTTCCTACTCTGAGACCAAGTGGAGGGTGAAGCTGGAGTGTCTTTGTCTCCACGTCCCAGAAAGATTTCTCTGGGAATAGCAGCACCGCTTCCTGTGTCCAGTGTCCGTGAAACTCCTCCCTGGCTCTCCAAAAGCCTTTTCCCAGTGAGGCGGCATCAGGAGATTCCACGCCTTTTAAAGCCCATTCGAGTCCAATCCATAGTACCCAAACCAGGCTCCAATCAGGTTTCTGAACCAGTTTTTCCCCATAGGATCTTTCAACTAGAAACCTTTCTAGCAAAATGTTGGAGAGGGGAAAGAATCTGAGTGGGGCTTCAGGGCCCCTCCCAGGGGCTATTTTCCAGGTCTCAGTGTGGTGAGAGTCCCCACTTGCATCTCCAGCATCCAGAGGCCCACCACCTTATCTCCAGTTTATCTGAGTCTTTAGATATTTGGGGTTCAATAGCTCAAGGGCAAGGGAAGGTGGTCCACACAGCTATTCCAACAGGGCATGGGCTGATGTCAGGAACCTAAAAAGTCAGGAGTTCTCTTCCAATGGCAAAAAATTCTCCAGCTGCAAACAGCGAACCCCTGTCCTCTTCCGAGGGCAAGGGGGTGGGTTGGGGAGGAGGCAGGGTGAGGAGGGCAGGAAGCAAGCTTACTCCCAAGTGATCTGCACTTGAAGGCTCAGCACCCGCTGGATTCCCAGGGTCCTCACTGTGAATCTACATGCTGAACCCCAGGAGCTTTTTCTAGGCGGGGGCTCATGCGTTCTTAAACCACGTCAGGGGTGTCAGGTCACACCCTCACCGCCCTCCTGCACCCTTCCCCCCTGACTCGCCCTCTTCTCTGTCCTCCTTTGCAGCACCTAGATTATATCTCAAGCTTTCCCTCCCACTGCCTTTACAGCCCTGTGCACACAGATTCGTGGGTTTCAGAGAGGGTTTCAGAGAAGAAATACGTGTATTTCCATTCGTTATAAGGTAATAGAGTCACTGAATTCGAACAAAAATGATGTCCACTAATGAACGTGATCTCAAATGCTGTGATCAGATACACCATCAAAGACACCATTATCATCAAATCAACATGTTCTCCCCTTAAACTTACAGAAGGTATGTCCATTACATCTCAATGAACCAGGGAAAAAAGAAGAAAAACTGACCATTAGAAAGAGCTCGTTTTAGACTCTTTTAAGAAGCATGATGGCCAGTGTTGTGCCTAGGAGCTCAGCTGTGTCTGACTTTTTGCGACCCCATGGACTGCAGCCAGCCAGCCTCCTCTACCCGTTGAGTGCACCAGGGAAAATTGCTGGAGTGGGTTGCCATGTCCTCCAATGTCGGTAAGTATCAGAACCCAGGGCTAGGGATTTCCTGGCGGTCCAGTGGTTGAGGATCTGCCTTCCAATGCTGGGAATGTGAGTTTAATACGTGGTGGGTAAGATCCCACATGCCAGAGGGCCGTAGAACGGACAAAGGATCCTGCATGACACGGCTAAGCCCCGAAGAAGCCAAATAAGTGAATAAAACGGAATATTTTTAAAACTCTATGCTCTTTACGTTCTTCTGGATATGTTTGAAAGCATGATATTAACAGTTTTATTTATTTATGGACACACCATGAGACTTCCTGCAGGAGCTTAGTTTCCTGACCAGGCGCTGAACCCCGGTCACTAGACTGAAAGCATTAAACACTAAGTGCTGGCTTGCCAGGCAATTCCTAGTTTGATTTACTTAAAAGGGTTTATTTTGATTGTATGCCAAAAGGTACATCCTTTGCAGTGTTTACACTTACAACAGAAATATTTTGGGTGTCAGTTTTAAAATGTTTGCAAATACTTAGGGGAGGGGAAGAAACATTTTGACTACAGACTTATGCTTCTAGGCCTCCCTGATGGCTCAGAGAGTAAAACATCTGCCTGCAGTACAGGAGACCAGGGTTTAATCCCTGTGTCAGGAAGATCTGCCGGAGAAGGAAATTGCTCTCCACTCAAGTATGCTTGCCTGGGGAATTCCATGGACAGAGGAGCCTGGTGAGCTACTATCCATGGTTTGGCAAAGTGTCAGACACAACTGGATAACTAACACTTTCACTTTCATATGCTTCTGAAGATTGCTCAAATCTCAGAATCTCCTGGGACATTATTAAACACAGAGATTCCAGGGCTGCATATCACACCTAAGAAATTCAAATTGCCCTAGGAGAGGACCTGCGAACCTGAAAACGCAAAGCTCGCCTCACTTGATTCTGAAGTGAAGTGAATCCCAGGGTGTAAAGTCATCCAGTACTTTGGGAAAGGTTGATCTCTGGTGGCTCAGCAGTAAAGAATCCACCTCTTAATGCAGGAGACCTGGGTACAGTCTCTGGGTCGGAAAGCTCTCCTGGAGGAAGAAATGGCAACCACGCCAGGATTCTTGCCTGAGAAATCCCATGGACAGAGAAGCCTGGCAGGCTACAGTCTATGGGGTCACAAAAGACTCAGACACACAACTTAGCAACTCTGCCGCAACAGTGAAAGTGAGAGGTGCTCAGTTGTGTCCAACCCTTTGTGACCGCGTGGACCATATGCAGTCCATGGAATCGTGCAGGCTAGAATACTGGCGTGGCTAGCCTTTCCTGTCTCCAGGGGATCTTCCCAACCCAGGGATCAAACCCAGGTCTCCCGCATTGCAGGCAGATTCTTTACCAGATGGGGCGCAATGGGAGCCCAAGCAACAATAAGAACAAGCTTAAAATGCCCAAGAATATACACCTTCAGGAGACCCTAAGGGTTGAGGGTCAGGAATGCATTTTTTCCTTCATGTGACGCACTGAGCACCTGCCTTGGGAGGAGCAGGTTATTGGCAATTCAATAAACTAAAGAGATGTAGCTTGAGCTGGGAGCTTCATCCTCCCCACCACCCTTCAGAGATTCTAGGAGCTCCACACCCTCTTTGGCGGCTTCTGGAGGTCCTAGGATATAATCAAAGCTGAGAGATCTGGATGCAAACATCTCCGTTTGGGCCACACTTTCAAATCTCCTGGGCTGTGCTTCTTCACCATCAGTGAATCTAAGGAATTGCCTATGTGTCTTGTGCAAAAGCACATTCTCATCCAACAGTTGTGAGTGGGGCCTGAGAGCCTGAGTTTCTCCCAAGCTCCAGTTGTTGCCCAGGCTGCTTAAGGTGTCCATATTAAACAGTGAGTACTAGAGAGCTTTTGAAAAGTACGGACGTTCTGATTGATTCTGTCAAGCTTACTCCCTGCCCACAGACTCAGTGTCTCCAGGAATGGGACCAGGGAGTCAACGTTATTAAAGGTCTCAGGTATTTCTAAGGAGCAGATAGGGTGCAAATGTGTAGCCAGGCAAATCACCCTACCATCAACCCTGTTTTGGGCTTCATCGTGTCCTGCAAAATCCATATGTTGCAGGGACTTTCCCAAAGGTCCAGTGGCTAAAACTCTCCACTCCCAGTGCAGGGGGCTGGGCTTCTGTCCGTGGTCAGGGAACTAGATCCCACGTGCTGCCAGGAAGACTGAAGACCCTACGTACCACTACTAACACCTGGTGCCATCAAATAAATTAATTCATTAAAAAAAAATCTGTAGAATATCTAAGCCCCAACACTTTGGAGATTCGTAATCCTCTTTGTAGATTCTGCCTTTAATGAGGTGATTCAGTTAAAACGAGGTCACTAGGGTGGGCCCTAGTCCAAGCTGATGGTTCTTTATATAAAAAGACAGAGGGAAATTTCCTGGAAGGCCAGTGGTTAGGGCTCAGATCTTTCACTGCCAAGGGCCCAAGTTCAATCCCTGGCCTGGAAACTAAGACCCAGAAGAAAAGCAGCATGGCCGGAAAACAAAGAGGAAATTAGGACACACAAGATATCAAGGATGCATGGACATAAAGGGACAGGAGGACACGAGAATGCGGGTGCCTGCTCATCAAGGAAAGGGACCTCCAGAGACACCACACTGTCAACACCTTAATCCTGGATTTCTAGCCTCCAGAACTGGGAGAAAACAATTTCCTGTTCTTTAAGTCTCGTGTATTTCTGGTGGCCACCTGAGAACCTCAACGTGTTCTTTAGATCAGGAGTCCCTAGAGAGGGTTCACCTCAAGGACAGTAGGGGGTATGCAGGTGATGACTCGGCTTCCAGCTGACTCCCAAACATCAACAAATGTCGCCCACCCAGATCTTCCAGGACGCAGCCTGCTCCTGTGGACCCCATCTTGCAGACCACTACTGCTAAACGCCCCACACAAATCTCTTTCTGCCCCGCCCCCTTTGTTTGTTTCTTTGTTTGTTTGACTTCTCTCCTAGACTCTGAGGGACAGAACCTTGAGAACAGAGTGAGGCCTGTCCTCACACCATCCTGAATGTGAAGGAGAGTATGTGTTTTAACCAAAAAACAAACAAACAAACAACACCAACAAAAGGAAGAAAACCCAAAGCTGTCTAGCAGAAGCTTGTCACCAAGTGTACAGAAAAGCCTTCACATGACAGGTTAGGAAGAAGCAGAGGACATGATTTCAACCTCTTCTTCAGGGAAGGTATCTGGGCAGGAGGATAGCACGCTTTCTGCAGATGGATTGAGGGCAGATGAATTTATTGGAAGGCATTGGGTAGCCAGGAAAGGAATATGAGTGGAGAGGGGTATGTCATCCATTCTGTCTAGTTCCAGAAGTTTCTATGATACAGGCCACGGTCACAGGTCTCCCAGAGGTCAGGGAGAAAGGAACGTTTGGTGACCTCATCAAAGCCTGGCCCATAGAAGCCTGGCTCTCAGCAGCCAACATCAGGCTTCCAGGGCATCCACCAGGCTCAGGAAATGACCTACTGGGCACTCTCTGGTAGTTCTGGGGTGGTTAGGACTCTGCACTTTCACTGCTGAGGGCGTGGATTCTGTCCTTAGTTGGGGAACTAAGATCCTGCAAGCTGTGTTGGCTGGCCAACAAAAGAAACCAAAAAAGAAAGACAGACATGACCTGTTCCCACCTTTCGTTCCGCGGACAACCCCAAGGCCAACTCCGGTCCAGGTCCATTGCTGTGGTCAAGGAGGAAGCTCCCTGGGGCTTGTGGCCGTGGAGTGATATGTGGTCAGCCTGAGTGTCCTCCATCAAGGCTGATCATCTCACACCAACTGAGAAGCTGGTACCCAGGAGGAGATCAGGCCCCTGGGACAGGGTCGTGTGAGAAGTGGGCTCTACAAGGTGTCCAAAAGGCACACCTTTCAAGACAGCACTAATCCAGGTGGCTAGCCTCTACCCACTTCCTCCATCTCTAGGGGAGAGCTTGGCCCTTCCATTGTTCTCACAAATCTTTTCCTCTTCTACTCTCCCTGGAACAGCTTTATCTCAAGAAATTGTTGTTGTTCCTTTGCTCGGTTATATCCGCAACTCCAGGGACTTCAGCACACCAGACCTCCCTGTCCCTCACCGTTTCCTGAAGTTTGCTCCACTTCATGTCTAGTGCATTGGTGATGCCAGAACAAAGGATGGAACAGAAATAGCTGGTTACAGACCATTCCCCGCCGGTGACGGGCAGCCAGAACCGTATGGGCTGGAAGGGGGTGATCGCAGCCCCGGAGAGACTTTACCTACAAAACTGCAGGAGGCTCAGAATTCAGTCCCTGAATCAGGAAGATCCCCTGGAAGAAGGGAGTGGCAACACTCCAGTATTCTTTCCTGGAGAGTTCCATAGAGGAGCCTGCTGGGTTAGAGTACATGAAGTCATAAAGCATCAGATAGGACTGACTAACACGTTCACGTCACCTTTAATCCTGTAGGTAAGCAGGTGGTGCAAGTCGTCGTTGGTTGAGTTTCTCAATGTGTCATGATCCCATGTTTTGGTCCCTCTCTGTTGCACCCTTGCATTGAAGCTACAAAACCATCCCTTTATGATTTCTTACTCAGGGAATTCGAACTGAGGGAAGAAGCAGCAAGAAGCCAGACACTCTGCACTGATTAGGTGAGGATGAAGGAGGAGGGTGAAAGAGCCAGCTTAAACCTACATACTCAAAACACTAAGATCATGGCATCTAGCCCCATTACTCCATGGTAAATAGAAGCAAAAAGGTGGAAGTACTGACAGATTTCCTCTTCTTGGGCTGTACAATCACTGCAATGGTGATTGCAACCATGAGATCAAAAGACGGTTGCTTCTTGGCAGGAAAGCTATGACAAACCTAGACAGTGTGTTGAAATGCAGAGACGTTACTCTGCCATCAAAGGTCTGTAGAGTCAAGGCTATGGTCTTCCAAGTGGTCATGTACGGTTGTGAGAGCTGGACCACAAAGAAGGCAGAGCGCCAAAGAATTGTTGCCTTCGAGTTGCTGTGCTGGTGAACCTCCTGGAAGTCCTTTGGACAGCAAGGAGTTCAAACCAGTCAATCTTAAGGGAGATCAACCCTGAGTACTTGTTAGAAGGGTTGATGCTGAAGCTGAAGGTCCACTATATTGGTCATGCGGTATAAGCAGCTGATTCACTGGGAAAGTCCCTGATGCTGGGCAAGACTGAGGGCAGAAGAAGAGGGCAACAGAGAATAAGATGGCTGGATGGCATCACCAATGCACTAGACATGAAG
Organism: Ovis aries; assembly: GCF_016772045.2. Classification (NCBI taxonomy): domain Eukaryota; kingdom Metazoa; phylum Chordata; class Mammalia; order Artiodactyla; family Bovidae; genus Ovis; species Ovis aries. The sequence continues at coordinate 21,214,273 of NC_082741.1, read as the reverse complement.
TGGAGCAAACTTCAGGAAACGGTGAAGGACAGGGAGGTCTGGTGTGCTGAAGTCCCTGGAGTTGCGGATATAACCGAGCTAAGGAACAACAACAATTTCTTGAGATAAAGCTGTTCCAGGGAGAGTAGAAGAGGGAAAGATTTGTGAGAACAATGGAAGGGCCAAGCTCTCCCCTAGAGATGGAGGAAGTGGGTAGAGGCTAGCCACCAGGATTAGTGCTGTCTTGAAAGGTGTGCCTTTTGGACACCTTGTAGAGCCCACTTCTCACACGGCCCTGTCCCAAGGGCCTGATCTCCTCCTGGGTACCAGCTTCTCAGTTGGTGTGAGATGATCAGCCTTGATGGAGGACACTCAGGCTGACCACATATCACTCCACGGCCACAAGCCCCAGGGAGCTTCCTCCTTGACCACAGCAATGGACCTGGACCGGAGTTGGCCTTGGGGTTGTCCGCGGAACGAAAGGTGGGAACAGGTCATGTCTGTCTTTCTTTTTTGGTTTCTTTTGTTGGCCAGCCAACACAGCTTGCAGGATCTTAGTTCCCCAACTAAGGACAGAATCCACGCCCTCGGCAGTGAAAGTGCAGAGTCCTAACCACCCCAGGACTACCAGAGAGTGCCCAGTAGGTCATTTCCTGAGCCTGGTGGATGCCCCAGAAGCCTGATGTTGGCTGCTGAGAGCCAGGCTTCTATGGGCCAGGCTTTGATGAGGTCACCAAACGTTCCTTTCTCCCTGACCTCTGGGAGACCTGTGACCGTGGCCCGTATCATAGAAACTTCTGGAACTAGACAGAATGGATGACATACCCCTATCCACTCATATTCCTTTCCTAGCTACCCAATGCCTTCCAATAAATTCATCTGCCCTCAATCCATCTGCAGAAAGCGTGCTATCCTCCTGCCCAGATACCTTCCCTGAAGAAGAGGTTGAAATCATGTCCTCTGCTTCTTCCTAACCTGTCATGTGAAGGCTTTTCTGTACACTTGGTGACAAGCTTCTGCTAGACAGCTTTGGGTTTTCTTCCTTTTGTTGGTGTTGTTTGTTTGTTTGTTTTTTGGTTAAAACACATACTCTCCTTCACATTCAGGATGGTGTGAGGACAGGCCTCACTCTGTTCTCAAGGTTCTGTCCCTCAGAGTCTAGGAGAGAAGTCAAACAAACAAAGAAACAAACAAAGGGGGCGGGGCAGAAAGAGATTTGTGTGGGGCGTTTAGCAGTAGTGGTCTGCAAGATGGGGTCCACAGGAGCAGGCTGCGTCCTGGAAGATCTGGGTGGGCGACATTTGTTGATGTTTGGGAGTCAGCTGGAAGCCGAGTCATCACCTGCATACCCCCTACTGTCCTTGAGGTGAACCCTCTCTAGGGACTCCTGATCTAAAGAACACGTTGAGGTTCTCAGGTGGCCACCAGAAATACACGAGACTTAAAGAACAGGAAATTGTTTTCTCCCAGTTCTGGAGGCTAGAAATCCAGGATTAAGGTGTTGACAGTGTGGTGTCTCTGGAGGTCCCTTTCCTTGATGAGCAGGCACCCGCATTCTCGTGTCCTCCTGTCCCTTTATGTCCATGCATCCTTGATATCTTGTGTGTCCTAATTTCCTCTTTGTTTTCCGGCCATGCTGCTTTTCTTCTGGGTCTTAGTTTCCAGGCCAGGGATTGAACTTGGGCCCTTGGCAGTGAAAGATCTGAGCCCTAACCACTGGCCTTCCAGGAAATTTCCCTCTGTCTTTTTATATAAAGAACCATCAGCTTGGACTAGGGCCCACCCTAGTGACCTCGTTTTAACTGAATCACCTCATTAAAGGCAGAATCTACAAAGAGGATTACGAATCTCCAAAGTGTTGGGGCTTAGATATTCTACAGATTTTTTTTTAATGAATTAATTTATTTGATGGCACCAGGTGTTAGTAGTGGTACGTAGGGTCTTCAGTCTTCCTGGCAGCACGTGGGATCTAGTTCCCTGACCACGGACAGAAGCCCAGCCCCCTGCACTGGGAGTGGAGAGTTTTAGCCACTGGACCTTTGGGAAAGTCCCTGCAACATATGGATTTTGCAGGACACGATGAAGCCCAAAACAGGGTTGATGGTAGGGTGATTTGCCTGGCTACACATTTGCACCCTATCTGCTCCTTAGAAATACCTGAGACCTTTAATAACGTTGACTCCCTGGTCCCATTCCTGGAGACACTGAGTCTGTGGGCAGGGAGTAAGCTTGACAGAATCAATCAGAACGTCCGTACTTTTCAAAAGCTCTCTAGTACTCACTGTTTAATATGGACACCTTAAGCAGCCTGGGCAACAACTGGAGCTTGGGAGAAACTCAGGCTCTCAGGCCCCACTCACAACTGTTGGATGAGAATGTGCTTTTGCACAAGACACATAGGCAATTCCTTAGATTCACTGATGGTGAAGAAGCACAGCCCAGGAGATTTGAAAGTGTGGCCCAAACGGAAATGTTTGCATCCAGATCTCTCAGCTTTGATTATATCCTAGGACCTCCAGAAGCCCCCAAAGAGGGTGTGGAGCTCCTAGAATCTCTGAAGGGTGGTGGGGAGGATGAAGCTCCCAGCTCAAGCTACATCTCTTTAGTTTATTGAATTGCCAATAACCTGCTCCTCCCAAGGCAGGTGCTCAGTGCGTCACATGAAGGAAAAAATGCATTCCTGACCCTCAACCCTTAGGGTCTCCTGAAGGTGTATATTCTTGGGCATTTTAAGCTTGTTCTTATTGTTGCTTGGGCTCCCATTGCGCCCCATCTGGTAAAGAATCTGCCTGCAATGCGGGAGACCTGGGTTTGATCCCTGGGTTGGGAAGATCCCCTGGAGACAGGAAAGGCTAGCCACGCCAGTATTCTAGCCTGCACGATTCCATGGACTGCATATGGTCCACGCGGTCACAAAGGGTTGGACACAACTGAGCACCTCTCACTTTCACTGTTGCGGCAGAGTTGCTAAGTTGTGTGTCTGAGTCTTTTGTGACCCCATAGACTGTAGCCTGCCAGGCTTCTCTGTCCATGGGATTTCTCAGGCAAGAATCCTGGCGTGGTTGCCATTTCTTCCTCCAGGAGAGCTTTCCGACCCAGAGACTGTACCCAGGTCTCCTGCATTAAGAGGTGGATTCTTTACTGCTGAGCCACCAGAGATCAACCTTTCCCAAAGTACTGGATGACTTTACACCCTGGGATTCACTTCACTTCAGAATCAAGTGAGGCGAGCTTTGCGTTTTCAGGTTCGCAGGTCCTCTCCTAGGGCAATTTGAATTTCTTAGGTGTGATATGCAGCCCTGGAATCTCTGTGTTTAATAATGTCCCAGGAGATTCTGAGATTTGAGCAATCTTCAGAAGCATATGAAAGTGAAAGTGTTAGTTATCCAGTTGTGTCTGACACTTTGCCAAACCATGGATAGTAGCTCACCAGGCTCCTCTGTCCATGGAATTCCCCAGGCAAGCATACTTGAGTGGAGAGCAATTTCCTTCTCCGGCAGATCTTCCTGACACAGGGATTAAACCCTGGTCTCCTGTACTGCAGGCAGATGTTTTACTCTCTGAGCCATCAGGGAGGCCTAGAAGCATAAGTCTGTAGTCAAAATGTTTCTTCCCCTCCCCTAAGTATTTGCAAACATTTTAAAACTGACACCCAAAATATTTCTGTTGTAAGTGTAAACACTGCAAAGGATGTACCTTTTGGCATACAATCAAAATAAACCCTTTTAAGTAAATCAAACTAGGAATTGCCTGGCAAGCCAGCACTTAGTGTTTAATGCTTTCAGTCTAGTGACCGGGGTTCAGCGCCTGGTCAGGAAACTAAGCTCCTGCAGGAAGTCTCATGGTGTGTCCATAAATAAATAAAACTGTTAATATCATGCTTTCAAACATATCCAGAAGAACGTAAAGAGCATAGAGTTTTAAAAATATTCCGTTTTATTCACTTATTTGGCTTCTTCGGGGCTTAGCCGTGTCATGCAGGATCCTTTGTCCGTTCTACGGCCCTCTGGCATGTGGGATCTTACCCACCACGTATTAAACTCACATTCCCAGCATTGGAAGGCAGATCCTCAACCACTGGACCGCCAGGAAATCCCTAGCCCTGGGTTCTGATACTTACCGACATTGGAGGACATGGCAACCCACTCCAGCAATTTTCCCTGGTGCACTCAACGGGTAGAGGAGGCTGGCTGGCTGCAGTCCATGGGGTCGCAAAAAGTCAGACACAGCTGAGCTCCTAGGCACAACACTGGCCATCATGCTTCTTAAAAGAGTCTAAAACGAGCTCTTTCTAATGGTCAGTTTTTCTTCTTTTTTCCCTGGTTCATTGAGATGTAATGGACATACCTTCTGTAAGTTTAAGGGGAGAACATGTTGATTTGATGATAATGGTGTCTTTGATGGTGTATCTGATCACAGCATTTGAGATCACGTTCATTAGTGGACATCATTTTTGTTCGAATTCAGTGACTCTATTACCTTATAACGAATGGAAATACACGTATTTCTTCTCTGAAACCCTCTCTGAAACCCACGAATCTGTGTGCACAGGGCTGTAAAGGCAGTGGGAGGGAAAGCTTGAGATATAATCTAGGTGCTGCAAAGGAGGACAGAGAAGAGGGCGAGTCAGGGGGGAAGGGTGCAGGAGGGCGGTGAGGGTGTGACCTGACACCCCTGACGTGGTTTAAGAACGCATGAGCCCCCGCCTAGAAAAAGCTCCTGGGGTTCAGCATGTAGATTCACAGTGAGGACCCTGGGAATCCAGCGGGTGCTGAGCCTTCAAGTGCAGATCACTTGGGAGTAAGCTTGCTTCCTGCCCTCCTCACCCTGCCTCCTCCCCAACCCACCCCCTTGCCCTCGGAAGAGGACAGGGGTTCGCTGTTTGCAGCTGGAGAATTTTTTGCCATTGGAAGAGAACTCCTGACTTTTTAGGTTCCTGACATCAGCCCATGCCCTGTTGGAATAGCTGTGTGGACCACCTTCCCTTGCCCTTGAGCTATTGAACCCCAAATATCTAAAGACTCAGATAAACTGGAGATAAGGTGGTGGGCCTCTGGATGCTGGAGATGCAAGTGGGGACTCTCACCACACTGAGACCTGGAAAATAGCCCCTGGGAGGGGCCCTGAAGCCCCACTCAGATTCTTTCCCCTCTCCAACATTTTGCTAGAAAGGTTTCTAGTTGAAAGATCCTATGGGGAAAAACTGGTTCAGAAACCTGATTGGAGCCTGGTTTGGGTACTATGGATTGGACTCGAATGGGCTTTAAAAGGCGTGGAATCTCCTGATGCCGCCTCACTGGGAAAAGGCTTTTGGAGAGCCAGGGAGGAGTTTCACGGACACTGGACACAGGAAGCGGTGCTGCTATTCCCAGAGAAATCTTTCTGGGACGTGGAGACAAAGACACTCCAGCTTCACCCTCCACTTGGTCTCAGAGTAGGAAGTGTTTAGCTGCACTGAGTCAACTGGACTTCAGGAGCTGGTGAGCCATGGGGTTTGGAATGCTTCCTTTTGTTCTCTGCAGCCATGAGTCTGCAAAATTTCTCTGCTAAGGGCTAGAGAGTAACCAGGCATTAAGGGCCATGAGGTCTCTCCCATTAGCAGGGTGAAATAGCCTCAGGCAGAGGCAAATGATCACGTCTGTGTTCCAATAAAACTTTCTTTGTGACACTGAAATTTAGATATCATATAATGTTCACACGTCACAAACCTTTCCTTTGTTTTTGCCAAAATTAAACATCAATGTAAAAAATGTTAAACGTTTTTAAAAATTAAAAAAAAAAAAAAAAAAAAAAACAATCGGGAAGCAAGCCGATTTGTCAATCCCTGTCTAAACCACTTGCCTATATAATGCAGCTAGCATGCCATTAGTGACTTGTGACATGAATTTAGTAGGCTGGATTCTGCTTATGAAAAATAGAAATCTTCAATAAATCTAAGATGACATCAGCTGTAAGATACATTATTCCATTTACCTTTGGCCACACCCAGTGGCATGTGGGATCACAGGTCCCTGACCAGGGATTGAAGCTGTGTCCCTGGCCTGGAAGTGAGAAGTCTTAAATACTGGAATACCGGGGAGGTCCCACAGCACTATTTTTCATACCACTGTAAAATATATATTTATATACATATGTCTGCGTGTGTGTTCAGTTGTTTCAGTCATGCTAGACTTTCTGCAACCCTATGGACTGTCGCCCACGATTCTTCTTTGTCCATACGATTCTTCAGGTAGGAATACTGCAGTGGGTTGCCATGCCCTCCTCCAGGGGGTCTTCCTGACCCAGAGATGGAACCTGCATCTCTTAGGTCTTCTGCATTGGCAGGAGGGACCTTTACCGCTAGGGACATCATTTACACACAAGCAAACAAACTATGATATGCTACTGATGAAATGTGATCTGGTATCACAAATGGCCAAATGTAAACTTTAGAATGGCCTTTAATGTCTACGAAACGTGTTAATGGCATGGAAGCTATCAACAAATGTATTATATGGAGAGAAACTGTGTTACAAACCTTTAATTTCAAGGAGCACCGCTGCCCCTGTCAGCATCCAGCTACATACTGGCTGACTTTCTCTCTTGCCTGATAGTTTTAATCCATTCAGATTTGGAAGTCATCAAATGCTTGGAGAAATTGCTTCTCAGCCTTTTGGCTAAGATCAAGTGTAAGTACCTGGGGAGCCAGGAATGAGTGGGCCGAGCTTGAGGTACAGGTAAATGATTGTTTCATAACAGTTACTGTTTATTTCTGCAGCAGGCATGTAGCACTGACAGACACTCCATGTTGTTCTAGAAACCAAAATACAGCAGCCCGATAGCTCTGGAGGGGAAAATGGCATGTGAGTTGGGGGAGGCTGTGATTTCTGACATCATGGTCAGGAAAGCCTGGCAGAGAAACTGTGGACCGAGGCAGCTCAGGAGTTGGGTGCTGGTAATTGAGACAGCATCCAAGGCAGGGGGAGCAGTAGAAGTCTTGAGAAGTCCCGTCCCTCCCTCCTTGGTACCCTTGGGAGATTGGGTCTGGGAACCCTGCACCTGGAGACACCAAAATTAATGGGTGATCAAGTCCATTACATAAAATGGTACAGTCTTTGCATGTAACATAAGGGGATACTCCCACATGTTTTAAACCATCTCCACATCCGTATAATACCTAATACAATGTTGATGCTGTGGAAGTAGTTTCAAGTACAGTGTAAATGCTCTCCCTCTCTGAGAGAGAGAGAGAGAGAGAGAGAGAGAGAGAGAGAGAGAGAGTTGCCAGCATGAGGCAGGTTCAAGTCCTGCTATTAGAAATGGCTGGGATTTAAAGAAAATATTTTGGATCCATGTATAGACTATGGTGCCTTCTGGACTCGGAAAGTGGAGGGAGTGAGAGGCACCCCCAAGTGACAGCTGGGGGCTCTTTTGGACATTTTCTGTCGGTCAGCATTTCTGAGTGAGATTGTAGATCTGTAAGCAAAATGGTGCCTACCAACTCTCCTGCAGAGTTTAAGAGGAACACGGGGGCCACCATGGGGAGTCAAGGCAAAAGTGTTGGCTGGAGAAGGAAGTTTAAAACGGTCATGTCATTTCACTGACTTTGAGATGTTTCCTTATGTCTAAGGGTGCTAATAGTTATCTCAATGTTTCAGCCAGTGATTCAACCAGGTACTAATTTTGTCTTTTGAAAGAAATATAATCATCACCACTTATCGGCAGACAGTAAGTTTCAAGACCCCCAGGGGACATCGGTAACCTCACACAGTATCAAACTCTATGTACACAATGGTTCTTCTATACAAACACACCTGTGATGCAGTCTACTGTATAGAGGCACAGTAAGAGATAGCCACTGCCTAAAAATAACAGGAAAGTGAAAGTGAAGTCGCTCAGTCGTGTGCAACTCTTTGCGACCCCATGGAGTGCCGCTTATTACGCTCCTCTGTCCATGGGATTTCCCAGGCAAGAATTCTGGGCTGGATTGCCATTTCCTTCTTCACAGGATCTTCCTGACCCAGGCATTGAACCTGGCTCTCCCGAATTGTAGGCAGACACTTTACCATCTGAGCCACCAGGGAAGGTGTAATAATAACATAGAACAATTATAACAATATACTTTTATAAAAGTGTTGTGAGTGTAGTCGCTATGTAAAATATACTACTGTACTAATTGAGCGATTTTTTTTCACCCTAACTAAGCACTTACTACGCTCTGTGTCCATACCTTTTGCAGTTGGAGGTTTGACAGCAAAACTAACCCAGATTTATTTTCTCTTCTTCACATTCACCACAGATATTAGCAACCTCAGCATACATTGTTTCTTTCTCTTTTATATCAAATTGAGAACTTGGATCTTTTCACTGAAAGGTAGCACTTAATGGATTTTTCTCTGGCATATGTCAATGGACAGCATCCCTCCACTTACGGTTTGGGGCCATTATTGAGTAAAGTAAGGAAAACTTGGTCACAAGCCCTGTGGCATCTCAACAGTCATTGTGGTAACCGAGTGACAGACGCGTGGGATGTTCAGGACTAAGGAACGATTCACATTCTGGGCAGGAGGAAGCAGGATGGTGTGAGATTCCAATCACTCTCCTCAGAATTACCTGCAGCTTAAAATGCGTAAGTTGTATATTTCTGGAGTTTTCCATTTAATATTCTCGGTGACCAACTGAGGGTGACCTGAAACCACAGAGACTGACACCTGAGATCAGAGGGGATGACCTTGCCTGGTGATTGCTTTTAGGGGGAGAAAAACACTAGAAGGGGCCACTTGAAGCCACAAGTGGTTGCAAAATGGCCCATCTCTTCCCGTGTGAGGAAGCACAAGCACCACCACAACCCGAGAAAAAGACCGCCGTGTCCAAATCCAGAGGTGAGGACAATGACGATGCTGAGGTCATCTTTGTTGGAGTGGAGCACGTCAAGGAGGATGCTGAAACCTTCTTTGTCAGAGTGATTTCAACTTCAAAGCCAGTCATTTCTAACGTTTTGAACAGAGTGACCAGGGACTCATCTTCAAGAAGAATGAAGGACCACGTGAATCCGGATCCCTCCTGCAGGTGGCAACCTGCAAATCTTAGGACCCCAGCATCAGAGCCAGCTGCCGTATCACCAGTTTCTCAGTGTGTATGGGGAGGAAGAGGCAGTTCTATTATTTCGGAGCCTTCATCTAAACCTGATTAGAAAACGAGCTCGCCGGAAACTGTCCTTCACAATTCAGAATCGTTCTCTCTGCGGCCTCCCTGTCTCTCTCGAGCCGTTCTCTCATTAGGAGGCAAGGATGAAAGCCCTCTTAATTCAAAGCGGTGTCCCACTTCAGATGTGAATTTTAACAGTGGGAATCCCAAAAGACCCAAACTCAGCGATGGAATCCCAGGGGGACCTGCCTCCACCATGGCCCCTCCAGGTATCCCTCCTGGAAAAACACGGTTATGACCTTGGAAGATTCCCCGACCTCACCGAGCCGTGTGCATGGTGGGGCATCATTTTCACGGACTCGCACCAATGGCCAGGCATGCTTCCGTCTTATGGATCCAGAAGGAACATGCAGTTTGTCAGGCCTGGAGAAAATGGACTTTCTGACTCTTGCACGTCAGAGCAAGACTGTTGATCCCATGAAAGTAAATCTGGGATCAAATTCACTGATGAGAGTAAATGTTATCTGATGGCTTTTACTTTGGAGCATACAAGAGACGGCACCAGAACAGAAGACTCACACAGCCTTCAAATGCCTCAGCTGCTTGAGTCTTCTAAAATATGTCAAGTTTATGACCCACCTGAGGAACCATCTGGAGCTTGAGAGGCAGAAGGGTGACAGCTGGGAAACCCACACTACCTGCCAGCACTGCCACCGCCAGTTTCCCACCTCGTTCCAGCTGCAGTGTCGCATGGAAAGTGTCCCTGCTTCCTGGGAGCCCTCCACGGTCTGTAATATCTGTGAATTGTCCTTCAAAACAGATCAGGTTCTCTTACAGTACCTGAAGGACAGTCACAAACCTGGCAAAATGCCCTATGTCTGCCGTGTTTGCACTTACAGATTGTCAGCCTTTGCCAATGTAGAGGCGTATTTTAGAACATGGCATGGAAACATGAACAATTTGTTTGTCTGTTTTGCCTCAAAATGTTCAAATAGGTGACATCCTTTGTAAATCACGCTCGGAGGAACTGCAACAGGAGGGTCTTTCCATGTTGCACGTGCTGGCTACAAAGTTTGAACGTGAAGGAAAAGACCGAGCACCAAACCAAGAATCATCAGTCATTCAAACAGCCAGAGCACTTGCCAGGGTTGCCTCCTGAAACAGAGGTCATGATCCAAAGTTCAGTTCAGCTGGGACTGAGAGAGACAGCATCCATCATTGTGAGGAACACTGACTCCCAAGTGCCACCCAGAAAACACACAAAAAAGATTGACTACGAGCACAAAATATTCCAGACATGCTGCAGCATGGGATCTGGCTAAAAAATTATGTTCTACCCACCTCCAGAAATTCAGAAAAGCCCCATTGAGGTTCAGCCAGCTGTACATAAAGACCCTGCCTGGCTTTTGTTGTTCAGTTGCTCAGTCGTGTCTGACTCCCTGTGACCCCATGAACTTCTGTATGCCACGCTTCCATGTCCATCATCATCCCCTGAGGCTTGCTCAGACTCATTGCGTTGGGTTGATGACGCCACCCAATCATCTCATCCTCTGTCATGCCTTCTGCTGCTGCCTTCAATATTTCCCAGGATCAAGGGTTTTGTTTTGTTTTGTTTTCCCAATGAGCTGACTCTTCCCTTCAGGAGGCCAAAGTATTGGAGCTTCAGCATCAGTTTTTCCACTGAAGATTCAGGGTTGATTTCCCTTAGGATTGACTGGTTGGATCTCCTTGCAGTCCAAGGGACTCTCAAGAGTCTTCTCCATTCTCCAGCACCACAGTTTGAAAGGATCCATTCTTCAGCACTCAGCCTTCTTTATGGTGCAGCTCCTCCATCTGTACCTGACTCCTGGAAAAACCATAGCTTTGACTTTATGGACATTTGTTGGCAAAGTAATGTCTCTTTCTTTTAAAACACTGCCTAGCTTTGTCACAACTTTTCTTCCAAGCAGTGAGCATCTTTTAATTTCGTGGCTGCAGTCACCATCTGCAGTGATTTTGGAGCTCAAGAAAATAAATTCGGTCACTGTTTCCATTGTTTCTTCATCTATTTTCCATGAAGTGATGAGACCTTTGCCTGTGTGAACCACAACAAACTGGAAAATTCTTAAAGAGATGGGAATACCAGACCATCTGACCTGCCTCCTGAGAAATCTGTATGCAGGTCAAGAAGCAACACTTAGAACTGGACATGGAACAAGCGACTGGTTCCAAATAGGGAAAGGAGTACGTCAGGATTATATACTGTTGCCCTGCTTATTTAACTTAAACGCAGAGTACATCATGAAAAACACTGGGCCGGATGAAGCACAATCTGGAATCAAGATTGCTGGAGAAACAGCGACAACCTCAGATATGCAGATGATGTCACCCTAAGGGCAGAAAGTGAAGAGCCTCTTGATGGTGGCAAAAGAGGAGAGTGAAAGGCTGGCTTAAAACTCAAATTTCAAAAGACGAAGATCACAACGTCTGGTCCCATCACTTTATGGCAAGGAAATGGTGAACAACTGAAAATAACAGCACGTTTGATTTTCTTGGACTCCAAAATCACTGAGGATCGTGAATGTAGCCACAAAATCAAAGGAAGCTAGCTCCTTGGAAGAAAGCTATGGCAATCATAGACAGCATTAAAAAAGAAAAAAAAAAAAAAAAGCTAAGGCATCACTCTGCTGACCAAAATTCTTATAGTCAAAGCTATGGTGGTTCAGACAGTAAGGAATTCACTTGCAATGTGGGAGACCTGGGTTCATTCATGGGAAGGACATCCCTGTAGTCCGGTGGAAATACTCGGTGCTCCCAGATTAGGGCATCCAAGTTCATTCCTTGGTCCGGGCATTAGATCCCACATACTGCAACTAAAAATACCACATGTGACAATTAAAATTCCTGCTCCCACATGCTACAATGAAGATTGAAGGGTCCTTGTGCTGGAACTAAAAACAAGCACAGCCAAGTAAATGAACAAATATTTGAAAGAAAGAAAGAAAGAGGTATGAGAATTCCCTGTTGCTTCAGTGGTTCGGAGTTGATGCTTTCACGGTCAATGGCCAGGGTTCAACACCTGGTTGTGGAACTAAGATCCCACAGCTTCTGTGGCATGACCAAACAAAACCCCAGAAAGATAACTGAGGAGTACAGAACTCCCAAAGTTTGAAAATGAAGCAATGGCACTGCACACAGGCTGAGGATAGAGTAAGGATTGCCAGGAACCCAAAGTGCAAAAGCGGCACCTCTGCAATTCACAAGCCTCTTTAATGTTGTGGTTTAGGCTTCTCCTTCTCCTGCTTCTGAACCTAAATAACTTATTGCTCCTAAGAGAAATTGTTATGGGAAAAACATTATTTGAACTGAATGATAGTGAAAATAGCAAATTTTTGAGACAGAGCTAAAGCAGTTTCATGTGTTAATATGCATCACATTTGAAAAGAAGAAAGGTTGGAAAAACAATGACCTAAGTCAGTGCTATTCACAGACCTTTCTGCAGCAATAGAAAACATTTTCATAATTGTTACATATATTCCCTCATAAGGGCGATCAGCTTTTCACATATATAAATGCTTATGTTTCTTTTCTTTTCTGTGAGGTGTTCTGTTTATATCCTTTATCTGTATATTCAGATGGAGTATTCATCCAGCAGGGTTTGTTTTCTTTCTTTGTTTTTTTTTTTTTTTGCCTTGCGGTGAGGATTAATGGATCTTAGATCTTCAACCAGGGATTGACTCTCTGCCCCCTGCAGTGGAAGCACAAATCTCTAACAACCCGATCATTAAGGAATCCTCAGTAAAATATATTTTCTATGTCCGTATCTAATATGCCACTTTGCAAATGTTAAAATGTAGCCAGTGTGACTGCGGTATTAAATCTTTGTGTGTGTTCAGCGGCTTCAGTCTGTCCAACTCTTTGCGACCCCATCAGTGTAGCGCACCAGGCTCCTCTGAACCCACATCTTTTACATCTCCTGTATTGGCAGGCAGGTACTTTACCACTAGCACCAACTGGGAAACCTATTAAATCTTTACTTTAATTAATTTAACATTAAAAGATATGGCTAGAAGGATCAGATCTTCCTTACAAAGGAGTTTCAATTAACTTGTATACTCAGTAATTTGTGTATCTCTTCGATATTTTCCTCAAGATGAGATTCCATGCCCCTCCCTAAATGTAGGCTGTGTTTAGCGGCTTGTTTCCAAGAACAGAATATGTCAGCAGGAAGGAGACAACTTTCTAGCAGACGAACTAGTGGTAGGTCATATTGATAGTATGAATCCTTGATGGGAGATGATGAGAAAGATATTTTGCCTTGGAGGTATAGTTCTACAATTATATAAACCCCAGGGCAATCAGGAGAAACATCCCAAACCCATATAGAGAGTCATTCTGCAAAATACCTGTCCCTGAAGGACTCCTGAAAACTGTCAAAAGTCTTGAAAAACAAGGAAAGTTTAAGAAACAGCTATAGACCAGAGTAAGCTAAGGGAGGTATCTGTAGCTTCTTGCTCTATATTCTCATGCAGTTCAGTATCCTATATGGGACTATGAAACTAGGAAAGAACATTTGTGGAAAAACTGGTAAAATTTGAGAAAACCCTGGAACTTAGTTAAAGGTACCCTACTGAAAGATGCTGGAATAATTGTGAAGCATAAAGGAAGTCATTTCACATACACACATTTCAGACATTGCAAGTGCTTTCTCTACACAACACCCACTTCATTTTGACTTCACGGAGATGGAAATCTGAAGTACGGCATACTTAACGGAAATCTTCGAATACAAAGGATCAATAATATTTAGACTGTGTCATCTGACTATAATGCAATAATGAGAAATTGACCAAGAAACGTCTTTGAAAATGCCATTCACTTGGAAAATAGAAATAACTATCTTAACTAACATATCTCTATGGAATTTTCATGCAAGAATCCTGGAGCAGATTGTCATTATTTTCTCCAGGGGATCCTCCTGACCCGGGATCGAACCCAGGCCTTTTGTGTCTCCTGCATTGGCTGGAAAGCGATTTACCAGTTGAGTGACCAGGGAAGCCCATGCAATATTTAGGCTTGTCTTTAGAAGAGAATATTAGGATATACTCGGACGTGAATGATAATGAACAGCCTATTCGCAAAAATTGCGGGACACAGTTAAAGTTGTACGGAGAAACAATGGAAAGAGTAACAGACTTTATTTTCTTGAGGTCCAAAATGATTGTGGGTGGTGAATGCAGCCATGAGCTTAAAAGATATGTGGCCCTTGGAAGAAAAGCTATGACAAGCCTAGACAGCCTAGTAAAAAGCAGAGACATTTCTTTGCTGACAAAGTCCATCTAGTCACAGCTATGCTTTTCCCCACAGTCATGTATGGATGTGACAGCTGGACCGTAAAGAAGGTGGAGTGCCGAAGAACTGATGCTTTTGAACTGTGGTGTTGAAGACTCTCGAGAGTCCCTTGGACAGCAAGATTCAACCAGTCAATCCTAAGGGAAATCAACTCTGAATATTCACTGGAAGGACTGATGCTGAATCTGACGATCCAATAGTTTGGCCACCTGATGGGAAAAGCCAACTCATTGGAAACCACCTTGATGCTGGGAACGACTGAGGGCAAGAGAAGAAGTGGGCGGCGATGGATGAGATGTTCGGATGGTATCACCAACTCAATGGACATGAGTTTGAGCAAACTCCAGGAGACAGTGAAGGACAGGAAAGCCTGGTGTGCTGCATGCAGTCCATGGCGTTGCAAAGAGTCCAACATGACTGAGGGACTGAACAACAACAACAAATTAAGGTAAATTTATAGCATTAGATACAAGAGAAATGAGAGTTACAAACAGTTATCTCAAAAAGTTGTAAAGATGAGCAACAGAACAAACTTATAGCGATGTGAAGGAATGAAATTAGTAAAGAATGAAAAATGAATATATTAGAGAAGAAAATAATGTAACAAAACCAAAACTTTATCCTCCCATAGGAGATCTCAACGGTCTACTAGGAGACTTCCAGCAGCACAGGGCATTTAAAAAAGACTCTGTGAAGGGCCAAAGAAGAAATATTTTAGGCTTTGCGAATATGATCATTGGCCATTAAGTTTTCAGCCATAGACAACAACGAAAGAAACTGGCAAGTCCCTGTTCCAAATTTAAGGACTCCGAAAACTGAATTTCACACAATTTCCACGTCAGAAAATAAAAGTCTTTTCGGTTTTCCTCAGCCATTAAAAGCGTAAAGCTCTAAAATTAAAAAGAAGAAGAAGAAGAAGTAAAGCTCATTCTCAGCTCACAATAGACAGTGCAAAAACAGGGGCAGGCTGCCCTGCCTTGATTGAAATGGAATTCCAAGAGGAGGGGCGCCAAGATTCACTGTAAGGTCAAGTTCCTTAAGCAAAGAACTGGCTTAAGGGAGGTCACCCCTGAGGGCTGTGAGTGCCGGACACCATCACTGGACTCCCCTGGTAGACTCGGAGGCCGTTCTCAGCCCTGAGCCCTGGCGACTGTGCCATCTGTTTTTTCTTTCTTCGCGTTTGGTGAGCTGAGCAATCTTGACCCAATACTCTTTTGAGATTCAGATTCAGCCTGACCACGCCCACAGGGGGTGCTTTTACGGGGTGGGGGGAGGGGGTGGGGGGGTGTCCATCGCGTGCGCATGCGCCCAACTCAGCCTCGCGGCCAATCAGATGGCAGGAGCCAACACCTGGCAGCCAATCATCGGAGGCAGCCCGGTCGCCTGTAGGGGGAGCTGAGGCGGCACCCCAGACCTGAGGAAGCCTCGTCCCGTCCGCCTCGCCTCCTCATCCCCTCCGGCTGGCCTCCTCAGGCTTGATCCGGGAACTGCCTATGGCAGGTGAGCTGCAGGCAGTTCTGTCTCCTCCGTCAACGGGGGCTGGTAAGGACTGGAGCGTGGTTCAGCCTAAGAGGTGCCTGACGGCTAAAGGGAGGGTTTCTCGGGTCCCTACTCGCACGAGGCCTTGCTCGGTGGGGCGGCTGGTGAGGGCCCGCGGGCCCTCAGGAGGGAGTGTGCGGCAGGACCCACAGGCCTCAGGCGCCTTTCGCCCTCTCTCCTCTCTAGTCTGGGCGGGCTCAGCTCTCCAGCAGCTTTCCGGCCCGGGGGTGGGTGGCACAAGTCAGCTCGCGGAAAGGGCCTCTTAGGCCCCTGGCCCCGGGCACCACCCCTAGCTCTCCTGTGGAACCTAATGATTTAAACACACACACACACATATCTTCACGGCCCAACCCGGTCCTGCACCCAGGCATAGTCAGGCGAGCGCAGCAAAAAAAAAAGAAAAAAAAAATCGATCTAGTGGCCTCTTCACTGCCCTGGTGCTTTGGTCGTTTTCCTGTTTCCTCGGCCTCTCCTCAGACTCCAGGGCTGCCCCGTCCCTGGGGGCCCCGAGATTCAGGCCTTTGGTTCTGGAAGTTGGCAGATGAGGTATTTGTTTGTTACTGAGAGAAGGGAGGTGGGAGGAAGAAGCTCAGGGCAAAGGAGTTCAATCACTTGGTCTGGTTGAGTGTGAGACGCCTGGTCAGCATCCGTAGGGTAGGACCAGGGAGGGCCTGGGGGGATAGAATGTTCCCGGAACAGGGGACTCACCCTGGCCGTTTCCTCTGCTTGTCCCCAGGATGTGACCGTGTGCTGCCTGGGAGGTCTCAAGCGCTCAGGACTTCAGTGGGCCCCTGAGGTAAGGTGACAGACATCTTTACAACAAGGGACAAAGTTGTGGCTTTCTTACTTTGTGTTTTTCTCCTTTCATTCGTCGGCTGACACGTTGCTGTTGAGAGAGAGTATTCCTGATTGGGGATTACGTGACCCTGATTGCGGGTGCTGACTTCAGGGCCATCATGGTTTCAGGTTTGCAGCTTTCTGAGTGGCAAGCTTAAAAACAGGCATGGTGACTTGCTTTCGCATGCCTTCTTGAAAGAAAAAAAGTAAGAGCACCATGGGTCTTAAGCTGTGTAGAGTTGACTCCTGCCACTTGGTGAGGCTAAAATGGGGCAATGCACATATCCTAAGGTTTTAGCTAGCAAAGCAAAGCAATGCAGGTGTGGGGTTCCCTGGTGGCCTGGTGATTAGGATTTTGGGTTTTCACTGCAGTGGTCTGGATTCAGTCTCTGGTCAGGGAACTGGGACCCCACAAGCCAAACAGCATGGCCAAATGAATGAATGAATTCGGTGGTTCATTCAGAGAAATTATCCTGTGATTTAACATGTTCACGTGAGATTACTTGCTCATTTCTGTACCCTTAAGGGCTTTTCTTCATTAAGTAAGTGAACTCCACTGGATGGGGGTGAGGCACCATCTGAGTTCATTTCATGCGAGTAAACAAGATCATAGGAAGCTCTATGCCCAGCCACTTGTGCCTACAGCTGTGTTGTATACTTATCTTGCTGGTACAGCTTTGAACTTCACCGCATGTTTTGTTTTGGTCACAACCTGTGGCTTCATAGGATATTAGTTCCCCAGCCAGGGATCGAACACAGGATCCTGGCAGTGAGAGGGCTGAGTCCTAACCAAACCACTGGACTGCCAGGCAACTCCTGTGTTTCGGTGCTGTGGATAGGGGTGTGTGTGTGTGTGTGTGTGTGTGTGTATGTGTGTGTGTGTCTTGATTTTTGCTATATTTATAGGAGAACTGATCTGTGTGTAAGTATGATGTGAATGGTATTAGAACTTGAAATGTTTGTGTTGTACATATGATCTCAAAATGGAATAGTTTGAAAGAACTTACCACTTGTTATCTCTTGGCCTAGGATCTCTCCTTAGGTAGTAGTCAAGCTTTTGTCTGGCTTGGCAACCTCTGAAGACTTAGCTAGTTTAATCTAAGCTCTCTCACTTGTCTGTACTCTTCTAGCCTCAGTTCCTCCTTCTGTGGGCCTCTCCAAGGGGCTTCTCTTGTGGAGGCTGCTGTCTTTACTCAGAATGAGTGATTCAGGAAAGTACTTGCACCCATGATAAAGTGCAGAGTTTTTTTGAGATGTTACACATCTGCACTTGTGTATTTGCTTAGTCTCACAGGTCTACCCTGTGATAGATTGAGAGAGAACTACACAGGGGGAGGAATATCAGGAGATTGAATTCACTTGAAGGCTGGTTACCATACCCATTAATCCACTATGCCAGCCTTTTTCTTTTAATATGATCTCAGCTCTGTCAGTGTGAGCAAATTATTCGGCTTGTGTACCCTTCTTGTGTGCTGCTACTGCTGCTAAGCCGCTTCAGTCGTGTCTGACTCTGCAGTCTCATGGACAGCCACCCACAAGGCTCCCCCTTTTCTGGGATTCTCCAGGCAAGAATGCTGGAGTGGGTTGCCATTTCCTTCTCCAGTGCATGAGAGTGAAGTCGCCCAGTCGTGTCCAACCCTTCGAAACCCCATGGACTGCGGCCTACCAGGCTCCTCCACCTGTGGGATATTCCAGGCCAGAGTACTGGTTTGGGTTTCCATTGCCTTCTCCAGCTTGTGTGCTCTTGTGGTTTGATGTACTCAATTCCTGATCTGCTCATTTCTAGACCTACTCATTTCTTGATATTCTCGCAAGTCTCCTCTTTGTCCTCCTGGATTAAGGTTTCTGTTTCTCTGGATGGTTCCCATCAGCAAACAGACTGACTATAACGTGACCTGTCGGTAAAAATCCATCTTTTGGTGACACCTCCTGCTTCTGCTGCTTTTATTTCATATTTGCTTGTTATAGAACTCTGCAGAGTTGTTCCTAGACTTTGTTATCTCGAGTTCTCTCATTTTCCCATAAAGCCACTCTTGTCAAGGCCACAGGTGAATTCAAATGTTTAACTCAGTGGTGAATTTTTAATTGTTATTTTATTTAATTTGTTGGCAGCCTTTATCAGAGTAGTTCATTTCCTCCTCCCTGAAAAAAATGTTTCACTTGCATTACAGAGTGCTTCTCTTCCTGCTTGTCTTCCACCTACAGTTCCCCACATACAATGTGTGACCTTTGTGTCTAGCTTTATTCAGATGTCGTATTTTCCTTTTAAGTATTTATTTATTTAGCTATGTGGCATGTGGGATCTTAGTTCCCAGCCCAGGGATGGCACCTGTGGAGAGTCTTAAACCCTGGATCGCCAGGAAAGTCCCCTCGTTTGTGTACTTTCAAGATTCATCGTGTTCATGCTTGTATAGCAGTGAATGTTTTTATTTTATTTTTATGGCTGATTATGGTATATGAATATGGTAAATGGCTTCCATGCAGTC
Source organism: Ovis aries (assembly GCF_016772045.2). Classification (NCBI taxonomy): domain Eukaryota; kingdom Metazoa; phylum Chordata; class Mammalia; order Artiodactyla; family Bovidae; genus Ovis; species Ovis aries. The sequence goes on along the minus strand of NC_082741.1, from coordinate 21,194,975 downwards.
CATTTTGAGCATATACCACAGTTTGTTTATCCATTCGTCAATGAATGGATAATACGTGGATGGCGTACTCTTTGTGGCTATTGCGAGTAATGTTGCTGTGAACACTGATTTTGCATGGACTGAACATTTTCAGTGTTGGTGCATATATACAAAAGAGGGAAATTCCTGGATCATATCTCTACTCTACATTTAATTTTTGAGGTACTGACCAACCACTTTTGCAAGAGTGGTTGTACCATTTTACAGCAATTACCTCAACAATATCATGAAGATTCCTTTTCTCCACATCTTCTGCAGCACTTGTTATTATTCGTCCTTTTGATTGGGTGTGAAGTAGTCTGGTGTGAAGTAGTATCTCAGTGAGACTGATTGACATTTTGCTCAGGGCTTCCCTGGTGGCTCAGAAGGGAAAGTGTCTGCCTGCAAGGTAGGAGACCTGGGATCAATTCCTGGGTGGGGAAGATCGCCTTGAGAAGGAAATGGTAATCCACTCCAGCACTCTTGCCTGGAAAATCCCATGAATGGAGGAGCCTGGTAGACTACAGTCCATGGGGTTGCAAAGAGTCGGAAATGTCTATTCAAATTCTTTTCCTGGTTATTATATGCTTTTCTGTTTTTAATTGTTGTAGAAAACATCTAACTTAAATTTTTACCATTTTACCCATTTTTGCATGCTAAGTATTTTGCACACTTTCATCAGCCTTTTGGAGAAAGAAATGGCAACCCACTGCAAATCTGATGGAGAAGGGAACGTGGTGAGCTTTAGTCCCTGGGGATGCAACGTTGGGCACAACTGAGTGACTAAGACATATACACACACGTAGTCACAGTGTTGATTTGTTGTTGTTGTCATTGTTTTAGCTGTGTTGTGCAGCTTGAATGACAGTTCCCTGGTTGAGGGTCATACCCAGGCCCCTGATAGGACACTGCGGAGTCCTAACCTCTGAACTACCAGAGAATTCCTTATCACATTGTTATGAAACAGATCTCTACACCTTTACAGCTTGCAAAATCGAAACTCTGTACCCATCACCTGTCCCATTAAACAGCAACTCCTCTTTTCTTGCCCGTTGACCTAGACCATGGACTCCATCGTTCTTTTTTGTTTCCTTTCTATTGCTTGACTGTGTTAGCTATTTCATGCAAGTAGAAACTTACAGTATTTGTCTTTTTGTACGACTGGCTTATTGCATTTGGCTTGATGTCTGAAATGATCATGCATGTTGTAGCATGTGACAGAATTTTCTCTATATGGCTAAATAATATTTCATTGTGTGTATATATCACATTTGATGGACATTTCGATGCTTCCACCTCTTAGTTGTTGTGCTTCGTGCTGCTGTGAGCACGGCTCTGCAGATATCCCAAGACCCCATGTTAACTTCTTTTGATTTTATATCCGGAAGTGGAACTGCTGAATCATGTATCAGGTCTAGTTTTTTAGTTTTTTGAGGAGCCTTTAAACTGTTTTCTGTAGCAGGTGCACCATTTTAAAATCTATCTATAACACACAAGGATCCAGTTTCTGTATGTGCTTGCCAACAGTTGTCCTTTCCTTTCCTTCATATGTAAACACACACATATGCACATACAATTTTTTCATACCCTGTTCCATGATTGTTTATCACAAATTATGAATATAGTTCCTTGTGATATACAGTACGCTGTTATTTCTCTCTTGTATATATTATAGTTTGCATCTGCTAATCACCAGCTCCCAATCTGTGCCTACCCCAACTTTCCCCTCTGGGGAATCACATAGTGTGCTCTCTATGTCTGTGAGTCTGTTTCTGTTTCATAGATAAGTTCATTTGTGTCATATTTTAGAGTCCATGTAAGTGATACCATATGATATTTGTCTTTCTCTCCTTTTTATTATTTTTATTTGTACTTTATTTTATTTTACAACACTGTGTTGGTTTTGCCATACATTGACATGAATCCACCACAGGTGTACATAAGTTCCCAATCCTGACCCCCCTCCCACCTCCCACCCCATATCATCTCTCTGGATCATCCCTGTGCACCAGCCCCAAACATCCTGTATCCTGCATCAAACATAGACTGGCGACTACCTTACATGATAGTGTACATGTTTCAGTGCTATTAACTCCCAAATTATCCCACCCTCTCCCGCTCCCTCAGAGTCCAAAAATCTGTTCTATACATCTGTGTCTCTTCTGCTGTCTCTCATGCAGGGTTATCATTACCATCTTTCTAAATTCCATATATATGTGTTAGTATACTGTATTGGTGTTTTTCTTTCTGGCTCACTTCACTGTGTATAATCGGCTCCAGTTTCATCCGTCTCATTAGAATTGACTCCTATAAAGTCTGCAAGCAATAAATGCTGGAGAGGGTGTGGAGAAAAGGGAACCCTCTTACACTGTTGGTGGGAATGCAATCTAGTGCAGCCACTATGGAGAACATTGTGGAGATTCCTTAAAAAATGGCAAATAGAACTGCCATATGACCCAGCAATCCCACCGCTGGGCATACACACTGAGGAAACCAGAATTGAAAGAGACACATGTACCCCGGTGTTCATCGCAGCACTGTTTATAATAGCCAGGACATGGAACAACCTAGATGTCCACCAACAGATAAATGGATCAGAAAGCTGTGGTACATATACACAATGGAGTGTTACTCAGCCATTCAAAAGAATATATTGTCTTCCTCTTTCTGACTTCCTAAGTATTCTTTTGAATGCTAGTGTAGATTCAAGTATTTACTCAACAACATTTGTTGCTACAGTGTAAAATGTGGTTGACTTTTAAAATATTTGTCTTCTATTCTGCAAGCTTTATATTAATTCTAATACTTGGGTTTTCTTCAAGATTTTCTATATACAAATGTATGTTATCTCCAATATACTTTGATTTTTACTTTCCATTCTGAAGGCGGTTTTTTGTTTTTTCATTGTGTTTTTTTTTTTTTAAACTACAGCAACAATTCTCTTTTGTTACCTGATTGCTCTGGTTGTAAAACTGCCAGTATAATGTTGAGCCAAAGTGTGTAATAGACTTCCTTGTGTTGTTCCCAGTCTTAGAGGGAAAGCTTTCAGTTTTTCATTCTTAAGTATGATGTTAGCTGTGGGTCTTTTTACAGGTGCCCTTTGATTGAGAAAGTTCTCTTCTGTTCTTAATTATTAAGTGTTCTTTTAACCCTGGTTATGAAAAGGTGCTAGATTCAAGGAAATGCTTTTTCTTCAGGCAGATGTGTTATTTGTTTTATTGTTTTAAAATGGCATAATGTTGGTGACTTTCCTATCATGAACCAACTTTGCATACCTCCCTAAATCCCATGTGATCATGGTATACAGTCTTGTTTATATGCTGTTGAAATTTGTTTGCCAGTATTTTGTTTTGGACTCTTTCACCTGTATTCATGAGGGATATCAGGTGTGTGTGTGTGTGTGTGTGTGTGTGTGTGTGTGTGTGTGTGTGTGTGTGAGTGATATCTCTGTCTGATATTGGTATGAGAGAAAGAATGGCATCACTTTGCCTGCTATGTGGGGAAGAGACATGTGGCATAAAGGATGAAGCATTGTTGGATTGAAGTTTTGCCAGGATTAGAGGGAGAAATTTAGGATATATCAGTGTGGAATTGGGGTGAGATTATCAAAGAGAGCCCATTCTCCTTTTCCTAGGCCTGTGTTAAGTGCTTGACATTGAATTATGCTGTCTGTTAACTAGGTATAGATAGATTATACTTTGAATTTGCTACCTATTTTGTTTGTTAACATTTATGAAATTAGAATTTGTGAATCGGTTGTAATGTGCATTTAAGATCCATTTTCTTCCATTTTTACTACGAAACAAGATGCCATTGAATAGCTGATGCCTTTTAAAAAAGCTGTTAACCTTAAGTCTAAGAAATAAGCATGTTTGTCTTTAAGATACAGAAACGCATTTAAAAGTTACAAATTTGCCAAAGAAGACGCAACTGGTGTGTGGTTAAGTTAGAATTCCAACTTAATCTCCTATGACTCCAAAGTCCATGCTTCGAAACGCTGTAGAACAATGCTTTTGTAAAAATACTCATCCTTTACATGTGATTTCACCTAATGATCAGTGTGGCGGGTTTTTTTTATTTTTCCTCTTTATTTTTTTAACTAGAAGAGGTTAAAGTGAACATGCGACAAAGCTATGATTCTAGAGCCATGGAGACTTGTAGTCGTAGTTTTTTCAGCTGTCATTGAGTCTGGTTGACACTCAGTGTCTCTGTCTGTAAGATAAGGGTGTGTATAAGTACTCTAGAGTTTTGGAGATAATCAAATAGCCCATTTTTCTGTACTTAACTAATCTGTAGTATGTTTACACTTAGGTGGCAGTTTGTATAAAGGAAGCACTGGGACTTGTGGCTGCACCCTCTAAGAATAAAAAAGTATTAAAAATATGGAACTCCCACGTATGTTACGTGAAGAAGAACAAGAGCCAGAAGTACGGAAAAGGGAGGGAGAGACCAAACAAGTAGATGATGATGCTGATGATGAAGTGATCTTGGTTGGAGTGGAACATGGAAATGAAGATGCTGACGTGATCTTTGTTGGGATGAGCTCAGCTTCAAAACCAGTCGTTTCAAACATACTGAACAGAGATACCCCAGGTTCTTATTCAAGGAGAAAAAGGTGTGGTCACTTCAGGAGAGGTAACGCTCACAGATTACAGCCTGTTAGTCATGTGACTCCTACATCAGAAGCAAAGACTGTCTTGCCAGTGTCTGACTCTGACTCAAGATCAACAGGTAGTCCTATTATTATTGAACCTCCGTCTCAAGCTGATTATAAAAATCTTTCACCACAAATAGTGCCTGATGGCTTTTCGAAGGAGTTATGTTCTTCCTTGATTACCTTCACAAGGTCATTGCAGCATCCAGTAGAAACAGCAGTTTCTGCAGGAGATGTGAATAAAAGTCCTCATGTATCAAAGCGAGTTTCCCCTTGTGAAACAAATCGCAGAAATCCCAGAAGGCCTAAACTCAGTGATGGCATTGTAGGGGAACATTCTTTAGGTTTCTCCCCGTCAGGTTTTTTTCATACAGAGACCACTCAGCAAAGCACACCAGACCGTGTCCATACCTCACTAGGCCATGTTCAGAATGGAGAACCTTGTCCAACACCTTTTCCAAAGGACAGTGTTCATTGCAAGCCTGTAAGACCTTTAGGGGAAAGTGGACGGACAAAAACTGATTTTCCAAGTTGGCAAGTCCAAACAAAATTGGTGATCCCACAGAAGGAAATCTGATTGTGTTACTTCGTGACTTCTACTATGGCGAGCATAGAGGAGTTGGGCAGCCAGAAGCGAAGACCCACACGGCGTTTAAATGCCTCAGCTGCTTGAAAGTTCTAAAAAATGTCAAGTTTATGAATCACATGAAGCACCATTTGGAACTTGAGTGGCAGAGAGGTGACAGCTGGAAAACCCACACCACCTGCCAGCACTGCCTCCGCCAGTTTCCTACTCCTTTCCAGCTGCAGTGTCACATTGAAAGTGTCCACACGGCCCAGGAGCCCTCCGCAGTCTGTCACATCTGTGAGTTGTCCTTTGAGACAGATCAGGTTCTCTTAGAGCACATGAAAGACAATCATAAGCCTGGTGAAATGCCCTATGTATGCCAGGTTTGCAGTTACAGATCATCATTTTTTGCAGATGTGGATGCACATTTCAGAGCATACCATGGTAACACTAAGAAATTACTTTGCCCATTTTGTCTCAAAATTTTTCAAACTGCAACAGCATACAGACGTCATCATCGAGGGCACTGGGAAAAGAGTTTTCACCAGTGTTCCAAATGTCGGCTACAGTTTTTAACTTCCAAAGAGGAGAGGGAGCACAAGACCCAGTGTCATCAAATGTTTAAGAAGCCTAAGCAGCTAGAAGGATTGTCTCCTGAAACAAAAATTGTTATTCAGGTATCACTGGAACCCCTTCAGCCAGGATTGGTGGAAGTTGCATCCATTACTGTGAACACATCTGATTTTGAATCATCACCCCCCAAATCTAAAAGGAGGAGGTCAAAAAAAGAAAAATAATAGTTAATTCTGCCTTCAGTAAGTCTGAAGCAAGTATTTCAGTCAAAGTTAAAAACCCCATTAAAAACAAAAAGATCAACTTATAGCATTATTCAATAATATCAAATATAGGGAAACCGATGGGTAATTTATGTGATTTTGTTTTAAATAGAGGAAGTACAGTTTTGTGTGATCTTCATATTGAGATGCTATTTAAAAATCTATGATCTGTTTTTCGTGTAATTGTCTTAACATGTAAAAAGGATGTGTGCATGTGTGTGTGAGAGAGAGAGAATGAGAGAAGTGGAGAAAGGAAAAGTAAGAACCTATTTTGGTATTTGATGTTACTTGTAAGTTCGAAAGCTCTCCTATATATATAATCTGTAGAGTGTTTTAGCAACGTAATTTTGAAGTGTTTTCATGCCTTGTAGATCTCAGTATCAGCTATATAGCCAGACTTGAATGTCACTCTCTGAAGTGCCTCTTGGGCTGATCTAAGATAACCTGGCTCTGAAAGCGTGCAGTGGAGGTTGATGGAGAAGCTACGATGTGAGTTTGGACCAGACACGGGATTTAATCAGTGAAGAGCTGTGGCTTCTTGTCCCAGCTGAGGAAGAGGCATACATTCACTGCAGGCACAGAGCCAAGGGAGAAGGAACACTGTCTCAGAGTGCTTTCACCTAGCCCAGGGACATCTCAAGGATGCCAGCTGCTAAAATGCCTGTGTTTGGTGAGAGACCCTGGCAAGCATGAAGCAGGCCCTGTGTAGTACTGACTGCAGTTGGAGAAGCAGAGATAGTTAATAGAATGAGACCTGGTGCCTGTGGACCTCCTGTTGAGTGAGCAAAAGGGGGATTTGATTCATTCTGTCCCCTTTCCCATTTGGCTGGCCTGTAGTCACAGTGAGGTCGGCATATCTGTGTCAGACACAGTAGCAAAGCAAATTAAAATTCCCAAAGGAAAAAGAGCCTTGACGTCCACTTTGATTTGCGCTGGACCCATAGTTGTAACTGAAAAGGATCAAACAGAGGAAATCTGTTCAGCTTTTGAATTGGGCTAAATTGAGTTCTCTTACCCTTAAGCTACAATGGAGTTGTCCAAGAATCGTAAATATAGTGGACAAAAATAGTCCAGGGTGATTAAAGCCTTTTTGGAACTCTTCCTTCCAATTTCCAGTTACATGTGTCTTACCCGAGTTGACCGTGTGAAGATTTCGGTTCTGTATCTTATCTTGCCTTGGACACAAATGTAGTACAGTTAACAGCTAATTCTTTGCGTGTGTAATTTCCCATTGTATCAAACTGATTGAGTTTCCGTCTTTCTTGACACAGTCTGATGTGCAAGAATTGTCTCATGTATTTCAGTAATTATCAGGTCATAGAGTTACCCTTCCTCTAATGTATCCAACCATCTAATCTGTGATTATACTTGTGGAAACCTTCTTTCTTGCGGTCTCCAAGGGCTCTTTCACAGACCTGTGGGGTACCCTCTAAGTATTGGTGCCTGAACATCAGCGCACTTGGCTGCCTCTAGGTTCTTGAAGTTGAGTCTCCTCCTGCAGTTGAATGTCACCCCTTCTCCACTTCTGGCACGGATACCTAGCAATCTCTGTGCACCATTCCAGGAAGCTGGGATCCTGTCTGTAGACCTATGCCAGGAGCAATCTCTCCGTTTCCTCTTCCTTTCTCCTCCTCTTTGTCTCTCCCCACTCTCCCCAGTCCTCAATTTCTTTAAGTCCTCTAAGCTTTCACAAAATGCTGGAAAGAGATCATCACCAAGCGGTTAGCATCCTTCTCAGAACTGAAAAGGAAGGACTACAGATGATGAAGCTGCAGTGAATCTGTTGTCTCCATTTTAGGTAATTTCGTGAGTATAAATTCAAACTCAAATAAATTGTGTTTATTTATTCAAAGCTTGATTGATATATTTTCACTTTGAATATTTTACTAGGCCTTTCTGGTTAGTTTATTTGGGCCAAAGCACTTTGCTAAGTGTCAGCTGAAACCACTTTTAGTTGTATAAAGAGTGTGTGTGTGTTCTGGTCTCAGGTGAAAACTCTCTGTATAAATAAATATGCAGACTATTGCATATGTATCTGCTTTCTTCGATTTCTATAGTAAAAAATACGAAATGTTTTAGTTACGTGTTTTTACTGTTGCTTAGTATTATCAACACTGTTGCTGTTAGTTGCTGTGAAGTATGCTCCTAAGGACTACAAGTTGTATTTATTGCCAAATTAAAAGGTTCCCACAATATGGTCCCTGACTGCTTCCTCTCTTCCATTCTCTGTCTTCTACTGTACTATTTTCCCCACTAATGTACTCTTTTTGACAACACAGGCCTTGGTTTTCCTCCATCAAATTCCGTTTCTTGCCGATCCAGACTGCAAGTGTTGTTCTTCTGGAAATACTCTTCCCGTAGGCCTGCATGGCTCCCTTGTTTGAGCTTCACCAATGCTGTTCAAATAACACAATCAAATCTCCAACCCCCTCTCTTTCCTCCTCCTCCTTAAAGGCACTTGAAGTCTCTATCCTCTTCTTCCCTCTCCAGCCTAAATTTCCTAAATTTTCACAAAAAAAAAAAGAAAGAAAAATGAAAAAGAGAAGAGATAATAACATCAGGGCTTTGCTTCTTAGAATTAACTTGAGTCAGTTTCTGTGCCTGCAAATCAAAGATAGTTAATAGTGAGTTGAATTCTTTCAGGAGCTTCCTCTGTTTTTCTTTTGATACCTCTATATTTTGTTCACACAATGACACTTTGTTTTCTTTACAAATTATTGAAGATGTGTCAAGATTATTATTTTGTTACTGCCCTTTGTGAATTTCCTTGTCTGCCTTGCTTGTTCTTTCAGGTAAAATTTATTATTTGATTAATGTTGCCAAAACATTGTAAGTAAAATTAGTATTTGTAGAAATAATGTTTTAAAAATTATTTCTGCTGTCTCTTTACAAATAACATGGCATGTTTTTATTTTTTTTAAATAATCGTATTGTGTTGGCCAGTTCTAAACAGTGATGTGTAAGTGGGCTTTCTTGTTCTGAGTACCATCAAAAGCAATGAGTATCTGGCTTAATAAATTTCCGTTTCTGCTTTTAGATCTTGAAGAGAATTGTTTTATTGGATAGTTTACAACATTTGTTGAGACACTTACTGTTCCTTCCTCTCCTCTCCTTTCTTTTTCTTGCTTTCTTCCCTTGTCTCTCTTCCTCTTTCTTTCCTTCCCTTTCTTTCCCCAGGTTGTTGCTTGACTGGACCTTTCCTGAAACAAAAGGAATTCCACACAGAGTTGAATGTTATCCTCTCAGAATCCCATTTCGTTCCTCATTTCTAGTATTGGAATTAACCTCCCTGTCCCCTTATTAGATTTGCCACAGTTGTATCAATGTTTCTGATTTTCTTTTTCCAAGAAGCAGCTCTTGTCGTCTTATCCCAACAAGCTTTATTTTTGTTTTCTATTTTTGTTTCAATTCATAGATACTTCCTACATTCTTTAGGATTTTTTTTCTTTATACCTTTGCATTTTAGAAGTTTCTTCACAATTTTTTTCCTGTAAGTATATTAGATTTACAATGTTGAATTTCAGATGTATATCAGAGTGATTTAGTTATGCAGATACGTATCTATTCTTTTGTAGGTCCTTTTCCATGATAGGTTATTACATGATACTGAGGATTTCTTTTCTTTTTTTTTCCATAGATGATTTAGGGGTTGACCTATCTTTATTTAGCAATTTTGTCTGAATCCCAAATATTTTTATGTATCCATGTTTTTTAATTAAAATTTCATTGTCTAAGATTTTTGGCAAGTTGATTCCAAAGAGTTCACTATTTTCAGGCTGAATGTTTTCATTTATTGTTTACTGAGAATTAAGTTTTCCTTGGAGCTCTGAGGGCATGTGTGTATATACACTGACATGTCTATATACGCATCCTTTTCAGATTACTACATGTTTTAAGATATGTAAATGTATTTTCAAAGATATTTTCTGTTTGTATGGTAAAAACATGAAATGTTTTAATGCTAGAAATTTGTTCCCCCGAATGAATATAGTATAAAGAATAAAGATATAAAACTAGATTCCTTTGAGAGTAATCCTTACTAACAGAACTTGGGAATGTTCAAAGAGTACTCATAACACTTACGAAAGGTGGCAAGAAAAACTTTATTCAAGGTAAGAGTACTACAGTGGCGTATTATAACATGGGAGAGAGATTGAGCTTATGTGTGACTCCAGGAGGGGTGCAGCTGGGATTTATAGCTAAGGAACAGGGTGGGCCCATGGGATTGCAGACAGAGATGGGAGACTGAAAAGCAATGGACAACAATAACAGAATGGGTGTCAGTGGATGGAAACTTATTAAAATGAGGACTATAATCGTGAGGGTGGACTCTGGCTCAACTGAGAGGATCATTGCTGAGGCTAGGCAAGGCTGATAAGATATTCCGGTGAGTGAAATGATATTTGATCGGATACTGAGGGTGGTCAGATCAAGGGTGGGCTATGTTTTCTAAACTGAAGTAGCAGATTCTGGATTAGATTGGACTAGATGGACAGGCAGCCCTGAATAAAGACATTGCCCAAAGTTGGCAGTGCATTAATGAACTAGTGCTGCATAAGCAGTTAGCCAAAACTAGCAGCTTAAAACAATATTATTTCATACTGCTGCTGAAAGTTGGGAATCCAGGAGTAATTCAGCTGAGTGTTGTGGCTCAGTGTCTCATGAGATTGCCATCCTCTGAAGCCTTGACATGCGCTGGTGGATTTCCTTCCAAGATGGCTTACTCACATAGCTGATGAAACCGGTTTGCTTGCTGGCTGTTGGGAGAAAGCCTCGGTTCTTTCACATGGGCCTCTCTAAAGGGCTACCTGAGTGCTCTCGAGATATGACTAAGCTGGCTTCTAGAGTGAGTGATCCAAGAGGATGATCAAGGAGGCTGCAGTGCCTTTTATGACCTAGTCTCAGACGCTTCATTGTTCGTTTCTACAGTATTCTAACATGAGAAGTGAGCCACTAAGCCCACCACACATGTGAAGGGGCGGAGGAAGGAACCGTGGACATAATTTAAAACCACGTGGTACACACATGGCCAGAAATTGTTCACATACGTGTATGTCCAAAATGCCTTTTCCTGCCAATGCTTTTAAACAATTTATCTGTTACAGCATTAACTTGAAGTTCAGGACCTTGTCATCTAAGTCAGGTCCAGCTATGGATCAGGGTCCACGTGTACAGTATCTCGTGTTCTGTTGCTCAGTTGTGTCGTATTCTTGGCGACCCCATGGGCTGCAGCGCTGCAGGCTTCCCTGTCCATCAACTCCAGGAGCTTGCTCAAACTCAAGTCCATTGAGTCGATGATGCTATCCAACAATCCCATCCTCTGCTGTCCCCTTCTCCTACCTTCATCTTTTTCCGCATCACGGTCTTTTCCAATGAGACGGCTATTCCCATCACATAGCCCAAGTATTGGAGCTTCAGCTTCAGCATCAGTCCTTCGAATGAATATGCAGGAGAGATTTACTTTAGGATTGACTGGTTTGATCTCCTTGCAGTCCAAGAGCCTCTCAAGTCTGCAACACATCAGTTCAAATTATAGAAGTGTAGTTCCTCTAGACCTGAGGATGTGTGAACAAAAGAGATGAGTTAATCTGCTCCCTTTCACAGCCAACATACAGTGGTGGTTCAGGCATAGATAACCTTCATAGACACTCCTGTTCCAGAAAGGGGAGGGGAGATGGGAGTCAATAGTAGCAGTTCTGAAATCCCATGGGTTCTTGCGGGCAGTCCTTTGATTAGTATTTAAGGCCTGGACACTTCCTAGGCTTCCGTCTCTGATTTTTTCATTCTACCCGCTGACATGATGCCATTGCATGAAAGGTGGCTAGTATATGGTTACATGAAACAGTCTCCCTAGCCTGCTTCCTGCTTGTAGAAGGTAGAAGTCCAGAGCTCCTATTTTGTACTATTGCTGGTCCTTTCAGTCCGAGCTGAACTTAAATATGTTATCTTAAAACCTTGGTGTGTCTCCTGATACTCTTACTGGTGTTCAAGGCAAAGCACCCCACTCCAAAGCGACAGTCACACATGTCTTCATAATAAGGCTTACTCTGTCTTGGTTTTCTGCTGAGATAGCTGAGGGATAACACCCTGAACCTTGGTAGAAGTCTTATTGTGTGACTGAAAGGATCTCTGAGTGACACCCCTAAACTCTTTGGAGGGTATTGGCCTGACTAAATAATGCCATGAGGCATCCCCTTCCAGCTTTCTGAGGCTTAACAAAGAATTTTACAGTCACACTCGTCTTTAGAACACCTTTGTTTATAAAAAATAATAAGAAGAACTGGCCTATCGGTGGTGTAAAATGTTGTATTTAGACCACCTAATCTCAATGCCCTGGATATGATCTTGCTTGAGAGTCATTAATTTTAACAACTTCTGTCATCTTAAAAGACTGGAAAATTCCCAAATCAGCAAGTTTTGTCCCCTGTTTTAATAATCTTTATATTAAACATTAAAGGAAAAAAAATCCCTTCATGTTTTACTACAGGCAGCAAGAAAAAACCAGGAAGTACTTTTGGCTGTTTGGATGGAAATCCTCTTAGATAACTCAATTAATTAAGTACAGTTTGTCCTCCCAGCTCATTAGGTACATTTTCTACTTTTCATAAACTGCAGATGTAGTGGACTTTCGTCTTCACACTCCCCAGGCTCTCTCCTCCTGCCTCTCCTTTCTGCCAAGCAGCCTAGGTGCACGACTGTGATTCCGCCTAGAACGTGTTTGCTCAGTGAGCAAACGGGGAGCGATTCCCTGGCTTCAGTGCTTCTGCTGGCCAGAGACTGTGTACCGTTCCCTAAGAACTTCATGGTTTCGCTGTCCAACTTCTATCACCTGGCTAGGTCAGTTGCAGTAGCTCATACTCACAAGCGAACTGGCAGGGATTTCTACACGCACATGTGCAGAAACATACATGTGTACACAGTAACATCGCTGAGGGGAAACCTGTCCATATGCAGAAGTACAGCTTTCTTTTCCAGGAATGTGAATTTTGGTAAGCGCTCAAATTTCTACACACACATGTGCACAAATATATTGGTGAATACAGTTACATCGCTGAGAGGAAACCTGTCCATATGCAGAAGTACAAGCTTGCTTTTCCAGGAACATAAATTTTGGTAAGCACTCAAATTTCTGCACGCACATGTGCACAAACATGCACGTGTACTCAGTAACATCCCTGAGAGGAAACTTGTCCATATGCAGAAGTACAAGCTTTCTTTTCAGGAACATTAATTTTGGTAAGCACTCAAATTTCTATGTGCACATGTGCACAAATATATGCGTGTACACAGTAAGATCGCTGAGGGGTAACCTGTCCATATGCAGAAGTACAAGCTTTCTTTTCCAGGAACTTGAATTTTAATAAGCACTCAAATTTCTGCACGCACATGTGCACAAACATGCACGTGTACTCAGTAACATCCCTGAGAGGAAACTGGCCATATGCAGAAGTACAAGCTTTCTTTTCCAGGAACATTAATTTTGGTAAGCACTCAAATTTCTACACACACATGTGCACAAATAGATGGGTGAATACAGTTACATCGCTGAGACAAAACCTGTCCATATGCAGAAGTACAAGCTTTCCTTCCCAGGACATTGAATTTTGGTAAGCACTCAAATTTCTACGTGCACATGTGCACAAGTATATGCGTGTACACAGTAACATCGCTGAGAGGAAACCTGTCCATATGCAGAAGTACAAGCTTTCTTTCCAGGACCTTGAATTTTGGTAAGCACTAAAATTTCTACGTGCACATGTGCACAAAAATATGCGTGTACACAGTAACATCGCTGAGAGGAAACTTGTCTATATGCTGAAGTACAAGCTTTCTTTTTGAGGAACATGAATGAGACCTGGTGACTAGGACCTCCTGTTGAGTGATCAAAAGGGGAATTTGATTCATTCCGTCCCCTTTCCCATTTGGTGTCCGTGAACAATGGAGATCAACGTGGCAAATGGTGGGGTTTTTCCCTACTTCCCTAGCATCTGGCCAGCAACAGCCTGTCCTGGTGATGCTGTGCATGGCTGGGACGTTGCAGCCACCAGTGGCCACACCAGGCGAAGATGCCACCCTCTTCAGAGTGGAGGCAGGAGAGGACAGTGAGGCCCAGGTGGACGGAGTCGTGGCAGGGATCAGACGGGGTTTCCAGCTGCTTGCAGAGGACATCACTGAGGATGTGGAGGTTGTGCCAGATGAATGACAGAAACAGGGGTCCTCCCTGGAGCTGGAGGAGAAGACATTGGAGGAGCAGTGCCAGGAAAGGCCTGGAGGCCCGAGTGAGCTCCCGGCACTAGATGTGATGCAGGCACTGGCGACCTTGTAAGTGGAACTTAGCTCTAAGCCTGAGAAAACCTGCAGGGCCTACGTTTGGTTCATGTGCAAGAGTCATGAGAGGAGGAAGCGTGACTTGGCTCAGAAGAGTGCCAACATCCAGGGCATCCCTGGCTTCTGGGCCAACGTGGTATCCTTTCTGCTACTCGTTGTGGTCCAGTGCTCAGGAGGAGGGGGAGGTGCAGAGGCAGGAGCAGGAGGAGGGGTGGAGGCGAGGGGGCAGAATGGTGGACCCTGAAGGAAGTGTGGTACTGGGCAATTGGCAGGCTCCACAGGCACAGCTGAGTAGAGTCCGGGCAGGGCCACACCTGTAAGTGTCACAGCCATGACTCTGTGTGTCTCCTTCAGGCCTGCATCTGAGGAGGATTAGCCTCTGAGTCAGAAATGACCAGAGACAGTACATGAGAGCCACCTTAGCTGACAGTTATTGTTGTAAAGGTGAATGATTCCAAAAATAACTGAGATATGGGAGTCACACACACAAGCGCGCACGCAGACACACACACATACACAAACCCACAGAACATATGTAGACATACTTTCTGATCCCCGTTATCTCACTGAGTGAGCAAGTTCTGAGTGGAATCACAGTAGTACAGCAAGGATGCCTGGCAGAAAGGAGAGGCAGGAATAAAGTGTCTGGGGGTGACCAGTGAGAGTTCAGAAGATCTGAGACACAGAACAGGTTGCAGTCCCAGACACAGAAGCCACAGTGGGTGACCCCACAGCCCTTTGAACACCCTGATACAAGGGCCTTTCCATCCTTCCCAAGTGCCAGGCATACTTTCTCTGACCTTACCATGAGCATGAGCACTACTGAGTTCCAGGGCAAGATGCGCTGCAGGCACTGGCTGCCCTGCTGGTGGAACTGAGCTCTGAGCATAAGAAGAACTGCAGGGCCTACTTCCAGTTCATGTGCAAGAACCATCAGAGGAGGAAGCCTGACTTGGCTTGGAGGATCGCCATCACCTGGGGCATCCCTTGCTTCTGGGCCGTAGCTGTATCCTTTCTGCTGCTCTTTGAAGTCTGCTGCTCAGGAAGAGGAGGCGGCGCATGAACCTTTTCCCTGCTCCCTATCCTGACAGGTGCTGTTGCGGAGCCATCCATCGTCCCACTGCAAGTTGATATTTTCCTTTCAGGACCCCCCTACTTCTTGAACACAGTGACCACTAAGTAGAATTACCTTGACATCACTTGTGAAACGTGGTTCCTGGGGTGATGAGTGTGGGTGTGCAAGGTTGTGGAGTGTCGACCTGTGGGATCCACACCCATCTCCCGTCTCTCTGTAGGGCATAGGGCACGTTGTTCCACTCCTGTCCACTGGTTCTGGGACTTTGAACGGGGAGCATCCAGCCGCAGCGTGGACACTAGGAGCCTTAACTTTCTCAGCTGGTTGTCAGGTCACAACTGCTCAGAGTTGAACAGGATTGCTGAGGTGTGGTTGCTTTGGGCCTGAACACAGTTAGCAATTCACTTTGGGATTCTTGGCTGCTGGCTCACCTTGCTCGTATTGCCAGTGGATTGTCGGCCAAGATGTGTGGGATGATCGCCTGAAGTAGTACCCTGGGCAGGAAGGTTCTTCCATGAGAGTAACTGACAGAAACGTGTGGAGATGGGGTCTGAAGGTGGGCCCTGAAGGGACACTCATGTGATACTACAGGGACACTGTCCTTTCCCAAATGGGGATGCTCAGACTCATGCAAACTGGCTGTGGAGCCTGAGTTTGGGTCATGCTTGTAGCAGGTGACCTCCTGAAACTGTTTATTTGGGGACTTGGTGTGTCCGTGAGTGAAGCAAGTCTCCATCAAATCAGCTGAGGTGGCAGCACCAGAGTCCAGGTGATACTTCTAGAGGCAGTGTGTATTAAGTATCTTTGTCAGAATCATCCTTTGTGGGTCCTTTCATCCCCTGGCCTCCTGCTGCTCACTGAGTTTGAGATTGCCTGGGCACTTCACTCCCGCCCCTTACCCAGGGAAGGCCTATCATTGAAAAGCTGTCCTCTCCGGGGTCCCAGTGCACCTGTGTGCTGACTTTGGGATCTTCTGTGAATTTCCACATTCACCACTCAGTGTCTCACAACCACCAAACATGCTGCGCTGGAAGCGGCTTCAGGCTGCCTTGGGAACATACGGAAGAGTTCGTGGAGAAGGTGAACAGGGAGCCCCAAGGGCAGGACATGGTGCCTACTGTCGCCATCCCCGACATTGCTGGCCTCGGTCGTCTTCACCTCCTGAAACACCTATGCTCGTTGTTTGCATTTGTGTCCCCGTGCTGAGCATGTGTGTGTATACACACGTGTGCTTATTTATGCTGGCTGTGATTGTGTGTGTGTGTGTGTGTGTGTGTGTGTGTGTGTGTGTCCGGCCCAGGGCAGAGGCAGAGATGAAGGTGGCAGGAGAGGAGGTGCTGAGCAACCAGAAGAGGAGTCATGAGGCGACCAGGCTGAAGGTGGTCTGTCGCCTCATCTCTGCATTGACCCTGCCCAGGATAGGAACAAGGAAAGGATGGCCAGTGATAACTCCAGACTGTGGCTCCAGATATCTGCAATTAGACCAGATACAAAACACGCTCATCAGTTCTACCGTGTTGTTGTGTGTGCTTGGATCAGGAAGAGGGTTTCATGGTCTAAGGATTCACACAGAGCAAATCACGTGGGGTGGGGCTTTGAAACCACTGCCTGTGGAGCCCTTCGTGTGTGGGGCCATGGGCTGGCCTCTGGAAATGAGGGACGTGGCTATGGCAAGATCTGGGATGGTGAGGCTAAGGTCCTGCCGAGATGGGCAGAGAGCTGAAGGAGAAAGAGTCATAGATTGCCTGCTGCACTGGAGATTGTTCCACACACATGTGAAAAGGAGAACTGGGAAGGTCCTGGGTCAGTGCTGCCCAGATCAGCCCAGCAGCCAGCACACGCCCTCCCTGAGGGTGGCACACACTGGCACAATATGACACAAAACATGAGATGCACTAAAGTATGCTGTATCTGCCAACCACAGGCATCCTAGGAGAGACATGGTCTGTAAGCAAGGCATGCCTCCAGGCACTTCCAGCCTGCCTCGCTGGCAGTGCCCAAAGCCGAGAAATGTGCAAGTGGGTTTCCCTGTGTGACCCTATCCGGGATATGCCTGTGAGGGAGGGAACAGAGAAAAGACAAGGGCGGTGGGTAAACTGCATGTCCTAAGGGACCTCAGGGGAGTGGAGACAGAGAAGCCCCTGGGGCAGTTCAGGGCCTGCTGGTTTTCAGGGTCCAGACTCTAGGCAGTAGCGGTCCTGCCAAAGATACCCCATGGTCTGTGCTGAAAGTTCTGATATGAATTCCTCCTTTTCTTTGGGGTCTTGCCCCTGGCTTGGGGGCCTGAGTGTCAAAGGTGCACGTCTGCACCTGAAGGAGGATTCTGGTATTCTTGCTGGAGCAGAATCTCTGATTGCGTTGTAGGGGATCTGCACCCAGGTGACACAGAGGGACGCTGCCTTCCAGGTGACCGTCTTGGATATCCCTGGGCCCAACCGCGCACTGGCTTCCTTGGCACGGGTGCTGTGTAGGGAAGCAGGGATGCGTGACTGTAGGGAGTCCTACCTGGGCCTAATGAGAGCAACTGAAAGAGAGCCTTGGCATTTAGCAAATCACTGAGGCATGGGTGGTTCAAGCCCTCTTGGTCCATTTGAGATAGTAACGCTGCTTTCTGTCCAACGGAGGCATTAGCTCTGGGCCCAGAACCTGCAGGTTCCCCAGGGCATCATCTGTTGGGGGACTCCCATGTGCATGGGTAGTGTTAAACAGAAAGGAAGACGTGTAGGGATGCCACCTTACTTTGATGGCCTCCGGTTCCATTCTTGGTATCGGAAGAGACCCTGCATCCATGTGTACCTTCTTCACAACCTTGGATCAGAACCAGGCCTGTCACAGTCTCCGGGGGCTTTTGGAGGCTCAGGCGTTTCTGGCCTTTTCCTGCCACATGGAGAGAGCACATCGGGGCACAGGTAGATGGTGCACACAGTACGCTCCACAGATAGGAAGAACAGGGGGCCTCATTCAGAATGCTGGGGGCTGTAACGGGTGGTAGGCTACCAAGAGGGGCACAACATTGACACGGAATGACCTAGACAGGTGCACACCGAGAAAGCAGTTCTTCAAGTCAGCTGAGCTCAGAGGTCCTTGTTTTCTGGTCCCCTGAAGGAATGCACAGTCAATGGATCAGGCCAACGTGACTGGTACTGTGAAGCTGTCCAAGGTGATGGGAGAATGCAGAAGGCAGGCACATGTTATACAGCTGTTCATGGCAAGAACTTCCAATGCTGCCTGCTGCTCTGCAGGCCAGTCCCTATCAATAGCAAATGCCAAGGTTTTGGAACCTTTGAGGATAAGGCACAGAGTTAGAAGTGTAACATGACATAATCGATGAGCAAGTGAAAAAACAAGGACAGAAATGTGGATGCTTACCAACATTCATGTTCCTGGAAAAGAAAACTTGTACTTCGGAATATGGACAAGTTTGCTCTCAGCGATCTTACTGTGTGCATGCATATATTTGTGCACATGTGCACATAGAAATTTGAGTGCTTACCAAAACTAATGTCCCTGGAAAAGAAAGCTTGTACTTCTGCATATGGACAAGTTTCCTCCCAGGGATGTTACTGAGTACACGTGCATGTTTGTGCACATGTGCGTGCAGAAATTTGAGTGTCTACCAAAATTCAAGTTCCTGGAAAGGAAAGCTTTACTTCTGCATATGGACAGGTTTCCCCTCAGCGATGTTACTGTGTACACATGTATGTTTCTGCACATGTGCGTGTAGTAATCCCTGCTAGTTCACTT
Organism: Ovis aries; assembly: GCF_016772045.2. Lineage (NCBI taxonomy): Eukaryota > Metazoa > Chordata > Mammalia > Artiodactyla > Bovidae > Ovis > Ovis aries. The sequence continues at coordinate 21,175,752 of NC_082741.1, read as the reverse complement.
GTGAGTATGAACTACTGCAACTGACCTAGCCAGGTGATAGAAGTTGGATAGCGAAACCATGAAGTTCTTAGGGAACGGTACAGAGTCTCTGGCCAGCAGAAGCACTGAAGCCAGGGAATCGCTCCCCGTTTGCTCACTAAGAAAACACGTTCTAAGTAGAATCACAGTCGTGCACCTAGGATGCTTGGCAGAAAGGAGAGGCAGGAGGAAAGAGTCTGGGGATTGTGAAGACGAAAGTCGACTACATCTGCAGTATTATGAAAAGTAGAAAATGCACCTAATGAGCTGGGAGAACAAACTGTACTTAATTGAGTTATCTAAGAGGATTTCCATCCAAACAGCCAAAAGTGCCTCCTGGTTTCTTCTTGCTGCCTGTAGTAAAACATGAAGGGAATTTTTTTTTTTAATGTTTAAGATAAAGATTATTAAAACAGGGGACAAAACTTGCTGATTTGGGAAGTTTCCAGTCTTTTAAGATGACATTAATAAAATAATAAATTTTCCCTGAAAGAACAAGCAAGGCAGACAAGGGAATTCACAAAGGGCAGTAACAAAATAGTAATCTTGACACATCTTCAATATATTTGTAAAGAAAACAAAGTGTCATTGTGTGAACAAAATATAGAGGTATCAAAAGAAAAACAGAGGAAGCTCCTGAAAGAACTCAACTCACTATTAACTATCTTTGATTTGCAGGCACAGAAACTGACTCATGTTAATTCTAAGAAGCAAAGCCCTGATGTTATTATCTCTTCTTTTTTCCTTTTTTCTTTTTCTTTTTTTGTGAAAAGTTAGGAAATTTAGGCTGGAGAGGGAAGAAGAGGATAGAGACTTCAAGTGCCTTTAAGGAGGAGGAGGAAAGGGAGGGGGTTGGAGATTTGATTGTGTTATTTGAACAGCATTGGTGAAGCTCAAACAAGGGAGGTAGCAAGCCATGCAGGCCTGCGGGAAGAGCATTTCCAGAAGAACAGCACTTGCAGTCTTGGGATCGGGAAGAAATGGAATTTGATGGGGGAAAACCAAGGCCAGTGTTGTCAAAAAGAGTACATTAGTGGGGAAAAGAGTAGAGTAGAAGACAGAGAATGGAAGAGAGGAAGCAGTCAGGGACCATATTGTGGGAACCTTTTAATTTGGCAATAAATACAACTTGTAGTCCTTAGGAGCATACTTCACAGCAACTAACAGCAACAGTGTTGATAATACTAAGCAACAATAAAAGCACGTAACTAAAACATTTCGTATTTTTTACTATAGAAATCGAGGAAAGGAGATACAAATGCAATAGTCTGCATATTTATTTATACAGAGAGTTTTCACCTGAGACCAGAACACACACACACTCTTTACACAACTAAAAGTGGTTTCAGCTGACACTTAGCAAAGTGCTTTGGCCCAAATAAACTAACGAGAAAGGCCTAGTAAAGAATTCAAAGTGCAAATAAATCAATCAGGCTCTGAGTAAATAAACACAATTTATTTGAATTTGAATTTACACTCACGAAATTACCTAAAATGGAGACAACAGATTCACTACAGCTTCATCATCTGTAGTCCTTCCTCTTCAGTTCTGAGAAGGATGCTAACCGCTTGGTGATGATCTCTTTCCAGCATTTTGTGAAAGCTTAGAGGACTTAAAGAAACTGAGGCCTGGGGAGAGTGGCGAGAGACAAAGAGGAGGAGAAAGGAAGAGGAAACGGAGAGTTGCTCCTGGCATAGGTCTACAGACAGGATCCCAGCTTCCTGGAATGGTGCACAGAGATTGCTAGGTATCCGTGCCAGAAGTGGAGAAGGGGTGACATTCACCTCCAGGAGGAGACTCAACTCCAAGAACCTACAGAGGCAGCCAAGTGTGCTGATGTTCAGGAACCGATACTTAGAGGGTACCCCACAGGTCTGTGAAAGAGCCCTTGGAGACCGCAAGAAAGAAGGTTTCCACAAGTAGAATCACAGATTAGATGGTTGGATAGATTAGAGGAAGGATAACTCTATGACCTGATAATTACTGAAATACATGAGACAATTCTTGCACATCAGACTGTGTCAAGAAAGACGGAAACTCAATCAGTTTGATACAATGGGAAATTACACACGCAAAGAATTAGCTGTTAACTGCACTACATTTGTGTCCAAGGCAAGATAAGATACAGAACCGAAATCTTCACATGGTCAACTCGGGTAAGACACATGTAACTGGAAAATGGAAGCAAGAGTTCCAAAAAGGCTTTAATCACCCTGGACTATTTTTATCCACTATATTTACGATTCTTGGACAACTCCACTGTAGCTTAAGGGTAAGAGAACTCAATTTAGCCCAATTCAAAAGCTGAACAGATTTCCTCTGTTTGATCCTTTTCAGCTACAACTATGGGTCCAGCGCAAATCAAAGTGGACGTCAAGGCTCTTTTTCCTTTGGGAATTGTAACTTGCTTTGCTACTGTGTCTGACACAGATATGCCGACCTCACTGTGACTACAGGCCAGCCAAATGGGAAAGGGGACAGAATGAATCAAATTCCCCTTTTGATCACTCAACAGGAGGTCCACAGGCACCAGGTCTCATTAACGATCTCTGCTTCTCCAACTGCAGTCAGTGCTACACAGGGCCTGCTTCATGCTTGCCAGGGTCTCTCACCAAACACAGGCATTTTAACGGCTGGCTTCCTGGAGATGTCCCTGGGCTAGGTAAAAGCACTCTGAGACAGTGTTCCTTCTCCCTTGGCTCTGTGCCTGCAGTGAATGTATGCCTCTTCCTCAGCTGGGACACGAAGGCACAGCTCTTCACTGATTAAAACCCGTGTCTGGTCCAAACTCACATCGTAGCTTCTCCATCAACCTCCACTGCACGCTTTCAGAGCCAGGTTATCTTAGATCAGCCCAAGAGGCACTTCAGAAAGTGACATTCAAATCTGGCTATATAGCTGATACTGAGATCTGCAAGGCATGAAAACACTTCAAAATTACGTTGCTAAAACACTCTACAGATTATATGTATAGGAGAGCTTTCGAACTTACAAGTAACATCAAATACCAAAATAGGTTCTTACTTTTCCTTTCTCCACTTCTCTCATTCTCTCTCTCTCACACACACATGCACACATCCTTTTTACATGTTAAGACAATTACACGAAAAACAGATCATAGATTTTTAAATAGCAGCTCAATATGAAGATCAAACAAAACTGTACTTCCTCTATTTAAAACAAAATCACATAAATTACCCATCGGTTTCCCTATATTTGATATTATTGAATAATGCTATAAGTTGATCTTTTTGTTTTTAATGGGATTTTTAACTTTGACTGAAATACTTGCTTCAGACTTACTGAAGGCAGAATTAACTATTATTTTTCTTTTTTTGGCCTCCTCCTTTTAGATTTGGGGGGTGATGATTCAAAATCAGATGTGTTCACAGTAACGGATGCAACTTCCACCAATCCTGGCTGAAGGGGTTCCAGTGATACTTGAATAACAATTTTTGTTTCAGGAGACAATCCTTCTAGCTGCTTAGGCTTCTTAAACATTTGATGACACTGGGTCTTGTGCTCCCTCTCCTCTTTGGAAGTTAAAAACTGTAGCCGACATTTGGAACACTGGTGAAAACTCTTTTCCCAGTGCCCTCGATGATGACGTCTGTATGCTGTTGCAGTTTGAAAAATTTTGAGACAAAACGGGCAAAGTAAATTCTTGGTGTTACCATGGTATGCTCTGAAATGTGCATCCACATCTGCAAAAAATGATGATCTGTAACTGCAAACCTGGCATACGTAGGGCATTTCACCAGGCTTATGATTGTCTTTCATGTGCTCTAAGAGAACCTGATCTGTCTCAAAGGACAACTCACAGATGTGACAGACTGCGGAGGGCTCCTGGGCCGTGTGGACACTTTCAATGTGACACTGCAGCTGGAAGGGAGTAGGAAACTGGCGGAGGCAGTGCTGGCAGGTGGTGTGGGTATTCCAGCTGTCACCTCTCTGCCTCTCAAGTTCCAAATGGTGCTTCATGTGATTCATAAACTTGACATTTTTTAGAACTTTCAAGCAGCTGAGGCATTTAAACGCGGTGTGGGTCTTCTCTTCTGGCTGCCCAACTCCTCCATGCTCGCCATAGTAGAAGTCACGAAATAACACAATCAGATTTCCTTCTGTGGGATCACCAATTTTGTTTGGACTTGCCAAACTTGGAAAATCAGTTTTTGTCTGTCCACTTTCCCCTAAAGGTCTTACAGGCTTGCAATGAACACTGTTCTTTGGAAAAGGTGTTGGACAAGGTTCTCCATTCTGAACATGGCTTAGTGAGGTATGGACACGGTCTGGTGTGCTTTGCTGAGTGGTCTCTGTATGAAAAAAAAGTGACGGGGAGAAACCTAAAGAATGTTCCCCGACAATGCCATCACTGAGTTTAGGCCTTCTGGGATTTCTGCGATTTGTTTCACAAGGGGAAACTCGCTTTGATACATGAGGACTTTTATTCATATCTCCTGCAGAAACTGCTGTTTCTACTGGATGCTGCAATGACCTTGTGAAGGTAATCAAAGAAGAACATAACTCCTTCGAAAAGCCATCAGGCACTATTTGTGGTGAAAGATTTTTATAATCAGCTTGAGACGGAGGTTCAATAATAATAGGACTACCTGTTGATCTTGAGTCAGAGTCAGACACTGGCAAGACAGTCTTTGCTTCTGATGTAGGAGTCACATGACTAACAGGCTGTAATCTGTGAGCGTTACCTCTCCTGAAGTGACCACACCTTTTTCTCCTTGAATAAGAACCTGGGGTATCTCTGTTCAGTATGTTTGAAACGACTGGTTTTGAAGCTGAGCTCATCCCAACAAAGATCACGTCAGCATCTTCATTTCCATGTTCCACTCCAACCAAGATCACTTCATCATCATCATCATCTACTTCTTTGGTCTCTCCCTCCCTTTTCCGTACTTCTGGCTCTTGTTCTTCTTCACGTAACATACGTGGGAGTTCCATATTTTTAATACTTTCTTATTCTTAGAGGGTGCGGTCACAAGTCCCAGTGCTTCCTTTATACAAACTGCCACCTAAGTGTAAACATACTACAGATTAGTTAAGTACAGAAAAATGGGCTATTTGATTATCTCCAAAACTCTAGAGTACTTATACACACCCTTATCTTACAGACAAAGACACTGAGCGTCAACCAGACTCAATGACAGCTGAAAAAACTACGCCTACAAGTCTCCATGGATCTAGAATCATAGCTTTGTCGCATGTTCACTTTAACCTCTTCTACTTAAAAAAATAAAGAGGGGGAAAAAAAAACAAAACACCACACTGATCATTACGTGAAATCAAATGTAAAGGAGAGTATTTTTACAAAAGCATTGTTCTACAGCGTTTCGAAGCATGGACTTTGGAGTCATAGGAGATTAAGTTGGAATTCTAACTTAACCACACACCAGTTGCCTCTTCTTGGGCAAATTTGTAAGTTTTAAATGTGTTTCTGTATCTTAAAGACAAACATGCTTATTTCTTAGACTTAAGGTTAACAGCTTTTTTAAAAGGCATCAGCTATTCAATGGCATCTTGTTTTGTAGTAAAAATGGAAGAAAATGGATCTTAAATGCACATTACAACTGATCCATAAATTCTAATTTCATAAATGTTAACAAACAAAATAGGTAGCAAATTCAAAGTATAATCTATATATTCCTAGTTAACAAACAGCATAATTCAATGTCAAGCACTTAATTCAGGCCTAGGAAACTGAGAATGAGCTCTCTGATAATCTCACCCCAATTCCACACAGATATATCCTAAATTTCTCCCTCTAATCCTGGCTAAACTTCAATCCAACAATGCTTCATCTTTATGCCACACGTCTCTTCCCCACATATTAGGCAAAATGATGCCAGTCTTTCTCTCATACCAATATCAGACAGAGACATCACACACACACACACACACACACACACACACACACAAACACACACACACCTGATATCCCTTATGGATACAGGTGAAAGAGTCCTCAACAAAATACTGGCAAACAAAATCCAACAGCATATAAAAAAGACTGTACACTATGATCACATGCGATTTAGGGAGGTATGCAAAGTTGGTTCATTATAGGAAAGTCAATCAACATTATGCCATTTTAAAACAATAAAACAAATAACACATCTGCCTGAAGAAAAGGCATTTCCCTGAATCTAGCACCTTTTCATAACCGGGGTTAAAAGAACACTTAATAATTAAGAACAGAAGAGAATTTTCTCAATCAAAGGGCACCTGTAAAATGACCCACAGCTAACATCATACTTAAGAATGAAAAACTGAAAGCTTTCCCTCTAAGACTGGGAACAACACAAGGAAGTCTATTACACACTTTGGCTCAACATTATACTGGCAGTTGTATAACCAGAGCAATCAGGTAACAGAAGAGAATTGTTGCTGTAGTTTCAAAAAAAAAAAAAAAAAAACGAAAAAACAAAAAACAATAAAAAACAAAAAAACAGCCTTCAGAATGGAAAGGAAGAAGTCAAAGTATATTAGACATAAGATAATTTAGTATAGAAAATGTTGAAGAAACACAAGTATTAGAATTAATATAAAGCTTGCAGAATAGAAGACAAATATTTTAAAAGTCAACCACATTTTATACAGTAGCAACAAATGTTGTTAAGTAAATACTTGAATCTACACTAGCATTCAAAAGAATACTTAGGAAGTCAGAAAGAGAAAGACAATATATTGTTTTGAATGGCTGAGTAATACTCCACTGGGTATATGTACCACAGCTTTCTGATCCATTTATCTGTTGATGGACATCTAGGTTGTTCCATGTCCTGGCTATTATAAACAGTGTTCTCCATAGTGGCTGTACTAGACTGCATTCCCACCAACAGTGTAAGAGGGTTCCCTTTTCTCCACACCCTCTCCAGCATTATTGCTTGCAGACTTTATAGGAATCAATTCTAATGAGATGGATGAAACTGGAGCCGATTATACACAGTGAAGTGAGCCAGAAAAAAAACACCAACACAGTATACTAACACATATATATGGAATTTAGAAAGATGGTAATGATAACCCTGTATGAGAGACAGCAGAAGAGACACAGATGTATAGAACAGATTTTTGGACTCTGAGGGAGCGGGAGAGGGTGGGATAATATGGGAGAATGGCACTGAAATATGTACACTATCATGTAAGATAGTCTCCAGTCTATGTTCGATGCAGGATACAGGATGCTTGGCGCTGGTGCACAGGGATGATCCAGAGAGATGATATGGGGTGGGCGGTGGGAGGGGGGTGAGGATTGGGAACTCATGTACACCTGTGGCGGATTCATGTCAATGTATGGCAAAACCAACACAGTGTTGTAAAATAAAACATAGTAAAAATAAAAATTAAAAAAAAGAGAGAGAAAGACAATTATCGTATGGTATCACTTACATGGACTCTAAAATATGCCACAAATAAGCTGATCTATGAAAGAGAAACAGACTCACAGACATAGAGAGCAGACTATGTGATTCCCAAGAGGGAAAGGTACGGCAGGCACAGATTGGGAGCTGGTGATTAGCAGATGCAAAGCATAATATATACAATAGACAAACAAGAGCGTACTGTATAGCACAAGGAACTATATTCATAATTTGAGATAAACAATCATGGAAAAGGGTATGAAAGAAATTGTGTGTGCATATGTGTGTGTTTACATATGAAGGAAAGGAAAGGGCAACTGTTGGCAAGCACGTACAGAAACTGGATCCTTGTGTGTTACGGATAGATTTTAAAATGGTGCAACTGCTACCGAAAACAGTTTAAAGGCTCCTCGAAAAATTAAAGAACTAGGGCTGACACATGATTCAGCAATTCCACTTCAGGATATAAATTCAAAAGAATTTAACATGGGGTCTTGGGATATCTGCAGAGCCGTGCTCACAGCAGCACGAAGCACAACAACTAAGAGGTGGAAGCATCGAAATGTCCATCAAATGTGATATATACACACAATGAAATATTATTTAGCCATATAGAGAAAATTCTGTCACATGCTACAGCATGCATGATCATTTCAGACATCAAGCCAAATGCAATAAGCCAGTCGTACAAAAAGACAAATACTGTAAGTTTCTACTTGCATGAAATAGCTAACACAGTCAAGCAATAGAAAGGAAACAAAAAAGAATGATGGAGTCCATGGTCTAGGTCAACGGGCAAGAAAAGAGGAGTTGCTGTTTGTTTAATGGGACAAGTGATGGGTACAGAGTTTCAATTTTGCAAGCTGTAAAGGTGTAGAGATCTGCTTCATAACAATGTGATAAGGAATTCCCTGGTAGTTCAGAGGTTAGGACTCCACAGTGTCCTATCAGGGGCCTGGGAACTGTCATTCAAGCTGCACAACACAGCTAAAACAATGACAACAACAACAAATCAACACTGTGACTATGTGTGTGTATATGTCTTAGTCACTCAGTTGTGCCCAACTTTGCATCCCCATGGACTAAAGTTCACCACGTTCTCTTCTCCATCAGATTTGCAGTGGGTTGCCATTTCTTTCTCCAAAAGGCTGATGAAAGTGTGCAAAATACTTAGCATGCAAAAATGGTTAAAATGGTAAAAATTTAAGTTAGATGTTTTCTACAACAATTAAAAACAGAAAAGCATTTAACAACCAGGAAAAGAATTTGAATAGACATTTCCGACTCTTTGCAATCCCATGGACTGTAGCCTACCAGGCTCCTCCATTCATGGGTTTTCCAGGCAAGAGTGCTGGAGTGGATTACCATTTCCTTCTCAAGGCGATCTTCCCCACCCAGGAATTGATGCCAGGTCTCCTACCTTGCAGGCAGACATTTGAATATTTGAAATTCACCTGTGGCCTTGACAAGAGTGGCTTTATAGGAAAATGAGAGAACTCGAGATAACAAAGTCTAGGAACAACTCTGCAGAGGTCTGTAACAAGCAAATATGAAATAAAAGCAGCAGAAGCAGGATGTGTCACCAAAAGATGGATTTGTAACGACAGGTCACATTATACTCAGTCAGTTTGCTGATGGGAACCATCCAGAGAAACAGAAACCTTAATCCAGGGCAAAGAGGAGACTTGCTAGAACTTCAAGAAATGAGTAGGTCTAGAACTGAGTAGATCAAAATTGAGTACATCAGGCCAGAGAGCACACAAGCTGGAGAAGGCAATGGAAACCCAAACCAGTACTCTTGCCTGGAATATCCCACAGACGGAGGAGCCTGGTAGGCCGCAGTCCATGTGGTTTCGAAGGGTCGGACACGACTGAGCGACTTCACTCTCATGCACTGGAGAAGGAAATGGCAACCCACTCCAGCGTTCTTGCCTGGAGAATCCCAGATAAGGGAGAGCCTTGTGTGTGGCTGTCCATGAGACTGCAGAGTCGGACACGACTGAAGTGGCTTAGCAGCAGTAGCAGCACACAAGAAGGGTACACAAGCCAAATAATTTGCTTACATTGACAGAGCTGAGATCATATAAAAAAAAGGCTGGCATAGTGGATTAATGGGTATGGTAACCAGCCTTCAAGTGAATTCAATCTCCTAATATTCCCACCCCTGTGTAGTTCTCTCTCAATCTATCACAGGGTAGACCTGTGAGACTAAGCAAATACACAAGTGCAGATGTGTAACATCTCAAAAAAGACTCTGCACTTTATCATGGGTGCAAGCGCTTTCCTGAATCACTCATTCTGAGAAAAGACAGCAGCCTCCACAAGAGAAGCCCCTTGGAGAGGCCCACAGAAGGAGGAACTGAGGCTTCAAGAGTACAGACAAGTGAGAGAGCTTAGATTCCACAAGCTAAGTCTTCAGAGGTTGCCAAGCCAGACAAAAGCTTGACTACTAACTACCTCAGGAGAGATCCTAGGCCAAGAGATAACAAGTGGTAAGTTCTTTCAAACTATTCCATTTTGAGATCATAGGTACAACACAAACAGTTCAAGTTTTAATACCATTCACATCATACTTACACACAGAACAGTTCTCCTATAAATATAGCAAAAATCAAAACACACACACACACAGACACACACACACACTCACCCAATCCAAAGCACCGAAACACAGGAGTTGCCTAGCAGCCCAGTGGTTTGGTTAGGACTCAGCCCTCTCACTGCCAGGATCCTGTGTTCGATCCCTGGCTGGGGAACTAATGTCCTATGAAGCCACATGTTGTGACCAAAACAAAACATGCTGTGAAGTCAAAGCTGTACCAGCAAGATAAGTATACAACACAGCTGTAGGCACAAGTGGCTGGCCATAGAGCTTCCTATGATCTTGTTTACTCGCATGAAATGAACTCAGATGGTGCCTCACCCCCATCCAGTGGAGCTGACTTACTTAATGAAGAAAAGCCCTTAAGGGTACAGAAATGAGAAAGCAATCTCACGTCAACATGTTAAATCACAGGATATTTTCTCTGAATGTACCACTGGATTCATTCATTCATTTGGCCATGCTGTTTGGCTTGTGGGGTCCCAGTACCCTGACCAGAGACTGAATCCAGACCACTGTAGTGAAAGCCCAGAATCCTAATCAGCAGGCCACCAGGGAACCCCCACACCTGCATTGCTTTGCTTTGCCAGCTAAAACCTTAGGATATGTGCATTGCCCCATTTTAGCCTCACCAAGTGGTAGGAGTCAGCTCTACACAGCTTAAGACCCATGGTATTCTTACTTTTTTTCTTTCAAGAAGGCAGGCGAAAGCAAGTCACCATGCCTGTTTTTACGCTTGCCACTCAGAAAGCTGCAAACCTGAAACCATGATGGCCCTGAAGTCAGCACCCGCAATCAGGGTCACGTAATCCCCAATCAGGAATACTCTCTCTCAACAGCAACGTGTCAGCCGACGAATGAAAGGAGAAAAACGCAAAGTAAGAAAGCCACACCTTTGTCCCTGTTGTAAAGATGTCTGTCACCTTACCTCAGGGGCCCACTGAACTCCTGAGCGCTTGAGACCTCCCAGGCAGCACACGGTCACATCCTGGGGACAAGCAGAGGAAACGGCCAGGGTGAGTCCCCTGTTCTGGGAACATTCTATCCCCCCAGGCCCTACCTGGTCCTACCCTACGGATGCTGACCAGGCGTCTCACACTCAACCAGACCAAGTGATTGAACTCCTTTGCCCTGAGCTTCTTCCTCCCACCTCCCTTCTCTCAGTAACAAACAAACAAATACCTCATCTGCCAACTTCCCGAACCAAAGGCCTGAATCTCGGGGCCCCCAGGGACGGGGCAGCCCTGGAGTCTGAGGAGAGGCAGAGGAAACAGGAAAACGACTAAAGCACCAGGGCAGTGAAGAGGCTGCTAGATAGATGTTTTTTTGGTTTTTGTTTTTGTTTTTTTGCTGCTCCTGCCTGACTGTGCCTGGGTGCAGAACCGGGTTGGGCCGTGAAGATTTGTGCGTCTGTGTTTAAATACATTAGGTTCCACAGGAGAGCTGGGGGTGGTGCCAGGGGCCAGGGGCCTAAGAGGCCCTTTCCGCGAGCTGGCTTGTCCCGCCCCTGGGCAGGAAAGCTGCTGGAGAGCAGAGCCCGCCCAGACTAGAGAGGGGAGAGGGCGAAAGGAGCCTGAAGCCTGTGGATCCTGCCGCAAGCTCTCACCGCCCTCACCAGCCGCCCGGCCGAGCAAGGCCTCCTGCGAGTGGGGACCCGAGAAACCCTCCCTTTAGCCGTCAGGCACTGCTTTGGCTGAACCACGCTCCAGTCCTTACCGGTCCCCATTGAGGGAGGAGACAGAACTGCTGGCAGCTCACCTGCCCTAGGCAGTTCCAAGATTAACCCCGAGGAGTCCAGCCTGCGGGGACGAGGCCTCCTCAGGTCTGGGGCGCCGCCTCAGCTCCCCCTACAGGCGTGCGGGCTGCCTCCGATGATTGGCTGCCAGGTGTCGGCACCTGCCATCGGATTGGCCGCGAGGCCGAGTTGGGCGCATGCGCGCGCGATGAGCCCGCCCCACACCCCCTCCCCCCATAAAAGCAGCCGCTGTAGGCTTGGTCAGGCTGAATCTGAATGTCAAGGATCTTGGGTCAAGGTTGCTCAGCTCACCAAACGCGAAGAAAGAAAAAACAGATGGCACAGTCGCCAGGGCTCAGGGCTGAGAACGGCCTCCGAGTCTACCAGGGGAGTCCAGTGATGGTGACCGGCACTCACAGCCCTCAGGGGTGACCTCCCTTAAGCCAGTTCTTTGCTTAAGGAACTTGACCGTACAGTGGATCTTGGCGCCTCTCCTCTTGGAATTACATTTCAATCAAGGCAGGGCAGCCTGCCCCTGTTTTTGCACTGTCTATTGTGAGCTGAGAATGAGCTTTACTTTTTCTTCTTCTTCTTTTTAATTTTAGAGCTTTACACTTTTAATGGCTGAGGAAAACCGAAAAGACTTTTCTTTTCTGACGTGAAAATTGTGTGTAATTCAGTTTTCGGAGTCCTTAAAGGTGGAAGAGGGACTTGCCAGCTTCTTTGGTTATCCTCTATGCCTGAAAACTTAATTAATTGCCAATGGTCATATTCGCAAAGCCTAACATATTTCTTTTTTGGCCCTTTACAGAGTGTTTTTTAAATGCTCTGTTCTGCTGGAAGTCTCCTGGTAGTCATATGGGAGAATAAAGTTTTGGTTTTGTTACAATATTTCTTTTCTTTTTTTTTTTTTAATACCTTTTCTTTATTTTCCTCAACTCATGTTATTTCCCCCCCCCCCCAGTGTTTTTTTTTTTAAATGTTAATATCTTTAATTCTTACATGCGTTCCCAAACATGACCCCCCTCCCACCTCCCTCCCCTCAACATCTCTCTGGGTCATCCCCATGCACCAGCCCCAAGCATGCTGCACCGTACGTCAGACATGGACTGGTGATTCAATTCTTACATGATAGTATACATGTTAGAATTCCCATTCTCCCAAATCATCCCACCCTCTCCCTCTCCCTCTGAGTCCAAAATTCCGTTATACACATCTGTGTCTTTTTTCCTGTCTTGCATACAGGGTCGTCATTGCCATCTTCCTAAATTCCATATATATGTGTTAGTATACCGTATTGGTGTTTTTCTTTCTGGCTTACTTCACTCTGTATAATTGGCTCGTTTCATCCATCTCATCAGAACTGATTCAAATGAATTCTTTTTAATGGCTGAGTAGTACTCCATTGTGTATATGTACCACAGCTTTCTTATCCATTCATCTGCTGATAGACATCTAGGTTGTTTCCATGTCCTGGCTATTATAAACAGAGCTGCGATGAACATTGGGGTACATGTGTCTATTTCAATTCTGGTTTCCTCAGTGTGGATGCCCAGCAGTGGGATTGCTGGGTCATAAGGTAGTTCTATTGGCAATTTCTTAAGGAATCTCCACACTGTTCTCCATAGTGGCTGTACTAGTTTGCATTCCCACCAACAGTGTAGGAGGGTTCCCTTTTCTCCACTTCTCCATTATATTCATTTTTCATTCTTTACTAATTTCATTCCTTCATATCACTATAAGTTTCCTTTAATGGAAGCAATGAAATAACATCAAAGAAAATACCTCTGTTGGTAGTTTTAACAGGTAACATGTTAGAAGGTATATGCTCAACTACAAATATGTTGTATATATACAGTAAATACCACTTTAAGTAGCTTCAGAACTTGTATCTGGTTTCAAGTCACTAGGAAGGTTTGTTGAACATCCAATATTCTAACCTCCAGCTGTTCTCAACTTCAAAAAGATACAACTTTTTCAATAATTTGTTATCTCAAGTTTAAACTCCGTTTTAGCCACATATATGAACATGCTTTCTAGGTCACATGATTGAATCTGACCCATTGCCAAAAAGTGAAAATTTTGGAATACCTTTCTCAAAAGAGAGATGTTGTTTTCTTCTTCCAGAAAGACTGGTAGTGCAGCCGATCTTTGAACAGTTTGTTGGTTTTTGTTAACTCCATAAAGATTAAGCTGTCGAATTAAACTCTTCATGCTCTTGGTTTCAAATTTTCTGAAAGGCTCCTTTCTTTCCAAGACTTCTTTCCTGAAGAGTTCTTCATTGATCACTCTACATGTGCCTGTCTCATCCCACCAAATAGACTCAAACTGATCACTTTCCACTATATTCCAAAGTTTTTGTGGAAATGTGAGTAAAAGAAAATCATTCACATCATCTGTTTCAGAGACAGAATATGTGTAGTGTGGCCTTTTGATCACCAGATCCTCAGCCAAAGCCTGAAAAGCATATTCTTCAATCATAGATCTCAAAACTGAGTCCCCAGTTGTATAATCATACCAGTAAGATCGAATGGAGGTTTCTGAACCAGTGGACTCACCTTTAGGAGGTCCATCTTGAATTTCTGAAGAAATATGTGCCATCTCAGGGAAATCTTTCTTCAGATAATGTTCTCATTTGTCTGCTTTTACACAATGCAACTTCAAATGATGTTTGGCTGGCCTACAGAGAGAAACTCTCTGGACAATCACAGAGATCCCCCCAGTCAAACAGCTGTGACATCACAAAATCACTGGTCTCCTAGCAATCGAAGGTTAGTTGTGACATGACAAAGTCACTGGTCTCCTAGCAACTGAAGGGTATTGTTCAACCAAGTGTTTACTTCAGCATCAACTTAAAATACAGACTGCTGGCAGAAATAGTAACCAAAACCATGAAGCATGCAAAAATCTCATTAGTCAATTTGGCCTTTTTTTGGGGGGGGGGTCGGGGGGGGTTCCTGTGTTTGGGATGGTCTTTCTCTTTCTGGCAGTTTGTGGTTCCTCTTTATTGTGGAGGTTCCTCCCTGTGGCTGGGGTTGGACGAGGGGCTTGTCAGGTTTCCTGGTTAGGGAAGCTTGTGTCAGTGTTCCGGTGGGTGGAGCTGCATCTCTTCTCTCTGGAGGGCAATGAAGTGTCCAGTAGTGAGGTTTGAGATGTCTATGGGTTTGCTGTTTGGGCAACCTGTGTATTGAAGCTCCAGGTTCTGTTCCTGTGTTGCTGGAAAATTGGCATGGTATGTCTTCCTGTGGAACTTGTTGGCTCTTGGTCATGCTTTGTTTCAATGTAGGTGTGGACCTTTTTTAGAAGATTTCCTTTTTTTTAAAAAAAATAAATTTATTATTTTAATTGTAGGGTAATTACTTTACATTATTGTAATGATTTTGCCGTACATTAACATATGTCCGCCACAGGTGTACACATGTTCCCTTTCCTGAACCCCTTCCCTTCTGCCAACCCGTACCATCCCTCTGGGTCGTCCCAGTGCACCACCCCCAAGCATCCAGTATCATGCATTGAACCTGGGCTGGAGACCCATTTCATATATGATATTATACATGTTTCAATGCCATTCTCCCAAAACATCCCACCCTCTCACTCTCCCACAGAGTGCAAAAGACTGTTCTATACATCTGTGTCTCTTTTGCTATCTCGCATACAGGGTTATCGAAAACTCACATCAATAAATCTACTTTATTTCTGAAATAAAAGTGATTTATCATCCTTCTATGCACACATTCTTAATATTCAGTACTGTTACCCTAGCAGACTTGGTCTACTTGCTTCTGTGCAAACAAATTTATGAATTGACTGTGGGTTTCACTGTGGAGGGGGGGGGGAAGTGCTTATTGTAGGACGAAGCAAGGTGTCTTAGCAGCTGGTGCTTCAAAGACACAAATCCCCAAATACTTTCAGGGGGACTATTTTAATGGCTGAGTGAGGGTGGAACATGGGGTCTGTGATCCATATTGGGACATTCTACTAATGGCCTATTAGTGAGGATATTGGGAGTCCACATCATTGACCGTCTAGTTCCAACTATGCACTTACATTTCAGCCTGGTTTGGGCTTTAGCATCTCTAAAATTGTTCACAGGATATTGCTCCGAATGTCAGCGATGGTCCTTGCTGCTGCTGCTGCTAATTCGCTTCAGTCGTGTCCGACTCGGTGCGATCCCAAAGATGGCAGCCCACCAGGCTCCCCCATCCCTGGGATTCTCCAGGCAGAACACTGGCGTGGGTTGCCATTTCCTTCTCCACGCTGGCCCTTGAGGAGGGACTAAAGACCCTTGAGTTTGATTAGTGGCTAAATCATTATTATTGTCTATCACTTGATTGTTTTCCTTAGTTTCTGTCTTTTCTAGCTTCTCTGATTAAAATTCCTTTTGAACATGAGGAGGTCTACAATCTCCTACCTCTCTCTCTCGATTTCCAGGCTTTTCAATCTTAAGAAGGGACTGCTTAGTACAATAAAGGAAAACAAGTCTTGGACTTAGAGCTCGATCTTAAATATGACAGAAAATCTCAGTGCAGGTTCCGTTTCTTTTTCAGGTTTCCCAGCTCTTGGAGTGATTAAGTCAGCAACAACTTTGGCTCTTTCCTGTTGAGATGGAGCATGGAGGTGGAAATAATTCTAAAATCTAGGCTTGCTATCAACAGTTTATGATATGAAAACATATCTCTATTTTATATATAATATATATATATATGTCTATGTTAGTATTTTTTCATTAAACTGGACAAACATTTGAAAATTGGTCTATATTTATGAAAAGGAGAGAGGTGAGTGATATAAAAGAGTCCTCATATGTTACATGCAGCCAAGGAAACAGATTTTGAAGTATTTCAACTCACATAATATTCAACAATCGAGTAGAATTTGAATCATTCTACATTTGGGTTTTATTGTTTTCCCATTTCTACTACACCTAACATGAATTAAAAGCTAATGTTTATTACAATTCTCTTTCTGAAAGCTATGACTTGCACGTAATCTAGATGCACATCAGCAGATGAAAATATAAGGAAGTTGTGCTATATATTCAAATATAATATTACTTAGCTACAGAAAAACACATGTTAGTGTCACTTTTGGTAAGGCAGTTCAACCTGCAGCCTATTATTCAGAGCAAAAAAAAAAAAGTTAGAAAGAGAAAGGCAAATATTGTTTATTAATGCGTACAAATGGGATTTAGGAAGACAGTAACAATGATTCTGCATGAAGGCCAGTAAAAAAGATCCACATATAAAGAACAGACTCTGAGACTCAATGGGAGAGTTCAAGGATGGGATGATTGGAGAAATTAGCATTGAAACAGGTACATTACCATACATA
Organism: Ovis aries; assembly: GCF_016772045.2. NCBI lineage: Eukaryota > Metazoa > Chordata > Mammalia > Artiodactyla > Bovidae > Ovis > Ovis aries. Next base: position 21,158,689 of record NC_082741.1, on the reverse strand, counting down.
AAAGAGATGACCAGTGCAAGTTCAATGCATGAAAGATGCATCCAACCCTTGTGCTGTGGACGAACCCAGAAGCGTGGGGTAATAAATGAGGTTTGAGTTGTGTTCAGGATAGGGGGACGCATGTATCCATGTGGCTGATTCATGTTGATGTATATGTCAAAAACTATCACAGTAATACACAATAATTCTATTCCAATTAAATCATTTTTTAAAAGAAATATGAAGAAATACAAAAAGAATGCATTCAGAAATAACAGGGACATGCTCCAGAATACAACCTCAACAGTTGTTTCATATCTCTTCCAGAAAGCGGGCTTAGGAGGGGCAGAACATGTGTGCTGGTATAAAAGCTGAAAGTCGAAGAAGATAAGCTTGAGATTGCAACTATGCAGTTGCAGCATGACCTCAGTATCATAGTCTAAATAGTGAAAGACGCATGCGGCACAATGCAAGCTTAGTAGATCGGCATGACTACTGTGGAGCTTAGGCTGAGTAGGAGTTCAATGCATGCACTTGAGCATCCTTTCAGGAGTGACGGTACGTATGTTTCAGAGTGAAGATAAAGAGATGCAGCGAAAGTGCTCTAAAATGGTGGACAAATACTTGTAAGAAGGAAGGTTCAGAGTGGAAGCTCAGTATTTGCTATAGACTTGGACTTAAGTTGAAGACAGTAGGGAAGACCACTCGATGATTCAGGTTTGACCTAAATCAGATCCCTTATGATGGTACAGTGGACAAGAGAAAATATTTAAGGGATTAGGCATAATATAGTGTTTGAAGAACTACATTTGGAGGTTCATGACATTGTAGAGGAGGCAGTGATGAAGACCATCCCCAAGAACATGAATGCAAAAAGGCAAAATGGTTGTCTGAGGAGGCGTTACAAATAACTGAGAAAGGAATAGAAACAAAAGGCAAAGGAGAAAAGGGAAGATATACCCATATGAATAGAGTGCACCAAAGAATAGCAAAGAGCGATAAGAAAGCCTTCCTCGGTGATGAGTGCAAAAAATAGAGGAAAGCAACAGAATGGGAAAGAGTAGAGATCTCTTCAAGAAAATTAGAGATACCAAGGGAACATTTCATGCAAAGGTGGATACAGTAAAGGACAGAGATTGTATGGACTGAACAGAAGCAGAAGATATTAAGAAGAGGTAGCAAAAATCTATACCGCAAAGATTGAAGAACTATGCAGAAAAGATCTCCATGATCCAGATAATCATCATGATCTAATCACTCACCTAGAGCCAAACATCCTGGAATGTGAGGTCAAGCGTGCCGCAAGAGGCATCAATAGAAAGAAAGCTAGCGGAGATAGAGAACTCCACTTGAGTGATTTCAAATCCTAATAGATAGTGAGTGCTATGAAAGTGCTGAACTCAATATGCAAGCAAATTTGGAAAACTCAGCAGTGGCTACAAGACTGGAAAAAATCAGTTGTTCCAGTATATGCATTTTAGAGCTTCTTCTCTGTAGTGGTGAAATGTGTTCCACACAGAGTTAGACAGGACTGAAGCAATCCTTTGCAAATAGTTGCACGATTTGTTTTTTTAACCAGTAGCAGCTTTTTTCCAATGAGAGTTAACTGTGAAAGTGGAGCAGCTGCTTGGCTTTGAGGGACACAGGTGGTGTCAAACGGGCAGGGTGCAGGGACACAGACTGACTACACCACAGGAGTTAGGGCCCTATCAGAGCCTTTTTTTTTTCTTTTTTGAGCCCTTGTATCCGGTGATAAGAAGGCGTCTTTGGCCAGTCTTCTCCCTAGTTCCACCTATTCGGCCACTCAGAAGGCTTCCTTGCCTGGGATCCTTCTCTGTCGTTCAATGGGTCAGCACATAGAGCGAATTTCCTGGCTGGGGTCCTCCTGTGTAAATCAGTGCATCCGACACTTAAAGGAGGATCCTGAGTGGGATTCTACTCTAGTATGGTGCATCAGGCACTTAATGGATGACCCTGCGTGGTGTCCTGCTCTGCATTTCAGGGTGTTCAGCATTTGAAGGGTCAGCCTCATTATTGTAGTAACTACTGATGCTAGCATGTGGGAGAGAGAGGCTATGGTGATTGCTCCACCCCCGACATGTGACTCGGTGTTATGGCCTTGCTTTCATGGCTGCCTAGCTTTCCTCCACAGGCATACCCTACGACAGTGTCCTCCTTCAAACCCCCTCTCTCCATCTCTCCCCAGGAAACAGCAGCCCTCCCCATGAATTGCCGCAAAGTCCCTAAACTGCAGGTGCCAGCCACGGGGCCTTTCAGGGGATGGATGTCCTTGTACGGGGTATGTACGGCTGCAGCAAGGACCCTCTGCTTCTCATTGCACCCAGCTTTCCACAGATCAGCTGTTTCACTCTCAGCTTTAAATGCCTATTCTACACTTCAGACGATTGACCCAATGTGGGATTGGACCTCAGCTTCAGTTCCTTCCCCCACTCAGGGCAGATCCAGTCCTACTAACACTCCTGATTTTTCCCCCAGTTCTTTTCCCCGACTGAGTTTTGCGTGGTTCTATATATTCTTTGCCACTTGTCAGGTACTCCTGTCTACTTTCCGGTAATGTTCTGATTACTCTTCTGTGTCTGAAGGTGTATGCCTGATGTATCCATGGAGAGATGTACTGCACATCCACTTATAGCTCCACCATCTTGTTCTCTCATCTCACGAGAGTTTTAGAGCACAGAATCCACCGTGGTAGTAGGTGTGGCTATAAAATGTGAGTTCAGATATACTCTTGAGGGCAAGCTCAGTGATTTTAGCACAGCTGATCTAAAGCGTGGATTTAGTGTTGGCCAGACATATGCTTCAAATGTTAAGAAAATTATGTATGGTGTGCCAATTCTAGAGCACAAGGTCAGTGTTTGTGTACCATTTCCTGTAGAATGCAAGTTCACTTGTGGAAAGAGGTATGCTCCGCAATGCAACTGAGCAGTTTTAGACATCTTGTGGTAGAGTACATGCTCAATAGTGGCAGGAACTGTGCTCTAGTGTGCATTCAGCAGTGGCTGGACACATGTTGCCAGTGCCAATGGGATGGCTTCAGACAGCCTGCTCTAAAGTGCAAGCACACTAGTGGCAGAACGTGTGCTGCGGATTGCGAGCTAAGCTGTTTCAGTACTTCCAGGCTAGAGCAGAGACGCAGTAGTGAGGCATGCAGGCTCCAAAGTGTCACACCCGCTCTAGAGCACAGATTTAGTAGTGGTGGGGAGAATCGGCAAAAGCACCATCTCAGGAGATGAAGCACGTGTTCTCGAAAGCCAAGATTCAGGATGTGAAGCATGCCTGCTCTAGATCATGGGTCTGTATTAAGAGGGGTATGCCTAAAGTGTGTTTCACTGTTGAGAGGCATGCTGAAGAGCTAAGTTCATCTGCTCTACATGTGCTTCAGAGTGTTGTCTCAGGAGTTGGTGCCCTTGCTCAAGAGTGCAGACTGCAGAGGGACATGTTCTCTTGAAAGCTGGGTTTTTATTTTTGGTTGCATATCCAGAGATCCAATTCAGAAAATGTGATATACCTGCTCTGCCACACAAGCTCAGTAGCGGGAAGACAAGCCCTCAACAGTGCAAGCGCAAGGGTTGTGGCATATGTGTATGGTGACGCACGATCAATTGAGGCAGGACATATGAAGTATACACCAGGTCTGTAGTGGTGGCACGTCATCCACAGATATACAGGTACACTACTCACAGCTTGCACAGTCTAGAGTGCTGGGTGACTAGCAGCAAAATGGCTGGTATAAAATGTCACGGGGGTAATTGTTGCACACACCTTCTCGAGCAATACCTCAAGGAAGTTAAGATAACACTTCAGAATTCAAGGTCACTAGTGGTCACACAGTTGATCTAGAATGACGGTTCACTCGTGGAGACGATATGTGTTTTAGAAAGCAGCCTCCTGGAGTAGGTGCTCCAGAGTGCAGGAAGAAGCGTGGGGAACATATGCAACAGAGGGCAAGCCAAGTCATTGGCAATTTTCAGCTGCAGAGTGTAGGCTCACAGGTTTAAGCACTCAGGCCACCGAGCAAGATTAGTAGTAGTGGAACTCATGCTCTGTAACGCAGGCTCAGCAGTGATAAAGGAGTGTACCAGGGTGCACTATCAGTAGCTGAAGCATGAATATTTGGGGGCCTGGGCTTACAAGTGGCAAGACACAGGCTTCCGAGTCTGAAATTAGTAATGGCCACACATATGCTCTAGACCACATGCTCACTAGCTGTGCCATGCCTGCTTAGTGTAAGGACTCAGAAGTGACAAGTGTGCTGCAGTGCTAGGATTTATACTGCTGGGATGCATGATTCAGTGTGCAGTTGTGTAGTTCAGGCATTCTTACTCTACAGCACAGTCTCCGTAGTGTCAGAACATTGGCTCTTGAAGGCACACGCAGTCACGATGGAAGATATGCTTCTGAGTAAACCTCAGAAGCGCAAAACCCATGATGAAATGTGCTCACTCTGTATTCATGAGATCTGTACCCCCAGCTGCACGTTCAGTTACTTTGGCATGTGTGCAACTAGAGCATGTTCTCAGCAGAGCCCGGATGCCTGCACTTGAGCTCATGCTCAGGAGAGGCGTACCATGTCCTCCAGTGTTTAAAATCACTCTGTCTACAGGAGTTCTGGCTCAGTTGTGTCCAGAAGGAAACTTCAGAGTGCAAGTTCAGTAACTATTTAGGCACACCTGAACTACAGTGCAGGTTGAGTAGTGGCCTGACTTACCTATAAAGCAACAAGCTAATGATTGTGATGTTCATGCTTCAGAGTGAAAGTTCAGCCGGTGATGAACTCTTGTTCTGGAAGGCAATTTCAGTAGTGCAGGGATGCAGAATCCAGAGCGTAATACACCAAAAGTGTATGTGAGTTTACAACAGGCATGTTTTAGGGACAGGCTCAGTAGTGGTAGGCCATATCCTAAAGAACCCGGGTTTAGGAGTGATGGGATGTATGCTCTACTGTGCAGTCTCAGTGACAGCAAGGCACTTGTTCTAAAGCTTGTTAATAGTCTCAATAGTGGCAGAAAGGGTGATCCAGATTGGAAACTAAGTAGCTCCTGCGAGCGTTCTCTAGATAGCGGCCTCAGTATCAACAAGCGCGTATTCCAGAGGGCAAGCTCAGTGTTTGTAGCATGTATGGTTTGACATAAGAGAAGGAAATGGCAACTCACCCCAATATTCTTGCCTGGAGAATCCCGTGGACAGAGGGGCGTCGTGGGCTACTGTCCATAGGTTCGCACGGAGTCGGATAAGACTAAAGCGACTTAGCATGCATGCATGCATTGGAGAAGGAAGTGGCAACGCACTCCAGTATTCTTGCCCCAAGAATCCCAGGGACAGGGGAGCCTGGTGGGCTGGTAATCTATGTGGTCACACAGAGTCGGACACGACTGAAGTGACTTAGCAGCAGCAGCAGTGGTTTCAAATCAGGGGTCAGTAACTGTGAAAAGTTTCTTGCATTTTCAGTCGTTGCCGCATGCCAGGTCCGGAGTGCAGACGCACGTGGTTGTGATACTTATGCTCTAGAGTTGTAATGTATGTGCCAGAGTGCAAGCTAAGTAGTGCACCTGTCCTAATTCAATTCTTAGTAAAAGCAGAATGCAAACTCGTGATTTCAACCTCAGTAGTTGCTGCATGCATCATCAGAAGTAGTGGTGCATACACTCATTTGATCTCTGGTTCCTCTGACTTGTCCAAAACCAGCTTGAACATCTGGAAGTTTATGGTTCGTGTATTGCTGAAGCTTGGCTTGGATATTTTTGTGCATTACTCTACTAGCGTGTGAGATGAGTGCAATTGTGCAGTAGTTTGAGCATTCTTTGGCATTGCCTTTGTTTGGGATTGGAATGAAAACTGACCTTTCCCAGTCCTCAGCTGCTGCTTAGTTTTTTAAATTTGCTGACATATTGAGTGAAGCACTTCCGCAGCATAATCGTTTAGGATTTCAAATAGCTCAACTGGAATTCTATCACTTCCACTCACTTTGTTCATAGTGATGCTTCTTAAGGCCCACTTGACTTCACATTCCAAGTATCTGGATGTAGGTGAGTGATCACATCGTCATGATTATTTGGGTTGTGAAGATCTTTGATGTACAGTTCTTCTGTGTGTTCTTTGCCGCCTCGTCTTAATACCTATTGCTTCTGTTAGGTCCGTACCATTTATGTCCCTAATAGTGCCCATCTTTGCATGAAATGCCCCCTTGGTATCTCCGGTTTTCTTGAAGAAATCTTTAGTCTTCCCCATTGCATTGCTTTGCTTTATTGCTTTGCTTTATTTCTTGGCACTGATCACCGAGGAAGGCTTTCTTCTCTCTCCTTGGAACTCTGTGTTCAGATGGCTATATCTTTCCTCCTCTCCTTTGGCTTCATTTCTCTTCATTTCACAGCTAATTGTAAGGCCTCCTCCGGCAGCCATTTTGCCTTTTTGCGTGTCTTTTTTCTTGGGAATGGTCTTGATCCCTGTCTCCTGTACAATGTCATGAACCTCCGTCCATAGTTCATCAGGCATTCTATCAGATCTAGTCCCTTACATGTATTTCTCACTTACACTGTGTAATCATAAGGGATTTGAGATAGGTCATTCCTGAATGGTTTAGTGGTTTGTTCCTGCTTTCTTCAATTTAAGTCTGAATTTGGCAATACAGATTTCATGATCTGAGCTGCAGTCAGCCTCTGGTCTTGTTTTTTGCTGTCTAGGAAGACTAAGCGTCTTTTCATTTCATGGCTGCAGTCACTATCTTCAGTGATTTTGGAGCCTCCCCCCCCCCCCCCGAAAAAAAAAAACAAAACAGTCTGCCACCATTTCCACTGTTTTCCCATCTATTTGTCATGAACTGATGGGACAGGATGCCATCTCAGGTTTCCTTATTTAGAGCTTTAAGCCTACTTCTTCACTTTCCTCTTTCACTTTCATCAAGAGACTCTTCAGTTCCTCTTTAGTTTCTGCCATAAGGGGGGTGTCATCTACATATCTGAAGTTTTTGACATTTCTCCTGGCAGTCTTGATTCCCGTTTGCATTTCTTCCAACCTCACATTTCTCTGCATAGAAGTTAAATAAGCAGAGTGACAATATATACCCTTGAGGTGCTGGTTTTCCTATTTGGAACCAGTCTGTTATTCAATGTCCAGTTCTAACTGTTGCTTCCTGAACTGTATACAGGCTTCTCAAGAGGCAGATCTGGTGGTGTGGTACTACCGTCTCTTTCAGAATTTTCCACAGTTTATTTTGATCCGTACACTCAAAGGCTTTGGCATACTCAATAAAGCAGAACTAGATGTTTTTCTGGAACTTCCTTGCTTTTTTGTGAAGATCCAGCAGATGTTGGGAATTTGATCTTTGGTTCCTCTGTATTTTCTAAAACAAGATTGACTATCTGGAAGTTCATGGTTCACATATTGCTGAAGCCTGGCTTGGAGAATTTTGAGCATTTCTTTGTTAGCATGTGAGATGAGTAAAATTGCATGGTAGTTTGAGCATTCGTTGGCATTGCCTTTTTCGAGACTGGAATGACAACTGACCATTTCCAACTGAGCCACAGCTGAGATTTTCAAATTTCTTGTCTTATTGAGTACATCACTTTCACAGCATCGTCTTCGAGGATTTGAAGTAGCTCATCTGGAATCGAAGCCGTAATAGAGCCTTCTAAGTCCCTAATGGACACTGCATGGACTCTCAGAACAGGTGAGATCAACAGCCATCCTCTTTAACAACAACAACAAAAAGTTCTCTCAACAAGAAAACTTACACAAGCCACTGGTCCCACCACATTCACTTGGAGGAGACCACCCAATTAATAGCAATGATGGCCCTCCGGTGTGCAGAAAATAGACCTCGAAGACAGTCATCGAAACAACATGAAAAGGCAGAGACATATCCAGCAGATGAAGGAATACAATGAAAATCAACAAACCAGTGAAAGAGGAGGAGGTAGGAAGTCTACAGGAAAAACAGTTCAGCACAAAAATAGTCAATGTCTTGGAAACAAATGGATCGACAGATAAATAGACTTCAGGCATGGATTGAGAAGATGAAAGGGGTGTTTTAAATGGACCTGGAAGAAATCATGAGTAGTCAATCAATAATGAGCGATGACATAACTGAGATAGAAATCACTCTGGACAACAGGAACAGTACTGTAACTGAGGCAGAAGAAAGACTAAGTGAGCTGGAAGATCGGATATGGGAAATAAATGAAGCAGAGCAGGAAAAAAAAAAGAAAGAGAGAAATGAAGACAATCACAGAGACATATGGGACAATGTTAAATGCCCCCATATTTAAATCATAGGTTTCTCAGAGAAAGAAGACAAAAGGAAAGGGCATGAGAAAATATTTGAGGAGGAAATAGTTAAAAACATCCCTGAAATGGAAAAAAAAAATAAAAAAACAGACACCTAAGATGAAAAATCCCAGTGTGTCCCACAGGGGTAAAATCAAGACACAACATGTCAAAACACACATTAATCAAAATGAAAACAAACAAATAAATATACAGAATGAACAAATATTCAAGGTAACAAAGGAATCACAACAAATAACATAGAAGGGAATCCCCATAAGGATAACAGCTGATCTTACTATAGAAACTCTTCAGCTTAGAAGGGAATGGCAGGATGTACCTAAAGTGCTGAGAGGCAAAAGCCTAAAGCCAAAATTACTCTATCCAACAAGGATAGTATTCTCATTCAAAAGACAAAACAAGAGCTTTACAGACAAACAAAAGCAGTTAGTGTTCAGAACCACCAAACCAGCACTTCAGCAAATGCTGAAGGATCTTTTCTAGATAGGAAACAGAAAAGCTTATAAAAACAAAGCCACAAAATATATAGTAAATGGTAAGAAGATCATACTTATCAACAACTACCTTAAACAGAAATGGGCTAAATGCTCCAACGAAAAGGCAAAGACTGGGTGAATGCATACAAGAATATACTGTCTGCAAGAAAACCACCTCATACCTAGGGACACATGCAGCCTGAAAGTGATGGCCAGGAAAAAGCTATCTTGTGAAAATGGAGAGCAAAAGTGGGAGGAGCGATATTCATATCAGATAAATGGACTTTACCTAAAGACCACTATAGGAGACAAAGAAAGTTGCATTACAGAACATTCAAGGCATCAATCCAAGAAGAAGCTACATGCACCCAATGTAGGAGCACCTCAATACAAGAGGCAAATGCCAACAACTAGTAGAGCAGAAATAGACACTAACCAATAGTATTGGGTGATTTTAATACTTCACTCATAACATGAACAGATCATCCAGACAGAAAATGAAATAAGGGAAACTCAGGTTTTAGAAGATACATTAGACCAGTTTGAGCTAATTGATATCTAGAGGTCATCCCACCGCCAAAGAACAGATTTCACCTGTTTCTCCTTTTTTTCTCCTTTTTCTCACGTGCAAATGGAACATTATCTTAGGACAGATCACACCCAAGGTTAGATCACATCTAACCTTAATAAACTTCAAGATATTATACTATTTGCAAGCATAATTTCTGATCACAATGCTGTTCGATCAGATATCAACCACAGGAAAACGACAACAACAACAACAACTAGAGGAAACACAAAAAATTTGGAGGCTAAAACCACCAAAATTCACATTTGAATTCAACAAAATCCAAAACTTTTATGAAAAAAAAAAAACAAACAAACAAACCTCTGCCAAAGTAGTCATAGGTGGAACATACCTCAACGTAATGAAAGCCAAATATGACAAAACCATTGTAAACATTATTGTTAATAATGAAAAGCTGAAAAAATTTCCTTTAAAGTCAGCATGAAGACAATGTGCCCACACTCATCAGTACTCGTTCTGGGAATTCTAGCCACAGTTTTCAAAGAAGAAAAAGATATGAACAGAATCCTCATTTGAAAAGAAGAGGTATAACTGTCTATTTGCACATGCTATTACCCTTTACAAAGAAAACCCAAGAGATGCCACCAGAAAATTCCTGGAGTTTATCAATGAATACAGTAAACGTGCAGGGTATAAAACTAATACACAGAAACCCTTATAGTCCTACACATTCACAATGAAAAATCAGAAAGAGAAATGAAGGAACAATCCTGTTCCCCATTGCAATGAAAGGAATAAAACAACTAGAAATAAGTTTGCATAAAGAGACAAAGGACGTCCCCGATGGCTCAATTGGTAAAGAAGCTGCCTGCAATGCAGGAGACTCCTGTTTGGTTCCTGGGTCACGAAGACCCCCTGAAGAAGGGATAGGCTAGCCACTATGGTGTTCTTGGGCTTCCCTTGTGGCCCCAGCTGGTGACAAATCCTCCTGCAATGTGTGAGACCTGCATTTGAGGACTGGGTTGGGAAGATCCTCTGGAGAAGGGAAAGCTACCCATTCCAGTATTCTGGCGTGGAGAATTTCAAATTCCATACACTGTATAGCCCATGGGATTGCTAAGAGTCAGACGTGACTGAGCAACTTTCACTTTCCCAGAAGGATGAAAGAAAGCACTGAGGAAAGAAATCAAAACATATATAGATGGAGACAGATATCATGTTCTTGGATTGGACTAACTGATAGAGTTAAAATCAATATACCAGCCAAAACAATCAATAGATTCAATACAATACCTCTCAAACTACCGACAGTATTTTTCATAAACTAGAACAAATTATTTTACGATTTGCATGGAAACACATAAGACCTCGAAGAGCCAAAGCAGTTTTGAGAAAGAAGAATGGAACGAGAGGAGTCAAATTTTCTAGCTTCAGACTACACTACGAAGATATCACAAGAGTATGAAACTTGCACAAATATAGAAATATAGACCAATGGAAGACAAATATGAAGTCCAATAATAGATTCCTGCCCCCATTATCTTTGACGATGCAGGCAAAAATGCGCAACAGAAAAAGACATTTTCTTCAAAAAAGTGTTATGGGAAAAGTGGAGAGCTCTGTGTAGAAGCTAGAACGCTATCTAACATCATGTTCAAAAATAAACTCAAAATGGATTACAGGTGGAAAAGTAAGACCAGAAAATATACCACCCTCAGAGTACAATATAGGTATAACCACCACAAAATAAGTCACAGCAAGGTCCTCTGTGGCCCATTGCCTAAAGGAAATAAAAATGTTTGAAAAAAGGAACCTAATTAAACTCTATAGCTTTTGTACATTGAAGGAAACTATAATTAAGGTGAATATGTAGCTTCAGAATTGGGAGAAAATAAGAGCAACTCTGAGTGAACTCCGGGAGTTGGCGATGGACAGGGAGGCCTGGGGTGCTGCCATTCACAGCGTCGCAAAGAGACGGACACGACTGAGCGACTGAACTGAACTGAACTGAATAGCAACTGAAAAGCTAACAAAAAACTTGTCTCCAAAATATGCAAGGTGCTCACGCATCTCAATACTCAGCTACAAATACTACTCAGCAAAACAAACCACCAATCAAAACATAGGTAAAAGCCCTCTGCAAAGAAGATACACAGATTACTAAGAGACACAGAAACGTTGCTCAGCATCACTCATTATAAGAGAAATGCAAATCAAAACCACATTGAGGTATCATTTCACACTGGTCAGATTGGCCATCATTAAAATGTCTACAATATAACTGCTGGAGAGGGTGTGGAGAAAAGGGAACCTTTTTACACTGTGGATGGGAATGCAAACTGGTACAACCATTATGGAGACTCCTTAGAAAGTTGGAAAGAGAAATACCATATGACCCAGCGATCCCGCTCTTAGGCATGAACTTCAAGGAAACGAGAATGGTAAGAAACAGTACTCCAACGTTTATTGAAGCACTGTTTGCAATACCAAGGACGTGAAAGTGACCACGAGGTCCATCAGCAGATGAATGGTTAAGGAAGTTTTGCTACATATACATATGAAGTATTACTCAGGTATAAGAAGTCATGCATTTGAGTCAGTTCTAATGAGTGGGAAGAGCACGAAACCTATTACACAGAATGAAGGAACTAAGAAAGAGAGAGACAAAACTGTATATTAATGCACAGATGTGGAATTTAGAAAGATGGGCTCTACGCAGGCAAGGAGAAGAGACAAGGATCTCAAGAACAGACGTTTGACTCAGTGGGAGAAGGTGAAGGCGGGATGCCTTGAGAAAAGCGCACTTAAATGGGTACAGTACCATATGTAAAAAATAGAAGACCAGTGTGAGGTTTTACAACATGGGTGATATGGGATACCCATGTCACAACTTCTGAACTTGCAATCTAATGCACGCATCAGCCACCAAGGAGCCCTCATTCTAGTGCACGTCGTGCACATTCTGAGCTTGCCGCCTCCAGCTCTCCTTTTACCCCTTCTGACATCACGATCCAGGGTAGGCTGTGGTAACTGCTGAATTTGCACTTTAGGGGAGGCATCACAAACTTACTAAGCCCGCATTCTAGTGCAAACATGCTGCGTCTTGAACCGGAACTCTGGAGCAGGCATCTTGCCACTGATAATACTGTTCATCATCAGCTAGTGTTTCGCTGTCATGACATGTTCCCATTGCTTCTTCATCTCTGGTCATCACTCTGTGTCGCTTACCACCATCCAGTGTTTCTCTCAGTTCTGTAACCTGTTTCGAGTGCTTGTTCAACTCACTCCGGGACAAACATATCTAGTATTCAGTGCTGTGACAGGTTCAGTGTTTCTTCATCCTCCCCTAGTTAAACACAACAGTAGTTTACCACCCTTAGTGTTTCATTTTGTGACGGGCTTCTATCCACTCCAGGTCTAACACACTCAGTAGATTATCATCATCCAATGTCTTAACTGCGGAACATCCCACAAGTCTTCTTAACGCACCCCATGTCAAACGTACCCAGTAGCTTATCACTATCCCATGTTTCAGTGCAGAGAGATGATTCAAGCGTTTCTTCATTTCCTCCAGGTAAAGCATACTCAGCAGTTTGTCACCAGTGTTTCACCTGAGACGTGATTCTTCTTCATTTATGTAGTTGGCTGTGCTGGGTCTCAGTTGTGTCACGTAAGATAGTCCTTGAGACAAGCCAACTCTAACCATGGCATGAAGTCTCGGGAGTGTGAGAACTTCAGTATTTGCAGCTATGCAGGTTTACTTACTCTGTAGCATATGGGATGTTCCTTTCCCAATCGGGGATTGAACCTTCATCCCCTACACTACAAGGTGGATGCTTAACCGCTGGACCACCAGGAGAGGCCCTGTGACATGCTCTAAGTGCCTGCTTTTACGCCTCATATGAAAGAGACACATTGCTTGATGGGAACATATCAGCATCCAGGGTTGCAAAGATTGGACATGCTTCAGGAACTTCTTCATCCACACTGGTCAAATACAAGCAGGTGTTTATCACAATATAGTGCCATTCCATGTGCTTCTTCGTTGATTACTGGCTGAACGTGTCCAGTAGATTATCATCGTCTACTGTTTCAGAGCAGTGACACCTTGAGTTATTCTTCATGCACCCTGGGTCAAACACATCCTGTTGTGTATCTCCCTCCAGTGTTGCACTGCTGTGACATGCTTTCAGTGTTTCTCCATCCACCCCAGGTCAAACATACTAAGTCGCTTATTATCCACACTTCAGAGAGGAGGTTCAGCCACATCTTTCTCCACCCCAGGTAAAATAGCCTCACCAGCTTATCCCTTGCTGCTTTTCACTGCTGTCACAAGTTCAAGTGCATCTTTATCAAACACACCAGCCGTTTATCACCATCCAGCACTTCCAAGCTGTGACACAAACTGCTGTATCATCCAGACTGGAAAAATACATCCGGTACTTTACTAAAGTCAGTGTTTCAGTGCTATGACGTGATTCAAGTGCCTATTCATCCACTCTCTGCAAAAATACACTCTGTAGTCTATCACCATGCAGTGCTCAGTGCCTTGACAGAGGACATGCTCCGAATGCTTCTTTGTCCACCTGGTGTCAAATACTCAATAGTTTTCCAACATCTGTATCTCAGTACTGTGAATCACTGCGTATGCTCCTTTGTCAATCCTGGCCCGTCACTCCTTGGAGTTTACCACCCTTCAGTGCTTCAGTGCTGTAATATGCTTCATGCGCTTCATCGTCTCCTGAAAAACATACTCATTAGTGTATCATCATCCAATATTCAGTACAGTGATATGCTTCAAGTGCTTACTAGTCCACATCAGTTGAACATTCCCAGCATTTTATCATTAGCCAAGGTTTTCAGGGCCGTAACTTGTGGCATTTAGTAGGCGCTTGTTTGATCCCCAGAGGTGAAACTCAACACCTGTTTTTTCGCCATTTATTCTATCAGTGCTGTGACATACTACAGTGCTTTCTTAACTGCTCTGGGTTAATACACACATCCGTTCTTTCAGTGCTGATTAATGCACAAGTGCTTCCGCAACTATCCTCTTTCAAATACATACAGTAGTTTTGGAACTCATGAAAATAAAACTCTTTCACAGTTTCCATTGTGTCCTGATTTATTTGCTATCAAGAGGTGGGACTGGATGACAGGATCTGAATTTATTGCATGTAGAGGTGTAAGTCAACGTTTTAAATCTCCACTTTCATCTCAGCAAAGAGCTCTAATCCCTCTTCTGCTTTCTGTCATGGGCATGTCTGAGTTTATTTATGTTTCTCCCAGCAATTTCGATTCCACTTTGCGCTTCATCCAGTCTGACATTTTGCGTGATATACTGTGCATGTAAATTAAATAAGTGGCGTGACAACAAGACAGCCTTGACCTACTCCGTTACCAATTCTGAACAACTCCATTGTTCCTGTCTGATTCTGTTACTTCATGACCTGCATACAGGTTTCTCAGGAGCCAGGTAAAGTGGTCTAGTATACCCACCTCTTTAAGAATTTTCCGCAATTTCTGTGACCCCCACAGTCAAATGCTTTAGCATAGTGAATGAAGCAGAAGTCGGTCATTTTCTGGAACTCCCTGCTTTTTCTATGATCCAATGAATGTTGGCAATTTGATCTCTGGTTCCTCTGCCTTTCGTAATCCAATTTGTACATTTGAAAGTTCTCAGTTCACATACTGTTGAAACCTAGATGGAGGCATTTGGAGCATTACCCAGCCAGCATATGAAGTGAGAACGACTGGGCAGCAGTTTGAGCATGCCTTCACAATGCCCTTTTTTGGGATCAGAGTAAATCTGACCTTTCCCTGTCCTGTGGTCATTGATGAGTTTTCCAAATGTCCTGGCACATTGAGTGCAGCATTTTAACAGCATTATCTTTTACAATTTGAAATAGCTGAGCTTCAAGTCTATCATCTTGACTAGCATTGTTTGTGATATTTCTGCCTAAGATCCACTTGACTTCACACCCCAGGTTGTCTGCTCTACGTGAGTGATCACACCATTATGGTTATGTGGGTGATTAAGCAGAGAAGGTGATGGCACCCCACTCCAATATTCTTGCCTGGAAAATCCCATGGACAGAGGAGCCTGGTAGTGAGCTGTCCATGGGGTCATGAAGAGCTGGACACGAGAGAAGCGACATAGCAGCAGCAGCAGCAGCAGCGGCAGCAGGTGATTAAGACCTTGCTTTGGTACAGCTCTTCTCGTGTACTCTTGCCAGCACTCCATCACATTTTCTCCTTCTGCTAGGTTCATACCCCTTCTGTCCTGGATTGTGCCCATGTCTCATGAAATATTCCCTTGCAGTCTCTCAGTTTCTGGGCAAGATTTCTCGTCTTTCCTATTCTATTGTTCCCTCTATTTCTTACTGGCATTAAATACACACAATATTATATCCCCATCCAGTGTGTAACTTTAGATATGCTTCAAGGGGTTTTTAATCCACTCCAGAAGAAATTAATGTGACAGCTATCACCATCCATTTTTTCTGTATTGTGACATGTTTTGAGCCTCCTCCATCCCCTCCAGGTAAAACACACCCTGTACATTTTCATCATTCGTTGATGCTGTGCTATTACCGGCCTGAAGGGTCCCTTTGTCTCATTTAGTCAAACACTCCCTGTCGTTTACCACTATCCAGTGTTCCAGTACTGTGGCATGCCTCATGTACTCCTTTATCCTCTCCATATAAAATATGGTAGGTAGCTTATCACAATTCCTGTTTCGGTTCTGTGCTGAGTTTAAAGTCCTTCTTTAGGCCATTCTAGATAAAACGCATTCAGAAGTTTATGATGGTCCCATGTTTTCGTCTGTGCCATGCTCTCAGTTTCTCCTCATTCAACATGTATCAAACAAACCCCGTAGTTTATCATCATCCAGTGTTTCAAGGCTGTTTCCTGCTCAACTGCTTCGTCATTCTCTGCAGAAAATACATAACCAATAATTTATCACAATCCAGTGTGTTAATTCTGGCATATGCTTCAAAAGATCCTTTGTCCACTCAAGGTTGAGCACACTCTTAGTTTATCACCATCCATTGATTCAGGGCTAGTACATACTTTCATTGATTTTTCAACTACCACAGCTCATCATACACAATGATTTACCATGATCCAGTTTCAGGGTTGTGACAGGCTCCTTGTGCTTCTTTCTATATACAAGATCAAACACAGACCATCTGAAGTGTGAACATACAGTGTTTCAGTCATGAAACCCACTTCAAGGGGTTCTTCACTTACTCCACAACAAATACACCATATAGGTTATCGACATTCATTGTTTCAATGTTGTAGCACATACTAATGGCTGCTTCACTAACTCCAAGTCAAACACCTTCAGTGGTTTGCCACTATCTTGGGTTTCAGATCTGTGACATGCTTCAAGAGCTCCTGAAACTACTCACGGTCAAAGGCACTCTGTAGATTTGTTGTTGCTGGCTGTTATGGGTTGTTCAGTCATTCAGTCATCTCCAACTCTCCAAATCCCATGGACTGCAGTATGTCACGCCTTCTTGCCCTTGACCATCTCCCGGAGCTTGTTCAAACTCAAATCCACTGGGTCGGTGATGCCATCCAAGTATCTGGTCCTCCATCGTCCCCTTCTTCTGCTCCAATCTTTGGCGGCATCAGAGTCTTTGCCAACGAGTTGACTCTTCACATCAGATAGCCATAATATTGGAGCTTCTGCCTCAGCATCAGCCCCTCCAGTGAATTTTCAGGATTGATGTCCTTTACAGTTGACTGGATTGATTTCCTTGCAGCCCAAGGGACTCACAAGGGTCTTCTCCAAGACTGTGGTTCAAAAGTATCAGTTTCTTAATGTTCAGCCTTCTTTATGGCCTAACTTACATTGTCACATGACTGCTTAAAAAAACACAAATATAGCTCTGACTATATGGACGCTTCTTGGCAAACGGATGCCTCTGCTCTTTAACATGCAGTCTAGGTTTGTCACTGCTTTTCTTCCAAGAAACAAGTGTCATTTAATTTCATAGCTGCAGTCATCACCTGCCATGATTTTGGAGTCCAAGGAAACAGAAGTCTCACTGTTACCATTGTTTTCCCATCTATTTGCCATGAAATAATAGGACACGATGCTAGGATCTTAGTGTTTTGAATGTTGCGTCTTAAGCCAGCTTTTTCACTCTCCTCTTTCACCTGCATCAAGAGGCTCTTTAGTTATTCTTTGCTTGATGCTATATCGGTGGTGTCATCTGCATATCTGAAGTTATTAATATTTCTATTTTTCTCTTAATTTCAGCTTGTGTTTCCTCCAGCCCCGCATTTTCCAAGATGTGCTCTGCATATAAGTTAAATCAACAGGGTGACACATGTAGTAGTTTGTTTGTTTGTTTGTTTGTTTTTTTTCCAATTTCAAACCATCTGTTCTTCTTTACCTGGTTCTCACTGGTTGTTTCTTGACCTGGATACAGGTCTCTCAGGAGGCATGTAGGTAGTCTGGTATTTCCATGTCTTTAAGAATTTTCTGCAGTTTGTTGTGATCCACACAGTGGATTTTTATCATACTCAATAAAGCAGAAATAGTTTTTTTTTTCAATAATATTCTTGCTTTTTCCATGATCCAATGGATGTTGCCAATTTGACCTCTGGTTTCTGTCTTTTCTAAATCCAGTTTGAACATTTGCAGCTTCTAGGTTAATGTGCTGTTAAAGTCTTGGCAGGAGAATTGTGAGCATGTCTTTGTTCGATTCACTTCAGCTGCTCAGTTGTGTATGACTGTTTGTGAGCCCATGGACTACAGCAAATCAGGCCTTCCTGTCCATCACCAACTCCCGCAGTTTACTGAAATTCATGTCCTTTGAGTCGGTGATACCAGCTAACTGTCTCATCCTCTGTCGTCTCCTTCTCCTCCTGCTTTCAATCTTGCCAAACATCAGGGTCTTTTCAAATGAGTCAGCTCTTCACATGAGTTGGCCAAAGTATTGGAGTTTCAGCTTTAACCTCAGTCCTTCTAATGAATATTCGTGATTGATCTCCTTTCGGATGGACTGGTTGGATCTCCTTGCCGTTCAAGGGACTCTCAAGAATCTCCTCCAACAACACAGTTCAAAAGCATCACTTCTTTGGTGCTCAGCTTTCTTTATAGTTCCACTGGTACATCCATACACGCCTACTGGAAAAATCATAATCTTAACTAGGTGGAGCTTTGTTGGCACATTAACATCTCTGCTTTTTAATATGCTGTCTCAGTTCAATTCAGTTCAGCCTGTCCGACTCTTTGCGCCCCCATGAATCGCCACAAGCCAAGCCTCCCTGTCCGTCACCAACTCTCTTAGTTCACTCAGACTCATGTCCATCGAGTCAGTGACGTCATCCAGCTATCTCAGTTGTTCATAAATTGTGTTCAAAGGAGTTAGTGCGTAAAATAATGGCCGTTGTGTGATATTTGGAACATCATGTGGTGTTGCCCTTCCTTGGATTTCAAACGAAAAACTGACCTTTTCCAGTCCTGCAGCCACTGCTGAGTTTCCCAAGTTTTCTGGCATACTGAGTGCAGCACTTCAACAATATCATCTTTTAAAATTTGAAATAGCTCAGCTGGTGTTCCATCACCTCCACTATCTTTGTTGGTAGTGATGCTTTCTAAGAGCCACTGGATTTCCCACTCCAAGATGTCTAGCTGTAGGCGAGTGATCACCCCATCATGGTTATCTAGGTCATCGGGAACTTTTTGGATAGTTCTTCTATGTAATCATGCCAACACTCCTTAATATCTTCCACTTCTTTTAGGTTCACACATTTTCGGCCCTTTATTATACACATATGTGCATGAAATACTCCCTTGATACCACTTATTTTCCTGAAGAGATCTCTAGTCTTTCCCAGGCTCTCATTCCCACTCAGTAGTTTAGCAACATTTATTGTTTCATGGATGTGACATGCTTCCAGTGCTTCTTATTCCACTTGAATTCCTACACTCCCAGTAGTGTATCAGAATCCCTTGTGTCACCCCAGGGACCTGCTTTACCTGCTTCTTCGCAACCCCAGATCAAACACATTCAGTACTTTATCCCCGTAGAGTATTCAGTGCATTAACATGCGACACTTTCCGGTGTTTCCTTGTCACCTGGGACTAATCACCCAGTGGTATAAGTGCCATACTCTATTTTAGTGCCGTTACACAGGTCAAGTGCTTCATTTTCTGAGGCTAAAACACACTCCTCATCCAGTGTCTTAGTGCAGAGACATGCTTGAGGAGCGTCTTCATCCACCCAGTCAAACACTCCCAGGAGTTTTTCACCATCCAGTGTTCAAGTTCTGTGACATGCTTCAAGTGCTCCTTTGTGTACACGGGGTCAAAGACACCCAGTAGTGTGTCGTTATCCAATGTTTCAGTTATGCAACATGCTTCTGGGTTTCTTCATTCCCTCAGGTCATCACACCAAGTGGTTTCTCACTATCCAGTGTTTCAGGGTTACAGCATGCTTCCAGAGCTTCTTTTTCTCCCTGGGTCAAACATTCCAAGTCTCTTGCCCCGTCCACGTTTGAGTTCTGTGAAATGGATCATGTGCTTCCTGTCCACCCTGATTCAAGCACCCTCAACAGTTTGTCACCATCCAGTGTTTCATGTTGGTGACAAGGTTCAGATACTTCCCCATGCACTCTGGGTCATACACACCCTGTTGTTTATCACCTGTTTCAGGTTTTTGACATGCATCAATTGCTTCTTGCCCATCCTGGATCAAACACACCAGGAGTTTAGCATCATCCAATGTTTCCATACTGTAACATATTTCAAGAATTTTGCCACACACCACTGTTCAGAAGTACCCAACAGTTTATCAGCATCCCATGCCTCAGTTCGAGGACTTGCCTCAAGTGCTTCTTCACAACCCCAGACAAAACACACCCAGTGGATTATCACCATCCACTGTTTCAGTCCTGTAGCATGCTTCATGTGCTTCTTCATCCTCTCTAGGTGAAGCACATGCAGTAGCTTATGACCATTGAATGTTTCCATTTTACGGCAGATTCCAGGACGTTTCCATCCTCACCAGGCCAAACACACTCAAACATTAACACCATCCAATGTTTTACTGTGTGTGACATTCCTCAAGTCTTCCTCATTATCGCAAGTCAAACACATCCATAACATTCACCACCTCCAGTTCCAATGCCAAGATCCACTTCAATGGTGTGTTCATTTTCCCCATTTAAAGGCATTCACTAGGCTATCACCATACAGTGTTGAAGTTCAGTGACATGCCTGCAGTGCTTCTCCGTCCATCCAATGTCAAGCCCAGCTGGTAGTTACTGACCATTTAACGTTTCATTGCATGGCATGCTTCAGTCAAATGTGCCCAAGATTATTTAAAAGAAAAAGGAAAAGAAAGAAAAAAAAATCACTCTTTAAGGGGTGATCAGTTCAGTTGAGTCACTCATTCATGTCCAGCTCTTTGTTATCCCATGAACCGCAGCAAGCCAGACCTCCCTGTCCATCATCAACTCCCATGGGTAACCCAAACCCATGTCCATTGAGTCGGTGATACCATCCATCCATCTCACCTTCTGACGTCCCCTTCTCCTCCTGCCCTCAATCATTTCCAGCAACAAGATGCTTTCAAATGAGCCAGCTCTTCACATCACGGGGCCAAATTATTGGAGTTTCAGCTTCAACATCAGTCCTGTCAATGAACACTAAGGACTGATTTCTTTTAGGATGGACTGGTTGGATCTCCTAGCAGTCCAAGGGACTCTCAAGAGTCTTCTTAAACACCCAGTTCAAAAGCATCAATACTTCAGTGCTCAGCCTTCTTTATATTCCAAAACTTACATCCACACATGACTACTGGGAAAACCGTAGCGTTGACTAGATGGACCTTTCTTGACAAAGTAAAGCCTCTGTTTTTCAATATGAATATAATAATCAATAATAATCAATCATCAGCAATAATCAATAATGATAATTAATCATCTAGGTTGGTCATAAGTTTCCTTCTAAGGACGAAGCGTCTTTTAATTTCATGGCTGCAGTCACCATCTGCAGCGATTTTGGAGCCCAGAAGTATAAAGTCATCTTCTGTTTCCACTGTTTCCCACCTATTTGCCATGATGTGGCGGCATCCGATGCCATGATCTTTGTTTTTTGAATGTTGAGCATTAAGCCAACTTATTCACTCTCTCGTGTCACTTTTATCAAGAGGCTCTTTAGTTCTTCACTTTCTGCCATAAGGCTGGTGTCATCGGCATATTTCAGATGATTGATATTTCTCTGTCAATCTTGTTTCCACCTTGAGATTCCTCCAGCCCAGTGTTTCTCGTTATGTAGTCTGTGTAGAAGTTAAATAAGCAAGGTGGCAATTATACAGCCTCGGGGTACTCCTTTTCCTTTTTGGAGCCAGTCTGTTGTTCTATTTCCAGTTCTAATTGTTGCTTCCTGACCTGCATACAAGTTTATCAAGAGGCAAGTCAGGTTGTCTGGTATTCCCTGAAATCTCTTTCAGAATTTCCCAAAGTTTATTGTGATCCACATAGTCAAAGTCTCAATAAAACCGAAGTAGATCGTTTGGAACTCTCTTGGTTTTTCAATGATGCAGCAGATGTTGGCAATTTGATCTTGGTTGCTCTGCCTTTTGGAAAACCAACTCGAATAGCTGGAAGTTCCTGGTTGCTGTATTGCTGAAGCATGGCTTGGATAATTTTGCCCATTAATTTAGTAGCATATGAGATGAGTGCAACTGTGTAGTAGTTGGAGAATTCTTTGGCATTGCCTTTCTTTGGGATTGGAGTGAAAACTGCCCCTTTCCAGTCCTGTGGCCAGTGCTGAATTTTCCACATTTGGTGCCATGTTAAGTGCAACCCTTTCATAGCATGGTCCTTTGGGATTTGAACTAGCTCAACTGGAATTCTATCCCCTCCACTAGCTTTCTTTGTAGTGATGCTTCCTAAGACCCACTTGAGTGTACATTCCTGGATGTCTGGTTCTAGGTGAATGATCACATCATCGTGATTATCTGCGTCATGACTATCTTTTATGTACAGTTCTTCTGTGTATTTTTGCTACCTCTTCTTAATATCTTCTGCTTCTGTTGGGCCCATACGACTTCTGTCCTTTATTCAGCCCATCTTTGCAAGAAATGTTTGCTTGGTATCTCTAAGTTTTTGAGGAGATCCCTAGTCTTTCGCATTCTATTGTTTCCTCTATTTCTTTAGTGCAGTGGGTGTGGCACAATTCAAAGGCTCTCTTCCCACTCAGGTCAGTCATCGTCAATAAGTGGTACCAACCAGTGTCCAGTGCTGTGACATATGACCAAGTTCAATTCTTCCTTAACGAAGTGACTAAATAAAACATCCCGGAGTTTATCAATACACAGTGTTCCATGGCTGCCCCTGGATTCGAGTACTTCCTCACCCACTCCAGGTTAACATAGTCCTTTATCACCATCCATTGCTTCAGTACACTGACAGTCTTCAAATGCTTCTACATTAATCCTAGTGTAAAATTTCTAGTAGTTATAAACGGCCAGTGGTTTACTTTGCAGCACGACCCAATGGCTTCTTCATGCGCACTCATACACCAACTCCGTAGTTTGTCGCCATCTAGTGTATACATGAAGTGACATGCTTAAAGAGCTTCCTCATCCACCCCAGATCTAGACAGTCAGTCTGTCGTCTCCATACAAGCGTTTCAGTGCTGTGACATGATTTGAAATGTTGTCTGTGCACACTGAGGCATACACAGCCAGCAGTTCACCATGCTCCAGTGTTTCAGGACTTTGATAAGATTAAATATGTTCTTGGTCCCACTAACGTCAATACACTCACCGTTTATAACCATCTTGTTTCACTGCTGTGACATAATGTCAACTGCTTCTTCATCCATTCCTGTGTCAAACGAACTCAGTAGCTTTTTCCCCATCTAGTGCTAGTGTTCAGTACTATGAAATGATTCTGAAGCCTCTGTGTCCATTCCGGCTCAAACATAGTCCATATTCTCAACCAGTGCTTCAGTGATGTCACATGCTTCAAGTGCTTTCTTCATTCACTCCATATCAAGTACATGCAGTCGTTCATAAGCATGCAATGTTTCAGTTGTGCGACATGCTTCAAATGGTTCTCTAATCCACTTGAGCTGAAACATACCCAGTAGCTTATGACCATTGGTGTTTCGGTGCTGCGACATGTTTCAAGTCCTTCTTCTTCTACGCCATGCTGAACGCATGCAATAGTTTATCACCATCAGTTGTTTCAGTTCTGTTACATTCTTCAAGTCTTGTTTCGTATACTCTGGTCCAAATACACCTAGAAGTTGTTCACCATCAACTGTTGAGTTCTGTGATATGTCTCAATTGTTTCTGTACATACCAGTTCATAAACATGCATACATTTTTCTCCATATTGTGTTTTAGGGCTGTCATACGGTTAAATGAGTCCCCTTCTTACCCCAGGTCAAATACACCCAGTATTCATCAACATCCAGTCTTTCAGCTACGTGATACAGTTCAAGTGCTTCAGCATCCATTCTTGGAAGACACAGCCGATAAGTTGTCAAATTCCAGTGCTTCAGTGCTGTGAATTTTTTAAGTGTTTCTGCATCCAAATAGCTCAGGCAAGACTAAGAGATTGTAACTATCACTGGTTCAGTTTTATGACATGGCTTAAGCGCATCTCCATCTACATTAGCTGGAACGCACTCAATAATTACCACCATGCTGTAACTCATAGGTAAAACATTCTTGGAACGTTTCTTTGTCTACTGTGGGTCAAACACACCGAGGAGTTTTTCTCCAGTCAGTGTTTCAGTGCTGTGACAACTTCCACTGCTTCTTTGTGTACTACAGGTCAGCACACCAAGTGTCTTGTAACTACTAGCTTGCACTCTAGAGAACACACCTCTCTTCTACTGAGACTGAGATGTAGAGCATGCATCTCACCACTATTAAGACCCCATTCTAAGCACACATGCCACTTCTGCAGTGGCTAAACTCTGGAGGAAATGTGACAACACTATTGACCCTGAATTCTAGAACACACATCTTAACATTGCTGAATCAGTGTTCTACAGAAGGCTTAGCACAACTACTGAGCTTGCACTCTGAAAGTATCATCCTACCTCTACTGAGTCAACATTATATGCCATACATGTTCCAACTTCTGAGTTTGCACTATGGAATACACATTATGCCACTACTGAGCAAGCTCTAGTGTACACATGACAACGTACTGATCCCCACATCAAAGGGTAATGCTGAAAATTTGTCAAAGTACTGCACTCTTGTGCTCATTTCACATACTAAGCAAGATAAGGCTCAAACTCCTTTGTGCTAGGCTTCAAAGTATTTGAACCAAGAACTTCCAAATATATGCGATGGATTTAGAAAAGGCAGAGGAATGAGGGCTTATACTGCCCACGTTCATTGCCTCCTAGAGAAAGTAGGAAGTCAAGAGATACCTGGAATAACAAGCAAGTTGGACCTTGAAGTACATATGAAGTATGGCAAAGGCTAACAGAATTCCCTAAGAGAACTCACCATTCATAGAAAACACCCTCTTCCAACAACACAAGAGATGACTCTTGAGATGGTCAATGCTGAAATCAGATTGATTCTGTCCTGTGTAGCTGAAGATGAAGAAGCTCTATGCAGTCAGAAAAAAAAAAAAAAAAAAACACAAGACTGAGCAGTGAGATGGCTCAGATCAGGAATGCCTTAAAGAAAACTTCAGACTTAAGTTGAAGAAAGTATGGAAAACCACTAGACCATTTGGGTTGGCCAAAATCAGTCTCTTATGATTATGCAGTGGATGTGACAAATAGATTTGAGGGATTAGATCTTATAGACAGACTGCTTGGAGACTATGGACCAAGGGTCATGACATTCTGCATGAGACAATGAACAAAACCTACCCAAGAAAAAGAAATGCAAAAAGGCAAAAGGTTTGTCTGAGGAGGCCTTACAAATAACTTAGAAAAGAAGAGAAGCTAAAGGCATAGGAGAAAAAGAAAGATAATCCATTTGAATGCAGTTTTCTTAAGAATAGCATGGAGAGATAAGAAAAGCCTTCCTCAGGGATCAATGCAAAGAAGCAGAGAAACACAATAGGATGGCAAAGAACAGAGATTACCTCAGGAATGATACAGATACCAAGGGAACATTTCATGCAAAGATGGGCACAATAAAGGAGACAAAATATATGGACCTAACAGAAGCAGATATATTAAGAAGTGGTGGCAAGAATACACAGAAGAACTGAACTTAAAAAAAAAAAAAGAAAAGGAAGAAGAAGAAGAAGAACTTAATGACCCACATAACCG
Organism: Ovis aries; assembly: GCF_016772045.2. Taxonomy (NCBI): domain Eukaryota; kingdom Metazoa; phylum Chordata; class Mammalia; order Artiodactyla; family Bovidae; genus Ovis; species Ovis aries. The sequence continues at coordinate 21,133,116 of NC_082741.1, read as the reverse complement.
TGAAGGTGTCTTTACTCACCCAGAACCAGACATCCTGCAATGTGAAGTCAAGCAGCCCTTAGTACATAACTATGAACAAAGTTACTAGAGGTAATGTGTTTCCAGTTGTGGAATTTCAAGTCCTACCAGATTATGACATTACAATCCTGCACGCAATGTGCCAGCCAATGTGAAAAGCTCGGCACTGACCGCCGAACTTGGAAAGGTTAGTTTAAACTCCAATCCTCAAGAAAAGCTAGGCCAAAGATTGTTTAAACTAACACACAATTGCACACATCTCACATGTAAGCACAGTCATGTTCAAAGTTCTTCAAGCTAGGCTTCAGCAGTACATGAACCGAGAACTTCCAGATGTTAAAGCTGGATTTAGAAAAGTCAGAGAAACCAGAGATCAAATTGTCAGCATCCATTGGATCAGAGAAAAAGCAAAGGAGTTCAAGAAAAACATCGACTTCTGATTTGGACTATGCCAAAGGTTTTGACTGTGTGGATGACAACAAGCTATGGGAAATTCCTGGAAAGATGCAAATACCAGACCTCTTTAGCTGCCTGCTGAGAAATCTGTAGGCATGTCAAGAAGCAACACTTGGACATAGAACAATGCGCTAGCTTCAAATTGGGAAAGGAGCACATCAAGGCTGTATATTGTCATGTGGCTTATTTAACTTATATTCAGCACGTCATGTGAAATGCCAGGCTGGATGAAGCCCAACTAGAATCAAGATTGCTTGGAGAACTATCAATAACCACAGATTTGCAGTTGACACCACATATACGACAGAAAGTGGAGATTAAATAAAGAGCGTATTGATGGAAAGAAAGAAGAGAGTGAAGAACCTTGCTTAAAACTCAATGTTGAAACCATGAAGATCATGGCATCTGGCCCCGTGACTTCACATCAAATAGGGAAATCACGGGGAAAAATGGAAACAGTGATAGACTTTATTTTCTCGGGCTCCAAAATCACTGCAGATGGTGAGGGCAGCCGCGGAATTAAAAGGTGCTAGATCCTATGAAGAAAAGCTGTAACCACCTAAAGAGCATATGCAAAAGCAGAGGCATTACTTTGCAATTAATGGTCTATCAGGTCATACCTATGGAGTTTCCATTACTCATGTATGGATGGGAGAGTTGGACTATACAGGAAGTTGCGCATGGAATCATTGATGATTTTGAACTGTGGTGTTGGAGAAGACTCTTGCGAGTCCCTTGGACTGCAAGGAGATCAAAGCAGTCAATCCTGATGGAAATCAGCCCTGAATATTCATTGGAAGTACTTTTGCTGAAGCTGAAACTCTGGTACTTTCGCCACCCGATGCAAAGAGCTAACTATAGGAAAAGACCCTGATGCTGGGAAAGCTTGAGTGCAGAAGGAGAAGGGCCTAGCAGACGATGAGATGGTTGGATGGTACAACTAATTTGAGGCACATGACTTTGAGCAAACTCTGGGAGTTAGTGATGGACAGTGAGGCGTGGTGTGCTGCATAATAAGGAACGTAACATGCCTTATTATGTTGCAGAGAGTTACTATGCCTGAGCAACAGAACAACAGCAGAATCAACCATTTCAGTAAGAAGTGAAGACACAACTTACAGGAAGATGCTCAGAGAAAAATAGAGAAACAATATCAATCCACTTCTCATGCAGCCATTTTTCCTCTTATTGAAACAAGGTTTTTCCATATTGAAATATGGCTTTCCTGAAGTATGTGAATTCTAACTTGTTTTTTCACCTCAGAGAGGTGTGTTGATGAAGTCACGATGCACAGAGAACATGGCCGTTCTCACAGATTCCCTTAATAAAATCATGATGTACTTAAGGAGCTGGGGCTATTTTTTCCATGGGAATAAATATTTTGATGAGGAACTCTTTAATTCTTTAGAAAATGTTAATTACCATAATCAAATTTGTTTGGAATATTTGTAGTCTTTCCTTTGGTATCAGAAGATACTGCAGCCCTGACAATAAGGCAGGGTTTTCCAACCAAAAGCCTGAAACAGAGCAGCTCACCACACTCTAAAAGCACATTAGAAAAGTGGTAATTTGCTATTCAAATCAGTGAGCATTATACCCAAGTGAAAGAATGGCTAAAAGAGCTTGAAGAACATCACTAGAGCCTGCTAAAGGAAATCAATATGGGATTAATGGTATGAAAGGTTAGAGTAGATGAAACTTGAATTATATTAATGGAAAATATAGTAAAAGTTTCCTAGCATGTGGGCAGAATGAGAAGTCTCCTCAGAAACTAACACAAACAAAACAAATCTACACATTCTTTCAGAAAATCCAAATGGCTTCAGAATGAAATATAAAGGTGCAGGAGAGATAGCTAAGAGCTTAAGTGGATATATGGATACTCGAATTATTTGACCAACATGATGTTTCATAGGCTTTTCGGCATTCACACCACAAATGTGAACTCTGATGGCTGGGATACCCTTACCTCTCATCCTGCTGAACTATTGCCTAGAATATTTTTATTCTGTGATAGATTTCTTCTAATCAGTATCATTCTATCACGTTTTGAAAAATTAGTATTTTTGCACTTTCAACATGCAAATTATATTTGCTTGTTGCTAAATATATGTAACTAACTTCTCTGCTAAACTCAGTGGTTTTTGTTTGTTTGTTTGTTTGTTTTTTGCCCCTTAAGGTCTTATTTATGTATTTATTTTTCCATTTTATTTATTTTTTTCTTTTTTTTTTTTTTAGTTTTTTATTTTTTTAAATTTTAAAATCTTTAATTCTTACATGCATTCCCAAACATGAACCCCCCTCCCACCTCCCTCCCCATAACATCTTTCTGGGTCATCCCCATGCACCAGCCCCAAGCATGCTGCATCCTGCGTCAGACATAGCCTGGCGATTCAATTCACATGATAGTATACATGTTAGAATGTCATTCTCCCAAATCATCCCACCCTCTCCCTCTCCCTCTGAGTCCAAAAGTCCGTTATACACATCTGTGTCTCTTTCCCCGTCTTGCATACAGGGTCGTCATTGCCATCTTCCTAAATTCCATATATATGTGTTAGTATACTGTATTGGTGTTTTTCTTTCTGGCTTACTTCACTCTGTATAATCGGCTCCAGTTTCATCCATCTCATCAGAACTGATTCAAATGAATTCTTTTTAACCGCTGAGTAATACTCCATTGTGTATATGTACCACAGCTTTCTTATCCATTCATCTGCTGATGGACATCTAGGTTGTTTCCATGTCCTGGCTATTATAAACAGTGCTGCGATGAACATTGGGGTACATGTGTCTCTTTCAATTCTGGTTTCCTCGGTGTGTATGCCCAGAAGTGGGATTGCTGGGTCATAAGGTAGTTCTATTTGCAATTTCTTAAGGAATCTCCACACTGTTCTCCATAGTGCCTGTACTAGTTTGCATTCCCACCAACAGTGTAGGAGGGTTCCCTTTTCTCCACACCCTCTCCAGCATTTATTGCTTGCAGATTTTTGGATCGCAGCCATTATGACTGGTGTGAAGTGGTACCTCATTGTGGTTTTGATTTGCATTTCTCTAATAATGAGTGATGTTGAGCATCTTTTCATGTGTTTGTTAGCCATCCGTATGTCTTCTTTGGAGAAATGTCTATTTAGTTCTTTGGCCCATTTTTTGATTGGGTCGTTTATTTTTCTGGAGTTGAGCTGCAGAAGTTGCTTGTATATTTTTGAGATTAGTTGTTTGTCAGTTGCTTCATTTGCTATTATTTTCTCCCATTCAGATGGCTGTCTTTTCACCTTGCTTATATTTTCCTTTGTTGTGCAGAAGCTTTTAATTTTAATTAGATCCCATTTGTTTATTTTTGCTTTTATTTCCAGCATTCTGGGAGGTGGATCATAGAGGATCCTGCTGTGATTTATGTCTGAGAGTGTTTTGCCTATATTCTCCTCTAGGAGTTTTATAGTTTCTGATCTTACATTTAGATCTTTAATCCATTTTGAGTTTATTTTTGTGTGCGGTGTTAGAAAGTGATCTAGTTTCATTCTTTTACAAGTGGTTGACCAGTTTTCCCAGCACCACTTGTTAAAGAGATTGTCTTTACTCCATTGTATATTCTTGCCTCCTTTGTCAAAGATAAGGTGTCCATATGTGTGTGGATTTATCTCTGGGCTTTCTATTTTGTTCCATTGATCTATATGTCTGTCTTTGTGCCAGTACCATACTGTCTTGATGACTGTGGCTTTGTAGTAGAGCCTGAAGTCAGGCAAGTTGATTCCTCCAGTTCCATTTTTCTTTCTCAAGATTGCTTTGGCTATTCGAGGTTTTTTGTATTTCCATACAAAGCTTGAGATTATTTGTTCTAGTTCTGTGAAAAATGTGGCTGGTAGCTTGATAGGGATTGCATTGAATTTGTAAATTGCTTTGGGTAGTATACTCATTTTCACTATATTGATTCTTCCAATCCATGAACATGGTATATTTCTCCATCTATTAGTGTCCTCTTTGATTTGTTTCATCAGTGTTTTATAGTTTTCTATATATAGGTCTTTAGTTTCTTTAGGTAGATATATTCCTAAGTATTTTATTCTTTTCGTTGCAATGGTGAATGGAATTGTTTCCTTAATTTCTTTTTCTACTTTCTCATTATTCGTGTATAGGAATGCAAGGGATTTCTGTGTGTTGATTTTATATCCTGCAACTTTACTATATTCATTGATGAGCTCTAGTAATTTTCTGGTGGAGTCTTTAGGGTTTTCCATGTAGAAGATCATGTCATCTGCAAACAGTGAGAGTTTTATTTCTTCTTTTCCAATTTGGATTCCTTTTATTTCTTTTTCTGCTCTGATTGCTGTGGCCAAAACTTCCAGAACTATGTTGAATAGTAGCGGTGAAAGTGGACACCCTTGTCTTGTTCCTGACTTTAGGGGAAATGCTTTCAATTTTTCACCATTGAGGATAATGTTTGCTGTGGGTTTGTCATAGATAGCTTTTATTATGTTGAGATATGTTCCTTCTATTCCTGCTTTCTGGAGAGTTTTTATCATAAATGGATGTTGAATTTTGTCAAAGGCCTTCTCTGCATCTATTGAGATAATCATATGGTTTTTATTTTTCAATTTGTTAATGTGGTGAATTACATTGATTGATTTGCGGATATTGAAGAATCCTTGCATCCCTGGGATAAAGCCCACTTGGTCATGGTGTATGATCTTTTTAATGTGTTGTTGGATTCTGATTGCTAGAATTTTGTTGAGGATTTTTGCATCTATGTTCATCAGAGATATTGGCCTGTAGTTTTCTTTTTTTGTGACATCTTTGTCAGGTTTTGGTATTAGGGTGATGGTGGCCTCATAGAATGAGTTTGGAAGTTTACCTTCCTCTGCAATTTTCTGGAAGAGTTTGAGGAGGATAGGTGTTAGCTCTTCTCGAAATTTTTGGTAGAATTCAGCTGTGAAGCCATCTGGACCTGGGCTTTTGTTTGCTGGAAGATTTCTGATTACAGTATCAATTTCCGTGCTTGTGATGGGTCTGTTAAGATTTTCGATTTCTTCCTGGTTCAGTTTTGGAAAATTGTACTTTTCTAAGAATTTGTCCATTTCTTCCACGTTGTCCATTTTATTGGCATACAACTGCTGATAGTAGTCTCTTATGATCCTTTGTATTTCTGTGTTGTCTGTTGTGATCTCTCCATTTTCATTTCTAATTTTATTGATTTGATTTTTCTCTCTTTGCTTCTTGATGAGTCTGGCTAATGGTTTGTCAATTTTATTTATCCTTTCAAAGAACCAGCTTTTGGCTTTGTTGATTTTTGCTATGGTCTCTTTGTTTCTTTTGCATTTATTTCTGCCCTAATTTTTAAGATTTCTTTCCTTCTACTAACTCTGGGGTTCTCCAACTCTTCCTTTTCTAGTTGCTTTAGTTGTAGAGTTAGGTTATTTATTTGACTTTTTTCTTGTTTCTTGAGGTATGCCCGTATTGCTATGAACTTTCCTCTTAGCACTGCTTTTATAGTGTCCCACAGGTTTTGGGTTGTTGTGTTTTCATTTTCATTAGTTTCCATGCATATTTTGATTTCTTTTTTGATTTCTTCTGTGATTTGTTGGTTATTCAGAAGTGTGTTGTTCAACCTCCATATGTTAGAATTTTTAATAGTTTTTCTCCTGTAATTGAGATCTAATTCTGATTTTCTTTTTCCAAGAAGCAGCTCTTGTCGTCTTATCCCAACAAGCTTTATTTTTGTTTTCTATTTTTGTTTCAATTCATAGATACTTCCTACATTCTTTAGGATTTTTTTTTCTTTATAACTTTGTATTTTAGAAGTTCCTTCACAATTTTTTTCCTGTAAATATATTAGATTTACAATGTTGAATTTCAGATGTATATCAGAGTGATTTAGTTATGCAGATATGTATCTATTCTTTTGTAGGTTCTTTTCCATGATAGGTTATTACATGATACTGAGGATTTCTTTTTTTTTTTTTTCCAGAGATGGTTTAGGGGTTGACCTATCTTTATTTAGCAATTTTGTCTGAATCCCAAATATTTTTATGTATCCATGTTTTTTAATTAAAATTTCATTGTCTAAGATTTTTGGCAAGTTGAATCCAAAGAGTTCACTATTTTCAGGCTGAATGTTTTCATTTATTGTTTACTGAGAATTAAGTTTTCCTTGGAGCTCTGAGGGTGTGTGTGTATATACACTGACATGTCTATATACACATCCTTTTCAGATTACTACATATTTTAAGATATGTAAATGTATTTTCAAAGATATTTTCTGTTTGTATGGTAAAAACATGAAATGTTTTAATTCTAGAAATTTGTTCCCCCAAATGAATATAGTATAAAGAATAAAGATATAAAACTAGATTCCTTTGAGAGTAATCCTTACTAACAGAACTTGGGAATGTTCAAAAAGTATTCATAACCATTACGAAAGGTGGCAAGAAAAACTTTATTCAAGGTAAGAGTACTACAGTGGTGTATTATAACATGGGAGAGAGATTGAGCTTATGTGTGACTCCAGGAGGGGTGCAGCTGGGATTTATAGCTGAGGAACAGGGTGGGCCCATGGGATTGCAGACAGAGATGGGAGACTGAAAAGCAATGGACAACAATAACAGAATGGGTGTCAGTGGATGGAAACTTATTAAAATGAGGACTATAATCGTGAGGGTGGACTCTGGCTCAACTGAGAGGATCATTGCTGAGGCTAGGCAAGGCTGATAAGATATTCTGGTGAGTGAAATGATATTTGATCGGATACTGAGGGTGGTCAGATCAAGGGTGGGCTATGTTTTCTAAACTGAAGTAGCAGATTCTGGATTAGATTGGACTAGATGGACAGGCAGCCCTGAATAAAGACATTGCCCAAAGTTGGCAGTGCATTAATGAACTAGTGCTGCATAAGCAGTTAGCCAAAACTAGCAGCTTAAAACAATATTATTTCATACTGCTGCTGAAAGTTGGGAATCCAGGAGTAATTCAGCTGAGTGTTGTGGCTCAGTGTCTCATGAGATTGCCATCCTCTGAAGCCTTGACATGCGCTGGTGGATTTCCTTCCAAGATGGCTTACTCACATAGCTGTTGGAACGAGTTTGCTTGCTGGCTGTTGGGAGAAAGCCTCGGTTCTTTCACATGGGCCTCTCTAAAGGGCTACCTGAGTGCTCTCGAGATATGACTAAGCTGGCTTCTAGAGTGAGTGATCCAAGAGGATGATCAAGGAGCCTGCAGTGCCTTTTATGACCTAGTCTCAGACGCTTCATTGTTCGTTTCTACAGTATTCTAACATGAGAAGTGAGCCACTAAGCCCACCACACATGTGAAGGGGTGGAGGAAGGAACCGTGGACATAATTTAAAACCACGTGGTACACACATGGCCAGAAATTGTTCACATGCGTGTATGTCCAAAATGCCTTTTCCTGCCAATGCTTTTAAACAATTTATCTGTTACAGCATTAACTTGAAGTTCAGGACCTTGTCATCTAAGTCAGGTCCAGCTATGGATCAGGGTCCACGTGGACAGTATCTCAAGTGTTCTGTTGCTCAGTTGTGTCGTATTCTTGGCGACCCCATGGGCTGCAGCGCTGCAGGCTTCCCTGTCCATCAACTCCAGGAGCTTGCTCAAACTCAAGTCCATTGAGTCGATGATGCTATCCAACAATCCCATCCTCTGCTGTCCCCTTCTCCTACCTTCATCTTTTTCCGCATCACGGTCTTTTCCAATGAGACGGTTATTCGCATCACATAGCCCAAGTATTGGAGCTTCAGCTTCAGCATCAGTCCTTCGAATGAATATGCAGGAGAGATTTACTTTAGGATTGACTGGTTTGATCTCCTTGCAGTCCAAGAGCCTCTCAAGTCTGCAACACATCAGTTCAAATTATAGAAGTGTAGTTCCTCTAGACCTGAGGATGTGTGAACAAAAGAGATGAGTTAATCTGCTCCCTTTCACAGCCAACATACAGTGGTGGTTCAGGCATAGATAACCTTCATAGACACTCCTGTTCCAGAAAGGGGAGGGGAGATGGGAGTCAATAGTAGCAGTTCTGAAATCCCATGGGTTCTTGCGGGCAGTCCTTTGATTAGTATTTAAGGCCTGGACACTTCCTAGGCTTCCGTCTCTGATTTTTTCATTCTACCCGCTGACATGATGCCATTGCATGAAAGGTGGCTAGTATATGGTTACATGAAACAGTCTCCCTAGCCTGCTTCCTGCTTGTAGAAGGTAGAAGTCCAGAGCTCCTATTTTGTACTATTGCTGGTCCTTTCAGTCCGAGCTGAACTTAAATATGTTATCTTAAAACCTTGGTGTGTCTCCTGATACTCTTACTGGTGTTCAAGGCAAAGCACCCCACTCCAAAGCGACAGTCACACATGTCTTCATAATAAGGCTTACTCTGTCTTGGTTTTCTGCTGAGATAGCTGAGGGATAACACCCTGAACCTTGGTAGAAGTCTTATTGTGTGACTGAAAGGATCTCTGAGTGACACCCCTAAACTCTTTGGAGGGTATTGGCCTGACTAAATAATGCCATGAGGCATCCCCTTCCAGCTTTCTGAGGCTTAACAAAGAATTTTACAGTCATACTCGTCTTTAGAACACCTTTGTTTATAAAAAATAATATGAAGAAGAACGGCCTATCGGTGGTGTAAAATGTGATATTTAGACCACCTAATCTCAATGCCCTGGATATGATCTTGCTTGAGAGTCATTAATTTATCATCTTCCATCATCTTAAAAGATTGGAAAATTCCCAAATCAGCAAATTCTGTCCCCTGTTTTAATAATCTTTATGTTAAACATTAAAAAAAAAAAATCCCTTCATGTTTTACTACAGGCAGCAAGAAGAAACCGGGAAGCACTTTTGGCTGTTTGGATGGAAATCCTCTTAGATAACTCAATTAAGTACAGTTTGTCCTCCCAGCTCATTAGGTACATTTTCTACTTTTCATAAACTGCAGATGTAGTGGACTTTCATCTTCACACTCCCCAGGCTCTCTCCTCCTGCCTCTCCTTTCTGCCAAGTATCCTAGGTGCACGACTGTGATTCCGCCTAGAACGTGTTTGCTCAGTGAGCAAACGGGGAGCGATTCCCTGGCTTCAGTGCTTCTGCTGGCCAGAGACTCTGTACCGTTCCCTAAGAACTTCATGGTTTCGCTGTCCAACTTCTATCACCTGGCTAGGTCAGTTGCAGTAGCTCATACACACAAGCGAACTGGCAGGGATTTCTACACGCACATGTGCAGAAACATACATGTGTACACGGTAACATCGCTGAGGGGAAACCTGTCCATATGCAGAAGTACAGCTTTCTTTTCCAGGAACTTGAATTTTGGTAGGCACTCAAATTTCTGCACGCACATGTGCACAAACATGCACGTGTAGTCAGTAACATCCCTGAGAGGAAACTTGTCCATATGCAGAAGTACAAGCTTTCTTTTCAGGAACATTAATTTTGGTAAGCACTCAAATTTCTATGTGCACATGTGCACAAATATATGCGTGTACACAGTAAGATCGCTGAGGGCAAACCTGTCCATATGCAGAAGTACACGCTTTCTTTTCCAGGAACTTGAGTTTTGGTAAGCACTAAAATTTCTGCACGCATATGTGCAGAAACACACTCGTGCACACAGTAACATCCCTGAGAGGAAGCTTCTCCATATGCGGAAGTACAAGCTTTCTTTTCAAGGAACATGAATTTTGGTAAGCACTCAAATTTCTACGTGCACATGTGCACAAATATATGCGTGTACACAGTAACATCGCTGAGAGGAAACCTGTCCATATGCAGAAGTACAAGCTTTCTTTCCCAGGACCTTGAATTTTGGTAAGCACTAAAATTTCTACGTGCACATGTACACAAATATATGCGTGTACACAGTAACATCGCTGAGAGGAAACTTGTCTATATGCTGAAGTACAAGCTTTCTTTTTCAGGAACATGAATGAGACCTGGTGACTAGGACCTCCTGTTGAGTGATCAAAAGGGGAATTTGATTCATTCCGTCCCCTTTCCCATTTGGTGTCCCTGAACAATGGAGATCAATGTGGCAAACGGTGGGGTTTTTCCCTACTCCCCTAGCATCTGGCCAGCAACAGCCTGTCCTGGTGATGCTGTGCATGGCTGGGACGTTGCAGCCACCAGTGGCCACACCAGGCGAAGATGCCACCCTCTTCAGAGTGGAGGCAGGAGAGGACAGCGAGGCCCAGGTTGACGGAGTCGTGGCAGGGATCAGACGGGGTTTCCAGCTGCTTGCAGAGGACATCACTGAGGATGTGGAGGTTGTGCCAGATGAATAACAGAAACAGGGTCCTCCCTGGAGCTGGAGGAGAAGACATTGGAGGAGCAGTGCCAGGAAAGGCCTGGAGGCCCGAGTGAGCTCCCGGCACTAGATGAGATGCTGGCACTGGCGACCTTGTAAGTGGAACTTAGCTCTAAGCCTGAGAAAACCTGCAGGGCCTTCGTTTGGTTCATGTGCAAGAGTCATGAGAGGAGGAAGCGTGGCTTGGCTCAGAAGAGTGCCAACATCCAGGGCATCCCTGGCTTCTAGGCCAACGTGGTATCCTTTCTGCTACTCGTTGTGGTCCAGTGCTCAGGAGGAGGGGAGGTGCAGAGGCAGGAGCAGGAGGAGGGGTGGAGGCGAGGGGACAGAATGGTGGACCCTGAAGGAAGTGTGGTACTGGGCAATTGGCAGGCTCCACAGGCACAGCTGAGTAGAGTCCGGGCAGGGCCACACCTGTAAGTGTCGCAGCCATGACTGTGTGTCTCCTTCAGGCCTGCATCTGAGGAGGATTAGCCTCTGAGTCAGAAATGACCAGAGACAGTACATCAGAGCCACCTTAGCTGACAGTTATTGTTGTAAAGGTGAATGATTCCGAAAATAACAGATGTGGGAGTCACACACACGCGTGCGCGCGCACACACACACACATACACAAACCCACAGAACATATGTAGACATACTTACTGATCCCCGTTATCTCACTGAGTGAGCAAGTTCTGAGTGGAATCACAGTGGTCCAGCAAGGATTCCTGGCAGAAAGGAGAGGCAGGAATAAAGTGCCTGGGGGTGACCAGTGAGAGTGCAGAAGATCTGAGACACAGAACAGGTTGCAATCCCAGACACAGAAGCCACGGTGGGTGACCCCACAGCCCTTTGAACACCCTGATACAAGGGCCTTTCCATCCTTCCCAAGTGCCAGGCATACTTTGCCTGACCTTACCATGAGCATGAGCAACCCTTGCCTATTTTGTGTGGTTTCAGTGATGGACCAGAACTGCAGCATAAGCACCTGCTACCTGCAGTCTTCCAGTCTGAATCATCACTCTTTGTACTCTTTGCAGAACACATATATTGGCTCTCAGGACTATAGGCTGGATGGCTTATCTTGATCCTCTTGCTGCTCCCAGCCCCACAGGCTTGGGTGACCGGGCAGGCTTGAATGTGTTCTCACATGGAGAACAGAACCGCTTTGAAAGGGCCTCGATAGGGTAAACTGGCAGCCATGCATGTTTCTGGCACCAGTGTGTCATGGAACTTAATGGGGAGCTGTCCTTACCATCTCCCTGGCAGGTATTCAAATAATGTTCAGGGAGTGCCCTCAGGCCCCAGGCCATGCCCCATTTCTCCACCTGTGCAAAGTGTGGCCAAGCTACCTGAGGCCTTTGCACTATTCACGTCTGTCCAGCGATGGAGGGAGGGTCACTCCGCACCTTCTGCAGTTCAGCAGTGACCGCACACTGTGGACTTTCAAGTTTGAGAAAGCACTCTCCGAACGTGTGGACTAACAAAGTCTGATCTCCCATGGGTGCAACTCACTAAGGAGGAGCAGGGCTTGCCTTCTCATATAAACTTCTCGTATGAGCACTGGTGTGCAGAGAGTGACAGACAGCAAGAGCACCACTTAGAGAGATGGAGACAAACAGACACCAGCCCTTGGTACACACATGGAAGGGTTGCCCAAAACAGTGCTATGCCAGAAGCAGAGATGAAGAGACACAGAGCCAGCTCTGTACCCTAAGGCTCTGGTGTCCCTGAACAGTGGAGATCAACTGTAGCCAACAGTGTGGTTTTTCCCTTCTCCCCTAGCATCCGGACAACAGGTTCTGTGTCCCATGGAGAAAAAGTATCCAGGCACGTGGAGTCCCTGTTTATCCTTTGAATCCTCAGGGAAATTTCTCAGTTATTGAGGGTCCTGAGGGACACAGGAGTAAGCTGTTCAGACTGTGAAGCAGGAACCCGTCGTTGGGATTTCCAGAGTCCGGACAATGACAGCGCCTGGAGTATCAGCAGATGCAAAACCCATTATTCCCTGGAGCGGTATATGCCATGTGGGTGCGCTGTAGCCCAGGAACTGTGGAAGACTTCCTACGTTTGAGGGGCGTGTCCAGAAGGGTGCCACCCACCACTCTCTCAGCCATTGGACTAGATTTGGGCCAGCAGCCTATCCGTGGCTCACGGCCTAGGGATCCGCCTATTCGGCTGATTTCCCCAGGGCCTGTTCACCCTGTCCCATGCTGTCTGCCACCCCTTTCTTCAGCCTCAGGCCACCGGACACACACCAGCCCCCGCTTCCCTACCATCCCCCTCACTCCCCGCCCCCAAAGAGCTAGTGGGTCCCACAGGATTACTGAAACCTGAGCCGCATTTGCACACCACTTGCTGTGCTATTATGTCCCATCCCTTGGCATCTGCCCCAGCCTGGGGTCACGATCAGGGCCAAGAGGCGTGTGAAAGGCCGTCAGAGGAATGCAGGAGCATCCTGAGACCCCAGACCTTCCTAGTTGTGAGCTCCGGTTTCAGGGCGCTGGGGTTGGTGGCCTGCCATCCTCAGGCTTTTTGAGGCTGGGACCTTACAGCCACAAGTTGTCATTCCAGGCAAAGGAGCCACGCTATGCAGGGTGGAGGCGGTGGACGACGGTGAGCCCCTGGTGGACGGAGACGTGGTGGGGATTGGGTGGTGGTTCCAGCTGCTTGCGGAAGACGTCATGGAGGAGGTGGAGGTTGTGGCAGATGAGGAGCAGCAATAGGGGTTCTTCCAGGAGCTGAGAAGACGGTGGAGGAGCAGAGCCAGGGAAGGCCCGGGAGCACTAGTGAGCTTCCAGGGCAAGATGAGCTGCAGGCACTGGCTGCCCTGCTGGTGGAACTGAGCTCTGAGCATAAGAAGAACTGCAGGGCCTACTTCCAGTTCATGTGCAAGAACCATCAGAGGAGGAAGCCTGACTTGGCTTGGAGGATCGCCATCACCTGGGGCATCCCTTGCTTCTGGGCTGTAGCTGTATCCTTTCTGCTGCTCTTTGAAGTCTGCTGCTCAGGAAGAGGAGGCGGCGCAGGAACCTTTTCCCTGCTCCCTATCCTGACAGGTGCTGTTGCGGAGCCATCCATCGTCCCACTGCAAGTTGATATTTTCCTTTCAGGACCCCCCTACTTCTTGAACTCAGTGACCACTAAGTAGAATTACCTTGACATCACTTGTGAAATGTGGTTCCTGGGGTGGTGAGTGTGGGTGTGCAAGGTTGTGGAGTGTCGACCTGTGGGATCCACACCCATCTCCCGTCTCTCTGTAGGGCATAGGGCACGTTGTTCCACTCCTGTCCACTGGTTCTGGGACTTTGAACGGGGAGCATCCAGCTGCAGCGTGGACACCAGGAGCCTTAAATTTCTCGGCTGGTTGTCAGGTCACAACTGCTCAGAGTCGAACAGGATTGCTGAGGTGTGGTTGCTTTGGGCCTGAACACAGTTAGCAATTCACTTTGGGATTCTTGGCTGCTGGCTCACCTTGCTCGGATTGCCAGTGGATTGTCGGCCAAGATGTGTGGGATGATCGCCTGAAGTAGTACCTTGGGCAGGAAGGTTCTTCCATGAGAGTAACTGACAGAAACATGTGTGGAGATGGGGTCTGAAGGTGGGCCCTGAAGGGACACTCGTGTGATACTACAGGGACACTGTCCTTTCCCAAATGGGGATGCTCAGACTCATGCAAACTGGCTGTGGAGCCTGAGTTTGGGTCGTGCTTGTAGCAGGTGACCTCCTGAGACTGTTTATTTGGGGACTTGGTGTGTCCGTGAGTGAAGCAAGTCTCCATCAAATCAGCTGAGGTGGCAGCACCAGAGTCCAGGTGATACTACTAGAGGCAGTGTGTATTAAGTATCTTTGTCAGAATCATCCTTTGTGGGTCCTTTCATCCCCTGGCCTCCTGCTGCTCACTGAGTTTGAGATTGCCTGGGCACTTCACTCCCGCCCCTTACCCAGGGAAGGCCTATCATTGAAAAGCTGTCCTCTCCGGGGTCCCAGTGCACCTGTGTGCTGACTTTGGGATCTTCCGTGATTTCCACATTCACCACTCAGTGTCTCACAACCACCAAACATGCTGCGCTGGAAGCGGCTTCAGGCTGCCTTGGGAACATACGGAAGAGTTCATGGAGAAGGGGAACAGGGAGCCCCAAGGGCAGGACATGGTGCCTACTGTCGCCATCTCCGACATTGCTGGCCTCGGTCGTCTTCACCTCCTGAAACACCTATGCTCGTTGTTTGCATCTGTGTCCCCGTGCTGAGCATGTGTGTGTGTATACACTCGTGTGCTTATTTATGCTGGCTGTGATTGTGTGTGTGTGTGTGTGTGTGTGTGTGTGTATGTGTCTGTGTCTGTGTCCGGCCCAGGGCAGAGGTAGAGATGAAGGTGGCAGGAGAGGAGATGCTGAGCAACCAAAAGAGGAGTCCTGAGGCGACCAGGCTGAAGGTGGTTTGTCGCCTTATCTCTGCATTGACCCTGCCCAGGATGGGAACAAGGAAAGGATGGCCAGTGATAACTCCAGACTGTGGCTCCAGATATCTGCAATTAGACAGATACAAAACACACTCATCAGTTCTACCGTGTTGTTGTGTGTGCTTGGATCAGGAAGAGGGTTTCATGGTCTAAGGATTCACACAGAGCAAATCACGTGGGGTGGGGCTTTGAAACCACTGCCTGTGGAGCCCTCCGTGTGTGGGGCCATGGGCTGGCCTCTGGAAATGAGGGACGTGGCTATGGCAAGATCTGTGATGGTGAGGCTAAGGTCCTGCCGAGATGGGCAGAGAGCTGAAGGAGAAAGAGTCATAGACTGCCTGCTGCACTGGAGATTGTTCCACACACATGTGAAAAGGAGAACTGGGAAGGTCCTGGGCCAGTGCTGCCCCGGATCCGCCCAGCAGCCAGCACACGCCCTCCCTGAGGGTGGCACACACTGGCACGATATGAAACAAAACATGAGATGCGCTAAAGTATGCTGTATCTGCCAAACCACAGGCATCCTAGGAGAGACATGGTCTGTAAGCAAGGCATGCCTCCAGGCACTTCCAGCCTGCCTCCCTGGCAGTGCCCAAAGGCGAGGAATGTGCAAGTGGGTTTCCCTGTGTGACCCTATCCGGGATATGCCTGTGAGGGAGGGAACAGAGAAAAGACAAGGGCGGTGGGTAAACTGCATGTCCTAAGGGACCTCAGGGGAGTGGAGACAGAGAAGCCCCTGGGGCAGTTCAGGGCCTGCTGGTCTTCAGGGTCCAGACTCTAGGCAGTAGCGGTCCTGCCAAAGATACCCCATGGTCTGTGCTGAAAGTTCTGATATGAATTCCTCCTTTTCGTTGGGGTCTTGCCCCTGGCTATGGAGGCCTGAGTGTCAAAGGTGCACGTCTGCACCTGAAGGAGGATTCTGGTAGTCTTGCTGGAGCAGAATCTCTGATTGCATTGTAGGGGATCTGCACCCAGGTGACACAGAGGGATGCTGCCTTCCAGGTGACCGTCTTGGATATCCCTGGGGCCAACCGCGCACTGGCTTCCTTGGCACGGGTGCTGTGTAGGGAAGCAGGGATGCGTGACTGTAGGGAGTCCTACCTGGGCCTAATGAGAGCAACTGAAAGAGAGCCTTGGCATTTAGCAAATCACTGAGGCATGGGTGGCTCAAGCCCTCTTGGTCCATTTGAGATAGTAACGCTGCTTTCTGTCCAACGGAGGCATTAGCTCTGGGCCCAGAACCTGCAGGTTCCCCGGGGCATCATCTGTTGGGGGACTCCCATGTGCACGGGTAGTGTTAAACAGAAAGGAAGACGTGTAGGGATGCCACCTTACTTTGATGGCCTCCGGTTCCATTCTTGGTATCGGAAGAGACCCTGTATCCATATGTACCTTCTTCACAACCTTGGATCAGAACCAGGCCTGTCACAGTCTCCGGGGGCTTTTGGAGGCTCAGGCGTTTCTGGCCTTTTCCTGCCACATGGAGAGAGCACATCGGGGCACAGGTAGATGGTGCACACAGAACGCACCACAGATAGGAAGAACAGGGGGCCTCATTCAGAATGCTGGGGGCTGTAACGGGTGGTAGGCTACCAAGAGGGGCACAACATTGACACGGAATGACCTAGACAGGTGCACACCGAGAAAGCAGTTCTTCAAGTCAGCTGAGCTCAGAGGTCCTTGTTTTCTGGTCCCCTGAAGGAATGCACAGGCAATGGATCAGGCCAACGTGACTGGTACTGTGAAGCTGTCCAAGGTGATGGGAGAATGCAGAAGGCAGGCACACGTTATACAGCTGTTCATGGCAAGAACTTCCAACGCTGCCTGCTGCTCTGCAGGCCAGTCCCTATCAATAGCAAATGCCAAGATTTTGGAACCTTTGAGGATAAGGCACACAGTTAGAAGTGTAACATGACATAATCGATGAGCAAGTGAAAAAACAAGGACAGAAATGTGGATGCTTACCAAAATTCATGTTCCTGGAAAAGAAAACTTGTACTTCGGAATATGGACAAGTTTCCTCTCAGCGATCTTACTGTGTGCATGCATATATTTGTGCACATGTGCACATAGAAATTTGAGTGCTTACCAAAACTAATGTTCCTGGAAAAGAAAGCTTGTACTTCTGCATATGGACAAGTTTCCTCTCAGGGATGTTACTGAGTACACGTGCATGTTTGTGCACGTGTGCGTCCAGAAATTTGAGTGCTTACCAAAATTCAAGTTCCTGGAAAGGAAAGCTTTACTTCTGCATATGGACAGGTTTCCCCTCAGCGATGTTACTGTGTACACATGTATGTTTCTGCACATGTGCGTGTAGGAATCCCTGCCAGTTCACTTGTGAGTATGAACTACTGCAACTGACCTAGCCAGGTGATAGAAGTTGGACAGCGAAACCATGAAGTTCTTAGGGAACGGTACACAGTCTCTGGCCAGCAGAAGCACTGAAGCCAGGGAATCGCTCCCCGTTTGCTCACTGAGCAAACATGTTCTAGGCGGAATCACAGTCGTGCACCTAGGATGCTTGGCAGAAAGGAGAGGCAGGAGGAAAGAGCCTGGGGAGTGTGAAGATGAAAGTCGACTACATCTGCAGTATTATGAAAAGTAGAAAATGCACCTAATGAGCTGGGAGGACAAACTGTACTTAATTGAGTTATCTAAGAGGATTTCCATCCAAACAGCCAAAAGTGCCTCCTGGTTTCTTCTTGCTGCTTGTAGTAAAACATGAAGGGAATTTTTTTTTTAATGTTTAAGATACAGATTATTAAAACAGGGGACAAAACTTGCTGATTTGGGAAGTTTCCAGTCTTTTAAGATGACAGTAATAAAATAATAAATTTTACCGGAAAGAACAAGCAAGGCAGACAAGGGAATTCACAAAGGGCAGTAACAAAATAGTAATCTTGACACATCTTCAATATATTTGTAAAGAAAACAAAGTGTCATTGTGTGAACAAAATATAGAGGTATCAAAAGAAAAACAGAGGAAGCTCCTGAAAGAACTCAACTCACTATTAACTATCTTTGATTTGCAGGCACAGAAACTGACTCAAGTTAATTCTAAGAAGCAAAGCCCTGATGTTATTATCTCTTCTTTTTTCCTTTTTTCTTTTTCTTTTTTTGTGAAAACTTAGGAAATTTAGGCTGGAAAGGGGAGAAGAGGATAGAGACTTCAAGTGCCTTTAAGGAGGAGGAGGAAAGAGAGGGGGTTGGAGATTTGATTGTGTTATTTGAACAGCATTGGTGAAGCTCAAACAAGGGAGGTAGCAAGCCATGCAGGCCTGCGGGAAGAGCATTTCCAGAAGAACAGCACTTGCAGTCTTGGGATCGGGAAGAAATGGAATTTGATGGGGGAAAACCAAGGCCAGTGTTGTCAAAAAGAGTACATTAGTGGGGAAAAGAGTAGAGTAGAAGACAGAGAATGGAAGAGAGGAGCAGTCAGGGACCATATTGGGGGAACCTTTTAATTTGGCAATAAATACAACTTGTAGTCCTTAGGAGCATACTTCACAGCAACTAACAGCAACAGTGTTGATAATACTAAGCAACAATAAAAGCACGTAACTAAAACATTTCGTATTTTTTACTATAGAAATCGAAGAAAGGAGATACAAATGCAATAGTCTGCATATTTATTTATACAGAGAGTTTTCACCTGAGACCAGAACACACACACACACTTTACACAACTAAAAGTGGTTTCAGCTGACACTTAGCAAAGTGCTTTGGCCAAATAAACTAAAGAGAAAGGCCTAGTAAAGAATTCAAAGTGCAAATATATCAATCATGCTCTGAGTAAATAAACACAATTTATTTGAATTTTAATTTACACTCACGAAATTACCTAAAATGGAGACAACAGATTCACTGCAGCTTCATCATCTGTAGTCCTTCCTTTTCAGTTCTGAGAAGGATGCTAACCGCTTGGTGATGATCTCTTTCCAGCATTTTGTGAAAGCTTAGAGGACTTAAAGAAATTGAGGACTGGGGAGAGTGGGGAGAGACAAAGAGGAGGAGAAAGGAAGAGGAAACGGAGAGATTGCTCCTGGCATAGGTCTACAGACAGGATCCCAGCTTCCTGGAATGGTGCACAGAGATTGCTAGGTATCCGTGCCAGAAGTGGAGAAGGGGTGACATTCAACTGCAGGAGGAGACTCAACTTCAAGAACCTAGAGGCAGCCAAGTGCGCTGATGTTCAGGCACCAATACTTAGAGGGTACCCCACAGGTCTGTGAAAGAGCCCTTGGAGACCTCAAGAAAGAAGGTTTCCACAAGCATAATCACAGATTAGATGGTTGGATACATTAGAGGAAGGATAACTCTATGACCTGATAATTACTGAAATACATGAGACAATTCTTGCACATCAGACTGTGTCAAGAAAGACGGAAACTCAATCAGTTTGATACAATGGGAAATTACACACGCAAAGAATTAGCTGTTAACTGTACTACATTTGTGTGCAAGGCAAGATAAGATACAGAACCGAAATCTTCACATGGTCAACTCGGGTAAGACACATGTAACTGGAAAATGGAAGCAAGAGTTCCAAAAAGGCTATAATCACCCTGGACTATTTTTGTCCACTATATTTACGATTCTTGGACAACTCCATTGTAGCTTAAGGGTAAGAGAACTCAATTTAGCCCAATTCAAAAGCTGAACAGATTTCCTCTGTTTGATCCTTTTCAGTTACAACTATGGGTCCAGCGCAAATCAAAGTGGACGTCAAGGCTCTTTTTCCTTTGGGAATTTTAATTTGCTTTGCTACTGTGTCTGACACAGATATGCCGACCTCACTGTGACTACAGGCCAGCCAAATGGGAAAGGGGACAGAATGAATCAAATCCCCCTTTTGCTCACTCAACAGGAGGTCCACAGGCACCAGGTCTCATTCTATTAACTATCTCTGCTTCTCCAACTGCAGTCAGTGCTACACAGGGCCTGCTTCATGCTTGCCAGGGTCTCTCACCAAACACAGGCATTTTAGCAGCTGGCATCCTTGAGATGTCCCTGGGCTAGGTGAAAGCACTCTGAGACAGTGTTCCTTCTCCCTTGGCTCTGTGCCTGCAGTGAATGTATGCCTCTTCCTCAGCTGGGACAAGAAGCCACAGCTCTTCACTGATTAAATCCCGTGTCTGGTCCAAACTCACATCGTAGCTTCTCCATCAACCTCCACTGCACGCTTTCAGAGCCAGGTTATCTTAGATCAGCCCAAGAGGCACTTCAGAGAGTGACATTCAAGTCTGGCTATATAGCTGATACTGAGATCTGCAAGGCATGAAAACACTTCAAAATTACGTTGCTAAAACACTCTACAGATTATATGTATAGGAGAGCTTTCGAACTTACAAGTAACATCAAATACCAAAATAGGTTCTTACTTTTCCTTTCTCCACTTCTCTCATTCTCTCTCTCTCACACACACATGCACACATCCTTTTTACATGTTAAGACAATTACACGAAAAACAGATCATAGATTTTTAAATAGCAGCTCAATATGAAGTTCAAACAAAACTGTACTTCCTCTATTTAAAACAAAATCACATAAATTACCCATCGGTTTCCCTATATTTGATATTATTGAATAATGCTATAAGTTGATCTTTTTGTTTTTAATGGGGTTTTTAACTTTGACTGAAATACTTGCTTCAGACTTAATGAAGGCAGAATTAACTATTATTTTTCTTTTTTTGACCTCCTCCTTTTAGATTTGGGGGGTGATGATTCAAAATCAGATGTGTTCACAGTAATGGATGCAACTTCCACCAATCCTGGCTGAAGGGGTTCCAGTGATACCTGAATAACAATTTTTGTTTCAGGAGACAATCCTTCTAGCTGCTTAGGCTTCTTAAACATTTGATGACACTGGGTCTTGTGCTCCCTCTCCTCTTTGGAAGTTAAAAACTGTAGCCGACATTTGGAACACTGGTGAAAACTCTTTTCCCAGTGCCCTCGATGATGATGTCTGTATGCTGTTGCAGTTTGAAAAATTTTGAGACAAAACGGGCAAAGTAATTTCTTAGTGTTACCATGGTATGCTCCGAAATGTGCATCCACATCTGCAAAAAATGATGATCTGTAACTGCAAACCTGGCATACATAGGGCATTTCACCAGGCTTATGATTGTCTTTCATGTGCTCTAAGAGAACCTGATCTGTCTCAAAGGACAACTCACAGATGTGACAGACTGCGGAGGGCTCCTGGGCCGTGTGGACACTGTCAATGTGACACTGCAGCTGGAAAGGAGTAGGAAACTGGCGGAGGCAGTGCTGGCAGGTGGTGTGGGTTTTCCAGCTGTCACCTCTCTGCCACTCAAGTTCCAAATGGTGCTTCATGTGATTCATAAACTTGACATTTTTTAGAACTTTCAAGCAGCTGAGGCATTTAAACGCCGTGTGGGTCTTCGCTTCTGGCTGCCCAACTCCTCTATGCTCGCCATAGTAGAAGTCACGAAGTAACACAATCAGATTTCCTTCTGTGGGATCACCAATTTTGTTTGGACTTGCCAAACTTGGAAAATCAGTTTTTGTCTGTCCACTTTCCCCTAAAGGTCTTACAGGCTTGCAATGAACACTGTCCTTTGGAAAAGGTGTTGGACAAGGTTCTCCATTCTGAACATGGCCTAGTGAGGTATGGACACGGTCTGGTGTGCTTTGCTGAGTGGTCTCTGTATGAAAAAAACCTGACGGGGAGAAACCTAAAGAACGTTCCCCTACAATGCCATCACTGAGTTTAGGCCTTCTGGGATTTCTGCGATTTGTTTCACAAGGGGAAACTCGCTTTGATACATGAGGACTTTTATTCACATCTCCTGCAGAAACTGCTGTTTCTACTGGATGCTGCAATGACCTTGTGAAGGTAATCAAAGAAGAACATAACTCCTTCGAAAAGCAATCAGGCACTATTTGTGGTGAAAGATTTTTATAATCAGCTTGAGACGGAGGTTCAATAATAATAGGACTACCTGTTGATCCTGAGTCAGAGTCAGACACTGGCAAGACAGTCTTTGCTTCTGATGTAGGAGTCACATGACTAACAGGCTGTAATCTGTGAGCGTTACCTCTCCTGAAGTGACCACACCTTTTTCTCCTTGAATAAGAACCTGGGGTATCTCTGTTCAGTATGTTTGAAACGACTGGTTTTGAAGCTGAGCTCATCCCAACAAAGATCACGTCAGCATCGTCATTTCCATGTTCCACTCCAACCAAGATCACTTCATCATCATCATCATCATCTACTTGTTTCGTCTCTCCCTCCCTTTTCCGTACTTCTGGCTCTTGTTCTTCTTCACGTAACATACGTGGGAGTTCCATATTTTTAATACTTTTTTATTCTTAGAGGGTGCGGCCACAAGTCCCAGTGCTTCCTTTATACAAACTGCCACCTAAGTGTAAACATACTACAGATTAGTTAAGTACAGAAAAATGGGCTATTTGATTATCTCCAAAACTCTAGAGTACTTATACACACCCTTATCTTACAAAGACACTGAGTGTCAACCAGACTCAATGACAGCTGAAAAAACTACGACTACAAGTCTCCATGGCTCTAGAATCATAGCTTTGTCGCATGTTCACTTTAACCTCTTCTACTTAAAAAAGAGGAAAAATAAAAAAAACCCGCCACACTGATCATTAGGTGAAATCACATGTAAAGGATGAGTATTTTTACAAAAGCATTGTTCTACAGCGTTTGGAAGCATGGACTTTGGAGTCATAGGAGATTAAGTTGGAATTCTAACTTAACCACACACCAGTTGCGTCTTCTTTGGCAAATTTGTAACTTTTAAATGTGTTTCTGTATCTTAAAGACAAACATGCTTATTTCTTAGACTTAAGGTTAACAGCTTTTTTAAAAGGCATCAGCTATTCAATGGCATCTTGTTTTGTAGTAAAAATGGAAGAAAATGGATCTTAAATGCACATTACAACCGATTCACAAATTCTAATTTCATAAATGTTAACAAACAAAATAGGTAGCAAATTCAAAGTATAATCTATCTATACCTAGTTATCAGACAGCATAATTCAATGTCAAGCACTTAACACAGGCCTAGGAAAAGGAGAATGGGCTCTCTTTGATAATCTCACCCCAATTCCACACTGATATATCCTAAATTTCTCCCTCTAATCCTGGCAAAACTTCAATCCAACAATGCTTCATCCTTTATGCCACATGTCTCTTCCCCACATAGCAGGCAAAGTGATGCCATTCCTTCTCTCATACCAATATCAGACAGAGATATCACTCACACACACACACACACACACACACACACACACACACACACACACACACACCTGATATCCCTCATGAATACAGGTGAAAGAGTCCAAAACAAAATACTGGCAAACAAATTTCAACAGCATATAAACAAGACTGTATACCATGATCACATGGGATTTAGGGAGGTATGCAAAGTTGGTTCATGATAGGAAAGTCACCAACATTATGCCATTTTAAAACAATAAAACAAATAACACATCTGCCTGAAGAAAAAGCATTTCCTTGAATCTAGCACCTTTTCATAACCAGGGTTAAAAGAACACTTAATAATTAAGAACAGAAGAGAACTTTCTCAATCAAAGGGCACCTGTAAATAGACCCACAGCTAACATCATACTTAAGAATGAAAAACTGAAAGCTTTCCCTCTAAGACTGGGAACAACACAAGGAAGTCTATTACACACTTTGGCTCAACATTATACTGGCAGTTTTACAACCAGAGCAATCAGGTAACAAAAGAGAATTGTTGCTGTAGTTTAAAAAAAAAAACACAATGAAAAAACAAAAAACCGCCTTCAGAATGGAAAGTAAAAATCAAAGTATATTGGAGATAACATACATTTGTATATAGAAAATCTTGAAGAAAACCCAAGTATTAGAATTAATATAAAGCTTGCAGAATAGAAGACAAATATTTTAAAAGTCAACCACATTTTACACTGTAGCAACAAATGTTGTTGAGTAAATACTTGAATCTACACTAGCATTCAAAAGAATACTTAGGAAGTCAGAAAGAGGAAGACAATATATTCTTTTGAATGGCTGAGTAACACTCCATTGTGTATATGTACCACAGCTTTCTGATCCATTTATCTGTTGGTGGACATCTAGGTTGTTCCATGTCCTGGCTATTATAAACAGTGCTGCGATGAACACCGGGGTACATGTGTGTCTTTCAATTCTGGTTTCCTCAGTGTGTATGCCCAGCGGTGGGATTGCTGGGTCATATGGCAGTTCTATTTGCCATTTTTTAAGGAATCTCCACAATGTTCTCCATAGTGGCTGCACTAGATTGCATTCCCACCAACAGTGTAAGAGGGTTCCCTTTTCTCCACACCCTCTCCAGCATTTATTGCTTGCAGACTTTATAGGAGTCAATTCTAATGAGACGGATGAAACTGGAGCCGATTATACACAGTGAAGTGAGCCAGAAAGAAAAACACCAATACAGTATACTAACACATATATATGGAATTTAGAAAGATGGTAATGATAACCTTGCATGAGAGATAGCAGAAGAGACACAGATGTATAGAACAGATTTTTGGACTCTGAGGGAGCGGGAGAGGGTGGGATAATTTGGGAGTTAATAGCACTGAAACATGTACACTATCATGTAAGGTAGTCGCCAGTCTATGTTTGATGCAGGATACAGGATGTTTGGGGCTGGTGCACAGGGATGATCCAGAGAGATGATATGGGGTGGGAGGTGGGAGGGGGGTCAGGATTGGGAACTTATGTACACCTGTGGTGGATTCATGTCAATGTATGGCAAAACCAACACAGTGTTGTAAAATAAAATAAAGTACAAATAAAAATAATAAAAAGGAGAGAAAGACAAATATCATATGGTATCACTTACATGGACTCTAAAATATGACACAAATGAACTTATCTATGAAACAGAAACAGACTCACAGACATAGAGAGCACACTATGTGATTCCCCAGAGGGGAAAGTTGGGGTAGGCACAGATTGGGAGCTGGTGATTAGCAGATGCAAACTATAATATATACAAGAGAGAAATAACAGCGTACTGTATATCACAAGGAACTATATTCATAATTTGTGATAAACAATCATGGAACAGGGTATGAAAAAATTGTATGTGCATATGTGTGTGTTTACATATGAAGGAAAGGAAAGGACAACTGTTGGCAAGCACATACAGAAACTGGATCCTTGTGTGTTATAGATAGATTTTAAAATGGTGCACCTGCTACAGAAAACAGTTTAAAGGCTCCTCAAAAAACTAAAAAACTAGACCTGATACATGATTCAGCAGTTCCACTTCCGGATATAAAATCAAAAGAAGTTAACATGGGGTCTTGGGATATCTGCAGAGCCGTGCTCACAGCAGCACGAAGCACAACAACTAAGAGGTGGAAGCATCGAAATGTCCATCAAATGTGATATATACACACAATGAAATATTATTTAGCCATATAGAGAAAATTCTGTCACATGCTACAACATGCATGATCATTTCAGACATCAAGCCAAATGCAATAAGCCAGTCGTACAAAAAGACAAATACTGTAAGTTTCTACTTGCATGAAATAGATAACACAGTCAAGCAATAGAAAGGAAACAAAAAAGAACGATGGAGTCCATGGTCTAGGTCAACGGGCAAGAAAAGAGGAGTTGCTGTTTAATGCGACAGGTGATGGGTACAGAGTTTTGATTTTGCAAGCTGTAAAGGTGTAGAGATCTGCTTCATAACAATGTGATAAGGAATTCTCTGGTAGTTCAGAGGTTAGGACTCCACAGTGTCCTATCAGGGGCCTGGGAACTGTCATTCAAGCTGCACAACACAGCTAAAACAATGACAACAACAACAAATCAACACTGTGACTATGTGTGTGTATATGTCTTAGTCACTCAGTTGTGCCCAACTTTGCATCCCCATGGACTAAAGTTCACCACGTTCCCTTCTCCATCAGATTTGCAGTGGGTTGCCATTTCTTTCTCCAAAAGGCTGATGAAAGTGTGCAAAATACTTAGCATGCAAAAATGGGTAAAATGGTAAAAATTTAACTTAGATGTTTTCTACAACAATTAAAAACAGAAAAGCATTTAATAACCAGGAAAAGAATTTGAATAGACATTTCCGACTCTTTGCAACCCCATGGACTGTAGTCTACCAGGCTCCTCCATTCATGGGATTTTCCAGGCAAGAGTGCTGGAGTGGATTACCATTTCCTTCTCAAGGCGATCTTCCCCACCCAGGAATTGATCCCAGGTCTCCTACCTTGCAGGCAGACACTTTCCCTTCTGAGCCACCAGGGAAGCCCTGAGCAAAATGTCAATCAGTCTCACTGAGATACTACTTCACACCAGACTACTTCACACCCAATCAAAAGGACGAATAATAACAAGTGCTGCAGAAGATGTGGAGAAAAGGAATCTTCATGATATTGTTGAGGTAATTGCTGTAAAATGGTACAACCACTCTTGCAAAAGTGGTTGGTCAGTACCTCAAAAATTAAATGTAGAGTAGAGATATGATCCAGGAATTTCCCTCTTTTGTATATATGCACCAACACTGAAAATGTTCAGTCCATGCAAAATCAGTGTTCACAGCAACATTACTCGCAATAGCGACAAAGAGTACACCATCCACGTATTATCCATTCATTGACGAATGGATAAACAAACTGTGGTATATGCTCAAAATGGACTGCATGGAAGCCATTTACCATATTCATATACCATATTCAGCCATAAAAATAAAATAAAAACATTCACTGCTATACAAGCATGAACACGATGAATCTTGAAAGTACACAAACGAGGGGACTTTCCTGGCGATCCAGGGTTTAAGACTCTCCACAGGTGCCATCCCTGGGCTGGGAACTAAGATCCCACATGCCACATAGCTAAATAAATAAATACTTAAAAAGAAAATACGACATCTGAATAAAGCCAGACACAAAGGTCACACATTGTATGTGGGGAACTGTAGGTGGAAGACAAGCAGGAAAGAGAAGCACTCTGTAATCCAAGTGAAACATTTTTTTCAGGGAGGAGGAAATGAACTACTCTGATAAAGGCTGCCAACAAATTAAATAAAATAACAATTAAAAGTTCACCACTGAGTTAAACATTTGAATTCACCTGTGGCCTTGACAAGAGTGGCTTTATGGGAAAATGAGAGAACTCGAGATAACAAAGTCTAGGAACAACTCTGCAGAGTTCTATAACAAGCAAATATGAAATAAAAGCAGCAGAAGCAGGAGGTGTCACCAAAAGATGGATTTTTAACGACAGGTCACGTTATAGTCAGTCTGTTTGCTGATGGGAACCATCCAGAGAAACAGAAACCTTAATCCAGGAGGACAAAGAGGAGACTTGCTAGAATATCAAGAAATGAGTAGGTCTAGAAATGAGCAGATCAGGAATTGAGTACATCAAACCACAAGAGCACACAAGCTGGAGAAGGCAATGGAAACCCAAACCAGTACTCTGGCCTGGAATATCCCACAGGTGGAGGAGCCTGGTAGGCCGCAGTCCATGGGGTTTCGAAGGGTTGGACACGACTGGGCGACTTCACTCTCATGCACTGGAGAAGGAAATGGCAACCCACTCCAGCATTCTTGCCTGGAGAATCCCAGAAAAGGGGGAGCCTTGTGGGTGGCTGTCCATGAGACTGCAGAGTCAGACACGACTGAAGCGGCTTAGCAGCAGTAGCAGCACACAAGAAGGGTACACAAGCCGAATAATTTGCTCACATTGACAGAGCTGAGATCATATTAAAAAAAAAAGGCTGGCATAGTGGATTAATGGGTATGGTAACCAGCCTTCAAGTGAATTCAATCTCCTGATATTCCTCCCCCTGTGTAGTTCTCTCTCAATCTATCACAGGGTAGACCTGTGAGACTAAGCAAATACACAAGTGCAGATGTGTAACATCTCAAAAAAACTCTGCACTTTATCATGGGTGCAAGTACTTTCCTGAATCACTCATTCTGAGTAAAGACAGCAGCCTCCACAAGAGAAGCCCCTTGGAGAGGCCCACAGAAGGAGGAACTGAGGCTAGAAGAGTACAGACAAGTGAGAGAGCTTAGATTCAACTAGCTAAGTCTTCAGAGGTTGCCAAGCCAGACAAAAGCTTGACTACTACCTCAGGAGAGATCCTAGGCCAAGAGATAACAAGTGGTAAGTTCTTTCAAACTATTCCATTTTGAGACCATATGTACAACACAAACATTTCAAGTTCTAATACCATTCACATCATACTTACACACAGATCAGTTCTCCTATAAATATAGCAAAAATCAAGACACACACACACACACACACACACACATACACACACACACACACACACACACACACACACACCCCTATCCACAGCACCGAAACACAGGAGTTGCCTGGCAGTCCAGTGGTTTGGTTAGGACTCAGCCCTCTCACTGCCAGGATCCTTTGTTCGATCCCTGGCTGGGGAACTAATATCCTATGAAGCCACATGTTGTGACCAAAACAATACATGCGGTGAAGTTCAAAGCTGTACCAGCAAGATAAGTATACAACACAGCTGTAGGCACAAGTGGCTGGGCATAGAGCTTCCTATGATCTTGTTTACTCGCATGAAATGAACTCAGATGGTGCCTCACCCCCATCCAGTGGAGTTCACTTACTTAATGAAGAAAAGCCCTTAAGGGTACAGAAATGAGCAAGTAATCTCACGTGAACATGTTAAATCACAGGATAATTTCTCTGAATGAACCACCGAATTCATTCATTCATTTGGCCATGCTGTTTGGCTTGTGGGGTCCCAGTTCCCTGACCAGAGACTGAATCCAGACCACTGCAGTGAAAACCCAAAATCCTAATCACCAGGCCACCAGGGAACCCCACACCTGCATTGCTTTGCTTTGCTAGCTAAAACCTTAGGATATGTGCATTGCCCCATTTTAGCCTCACCAAGTGGCAGGAGTCAACTCTACACAGCTTAAGACCCATGGTGCTCTTACTATTTTTCTTTCAAGAAGGCAGGAGAAAGCAAGTCATCATGCCTGTTTTTAAGCTTGCCACTCAGAAAGCTGCAAACCTGAAACCATGATGGCCCTGAAGTCAGCACCCGCAATCAGGGTCACGTAATCCCCAATCAGGAATACTCTCTCTCAACAGCAACGTGTCAGCCGACGAATGAAAGGAGAAAAACACAAAGTAAGAAAGCCACAACTTTGTCCCTTGTTGTAAAGATGTCTGTCACCTTACCTCAGGGGCCCACTGAAGTCCTGAGCGCTTGAGACCTCCCAGGCAGCACACGGTCACATCCTGGGGACAAGCAGAGGAAACGGCCAGGGTGAGTCCCCTGTTCCGGGAACATTCTATCCCCCCAGGCCCTCCCTGGTCCTACCCTACGGATGCTGACCAGGCGTCTCACACTCAACCAGACCAAGTGATTGAACTCCTTTGCCCTGAGCTTCTTCCTCCCACCTCCCTTCTCTCAGTAACAAACAAATACCTCATCTGCCAACTTCCCGAACCAAAGGCCTGAATCTCGGGGCCCCCAGGGACGGGGCAGCCCTGGAGTCTGAGGAGAGGCCGAGGAAACAGGAAAACGACCAAAGCACCAGGGCAGTGAAGAGGCCACTAGATCGATTTTTTTTTCTTTTTTTTTTTGCTGCGCTCGCCTGACTATGCCTGGGTGCAGGACCGGGTTGGGCCGTGAAGATTTGTGTGTGTGTGTGTTTAAATCATTAGGTTCCACAGGAGAGCTGGGGGTGGTGCCCGGGGCCAGGGGCCTAAGAGGCCCTTTCCGCGAGCTGACTTGTGCCACCCACCCCCGGGCCGGAAAGCTGCTGGAGAGCTGAGCCCGCCCAGACTAGAGAGGAGAGAGGGCGAAAGGCGCCTGAGGCCTGTGGGTCCTGCCGCACACTCCCTCCTGAGGGCCCGCGGGCCCTCACCAGCCGCCCCACCGAGCAAGGCCTCGTGCGAGTGGGGACCCGAGAAACCCTCCCTTTAGCCGTCAGGCACCTCTTAGGCTGAACCACGCTCCAGTCCTTACCAGCCCCCGTTGACGGAGGAGACAGAACTGCCTGCAGCTCACCTGCCTTAGGCAGTTCCCGGATCAAGCCTGAGGAGGCCAGCCGGAGGGGATGAGGAGGCGAGGCGGACAGGACGAGGCTTCCTCAGGTCTGGGGTGCCGCCTCAGCTCCCCCTACAGGCGACCGGGCTGCCTCCGATGATTGGCTGCCAGGTGTTGGCTCCTGCCATCTGATTGGCCGCGAGGCTGAGTTGGGCGCATGCGCACGCGATGGACACCCCCCCACCCACTCCCCCCACCCCGTAAAAGCACCCCCTGTGGGCGTGGTCAGGCTGAATCTGAATCTCAAAAGAGTATTGGGTCAAGATTGCTCAGCTCACCAAACGCGAAGAAAGAAAAAACAGATGGCACAGTCGCCAGGGCTCAGGGCTGAGAACGGCCTCCGAGTCTACCAGGGGAGTCCAGTGATGGTGTCCGGCACTCACAGCCCTCAGGGGTGACCTCCCTTAAGCCAGTTCTTTGCTTAAGGAACTTGACCTTACAGTGAATCTTGGCGCCCCTCCTCTTGGAATTCCATTTCAATCAAGGCAGGGCAGCCTGCCCCTGTTTTTGCACTGTCTATTGTGAGCTGAGAATGAGCTTTACTTCTTCTTCTTCTTCTTTTTAATTTTAGAGCTTTACGCTTTTAATGGCTGAGGAAAACCGAAAAGACTTTTATTTTCTGACGTGGAAATTGTGTGAAATTCAGTTTTCGGAGTCCTTAAATTTGGAACAGGGACTTGCCAGTTTCTTTCGTTGTTGTCTATGGCTGAAAACTTAATGGCCAATGATCATATTCGCAAAGCCTAAAATATTTCTTCTTTGGCCCTTCACAGAGTCTTTTTTAAATGCCCTGTGCTGCTGGAAGTCTCCTAGTAGACCGTTGAGATCTCCTATGGGAGGATAAAGTTTTGGTTTTGTTACATTATTTTCTTCTCTAATATATTCATTTTTCATTCTTTACTAATTTCATTCCTTCACATCGCTATAAGTTTGTTCTGTTGCTCATCTTTACAACTTTTTGAGATAACTGTTTGTAACTCTCATTTCTCTTGTATCTAATGCTATAAATTTACCTTAATTTGTTGTTGTTGTTCAGTCCCTCAGTCATGTTGGACTCTTTGCAACGCCATGGACTGCATGCAGCACACCAGGCTTTCCTGTCCTTCACTGTCTCCTGGAGTTTGCTCAAACTCATGTCCATTGAGTTGGTGATACCATCCGAACATCTCATCCATCGCCGCCCACTTCTTCTCTTGCCCTCAGTCGTTCCCAGCATCAAGGTGGTTTCCAATGAGTTGGCTTTTCCCATCAGGTGGCCAAACTATTGGATCGTCAGATTCAGCATCAGTCCTTCCAGTGAATATTCAGAGTTGATTTCCCTTAGGATTGACTGGTTGAATCTTGCTGTCCAAGGGACTCTCGAGAGTCTTCAACACCACAGTTCAAAAGCATCAGTTCTTCGGCACTCCACCTTCTTTACGGTCCAGCTGTCACATCCATACATGACTGTGGGGAAAAGCATAGCTGTGACTAGATGGACTTTGTCAGCAAAGAAATGTCTCTGCTTTTTACTAGGCTGTCTAGGCTTGTCATAGCTTTTCTTCCAAGGGCCACATATCTTTTAAGCTCATGGCTGCATTCACCACCCACAATCATTTTGGACCCCAAGAAAATAAAGTCTGTTACTCTTTCCATTGTTTCTCCGTACAACTTTAACTGTGTCCCGCAATTTTTGCGAATAGGCTGTTCATTATCATTCACGTCCGAGTATATCCTAATATTCTCTTCTAAAGACAAGCCTAAATATTGCATGGGCTTCCCTGGTCACTCAACTGGTAAATCGCTTTCCAGCCAATGCAGGAGACACAAAAGGCCTGGGTTCGATCCCGGGTCAGGAGGATCCCCTGGAGAAAATAATGACAATCTGCTCCAGGATTCTTGCATGAAAATTCCATAGAGATATGTTAGTTAAGATAGTTATTTCTATTTTCCAAGTGAATGGCATTTTCAAAGACGTTTCTTGGTCAATTTCTCATTATTGCATTATAGTCAGATGACACAGTCTAAATATTATTGATCCTTTGTATTCGAAGATTTCCGTTAAGTATGCCGTACTTCAGATTTCCATCTCCGTGAAGTCAAAATGAAGTGGGTGTTGTGTAGAAAAAACACTTGCAATGTCTGAAATGTGTGTATGTGAAATGACTTCCTTTATGCTTCACAATTATTCCAGCATCTTTCAGTAGGGTACCTTTAACTAAGTTCCAGGGTTTTCTCAAATTTTACCAGTTTTTCCACAAATGTTCTTTCCTAGTTTCATAGTCCCATATAGAATACTGAACTGCATGAGAATATAGAGCAAGAAGCTACAGATACCTCCCTTAGCTTACTCTGGTCTATAGCTGTTTCTTAAACTTTCCTTGTTTTTCAAGACTTTTGACAGTTTTCAGGAGTCCTTCAGGGACAGGTATTTTGCAGAATGACTCTCTATATGGGTTTGGGATGTTTCTCCTGATTGCCCTGGGGTTTATATAATTGTAGAACTATACCTCCAAGGCAAAATATCTTTCTCATCATCTCCCATCAAGGATTCATACTATCAATATGACCTACCACTAGTTCGTCTGCTAGAAAGTTGTCTCCTTCCTGCTGACATATTCTGTTCTTGGAAACAAGCCGCTAAACACAGCCTACATTTAGGGAGGGGCATGGAATCTCATCTTGAGGAAAATATCGAAGAGATACACAAATTACTGAGTATACAAGTTAACTGAAACTCCTTTGTAAGGAAGATCTGATCCTTCTAGCCATATCTTTTAATGTTAAATTAATTAAAGTAAAGATTTAATAGGTTTCCCAGTTGGTGCTAGTGGTAAAGTACCTGCCTGCCAATACAGGAGATGTAAAAATGTGGGTTCAGAGGAGCCTGGTGCGCTACACTGATGGGGTCGCAAAGAGTTGGACAGACTGAAGCCGCTGAACACACACAAAGATTTAATACCGCAGTCACACTGGCTACATTTTAACATTTGCAAAGTGGCATATTAGATACGGACATAGAAAATATATTTTACTGAGGATTCCTTAATGATCGGGTTGTTAGAGATTTGTGCTTCCACTGCAGGGGGCAGAGAGTCAATCCCTGGTTGAAGATCTAAGATCCATTAATCCTCACCGCAAGGCAAAAAAAAAAAAACAAAGAAAGAAAACAAACCCTGCTGGATGAATACTCCATCTGAATATACAGATAAAGGATATAAACAGAACACCTCACAGAAAAGAAAAGAAACATAAGCATTTATATATGTGAAAAGCTGATCGCCCTTATGAGGGAATATATGTAACAATTATGAAAATGTTTTCTATTGCTGCAGAAAGGTCTGTGAATAGCACTGACTTAGGTCATTGTTTTTCCAACCTTTCTTCTTTTCAAATGTGATGCATATTAACACATGAAACTGCTTTAGCTCTGTCTCAAAAATTTGCTATTTTCACTATCATTCAGTTCAAATAATGTTTTTCCCATAACAATTTCTCTTAGGAGCAATAAGTTATTTAGGTTCAGAAGCAGGAGAAGGAGAAGCCTAAACCACAACATTAAAGAGGCTTGTGAATTGCAGAGGTGCCGCTTTTGCACTTTGGGTTCCTGGCAATCCTTACTCTATCCTCAGCCTGTGTGCAGTGCCATTGCTTCATTTTCAAACTTTGGGAGTTCTGTACTCCTCAGTTATCTTTCTGGGGTTTTGTTTGGTCATGCCACAGAAGCTGTGGGATCTTAGTTCCACAACCAGGTGTTGAACCCTGGCCATTGACCGTGAAAGCATCAACTCCGAACCACTGAAGCAACAGGGAATTCTCATACCTCTTTCTTTCTTTCTTTCAAATATTTGTTCATTTACTTGGCTGTGCTTGTTTTTAGTTCCAGCACAAGGACCCTTCAATCTTCATTGTAGCATGTGGGAGCAGGAATTTTAATTGTCACATGTGGTATTTTTAGTTGCAGTATGTGGGATCTAATGCCCGGACCAAGGAATGAACTTGGATGCCCTAATCTGGGAGCACCGAGTATTTCCACCGGACTACAGGGATGTCCTTCCCATGAATGAACCCAGGTCTCCCACATTGCAAGTGAATTCCTTACTGTCTGAACCACCATAGCTTTGACTATAAGAATTTTGGTCAGCAGAGTGATGCCTTAGCTTTTTTTTTTTTTTTTCTTTTTTAATGATGTCTATGATTGCCATAGCTTTCTTCCAAGGAGCTAGCTTCCTTTGATTTTGTGGCTACATTCACGATCCTCAGTGATTTTGGAGTCCAAGAAAATCAAACGTGCTGTTATTTTCAGTTGTTCACCATTTCTTTGCCATAAAGTGATGGGACCAGACGTTGTGATCTTCGTCTTTTGAAATTTGAGTTTTAAGCCAGCCTTTCACTCTCCTCTTTTGCCACCATCAAGAGGCTCTTCACTTTCTGCCCTTAGGGTGACATCATCTGCATATCTGAGGTTGTCGCTGTTTCTCCAGCAATCTTGATTCCAGATTGTGCTTCATCCAGCCCAGTGTTTTTCATGATGTACTCTGCGTTTAAGTTAAATAAGCAGGGCAACAGTATATAATCCTGACGTACTCCTTTCCCTATTTGGAACCAGTCGCTTGTTCCATGTCCAGTTCTAAGTGTTGCTTCTTGACCTGCATACAGATTTCTCAGGAGGCAGGTCAGATGGTCTGGTATTCCCATCTCTTTAAGAATTTTCCAGTTTGTTGTGGTTCACACAGGCAAAGGTCTCATCACTTCATGGAAAATAGATGAAGAAACAATGGAAACAGTGACCGAATTTATTTTCTTGAGCTCCAAAATCACTGCAGATGGTGACTGCAGCCACGAAATTAAAAGATGCTCACTGCTTGGAAGAAAAGTTGTGACAAAGCTAGGCAGTGTTTTAAAAGAAAGAGACATTACTTTGCCAACAAATGTCCATAAAGTCAAAGCTATGGTTTTTCCAGGAGTCAGGTACAGATGGAGGAGCTGCACCATAAAGAAGGCTGAGTGCTGAAGAATGGATCCTTTCAAACTGTGGTGCTGGAGAATGGAGAAGACTCTTGAGAGTCCCTTGGACTGCAAGGAGATCCAACCAGTCAATCCTAAGGGAAATCAACCCTGAATCTTCAGTGGAAAAACTGATGCTGAAGCTCCAATACTTTGGCCTCCTGAAGGGAAGAGTCAGCTCATTGGGAAAACAAAACAAAACAAAACCCTTGATCCTGGGAAATATTGAAGGCAGCAGCAGAAGGCATGACAGAGGATGAGATGATTGGGTGGCGTCATCAACCCAACGCAATGAGTCTGAGCAAGCCTCAGGGGATGATGATGGACATGGAAGCGTGGCATACAGAAGTTCATGGGGTCACAGGGAGTCAGACACGACTGAGCAACTGAACAACAAAAGCCAGGCAGGGTCTTTATGTACAGCTGGCTGAACCTCAATGGGGCTTTTCTGAATTTCTGGAGGTGGGTAGAACATAATTTTTTAGCCAGATCCCATGCTGCAGCATGTCTGGAATATTTTGTGCTCGTAGTCAATCTTTTTTGTGTGTTTTCTGGGTGGCACTTGGGAGTCAGTGTTCCTCACAATGATGGATGCTGTCTCTCTCAGTCCCAGCTGAACTGAACTTTGGATCATGACCTCTGTTTCAGGAGGCAACCCTGGCAAGTGCTCTGGCTGTTTGAATGACTGATGATTCTTGGTTTGGTGCTCGGTCTTTTCCTTCACGTTCAAACTTTGTAGCCAGCACGTGCAACATGGAAAGACCCTCCTGTTGCAGTTCCTCCGAGCGTGATTTACAAAGGATGTCACCTATTTGAACATTTTGAGGCAAAACAGACAAACAAATTGTTCATGTTTCCATGCCATGTTCTAAAATACGCCTCTACATTGGCAAAGGCTGACAATCTGTAAGTGCAAACACGGCAGACATAGGGCATTTTGCCAGGTTTGTGACTGTCCTTCAGGTACTGTAAGAGAACCTGATCTGTTTTGAAGGACAATTCACAGATATTACAGACCGTGGAGGGCTCCCAGGAAGCAGGGACACTTTCCATGCGACACTGCAGCTGGAACGAGGTGGGAAACTGGCGGTGGCAGTGCTGGCAGGTAGTGTGGGTTTCCCAGCTGTCACCCTTCTGCCTCTCAAGCTCCAGATGGTTCCTCAGGTGGGTCATAAACTTGACATATTTTAGAAGACTCAAGCAGCTGAGGCATTTGAAGGCTGTGTGAGTCTTCTGTTCTGGTGCCGTCTCTTGTATGCTCCAAAGTAAAAGCCATCAGATAACATTTACTCTCATCAGTGAATTTGATCCCAGATTTACTTTCATGGGATCAACAGTCTTGCTCTGACGTGCAAGAGTCAGAAAGTCCATTTTCTCCAGGCCTGACAAACTGCATGTTCCTTCTGGATCCATAAGACGGAAGCATGCCTGGCCATTGGTGCGAGTCCGTGAAAATGATGCCCCACCATGCACACGGCTCGGTGAGGTCGGGGAATCTTCCAAGGTCATAACCGTGTTTTTCCAGGAGGGATACCTGGAGGGGCCATGGTGGAGGCAGGTCCCCCTGGGATTCCATCGCTGAGTTTGGGTCTTTTGGGATTCCCACTGTTAAAATTCACATCTGAAGTGGGACACCGCTTTGAATTAAGAGGGCTTTCATCCTTGCCTCCTAATGAGAGAACGGCTCGAGAGAGACAGGGAGGCCGCAGAGAGAACGATTCTGAATTGTGAAGGACAGTTTCCGGCG
This sequence comes from Ovis aries, assembly GCF_016772045.2. NCBI lineage: Eukaryota > Metazoa > Chordata > Mammalia > Artiodactyla > Bovidae > Ovis > Ovis aries. Next base: position 21,096,045 of record NC_082741.1, on the reverse strand, counting down.
AGCTCGTTTTCTAATCAGGTTTAGATGAAGGCTCCGAAATAATAGAACTGCCTCTTCCTCCCCATACACACTGAGAAACTGGTGATACGGCAGCTGGCTCTGATGCTGGGGTCCTAAGATTTGCAGGTTGCCACCTGCAGGAGGGATCCGGATTCACGTGGTCCTTCATTCTTCTTGAAGATGAGTCCCTGGTCACTCTGTTCAAAACGTTAGAAATGACTGGCTTTGAAGTTGAAATCACTCTGACAAAGAAGGTTTCAGCATCCTCCTTGACGTGCTCCACTCCAACAAAGATGACCTCAGCATCGTCATTGTCCTCACCTCTGGATTTGGACACGGCGGTCTTTTTCTCGGGTTGTGGTGGTGCTTGTGCTTCCTCACACGGGAAGAGATGGGCCATTTTGCAACCACTTGTGGCTTCAAGTGGCCCCTTCTAGTGTTTTTCTCCCCCTAAAAGCAATCACCAGGCAAGGTCATCCCCTCTGATCTCAGGTGTCAGTCTCTGTGGTTTCAGGTCACCCTCAGTTGGTCACCGAGAATATTAAATGGAAAACTCCAGAAATATACAACTTACGCATTTTAAGCTGCAGGTAATTCTGAGGAGAGTGATTGGAATCTCACACCATCCTGCTTCCTCCTGCCCAGAATGTGAATCGTTCCTTAGTCCTGAACATCCCACGCGTCTGTCACTCGGTTACCACAATGACTGTTGAGATGCCACAGGGCTTGTGACCAAGTTTTCCTTACTTTACTCAATAATGGCCCCAAACCGTAAGTGGAGGGATGCTGTCCATTGACATATGCCAGAGAAAAATCCATTAAGTGCTACCTTTCAGTGAAAAGATCCAAGTTCTCAATTTGATATAAAAGAGAAAGAAACAATGTATGCTGAGGTTGCTAATATCTGTGGTGAATGTGAAGAAGAGAAAATAAATCTGGGTTAGTTTTGCTCTCAAACCTCCAACTGCAAAAGGTATGGACACAGAGCGTAGTAAGTGCTTAGTTAGGGTGAAAAAAAATCGCTCAATTAGTACAGTAGTATATTTTACATAGCGACTACACTCACAACACTTTTATAAAAGTATATTGTTATAATTGTTCCATGTTATTATTACACCTTCCCTGGTGGCTCAGATGGTAAAGTGTCTGCCTACAATTCGGGAGAGCCAGGTTCAATGCCTGGGTCAGGAAGATCCTGTGAAGAAGGAAATGGCAATCCAGCCCAGAATTCTTGCCTGGGAAATCCCATGGACAGAGGAGCGTAATAAGCGGCACTCCATGGGGTCGCAAAGAGTTGCACACGACTGAGCGACTTCACTTTCACTTTCCTGTTATTTTTAGGCAGTGGCTATCTCTTACTGTGCCTCTATACAGTAGACTGCATCACAGGTGTGTTTGTATAGAAGAACCATTGTGTACATAGAGTTTGATACTGTGTGAGGTTACCGATGTCCCCTGGGGGTCTTGAAACTTACTGTCTGCCGATAAGTGGTGATGATTATATTTCTTTTAAAAGACAAAATTAGTACCTGGTTGAATCACTGGCTGAAACATTGAGATAACTATTAGCACCCTTAGACATAAGGAAACATCTCAAAGTCAGTGAAATGACATGACCGTTTTAAACTTCCTTCTCCAGCCAACACTTTTGCCTTGACTCCCCATGGTGGCCCCCGTGTTCCTCTTAAACTCTGCAGGAGAGTTGGTAGGCACCATTTTGCTTACAGATCTACAATCTCACTCAGAAATGCTGACCGACAGAAAATGTCCAAAAGAGCCCCCAGCTGTCACTTGGGGGTGCCTCTCACTCCCTCCACTTTCCGAGTCCAGAAGGCACCATAGTCTATACATGGATCCAAAATATTTTCTTTAAATCCCAGCCATTTCTAATAGCAGGACTTGAACCTGCCTCATGCTGGCAACTCTCTCTCTCTCTCTCTCTCTCTCTCTCTCTCTCTCTCTCAGAGAGGGAGAGCATTTACACTGTACTTGAAACTACTTCCACAGCATCAACATTGTATTAGGTATTATACGGATGTGGAGATGATTTAAAACATGTGGGAGTATCCCCTTATGTTACATGCAAAGACTGTACCATTTTATGTAATGGACTTGATCACCCATTAATTTTGGTGTCTCCAGGTGCAGGGTTCCCAGACCCAATCTCCCAAGGGTACCAAGGAGGGAGGGACGGGACTTCTCAAGACTTCTACTGCTCCCCCTGCCTTGGATGCTGTCTCAATTACCAGCACCCAACTCCTGAGCTGCCTCGGTCCACAGTTTCTCTGCCAGGCTTTCCTGACCATGATGTCAGAAATCACAGCCTCCCCCAACTCACATGCCATTTTCCCCTCCAGAGCTATCGGGCTGCTGTATTTTGGTTTCTAGAACAACATGGAGTGTCTGTCAGTGCTACATGCCTGCTGCAGAAATAAACAGTAACTGTTATGAAACAATCATTTACCTGTACCTCAAGCTCGGCCCACTCATTCCTGGCTCCCCAGGTACTTACACTTGATCTTAGCCAAAAGGCTGAGAAGCAATTTCTCCAAGCATTTGATGACTTCCAAATCTGAATGGATTAAAACTATCAGGCAAGAGAGAAAGTCAGCCAGTATGTAGCTGGATGCTGACAGGGGCAGCGGTGCTCCTTGAAATTAAAGGTTTGTAACACAGTTTCTCTCCATATAATACATTTGTTGATAGCTTCCATGCCATTAACACGTTTCGTAGACATTAAAGGCCATTCTAAAGTTTACATTTGGCCATTTGTGATACCAGATCACATTTCATCAGTAGCATATCATAGTTTGTTTGCTTGTGTGTAAATGATGTCCCTAGCGGTAAAGGTCCCTCCTGCCAATGCAGAAGACCTAAGAGATGCAGGTTCCATCTCTGGGTCAGGAAGACCCCCTGGAGGAGGGCATGGCAACCCACTGCAGTATTCCTACCTGAAGAATCGTATGGACAGAGAAGAATCGTGGGCGACAGTCCATAGGGTTGCAGAAAGTCTAGCATGACTGAAACAACTGAACACACACGCAGACATATGTATATAAATATATATTTTACAGTGGTATGAAAAATAGTGCTGTGGGACCTCCCCGGTATTCCAGTATTTAAGACTTCTCACTTCCAGGCCAGGGACACAGCTTCAATCCCTGGTCAGGGACCTGTGATCCCACATGCCACTGGGTGTGGCCAAAGGTAAATGGAATAATGTATCTTACAGCTGATGTCATCTTAGATTTATTGAAGATTTCTATTTTTCATAAGCAGAATCCAGCCTACTAAATTCATGTCACAAGTCACTAATGGCATGCTAGCTGCATTATATAGGCAAGTGGTTTAGACAGGGATTGACAAATCGGCTTGCTTCCCGATTGTTTTTTTTTTTTTTTTTTTTAATTTTTAAAAACGTTTAACATTTTTTACATTGATGTTTAATTTTGGCAAAAACAAAGGAAAGGTTTGTGACGTGTGAACATTATATGATATCTAAATTTCAGTGTCACAAAGAAAGTTTTATTGGAACACAGACGTGATCATTTGCCTCTGCCTGAGGCTATTTCACCCTGCTAATGGGAGAGACCTCATGGCCCTTAATGCCTGGTTACTCTCTAGCCCTTAGCAGAGAAATTTTGCAGACTCATGGCTGCAGAGAACAAAAGGAAGCATTCCAAACCCCATGGCTCACCAGCTCCTGAAGTCCAGTTGACTCAGTGCAGCTAAACACTTCCTACTCTGAGACCAAGTGGAGGGTGAAGCTGGAGTGTCTTTGTCTCCACGTCCCAGAAAGATTTCTCTGGGAATAGCAGCACCGCTTCCTGTGTCCAGTGTCCGTGAAACTCCTCCCTGGCTCTCCAAAAGCCTTTTCCCAGTGAGGCGGCATCAGGAGATTCCACGCCTTTTAAAGCCCATTCGAGTCCAATCCATAGTACCCAAACCAGGCTCCAATCAGGTTTCTGAACCAGTTTTTCCCCATAGGATCTTTCAACTAGAAACCTTTCTAGCAAAATGTTGGAGAGGGGAAAGAATCTGAGTGGGGCTTCAGGGCCCCTCCCAGGGGCTATTTTCCAGGTCTCAGTGTGGTGAGAGTCCCCACTTGCATCTCCAGCATCCAGAGGCCCACCACCTTATCTCCAGTTTATCTGAGTCTTTAGATATTTGGGGTTCAATAGCTCAAGGGCAAGGGAAGGTGGTCCACACAGCTATTCCAACAGGGCATGGGCTGATGTCAGGAACCTACAAAGTCAGGAGTTCTCTTCCAATGGCAAAAAATTCTCCAGCTGCAAACAGCGAACCCCTGTCCTCTTCCGAGGGCAAGGGGGTGGGTTGGGGAGGAGGCAGGGTGAGGAGGGCAGGAAGCAAGCTTACTCCCAAGTGATCTGCACTTGAAGGCTCAGCACCCGCTGGATTCCCAGGGTCCTCACTGTGAATCTACATGCTGAACCCCAGGAGCTTTTTCTAGGCGGGGGCTCATGCGTTCTTAAACCACGTCAGGGGTGTCAGGTCACACCCTCACCGCCCTCCTGCACCCTTCCCCCCTGACTCGCCCTCTTCTCTGTCCTCCTTTGCAGCACCTAGATTATATCTCAAGCTTTCCCTCCCACTGCCTTTACAGCCCTGTGCACACAGATTCGTGGGTTTCAGAGAGGGTTTCAGAGAAGAAATACGTGTATTTCCATTCGTTATAAGGTAATAGTGTCACTGAATTCGAACAAAAATGATGTCCACTAATGAACGTGATCTCAAATGCTGTGATCAGATACACCATCAAAGACACCATTATCATCAAATCAACATGTTCTCCCCTTAAACTTACAGAAGGTATGTCCATTACATCTCAATGAACCAGGGAAAAAAGAAGAAAAACTGACCATTAGAAAGAGCTCGTTTTAGACTCTTTTAAGAAGCATGATGGCCAGTGTTGTGCCTAGGAGCTCAGCTGTGTCTGACTTTTTGCGACCCCATGGACTGCAGCCAGCCAGCCTCCTCTACCCGTTGAGTGCACCAGGGAAAATTGCTGGAGTGGGTTGCCATGTCCTCCAATGTCGGTAAGTATCAGAACCCAGGGCTAGGGATTTCCTGGCGGTCCAGTGGTTGAGGATCTGCCTTCCAATGCTGGGAATGTGAGTTTAATACGTGGTGGGTAAGATCCCACATGCCAGAGGGCCGTAGAACGGACAAAGGATCCTGCATGACACGGCTAAGCCCCGAAGAAGCCAAATAAGTGAATAAAACGGAATATTTTTAAAACTCTATGCTCTTTACGTTCTTCTGGATATGTTTGAAAGCATGATATTAACAGTTTTATTTATTTATGGACACACCATGAGACTTCCTGCAGGAGCTTAGTTTCCTGACCAGGCGCTGAACCCCGGTCACTAGACTGAAAGCATTAAACACTAAGTGCTGGCTTGCCAGGCAATTCCTAGTTTGATTTACTTAAAAGGGTTTATTTTGATTGTATGCCAAAAGGTACATCCTTTGCAGTGTTTACACTTACAACAGAAATATTTTGGGTGTCAGTTTTAAAATGTTTGCAAATACTTAGGGGAGGGGAAGAAACATTTTGACTACAGACTTATGCTTCTAGGCCTCCCTGATGGCTCAGAGAGTAAAACATCTGCCTGCAGTACAGGAGACCAGGGTTTAATCCCTGTGTCAGGAAGATCTGCCGGAGAAGGAAATTGCTCTCCACTCAAGTATGCTTGCCTGGGGAATTCCATGGACAGAGGAGCCTGGTGAGCTACTATCCATGGTTTGGCAAAGTGTCAGACACAACTGGATAACTAACACTTTCACTTTCATATGCTTCTGAAGATTGCTCAAATCTCAGAATCTCCTGGGACATTATTAAACACAGAGATTCCAGGGCTGCATATCACACCTAAGAAATTCAAATTGCCCTAGGAGAGGACCTGCGAACCTGAAAACGCAAAGCTCGCCTCACTTGATTCTGAAGTGAAGTGAATCCCAGGGTGTAAAGTCATCCAGTACTTTGGGAAAGGTTGATCTCTGGTGGCTCAGCAGTAAAGAATCCACCTCTTAATGCAGGAGACCTGGGTACAGTCTCTGGGTCGGAAAGCTCTCCTGGAGGAAGAAATGGCAACCACGCCAGGATTCTTGCCTGAGAAATCCCATGGACAGAGAAGCCTGGCAGGCTACAGTCTATGGGGTCACAAAAGACTCAGACACACAACTTAGCAACTCTGCCGCAAGAGTGAAAGTGAGAGGTGCTCAGTTGTGTCCAACCCTTTGTGACCGCGTGGACCATATGCAGTCCATGGAATCGTGCAGGCTAGAATACTGGCGTGGCTAGCCTTTCCTGTCTCCAGGGGATCTTCCCAACCCAGGGATCAAACCCAGGTCTCCCGCATTGCAGGCAGATTCTTTACCAGATGGGGCGCAATGGGAGCCCAAGCAACAATAAGAACAAGCTTAAAATGCCCAAGAATATACACCTTCAGGAGACCCTAAGGGTTGAGGGTCAGGAATGCATTTTTTCCTTCATGTGACGCACTGAGCACCTGCCTTGGGAGGAGCAGGTTATTGGCAATTCAATAAACTAAAGAGATGTAGCTTGAGCTGGGAGCTTCATCCTCCCCACCACCCTTCAGAGATTCTAGGAGCTCCACACCCTCTTTGGCGGCTTCTGGAGGTCCTAGGATATAATCAAAGCTGAGAGATCTGGATGCAAACATCTCCGTTTGGGCCACACTTTCAAATCTCCTGGGCTGTGCTTCTTCACCATCAGTGAATCTAAGGAATTGCCTATGTGTCTTGTGCAAAAGCACATTCTCATCCAACAGTTGTGAGTGGGGCCTGAGAGCCTGAGTTTCTCCCAAGCTCCAGTTGTTGCCCAGGCTGCTTAAGGTGTCCATATTAAACAGTGAGTACTAGAGAGCTTTTGAAAAGTACGGACGTTCTGATTGATTCTGTCAAGCTTACTCCCTGCCCACAGACTCAGTGTCTCCAGGAATGGGACCAGGGAGTCAACGTTATTAAAGGTCTCAGGTATTTCTAAGGAGCAGATAGGGTGCAAATGTGTAGCCAGGCAAATCACCCTACCATCAACCCTGTTTTGGGCTTCATCGTGTCCTGCAAAATCCATATGTTGCAGGGACTTTCCCAAAGGTCCAGTGGCTAAAACTCTCCACTCCCAGTGCAGGGGGCTGGGCTTCTGTCCGTGGTCAGGGAACTAGATCCCACGTGCTGCCAGGAAGACTGAAGACCCTACGTACCACTACTAACACCTGGTGCCATCAAATAAATTAATTCATTAAAAAAAAATCTGTAGAATATCTAAGCCCCAACACTTTGGAGATTCGTAATCCTCTTTGTAGATTCTGCCTTTAATGAGGTGATTCAGTTAAAACGAGGTCACTAGGGTGGGCCCTAGTCCAAGCTGATGGTTCTTTATATAAAAAGACAGAGGGAAATTTCCTGGAAGGCCAGTGGTTAGGGCTCAGATCTTTCACTGCCAAGGGCCCAAGTTCAATCCCTGGCCTGGAAACTAAGACCCAGAAGAAAAGCAGCATGGCCGGAAAACAAAGAGGAAATTAGGACACACAAGATATCAAGGATGCATGGACATAAAGGGACAGGAGGACACGAGAATGCGGGTGCCTGCTCATCAAGGAAAGGGACCTCCAGAGACACCACACTGTCAACACCTTAATCCTGGATTTCTAGCCTCCAGAACTGGGAGAAAACAATTTCCTGTTCTTTAAGTCTCGTGTATTTCTGGTGGCCACCTGAGAACCTCAACGTGTTCTTTAGATCAGGAGTCCCTAGAGAGGGTTCACCTCAAGGACAGTAGGGGGTATGCAGGTGATGACTCGGCTTCCAGCTGACTCCCAAACATCAACAAATGTCGCCCACCCAGATCTTCCAGGACGCAGCCTGCTCCTGTGGACCCCATCTTGCAGACCACTACTGCTAAACGCCCCACACAAATCTCTTTCTGCCCCGCCCCCTTTGTTTGTTTCTTTGTTTGTTTGACTTCTCTCCTAGACTCTGAGGGACAGAACCTTGAGAACAGAGTGAGGCCTGTCCTCACACCATCCTGAATGTGAAGGAGAGTATGTGTTTTAACCAAAAAACAAACAAACAAACAACACCAACAAAAGGAAGAAAACCCAAAGCTGTCTAGCAGAAGCTTGTCACCAAGTGTACAGAAAAGCCTTCACATGACAGGTTAGGAAGAAGCAGAGGACATGATTTCAACCTCTTCTTCAGGGAAGGTATCTGGGCAGGAGGATAGCACGCTTTCTGCAGATGGATTGAGGGCAGATGAATTTATTGGAAGGCATTGGGTAGCTAGGAAAGGAATATGAGTGGATAGGGGTATGTCATCCATTCTGTCTAGTTCCAGAAGTTTCTATGATACGGGCCACGGTCACAGGTCTCCCAGAGGTCAGGGAGAAAGGAACGTTTGGTGACCTCATCAAAGCCTGGCCCATAGAAGCCTGGCTCTCAGCAGCCAACATCAGGCTTCTGGGGCATCCACCAGGCTCAGGAAATGACCTACTGGGCACTCTCTGGTAGTCCTGGGGTGGTTAGGACTCTGCACTTTCACTGCCGAGGGCATGGATTCTGTCCTTAGTTGGGGAACTAAGATCCTGCAAGCTGTGTTGGCTGGCCAACAAAAGAAACCAAAAAAGAAAGACAGACATGACCTGTTCCCACCTTTCGTTCCGCGGACAACCCCAAGGCCAACTCCGGTCCAGGTCCATTGCTGTGGTCAAGGAGGAAGCTCCCTGGGGCTTGTGGCCGTGGAGTGATATGTGGTCAGCCTGAGTGTCCTCCATCAAGGCTGATCATCTCACACCAACTGAGAAGCTGGTACCCAGGAGGAGATCAGGCCCTTGGGACAGGGCCGTGTGAGAAGTGGGCTCTACAAGGTGTCCAAAAGGCACACCTTTCAAGACAGCACTAATCCTGGTGGCTAGCCTCTACCCACTTCCTCCATCTCTAGGGGAGAGCTTGGCCCTTCCATTGTTCTCACAAATCTTTCCCTCTTCTACTCTCCCTGGAACAGCTTTATCTCAAGAAATTGTTGTTGTTCCTTAGCTCGGTTATATCCGCAACTCCAGGGACTTCAGCACACCAGACCTCCCTGTCCTTCACCGTTTCCTGAAGTTTGCTCCACTTCATGTCTAGTGCATTGGTGATGCCATCCAGCCATCTTATTCTCTGTTGCCCTCTTCTTCTGCCCTCAGTCTTGCCCAGCATCAGGGACTTTCCCAGTGAATCAGCTGCTTATACCGCATGACCAATATAGTGGACCTTCAGCTTCAGCATCAACCCTTCTAACAAGTACTCAGGGTTGATCTCCCTTAAGATTGACTGGTTTGAACTCCTTGCTGTCCAAAGGACTTCCAGGAGGTTCACCAGCACAGCAACTCGAAGGCAACAATTCTTTGGCGCTCTGCCTTCTTTGTGGTCCAGCTCTCACAACCGTACATGACCACTTGGAAGACCATAGCCTTGACTCTACAGACCTTTGATGGCAGAGTAACGTCTCTGCATTTCAACACACTGTCTAGGTTTGTCATAGCTTTCCTGCCAAGAAGCAACCGTCTTTTGATCTCATGGTTGCAATCACCATTGCAGTGATTGTACAGCCCAAGAAGAGGAAATCTGTCAGTACTTCCACCTTTTTGCTTCTATTTACCATGGAGTAATGGGGCTAGATGCCATGATCTTAGTGTTTTGAGTATGTAGGTTTAAGCTGGCTCTTTCACCCTCCTCCTTCATCCTCACCTAATCAGTGCAGAGTGTCTGGCTTCTTGCTGCTTCTTCCCTCAGTTCGAATTCCCTGAGTAAGAAATCATAAAGGGATGGTTTTGTAGCTTCAATGCAAGGGTGCAACAGAGAGGGACCAAAACATGGGATCATGACACATTGAGAAACTCAACCAACGACGACTTGCACCACCTGCTTACCTACAGGATTAAAGGTGACGTGAACGTGTTAGTCAGTCCTATCTGATGCTTTATGACTTCATGTACTCTAACCCAGCAGGCTCCTCTATGGAACTCTCCAGGAAAGAATACTGGAGTGTTGCCACTCCCTTCTTCCAGGGGATCTTCCTGATTCAGGGACTGAATTCTGAGCCTCCTGCATTGCAGGTGGACTCTTTACCACCTGAGGCACCAGGAAATCTCAAACCAAGGCAATGCTAATTTCCAGGACATTACTATAGCAAAATTTTGGTGGTCCATGCCGATCGCAGCTTCTCGGTCACAAAAAGTGATATAGTTGGAGCCCACCACTCTGAACGGGTGCTGTTGTTTGGTTTAGCTGCTAAATCTCCTCTGACTCTTAGAGGACTTGGTCTCAGTAAAGAGCTCTGGTGGGAAAAGAGAATTAGTTAAAAGCCTTAGTACGGCCAGGTTGGCAGAGAACTAGGATTTGGAGGAAATTTTATCTTTACCATTTGGATTAAGCTAAATGCCTCAGGAATAAGGTTTTATTAAAAAAAAAAGTTACAGATGAATGACACCAAGAAGAAAAATGCCAAGTTACACTCAACACTGAGATACTGAACTCATCAGTGACACTTTTGGACGATCGGGAATAGATTTCCAGCAGCCTTTGAGTAAATATTTGTGTGTGAAAGTGTTTATTCATGTAAAAACAGAATAAAACATGTGGGGATATGAGCGACATAAATGCACATTTGGACAATGGATTCGGGGATGTTGGGTTGTCTCTTAGCAACTGGAGGCTTGTCTGGCTGCTCAGTCGTGCATGCAATGCAGGAGATCCAAGTTCAATCCCTGGGTTGAGAAGGTCTCCCGGAAAAGAGATCTGTTACCCACTGTAGTATTCTCAGCTGAAGAATTCCATAGGCAGAGAAGCCTGGCAGCCTACAATCCATGGAGTCCCAAAGAGTCAGACACGGCTGAGCAGTGGGAAAACGGGCATGGGCTGGTGGGTCCCAGAGGCTCCAGGTGGACTGCGGGTGAATATGACCCAGGACTCTGGGGCTGATTTTGCACAGTGAACCCATTTTGGCACCGCCCAGCGTACGAGATGGAGGATTTGCATCTGCTGAATCCACTGGGGAAAATGCTCCAGTCCAGGGCCTGGGTGAGGGTCCCTTGGAAGAAGGTTCCCTCTAGTGATGCTCACTCCTGGACACTTAGTTCAGCTACCAAAGAGGGAATCAATGCAACGCATTCATACAGACAGACTAGGCCGCATCCTCTCAGCTTTTATCACTGTGTTCAAGGCAGAGCGACAACCTGCTATTGAGAATTTCCTATGTACTCAGAGGTCTTAGAGGAAAACAAGAATTGTAATTTGGACTTAGATTGGAGCCACTTCAGCAATGATGCTTATGTAACTTTTTATCTTCTCTGGACTGCTTAGGAGCTGCAATTTCCCCTCACGGTCCCTCCTTGTCATCTCGAGAATCACCTACTTTCCACAGCTCACCTGGAGCCTAAAACAGCTCAGGACAAATGTGGCAGGTGGGAGGGAGAAACAGAGCTTCGGACTTCAAACTTCACGCCTGATGGACCAATGTCCTCCTTGCTTAATTATTTGTAATCGCCTCAGCTAAGACATCATTCTCTCGGAAAGAATTCCCAAGGGCATCACACCTGACCGCCACCGTGCGGACTCCCAGAAAGAAGTCCGCTTTGACAGCATCTAACCTAGGCCACACCTCTGACCCTAGTCAGGAAGGTGACCTGACAAGAAGCCCGGGGACAGAGCGGCAGCATCGTGAGGACTTTCGAGTGACCCGGGCACCCTGGCAATGTCCACAGCAGGCACAGAGTACACGTCCTTATGGTAACGAAAGAGAGAGGCCCATTCTGGTCTACGGAGCTGGCGCCATGCCTTACCTGAGCACCCGGTGCAGGCGGCTCTCGAGGAAGGAGATGGAGTTCAGCTAGAGCTCCTACAGGTGGGGCAGGTTCAGGAACTGGGCCGTGAGCTGGGTGATGCAGTGCTCCTCCTGTTTGGGGGCTGTGTGCGGCAACACGTGGATGCGCCAGAGCGGCAGCCGGGGCAGGTTGCCCATCTGGCCCAGGTGCAGCACAAACCTGCCCAAAGTGGCCCGATTCCAGGTGCAATTCACCTCCAAGTCCTCGACTCAGTCCAGCTGCAACACCTTCAGGATCCTCCTGATGCTCCGCGTGGGCATGGTGGAGATGCTGAGCTTCTGGCAGCTCAGGTGCAGCAGGCTCCTCCTGTTTGGCCTTCTTCAGCAGGTAGCTGAGGGTCTGTTTCAGGGTGTCCTCCTTGAGGCACAGGTCAAGCAGCACCTTCACAGGGGCCTGTGCCGGCTTTAGCCCACCTGCACCTCCACCCTGCACCTCTTCTGCATGGACTGGGCTGGCTCGGGCTCCAGCAACGAGCAAACACTGTCCGTGTGGCTGGATCACATGGTCCAGATGTCCTAGTGGGCTTTCCAGTGCAAGTTCAGCAGCTGCAGCTTCCACTGCCTGCAGGGCCACAGGAGACACGCTGAGCTGTGCAGAGGCTGACTGGCACCAGGACCACGCGAGGGCTCTGCACTCCATATACCACCGCTCCCCCGGCTTCAGGAACCCCCTTGGTCCCCACCTTAAGGGACACTGGTGGGGAGCACATGCCTTTCGTCCCTTCTGTCCCTCAACCAGTCCTGTACATCCGGAGGCCTGTCCAAGTGAACCCCTCATCCTCCTGCTCTGGCTGCAAGACTGGAAAAAAATCAGTTGTTCCAGTATATGCATTTTAGAGCTTTTTCTCTGTAGTGGTGAAATGTGTTCCACACAGAGTTAGACAGGACTGAAGCAATCCTGTGCAAATAGTTGCACGATTTTTTTTTTTTAACCTGTAGCAGCTTTTTTCCAATGAGAGTTAACTGTGAAGGTGGAGCAGCTGCTTGGCTTTGAGGGACGCAGGTGGTGTCAAACGGGCAGGGTGCAGGGACACAGACTGACTACACCACAGGAGTTAGGGCCCTATCAGAGCCTTTTTTTTCTTTTTTGAGCCCTTGTATCCGGTGATAAGAAGGCGTCTTTGGCCAGTCTTCTCCCTAGTTCCACCTATTCGGCCACTCAGAAGGCTTCCTTGCCTGGGATCCTTCTCTGTCGTTCAATGGGTCAGCACATAGAGCGAATTTCCTGGCTGGGGTCCTCCTGTGTAAATCAGTGCATCTGACACTTAAAGGAGCATCCTGAGTGGGATTCTACTCTAGTATGGTGCATCAGGCACTTGAAGGAGGACTCTGCGTGGTGTCCTGCTCTGCATTTCAGTGTGTTCAGCATTTGATTGGTCAGCCTCACTATTGTAGTAACTGCCGATGCTAGCATGTGGGGAGAGAGAGGCTATGGTGATTGCTCCACCCCCGACACGTGACTCGGTGTTATTGCCTTGCTTTCATGGCTGCCTGGCTTTCCTCCACAGGCATACCCTACCACAGTGTCCTCCTTCAAACCCCCTCTCTCCATTTCTCCCCAGGAAACAGCAGCCCTCCCCATGAATTGCCACAAAGTCCCTAAACTGCAGCTGCCAGCCACGGGGCCTTTCAGGGGATGGATGTCCTTGTACGGGGTATGTACAGCTGCAGCAAGGACCCTCTGCTTCTCATTGCACCCAGCTTTCCACAGATCAGCTGTTTCACTCTCAGCTTTAAATGTCTATTCTACACTTCAGACGATTGACCCAATGTGGGATTGGACCTCAGCTTCAGTTCCTTCCCCCACTCAGGGCAGATCCAGTCCTACTAACACTTCTGATTTTTCCCCCAGTTCTTTCCCCCGACTGAGTTTTGCGTGGTTCTATATATTCTTTGCCACGTGTCAGGTACTCCTGTCTACTTTCCGGTAACGTTCTGAATACTCTCCTGTGTCTGAAGGTGTATGCCTGATGTATCCATGGAGAGATGTACTCCACATCCACTTATAGCTCCACCATCTTGTTCTCTCATCTCACGAGAGTTTTAGAGCACAGAATCCACCGTGGTAGTAGGTGTGGCTATAAAATGTGAGTTCAGATATACTCTTGAGGGCAAGCTCAGTGATTTTAACACAGCTGATCTAAAGCGTGGATTTAGTGTTGGCCAAGTTCAATTCTTCCTTAACGAAGTGACTAAATAAAACATCCCGGAGTTTATCAATACACAGTGTTCCATGGCTGCCCCTGGATTCGAGTACTTCCTCACCCACTCCAGGTTAACATAGTCCTTTATCACCATCCATTGCTGCAGTACACTGACAGTCTTCAAATGCTTCTACATTAATCCTGGTGTAAAATTTCTAGTAGTTATAAACGGCCAGTGTTTTACTTTGCAGCACGACCCAATGGCTTCTTCATGCGCACCCATACACCAACTCCGTAGTTTGTCGCCATCTAGTGTATACATGAAGTGACATGCTTCAAGAGCTTCCTCATCCACCCCAGATCTAGACAGTCAGTCTGTCGTCTCCATACAAGCGTTTCAGTGCTGTGACATGATTTGAAATGTTGTCTGTGCACACTGAGGCATCACAGCCAGCAGTTCACCATGCTCCAGTGTTTCAGGACTTTGATAAGATTAAATATGTTCTTGGTCCCACTAACGTCAATACACTCACCGTTTATAACCATCTTGTTTCACTGCTGTGACATAATGTCAACTGCTTCTTCATCCATTCCTGTGTCAAACGAACTCAGTAGCTTTTTCCCCATCTAGTGCTAGTGTTCAGTACTATGAAATGATTCTGAAGCCTCTGTGTCCATTCCGGCTCAAACATAGTCCATATTCTCAACCAGTGCTTCAGTGATGTCACATGCTTCAAGTGCTTTCTTCATTCACTCCATATCAAGTACATGCAGTCGTTCATAAGCATGCAACGTTTCAGTTGTGCGACATGCTTCAAATGGTTCTCTAATCCACTTGAGCTGAAACATACCCAGTAGCTTATGACCATTGGTGTTTCAGTGCTGCGACATGTTTCAAGTCCTTCTTCTTCTACGCCATGCTGAACGCATGCAATAGTTTATCACCATCAGTTGTTTCAGTTCTGTTACATTCTTCAAGTCTTGTTTCGTATACTCTGGTTCAAATACACCTAGAAATTGTTCACCATCAACTGTTGAGTTCTGTGATATGTCTCAATTGTTTCTGTACATACCAGTTCATAAACACGCATACATTTTTCTCCATCCTGTGTTTTAGGGCTGTCATATGGTTAAATGAGTCCCCTTCTTACCCCAGGTCAAATACACCCAGTATTCATCAACATCCAGTCTTTCAGCTATGTGGTACAGTTCAAGTGCTTCAGCATCCATTCTTGGAAGACACAGCCGATAAGTTGTCAAATTCCAGTGCTTCAGTGCTGTGAATTTTTTAAGTGTTTCTGCATCCAAATAGCTCAGGCAAGACTAAGAGATTGTAACTATCACTGGTTCAGTTTTATGACATGGCTTAAGCGCATCTCCATCTACATTAGCTGGAACGCACTCAATAATTACCACCATGCTGTAACTCATAGGTAAAACATTCTTGGAACGTTTCTTTGTCTACTGTGGGTCAAACACACCAAGGAATTTTTCACCAGTCAGTGTTTCAGTGCTGTGACAACTTCCACTGCTTCTTTGTGTACTACAGGTCAGCACACCAAGTGTCTTGTAACTACTAGCTTGCACTCTAGAGAACACACCTCTCTTCTACTGAGACTGAGATGTAGAGCATGCATCTCACCACTATTAAGACCCCATTCTAAGCACACATGCCACTTCTGCAGTGGCTAAACTCTCGAGGAAATGTGACAACACTATTGACCCTGAATTCTAGTTCACACATCTTACCATTGCTGAATCAGTGTTCTACAGAAGGCTTAGCACAACTACTGAGCTTGCACTCTGAAAGTATCATCCTACCTCTACTGAGTCAACATTATATGCCATACATGTTCCAACTTCTGAGTTTGCACTATGGAATACACATTATGCCACTACTGAGCAAGCTCTAGTGTACACATGACAACGTACTGATCCCCACATCAAAGGGTAATGCTGAAAATTTGTCAAAGTACTGCACTCTTGTGCTCATTTCACATACTAAGCAAGATAAGGCTCAAACTCCTTTGTGCTAGGCTTCAAAGTATTTGAACCAAGAACTTCCAAATATATGCGATGGATTTAGAAAAGGCAGAGGAATGAGGGCTTATACTGCCCACGTTCATTGCCTCCTAGAGAAAGTAGGAAGTCAAGAGATACCTGGAATAACAAGCAAGTTGGACCTTGGAGTACATATGAAGTATGGAAAAGGCTAACAGAATTCCCTAAGAGAACTCACCATTCATAGAAAACACCCTCTTCCAACAACACAAGAGATGACTCTTGAGATGGTCAATGCTGAAATCAGATTGATTCTGTTCTTTGTAGCCGAAGATGGAGAAGCTCTATGCAGTCAGAAAAAAAAAAAAAAAAAACACCCAAGACTGAGCAGTGACATGGCTCAGATCAGGAATGCCTTAAAGAAAACTTCAGACTTAAGTTGAAGAAAGTATGGAAAACCGCTAGACCATTTGGGTTGGCCAAAATCAGTCTCTTATGATTACGCAGTGGATGTGACAAATAGATTTGAGGGATTAGATCTTATAGACAGACTGCTTGGAGAACTATGGACCAAGGGTCATGACATTCTGCATGAGACAATGAACCAAACCTACCCAAGAAAAAGAAATGCAAAAAGGCAAAAGGTTTGTCTGAGGAGGCCTTACAAATAACTTAGAAAAGAAGAGAAGCTAAAGGCATAGGAGAAAAAGAAAGATAATCCATTTGAATGCAGTTTTCTTAAGAATAGCAAGGAGAGATAAGAAAAGCCTTCCTCAGGGATCAATGCAAAGAAACAGAGAAACACAATAGGATGGCAAAGAACAGAGGTTACCTCAAGAATGATACAGATACCAAGGGAACATTTCATGCAAAGATGGGCACAATAAAGGAGACAAAATATATGGACCTAACAGAAGCAGATATATTAAGAAGTGGTGGCAAGAATACACAGAAGAACTGAACTTAAAAAAAAAAAAAAGAAGAAGAAGAAGATCTTAATGACCCACATAACCGTGAAAGTGTCTTTACTCACCCAGAACCAGACATCCTGGAATGTGAAGTCAAGCAGCCCTTAGTACATAACTATGAACAAAGTTACTAGAGGTAATGTGTTTCCAGTTGTGGAATTTCAAGTCCTACCAGATTATGACATTACAAACCTGCACGCAATATGCCAGCGAATTTGAAAAGCTCGGCACTGGCCGCAGAACTTGGAAAGGTTAGTTTAAACTCCAATCCTCAAGAAAAGCTAGGCCAAAGATTGTTTAAACTAACACACAATTGCACACATCTCACATGTAAGCAAAGTCATGTTCAAAGTTCTTCAAGCTAGGCTTCAGCAGTACATGAACTGAGAACTTCCAGATGCTAAAGCTGGATTTAGAAAAGTCAGAGAAACCAGAGATCAAATTGTCAGCATCCATTGGATCAGAGAAAAAGCAAAGGAGTTCAAGAAAAACATCGACTTCTGATTTGGACTATGCCAAAGGTTTTGACTGTGTGGATGACAACAAGCTATGGGAAATTCCTGGAAAGATACAAATACCAGACCTCTTTAGCTGCCTGCTGAGAAATCTGTAGGCATGTCAAGAAGCAACACTTGGACATAGAACAATGCGCTAGCTTCAAAATGGGAAAGGAGCACATCAAGGCTGTATATTGTCATGTGGCTTATTTAACTTATATTCAGCACGTCATGTGAAATGCCAGGCTGGATGAAGCCCAGCTAGAATCAAGATTGCTTGGAGAACTATCAATAACCACAGATTTGCAGTTGACACCACATATATGACAGAAAGTGGAGAATAAATAAAGAGCGTATTGATGGAAAGAAAGAAGAGAGTGAAGAACCTTGCTTAAAACTCAATGTTGAAACCATGAAGATCATGGCATCTGGCCCCGTGACTTCACATCAAATAGGGAAATCACGGGGAAAAATGGAAACAGTGATAGACTTTATTTTCTCGGGCTCCAAAATCACTGCAGATGGTGAGGGCAGCCGCGGAATTAAAAGGTGCTAGATCCTATGAAGAAAAGCTGTAACCACCTAAAGAGCATATGCAAAAGCAGAGGCATTACTTTGCAATTAATGGTCTATCAGGTCATACCTATGGAGTTTCCATTACTCATGTATGGATGGGAGAGTTGGACTATACAGGAAGTTGCGCATGGAATCATTGATGATTTTGAACTGTGGTGTTGGAGAAGACTCTTGCGAGTCCCTTGGACTGCAAGGAGATCAAAGCAGTCAATCCTGATGGAAATCAGCCCTGAATATTCATTGGAAGTACTTTTGCTGAAGCTGAAACTCTGGTACTTTCGCCACCCGATGCAAAGAGCTAACTATAGGAAAAGACCCTGATGCTGGGAAAGCTTGAGTGCAGAAGGAGAAGGGCCTAGCAGTGTTGTTTTGGCAGATAAAGTAGGTAGTTTGTTTAAATGTCCTTGGCCTGGAATGTCTGAAAAGTAGTCAGTGCTTTTGATTATTAGAAGTATGCATAAGTAAAAGGCATTTTTATTTTATTGTGTGTAAAAATCCCTTTCAATGTTGACTGCAAGTTTTTATAACGTATTGCCAGAGAATTTAGCCAGTCATTATATACATTAATTTGGTTCTCTTTTGAAGCCATGTCTCACAACAGCAAGTGATATCGATTATGTTCTTGCTTTGGTATCCGTCTTGAATTGGATTTTATTTATTTATTTATTTATTTGAAAGCAGCATTTCAGTAGGTTTCAATAATTTATTTAATCATTTCATAGTTTCTACTAGAACAACTAGCTTCTAAAAAGGGAAATGACACTCCATTTCTCTTCTGATCTTATAGGGAAAAGAGAGCAGTAAAGTTCATTGCTTTATGGTGTTTTTTTCTTTTTTTTTCAGGGTTAACATGCTCTTTCTAAGGAACACTTCCAAATTTCAAGGTTTTCAAGGATTTCTTAAAAATATATTTTGGTTTCTGGTCTGCTCATACTCACAGTCATGTCTGGTTCTTTGTGAGTGTCTGGAATATAGCCCATCAAGCTCCTCTGTCCATGGGTGTTCTTCAGGCAAGAATACTGGAGTGGGTTGTTAGGCCAGTCTTCCAGTGGCTCTCTCATAGCAGATGGATTGTTTGCTATCTAAACCACCAGGGAAACCTAAAGAACCCTGGAGGGAGTGGCCTGTTGCTTCTCCAGAGCATCCTCCCAAACCAGAAATCAAACTGGGGTCTCCTGCATTGCATCAGATTCTTAGGCAGCTTACCTCCCAGGGAAGCCCTGGTTTCTGCTAAAAAGTGCCAATTGTCATTCCTTAGTATGTGGACTCACTGATCACATGTCATGATTAAATAGGAGACAACTTTCAGCACGAAGTTTGAAGAAAATTATGCCATAATGATAAAAATACCCAATAAATTATATATACTAAAATTAGGAGAAAAATAAAAATAAACTCAAGAACCATAGCCTGGGAAATGGTCTTCCGTACAGTTTAAAGAGGAGTGTTCTGAAGCTGTAGGGGCAGAGCCAGGACACAGAGAAAATTCTTTAAAGTTGAAAGTACATGAATGAAACATATCTCGTGGGAAAAGGATCCTGTTAACCACAAAATACAGGTCTGACAAGAGTGATGTTAGTGTTTTCCTAGGCGAGAATCTGGAATCATTACACTTCTTAATTATCTTCACTAACTAGGAACACATAACTCCAAAGCACAGAAATGCACAATCTCATTTTCATATCCTGACTTCCCCAGAGGGTACACTGATGAAAGACAACTGCAACAGATTTTTACTTTCCCATTCCAGTGAATACCCAGTGACTCTCCTCCATGGTTAAAGCAGATGTACAATATGTGTTTCCCAGGTCAAAAATAGGCTGTCTAGCATAAAGTTCAAGCAAAACTATATCTAGCCAGAATGTTCACTAATACTTAGTAGGTGAAAAGGCCTTCCCTCAGTATGAAAATCAATTCTGAACATTTTATTTCTGAAGAGAAACTCTTTTCTGTTTCTTTGTTTACAGTCACTTTATTTATTTATATTGTACTTTACAATAGTGCATTGGTTTTGTCAGACACCAACATGAACCCTCCACGGGTGTAGACGTGTTCCCAATCCTAAACCCCCTCCCTCCGCCCTCCCCTTACCATCCCTCTGGGTCAACCCCGTGCAACAGTCCCAAGCATCCTCTCCTACACTGAAGCTAGACTGGCGATTCTTTTCTTATATGACATTATACATGTTTCAATGCCATTCTCGCAAATCATCCCACCCTCTCCCTTTCCCACAGAGTCCAAACGACTGTTCTATTCATCTGTGTCTCTTTTGCTGTCTCGCATACAGGTTTATCGTTACCATCTTTCTAAATTCCCTATGTTTACAGTCACTTTAAACTGTATTCCATCACTCCAACTGTGGATACACAGACTGGGGCCTCTACCTCTGCCACCAACAGTCCCTAGCTTCAGTTCCGTTCAGTTCAGTTCCGTTCAGTCACTCAGTTGTGTCTGACTCTTTGTGACCCCATGAAATGCAGCAGGCCAGGCCTCCCTGTCCGTCACCAACTCCCGAAGTTCACTCAGACTCACGTCCATCGAGTCAGCGATGCCATCCAGCCATCTCATCCTCTGTCGTCTCCTTCTCCGCCTGCCCCCAATCCCTCCCAGCATCAGAGTTCTTTTCCAATGAGTCAACTCTTCACATGAGGTGGCCAAACTACTGGAGTTTCCGCTTTAGCATCATTCCTTCCAAAGAAGTCCCAGGGCTGATCTCCTTCAGAATGGACTGGTTGGATCTCCTCGCAGTCCAAGGCACTCTCAAGAGTCTTCTCCAGCACCATAGTTCAAAAGCATCAATTCTTCGGTGCTCAGCTTTCTTCACAGTCCAACTCACATCCATACATGACCGCAGGAAACACCATAGCCTTGACTAGACGGACCTTAGTCGGTAAAGTAATGTTTCTGCTTTTGAACGTGCTATCTAGGTTAGTCATAACTTTTCTTTCAAGGAGTAAGCATCTTTTAATTTCATGGCTGCAGTCACCATCTGCAGGGATTTTGGAGCCCCAAAAATAAACTCTGACACTGTTTCCACTGTTTCCCCATCTATTTCCCATGAAGTGATGGGACCAGAAGCCATGATCTTCATTTTCTGAAAGGTGAGCTTTAAGCCAACTTTTTCACTCTCTTTCACTTGCATCAAGAGGCTTCTTAGTTCCTCTTCACTTTCTGCCATAAGGGTGGTGTCATCTGCATATCGGAGGTTCTTGAAATTTCTCCCGGCAATCTTGATTCCAGCTTGTGTTTTGTCCAGTCTAGCATTTCTCATGATGTACTATGCATAGACGTTAAATAAGCAGGGTGACATTATACAGCCTGATGTACTCCTTTTCCTATTTGGAACCAGTCTGTTTTTCCATGTCCAGTTCTAAATGTTGCTTCCTGACCTGCACATAGATTTCTCAAAAGGCAGCTCAGGCATGGTCACCAATAACAATGAAAACGCAAGTTGTTTCAGAGTTCTCTCATCATGCATTAAAACAGCTGAATATGTATGTTTAATGATGAAATTTGTACCGGTATTATTTACCATATTTTTATAGATTTTTAAACATATGACAATACTCGACTAAAGTGAAAGTGGAGTCGTTCAGTCGTGTCTGACCCTTTGCGACCCCATGGACTGTAGCCTTACAGGCTCCTCCATCTATAGGATTCTCAGGCAGGAATACTGGAATGGGTTGCCATTTCCTTCTTCAGGGGATCTTCCTAACCCAGGATTAGAACCCAGGGCTCCATTTCAAGCAGACATTTTACCCTCTGAGCCACCACGGAAGCCCAATACTCTACTGGTGTTGTAATGCATTCTAAAGCACATGAGAAAGATGAAATCAAAAAAGATTAGAAAAATGTTGAAACATCACTAAATGTTTTTACAATGCTTCTGTTCCAGTTTTGCTATCATTTATCGGAGGCTATAATAATATAACTACATTTTTATTTTTTGTATTTATGATGTTTTTGTCATCATCTTTTATGTATTTGGAGTTATGAATGATGTCAATGTTGAAATGAACATCTTAAAGACATCAGTTAAATCTTGGCTTAAAAACAAGCAAAAAAAAGCACCAGTTTCATTTGAAAAAGTACCAGTTGCAAATCTGAAAGTATAAAATGGTTATATACAAAGAAAGAATCTAATAATGAAATGTGTATTAAGTAGATGTCTATTTCGTGATGACTTTGTAGTTTATAGGTCGTTTGTAAAGCTGACAACATATTTCGTAGACGTGCTGTCATCTCTCTAACGTTTTGTTTAGTTTTGCCGAAGATTCCTTGTGGCTAAATTAATACTGTGGAGATACAACTGACACTTACTTTCTTTGGTAAGAATGTAAAATGCACCAGTTGCATAGTATGCTATTTGACACCTGAAGGTTGTCAGCACTGAGCTGGGGTTGAAGGCAGGGAATCTAACCAAAGGGAATACTTAAATACCAAGCCCCACAGAGGTAAGCCTGTCCTTAGAAGGAAAAGAGAATAGCTTTCTGGAGCTGTGACTAAGCACGTTTAAGGTAATTACTGATCATTATGATCCCGTTGCCATTTCCTTTATTGTTTTGGGTTTGGGGTTAAACACCCTTTTTGTGTTTCCTGTGTACAGGATATCCTTTAGCATTTGTTGGAGAGCTGGTTTAGTGGTGCTGAGTTCTCTCAGCTTTTGCTTGTCTGTAAAGCTTTTGATTTCTCCTTCGTATTTGAATGAGATCCTTGCCGGGTACAGTAATCTGGGCTGTAGGTTATTCTCTTTCTTCACTTTAAGTATGTCTTGCTATTCCTTCCTGGCCTGAAGAGTTTCTTTGGAAAGATCAGCTGTTACCGTTATGGGAATCCCCTCATGTGTTATTTCTTGTTTTTCCCATGCTGCTTTTAATATTTGTTCTCGTGTTTGCTCTTTGTTAATTTGATTAATATGTGTCTTGGGGTGTTTTGCCTTGGGTTTATCCTGTTTGGGACTCTCTGGTTTTCTTGGGACTGGGTGATTATTTCCATGCCCACTGTAGGGAGGTTTTCAACTATTGTCGCCTGGAGGATTTTCTCATGGTCTTTCTTTTGGTCTTCTTCTTCTGGGACTCCTATACTTCGAATGTTGGAGCGTTTCATATTGTCCTGGAGGTCTCTGAGATTGTCCTCATTTCTTTTAATTCGTTTTTCTTGTTTTCTCTCTGATTCATTTATTTCTACCATTCTATTTCACTAATCCTATCTTCTGCCTCTGTTATTCTACTATTTGTTGCCTCCAGAGTGTTTCTGATCTCATTTATTGAGTCATTCATTATCTATTGACTCGTTGTTATTCTTCTAGGTCCTTGTTAAACCTTTCTTGCATCTTCTCAATCCTTGTCTCCAGGCTATTTATCTGTGATTCCATTTTGATTTCAAGATTTTGGATCCTTTTCAGTATCAATATCTGGAATCCTTTCTCAGGTACATTCCCTATCTCTTCCTCTTTTGTTTGATTTGGTGGGCATTTCTCCTGTTCTTTACCTGCTGAGTATCCCTCTGTCTCTTCATCTTGGTTCTATTGCTGCGTTTGGGGTGGCCTTTCTATATTCTGGGAATTTGTGGCGTTCTCTTCATTATGGAGTTTCTCCACTGTGGGTGGGGTTGTATCAGTGGCTTGTCAAGATTTCTTGGTTCGGGAGGCTTGTGTTGGAGTTCTGGTGGGTGAGGCTGGATTTCTTCTCTCTGGAGTGCAATGGAGTGACCAGTAATGTGTTATGAGACGCCAATGGTTTTGGAGTAACTTTGAGCTGCCTGTATATTGAAGCTCAGGGCTGTGTCCCTGTGTCGCTGGAGAATTTGCATGGTGTGTCTGACTCTGGAACTTGTTGGCCCTTGGGTGGTGCTTGGTTTCAGTGTAGGTATGGAGGCATTTGATGAGCTGCTATCAATTAATGTTCCCTGGAGTCAGGACTTGTCTGATGTTCTCAGGGTTTGGACTTAAGCCTCCTGCTTCTGGTTTTCAGTTTTATTTTTACAGTAGCCTCAAGACCTCTCCACCTATACAGCACCGATGATAACACATCTAGGTTAAAGATGAAAGGTTTACCCACAGTGAGGGGCAACCGGAGTGGTTCACTGAGTTACATGGAGGAGAGAAGAGGGAGGGGGTTGTTAGAAGTGACTGGAATGAGATGAGGTGGGGTCAAAAGAGGAGAGAGAGAGAGGAAAAAAAAAAAAGAGGAGAGAGCAAGCTAGCCAGCTATCACATCCTTATGTGTGCTCCACCGTCTGGAACACTCAGAGGTATTCATGGAGTTATACAGGGAAGAGGAGAGGGAGGAAGTAGACAGAGGTGGCCAGTAGGATAAAAGAGGGAAATGAAAAACGGAGAGACAGATTCAGCCAGTAACCAGTTCCTGAAGTGTTCTCCACCGTCTTGAACACGGAGATTCACAGAATTGGGTAGAGAAGAGAAGGGGGAGGGAAGAGACAGAGGCCACCTGGTGGAGAAAAAGGAGTGTCCAAAGGAGGAGAGAGTGGTCAAGCCAGTAATCTCGCTCTCAGGTAAAATTGGGTAGTGAAGTTTGGGTTTTTAAATGTACAAAATTGACAACAAATACCAAAAAGCAAAGATTAAAAATCTAGAATAGAGGTTGGATTTTTAAAAATGCAATATTAAGGAAAAGAAGAAGAAGAAAAAAAAGCCACAAGAACTATTAAAACAACAACAACAACCACACAAAGACTATATACAGTGTTTGCTTTAAAAAATAGGTTTCTTTTTAAGTAAGAGTAGGTTATAAGAATAAAAATTAAAGGATAAATAGAGGACTTAAATATTTCTAAAAGTTAAAAAAAGAAGAAGAAGAAAAAGAAAAGAAGAAAAATCTACCACACAACAACATCAGCGAAAAAGAAAAAAAGAAAAAGAAATGGTCATAAAAATAGTAACGATATTTCTGGCCCTTTCTCTGGTGTTGTGGGGTTATTTCCAAGGCGGTTCCCTCCATTTAATTTCTTCTGTTTGCTGGTATCTTCAGTGTCTGATTTCCGTCCTAATAAGGGGTGGGGGGGGGAGGGCATGGTGGACACTTTTTATTTTTTATTTTTTTGGCTCTCTTGTTGAGTTGCACTGTGGGGAGGGAGGGATGCTGCAAAGAACTAACACCTGTGTGTGCTTTCAGTGTCTCAGGCCCACTGGGCCTGCCCCTGCTCATGGTGCACACCGCTCAGGCTCTACGTTGCTCCAGGGTCTGAGGCCGGCCTTAGGCTGCACGCACCTCCCAGGTCTAAGCCGAACTCAGGTTCGGTGCTCAGGTAAGCCCTCAGAGGCGCAGGTTCGGTTGGGACTGCCTTTTGTGTCCTTCCCACGTCCGAGTAGCTCAGGTGTGTGGTGAGCGCGGTCACTGTGACTTATCGCCTTTCCCGTGTCTGCTGCTAGTTTTCTGGATGTACCACTGGTGCCCCTTGTGAGGTGGATGGTGACTGTCCAGAACCCCCAGAAGCCTTAGCAAAGAAGCCTGCTTACAGTTTTGTAGGTAAAGTCTCTCCGGGGCTGCGATCACCCCCTTCCAGCCCATACGGTTCTGGCTGCCCGTCACTGGCGGGGAATGGTCTGTAACCGGCTATTTCTGTTCCATCCTTTGTTCTGTGTGCGGTCCTGGTGGTGTCTTGTGATCGGGCTTTTCACGTGGTAGCTGTCCCACAGTCTGGTTTGCTAGCGCAGGTTCGTTCATTGTGGTTATGTGCGGGGTGTTCCTGCCTGATTCTTAAAAAGCACTGCAGCCCATGCCTCCTGCGCCTCCCTGCCCTGCCTCCACTTGCTAGTGTCGGATGCAGGCGTCTGTGCTGCTTTTCCGCTGGGGGAGTTACTGTTGGGCTTGTAATCTGTTGGTTTGAATTATGTATTTATGTTTCTTTCCTGCTACGTTGCCCTCTGTGCTTCCAAAGCTCGCCACATTGGAAACCTCCCTTCTTAAGATTCCCTGCCCAGAACGGGATTCCCTTCCCAGGACGGAGCTCCCTTCCTACCTCCTTTGTCTCTTTTTTCATCTTTTATATTTTTTCCTACCTGTTTTTGAAGACAATGATCTGCTTTTCCGGGTGCCTGAAGTCCTCTGCCAGCATTCAGAACTTGTTTTTTGGAATTTGCTCATCGCTGAAATGTTCTTTTGATGAATTTGTGAGGGAGAAAGTGGTCTCCCTGTCCTATTCCTCCGCCAGCTTTACCATATTTCTTAACCAAACAGAATTTGGCAGGGGGTGCGCAGGGGGGGCATGGCATAGCGTATGGTGAGAGTGAGGGGATACGGTCACACCAAATAGAATCTGGGGTCATAGTTCCCTAATGGGAATAGAGCTCATGCCCCTGCAGTGAAAGCACAGAGTCCTCCTCACTGAACTGCCTGGGAAGTCCCAGGAATTGATTTAATGAAAGATACCTAATTAGGATCTGGTGACATTTTACATTGTAGTGTGTTACCAGTGATTATGGTTCATATCATTTTATAGGTTTGTGATTTTACTAGCTTAAAATTTTGGGGGGTTTCTTTTTGTTTTAAAAGCTGAAAACTGTTTTTTAATTCCATGGAATTAAAAACAATCTGTAGAATATATTAAATAGTGGCGGCTTTTTTCTGCATGTGGATGTTTTGCTCCATTGAACTGAATGGTAGTAACATTTGTAGAAGAGACACAGAGTGTAAGGTATGTCTTTTTTATTAAGTGACATAACAACACCCATTGCATGAATTATTGGTTGGAGTTTAGAGACAGACTGTGTGGACTAACCTCCTTATTCCTGTTTTCAGCCCTTGAGTAATAATCAGAAGCTTTCTCTGAAGAAAGTGGGGCCAGCTGTCAGGCTCCTAAGTATCTACTGGCCAGCAGGGCTAGGAATAAATGCAGAAACTGGTAGATACGGGTTGGGGCAAGAGGCTACCTTGTCCATTTTTTTTTTTTTTTTTTTTTTGCTGCCTGGAGAGATGCTTGTCCTGGTACAAGTGTGGCCAAAACTGTGTCTTTGTGGCCAGAGGATGTCTCTGAGCCTGCCTTGGGTTCTCCCAGGATGGAGGGACAGCAAGTTCTCCCCGGTTCCTTGGCCAGAGAAGACCGTGCCCCCACTTGCTCTATGACATCCCCCCACGACTCACTCCATATTAGGTTCTTCAGAACGGGTGTCCAGGACCCACCCCAACTCCTGGGCCTGGCGGGCCAGAGCCTGCTGTGGAATGAGGCCTTGGCCATGGTGGCCCTGGAGGAGCTGCCCCTAGAGCTCTTCCCGCCACTGTTTATGGTGGCCTTTGCCGGGAGGCACACCCAGGCCCTGAAAGTGGTGGTGCAGTCCAGGCCCTTCCCCTGCCTCTGCTGGGGACCCTGATGAAGGAACACCAGCCTCATCTGGACACCTTCCAGGCTCCACTCGATGACCTGGACGTCGTGCTTGCTCAGAGGGTCCAACCCAGGTAAGGTCAACCTGGCAGACTGGTGGGGCCTGGGGGTGTGAGCAAGATGCAGCCAGAGCAGGAGGATGAGGGGTTCACTTGGACAGGCCTCCGGATGTACAGGACTGGTTGAGGGGCAGAAGGGACGAAAGGCATGTGCTCCCCACCAGTGTCCCTTAAGGTAGGGACCAAGTGGGTTCCTGAAGCCGGGGGAGCGGTGGTATATGGAGTGCAGAGCCCTCGCGTGGTCCTGGTGCCAGTCAGCCTCTGCACAGCACAGCGTGTCTCCTGTGGCCCTGCAGGCAGTGGAAGCTGCAGCTGCTGAACTTGCACTGGAAAGCCCACCAGGACATCTGGACCATGTGATCCAGCCACACGGACAGTGTTTGCTTGTTGCTGGAGCCCGAGCCAGCCCAGTCCATGCAGAAGAGGTGCAGGGTGGAGGTGCAGGTGGGCTAAAGCCGGCACAGGCCCCTGTGCAGGTGCTGCTTGACCTGTGCCTCAAGGAGGACACCCTGAAACAGACCCTCAGCTACCTGCTGAAGAAGGCCAAACAGGAGGAGCCTGCTGCACCTGAGCTGCCAGAAGCTCAGCATCTCCACCATGCCCACGCGGAGCATCAGGAGGATCCTGAAGGTGGTACAGCTGGACTGAGTCGAGGACTTGGAGGTGAATTGCACCTGGAATCGGGCCACTTTGGGCAGGTTTGTGCTGCACCTGGGCCAGATGGGCAACCTGCCCCGGCTGCCGCTCTGGCGCATCCACGTGTTGCCGCACACAGCCCCCAAACAGGAGGAGCACTGCATCACCCAGCTCACGGCCCAGTTCCTGAACCTGCCCCACCTGTAGGAGCTCTAGCTGAACTCCATCTCCTTCCTCGAGAGCCGCCTGCACCGGGTGCTCAGGTAAGGCATGGCGCCAGCTCCGTAGACCAGAATGGGCCTCTCTCTTTCGTTACCATAAGGACGTGTACTCTGTGCCTGCTGTGGACATTGCCAGGGTGCCCGGGTCACTCGAAAGTCCTCACGATGCTGCCGCTCTGTCCCCGGGCTTCTTGTCAGGTCACCTTCCTGACTAGGGTCAGAGGTGTGGCCTAGGTTAGATGCTGTCAAAGCGGACTTCTTTCTGGGAGTCCGCACGGTGGCGGTCAGGTGTGATGCCCTTGGGAATTCTTTCCGAGAGAATGATGTCTTAGCTGAGGCGATCACAAATAATTAAGCAAGGAGGACATTGGTCCATCAGGCGTGAGGTTTGAAGTCCGAAGCTCTGTTTCTCCCTCCCACCTGCCACATTTGTCCTGAGCTGTTTTAGGCTCCAGGTGAGCTGTGGAAAGTAGGTGATTCTCGAGATGACAAGGAGGGACCGTGAGGGGAAATTGCAGCTCCTAAGCAGTCCAGAGAAGATAAAAAGTTACATAAGCATCATTGCTGAAGTGGCTCCAATCTAAGTCCAAATTACAATTCTTGTTTTCCTCTAAGACTTCTGACTACATAGGAAATTCTCAATAGCAGGTTGTCGCTCTGCCTTGAACACAGTGATAAAAGCTGAGAGGATGCGGCCTAGTCTGTCTGTATGAATGCGTTGCATTGATTCCCTCTTTGGTAGCTGAACTAAGTGTCCAGGAGTGAGCATCACTAGAGGAACCGTCTTCCAAGGGACCCTCACCCAGGCCCTGGACTGGAGCATTTTCCTCAGTGGATTCAGTAGATGCAAATCCTCCATCTCGTACGCTGGGCGGTGCCAAAATGGGTTCACTGTGCAAAATCAGCCCCAGAGTCCTGGGTGATATTCAGTCCACCTGGAGCCTCTGGGACCCACCAGCCCATGCCCGTTTTCCCACTGCTCAGCCGTGTCTGACTCTTTGGGACTCCATGGATTGTAAGCTGCCAGGCTTCTCTGCCTATGGAATTCTTCAGCTGAGAATACTACAGTGGGTAACAGATCTCTTTTCCAGGAGACCTTCTCAACCCAGGGATTGAACTTGGGTCTCCTGCATTGCATGCACGACTGAGCAGCCAGGCAAGCCTCCAGTTGCTAAGAGACAACCCAACATCCCCGAATCCATTGTCCAAATGTGCGTTTATGTCGCTCATATCCCCACACGTTTTATTCTGTTTTTACATGAATAAACATTTTCACACACAAATATTTACTCAAAGGCTGCTGGAAATCTATTCCCGATCGTCCAAAAATGTCACTGATGAGTTCAGTATTTCAGTGTTGAGTGTAACTTGGCATTTTTCTCCTTGGTGTCATTCATCTGTAACTTTTTTTTTTTTAATAAAACCTTATTCCTGAGGCATTTAGCTTAATCCAAATGGTAAAGATAAAATTTCCTCCAAATCCTAGTTCTCTGCCAACCTGGCCATACTAAGGCTTTTAACTAATTCTCTTTTCCCACCAGAGCTCTTTACTGAGACCAAGTCCACTAAGAGTCAGAGGAGATTTAGCAGCTAAACCAAACAACAGCACCCCTTCAGAGTGGTGGGCTCCAACTATACCATTTTTTGTGACCGAGAAGCTGCGACCGGCATGGACCACCAAAATTTTGCTATAGTAATGTCCTGGAAATTAGCATTGCCTTGGTTTGAGATTTCCTGGTGACTCAGGTGGTAAAGAGTCCACCTGCAATGCAGGAGGCTCAGAATTCAGTCCCTGAATCAGGAAGATCCCCTGGGAGAAGGGAGTGGCAATCCACTCCAATATTCTTTCCTGGAGAGTTCCATAGAGGAGCCTGTTGGGTTACAGTACATGAAGTCATAAACCATCAGATAGGACTGACTAACATGTTCACGTCACCTTTAATCCTGTAGGTAAGCAGGTGGTGCAAGTCGTCATTGGTTGAGTTTCTCAATGTGTCATGATCCCATGTTTTGGGCCCTCTCTGTCCCACCCTTGCATTGAAGCTACAAAACCATCCCTTTATGATTTCTTACTCAGGGAATTCGAACTGAGGGAAGAAGCAGCAAGAAGCCAGATGCTCTGCACTGATTAGGTGAGGATGAAGGAGGAGAGTGAAAGAGCCAGCTTAAACCTACATACTCAAAACACTAAGATCATGGCATCTAGCCCCATTACTCCATGGTAAATAGAAGCAAAAAGGTGGAAGTACTGACAGATTTCCTCTTCTTGGGCTGTACAATCACTGCAATGGTGATTGCAACCATGAGATCAAAAGACGGTTGCTTCTTGGCAGGAAATCTATGACAAACCTAGACAGTGTGTTGAAACGCAGAGACGTTACTCTGCCAACAAAGGTCTGTAGAGTCAAGGCTATGGTCTTCCAAGTGGTCATGTACGGTTTTGAGAGCTGGACCACAAAGAAGGCAGAGCGCCAAAGAATTGTTGCCTTCGAGTTGCGGTGCTGGTGAACACTCCTGAAAGTCCTTTGGACAGCAAGGAGTTCAAACCAGTCAATCTTAAGGGAGATCAACCCTGAGTACTTGTTAGAAGGGTTGATGCTGAAGCTGAAGGTCCACTATATTGGTCATGCGGTATAAGCCGCTGATTCACTGGGAAAGTCCGTGATGCTGGGCAAGATTGAGGGCAGAAGACGAGGGCAACAGAGAATAAGATGGCTGGATGGCATCACCAATGCACTAGACATGAAGTGGAGCAAACTTCAGGAAACGGTGAGGGACAGGGAGGTCTGGTGAGCTAAAGTCCCTGGGGTTGAGGATATAACCGAGCAAAAGAACAACAACAATTTCTTGAGATAAAGCTGTTCCAGGGAGAGTAGAAGAGGAAAAGATTTGTGAGAACAATGGAAGGGCCAAGCTCTCCCCTAGAGATGGAGGAAGTGGATAGAGGCTAGCCACCTGGATTAGTGCTGTCTTGAAAGGTGTGCCTTTTGGACACCTTGTAGAGCCCACTTCTCACACGGCCCTGTCCCAGGGGCCTGATCTCCTCCTGGGTACCAATTTCTCAGTTGGTGTGAGATGATCAGCCTTGTTGGTGGACACTCAGGCTGACCACATATCACTCCACGGCCACAAGCCCCAGGGAGCTTCCTCCTTGACCACAGCAATGGACCTGGACCGGAGTTGGCCTTGGGGTTGTCCGCGGAACGAAAGGCAGGAATAGGTCATGTCTGTCTTTCTTTTTTGGTTTCTTTTGTTGGCCAGCCAAAGCAGCTTGCAGGATCTTAGTTCCCCAACTAAGAATAGAATCCATGCCCTCAGCAGTGAAAGTGCAGAGTCCTAACCACCCCAGGACTACCAGAGTGTTCCCAGTAGGTCATTTCCTGAGCCTGGTGGATGCCCTGGAAGCCTGATGTTGGCTGCCGAGAGCCAGGCTTCTATGGGCCAGGCTTTGATGAGGTCACCAAACGTTCCTTTCTCCCTGACCTCTGGGAGACCTGTGACCATGGCCCGTATCATAGAAACTTCTGGAACTTGACAGAATGGATGACATACCCCTCTCCACTCATATTCCTTTCCTGGCTACCCAATGCCTTCCAATAAATTCATCTGCCCTCATCCATCTACAGAAAGCATGCTATCCTCCTTCCCGGAAACCTTCCCTGAAGAAGAGGTTGAAATCATGTCCTGTGCTTCTTCCTAACCTATCATGTAAAGGTTTTTCTGTACACTTGGTGACAAGCTTCTGCTTGACAGCTTTGGGTTTTCTTCCTTTTGTTGTTGTTTGTTTTTTTTTTTTTGGGGGGGGGCTGGGGGGGTTAAAACACATACTCTCCTTCACATCCAGGATGGTGTGAGCACAGGCCTCACTCTATTCTCAAGGTTCTGTCCCTCAGAGTCTAGGAGAGAAGTCAAACAAACAAAGAAACAAACAAAGGGGGCGGGGCAGAAAGAGATTTGTGTGGGGACGTTTAGCAGTAGTGGTCTGCAAGATGGGGTCCACAGGAGCAGGCTGCGTCCTGGAAGATCTGGGTGGGCGACATTTGTTGATGTTTGGGAGTCAGCTGGAAGCCGAGTCATCACCTGCATACCCCCTACTGTCCTTGAGGTGAACCCTCTCTAGGGACTCCTGATCTAAAGAACACATTAATGTTCTCAGGTGGCCACCAGAAATACACGAGATTTAAACAACAGAAAATTGTTTTCTCCCAGTTCTGGAGGCTAGAAATCCAGGATTAAGGTGTTGACAGTGTGGTGTCTCTGGAGTTCTCTTTCCTTGATGAGCAGGCACCCGCATTCTCGTGTCCTCCTGTCCCTTTATGTCCATGCATCCTTGATGTCTTGTGTGTCCTAATTTCCTCTTTTTTCTCCAGCCATGCTGCTTTTCTTCTGGGTCTTAGTTTCCAGGCCAGGGATTGAACTTGGGCCCTTGGCAGTGAAAGATCTGAGCCCTAACCACTGGCCTTCCAGGGAATTTCCCCCTTTCTTTTTATATAGAGAACCATCAGCTTGGACTAGGGCCCACCCTAGTGACCTCCTTTTAACTTAATCACCTCATTAAAGGCAGAATCTACAAAGAGGATTACATTCCAAAGTGTTGGGGCTTAGATAGTCTACAGATTTTTTTTAATGAATTAATTTATTTGACGGCACCAGGTGTTAGTTGTGGTACGTGGGGTCTTCGGTCTTCCTGGCAGCACGTGGGATCTAGTTCCCTGACCACGGACAGAAGCCCAGCCCCATGCACTGGGAGTGGAGAGTTTTAGCCACTGGACCTTTGGGAAAGTCCCTGCAACATATGGATTTTGCAGGACACAATGAAGCCCAAAACAGGGTTGATGGTAGGGTGATTTGCCTGGCTACACATTTGCACCCTATCTGCTCCTTAGAA
This sequence comes from Ovis aries, assembly GCF_016772045.2. NCBI lineage: Eukaryota > Metazoa > Chordata > Mammalia > Artiodactyla > Bovidae > Ovis > Ovis aries. The sequence continues at coordinate 21,062,811 of NC_082741.1, read as the reverse complement.
ATACCTGAGACCTTTAATAATGTTGACTCCCTGGTCCCATTCCTGGAGACACTGAGTCTGTGGGCAGGGAGTAAGCTTGACAGAATCAATCAGAACGTCCGTACTTTTCAAAAGCTCTCTAGTACTCACTGTTTAATATGGACACCTTAAGCAGCCTGGGCAACACCTGGAGCTTGGGAGAAACTCAGGCTCTCAGGCCCCACCCACAACTGTTGGATGAGAATGTGTTTTTGCACAAGACACATAGGCAATTCCTTAGATTCACTGACGGTGAAGAAGCACAGCCCAGGAGATTTGAAAGTGTGGCCCAAACGGAGATGTCTGCATCCAGATCTCTCAGCTTTGATTATATCCTAACTTCCTTCAATACGAAGGACCTCCAGAAGCCGCCAAAGAGGGTGTGGAGCTCCTAGAATCTCTGAAGGGTGGTGGGGAGGATGAAGCTCCCAGCTCAAGCTACATCTCTTTAGTTTATTGAATTGCCAATAACCTGCTCCTCCCAAGGCAGGTGCTCAGTGCGTCACATGAAGGAAAAAATGCATTCCTGACCCTCAACCCTTAGGGTCTCCTGAAGGTGTATATTCTTGGGCATTTTAAGCTTGTTCTTATTGTTGCTTGGGCTCTCATTGCGCCCCATCTGGTAAAGAATCTGCCTGCAATGCGAGAGACCTGGGTTTGATCCCTGGGTTGGGAAGATCCCCTGGAGACAGGAAAGGCTACCCACACCAGTATTCTAGCCTGCAAGATTCCATGGACTGCATATGATCCACGCGGTCACAAAGGGTTCGACACAACTGAGCACCTCTCACTTTCACTGTTGCGGCAGAGTTGCTAAGTTGTGTGTCTGAGTCTTTTGTGACCCCATAGACTGTCGCCTGCCAGGCTCCTCTGTCCATGGGATTTCTCAGGCAAGAATCCTGGCGTGGTTGCCATTTCTTCCTCCAGGAGAGCTTTCCGACCCAGAGACTGTACCCAGGTCTCCTGCATTAAGAGGTGGATTCTTTACTGCTGAGCCACCAGAGATCAATCTTTCCCAAAGTGTTGGATGACTTTACACCGTGGGATTCACTTCAGTTCAGAATCAAGTGAGGTGAGCTTTGAATTTTCAGGTTTGCAGGCCCTCTCCTAGGGCAATTTGAATTTCTTAGGTGTGATATGCAGCCCTGGAATCTCTGTGTTTAATAATGTCCCAGGTGATTCTGAGATTTGAGCAATCTTCAGAAGCATATGAAAGTGAAAGTGTTAGTTATCCAGTTGTGTCTGACACTTTGCCAAACCATGGATAGTAGCTCACCAGGCTCCTCTGTCCATGGAATTCCCCAGGCAAGCATACTTGAGTGGAGAGCCATTTCCTTCTCTGGGAGATCTTCCTGACACAGGAATTAAACCCTGGTCTCCTGTACTGCAGGCAGATGTTTTACTCTCTGAGCCATCAGGGAAGCCTAGAAGCATAAATCGGTAGTCAAAATGTTTCTTCCTCTCTCCTAAGTTTTTGCAAACATTTTAAAACTGACACCCAAAATGTTTCTGTTGTAAGTGTAAACACTGCAAAGGATGTACCTTTTGGCATACAATCAAAATAAACCCTTTTAAGTAAATCAAACTAGGAATTGCCTGGCAAGCCAGCACTTCGTGTTCAATGCTTTCAGTCTGGTGACCGGGGTTCAGCGCCTGGTCAGGAAACTAAGCTCCTGCAGGAAGTCTCATGGTGTGTCCATAAATAAATAAAACTGTTAATATCATGCTTTCAAACATATCCAGAAGAATGTAAAGAGCATAGAGTTTTAAAAATATTCCGTTTTATTCACTTATTTGGCTTCTTCGGGGCTTAGCCGTGTCATGCAGGATCCTTTGTCCGTTCTACGGCCCTCTGGCATGTGGGATCTTACCCACCACGTATTAAACTCACATTCCCAGCATTGGAAGGCAGATCCTCAACCACTGGACCGCCAGGAAATCCCTAGCCCTGGGTTCTGATACTCACCGACATTGGAGGACATGGCAACCCACTCCAGCATTTTTCCCTGGTGCACTCACGGGTAGAGGAGGCTGGCTGGCTGCAGTCCATGGGGTCGCAAAAAGTCAGACACAGCTGAGCTCCTAGGCACAGCACCGGCCATCATGCTTCTGAAAAGAGTCTAAAACGAGCTCTTTCTAATGGTCAGTTTTTCTTCTTTTTTCCCTGGTTCATTGAGATGTAATGGACATACCTTCTGTAAGTTTAAGGGGAGAACATGTTGATTTGATGATAATGGTGTCTTTGATGGTGTATCTGATCACAGCATTTGAGATCACGTTCATTAGTGGACATCATTTTTGTTCGAATTCAGTGACTCTATTACCTTATAACGAATGGAAATACACGTATTTCTTCTCTGAAACCCTCTCTGAAACCCACGAATCTGTGTGCACAGGGCTGTAAAGGCAGTGGGAGGGAAAGCTTGAGATATAATCTAGGTGCTGCAAAGGAGGACAGAGAAGAGGGCGAGTCAGGGGGGAAGGGTGCAGGAGGGCGGTGAGGGTGTGACCTGACACCCCTGACGTGGTTTAAGAACGCATGAGCCCCCGCCTAGAAAAAGCTCCTGGGGTTCAGCATGTAGATTCACAGTGAGGACCCTGGGAATCCAGCGGGTGCTGAGCCTTCAAGTGCAGATCACTTGGGAGTAAGCTTGCTTCCTGCCCTCCTCACCCTGCCTCCTCCCCAACCCACCCCCTTGCCCTCGGAAGAGGACAGGGGTTCGCTGTTTGCAGCTGGAGAATTTTTTGCCATTGGAAGAGAACTCCTGACTTTTTAGGTTCCTGACATCAGCCCATGCCCTGTTGGAATAGCTGTGTGGACCACCTTCCCTTGCCCTTGAGCTATTGAACCGCAAATATCTAAAGACTCAGATAAACTGGAGATAAGGTGGTGGGCCTCTGGATGCCGGAGATGCAAGTGGGGACTCTCACCACACTGAGACCTGGAAAATAGCCCCTGGGAGGGGCCCTGAAGCCCCACTCAGATTCTTTCCCCTCTCCAACATTTTGCTAGAAAGGTTTCTAGTTGAAAGATCCTATGGGGAAAAACTGGTTCAGAAACCTGATTGGAGCCTGGTTTGGGTACTATGGATTGGACTCGAATGGGCTTTAAAAGGCGTGGAATCTCCTGATGCCGCCTCACTGGGAAAAGGCTTTTGGAGAGCCAGGGAGGAGTTTCACGGACACTGGACACAGGAAGCGGTGCTGCTATTCCCAGAGAAATCTTTCTGGGACGTGGAGACAAAGACACTCCAGCTTCACCCTCCACTTGGTCTCAGAGTAGGAAGTGTTTAGCTGCACTGAGTCAACTGGACTTCAGGAGCTGGTGAGCCATGGGGTTTGGAATGCTTCCTTTTGTTCTCTGCAGCCATGAGTCTGCAAAATTTCTCTGTTAAGGGCTAGAGAGTAACCAGGCATTAAGGGCCATGAGGTCTCTCCCATTAGCAGGGTGAAATAGCCTCAGGCAGAGGCAAATGATCACGTCTGTGTTCCAATAAAACTTTCTTTGTGACACTGAAATTTAGATATCATATAATGTTCACACGTCACAAACCTTTCCTTTGTTTTTCCCAAAATTAAACATCAATGTAAAAAATGTTAAACGTTTTTAAAAATTAAAAAAAAAAAAAAACAATCGGGAAGCAAGCCGATTTGTCAATCCCTGTCTAAACCACTTGCCTATATAATGCAGCTAGCATGCCATTAGTGACTTGTGACATGAATTTAGTAGGCTGGATTCTGCTTATGAAAAATAGAAATCTTCAATAAATCTAAGATGACATCAGCTGTAAGATACATTATTCCATTTACCTTTGGCCACACCCAGTGGCATGTGGGATCACAGGTCCCTGACCAGGGATTGAAGCTGTGTCCCTGGCCTGGAAGTGAGAAGTCTTAAATACTGGAATACCGGGGAGGTCCCACAGCACTATTTTTCATACCACTGTAAAATATATATTTATAAATACATATGTCTGCGTGTGTGTTCAGTTGCTTCAGTCATGCTTGACTTTCTGCAACCCTATGGACTGTCGCCCACGATTCTTCTCTGTCCATACGATTCTTCAGGTAGGAATACTGCAGTGGGTTGCCATGCCCTCCTCCAGGGGGTCTTCCTGACCCAGAGATGGAACCTGCATCTCTTAGGTCTTCTGCATTGGCAGGAGGGACCTTTACCGCTAGGGACATCATTTACACACAAGCAAACAAACTATGATATGCTACTGATGAAATGTGATCTGGTATCACAAATGGCCAAATGTAAACTTTAGAATGGCCTTTAATGTCTATGAAACGTGTTAATGGCATGGAAGCTATCAACAAATGTATTATATGGAGAGAAACTGTGTTACAAACCTTTAATTTCAAGGAGCACCGCTGCCCCTGTCAGCATCCAGCTACATACTGGCTGACTTTCTCTCTTGCCTGATAGTTTTAATCCATTCAGATTTGGAAGTCATCAAATGCTTGGAGAAATTGCTTCTCAGCCTTTTGGCTAAGATCAAGTGTAAGTACCTGGGGAGCCAGGAATGAGTGGGCCGAGCTTGAGGTACAGGTAAATGATTGTTTCATAACAGTTACTGTTTATTTCTGCAGCAGGCATGTAGCACTGACAGACACTCCATGTTGTTCTAGAAACCAAAATACAGCAGCCCGATAGCTCTGGAGGGGAAAATGGCATGTGAGTTGGGGGAGGCTGTGATTTCTGACATCATGGTCAGGAAAGCCTGGCAGAGAAACTGTGGACCGAGGCAGCTCAGGAGTTGGGTGCTGGTAATTGAGACAGCATCCAAGGCAGGGGGAGCAGTAGAAGTCTTGAGAAGTCCCGTCCCTCCCTCCTTGGTACCCTTGGGAGATTGGGTCTGGGAACCCTGCACCTGGAGACACCAAAATTAATGGGTGATCAAGTCCATTACATAAAATGGTACAGTCTTTGCATGTAACATAAGGGGATACTCCCACATGTTTTAAATCATCTCCACATCCGTATAATACCTAATACAATGTTGATGCTGTGGAAGTAGTTTCAAGTACAGTGTAAATGCTCTCCCTCTCTGAGAGAGAGAGAGAGAGAGAGAGAGAGAGAGAGAGAGAGAGAGAGAGTTGCCAGCATGAGGCAGGTTCAAGTCCTGCTATTAGAAATGGCTGGGATTTAAAGAAAATATTTTGGATCCATGTATAGACTATGGTGCCTTCTGGACTCGGAAAGTGGAGGGAGTGAGAGGCACCCCCAAGTGACAGCTGGGGGCTCTTTTGGACATTTTCTGTCGGTCAGCATTTCTGAGTGAGATTGTAGATCTGTAAGCAAAATGGTGCCTACCAACTCTCCTGCAGAGTTTAAGAGGAACACGGGGGCCACCATGGGGAGTCAAGGCAAAAGTGTTGGCTGGAGAAGGAAGTTTAAAACGGTCATGTCATTTCACTGACTTTGAGATGTTTCCTTATGTCTAAGGGTGCTAATAGTTATCTCAATGTTTCAGCCAGTGATTCAACCAGGTACTAATTTTGTCTTTTGAAAGAAATATAATCATCACCACTTATCGGCAGAGAGTAAGTTTCAAGACCCCCAGGGGACATCGGTAACCTCACACAGTATCAAACTCTATGTACACAATGGTTCTTCTATACAAACACACCTGTGATGCAGTCTACTGTATAGAGGCACAGTAAGAGATAGCCACTGCCTAAAAATAACAGGAAAGTGAAAGTGAAGTCGCTCAGTCGTGTGCAACTCTTTGCGACCCCATGGAGTGCCGCTTATTACGCTCCTCTGTCCATGGGATTTCCCAGGCAAGAATTCTGGGCTGGATTGCCATTTCCTTCTTCACAGGATCTTCCTGACCCAGGCATTGAACCTGGCTCTCCCGAATTGTAGGCAGACACTTTACCATCTGAGCCACCAGGGAAGGTGTAATAATAACATAGAACAATTATAACAATATACTTTTATAAAAGTGTTGTGAGTGTAGTCGCTATGTAAAATATACTACTGTACTAATTGAGCGATTTTTTTTCACCCTAACTAAGCACTTACTATGCTCTGTGTCCATACCTTTTGCAGTTGGAGGTTTGACAGCAAAACTAACCCAGATTTATTTTCTCTTCTTCACATTCACCACAGATATTAGCCACCTCAGCATACATTGTTTCTTTCTCTTTTATATCAAATTGAGAACTTGGATCTTTTCACTGAAAGGCAGCACTTAATGGATTTTTCTCTGGCATATGTCAATGGACAGCATCCCTCCACTTACGGTTTGGGGCCATTATTGAGTAAAGTAAGGAAAACTTGGTCACAAGCCCTGTGGCATCTCCACAGACATTGTGGTAACCGAGTGACAGACGCGTGGGATGTTCAGGACTAAGGAACGATTCACATTCTGGGCAGGAGGAAGCAGGATGGTGTGAGATTCCAATCACTCTCCTCAGAATTACCTGCAGCTTAAAATGCATAAGTTGTATATTTCTGGAGTTTTCCATTTAATATTCTCGGTGACCAACTGAGGGTGACCTGAAACCACAGAGACTGACACCTGAGATCAGAGGGGATGACCTTGCCTGGTGATTGCTTTTAGGGGGAGAAAAACACTAGAAGGGGCCACTTGAAGCCACAAGTGGTTGCAAAATGGCCCATCTCTTCCCGTGTGAGGAAGCACAAGCACCACCACAACCCGAGAAAAAGACCGCCGTGTCCAAATCCAGAGGTGAGGACAATGACGATGCTGAGGTCATCTTTGTTGGAGTGGAGCACGTCAAGGAGGATGCTGAAACCTTCTTTGTCAGAGTGATTTCAACTTCAAAGCCAGTCATTTCTAACGTTTTGAACAGAGTGACCAGGGACTCATCTTCAAGAAGAATGAAGGACCACGTGAATCCGGATCCCTCCTGCAGGTGGCAACCTGCAAATCTTAGGACCCCAGCATCAGAGCCAGCTGCCGTATCACCAGTTTCTCAGTGTGTATGGGGAGGAAGAGGCAGTTCTATTATTTCGGAGCCTTCATCTAAACCTGATTAGCAAACGAGCTCGCCAGAAACTGTCCTTCACAATTCAGAATTGTTCTCTCTGTGGCCTCCCTGTCTCTCTCGAGCCGTTCTCTCATTAGGAGGCAAGGATGAAAGCCCTCTAAATTCAAAGCGGTGTCCCACTTCAGATGTGAATTTTAACAGTGGGAATCCCAAAAGACCCAAACTCAGCGATGGAATCCCAGGGGGACCTGCCTCCACCATGGCCCCTCCAGGTATCTCTCCTGGAAAAACACGGTTATGACCTTGGAAGATTCCCCGACCTCACCGAGCCGTGTGCATGGTGGGGCATCATTTTCACGGACTCGCACAAATGGCCAGGCATGCTTCCGTCTTATGGATCCAGAAGGAACATGTAGTTTGTCAGGCCTGGAGAAAATGGACTTTCTGACTCTTGCACGTCAGAGCAAGACTGTTGATCCCATGAAAGTAAATCTGGGATCAAATTCACTGATGAGAGTAAATGTTATCTGATGGCTTTTACTTTGGAGCATACAAGAGACGGCACCAGAACAGAAGACTCACACAGCCTTCAAATGCCTCAGCTGCTTGAGTCTTCTAAAATATGTCAAGTTTATGACCCACCTGAGGAACCATCTGGAGCTTGAGAGGCAGAAGGGTGACAGCTGGGAAACCCACACTACCTGCCAGCACTGCCACCACCAGTTTCCCACCTCGTTCCAGCTGCAGTGTCGCATGGAAAGTGTCCCTGCTTCCTGGGAGCCCTCCACGGTCTGTAATATCTGTGAATTGTCCTTCAAAACAGATCAGGTTCTCTTACAGTACCTGAAGGACAGTCACAAACCTGGCAAAATGCCCTATGTCTGCCGTGTTTGCACTTACAGATTGTCAGCCTTTGCCAATGTAGAGGCGTATTTTAGAACATGGCATGGAAACATGAACAATTTGTTTGTCTGTTTTGCCTCAAAATGTTCAAATAGGTGACATCCTTTGTAAATCACGCTCAGAGGAACTGCAACAGGAGGGTCTTTCCATGTTGCAAGTGCTGGCTACAAAGTTTGAACGTGAAGGAAAAGACCGAGCACCAAACCAAGAATCATCAGTCATTCAAACAGCCAGAGCACTTGCCAGGGTTGCCTCCTGAAACAGAGGTCATGATCCAAAGTTCAGTTCAGCTGGGACTGAGAGAGACAGCATCCATCATTGTGAGGAACACTGACTCCCAAGTGCCACCCAGAAAACACACAAAAAAGATTGACTACGAGCACAAAATATTCCAGACATGCTGCAGCATGGGATCTGGCTAAAAAATTATGTTCTACCCACCTCCAGAAATTCAGAAAAGCCCCATTGAGGTTCAGCCAGCTGTACATAAAGACCCTGCCTGGCTTTTGTTGTTCAGTTGCTCAGTCGTGTCTGACTCCCTGTGACCCCATGAACTTCTGTATGCCACGCTTCCATGTCCATCATCATCCCCTGAGGCTTGCTCAGACTCATTTCGTTGGGTTGCTGATGCCACCCAATCATCTCATCCTCTGTCATGCCTTCTGCTGCTGCCTTCAATATTTCCCAGGATCAAGGGTTTTGTTTTGTTTTGTTTTCCCAATGAGTTGATTCTTCCCTTCAGGAGGCCAAAGTATTGGAGCTTCAGCATCAGTTTTTCCACTGAAGATTCAGGGTTGATTTCCCTTAGGATTGACTGGTTGGATCTCCTTGCAGTCCAAGGGACTCTCAAGAGTCTTCTCCATTCTCCAGCACCACAGTTTGAAAGGATCCATTCTTCAGCACTCAGCCTTCTTTATGGTGCAGCTCCTCCATCTGTACCTGACTCTTGGAAAAACCATAGCTTTGACTTTATGGACATTTGTTGGCAAAATAATGTCTCTTTCTTTTAAAACACTGCCTAGCTTTGTCACAACTTTTCTTCCAAGCAGTGAGCATCTTTTAATTTCGTGGCTGCAGTCACCATCTGCAGTGATTTTGGAGCTCAAGAAAATAAATTCTGTCACTTTTTCCATTGTTTCTTCATCTATTTTCCATGAAGTGATGAGACCTTTGCCTGTGTGAACCACAACAAACTCTGGAAAATTCTTAAAGAGATGGGAATACCAGACCATCTGACCTGCCTCCTGAGAAATCTGTATGCAGGTCAAGAAGCAACACTTAGAACTGGACATGGAACAAGCGACTGGTTCCAAATAGGGAAAGGAGTACGTCAGGATTATATACTGTTGCCCTGCTTATTTAACTTAAACGCAGAGTACATCATGAAAAACACTGGGCCGGATGAAGCACAATCTGGAATCAAGATTGCTGGAGAAACAGCGACAACCCCAGATATGCAGATGATGTCACCCTAAGAGCAGAAAGTGAAGAGCCTCTTGATGGTGGCAAAAGAGGAGAGTGAAAGGCTGGCTTAAAACTCAAATTTCAAAAGACGAAGATCACAACGTCTGGTCCCATCACTTTATGGCAAGGAAATGGTGAACAACTGAAAATAAGAGCACGTTTGATTTTCTTGGACTCCAAAATCACTGAGGATCGTGAATGTAGCCACAAAATCAAAGGAAGCTAGCTCCTTGGAAGAAAGCTATGGCAAACATAGACAGCATTAAAAAAGAAAAAAAAAAAAAAGCTAAGGCATCACTCTGCTGACCAAAATTCTTATAGTCAAAGCTATGGTGGTTCAGACAGTAAGGAATTCACTTGCAATGTGGGAGACCTGGGTTCATTCATGGGAAGGACATCCCTGTAGTCCGGTGGAAATACTCGGTGCTCCCAGATTAGGGCATCCAAGTTCATTCCTTGGTCCGGGCATTAGATCCCACATACTGCAACTAAAAATACCACATGTGACAATTAAAATTCCTGCTCCCACATGCTACAATGAAGATTGAAGGGTCCTTGTGCTGGAACTAAAAACAAGCACAGCCAAGTAAATGAACAAATATTTGAAAGAAAGAGGTATGAGAATTCCCTGTTGCTTCAGTGGTTCGGACTTGATGCTTTCACTGTCAATGGCCAGGGTTCAACACCTGGTTGTGGAACTAAGATCCCACAGCTTCTGTGGCATGACCAAACAAAACCCCAGAAAGATAACTGAGGAGTACAGAACTCCCAAAGTTTGAAAATGAAGCAATGGCACTGCACACAGGCTGAGGATAGAGTAAGGATTGCCAGGAACCCAAAGTGCAATTCACAAGCCTCTTTAATGTTGTGGTTTAGGCTTCTCCTTCTCCTGCTTCTGAACCTAAATAACTTATTGCTCCTAGGAGAAATTGTTATGGGAAAAACATTATTTGAACTGAATGATAGTGAAAATAGCAAATTTTTGAGACAGAGCTAAAGCAGTTTCATGTGTTAATATGCATCACATTTGAAAAGAAGAAAGGTTGGAAAAACAATGACCTAAGTCAGTGCTATTCACAGACCTTTCTGCAGCAATAGAAAACATTTTCATAATTGTTACATATATTCCCTCATAAGGGCGATCAGCTTTTCACATATATAAATGCTTATGTTTCTTTTCTTTTCTGTGAGGTGTTCTGTTTATATCCTTTATCTGTATACTCAGATGGAGTGTTCATCCGGCAGGGTTTGTTTTCTTTCTTTTTCTTTTTTTTTTTTTTTTTTGCCTTGCGGTGCGGATTAAGGGATCTTAGATCTTCAACCAGGGGTTGACTCTCTGCCCCCTGCAGTGGAAGCACAAATCTCTAATAACCCGATCACTAAGGAATTCTCAGTAAAATATATTTTCTATGTCTGTGTCTAATATGCCACTTTGCAAATGTTAAAATGTAGCCAGTGTGACTGAGGTATTAAATCTTTTTGTGTGTTCAGGGGCTTCAGTCTGTCCAACTCTTTGCGACCCCATCAGTGTAGCACACCAGGCTCCTCTGAACCCACATCTTTTACATCTCCTGTATTGGCAGGCAGGTACTTTACCACTAGCACCAACTGGGAAACCTATTAAATCTTTACTTTAATTAATTTAACATTAAAAGATATGGCTAGAAGGACCAGATCTTCCTTACAAGGGAGTTTCAATTAACTTGTATACTCAGTAATTTGTGTATCTCTTCGATATTTTCCTCAAGATGAGATTCCATGCCCCTCCCTAAATGTAGGCTGTGTTTAGCGGCTTGTTTCCAAGAACAGAATATGTCAGCAGGAAGGAGACAACTTTCTAGCAGACGAACTAGTGGTAGGTCATATTGATAGTATGAATCCTTGATGGGAGATGATGAGAAAGATATTTTGCCTTGGAGGTATAGTTCTACAATTATATAAACCCCAGGGCAATCAGGAGAAACATCCCAAACTCATATAGAGAGTCATTCTGCAAAATACCTGTCCCTGAAGGACTCCTGAAAACGGTCAAAAGTCTTGAAAAACAAGGAAAGTTTAAGAAACTGCTATAGACCAGAGTAAGCTAAGGGAGGTATCTGTAGCTTCTTGCTCTATATTCTCATGCAGTTCAGTATCCTATATGGGACTATGAAACTAGGAAAGAACATTTGTGGAAAAACTGGTAAAATTTGAGAAAACCCTGGAACTTAGTTAAAGGTACCCTACTGAAAGATGCTGGAATAATTGTGAAGCATAAAGGAAGTCATTTCACATACACACATTTCAGACATTGCAAGTGCTTTCTCTACACAACACCCACTTCATTTTGACTTCACGGAGATGGAAATCTGAAGCACGGCATACTTAACGGAAATCTTCGAATACAAAGGATCAATGATATTTAGACTGTGTCATCTGACTATAATGCAATAATGAGAAATTGACCAAGAAACGTCTTTGAAAATGCCATTCACTTGGAAAATAGAAATAACTATCTTAACACATATCTCTATGGAATTTTCATGCAAGCATCCTGGAGCAGATTGCCATTATTTTCTCCAGGGGATCCTCCTGACCCGGGATCAAACCCAGGCCTTTTGTGTCTCCTGCATTGGCTGGAAGCGATTTACCAGTTGAGTGACCAGGGAAGCCCATGCAATATTTAGGCTTGTCTTTAGAAGAGAATATTAGGATATACTCGGACGTGAATGATAATGAACAGTCTATTCACAAAAATTACGGGACACAGTTAAAGTTGTACGGAGAAACAATGGAAAGAGTAACAGACTTTATTTTCTTGGGGTCCAAAATGATTGTGGATGGTGAATGCAGCCATGAGCTTAAAAGATATGTGGCCCTTGGAAGAAAAGCTATGACAAGCCTAGACAGCCTATTAAAAAGCAGAGACATTTCTTTGCTGACAAAGTCCATCTAGTCACAGCTATGCTTTTCCCCACAGTCATGTATGGATGTGACAGCTGGACCGTAAAGAAGGTGGAGTGCCGAAGAACTGATGCTTTTGAACTGTGGTGTTGAAGACTCTCGAGAGTCCCTTGGACAGCAAGATTCAACCAGTCAATCCTAAGGGAAATCAACTCTGAATATTCACTGGAAGGACTGATGCTGAATCTGACGATCCAATAGTTTGGCCACCTGATGGGAAAAGCCAACTCATTGGAAACCACCTTGATGCTGGGAACGACTGAGGGCAAGAGAAGAAGTGGGCGGCGATGGATGAGATGTTCGGATGGTATCACCAACTCAATGGACATGAGTTTGAGCAAACTCCAGGAGACAGTGAAGGACAGGAAAGCCTGGTGTGCTGCATGCAGTCCATGGCGTTGCAAAGAGTCCAACATGACTGAGGGACTGAACAACAACAACAAATTAAGGTAAATTTATAGCATTAGATACAAGAGAAATGAGAGTTACAAACAGTTATCTCAAAAAGTTGTAAAGATGAGCAACAGAACAAACTTATAGCGATGTGAAGGAATGAAATTAGTAAAGAATGAAAAATGAATATATTAGAGAAGAAAATAATGTAACAAAACCAAAACTTTATCCTCCCATAGGAGATCTCAACGGTCTACTAGGAGACTTCCAGCAGCACAGGGCATTTAAAAAAGACTCTGTGAAGGGCCAAAGAAGAAATATTTTAGGCTTTGCGAATATGATCATTGGCCATTAAGTTTTCAGCCATAGACAACAACGAAAGAAACTGGCAAGTCCCTGTTCCAAATTTAAGGACTCCGAAAACTGAATTTCACACAATTTCCACGTCAGAAAATAAAAGTCTTTTCGGTTTTCCTCAGCCATTAAAAGCGTAAAGCTCTAAAATTTAAAAGAAGACGAAGAAGAAGAAAAAGTAAAGCTCATTCTCAGCTCACAATAGACAGTGCAAAAACAGGGGCAGGCTGCCCTGCCTTGATTGAAATGGAATTCCAAGAGGAGGGGCGCCAAGATTCACTGTAAGGTCAAGTTCCTTAAGCAAAGAACTGGCTTAAGGGAGGTCACCCCTGAGGGCTGTGAGTGCCAGATCACCATCACTGGACTCCCCTAGTAGACTCGGAGGCCGTTCTCAGCCCTGTGCCCTGGCGACTGTGCCATCTGTTTTTTTCTTTCTTCGCCTTCGGTGAGCTGAGCAATCTTGACCCAATACTCTTGAGATTCAGATTCAGCCTGACCACGCCCACAGGGGGTGCTTTTACGGGGTGGGGGAGGGGGTGGGGTGTCCATCGCGTGCGCATGCGCCCAACTCAGCCTCGCGGCCAATCAGATGGCAGGCGCCGACACCTGGCAGCCAATCATCGGAGGCAGCCCGGTCGCCTGTAGGGGGAGCTGAGGCGGCGCCCCAGACCTGAGGAGGCCTCATCCCCTCAGGCTCCCCTCCTCATCCCCTCGGGCTCGCCTCCTCAGGCTTGATCCGGGAACTGCCTAAGGCAGGTGAGCAGCAGGCAGTTCTGTCTCCTCCGTCAACGGGGGCTGGTAAGGACTGGAGCGTGGTTCAGCCAAAGCGGTGCCTGACGGCTATAGGGAGGGTTTCTCGGGTCCCCACTCTCACGAGGCCTTGCTCGGTGGGGCGGCTGGTGAGGGCCCGCGGGCCCTCAGGAGGGAGCGTGCGGCAGGACCCACAGGCCTCAGGCGCCTTTCGCCCTCTGTCCTCTCTAGTCTGGGCGGGCTCAGCTCTCCAGCAGCTTTCCGGCCCGGGGGGTGGGTGGGGCACCACCCCTAGCTCTCCTGTGGAACCTAATGATTTAAACACACACGCACACAAATCTTCACGGCCCAACCCGGTCCTGCACCCAGGCATAGTCAGGCGAGCACAGCAAAAAAAAAAAGAAAAAAAATCGATCTAGTGGCCTCTTCACTGCCCTAGTGCTTTGGTCGTTTTCCTGTTTCCTCGGCCTCTCCTCAGACTCCAGGGCTGCCCCGTCCCTGGGAGCCCCAAGATTCAGGCCTTTGGTTCGGAAGTTGGCATATGAGGTATTTGTTTGTTTGTTACTGAGAGAAGGGAGGTGGGAGGAAGAAGCTCAGGGCAAAGGAGTTCAATCACTTGGTCTGGTTGAGTGTGAGACGCCTGGTCAGCATCCATAGAATAGGACCAGGTAGGGACTGGGGGGATAGAATGTTCCCAGAACAGGGGACTCACCCTGGCCGTTTCCTCTGCTTGTCCCCAGGATGTGACCGTGTGCTGCCTGGGAGGTCTCAAGCGCTCAGGATTTCAGTGGGCCCCTGAGGTAAGGTGACAGACATCTTTACAACGAGGGACAAAGGTGTGGCTTTCTTACTTTGCGTTTTTCTCCTTTCATTCGTAGGCTGACACGTTGCTGTTGAGAGAGAGTATTCCTGATTGGGGATTACCTGACCCTGATTGCGGGTGTTGACTTCAGGGCCATCATGGTTTCAGGTTTGCAGCTTTCTGAGTGTCAAGCTTAAAAACAGGCAGGGTGACTTGCTTTCTCCTGCCTTCTTGAAAGAAAAAAAGTAAGAGCACCATGGGTCTTAAGCTGTGTAGAGGTGACTCCTACCACTTGGTGAGGCTAAAGTGGGGCAATGCACATATCCTAAGGTTTTAGCTAGCAAAGCAAAGCAATGCAGGTGTGGGGTTCCCTGGTGGCCTGGTGATTAGGATTTTGGGCTTTCACTGCAGTAGTCTGGATTCAGTCTCTGGTCAGGGAACTGGGACCCCACAAGCCAAACGGCATGGCCAAATGAATGAATGAATCCAGTGGTTCATTCAGAGAAAATATCCTGTGATTTAACATGTTCACGTGAGATTACTTGCTCATTTCTGTACCCTTAAGGGCTTTTCTTCATTAAGTAAGTGAACTGCACTGGATGGGGGTGAGGCACCATCTGAGTTCATTTCATGCGAGTAAACAAGATCATAGGAAGCTCTATGCCCAGCCACTTGTGCCTACAGCTGTGTTGTATACTTATCTTGCTGGTACAGCTTTGAACTTCACAGCATGTTTTGTTTTGGTGACAACATGTGGCTTCATAGGATATTAGTTCCCCAGCCAGGGATCGAACACAGGATCCTGGCAGTGAGAGGGCTGAGTCCTAACCAAACCACTGGACTGCCAGGCAACTCCTGTGTTTCGGTGCTGTGGATAGGGGTGTGTGTGTGTGTGTGTGTGTGTGTGTGTGTGTGTGTGTGTGTGTGTGTGTGTGTGTGTGTGTGTGTGTTTTGATTTTTGCTATATTTATAGGAGAACTGTTCTGTGTGTAAGTATGATGTGAATGGTATTAGAACTTGAAATGTTTGTGTTGTACATATGATCTCAAAATGGAATAGTTTGAAAGAACTTACCACTTGTTATCTCTTGGCCTAGGATCTCTCCTGAGGTAGTAGTCAAGCTTTTGTCTGGCTTGGCAACCTCTGAAGACTTAGCTTGTTGAATCTAAGCTCTCTCACTTGTCTGTACTCTTGAAGCCTCAGTTCCTCCTTCTGTGGGCCTCTCCAAGGGGCTTCTCTTGTGGAGGCTGCTGTCTTTACTCAGAATGAGTGATTCAGGAAAGTGCTTGCACCCATGATAAAGTGCAGGGTTTTTTTGAGATGTTACACATCTGCACTAGTGTATTTGCTTAGTCTCACAGGTCTACCCTGTGATAGATTGAGAGAGAACTACACAGGGGGGGAATATCAGGAGATTGAATTCACTTGAAGTCTGGTTACCATACCCATTAATCCACTATGCCAGCCTTTTTTTAATATTATCTCAGCTCTGTCAACATGAGCAGATTATTTGGCTTGTGTACCCTTCTTGGGTGCTGCTACTGCTGCTAAGCCGCTTCAGTCGTGTCTGACTCTGCAGTCTCATGGACAGCCACCCACAAGGCTCCCCCTTTTCTGGGATTCTCCAGGCAAGAATGCTGGAGTGGGTTGCCATTTCCTTCTCCAGTGCATGAGAGTGAAGTCGCCCAGTCGTGTCCAACCCTTCGAAACCCCATGGACTGCGGCCTACCAGGCTCCTCCACCTGTGGGATATTCCAGGCCAGAGTACTGGTGTGGGTTTCCATTGCCTTTTCCAGCTTGTGTGCTCTTGTGGTTTGATGTACTCAATTCTTAATCTGCTCATTTCTAGACCTACTCATTTCTTGATATTCTAGCAAGTCTCCTCTTTGTCCTCCTGGATTAAGGTTTCTGTTTCTCTGGATGGTTCCCATCAGCAAACAGACTGACTATAATGTGACCTGTCGTTAAAAACCCATCTTTTGGTGACACCTCCTGCTTCTGCTGCTTTTATTTCATATTTGCTTGTTATAGAACTCTGCAGAGTTGTTCCTAGACTTTGTTATCTCGAGTTCTCTCATTTTCCCATAAAGCCACTCTTGTCAAGGCCACAGGTGAATTCAAATGTTTAACTCAGTGGTGAATTTTTAATTGTTATTTTATTTAATTTGTTGGTAGCCTTTATCAGAGTAGTTCATTTCCTCCTCCCTGAAAAAAATGTTTCACTTGGATTACAGAGTGCTTCTCTTTCCTGCTTGTCTTCCACATACAGTTCTCCCACATACAATGTGTGACCTTTGTGTCTGGCTTTATTCAGATGTCGTATTTTCTTTTTAAATATTTATTTATTTAGCTCTGTGGCATGTGGGATCTTAGTTCCCAGCCCAGGGATGGCACCTGTGGAGAGTCTTAAACCCTGGATCGCCAGGAAAGTCCCCTCGTTTGTGTACTTTCAAGATTCATCGTGTTCATGCTTGTATAGCAGTGAATGTTTTTGTTTTATTTTTATGGCTGAATGTGGTATATGAATATGGTAAATGGCTTCCATGCAGTCCATTTTGAGCATATACTACAGTTTGTTTATCCATTCGTCAATGAATGGATAATACGTGGATGGTGTACTCTTTGTGGCTATTGCGAGTAATGTTGCTGTGAACACTGATTTTGCATGGACTGAACATTTTCAGTGTTGGTGCATATATACAAAAGAGGGAAATTCCTGGATCATATCTCTACTCTACATTTAATTTTTGAGGTACTGACCAACCACTTTTGCAAGAGTGGTTGTACCATTTTATAGCAATTACTTCAACAATATCATGAAGATTCCTTTTCTCCACATCCTCTGCAGCACTTGTTATTATTCGTCCTTTTGATTGGGTGTGAAGTAGTCTGGGTGTGAAGTAGTATCTCAGTGAGACTGATTGACATTTTGCTCAGGGCTTCCCTGGTGGCTCAGAAGGGAAAGTGTCTGCCTGCAAGGTAGGAGACCTGGGATCAATTCCTGGGTGGGGAAGATCGCCTTGAGAAGGAAATGGTAATCCACTCCAGCACTCTTGCCTGGAATATCCCATGAACGGAGGAGCCTGGTAGACTACAGTCCATTGGGTTGCAAAGAGTCGGAAATGTCTATTCAAATTCTTTTCCTGGTTGTTAAATGCTTTTCTGTTTTTAATTGTTGTAGAAAACATCTAACTTAAATTTTTACCATTTTACCATTTTTGAATTCTAAGTACTTTGCACACTTTCATCAGCCTTTTGGAGAAAGAAATGGCAACCCACTGCAAATCTGATGGAGAAGGGAACGTGGTGAACTTTAGTCCCTGGGGATGCAAAGTTGGTCACAACTGAGTGACTAAGACATATACACACACGTAGTCACAGTGTTGATTTGTTGTTGTTGTCATTGTTTTAGCTGTGTTGTGCAGCTTGAATGACAGTTCCCTGGTTGAGGATCATACCCAGGCCCCTGATAGGACACTGTGGAGTCCTAACCTCTGAACTACCAGAGAATTCCTTATCACATTGTTATGAAGCAGATCTCTACACCTTTACAGCTTGCAAAATCGAAACTCTGTACCCATCACCTGTCCCATTAAACAGCAACTCCTCTTTTCTTGCCCGTTGACCTAGACCATGGACTCCATCGTTCTTTTTTGTTTCCTTTCTATTGCTTGACTGTGTTAGCTATTTCATACAAGTAGAAACTTACAGTATTTGTCTTTTTGTACGACTGTCTTATTGCATTTGGCTTGATGTCTGAAATGATCATGCATGTTGTAGCATGTGACAGAATTTTCTCTATATGGCTAAATAATATTTCATTGTGTGTATATATCACATTTGATGGACATTTCGATGCTTCCACCTCTTAGTTGTTGTGCTTCGTGCTGCTGTGAGCACAGCTCTGCAGATATCCCAAGACCCCATGTTAAATTCTTTTGATTTTATATCCTGAAGTGGAATTGCAGAATCATGTATCAGGTCTAGTTTTTTAGTTTTTTGAGGAGCCTTTAAACTGTTTTCTGTAGCAGGTGCACCATTTTAAAATCTATCTATAACACACAAGGATCCAATTTCTGTACGTGCTTGCCAACAGTTGTCCTTTCCTTTCCTTCATATGTAAACACACACATATGCACATACAATTTTTCATACACTGTTCCATGATTGTTTATCACAAATTATGAATATAGTTCCTTGTGCTATACAGTATGCTCTTATTTCTCTCTTGTATATATTATAGTTTGCATCTGCTAATCACCAGCTCCCAATCTGTGCCTACCCCAACTTTCCCCTCTTGGGAATCACATAGTGTGCTCTCTATGTCTGTGAGTCTGTTTCTGTTTCATAGATAAGTTCATTTGTGTCATATTTTAGAGTCCATGTAAGTGATGCCATATGATATTTGTCTTTCTCTCCTTTTTATTATTTTTATTTTTACTTTATTTTATTTGATAACACTGTGTTGGTTTTGCCATACATTGACATGAATCCACCACAGGTGTACATAAGTTCCCAATCCTGACCCCCCTCCCACCTCCCACCCCATATCATCTCTCTGGATCATCCCTGTGCACCAGCCCCAAACATCCTGTATCCTGCTTCAAACATAGACTGGCGACTACCTTACATGATAGTGTACATGTTTCAGTGCTATTCTCCCAAATTATCCCACCCTCTCCCGCTCCCTCAGAGTCCAAAAATCTGTTCTATACATCTGTGTCTCTTCTGTTGTCTCTCATGCAGTGTTATCATTACCATCTTTCTAAATTCCATATATATGTGTTAGTAGACTGTATTGGTGTATTTCTTTCTGGCTCACTTCACTGTGTATAATCGGCTCCAGTTTCATCCGTCTCATTAGAATTGATTCCTATAAAGTCTGCAAGCAATAAATGCTGGAGAGGGTGTGGAGAAAAGGGAACCCTCTTACACTGTTGGTGGGAATGCAATCTAGTGCAGCCACTATGGAGAACATTGTGGAGATTCCTTAAAAAATGGCAAATAGAACTGCCATATGACCCAGCAATCCCACCGCTGGGCATACACACTGAGGAAACCAGAATTGAAAGAGACACATGTACCCTGGTGTTCATCGCAGCACTGTTTATAATAGCCAGGACATGGAACAACCTAGATGTCCACCAACAGATAAATGGATCAGAAAGCTGTGGTACATATACACAGTGGAGTATTACTCAGCCATTCAAAAGAATATATTGTCTTCCTCTTTCTGACTTCCTAAGTATTCTTTTGAATGCTAGTGTAGATTCAAGTGTTTACTCAACAACATTTGTTGCTACAGTGTAAAATGTGGTTGACTTTTAAAATATTTGTCTTCTATTCTGTAAGCTTTATATTAATTCTAATACTTGTGTTTTCTTCAAGATTTTCTATACAAAAGTATGTTATCTCCAATATACTTTGACTTTTTCCTTTCCATTCTGAAGGCTGTTTTTTGTTTTTTCATTGTGTTTTTTTTTTTTTTTAAACTACAGCAACAATTCTCTTTTGTTACCTGATTGCTCTGGTTGTAAAACTGCCAGTATAATGTTGAGCCAAAGTGTGTAATAGACTTCCTTGTGTTGTTCCCGGTCTTAGAGGGAAAGCTTTCAGTTTTTCATTCTTAAGTATGATGTTAGCTGTGGGTCTTTTTACAGGTGCCCTTTGATTGAGAAAGTTCTCTTCTGTTCTTAAGTATTAAGTGTTCTTTTAACCCTGGTTATGAAACGGTGCTAGATTCAAGGAAATGCTTTATCTTCAGGCAGATGTGTTATTTGTTTTATTGTTTTAAAATGGCATAATGTTGATTGACTTTCCTATAATGAACCAACTTTGCATACCTCCCTAAATCCCATGTGATCATGGTATACAGTCTTTTTTATATGCTGTTGAATTTTGTTTGCCAGTATTTTGTTGAGGACTCTTTCACCTGTATTCATAAGGGATATCAGGTGTGTGTGTGTGTGTGTGTGTGTTTGTGTGTGTGTGTGTGTGTGTGTGAGTGATATCTCTGTCTGATATTGGTATGAGAGAAAGAATGGCAACACTTTGCATGCTATGTGGGGAAGAGACATGTGGCATAAAGGATGAAGCATTGTTGGATTGACGTTTAGCGAGGATTAGAGGGAGAAATTTAGGATATGTCAGTGTGGAATTGGGGTGAGATTATCAAAGAGAGCCCATTGTCCTTTTCCTAGGCCTGTGTTAAGGGCTTGACATTGAATTATGCTGTTTGTTAACTAGGTATAGATAGATTATACTTTGAATTTGCTACCTATTTTCTTTGTTAACATTTATGAAATTAGAATTTGTGGATCGGTTGTAATGTGCATTTAAGATACATTTTCTTCCATTTTTACTACAAAACAAGATGCCATTGAATAGCTGATGCTTATAAAAAAGCTGTTAACCTTAAGTCTAAGAAATAAGCATGTTTGTCTTTGAGATACAGAAACACATTTAAAAGTTACAAATTTGCCCAAGAAGACGCAACTGGTGTGTGGTTAAGTTAGAATTCCAACTTAATCTCCTTTGACTCCAAAGTCCATGCTTCTAAACGCTGTAGAACAATGCTTTTGTAAAAATACTCTCCTTTACATGTGATTTCACCTAATGATCAGTGTGGCGTTTTGTTTTTTTTCCCCCCTCTTTATTTTTTTAAGTAGAAGAGGTTAAATTGAACATGCGACAAAGCTATGATTCTAGAGCCATGTAGACTTGTAGTCGTAGTTTTTTCAGCTGTCATTGAGTCTGGTTGACACTCAGTGTCTTTGTCTGTAAGATAAGGGTGTGTATAAGTACTCTAGAGTTTTGGAGATAATCAAATAGCCCATTTTTCTGTACTTAACTAATCTGTAGTATGTTTACACTTAGGTGGCAGTTTGTATAAAGGAAGCACTGGGACTTGTGGCCGCACCCTCTAAGAATAAAAAAGTATTAAAAATATGGAACTCCCACGTATGTTACGTGAAGAAGAACAAGAGCCAGAAGTACGGAAAAGGGAGGGAGAGCCCAAACAAGTAGATGCTGATGATGATGATGAAGTGATCTTGGTTGGAGTGGAACATGGAAATGACGATGCTGACGTGATCTTTGTTGGGATGAGCTCAGCTTCAAAACCAGTCGTTTCAAACATACTGAACAGAGATACCCCAGGTTCTTATTCAAGGAGAAAAAGGTGTGGTCACTTCAGGAGAGGTAACGCTCACAGATTACAGCCTGTTAGTCATGTGACTCCTACATCAGAAGCAAAGACTGTCTTGCCAGTGTCTGACTCTGACTCAAGATCAACAGGTAGTCCTGTTATTATTGAATCTCCGTCTCAAGCTGATTATAAAAATCTTTCACCACAAATAGTGCCTGATTGCTTTTCGAAGGAGTTATGTTCTTCTTTGATTACCTTCACAAGGTCGTTGCAGCATCCAGTAGAAACAGCAGTTTCTGCAGGAGATATGAATAAAAGTCCTCATGTATCAAAGCGAGTTTCCCCTTGTGAAACAAATCGCAGAAATCCCAGAAGGCCTAAACTCAGTGATGGCATTGTAGGGGAACGTTCTTTAGGTTTCTCCCCGTCAGGTTTTTTTCATATAGAGACCACTCAGCAAAGCACACCAGACCGTGTCCATACCTCACTAAGCCATGTTCAGAATGGAGAACCTTGTCCAACACCTTTTCCAAAGGACAGTGTTCATTGCAAGCCTGTAAGACCTTTAGGGGAAAGTGGACAGACAAAAACTGATTTTCCAAGTTTGGCAAGTCCAAACAAAATTGGTGATCCCACAGAAGGAAATCTGATTGTGTTACTTCGTGACTTCTACTATGGCGAGCATGGAGGAGTTGGGCAGCCAGAACCGAAGACCCACACGGCGTTTAAATGCCTCAGCTGCTTGAAAGTTCTAAAAAATGTCAAGTTTATGAATCACATGAAGCACCATTTGGAACTTGAGAGGCAGAGAGGTGACAGCTGGAAAACCCACACCACCTGCCAGCACTGCTTCCGCCAGTTTCCTACTCCCTTCCAGCTGCAGTGTCACATTGAAAGTGTCCACACGGCCCAGGAGCCCTCCGCAGTCTGTCACATCTGTGAGTTGTCCTTTGAGACAGATCAGGTTCTCTTAGACCACATGAAAGACAATCATAAGCCTGGTGAAATGCCCTATGTATGCCCGGTTTGCAGTTACAGATCATCATTTTTTGCAGATGTGGATGCACATTTCAGAGCATACCATGGTAACACCAAGAATTTACTTTGCCCGTTTTGTCTCAAAATTTTTCAAACTGCAACAGCATGCAGACATCATCGAGGGCACTGGGAAAAGAGTTTCACCAGTGTTGCAAATGTCGGCTACAGTTTTTAACTTCCAGAGAGGAAAGGGAGCACAAGACCCAGTGTCATCAAATGTTTAAGAAGCCTAAGCAGCTAGAAGGATTGTCTCCTGAAACAAAAATTGTTATTCAGGTATCACTGGGACCCCTTCAGCCAGGATTGGTGGAAGTAGCATCCATTACTGTGAACACATCTGACTTTGAAACATCACCCCCCAAATCTAAAAGGAGGAGGTCAAAAAAAGAAAAAAAAATAGTTAATTCTGCCTTCAGTAAGTCTGAAGCAAGTATTTCAGTCAAAGTTAAAAACCCCATTAAAAACAAAAAGATCAACTTATAGCATTATTCAATAATATCAAATATAGGGAAACCAATGGGTAATTTATGTGATTTTGTTTTAAATAGAGGAAGTACAGTTTTGTTTGATCTGCATATTGAGATGTTATTTAAAAATCTATGATCTGTTTTTCGTGTAATTGTCTTAACATGTAAAAAGGATGTGTGCATGTGTGTGTGAGAGAGAGAGAATGAGAGAAGTGGAGAAAGGAAAAGTAAGAACCTATTTTGGTATTTGATGTTACTTGTAAGTTTGAAAGCTCTCCTATACATATAATCTGTAGAATGTTTTAGCAACGTAATTTTGAAGTGTTTTCATGCATTGAAGATCTCAGTATCAGCTATATAGCCAGATTTGAATGTCACTTTCTGAAGTGCCTCTTGGGCTGATCTAAGATAACCTGGCTCTGAAAGCGTGCAGTGGAGGTTGATGGAGAAGCTACGATGTGAGTTTGGACCAGACACGGGATTTAATCAGTGAAGAGCTGTGGCTTCTTGTCCCAGCTGAGGAAGAGGCATACATTCACTGCAGGCACAGAGCCAAGGGAGAAGGAACACTGTCTCAGAGTGCTTTCACCTAGCCCAGGGACATCTCAAGGAAGCCAGCCGTTAAAATGCCTGTGTTTGGTGAGAGACCCTGGCAAGCATGAAGCAGGCCCTGTGTAGCCCTGACTGCAGTTGGAGAAGCAGAGATAGTTAATGAGACCTGGTGCCTGTGGACCTCCTGTTGAGTGATCAAAAGGGGAATTTGATTCATTCTGTCCCCTTTCCCATTTGGCTGGCCTGTAGTCACAGTGAGGTCGGCATATCTGTGTCAGACACAGTAGCAAAGCAAGTTAAAATTCCCAAAGGAAAAAGAGTGCAGACTGCAAGGGACATGTTCTCTTGAAAGCTGGGTTTTTATTTTTGGTTGCATATCCAGAGATCCAATTCAGAAAATGTGATATACCTGCTCTGCCACACAAGCTCAGTAGAGGGAAGACAAGCCCTCAACAGTGCAAGCGCAAGGGTTGTGGCATATGTGTATGGTGACGCACGATCAATTGAGGCAGGACATATGAAGTATACACCAGGTCTGTAGTGGTGGCACGTCATCCACAGATATACAGGTACACTACTCACAGCTTGCACAGTCTAGAGTGCTGGGTGACTAGCAGCAAAATGTCTGGTATAAAACGTCACTGGGGTAATTGTTACACACACCTTCTCGAGCAATACCTCAAGGAAGTTAAGATAACACTTCAGAATTCAAGGTCACTAGTGGTCACACAGTTGATCTAGAATGACGGTTCACTCGTGGAGATGATATGTGTTTTAGAAAGTAGCCTCCTGGAGTAGGTGCTCCAGAGTGCAGGAAGAAGCGTGGGGAAAATATGCAACAGACGGCAAGCCAAGTCATTGGCAATTTTCAGCTGCAGAGTGTAGGCTCACAGGTTTAAGCACCCAGGCCATCGAGCAAGATTAGTAGTAGTGGAACTCATGCTCTGTAATGCAGTCTCAGCAGTGATAAAGGAGTGTACCAGGGTGCAATATCAGTAGCTGAAGCATGAATATTTGGGGGCCTGGGCTTACAAGTGGCAAGACACAGGCTTCCGAGTCTGAAATTAGTAATGGCCACACACATGCTCTAGACCACATGCTCACTAGCTGTGCCATGCCTGCTTAGTGTAAGGACTCAGAAGTGACAAGTGTGCTGCAGTGCTAGGATTTATACTGCTGGCGTGCATGATTCAGTGTGCAGTTGTGTAGTTCAGGCATTCTTACTCTACAGCACAGTCTCCGTAGTGTCAGAACATTGGCTCTTGAAGGCACACGCAGTCACGATGGAAGATATGCTTCTGAGTAAACCTCAGTAGTGCAAAACCCATGATGAAATGCGCTCACTCTGTATTCATGAGATCTGTACCCCCAGCTGCACATTCAGTTACTTTGGCATGTGTGCAACTAGAGCATGTTCTCAGCAGAGCCCGGATGCCTGCACTTGAGCTCATGCTCAGGAGAGGCTTACCATGTCTTCTAGTGTTTAAAATCACTCTGTCTACAGGAGTTCTGGCTCAGTTATGTCCAGAAGGAAACTTCAGAGTGCAAGTTCAGTAACTATTTAGGCACACCTGAACTACAGTGCAGGTTGAGTAGTGGTCTGACTTACCTATAAAGCAACAAGCTAATGATTGTGATGTTCATGCTTCAGAGTGAAAGTTCAGCCGGTGATGAACTCTTGTTCTGGAAGGCAATTTCAGTAGTGCAGGGATGCAGAATCCAGAGCGTAATACACCAAAAGTGTATGTG
Source organism: Ovis aries (assembly GCF_016772045.2). Classification (NCBI taxonomy): domain Eukaryota; kingdom Metazoa; phylum Chordata; class Mammalia; order Artiodactyla; family Bovidae; genus Ovis; species Ovis aries. The sequence goes on along the minus strand of NC_082741.1, from coordinate 21,037,265 downwards.
AGTTTACAACAGGCATGTTTTAGGGACAGGCTCAGTAGTGGTAGGCCATATCCTAAAGAACCCGGGTTTAGGAGTGATGGGATGTATGCTCTACTGTGCAGTCTCAGTGACAGCAATGCACTTGTTCTAAAGCTTGTTAATAGTCTCAATGGTGGCAGAAAGGGTGATCCAGATTGGAAACTAAGTAGCTCCTGCGAGCGTTCTCTAGATGGCGGCCTCAGTATCAACAAGCGCGTATTCCAGAGGGCAAGCTCAGTGTTTGTAGCATGTGTGGTTTGACATAAGAGAAGGAAATGGCAACTCACCCCAATATTCTTGCCTGGAGAATCCCGTGGACAGAGGGGCGTCGTGGGCTACTGTCCATAGGTTCGCATGGAGTCGGATAAGACTAAAGCGACATAGCATGCATGCATGCATTGGAGAAGGAAGTGGCAACGCACTCCAGTATTCTTGCCCCAAGAATCCCAGGGACAGGGGAGCCTGGTGGGCTGCTATCTATGCGGTCACACAGAGTCGGACACGACTGAAGTGACTTAGCAGCAGCAGCAGCAGTGGTTTCAAATCAGGGGTCAGTAACTGTGAAAAGTTTCTTGCATTTTCAGTCGTTGCCGCATGCCAGGTCCGGAGTGCAGACGCACGTGGTTGTGATACTTATGCTCTAGAGTTGTAATGTATGTGCCAGAGTGCAAGCTAAGTAGTGCACCTGTCCTAATTCAATTCTTAGTAAAAGCAGAATGCAAACTCATGATTTCAACCTCAGTAGTTGCTGCATGCATCATCAGAAGTAGTGGTGCATACACTCATTTGATCTCTGGTTCCTCTGACTTGTCCAAAACCAGCTTGAACATCTGGAAGTTTATGGTTCGTGTATTGCTGAAGCTTGGCTTGGATATTTTTGTGCATTACTCTACTAGCGTGTGAGAAGAGTGCAATTGTGCAGTAGTTTGAGCATTCTTTGGCATTGCCTTTGTTTGGGATTGAAATGAAGACTGACCTTTCCCAGTCCTGAGCCGCTGCTTAGTTTTTTAAATTTGCTTACATATTGAGTGAAGCACTTCCGCAGCATAATCGTTTAGGATTTCAAATAGCTCAACTGGAATTCTATCACTTCCACTCACTTTGTTCATAGTGATGCTTCTTAAGGCCCACTTGACTTCACATTCCAAGTATCTGGATGTAGGTGAGTGATCACATCGTCATGATTATTTGGGTTGTGAAGATCTTTGATGTACAGTTCTTCTGTGTATTCTTTGCCACCTCGTCTTAATACCTATTGCTTCTGTTAGGTCCATACCATTTATGTCCTTAATAGTGCCCATCTTTGCATGAAATGCCCCCTTGGTATCTCCGGTTTTCTTGAAGAAATCTTTAGTCTTCCCCATTGCATTGCTTTGCTTTATTGCTTTGCTTTATTTCTTGGCACTGATCACCGAGGAAGGCTTTCTTCTCTCTCCTTGGAACTCTGTGTTCAAATAGGTATATCTTTCCTTCTCTCCTTTGCCTTCATTTCTCTTCATTTCACAGCTAATTGTAAGGCCTCCTCAGGTAGCCATTTTGCCTTTTTGCATTTCTTTTTTCTTGGGAATGGTTTTGATCCCTGTCTCCTTTACAATGTCATGAACCTCCGTCCATAGTTCATCAGGCATTCTACCAGATCTAGTCCCTTACATTTATTTCTCACTTACACTGTGTAATCATAAGGGATTTGAGATAGGTCATTCCTGAATGGTTTAGTGGTTTGTTCCTCCTTTCTTCAATTTAAGTCTGAATTTGGCAATACAGATTTCATGATCTGAGCTACAGTCAGCCTCTGGTCTTGTTTTATGCTGTCTAGGAAGAGTATGCTTCTTTTAATTTCATGGCTTCAGTCAGTATCTTCAGTGATTTTGGAGCCCCCCCTCCCCCCAAAAAACAGTCTGCCACCATTTCCACTGTTTTCCCATCTATTTGTCATGCAGTGATGCGACAGGATGCCATCTCAGGTTTCCTAATGTAGAGCTTTAAGCCCACTTCTTCACTTTCCTCTTTCACTTTCATCAAGAGACTCTTCAGTCTCTCTTTAGTTTCTACCATAAGGGGGGGGGGGTGTCATCTACATATCTGAAGTTTTTGACATTTCTCCTGGCAGTCTTGATTCCCGTTTGCATTTCTTCCAGCCACACATTTCTCTGCATAGAAGTTAAATAAGCAGGGTGACAATATATACCCTTGAGGTGCTGCTTTTCCTATTTGGAACCAGTCTGTTATTCAATGTCCAGTTCTAACTGTTGCTTCCTGAACTGTATACAGGCTTCTCAAGAGGCAGATCTGGTGGTGTGGTACTAACGTCTCTTTCAGAATTTTCCACAGTTTATTTTGATCCGTACACTCAAAGGCTTTGGCATACTCAGCAAAGCAGAACTAGATGTTTTTCTGGAACTTGCTTGCTTTTTTGCGAAGATCCAGCAGATGTTGGGAATTTGATCTTTGGTTCCTCTGTATTTTCTAAAACAAGATTGAATATCTGGAAGTTCATGGTTCACATATTGCTGAAGCCTGGCTTGGAGAATTTTGAGCATTTCTTTGTTAGCATGTGAGATGAGTAAAATTGCATGGTAGTTTGAGCATTCGTTGGCATTGCCTTTTTCGAGACTGGAATGACAACTGACCATTTCCAACTGAGCCACAGCTGAGATTTTCAAATTTCTTGTCTTATTGAGTACATCACTTTCACAGCATCGCCTTCGAGGATTTGAAGTAGCTCATCTGGAATCGAAGCTGTAATAGAGCCTTCTAAGTCCCTAATGGACACTGCATGGACTCTCAGAACAAGTGAGATCAACAGCCATCCTCTTTAACAACAACAACAAAAAGTTCTCTCAACAAGAAAACTTACACAAGCCACTGGTCCCACCACATTCACTTGGAGGAGACCACCCAATTAATAGCAATGATGGCCCTCTGGTGTGCAGAAAATAGACCTCGAAGACAGTCATCGAAACAACATGAAAAGGTGGAGACATATCCAGCAGATGAAGGAATACAATGAAAATCAACAAACCAGTGAAAGAGGAGGAGGTAGGAAGTCTACAGGAAAAACAGTTCAGCACAAAAATAGTCAATGTCTTGGAAACAAATGGATCGACAGATAAATAGACTTCAGGCATGGATTGAGAAGATGAAAGGGGTGTTTTAAATGGACCTGGAAGAAATCATGAGTAGTTAATCAATAATGAGCGATGACATAACTGAGATAGAAATCACTCTGGACAACAGGAACAGTACTGTAACTGAGTCAGAAGAAAGACTAAGTGAGCTGGAAGTTCGGATATGGGAAATAAATGAAGCAGAGCAGGAAAAAAAAAAGCAAGAGAGAAATGAAGATAATCACAGAGACCTATGGGACAATGTTAAATGCCCCCATATTTAAATCATAGGTTTCTCAGAGAAAGAAGACAAAAGGAAAGGGCATGAGAAAATATTTGAGGAGGAAATAGTTAAAAACTTCCCTGAAATGGGAAAAAGAACACACAACTAAAATGAAAAATCCCAGTGTGTCCCATAGGGGGAAAACCAAGACACAACATGTCAAAAGACACATTAATCAAACAAACAAACAAACAAACAAACAAACAAATAAATATACACAATGAACAAATATTCAAGGTAACAAAGGAATGACAACAAATAACATAGAAGGGAATCCCCATAAGGATAACAGCTGATCTTACAATAGAAACTCTTCAGCTTAGAAGGGAATGGCAGGATGTACCTAAATTGCTGAAAGGCAAAAGCCTAAAGCCAAAATTACTCTATCCAACAAGGATAGTATTCTCATTCAAAAGACAAAACAAGAGCTTTACAGACAAACAAAAGCAGTTAGTGTTCAGAACCACCAAACCAGCACTTCAGCAAATTCTGAAGGATCTTCTCTAGATAGGAAACAGAAAAGCTTATAAAAACAAAGCCACAAAATATATAGTAAATGGTAAGAAGATCATACTTATCAACAACTACCTTAAACAGAAATGGGCTAAATGCTCCAATGAAAAGGCAAAGACTGGGTGAATGCATACAAGAATATACTGTCTGCAAGAAAACCATCTCATACCTAGGGACACATACAGCCTGAAAGTGATGGCCAGGAAAAAGCTATCGATGAGAAAAGAGACAAAGGAGGTAGGAAGGGAGCTCCATCCCGGGAAGGGAATCCCGTTCCGGGAAGGGACTCTTAAGAAGAGGGGTTTCCAAACACCAAGAAACATTCTCCCTGCCGAGTCTGTGGCGAGCTTTGGAAGCACAGAGGGCAACGTAGCAGGAAGGAAACATAAATATATAATTAAAACCAACAGATTACAAGCCCAACAGTAACTCCCCCAGCAGAAAAGCAGCACAGACGCCTGCATCCGACACTAGCAAGTGGGGGCAGGGCAGGGAGGTGCAGGAGGCGTGGGCTGCAGTGCTTTTTAAGAATCAGGCAGGAACGCCCCGCACATAACCACAACGAATGAACCTGCACTAGCAAACCAGACTGTGGGATAGCTACCGTGTGAAAAGCCCGAACATAAAACACCACCAGAACCACACACAGAACAAAGGATGGAACAGAAATAGCCAGTTACAGACCATTCCCCGCCGGTGACTGGCAGCCAGAACCGTATGGGCTGGAAGGGGGTGATCACAGCCCGGGAGAGACTTTACCTACAAAACTGCAAGCAGGCTTCTTTGCTACGGCTTCTGGGGGTTCTGGACAGTCACCATCCACCTCACAAGGGGCACCAGTGGTACATCCAGAAAACTAGCAGCGGACACGGGAATGGCGATAAGTCACCGTGACCGCGCTCACCACCCACCTGAGCTACTCGGATGTCAGAAGGACACAAAAGGCAGTCCCAACCGAATCTGTGCCTCTGAGGGCTTACCTGAGCACCGAACCTGAGTTCGGCTTAGACCTGGGAGGTGCGTGCAGCCTAGGGCCGGCCTCAGACCCTGGAGCAGCGTAGAGCATGAGCGGTGTGCATCGTGAGCAGGGGCAGGCCCAGTGGGTCTGAGACGCTGAAAGCACACGCAGGTGTTATTTGTTTGCAGCATCCCTCCCTCCCCACAGCGCAACTGAACAAGGGAGCCAAAAAAAATAAAAATAAAAAGTGTCCACCATGCCCCCCCCCCCCTTAAGAGGACGGAAATCAGACACTGAAGAGACCAGCAAACAGAAGAAATTTAATGGAGGGAACCGCCTTGGAAATAACCCCACACTACCCACAACACCAGAGAAAGGGCCAGAAATATCTTTACTATTTTTATGACCATTTCTTTTTCTTTTTTTCTTTTTCGCTGATGTGGTTGTGTGGTAGTTTTTTCTTCTTTTCTTTTTCTTCTTCTTCTTTTTTTAACTTTTAGAAATATTTAAGTCCTCTATTTATCCTTTAATTTTTATTCTTATAACCTACTCTTACTTAAAAAGAAACCTATTTTAAAGCAAACACTGTATATAGTCTTTGTGTGGTTGTTGTTGTTGTTTTAATAGTTCTTGTGGCTTTTTTTTCTTCTTCTTCTTTTCCTTAATATTGCATTTTTTAACATCCAACCTCTATTCTAGATTTTTAATCTTTGCTTTTTGGTATTTGTTGTCAATTTTGTACATTTAAAAACCCAAACTTCACTACCCAATTTTACCTGAGAGCGAGATTACTGGCTTGACCACTCTCTCCTCCTTTGGACACTCCTTTTTCTCCACCAGGTGGCCTCTGTCTCTTCCCTCCCCCTTCTCTTCTCTACCCAATTCTGTGAATCTCCGTGTTCCAGACAGTGGAGAACACTTCAGGAACTGGTCACTGGCTGGATCTGTCTCTCTGCTTTTCATTTCCCTCTTTTATCCTCCTGGCCACCTCTGTCTAATTCCTCCCTCTCCTCTTCCCTGTATAACTCCGTGAATACCTCTGAGTGGTCCACACGGTGGAGCACACATAAGGATGTGATTGCTGGCTAGCTTGCTCTCTCCTCTTTTTTTTTTTTTTCTCTCTCTTTCCTCTTTTGATCCCACCTCATCTCATTCCAGTCACCTCTAACTACCCCTCCCTCTTCTCTCCTCCATGTAACTCAGTGAACCTCTCCGGTTGCCCCTCACTGTGGGTAAACCTTTCATCTTTAACCTAGATATCTTATCATTGGTGCTGTATAGGTGGAGAAGTCTTGAGGCTACTGTAAAAATAAAACTGAAAACCAGAAGCAGGAGGCTTAAGTCCAAACCCTGAGAACATCAGACAAGTCCTGACTCCAGGAACATTAATTGATAGCAGCTCATCAAATGCCTCCATACCTACACTGAAACCAAGCACCACCCAAGGGCCAACAAGTTCCAGAGTCAGACACACCATGCAAATTCTCCAGGGACACAGCCCTGAGCTTCAATATACAGGCAGCTCAAAGTTACTCCAAAACCATTGGCGTCTCATAACACATTACTGGTCACTCCATTGCACTCCAGAGAGAAGAAATCCAGCCTCACCCACCAGAACTCCAACACAAGCCTCCCGAACCAAGAAATCTTGACAAGCCACTGATACAACCCCACCCACAGTGGAGAAACTCCATAATGAAGAGAACTCCACAAATTCCCAGAATATAGAAAGGCCACCCCAAACGCAGCAATAGAACCAAGATGAAGAGACAGAGGGATACTCAGCAGGTAAAGAACAGGAGAAATGCCCACCAAATCAAACAAAAGAGGAAGAGATAGGGAATCTACCTGAGAAAGGATTCCAGATATTGATACTGAAAGTGATCCAAAATATTGAAATCAAAATGGAATCACAGATAAATAGCCTGGAGACAAGGATTGAGAAGATGCAAGAAAGGTTTAACAAGGACCTAGAAGAATAAAAACGAGTCAATAGATAATGAATGACTCAATAAATGAGATCAGAAACACTCTGGAGGCAACAAATAGTAGAGTAACAGAGGCAGAAGATAGGATTAGTGAAATAGAATGGTAGAAATAAATGAATCAGAGAGGAAACAAGAAAAATGAGTTAAAAGAAATGAGGACAATCTCAGAGACCTCCAGGACAATATGAAACGCTCCAACATTCGAATTATAGGAGTCCCAGAAGAAGAAGACCAAAAGAAAGACCATGAGAAAATCCTCCAGGCGACAATAGTTGAAAACCTCCCTACAGTGGGCATGGAAATAATCACCCAGTCCCAAGAAAACCAGAGAGTCCCAAACAGGATAAACCCAAGGCAAAACACCCCAAGACACATATTAATCAAATTAACAAAGAGCAAACACGAGAACAAATATTAAAAGCAGCATGGGAAAAACAGGAAATAACACATGAGGGGATTCCCATAACGGTAACAGCTGATCTTTCCAAAGAAACTCTTCAGGCCAGGAAGGAATGGCAAGATATACTTAAAGTGAAGAAAGAGAATAACCTACAACCCAGATTACTGTACCCAGCAAGGATCTCATTCAAACACGAAGGAGAAATCAGAAGCTTTACAGACAAGCAAAAGCTGAGAGAACTCAGCACCGCTAAACCAGCTCTCCAACAAATGCTAAAGGATATTCTGCACACAGGAAACACAAAAAGGGTGTTTAAACCCAAACCCAAAACAATAAAGGAAATGGCAACGAGATCATAATGATCAGTAATTACCTTAAACGTGCTTAGTCACAGCTCCAGACAGCTATTCTCTTTTCCTTCTAAGGACAGGCTTACCTCTGTGGGGCTTGGTATTTAAGTATTCCCTTTGGTTAGATTCCTTGCCTTCAACCCCAGCTCAGTGCTGACAACCTTCAGGTCTCAAATAACATACTATGCAACTGGTTCATTTTACATTCTTACCAAAGAAAGTAAGTGTCAGTTGTATCTCCACAGTATTAATTTAGCCACAAGGAATCTTCGGTAAAACTAAACAAAACGTTAGAGAGATGACAGCACTTCTACGAAATATGTTGTCAGCATTACAAACGACCTATAAACTACAAAGTCATCACGAAATAGACATCTACCCAATACACATTTCATTACTAGATTCTTTCTTTGTATATAACCATTTTATACTTTCAGATTTGCAACTGGTACTTTTTCAAATAAAACTGGTGCTTTTTTTTTTTTTTTTGCTTGTTTTTAAGCCTAGATTTAACTGATGTCTTTAAGATGTTCATTTTAACATTGACATCATTCATAACTCCAAATACATAAAAGATGATGACAAAAACATCATAAATACAAAAAATAAAAAAGGAGTTCTATTATTATAGCCTCCAATAAATGCTAGCAAAACTGGAACAGAAGCATTTTAAAACATTTAGTGATGTTTCAACATTTTTCTAACCTTTTTTGATTTCATCTTTCTCATGTGCTTTAGAATGCATTACAACATCAGTAGAGTATTGGGCTTCCGTGGTGGCTCAGAGGGTAAAATGTCTGCTTGAAATGGAGCCCTGGGTTCTAATCCTGGGTTAGGAAGATCCCCTGAAGAAGGAAATGGCAACCCATTCCAGTATTCCTGCCTGAGAATCCTATAGATGGAGGAGACTGTAAGGCTACAGTCCATGGGGTCGCAAAGGGTCGGTCGGGCACGACTGAACGACTCCACTTTCACTTTAGTCGAGTATTGTCATATGTTTAAAACATCTATAAAAATATGGTAAATAATACTGGTACAAATTTCATCATTAAACATACATATTCAGCTGTTTTAGTGCATGATGAGAGAACTCTGAAACAACTTGCGTTTTCATTGTTATTGGTGACCATGCCTGACCTGCCTCTTGAGAAATCTATGTGCAGTTGAGAAAGCAACATTTAGAACTGGACATGGAAAAACAGACTGGTTCCAAATAGGAAAAGGAGTACATCAGGCTGTATAATGTCACCCTGCTTATTTAACGTCTATGCATAGTACATCATGAGAAATGCTAGACTGGACGAAACACAAGCTGGAATCAAGATTACCGGGAGAAATTTCAAGAACCTCCGATACGCAGATGACACCACCCTTATGGCAGAAAGTGAAGAGGAACTAAAAAGCCTCTTGATGCAAGTGAAAGAGGAGAGTGAAAAAGTTGGCTTAAAGCTCACCTTTCAGAAAATGAAGATCATGGCTTCTGGTCCCATCACTTCATGGGAAATAGATGGGGAAACAGTGGAAACAGTGTCAGAGTTTACTTTTGGGGCTCCAAAATCCCTGCAGATGGTGACTGCAGCCATGAAATTAAAAGACACTTACTCCTTGAAAGAAAAGTTATGACTAACCTAGATAGCACGTTCAAAAGCAGAAACATTACTTTACCGACTAAGGTCCGTCTAGTCAAGGCTATGGTGTTTCCTGCGGTCATGTATGGATGCGAGTTGGACTGTGTAGAAAGCTGAGCACCGAAGAATTGATGCTTTTGAACTATGGTGCTGGAGAAGACTCTTGAGAGTGCCTTGGACTGCGAGGAGATTCAACCAGTCCATTCTGAAGGAGATCAGCCCTGGGACTTCTTTGGAAGGAATGATGCTAAAGCGGAAACTCCAGTAGTTTGGCCACCTCATGTGAAGAGTTGACTCATTGGAAAAGAACTCTGATGCTGGGAGGGATGGGGGGCAGGAGGAGAAGGAGACGACAGAGGATGAGATGGCTGGATGGCATCGCTGACTCGATGGACGTGAGTCTGAGTGAACTTCGGGAGTTGGTGACGGACAGGGAGGCCTGGCCTGCTGCATTTCATGGGGTCACAAAGAGTCAGACACAACTGAGTGACTGAACGGAACTGAACTGAACAGAACTGAAGCTAGGGACTGTTGGTGGCAGAGGTAGAGGCCCCAGTCTGTGTATCCAATGTTGGAGTGATGGAATACAGTTAAAGTGACTGTAAACATAGGGAATTTAGAAAGATGGTAACGATAAACCTGTATGCGAGACAGCAAAAGAGACACAGATGAATAGAACAGTCTTTTGGACTCTGTGGGAAAGGGAGAGGGCGGGATGATTTGCGAGAATGGCATTGAAACATGTATAATGTCATATAAGAAAAGAATCGCCAGTCTAGCTTCAGTGTAGGAGAGGATGCTTGGGACTGTTGCACGGGGTTGACCCAGAGGGATGGTAAGGGGAGGGCGGAGGGAGGGGGTTTAGGATTGGGAACACGTCTACACCCGTGGAGGGTTCATGTTGGTGTCTGACAAAACCAATGCACTATTGTAAAGTACAATATAAATAAATAAAGTGTCTGTAAACAAAGAAACAGAAAAGAGTTTCTCTTCAGAAATAAAATGTTCAGAATTGATTTTCATACTGAGGGAAGGCCTTTTCACCTACTAAGTATTAGTGAACATTCTGGCTAGATATAGTTTTGCTTGAACTTTATGCTAGACAGCCTATTTTTGACCTGGGAAACACATATTGTACATCTGCTTTAACCATGGAGGAGAGTCACTGGGTATTCACTGGAATGGGAAAGTAAAAATCTGTTGCAGTTGTCTTTCATCAGTGTACCCTCTGGGGAAGTCAGGATATGAAAATGAGATTGTGCATTTCTGTGCTTTGGAGTTATGTGTTCCTAGTTAGTGAAGATAATTAAGAAGTGTAATGATTCCAGATTCTCGCCTAGGAAAACACTAACATCACTCTTGTCAGACCTGTATTTTGTGGTTAACAGGATCCTTTTCCCACGAGATATGTTTCATTCATGTACTTTCAACTTTAAAGAATTTTCTCTGTGTCCTGGCTCTGCCCCTACAGCTTCAGAACACTCCTCTTTAAACTGTACGGAAGACCATTTCCCAGGCTATGGTCCTTGAGTTTATTTTTATTTTTCTCCTAATTTTAGTATATATAATTTATTGGGTATTTTTATCATTATGGCATAATTTTCTTCAAACTTCGTACTGAAAGTTGTCTCCTATTTAATCATGACATATGATCAGTGAGTCCACATACTAAGGAATGACAATTGGCACTTTTTAGCAGAAACCAGGGCTTCCCTGGGAGGTAAGCTGCCTAAGAATCTGATGCAATGCAGGAGACCCCAGTTTGATTTCTGGTTTGGGAGGATGCTCTGGAGAAGCAACAGGCCACTCCCTCCAGGGTTCTTTAGGTTTCCCTGGTGGTTTAGATAGCAAACAATCCATCTGCTATGAGAGAGCCACTGGAAGACTGGCCTAACAACCCACTCCAGTATTCTTGCCTGAAGAACCCCCATGGACAGAGGAGCTTGACGGGCTATATTCCAGACACTCACAAAGAACCAGACACGACTGTGAGAATGAGCAGACCAGAAACCAAAATATATTTTTAAGAAATCCTTGAAAACCTTGAAATTTGGAAGTGTTCCTTAGAAAGAGCATGTTAACCCTGAAAAAAAAAGAAAAAACACCATAAAGCAATGAACTTTACTGCTCTCTTTTCCCTATAAGATCAGAAGAGAAATGGAGTGTCATTTCCCTTTTTAGAAGCTAGTTGTTCTCGTAGAAACTATGAAATGATTAAATAAATTATTGAAACCTACTGAAATGCTGCTTTCAAATAAATAAATAAATAAAACCCAATTCAAGACGGATACCAAAGCAAGAACATAATCGAAATCACTTGCTGTTGTGAGACATGGCTTCAAAAGAGAACCAAATTAATGTATATAATGACTGGCTAAATTTTCTGGCAATACGTTATAAGAATTTACAGTCAACATTGAAAGGGATTTTTACACACAATAAAATAAAAATGCCTTTTACTCATGCATACTTTTAATAATCAAAAGCACTGACTAATTTTCAGACATTGCAGGCCAAGGACATTTAAACAAACTACCTACTTTATCTACCAAAACAACACGGTGGTGGTGGTCATGATTAGCTGCTAAGTCATTTCCGTCTCTTCATCTCCATGGACCATAGACCACCAGGCTCCTCTGCCCGTGGGATTTCCCAGGCAAGAATACTGAGTCTGGTTTTCATTCTCTCTTCCAGAAGATCTATCTTCCCAACTCAGGGATTTCTCAACCCTGGGTCATCTACATTGGGAAGTGGACTCTTTACCAATGAGCCACCAGGAGAATACCCCAAAGAAAAACAGTATCTACTTAAGTACTTCTTGGCTTTCATATGTACGGTATCAACCTTCCAGCCTATATAGTCTGTGTTGAACTATCCTAGTGATCCATCGATTAATAGTCAGCCTCCCAGTGATTCTTGTCTGGGAAGATCCCACATGCTGAAGTGTAACTAAGCTCATGGGCCACAACTCAGGAGCTCATGTGCCGAAACTAGAGCCAGTGTTCTCCAGCAAAAGAAACATCACAATGGGAAGGTTATGCAGCATAGTGAAGTGCACCATACCACTTGCCTCAGCTACAGAAAGCCCTTGAACATCCATGACTACCTGGCCCTACCAAAATAAATGCAGTTTTAACAATAACAAATATTCATGTCAATGTATGGGAAAACCAATACAGTGTTGTAAAGAAAAATAAAGTAAAAATAAAAATTAAAGAAAAAAATAAATAAAATGGAAAAATAAATACATAAATAAGACCTTAAAGGGCAAAAAACAAACAAACAAACAAAAAAAAAAACTAGTGAGTTTAGCAGAGAAGTTAGTTACATATATTTAGCAACAAGCAAATATAATTTGCATGTTGAAAGTGCAAAAATACTAATTTTTCAAAACGTGATAGAATGATACTGATTAGAAGAAATCTATCACAGAATAAAAATATTCTAGGCAATAGTTCAGCAGGATGAGAGGTAAGGGTATCCCAGCCATCAGAGTTCACATTTGTGGTGTGAATGCCGAAAAGCCTATGAAACATCATGTTGGTCAAATAATTCGAGTATCCATATATCCACTTAAGCTCTTAGCTATCTCTCCTGCACCTTTATATTTCATTCTGAAGCCATTTGGATTTTCTGAAAGACTGTGTAGATTTGTTTTGTTTGTGTCAGTTTCTGAGGAGACTTCTCATTCTGCCCACATGCTAGGAAACTTTTACTATATTTTCCATTAATATAATTCAAGTTTCATCTACTCTAACCTTTCATACCATTAATCCCATATTGATTTCCTTTAGCAGGCTCTAGTGATGTTCTTCAAGCTCTTTTAGCCATTCTTTCACTTGGGTATAATGCTCACTGATTTGAATAGCAAATTACCACTTTTCTAATGTGCTTTTAGAGTGTGGTGAGCTGCTCTGTTTCAGGCTTTTGGTTGGAAAACCCTGCCTTATTGTCAGGGCTGCAGTATCTTCTGATACCAAAGGAAAGACTACAAATATTCCAAACAAATTTGATTATGGTAATTAACATTTTCTAAAGAATTAAAGAGTTCCTCATCAAAATATTTATTCCCATGGAAAAAATAGCCCCAGCTCCTTAAGTACATCATGATTTTATTAAGGGAATCTGTGAGAACGGCCATGTTCTCTGTGCATCGTGACTTCATCAACACACCTCTCTGAGGTGAAAAAACAAGTTAGAATTCACATACTTCAGGAAAGCCATATTTCAATATGGAAAAACCTTGTTTCAATAAGAGGAAAAATGGCTGCATGAGAAGTGGATTGATATTGTTTCTCTATTTTTCTCTGAGCATCTTCCTGTAAGTTGTGTCTTCACTTCTTACTGAAATGGTTGATTCTGCTGTTGTTCTGTTGCTCAGGCATAGTAACTCTCTGCAACATAATAAGGCATGTTACGTTCCTTATTATGCAGCACACCACGCCTCACTGTCCATCACTAACTCCCAGAGTTTGCTCAAAGTCATGTGCCTCAAATTAGTTGTACCATCCAACCATCTCATCGTCTGCTAGGCCCTTCTCCTTCTGCACTCAAGCTTTCCCAGCATCAGGGTCTTTTCCTATAGTTAGCTCTTTGCATCGGGTGGCGAAAGTACCAGAGTTTCAGCTTCAGCAAAAGTACTTCCAATGAATATTCAGGGCTGATTTCCATCAGGATTGACTGCTTTGATCTCCTTGCAGTCCAAGGGACTCGCAAGAGTCTTCTCCAACACCACAGTTCAAAATCATCAATGATTCCATGCGCAACTTCCTGTATAGTCCAACTCTCCCATCCATACATGAGTAATGGAAACTCCATAGGTATGACCTGATAGACCATTAATTGCAAAGTAATGCCTCTGCTTTTGCATATGCTCTTTAGGTGGTTACAGCTTTTCTTCATAGGATCTAGCACCTTTTAATTCCACAGCTGCCCTCACCATCTGCAGTGATTTTGGAGCCCGAGAAAATAAAGTCTATCACTGTTTCCATTTTTCCCCGTGATTTCCCTATTTGATGTGAAGTCACGGGGCCAGATGCCATGATCTTCATGGTTTCAACATTGAGTTTTAAGCAAGGTTCTTCACTCTCTTCTTTCTTTCCATCAATACGCTCTTTATTTATTCTCCACTTTCTGTCATATATGTGGTGTCAACTGCAAATCTGTGGTTATTGATAGTTCTCCAAGCAATCTTGATTCTAGCTGGGCTTCATCCAGCCTGGCATTTCACATGACGTGCTGAATATAAGTTAAATAAGCCACATGACAATATACAGCCTTGATGTGCTCCTTTCCCAATTTGAAGCTAGCGCATTGTTCTATGTCCAAGTGTTGCTTCTTGACATGCCTACAGATTTCTCAGCAGGCAGCTAAAGAGGTCTGGTATTTGCATCTTTCCAGGAATTTCCCATAGCTTGTTGTCATCCACACAGTCAAAACCTTTGGCATAGTCCAAATCAGAAGTCGATGTTTTTCTTGAACTCCTTTGCTTTTTCTCTGATCCAATGGATGCTGACAATTTGATCTCTGGTTTCTCTGACTTTTCTAAATCCAGCTTTAACATCTGGAAGTTCTCGGTTCATGTACTGCTGAAGCCTAGCTTGAAGAACTTTGAACATGACTGTGCTTACATGTGAGATGTGTGCAATTGTGTGTTAGTTTAAACAATCTTTGGCCTAGCTTTTCTTGAGGATTGGAGTTTAAACTATCCTTTCCAAGTTCTGCGGCCAGTGCCGAGCTTTTCACATTTGCTGGCATATTGTGTGCAGGATTGTAATGTCATAATCTGGTAGGACTTGAAATTCCACAACTGGAAACACATTACCTCTAGTAACTTTGTTCATAGTTATGTACTAAGGGCTGCTTGACTTCACATTGCAGGATGTCTGGTTCTGGGTGAGTAAAGACACCTTCACGGTTATGTGGGTCATTAAGATCTTCTTCTTCTTCTTCCTTTTTTTTTTTTTTTTTTAAGTTCAGTTCTTCTGTGTATTCTTGCCACCACTTCTTAATATATCTGCTTCTGTTAGGTCCATATATTTTGTCTCCTTTATTGTGCCCATCTTTGCATGAAATGTTCCCTTGGTATCTGTATCATTCCTGAGGTAATCTCTGTTCTTTGCCATCCTATTGTGTTTCTCTGTTTCTTTGCATTGATCCTTGAGGAAGGCTTTTCTTATCTCTCCATGCTATTCTTAAGAAAACTGCATTCAAATGGATTATCTTTCTTTTTCTCCTATGCCTTTAGCTTCTCTTCTTTTCTAAGTTATTTGTAAGGCCTCCTCAGACAAACCTTTTGCCTTTTTGCATTTCTTTTTCTTGGGTAGGTTTGGTTCATTGTCTCATGCAGAATGTCATGACCCTTGGTCCATAGTCTCCAAGCAGTCTGTCTATAAGATCTAATCCCTCAAATCTATTTGTCACATCCACTGCATAATCATAAGAGATTGATTTTGGCCAACCCAAATGGTCTAGTGGTTTTCCATACTTTCTTCAACTTAAGTCTGAAGTTTTCTTTAAGGCATTCCTGATCTGAGCCATCTCACTGCTCAGTCTTGTGTTTTTGTTTTTCTTTTTTTTTTTTTTTTTCTGACTGCATAGAGCTTCTCCATCTTCAGCTACAAAGGACAGAATCAATCTGATTTCAGCATTGACCATCTCAAGAGTCATCTCTTGTGTTCTTGGAAGAGGGTGTTTTCTGTGAATGGTGAGTTCTCTTAGGGAATTCTGTTAGCCTTTGCCATACTTCATATGTACTCCAAGGTCCAACTTGCCTGTTATTCCAGGTATCTCTTGACTTCCTACTTTCTCTAGGAGGCAATGAACGTGGGCAGTATAAGCCCTCATTCCTCTGCCTTTTCTAAATCCATCGCATATATTTGGAAGTTCTTCGTTCAAATACTTTGAAGCCTAGCACAAAGGATTTTGAGCCTTATCTTGCTTAGTATGTGAAATGAGCACAAGAGTGCAGTACTTTGACAAATTTTCAGCATTACCCTTTGATGTGGGGATCAGTACGTTGTCATGTGTACACTAGAGCTTGCTCAGTAGTGGCATAATGTGTATTCCATAGTGCAAACTCAGAAGTTGGAACATGTATGGCATATAATGTTGACTCAGTAGAGGTAGGATGATACTTTCAGAGTGCAAGCTCAATAGTTGTGCTAAGCCTTCTGTAGAACACTGATTCAGCAATGGTAAGATGTGTGAACTAGAATTCAGGGTCAATAGTGTTGTCACATTTCCTCGAGAGTTTAGCCACTGCAGAAGTGGCATGTGTGCTTAGAATGGGGTCTTAATAGTGGTGAGATGCATGCTCTACATCTCAGTCTCAGTAGAAGAGAGGTGTGTTCTCTAGAGTGCAAGCTAGTAGTTACAAGACACTTGGTGTGCTGACCTGTAGTACACAAAGAAGCAGTGGAAGTTGTCACAGCACTGAAACACTGACTGGTGAAAAACTCCTCGGTGCGTTGAACCCACAGTAGACAAAGAAGCGTTCCAAGAATGTTTTACCTATGAGTTACAGCATGGTGGTAATTATTGAGTGCGTTCCAGCTAATGTAGATGGAGATGCGCTTAAGCCATGTCATAAAACTGAACCAGTGATAGTTACAATCTCTTAGTCTTGCCTGAGCTATTTGGATGCAGAAACACTTAAAAAATTCACAGCACTGAAGCACTGGAATTTGACAAGTTATCGGCTGTGTCTTCCAAGAATGGATGCTGAAGCACTTGAACTGTATCACGTAGCTGAAAGACTGGATGTTGATGAATACTGGGTGTATTTGACCTGGGGTAAGAAGGGGACTCATTTAACCGTATGACAGCCCTAAAACACAATATGGAGAAAAATGTATGCGTGTTTATGAACTGGTATGTACAGAAACAATTGAGACAGATCACAGAACTCAACAGTTGATGGTGAACAACTTCTAGGTGTATTTGGACCAGAGTATACGAAACAAGACTTGAAGAATGTAACAGAACTGAAACAACTGATGGTGATAAACTATTGCATGCGTTCAGCATGGCGTAGAAGAAGAAGGACTTGAAACATGTCGCAGCACTGAAACACCAATGGTCATAAGCTACTGGGTATGTTTCAGCTCAAGTGGATTAGAGAACCATTTGAAGCATGTCGCACAACTGAAACATTGCATGCTTATGAACGACTGCATGTACTTGATATGGAGTGAATGAAGAAAGCACTTGAAGCATGTGACATCACTGAAGCACTGGTTGAGAATATGGACTATGTTTGAGCCGGAATGGACACAGAGCCTTCAGAATCATTTCATAGTACTGAACACTAGCACTAGACGGGGAAAAAACTACTGAGTTCGTTTCACACAGGAATGGATGAAGAAGCAGTTGACATTATGTCACAGCAGTGAAACAAGATGGTTATAAACGGTGAGTGTATTGACGTTAGTGGGACCAAGAACATATTTAATCTTATCAAAGTCCTGAAACACTGGAGCATGGTGAACTGCTGGCTGTGTATGCCTCAGTGTGCACAGACAACATTTCAAATCATGTCACAGCACTGAAACGCTTGTATGGAGACGACAGACTGACTGTCTAGATCTGGGGTGGATGAGGAAGCTCTTTAAGCATGTCACTTCATGTATACACTAGATGGCGACAAACTACGGCGTTGGTGTATGGGTGCGCATGAAGAAGCCATTGGGTCGTGCTGCAAAGTAAAACACTGGCCGTTTATAACTACTAGAAGTTTTACACCAGGATTAATGTAGAAGCATTTGAAGACTGTCAGTGTACTGAAGCAATGGATGGTGAGAAAGGACTATGTTAACCTGGAGTGGGTGAGGAAGTACTCGAATCCAGGGGCAGCCATGGAACACTGTGTATTGATAAACTCCGGGATGTTTTATTTAGTCACTTCGTTAAGGAAGAATTGAACTTGGTCATATGTCACAGCACTGGACACTGGTTGGTACCACTTGTTGACGATGACTGACCTGAGTGGGAAGAGAGCCTTTGAATTGTGCCACACCCACTGCACTAAAGAAATAGAGGAAACAATACAATGCGAAAGACTAGGGATCTCGTCAAAAACTTAGAGATACCAAGCAAACATTTCTTGCAAAGATGGGCTGAATAAAGGACAGAAGTCGTATGGGCCCAACAGAAGCAGAAGATATTAAGAAGAGGTAGCAAAAATACACAGAAGAACTGTACATAAAAGATAGTCATGACGCAGATAATCACGATGATGTGATCATTCACCTAGAAGCAGACATCCAGGAATGTACACTCAAGTGGGTCTTAGGAAGCATCACTACAAAGAAAGCTAGTGGAGGGGATAGAATTCCAGTTGAGCTAGTTCAAATCCCAAAGGACCATGCTATGAAAGGGTTGCACTTAACATGGCACCAAATGTGGAAAATTCAGCACTGGCCACTGGACTGGAAAGGGGCAGTTTTCACTCCAATCCCAAAGAAAGGCAATGCCAAAGAATTCTCCAACTACTACACAGTTGCACTCATCTCATATGCTACTAAATTACTGGGCAAAATTATCCAAGCCATGCTTCAGCAATACAGCAACCAGGAACTTCCAGCTATTCGAGTTGGTTTTCCAAAAGGCAGAGCAACCAAGATCAAATTGCCAACATCTGCTGCATCATTGAAAAACCAAGAGAGTTCCAAAAGATCTACTTCGGTTTTATTGAGACTTTGACTATGTGGATCACAAGAAACTTTGGGAAATTCTGAAAGAGATTTCAGGGAATACCAGACAACCTGACTTGCCTCTTGATAAACTTGTATGCAGGTCAGGAAGCAACAATTAGAACTGGAAATAGAACAACAGACTGGCTCCAAAAAGGAAAAGGAGTACCCCGAGGCTGTATAATTGCCACCTTGCTTATTTAACTTCTACACAGACTACATAATGAGAAACACTGGGCTGGAGGAATCTCAAGGTGGAAACAAGATTGACAGAGAAATATCAATCATCTGAAATATGCCGATGACACCAGCCTTATGGCAGAAAGTGAAGAACTAAAGAGCCTCTTGATAAAAGTGACACGAGAGAGGGATTAGTTGGCTTAATGCTCAACATTCAAAAAACAAAGATCATGGCATCGGATGCCGCCACATCATGGCAAATAGGTGGGAAACAGTGGAAACAGAAGATGACTTTATACTTCTGGGCTCCAAAATCGCTGCAGATGGTGACTGCAGCCATGAAATTAAAAGACGCTTCGTCCTTAGAAGGAAACTTATGACCAACCTAGATGATTAATTATCATTATTGATTATTGCTGATGATTGATTATTATTGATTATTATATTCATATTGAAAAACAGAGGCTTTACTTTGTCAAGAAAGGTCCATCTAGTCAACGTTACGGTTTTCCCAGTAGTCATGTGTGGATGTAAGTTTTGGAATATAAAGAAGGCTGAGCACTGAAGTATTGATGCTTTTGAACTGGGTGTTTAAGAAGACTCTTGAGAGTCCCTTGGACTGCTAGGAGATCCAACCAGTCCATCCTAAAAGAAATCAGTCCTTAGTGTTCATTGACAGGACTGATGTTGAAGCTGAAACTCCAATAATTTGGCCCCGTGATGTGAAGAGCTGGCTCATTTGAAAGCATCTTGTTGCTGGAAATGATTGAGGGCAGGAGGAGAAGGGGACGTCAGAAGGTGAGATGGATGGATGGTATCACCGACTCAATGGACATGGGTTTGGGTTACCCATGGGAGTTGATGATGGACAGGGAGGTCTGGCTTGCTGCGGTTCATGGGATAACAAAGAGCTGGACATGAATGAGTGACTCAACTGAACTGATCACCCCTTAAAGAGTGATTTTTTTTTCTTTCTTTTCCTTTTTCTTTTAAATAATCTTGGGCACATTTGACTGAAGCATGCCATGCAATGAAACGTTAAATGGTCAGTAACTACCAGCTGGGCTTGACATTGGATGGACGGAGAAGCACTGCAGGCATGTCACTGAACTTCAACACTGTATGGTGATAGCCTAGTGAATGCCTTTAAATGGGGAGAATGAACACACCATTGAAGTGGATCTTGGCATTGGAACTGGAGGTGGTGAATGTTATGGATGTGTTTGACTTGCGATAATGAGGAAGACTTGAGGAATGTCACACACAGTAAAACATTGGATGGTGTTAATGTTTGAGTGTGTTTGGCCTGGTGAGGATGGAAACGTCCTGGAATCTGCCATAAAATGGAAACATTCAATGGTCATAAGCTACAGCATGTGCTTCACCTAGAGAGGATGAAGAAGCACATGAAGCATGCTACAGGACTGAAACAGTGGATGGTGATAATCCACTGGGTATGTTTTGTCTGGGGTTGTGAAGAAGCACTTGAGGCAAGTCCTCGAACTGAGGCATGGGATGCTGATAAACTGTTGGGTACTTCTGAACAGTGGTGTGTGGCAAAATTCTTGAAATATGTTACAGTATGGAAACATTGGATGATGCTAAACTCCTGGTGTGTTTGATCCAGGATGGGCAAGAAGCAATTGATGCATGTCAAAAACCTGAAACAGGTGATAAACAACAGGGTGTGTATGACCCAGAGTGCATGGGGAAGTATCTGAACCTTGTCACCAACATGAAACACTGGATGGTGACAAACTGTTGAGGGTGCTTGATTCAGGGTGGACAGGAAGCACATGATCCATTTCACAGAACTCAAACGTGGACGGGGCAAGAGACTTGGAATGTTTGACCCAGGGAGAAAAAGAAGCTCTGGAAGCATGCTGTAACCCTGAAACACTGGATAGTGAGAAACCACTTGGTGTGATGACCTGAGGGAATGAAGAAACCCAGAAGCATGTTGCATAACTGAAACATTGGATAACGACACACTACTGGGTGTCTTTGACCCCGTGTACACAAAGGAGCACTTGAAGCATGTCACAGAACTTGAACACTGGATGGTGAAAAACTCCTGGGAGTGTTTGACTGGGTGGATGAAGACGCTCCTCAAGCATGTCTCTGCACTAAGACACTGGATGAGGAGTGTGTTTTAGCCTCAGAAAATGAAGCACTTGACCTGTGTAACGGCACTAAAATAGAGTATGGCACTTATACCACTGGGTGATTAGTCCCAGGTGACAAGGAAACACCGGAAAGTGTCGCATGTTAATGCACTGAATACTCTACGGGGATAAAGTACTGAATGTGTTTGATCTGGGGTTGCGAAGAAGCAGGTAAAGCAGGTCCCTGGGGTGACACAAGGGATTCTGATACACTACTGGGAGTGTAGGAATTCAAGTGGAATAAGAAGCACTGGAAGCATGTCACATCCATGAAACAATAAATGTTGCTAAACTACTGAGTGGGAATGAGAGCCTGGGAAAGACTAGAGATCTCTTCAGGAAAATAAGTGGTATCAAGGGAGTATTTCATGCACATATGTGTATAATAAAGGGCCGAAAATATGTGAACCTAAAAGAAGTGGAAGATATTAAGGAGTGTTGGCATGATTACATAGAAGAACTATCCAAAAAGTTCCCGATGACCTAGATAACCATGATGGGGTGATGACTCGCCTACAGCTAGACATCTTGGAGTGGGAAATCCAGTGGCTCTTAGAAAGCATCACTACCAACAAAGATAGTGGAGGTGATGGAACACCAGCTGAGCTATTTCAAATTTTAAAAGATGATATTGTTGAAGTGCTGCACTCAGTATGCCAGAAAACTTGGGAAACTCAGCAGTGGCTGCAGGACTGGAAAAGGTCAGTTTTTTGTTTGAAATCCAAGGAAGGGCAACACCACATGATGTTCCAAATATCACACAACGGCCATTATTTTACGCACTAACTCCTTTGAACACAATTTATGAACAACTGAGATAGCTGGATGACGTCACTGACTCGATGGACGTGAGTCTGAGTGAACTAAGAGAGTTGGTGACGGACAGGGAGGCTTGGCTTGTGGCGATTCATGGGGTCGCAAAGAGTCGGACGGGCTGAACTGAACTGAGACAGCATATTAAAAAGCAGAGATGTTAATGTGCCAACAAAACTCCACCTAGTTAAGATTATGATTTTTCCAGTAGGCGTGTATGGATGTACCAGTGGAACTATAAAGAAAGCTGAGCACCAAAGAAGTGATGCTTTTGAACTGTGTTGTTGGAGGAGATTCTTGAGAGTCCCTTGAACTGCAAGGAGATCCAACCAGTCCATCCGAAAGGAGATCAATCACGAATATTCATTAGAAGGACTGAGGTTAAAGCTGAAACTCCAATACTTTGGCCAACTCATGTGAAGAGCTGACTCATTTGAAAAGACCCTGATGTTTGGCAAGATTGAAAGCAGGAGGAGAAGGAGACGACAGAGGATGAGACAGTTAGCTGGTATCACCGACTCAAAGGACATGAATTTCAGTAAACTGCGGGAGTTGGTGATGGACAGGAAGGCCTGATTTGCTGTAGTCCATGGGCTCACAAACAGTCATACACAACTGAGCAGCTGAAGTGAATCGAACAAAGACATGCTCACAATTCTCCTGCCAAGACTTTAACAGCACATTAACCTAGAAGCTGCAAATGTTCAAACTGGATTTAGAAAAGACAGAAACCAGAGGTCAAATTGGCAACATCCATTGGATCATGGAAAAAGCAAGAATATTATTGAAAAAAAAAAAACTATTTCTGCTTTATTGAGTATGATAAAAATCCACTGTGTGGATCACAACAAACTGCAGAAAATTCTTAAAGACATGGAAATACCAGACTACCTACATGCCTCCTGAGAGACCTGTATCCAGGTCAAGAAACAACCAGTGAGAACCAGGTAAAGAAGAACAGATGGTTTGAAATTGGAGAAAAACAAACAAACAAACAAACAAACTACTACATGTGTCACCCTGTTGATTTAACTTATATGCAGAGCACATCTTGGAAAATGCGGGGCTGGAGGAAACACAAGCTGAAATTAAGAGAAAAATAGAAATAACAATAACTTCAGATATGCAGATGACACCACCGATATAGCATCAAGCAAAGAATAACTAAAGAGCCTCTTGATGCAGGTGAAAGAGGAGAGTGAAAAAGCTGGCTTAAGACGCAACATTCAAAACACTAAGATCCTAGCATCGTGTCCTATTATTTCATGGCAAATAGATGGGAAAACAATGGTAACAGTGAGACTTCTGTTTCCTTGGACTCCAAAATCATGGCAGGTGATGACTGCAGCTATGAAATTAAATGACACTTGTTTCTTGGAAGAAAAGCAGTGACAAACCTAGACTGCATGTTAAAGAGCAGAGGCATCCGTTTGCCAAGAAGCGTCCATATAGTCAGAGCTATATTTGTGTTTTTTTAAGCAGTCATGTGACAATGTAAGTTAGGCCATAAAGAAGGCTGAACATTAAGAAATTGATACTTTTGAACCGCAGTCTTGGAGAAGACCCTTGTGAGTCCCTTGGGCTGCAAGGAAATCAATCCAGTCAACTGTAAAGGACATCAATCCTGAAAATTCACTGGAGGGGCTGATGCTGAGGCAGAAGCTCCAATATTATGGCTATCTGATGTGAAGAGTCAACTCGTTGGCAAAGACTCTGATGCCGCCAAAGATTGGAGCAGAAGAAGGGGACGATGGAGGACCAGATACTTGGATGGCATCACCGACCCAGTGGATTTGAGTTTGAACAAGCTCCGGGAGATGGTCAAGGGCAAGAAGGCGTGACATACTGCAGTCCATGGGATTTGGAGAGTTGGAGATGACTGAATGACTGAACAACCCATAACAGCCAGCAACAACAAATCTACAGAGTGCCTTTGACCGTGAGTAGTTTCAGGAGATCTTGAAGCATGTCACAGATCTGAAACCCAAGATAGTGGCAAACCACTGAAGGTGTTTGACTTGGAGTTAGTGAAGCAGCCATTAGTATGTGCTACAACAATGAAACAATGAATGTCGATAACCTATATGGTGTATTTGTTGTGGAGTAAGTGAAGAACCACTTGAAGTGGGTTTCATGACTGAAACACTGTATGTTCACACTTCAGATGGTCTGTGTTTGATCTTGTATATAGAAAGAAGCACAAGGAGCCTGTCACAACCCTGAAACTGGATCATGGTAAATCATTGTGTATGATGAGCTGTGGTAGTTGAAAAATCAATGAAAGTATGTACTAGCCCTGAATCAATGGATGGTGATAAACTAAGAGTGTGCTCAACCTTGAGTGGACAAAGGATCTTTTGAAGCATATGCCAGAATTAACACACTGGATTGTGATAAATTATTGGTTATGTATTTTCTGCAGAGAATGACGAAGCAGTTGAGCAGGAAACAGCCTTGAAACACTGGATGATGATAAACTACAGGGTTTGTTTGATACATGTTGAATGAGGAGAAACTGAAAGCATGGCACAGACGAAAACATGGGACCATCATAAACTTCTGAATGCGTTTTATCTAGAATGGCCTAAAGAAGGACTTTAAACTCAGCACAGAACCGAAACAGGAATTGTGATAAGCTACCTACCATATTTTATATGGAGAGGATAAAGAAGTACATGAGGCATGCCACAGTACTGGAACACTGGATAGTGGTAAACGACAGGGAGTGTTTGACTAAATGAGACAAAGGGACCCTTCAGGCCGGTAATAGCGCAGCATCAACGAATGATGAAAATGTACAGGGTGTGTTTTACCTGGAGGGGATGGAGGAGGCTCAAAACATGTCACAATACAGAAAAAATGGATGGTGATAGCTGTCACATTAATTTCTTCTGGAGTGGATTAAAAACCCCTTGAAGCATATCTAAAGTTACACACTGGATGGGGATATAATATTGTGTGTATTTAATGCCAGTAAGAAATAGAGGGAACAATAGAATAGGAAAGACGAGAAATCTTGCCCAGAAACTGAGAGACTGCAAGGGAATATTTCATGAGACATGGGCACAATCCAGGACAGAAGGGGTATGAACCTAGCAGAAGGAGAAAATGTGATGGAGTGCTGGCAAGAGTACACGAGAAGAGCTGTACCAAAGCAAGGTCTTAATCACCTGCTGCCGCTGCTGCTGCTGCTGCTGCTGCTGCTATGTCGCTTCTCTCATGTCCAGCTCTTCATGACCCCATGGACAGCTCACTACCAGGCTCCTCTGTCCATGGGATTTTCCAGGCAAGAATATTGGAGTGGGGTGCCATCACCTTCTCTGCTTAATCACCCACATAACCATAATGGTGTGATCACTCACGTAGAGCAGACAACCTGGGGTGTGAAGGCAAGTGGATCTTAGGCAGAAATACCACAAACAATGCTAGTCAAGATGATAGACTTGAAGCTCAGCTATTTCAAATTGTAAAAGATAATGCTGTTAAAATGCTTCACTCAAGGTGCCAGGACATTTGGAAAACTCATCAATGACCACAGGACAGGGAAAGGTCAGATTCACTCTGATCCCAAAAAGGGGCATTGTGTAGGCATGCTCAAACTGCTGCCCAGTCGTTCTCACTTCATATGCTGGCTGGGTAATGCTCCAAATGCCTCCATCTAGGTTTCAACAGTATGTGAACTGAGAACTTTCAAATGTACAAATTGGATTACGAAAGGCAGAGGAACCAGAGATCAAATTGCCAACATTCATTGGATTATAGAAAAAGCAGGGAGTTCCAGAAAATGACCTACTTCTGCTTCATTCACTATGCTAAAGCATTTGACTGTGGGGGTCACAGAAACTGTGGAAAATTCTTAAAGAGGTGGGTATACTAGACCACTTTACCTGGCTCCTGAGAAACCTGTATGCAGGTCACGAAGTAACAGAATCAGACAGGAACAATGGAGTTGTTCAGAATTGGTAACGGAGTAGGTCAAGGCTGTCTTGTTGTCACGCCACTTATTTAACTTACATGCACAGTATATCACGCAAAATGTCAGACTGGATGAAGCGCAAAGTGGAATCGAAATTGCTGGGAGAAACATAAATAAACTCAGACATGCCCATGACAGAAAGCAGACGAGGGATTAGAGCTCTTTGCTGAGATGAAAGTGGAGATTTAAAACGTTGACTTAAACCTCTACATGCAATAAATTCAGATCCTGTCATCCAGTCCCACCTCTTGATAGCAAATAAATCAGGACACAATGGAAACTGTGAAAGAGTTTTATTTTCATGAGTTCCAAAACTACTGTATGTATTTGAAAGAGGATAGTTGCGGAAGCACTTGTGCATTAATCAGCACTGAAAGAACGGATGTGTGTATTAACCCAGAGCAGTTAAGAAAGCACTGTAGTATGTCACAGCACTGATAGAATAAATGGCGAAAAAACAGGTGTTGAGTTTCACCTCTGGGGATCAAACAAGCGCCTACTAAATGCCACAAGTTACGGCCCTGAAACCTTGGCTAATGATAAAATGCTGGGAATGTTCAACTGATGTGGACTAGTAAGCACTTGAAGCATATCACTGTACTGAATATTGGATGATGATACACTAATGAGTATGTTTTTCAGGAGAAGATGAAGCACATGAAGCACATTACAGCACTGAAGCACTGAAGGGTGGTAAACTCCAAGGAGTGACGGGCCAGGATTGACAAAGGAGCATACGCAGTGATTCACAGTACTGAGATACAGATGTTGGAAAACTATTGAGTATTTGACACCAGGTGGACAAAGAAGCATTCGGAGCATGTCCTCTGTCAAGGCACTGAGCACTGCATGGTGATAAACTACAGAGTGTGTTTTTGCAGAGAGTGGATGAATAGGCACTTGAATCACGTCATAGCACTGAAACACTGACTTTAGTAAAGTACCGGATGTATTTTTCCAGTCTGGATGATACAGCAGTTTGTGTCACAGCTTGGAAGTGCTGGATGGTGATAAACGGCTGGTGTGTTTGATAAAGATGCA
Source organism: Ovis aries (assembly GCF_016772045.2). Taxonomy (NCBI): domain Eukaryota; kingdom Metazoa; phylum Chordata; class Mammalia; order Artiodactyla; family Bovidae; genus Ovis; species Ovis aries. The sequence goes on along the minus strand of NC_082741.1, from coordinate 21,010,153 downwards.
CTTGAACTTGTGACAGCAGTGAAAAGCAGCAAGGGATAAGCTGGTGAGGCTATTTTACCTGGGGTGGAGAAAGATGTGGCTGAACCTCCTCTCTGAAGTGTGGATAATAAGCGACTTAGTATGTTTGACCTGGGGTGGATGGAGAAACACTGAAAGCATGTCACAGCAGTGCAACACTGGAGGGAGATACACAACAGGATGTGTTTGACCCAGGGTGCATGAAGAATAACTCGAGGTGTCACTGCTCTGAAACAGTAGACGATGATAATCTACTGGATACGTTCAGCCAGTAATCAATGAAGAAGCACATGGAATGGCACTACATTGTGATAAACACCTGCTTGTATTTGACCAGTGTGGATGAAGAAGTTCCTGAAGCATGTCCAATCTTTGCAACCCTGGATGCTGATATGTTCCCATCAAGCAATGTGTCTCTTTCATATGAGGCATAAAAGCAGGCACTTAGAGCATGTCACAGGGCCTCTCCTGGTGGTCCAGCGGTTAAGCATCCACCTTGTAGTGTAGGGGATGAAGGTTCAATCCCCGATTGGGAAAGGAACATCCCATATGCTACAGAGTAAGTAAACCTGCATAGCTGCAAATACTGAAGTTCTCACACTCCCGAGACTTCATGCCATGGTTAGAGTTGGCTTGTCTCAAGGACTATCTTACGTGACACAACTGAGACCCAGCACAGCCAACTACATAAATGAAGAAGAATCACGTCTCAGGTGAAACACTGGTGACAAACTGCTGAGTATGCTTTACCTGGAGGAAATGAAGAAACGCTTGAATCATCTCTCTGCACTGAAACATGGGATAGTGATAAGCTACTGGGTACGTTTGACATGGGGTGCATGAAGAAGACTTGTGGGATGTTCCGCAGTTAAGACATTGGATGATGATAATCTACTGAGTGTGTTAGACCTGGAGTGGATAGAAGCCCGTCACAAAATGAAACACTAAGGGTGGTAACCTACTGTTGTGTTTAACTAGGGGAGGATGAAGAAACACTGAACCTGTCACAGCACTGAATACTAGATATGTTTGTCCCGGAGTGAGTTGAACAAGCACTCGGAACAGGTTACAGAACTGAGAGAAACACTGGATGGTGGTAAGCGACACAGAGTGATGACCAGAGATGAAGAAGCAATGGGAACATGTCATGACAGCGAAACACTAGCTGATGATGAACAGTATTATCAGTGGCAAGATGCCTGCTCCAGAGTTCCGGTTCAAGACGCAGCATGTTTGCACTAGAATGCGGGCTTAGTAAGTTTGTGATGCCTCCCCTAAAGTGCAAATTCAGCAGTTACCACAGCCTACCCTGGATCGTGATGTCAGAAGGGGTAAAAGGAGAGCTGGAGGCGGCAAGCTCAGTATGTGCACGACGTGCACTAGAATGAGGGCTCCTTGGTGGCTGATGCGTGCATTAGATTGCAAGTTCAGAAGTTGTGACATGGGTATCCCATATCACCCATGTTGTAAAACCTCACACTGGTCTTCTATTTTTTACATATGGTACCGTACCCATTTAAGTGCGCTTTTCTCAAGGCATCCCGCCTTCACCTTCTCCCACTGAGTCAAACGTCTGTTCTTGAGATCCTTGTCTCTTCTCCTTGCCTGCGTAGAGCCCATCTTTCTAAATTCCACATCTGTGCATTAATATACAGTTTTGTCTCTCTCTTTCTTAGTTCCTTCATTCTGTGTAATAGGTTTCGTGCTCTTCCCACTCATTAGAACTGACTCAAATGCATGACTTCTTATACCTGAGTAATACTTCATATGTATATGTAGCAAAACTTCCTTAACCATTCATCTGCTGATGGACCTCGTGGTCACTTTCACATCCTTGGTATTGCAAACAGTGCTTCAATAAACGTTGGAGTACTGTTTCTTACCATTCTCGTTTCCTTGAAGTTCATGCCTAAGAGCGGGATCGCTGGGTCATATGGTATTTCTCTTTCCAACTTTCTAAGGAGTCTCCATAATGGTTGTACCAGTTTGCATTCCCATCCACAGTGTAAAAAGGTTCCCTTTTCTCCACACCCTCTCCAGCAGTTATATTGTAGACATTTTAATGATGGCCAATCTGACCAGTGTGAAATGATACCTCAATGTGGTTTTGATTTGCATTTCTCTTATAATGAGTGATGCTGAGCAACGTTTCTGTGTCTCTTAGTAATCTGTGTATCTTCTTTGCAGAGGGCTTTTACCTATGTTTTGATTGGTGGTTTGTTTTGCTGAGTAGTATTTGTAGCTGAGTATTGAGATGCGTGAGCACCTTGCATATTTTGGAGACAAATTTTTTGTTAGCTTTTCAGTTGCTATTCAGTTCAGTTCAGTTCAGTCGCTCAGTCGTGTCCGTCTCTTTGCGACACCATGAATCACAGCCCGCCAGGCCTCCCTGTCCATCGCCAACTCCCGGAGTTCACTCAGAGTTGCTCTTATTTTCTCCCAATTCTGAAGCTACATATTCACCTTAATTATAGTTTCCTTCAATGTACAAAAGCTATAGAGTTTAATTAGGTTCCTTTTTTCAAACATTTTTGTTTCCTTTAGGCAATGGGCCACAGAGGACCTTGCTGTGACTTATTTTGTGGTGGTTATACCTATATTGTACTCTGAGGGTGGTATATTTTCTGGTCTTACTTTTCCACCTGTAATCCATTTTGAGTTTATTTTTGAACATGATGTTAGATAGCGTTCTAGCTTCTACACAGAGCTCTCCAGTTTTCCCATAACACTTTTTTGAAGAAAATGTCTTTTTCTGTTGCGCATTTTTGCCTGCATCGTCAAAGATAATGGGGGCAGGAATCTATCATTGGACTTCATATTTGTTTCCCATTGGTCTATATTTCTATATTTGTGCAAGTTTCATACTCTCTTGATATCTTCGTAGTGTAGTCTGAAGCTAGAAAATTTGACTCCTCTCGTTCCATTCTTCTTTCTCAAAACTGCTTTGGCTCTTCGAGGTCTTATGTGTTTCCATGCAAATCGTAAAATAATTTGTTCTAGTTTATGAAAAATACTGTCGGTAGTTTGAGAGGTATTGTATTGAATCTATTGATTGTTTTGGCTGGTATATTGATTTTAACTCTATCAGTTAGTCCAATCCAAGAACATGATATCTGTCTCCATCTATATATGTTTTGATTTCTTTCCTCAGTGCTTTCTTTCATCCTTCTGGGAAAGTGAAAGTTGCTCAGTCACGTCTGACTCTTAGCAATCCCATGGGCTATACAGTGTATGGAATTTGAAATTCTCCACGCCAGAATACTGGAATGGGTAGCTTTCCCTTCTCCAGAGGATCTTCCCAACCCAGTCCTCAAATGCAGGTCTCACACATTGCAGGAGGATTTGTCACCAGCTGGGGCCACAAGGGAAGCCCAAGAACACCATAGTGGCTAGCCTATCCCTTCTTCAGGGGGTCTTCGTGACCCAGGAACCAAACAGGAGTCTCCTGCATTGCAGGCAGCTTCTTTACCAATTGAGCCATCGGGGACGTCCTTTGTCTCTTTATGCAAACTTATTTCTAGTTGTTTTATTCCTTTCATTGCAATGGGGAACAGGATTGTTCCTTCATTTCTCTTTCTGATTTTTCATTGTGAATGTGTAGGACTATAAGGGTTTCTGTGTATTAGTTTTATACCCTGCACGTTTACTGTATTCATTGATAAACTCCAGGAATTTTCTGGTGGCATCTCTTGGGTTTTCTTTGTAAAGGGTAATAGCATGTGCAAATAGACAGTTATACCTCTTCTTTTCAAATGAGGATTCTGTTCATATCTTTTTCTTCTTTGAAAACTGTGGCTAGAATTCCCAGAACGAGTACTGATGAGTGTGGGCACATTGTCTTCGTGCTGACTTTTAAGGAAATGTTTTCAGCTTTTCATTATTGACAATAATGTTTACAATGGTTTTGTCATATTTGGCTTTCATTATGTTGAGGTATGTTCCACCTATGACTACTTTGGCAGAGGTTTGCTTGTTTGTTTGTTTTTTCATAAAAGTTTTGGATTTTGTTGAATTCAAATGTGAATTTTGGGGGTTTTAGCCTCCAAATTTTTTGTGTTTCCTCTAGTTGTTGTTGTTGTTGTCGTTTTCCTGTGGTTGATATCTGATCGAACAACATTGTGATCAGAAATTATGCTTGCAAATAGTATAATATCTTGAAGTTTATTAAGGTTAGATGTGATCTAACCTTGGGTGTGATCTGTCCTAAGATAATGTTCCATTTGCACGTGAGAAAAAGGAGAAAAAAAGGAGAAACAGGTGAAATCTGTTCTTTGGCGGTGGGATGACCTCTAGATATCAATTAGCTCAAACTGGCCTAATGTATCTTCTAAAACCTGAGTTTCCCTTATTTCATTTTCTGTCTGGATGATCTGTTCATGTTATGAGTGAAGTATTAAAATCACCCAATACTATTGGTTAGTGTCTATTTCTGCTCTACTAGTTGTTGGCATTTGCCTCTTGTATTGAGGTGCTCCTACATTGGGTGCATGTAGCTTCTTCTTGGATTGATGCCTTGAATGTTCTGTAATGCAACTTTCTTTGTCTCCTATAGTGGTCTTTAGGTAAAGTCCATTTATCTGATATGAATATCGCTCCTCCCACTTTTGCTCTCCATTTTCACAAGATAGCTTTTTCCTGGCCATCACTTTCAGGCTGCATGTGTCCCTAGGTATGAGGTGGTTTTCTTGCAGACAGTATATTCTTGTATGCATTCACCCAGTCTTTGCCTTTTCATTGGAGCATTTAGCCCATTTCTGTTTAAGGTAGTTGTTGATAAGTATGATCTTCTTACCATTTACTATATATTTTGTGGCTTTGTTTTTATAAGCTTTTCTGTTTCCTATCTAGAAAAGATCCTTCAGCATTTGCTGAAGTGCTGGTTTGGTGGTTCTGAACACTAACTGCTTTTGTTTGTCTGTAAAGCTCTTGTTTTGTCTTTTGAATGAGAATACTATCCTTGTTGGATAGAGTAATTTTGGCTTTAGGCTTTTGCCTCTCAGCACTTTAGGTACATCCTGCCATTCCCTTCTAAGCTGAAGAGTTTCTATAGTAAGATCAGCTGTTATCCTTATGGGGATTCCCTTCTATGTTATTTGTTGTGATTCCTTTGTTACCTTGAATATTTGTTCATTCTGTATATTTATTTGTTTGTTTTCATTTTGATTAATGTGTGTTTTGACATGTTGTGCCTTGATTTTACCCCTGTGGGACACACTGGGATTTTTCATCTCAGGTGTCTTTTTTTTTTTTTTTCCCATTTCAGGGATGTTTTTAACTATTTCCTCCTCAAATATTTTCTCATGCCCTTTCCTTTTGTCTTCTTTCTCTGAGAAACCTATGATTTAAATATGGGGGCATTTAACATTGTCCCATAGGTCTCTGTAATTGTCTTCATTTCTCTCTTTCTTTTTTTTTTCCTGCTCTGCTTCATTTATTTCCCATATCCGATCTTCCAGCTCACTTAGTCTTTCTTCTGCCTCAGTTACAGTACTGTTCCTGTTGTCCAGAGTGATTTCTATCTCAGTTATGTCGTCGCTCATTATTGATTGACTACTCATGATTTCTTCCAGATCCATTTAAAACACCCCTTTCATCTTCTCAATCCATGCCTGAAGTCTATTTATCTGTCGATCCATTTGTTTCCAAGACATTGACTATTTTTGTGCTGAACTGTTTTTCCTGTAGACTTCCTACCTCCTCCTCTTTCACTGGTTTGTTGATTTTCATTGTATTCCTTCATCTGCTGGATATGTCTCTGCCTTTTCATGTTGTTTCGATGACTGTCTTCGAGGTCTATTTTCTGCACACCGGAGGGCCATCATTGCTATTAATTGGGTGGTCTCCTCCAAGTGAATGTGGTGGGACCAGTGGCTTGTGTAAGTTTTCTTGTTGAGAGAACTTTCTGTTGTTGTTGTTAAAGAGGATGGCTGTTGATCTCACTTGTTCTGAGAGTCCATGAAGTGTACATTAGGGACTTAGAAGGCTCTATTACGGCTTCGATTCCAGATGAGCTATTTCAAATCCTCGAAGACGATGCTGTGAAAGTGATGTACTCAATAAGACAAGAAATTTGAAAATCTCAGCTGTGGCTCAGTTGGAAATAGTCAGTTGTCATTCCAGTCTCGAAAAAGGCAATGCCAACGAATGCTCAAACTACCATGCAATTTTACTCATCTCACATGCTAACAAAGAAATGCTCAAAATTCTCCAAGCCAGGCTTCAGCAATATGTGAACCATGAACTTCCAGATATTCAATCTTGTTTTAGAAAATACAGAGGAACCAAAGATCAAATTCCCAACATCTGCTGGATCTTCGCAAAAAAGCAAGCAAGTTCCAGAAAAACATCTAGTTCTGCTTTATTGAGTATGCCAAAGCCTTTGAGTGTACGGATCAAAATAAACTGTGGAAAATTCTGAAAGAGACGGTAGTACCACACCACCAGATCTGCCTCTTGAGAAGCCTGTATACAGTTCAGGAAGCAACAGTTAGAACTGGACATTGAATAACAGACTGGTTCCAAATAGGAAAAGCAGCACCTCAAGGGTGTATATTGTCACTCTGCTTATTTAACTTCTATGCAGAGAAATGTGTGGTTGGAAGAAATTCAAACGGGAATCAAGACTGCGAGGAGAAATGTCAAAAACTTCAGATATGTAGATGACACCCCCCTTATGGCAGAAACTAAAGAGGAACTGAAGAGTCTCTTGATGAAAGTGAAAGAGGAAAGTGAAGAAGTAGGCTTAAAGCTCTAAATAAGGAAACCTGAGAAGGCATCCTGTCCCATCAGTTCATGACAAATAGATGGGAAAACAGTGGAAATGGTGGCAGACTGTTTTGTTTTGTTTTTTTTTTTGGGGGGGGGAGGCTCCAAAATCACTGAAGATAGGGACTGCAGCCATGAAATGAAAAGACGCTTACTCTTCCTAGATAGCAAAAAACAAGACCAGAGGCTGACTGCAGCTCAGATCATGAAATCTGTATTGCCAAATTCAGACTTAAATTGAAGAAAGCAGGAACAAACCACTAAACCATTCAAGAATGACCTATCCCAAATCCCTTATGATTACACAGTGTAAGTGAGAAATACATGTAAGGGACTAGATCTGATAGAATGCCTGATGAACTATGGACGGAGGTTCATGACATTGTACAGGAGACAGGGATCAAGACCATTCCCAAGAAAAAAGACACGCAAAAAGGCAAAATGGCTGCCGGAGGAGGCCTTACAATTAGCTGTGAAATGAAGAGAAATGAAGCCAAAGGAGAGGAGGAAAGATATAGCCATCTGAACACAGAGTTCCAAGGAGAGAGAAGAAAGCCTTCCTCGGTGATCAGTGCCAAGAAATAAAGCAAAGCAATAAAGCAAAGCAATAGAACGGGGAAGACTAAAGATTTCTTCAAGAAAACCGGAGATACCAAGGGGGCATTTCATGCAAAGATGGGCACTATTAGGGACATAAATGGTACGGACCTAACAGAAGCAATAGGTATTAAGACGAGGTGGCAAAGAACACACAGAAGAACTGTACATCAAAGATCTTCACAACCCAAATAATCATGACGATGTGATCACTCACCTACATCCAGATACTTGGAATGTGAAGTCAAGTGGGCCTTAAGAAGCATCACTATGAACAAAGTGAGTGGAAGTGATAGAATTCCAGTTGAGCTATTTGAAATCCTAAACGATTATGCTGCGGAAGTGCTTCACTCAATATGTCAGCAAATTTAAAAAACTAAGCAGCGGCTCAGGACTGGGAAAGGTCAGTTTTCATTCCAATCCCAAACAAAGGCAACGCCAAAGAATGCTCAAACTACTGCACAATTGCACTCATCTCACACGCTAGTAGAGTAATGCACAAAAATATCCAAGCCAAGCTTTAGCAATACATGAACCATAAACTTCCAGATGTTCAAGCTGGTTTTGGACAAGTCAGAGGAACCAGAGATCAAATGAGTGTATGCACCACTACTTCTGATGATGCATGCAGCAACTACTGAGGTTGAAAGCACGAGTTTGCATTCTGCCTTTACTAAGAATTGAATTAGGACAGGTGCACTACTTAGCTTGTACTCTGGCACATACATTACAACTCTAGAGCATAAGTATCACAACCACGTGCGTCTGCACTCCGGACCTGGCATGCGGCAACGACTGAAAATGCAAGAAACTTTTCACAGTTACTGACCCCTGATTTGAAACCACTGCTGCTGCTGCTGCTAAGTCACTTCAGTCGTGTCCGACTCTGTGTGACCACATAGATTACCAGCCCACCAGGCTCCCCTGTCCCTGGGATTCTTGGGGCAAGAATACTGGAGTGCGTTGCCACTTCCTTCTCCAATGCATGCATGCATGCTATGTCGCTTTAGTCTTATCCGACTCCGTGCGAACCTATGGACAGTAGCCCACGACGCCCCTCTGTCCACGGGATTCTCCAGGCAAGAATATTGGGGTGAGTTGCCATTTCCTTCTCTTATGTCAAACCATACATGCTACAAACACTGAGCTTGCCCTCTGGAATATGCGCTTGTTGATACTGAGGCCGCTATCTAGAGAACGCTCGCAGGAACTACTTAGTTTCCAATCTGGATCACCCTTTCTGCCACCATTGAGACTATTAACAAGCTTTGGAACAAGTGCATTGCTGTCACTGAGACTGCACAGTAGAGCATACATCCCATCACTCCTAAACCCGGGTTCTTTAGGATATGGCCTACCACTACTGAGCCTGTCCCTAAAACATGCCTGTTGTAAACTCACATACACTTTTGGTGTATTACGCTCTGGATTCTGCATCCCTGCACTACTGAAATTGCCTTCCAGAACAAGAGTTCATCACCGGCTGAACTTTCACTCTGAAGCATGAACATCACAATCATTAGCTTGTTGCTTTATAGGTAAGTCAGGCCACTACTCAACCTGCACTGTAGTTCAGGTGTGCCTAAATAGTTACTGAACTTGCACTCTGAAGTTTCCTTCTGGACACAACTGAGCCAGAACTCCTGTAGACAGAGTGATTTTAAACACTGGAGGACATGGTACGCCTCTCCTGAGCATGAGCTCAAGTGCAGGCATCCGGGCTCTGCTGAGAACATGCTCTAGTTGCACACATGCCAAAGTAACTGAACGTGCAGCTGGGGGTACAGATCTCATGAATACAGAGTGAGCACATTTCATCATGGGTTTTGCGCTTCTGAGGTTTACTCAGAAGCATATCTTCCATCGTGACTGCGTGTGCCTTCAAGAGCCAAAGTTCTGACACTACGGAGACTGTGCTGTAGAGTAAGAATGCCTGAACTACACTACTGCACACTGAATCATGCATCCCAGCAGTATAAATCCTAGCACTACAGCACACTTGTCACTTCTGAGTCCTTACACTAAGCAGGCATGGCACAGCTAGTGAGCATGTGGTCTAGAGCATATGTGTGGCCATTACTAATTTCAGACTCGGAAGCCTGTGTCTTGCCACTTGTAAGCCCAGGCCCCCAAATATTCATGCTTCAGCTACTGATATTGCACCCTGGTACACTCCTTTATCACTGCTGAGACTGCATTACAGAGCATGAGTTCCATTACTACTAATCTTGCTCGATGGCCTGAGTGCTTAAACCTGTGAGCCTACACTCTGCAGCTGAAAATTGCCAATGACTTGGCTTGCCCTCTGTTGCATATGTTCCCCACGCTTCTTCCTGCACTCTGGAGCACCTATTCCAGGAGGTTGCTTTCTAAAACACATATCGTCTCCACGAGTGAACTGTCATTCTAGATCAACTGTGTGACCACTAGTGACCTTGAATTCTGAAGTGTTATCTTAACTTCCTTGAGGTATTGCTCGAGAAGGTGTGTGCAACAATTACCCCCGTGACATTTTATACCAGCCATTTTGCTGCTAGTCACCCAGCACTCTAGACTGTGCAAGCTGTGAGTAGTGTACCTGTATATCTGTGGATGACGTGCCACCACTACAGACCTGGTGTATACTTCATACGTCCTGCCTCAATTGATCGTGCGTCACCATACACATATGCCACAACCCTTGCGCTTGCACTGTTGAGGGCTTGTCTTCCCTCTACTGAGCTTGTGTGGCAGAGCAGGTATATCACATTTTCTGAATTGGATCTCTGGATATGCAACCAAAAATAAAAACCCAGCTTTCAAGAAAACATTTCCCTCTGCAGTCTGCACTCTTGAGCAAGGGCACTGCAACTCCTAAGACAACACTCTGAAGCACATGTAGAGCAGGCATGCTGCATCTGCTGAACTTAGCTCTTCAGCATGCCTCTCAACAGTGAAACACACTTTAGGCATACCCCTCTTAATACAGACCCATGATCTAGAGCAGGCATGCTTCACATCCTGAATCTTGGCTTTCGAGAACACGTGCTTCATCTCCTGAGATGGTGCTTTTGCCGATTCTCCCCACCACTACTAAATCTGTGCTCTAGAGCGGGTGTGACACTTTGGAGCCTGCATGCCTCACTTCTGCCTCCCTGCTCTAGCCTGGAAGTACTGAAACAGCTTAGCTCGCAATCCAGAGCACACATTCTGCCACTAGTGTGCTTGCACTTTAGAGCAGGCTGTCTGAAGCCATCCCATTGGCACTGGCAACATGCGTGCAGCCACTGCTAAATGCACACTAGAGCACAGTTCCTGCCACTATTGAGCATGTACTCTACCACAAGATGTCTAAAACTGCTCAGTTGCATTGCGGAGCATACCTCTTTCCACAAGTGAACTTGCATTCTACAGGAAAGGGTACACAAACACTGACCTTGTGCTCTAGAATTGGCACACCATACATAATTTTCTTAACATTTGAAACATATGTCTGGCCAACACTAAATCCACGCTTTAGATCAGCTGTGCTAAAATCACTGAGCTTGCCCTCAAGAGTATATCTGAACTCACATTTTATAGCCACACCTACTACCACGGTGGATTCTGTGCTCTAAAACTCTCGTGAGATGAGAGAACAAGATGGTGGAGCTATAAGTGGATGTGGAGTACATCTCTCCATGGATACATCAGGCATACACCTTCAGACACAGAAGAGTAATCAGAACATTACCGGAAAGTAGACAGGAGTACCTGACAAGTGGCAAAGAATATATAGAACCACGCAAAACTCAGTCGGGGGAAAGAACTGGGGGAAAAATCAGGAGTGTTAGTAGGACTGGATCTGCCCTGAGTGGGGGAAGGAACTGAAGCTGAGGTCCAATCCCACATTGGGTCAATCGTCTGAAGTGTAGAATAGACATTTAAAGCTGAGAGTGAAACAGCTGATCTGTGGAAAGCTGGGTGCAATGAGAAGCAGAGGGTCCTTGCTGCAGCCGTACATACCCCGTACAAGGACATCCGTCCCCTGAAAGGCCCCGTGGCTGGCAGCTGCAGTTTAGGGACTTTGTGGCAATTCATGGGGAGGGCTGCTGTTTCCTGGGGAGAAATCGAGAGAGGGGGTTTGAAGGAGGACACTGTCGTAGGGTATGCCTGTGGAGAAAAGCTAGGCAGCCATGAAAGCAAGGCCATAACACCGAGTCACATGTCGGGGGTGGAGCAATCACCATAGCCTCTCTCTCCCTCATGCTAGCATCAGTAGTTACTACAATAATGAGGCTGACCCTTCAAATGCTGAACACACTGAAATGCAGAGCAGGACACCACGCAGGGTCATCCATTAAGTGCCTGATGCATCATACTAGAGTAGAATCCCACTCAGGATGCTCCTTTAAGTGTCGGATGCACTGATTTACACAGGAGGACCCCAGCCAGGAAATTCGCTCTATGTGCTGACCCATTGAACGACAGAGAAGGATCCCAGGCAAGGAAGCCTTCTGAGTGGCCGAATAGGTGGAACTAGGGAGAAGACTGGCCAAAGACGCCATCTTATCACCGGATACAAGGGCTCAAAAAAGAAAAAAAAAAAAAAAGGCTCTGATAGGGCCCTAACTCCTGTGGTGTAGTCAGTCTGTGTCCCTGCACCCTGCCCGTTTGACACCACCTGTGTCCCTCAAAGCCAAGCAGCTGCTCCACTTTCACAGTTAACTCTCATTGGAAAAAAGCTGCTGCTGGTTAAAAAAACAAATCGTGCAACTATTTGCACAGGATTGCTTCAGTCCTGTCTAACTCTGTGTGGAACACATTTCACCACTACAGAGAAGAAGCTCTAAAATGCATATACTGGAACAAATGATTTTTTCCAGTCTTGTAGCCACTGCTGAGTTTTCCAGATTTGCTTGCATATTGAGTTCAGCACTTTCATAGCACTCACTATTAGGATTTGAAATCACTCAAGTGGAGTTCTCTATCTCCACTAGCTGTGTTTCTTTTGATGCCTCTTGTGGCACGCTTGACCTCACATTCCAGGATGTTTGGCTCTAGGTGAGTGATTAGATCATGATGATTATCTGGATCATGGAGATCTTTTCTGCCTAGTTCTTCAATCTTTGCGGTATCGATTTTTGCTACCTCTTCTTAATATCTTCTGCTTCTGTTCAGTCCATACAATCTCTGTCCTTTACTGTATCCACCTTTGCATGAAATGTTCCCTTGGTATCTCTAATTTTCTTGAAGAGATCTCTACTCTTTCCCATTCTGTTGCTTTCCTCTATTTTTTGCACTCATCACCGAGGAAGGCTTTCTTATCGCTCTTTGCTATTCTTTGGTGCACTCTATTCATATGGGTATATCTTCCCTTTTCTCCTTTGCCTTTTGTTTCTATTCCTTTCTCAGTTATTTGTAAGGCCTCCTCAGACAACCATTTTGCCTTTTTGCATTCATGTTCTTGGGGATGGTCTTCATCACTGCCTCCTCTACAATGTCATGAACCTCCAAATGTAGTTCTTCAAACACTATATTATGCCTAATCCCTTAAATATTTTCTCATGTCCACTGTACCATCATAAGTGATCTGATTTAGGTCAAACCTGAATCATCGAGTGGTCTTCCCTACTGTCTTCAACTTAAGTCCAAGTCTATAGCAAATACTGAGCTTCCACTCTGAACCTTCCTTCTTACAAGTATTTGTCCACCATTTTAGAGCACTTTTGCTGCATCTCTTTATCTTCACTCTGAAACATACGTACCGTCACTCCTGAAAGGATGCTCAAGTGCATGCATTGAACTCCTACTCAGCCTAAGCTCCACAGTAGTCATGCCGATCTACTAAGCTTGCATTGGGCCGCATGCGTCTTTCACTATTTAGACTATGATACTGAGGTCATGCTGCAACTGCATAGTTGCAATCTCAGGCATACCTTCTTCGACTTTCAGCTTTTATACCAGCACACATGTTCTGCCCCTCCTAAGCCCGCTTTCTGGAAGAGATATGAAACAACTGTTGAGGTTGTATTCTGGAGCATGTCCCTGTTATTTCTGAATGCATTCTTTTTGTATTTCTTCATATTTATTTTAAAAAATGATTTAATTGGAATAGAATTATTGTGTATTACTGTGATAGTTTTTGACATATACATCAGCATGGATACATGCGTGCCCCTATCCTGAACACAACTCAAACCTCATTTATTACCCCACGCTTCTGGGTTCGTCCACAGCACAAGGGTTGGATGCATCTTTCATGCATTGAACTTGCACTGGTCATCTCTTTTATGTATGGTAATGTACCTGTTTCAATGCTAATTTCTCCAATCATCCCATCCTTGAACTCTCCCATTGAGTCTCAGAGTCTGTTCTTTATATGTGGATCTTTTTTACTGGCCTTCATGCAGAATCATTGTTACTGTCTTCCTAAATCCCATTTGTATGCATTAATAAACAATATTTGCCTTTCTCTTTCTAACTTTTTTTTTTTTGCTCTGAATAATAGGCTGCAGGTTGAACTGCCTTACCAAAAGTGACACAAACATGTGTTTTTCTGTAGCTAAGTAATATTATATTTGAATATATAGCACAACTTCCTTATATTTTCATCTGCTGATGTGCATCTAGATTACGTGCAAGTCATAGCTTTCGGAAAGAGAATTGTAATAAACATTAGCTTTTAATTCATGTTAGGTGTAATAGAAATGGGAAAACAATAAAACCCAAATGTAGAATGATTCAAATTCTACTCGATTGTTGAATATTATGTAAGTTGAAATACTTCAAAATCTGTTTCCTTGGCTGCATGTAACATATGAGGACTCTTTTATATCACTCACCTCTCTCCTTTTCATAAATATAGACCAATTTTCAAATGTTTGTCCAGTTTAATGAAAAAAATACTAACATAGACATATATATATATTATATATAAAATAGAGATATGTTTTCATATCATAAACTGTTGATAGCAAGCCTAGATTTTAGAATTATTTCCATGGCTTGCTACCTCCCTTGTTTGAGCTTCACCAATGCTGTTCAAATAACACAATCAAATCTCCAACCCCCTCTCTTTCCTCCTCCTCCTTAAAGACACTTGAAGTCTCTATCCTCTTCTTCCCTCTCCAGCCTAAATTTCCTAAATTTTCACACACACACAAAAAAAAAAGAAACATGAAAAAGAGAAGAGATAATAACATCAGGGCTTTGCTTCTTAGAATTAACTTGAGTCAGTTTCTGTGCCTGCAAATCAAAGATAGTTAATAGTGAGTTGAATTCTTTCAGGAGCTTCCTCTGTTTTTCTTTTGATACCTCTATATTTTGTTCACACAATGACACTTTGTTTTCTTTACAAATTATTGAAGATGTGTCAAGATTATTATTTTGTTACTGCCCTTTGTGAATTTCCTTGTCTGCCTTGCTTGTTCTTTCAGGTAAAATTTATTTTATTAATGTTGCCAAAACATTGTAAGTAATATTAGTATTTGTAGAAATAATGTTTTAAAAATTATTTCTGTTGTCTTTTTACAAATAACATGGCATATTTTTATTTTTTTTAAATAATCGTATTGTGTTGGCCAGTTCTAAACAGTGATGTCTAAGTGGGCTTTCTTGTTCTGAGTAGCATCAAAAGCAATGAGTATCTGGCTTAATAAATTTCCGTTTCTGCTTTTAGATCTTGAAGAGAATTGTTTTATTGGATAGTTTACAACATTTGTTGAGACACTTACTGTTCCTTCTTTCTCCTCTCCTTTCTTTTTCTTGCTTTCTTCCCTTGTCTCTCTTCCTCTTTCTTTCCTTCCCTTTCTTTCCCCAGGTTGTTGCTTGACTGGACCTTTCCTGAAACAAAAGGAATTCCACACAGAGTTGAATGTTATCCTCTCAGAATGCCATTTCGTTCCTCATTTCTAGTATTGGAATTAACTTCCCTGTCCCCTTATTAGATTTGCCACAGTTGTATCAATGTTTCTGATTTTCTTTTTCCAAGAAGCAGCTCTTGTCGTCTTATCCCAACAAGCTTTATTTTTGTTTTCTATTTTTGTTTCAATTCATAGATACTTCCTACATTCTTTAGGATTTTTTTTCTTTATACCTTTGCATTTTAGAAGTTTCTTCACAATTTTTTTCCTGTAAATATATTAGATTTACAATGTTGAATTTCAGATGTATATCAGAGTGATTTAGTTATGCAGATACGTATCTATTCTTTTGTAGGTCCTTTTCCATGATAGGTTATTACATGATACTGAGGATTTCTTTTCTTTTTTTTTTTCCATAGATGATTTAGGGGTTGACCTATCTTTATTTAGCAATTTTGTCTGAATCCCAAATATTTTTATGTATCCATGTTTTTTAATTAAAATTTCATTGTCTAAGATTTTTGGCAAGTTGATTCCAAAGAGTTCACTATTTTCAGGCTGAATGTTTTCATTTATTGTTTACTGAGAATTAAGTTTTCCTTGGAGCTCTGAGGGCATGTGTGTATATACACTGACATGTCTATATACACATCCTTTTCAGATTACTACATGTTTTAAGATATGTAAATGTATTTTCAAAGATATTTTCTGTTTGTATGGTAAAAACATGAAATGTTTTAATGCTAGAAATTTGTTCCCCCGAATGAATATAGTATAAAGAATAAAGATATAAAACTAGATTCCTTTGAGAGTAATCCTTACTAACAGAACTTGGGAATGTTCAAAGAGTACTCATAACACTTACGAAAGGTGGCAAGAAAAACTTTATTCAAGGTAAGAGTACTACAGTGGCGTATTATAACATGGGAGAGAGATTGAGCTTATGTGTGACTCCAGGAGGGGTGCAGCTGGGATTTATAGCTAAGGAACAGGGTGGGCCCATGGGATTGCAGACAGAGATGGGAGACTGAAAAGCAGTGGACAACAATAACAGAATGGGTGTCAGTGGATGGAAACTTATTAAAATGAGGACTATAAGGGTGAGGGTGGACTCTGGCTCAACTGAGAGGATCATTGCTGAGGCTAGGCAAGGCTGATAAGATATTCCGGTGAGTGAAATGATATTTGATCGGATACTGAGGGTGGTCAGATCAAGGGTGGGCTATGTTTTCTAAACTGAAGTAGCAGATTCTGGATTAGATTGGACTAGATGGACAGGCAGCCCTGAATAAAGACATTGCCCAAAGTTGGCAGTGCATTAATGAACTAGTGGTGCATAAGCAGTTAGCCAAAACTAGCAGCTTAAAACAATATTATTTCATACTGCTGCTGAAAGTTGGGAATCCAGGAGTAATTCAGCTGAGTGTTGTGGCTCAGTGTCTGATGAGATTGCCATCCTCTGAAGCCTTGACATGCGCTGGTGGATTTCCTTCCAAGATGGCTTACTCACATAGCTGATGAAACTGGTTTGCTTGCTGGCTGTTGGGAGAAAACCTCGGTTCTTTCACATGGGCCTCTCTAAAGGGCTACCTGAGTGCTCTCGAGATATGACTAAGCTGGCTTCTAGAGTGAGTGATCCAAGAGGATGATCAAGGAGGCTGCAGTGCCTTTTATGACCTAGTCTCAGACGCTTCATTGTTCGTTTCTACAGTATTCTAACATGAGAAGTGAGCCACTAAGCCCACCACACATGTGAAGGGGCGGAGGAAGGAACCGTGGACATAAATTAAAACCACGTGGTACACACATGGCCAGAAATTGTTCACATGCGTGTATGTCCAAAATGCCTTTTCCTGCCAATGCTTTTAAACAATTTATCTGTTACAGCATTAACTTGAAGTTCAGGACCTTGTCATCTAAGTCAGGTCCAGCTATGGATCAGGGTCCACGTGTACAGTATCTCGTGTTCTGTTGCTCAGTTGTGTCGTATTCTTGGCGACCCCATGGGCTGCAGCGCTGCAGGCTTCCCTGTCCATCAACTCCAGGAGCTTGCTCAAACTCAAGTCCATTGAGTCAATGATGCTATCCAACAATCCCATCCTCTGCTGTCCCCTTCTCCTACCTTCATCTTTTTCCGCATCACGGTCTTTTCCAATGAGACGGTTATTCCCATCACATAGCCCAAGTATTGGAGCTTCAGCTTCAGCATCAGTCCTTCGAATGAATATGCAGGAGAGATTTACTTTAGGATTGACTGGTTTGATCTCCTTGCAGTCCAAGAGCCTCTCAAGTCTGCAACACATCAGTTCAAATTATAGAAGTGTAGTTCCTCTAGACCTGAGGATGTGTGAACAAAAGAGATGAGTTAATCTGCTCCCTTTCACAGCCAACATACAGTGGTGGTTCAGGCATAGATAACCTTCATAGACACTCCTGTTCCAGAAAGGGGAGGGGAGATGGGAGTCAATAGTAGCAGTTCTGAAATCCCATGGGTTCTTGCGGGCAGTCCTTTGATTAGTATTTAAGGCCTGGACACTTCCTAGGCTTCCGTCTCTGATTTTTTCATTCTACCCGCTGACATGATGCCATTGCATGAAAGGTGGCTAGTATATGGTTACATGAAACAGTCTCCCTAGCCTGCTTCCTGCTTGTAGAAGGCAGAAGTCCAGAGCTCCTATTTTCTACTATTGCTGGTCCTTTCAGTCCGAGCTGAACTTAAATATGTTATCTTAAAACCTTGGTGTGTCTCCTGATACTCTTACTGGTGTTCAAGGCAAAGCACCCCACTCCAAAGCGACAGTCACACATGTCTTCATAATAAGGCTTACTCTGTCTTGGTTTTCTGCTGAGATAGCTGAGGGATAACACCCTGAACCTTGGTAGAAGTCTTATTGTGTGACTGAAAGGATCTCTGAGTGACACCCCTAAACTCTTTGGAGGGTATTGGCCTGACTAAATAATGCCATGAGGCATCCCCTTCCAGCTTTCTGAGGCTTAACAAAGAATTTTACAGTCACACTCGTCTTTAGAACACCTTTGTTTATAAAAAATAAGAAGAAGAACTGGCCTATCGGTGGTGTAAAATGTTGTATTTAGACCACCTAATCTCAATGCCCTGGATATGATCTTGCTTGAGAGTCATTAATTTTAACAACTTCTGTCATCTTAAAAGACTGGAAAATTCCCAAATCAGCAAGTTTTGTCCCCTGTTTTAATAATCTTTATATTAAACATTAAAGAAAAAAAATCCCTTTATGTTTTACTACAGGCAGCAAGAAAAAACCAGGAAGTACTTTTGGCGGTTTGGATGGAAATCCTCTTAGATAACTCAATTAATTAAGTACAGTTTGTCCTCCCAGCTCATTAGGTACATTTTCTACTTTTCATAAACTGCAGATGTAGTGGACTTTCGTCTTCACACTCCCCAGGCTCTCTCCTCCTGCCTCTCCTTTCTGCCAAGCATCCTAGGTGCACGACTGTGATTCCGCCTAGAACGTGTTTGCTCAGTGAGCAAACGGGGAGCGATTCCCTGGCTTCAGTGCTTCTGCTGGCCAGAGACTGTGTACCGTTCCCTAAGAACTTCATGGTTTCGCTGTCCAACTTCTATCACCTGGCTAGGTCAGTTGCAGTAGCTCATACTCACAAGCGAACTGGCAGGGATTTCTACACGCACATGTGCAGAAACATACATGTGTACACGGGAACATCGCTGAGGGGAAACCTGTCCATATGCAGAAGTTCAGCTTTCTTTTCCAGGAACGTGAATTTTGGTAAGCGCTCAAATTTCTACACACACATGTGCACAAATATATTGGTGAATACAGTTACATCGCTGAGAGGAAACCTGTCCATATGCAGAAGTACAAGCTTGCTTTTCCAGGAACATAAATTTTGGTAAGCACTCAAATTTCTGCACGCACATGTGCACAAACATGCACGTGTACTCAGTAACATCCCTGAGAGGAAACTTGTCCATATGCAGAAGTACAAGCTTTCTTTTCAGGAACATTAATTTTGGTAAGCACTCAAATTTCTATGTGCACATGTGCACAAATATATGCGTGTACACAGTAAGATCGCTGAGGGGAAACCTGTTCATATGCAGAAGTACAAGCTTTCTTTTCCAGGAACTTGAATTTTAATAAGCACTCAAATTTCTGCACGCACATGTGCACAAACATGCACGTGTACTCAGTAACATCCCTGAGAGGAAACTTGCCATATGCAGAAGTACAAGCTTTCTTTTCCAGGAACATTAATTTTGGTAAGCACTCAAATTTCTACACACACATGTGCACAAATAGATGGGTGAATACAGTTACATCGCTGAGACAAAACCTGTCCATATGCAGAAGTACAAGCTTTCCTTCCCAGGACATTGAATTTTGGTAAGCACTCAAATTTCTACGTGCACATGTGCACAAGTATATGCGTGTACACAGTAACATCGCTGAGAGGAAACCTGTCCATATGCAGAAGTACAAGCTTTCTTTCCAGGACCTTGAATTTTGGTAAGCACTAAAATTTCTACGTGCACATGTGCACAAAAATATGCGTGTACACAGTAACATCGCTGAGAGGAAACTTGTCTATATGCTGAAGTACAAGCTTTCTTTTTGAGGAACATGAATGAGACCTGGTGACTAGGACCTCCTGTTGAGTGATCAAAAGGGGAATTTGATTCATTCCGTCCCCTTTCCCATTTGGTGTCCGTGAACAATGGAGATCAACGTGGCAAACGGTGGGGTTTTTCCCTACTTCCCTAGCATCTGGCCAGCAACAGCCTGTCCTGGTGATGCTGTGCATGGCTGGGACGTTGGAGCCACCAGTGGCCACACCAGGCGAAGATGCCACCCTCTTCAGAGTGGAGGCAGGAGAGGACAGCGAGGCCCAGGTGGACGGAGTCGTGGCAGGGATCAGACGGGGTTTCCAGCTGCTTGCAGAGGACATCACTGAGGATGTGGAGGTTGTGCCAGATGAATGACAGAAACAGGGGTCCTCCCTGGAGCTGGAGGAGAAGACATTGGAGGAGCAGTGCCAGGAAAGGCCTGGAGGCCCGAGTGAGCTCCCGGCACTAGATGTGATGCAGGCACTGGCGACCTTGTAAGTGGAACTTAGCTCTAAGCCTGAGAAAACCTGCAGGGCCTACGTTTGGTTCATGTGCAAGAGTCATGAGAGGAGGAAGCGTGACTTGGCTCAGAAGAGTGCCAACATCCAGGGCATCCCTGGCTTCTGGGCCAACGTGGTATCCTTTCTGCTACTCGTTGTGGTCCAGTGCTCAGGAGGAGGGGGAGGTGCAGAGGCAGGAGCAGGAGGAGGGGTGGAGGCGAGGGGGCAGAATGGTGGACCCTGAAGGAAGTGTGGTACTGGGCAATTGGCAGGCTCCAAAGGCACAGCTGAGTAGAGTCCGGGCAGGGCCACACCTGTAAGTGTCGCAGCCATGACTCTGTGTGTCTCCTTCAGGCCTGCATCTGAGGAGGATTGGCCTCTGAGTCAGAAATGACCAGAGACAGTACATGAGAGCCACCTTAGCTGACAGTTATTGTTGTAAAGGTGAATGATTCCGAAAATAACTGAGATATGGGAGTCACACACACAAGCGCGCGCGCAGACACACACACATACACAAACCCACAGAACATATGTAGACATACTTTCTGATCCCCGTTATCTCACTGAGTGAGCAAGTTCTGAGTGGAATCACAGTGGTACAGCAAGGATGCCTGGCAGAAAGGAGAGGCAGGAATAAAGTGTCTGGGGGTGACCAGTGAGAGTGCAGAAGATCTGAGACACAGAACAGGTTGCAATCCCAGACACAGAAGCCACAGTGGGTGACCCCACAGCCCTTTGAACACCCTGATACAAGGGCCTTTCCATCCTTCCCAAGTGCCAGGCATACTTTCTCTGACCTTACCATGAGCATGAGCACTACTGAGCTTCCAGGGCAAGATGCGCTGCAGGCACTGGCTGCCCTGCTGGTGGAACTGAGCTCTGAGCATAAGAAGAACTGCAGGGCCTACTTCCAGTTCATGTGCAGGAACCATCAGAGGAGGAAGCCTGACTTGGCTTGGAGGATCGCCATCACCTGGGGCATCCCTTGCTTCTGAGCCGTAGCTGTATCCTTTCTGCTGCTCTTTGAAGTCTGCTGCTCAGGAAGAGGAGGCGGCGCAGGAACCTTTTCCCTGCTCCCTATCCTGACAGGTGCTGTTGCGGAGCCATCCATCGTCCCACTGCAAGTTGATATTTTCCTTTCAGGACCCCCCTACTTCTTGGACACAGTGACCACTAAGTAGAATTACCTTGACATCACTTGTGAAACGTGGTTCCTGGGGTGGTGAGTGTGGGTGTGCAAGGTTGTGGAGTGTCCACCTGTGGGATCCACACCCATCTCCCGTGTCTCTGTAGGGCATAGGGCACGTTGTTCCACTCCTGTCCACTGGTTCTGGGACTTTGAACGGGGAGCATCCAGCCACAGCGTGGACACCAGGAGCCTTAACTTTCTCAGCTGGTTGTCAGGTCACAACTGCTCAGAGTCGAACAGGATTGCTGAGGTGTGGTTGCTTTGGGCCTGAACACAGTTAGCAATTCACTTTGGGATTCTTGGCTGCTGGCTCACCTTGCTCGTATTGCCAGCGGATTGTCGGCCAAGATGTGTGGGATGATCGCCTGAAGTAGTACCCTGGGCAGGAAGGTTCTTCCATGAGAGTAACTGACAGAAATGTGTGGAGATGGGGTCTGAAGGTGGGCCCTGAAGGGACACTCATGTGATACTACAGGGACACTGTCCTTTCCCAATGGGGATGCTCAGACTCATGCAAACTGGCTGTGGAGCCTGAGTTTGGGTCGTGCTTGTAGCAGGTGACCTCCTGAGACTGTTTATTTGGGGACTTGGTGTGTCCGTGTGTGAAGCAAGTCTCCATCAAATCAGCTGAGGTGGCAGCACCAGAGTCCAGGTGATACTTCTAGAGGCAGTGTGTATTAAGTATCTTTGTCAGAATCATCCTTTGTGGGTCCTTTCATCCCCTGGCCTCCTGCTGCTCACTGAGTTTGAGATTGCCTGGGCACTTCACTCCCGCCCCTTACCCAGGGAAGGCCTATCATTGAAAAGCTGTCCTCTCCGGGGTCCCAGTGCACCTGTGTGCTGACTTTGGGATCTTCTGTGAATTTCCACATTCACCACTCAGTGTCTCACAACCACCAAACATGCTGCGCTGGAAGCGGCTTCAGGCTGCCTTGGGAACATACGGAAGAGTTCGTGGAGAAGGTGAACAGGGAGCCCCAAGGGCAGGACATGGTGCCTACTGTCGCCATCCCCGACATTGCTGGCCTCGGTCGTCTTCACCTCCTGAAACACCTATGCTCGTTGTTTGCATTTGTGTCCCCGTGCTGAGCATGTGTGTGTATACACACGTGTGCTTATTTATGCTGGCTGTGATTGTGTGTGTGTGTGTGTGTGTGTGTGTGTGTGTGTGTGTGTGTGTGTCCGGCCCAGGGCAGAGGCAGAGATGAAGGTGGCAGGAGAGGAGGTGCTGAGCAACCAGAAGAGGAGTCATGAGGCGACCAGGCTGAAGGTGGTCTGTCGCCTCATCTCTGCATTGACCCTGCCCAGGATGGGAACAAGGAAAGGATGGCCAGTGATAACTCCAGACTGTGGCTCCAGATATCTTCAATTAGACCAGATACAAAACACGCTCATCAGTTCTACCGTGTTGTTGTGTGTGCTTGGATCAGGAAGAGGGTTTCATGGTCTAAGGATTCACACAGAGCAAATCACGTGGGGTGGGGCTTTGAAACCACTGCCTGTGGAGCCCTCCGTGCGTGGGGCCATGGGCTGGCCTCTGGAAATGAGGGACGTGGCTATGGCAAGATCTTGGATGGTGAGGCTAAGGTCCTGCCGAGATGGGCAGAGAGCTGAAGGAGAAAGAGTCATAGATTGCCTGCTGCACTGGAGATTGTTCCACACACATGTGAAAAGGAGAACTGGGAAGGTCCTGGGCCAGTGCTGCCCAGATCAGCCCAGCAGCCAGCACACGCCCTCCCTGAGTGTGGCACACACTGGCACGATATGACACAAAACATGAGATGCACTAAAGTATGCTGTATCTGCCAACCACAGGCATCCTAGGAGAGACATGGTCTGTAAGCAAGGCATGCCTCCAGGCACTTCCAGCCTGCCTCGCTGGCAGTGCCCAAAGCCGAGAAATGTGCAAGTGGGTTTCCCTGTGTGACCCTATCCGGGATATGCCTGTGAGGGAGGGAACAGAGAAAAGACAAGGGCGGTGGGTAAACTGCATGTCCTAAGGGACCTCAGGGGAGTGGAGACAGAGAAGCCCCTGGGGCAGTTCAGGGCCTGCTGGTTTTCAGGGTCCAGACTCTAGGCAGTAGCGGTCCTGCCAAAGATACCCCATGGTCTGTGCTGAAAGTTCTGATATGAATTCCTCCTTTTCTTTGGGGTCTTGCCCCTGGCTTGGGGGCCTGAGTGTCAAAGGTGCACGTCTGTACCTGAAGGAGGATTCTGGTAGTCTTGCTGGAGCAGAATCTCTGATTGCGTTGTAGGGGATCTGCACCCAGGTGACACAGGGATGCTGCCTTCCAGGTGACCGTCTTGGATATCTCTGGGCCCAACCGCGCACTGGCTTCCTTGGCACGGGTGCTGTGTAGGGAAGCAGGGATGCGTGACTGTAGGGAGTCCTACCTGGGCCTAATGAGAGCAACTGAAAGAGAGCCTTGGCATTTAGCAAATCACTGAGGCATGGGTGGTTCAAGCCCTCTTGGTCCATTTGAGATAGTAACGCTGCTTTCTGTCCAACGGAGGCATTAGCTCTGGGCCCAGAACCTGCAGGTTCCCCAGGGCATCATCTGTTGGGGGACTCCCATGTGCATGGGTAGTGTTAAACAGAAAGGAAGACGTGTAGGGATGCCACCTTACTTTGATGGCCTCCGGTTCCATTCTTGGTATCGGAAGAGACCATGCATCCATGTGTACCTTCTTCACAACCTTGGATCAGAACCAGGCCTGTCACAGTCTCCGGGGGCTTTTGGAGGCTCAGGCGTTTCTGGCCTTTTCCTGCCACATGGAGAGAGCACATCGGGGCACAGGTAGATGGTGCACACAGAACGCTCCACAGATAGGAAGAACAGGGGGCCTCATTCAGAATGCTGGGGGCTGTAACGGGTGGTAGGCTACCAAGAGGGGCACAACATTGACACGGAATGACCTAGACAGGTGCACACCGAGAAAGCAGTTCTTCAAGTCAGCTGAGCTCAGAGGTCCTTGTTTTCTGGTCCCCTGAAGGAATGCACAGTCAATGCATCAGGCCAACGTGACTGGTACTGTGAAGCTGTCCAAGGCGATGGGAGAATGCAGAAGGCAGGCACATGTTATACAGCTGTTCATGGCAAGAACTTCCAATGCTGCCTGCTGCTCTGCAGGCCAGTCCCTATCAATAGCAAATGCCAAGGTTTTGGAACCTTTGAGGATAAGGCACAGAGTTAGAAGTGTAACATGACATAATCGATGAGCAAGTGAAAAAACAAGGACAGAAATGTGGATGCTTACCAACATTCATGTTCCTGGAAAAGAAAACTTGTACTTCGGAATATGGACAAGTTTCCTCTCAGCGATCTTACTGTGTGCATGCATATATTTGTGCACATGTGCACATAGAAATTTGAGTGCTTACCAAAACTAATGTCCCTGGAAAAGAAAGCTTGTACTTCTGCATATGGACAAGTTTCCTCCCAGGGATGTTACTGAGTACACGTGCATGTTTGTGCACATGTGCGTGCAGAAATTTGAGTGTCTACCAAAATTCAAGTTCCTGGAAAGGAAAGCTTTACTTCTGCATATGGACAGGTTTCCCCTCAGCGATGTTACTGTGTACACATGTATGTTTCTGCACATGTGCGTGTAGTAATCCCTGCTAGTTCACTTGTGAGTATGAACTACTGCAACTGACCTAGCCAGGTGATAGAAGTTGGACAGCGAAACAATGAAGTTCTTAGGGAACGGTACAGAGTCTCTGGCCAGCAGAAGCACTGAAGCCAGGGAATCGCTCCCCGTTTGCTCACTAAGAAAACACGTTCTAAGTAGAATCACAGTCGTGCACCTAGGATGCTTGGCAGAAAGGAGAGGCAGGAGGAAAGAGTCTGGGGATTGTGAAGACGAAAGTCGACTACATCTGCAGTATTATGAAAAGTAGAAAATGCACCTAATGAGCTGGGAGGACAAACTGTACTTAATTGAGTTATCTAAGAGGATTTCCATCCAAACAGCCAAAAGTGCCTCCTGGTTTCTTCTGCTGCCTGTAGTAAAACATGAAGGGAATTTTTTTTTTTAATGTTTAAGATAAAGATTATTAAAACAGGGGAAAAAACTTGCTGATTTGGGAAGTTTCCAGTCTTTTAAGATGACATTAATAAAATAATAAATTTTCCCTGAAAGAACAAGCAAGGCAGACAAGGGAATTCACAAAGGGCAGTAACAAAATAGTAATCTTGACACATCTTCAATATATTTGTAAAGAAAACAAAGTGTCATTGTGTGAACAAAATATAGAGGTATCAAAAGAAAAACAGAGGAAGCTCCTGAAAGAACTCAACTCACTATTAACTATCTTTGATTTGCAGGCACAGAAACTGACTCATGTTAATTCTAAGAAGCAAAGCCCTGATGTTATTATCTCTTTTTTTTCCTTTTTTCTATTTCTTTTTTTGTGAAAAGTTAGGAAATTTAGGCTGGAGAGGGAAGAAGAGGATAGAGACTTCAAGTGCCTTTAAGGAGGAGGAGGAAAGAGAGGGGGTTGGAGATTTGATTGTGTTATTTGAACAGCATTGTTGAAGCTCAAACAAGGGAGGTAGCAAGCCATGCAGGCCTGCGGGAAGAGCATTTCCAGAAGAACAGCACTTGCAGTCTTGGGATCGGGAAGAAATGGAATTTGATGGGGGAAAACCAAGGCCTGTGTTGTCAAAAAGAGTACATTAGTGGGGAAAAAAGTAGAGTAGAAGACAGAGAATGGAAGAGAGGAAGCAGTCAGGGACAATATTGCAGGAACCTTTTAATTTGGCAATAAATACAACTTGTTGTCCTTAGGAGCATACTTCACAGCAACTAACAGCAACAGTGTTGATAATACTAAGCAACAGTAAAAACACGTAACTAAAACATTTCGTATTTTTTACTACAGAAATCGAAGAAAGGAGATACAAATGCAATAGTCTGCATATTTATTTATACAGAGAGTTTTCACCTGAGACCAGAACACACACACACTCTTTGTACGACTAAAAGTGGTTTCAGCTGACACTTAGCAAAGTGCTTTGGCCCAAATAAACTAACCAGAAAGGCCTAGTAAAGAATTCAAAGTGCAAATAAATCAATCAGGCTCTGAGTAAATAAACACAATTTATTTGAATTTGAATTTACACTCACGAAATTACCTAAAATGGAGACAACAGATTCACTACAGCTTCATCATCTGTAGTCCTTCCTCTTCAGTTCTGAGAAGGATGCTAACCGCTTGGTGATGATCTCTTTCCAGCATTTTGTGAAAGCTTAGAGGACTTAAAAAAAGTGAGGCCTGGGGAGAGTGGCGAGAGACAAAGAGGAGGAGAAAGGAAGAGGAAACGGAGAGTTGCTCCTGGCATAGGTCTACAGACAGGATCCCAGCTTCCTGGAATGGTGCACAGAGATTGCTAGGTATCCGTGCCAGAAGTGGAGAAGGGGTGACATTCACCTCCAGGAGGAGACTCAACTCCAAGAACCTACAGAGGCAGCCAAGTGTGCTGATGTTCAGGAACCGATACTTAGAGGGTACCCCACAGGTCTGTGAAAGAGCCCTTGGAGACCGCAAGAAAGAAGGTTTCCACAAGTATAATCACAGATTAGATGGTTGGATAGATTAGAGGAAGGATAACTCTATGACCTGATAATTACTGAAATACATGAGACAATTCTTGCACATCAGACTGTGTCAAGAAAGACGGAAACTCAATCAGTTTGATACAATGGGAAATTACACACGCAAAGAATTAGCTGTTAACTGTACTACATTTGTGTGCAAGGCAAGATAAGATACAGAACCGAAATCTTCACATGGTCAACTCGGGTAAGACACATGTAACTGGAAAATGGAAGCAAGAGTTCCAAAAAGGCTTTAATCATCCTGGACTATTTTTATCCACTATATTTACGATTCTTGGACAACTCCACTGTAGCTTAAGGGTAAGAGAACTCAATTTAGCCCAATTCAAAAGCTGAACAGATTTCCTCTGTTTGATCCTTTTCAGCTACAACTATGGGTCCAGCGCAAATCAAAGTGGACGTCAAGGCTCTTTTTCCTTTGGGAATTGTAACTTGCTTTGCTACTGTGTCTGACACAGATATGCCGACCTCACTGTGACTACAGGCCAGCCAAATGGGAAAGGGGACAGAATGAATCAAATTCCCCTTTTGATCACTCAACAGGAGGTCCACAGGCACCAGGTCTCATTAACGATCTCTGCTTCTCCAACTGCAGTCAGTGCTACACAGGGCCTGCTTCATGCTTGCCAGGGTCTCTCACCAAACACAGGCATTTTAACGGCTGGCTTCCTTGAGATGTCCCTGGGCTAGGTAAAAGCACTCTGAGACAGTGTTCCTTCTCCCTTGGCTCTGTGCCTGCAGTGAATGTATGCCTCTTCCTCAGCTGGGACACGAAGCCACAGCTCTTCACTGATTAAATCCCGTGTCTGGTCCAAACTCACATCGTAGCTTCTCCATCAACCTCCACTGCACGCTTTCAGAGCCAGGTTATCTTAGATCAGCCCAAGAGGCACTTCAGAGAGTGACATTCAAATCTGGCTATATAGCTGATACTGAGATCTGCAAGGCATGAAAACACTTCAAAATTACGTTGCCAAAACACTCTACAGATTATATGTATAGGAGAGCTTTCGAACTTACAAGTAACATCAAATACCAAAATAGGTTCTTACTTTTCCTTTCTCCACTTCTCTCATTCTCTCTCTCTCACACACACATGCACACATCCTTTTTACATGTTAAGACAATTACACGAAAAACAGATCATAGATTTTTAAATAGCAGCTCAATATGAAGATCAAACAAAACTGTACTTCCTCTATTTAAAACAAAATCACATAAATTACCCATCGGTTTTCCTATATTTGATATTATTGAATAATGCTATAAGTTGATCTTTTTGTTTTTAATGGGATTTTTAACTTTGACTGAAATACTTGCTTCAGACTTACTGAAGGCAGAATTAACTATTATTTTTCTTTTTTTGACCTCCTCCTTTTAGATTTGGGGGGTGATGATTCAAAATCAGATGTGTTCACAGTAATGGATGCAACTTCCACCAATCCTGGCTGAAGGGGTTCCAGTGATACTTGAATAACAATTTTTGTTTCAGGAGACAATCCTTCTAGCTGCTTAGGCTTCTTAAACATTTGATGACACTGGGTCTTGTGCTCCCTTTCCTCTCTGGAAGTTAAAAACTGTAGCCGATATTTGCAACACTGGTGAAAACTCTTTTCCCAGTGCCCTCGATGATGACGTCTGTATGCTGTTGCAGTTTGAAAAATTTTGAGACAAAACGGGCAAAGTAAATTCTTGGTGTTACCATGGTATGCTCTGAAATGTGCATCCACATCTGCAAAAAATGATGATCTGTAACTGCAAACCTGGCATACATAGGGCATTTCACCAGCCTTATGATTGTCTTTCATGTGCTCTAAGAGAACCTGATCTGTCTCAAAGGACAACTCACAGATGTGACAGACTGCGGAGGGCTCCTGGGCCGTGTGGACACTTTCAATGTGACACTGCAGCTGGAAGGGAGTAGGAAACTGGCGGAGGCAGTGCTGGCAGGTGGTGTGGGTTTTCCAGCTGTCACCTCTCTGCCTCTCAAGTTCCAAATGGTGCGTCATGTGATTCATAAACTTGACATTATTTAGAACTTTCAAGCAGCTGAGGCATTTAAACGCCGTGTGGGTCTTCGCTTCTGGCTGCCCAACTCCTCCATGCTCGCCATAGTAGAAGTCACGAAGTAACACAATCAGATTTCCTTCTGTGGGATCACCAATTTTGTTTGGACTTGCCAAACTTGGAAAATCAGTTTTTGTCTGTCCACTTTCCCCTAAAGGTCTTACAGGCTTGCAATGAACACTGTCCTTTGGAAAAGGTGTTGGACAAGGTTCTCCATTCTGAACATGGCTTAGTGAGGTATGGACACGGTCTGGTGTGCTTTGCTGAGTGGTCTCTGTATGAAAAAAACCTGACGGGGAGAAACCTAAAGAATGTTCCCCTACAATGCCATCACTGAGTTTAGGCCTTCTGGGATTTCTGCGATTTGTTTCACAAGGGGAAACTCGCTTTGATACATGAGGACTTTTATTCATATCTCCTGCAGAAACTGCTGTTTCTACTGGATGCTGCAATGACCTTGTGAAGGTAATCAAAGAAGAACATAACTCCTTCGAAAAGCAATCAGGCACTATTTGTGGTGAAAGATTTTTATAATCAGCTTGAGACGGAGGTTCAATAATAATAGGACTACCTGTTGATCTTGAGTCAGAGTCAGACACTGGCAAGACAGTCTTTGCTTCTGATGTAGGAGTCACATGACTAACAGGCTGTAATCTGTGAGCGTTACCTCTCCTGAAGTGACCACACCTTTTTCTCCTTGAATAAGAACCTGGGGTATCTCTGTTCAGTATGTTTGAAACGACTGGTTTTGAAGCTGAGCTCATCCCAACAAAGATCACGTCAGCATCTTCATTTCCATGTTCCACTCCAACCAAGATCACTTTATCATCATCATCATCTACTTGTTTCGTCTCTCCCTCCCTTTTCCGTACTTCTGGCTCTTGTTCTTCTTCACGTAACATACGTGGGAGTTCCATATTTTTAATACTTTCTTATTCTTAGAGGGTGCGGTCACAAGTCCCAGTGCTTCCTTTATACAAACTGCCACCTAAGTGTAAACATACTACAGATTAGTTAAGTACAGAAAAATGGGCTATTTGATTATCTCCAAAACTCTAGAGTACTTATACACACCCTTATCTTACAGACAAAGACACTGAGTGTCAACCAGACTCAATGACAGCTGAAAAAACTACGACTACAAGTCTACATGGCTCTAGAATCATTGCTTTGTCGCATGTTCACTTTAACCTCTTCTACTTAAAAAAATAAAGAGGGGGAAAAAAAAAAACAAAACACCACACTGATCATTACGTGAAATCAAATGTAAAGGAGAGTATTTTTACAAAAGCATTGTTCTACAGCGTTTCGAAGCATGGACTTTGGAGTCATAGGAGATTAAGTTGGAATTCTAACTTAACCACACACCAGTTGCCTCTTCTTGGGCAAATTTGTAACTTTTAAATGTGTTTCTGTATCTTAAAGACAAACATGCTTATTTCTTAGACTTAAGGTTAACAGCTTTTTTAAAAGGCATCAGCTATTCAATGGCATCTTGTTTTGTAGTAAAAATGGAAGAAAATGGATCTTAAATGCACATTACAACTGATCCATAAATTCTAATTTCATAAATGTTAACAAACAAAATAGGTAGCAAATTCAAAGTATAATCTATATATTCCTAGTTAACAAACAGCATAATTCAATGTCAAGCACTTAATTCAGGCCTAGGAAACTGAGAATGAGCTCTCTGATAATCTCACCCCAATTCCACACAGATATATCCTAAATTTCTCCCTCTAATCGTGGCTAAACTTCAATCCAACAATGCTTCATCTTTATGCCACACGTCTCTTCCCCACATAGCAGGCAAAATGATGCCAGTCTTTCTCTCATACCAATATCAGACAGAGACATCACACACACACACACACACACACACACACACACACACCACACAAACACACACACACCTGATATCCCTTATGGATACAGGTGAAAGAGTCCTCAACAAAATACTGGCAAACAAAATCCAACAGCATATAAAAAAGACTGTACACTATGATCACATGCGATTTAGGGAGGTATGCAAAGTTGGTTCATTATAGGAAAGTCAATCAACATTATGCCATTTTAAAACAATAAAACAAATAACACATCTGCCTGCAGAAAAGGCATTTCCCTGAATCTAGCACCTTTTCATAACCGGGGTTAAAAGAACACTTAATAATTAAGAACAGAAGAGAACTTTCTCAATCAAAGGGCACCTGTAAAATGACCCACAGCTAACATCATACTAAAGAATGAAAAACTGAAAGCTTTCCCTCTAAGACTGGGAACAACACAAGGAAGTCTATTACACACTTTGGCTCAACATTATACTGGCAGTTCTATAACCAGAGCAATCAGGTAACAAAAGAGAATTGTTGCTGTAGTTTCAAAAAAAAAAAAAAAAAAAAAAACGAAAAAACACAAAACAATAAAAAACAAAAAACAGCCTTCAGAATGGAAAGGAAGAAGTCAAAGTATATTAGACATAAGATAATTTAGTATAGAAAATGTTGAAGAAACACAAGTATTAAAATTAATATAAAGCTTGCAGAATAGAAGACAAATATTTTAAAAGTCAACCACATTTTATACAGTAGCAACAAATGTTGTTAAGTAAATACTTGAATCTACACTAGCATTCAAAAGAATACTTAGGAAGTCAGAAAGAGAAAGACAATATATTCTTTTGAATGGCTGAGTAATACTCCACTGGGTGTATGTACCACAGCTTTCTGATCCATTTATCTGTTGATGGACATCTAGGTTGTTCCATGTCCTGGCTATTATAAACAGTGTTCTCCATAGTGGCTGTACTAGATTGCATTCCCACCAACAGTGTAAGAGGGTTCCCTTTTCTCCACACCCTCTCCAGCATTATTGCTTGCAGACTTTATAGGAATCAATTCTAATGAGATGGATGAAACTGGAGCCGATTATACACAGTGAAGTGAGCCAGAAAAAAAACACCAACACAGTATACTAACACATATATATGGAATTTAGAAAGATGGTAATGATAACCCTGTATGAGAGACAGCAGAAGAGACACAGATGTATAGAACAGATTTTTGGACTCTGAGGGAGCGGGAGAGGGTGGGATAATACGGGAGAATGGCACTGAAATATGTACACTATCATGTAAGATAGTCGCCAGTCTATGTTCGATGCAGGATACAGGATGCTTGGCGCTGGTGCACAGGGATGATCCAGAGAGATGATATGGGGTGGGCGGTGGGAGGGGGGTGAGGATTGGGAACTCATGTACACCTGTGGCGGATTCATGTCAATGTATGGCAAAACCAACACAGTGTTGTAAAATAAAACATAGTAAAAATAAAAATTAAAAAAAAGAGAGAGAAAGACAAATATCGTATGGTATCACTTACATGGACTCTAAAATATGCCACAAATAAGCTGATCTATGAAAGAGAAACAGACTCACAGACATAGAGAGCAGACTATGTGATTCCCAAGAGGGAAAGGTACGGCAGGCACAGATTGGGAGCTGGTGATTAGCAGATGCAAAGCATAATATATACAATAGACAAACAAGAGCGTACTGTATAGCACAAGGAACTATATTCATAATTTGAGATAAACAATCATGAAAAGGGTATGAAAGAAATTGTGTGTGCATATGTGTGTGTTTACATATGAAGGAAAGGAAAGGGCAACTGTTGGCAAGCACGTACAGAAACTGGATCCTTGTGTGTTTCGGATAGATTTTAAAATGGTGCAACTGCTACCGAAAACAGTTTAAAGGCTCCTCGAAAAATTAAAGAACTAGGGCTGACACATGATTCAGCAATTCCATTTCAGGATATAAATTCAAAAGAAGTTAACATGGGGTCTTGGGATGTCTGCAGAGCCGTGCTCACAGCAGCACGAAGCACAACAACTAAGAGGTGGAAGCATCGAAACGTCCATCAAATGTGATATATACACACAATGAAATATTATTTATCCATATAGAGAAAATTCTGTCTCATGCTACAGCATGCATGATCATTTTAGACATCAAGCCAAATGCAATAAGCCAGTCGTACAAAAAGACAAATACTGTAAGTTTCTACTTGCATGAAATAGCTAACACAGTCAAGCAATAGAAAGGAAACAAAAAAGAATGATGGAGTCCATGGTCTAGGTCAACGGGCAAGAAAAGAGGAGTTGCTGTTTGTTTAATGGGACAAGTGATGGGTACAGAGTTTCGATTTTGCAAGCTGTAAAGGTGTAGAGATCTGCTTCATAACAATGTGATAAGGAATTCCCTGGTAGTTCAGAGGTTAGGACTCCACAGTGTCCTATCAGGGGCCTGGGAACTGTCATTCAAGCTGCACAACACAGCTAAAACAATGACAACAACAACAAATCAACACTGTGACTATGTGTGTGTATATGTCTTAGTCACTCAGTTGTGCCCAACTTTGCATCCCCATGGACTAAAGTTCACCACGTTCCCTTCTCCATCAGATTTGCAGTGGGTTGCCATTTCTTTCTCCAAAAGGTTGATGAAAGTGTGCAAAATACTTAGCATGCAAAAATGGTTAAAATGGTAAAAATTTAAGTTAGATGTTTTCTACAACAATTAAAAACAGAAAAGCATTTAACAACCAGGAAAAGAATTTGAATAGACATTTCCGACTCTTTGCAATCCCATGGACTGTAGCCTACCAGGCTCCTCCGTTCATGGGTTTTCCAGGCAAGAGTGCTGGAGTGGATTACCATTTCCTTCTCAAGGTGATCTTCCCCAACCAGGAATTGATGCCAGGTCTCCTACCTTGCAGGCAGACATTTGAATATTTGAAATTCACCTGTGGCCTTGACAAGAGTGGCTTTATAGGAAAATGAGAGAACTCGAGATAACAAAGTCTAGGAACAACTCTGCAGAGGTCTGTAACAAGCAAATATGAAATAAAAGCAGCAGAAGCAGGATGTGTCACCAAAAGATGGATTTGTAACGACAGGTCACATTATAGTCAGTCAGTTTGCTGATGGGAACCATCCAGAGAAACAGAAACCTTAATCCAGGGCAAAGAGGAGACTTGCTAGAACTTCAAGAAATGAGTAGGTCTAGAACTGAGTAGATCAAAATTGAGTACATCAGGCCAGAGAGCACACAAGCTGGAGAAGGCAATGGAAACCCAAACCAGTACTCTTGCCTGGAATATCCCACAGACGGAGGAGCCTGGTAGGCCGCAGTCCATGTGGTTTCGAAGGGTCGGACACGACTGAGCGACTTCACTCTCATGCACTGGAGAAGGAAATGGCAACCCACTCCAGCGTTCTTGCCTGGAGAATCCCAGATAAGGGAGAGCCTTGTGTGTGGCTGTCCATGAGACTGCAGAGTCGGACACAACTGAAGTGGCTTAGCAGCAGTAGCAGCACACAAGAAGGGTACACAAGCCAAACAATTTGCTCACATTGACAGAGCTGAGATCATATAAAAAAAAGGCTGGCATAGTGGATTAATGGGTATGGTAACCAGCCTTCAAGTGAATTCAATCTCCTAATATTCCCACCCCTGTGTAGTTCTCTCTCAATCTATCACAGGGTAGACCTGTGAGACTAAGCAAATACACAAGTGAAGATGTGTAACATCTCAAAAAAGACTCTGCACTTTATCATGGGTGCAAGCGCTTTCCTGAATCACTCATTCTGAGAAAAGACAGCAGCCTCCACAAGAGAAGCCCCTTGGAGAGGCCCACAGAAGGAGGAACTGAGGCTTCAAGAGTACAGACAAGTGAGAGAGCTTAGATTCAACAAGCTAAGTCTTCAGAGGTTGCCAAGCCAGACAAAAGCTTGACTACTAACTACCTCAGGAGAGATCCTAAGTCAAGAGATAACAAGTGGTAAGTTCTTTCAAATTATTCCATTTTGAGATCATATGTACAACACAAACACTTCAAGTTTTAATACCATTCACATCATACTTACACACAGAACAGTTCTCCTATAAATATAGCAAAAATCAAAACACACACACACACAGACACACAGACACACACACACTCACCCAATCCAAAGCACCGAAACACAGGAGTTGCCGGGCAGTCCAGTGGTTTGGTTAGGACTCAGCCCTCTCACTGCCAGGATCCTGTGTTCGATCCCTGGCTGGGGAACTAATGTCCTATGAAGCCACATGTTGTGACCAAAACAAAACATGCTGTGAAGTCAAAGCTGTACCAGCAAGATAAGTATACAACACAGCTGTAGGCACAAGTGGCTGGGCATAGAGCTTCCTATGATCTTGTTTACTCGCATGAAATGAACTCAGATGGTGCCTCACCCCCATCCAGTGGAGCTGACTTACTTAATGAAGAAAAGCCCTTAAGGGTACAGAAATGAGCAAGCAATCTCACGTGAACATGTTAAATCACAGGATATTTTCTCTGAATGTACCACTGGATTCATTCATTCATTTGGCCATGCTGTTTGGCTTGTGGGGTCCCAGTTCCCTGACCAGAGATTGAATCCAGACCACTGTAGTGAAAGCCCAGAATCCTAATCACCAGGCCACCAGGGAACCCCCACACCTGCATTGCTTTGCTTTGCCAGCTAAAACCTTAGGATATGTGCATTGCCCCATTTTAGCCTCACCAAGTGGTAGGAGTCAGCTCTACACAGCTTAAGACCCATGGTGTTCTTACTTTTTTTCTTTCAAGAAGGCAGGAGAAAGCAAGTCACCATGCCTGTTTTTAAGCTTGCCACTCAGAAAGCTGCAAACCTGAAACCATGATGGCCCTGAAGTCAGCACCCGCAATCAGGGTCAGGTAATCCCCAATCAGGAATACTCTCTCTCAACAGCAACGTGTCAGCCGACCAATGAAAGGAGAAAAACGCAAAGTAAGAAAGCCACACCTTTGTCCCTGTTGTAAAGATGTCTGTCACCTTACCTCAGGGGCCCACTGAACTCCTGAGCGCTTGAGACCTCCCCGTCAGCACACGGTCACATCCTGGGGACAAGCAGAGGAAACGGCCAGGGTGAGTCCCCTGTTCTGGGAACATTCTATCCCCCCAGGCCCTACCTGGTCCTACCCTACGGATGCTGACCAGGCGTCTCACACTCAACCAGACCAAGTGATTGAACTCCTTTGCCCTGAGCTTCTTCCTCCCACCTCCCTTCTCTCAGTAACAAACAAACAAATACCTCATCTGCCAACTTCCCGAACCAAAGGCCTGAATCTCGGGGCCCCCAGGGACGGGGCAGCCCTGGAGTCTGAGGAGAGGCAGAGGAAACAGGAAAACGACTAAAGCACCAGGGCAGTGAAGAGGCTGCTAGATAGATGTTTTTTTGGTTTTGTTTTTTGTTTTTTTTCTGCTCCTGCCTGACTGTGCCTGGGTGCAGAACCGGGTTGGGCCGTGAAGATTTGTGCATCTGTGTTTAAATACATTAGGTTCCACAGGAGAGCTGGGGGTGGTGCCAGGGGCCAGGGGCCTAAGAGGCCCTTTCCGCAAGCTGGCTTGTTCCTCCCCTGGGTAGGAAAGCTGCTGGAGGGCAGAGCCCGCCCAGACTAGAGAGGGGAGAGGGCGAAAGGAGCCTGAAGCCTGTGGATCCTGCTGCAAGCTCTGACCGCCCTCACCAGCCGCCCCGCGGAGCAAGGCCTCGTGCGAGTGGGGACCCGAGAAACCCTCCCTTTAGCCGTCAGGCACTGCTTTGGCTGAACCACGCTCCAGTCCTTACCGGTCCCCATTGAGGGAGGAGACAGAACTGCTGGCAGCTCACCTGCCCTAGGCAGTTCCAAGATTAACCCCGAGGAGTCGAGCCTGCGGGGACAAGGCCTCCTCAGGTCTGGGGCGCCGCCTCAGCTCCCCCTACAGGCGTGCGGGCTGCCACCGATGATTGGCTGCCAGGTGTCGGCACCTGCCATCGGATTGGCCGCGAGGCCGAGTTGGGCGCATGCGCGCGCGATGAGCCCGCCCCCCACCCCCTCCCCCCATAAAAGCGGCCGCTGTAGGCCTGGTCAGGCTGAATCTGAATGTCAAGGATCTTGGGTCAAGATTGCTCAGCTCACCAAATGCGAAGAAAGAAAAAACAGATGGCACAGTCGCCAGGGCTCAGGGCTGAGAACGGCCTCCGAGTCTACCAGGGGAGTCCAGTGATGGTGTCCGGCACTCACAGCCCTCAGGGGTGACCTCCCTTAAGCCAGTTCTTTGCTTAAGGAACTTGTCCTTACAGTGCATCTTGGGGCCCCTCCTCTTGGAATTCCGTTTCAATCAAGGCAGGGCAGCCTGCCCCTGTTTTTGCACTGTCTATTGTGAGCTGAGAATGAGCTTTACTTTTTCTTCTTCTTCTTCTTTTTAATTTTAGAGCTTTACACTTTTAATGGCTGAGGAAAACCGAAAAGACTTTTCTTTTCTGACGTGAAAATTGTGTGTAATTCAGTTTTCGGAGTCCTTAAAGGTGGAAGAGGGACTTGCCAGCTTCTTTGGTTATCCTCTATGCCTGAAAACTTAATTAATTGCCAATGGTCATATTCGCAAAGCCTAACATATTTCTTTTTTGGCCCTTTACAGAGTGTTTTTTAAATGCTCTGTTCTGCTGGAAGTCTCCTGGTAGTCATATGGGAGAATAAAGTTTTGGTTTTGTTACAATATTTCTTTTCTTTTTTTTTTCATACCTTTTCTTTATTTTCCTCAACTCCTGTTATTCCCCCCCCCCCAGTGTTTTTTTTTTTAAATGTTAATATCTTTAATTCTTACATGCGTTCCCAAACATGAACCTCCCCCCTCCCACCTCCCTCCCCTCAACATCTCTCTGGGTCATCCCCATGCACCAGCCCCAAGCATGCTGCACCCTACGTCAGACATGGACTGGTGATTCAATTCTTACATGATAGTATACATGTTAGAATTCCCATTCTCCCAAATCATCCCACCCTCTCCCTCTCCCTCTGAGTCCAAAAGTCCGTTATACACATCTGTGTCTTTTTTCCTGTCTTGCATACAGGGTCGTCATTGCCATCTTCCTAAATTCCATATATATGTGTTAGTATACTGTATTGGTGTTTTTCTTTCTGGCTTACTTCACTCTGTATAATTGGCTCCAGTTTCATCCATCTCATCAGAACTGATTCAAATGAATTCTTTTTAACGGCTAGTAATACTCCATTGTGTATATGTACCACAGCTTTCTTATCCATTCATCTGCTGATGGACATCTAGGTTGTTTCCATGTCCTGGCTATTATAAACAGAGCTGCGATGAACATTGGGGTACATGTGTCTATTTCAATTCTGGTTTCCTCAGTGTGGATGCCCAGCAGTGGGATTGCTGGGTCATAAGGTAGTTCTACTGGCAATTTCTTAAGGAATCTCCACACTGTTCTCCATAGTGGCTGTACTAGTTTGCATTCCCACCAACAGTGTAGGAGGGTTCCCTTTTCTCCACTTCTCCATTATATTCATTTTTCATTCTTTACTAATTTCATTCCTTCATATCACTATAAGTTTCCTTTAATGGAAGCAATGAAATAACATCAAAGAAAATACCTCTGTTGGTAGTTTTAACAGGTAACATGTTAGAAGGTATATGCTCAACTACAAATATGTTGTATATATACAGTAAATACCACTTTAAGTAGCTTCAGAACTTGTATCTGGTTTCAAGTCACTAGGAAGGTTTGTTGAACATCCAATATTCTAACCTCCAGCTGTTCTCAACTTCAAAAAGATACAACTTTTTCAATAATTTGTTATCTCAAGTTTAAACTCCGTTTTAGCCACATATATGAACATGCTTTCTAGGTCACATGATTGAATCTGACCCATTGCCAAAAAGTGAAAATTTTGGAATACCTTTCTCAAAAGAGAGATGTTGTTTTCTTCTTCCAGAAAGACTGGTAGTGCAGCCGATCTTTGAACAGTTTGTCGGTTTTTGTTAACTCCTTAAAGATTAAGCTGTCGAATTAACCTCTTCATGCTCTTGGTTTCAAATTTTCTGAAAGGCTCCTTTCTTTCCAAGACTTCTTTCCTGAAGAGTTCTTCATTGATCACTCTACATGTGCCTGTCTCATCCCACCAAATAGACTCAAACTGATCACTTTCCACTATATTCCAAAGTTTTTGTGGAAATGTGAGTGAAAGAAAATCATTCACATCATCTGTTTCAGAGACAGAATATGTGTAGTGTGGCCTTTTGATCACCAGATCCTCAGCCAAAGCCTGAAAAGCATATTCTTCAATCATAGATCTCAAAACTGAGTCCCCAGTTGTATAATCATACCAGTAAGATCGAATGGAGGTTTCTGAACCAGTGGACTCACCTTTAGGAGGTCCATCTTGAATTTCTGAAGAAATATGTGCCATCTCAGGGAAATCTTTCTTCAGATAATGTTCTCATTTGTCTGCTTTTACACAATGCAACTTCAAATGATGTTTGGCTGGCCTACAGAGAGAAACTCTCTGGACAATCACAGTGATCTCCCCAGTCAAACAGCTGTGAGATCACAAAATCACTGGTCTCCTAGCAATCGAAGGTTAGTTGTGACATGACAAAGTCACTGGTCTCCTAGCAACTGAAGGGTATTGTTCAACCAAGTGTTTACTTCAGCATCAACTTAAAATACAGACTGCTGGCAGAAATAGTAACCAAAACCATGAAGCATGCAAAAATCTCGTTAGTCAATTTGGCCTTTTTTTGGGGGGGGGTCGGGGGAGGGGTTCCTGTGTTTGGGATGGTCTTTCTCTTTCTGGCAGTTTGTGGTTCCTCTTTATTTTGGAGGTTCCTCCCTGTGGCTGGGGTTGGACGAGGGGCTTGTCAGGTTTCCTGGTTAGGGAAGCTTGTGTCAGTGTTCCGGTGGGTGGAGCTGCATCTCGTCTCTCCGGAGGGCAATGAAGTGTCCAGTAGTGAGGTTTGAGATGTCTATGGGTTTGCTGTTTGGGCAACCTGTGTATTGAAGCTCCAGGTTCTGTTCCTGTGTTGCTGGAGAATTGGCATGGTATGTCTTCCTGTGGAACTTGTTGGCTCTTGGTCGTGCTTGGTTTCAATGTAGGTGTGGAGCTTTTTTAGAAGATTTCCTTTTTTTTTTTTAATAATTTATTATTTTAATTGTAGGGTAATTACTTTACATTATTGTAATGATTTTGCCGTACATTAACATATGTCCGCCACAGGTGTACACACGTTCCCTTTCCTGAACCCCTTCCCTTCTGCCAACCCGTACCATCCCTCTGGGTCGTCCCAGTGCACCAGCCCCAAGCATCCAGTATCATGCATTGAACTTGGGCTGGAGACCCATTTCATATATGATATTATACATGTTTCAATGCCATTGTCCCAAAACATCCCACCCTCTCACTCTCCCACAGAGTGCAAAAGACTGTTCTATACATCTGTGTCTCTTTTGCTATCTCGCATACAGGGTTATCGAAAACTCACATCAATAAATCTACTTTATTTCTGAAATAAAAGTGATTTATCATCCTTCTATGCACACATTCTTAATATTCAGTACTGTTACCCTAGCATACATAGTCTACTTGCCTCTGTGCAAACAAATTTATGAATTGACTGTGGGTTTCAGTGGCGGGGGAGGGGAAGTGCTTATTGTAGGACGAAGCAAGGTGTCTTAGCAGCTGGTGCTTCAAAGACACAAATCCCCAAATACTTTCAGGGGGACTATTTTAATGGCTGAGTGAGGGTGGAACATGGGGTCTGTGATCAATATTGGGACATTCTACTAATGGCCTATTAGTGAGGATATTGGGAGTCCACATCATTGACCGTCTAGTTCCAACTATGCACTTACATTTCAGCCTGGTTTGGGCTTTAGCATCTCTAAAATTGTTCACAGGATATTGCTCCGAATGTCAGCGATGGTCCTTGCTGCTGCTGCTGCTAATTCGCTTCAGTCGTGTCCGACTCTGTGCGATCCCAAAGATGGCAGCCCACCAGGCTCCCCCATCCCTGGGATTCTCCAGGCAGAACACTGGAGTGGGTTGCCATTTCCTTCTCCACGCTGGCC
Source organism: Ovis aries (assembly GCF_016772045.2). Classification (NCBI taxonomy): domain Eukaryota; kingdom Metazoa; phylum Chordata; class Mammalia; order Artiodactyla; family Bovidae; genus Ovis; species Ovis aries. The sequence goes on along the minus strand of NC_082741.1, from coordinate 20,969,007 downwards.
CTTGAGGAGGGACTAAAGACCCTTGAGTTTGATTAATGGCTAAATCATTATTATTGTCTATCACTTGATTGTTTTCCTTAGTTTCTGTCTTTTCTAGCTTCTCTGATTAAAATTCCTTTTGAACATGAGGAGGTCTACAATCTCCTACCTCTCTCTCTCGATTTCCATGCTTTTCAATCTTAAGAAGGGACTGCTTAGTACAATAAAGGAAAACAAGTCTTGGACTTAGAGCTCGATCATAAATATGACAGAAAATCTCAGTGCAGGTTCCGTTTCTTTTTCAGGTTTCCCAGCTCTTGGAGTGATTGAGTCAGCAACAACTTTGGCTCTTTCCTGTTGAGATGGAGCATGGAGGTGGAAATAATTCTAAAATCTAGGCTTGCTATCAACAGTTTATGATATGAAAACATATCTCTATTTTATATATAATATATATATATATATATATATGTCTATGTTAGTATTTTGTCATTAAACTGGACAAACATTTGAAAATTGGTCTATATTTATGAAAAGGAGAGAGGTGAGTGATATAAAAGAGTCCTCATATGTTACATGCAGCCAAGGAAACATATTTTGAAGTATTTCAACTTACATAATATTCAACAATCGAGTAGAATTTGAATCATTCTACATTTGGGTTTTATTGTTTTCCCATTTCTATTACACCTAACATGAATTAAAAGCTAATGTTTATTACAATTCTCTTTCCGAAAGCTATGACTTGCACGTAATCTAGATGCACATCAGCAGATGAAAATATAAGGAAGTTGTGCTATATATTCAAATATAATATTACTTAGCTACAGAAAAACACATATTTGTGTCACTTTTGGTAAGGCAGTTCAACCTGCAGCCTATTATTCAGAGCAAAAAAAAAAGTTAGAAAGAGAAAGGCAAATATTGTTTATTAATGCGTACAAATGGGATTTAGGAAGACAGTAACAATGATTCTGCATGAAGGCCAGTAAAAAAGATCCACATATAAAGAACAGACTCTGAGACTCAATGGGAGAGTTCAAGGATGGGATGATTTGAGAAATTAGCATTGAAACAGGTACATTACCATACATAAAAGAGATGACCAGTGCAAGTTCAATGCATGAAAGATGCATCCAACCCTTGTGCTGTGGACGAACCCAGAAGCGTGGGGTAATAAATGAGGTTTGAGTTGTGTTCAGGATAGGGGGACGCATGTATCCATGCGGCTGATTCATGTTGATGTATATGTCAAAAACTATCACAGTAATACACAATAATTCTATTCCAATTAAATCATTTTTTAAAAGAAATATGAAGAAATACAAAAAGAATGCATTCAGAAATAACAGGGACATGCTCCAGAATACAACCTCAACAGTTGTTTCATATCTCTTCCAGAAAGCGGGCTTAGGAGGGGCAGAACATGTGTGCTGGTATAAAAGCTGAAAGTCGAAGAAGGTATGCCTGAGATTGCAACTATGCAGTTGCAGCATGACCTCAGTATCACAGTCTAAATAGTGAAAGACGCATGCGGCACAATGCAAGCTTAGTAGATCGGCATGACTACTGTGGAGCTTAGGCTGAGTAGGAGTTCAATGCATGCACTTGAGCATCCTTTCAGGAGTGACGGTACGTATGTTTCAGAGTGAAGATAAAGAGATGCAGCGAAAGTGCTCTAAAATGGTGGACAAATACTTGTAAGAAGGAAGGTTCAGAGTGGAAGCTCAGTATTTGCTATAGACTTAGACTTAAGTTGAAGACAGTAGGGAAGACCACTCGATGATTCAGGTTTGACCTAAATCAGATCCCTTATGATGGTACAGTGGACATGAGAAAATATTTAAGGGATTAGGCATAATATAGTGTTTGAAGAAGTACATTTGGAGGTTCATGACATTGTAGAGGAGGCAGTGATGAAGACCATCCCCAAGAACATGAATGCAAAAAGGCAAAATGGTTGTCTGAGGAGGCCTTACAAATAACTGAGAAAGGAATAGAAACAAAAGGCAAAGGAGAAAAGGGAAGATATACCCATATGAATAGAGTGCACCAAAGAATAGCAAAGAGCGATAAGAAAGCCTTCCTCGGTGATGAGTGCAAAAAATAGAGGAAAGCAACAGAATGGGAAAGAGTAGAGATCTCTTCAAGAAAATTAGAGATACCAAGGGAACATTTCATGCAAAGGTGGATACAGTAAAGGACAGAGATTGTATGGACTGAACAGAAGCAGAAGATATTAAGAAGAGGTAGCAAAAATCGATACCGCAAAGATTGAAGAACTAGGCAGAAAAGATCTCCATGATCCAGATAATCATCATGATCTAATCACTCACCTAGAGCCAAACATCCTGGAATGTGAGGTCAAGCGTGCCGCAAGAGGCATCAATAGAAACAAAGCTAGCGGAGATAGAGAATTCCACTTGAGTGATTTCAAATCCTAATAGATAGTGAGTGCTATGAAAGTGCTGAACTCAATATGCAAGCAAATCTGGAAAACTCAGCAGTGGCTACAAGACTGGAAAAAATCAGTTGTTCCAGTATATGCATTTTAGAGCTTCTTCTCTGTAGTGGTGAAATGTGTTCCACACAGAGTTAGACAGGACTGAAGCAATCCTGTGCAAATAGTTGCACGATTTGTTTTTTTAACCAGTAGCAGCTTTTTTCCAATGAGAGTTAACTGTGAAAGTGGAGCAGCTGCTTGGCTTTGAGGGACACAGGTGGTGTCAAACGGGCAGGGTGCAGGGACACAGACTGACTACACCACAGGAGTTAGGGCCCTATCAGAGCCTTTTTTTTTTCTTTTTTGAGCCCTTGTATCCGGTGATAAGAAGGCGTCTTTGGCCAGTCTTCTCCCTAGTTCCACCTATTCGGCCACTCAGAAGGCTTCCTTGCCTGGGATCCTTCTCTGTCGTTCAATGGGTCAGCACATAGAGCGAATTTCCTGGCTGGGGTCCTCCTGTGTAAATCAGTGCATCCGACACTTAAAGGAGCATCCTGAGTGGGATTCTACTCTAGTATGGTGCATCAGGCACTTAATGGATGACCCTGCGTGGTGTCCTGCTCTGCATTTCAGTGTGTTCAGCATTTGAAAGGTCAGCCTCATTATTGTAGTAACTACTGATGCTAGCATGTGGGAGAGAGAGGCTATGGTGATTGCTCCACCCCCGACATGTGACTCGGTGTTATGGCCTTGCTTTCATGGCTGCCTAGCTTTCCTCCACAGGCATACCCTACGACAGTGTCCTCCTTCAAACCCCCTCTCTCCATTTCTCCCCAGGAAACAGCAGCCCTCCCCATGAATTGCCGCAAAGTCCCTAAACTGCAGCTGCCAGCCACGGGGCCTTTCAGGGGACGGATGTCCTTGTACGGGGTATGTACGGCTGCAGCAAGGACCCTCTGCTTCTCATTGCACCCAGCTTTCCACAGATCAGCTGTTTCACTCTCAGCTTTAAATGTCTATTCTACACTTCAGACGATTGACCCAATGTAGGATTGGACCACAGCTTCAGTTCCTTCCCCCACTCAGGGCAGATCCAGTCCTACTAACACTCCTGATTTTTCCCCCAGTTCTTTCCCCCGACTGAGTTTTGCGTGGTTCTATATATTCTTTGCCACTTGTCAGGTACTCCTGTCTACTTTCCGGTAACATTCTAAATACTCTCCTGTGTCTGAAGGTGTATGCCTGCTGTATCCATGGAGAGATGTACTCCACATCCACTTATAGCTCCACCATCTTGTTCTCTCATCTCACGAGAGTTTTAGAGCACAGAATCCACCGTGGTAGTAGGTGTGGCTATAAAATGTGAGTTCAGATATACTCTTGAGGGCAAGCTCAGTGATTTTAGCACAGCTGATCTAAAGCGTGGATTTAGTGTTGGCCAGACATATGCTTCAAATGTTAAGAAAATTATGTATGGTGTGCCAATTCTAGAGCACAAGGTCAGTGTTTGCGTACCATTTCCTGTAGAATGCAAGTTCACTTGTGGAAAGAGGTATGCTCCGCAATGCAACTGAGCAGTTTTAGACATCTTGTGGTAGAGTACATGCTCAATAGTGGCAGGAACTGTGCTCTAGTGTGCATTCAGCAGTGGCTGGACGCATGTTGCCAGTGCCAATGGGATGGCTTCAGACAGCCTGCTCTAAAGTGCAAGCACACTAGTGGCAGAACGTGTGCTGTGGATTGCGAGCTAAGCTGTTTCAGTACTTCCAGGCTAGAGCAGAGACGCAGTAGTGAGGCATGGAGGCTCCAAAGTGTCACACCCGCTCTAGAGCACAGATTTAGTAGTGGGGGGGAGAATCGGCAAAAGCACCATCTCAGGAGATGAAGCACGTGTTCTCGAAAGCCAAGATTCAGGATGTGAAGCATGCCTGCTCTAGATCATGGGTCTGTATTAAGAGGGGTATGCCTAAAGTGTGTTTCACTGTTGAGAGGCATGCTGAAGAGCTAAGTTCAGCAGATGTAGCATGCCTGCTCTACATGTGCTTCAGAGTGTTGTCTCAGGAGTTGGTGCCCTTGCTCAAGAGTGCAGACTGCAGAGGGACATGTTCTCTTGAAAGCTGGGTTTTTATTTTGGGTTGCATATCCAGAGATCCAATTCAGAAAATGTGATATACCTGCTCTGCCACACAAGCTCAGTAGCGGGAAGACAAGCCCTCAACAGTGCAAGCGCAAGGGTTGTGGCATATGTGTATGGTGACGCACGATCAATTGACGCAGGACATATGAAGTATACACCAGGTCTGTAGTGGTGGCACGTCATCCACAGATATACAGGTACACTACTCACAGCTTGCACAGTCTAGAGTGCTGGGTGACTAGCAGCAAAATGGCTGGTATAAAATGTCACGGGGGTAATTGTTGCACACACCTTCTCGAGCAATACCTCAAGGAAGTTAAGATAACACTTCAGAATTCAAGGTCACTAGTGGTCACACAGTTGATCTAGAATGACGGTTCACTCGTGGAGACGATATGTGTTTTAGAAAGCAGCCTCCTGGAGTAGGTGCTCCAGAGTGCAGGAAGAAGCGTGGGGAACATATGCAACAGAGGGCAAGCCAAGTCATTGGCAATTTTCAGCTGCAGGTTAAACACTCAGGCCATCGAGCAAGATTAGTAGTAGTGGAACTCATGCTCTGTAATGCAGTCTCAGCAGTGATAAAGGAGTGTACCAGGGTGCAATATCAGTAGCTGAAGCATGAATATTTGGGGGCCTGGGCTTACAAGTGGCAAGACACAGGCTTCCGAGTCTGAAATTAGTAATGGCCACACATATGCTCTAGACCACATGCTCACTAGCTGTGCCATGCCTGCTTAGTGTAAGGACTCAGAAGTGACAAGTGTGCTGCAGTGCTAGGATTTATACTGCTGGGATGCATGATTCAGTGTGCAGTAGTGTAGTTCAGGCATTCTTACTCTACAGCACAGTCTCCGTAGTGTCAGAACATTGGCTCTTGAAGGCACACGCAGTCACGATGGAAGATATGCTTCTGAGTAAACCTCAGAAGCGCAAAACCCATGATGAAATGTGCTCACTCTGTATTCATGAGATCTGTACCCCCAGCTGCACGTTCAGTTACTTTGGCATGTGTGCAACTAGAGCATGTTCTCAGCAGAGCCCGGATGCCTGCACTTGAGCTCATGCTCAGGAGAGGCGTACCATGTCCTCCAGTGTTTAAAATCACTCTGTCTACAGGAGTTCTGGCTCAGTTGTGTCCAGAAGGAAACTTCAGAGTGCAAGTTCAGTAACTATTTAGGCACACCTGAACTACAGTGCAGGTTGAGTAGTGGCCTGACTTACCTATAAAGCAACAAGCTAATGATTGTGATGTTCATGCTTCAGAGTGAAAGTTCAGCCGGTGATGAACTCTTGTTCTGGAAGGCAATTTCAGTAGTGCAGGGATGCCGAATCCAGAGCGTAATACACCAAAAGTGTATGTGAGTTTACAACAGGCATGTTTTAGGGACAGGCTCAGTAGTGGTAGGCCATATCCTAAAGAACCCGGGTTTAGGAGTGATGGGATGTATGCTCTACTGTGCAGTCTCAGTGACAGCAATGCACTTGTTCTAAAGCTTGTTAATAGTCTCAATAGTGGCAGAAAGGGTGATCCAGATTGGAAACTAATAGCTCCTGCGAGCGTTCTCTAGATAGCGGCCTCAGTATCAACAAGCGCGTATTCCAGAGGGCAAGCTCAGTGTTTGTAGCATGTATGGTTTGACATAAGAGAAGGAAATGGCAACTCACCCCAATATTCTTGCCTGGAGAATCCCGTGGACAGAGGGGCGTCGTGGACTACTGTCCATAGGTTCGCACGGAGTCGGATAAGACTAAAGCGACATAGCATGCATGCATGCATTGGAGAAGGAAGTGGCAACGCACTCCAGTATTCTTGCCCCAAGGATCCCAGGGACAGGGGAGCCTGGTGGGCTGGTAATCTATGTGGTCACACAGAGTCGGACACGACTGAAGTGACTTAGCAGCAGCAGCAGCAGTGGTTTCAAATCAGGGGTCAGTAACTGTGAAAAGTTTCTTGCATTTTCAGTCGTTGCCGCATGCCAGGTCCGGAGTGCAGACGCACGTGGTTGTGATACTTATGCTCTAGAGTTGTAATGTATGTGCCAGAGTGCAAGCTAAGTAGTGCACCTGTCCTAATTCAATTCTTAGTAAAAGCAGAATGCAAACTCGTGATTTCAACCTCAGTAGTTGCTGCATGCATCATCAGAAGTAGTGGTGCATACACTCATTTGATCTCTGGTTCCTCTGACTTGTCCAAAACCAGCTTGAACATCTGGAAGTTTATGGTTCGTGTATTGCTGAAGCTTGGCTTGGATATTTTTGTGCATTACTCTACTAGCGTGTGAGATGAGTGCAATTGTGCAGTAGTTTGAGCATTCTTTGGCATTGCCTTTGTTTGGGATTGGAATGAAAACTGACCTTTCCCAGTCCTGAGCCGCTGCTTAGTTTTTTAAATTTGCTGACATATTGAGTGAAGCACTTCCGCAGCATAATCGTTTAGGATTTCAAATAGCTCAACTGGAATTCTATCACTTCCACTCACTTTGTTCATAGTGATGCTTCTTAAGGCCCACTTGACTTCACATTCCAAGTATCTGGATGTAGGTGAGTGATCACATCGTCATGATTATTTGGGTTGTGAAGATCTTTGATGTACAGTTCTTCTGTGTGTTCTTTGCCACCTCGTCTTAATACCTATTGCTTCTGTTAGGTCCGTACCATTTATGTCCCTAATAGTGCCCATCTTTGCATGAAATGCCCCCTTGGTATCTCCGGTTTTCTTGAAGAAATCTTTAGTCTTCCCCATTGCATTGCTTTGCTTTATTGCTTTGCTTTATTTCTTGGCACTGATCACCGAGGAAGGCTTTCTTCTCTCTCCTTGGAACTCTGTGTTCAGATGGCTATATCTTTCCTCCTCTCCTTTGGCTTCATTTCTCTTCATTTCACAGCTAATTGTAAGGCCTCCTCCGGCAGCCATTTTGCCTTTTTGCGTGTCTTTTTTCTTGGGAATGGTCTTGATCCCTGTCTCCTGTACAATGTCATGAACCTCCGTCCATAGTTCATCAGGCATTCTATCAGATCTAGTCCCTTACATCTATTTCTCACTTACACTGTGTAATCATAAGGGATTTGAGATAGGTCATTCCTGAATGGTTTAGTGGTTTGTTCCTGCTTTCTTCATTTTAAGTCTGAATTTGGCAATACAGATTTCATGATCTGAGCTGCAGTCAGCCTCTGGTCTTGTTTTATGCTGTCTAGGAAGAGTAAGCGTCTTTTCATTTCATGGCTGCAGTCCCTATCTTCAGTGATTTTGGAGCCTCCCCCCCCCCCAAAAAAAAAAAACAAAACAGTCTGCCACCATTTCCACTGTTTTCCCATCTATTTGTCATGAACTGATGGGACAGGATGCCATCTCAGGTTTCCTTATTTAGAGCTTTAAGCCTACTTCTTCACTTTCCTCTTTCACTTTCATCAAGAGACTCTTCAGTTCCTCTTTAGTTTCTGCCATAAGGGGGGTGTCATCTACATATCTGAAGTTTTTGACATTTCTCCTGGCAGTCTTGATTCCCGTTTGCATTTCTTCCAACCACACATTTCTCTGCATAGAAGTTAAATAAGCAGAGTGACAATATATACCCTTGAGGTGCTGGTTTTCCTATTTGGAACCAGTCTGTTATTCAATGTCCAGTTCTAACTGTTGCTTCCTGAACTGTATACAGGCTTCTCAAGAGGCAGATCTGGTGGTGTGGTACTACCGTCTCTTTCAGAATTTTCCACAGTTTATTTTGATCCGTACACTCAAAGGCTTTGGCATACTCAATATAGCAGAACTAGATGTTTTTCTGGAACTTGCTTGCTTTTTTGTGAAGATCCAGCAGATGTTGGGAATTTGGTCTTTGGTTCCTCTGTATTTTCTAAAACAAGATTGAATATCTGGAAGTTCATGGTTCACATATTGCTGAAGCCTGGCTTGGAGAATTTTGAGCATTTCTTTGTTAGCATGTGAGATGAGTAAAATTGCATGGTAGTTTGAGCATTCGTTGGCATTGCCTTTTTCGAGACTGGAATGACAACTGACCATTTCCAACTGAGCCACAGCTGAGATTTTCAAATTTCTTGTCTTATTGAGTACATCACTTTCACAGCATCGTCTTCGAGGATTTGAAGTAGCTCATCTGGAATCGAAGCTGTAATAGAGCCTTCTAAGTCCCTAATGGACACTGCATGGACTCTCAGAACAAGTGAGATCAACAGCCATCCTCTTTAACAACAACAACAGAAAGTTCTCTCAACAAGAAAACTTACACAAGCCACTGGTCCCACCACATTCACTTGGAGGAGACCACCCAATTAATAGCAATGATGGCCCTCCGGTGTGCAGAAAATAGACCTCGAAGACAGTCATCGAAACAACATGAAAAGGCAGAGACATATCCAGCAGATGAAGGAATACAATGAAAATCAACAAACCAGTGAAAGAGGAGGAGGTAGGAAGTCTACAGGAAAAACAGTTCAGCACAAAAATAGTCAATGTCTTGGAAACAAATGGATCGACAGATAAATAGACTTCAGGCATGGATTGAGAAGATGAAAGGGGTGTTTTAAATGGACCTGGAAGAAATCATGAGTAGTCAATCAATAATGAGCGATGACATAACTGAGACAGAAATCACTCTGGACAACAGGAACAGTACTGTAACTGAGGCAGAAGAAAGACTAAGTGAGCTGGAAGATCGGATATGGGAAATAAATGAAGCAGAGCAGGAAAAAAAAAAGAAAGAGAGAAATGAAGACAATCACAGAGACCTATGGGACAATGTTAAATGCCCCCATATTTAAATCATAGGTTTCTCAGAGAAAGAAGACAAAAGGAAAGGGCATGAGAAAATATTTGAGGAGGAAATAGTTAAAAACATCCCTGAAATGGAAAAAAAAAAAAAAAAAAAACAGTCACCTAAGATGAAAAATCCCAGTGTGTCCCACAGGGGTAAAATCAAGACACAACATGTCAAAACACACATTAATCAAAATGAAAACAAACAAATAAATATACAGAATGAACAAATATCCAAGGTAACAAAGGAATCACAACAAATAACATAGAAGGGAATCCCCATAAGGATAACAGCTGATCTTACTTTAGAAATTCTTCAGCTTAGAAGGGAATGGCAGGATGTACCTAAAGTGCTGAGAGGCAAAAGCCTAAAGCCAAAATTACTCTATCCAACAAGGATAGTATTCTCATTCAAAGGACAAAACAAGAGCTTTACAGACAAACAAAAGCAGTTAGTGTTCAGAACCACCAAACCAGCACTTCAGCAAATGCTGAAGGATCTTTTCTAGATAGGAAACAGAAAAGCTTATAAAAACAAAGCCACAAAATATACAGTAAATGGTAAGAAGATCATACTTATCAACAACTACCTTAAACAGAAATGGGCTAAATGCTCCAATGAAAAGGCAAAGACTGGGTGAATGCATACAAGAATATACTGTCTGCAAGAAAACCACCTCATACCTAGGGACACATGCAGCCTGAAAGTGATGGCCAGGAAAAAGCTATCTTGTGAAAACGGAGAGCAAAAGTGGGAGGAGCGATATTCATATCAGATAAATGGACTTTACCTAAAGACCACTATAGGAGACAAAGAAAGTTGCATTACAGAACATTCAAGGCATCAATCCAAGAAGAAGCTACATGCACCCAATGTAGGAGCACCTCAATACAAGAGGCAAATGCCAACAACTAGTAGAAATAGACAGAAATAGACAGAGCAGAAATAGACAGAGCAGAAATAGACACTAACCAATAGTATTGGGTGATTTTAATACTTCACTCATAACATGAACAGATCATCCAGACAGAAAATGAAATAAGGGAAACTCAGGTTTTAGAAGATACATTAGACCAGTTTGAGCTAATTGATATCTAGAGGTCATCCCACCGCCAAAGAACAGATTTCACCTGTTTCTCCTTTTTTTCTCCTTTTTCTCACGTGCAAATGGAACATTATCTTAGGACAGATCACACCCAAGGTTAGATCACATCTAACCTTAATAAACTTCAAGATATTATACTATTTGCAAGCATAATTTCTGATCACAATGCTGTTCGATCAGATATCAACCACAGGAAAACGACAACAACAACAACAACTAGAGGAAACACAAAAAATTTGGAGGCTAAAACCCCCAAAATTCACATTTGAATTCAACAAAATCCAAAACTTTTATGAAAAAACAAACAAACAAGCAAACCTCTGCCAAAGTAGTCATAGGTGGAACATAACTCAACATAATGAAAGCCAAATATGAGAAAACCATTGTAAACATTATTGTCAATAATGAAAAGCTGAAAACATTTCCTTAAAAGTCAGCACGAAGACAATGTGCCCACACTCATCAGTACTCGTTCTGGGAATTCTAGCCACAGTTTTCAAAGAAGAAAAAGATATGAACAGAATCCTCATTTGAAAAGAAGAGGTATAACTGTCTATTTGCACATGCTATTACCCTTTACAAAGAAAACCCAAGAGATGCCACCAGAAAATTCCTGGAGTTTATCAATGAATACAGTAAAGGTGCAGGGTATAAAACTAATACACAGAAACCCTTATAGTCCTACACATTCACAATGAAAAATCAGAAAGAGAAATGAAGGAACAATCCTGTTCCCCATTGCAATGAAAGGAATAAAACAACTAGAAATAAGTTTGCATAAAGAGACAAAGGACGTCCCCGATGGCTCAATTGGTAAAGAAGCTGCCTGCAATGCAGGAGACTCCTGTTTGGTTCCTGGGTCACGAAGACCCCCTGAAGAAGGGATAGGCTAGCCACTATGGTGTTCTTGGGCTTCCCTTGTGGCCCCAGCTGGTGACAAATCCTCCTGCAATGTGTGAGACCTGCATTTGAGGACTGGGTTGGGAAGATCCTCTGGAGAAGGGAAAGCTACCCATTCCAGTATTCTGGCGTGGAGAATTTCAAATTCCATACACTGTATAGCCCATGGGATTGCTAAGAGTCAGACGTGACTGAGCAACTTTCACTTTCCCAGAAGGATGAAAGAAAGCACTGAGGAAAGAAATCAAAACATATATAGATGGAGACAGATATCATGTTCTTGGATTGGACTAACTGATAGAGTTAAAATCAACATACCAGCCAAAACAATCAATAGATTCAAAACAATACCTCTCAAACTACCGACAGTATTTTTCATAAACTAGAACAAATTATTTTACGATTTGCATGGAAACACATAAGACCTCGAAGAGCCAAAGCAGTTTTGAGAAAGAAGAATGGAACGAGAGGAGTCAAATTTTCTAGCTTCAGACTACACTAGGAAGATATCAAGAGAGTATGAAACTTGCACAAATATAGAAATATAGACCAATGGAAAACAAATATGAAGTCCAATGATAGATTCCTGCCCCCATTATCTTTGACGATGCAGGCAAAAATGCGCAACAGAAAAAGACATTTTCTTCAAAAAAGTGTTATGGGAAAAGTGGACAGCTCTGTGTAGAAGCTAGAACGCTATCTAACATCATGTTCAAAAATAAACTCAAAATGGATTACAGGTGGAAAAGTAAGACCAGAAAATATACCACCCTCAGAGTACAATATAGGTATAACCACCACAAAATAAGTCACAGCAAGGTCCTCTGTGGCCCATTGCCTAAAGGAAACAAAAATGTTTGAAAAAAGGAACCTAATTAAACTCTATAGCTTTTGTACTTTGAAGGAAACTATAATTAAGGTGAATATGTAGCTTCAGAATTGGGAGAAAATAAGAGCAACTCTGAGTGAACTCCAGGAGTTGGCGATGGACAGGGAGGCCTGGGTTGCTGCCATTCACAGCGTCGCAAAGAGACAGACACGACTGAGCGACTGAACTGAACTGAACTGAATAGCAACTGAAAAGCTAACAAAAAAGTTGTCTCCAAAATATGCAAGGTGCTCACGCATCTCAATACTCAGCTACAAATACTACTCAGCAAAACAAACCACCAATCAAAACATAGGTAAAAGCCCTCTGCAAAGAAGATACACAGATTACTAAGAGACACAGAAACGTTGCTCAGCATCACTCATTATAAGAGAAATGCAAATCAAAACCACATTGAGGTATCATTTCACACTGGTCAGATTGGCCATCATTAAAATGTCTACAATATAACTGCTGGAGAGGGTGTGGAGAAAAGGGAACCTTTTTACACTGTGGATGGGAATGCAAACTGGTACAACCATTATGGAGACTCCTTAGAAAGTTGGAAAGAGAAATACCATATGACCCAGCGATCCCGCTCTTAGGCATGAACTTCAAGGAAACGAGAATGGTAAGAAACAGTACTCCAACGTTTATTGAAGCACTGTTTGCAATACCACGGATGTGAAAGTGACCACGAGGTCCATCAGCAGATGAATGGTTAAGGAAGTTTTGCTACATATACATATGAAGTATTACTCAGGTATAAGAAGTCATGCATTTGAGTCAGTTCTAATGAGTGGGAAGAGCACGAAACCTATTACACAGAATGAAGGAACTAAGAAAGAGAGAGACAAAACTGTATATTAATGCACAGATGTGGAATTTAGAAAGATGGGCTCTACGCAGGCAAGGAGAAGAGACAAGGATCTCAAGAACAGACGTTTGACTCAGTGGGAGAAGGTGAAGGCGGGATGCCTTGAGAAAAGCGCACTTAAATGGGTACGGTACCATATGTAAAAAATAGAAGACCAGTGTGAGGTTTTACAACATGGGTGATATGGGATACCCATGTCACAACTTCTGAACTTGCAATCTAATGCACGCATCAGCCACCAAGGAGCCCTCATTCTAGTGCACGTCGTGCACATTCTGAGCTTGCCGCCTCCAGCTCTCCTTTTACCCCTTCTGACATCACGATCCAGGGTAGGCTGTGGTAACTGCTGAATTTGCACTTTAGGGGAGGCATCACAAACTTACTAAGCCCGCATTCTAGTGCAAGCATGCTGCGTCTTGAACCGGAACTCTGGAGCAGGCATCTTGCCACTGATAATACTGTTCATCATCAGCTAGTGTTTCGCTGTCATGACATGTTCCCATTGCTTCTTCATCTCTGGTCATCACTCTGTGTCGCTTACCACCATCCAGTGTTCCTCTCAGTTCTGTAACCTGTTTCGAGTGCTTGTTCAACTCACTCCGGGACAAACATATCTAGTATTCAGTGCTGTGACAGGTTCAGTGTTTCTTCATCCTCCCCTAGTTAAACACAACAGTAGTTTACCACCCTTAGTGTTTCATTTTGTGACGGGCTTCTATCCACTCCAGGTCTAACACACTCAGTAGATTATCATCATCCAATGTCTTAACTGCGGAACATCCCACAAGTCTTCTTAACGCACCCCATGTCAAACGTACCCAGTAGCTTATCACTATCCCATGTTTCAGTGCAGAGAGATGATTCAAGCGTTTCTTCATTTCCTCCAGGTAAAGCATACTCAGCAGTTTGTCACCAGTGTTTCACCTGAGACGTGATTCTTCTTCATTTATGTAGTTGGCTGTGCTGGGTCTCAGTTGTGTCACGTAAGATAGTCCTTGAGACAAGCCAACTCTAACCATGGCATGAAGTCTCGGGAGTGTGAGAACTTCAGTATTTGCAGCTATGCAGGTTTACTTACTCTGTAGCATATGGGATGTTCCTTTCCCAATCGGGGATTGAACCTTCATCCCCTACACTACAAGGTGGATGCTTAACCGCTGGACCACCAGGAGAGGCCCTGTGACATGCTCTAAGTGCCTGCTTTTACGCCTCATATGAAAGAGACACATTGCTTGATGGGAACATATCAGCATCCAGGGTTGCAAAGATTGGACATGCTTCAGGAACTTCTTCATCCACACTGGTCAAATACAAGCAGGTGTTTATCACAATGTAGTGCCATTCCATGTGCTTCTTCATTGATTACTGGCTGAACGTGTCCAGTAGATTATCATCGTCTACTGTTTCAGTGCAGTGATACCTCGAGTTATTCTTCATGCACCCTGGGTCAAACACATCCTGTTGTGTATCTCCCTCCAGTGTTGCACTGCTGTGACATGCTTTCAGTGTTTCTCCATCCACCCCAGGTCAAACATACTAAGTCGCTTATTATCCACACTTCAGAGAGGAGGTTCAGCCACATCTTTCTCCACCCCAGGTAAAATAGCCTCACCAGCTTATCCCTTGCTGCTTTTCACTGCTGTCACAAGTTCAAGTGCATCTTTATCAAACACACCAGCCGTTTATCACCATCCAGCACTTCCAAGCTGTGACACAAACTGCTGTATCATCCAGACTGGAAAAATACATCCGGTACTTTACTAAAGTCAGTGTTTCAGTGCTATGACGTGATTCAAGTGCCTATTCATCCACTCTCTGCAAAAACACACTCTGTAGCTTATCACCATGCAGTGCTCAGTGCCTTGACAGAGGACATGCTCCGAATGCTTCTTTGTCCACCTGGTGTCAAATACTCAATAGTTTTCCAACATCTGTATCTCAGTACTGTGAATCACTGCGTATGCTCCTTTGTCAATCCTGGCCCGTCACTCCTTGGAGTTTACCACCCTTCAGTGCTTCAGTGCTGTAATATGCTTCATGCGCTTCATCTTCTCCTGAAAAACATACTCATTAGTGTATCATCATCCAATATTCAGTACAGTGATATGCTTCAAGTGCTTACTAGTCCACATCAGTTGAACATTCCCAGCATTTTATCATTAGCCAAGGTTTCAGGGCCGTAACTTGTGGCATTTAGTAGGCGCTTGTTTGATCCCCAGAGGTGAAACTCAACACCTGTTTTTTCGCCATTTATTCTATCAGTGCTGTGACATACTACAGTGCTTTCTTAACTGCTCTGGGTTAATACACACATCCGTTCTTTCAGTGCTGATTAATGCACAAGTGCTTCCGCAACTATCCTCTTTCAAATACATACAGTAGTTTTGGAACTCATGAAAATAAAACTCTTTCACAGTTTCCATTGTGTCCTGATTTATTTGCTATCAAGAGGTGGGACTGGATGACAGGATCTGAATTTATTGCATGTAGAGATGTAAGTCAACGTTTTAAATCTCCACTTTCATCTCAGCAAAGAGCTCTAATCCCTAGTCTGCGTTCTGTCATGGGCATGTCTGAGTTTATTTATGTTTCTCCCAGCAATTTCGATTCCACTTTGCGCTTCATCCAGTCTGACATTTTGCGTGATATACTGTGCATGTAAGTTAAATAAGTGGCGTGACAACAAGACAGCCTTGACCTACTCCGTTACCAATTCTGAACAACTCCATTGTTCCTGTCTGATTCTGTTACTTCGTGACCTGCATACAGGTTTCTCAGGAGCCAGGTAAAGTGGTCTAGTATACCCACCTCTTTAAGAATTTTCCGCAATTTCTGTGACCCCCACAGTCAAATGCTTTAGCATAGTGAATGAAGCAGAAGTCGGTCATTTTCTGGAACTCCCTGCTTTTTCTATGATCCAATGAATGTTGGCAATTTGATCTCTGGTTCCTCTGCCTTTCGTAATCCAATTTGTACATTTGAAAGTTCTCAGTTCACATACTGTTGAAACCTAGATGGAGGCATTTGGAGCATTACCCAGCCAGCATATGAAGTGAGAACGACTGGGCAGCAGTTTGAGCATGCCTTCACAATGCCCTTTTTTGGGATCAGAGTAAATCTGACCTTTCCCTGTCCTGTGGTCATTGATGAGTTTTCCAAATGTCCTGGCACATTGAGTGCAGCATTTTAACAGCATTATCTTTTACAATTTGAAATAGCTGAGCTTCAAGTCTATCATCTTGACTAGCATTGTTTGTGGTATTTCTGCCTAAGATCCACTTGCCTTCACACCCCAGGTTGTCTGCTCTACGTGAGTGATCACACCATTATGGTTATGTGGGTGATTAAGCAGAGAAGGTGATGGCACCCCACTCCAATATTCTTGCCTGGAAAATCCCATGGACAGAGGAGCCTGGTAGTGAGCTGTCCATGGGGTCATGAAGAGCCGGACACGAGAGAAGCGACATAGCAGCAGCAGCAGCAGCAGCGGCAGCAGGTGATTAAGACCTTGCTTTGGTACAGCTCTTCTCGTGTACTCTTGCCAGCACTCCATCACATTTTCTCCTTCTGCTAGGTTCATACCCCTTCTGTCCTGGATTGTGCCCATGTCTCATGAAATATTCCCTTGCAGTCTCTCAGTTTCTGGGCAAGATTTCTCGTCTTTCCTATTCTATTGTTCCCTCTATTTCTTACTGGCATTAAATACACACAATATTATATCCCCATCCAGTGTGTAACTTTAGATATGCTTCAAGGGGTTTTTAATCCACTCCAGAAGAAATTAATGTGACAGCTATCACCATCCATTTTTTCTGTATTGTGACATGTTTTGAGCCTCCTCCATCCCCTCCAGGTAAAACACACCCTGTACATTTTCATCATTCGTTGATGCTGCGCTATTACCGGCCTGAAGGGTCCCTTTGTCTCATTTAGTCAAACACTCCCTGTCGTTTACCACTATCCAGTGTTCCAGTACTGTGGCATGCCTCATGTACTCCTTTATCCTCTCCATATAAAATATGGTAGGTAGCTTATCACAATTCCTGTTTCGGTTCTGTGCTGAGTTTAAAGTCCTTCTTTAGGCCATTCTAGATAAAACGCATTCAGAAGTTTATGATGGTCCCATGTTTTCGTCTGTGCCATGCTTTCAGTTTCTCCTCATTCAACATGTATCAAACAAACCCCGTAGTTTATCATCATCCAGTGTTTCAAGGCTGTTTCCTGCTCAACTGCTTCGTCATTCTCTGCAGAAAATACATAACCAATAATTTATCACAATCCAGTGTGTTAATTCTGGCATATGCTTCAAAAGATCCTTTGTCCACTCAAGGTTGAGCACACTCTTAGTTTATCACCATCCATTGATTCAGGGCTAGTACATACTTTCATTGATTTTTCAACTACCACAGCTCATCATACACAATGATTTACCATGATCCAGTTTCAGGGTTGTGACAGGCTCCTTGTGCTTCTTTCTATATACAAGATCAAACACAGACCATCTGAAGTGTGAACATACAGTGTTTCAGTCATGAAACCCACTTCAAGGGGTTCTTCACTTACTCCACAACAAATACACCATATAGGTTATCGACATTCATTGTTTCCATGTTGTAGCACATACTAATGGCTGCTTCACTAACTCCAAGTCAAACACCTTCAGTGGTTTGCCACTATCTTGGGTTTCAGATCTGTGACATGCTTCAAGAGCTCCTGAAACTACTCACGGTCAAAGGCACTCTGTAGATTTGTTGTTGCTGGCTGTTATAGGTTGTTCAGTCATTCAGTCATCTCCAACTCTCCAAATCCCATGGACTGCAGTATGTCACGCCTTCTTGCCCTTGACCATCTCCCGGAGCTTGTTCAAACTCAAATCCACTGGGTCGGTGATGCCATCCAAGTATCTGGTCCTCCATCGTCCCCTTCTTCTGCTCCAATCTTTGGCGGCATCAGAGTCTTTGCCAACGAGTTGACTCTTCACATCAGATAGCCATAATATTGGAGCTTCTGCCTCAGCATCAGCCCCTCCAGTGAATTTTCAGGATTGATGTCCTTTACAGTTGACTGGATTGATTTCCTTGCAGCCCAAGGGACTCACAAGGGTCTTCTCCAAGACTGTGGTTCAAAAGTATCAATTTCTTAATGTTCAGCCTTCTTTATGGCCTAACTTACATTGTCACATGACTGCTTAAAAAAACACAAATATAGCTCTGACTATATGGACGCTTCTTGGCAAACGGATGCCTCTGCTCTTTAACATGCAGTCTAGGTTTGTCACTGCTTTTCTTCCAAGAAACAAGTGTCATTTAATTTCATAGCTGCAGTCATCACCTGCCATGATTTTGCAGTCCAAGGAAACAGAAGTCTCACTGTTACCATTGTTTTCCCATCTATTTGCCATGAAATAATAGGACACGATGCTAGGATCTTAGTGTTTTGAATGTTGCATCTTAAGCCAGCTTTTTCACTCTCCTCTTTCACCTGCATCAAGAGGCTCTTTAGTTATTCTTTGCTTGATGCTATATCGGTGGTGTCATCTGCATATCTGAAGTTATTAATATTTCTGTTTTTCTCTTAATTTCAGCTTGTGTTTCCTCCAGCCCCGCATTTTCCAAGATGTGCTCTGCATATAAGTTAAATCAACAGGGTGACACATGTAGTAGTTTGTTTGTTTGTTTGTTTGTTTGTTTGTTTTCCAATTTCAAACCATCTGTTCTTCTTTACCTGGTTCTCACTGGTTGTTTCTTGACCTGGATACAGGTCTCTCAGGAGGCATGTAGGTAGTCTGGTATTTCCATGTCTTTAAGAATTTTCTGCAGTTTGTTGTGATCCACACAGTGGATTTTTATCATACTCAATAAAGCAGAAATAGTTTTTTTTTTCAATAATATTCTTGCTTTTTCCATGATCCAATGGATGTTGCCAATTTGACCTCTGGTTTCTGTCTTTTCTAAATCCAGTTTGAACATTTGCAGCTTCTAGGTTAATGTGCTGTTAAAGTCTTGGCAGGAGAATTGTGAGCATGTCTTTGTTCGATTCACTTCAGCTGCTCAGTTGTGTATGACTGTTTGTGAGCCCATGGACTACAGCAAATCAGGCCTTCCTGTCCATCACCAACTCCCGCAGTTTACTGAAATTCATGTCCTTTGAGTCGGTGATACCAGCTAACTGTCTCATCCTCTGTCGTCTCCTTCTCCTCCTGCTTTCAATCTTGCCAAACATCAGGGTCTTTTCAAATGAGTCAGCTCTTCACATCAGTTGGCCAAAGTATTGGAGTTTCAGCTTTAACCTCAGTCCTTCTAATGAATATTCGTGATTGATCTCCTTTCGGATGGACTGGTTGGATCTCCTTGCAGTTCAAGGGACTCTCAAGAATCTCCTCCAACAACACAGTTCAAAAGCATCACTTCTTTGGTGCTCAGCTTTCTTTATAGTTCCACTGGTACATCCATACACGCCTACTGGAAAAATCATAATCTTAACTAGGTGGAGCTTTGTTGGCACATTAACATCTCTGCTTTTTAATATGCTGTCTCAGTTCAATTCAGTTCAGCCTGTCCGACTCTTTGCGCCCCCATGAATCGCCACAAGCCAAGCCTCCCTGTCCGTCACCAACTCTCTTAGTTCACTCAGACTCACGTCCATCGAGTCAGTGACGTCATCCAGCTATCTCAGTTGTTCATAAATTGTGTTCAAAGGAGTTAGTGCGTAAAATAATGGCCGTTGTGTGATATTTGGAACATCATGTGGTGTTGCCCTTCCTTGGATTTCAAACGAAAAACTGACCTTTTCCAGTCCTGCAGCCACTGCTGAGTTTCCCAAGTTTTCTGGCATACTGAGTGCAGCACTTCAACAATATCATCTTTTAAAATTTGAAATAGCTCAGCTGGTGTTCCATCACCTCCACTATCTTTGTTGGTAGTGATGCTTTCTAAGAGCCACTGGATTTCCCACTCCAAGATGTCTAGCTGTAGGCGAGTCATCACCCCATCATGGTTATCTAGGTCATCGGGAACTTTTTGGATAGTTCTTCTATGTAATCATGCCAACACTCCTTAATATCTTCCACTTCTTTTAGGTTCACACATTTTCGGCCCTTTATTATACACATATGTGCATGAAATACTCCCTTGATACCACTTATTTTCCTGAAGAGATCTCTAGTCTTTCCCAGGCTCTCATTCCCACTCAGTAGTTTAGCAACATTTATTGTTTCATGGATGTGACATGCTTCCAGTGCTTCTTATTCCACTTGAATTCCTACACTCCCAGTAGTGTATCAGAATCCCTTGTGTCACCCCAGGGACCTGCTTTACCTGCTTCTTCGCAACCCCAGATCAAACACATTCAGTACTTTATCCCCGTAGAGTATTCAGTGCATTAACATGCGACACTTTCCGGTGTTTCCTTGTCACCTGGGACTAATCACCCAGTGGTATAAGTGCCATACTCTATTTTAGTGCCGTTACACAGGTCAAGTGCTTCATTTTCTGAGGCTAAAACACACTCCTCATCCAGTGTCTTAGTGCAGAGACATGCTTGAGGAGCGTCTTCATCCACCCAGTCAAACACTCCCAGGAGTTTTTCACCATCCAGTGTTCAAGTTCTGTGACATGCTTCAAGTGCTCCTTTGTGTACACGGGGTCAAAGACACCCAGTAGTGTGTCGTTATCCAATGTTTCAGTTATGCAACATGCTTCTGGGTTTCTTCATTCCCTCAGGTCATCACACCAAGTGGTTTCTCACTATCCAGTGTTTCAGGGTTACAGCATGCTTCCAGAGCTTCTTTTTCTCCCTGGGTCAAACATTCCAAGTCTCTTGCCCCGTCCACGTTTGAGTTCTGTGAAATGGATCATGTGCTTCCTGTCCACCCTGAATCAAGCACCCTCAACAGTTTGTCACCATCCAGTGTTTCATGTTGGTGACAAGGTTCAGATACTTCCCCATGCACTCTGGGTCATACACACCCTGTTGTTTATCACCTGTTTCAGGTTTTTGACATGCATCAATTGCTTCTTGCCCATCCTGGATCAAACACACCAGGAGTTTAGCATCATCCAATGTTTCCATACTGTAACATATTTCAAGAATTTTGCCACACACCACTGTTCAGAAGTACCCAACAGTTTATCAGCATCCCATGCCTCAGTTCGAGGACTTGCCTCAAGTGCTTCTTCACAACCCCAGACAAAACATACCCAGTGGATTATCACCATCCACTGTTTCAGTCCTGTAGCATGCTTCATGTGCTTCTTCATCCTCTCTAGGTGAAGCACATGCAGTAGCTTATGACCATTGAATGTTTCCATTTTACGGCAGATTCCAGGACGTTTCCATCCTCACCAGGCCAAACACACTCAAACATTAACACCATCCAATGTTTTACTGTGTGTGACATTCCTCAAGTCTTCCTCATTATCGCACGTCAAACACATCCATAACATTCACCACCTCCAGTTCCAATGCCAAGATCCACTTCAATGGTGTGTTCATTCTCCCCATTTAAAGGCATTCACTAGGCTATCACCATGCAGTGTTGAAGTTCAGTGACATGCCTGCAGTGCTTCTCCGTCCATCCAATGTCAAGCCCAGCTGGTAGTTACTGACCATTTAACGTTTCATTGCATGGCATGCTTCAGTCAAATGTGCCCAAGATTATTTAAAAGAAAAAGGAAAAGAAAGAAAAAAAAATCACTCTTTAAGGGGTGATCAGTTCAGTTGAGTCACTCATTCATGTCCAGCTCTTTGTTATCCCATGAACCGCAGCAAGCCAGACCTCCCTGTCCATCATCAACTCCCATGGGTAACCCAAACCCATGTCCATTGAGTCGGTGATACCATCCATCCATCTCACCTTCTGACGTCCCCTTCTCCTCCTGCCCTCAATCATTTCCAGCAACAAGATGCTTTCAAATGAGCCAGCTCTTCACATCACGGGGCCAAATTATTGGAGTTTCAGCTTCAACATCAGTCCTGTCAATGAACACTAAGGACTGATTTCTTTTAGGATGGACTGGTTGGATCTCCTAGCAGTCCAAGGGACTCTCAAGAGTCTTCTTAAACACCCAGTTCAAAAGCATCAATACCTCAGTGCTCAGCCTTCTTTATATTCCAAAACTTACATCCACACATGACTACTGGGAAAACCGTAGCGTTGACTAGATGGACCTTTCTTGACAAAGTAAAGCCTCTGTTTTTCAATATGAATATAATAATCAATAATAATCAATCATCAGCAATAATCAATAATGATAATTAATCATCTAGGTTGGTCATAAGTTTCCTTCTAAGGACGAAGCGTCTTTTAATTTCATGGCTGCAGTCACCATCTGCAGCGATTTTGGAGCCCAGAAGTATAAAGTCATCTTCTGTTTCCACTGTTTCCCACCTATTTGCCATGATGTGGTGGCATCCGATGCCATGATCTTTGTTTTTTGAATGTTGAGCATTAAGCCAACTTATTCACTCTCTCGTGTCACTTTTATCAAGAGGCTCTTTAGTTCTTCACTTTCTGCCATAAGGCTGGTGTCATCGGCATATTTCAGATGATTGATATTTCTCTGTCAATCTTGTTTCCACCTTGAGATTCCTCCAGCCCAGTGTTTCTCATTATGTAGTCTGTGTAGAAGTTAAATAAGCAAGGTGGCAATTATACAGCCTCGGGTTACTCCTTTTCCTTTTTGGAGCCAGTCTGTTGTTCTATTTCCAGTTCTAATTGTTGCTTCCTGACCTGCATACAAGTTTATCAAGAGGCAAGTCAGGTTGTCTGGTATTCCCTGAAATCTCTTTCAGAATTTCCCAAAGTTTCTTGTGATCCACATAGTCAAAGTCTCAATAAAACCGAAGTAGATCTTTTGGAACTCTCTTGGTTTTTCAATGATGCAGCAGATGTTGGCAATTTGATCTTGGTTGCTCTGCCTTTTGGAAAACCAACTCGAATAGCTGGAAGTTCCTGGTTGCTGTATTGCTGAAGCATGGCTTGGATAATTTTGCCCATTAATTTAGTAGCATATGAGATGAGTGCAACTGTGTAGTAGTTGGAGAATTCTTTGGCATTGCCTTTCTTTGGGATTGGAGTGAAAACTGCCCCTTTCCAGTCCTGTGGCCAGTGCTGAATTTTCCACATTTGGTGCCATGTTAAGTGCAACCCTTTCATAGCATGGTCCTTTGGGATTTGAACTAGCTCAACTGGAATTCTATCCCCTCCACTAGCTTTCTTTGTAGTGATGCTTCCTAAGACCCACTTGAGTGTACATTCCTGGATGTCTGCTTCTAGGTGAATGATCACATCATCGTGATTATCTGCGTCATGACTATCTTTTATGTACAGTTCTTCTGTGTATTTTTGCTACCTCTTCTTAATATCTTCTGCTTCTGTTGGGCCCATACGACTTCTGTCCTTTATTCAGCCCATCTTTGCAAGAAATGTTTGCTTGGTATCTCTAAGTTTTTGACGAGATCCCTAGTCTTTCGCATTCTATTGTTTCCTCTATTTCTTTAGTGCAGTGGGTGTGGCACAATTCAAAGGCTCTCTTCCCACTCAGGTCAGTCATCGTCAACAAGTGGTACCAACCAGTGTCCAGTGCTGTGACATATGACCAAGTTCAATTCTTCCTTAACGAAGTGACTAAATAAAACATCCCGGAGTTTATCAATACACAGTGTTCCATGGCTGCCCCTGGATTCGAGTACTTCCTCACCCACTCCAGGTTAACATAGTCCTTTATCACCATCCATTGCTGCAGTACACTGACAGTCTTCAAATGCTTCTACATTAATCCTGGTGTAAAACTTCTAGTAGTTATAAACGGCCAGTGTTTTACTTTGCAGCACGACCCAATGGCTTCTTCATGCGCACCCATACACCAACGCCGTAGTTTGTCGCCATCTAGTGTATACATGAAGTGACATGCTTAAAGAGTTTCCTCATCCACCCCAGATCTAGACAGTCAGTCTGTCGTCTCCATACAAGCGTTTCAGTGCTGTGACATGATTTGAAATGTTGTCTGTGCACACTGAGGCATACACAGCCAGCAGTTCACCATGCTCCAGTGTTTCAGGACTTTGATAAGATTAAATATGTTCTTGGTCCCACTAACGTCAATACACTCACCGTTTATAACCATCTTGTTTCACTGCTGTGACATAATGTCAACTGCTTCTTCATCCATTCCTGTGTGAAACGAACTCAGTAGCTTTTTCCCCATCTAGTGCTAGTGTTCAGTACTATGAAATGATTCTGAAGCCTCTGTGTCCATTCCGGCTCAAACATAGTCCATATTCTCAACCAGTGCTTCAGTGATGTCACATGCTTCAAGTGCTTTCTTCATTCACTCCATATCAAGTACATGCAGTCGTTCATAAGCATGCAATGTTTCAGTTGTGCGACATGCTTCAAATGGTTCTCTAATCCACTTGAGCTGAAACATACCCAGTAGCTTATGACCATTGGTGTTTCAGTGCTGCGACATGTTTCAAGTCCTTCTTCTTCTACGCCATGCTGAACGCATGCAATAGTTTATCACCATCAGTTGTTTCAGTTCTGTTACATTCTTCAAGTCTTGTTTCGTATACTCTGGTTCAAATACACCTAGAAGTTGTTCACCATCAACTGTTGAGTTCTGTGATCTGTCTCAATTGTTTCTGTACATACCAGTTCATAAACACGCATACATTTTTCTCCATATTGTGTTTTAGGGCTGTCATACGGTTAAATGAGTCCCGTTCTTACCCCAGGTCAAATACACCCAGTATTCATCAACATCCAGTCTTTCAGCTACGTGATACAGTTCAAGTGCTTCAGCATCCATTCTTGGAAGACACAGCCGATAATTTGTCAAATTCCAGTGCTTCAGTGCTGTGAATTTTTTAAGTGTTTCTGCATCCAAATAGCTCAGGCAAGACTAAGAGATTGTAACTATCACTGGTTCAGTTTTATGACATGGCTTAAGCGCATCTCCATCTACATTAGCTGGAACGCACTCAATAATTACCACCATGCTGTAACTCATAGGTAAAACATTCTTGGAACGTTTCTTTGTCTACTGTGGGTCAAGCACACCGAGGAGTTTTTCTCCAGTCAGTGTTTCAGTGCTGTGACAACTTCCACTGCTTCTTTGTGTACTACAGGTCAGCACACCAAGTGTCTTGTAACTACTAGCTTGCACTCTAGAGAACACACCTCTCTTCTACTGAGACTGAGATGTAGAGCATGCATCTCACCACTATTAAGACCCCATTCTAAGCACACATGCCACTTCTGCAGTGGCTAAACTCTCGAGGAAATGTGACAACACTATTGACCCTGAATTCTAGAACACACATCTTACCATTGCTGAATCAGTGTTCTACAGAAGGCTTAGCACAACTACTGAGCTTGCACTCTGAAAGTATCATCCTACCTCTACTGAGTCAACATTATATGCCATACATGTTCCAACTTCTGAGTTTGCACTATGGAATACACATTATGCCACTACTGAGCAAGCTCTAGTGTACACATGACAACGTACTGATCCCCACATCAAAGGGTAATGCTGAAAATTTGTCAAAGTACTGCACTCTTGTGCTCATTTCACATACTAAGCAAGATAAGGCTCAAAATCCTTTGTGCTAGGCTTCAAAGTATTTGAACCAAGAACTTCCAAATATATGCGATGGATTTAGAAAAGGCAGAGGAATGAGGGCTTATACTGCCCACGTTCATTGCCTCCTAGAGAAAGTAGGAAGTCAAGAGATACCTGGAATAACAAGCAAGTTGGACCTTGGAGTACATATGAAGTATGGCAAAGGCTAACAGAATTCCCTAAGAGAACTCACCATTCATAGAAAATACCCTCTTCCAACAACACAAGAGGTGACTCTTGAGATGGTCAATGCTGAAATCAGATTGATTCTGTTCTTTGTAGCCGAAGATGGAGAAGCTCTATGCAGTCAGAAAAAAAAAAAAAAAACACCCAAGACTGAGCAGTGACATGGCTCAGATCAGGAATGCCTTAAAGAAAACTTCAGACTTAAGTTGAAGAAAGTATGGAAAACCGCTAGACCATTTGGGTTGGCCAAAATCAGTCTCTTATGATTACGCAGTGGATGTGACAAATAGATTTGAGGGATTAGATCTTATAGACAGACTGCTTGGAGACTATGGACCAAGGGTCATGACATTCTGCATGAGACAATGAACAAAACCTACCCAAGAAAAAGAAATGCAAAAAGGCAAAAGGTTTGTCTGAGGAGGCCTTACAAATAACTTAGAAAAGAAGAGAAGCTAAAGGCATAGGAGAAAAAGAAAGATAATCCATTTGAATGCAGTTTTCTTAAGAATAGCATGGAGAGATAAGAAAAGCCTTCCTCAGGGATCAATGCAAAGAAGCAGAGAAACACAATAGGATGGCAAAGAACAGAGATTACCTCAGGAATGATACAGATACCAAGGGAACATTTCATGCAAAGATGGGCACAATAAAGGAGACAAAATATATGGACCTAACAGAAGCAGATATATTAAGAAGTGGTGGCAAGAATACACAGAAGAACTGAACTTAAAAAAAAAAAGAAAAGGAAGAAGAAGAAGAAGATCTTAATGACCCACATAACCGTGAAGGTGTCTTTACTCACCCAGAACCAGACATCCTGCAATGTGAAGTCAAGCAGCCCTTAGTACATAACTATGAACAAAGTTACTAGAGGTAATGTGTTTCCAGTTGTGGAATTTCAAGTCCTACCAGATTATGACATTACAATCCTGCACGCAATATGCCAGCGAATTTGAAAAGCTCGTCACTGGCCGCCGAACTTGGAAAGGTTAGTTTAAACTCCAATCCTCAAGAAAAGCTAGGCCAAAGATTGTTTAAACTAACACACAATTGCACACATCTCACATGTAAGCAAAGTCATGTTCAAAGTTCTTCAAGCTAGGCTTCAGCAGTACATGAACCGAGAACTTCCAGATGTTAAAGCTGGATTTAGAAAAGTCAGAGAAACCAGAGATCAAATTGTCAGCATCCATTGGATCAGAGAAAAAGCAAAGGAGTTCAAGAAAAACATCGACTTCTGATTTGGACTATGCCAAAGGTTTTGACTGTGTGGATGACAACAAGCTATGGGAAATTCCTGGAAAGATGCAAATACCAGACCTCTTTAGCTGCCTGCTGAGAAATCTGTAGGCATGTCAAGAAGCAACACTTGGACATAGAACAATGCACTAGCTTCAAATTGGGAAAGGAGCACATCAAGGCTGTATATTGTCATGTGGCTTATTTAACTTATATTCAGCACGTCATGTGAAATGCCAGGCTGGATGAAGCCCAACTAGAATCAAGATTGCTTGGAGAACTATCAATAACCACAGATTTGCAGTTGACACCACATATATGACAGAAAGTGGAGAATAAATAAAGAGCGTATTGATGGAAAGAAAGAAGAGAGTGAAGAACCTTGCTTAAAACTCAATGTTGAAACCATGAAGATCATGGCATCTGGCCCCGTGACTTCGCATCAAATAGGGAAATCACGGGGAAAAATGGAAACAGTGATAGACTTTATTTTCTCGGGCTCCAAAATCACTGCAGATGGTGAGGGCAGCTGCGGAATTAAAAGGTGCTAGATCCTATGAAGAAAAGCTGTAACCACCTAAAGAGCATATGCAAAAGCAGAGGCATTACTTTGCAATTAATGGTCTATCA
The DNA here is from genome assembly GCF_016772045.2 of Ovis aries. Lineage (NCBI taxonomy): Eukaryota > Metazoa > Chordata > Mammalia > Artiodactyla > Bovidae > Ovis > Ovis aries. Next base: position 20,941,242 of record NC_082741.1, on the reverse strand, counting down.
GGTCATACCTATGGAGTTTCCATTACTCATGTATGGATGGGAGAGTTGGACTATACAGGAAGTTGCACATGGAATCATTGATGATTTTGAACTGTGGTGTTGGAGAAGACTCTTGCGAGTCCCTTGGACTGCAAGGAGATCAAAGCAGTCAATCCTGATGGAAATCAGCCCTGAATATTCATTGGAAGTACTTTTGCTGAAGCTGAAACTCTGGTACTTTCGCCACCCGATGCAAAGAGCTAACTATAGGAAAAGACCCTGATGCTGGGAAAGCTTGAGTGCAGAAGGAGAAGGGCCTAGCAGACGATGAGATGGTTGGATGGTACAACTAATTTGAGGCACATGACTTTGAGCAATCTCTGGGAGTTAGTGATGGACAGTGAGGCGTGGTGTGCTGCATAATAAGGAACGTAACATGCCTTATTATGTTGCAGAGAGTTACTATGCCTGAGCAACAGAACAACAGCAGAATCAACCATTTCAGTAAGAAGTGAAGACACAACTTACAGGAAGATGCTCAGAGAAAAATAGAGAAACAATATCAATCCACTTCTCATGCAGCCATTTTTCCTCTTATTGAAACAAGGTTTTTCCATATTGAAATATGGCTTTCCTGAAGTATGTGAATTCTAACTTGTTTTTTCACCTCAGAGAGGTGTGTTGATGAAGTCACGATGCACAGAGAACATGGCCGTTCTCACAGATTCCCTTAATAAAATCATGATGTACTTAAGGAGCTGGGGCTATTTTTTCCATGGGAATAAATATTTTGATGAGGAACTCTTTAATTCTTTAGAAAATGTTAATTACCATAATCAAATTTGTTTGGAATATTTGTAGTCTTTCCTTTGGTATCAGAAGATACTGCAGCCCTGACAATAAGGCAGGGTTTTCCAACCAAAAGCCTGAAACAGAGCAGCTCACCACACTCTAAAAGCACATTAGAAAAGTGGTAATTTGCTATTCAAATCAGTGAGCATTATACCCAAGTGAAAGAATGGCTAAAAGAGCTTGAAGAACATCACTAGAGCCTGCTAAAGGAAATCAATATGGGATTAATGGTATGAAAGGTTAGAGTAGATGAAACTTGAATTATATTAATGGAAAATATAGTAAAAGTTTCCTAGCATGTGGGCAGAATGAGAAGTCTCCTCAGAAACTGACACAAACAAAACAAATCTACACAGTCTTTCAGAAAATCCAAATGGCTTCAGAATGAAATATAAAGGTGCAGGAGAGATAGCTAAGAGCTTAAGTGGATATATGGATACTCGAATTATTTGACCAACATGATGTTTCATAGGCTTTTCGGCATTCACACCACAAATGTGAACTCTGATGGCTGGGATACCCTTACCTCTCATCCTGCAGAACTATTGCCTAGAATATTTTTATTCTGTGATAGATTTCTTCTAATCAGTATCATTCTATCACGTTTTGAAAAATTAGTATTTTTGCACTTTCAACATGCAAATTATATTTGCTTGTTGCTAAATATATGTAACTAACTTCTCTGCTAAACTCACTGGTTTTTTTTTGTTTGTTTGTTTGTTTTTTGCCCCTTAAGGTCTTATTTATGTATTTATTTTTCAATTTTATTTATTTTTTTCTTTTTTTTTTTTAGTTTTTTATTTTTTTAAATTTTAAAATCTTTAATTCTTACATGCATTCCCAAACATGAACCCCCCTCCCACCTCCCTCCCCATAACATCTTTCTGCGTCATCCCCATGCACCAGCCCCAAGCATGCTGCATCCTGCGTCAGACATAGCCTGGCGATTCAATTCACATGATAGTATACATGTTAGAATGTCATTCTCCCAAATCATCCCACCCTCTCCCTCTCCCTCTGAGTCCAAAAGTCCGTTATACACATCTGGGTCTCTTTCCCTGTCTTGCATACAGGGTCGTCATTGCCATCTTCCTAAATTCCATATATATGTGTTAGTATACTGTATTGGTGTTTTTCTTTCTGGCTTACTTCACTCTGTATAATCGGCTCCAGTTTCATCCATCTCATCAGAACTGATTCAAATGAATTCTTTTTAACCGCTGAGTAATACTCCATTGTGTATATGTACCACAGCTTTCTTATCCATTCATCTGCTGATGGACATCTAGGTTGTTTCCATGTCCTGGCTATTATAAACAGTGCTGCGATGAACATTGGGGTACATGTGTCTATTTCAATTCTGGTTTCCTCGGTGTGTATGCCCAGAAGTGGGATTGCTGGGTCATAAGGTAGTTCTATTTGCAATTTCTTAAGGAATCTCCACACTGTTCTCCATAGTGCCTGTACTAGTTTGCATTCCCACCAACAGTGTAGGAGGGTTCCCTTTTCTCCACACCCTCTCCAGCATTTATTGCTTGCAGATTTTTGGATCGCAGCCATTCTGACTGGTGTGAAGTGGTACCTCATTGTGGTTTTGATTTGCATTTCTCTAATAATGAGTGATGTTGAGCATCTTTTCATGTGTTTGTTAGCCATCCGTATGTCTTCTTTGGAGAAATGTCTATTTAGTTCTTTGGCCCATTTTTTGATTGGGTCGTTTATTTTTCTGGAGTTGAGCTGCAGAAGTTGCTTGTATATTTTTGAGATTAGTTGTTTGTCAGTTGCTTCATTTGCTATTATTTTCTCCCATTCAGATGGCTGTCTTTTCACCTTGCTTATATTTTCCTTTGTTGTGCAGAAGCTTTTAATTTTAATTAGATCCCATTTGTTTATTTTTGCTTTTATTTCCAGCATTCTGGGAGGTGGATCATAGAGGATCCTGCTGTGATTTATGTCTGAGAGTGTTTTGCCTATATTCTCCTCTAGGAGTTTTATAGTTTCTGATCTTACATTTAGATCTTTAATCCATTTTGAGTTTATTTTTGTGTGCGGTGTTAGAAAGTGATCTAGTTTCATTCTTTTACAAGTGGTTGACCAGTTTTCCCAGCACCACTTGTTAAAGAGATTGTCTTTACTCCATTGTATATTCTTGCCTCCTTTGTCAAAGATAAGGTGTCCATATGTGTGTGGATTTATCTCTGGGCTTTCTATTTTGTTCCATTGATCTATATGTCTGTCTTTGTGCCAGTACCATACTGTCTTGATGACTGTGGCTTTGTAGTAGAGCCTGAAGTCAGGCAAGTTGATTCCTCCAGTTCCATTTTTCTTTCTCAAGATTGCTTTGGCTATTCGAGGTTTTTTGTATTTCCATACAAAGCTTGAAATTATTTGTTCTAGTTCTGTGAAAAATGTGGCTGGTAGCTTGATAGGGATTGCATTGAATTTGTAAATTGCTTTGGGTAGTATACTCATTTTCACTATATTGATTCTTCCAATCCATGAACATGGTATATTTCTCCATCTATTAGTGTCCTCTTTGATTTCTTTCATCAGTGTTTTATAGTTTTCTATATATAGGTCTTTAGTTTCTTTAGGTAGATATATTCCTAAGTATTTTATTCTTTTCGTTGCAATGGTGAATGGAATTGTTTCCTTAATTTCTTTTTCTACTTTCTCATTATTCGTGTATAGGAATGCAAGGGATTTCTGTGTGTTGATTTTATATCCTGCAACTTTACTATATTCATTGATGAGCTCTAGTAATTTTCTGGTGGAGTCTTTAGGGTTTTCCATGTAGAGGATCATGTCATCTGCAAACAGTGAGAGTTTTATTTCTTCTTTTCCAATTTGGATTCCTTTTATTTCTTTTTCTGCTCTGATTGCTGTGGCCAAAACTTCCAGAACTATGTTGAATAGTAGCGGTGAAAGTGGACACCCTTGTCTTGTTCCTGACTTTAGGGGAAATGCTTTCAATTTTTCACCATTGAGGATAATGTTTGCTGTGGGTTTGTCATAGATAGCTTTTATTATGTTGAGATATGTTCCTTCTATTCCTGCTTTCTGGAGAGTTTTTATCATAAATGGATGTTGAATTTTGTCAAAGGCCTTCTCTGCATCTATTGAGATAATCATATGGTTTTTATTTTTCAATTTGTTAATGTGGTGAATTACATTGATTGATTTGCGGATATTGAAGAATCCTTGCATCACTGGGATAAAGCCCACTTGGTCATGGTGTATGATCTTTTTAATGTGTTGTTGGATTCTGATTGCTAGAATTTTGTTGAGGATTTTTGCATCTATGTTCATCAGAGATATTGGCCTGTAGTTTTCTTTTTTTGTGACATCTTTGTCAGGTTTTGGTATTAGGGTGATGGTGGCCTCATAGAATGAGTTTGGAAGTTTACCTTCCTCTGCAATTTTCTGGAAGAGTTTGAGGAGGATAGGTGTTAGCTCTTCTCGAAATTTTTGGTAGAATTCAGCTGTGAAGCCGTCTGGACCTGGGCTTTTGTTTGCTGGAAGATTTCTGATTACAGTATCAATTTCCGTGCTTGTGATGGGTCTGTTAAGATTTTCGATTTCTTCCTGGTTCAGTTTTGGAAAATTGTACTTTTCTAAGAATTTGTCCATTTCTTCCACGTTGTCCATTTTATTGGCATACAACTGCTGATAGTAGTCTCTTATGATCCTTTGAATTTCTGTGTTGTCTGTTGTGATCTCTCCATTTTCATTTCTAATTTTATTGATTTGATTTTTCTCTCTTTGCTTCTTGATGAGTCTGGCTAATGGTTTGTCAATTTTATTTATCCTTTCAAAGAACCAGCTTTTGGCTTTGTTGATTTTTGCTATGGTCTCTTTTGTTTCTTTTGCATTTATTTCTGCCCTAATTTTTAAGATTTCTTTCCTTCTACTAACTCTGGGGTTCTCCAACTCTTCCTTTTCTAGTTGCTTTAGTTGTAGAGTTAGGTTATTTATTTGACTTTTTTCTTGTTTCTTGAGGTATGCCTGTATTGCTATGAACTTTCCTCTTAGCACTGCTTTTATAGTGTCCCACAGGTTTTGGGTTGTTGTGTTTTCATTTTCATTAGTTTCTATGCATATTTTGATTTCTTTTTTGATTTCTTCTGTGATTTGTTGGTTATTCAGAAGTGTGTTGTTCAACCTCCATATGTTAGAATTTTTAATAGTTTTTCTCCTGTAATTGAGATCTAATCTTAATGCATTATGGTCAGAAAAGATGCTTGTATTTTATTTATTTTTTTTCTTTAATTTTTATTTTTACTTTATTTTTCTTTACAACACTGTATTGGTTTTCCCATACATTAACATGAATATTTGTTATTGTTAAAACTGCATTTATTTTGGCAGGGCCAGGTAGTCATGGATGTTCAAGGGCTTTCTGTAGCTGAGGCAAGTGGTATGGTGCACTTCACTATGCTGCATAACCTTCCCATTGTGATGTTTCTTTTGCTGGAGAACACTGGCTCTAGTTTCGGCACATGAGCTCCTGAGTTGTGGCCCATGAGCTTAGTTACACTTCAGCATGTGGGATCTTCCCAGACAAGAATCACTGGGAGGCTGACTATTAATCGATGGATCACTAGGATAGTTCAACACAGACTATATAGGCTGGAAGGTTGATACCGTACATATGAAAGCCAAGAAGTACTTAAGTAGATACTGTTTTTCTTTGGGGTATTCTCCTGGTGGCTCATTGGTAAAGAGTCCACTTCCCAATGTAGATGACCCAGGGTTGAGAAACCCCTGAGTTGGGAAGATAGATCTTCTGGAAGAGAGAATGAAAACCAGACTCAGTATTCTTGCCTGGGAAATCCCACGGGCAGAGGAGCCTGGTGATCTATGGTCCATGGAGATGAAGAGACGGAAATGACTTAGCAGCTAATCATGACCACCACCACTGTGTTGTTTTGGCAGATAAAGTAGGTAGTTTGTTTAAATGTCCTTGGCCTGCAATGTCTGAAAATTAGTCAGTGCTTTTGATTATTAAAAGTATGCATGAGTAAAAGGCATTTTTATTTTATTGTGTGTAAAAATCCCTTTCAATGTTGACTGTAAATTGTTATAACGTATTGCCAGAGAATTTAGCCAGTCATTATATACATTAATTTGGTTCTCTTTTGAAGCCATGTCTCACAACAGCAAGTGATTTCGATTATGTTCTTGCTTTGGTATCCGTCTTGAATTGGGTTTTATTTATTTATTTATTTGAAAGCAGCATTTCAGTAGGTTTCAATAATTTATTTAATCATTTCATAGTTTCTACGAGAACAACTAGCTTCTAAAAAGGGAAATGACACTCCATTTCTCTTCTGATCTTATAGGGAAAAGAGAGTAATAAAGTTCATTGCTTTATGGTGGTTTCTTTTTTTTTTTTTTTTTCAGGGTTAACATGCTCTTTGTAAGGAACACTTCCAAATTTCAAGGTTTTCAAGGATTTCTTAAAAATATATTTTGGTTTCTGGTCTGCTCATTCTCATAGTCGTGTCTGGTTCTTTGTGAGTGTCTGGAATATAGCCCGTCAAGCTCCTCTGTCCATGGGGGTTCTTCAGGCAAGAATACTGGAGTGGGTTGTTAGGCCAGTCTTCCAGTGGCTCTCTCATAGCAGATGGATTGTTTGCTATCTAAACCACCAGGGAAACCTAAAGAACCCTGGAGGGAGTGGCCTGTTGCTTCTCCAGAGCATCCTCCCAAACCAGAAATCAAACTGGGGTCTCCTGCATTGCATCAGATTCTTAGGCAGCTTACCTCCCAGGGAAGCCCTGGTTTCTGCTAAAAAGTGCCAATTGTCATTCCTTAGTATGTGGACTCACTGATCACATGTCATGATTAAATAGGAGACAACTTTCAGTACGAAGTTTGAAGAAAATTATGCCATAATGATAAAAATACCCAATAAATTATATATACTAAAATTAGGAGAAAAATAAAAATAAACTCAAGGACCATAGCCTGGGAAATGGTCTTCCGTACAGTTTAAAGAGGAGTGTTCTGAAGCTGTAGGGGCAGAGCCAGGACACAGAGAAAATTCTTTAAAGTTGAAAGTACATGAATGAAACATATCTCGTGGGAAAAGGATCCTGTTAACCACAAAATACAGGTCTGACAAGAGTGATGTTAGTGTTTTCCTAGGCGAGAATCTGGAATCATTACAGTTCTTAATTATCTTCACTAACTAGGAACACATAACTCCAAAGCACAGAAATGCACAATCTCATTTTCATATCCTGACTTCCCCAGAGGGTACACTGATGAAAGACAACTGCAACAGATTTTTACTTTCCCATTCCAGTGAATACCCAGTGACTCTCCTCCATGGTTAAAGCAGATGTACAATATGTGTTTCCCAGGTCAAAAATAGGCTGTCTAACATAAAGTTCAAGCAAAACTATATCTAGCCAGAATGTTCACTAATACTTAGTAGGTGAAAAGGCCTTCCCTCAGTATGAAAATCAATTCTGAACATTTTATTTCTGAAGAGAAACTCTTTTCTGTTTCTTTGTTTACAGTCACTTTATTTATTTATATTGTACTTTACAATAGTGCATTGGTTTTGTCAGACACCAACATGAACCCTCCACGGGTGTAGACGTGTTCCCAATCCTAAACCCCCTCCCTCCGCCCTCCCCTTACCATCCCTCTGGGTCAACCCCGTGCAACAGTCCCAAGCATCCTCTCCTACACTGAAGCTAGACTGGCGATTCTTTTCTTATATGACATTATACATGTTTCAATGCCATTCTCGCAAATCATCCCACCCTCTCCCTTTCCCACAGAGTCCAAACGACTGTTCTATTCATCTGTGTCTCTTTTGCTGTCTCGCATACAGGGTTATCGTTACCATCTTTCTAAATTCCCTATGTTTACAGTCACTTTAAACTGTATTCCATCACTCCAACTGTGGATACACAGACTGGGGCCTCTACCTCTGCCACCAACAGTCCCTAGCTTCAGTTCCGTTCAGTTCAGTTCCGTTCAGTCACTCAGTTGTGTCTGACTCTTTGTGACCCCATGAAATGCAGCAGGCCAGGCCTCCCTGTCCGTCACCAACTCCCGAAGTTCACTCAGACTCACGTCCATCGAGTCAGCGATGCCATCCAGCCATCTCATCCTCTGTCGTCTCCTTCTCCTCCTGCCCCCCATCCCTCCCAGCATCAGAGTTCTTTTCCAATGAGTCAACTCTTCACATGAGGTGGCCAAACTACTGGAGTTTCCGCTTTAGCATCATTCCTTCCAAAGAAGTCCCAGGGCTGATCTCCTTCAGAATGGACTGGTTGAATCTCCTCGCAGTCCAAGGCACTCTCAAGAGTCTTCTCCAGCACCATAGTTCAAAAGCATCAATTCTTCGGTGCTCAGCTTTCTACACAGTCCAACTCGCATCCATACATGACCGCAGGAAACACCATAGCCTTGACTAGACGGACCTTAGTCGGTAAAGTAATGTTTCTGCTTTTGAACGTGCTATCTAGGTTAGTCATAACTTTTCTTTCAAGGAGTAAGTGTCTTTTAATTTCATGGCTGCAGTCACCATCTGCAGGGATTTTGGAGCCCCAAAAGTAAACTCTGACACTGTTTCCACTGTTTCCCCATCTATTTCCCATGAAGTGATGGGACCAGAAGCCATGATCTTCATTTTCTGAAAGGTGAGCTTTAAGCCAACTTTTTCACTCTCCTCTTTCACTTGCATCAAGAGGCTTTTTAGTTCCTCTTCACTTTCTGCCATAAGGGTGGTGTCATCTGCGTATCGGAGGTTCTTGAAATTTCTCCCGGTTATCTTGATTCCAGCTTGTGTTTCGTCCAGTCTAGCATTTCTCATGATGTACTATGCATAGACGTTAAATAAGCAGGGTGACATTATACAGCCTGATGTACTCCTTTTCCTATTTGGAACCAGTCTGTTTTTCCATGTCCAGTTCTAAATGTTGCTTTCTCAACTGCACATAGATTTCTCAAGAGGCAGGTCAGGCATGGTCACCAATAACAATGAAAACGCAAGTTGTTTCAGAGTTCTCTCATCATGCATTAAAACAGCTGAATATGTATGTTTAATGATGAAATTTGTACCAGTATTATTTACCATATTTTTATAGATGTTTTAAACATATGACAATACTCGAATAAAGTGAAAGTGGAGTCGTTCGGTCGTGCCCGACCGACCCTTTGCGACCCCATGGACTGTAGCCTTACAGGCTCCTCCATCTATAGGATTCTCAGGCAGGAATACTGGAATGGGTTTCCATTTCCTTCTTCAGGGGATCTTCCTAACCCAGGATTAGAACCCAGGGCTCCATTTCAAGCAGACATTTTACCCTCTGAGCCACCACGGAAGCCCAATACTCTACTGATGTTGTAATGCATTCTAAAGCACATGAGAAAGATGAAATCAAAAAAGATTAGAAAAATGTTGAAACATCACTAAATGTTTTTACAATGCTTCTGTTCCAGTTTTGCTAGCATTTATCGGAGGCTATAATAATATAACTACATTTTTATTTTTTGTATTTATGATGTTTTTGTCATCATCTTTTATGTATTTGGAGTTATGAATGATGTCAATGTTAAAATGAACATCTTAAAGACATCAGTTAAATCTAGGCTTAAAAACAAGCAAAAAAAAAAAGCACCAGTTTTATTTGAAAAAGTACCAGTTGCAAATCTGAAAGTATAAAATGGTTATATACAAAGAAAGAATCTAGTAATGAAATGTGTATTGGGTAGATGTCTATTTCGTGATGACTTTGTAGTTTATAGGTCGTTTGTAATGCTGACAACATATTTCGTAGAAGTGCTGTCATCTCTCTAACGTTTTGTTTAGTTTTACCGAAGATTCCTTGTGGCTAAATTAATACTGTGGAGATACAACTGACACTTACTTTCTTTGGTAAGAATGTAAAATGAACCAGTTGCATAGTATGTTATTTGAGACCTGAAGGTTGTCAGCACTGAGCTGGGGTTGAAGGCAAGGAATCTAACCAACGGGAATACTTAAATACCAAGCCCCACAGAGGTAAGCCTGTCCTTAGAAGGAAAAGAGAATAGCTTTCTGGAGCTGTGACTAAGCACGTTTAAGGTAATTACTGATCATTATGATCCCGTTGCCATTTCCTTTATTGTTTTGGGTTTGGGTTTAAACACCCTTTTTGTGTTTCCTGTGTGCAGAATATCATTTAGCATTTGTTGGAGAGCTGGTTTAGCGGTGCTGAGTTCTCTCAGCTTTTGCTTGTCTGTAAAGCTTCTGATTTCTCCTTCGTGTTTGAATGAGATCCTTGCTGGGTACAGTAATCTGGGTTGTAGGTTATTCTCTTTCTTCACTTTAAGTATATCTTGCCATTCCTTCCTGGCCTGAAGAGTTTCTTTGGAAAGATCAGCTGTTACCGTTATGGGAATCCCCTCATGTGTTATTTCCTGTTTTTCCCATGCTGCTTTTAATATTTGTTCTCGTGTTTGCTCTTTGTTAATTTGATTAAGATGTGTCTTGGGGTGTTTTGCCTGGGGTTTATCCTGTTTGGGAGTCTCTGGTTTTCTTGGGACTGGGTGATTATTTCCATGCCCACTGTAGGGAGGTTTTCAACTATTGTCGCCTGGAGGATTTTCTCATGGTCTTTCTTTTGGTCTTCTTCTTCTGGGACTCCTATAATTCAAATGTTGGAGCGCTTCATATTGTCCTGGAGGTCTCTGAGATTGTCCTCATTTCTTTTAACTCATTTTTCTTGTTTCCTCTCTGATTCATTTATTTCTACCATTCTATTTCACTAATCCTATCTTCTGCCTCTGTTATTCTACTATTTGTTGCCTCCAGAGTGTTTCTGATCTCATTTATTGAGTCATTCATTATCTATTGACTCGTTGTTATTCTTCTAGGTCCTTGTTAAACCATTCTTGCATCTTCTCAATCCTTGTCTCCAGGCTGTTTATCTGTGATTCCATTTTGATTTCAAGATTTTGGATCACTTTCAGTATCAATATCTGGAATCGTTTCTCAGGTAGATTCCCTATCTCTTCCTCTTTTGTTTGATTTGGTGGGCATTTCTCCTGTTCTTTACCTGCTGAGTATCCCTCTGTCTCTTCATCTTGGTTCTATTGCTGCGTTTGGGGTGGCCTTTCTATATTCTGGGAATTTGTGGCGTTCTCTTCATTATGGAGTTTCTCCACTGTGGGTGGGGTTGTATCAGTGGCTTGTCAAGATTTTTTGGTTCAGGAGGCTTGTGTTGGAGTTCTGGTGGGTGAGGCTGGATTTCTTCTCTCTGGAGTGCAAGCAATGGAGTGACCAGTAATGTGTTATGAGACGCCAATGGTTTTGGAGTAACTTTGAGCTGCCTGTATATTGAAGCTCAGGGCTGTGTTCCTGTGTCGCTGGAGAATTTGCATGGTGTGTCTGACTCTGGAACTTGTTGGCCCTTGGGTGGTGCTTGGTTTCAGTGTAGGTATGGAGGCATTTGATGAGCTGCTATCAATTAATGTTCCTGGAGTCAGGACTTGTCTGATGTTCTCAGGGTTTGGAATTAAGCCTCCTGCTTCTGGTTTTCAGTTTTATTTTTACAGTAGCCTCAAGACTTCTCCACCTATACAGCACCAATGATAAGATATCTAGTTTAAAGATGAAAGGTTTACCCACAGTGAGGGGCAACCGGAGAGGTTCACTGAGTTACATGGAGGAGAGAAGAGGGAGGGGTAGTTAGAGGTGACTGGAATGAGATGAGGTGGGATCAAAAGAGGAGAGAGAGAGAAAAAAAAAAAAGAGGAGAGAGCAAGCTAGCCAGCAATCACATCCTTATGTGTGCTCCACCGTCTGGACCACTCAGAGGTATTCACGGAGTTATACGGGAAGAGGAGAGGGAGGAAGTAGACAGAGGTGGCCAGGAGGATAAAAGAGGGAAATGAAAAGCAGAGAGACAGATCCAGCCAGTGACCAGTTCCTGAAGTGTTCTCCACCGTCTTGAACACGGAGATTCACAGAATTGGGTAGAGAAGAGAAGGGGGAGGGAAGAGACAGAGGCCACCTGGTGGAGAAAAAGGAGAGTCCAAAGGAGGAGAGAGTGGTCAAGCCAGTAATCTCGCTCTCAGGTAAATTTGGGTAGTGAAGTTTGGATTTTTAAATGTACAAAATTGACAACAAATACCAAAAAGCAAAGATTAAAAATCTAGAATAGAGGTTGGATGTTAAAAAATGCAATATTAAGGAAAAGAAGAAGAAGAAAAAAAAGCCACAAGAACTATTAAAACAACAACAACAACCACACAAAGACTATATACAGCGTTTGCTTTAAAAAATAGGTTTCTTTTTAAGTAAGAGTAGGTTATAAGAATAAAAATTAAAGGATAAATAGAGGACTTAAATATTTCTAAAAGTTAAAAAAAGAAGAAGAAAAAGAAAAGAAGAAAAAACTACCACACAACCACATCAGCGAAAAAGAAAAAAAGAAAAAGAAATGGTCATAAAAATAGTAACGATATTTCTGGCCCTTTCTCTGGTGTTGTGGGCAGTGTGGGGTTATTTCCAAGGCGGTTCCCTCCATTAAATTTCTTCTGTTTGCTGGTCTCTTCAGTGTCTGATTTCCGTCCTCTTAAGGCGGGGGGGGGCATGGTGGACACTTTTTATTTTTATTTTTTTTGGCTCCCTTGTTCAGTTGCGCTGTGGGGAGGGAGGGATGCTGCAAACAAATAACACCTGCGTGTGCTTTCAGCGTCTCAGACCCACTGGGCCTGCCCCTGCTCACGATGCACACCGCTCATGCTCTACGTTGCTCCAGGGTCTGAGGCCGGCCCTAGGCTGCACGCACCTCCCAGGTCTAAGCCGAACTCAGGTTCGGTGCTCAGGTAAGCCCTCAGAGGCACAGATTCGGTTGGGACTGCCTTTTGTGTCCTTCTGACGTCCGAGTAGCTCAGGTGGGTGGTGAGCGCGGTCACGGTGACTTATCGCCTTTCCCGTGTCCGCTGCTAGTTTTCTGGATGTACCACTGGTGCCCCTTGTGAGGTGGATGGTGACTGTCCAGAACCCCCAGAAGCCTTAGCAAAGAAGCCTGCTTGCAGTTTTGTAGGTAAAGTCTCTCCCGGGCTGTGATCACCCCTTCCAGCCCATACGGTTCTGGCTGCCAGTCACCGGCGGGGAATGGTCTGTAACTGGCTATTTCTGTTCCATCCTTTGTTCTGTGTGTGGTTCTGGTGGTGTTTTATGTTCGGGCTTTTCACATGGTAGCTATCCCACAGTCTGGTTTGCTAGTGCAGGTTCATTCGTTGTGGTTATGTGCGGGGCGTTCCTGCCTGATTCTTAAAAAGCACTGCAGCCCGCACCTCCTGCGCCTCCCTGCCCTGCCCCCACTTGCTAGTGTCGGATGCGGGCGTCTGTGCTGCTTTTCTGCTGGGGGAGTTACTGTTGGGCTTGTAATCTGTTGGTTTTAATTATATATTTATGTTTCCTTCCTGCTACGTTGCCCTCTCTGCTTCCAAAGCTCGCCACAGACTCGGCAGGGAGAATGTTTCTTGGTGTTTGGAAACCCCTCTTCTTAAGATTCCCTTCCCGGAACGGGATTCCCTTCCCGGGATGGAGCTCCCTTCCTACCTCCTTTGTCTCTTTTCTCATCGATAGCTTTTTCCTGGCCATCACTTTCAGGCTGTATGTGTCCCTAGGTATGAGATGGTTTTCTTGCAGACAGTATATTCTTGTATGCATTCACCCAGTCTTTGCCTTTTCATTGGAGCATTTAGCCCATTTCTGTTTAAGGTAGTTGTTGATAAGTATGATCTTCTTACCATTTACTATATATTTTGTGGCTTTGTTTTTATAAGCTTTACTGTTTCCTATCTAGAGAAGATCCTTCAGCATTTGCTGAAGTGCTGGTTTGGTGGTTCTGAACACTAACTGCTTTTGTTTGTCTGTAAAGCTCTTGTTTTGTCTTTTGAATGAGAATACTATCCTTGTTGGATAGAGTAATTTTGGCTTTAGGCTTTTGCCTTTCAGCAATTTAGGTACATCCTGCCATTCCCTTCTAAGCTGAAGAGTTTCTATTGTAAGATCAGCTGTTATCCTTATGGGGATTCCCTTCTATGTTATTTGTTGTCATTCCTTTGTTACCTTGAATATTTGTTCATTGTGTATATTTGTTTGTTTGTTTGTTTGTTTGTTTGTTTGATTAATGTGTCTTTTGACATGTTGTGTCTTGGTTTTCCCCCTATGGGACACACTGGGATTTTTCATTTTAGTTGTCTGTTCTTTTTCCCATTTCAGGGAAGTTTTTAACTATTTCCTCCTCAAATATTTTCTCATGCCCTTTCCTTTTGTCTTCTTTCTCTGAGAAACCTATGATTTAAATATGGGGGCATTTAACATTATCCCATAGGTCTCTGTGATTGTCTTCATTTCTCTCTTTCTTTTTTTTTTCCTGCTCTGCTTCATTTATTTTCCATATCCGATCTTCCAGCTCACTTAGTCTTTCTTCTGCCTCAGTTACAGTACTGTTCCTGTTGTCCAGAGTGATTTCTATCTCAGTTATGTCATCGCTCATTATTGATTGACTACTCATGATTTCTTCCAGGTCCATTTAAAACACCCCTTTCATCTTCTCAATCCATGCCTGAAGTCTATTTATCTGTCGATCCATTTGTTTCCAAGACATTGACTATTTTTGTGCTGAACTGTTTTTCCTGTAGACTTCCTACCTCCTCCTCTTTCACTGGTTTGTTGATTTTCATTGTATTCCTTCATCTGCTGGATATGTCTCTGCCTTTTCATGTTGTTTCGATGAGTGTCTTCGAGGTCTATTTTCTGCACACCGGAGGGCCATCATTGCTATTAATTGGGTGGTCTCCTCCAAGTGAATGTGGTGGGACCAGTGGCTTGTGTAAGTTTTCTTGTTGAGAGAACTTTTTGTTGTTGTTGTTAAAGAGGATGGCTGTTGATCTCACTTGTTCTGAGAGTCCATGCAGTGTCCATTAGGGACTTAGAAGGCTCTTTTATGGCTTCGATTCCAGATGAGCTACTTCAAATCCTCGAAGACGATGCTGTGAAAGTGATGTACTCAATAAGACAAGAAATTTGAAAATCTCAGCTGTGGCTCAGTTGGAAATGGTCAGTTGTCATTCCAGTCTCAAAAAAGGCAATGCCAACGAATGCTCAAACTACCATGCAATTTTACTCATCTCACATGCTAACAAAGAAATGCTCAAAATTCTCCAAGCCAGGCTTCAGCAATATGTGAACCATGAAATTCCAGATATTCAATCTTGTTTTAGAAAATACAGAGGAACCAAAGACCAAATTCCCAACATCTGCTGGATCTTCACAAAAAAGCAAGCAAGTTCCAGAAAAACATCTAGTTCTGCTTTACTGAGTATGCCAAAGCCTTTGAGTGTACGGATCAAAATAAACTGTGGAAAATTCTGAAAGAGACGGTAGTACCACACCACCAGATCTGCCTCTTAAGAAGCCTGTATACAGTTCAGGAAGCAACAGTTAGAACTGGACATTGAATAACAGACTGGTTCCAAATAGGAAAAGCAGCACCTCAAGGGTATATATTGTCACCCTGCTTATTTAACTTCTATGCAGAGAAATGTGTGGCTGGAAGAAATGCAAACGGGAATCAAGACTGCCAGGAGAAATGTCAAAAACTTCAGATATGTAGATGACACACACCACCCACCCCCCCCTTATGGCAGAAACTAAAGAGAGACTGAAGAGTCTCTTGATGAAAGTGAAAGAGGAAAGTGAAGAAGTGGGCTTAAAGCTCTACATTAGGAAACCTGAGATGGCATCCTGTCGCATCACTGCATGACAAGTAGATGGGAAAACAGTGGAAATGGTGGCAGACTGTTTTTTGGGGGGAGGGGGGGCTCCAAAATCACTGAAGATACTGACTGAAGCCATGAAATTAAAAGACGCTTACTCTTCCTAGACAGCATAAAACAAGACCAGAGGCTGACTGTAGCTCAGATCATGAAATCTGTATTGCCAAATTCAGACTTAAATTGAAGAAAGCAGGAACAAACCGCTAAACCATTCAGGAATGACCTATCTCAAATCCCTTATGATTACACAGTGTAAGTGAGAAATAAATGTAAGGGACTAGATCTGGTAGAATGCCTGATGAACTATGGACGGAGGTTCATGACATTGTAAAGGAGACAGGGATCAAAACCATTCCCAAGAAAAAAGAAATGCAAAAAGGCAAAATGGCTACCTGAGGAGGCCTTACAATTAGCTGTGAAATGAAGAGAAATGAAGGCAAAGGAGAGAAGGAAAGATATACCTATTTGAACACAGAGTTCCAAGGAGAGAGAAGAAAGCCTTCCTCGGTGATCAGTGCCAAGAAATAAAGCAAAGCAATAAAGCAAAGCAATGCAATGGGGAAGACTACAGATTTCATCAAGAAAACCGGAGATACCAAGGGGGCATTTCATGCAAAGATGGGCACTATTAAGGACATAAATGGTATGGACCTAACAGAAGCAATAGATATTAAGATGAGGTGGCAAAGAACACACAGAAGAACTGTACATCAAAGATCTTCACAACCCAAATAATCATGACGATGTGATCACTCACCTACATCCAGATACTTGGAATGTGAAGTCAAGTGGGCCTTAAGAAGCATCACTATGAACAAAGTGAGTGGAAGTGATAGAATTCCAGTTGAGCTATTTGAAATCCTAAACGATTATGCTGCGGAAGTGCTTCACTCAATATGTCAGCAAATTTAAAAAACTAAGCAGCGGCTCAGGACTGGGAAAGGTCAGTCTTCATTTCAATCCCAAACAAAGGCAATGCCAAAGAATGCTCAAACTACTGCACAATTGCACTCATCTCACACGCTAGTAGAGTAATGCACAAAAATATCCAAGCCAAGCTTCAGCAATACACGAACCATAAACTTCCAGATGTTCAAGCTGGTTTTGGACAAGTCAGAGGAACCAGAGATCAAATGAGTGTATGCACCACTACTTCTGATGATGCATGCAGCAACTACTGAGGTTGAAATCACGAGTTTGCATTCTGCTTTTACTAAGAATTGAATTAGGACAGGTACACTACTTAGCTTGCACTCTGGCACATACATTACAACTCTAGAGCATAAGTATCACAACCACGTGCGTCTGCACTCCGGACCTGGCATGCGGCAACGACTGAAAATGCAAGAAGCTTTTCACAGTTACTGACCCCTGATTTGAAACCACTGCTGCTGCTGCTGCTGCTAAGTCACTTCAGTCGTGTCCGACTCTGTGTGACCACATAGATTACCAGCCCACCAGGCTCCCCTGTCCCTGGGATTCTTGGGGCAAGAATACTGGAGTGCGTTGCCACTTCCTTCTCCAATGCATGCATGCATACTAAGTCGCTTTAGTCTTATCCGACTCCATGCGAACCTATGGACAGTAGCCCACGACGCCCCTCTGTCCACGGGATTCTCCAGGCAAGAATATTGGGGTGAGTTGCCATTTCCTTCTCTTATGTCAAACCATGCATGCTACAAACACTGAGCTTGCCCTCTGGAATACGCGCTTGTTGATACTGAGGCCGCCATCTAGAGAACGCTCGCAGGAGCCACTTAGTTTCCAATCTGGATCACCCTTTCTGCCACCATTGAGACTATTAACAAGCTTTAGAACAAGTGCATTGCTGTCACTGAGACTGCACAGTAGAGCATACATCCCATCACTGCTAAACCCGGTTTCTTTAGGATATGGCCTACCACTACTGAGCCTGTCCCTAAAACATGCCTGTTGTAAACTCACATACACTTTTGGTGTATTACGCTCTGGATTCTGCATCCCTGCACTACTGAAATTGCCTTCCAGAACAAGAGTTCATCACCGGCTGAACTTTCACTCTGAAGCATGAACATCACAATCATTAGCTTGTTGCTTTATAGGTAAGTCAGGCCACTACTCAACCTGCACTGTAGTTCAGGTGTGCCTAAACAGTTACTGAACTTGCACTCTGAAGTTTCCTTCTGGACACAACTGAGCCAGAACTCCTGTAGACAGAGTGATTTTAAACACTGGAAGACATGGTACGCCTCTCCTGAGCATGAGCTCAAGTGCAGACATCCGGGCTCTGCTGAGAATATGCTCTAGTTGCACACATGCCAAAGTAACTGAACGTGCAGCTGGGGGTACAGATCTCATGAATACAGAGTGAGCGCACTTCATCATGGGTTTTGCACTACTGAGGTTTACTCAGAAGCATATCTTCCATCGTGACTGCGTGTGCCTTCAAGAGCCAATGTTCTGACACTACGGAGACTGTGCTGTAGAGTAAGAATGCCTGAACTACACAACTGCACACTGAATCATGCATCCCAGCAGTATAAATCCTAGCACTACAGCACACTTGTCACTTCTGAGTCCTTACACTAAGCAGGCATGGCACAGCTAGTGAGCATGTGGTCTAGAGCATATGTGTGGCCATTACTAATTTCAGACTCGGAAGCCTGTGTCTTGCCACTTGTAAGCCCAGGCCCCCAAATATTCATGCTTCAGCTACTGATATTGCACCCTGGTACACTCCTTTATCACTGCTGAGCCTGCGTTACAGAGCATGAGTTCCACTACTCCTAATCTTGCTCGATGGCCTGGGTGCTTAAACCTGTGAGCCTACACTCTGCAGCTGAAAATTGCCAATGACTTGGCTTGCCGTCTGTTGCATATGTTCCCCACGCTTCTTCCTGCACTCTGGAGCACCTACTCCAGGAGGCTACTTTCTAAAACACATATCATCTCCACGAGTGAACCGTCATTCTAGATCAACTGTGTGACCACTAGTGACCTTGAATTCTGAAGTGTTATATTAACTTCCTTGAGGTATTGCTCGAGAAGGTGTGTGTAACAATTACCCCAGTGACGTTTTATACCAGCCATTTTGCTGCTAGTCACCCAGCACTCTAGACTGTGCAAGCTGTGAGTAGTGTACCTGTATATCTGTGGATGACGTGCCACCACTACAGACCTGGTGTATACTTCATATGTCCTGCCTCAATTGATCGTGCGTCACCATACACATATGCCACAACCCTTGCGCTTGCACTGTTGAGGGCTTGTCTTCCCTCTACTGAGCTTGTGTGGCAGAGCAGGTATATCACATTTTCTGAATTGGATCTCTGGATATGCAACCAAAATTAAAAACCCAGCTTTCAAGAGAACATGTCCCTCTGCAGTCTGCACTCTTGAGCAAGGGCACTGCAACTCCTGAGACAACACTCTGAAGCACATGTAGAGCAGGCATGCTGCATCTGCTGAACTTAGCTCTTCAGCATGCGTCTCAACAGTGAAACACACTTTAGGCATACCCCTCTTAATACAGACCCATGATCTAGAGCAGGCATGCTTCAAATCCTGAATCTTGGCTTTCGAGAACACGTGCTTCATCTCCTGAGATGGTGCTTTTGCGGATTCTCCCCCCCACTACTAAATCTGTGCTCTAGAGCGGGTGTGACACTATGGAGCCTGCATGCCTCACTTCTGCGTCCCTGCTCTAGCCTGGAAGTACTGAAACAGCTTAGCTCGCAATCCAGAGCACACGTTCTGCCACTAGTGTGCTTGCACTTTAGAGCAGGCTGTCTGAAGCCATCCCATTGGCACTGGCAACATGCGTGCAGCCACTGCTGAATGCACACTAGAGCACAGTTCCTGCCACTATTGAGCATGTACTCTACCACAAGATGTCTAAAACTGCTCAGTTGCATTGCGGAGCATACCTCTTTCCACAAGTGAACTTGCATTCTACAGGAAAGGGTACACAAACACTGACCTTGTGCTCTAGAATTGGCACACCATACATAATTTTCTTAACATTTGAAACATATGTCTGGCCAACACTAAATCCACGCTTTAGATCAGCTGTGCTAAAATCACTGAGCTTGCCCTCAAGAGTATATCTGAACTCACATTTTATAGCCACACCTACTACCACGGTGGATTCTGTGCTCTAAAACTCTCGTGAGATGAGAGAACAAGATGGTGGAGCTATAAGTGGATGTGGAGTACATCTCTCCATGGATACAGCAGGCATACAC
The DNA here is from genome assembly GCF_016772045.2 of Ovis aries. Taxonomy (NCBI): domain Eukaryota; kingdom Metazoa; phylum Chordata; class Mammalia; order Artiodactyla; family Bovidae; genus Ovis; species Ovis aries. Next base: position 20,921,386 of record NC_082741.1, on the reverse strand, counting down.
CTTCAGACACAGGAGAGTATTTAGAATGTTACCGGAAAGTAGACAGGAGTACCTGACAAGTGGAAAAGAATATATAGAACCACGCAAAACTCAGTCGGGGGAAAGATCTGGGTGAAAAATCAGGAATGTTAGTAGGACTGGATCTGCCCTGAGTGGGGGAAGGAAGTGAAGCTGAGGTCCAATCCACATTGGGTCAATCGTCTGAAGTGTAGAATAGACATTTAAAGCTGAGAGTGAAACAGCTGATCTGTGGAAAGCTGGGTGCAATGAGAAGCAGAGGGTCCTTGCTGCAGCTGTACATACCCCGTACAAGGACATCCATCCCCTGAAAGGCCCCGTGGCTGGCAGCTGCAGTTTAGGGACTTTGGGGCAATTCATGGGGAAGGCTGCTGTTTCGTGGGGAGAGATGGAGAGAAGGGGTTTGAAGGAGGACATTGTCGTAGGGTATGCCTGTGGAGGAAAGCCAGGCAGCCATGAAAGCAAGGCCATAACACCGAGTCACATGTCGGGGGTGGAGCAATCACCATAGCCTCTCTCTCCCACATCCTAGCATCACCAGTTAGTACAATAGTGAGGCTGACCCATCAAATGCTGAACACACTGAAATGCAGAGCAGGACACCACGCAGGGTCCTCCTTTAAGTGCCTGATGCACCATACTAGAGTAGAATCCCACTCAGGATGCTCCTTTAAGTGTCGGATGCACTGATTTACACAGGAGGACCCCAGCCAGGAAATTCGCTCTATGTGCTGAACCATTGAACGACAGAGAAGGATCCCAGGCAAGGAAGCCTTCTGAGTGGCTGAATAGGTGGAACTAGGGAGAAGACTGGCCAAAGACGCCTTCTTATCACCGGATACAAGGGCTCAAAAAAGAAAAAAAAAAAGGCTCTGATAGGGCCCTAACTCCTGTGGTGTAGTCAGTCTGTGTCCCTGCACCCTGCCGTTTGACACCACCTGCGTCCCTCAAAGCCAAGCAGTTGCTCCACTTTCACAGTTAACTCTCATTGGAAAAAAGCTGCTACTGGTTAAAAAAAAAAAATCGTGCAACTATTTGCACAGGATTGCTTCAGTCCTGTCTAACTCTGTGTGGAACACATTTCACCACTACAGAGAAGAAGCTCTAAAATGCATATACTGGAACAACTGATTTTTTTCCAGTCTTGTAGCCACTGCTGAGTTTTCCAAATTTGCTTGCATATTGAGTTCAGCACTTTCATAGCACTCACTATCTATTAGGATTTGAAATCACTCAAGTGGAGTTCTCTATCTCCGCTAGCTTTGTTTCTATTGATGCTTCTTGCGGCCCGCTTGACCTCACATTCCAGGATGTTTGGCTCTAGGTGAATGATTAGATCATGATGATTATCTGGATCATGGAGATCTTTTCTGCCTAGTTCTTCAATCTTTGCGGTATAGATTTTTGCTACCTCTTCTTAATATCTTCTGCTTCTGTTCAGTCCATACAATCTCTGTCCTTTACTGTATCCACCTTTGCATGAAATGTTCCCTTGGTATCTCTAATTTTCTTGAAGAGATCTCTACTCTTTCCCATTCTGTTGCTTTCCTCTATTTTTTGCACTCATCACCGAGGAAGGCTTTCTTATCGCTCTTTGCTATTCTTTGGTGCACTCTATTCATATGGGTATATCTTCCCTTTTCTCCTTTGCCTTTTGTTTCTATTCCTTTCTCAGTTATTTGTAAGGCCTCCTCAGACAACCATTTTGCCTTTTTGCATTCATGTTCTTGGGGATGGTCTTCATCACTGCCTCCTCTACAATGTCATGAACCTCCAAATGTAGTTCTTCAAACACTATATTATGCCTAATCCCTTAAATATTTTCTCATGTCCACTGTACCATCATAAGGGATCTGATTTAGGTCAAACCTGAATCATCGAGTGGTCTTCCCTACTGTCTTCAACTTAAGTCTAAGTCTATAGCAAATACTGAGCTTCCACTCTGAACCTTCCTTCTTACAAGTATTTGTCCACCATTTTAGAGCACTTTCGCTGCATCTCTTTATCGTCACTCTGAAACATACGTACCGTCACTCCTGAAAGGATGCTCAAGTGCATGCATTGAACTCCTACTCAGCCTAAGCTCCACAGTAGTCATGCCGATCTACTAAGCTTGCATTGTGCCGCATGCGTCTTTCACTATTTAGACTATGATACTGAGGTCATGCTGCAACTGCACAGTTGCAATCTCAAGCTTATCTTCTTCGACTTTCAGCTTTTATACCAGCACACATGTTCTGCCCCTCCTAAGCCCGCTTTCTTGAAGAGATATGAAACAACTGTTGAGGTTGTATTCTGGAGCATGTCCCTGCTATTTCTGAATGCATTCTTTTTGTATTTCTTCATATTTCTTTTAAAAAATGATTTATTTTAATTGGAATAGAGTTACTGTGTATTACTGTGATAGTTTTTGACATATACATCAACATGAATCAGCCGCATGGATACATGCGTGCCCCTATCCTGAACACAACTCAAACCTCCCTTATTACCCCACGCTTCTGGGTTCATCCACAGCACCAGAGCTGGATGCATCTTTCATGCATTGAACTTGCACTGGTCATCTCTTTTATGTATGGTAATGTACCTGTTTCAATGCTAATTTCTCCAATCATCCCATCCTTGGACTCTGCCATTGAGTCGCAGAGTCTGTTCTTTATATGTGGACCTTTTTTACTGGCCTTCATGCAGAATCATTGTTACTGTCTTCCTAAATCCCATTTGTACACATTAATAAACAATATTTGCCTTTCTCTTTCTAACTTTTTTTTTTGCTCTGAATAATAGGCTGCAGGTTGTACTGCCTTACCAAAAGTGACACAAATATGTGGTTTTCTGTAGCTAAGTAATATTATATTTGAATATATAGCACAACTTCCTTACATTTTCATCTGCTGATGTGCATCTAGATTACGTGCAAGTCATAGCTTTCGGAAAGAGAATTGTAATAAACATTGCCTTTTAATTCATGTTAGGTGTAATAGAAATGGGAAAACAATAAAACCCAAATGTAGAATGATTCAAATTCTACTCGATTGTTGAATATTATGTAAGTTGAAATACTTCAAAATATGTTTCCTTGGCTGCATGTAACATATGAGGACTCTTTTATATCACTCACCTCTCTCCTTTTCATAAATATAGACCAATTTTCAAATGTTTGTCCAGTTTAATGACAAAATACTAACATAGACATATATATATATATAATATATATAAAATAGAGGTATGTTTTCATATCATAAACTGTTGATAGCAAGCCTAGATTTTAAAATTATTTCCACCTCCATGCTCCATCTCAACAGGAAAGAGCCAAAGTTGTTGCTGACTCAATCACTCCAAGAGCTGGGAAACCTGAAAAAGAAACGGAACCTGCACTGAGATTTTCTGTCATATTTAAGATCGAGCTCTAAGTCCAAGACTTGTTTTCCTTTATTGTACTAAGCAGTCCCTTCTTAAGATTGAAAAGCATGGAAATCGAGAGAGAGAGGTAGGAGATTGTAGACCTCCTCATGTTCAAAAGGAATTTTAATCAGAGAAGCTAGAAAAGACAGAAACTAAGGAAAACAATCAAGTGATAGACAATAATAATGATTTAGCCACTAATCAAACTCAAGGGTCTTTAGTCCCTCCTCAAGGGCCAGCGTGGAGAAGGAAATGGCAACCCACTCCAGTGTTCTGCCTGGAGAATCCCAGGGATGGGGGAGCCTGGTGGGCTGCCATCTTTGGGATCGCACCGAGTCGGACACGACTGAAGCGAATTAGCAGCAGCAGCAGCAAGGACCATCGCTGACATTCGGAGCAATATCCTGTGAACAATTTTAGAGATGCTAAAGCCCAAACCAGGCTGAAATGTAAGTGCATAGTTGGAACTAGACGGTCAATGATGTGGACTCCCAATATCCTCACTAATAGGCCATTAGTAGAATGTCCCAATATTGATCACAGACCCCATGTTCCACCCTCACTCAGCCATTAAAATAGTCCCCCTGAAAGTATTTGGGGATTTGTGTCTTTGAAGCACCAGCTGCTAAGACACCATGCTTCGTCCTACAATAAGCACTCCCCCCCCCCCGCCACTGAAACCCACAGTCAATTCATAAATTTGTTTGCACAGAAGCAAGTAGACCAAGTCTGCTAGGGTAACAGTACTGAATATTAAGAATGTGTGCATAGAAGGATGATAAATCACTTTTATTTCAGAAATAAAGTAGATTTATTGATGTGAGTTTTCGATAACCCTGTATGCGAGATAGCAAAAGAGACACAGATGTATAGAACAGTCTTTTGCACTCTGTGGGAGAGTGAGAGGGTGGGATGTTTTGGGAGAATGGCATTGAAACATGTATAATATCATATATGAAATGGGTCTCCAGCCCAGGTTCAATGCATGATACTGGATGCTTGGGGCTGGTGCACTGGGACGACCCAGAGGGATGGTACGGGTTGGCAGAAGGGAAGGGGTTCAGGAAAGGGAACGTGTGTACACCTGTGGCGGACATATGTTAATGTACGGCAAAATCATTACAATAATGTAAAGTAATTACCCTACAATTAAAATAATAAATTTATTAAAAAAAAAGAAATCTTCTAAAAAAGCTCCACACCTGCATTGAAACCAAGCACGACCAAGAGCCAACAAGTTCCACAGGAAGACATACCATGCCAATTCTCCAGCAACACAGGAACAGAACCTGGAGCTTCAATACACAGGTTGCCCAAACAGCAAACCCATAGACATCTCAAACCTCACTACTGGACACTTCATTGCCCTCCGGAGAGACGAGATGCAGCTCCACCCACCGGAACACTGACACAAGGTTCCCTAACCAGGAAACCTGACAAGCCCCTCGTCCAACCCCAGCCACAGGGAGGAACCTCCACAATAAAGAGGAACCACAAACTGCCAGAAAGAGAAAGACCATCCCAAACACAGGAACCCCCCCCCGACCCCCCCCCCCCAAAAAAAGGCCAAATTGACTAATGAGATTTTTGCATGCTTCATGGTTTTGGTTACTATTTCTGCCAGCAGTCTGTATTTTAAGTTGATGCTGAAGTAAACACTTGGTTGAACATTACCCTTCAGTTGCTAGGAGACCAGTGACTTTGTCATGTCACAACTAACCTTCGATTGCTAGGAGACCAGTGATTTTGTGATGTCACAGCTGTTTGACAGGGAGGATCTCTGTGATTGTCCAGAGAGTTTCTCTCTGTAGGCCAGCCAAACATCATTTGAAGTTGCATTGTGTAAAAGCAGACAAATGAGAACATTATCTGAAGAAAGATTTCCCTGAGATGGCACATATTTCTTCAGAAATTCAAGATGGACCTCCTAAAGGTGAGTCCACTGGTTCAGAAACCTCCATTCGATCTTACTGGTATGATTATACATCTGGGGACTCAGTTTTGAGATCTATGATTGAAGAATATGCTTTTCAGGCTTTGTCTGAGGATCTGGTGATCAAAAGGCCACACTACACATATTCTGTCTCTGAAACAGATGATGTGAATGATTTTCTTTCACTCACATTTCCACAAAAACTTTGGAATATAGTGGAAAGTGATCAGTTTGAGTCTATTTGGTGGGATGAGACAGGCACATGTAGAGTGATCAATGAAGAACTCTTCAGGAAAGAAGTCTTGGAAAGAAAGGAGCCTTTCAGAAAATTTGAAACCAAGAGCATGAAGAGGTTAATTCGACAGCTTAATCTTTATGGAGTTAACAAAAACCGACAAACTGTTCAAAGATCGGCTGCACTACCAGTCTTTCTGGAAGAAGAAAACAACATCTCTCTTTTGAGAAAGGTATTCCAAAATTTTCACTTTTTGGCAATGGGTCAGATTCAATCATGTGACCTAGAAAGCATGTTCATATATGTGGCTAAAACGGAGTTTAAACTTGAGATAACAAATTATTGAAAAAGTTGTATCTTTGTGAAGTTGAGAACAGCTGGAGATTAGAATATTGGATGTTCAACAAACCTTCCTAGTGACTTGAAACCAGATACAAGTTCTGAAGCTACTTAAAGTGGTATTTACTGTATATATTCAACATATTTGTAGTTGAGCATATACCTTCTAACATGTTACCTGTTAAAACTACCAACAGAGGTATTTTCTTTGATGTTATTTCATTGCTTCCACTAAAGGAAACTTACAGTGATATGAAGGAATGAAATTAGTAAAGAATGAAAAATGAATATAATGGAGAAGTGGAGAAAAGGGAACCCTCCTACACTGTTGGTGGGAATGCAAACTAGTACAGCCACTATGGAGAACAGTGTGGAGATTCCTTAAGAAATTGCCAATAGAACTACCTTATGACCCAGCAATCCCACTGCTGGGCATCCACACTGAGGAAACCAGAATTGAAATAGACACATGTACCCCAATGTTCATCGCAGCTCTGTTTATAATAGCCAGGACATGGAAACAACCTAGATGTCCATCAGCAGATGAATGGATAAGAAAGCTGTGGTACATATACACAATGGAGTATTACTAGCCGTTAAAAAGAATTCATTTGAGTCAGTTCTGATGAGATGGATGAAACTGGAGCCAATTATACAGAGTGAAGTAAGCCAGAAAGAAAAACCCCAATACAGTATACTAACACATATATATGGAATTTAGGAAGATGGCAATGACGACCCTGTATGCAAGACAGGAAAAAAGACACAGATGTGTATAATGGACTTTTGGACTCAGAGGGAGAGGGAGAGGGTGGGATGATTTGGGAGAATGGGAATTCTAACATGTATACTATCATGTAAGAATTGAATCACCAGTCCATGTCTGACGTAGGGTGCAGCATGCTTGGGGCTGGTGCATGGGGATGACCCAGAGAGATGTTGAGGGGAAGGAGGTGGGAGGGGGGGTCATGTTTGGGAACGCATGTAAGAATTAAAGATATTAACATTTAAAAAAAAACACTGGGGGCGGGGGGAAATAACATGAGTTGAGGAAAATAAAGAAAAGGTATTAAAAAAAAAAAAGAAAAGAAATATTATAACAAAACCAAAACTTTATTCTTCCATATGACTACCAGGAGACTTCCAGCAGAACAGAGCATTTAAAAAACACTCTGTAAAGGGCCAAAAAAGAAATATGTTAGGCTTTGCGAATATGACCATTGGCAATTAATTAAGTTTTCAGGCATAGAGGATAACCAAAGAAGCTGGCAAGTCCCTCTTCCACCTTTAAGGACTCCGAAAACTGAATTACACACAATTTTCACGTCAGAAAAGAAAAGTCTTTTCGGTTTTCCTCAGCCATTAAAAGTGAAAAGCTCTAAAATTAAAAAGAAGACGAAGAAGAAGAAAAAGTAAAGCTCATTCTCAGCTCACAATAGACAATGCAAAAACAGGGGCAGGCTGCCCTGCCTTGATTGAAATGGAATTCCAAGAGGAGGGGCCCCAAGATGCACTGTAAGGACAAGTTCCTTAAGCAAAGAACTGGCTTAAGGGAGGTCACCCCTGAGGGCTGTGAGTGCCGGACACCATCACTGGACTCCCCTGGTAGACTCGGAGGCCGTTCTCAGCCCTGTGCCCTGGCGACTGTGCCATCTGCTTTTTCTATCTTCGCATTTGGTGAGCTGAGCAATCTTGACCCAAGATCCTTGACATTCAGATTCAGCCTGACCACGCCTACAGCGGCTGCTTTTATGGGGGGAGGGGGTGGGGGACGGGCTTATTGCGCGCGCATGCGCCCAACTCGGCCTCGCGGCCAATCCGATGGCAGGTGCCGACACCTGGCAGCCAATCATCGGAGGCAGCCCGCTCGCCTGTAGGGGGAGCTGAGGCGGCGCCCCAGACCTGAGGAGGCCTGGTCCCCGCAGGCTCGACTCCTCGGGGTTAATCTTGGAACTGCCTAGGGCAGGTGAGCTGCCAGCAGTTCTGTCTCCTCCCTCAATGGGGACCGGTAAGGACTGGAGCGTGGTTCAGCCAAAGCAGTGCCTGACGGCTAAAGGGAGGGTTTCTCAGGTCCCCACTCGCACAAGGCCTTGCTCGGCGGAGTGGCTGGTGAGGGCGGTGAGAGCTTGCGGCAGGATCCACAGGCTTCAGGCTCCTTTCGCCCTCTCCCCTCTCTAGTCTGGGCGGGCTCTGCCCTCCAGCAGCTTTCCTGCCCAGGGGCGGGACAAGCCAGCTCGCGGAAAGGGCCTCTTAGGCCCCTGGCCCCTGGCACCAGCTCCAGCTCTCCTGTGGAACCTAATGTATTTAAACACAGACGCACAAATCTTCACGGCCCGACCCGGTTCTGCACCCAGGCACAGTCAGGCAGGAGCAGCAAAAAAACAAAAACAAAAACCAAAAAAACATCTATCTAGCAGCCTCTTCACTGTCCTGGTGCTTTAGTCGTTTTCCTGTTTCCTCTGCCTCTCCTCAGACTCCAGGGCTGCCCCGTCCCTGGGGGCCCCGAGATTCAGGCCTTTGGTTCGGGAAGTTGGCAGATGAGGTATTTGTTTGTTTGTTACTGAGAGAAGGGAGGTGGGAGGAAGAAGCTCAGGGCAAAGGAGTTCAATCACTTGGTCTGGTTGAGTGTGAGACGCCTGGTCAGCATCCGTAGGGTAGGACCAGGTAGGGCCTGGGGGGATAGAATGTTCCCAGAACAGGGGACTCACCCTGGCCGTTTCCTCTGCTTGTCCCCAGGATGTGACCGTGTGCTGACTGGGAGGTCTCAAGCGCTCAGGAGTTCAGTGGGCCCCTGAGGTAAGGTGACAGACATCTTTACAACAGGGACAAAGGTGTGGCTTTCTTACTTTGCGTTTTTCTCCTTTCATTCGTTGGCTGACACGTTGCTGTTGAGAGAGAGTATTCCTGATTGGGGATTACCTGACCCTGATTGCGGGTGCTGACTTCAGGGCCATCATGGTTTCAGGTTTGCAGCTTTCTGAGTGGCAAGCTTAAAAACAGGCAGAGTGACTTGCTTTCGCCTGCCTTCTTGAAAGAAAAAAAGTAAGAACACCATGGGTCTTAAGCTGTGTAGAGCTGACTCCTACCACTTGGTGAGGCTAAAATGGGGCAATGCACATATCCTAAGGTTTTAGCTGGCAAAGCAAAGCAATGCAGGTGTGGGGGTTCCCTGGTGGCCTGGTGATTAGGATTCTGGGCTTTCACTACAGTGGTCTGGATTCAATCTCTGGTCAGGGAACTGGGACCCCACAAGCCAAACAGCATGGCCAAATGAATGAATGAATCCAGTGGTACATTCAGAGAAAATATCCTGTGATTTAACATGTTCACGTGAGATTGCTTTCTCATTTCTGTACCCTTAAGGGCTTTTCTTCATTAAGTAAGTCAGCTCCACTGGATGGGGGTCAGGCACCATCTGAGTTCATTTCATGCGAGTAAACAAGATCATAGGAAGCTCTATGCCCAGCCACTTGTGCTTACAGCTGAGTTGTATACTTATCTTGCTGGTACAGCTTTGACTTCACAGCATGTTTTGTTTTGGTCACAACATGTGGCTTCATAGGACATTAGTTCCCCAGCCAGGGATCGAACACAGGATCCTGGCAGTGAGAGGGCTGAGTCCTAACCAAACCACTGGGCTGCTAGGCAACTCCTGTGTTTCGGTGCTTTGGATTGGGTGAGTGTGTGTGTGTGTGTGTGTGTGTGTGTGTGTGTGTGTGTGTGTGCTTTGATTTTAGCTATATTTATAGGAGAACTGTTCTGTGTGTAAGTATGATGTGAATGGTATTAAAACTTGAAATGTTTGTGTTGTACCTATGATCTCAAAATGGAATAGTTTGAAAGAACTTACCACTTGTTATCTCTTGGCCTAGGATCTCTCCTGAGGTAGTTAGTAGTCAAGCTTTTGTCTGGCTTGGCAACCTCTGAAGACTTAGCTTGTTGAATCTAAGCTCTCTCACTTGTCTGTACTCTTGAAGCCTCAGTTCCTCCTTCTGTGGGCCTCTCCAAGGGGCTTCTCTTGTGGAGGCTGCTGTCTTTTCTCAGAATGAGTGATTCAGGAAAGCGCTTGCACCCATGATAAAGTGCAGAGTCTTTTTTGAGATGTTACACATCTTCACTTGTGTATTTGCTTAGTCTCACAGGTCTACCCTGTGATAGATTGAGAGAGAACTACACAGGGGTGGGAATATTAGGAGATTGAATTCACTTGAAGGCTGGTTACCATACCCATTAATCCACTATGCCAGCCTTTTTTTTATATGATCTCAGCTCTGTCAATGTGAGCAAATTATTTGGCTTGTGTACCCTTCTTGTGTGCTGCTACTGCTGCTAAGCCACTTCAGTCGTGTCCGACTCTGCAGTCTCATGGACAGCCACACACAAGGCTCTCCCTTATCTGGGATTCTCCAGGCAAGAACGCTGGAGTGGGTTGCCATTTCCTTCTCCAGTGCATGAGAGTGAAGTCGCTCAGTCGTGTCCGACCCTTCGAAACCACATGGACTGCGGCCTACCAGGCTCCTCCATCTGTGGGATATTCCAGGCAAGAGTACTGGTTTGGGTTTCCATTGCCTTCTCCAGCTTGTGTGCTCTCTGGCCTGATGTACTCAATTTTGATCTACTCAGTTCTAGACCTACTCATTTCTTGAAGTTCTAGCAAGTCTCCTCTTTGCCCTGGATTAAGGTTTCTGTTTCTCTGGATGGTTCCCATCAGCAAACTGACTGACTATAATGTGACCTGTCGTTACAAATCCATCTTTTGGTGACACATCCTGCTTCTGCTGCTTTTATTTCATATTTGCTTGTTACAGACCTCTGCAGAGTTGTTCCTAGACTTTGTTATCTCGAGTTCTCTCATTTTCCTATAAAGCCACTCTTGTCAAGGCCACAGGTGAATTTCAAATATTCAAATGTCTGCCTGCAAGGTAGGAGACCTGGCATCAATTCCTGGGTGAGGAAGATCACCTTGAGAAGGAAATGGTAATCCACTCCAGCACTCTTGCCTGGAAAACCCATGAACGGAGGAGCCTGGTAGGCTACAGTCCATGGGATTGCAAAGAGTCGGAAATGTCTATTCAAATTCTTTTCCTGGTTGTTAAATGCTTTTCTGTTTTTAATTGTTGTAGAAAACATCTAACTTAAATTTTTACCATTTTAACCATTTTTGCATGCTAAGTATTTTGCACACTTTCATCAGCCTTTTGGAGAAAGAAATGTCAACCCACTGCAAATCTGATGGAGAAGGGAACGTGGTGAGCTTTAGTCCCTGGGGATGCAAAGTTGGGCACAACTGAGTGACTAAGACATATACACACACATAGTCACAGTGTTGATTTGTTGTTGTTGTCATTGTTTTAGCTGTGTTGTGCAGCTTGAATGACAGTTCCCTGGTTGAGGATCATACCCAGGCCCCTGATAGGACACTGTGGAGTCCTAACCTCTGAACTACGAGGGAATTCCTTATTACATTGTTATGAAGCAGATCTCTACACCTTTACAGCTTGCAAAATCGAAACTCTGTACCCATCACTTGTCCCATTAAACAGCAAGTCTTCTTTTCTTGCCCGTTGACCTAGACCATGGACTCCATCATTCTTTTTTGTTTCCTTTCTATTGCTTGACTGTGTTAGCTATTTCATGCAAGTAGAAACTTACAGTATTTGTCTTTTTGTACGACTGGCTTATTGCATTTGGCTTGATGTCTGAAATGATCATGCATGCTGTAGCATGTGACAGAATTTTCTCTATATGGCTAAATAATATTTCATTGTGTGTATATATCACATTTGATGGACATTTCGATGCTTCCACCTCTTAGTTGTTGTGCTTCGTGCTGCTGTGAGCACGGCTCTGCAGATATCCCAAGACCCCATGTTAACTTCTTTTGATTTTATATCCGGAAGTGGAACTGCTGAATCATGTATCAGGTCTAGTTTTTTAGTTTTTTGAGGAGCCTTTATACTGTTTTTGGTAGCAGTTGCACCATTTTAAAATCTATCCGTTACACACAAGGATCCAGTTTCTGTACGTGCTTGCCAACAGTTGCCCTTTCCTTTCCTTCATATGTAAACACACACATATGCACACACAATTTCTTTCATACCCTTTTCCATGATTGTTTATCTCAAATTATGAATATAGTTCCTTGTGCTATACACTACGCTCTTGTTTGTCTATTGTATATATTATGCTTTGCATCTGCTAATCACCAGCTCCCAATCTGTGCCTGCCGTACCTTTCCCTCTTGGGAATCACATAGTCTGCTCTCTATGTCTGTGAGTCTGTTTCTCTTTCATAGATCAGTTCATTTGTGGCATATTTTAGAGTCCATATAAGTGATACCATACGATATTTGTCTTTCTCTCTCTTTTTTTTAATTTTTATTTTTACTATGTTTTATTTTACAACACTGTGTTGGTTTTGCCATACATTGACATGAATCCGCCACAGGTGTACATGAGTTCCCAATCCTCACCCCCCTCCCACCGCCCACCCCATATCATCTCTCTGGATCATCCCTGTGCACCAGCGCCAAGCATCCTGTATCCTGCATCGAACATAGACTGGAGACTATCTTACATGATAGTGTACATATTTCAGTGCCATTCTCCCGTATTATCCCACCCTCTCCCGCTCCCTCAGAGTCCAAAAATCTGTTCTATACATCTGTGTCTCTTCTGCTGTCTCTCATACAGGGTTATCATTACCATCTTTCTAAATTCCATATATATGTGTTAGTATACTGTGTTGGTGTTTTTTTTCTGGCTCACTTCACTGTGTATAATCGGCTCCAGTTTCATCCATCTCATTAGAATTGATTCCTATAAAGTCTGCAAGCAATAATGCTGGAGAGGGTGTGGAGAAAAGGGAACCCTCTTACACTGTTGGTGGGAATGCAATCTAGTACAGCCACTATGGAGAACACTGTTTATAATAGCCAGGACATGGAACAACCTAGATGTCCATCAACACATAAATGGATCAGAAAGCTGTGGTACATATACCCAGTGGAGTATTACTCAGCCATTCAAAAGAATATATTGTCTTTCTCTTTCTGACTTCCTAAGTATTCTTTTGAATGCTAGTGTAGATTCAAGTATTTACTTAACAACATTTGTTGCTACTGTATAAAATGTGGTTGACTTTTAAAATATTTGTCTTCTATTCTGCAAGCTTTATATTAATTCTAATACTTGTGTTTCTTCAACATTTTCTATAGTAAATTATCTTATCTCTAATATACTTTGACTTCTTCCTTTCCATTCTGAAGGCTGTTTTTTGTTTTTTATTGTTTTGTGTTTTTTCGTTGTTTTTTTTTTTTTTTTGAAACTACAGCAACAATTCTCTTTTGTTACCTGATTGCTCTGGTTATAGAACTGCCAGTATAATGTTGAGCCAAAGTGTGTAATAGACTTCCTTGTGTTGTTCCCGGTCTTAGAGGGAAAGCTTTCAGTTTTTCATTCTTAAGTATGATGTTAGCTGTGGGTCATTTTACAGGTGCCCTTTGATTGAGAAAGTTCTCTTCTGTTCTTAATTATTAAATGTTCTTTTATCCCAGGTTATGAAAAGGTGCTAGATTCAGGGAAATGCCTTTTCTTCAGGCAGATGTGTTATTTGTTTTATTGTTTTAAAATGGCATAATGTTGATTGACTTTCCTATAATGAACCAACTTTGCATACCTCCCTAAATCGCATGTGATCATAGTGTACAGTCTTTTTTATATGCTGTTGGATTTTGTTTGCCAGTATTTTGTTGAGGACTCTTTCACCTGTATCCATAAGAGATATCAGGTCTCTGTGTGTTTGTGTGTGTGTGTGGGTGTGTGTGTGATGTCTCTGTCTGATATTGGTATGAGAGAAAGACTGGCATCATTTTGCCTGCTATGTGGGGAAGAGACGTGTGGCGTAAAGATGAAGCATTGTTGGATTGAAGTTTAGCCAGGATTAGAGGGAGAAATTTAGGATATATCTGTGTGGAATTGGGGTGAGATTATCAGAGAGCTCATTCTCAGTTTCCTAGGCCTGAATTAAGTGCTTGACATTGAATTATGCTGTTTGTTAACTAGGTATAGATAGATTATACTTTGAATTTGCTACCTATTTTGTTTGTTAACATTTATGAAATTAGAATTTATGGATCAGTTGTAATGTGCATTTAAGATCCATTTTCTTCCATTTTTACTACAAAACAAGATGCCATTGAATAGCTGATGCCTTTTTAAAAAGCTGTTAACCTTAAGTCTAAGAAATAAGCATGTTTGTCTTTAAGATACAAAAACACATTTAAAAGTTACAAATTTGCCCAAGAAGAGGCAACTGGTGTGTGGTTAAGTTAGAATTCCAACTTAATCTCCTATGACTCCAAAGTCTATGCTTCGAAACGCTGTAGAACAATGCTTTTGTAAAAATACTCTCCTTTACATGTGATTTCACGTAATGATCAGTGTGGCGTTTTGTTTTTTTTCCCCCTCTTTATTTTTTTAAGTAGAAGAGGTTAAAGTGAACATGCGACAAAGCAATGATTCTAGAGCCATGTAGACTTGTAGTCGTAGGTTTTTTAGCTGTCATTGAGTCTGGTTGACACTCAGTGTCTTTGTAAGATAAGGGTGTGTATAAGTACTCTAGAGTTTTGGAGATAATCAAATAGCCCATTTTTCTGTACTTAACTAATCTGTAGTATGTTTACACTTAGGTGGCAGTTTGTATAAAGGAAGCACTGGGACTTGTGACCGCACCCTCTAAGAATAAGAAAGTATTAAAAATATGGAACTCCCACGTATGTAACGTGAAGAAGAACAAGAGCCAGAAGTACAGAAAAGGGAGGGAGAGACGAAACAAGTAGATGCTGATGATGATGATGAAGTGATCTTGGTTGGAGTGGAACATGGAAATGAAGATGCTGACGTCATCTTTGTTGGGATGAGCTCAGCTTCAAAACCAGTCGTTTCAAACATACTGAACAGAGATACCCCAGGTTCTTATTCAAGGAGAAAAAGGTGTGGTCACTTCAGGAGAGGTAACGCTCACAGATTACAGCCTGTTAGTCATGTGACTCCTACATCAGAAGCAAAGACTGTCTTGCCAGTGTCTGACTCTGACTCAAGATCAACAGGCAGTCCTATTATTATTGAACCTCCGTCTCAAGCTGATTATAAAAATCTTTCACCACAAATAGTGCCTGATTGCTTTTCGAAGGAGTTATGTTCTTCTTTGATTACCTTCACAAGGTCATTGCAGCATCGAGTAGAAACAGCAGTTTCTGCAGGTGATATGAATAAAAGTCCTCATGTATCAAATCGAGTTTCCCCTTGTGAAACAAATCGCAGAAATCCCAGAAGGCCTAAACTCAGTGATGGCATTGTAGGGGAACATTCTTTAGGTTTCTCCCCGTCAGGTTTTTTTCATATAGAGACCACTCAGCAAAGCACACCAGACCGTGTCCATACCTCACTAAGCCATGTTCAGAATGGAGAACCTTGTCCAAAACATTTTCCAAAGGACAGTGTTCATTGCAAGCCTGTAAGACCTTTATTTTAGGGGAAAATGGACGGACAAAAACTGATTTTCCAAGTTTGGTAAGTCCAAACAAAATTGGTGATCCCACAGAAGGAAATCTGATTGTGTTACTTCGTGACTTCTACTATGGCGAGCATGGAGGAGTTGGGCAGCCAGAACCGAAGACCCACACGGCATTTAAATGCCTCAGCTGCTTGAAAGTTCTAAAAAATGTCAAGTTTATGAATCACGTGAAGCACCATTTGGAACTTGAGAGGCAGAGAGGTGACAGCTGGAAAACCCACACCACCTGCCAGCACTGCCTCCGCCAGTTTCCTACTCCCTTCCAGCTGCAGTGTCACATTGAAAGTGTCCACACGGCCCAGGAGCCCTCCGCAGTCTGTCACATCTGTGAGTTGTCCTTTGAGACAGATCAGGTTCTCTTAGAGCACATGAAAGACAATCATAAGCCTGGTGAAATGCCCTATGTATGCCAGGTTTGCAGTTACAGATCATCATTTTTTGCAGATGTGGATGCACATTTCAGAGCATACCATGGTAACACCAAGAATTTACTTTGCCCGTTTTGTCTCAAAATTTTTCAAACTGCAACAGCATACAGACGTCATCATCGAGGGCACTGGGAAAAGAGTTTTCACCAGTGTTCCAAATGTCGGCTGCAGTTTTTAACTTCCAAAGAGGAGAGGGAGCACAAGACCCAGTGTCATCAGATGTTTAAGAAGCCTAAGCAGCTAGAAGGATTGTCTCCTGAAACAAAAATTGTTATTCAGGTATCACTGGAACCCCTTCAGCCAGGATTGGTGGAAGTTGCATCCATTACTGTGAACACATCTGATTTTGAATCATCACCCCCCAAATCTAAAAGGAGGAGGTCAAAAAAAGAAAAATAATAGTTAATTCTGCCTTCAGTAAGTCTGAAGCAAGTATTTCAGTCAAAGTTAAAAACCCCATTAAAAACAAAAAGATCAACTTATAGCATTATTCAATAATATCAAATATAGGAAAACCGATGGGTAATTTATGTGATTTTGTTTTAAATAGAGGAAGTACAGTTTTGTGTGATCTTCATATTGAGATGCTATTTAAAAATCTATGATCTGTTTTTCGTGTAATTGTCTTAACATGTAAAAAGGATGTGTGCATGTGTGTGAGAGAGAGAGAGAATGAGAGAAGTGGAGAAAGGAAAAGTAAGAACCTATTTTGGTATTTGATGTTACTTGTAAGTTCGAAAGCTCTCCTATACATATAATCTGTAGAGTGTTTTAGCAACGTAATTTTGAAGTGTTTTCATGCCTTGCAGATCTCAGTATCAGCTATATAGCCAGATTTGAATGTCACTCTCTGAAGTGCCTCTTGGGCTGATCTAAGATAACCTGGCTCTGAAAGCGTGCAGTGGAGGTTGATGGAGAAGCTACGAATTGAGTTTGGACCAGACACGGGATTTAATCAGTGAAGAGCTGTGGCTTCGTGTCCCAGCTGAGGAAGAGGCATACATTCACTGCAGGCACAGAGCCAAGGGAGAAGGAACACTGTCTCAGAGTGCTTTCACCTAGCCCAGGGACATCTCAAGGAAGCCAGCCGTTAAAATGCCTGTGTTTGGTGAGAGACCCTGGCAAGCATGAAGCAGGCCCTGTGTAGCACTGACTGCAGTTGGAGAAGCAGAGATCGTTAATGAGACCTGGTGCCTGTGGACCTCCTGTTGAGTGATCAAAAGGGGAATTTGATTCATTCTGTCCCCTTTCCCATTTGGCTGGCCTGTAGTCACAGTGAGGTCGGCATATCTGTGTCAGACACAGTAGCAAAGCAAGTTACAATTCCCAAAGGAAAAAGAGCCTTGACGTCCACTTTGATTGGCGCTGGACCCATAGTTGTAGCTGAAAAGGATCAAACAGAGGAAATCTGTTCAGCTTTTGAATTGGGCTAAATTGAGTTCTCTTACCCTTAAGCTACAGTGGAGTTGTCCAAGAATCGTAAATATAGTGGATAAAAATAGTCCAGGGTGATTAAAGCCTTTTTGGAACTCTTGCTTCCATTTTCCAGTTACATGTGTCTTACCCGAGTTGACCATGTGAAGATTTCGGTTCTGTATCTTATCTTGCCTTGCACACAAATGTAGTACAGTTAACAGCTAATTCTTTGCGTGTGTAATTTCCCATTGTATCAAACTAATTGAGTTTCCGTCTTTCTTGACACAGTCTGATGTGCAAGAATTGTCTCATGTATTTCAGTAATTATCAGGTCATAGAGTTTTCCTTCCTCTAATCTATCCAACCATCTAATCTGTGATTATACTTGTGGAAACCTTCTTTCTTGCGGTCTCCAAGGGCTCTTTCACAGACCTGTGGTGTACCCTCTAAGTATTGGTTCCTGAACATCAGCACACTTGGCTGCCTCTGTAGGTCCTTGGAGTTGAGTCTCCCCCTGGAGTTGAATGTCACCCCTTCTCCACTTCTGGCACGGATACCTAGCAATCTCTGTGCACCATTCCAGGAGCTGGGATCCTGTCTGTAGACCTATGCCAGGAGCAACTCTCCGTTTCCTCTTCCTTTCTCCTCCTCTTTGTCTCTCGCCACTCTCCCCAGGCCTCAGTTTCTTTAAGTCCTCTAAGCTTTCACAAAATGCTGGAAAGAGATCATCACCAAGCGGGTAGCATCCTTTTCAGAACTGAAGAGGAAGGACTATAGATGATGAAGCTGTAGTGAATCTGTTGTCTCCATTTTAGGTAATTTCGTGAGTGTAAATTAAAATTCAAATAAATTGTGTTTATTTATTCAAAGCTTGATTGATATATTTGCACTTTGAATATTTTACTAGGCCTTTCTGGTTAGTTTATTTGGGCCAAAGCACTTTGCTAAGTGTCAGCTGAAACCACTTTTAGTTGTATAAAGAGTGTGTGTGTTCTGGTCTCACGTGAAAACTCTCTGTATAAATAAATATGCAGACTATTGCATTTGTATCTGCTTTCTTCGATTTCTATAGTAAAAAAATATGAAATGTTTTAGTTACGTGTTTTTACTGTTGCTTAGTATTATCAACACTGTTGCTGTTAGTTGCTGTGAAGTATGCTCCTAAGGACTACAAGTTGTATTTATTGCCAAATTAAAAGGTTCCCACAATATGGTCCCTGACTGCTTCCTCTCTTCCATTCTCTGTCTTCTACTGTACTATTTTCCCCACTAATGTACTCTTTTTGACAACACAGGCCTTGGTTTTCCTCCATCAAATTCCGTTTCTTGCCGATCCAGACTGCAAGTGTTGTTCTTCTGGAAATACTCTTCCCGTAGGCCTGCATGGCTCCCTTGTTTGAGCTTCACCAATGCTGTTCAAATAACACAATCAAATCTCCAACCCCCTCTCTTTCCTCCTCCTCCTTAAAGGCACTTGAAGTCTCTATCCTCTTCTTCCCTCTCCAGCCTAAATTTCCTAAATTTTCACACACACACACAAAAAAAAAGAAACATGAAAAAGAGAAGAGATAATAACATCAGGGCTTTGCTTCTTAGAATTAACTTGAGTCAGTTTCTGTGCCTGCAAATCAAAGATAGTTAATAGTGAGTTGAATTCTTTCAGGAGCTTCCTCTGTTTTTCTTTTGATACCTCTATATTTTGTTCACACAATGACACTTTGTTTTCTTTACAAATTATTGAAGATGTGTCAAGATTATTATTTTGTTACTGCCCTTTGTGAATTTCCTTGTCTGCCTTGCTTGTTCTTTCAGGTAAAATTTATTATTTTATTAATGTTGCCAAAACATTGTAAGTAAAATTAGTATTTGTAGAAATAATGTTTTAAAAATTATTTCTGCTGTCTTTTTTACAAATAACATGGCATATTTTTATTTTTTTTAAATAATCATATTGTGTTGGCCAGTTCTAAACAGTGATGTGTAAGTGGGCTTTCTTGTTCTGAGTACCATCAAAAGCAATGAGTATCTGGCTTAATAAATTTCCGTTTCTGCTTTTAGATCTTGAAGAGAATTGTTTTATTGGATAGTTTACAACATTTGTTGAGACATTTACTGTTCCTTCCTTCTCCTCTCCTTTCTTTTTCTTGCTTTCTTCCCTTGTCTCTCTTCCTCTTTCTTTCCTTCCCTTTCTTTCCCCAGGTTGTTGCTTGACTGGACCTTTCCTGAAACAAAAGGAATCCCACTCAGAGTTGAATGTTATCCTCTCAGAATCCCATTTCATTCCTCATTTCTAGTATTGGAATTAACCTCCCTGTCCCCTTATTAGATTTGCCACAGTTGTATCAATGTTTCTGATTTTCTTTTTCCAAGAAGCAGCTCTTGTCGTCTTATCCCAACAAGCTTTATTTTTGTTTTCTATTTTTGTTTCAATTCATAGATACTTCCTACATTCTTTAGGATTTTTTTTCTTTATACCTTTGCATTTTAGAAGTTTCTTCACAATTTTTTTCCTGTAAATATATTAGATTTACAATGTTGAAATTCAGATGTATATCAGAGTGATTTAGTTATGCAGATACGTATCTATTCTTTTGTAGGTCCTTTTCCATGATAGGTTATTACATGATACTGAGGATTTCTTTTCTTTTTTTTTCCATAGATGATTTAGGGGTTGACCTATCTTTATTTAGCAATTTTGTCTGAATCCCAAATATTTTTATGTATCCATGTTTTTTAATTAAAATTTCGTTGTCTAAGATTTTTGGCAAGTTGATTCCAAAGAGTTCACTATTTTCAGGCTGAATGTTTTCATTTATTGTTTACTGAGAATTAAGTTTTCCTTGGAGCTCTGAGGGCATGTGTGTATATACACTGACATGTCTATATACGCATCCTTTTCAGATTACTACATGTTTTAAGATATGTAAATGTATTTTCAAAGATATTTTCTGTTTGTATGGTAAAAACATGAAATGTTTTAATTCTAGAAATTTGTTCCCCCTAATGAATATAGTATAAAGAGTAAAGATATAAAACTAGATTCCTTTGAGAGTAATCCTTCCTAACAGAACTTGGGAATGTTCAAAGAGTACTCATAACACTTACGAAAGGTGGCAAGAAAAACTTTATTCAAGGTAAGAGTACTACAGTGGCGTATTATAACATGGGAGAGAGATTGAGCTTATGTGTGACTCCAGGAGGGGTGCAGCTGGGATTTATAGCTAAGGAACAGGGTGGGCCCATGGGATTGCAGACAGAGATGGGAGACTGAAAAGCAATGGACAACAATAACAGAATGGGTGTCAGTGGATGGAGACTTATTAAAATGAGGACTATAAGCATGAGGGTGGACTCTGGCTCAACTGAGAGGATCATTGCTGAGGCTAGGCAAGGCTGATAAGATATTCCGGTGAGTGAAATGATATTTGATCGGATACTGAGGGTGGTCAGATCAAGGGTGGGCTATGTTTTCTAAACTGAAGTAGCAGATTCTGGATTAGATTGGACTAGATGGACAGGCAGCCCTGAATAAAGACATTGCCCAAAGTTGGCAGTGCATTAATGAACTAGTGCTGCATAAGCAGTTAGCCAAAACTAGCAGCTTAAAACAATATTATTTCATACTGCTGCTGAAAGTTGGGAATCCAGGAGTAATTCAGCTGAGTGTTGTGGCTCAGTGTCTGATGAGATTGCCATCCTCTGAAGCCTTGACATGCGCTGGTGGATTTCCTTCCAAGATGGCTTACTCACATAGCTGATGAAACCGGTTTGCTTGCTGGCTGTTGGGAGAAAACCTCGGTTCTTTCACATGGGCCTCTCTAAAGGGCTACCTGAGTGCTCTCGAGATATGACTAAGCTGGCTTCTAGAGTGAGTGATCCAAGAGGATGATCAAGGAGGCTGCAGTGCCTTTTATGACCTAGTCTCAGACGCTTCATTGTTCGTTTCTACAGTATTCTAACATGAGAAGTGAGCCACTAAGCCCACCACACATGTGAAGGGGCGGAGGAAGGAACCGTGGACATAATTTAAAACCACGTGGTACACACATGGCCAGAAATTGTTCACATGCGTGTATGTCCAAAATGCCTTTTCCTGCCAATGCTTTTAAACAATTTATCTGTTACAGCATTAACTTGAAGTTCAGGACCTTGTCATCTAAGTCAGGTCCAGCTATGGATCAGGGTCCACGTGTACAGTATCTCAAGTGTTCTGTTGCTCAGTTGTGTCGTATTCTTGGCGACCCCATGGGCTGCAGCGCTGCAGGCTTCCCTGTCCATCAACTCCAGGAGCTTGCTCAAACTCAAGTCCACTGAGTCGATGATGCTATCCAACAATCCCATCCTCTGCTGTCCCCTTCTCCTACCTTCATCTTTTTCCGCATCACGGTCTTTTCCAATGAGACGGTTATTCCCATCACATAGCCCAAGTATTGGAGCTTCAGCTTCAGCATCAGTCCTTCGAATGAATATGCAGGAGAGATTTACTTTAGGATTGACTGGTTTGATCTCCTTGCAGTCCAAGAGCCTCTCAAGTCTGCAACACATCAGTTCAAATTATAGAAGTGTAGTTCCTCTAGACCTGAGGATGTGTGAACAAAAGAGATGAGTTAATCTGCTCCCTTTCACAGCCAACATACAGTGGTGGTTCAGGCATAGATAACCTTCATAGACACTCCTGTTCCAGAAAGGGGAGGGGAGATGGGAGTCAATAGTAGCAGTTCTGAAATCCCATGGGTTCTTGCGGGCAGTCCTTTGATTAGTATTTAAGGCCTGGACACTTCCTAGGCTTCCGTCTCTGATTTTTTCATTCTACCCGCTGACATGATGCCATTGCATGAAAGGTGGCTAGTATATGGTTACATGAAACAGTCTCCCTAGCCTGCTTCCTGCTTGTAGAAGGTAGAAGTCCAGAGCTCCTATTTTGTACTATTGCTGGTCCTTTCAGTCCGAGCTGAACTTAAATATGTTATCTTAAAACCTTGGTGTGTCTCCTGATACTCTTACTGGTGTTCAAGGCAAAGCACCCCACTCCAAAGCGACAGTCACACATGTCTTCATAATAAGGCTTACTCTGTCTTGGTTTTCTGCTGAGATAGCTGAGGGATAACACCTTGAACCTTGGTAGAAGTCTTATTGTGTGACTGAAAGGATCTCTGAGTGACACCCCTAAACTCTTTGGAGGGTATTGGCCTGACTAAATAATGCCATGAGGCATCCCCTTCCAGCTTTCTGAGGCTTAACAAAGAATTTTACAGTCACACTCGTCTTTAGAACACCTTTGTTTATAAAAAATAATATGAAGAAGAACTGGCCTATCGGTGGTGTAAAATGTTGTATTTAGACCACCTAATCTCAATGCCCTGGATATGATCTTGCTTGAGAGTCATTAATTTTAACAACTTCTGTCATCTTAAAAGACTGGAAAATTCCCAAATCAGCAAGTTTTGTCCCCTGTTTTAATAATCTTTATATTAAACATTAAAGAAAAAAAAAATCCCTTCATGTTTTACTACAGGCAGCAAGAAAAAACCAGGAAGCACTTTTGGCTGTTTGGATGGAAATCCTCTTAGATAACTCAATTAATTAAGTACAGTTTGTCCTCCCTGCTCATTAGGTACATTTTCTACTTTTCATAAAACTGCAGATGTAGTGGACTTTCGTCTTCACACTCCCCAGGCTCTCTCCTCCTGCCTCTCCTTTCTGCCAAGCATCCTAGGTGCACCACTGTGATTCCGCCTAGAACGTGTTTGCTCAGTGAGCAAACGGGGAGCGATTCCCTGGCTTCAGTGCTTCTGCTGGCCAGAGACTCTGTACCGTTCCCTAAGAACTTCATGGTTTCGCTGTCCAACTTCTATCACCTGGCTAGGTAGGTTGCAGTAGCTCATACTCACAAGCGAACTGGCAGGGATTTCTACACGCACATGTGCAGAAACATACATGTGTACACGGTAACATCGCTGAGGGGAAACCTGTCCATATGCAGAAGTACAGCTTTCTTTTCCAGGAACGTGAATTTTGGTAAGCGCTCAAATTTCTACACACACATGTGCGCAAATATATTGGTGAATACAGTTACATCGCTGAGAGGAAACCTGTCCATATGCAGAAGTACAAGCTTGCTTTTCCAGGAACATAAATTTTGGTAAGCACTCAAATTTCTGCACGCACATGTGCACAAACATGCACGTGTACTCAGTAACATCCCTGAGAGGAAACTTGTCCATATGCAGAAGTACAAGCTTTCTTTTCAGGAACATTAATTTTGGTAAGCACTCAAATTTCTATGTGCACATGTGCACAAATATATGAGTGTACACAGTAAGATCGCTGAGGGGTAACCTGTCCATATGCAGAAGTACAAGCTTTCTTTTCCAGAAACTTGAATTTTAATAAGCACTCAAATTTCTGCACGCACATGTGCACAAACATGCACGTGTACTCAGTAACATCCCTGAGAGGAAACTGGCCATATGCAGAAGTACAAGCTTTCTTTTCCAGGAACATTAATTTTGGTAAGCACTCAAATTTCTACACACACATGTGCACAAATAGATGGGTGAATACAGTTACATCGCTGAGACAAAACCTGTCCATATGCAGAAGTACAAGCTTTCCTTCCCAGGACATTGAATTTTGGTAAGCACTCAAATTTCTACGTGCACATGTGCACAAATATATGCGTGGACACAGTAACATCGCTGAGAGGAAACCTGTCCATATGCAGAAGTACAAGCTTTCTTTCCCAGGACCTTGAATTTTGGTAAGCACTAAAATTTCTACGTGCACATGTGCACAAAAATATGCGTGTACACAGTAACATCGCTGAGAGGAAACTTGTCTATATGCTGAAGTACAAGCTTTCTTTTTGAGGAACATGAATGAGACCTGGTGACTAGGACCTCCTGTTGAGTGATCAAAAGGGGAATTTGATTCATTCCGTCCCCTTTCCCATTTGGTGTCCGTGAACAATGGAGATCAACGTGGCAAACGGTGGGGTTTTTCCCTACTTCCCTAGCATCTGGCCAGCAACAGCCTGTCCTGGTGATGCTGTGCATGGCTGGGACGTTGGAGCCACCAGTGGCCACACCAGGCGAAGATGCCACCCTCTTCAGAGTGGAGGCAGGAGAGGACAGCGAGGCCCAGGTGGACGGAGTCGTGGCAGGGATCAGACGGGGTTTCCAGCTGCTTGCAGAGGACATCACTGAGGATGTGGAGGTTGTGCCAGATGAATGACAGAAACAGGGGTCCTCCCTGGAGCTGGAGGAGAAGACATTGGAGGAGCAGTGCCAGGAAAGGCCTGGAGGCCCGAGTGAGCTCCCGGCACTAGATGTGATGCAGGCACTGGCGACCTTGTAAGTGGAACTTAGCTCTAAGCCTGAGAAAACCTGCAGGGCCTACGTTTGGTTCATGTGCAAGAGTCATGAGAGGAGGAAGCGTGACTTGGCTCAGAAGAGTGCCAACATCCAGGGCATCCCTGGCTTCTGGGCCAACGTGGTATCCTTTCTGCTACTCGTTGTGGTCCAGTGCTCAGGAGGAGGGGGAGGTGCAGAGGCAGGAGCAGGAGGAGGGGTGGAGGCGAGGGGGCAGAATGGTGGACCCTGAAGGAAGTGTGGTACTGGGCAATTGGCAGGCTCCAAAGGCACAGCTGAGTAGAGTCCGGGCAGGGCCACACCTGTAAGTGTCGCAGCCATGACTCTGTGTGTCTCCTTCAGGCCTGCATCTGAGGAGGATTGGCCTCTGAGTCAGAAATGACCAGAGACAGTACATGAGAGCCACCTTAGCTGACAGTTATTGTTGTAAAGGTGAATGATTCCGAAAATAACTGAGATATGGGAGTCACACACACAAGCGCGCGCGCAGACACACACACATACACAAACCCACAGAACATATGTAGACATACTTTCTGATCCCCGTTATCTCACTGAGTGAGCAAGTTCTGAGTGGAATCACAGTGGTACAGCAAGGATGCCTGGCAGAAAGGAGAGGCAGGAATAAAGTGTCTGGGGGTGACCAGTGAGAGTGCAGAAGATCTGAGACACAGAACAGGTTGCAATCCCAGACACAGAAGCCACAGTGGGTGACCCCACAGCCCTTTGAACACCCTGATACAAGGGCCTTTCCATCCTTCCCAAGTGCCAGGCATACTTTCTCTGACCTTACCATGAGCATGAGCACTACTGAGCTTCCAGGGCAAGATGCGCTGCAGGCACTGGCTGCCCTGCTGGTGGAACTGAGCTCTGAGCATAAGAAGACCTGCAGGGCCTACTTCCAGTTCATGTGCAGGAACCATCAGAGGAGGAAGCCTGACTTGGCTTGGAGGATCGCCATCACCTGGGGCATCCCTTGCTTCTGGGCCGTAGCTGTATCCTTTCTGCTGCTCTTTGAAGTCTGCTGCTCAGGAAGAGGAGGCGGCGCAGGAACCTTTTCCCTGCTCCCTATCCTGACAGGTGCTGTTGCGGAGCCATCCATCGTCCCACTGCAAGTTGATATTTTCCTTTCAGGACCCCCCTACTTCTTGGACACAGTGACCACTAAGTAGAATTACCTTGACATCACTTGTGAAACGTGGTTCCTGGGGTGGTGAGTGTGGGTGTGCAAGGTTGTGGAGTGTCCACCTGTGGGATCCACACCCATCTCCCGTCTCTCTGTAGGGCATAGGGCACGTTGTTCCACTCCTGTCCACTGGTTCTGGGACTTTGAACGGGGAGCATCCAGCCGCAGCGTGGACACCAGGAGCCTTAAATTTCTCGGCTGGTTGTCATGTCACAACTGCTTAGAGTCGAACAGGATTGCTGAGGTGTGGTTGCTTTGGGCCTGAACACAGTTAGCAATTCACTTTGGGATTCTTGGCTGCTGGCTCACCTTGCTCGGATTGCCAGCGGATTGTCGGCCAAGATGTGTGGGATGATCGCCTGAAGTAGTACCCTGGTCAGGAAGGTTCTTCCATGAGAGTAACTGACAGAAACGTGTGGAGATGGGGTCTGAAGGTGGGCCCTGAAGGGACACTCATGTGATACTACAGGGACACTGTCCTTTCCCAAATGGGGATGCTCAGACTCATGCAAGCTGGCTGTGGAGCCTGAGTTTGGGTCGTGCTTGTAGCAGGTGACCTCCTGAGACTGTTTATTTGGGGACTTGGTGTGTCCGTGAGTGAAGCAAGTATCCATCAAATCAGCTGAGGTGGCAGCACCAGAGTCCAGGTGATACTACTAGAGGCAGTGTGTATTAAGTATCTTTGTCAGAATCATCCTTTGTGGGTCCTTTCATCCCCTGGCCTCCTGCTGCTCACTGAGTTTGAGATTGCCTGGGCACTTCACTCCCGCCCCTTACCCAGGGAAGGCCTATCATTGAAAAGCTGTCCTCTCCGGGGTCCCAGTGCACCTGTGTGCTGACTTTGGGATCTTCTGTGAATTTCCACATTCACCACTCAGTGTCTCACAACCACCAAACATGCTGCGCTGGAAGCGGCTTCAGGCTGCCTTGGGAACATACGGAAGAGTTCGTGGAGAAGGTGAACAGGGAGCCCCAAGGGCAGGACATGGTGCCTACTGTCGCCATCCCCGACATTGCTGGCCTCGGTCGTCTTCACCTCCTGAAACACCTATGCTCGTTGTTTGCATCTGTGTCCCCGTGCTGAGCATGTGTGTGTATACACACGTGTGCTTATTTATGCTGGCTGTGATTGTGTGTGTGTGTGTGTGTGTGTGTGTGTGTGTGTGTCCGGCCCAGGGCAGAGGCAGAGATGAAGGTGGCGCAGGAGAGGAGGTGCTGAGCAACCAGAAGAGGAGTCATGAGGCGACCAGGCTGAAGGTGGTCTGTCGCCTCATCTCTGCATTGACCCTGCCCAGGATGGGAACAAGGAAAGGATGGCCAGTGATAACTCCAGACTGTGGCTCCAGATATCTGCAATTAGACCAGATACAAAACACGCTCATCAGTTCTACCGTGTTGTTGTGTGTGCTTGGATCAGGAAGAGGGTTTCATGGTCTAAGGATTCACACAGAGCAAATCACGTGGGGTGGGGCTTTGAAACCACTGCCTGTGGAGCCCTCCGTGTGTGGGGCCATGGGCTGGCCTCTGGAAATGAGGGACGTGGCTATGGCAAGATCTGGGATGGTGAGGCTAAGGTCCTGCCGAGATGGGCAGAGAGCTGAAGGAGAAAGAGTCATAGATTGCCTGCTGCACTGGAGATTGTTCCACACACATGTGAAAAGGAGAACTGGGAAGGTCCTGGGACAGTGCTGCCCCGGATCAGCCCAGCAGCCAGCACACGCCCTCCCTGAGTGTGGCACACACTGGCACTATATGACACAAAACATGAGATGCGCTAAAGTATGCTGTATCTGCCAACCACAGGCATCCTAGGAGAGACATGGCCTGTAAGCAAGGCATGCCTCCAGGCACTTCCAGCCTGCCTCCCTGGCAGTGCCCAAAGCCGAGAAATGCGCAAGTGGGTTTCCCTGTGTGACCCTATCCGGGATATGCCTGTGAGGGAGGGAACAGAGAAAAGACAAGGGCGGTGGGTAAACTGCATGTCCTAAGGGACCTCAGGGGAGTGCAGACAGAGAAGCCCCTGGGGCAGTTCAGGGCCTGCTGGTTTTCAGGGTCCAGACTCTAGGCAGTAGCGGTCCTGCCAAAGATACCCCATGGTCTGTGCTGAAAGTTCTGATATGAATTCCTCCTTTTCTTTGGGGTCTTGCCCCTGGCTTGGGGGCCTGAGTGTCAAAGGTGCACGTCTGTACCTGAAGGAGGACTCTGGTAGTCTTGCTGGAGCAGAATCTCTGATTGCGTTGTAGGGGATCTGCACCCAGGTGACACAGAGGGATGCTGCCTTCCAGGTGACCGTCTTGGATATCCCTGGGCCCAACCGCGCACTGGCTTCCTTGGCACCGGTGCTGTGTAGGGAAGCAGGGATGCGTGACTGTAGGGAGTCCTACCTGGGCCTAATGAGAGCAACTGAAAGAGAGCCTTGGCATTTAGCAAATCACTGAGGCATGGGTGGTTCAAGCCCTCTTGGTCCATTTGAGATAGTAACGCTGCTTTCTGTCCAACGGAGGCATTAGCTCTGGGCCCAGAACCTACAGGTTCCCCAGGGCATCATCTGTTGGGGGACTCCCATATGCATGGGTAGTGTTAAACAGAAAGGAAGACGTGTAGGGATGCCACCTTACTTTGATGGCCTCCGGTTCCATTCTTGGTATCGGAAGAGACCCTGCATCCATGTGTACCTTCTTCACAACCTTGGATCAGAACCAGGCCTGTCACAGTCTCCGGGGGCTTTTGGAGGCTCAGGCGTTTCTGGCCTTTTCCTGCCACATGGAGAGAGCACATCGGGGCACAGGTAGATGGTGCACACAGAACGCTCCACAGATAGGAAGAACAGGGGGCCTCATTCAGAATGCTGGGGGCTGTAACGGGTGGTAGGCTACCAAGAGGGGCACAACATTGACACGGAATGACCTAGACAGGTGCACACCGAGAAAGCAGTTCTTCAAGTCAGCTGAGCTCAGAGGTCCTTGTTTTCTGGTCCCCTGAAGGAATGCACAGTCAATGGATCAGGCCAACGTGACTGGTACTGTGAAGCTGTCCAAGGTGATGGGAGAATGCAGAAGGCAGGCACATGTTATACAGCTGTTCATGGCAAGAACTTCCAATGCTGCCTGCTGCTCTGCAGGCCAGTCCCTATCAATAGCAAATGCCAAGGTTTTGGAACCTTTGAGGATAAGGCACAGAGTTAGAAGTGTAACATGACATAATCGATGAGCAAGTGAAAAAATAAGGATAGAAATGTGGATGCTTACCAACATTCATGTTCCTGGAAAAGAAAACTTGTACTTCGGAATATGGACAAGTTTCCTCTCAGGGATGTTACTGAGTACACGTGCATGTTTGTGCACATGTGCGTGCAGAAATTTGAGTGCTTACCAAAATTCAAGTTCCTGGAAAGGAAAGCTTTACTTCTGCATATGGACAGGTTTCCCCTCAGCGATGTTACTGTGTACACATGTATGTTTCTGCACATGTGCGTGTAGTAATCCCTGCCAGTTCACTTGTGAGTATGAGCTACTGCAACTGACCTAGCCAGGTGATAGAAGTTGGACAGCAAAACCATGAAGTTCTTAGGGAACGGTACAGAGTCTCTGGCCAGCAGAAGCACTGAAACCAGGGAATCGCTCCCCGTTTGCTCACTGAGCAAACACGTTCTAAGTAGAATCACAGTCGTGCACCTAGGATGCTTGGCAGAAAGGGGAGGCAGGAGGAAAGAGCCTGGGGATTGTGAAGACGAAAGTTGACTACATCTGCAGTTTTATGAAAAGTAGAAAATGCACCTAATGAGCTGGGAGGACAAACTGTACTTAATTGAGTTATCTAAGAGGATTTCCATCCAAACAGCCAAAAGTGCCTCCTGGTTTCTTCTTGCTGCCTGTAGTAAAACATGAAGGGAATTTTTTTTTAAATGTTTAAGATAAAGATTATTAAAACAGGGGACAAAACTTGCTGATTTGGGAAGTTTCCAGTCTTTTAAGATGACATTAATAAAATAATAAATTTTCCCTGAAAGAACAAGCAAGGCAGACAAGGGAATTCACAAAGGGCAGTAACAAAATAGTAATCTTGACACATCTTCAATATATTTGTAAAGAAAACAAAGTGTCATTGTGTGAACAAAATATAGAGGTATCAAAAGAAAAACAGAGGAAGCTCCTGAAAGAACTCAACTCACTATTAACTATCTTTGATTTGCAGGCACAGAAACTGACTCAAGTTAATTCTAAGAAGCAAAGCCCTGATGTTATTATCTCTTCTTTTTTCCTTTTTTCTTTTTCTTTTTTTGTGAAAAGTTAGGAAATTTAGGCTGGAGAGGGAAGAAGAGGATAGAGACTTCAAGTGCCTTTAAGGAGGAGGAGGAAAGAGAGGGGGTTGGAGATTTGATTGTGTTATTTGAACAGCATTGCTGAAGCTCAAACAAGGGAGGTAGCAAGCCATGCAGGCCTGCGGGAAGAGCATTTCCAGAAGAACAGCACTTGCAGTCTTGGGATCGGGAAGAAATGGAATTTGATGGGGGAAAACCAAGGCCAGTGTTGTCAAAAAGAGTACATTAGTGGGGAAAAAAGTAGAGTAGAAGACAGAGTATGGAAGAGAGGAAGCAGTCAGGAACCATATTGCGGGAACCTTTTAATTTGGCAATAAATACAACTTGTAGTCCTTAGGAGCATACTTCACAGCAACTAACAGCAACAGTGTTGATAATACTAAGCAACAATAAAAGCACGTAACTAAAACATTTCGTATTTTTTACTATAGAAATCGAAGAAAGGAGATACAAATGCAATAGTCTGCATATTTATTTATACAGAGAGTTTTCACCTGAGACCAGAACACACACACACTCTTTACACAACTAAAAGTGGTTTCAGCTGACACTTAGCAAAGTGCTTTGGCCCAAATAAACTAACGAGAAAGGCCTAGTAGAGAATTCAAAGTGCAAATAAATCAATAAGGCTCTGAGTAAATAAACACAATTTATTTGAATTTGAATTTACACTCACGAAATTACCTAAAATGGAGACAATAGATTCACTACAGCTTCATCATCTGTAGTCCTTCCTCTTCAGTTCTGAGAAGGATGCTAACCGCTTGGTGATGATCTCTTTCCAGCATTTTGTGAAAGCTTAGAGGACTTAAAAAAAGTGAGGCCTGGGGAGAGTGGCGAGAGACAAAGAGGAGGAGAAAGGAAGAGGAAACGGAGAGATTGCTCCTGGCATAGGTCTACAGACAGGATCCCAGCTTCCTGGAATGGTGCACAGAGATTGCTAGGTATCCGTGCCAGAAGTGGAGAAGGGGTGACATTCAACTCCAGGAGGAGACTCAACTCCAAGAATCTACAGAGGCAGCCAAGTGTGCTGATGTTCAGGAACCGATACTTAGAGGGTACCCCACAGGTCTGTGAAAGAGCCCTTGGAGACCGCAAGAAAGAAGGTTTCCACAAGTAGAATCACAGATTAGATGGTTGGATAGATTAGAGGAAGGATAACTCTATGACCTGATAATTACTGAAATACATGAGACAATTCTTGCACATCAGACTGTGTCAAGAAAGACGGAAACTCAGTTTGATACAATGGGAAATTACACATGCAAAGAATTAGCTGTTAACTGTACTACATTTGTGTGCAAGGCAAGATAAGATACAGAACCGAAATCTTCACGTGGTCAACTCGGGTAAGACACATGTAACTGGAAAATGGAAGCAAGAGTTCCAAAAAGGCTTTAATCACCCTGGACTATTTTTATCCACTATATTTACGATTCTTGGACAACTCCACTGTAGCTTAAGGGTAAGAGAACTCAATTTAGCCCAATTCAAAAGCTGAACAGTTTTCCTCTGTTTGATCCTTTTCAGCTACAACTATGGGTCCAGCGCAAATCAAAGTGGACGTCAAGGCTCTTTTTCCTTTGGGAATTGTAACTTGCTTTGCTACTGTGTCTGACACAGATATGCCAACCTCACTGTGACTACAGGCCAGCCAAATGGGAAAGGGGACAGAATGAATCAAATTCCCCTTTTGATCACTCAACAGGAGGTCCACAGGCACCAGGTCTCATTAACGATCTCTGCTTCTCCAACTGCAGTCAGTGCTACACAGGGCCTGCTTCATGTTTGCCAGGGTCTCTCACCAAACACAGGCATTTTAACGGCTGGCTTCCTTGAGATGTCCCTGGGCTAGGTGAAAGCACTCTGAGACAGTGTTCCTTCTCCCTTGGCTCTGTGCCTGCAGTGAATGTATGCCTCTTCCTCAGCTGGGACACGAAGCCACAGCTCTTCACTGATTAAATCCCGTGTCTGGTCCAAACTCAATTCGTAGCTTCTCCATCAACCTCCACTGCACGCTTTCAGAGCCAGGTTATCTTAGATCAGCCCAAGAGGCACTTCAGAGAATGACATTCAAATCTGGCTATATAGCTGATACTGAGATCTGCAAGGCATGAAAACACTTCAAAATTACGTTGCTAAAACACTCTACAGATTATATGTATAGGAGAGCTTTCGAACTTACAAGTAACATCAAATACCAAAATAGGTTCTTACTTTTCCTTTCTCCACTTCTCTCATTTTCTCTCTCTCACACACTCATGCACACATCCTTTTTACATGTTAAGACAATTACACGAAAAACAGATCATAGATTTTTAAATAGCAGCTCAATATGAAGATCAAACAAAACTGTACTTCCTCTATTTAAAACAAAATCACATAAATTACCCATCGGTTTCCCTATATTTGATATTATTGAATAATGCTATAAGTTGATCTTTTGGTTTTTAATGGGATTTTTAACTTTGACTGAAATACTTGCTTCAGACTTACTGAAGGCAGAATTAACTATTATTTTTCTTTTTTTGACCTCCTCCTTTTAGATTTGGGGGGTGATGATTCAAAATCAGATGTGTTCACAGTAATGGATGCAACTTCCACCAATCCTGGCTGAAGGGGTTCCAGTGATACCTGAATAACAATTTTTGTTTCAGGAGACAATCCTTCTAGCTGCTTAGGCTTCTTAAACATTTGATGACACTGGGTCTTGTGCTCCCTCTCCTCTTTGGAAGTTAAAAACTGTAGCCGACATTTGGAACACTGGTGAAAACTCTTTTCCCAGTGCCCTCGATGATGACGTCTGTATGCTGTTGCAGTTTGAAAAATTTTGAGACAAAACGGGCAAAGTAAATTCTTGGTCTTACCATGGTATGCTCTGAAATGTGCATCCACATCTGCAAAAAATGATGATCTGTAACTGCAAACCTGGCATACATAGGGCATTTCACCAGGCTTATGATTGTCTTTCATGTGCTCTAAGAGAACCTGATCTGTCTCAAAGGACAACTCACAAATGTGACAGACTGCGGAGGGCTCCTGGGCCGTGTGGACACTTTCAATGTGACACTGCAGCTGGAAGGGAGTAGGAAACTGGCGGAGGCAGTGCTGGCAGGTGGTGTGGGTTTTCCAGCTGTCACCTCTCTGCCTCTCAAGTTCCAAATGGTGCTTCATGTGATTCATAAACTTGACATTTTTTAGAACTTTCAAGCAGCTGAGGCATTTAAACGCCGCGTGGGTCTTTGGTTCTGGCGGACCAACTCCTCCATGCTTGCCATAGTAGAAGTCATGAAGTAACACAATCAGATTTCCTTCTGTGGGATCACCAATTTTGTTTGGACTTGCCAAACTTGGAAAATCAGTTTTTGTCTGTCCACTTTCCCCTAAAGGTCTTACAGGCTTGCAATGAACACTGTCCTTTGGAAAAGGTGTTGGACAAGGTTCTCCATTCTGAACATGGCTTAGTGAGGTATGGACACGGTCTGGTGTGCTTTGCTGAGTGGTCTCTGTATGAAAAAAACGTGACGGGGAGAAACCTAAAGAATGTTCCCCTACAATGCCATCACTGAGTTTAGGCCTTCTGGGATTTCTGCGATTTGTTTCACAAGGGGAAACTCGCTTTGATACATGAGGACTTTTATTCATATCTCCTGCAGAAACTGCTGTTTCTACTGGATGCTGCAATGAACTTGTGAAGGTAATCAAAGAAGAACATAACTCCTTCGAAAAGCCATCAGGCACTATTTGTGGTGAAAGATTTTTATAATCAGCTTGAGACGGAGGTTCAATAATAATAGGACTACCTGTTGATCTTGAGTCAGAGTCAGACACTGGCAAGACAGTCTTTGATTCTGATGTAGGAGTCACATGACTAACAGGCTGTAATCTGTGAGTGTTACCTCTCCTGAAGTGACCACACCTTTTTCTCCTTGAATAAGAACCTGGGGTATCTCTGTTCAGTATGTTTGAAACGACTGGTTTTGAAGCTGAGCTCATCCCAACAAAGATGACGTCAGCATCTTCATTTCCATGTTCCACTCCAACCAAGATCACTTCATCATCATCATCATCATCTACTTGTTTCGTTTCTCCCTCCCTTTTCCGTAGTTCTGGCTCTTTTTCTTCTTCACGTAACATACGTGGGAGTTCCATATTTTTAATACTTTTTTATTCTTAGATGGTGCGGTCACAAGTCCCAGTGCTTCCTTTATACAAACTGCCACCTAAGTATAAACATACTACAGATTAGTTAAGTACAGAAAAATGGGCTATTTGATTATCTCCAAAACTCTAGAGTACTTATACACACCCTTATCTTACAGACAAAGACACTGAGTGTCAACCAGACTCAATGACAGCTGAAAAAACTACGACTACAACTCTACATGGCTCTAGAATCATTGCTTTGTCGCATGTTCACTTTAACCTCTTCTACTTAAAAAAATAAAGAGGGGAAAAAAAAAAAAAACACCACACTGATCATTACGTGAAATCAAATGTAAAGGAGAGTATTTTTACAAAAGCATTGTTCTACAGCGTTTCGAAGCATGGACTTTGGAGTCATAGGAGATTAAGTTGGAATTCTAACTTAACCACACACCAGTTGCCTCTTCTTGGGCAAACTTGTAACTTTTAAATGTGTTTCTGTATCTTAAAGACAAACATGCTTATTTCTTAGACTTAAGGTTAACAGCTTTTTTAAAAGGCATCAGCTATTCAATGGCATCTTGTTTTGTAGTAAAAATGGAAGAAAATGGATCTTAAATGCACATTACAACTGATCCATAAATTCTAATTTCATAAATGTTAACAAACAAAATAGGTAGCAAATTCAAAGTATAATCTATATATTCCTAGTTAACAAACAGCATAATTCAATGTCAAGCACTTAATTCAGGCCTAGGAAACTGAGAATGAGCTCTCTGATAATCTCACCCCAATTCCACACAGATATATCCTAAATTTCTCCCTCTAATCCTGGCTAAACTTCAATCCAACAATGCTTCATCTTTATGCCACATGTCTCTTCCCCACATAGCAGGCAAAATGACGCCAGTCTTTCTCTCATACCAATATCAGACAGAGATATCACACACAAACACACACACACACACACACACACCACACAAACACACACACACCTGATATCCCTTATGGATATAGGTGAAAGAGTCCTCAACAAAATACTGGCAAACAAAATCCAACAGCATATAAAAAAGACTGTACACTATGATCACATGCGATTTAGGGAGGTATGCAAAGTTGGTTCATTATAGGAAAGTCAATCAACATTATGCCATTTTAAAACAATAAAACAAATAACACATCTGCCTGCAGAAAAGGCATTTCCCTGAATCTAGCACCTTTTCATAACCGGGGTTAAAAGAACACTTAATAATTAAGAACAGAAGAGAACTTTCTCAATCAAAGGGCACCTGTAAAATGACCCACAGCTAACATCATACTAAAGAATGAAAAACTGAAAGCTTTACCTCTAAGACTGGGAACAACACAAGGAAGTCTATTACACACTTTGGCTCAACATTATACTGGCAGTTCTATAACCAGAGCAATCAGGTAACAAAAGAGAATTGTTGCTGTAGTTTCAAAAAAAAAAAAAAAAAAAAAAAAAAAACGAAAAAACAAAAAACAATAAAAAACAAAAAACAGCCTTCAGAATGGAAAGGAAGAAGTCAAAGTATATTAGACATAAGATAATTTAGCATAGAAAATGTTGAAGAAACACAAGTATTAGAATTAACATAAAGCTTGCAGAATAGAAGACAAATATTTTAAAAGTCAACCACATTTTATACAGTAGCAACAAATGTTGTTAAGTAAATACTTGAATCTACACTAGCATTCAAAAGAATACTTAGGAAGTCAGAAAGAGAAAGACAATATATTCTTTTGAATGGCTGAGTAATACTCCACTGGGTATACGTACCACAGCTTTCTGATCCATTTATGTGTTGATGGACATCTAGGTTGTTCCATGTCCTGGCTATTATAAACAGTGTTCTCCATAGTGGCTGTACTAGATTGCATTCCCACCAACAGTGTAAGAGGGTTCCCTTTTCTCCACACCCTCTCCAGCATTATTGCTTGCAGACTTTATAGGAATCAATTCTAATGAGATGGATGAAACTGGAGCCGATTATACACAGTGAAGTGAGCCAGAAAAAAAACACCAACACAGTATACTAACACATATATATGGAATTTAGAAAGATGGTAATGATAACCCTGTATGAGAGACAGCAGAAGAGACACAGATGTATAGAACAGATTTTTGGACTCTGAGGGAGCGGGAGAGGGTGGGATAATACGGGAGAATGGCACTGAAATATGTACACTATCATGTAAGATAGTCTCCGGTCTATGTTCGATGCAGGATACAGGATGCATGGCGCTGGTGCACAGGGATGATCCAGAGACATGATATGGGGTGGGCGGTGGGAGGGGGGTGAGGATTGGGAACTCATGTACACCTGTGGCGGATTCATGTCAATGTATGGCAAAACCAACACAGTGTTGTAAAATAAAACATAGTAAAAATAAAAATTAAAAAAAAAGAGAAAGACAAATATCGTATGGTATCACTTACATGGACTCTAAAATATGCCACAAATAAGCTGATCTATGAAAGTGAAACAGACTCACAGACATAGAGAGCAGACTATGTGATTCCCAAGAGGGAAAGGTACGGCAGGCACATATTGGGAGCTGGTGTTTAGCAGATGCAAAGCATAATATATACAATAGACAAACAAGAGCGTAGTGTATAGCACAAGGAACTATATTCATAATTTGAGATAAACAATCATGGAAAAGGGTATGAAAGAAATTGTGTGTGCATATGTGTGTGTTTACATATGAAGGAAAGGAAAGGGCAACTGTTGGCAAGCACGTACAGAAACTGGATCCTTGTGTGTTACGGATAGATTTTTAAATGGTGCAACTGCTACAGAAAACAGTTTAAAGGCTCCTCGAAAAATTAAAGAACTAGAGCTGACACATGATTCAGCAATTCCACCTCAGGATATAAATTCAAAAGAAGTTAACATGGGGTCTTGGGATATCTGCAGAGCCGTGCTCACAGCAGCACGAAGCACAACAACTAAGAGGTGGAAGCATCGAAATGTCCATCAAATGTGATATATACACACAATGAAATATTATTTAGCCATATAGAGAAAATTCTGTCACATGCTACAGCATGCATGATCATTTCAGACATCAAGCCAAATGCAATAAGCCAGTCGTACAAAAAGACAAATACTGTAAGTTTCTACTTGCATGAAATAGCTAACACAGTCAAGCAATAGAAAGGAAACAAAAAAGAATGATGGAGTCCATGGTCTAGGTCAACGGGCAAGAAAAGAGGAGTTGCAGTTTGTTTAATGGGACACGTGATGGGTACAGAGTTTCGATTTTGCAAGCTGTAAAGGTGTAGAGATCTGCTTCATAACAATGTAATAAGGAATTCCCTCGTAGTTCAGAGGTTAGGACTCCACAGTGTCCTATCAGGGGCCTGGGAACTGTCATTCAAGCTGCACAACACAGCTAAAACAATGACAACAACAACAAATCAACACTGTGACTATGTGTGTGTATATGTCTTAGTCACTCAGTTGTGCCCAACTTTGCATCCCCATGGACTAAAGTTCACCACGTTCCCTTCTCCATCAGATTTGCAGTGGGTTGCCATTTCTTTCTCCAAAAGGCTGATGAAAGTGTGCAAAATACTTAGCATGCAAAAATGGTTAAAATGGTAAAAATTTAAGTTAGATGTTTTCTACAACAATTAAAAACAGAAAAGCATTTAACAACCAGGAAAAGAATTTGAATAGACATTTCCGACTCTTTGCAATCCCATGGACTGTAGCCTACCAGGCTCCTCCGTTCATGGGTTTTCCAGGCAAGAGTGCTGGAGTGGATTACCATTTCCTTCTCAAGGCGATCTTCCCCACCCAGGAATTGATCCCAGGTCTCCTACCTTGCAGGCAGACATTTGAATATTTGAAATTCACCTGTGGCCTTGACAAGAGTGGCTTTATAGGAAAATGAGAGAACTCGAGATAACAAAGTCTAGGAACAACTCTGCAGAGGTCTGTAACAAGCAAATATGAAATAAAAGCAGCAGAAGCAGGATGTGTCACCAAAAGATGGATTTGTAACGACAGGTCACATTATAGTCAGTCAGTTTGCTGATGGGAACCATCCAGAGAAACAGAAACCTTAATCCAGGGCAAAGAGGAGACTTGCTAGAACTTCAAGAAATGAGTAGGTCTAGAACTGAGTAGATCAAAATTGAGTACATCAGGCCAGAGAGCACACAAGCTGGAGAAGGCAATGGAAACCCAAACCAGTACTCTTGCCTGCAATATCCCACAGACGGAGGAGCCTGGTAGGCCACAGTCCATGTGGTTTTGAAGGGGCGGACACGACTGAGCGACTTCACTCTCATGCACTGGAGAAGGAAATGGCAACCCACTCCAGCGTTCTTGCCTGGAGAATCCCAGATAAGGGAGAGCCTTGTGTGTGGCTGTCCATGAGACTGCAGAGTCGGACACGACTGAAGTGGCTTAGCAGCAGTAGCAGCACACAAGAAGGGTACACAAGCCAAATAATTTGCTCACATTGACAGAGCTGAGATCATATAAAAAAAAGGCTGGCATAGTGGATTAATGGGTATGGTAACCAGCCTTCAAGTGAATTCAATCTCCTAATATTCCCACCCCTGTGTAGTTCTCTCTCAATCTATCACAGGGTAGACCTGTGAGACTAAGCAAATACACAAGTGCAGATGTGTAACATCTGAAAAAAGACTCTGCACTTTATCATGGGTGCAAGCGCTTTCCTGAATCACTCATTCTGAGAAAAGACAGCAGCCTCCACAAGAGAAGCCCCTTGGAGAGGCCCACAGAAGGAGGAACTGAGGCTTCAAGAGTACAGACAAGTGAGAGAGCTTAGATTCAACATGCTAAGTCTTCAGAGGTTGCCAAGCCAGACAAAAGCTTGACTACTAACTACCTCAGGGGAGATCCTAAGTCAAGAGATAACAAGTGGTATGTTCTTTCAAACTATTCCATTTTGAGAACATAGGTACAACACAAACATTTCAAGTTTTTATACCATTCATCATACTTACACACAGAACAGTTCTCCTATAAATATAGCAAAAATCAAAACACACACACACACAGACACACACACACACACACTCACCCAATCCAAAGCACCGAAACACAGGAGTTGCCTAGCAGCCCAGTGGTTTGGTTAGGACTCAGCCCTCTCACTGCCAGGATCCTGTGTTCGATCCCTGGCTGGGGAACTAATGTCCTATGGAGCCACATGTTGTGACCAAAACAAAACATGCTGTGAAGTCAAAGCTGTACCAGCAAGATAAGTATACAACACAGCTGTAGGCACAAGTGGCTGGGCATAGAGCTTCCTATGATCTTGTTTACTCGCATGAAATGAACTCAGATGGTGCCTGACCCCCATCCAGTGGAGCTGAGTTACTTAATGAAGAAAAGCCCTTAAGGGTACGGAAATGAGAAAGCAATCTCACGTGAACATGTTAAATCACAGGATATTTTCTCTGAATGTACCACTGGATTCATTCATCCATTTGGCCATGCTGTTTGGCTTGTGGGGTCCCAGTTCCCTGACCAGAGATTGAATCCAGACCACTGTAGTGAAAGCCCAGAATCCTAATCACCAGGCCACCAGGGAACCCCCACACCTGCATTGCTTTGCTTTGCCAGCTAAAACCTTAGGATATGTGCATTGCCCCATTTTAGCCTCACCAAGTGGTAGGAGTCAGCTCTACACAGCTTAAGACCCATGGTGTTCTTACTTTTTTTCTTTCAAGAAGGCAGGCGAAAGCAAGTCACCATGCCTGTTTTTAAGCTTGCCACTCAGAAAGCTGCAAACCTGAAACCATGATGGCCCTGAAGTCAGCACCCGCAATCAGGGTCAGGTAATCCCCAATCAGGAATACTCTCTCTCAACAGCAACGTGTCAGCCGACGAATGAAAGGAGAAAAATGCAAAGTAAGAAAGCCACACCTTTGTCCCTGTTGTAAAGATGTCTGTCACCTTACCTCAGGGGCCCACTGAAGTCCTGAGCGCTTGAGACCTCCCAGGCAGCACACGGTCACATCCTGGGGACAAGCAGAGGAAACGGCCAGGGTGAGTCCCCTGTTCTGGGAACATTCTATCCCCCCAGGCCCTACCTGGTCCTACCCTACGGATGCTGACCAGGCGTCTCACACTCAACCAGACCAAGTGATTGAACTCCTTTGCCCTGAGCTTCTTCCTCCCACCTCCCTTCTCTCAGTAACAAACAAACAAATACCTCATCTGCCAACTTCCAGAACCAAAGGCCTGAATCTCGGGGCCCCCAGGGACGGGGCCGCCCTGGAGTCTGAGGAGAGGCAGAGGAAACAGGAAAACGACTAAAGCACCAGGGCAGTGAAGAGGCTGCTAGATAGATGTTTTTTTTGGTTTTTGTTTTTGTTTTTTTCTGCTCCTGCCTGACTGTGCCTGGGTGCAGAACCGGGTTGGGCCGTGAAGATTTGTGCGTCTGTGTTTAAATACATTAGGTTCCACAGGAGAGCTGGGGGTGGTGCCAGGGGCCAGGGGCCTAAGAGGCCCTTTCCAAGAGCTGGCTTGTCCCGCCCCTGGGCAGGAAAGCTGCTGGAGGGCAGAGCCCGCCCAGACTAGAGAGGGGAGAGGGCGAAAGGAGCCTGAAGCCTGTGGATCCTGCCGCAAGCTCTCACCGCCCTCACCAGCCGCCCCGCTGAGCAAGGCCTCGTGCGAGTGGGGACCCGAGAAACCCTCCCTTTAGCCGTCAGGCACTGCTTTGGCTGAACCACGCTCCAGTCATATGGGAGAATAAAGTTTTGGTTTTGTTACAATATTTCTTTTCTTTTTTTTTTAAATACCTTTTCTTTATTTTCCTCAACTCATGTTATTTCCCCCCCCCAGTGTTTTTTTTTTTTAAATGTTAATATCTTTACTTCTTACATGCGTTCCCAAACATGACCCCCCCTCCCACCTCCCTCCCCTCAACATCTCTCTGGGTCATCCCCATGCACCAGCCCC
The DNA here is from genome assembly GCF_016772045.2 of Ovis aries. Classification (NCBI taxonomy): domain Eukaryota; kingdom Metazoa; phylum Chordata; class Mammalia; order Artiodactyla; family Bovidae; genus Ovis; species Ovis aries. The sequence continues at coordinate 20,880,045 of NC_082741.1, read as the reverse complement.
AAGCATGCTGCACCCTACGTCAGACATGGACTGGTGATTCAATTCTTACATGATAGTATACATGTTAGAATTCCCATTCTCCCAAATCATCCCACCCTCTCCCTCTCCCTCTGAGTCCAAAAGTCCGTTATACACATCTGTGTCTTTTTTCCTGTCTTGCATACAGGGTCGTCATTGCCATCTTCCTAAATTCCATATATATGTGTTAGTATACTGTATTGGTGTTTTTCTTTCTGGCTTACTTCACTCTGTATAATTGGCTCCAGTTTCATCCATCTCATCAGAACTGACTCAAATGAATTCTTTTTAACGGCTAGTAATACTCCATTGTGTATATGTACCACAGCTTTCTTATCCATTCATCTGCTGATGGACATCTAGGTTGTTTCCATGTCCTGGCTATTATAAACAGAGCTGCGATGAACATTGGGGTACATGTGTCTCTTTCAATTCTGGTTTCCTCAGTGTGGATGCCCAGCAGTGGGATTGCTGGGTCATAAGGTAGTTCTATTGGCAATTTCTTAAGGAATCTCCACACTGTTCTCCATAGTGGCTGTACTAGTTTGCATTCCCACCAACAGTGTAGGAGGGTTCCCTTTTCTCCACTTCTCCATTATATTCATTTTTCATTCTTTACTAATTTCATTCCTTCATATCACTATAAGTTTCCTTTAATGGAAGCAATGAAATAACATCAAAGAAAATACCTCTGTTGGTAGTTTTAACAGGTAACATGTTAGAAGGTATATGCTCAACTACAAATATGTTGTATATATACAGTAAATACCACTTTAAGTAGCTTCAGAACTTGTATCTGGTTTCAAGTCACTAGGAAGGTTTGTTGAACATCCAATATTCTAACCTCCAGCTGTTCTCAACTTCACAAAGATACAACTTTTTCAATAATTTGTTATCTCAAGTTTAAACTCCGTTTTAGCCACATATATGAACATGCTTTCTAGGTCACATGATTGAATCTGACCCATTGCCAAAAAGTGAAAATTTTGGAATACCTTTCTCAAAAGAGAGATGTTGTTTTCTTCTTCCAGAAAGACTGGTAGTGCAGCCGATCTTTGAACAGTTTGTCGGTTTTTGTTAACTCCATAAAGATTAAGCTGTCGAATTAAACTCTTCATGCTGTTGGTTTCAGATTTTCTGAAAGGCTCCTTTCTTTCCAAGACTTCTTTCCTGAAGAGTTCTTCATTGATCACTCTACATGTGCCTGTCTCATCCCACCAAATAGACTCAAACTGATCACTTTCCACTATATTCCAAAGTTTTTGTGGAAATGTGAGTAAAAGAAAATCATTCACATCATCTGTTTCAGAGACAGAATATGTGTAGTGTGGCCTTTTGATCACCAGATCCTCAGCCAAAGGCTGAAAAGCATATTCTTCAATCATAGATCTCAAAACTGAGTCCCCAGTTGTATAATCATACCAGTAAGATCGAATGGAGGTTTCTGAACCAGTGGACTCACCTTTAGGAGGTCCATCTTGAATTTCTGAAGAAATATGTGCCATCTCAGGGAAATCTTTCTTCAGATAATGTTCTCATTTGTCTGCTTTTACACAATGCAACTTCAAATGATGTTTGGCTGGCCTACAGAGAGAAACTCTCTGGACAATCACAGAGATCCCCCCAGTCAAACAGCTGTGACATCACAAAATCACTGGTCTCCTAGCAATCGAAGGTTAGTTGTGACATGACAAAGTCACTGGTCTCCTAGCAACTGAAGGGTAATGTTCAACCAAGTGTTTACTTCAGCATCAACTTAAAATACAGACTGCTGGCAGAAATAGTAACCAAAACCATGAAGCATGCAAAAATCTCATTAGTCAATTTGGCCTTTTTTTTTGGGGGGGGGGTCGGGGGGGGGGGTTCCTGTGTTTGGGATGGTCTTTCTCTTTCTGGCAGTTTGTGGTTCCTCTTTATTGTGGAGGTTCCTCCCTGTGGCTGGGGGTGGACGAGGGGCTTGTCAGGTTTCCTGGTTAGGGAAGCTTGTGTCAGTGTTCCGGTGGGTGGAGCTGCATCTCTTCTCTCTGGAGGGCAATGAAGTGTCCAGTAGTGAGGTTTGAGATGTCTATGGGTTTGCTGTTTGGGCAACCTGTGTATTGAAGCTCCAGGTTCTGTTCCTGTGTTGCTGGAGAATTGGCATGGTATGTCTTCCTGTGGAACTTGTTGGCTCTTGGTCGTGCTTGGTTTCAATGTAGGTGTGGAGCTTTTTTAGAAGATTTCCTTTTTTTTTAAAAAAATAAATTTATTATTTTAATTGTAAGGTAATTACTTTACATTATTGTAATGATTTTGCCGTACATTAACATATGTCCGCCACAGGTGTACACACATTCCCTTTCCTGAACCCCTTCCCTTCTGCCAACCCGTACCATCCCTCTGGGTCGTCCCAGTGCACCAGCCCCAAGCATCCAGTATCATGCATTGAACCTGGGCTGGAGACCCATTTCATATATGATATTATACATGTTTCAATGCCATTCTCCCAAAACATCCCACCCTCTCACTCTCCCACAGAGTGCAAAAGACTGTTCTATACATCTGTGTCTCTTTTGCTATCTCGCATACAGGGTTATCGAAAACTCACATCAATAAATCTACTTTATTTCTGAAATAAAAGTGATTTATCATCCTTCTATGCACACATTCTTAATATTCAGTACTGTTACCCTAGCAGACTTGGTCTACTTGCTTCTGTGCAAACAAATTTATGAATTGACTGTGGGTTTCAATGTGGAGGGGGGGGGGAAGTGCTTATTGTAGGACGAAGCAAGGTGTCTTAGCAGCTGGTGCTTCAAAGACACAAATCCCCAAATACTTTCAGGGGGACTATTTTAATGGCTGAGTGAGGGTGGAACATGGGGTCTGTGATCAATATTGGGACATTCTACTAATGGCCTATTAGTGAGGATATTGGGAGTCCACATCATTGACCGTCTAGTTCCAACTATGCACTTACATTTCAGCCTGGTTTGGGCTTTAGCATCTCTAAAATTGTTCACAGGATATTGCTCCGAATGTCAGCGATGGTCCTTGCTGCTGCTGCTGCTAATTCGCTTCAGTCGTGTCCGACTCTGTGAGATCCCAAAGATGGCAGCCCACCAGGCTCCCCCATCCCTGGGATTCTCCAGGCAGAACACTGGAGTGGGTTGCCATTTCCTTCTCCACGCTGGCCCTTGATGAGGGACTAAAGACCCTTGAGTTTGATTAGTGGCTAAATCATTACTATTGTCTATCACTTGATTGTTTTCCTTAGTTCCTGTCTTTTCTAGCTTCTCTGATTAAAATTCCTTTTGAACATGAGGAGGTCTACAATCTCCTACCTCTCTCTCTCGATTTCCAGGCTTTTCAATCTTAAGAAGGGACTGCTTAGTACAATAAAGGAAAACAAGTCTTGGACTTAGAGCTCGATCTTAAATATGACAGAAAATCTCAGTGCAGGTTCCGTTTCTTTTTCATGTTTCCCAGCTCTTGGAGTGATTAAGTCAGCAACAACTTTGGCTCTTTCCTGTTGAGATGGAGCATGGAGGTGGAAATAATTCTAAAATCTAGGCTTGCTATCAACAGTTTATGATATGAAAACATATCTCTATTTTATATATATTATATATATATATGTCTATGTTAGTATTTTGTCATTAAACTGGACAAACATTTGAAAATTGGTCTATATTTATGAAAAGGAGAGAGGTGAATGATATAAAAGAGTCCTCATATGTTACATGCAGCCAAGGAAACAGATTTTGAAGTATTTCAACTTACATAATATTCAACAATCGAGTAGAATTTGAATCATTCTACATTTGGGTTTTATTGTTTTCTCATTTCTATTACACCTAACATGAATTAAAAGCTAATGTTTATTACAATTCTCTTTCCGAAAGCTATGACTTGCACGTAATCTAGATGCACATCAGCAGATGAAAATATAAGGAAGTTGTGCTATATATTCAAATATAATATTACTTAGCTACAGAAAAACACATGTTTGTGTCACTTTTGGTAAGGCAGGTCAACCTGCAGCCTATTATTCAGAGCAAAAAAAAAAGTTAGAAAGAGAAAGGCAAATATTGTTTATTAATGCGTACAAATGGGATTTAGGAAGACAGTAACAATGATTCTGCATGAAGGCCAGTAAAAAAGATCCACATATAAAGAACAGACTCTGAGACTCAATGGGAGAGTCCAAGGATGGGATGATTGGAGAAATTAGCATTGAAACAGGTACATTACCATACATAAAAGAGATGACCAGTGCAAGTTCAATGCATGAAAGATGCATTCAACCCTTGTGCTGTGGACGAACCCAGAAGCGTGGGGTAATAAATGAGGTTTGAATTGTGTTCAGGATAGGGGGACGCATGTATCCATGCGGCTGATTCATGTTGATGTATATGTCAAAAACTATCACAGTAATACACAATAATTCTATTCCAATTAAATCATTTTTTAAAAGAAATATGAAGAAATACAAAAGGAATGCATTCAGAAATAGCAGAGACATGCTCCAGAATACAACCTGAACAGTTGTTTCATATCTCTTCCAGAAAGCGGGCTTAGGAGGGGCAGAACATGTGTGCTGGTATAAAAGCTGAAAGTCGAAGAAGACAAGCTTGAGATTGCAACTATGCAGTTGCAGCATGACCTCAGTATCATAGTCTAAATAGTGAAAGACGCATGCGGCACAATGCAAGCTTAGTAGATCGGCATGACTACTGTGGAGCTTAGGCTGAGTAGGAGTTCAATGCATGCACTTGAGCATCCTTTCAGGAGTGACGGTACGTATGTTCAGAGTGAAGATAAAGAGATGCAGCAAAAGTGCTCTAAAATGGTGGACAAATACTTGTAAGAAGGAAGGTTCAGAGTGGAAGCTCAGTATTTGCTATAGACTTGGACTTAAGTTGAAGACAGTAGGGAAGACCACTCGATGATTCAGGTTTGACCTAAATCAGATCCCTTATGATGGTACAGTGGACATGAGAAAATATTTAAGGGATTAGGCATAATATAGAGTTTGAAGAACTACATTTGGAGGTTCATGACATTGTAGAGGAGGCAGTGATGAAGACCATCCCCAAGAACATGAATGCAAAAAGGCAAAATGGTTGTCTGAGGAGGCCTTACAAATAACTGAGAAAGGAATAGAAACAAAAGGCAAAGGAGAAAAGGGAAGATATACCCATATGAATAGAGTGCACCAAAGAATAGCAAAGAGCGATAAGAAAGCCTTCCTCGGTGATGAGTGCAAAAAATAGAGGAAAGCAACAGAATGGGAAAGAGTAGAGATCTCTTCAAGAAAATTAGAGATACCAAGGGAACATTTCATGCAAAGGTGGATACAGTAAAGGACAGAGATTGTATGGACTGAACAGAAGCAGAAGATATTAAGAAGAGGTAGCAAAAATCTATACCGCAAAGATTGAAGAACTAGGCAGAAAAGATCTCCATGATCCAGATAATCATCATGATCTAATCACTCACCTAGAGCCAAACATCCTGGAATGTGAGGTCGAGCGTGCCGCAAGAGGCATCAATAGAAACACAGCTAGTGGAGATAGAGAACTCCACTTGAGTGATTTCAAATCCTAATAGTGAGTGCTATGAAAGTGCTGAACTCAATATGCAAGCAAATCTGGAAAACTCAGCAGTGGCTACAAGACTGGAAAAAATCATTTGTTCCAGTATATGCATTTTAGAGCTTCTTCTCTGTAGTGGTGAAATGTGTTCCACACAGAGTTAGACAGGACTGAAGCAATCCTGTGCAAATAGTTGCACGATTTGTTTTTTTAACCAGTAGCAGCTTTTTTCCAATGAGAGTTAACTGTGAAAGTGGAGCAGCTGCTTGGCTTTGAGGGACACAGGTGGTGTCAAACGGGCAGGGTGCAGGGACACAGACTGACTACACCACAGGAGTTAGGGCCCTATCAGAGCCTTTTTTTTTTTCTTTTTTGAGCCCTTGTATCCGGTGATAAGAAGGCATCTTTGGCCAGTCTTCTCCCTAGTTCCACCTATTCGGCCACTCAGAAGGCTTCCTTGCCTGGGATCCTTCTCTGTCGTTCAATGGGTCAGCACATAGAGCGAATTTCCTGGCTGGGGTCCTCCTGTGTAAATCAGTGCATCCGACACTTAAAGGAGCATCCTGAGTGGGATTCTACTCTAGTATGATGCATCAGGCACTTAATGGATGACCCTGCGTGGTGTCCTGCTCTGCATTTCAGTGTGTTCAGCATTTGAAGGGTCAGCCTCATTATTGTAGTAACTACTGATGATAGCATGAGGGAGAGAGAGGCTATAGTGATTGCTCCACCCCCGACATGTGACTCGGTGTTATGGCCTTGCTTTCATGGCTGCCTAGCTTTCCTCCACAGGCATACCCTACGACAGTGTCCTCCTTCAAACCCCCTCTCTCGATTTCTCCCCAGGAAACAGCAGCCCTCCCCATGAATTGCCGCAAAGTCCCTAAACTGCAGCTGCCAGCCATGGGGCCTTTCAGGGGACGGATGTCCTTGTACGGGGTATGTACGGCTGCAGCAAGGACCCTCTGCTTCTCATTGCACCCAGCTTTCCACAGATCAGCTGTTTCACTCTCAGCTTTAAATGTCTATTCTACACTTCAGACGATTGACCCAATGTGGGATTGGACCTCAGCTTCAGTTCCTTCCCCCACTCAGGGCAGATCCAATCCTACTAACACTCCTGATTTTTCCCCCAGTTCTTTCCCCCGACTGAGTTTTGCGTGGTTCTATATATTCTTTGCCACTTGTCAGGTACTCCTGTCTACTTTCCGGTAATGTTCTGATTCCTCTTCTGTGTCTGAAGGTGTATGCCTGATGTATCCATGGAGAGATGTACTCCACATCCACTTATAGCTCCACCATCTTGTTCTCTCATCTCACAAGGGTTTTAGAGCACAGAATCCACCGTGGTAGTAGGTGTGGCTATAAAATGTGAGTTCAGATATACTCTTGAGGGCAAGCTCAGTGATTTTAGCACAGCTGATCTAAAGCGTGGATTTAGTGTTGGCCAGACATATGCTTCAAATGTTAAGAAAATTATGTATGGTGTGCCAATTCTAGAGCACAAGGTCAGTGTTTGTGTACCCTTTCCTGTAGAATGCAAGTTCACTTGTGGAAAGAGGTATGCTCCGCAATGCAACTGAGCAGTTCTAGACATCTTGTGGTAGAGTACATGCTCAATAGTGGCAGGAACTGTGCTCTAGTGTGCATTCAGCAGTGGCTGGACGCATGTTGCCAGTGCCAATGGGATGGCTTCAGACAGCCTGCTCTAAAGTGCAAGCACACTAGTGGCAGAACGTGTGCTCTGGATTGCGAGCTAAGCTGTTTCAGTACTTCCAGGCTAGAGCAGAGACGCAGTAGTGAGGCATGGAGGCTCCAAAGTGTCACACCTGCTCTAGAGCACAGATTTAGTAGTGGTGGGGAGAATCGGCAAAAGCACCATCTCAGGAGATGAAGCACGTGTTCTCGAAAGCCAAGATTCAGGATGTGAAGCATGCCTGCTCTAGATCATGGGTCTGTGTTAAGAGGGGTATGCCTAAAGTGTGTTTCACTGTTGAGAGGCATGGTGAAGAGCTAAGTTCAGCAGATGTAGCATGCCTGCTCTACATGTGCTTCAGAGTGTTGTCTCAGGAGTTGGTGCCCTTGCTCAAGAGTGCAGACTGCAGAGGGACATGTTCTCTTGAAAGCTGGGTTTTTATTTTGGGTTGCATATCCAGAGATCCAATTCAGAAAATGTGATATACCTGCTCTGCCACACAAGCTCAGTAGAGGGAAGACAAGCCCTCAACAGTGCAAGCGCAAGGGTTGTGGCATATGTGTATGGTGACGCACGATCAATTGAGGCAGGACATATGAAGTATACACCAGGTCTGTAGTGGTGGCACGTCATCCACAGATATACAGGTACACTACTCACAGCTTGCACAGTCTAGAGTGCTGGTTGACTTGCAGCAAAATGGCTGCTATAAAATGTCACAGGGGTAATTGTTGCACACACCTTCTCGAGCAATACCTCAAGGAAGTTAAGATAACACTTCAGAATTCAAGGTCACTAGTGGTCACACAGTTGATCTAGAATGACGGTTCACTCGTGGAGACGATATGTGTTTTAGAAAGCAGCCTCCTGGAGCAGGTGCTCCAGAGTGCAGGAAGAAGCGTGGGGAACATATGCAACAGAGGGCAAGCCAAGCCATTGGCAATTTTCAGCTGCAGAGTGTAGGCTCACAGGTTTAAGCACTCAGGCCATCGAGCAAGATTAGTAGTAGTGGAACTCATGCTCTGTAATGCAGTCTCAGCAGTGATAAAGGAGTGTACCAGGGTGCAATATCAGTAGCTGAAGCATGAATATTTGGGGGCCTGGGCTTACAAGTGGCAAGACACAGGCTTCCGAGTCTGAAATTAGTAATGGCCACACATATGCTCTAGACCACATGCTCACTAGCTGTGCCATGCCTGCTTAGTGTAAGGACTCAGAAGTGACAAGTGTGCTGTAGTGCTAGGATTTATACTGCTGGGATGCATGATTCAGTGTGCAGTTGTGTAGTTCAGGCATTCTTACTCTACAGCACAGTCTCCGTAGTGTCAGAACATTGGCTCTTGAAGGCACACGCAGTCACGATGGAAGATATGCTTCTGAGTAAACCTCAGAAGCGCAAAACCCATGATGAAATGTGCTCACTCTGTATTCATGAGATCTGTACCCCCAGCTGCACGTTCAGTTACTTTGGCATGTGTGCAACTAGAGCATGTTCTCAGCAGAGCCCAGATGCCTGCACTTGAGCTCATGCTCAGGAGAGGCGTACCATGTCCTCCAGTGTTTAAAATCACTCTGTCTACAGGATTTCTGGCTCAGTTGTGTCCAGAAGGAAACTTCAGAGTGCAAGTTCAGTAACTATTTAGGCACACCTGAACTACAGTGCAGGTTGAGTAGTGGCCTGACTTACCTATGAAGCAACAAGCTAATGATTGTGATGTTCATGCTTCAGAGTGAAAGTTCAGCCGGTGATGAACTCTTGTTCTGGAAGGCAATTTCAGTAGTGCAGGGATGCAGAATCCAGAGCGTAATACACCAAAAGTGTATGTGAGTTTACAACAGGCATGTTTTAGGGACAGGCTCAGTAGTGGTAGGCCATATCCTAAAGAACCCGGGTTTAGGAGTGATGGGATGTATGCTCTACTGTGCAGTCTCAGTGACAGCAATGCACTTGTTCTAAAGCTTGTTAATAGTCTCAATGGTGGCAGAAAGGGTGATCCAGATTGGAAACTAAGTAGTTCCTGCGAGCGTTCTCTAGATAGCGGCCTCAGTATCAACAAGCGCGTATTCCAGAGGGCAAGCTCAGTGTTTGTAGCATGTATGGTTTGACATAAGAGAAGGAAATGGCAACTCACCCCAATATTCTTGCCTGGAGAATCCCGTGGACAGAGGGGCGTCGTGGGCTACTGTCCATAGGTTCACACGGAGTCGGATAAGACTAAAGCGACATAGCATGCATGCATGCATTGGAGAAGGAAGTGGCAACGCACTCCAGTATTCTTGCCCCAAGAATCCCAGGGACAGGGGAGCCTGGTGGGCTGGTAATCTATGTGGTCACACAGAGTCGGACACGACTGAAGTGACTTAGCAGCAGCAGCAGCAGTGGTTTCAAATCAGGGGTCAGTAACTGTGAAAAGTTTCTTGCATTTTCAGTCGTTGCCGCATGCCAGGTCCGGAGTGCAGACGCACGTGGTTGTGATACTTATGCTCTAGAGTTGTAATGTATGTGCCAGAGTACAAGCTAAGTAGTGCACCTGTCCTAATTCAATTCTTAGTAAAGGCAGAATGCAAACTCGTGCTTTCAACCTCAGTAGTTGCTGCATGCATCATCAGAAGTAGTGGTGCATACACTCATTTGATCTCTGGTTCCTCTGACTTGTCCAAAACCAGCTTGAACATCTGGAAGTTTATGGTTCGTGTATTGCTGAAGCTTGGCTTGGATATTTTTGTGCATTACTCTACTAGCGTGTGAGATGAGTGCAATTGTGCAGTAGTTTGAGCATTCTTTGGCATTGCCTTTGTTTGGGATTGGAATGAAAACTGACCTTTCCCAGTCCTGAGCCGCTGCTTAGTTTTTTAAATTTGCTGACATATTGAGTGAAGCACTTCCGCAGCATAATCGTTTAGGATTTCAAATAGCTCAACTGGAATTCTATCACTTCCATTCACTTTGTTCATAGTGATGCTTCTTAAGGCCCACTTGACTTCACATTCCAAATATCTGGATGTAGGTGAGTGATCACATCGTCATGATTATTTGGGTTGTGAAGATCTTTGATGTACAGTTCTTCTGTGTATTCTTTGCCACCTCGTCTTAATACCTATTGCTTCTGTTAGGTCCGTACCATTTATGTCCCTAATAGTGCCCATCTTTGCATGAAATGCCCCCTTGGTATCTCCGGTTTTCTTGAAGAAATCTTTAGTCTTCCCCATTCTATTGCTTTGCTTTATTGCTTTGCTTTATTTCTTGGCACTGATCACCGAGGAAGGCTTTCTTCTCTCTCCTTGGAACTCTGTGTTCAGATGGCTATATCTTTCCTCCTCTCCTTTGGCTTCATTTCTCTTCATTTCACAGCTAATTGTAAGGCCTCCTCCGGCAGCCATTTTGCCTTTTTGCGTGTCTTTTTTCTTGGGAATGGTCTTGATCCCTGTCTCCTGTACAATGTCATGAACCTCCGTCCATAGTTCATCAGGCATTCTATCAGATCTAGTCCCTTACATGTATTTCTCACTTACACTGTGTAATCATAAGGGATTTGAGATAGGTCATTCTTGAATGGTTTAGTGGTTTGTTCCTGCTTTCTTCAATTTAAGTCTGAATTTGGCAATACAGATTTCATGATCTGAGCTGCAGTCAGCCTCTGGTCTTGTTTTTTGCTATCTAGGAAGAGTAAGCGTCTTTTCATTTCATGGCTGCAGTCCCTATCTTCAGTGATTTTGGAGCCTCCCCCCTCCCCCCCAAAAAAAAAAAACAAAACAGTCTGCCACCATTTCCACTGTTTTCCCATCTATTTGTCATGAACTGATGGGACAGGATGCCATCTCAGGTTTCCTTATTTAGAGCTTTAAGCCTACTTCTTCACTTTCCTCTTTCACTTTCATCAAGAGACTCTTCAGTTCCTCTTTAGTTTCTGCCATAAGGGGGGTGTCATCTACATATCTGAAGTTTTTGACATTTCTCCTCGCAGTCTTGATTCCCGTTTGCATTTCTTCCAACCACACATTTCTCTGCATAGAAGTTAAATAAGCAGAGTGACAATATATACCCTTGAGGTGCTGGTTTTCCTATTTGGAACCAGTCTGTTATTCAATGTCCAGTTCTAACTGTTGCTTCCTGAACTGTATACAGGCTTCTCAAGAGGCAGATCTGGTGGTGTGGTACTACCGTCTCTTTCAGAATTTTCCACAGTTTATTTTGATCCGTACACTCAAAGGCTTTGGCATACTCAGTAAAGCAGAACTAGATGTTTTTCTGGAACTTGCTTGCTTTTTTGTGAAGATCCAGCAGATGTTGGGAATTTGATCTTTGGTTCCTCTGTATTTTCTAAAACAAGATTGAATATCTGGAAGTTCATGGTTCACATATTGCTGAAGCCTGGCTTGGAGAATTTTGAGCATTTCTTTGTTAGCATGTGAGATGAGTAAAATTGCATGGTAGTTTGAGCATTCGTTGGCATTGCCTTTTTCGAGACTGGAATGACAACTGACCATTTCCAACTGAGCCACAGCTGAGATTTTCAAATTTCTTGTCTTATTGAGTACATCACTTTCACAGCATCGTCTTCGAGGATTTGAAATAGCTCATCTGGAATCGAAGCCGTAAAAGAGCCTTCTAAGTCCCTAATGGACACTGCATGGACTCTCAGAACAAGTGAGATCAACAGCCATCCTCTTTAACAACAACAACAGAAAGTTCTCTCAACAAGAAAACTTACACAAGCCACTGGTCCCACCACATTCACTTGGAGGAGACCACCCAATTAATAGCAATGATGGCCCTCCGGTGTGCAGAAAATAGACCTCGAAGACAGTCATCGAAACAACATGAAAAGGCAGAGACATATCCAGCAGATGAAGGAATACAATGAAAATCAACAAACCAGTGAAAGAGGAGGAGGTAGGAAGTCTACAGGAAAAACAGTTCAGCACAAAAATAGTCAATGTCTTGGAAACAAATGGATCGACAGATAAATAGGCTTCAGGCATGGATTCAGAAGATGAAAGGGGTGTTTTAAATGGACCTGGAAGAAATCATGAGTAGTCAATCAATAATGAGCGATGACATAACTGAGATAGAAATCACTCTGGACAACAGGAACAGTACTGTAACTGAGGCAGAAGAAAGACTAAGTGAGCTGGAAGATCGGATATGGGAAATAAATGAAGCAGAGCAGGAAAAAAAAAAAGAAAGAGAGAAATGAAGACAATCACAGAGACCTATGGGACAATGTTAAATGCCCCCATATTTAAATCATAGGTTTCTCAGAGAAAGAAGACAAAAGGAAAGGGCATGAGAAAATATTTGAGAAGGAAATAGTTAAAAACATCCCTGAAATGGGAAAAAAAAAAAAACAAAAACAGACACCTAAGATGAAAAATCCCAGTGTGTCCAACAGGGGTAAAATCAAGACACAACATGTCAAAACACACATTAATCAAAATGAAAACAAACAAATAAATATACAGAATGAACAAATATTCAAGGTAACAAAGGAATCACAACAAATAACATAGAAGGGAATCCCCATAAGGATAACACCTGATCTTACTATAGAAACTCTTCAGCTTAGAAGGGAATGGCAGGATGTACCTAAAGTGCTGAGAGGCAAAAGCCTAAAGCCAAAATTACTCTATCCAACAAGGATAGTATTCTCATTCAAAAGACAAAACAAGAGCTTTACAGACAAACAAAAGCAGTTAGTGTTCAGAACCACCAAACCAGCACTTCAGCAAATGCTGAAGGATCTTTTCTAGATAGGAAACAGAAAAGCTTATAAAAACAAAGCCACAAAATATATAGTAAATGGTAAGAAGATCATACTTATCAACAACTACCTTAAACAGAAATGGGCTAAATGCTCCAACGAAAAGGCAAAGACTGGGTGAATGCATACAAGAATATACTGTCTGCAAGAAAACCACCTCATACCTAGGGACACATGCAGCCTGAAAGTGATGGCCAGGAAAAAGCTATCTTGTGAAAATGGAGAGCAAAAGTGGGAGGAGCGATATTCATATCAGATAAATGGACTTTACCTAAAGACCACTATAGGAGACAAAGAAAGTTGCATTACAGAACATTCAAGGCATCAATCCAAGAAGAAGCTACATGCACCCAATGTAGGAGCACCTCAATACAAGAGGCAAATGCCAACAACTAGTAGAGCAGAAATAGACACTAACCAATAGTATTGGGTGATTTTATTACTTCACTCATAACATGAACAGATCATCCAGACAGAAAATGAAATAAGGGAAACTCAGGTTTTAGAAGATACATTAGACCAGTTTGAGCTAATTGATATCTAGAGGTCATCCCACCGCCAAAGAACAGATTTCACCTGTTTCTCCTTTTTTTCTCCTTTTCCTCACGTGCAAATGGAACATTATCTTAGGACAGATCACACCCAAGGTTAGATCACATCTAACCTTAATAAACTTCAAGATATTATACTATTTGCAAGCATAATTTCTGATCACAATGCTGTTCGATCAGATATCAACCACAGGAAAACGACAACAACAACAACAACTAGAGGAAACACAAAAAATTTGGAGGCTAAAACCACCAAAATTCACATTTGAATTCAACAAAATCCAAAACTTTTATGAAAAAAGAAACAAACAAACAAACCTCTGCCAAAGTAGTCATAGGTGGAACATACCTCAACATAATGAAAGCCAAATATGACAAAACCATTGTAAACATTATTGTCAATAATGAAAAGCTGAAAAAATTTCCTTAAAAGTCAGCACGAAGACAATGTGCCCACACTCATCAGTACTCGTTCTGGGAATTCTAGCCACAGTTTTCAAAGAAGAAAAAGATATGAACAGAATCCTCATTTGAAAAGAAGAGGTATAACTGTCTATTTGCACATGCTATTACCCTTTACAAAGAAAACCCAAGAGATGCCACCAGAAAATTCCTGGAGTTTATCAATGAATACAGTAAACGTGCAGGGTATAAAACTAATACACAGAAACCCTTATAGTCCTACACATTCACAATGAAAAATCAGAAAGAGAAATGAAGGAACAATCCTGTTCCCCATTGCAATGAAAGGAATAAAACAACTAGAAATAAGTTTGCATAAAGAGACAAAGGACGTCCCCGATGGCTCAATTGGTAAAGAAGCTGCCTGCAATGCAGGAGACTCCTGTTTGGTTCCTGGGTCACGAAGACCCCCTGAAGAAGGGATAGGCTAGCCACTATGGTGTTCTTGGGCTTCCCTTGTGGCCCCAGCTGGTGACAAATCCTCCTGCAATGTGTGAGACCTGCATTTGAGGACTGGGTTGGGAAGATCCTCTGGAGAAGGGAAAGCTACCCATTCCAGTATTCTGCCGTGGAGAATTTCAAATTCCATACACTGTATAGCCCATGGGATTGCTAAGAGTCAGACGTGACTGAGCAACTTTCACTTTCCCAGAAGGATGAAAGAAAGCACTGAGGAAAGAAATCAAAACATATATAGATGGAGACAGATATCATGTTCTTGGATTGGACTAACTGATAGAGTTAAAATCAATATACCAGCCAAAACAATCAATAGATTCAATACAATACCTCTCACACTACCGACAGTATTTTTCATAAACTAGAACAAATTATTTTACGATTTGCATGGAAACACATAAGACCTCGAAGAGCCAAAGCAGTTTTGAGAAAGAAGAATGGAACGAGAGGAGTCAAATTTTCTAGCTTCAGACTACACTACGAAGATATCAAGAGAGTATGAAACTTGCACAAATATAGAAATATAGACCAATGGAAAACAAATATGAAGTCCAATGATAGATTCCTGCCCCCATTATCTTTGACGATGCAGGCAAAAATGCGCAACAGAAAAAGACATTTTCTTCAAAAAAGTGTTATGGGAAAAGTGGACAGCTCTGTGTAGAAGCTAGAACGCTATCTAACATCATGTTCAAAAATAAACTCAAAATGGATTACAGGTGGAAAAGTAAGACCAGAAAATATACCACCCTCAGAGTACAATATAGGTATAACCACCACAAAATAAGTCACAGCAAGGTCCTCTGTGGGCCATTGCCTAAAGGAAACAAAAATGTTTGAAAAAAGGAACCTAATTAAACTCTATAGCTTTTGTACATTGAAGGAAACTATAATTAAGGTGAATATGTAGCTTCAGAATTGGGAGAAAATAAGAGCAACTCTGAGTGAACTCCGGGAGTTGGCGATGGACAGGGAGGCCTGGCGGGCTGTGATTCATGGTGTCGCAAAGAGACGGACACGACTGAGCGACTGAACTGAACTGAACTGAATAGCAACTGAAAAGCTAACAAAAAATTTGTCTCCAAAATATGCAAGGTGCTCACGCATCTCAATACTCAGCTACAAATACTACTCAGCAAAACAAACCACCAATCAAAACATAGGTAAAAGCCCTCTGCAAAGAAGATACACAGATTACTAAGAGACACAGAAACGTTGCTCAGCATCACTCATTATAAGAGAAATGCAAATCAAAACCACATTGAGGTATCATTTCACACTGGTCAGATTGGCCATCATTAAAATGTCTACAATATAACTGCTGGAGAGGGTGTGGAGAAAAGGGAACCTTTTTACACTGTGGATGGGAATGCAAACTGGTACAACCATTATGGAGACTCCTTAGAAAGTTGGAAAGAGAAATACCATATGACCCAGCAATCCCGCTCTTAGGCATGAACTTCAAGGAAACGAGAATGGTAAGAAACAGTACTCCAACGTTTATTGAAGCACTGTTTGCAATACCAAGGATGTGAAAGTGACCACGAGGTCCATCAGCAGATGAATGGTTAAGGAAGTTTTGCTACATATACATATGAAGTATTACTCAGGTAAAAGAAGTCATGCATTTGAGTCAGTTCTAATGAGTGGGAAGAGCACGAAACCTATTACACAGAATGAAGGAACTAAGAAAGAGAGAGACAAAACTGTATATTAATGCACAGATGTGGAATTTAGAAAGATGGGCTCTACGCAGGCAAGGAGAAGAGACAAGGATCTCAAGAACAGACGTTTGACTCAGTGGGAGAAGGTGAAGGCGGGATGCCTTGAGAAAAGCGCACTTAAATGGGTACGGTACCATATGTAAAAAATAGAAGACCAGTGTGAGGTTTTACAACATGGGTGATATGGGATACCCATGTCACAACTTCTGAACTTGCAATCTAATGCACGCATCAGCCACCAAGGAGCCCTCATTCTAGTGCACGTCGTGCACATTCTGAGCTTGCCGCCTCCAGCTCTCCTTTTACCCCTTCTGACATCACGATCCAGGGTAGGCTGTGGTAACTGCTGAATTTGCACTTTAGGGGAGGCATCACAAACTTACTAAGCCCGCATTCTAGTGCAAACATGCTGCGTCTTGAACCGGAACTCTGGAGCAGGCATCTTGCCACTGATAATACTGTTCATCATCAGCTAGTGTTTCGCTGTCATGACATGTTCCCATTGCTTCTTCATCTCTGGTCATCACTCTGTGTCGCTTACCACCATCCAGTGTTTCTCTCAGTTCTGTAACCTGTTTCGAGTGCTTGTTCAACTCACTCCGGGACAAACATATCTAGTATTCAGTGCTGTGACAGGTTCAGTGTTTCTTCATCCTCCCCTAGTTAAACACAACAGTAGGTTACCACCCTTAGTGTTTCATTTTGTGACGGGCTTCTATCCACTCCAGGTCTAACACACTCAGTAGATTATCATCATCCAATGTCTTAACTGCGGAACATCCCACAAGTCTTCTTAACGCACCCCATGTCAAACGTACCCAGTAGCTTATCAGTATCCCATGTTTCAGTGCTGAGAGATGATTCAAGCGTTTCTTCATTTCCTCCAGGTAAAGCATACTCAGCAGTTTGTCACCAGTGTTTCACCTGAGACGTGATTCTTCTTCATTTATGTAGTTGGCTGTGCTGGGTCTCAGTTGTGTCACGTAAGATAGTCCTTGAGACAAGCCAACTCTAACCATGGCATGAAGTCTCGGGAGTGTGAGAACTTCAGTATTTGCAGCTATGCAGGTTTACTTACTCTGTAGCATATGGGATGTTCCTTTCCCAATCGGGGATTGAACCTTCATCCCCTACACTACAAGGTGGATGCTTAACCGCTGGACCACCAGGAGAGGCCCTGTGACATGCTCTAAGTGCCTGCTTTTATGCCTCATATGAAAGAGACACATTGCTTGATGGGAACATATCAGCATCCAGGGTTGCAAAGATTGGACATGCTTCAGGAACTTCTTCATCCACACTGGTCAAATACAAGCAGGTGTTTATCACAATGTAGTGCCATTCCATGTGCTTCTTCATTGATTACTGGCTGAACGTATCCAGTAGATTATCATCGTCTACTGTTTCAGAGCAGTGACACCTCGAGTTATTCTTCATGCACCCTGGGTCAAACACATCCTGTTGTGTATCTCCCTCCAGTGTTGCACTGCTGTGACATGCTTTCAGTGTTTCTCCATCCACCCCAGGTCAAACATACTAAGTCGCTTATTATCCACACTTCAGAGAGCAGGTTCAGCCACATCTTTCTCCACCCCAGGTAAAATAGCCTCACCAGCTTATCCCTTGCTGCTTTTCACTGCTGTCACAAGTTCAAGTGCATCTTTATCAAACACACCAGCCGTTTATCACCATCCAGCACTTCCAAGCTGTGACACAAACTGCTGTATCATCCAGACTGGAAAAATACATCCGGTACTTTACTAAAGTCAGTGTTTCAGTGCTATGACGTGATTCAAGTGCCTATTCATCCACTCTCTGCAAAAACACACTCTGTAGTTTATCACCATGCAGTGCTCAGTGCCTTGACAGAGGACATGCTCCGAATGCTTCTTTGTCCACCTGGTGTCAAATACTCAATAGTTTTCCAACATCTGTATCTCAGTACTGTGAATCACTGCATATGCTCCTTTGTCAATCCTGGCCCGTCACTCCTTGGAGTTTACCACCTTCAGTGCTTCAGTGCTGTAATGTGCTTCATGTGCTTCATCTTCTCCTGAAAAACATACTCATTAGTGTATCATCATCCAATATTCAGTACAGTGATATGCTTCAAGTGCTTACTAGTCCACATCAGTTGAACATTCCCAGCATTTTATCATTAGCCAAGGTTTCAGGCCTGTAACTTGTGGCATTTAGTAGGCGCTTGTTTGATCCCCAGAGGTGAAACTCAACACCTGTTTTTTCGCCATTTATTCTATCAGTGCTGTGACATACTACAGTGCTTTCTTAACTGCTCTGGGTTAATACACACATCCGTTCTTTCAGTGCTGATTAATGCACAAGTGCTTCCGCAACTATCCTCTTTCAAATACATACAGTAGTTTTGGAACTCATGAAAATAAAACTCTTTCACAGTTTCCATTGTGTCCTGAGTTATTTGCTATCAAGAGGTGGGACTGGATGACAGGATCTGAATTTATTGCATGTAGAGGTTTAAGTCAACGTTTTAAATCTCCACTTTCATCTCAGCAAAGAGCTCTAATCCCTCGTCTGCTTTCTGTCATGGGCATGTCTGAGTTTATTTATGTTTCTCCCAGCAATTTCGATTCCACTTTGCGCTTCATCCAGTCTGACATTTTGCGTGATATACTGTGCATGTAAGTTAAATAAGTGGCGTGCCATCAAGACAGCCTTGACCTACTCCGTTACCAATTCTGAACAACTCCATTGTTCCTGTCTGATTCTGTTACTTCGTGACCTGCATACAGGTTTCTCAGGAGCCAGGTAAAGTGGTCTAGTATACCCACCTCTTTAAGAATTTTCCGCAATTTCTGTGACCCCCACAGTCAAATGCTTTAGCATAGTGAATGAAGCAGAAGTCGGTCATTTTCTGGAACTCCCTGCTTTTTCTATAATCCAATGAATGTTGGCAATTTGATCTCTGGTTCCTCTGCCTTTCGTAATCCAATTTGTACATTTGAAAGTTCTCAGTTCACATACTGTTGAAACCTAGATGGAGGCATTTGGAGCATTACCCAGCCAGCATATGAACTGAGAACGACTGGGCAGCAGTTTGAGCATGCCTACACAATGCCCCTTTTTGGGATCAGAGTGAATCTGACCTTTCCCTGTCCTGTGGTCATTGATGAGTTTTCCAAATGTCCTGGCACCTTGAGTGAAGCATTTTAACAGCATTATCTTTTACAATTTGAAATAGCTGAGCTTCAAGTCTATCATCTTGACTAGCATTGTTTGTGGTATTTCTGCCTAAGATCCACTTGCCTTCACACCCCAGGTTGTCTGCTCTACGTGAGTGATCACACCATTATGGTTATGTGGGTGATTAAGCAGAGAAGGTGATGGCACCCCACTCCAATATTCTTGCCTGGAAAATCCCATGGACAGAGGAGCCTGGTAGTGAGCTGTCCATGGGGTCATGAAGAGCTGGACATGAGAGAAGCGACATAGCAGCAGCAGCAGCAGCAGCAGCAGCGGCAGCAGGTGATTAAGACCTTGCTTTGGTACAGCTCTTCTCGTGTACTCTTGCCAGCACTCCATCACATTTTCTCCTTCTGCTAGGTTCATACCCCTTCTGTCCTGGATTGTGCCCATGTCTCATGAAATATTCCCTTGCAGTCTCTCAGTTTCTGGGCAAGATTTCTCGTCTTTCCTATTCTATTGTTCCCTCTATTTCTTACTGGCATTAAATACACACAATATTATATCCCCATCCAGTGTGTAACTTTAGATATGCTTCAAGGGGTTTTTAATCCACTCCAGAAGAAATTAATGTGACAGCTATCACCATCCATTTTTTCTGTATTGTGACATGTTTTGAGCCTCCTCCATCCCCTCCAGGTAAAACACACCCTGTACATTTTCATCATTCGTTGATGCTGCGCTATTACCGGCCTGAAGGGTCCCTTTGTCTCATTTACTCAAACACTCCCTGTCGTTTACCACTATCCAGTGTTCCAGTACTGTGGCATGCCTCATGTACTCCTTTATCCTCTCCATATAAAATATGGTAGGTAGCTTATCACAATTCCTGTTTCGGTTCTGTGCTGAGTTTAAAGTCCTTCTTTAGGCCATTCTAGATAAAACGCATTCAGAAGTTTATGATGGTCCCATGTTTTCGTCTGTGCCATGCTTTCAGTTTCTCCTCATTCAACATGTATCAAACAAACCCCGTAGTTTATCATCATCCAGTGTTTCAAGGCTGTTTCCTGCTCAACTGCTTCGTCATTCTCTGCAGAAAATACATAACCAATAATTTATCACAATCCAGTGTGTTAATTCTGGCATATGCTTCAAAAGATCCTTTGTCCACTCAAGGTTGAGCACACTCTTAGTTTATCACCATCCATTGATTCAGGGCTAGTACATACTTTCATTGATTTTTCAACTACCACAGCTCATCATACACAATGATTTACCATGATCCAGTTTCAGGGTTGTGACAGGCTCCTTGTGCTTCTTTCTATATACAAGATCAAACACAGACCATCTGAAGTGTGAACATACAGTGTTTCAGTCATGAAACCCACTTCAAGGGGTTCTTCACTTACTCCACAACAAATACACCATATAGGTTATCGACATTCATTGTTTCCATGTTGTAGCACATACTAATGGCTGCTTCACTAACTCCAAGTCAAACACCTTCAGTGGTTTGCCACTATCTTGGGTTTCAGATCTGTGACATGCTTCAAGAGCTCCTGAAACTACTCACGGTCAAAGGCACTCTGTAGATTTGTTGTTGCTGGCTGTTATAGGTTGTTCAGTCATTCAGTCATCTCCAACTCTCCAAATCCCATGGACTGCAGTATGTCACGCCTTCTTGCCCTTGACCATCTCCCGGAGCTTGTTCAAACTCAAATCCACTGGGTCGGTGATGCCATCCAAGTATCTGGTCCTCCATCGTCCCCTTCTTCTGCTCCAATCTTTGGCGGCATCAGAGTCTTTGCCAACGAGTTGACTCTTCACATCAGATAGCCATAATATTGGAGCTTCTGCCTCAGCATCAGCCCCTCCAGTGAATTTTCAGGATTGATGTCCTTTACAGTTGACTGGATTGATTTCCTTGCAGCCCAAGGGACTCACAAGGGTCTTCTCCAAGACTGTGGTTCAAAAGTATCAATTTCTTAATGTTCAGCCTTCTTTATGGCCTAACTTACATTGTCACATGACTGCTTAAAAAAACACAAATATAGCTCTGACTATATGGACGCTTCTTGGCAAACGGATGCCTCTGCTCTTTAACATGCAGTCTAGGTTTGTCACTGCTTTTCTTCCAAGAAACAAGTGTCATTTAATTTCATAGCTGCAGTCATCACCTGCCATGATTTTGCAGTCCAAGGAAACAGAAGTCTCACTGTTACCATTGTTTTCCCATCTATTTGCCATGAAATAATAGGACACGATGCTAGGATCTTAGTGTTTTGAATGTTGCATCTTAAGCCAGCTTTTTCACTCTCCTCTTTCACCTGCATCAAGAGGCTCTTTAGTTATTCTTTGCTTGATGCTATATCGGTGGTGTCATCTGCATATCTGAAGTTATTAATATTTCTGTTTTTCTCTTAATTTCAGCTTGTGTTTCCTCCAGCCCCGCATTTTCCAAGATGTGCTCTGCATATAAGTTAAATCAACAGGGTGACACATGTAGTAGTTTGTTTGTTTGTTTGTTTGTTTGTTTGTTTTCCAATTTCAAACCATCTGTTCTTCTTTACCTGGTTCTCACTGGTTGTTTCTTGACCTGGATACAGGTCTCTCAGGAGGCATGTAGGTAGTCTGGTATTTCCATGTCTTTAAGAATTTTCTGCAGTTTGTTGTGATCCACACAGTGGATTTTTATCATACTCAATAAAGCAGAAATAGTTTTTTTTTTCAATAATATTCTTGCTTTTTCCATGATCCAATGGATGTTGCCAATTTGACCTCTGGTTTCTGTCTTTTCTAAATCCAGTTTGAACATTTGCAGCTTCTAGGTTAATGTGCTGTTAAAGTCTTGCCAGGAGAATTGTGAGCATGTCTTTGTTCGATTCACTTCAGCTGCTCAGTTGTGTATGACTGTTTGTGAGCCCATGGACTACAGCAAATCAGGCCTTCCTGTCCATCACCAACTCCCGCAGTTTACTGAAATTCATGTCCTTTGAGTCGGTGATACCAGCTAACTGTCTCATCCTCTGTCGTCTCCTTCTCCTCCTGCTTTCAATCTTGCCAAACATCAGGGTCTTTTCAAATGAGTCAGCTCTTCACATGAGTTGGCCAAAGTATTGGAGTTTCAGCTTTAACCTCAGTCCTTCTAATGAATATTCGTGATTGATCTCCTTTCGGATGGACTGGTTGGATCTCCTTGCAGTTCAAGGGACTCTCAAGAATCTCCTCCAACAACACAGTTCAAAAGCATCACTTCTTTGGTGCTCAGCTTTCTTTATAGTTCCACTGGTACATCCATACACGCCTACTGGAAAAATCATAATCTTAACTAGGTGGAGCTTTGTTGGCACATTAACATCTCTGCTTTTTAATATGCTGTCTCAGTTCAATTCAGTTCAGCCTGTCCGACTCTTTGCGCCCCCATGAATCGCCACAAGCCAAGCCTCCCTGTCCGTCACCAACTCTCTTAGTTCACTCAGACTCACGTCCATCGAGTCAGTGACGTCATCCAGCTATCTCAGTTGTTCATAAATTGTGTTCAAAGGAGTTAGTGCGTAAAATAATGGCCGTTGTGTGATATTTGGAACATCATGTGGTGTTGCCCTTCCTTGGATTTCAAACGAAAAACTGACCTTTTCCAGTCCTGCAGCCACTGCTGAGTTTCCCAAGTTTTCTGGCATACTGAGTGCTGCACTTCAAATATCATCTTTTAAAATTTGAAATAGCTCAGCTGGTGTTCCATCACCTCCACTATCTTTGTTGGTAGTGATGCTTTCTAAGAGCCACTGGATTTCCCACTCCAAGATGTCTAGCTGTAGGCGAGTCATCACCCCATCATGGTTATCTAGGTCATCGGGAACTTTTTGGATAGTTCTTCTATGTAATCATGCCAACACTCCTTAATATCTTCCACTTCTTTTAGGTTCACACATTTTCGGCCCTTTATTATACACATATGTGCATGAAATACTCCCTTGATACCACTTATTTTCCTGAAGAGATCTCTAGTCTTTCCCAGGCTCTCATTCCCACTCAGTAGTTTAGCAACATTTATTGTTTCATGGATGTGACATGCTTCCAGTGCTTCTTATTCCACTTGAATTCCTACACTCCCAGTAGTGTATCAGAATCCCTTGTGTCACCCCAGGGACCTGCTTTACCTGCTTCTTCGCAACCCCAGATCAAACACATTCAGTACTTTATCCCCGTAGAGTATTCAGTGCATTAACATGCGACACTTTCCGGTGTTTCCTTGTCACCTGGGACTAATCACCCAGTGGTATAAGTGCCATACTCTATTTTAGTGCCGTTACACAGGTCAAGTGCTTCATTTTCTGAGGCTAAAACACACTCCTCATCCAGTGTCTTAGTGCAGAGACATGCTTGAGGAGCGTCTTCATCCACCCAGTCAAACACTCCCAGGAGTTTTTCACCATCCAGTGTTCAAGTTCTGTGACATGCTTCAAGTGCTCCTTTGTGTACACGGGGTCAAAGACACCCAGTAGTGTGTCGTTATCCAATGTTTCAGTTATGCAACATGCTTCTGGGTTTCTTCATTCCCTCAGGTCATCACACCAAGTGGTTTCTCACTATCCAGTGTTTCAGGGTTACAGCATGCTTCCAGAGCTTCTTTTTCTCCCTGGGTCAAACATTCCAAGTCTCTTGCCCCGTCCACGTTTGAGTTCTGTGAAATGGATCATGTGCTTCCTGTCCACCCTGAATCAAGCACCCTCAACAGTTTGTCACCATCCAGTGTTTCATGTTGGTGACAAGGTTCAGATACTTCCCCATGCACTCTGGGTCATACACACCCTGTTGTTTATCACCTGTTTCAGGTTTTTGACATGCATCAATTGCTTCTTGCCCATCCTGGATCAAACACACCAGGAGTTTAGCATCATCCAATGTTTCCATACTGTAACATATTTCAAGTATTTTGCCACACACCACTGTTCAGAAGTACCCAACAGTTTATCAGCATCCCATGCCTCAGTTCGAGGACTTGCCTCAAGTGCTTCTTCACAACCCCAGACAAAACATACCCAGTGGATTATCACCATCCACTGTTTCAGTCCTGTAGCATGCTTCATGTGCTTCTTCATCCTCTCTAGGTGAAGCACATGCTGTAGCTTATGACCATTGAATGTTTCCATTTTATGGCAGATTCCAGGACGTTTCCATCCTCACCAGGCCAAACACACTCAAACATTAACACCATCCAATGTTTTACTGTGTGTGACATTCCTCAAGTCTTCCTCATTATCGCAAGTCAAACACATCCATAACATTCACCACCTCCAGTTCCAATGCCAAGATCCAATTCAATGGTGTGTTCATTCTCCCCATTTAAAGGCATTCACTAGGCTATCACCATACAGTGTTGAAGTTCAGTGACATGCCTGCAGTGCTTCTCCGTCCATCCAATGTCAAGCCCAGCTGGTAGTTACTGACCATTTAACGTTTCATTGCATGGCATGCTTCAGTCAAATGTGCCCAAGATTATTTAAAAGAAAAAGGAAAAGAAAGAAAAAAAATCACTCTTTAAGGGGTGATCAGTTCAGTTGAGTCACTCATTCATGTCCAGCTCTTTGTTATCCCATGAACCGCAGCAAGCCAGACCTCCCTGTCCATCATCAACTCCCATGGGTAACCCAAACCCATGTCCATTGAGTCGGTGATACCATCCATCCATCTCACCTTCTGACGTCCCCTTCTCCTCCTGCCCTCAATCATTTCCAGCAACAAGATGCTTTCAAATGAGCCAGCTCTTCACATCACGGGGCCAAATTATTGGAGTTTCAGCTTCAACATCAGTCCTGTCAACGAACACTAAGGACTGATTTCTTTTAGGATGGACTGGTTGGATCTCCTAGCAGTCCAAGGGACTCTCAAGAGTCTTCTTAAACACCCAGTTCAAAAGCATCAATTCTTCAGTGCTCAGCCTTCTTTATATTCCAAAACTTACATCCACACATGACTACTGGGAAAACCGTAGCGTTGACTAGATGGACCTTTCTTGACAAAGTAAAGCCTCTGTTTTTCAATATGAATATAATAATCAATAATAATCAATCATCAGCAATAATCAATAATGATAATTAATCACCTAGGTTGGTCATAAGTTTCCTTCTAAGGACGAAGCGTCTTTTAATTTCATGGCTGCAGTCACCATCTGCAGCGATTTTGGAGCCCAGAAGTATAAAGTCATCTTCTGTTTCCACTGTTTCCCACCTATTTGCCATGATGTGGCGGCATCCGATGCCATGATCTTTGTTTTTTGAATGTTGAGCATTAAGCCAACTAATCCCTCTCTCGTGTCACTTTTATCAAGAGGCTCTTTAGTTCTTCACTTTCTGCCATAAGGCTGGTGTCATCGGCATATTTCAGATGATTGATATTTCTCTGTCAATCTTGTTTCCACCTTGAGATTCCTCCAGCCCAGTGTTTCTCATTATGTAGTCTGTGTAGAAGTTAAATAAGCAAGGTGGCAATTATACAGCCTCGGGGTACTCCTTTTCCTTTTTGGAGCCAGTCTGTTGTTCTATTTCCAGTTCTAATTGTTGCTTCCTGACCTGCATACAAGTTTATCAAGAGGCAAGTCAGGTTGTCTGGTATTCCCTGAAATCTCTTTCAGAATTTCCCAAAGTTTTTTGTGATCCACATAGTCAAAGTCTCAATAAAACCGAAGTAGATCTTTTGGAACTCTCTTGGTTTTTCAGTGATGCAGCAGATGTTGGCAATTTGATCTTGGTTGCTCTGCCTTTTGGAAAACCAACTCGAATAGCTGGAAGTTCCTGGTTGCTGTATTGCTGAAGCATGGCTTGGATAATTTTGCCCATTAATTTAGTAGCATATGAGATGAGTGCAACTGTGTAGTAGTTGGAGAATTCTTTGGCATTGCCTTTCTTTGGGATTGGAGTGAAAACTGCCCCTTTCCAGTCCTGTGGCCAGTGCTGAATTTTCCACATTTGGTGCCATGTTAAGTGCAACCCTTTCATAGCATGGTCCTTTGGGATTTGAACTAGCTCAACTGGAATTCTATCCCCTCCACTAGCTTTCTTTGTAGTGATGCTTCCTAAGACCCACTTGAGTGTACATTCCTGGATGTCTGCTTCTAGGTGAATGATCACATCATCGTGATTATCTGCGTCATGACTATCTTTTATGTACAGTTCTTCTGTGTATTTTTGCTACCTCTTCTTAATATCTTCTGCTTCTGTTGGGCCCATACGACTTCTGTCCTTTATTCAGCCCATCTTTGCAAGAAATGTTTGCTTGGTATCTCTAAGTTTTTGAGGAGATCCCTAGTCTTTCGCATTCTATTGTTTCCTCTATTTCTTTAGTGCAGTGGGTGTGGCACAATTCAAAGGCTCTCTTCCCACTCAGGTCAGTCATCGTCAATAAGTGGTACCAACCAGTGTCCAGTGCTGTGACATATGACCAAGTTCAATTCTTCCTTAACGAAGTGACTAAATAAAACATCCCGGAGTTTATCAATACACAGTGTTCCATGGCTGCCCCTGGATTCGAGTACTTCCTCACCCACTCCAGGTTAACATAGTCCTTTATCACCATCCATTGCTGCAGTACACTGACAGTCTTCAAATGCTTCTACATTAATCCTAGTGTAAAATTTCTAGTAGTTATAAACGGCCAGTGTTTTACTTTGCAGCACGACCCAATGGCTTCTTCATGCGCACCCATACACCAACGCCATAGTTTGTCGCCATCTAGTGTATACATGAAGTGACATGCTTAAAGAGCTTCCTCATCCACCCCAGATCTAGACAGTCAGTCTGTCGTCTCCATACAAGCGTTTCAGTGCTGTGACATGATTTGAAATGTTGTCTGTGCACACTGAGGCATACACAGCCAGCAGTTCACCATGCTCCAGTGTTTCAGGACTTTGATAAGATTAAATATGTTCTTGGTCCCACTAACGTCAATACACTCACCGTTTATAACCATCTTGTTTCACTGCTGTGACATAATGTCAACTGCTTCTTCATCCATTCCTGTGTCAACGAACTCAGTAGCTTTTTCCCCATCTAGTGCTAGTGTTCAGTACTATGAAATGATTCTGAAGCCTCTGTGTCCATTCCGGCTCAAACATAGTCCATATTCTCAACCAGTGCTTCAGTGATGTCACATGCTTCAAGTGCTTTCTTCATTCACTCCATATCAAGTACATGCAGTCGTTCATAAGCATGCAATGTTTCAGTTGTGCGACATGCTTCAAATGGTTCTCTAATCCACTTGAGCTGAAACATACCCAGTAGCTTATGACCATTGGTGTTTCAGTGCTGCGACATGTTTCAAGTCCTTCTTCTTCTACGCCATGCTGAACGCATGCAATAGTTTATCACCATCAGTTGTTTCAGTTCTGTTACATTCTTCAAGTCTTGTTTCGTATACTCTGGTTCAAATACACCTAGAAGTTGTTCACCATCAACTGTTGAGTTCTGTGATATGTCTCAATTGTTTCTGTACATACCAGTTCATAAACACGCATACATTTTTCTCCATATTGTGTTTTAGGACTGTCATACAGTTAAATGAGTCCCCTTCTTACCATAGGTCAAATACACCCAGTATTCATCAACATCCAGTCTTTCAGCTACGTGATACAGTTCAAGTGCTTCAGCATCCATTCTTGGAAGACACAGCCGATAATTTGTCAAATTCCAGTGCTTCAGTGCTGTGAATTTTTTAAGTGTTTCTGCATCCAAATAGCTCAGGCAAGACTAAGAGATTGTAACTATCACTGGTTCAGTTTTATGACATGGCTTAAGCGCATCTCCATCTACATTAGCTGGAACGCACTCAATAATTACCACCATGCTGTAACTCATAGGTAAAACATTCTTGGAACGTTTCTTTGTCTACTGTGGGTTCAACGCACCGAGGAGTTTTTCACCAGTCAGTGTTTCAGTGCTGTGACAACTTCCACTGCTTCTTTGTGTACTACAGGTCAGCACACCAAGTGTCTTGTAACTACTAGCTTGCACTCTAGAGAACACACCTCTCTTCTACTGAGACTGAGATGTAGAGCATGCATCTCACCACTATTAAGACCCCATTCTAAGCACACATGCCACTTCTGCAGTGGCTAAACTCTCGAGGAAATGTGACAACACTATTGACCCTGAATTCTAGTTCACACATCTTACCATTGCTGAATCAGTGTTCTACAGAAGGCTTAGCACAACTATTGAGCTTGCACTCTGAAAGTATCATCCTACCTCTACTGAGTCAACATTATATGCCATACATGTTCCAACTTCTGAGTTTGCACTATGGAATACACATTATGCCACTACTGAGCAAGCTCTAGTGTACACATGACAACGTACTGATCCCCACATCAAAGGGTAATGCTGAAAATTTGTCAAAGTACTGCACTCTTGTGCTCATTTCACATACTAAGCAAGATAAGGCTCAAACTCCTTTGTGCTAGGCTTCAAAGTATTTGAACGAAGAACTTCCAAATATATGCGATGGATTTAGAAAAGGCAGAGGAATGAGGGCTTATACTGCCCACGTTCATTGCCTCCTAGAGAAAGTAGGAAGTCAAGAGATACCTGGAATAACAAGCAAGTTGGACCTTGGAGTACATATGAAGTATGGCAAAGGCTAACAGAATTCCCTAAGAGAACTCACCATTCACAGAAAACACCCTCTTCCAACAACACAAGAGATGACTCTTGAGATGGTCAATTCTGAAATCAGATTGATTCTGTCCTTTGTAGCTGAAGATGGAGAAGCTCTATGCAGTCAGAAAAAAGAAAAAAAGAAAAACAAAAACACAAGACTGAGCAGTGAGATGGCTCAGATCAGGAATGCCTTAAAGAAAACTTCAGACTTAAGTTGAAGAAAGTATGGAAAACCACTAGACCATTTGGGTTGGCCAAAATCAGTCTCTTATGATTATGCAGTGGATGTGACAAATAGATTTCAGGGATTAGATCTTATAGACAGACTGCTTGGAGACTATGGACCAAGGGTCATGACATTCTGCATGAGACAATGAACAAAACCTACCCAAGAAAAAGAAATGCAAAAAGGCAAAAGGTTTTTCTGAGGAGGGCTTACAAATAACTTAGAAAAGAAGAGAAGCTAAAGGCATAGGAGAAAAAGAAAGATAATCCATTTGAATGCAGTTTTCTTAAGAATAGCATGGAGAGATAAGAAAAGCCTTCCTCAGGGATCAATGCAAAGAAGCAGAGAAACACAATAGGATGGCAAAGAACAGAGATTACCTCAGGGATGATACAGATACCAAGGGAACATTTCATGCAAAGATGGGCACAATAAAGGAGACAAAATATATGGACCTAACAGAAGCAGATATATTAAGAAGTGGTGGCAAGAATACACAGAAGAACTGAACTTAAAAAAAAAAAAAAAAGGAAGAAGAAGAAGAAGATCTTAATGACCCACATAACCGTGAAGGTGTCTTTACTCACCCAGAACCAGACATCCTGCAATGTGAAGTCAAGCAGCCGTTAGTACATAACTATGAACAAAGTTACTAGAGGTAATGTGTTTCCAGTTGTGGAATTTCAAGTCCTACCAGATTATGACATTACAATCCTGCACACAATATGCCAGCAAATGTGAAAAGCTCGGCACTGGCCGCCGAACTTGGAAAGGTTAGTTTAAACTCCAATCCTCAAGAAAAGCTAGGCCAAAGATTGTTTAAACTAACACACAATTGCACACATCTCACATGTAAGCACAGTCATGTTCAAAGTTCTTCAAGCTAGGCTTCAGCAGTACATGAACCGAGAACTTCCAGATGTTAAAGCTGGATTTAGAAAAGTCAGAGAAACCAGAGATCAAATTGTCAGCATCCATTGGATCAGAGAAAAAGCAAAGGAGTTCAAGAAAAACATCGACTTCTGATTTGGAATATGCCAAAGGTTTTGACTGTGTGGATGACAACAAGCTATGGGAAATTCCTGGAAAGATGCAAATACCAGACCTCTTTAGCTGCCTGCTGAGAAATCTGTAGGCATGTCAAGAAGCAACACTTGGACATAGAACAATGCGCTAGCTTCAAATTGGGAAAGGAGCACATCAAGGCTGTATATTGTCATGTGGCTTATTTAACTTATATTCAGCACGTCATGTGAAATGCCAGGCTGGATGAAGCCCAGCTAGAATCAAGATTGCTTGGAGAACTATCAATAACCACAGATTTGCAGTTGACACCACATATATGACAGAAAGTGGAGAATAAATAAAGAGCGTATTGATGGAAAGAAAGAAGAGAGTGAAGAACCTTGCTTAAAACTCAATGTTGAAACCATGAAGATCATGGCATCTGG
Source organism: Ovis aries (assembly GCF_016772045.2). Classification (NCBI taxonomy): domain Eukaryota; kingdom Metazoa; phylum Chordata; class Mammalia; order Artiodactyla; family Bovidae; genus Ovis; species Ovis aries. The sequence continues at coordinate 20,849,311 of NC_082741.1, read as the reverse complement.
CCCCGTGACTTCACATCAAATAGGGAAATCACGGGGAAAAATGGAAACAGTGATAGACTTTATTTTCTCGGGCTCCAAAATCACTGCAGATGGTGAGGGCAGCTGCGGAATTAAAAGGTGCTAGATCCTATGAAGAAAAGCTGTAACCACCTAAAGAGCATATGCAAAAGCAGAGGCATTACTTTGCAATTAATGGTCTATCAGGTCATACCTATGGAGTTTCCATTACTCATGTATCGATGGGAGAGTTGGACTATACAGAAAGTTGCGCATGGAATCATTGATGATTTTGAACTGTGGTGTTGGAGAAGACTCTTGCGAGTCCCTTGGACTGCAAGGAGATCAAAGCAGTCAATCCTGATGGAAATCAGCCCTGAATATTCATTGGAAGTACTTTTGCTGAAGCTGAAACTCTGGTACTTTCGCCACCCGATGCAAAGAGCTAACTATAGGAAAAGACCCTGATGCTGGGAAAGCTTGAGTGCAGAAGGAGAAGGGCCTAGCAGACGATGAGATGGTTGGATGGTACAACTAATTTGAGGCACATGACTTTGAGCAAACTCTGGGAGTTAGTGATGGACAGTGAGGCGTGGTGTGCTGCATAATAAGGAACGTAACATGCCTTATTATGTTGCAGAGAGTTACTATGCCTGAGCAACAGAACAACAGCAGAATCAACCATTTCAGTAAGAAGTGAAGACACAACTTACAGGAAGATGCTCAGAGAAAAATAGAGAAACAATATCAATCCACTTCTCATGCAGCCATTTTTCCTCTTATTGAAACAAGGTTTTTCCATATTGAAATATGGCTTTCCTGAAGTATGTGAATTCTAACTTGTTTTTTCACCTCAGAGAGGTGTGTTGATGAAGTCACGATGCACAGAGAACATGGCCGTTCTCACAGATTCCCTTAATAAAATCATGATGTACTTAAGGAGCTGGGGCTATTTTTTCCATGGGAATAAATATTTTGATGAGGAACTCTTTAATTCTTTAGAAAATGTTAATTACCATAATCAAATTTGTTTGGAATATTTGTAGTCTTTCCTTTGGTATCAGAAGATACTGCAGCCCTGACAATAAGGCAGGGTTTTCCAACCAAAAGCCTGAAACAGAGCAGCTCACCACACTCTAAAAGCACATTAGAAAAGTGGTAATTTGCTATTCAAATCAGTGAGCATTATACCCAAGTGAAAGAATGGCTAAAAGAGCTTGAAGAACATCACTAGAGCCTGCTAAAGGAAATCAATATGGGATTAATGGTATGAAAGGTTAGAGTAGATGAAACTTGAATTATATTAATGGAAAATATAGTAAAAGTTTCCTAGCATGTGGGCAGAATGAGAAGTCTCCTCAGAAACTGACACAAACAAAACAAATCTACACATTCTTTCAGAAAATCCAAATGGCTTCAGAATGAAATATAAAGGTGCAGGAGAGATAGCTAAGAGCTTAAGTGGATATATGGATACTCGAATTATTTGACCAACATGATGTTTCATAGGCTTTTCGGCATTCACACCACTAATGTGAACTCTGATGGCTGGGATACCCTTACCTCTCATCCTGCTGAACTATTGCCTAGAATATTTTTATTCTGTGATAGATTTCTTCTAATCAGTATCATTCTATCACGTTTTGAAAAATTAGTATTTTTGCACTTTCAACATGCAAATTATATTTGCTTGTTGCTAAATATATGTAACTAACTTCTCTGCTAAACTCACTGGGTTTTTTTTTGTTTGTTTGTTTGTTTTTTGCCCCTTAAGGTCTTATTTATGTATTTATTTTTCCGTTTTATTTTTTTTTCTTTAATTTTTATTTTTACTTTATTTTTCTTTACAACACTGTATTGGTTTTCCCATACATTGACATGAATATTTGTTATTTTTAAAACTGCATTTATTTTGGCAGGGCCAGGTAGTCATGGATGTTCAAGGGCTTTCTGTAGCTGAGGCAAGTGGTATGGTGCACTTCACTATGCTGCATAACCTTCCCATTGTGATGTTTCTTTTGCTGGAGAACACTGGCTCTAGTTTCGGCACATGAGCTCCTGAGTTGTGGCCCATGAGCTTAGTTACACTTCAGCATGTGGGATCTTCCCAGACAAGAATCACTGGGAGGCTGACTATTAATCGATGGATCACTAGGATAGTTCAACACAGACTATATAGGCTGGAAGGTTGATACCGTACATATGAAAGCCAAGAAGTACTTAAGTAGATACTGTTTTTCTTTGGGGTATTCTCCTGGTGGCTCATTGGTAAAGAGTCCACTTCCCAATGTAGATGACCCAGGGTTGAGAAATCCCTGAGTTGGGAAGATAGATCTTCTGGAAGAGAGAATGAAAACCAGACTCAGTATTCTTGCCTGGGAAATCCCACGGGCAGAGGAGCCTGGTGGTCTATGGTCCATGGAGATGAAGAGACGGAAATGACTTAGCAGCTAATCATGACCACCACCACCGTGTTGTTTTGGCAGATAAAGTAGGTAGTTTGTTTAAATGTCCTTGGCCTGCAATGTCTGAAAATTAGTCAGTGCTTTTGATTATTAAAAGTATGCATGAGTAAAAGGCATTTTTATTTTATTGTGTGTAAAAATCCCTTTCAATGTTGACTGTAAATTGTTATAACGTATTGCCAGAGAATTTAGCCAGTCATTATATACATTAATTTGGTTCTCTTTTGAAGCCATGTCTCACAACAGCAAGTGATTTCAATTATGTTCTTGCTTTGGTATCCGTCTTGAATTGGGTTTTATTTATTTATTTATTTGAAAGCAGCATTTCAGTAGGTTTCAATAATTTATTTAATCATTTCATAGTTTCTACGAGAACAACTAGCTTCTAAAAAGGGAAATGACACTCCATTTCTCTTCTGATCTTATAGGGAAAAGAGAGTAATAAAGTTCATTGCTTTATGGTGGTTTTTTTTTTTTTTTTCAGGGTTAACATGCTCTTTGTAAGGAACACTTCCAAATTTCAAGGTTTTCAAGGATTTCTTAAAAATATATTTTGGTTTCTGGTCTGCTCATTCTCACAGTCGTGTCTGGTTCTTTGTGAGTGTCTGGAATATAGCCCGTCAAGCTCCTCTGTCCATGGGGGTTCTTCAGGCAAGAATACTGGAGTGGGTTGTTAGGCCAGTCTTCCAGTGGCTCTCTCATAGCAGATGGATTGTTTGCTATCTAAACCACCAGGGAAACCTAAAGAACCCTGGAGGGAGTGGCCTGTTGCTTCTCCAGAGCATCCTCCCAAACCAGAAATCAAACTGGGGTCTCCTGCATTGCATCAGATTCTTAGGCAGCTTACCTCCCAGGGAAGCCCTGGTTTCTGCTAAAAAGTGCCAATTGTCATTCCTTAGTATGTGGACTCACTGATCATATGTCATGATTAAATAGGAGACAACTTTCAGTACGAAGTTTGAAGAAAATTATGCCATAATGATAAAAATACCCAATAAATTATATATACTAAAATTAGGAGAAAAATAAAAATAAACTCAAGGACCATAGCCTGGGAAATGGTCTTCCGTACAGTTTAAAGAGGAGTGTTCTGAAGCTGTAGGGGCAGAGCCAGGACACAGAGAAAATTCTTTAAAGTTGAAAGTACATGAATGAAACATATCTCGTGGGAAAAGGATCCTGTTAACCACAAAATACAGGTCTGACAAGAGTGATGTTAGTGTTTTCCTAGGCGAGAATCTGGAATCATTACAGTTCTTAATTATCTTCACTAACTAGGAACACATAACTCCAAAGCACAGAAATGCACAATCTCATTTTCATATCCTGACTTCCCCAGAGGGTACACTGATGAAAGACAACTGCAACAGATTTTTACTTTCCCATTCCAGTGAATACCCAGTGACTCTCCTCCATGGTTAAAGCAGATGTACAATATGTGTTTCCCAGGTCAAAAATAGGCTGTCTAGCATAAAGTTCAAGCAAAACTATATCTAGCCAGAATGTTCACTAATACTTAGTAGGTGAAAAGGCCTTCCCTCAGTATGAAAATCAATTCTGAACATTTTATTTCTGAAGAGAAACTCTTTTCTGTTTCTTTGTTTACAGTCACTTTATTTATTTATATTGTACTTTACAATAGTGCATTGGTTTTGTCAGACACCAACATGAACCCTCCACGGGTGTAGACGTGTTCCCAATCCTAAACCCCCTCCCTCCGCCCTCCCCTTACCATCCCTCTGGGTCAACCCCGTGCAACAGTCCCAAGCATCCTCTCCTACACTGAAGCTAGACTGGCGATTCTTTTCTTATATGACATTATACATGTTTCAATGCCATTCTCGCAAATCATCCCACCCTCTCCCTTTCCCACAGAGTCCAAAAGACTGTTCTATTCATCTGTGTCTCTTTTGCTGTCTCGCATACAGGTTTATCGTTACCATCTTTCTAAATTCCCTATGTTTACAGTCACTTTAACTGTATTCCATCACTCCAACATTGGATACACAGACTGGGGCCTCTACCTCTGCCACCAACAGTCCCTAGCTTCAGTTCCGTTCAGTTCAGTTCCGTTCAGTCACTCAGTTGTGTCTGACTCTTTGTGACCCCATGAAATGCAGCACGCCAGGCCTCCCTGTCCGTCACCAACTCCCGAAGTTCACTCAGACTCACATCCATCGAGTCAGCGATGCCATCCAGCCATCTCATCCTCTGTCGTCTCCTTCTCCTCCTGCCCCCCATCCCTCCCAGCATCAGAGTTCTTTTCCAATGAGTCAACTCTTCACATGAGGTGGCCAAACTACTGGAGTTTCCGCTTTAGCATCATTCCTTCCAAAGAAGTCCCAGGGCTGATCTCCTTCAGAATGGACTGGTTGAATCTCCTCGCAGTCCAAGGCACTCTCAAGAGTCTTCTCCAGCACCATAGTTCAAAAGCATCAATTCTTCGGTGCTCAGCTTTCTACACAGTCCAACTCGCATCCATACATGACCGCAGGAAACACCATAGCCTTGACTAGACGGACCTTAGTCGGTAAAGTAATGTTTCTGCTTTTGAACGTGCTATCTAGGTTAGTCATAACTTTTCTTTCAAGGAGTAAGTGTCTTTTAATTTCATGGCTGCAGTCACCATCTGCAGGGATTTTGGAGCCCCAAAAGTAAACTCTGACACTGTTTCCACTGTTTCCCCATCTATTTCCCATGAAGTGATGGGACCAGAAGCCATGATCTTCATTTTCTGAAAGGTGAGCTTTAAGCCAACTTTTTCACTCTCCTCTTTCACTTGCATCAAGAGGCTTTTTAGTTCCTCTTCACTTTCTGCCATAAGGGTGGTGTCATCTGCGTATCGGAGGTTCTTGAAATTTCTCCCGGTAATCTTGATTCCAGCTTGTGTTTCGTCCAGTCTAGCATTTCTCATGATGTACTATGCATAGACGTTAAATAAGCAGGGTGACATTATACAGCCTGATGTACTCCTTTTCCTATTTGGAACCAGTCTGTTTTTCCATGTCCAGTTCTAAATGTTGCTTTCTCAACTGCACATAGATTTCTCAAGAGGCAGGTCAGGCATGGTCACCAATAACAATGAAAACGCAAGTTGTTTCAGAGTTCTCTCATCATGCATTAAAACAGCTGAATATGTATGTTTAATGATGAAATTTGTACCAGTATTATTTACCATATTTTTATAGATGTTTTAAACATATGACAATACTCGACTAAAGTGAAAGTGGAGTCGTTCAGTCGTGCCCGACCGACCCTTTGCGACTCCATGGACTGTATCCTTACAGTCTCCTCCATCTATAGGATTCTCAGGCAGGAATACTGGAATGGGTTGCCATTTCCTTCTTCAGGGGATCTTCCTAACCCAGGATTAGAACCCAGGGCTCCATTTCAAGCAGACATTTTACCCTCTGAGCCACCACGGAAGCCCAATACTCTACTGATGTTGTAATGCATTCTAAAGCACATGAGAAAGATGAAATCAAAAAAGGTTAGAAAAATGTTGAAACATCACTAAATGTTTTAAAATGCTTCTGTTCCAGTTTTGCTAGCATTTATTGGAGGCTATAATAATAGAACTCCTTTTTTATTTTTTGTATTTATGATGTTTTTGTCATCATCTTTTATGTATTTGGAGTTATGAATGATGTCAATGTTAAAATGAACATCTTAAAGACATCAGTTAAATCTAGGCTTAAAAACAAGCAAAAAAAAAAAGCACCAGTTTTATTTGAAAAAGTACCAGTTGCAAATCTGAAAGTATAAAATGGTTATATACAAAGAAAGAATCTAGTAATGAAATGTGTATTGGGTAGATGTCTATTTCGTGATGACTTTGTAGTTTATAGGTCGTTTGTAAAGCTGACAACATATTTCGTAGAAGTGCTGTCATCTCTCTAACGTTTTGTTTAGTTTTACCGAAGATTCCTTGTGGCTAAATTAATACTGTGGAGATACAACTGACACTTACTTTCTTTGGTAAGAATGTAAAATGAACCAGTTGCATAGTATGTTATTTGAGACCTGAAGGTTGTCAGCACTGAGCTGGGGTTGAAGGCAAGGAATCTAACCAAAGGGAATACTTAAATACCAAGCTCCACAGAGGTAAGCCTGTCCTTAGAAGGAAAAGAGAATAGCTTTCTTGAGCTGTGACTAAGCACGTTTAAGGTAATTACTGATCATTATGATCTCGTTGCCATTTCCTTTATTGTTTTGGGTTTGGGTTTAAACACCCTTTTTGTGTTTCCTGTGTGCAGAATATCCTTTAGCATTTGTTGGAGAGCTGGTTTAGCGGTGCTGAGTTCTCTCAGCTTTTGCTTGTCTGTAAAGCTTCTGATTTCTCCTTCGTGTTTGAATGAGATCCTTGCTGGGTACAGTAATCTGGGTTGTAGGTTATTCTCTTTCTTCACTTTAAGTATATCTTGCCATTCCTTCCTGGCCTGAAGAGTTTCTTTGGAAAGATCAGCTGTTACCGTTATGGGAATCCCCTCATGTGTTATTTCCTGTTCTTCCCATGCTGCTTTTAATATTTGTTCTCGTGTTTGCTCTTTGTTAATTTGATTAATATGTGTCTTGGGGTGTTTTGCCTTGGGTTTATCCTGTTTGGGACTCTCTGGTTTTCTTGGGACTGGGTGATTATTTCCATGCCCACTGTAGGGAGGTTTTCAACTATTGTCGCCTGGAGGATTTTCTCATGGTCTTTCTTTTGGTCTTCTTCTTCTGGGACTCCTATAATTCAAATGTTGGAGCGTTTCATATTGTCCTGGAGGTCTCTGAGATTGTCCTCATTTCTTTTAACTCATTTTTCTTGTTTCCTCTCTGATTCATTTATTTCTACCATTCTATTTCACTAATCATATCTTCTGCCTCTGTTACTCTACTATTTGTTGCCTCCAGAGTGTTTCTGATCTCATTTATTGAGTCATTCATTATCTATTGACTCGTTTTTATTCTTCTAGGTCCTTGTTAAACCTTTCTTGCATCTTCTCAATCCTTGTCTCCAGGCTATTTATCTGTGATTCCATTTTGATTTCAAGATTTTGGATCACTTTCAGTATCAATATCTGGAATCCTTTCTCAGGTAGATTCCCTATCTCTTCCTCTTTTGTTTGATTTGGTGGGCATTTCTCCTGTTCTTTACCTGCTGAGTATCCCTCTGTCTCTTCATCTTGGTTCTATTGCTGCGTTTGGGGTGGCCTTTCTATATTCTGGGAATTTGTGGAGTTCTCTTCATTATGGAGTTTCTCCACTGTGGGTGGGGTTGTATCAGTGGCTTGTCAAGATTTCTTGGTTCGGGAGGCTTGTGTTGGAGTTCTGGTGGGTGAGGCTGGATTTCTTCTCTCTGGAGTGCAATGGAGTGACCAGTAATGTGTTATGAGACGCCAGTGGTTTTGGAGTAACTTTGAGCTGCCTGTATGTTGAAGCTCAGGGCTGTGTTCCTGTGTCGCTGGAGAATTTGCATGGTGTGTCTGACTCTGGAACTTGTTGGCCCTTGGGTGGTGCTTGGTTTCAGTGTAGGTATGGAGGCATTTGATGAGCTGCTATCAATTAATGTTCCTGGAGTCAGGACTTGTCTGATGTTCTCAGGGTTTGGACTTAAGCCTCCTGCTTCTGGTTTTCAGTTTTATTTTTACAGTAGCCTCAAGACTTCTCCACCTATACAGCACCAATGATAAGATATCTAGGTTAAAGATGAAAGGTTTACCCACAGTGAGGGGCAACCGGAGAGGTTCACTGAGTTACATGGAGGAGAGAAGAGGGAGGGGTAGTTAGAGGTGACTGGAATGAGATGAGGTGGGATCAAAAGAGGAAAGAGAGAGAAAAAAAAAAAAAGAGGAGAGAGCAAGCTAGCCAGCAATCACATCCTTATGTGTGCTCCACCGTCTGGACCACTCAGAGGTATTCACGGAGTTATACAGGGAAGAGGAGAGGGAGGAAGTAGACAGAGGTGGCCAGGAGGATAAAAGAGGGAAATGAAAAGCAGAGAGACAGATCCAGCCCGTGACCAGTTCCTGAAGTGTTCTCCACCGTCTGGAACACGGAGATTCACACAATTGGGTAGAGAAGAGAAGGGGGAGGGAAGAGACAGAGGCCACCTGGCGGAGAAAAAGGAGTGTCCAAAGGAGGAGAGAGTGGTCAAGCCAGTAATCTCGCTCTCAGGTAAAATTGGGTAGTGAAGTTTGGGTTTTTAAATGTACAAAATTGACAACAAATACCAAAAAGCAAAGATTAAAAATCTAGAATAGAGGTTGGATGTTAAAAAATGCAATATTAAGGAAAAGAAGAAGAAGAAAAAAAAGCCACAAGAACTATTAAAACAACAACAACAACCACACAAAGACTATTTACAGTGTTTGCTTTAAAAAATAGGTTTCTTTTTAAGTAAGAGTAGGTTATAAGAATAAAAATTAAAGGATAAATAGAGGACTTAAATATTTCTAAAAGTTAAAAAAAGAAGAAGAAGAAAAAGAAAAGAAGAAAAAACTACCACACAACCACATCAGCGAAAAAGAAAAAAAGAAAAAGAAATGGTCATAAAAATAGTAAAGATATTTCTGGCCCTTTCTCTGGTGTTGTGGGCAGTGTGGGGTTATTTCCAAGGCGGTTCCCTCCATTAAATTTCTTCTGTTTGCTGGTCTCTTCAGTGTCTGATTTCCGTCCTCTTAAGGGGGGGGGGGGCATGGTGGACACTTTTTATTTTTATTTTTTTTTGGCTCCCTTGTTCAGTTGCGCTGTGGGGAGGGAGGGATGCTGCAAACAAATAACACCTGCGTGTGCTTTCAGCGTCTCAGACCCACTGGGCCTGCCCCTGCTCACGATGCACACCGCTCATGCTCTACGTTGCTCCAGGGTCTGAGGCCGGCCCTAGGCTGCACGCACCTCCCAGGTCTAAGCCGAACTCAGGTTCGGTGCTCAGGTAAGCCCTCAGAGGCACAGATTCGGTTGGGACTGCCTTTTGTGTCCTTCTGACGTCCGAGTAGCTCAGGTGGGTGGTGAGCGCGGTCACGGTGACTTATCGCCATTCCCGTGTCCGCTGCTAGTTTTCTGGATGTACCACTGGTGCCCCTTGTGAGGTGGATGGTGACTGTCCAGAACCCCCAGAAGCCGTAGCAAAGAAGCCTGCTTGCAGTTTTGTAGGTAAAGTCTCTCCCGGGCTGTGATCACCCCCTTCCAGCCCATACGGTTCTGGCTGCCAGTCACCGGCAGGGAATGGTCTGTAACTGGCTATTTCTGTTCCATCCTTTGTTCTGTGTGTGGTTCTGGTGGTATTTTATGTTCGGGCTTTTCACATGGTAGCTATCCCACAGTCTGGTTTGCTAGTGCAGGTTCATTCGTTGTGGTTATGTGCGGGGCGTTCCTGCCTGATTCTTAAAAAGCACTGCAGCCCACGCCTCCTGCACCTCCCTGCCCTGCCCCCACTTGCTAGTGTCGGATGCAGGCGTCTGTGCTGCTTTTCTGCTGGGGGAGTTACTGTTGGGCTTGTAATCTGTTGGTTTTAATTATATATTTATGTTTCCTTCCTGCTACGTTGCCCTCTGTGCTTCCAAAGCTCGCCACAGACTCGGCAGGGAGAATGTTTCTTGGTGTTTGGAAACCCCTCTTCTTAAGATTCCCTTCCCGGAATGGGATTCCCTTCCCGGGATGGAGCTCCCTTCCTACCTCCTTTGTCTCTTTTCTCATCGATAGCTTTTTCCTGGCCATCACTTTCAGGCTGTATGTGTCCCTAGGTATGAGATGGTTTTCTTGCAGACAGTATATTCTTGTATGCATTCACCCAGTCTTTGCCTTTTCATTGGAGCATTTAGCCCATTTCTGTTTAAGGTAGTTGTTGATAAGTATGATCTTCTTACCATTTACTATATATTTTGTGGCTTTGTTTTTATAAGCTTTTCTGTTTCCTATGTAGAGAAGATCCTTCAGCATTTGCTGAAGTGCTGGTTTGGTGGTTCTGAACACTAACTGCTTTTGTTTGTCTGTAAAGCTCTTGTTTTGTCTTTTGAATGAGAATACTATCCTTGTTGGATAGAGTAATTTTGGCTTTAGGCTTTTGCCTTTCAGCAATTTAGGTACATCCTGCCATTCCCTTCTAAGCTGAAGAGTTTCTATAGTAAGATCAGCTGTTATCCTTATGGGGATTCCCTTCTATGTTATTTGTTGTCATTCCTTTGTTACCTTGAATATTTGTTCATTGTGTATATTTATTTGTTTGTTTGTTTGTTTGTTTGTTTTTTTGATTAATGTGTCTTTTGACATGTTGTGTCTTGGTTTTCCCCCTATGGGACACACTGGGATTTTTCATTTTAGTTGTGTGTTCTTTTTCCCATTTCAGGGAAGTTTTTAACTATTTCCTCCTCAAATATTTTCTCATGCCCTTTCCTTTTGTCTTCTTTCTCTGAGAAACCTATGATTTAAATATGGGGGCATTTAACATTGTCCCATAGGTCTCTGTGATTATCTTCATTTCTCTCTTGCTTTTTTTTTTTCCTGCTCTGCTTCATTTATTTCCCATATCCGAACTTCCAGCTCACTTAGTCTTTCTTCTGCCTCAGTTACAGTACTGTTCCTGTTGCCCAGAGTGATTTCTATCTCAGTTATGTCATCGCTCATTATTGATTAACTACTCATGATTTCTTCCAGGTCCATTTAAAACACCCCTTTCATCTTCTCAATCCATGCCTGAAGTCTATTTATCTGTCGATCCATTTGTTTCCAAGACATTGACTATTTTTGTGCTGAACTGTTTTTCCTGTAGACTTCCTACCTCCTCCTCTTTCACTGGTTTGTTGATTTTCATTGTATTCCTTCATCTGCTGGATATGTCTCCACCTTTTCATGTTGTTTCGATGACTGTCTTCGAGGTCTATTTTCTGCACACCGGAGGGCCATCATTGCTATTAATTGGGTGGTCTCCTCCAAGTGAATGTGGTGGGACCAGTGGCTTGTGTAAGTTTTCTTGTTGAGAGAACTTTTTGTTGTTGTTGTTAAAGAGGATGGCTGTTGATCTCACTTGTTCTGAGAGTCCATGCAGTGTCCATTAGGGACTTAGAAGGCTCTATTACAGCTTCGATTCCAGATGAGCTACTTCAAATCCTCGAAGACGATGCTGTGAAAGTGATGTACTCAATAAGACAAGAAATTTGAAAATCTCAGCTGTGGCTCAGTTGGAAATGGTCAGTTGTCATTCCAGTCTCGAAAAAGGCAATGCCAACGAATGCTCAAACTACCATGCAATTTTACTCATCTCACATGCTAACAAAGAAATGCTCAAAATTCTCCAAGCCAGGCTTCAGCAATATGTGAACCATGAACTTCCAGATATTCAATCTTGTTTTAGAAAATACAGAGGAACCAAAGATCAAATTCCCAACATCTGCTGGATCTTCGCAAAAAAGCAAGCAAGTTCCAGAAAAACATCTAGTTCTGCTTTGCTGAGTATGCCAAAGCCTTTGAGTGTACGGATCAAAATAAACTGTGGAAAATTCTGAAAGAGACGTTAGTACCACACCACCAGATCTGCCTCTTGAGAAGCCTGTATACAGTTCAGGAAGCAACAGTTAGAACTGGACATTGAATAACAGACTGGTTCCAAATAGGAAAAGCAGCACCTCAAGGGTATATATTGTCACCCTGCTTATTTAACTTCTATGCAGAGAAATGTGTGGCTGGAAGAAATGCAAATGGGAATCAAGACTGCCAGGAGAAATGTCAAAAACTTCAGATATGTAGATGACACCCCCCCCCCCCTTATGGTAGAAACTAAAGAGAGACTGAAGAGTCTCTTGATGAAAGTGAAAGAGGAAAGTGAAGAAGTGGGCTTAAAGCTCTACATTAGGAAACCTGAGATGGCATCCTGTCGCATCACTGCATGACAAATAGATGGGAAAACAGTGGAAATGGTGGCAGACTGTTTTTTGGGGGGAGGGGGGGCTCCAAAATCACTGAAGATACTGACTGAAGCCATGAAATTAAAAGACGCTTACTCTTCCTAGACAGCATATAACAAGACCAGAGGCTGACTGCAGCTCAGATCATGAAATCTGTATTGCCAAATTCAGACTTAAATTGAAGAAAGCAGGAACAAACCGCTAAACCATTCAGGAATGACCTATCTCAAATCCCTTATGATTACACAGTGTAAGTGAGAAATAAATGTAAGGGACTAGATCTGGTAGAATGCCTGATGAACTATGGACGGAGGTTCATGACATTGTAAAGGAGACAGGGATCAAAACCATTCCCAAGAAAAAAGAAATGCAAAAAGGCAAAATGGCTACCTGAGGAGGCCTTACAATTAGCTGTGAAATGAAGAGAAATGAAGGCAAAGGAGAGAAGGAAAGATATACCTATTTGAACACAGAGTTCCAAGGAGAGAGAAGAAAGCCTTCCTCGGTGATCAGTGCCAAGAAATAAAGCAAAGCAATAAAGCAAAGCAATGCAATGGGGAAGACTAAAGATTTCTTCAAGAAAACCGGAGATACCAAGGGGGCATTTCATGCAAAGATGGGCACTATTAAGGACATAAATGGTATGGACCTAACAGAAGCAATAGGTATTAAGATGAGGTGGCAAAGAATACACAGAAGAACTGTACATCAAAGATCTTCACAACCCAAATAATCATGACGATGTGATCACTCACCTACATCCAGATACTTGGAATGTGAAGTCAAGTGGGCCTTAAGAAGCATCACTATGAACAAAGTGAGTGGAAGTGATAGAATTCCAGTTGAGCTATTTGAAATCCTAAACGATTATGCTGCGGAAGTGCTTCACTCAATATGTCAGCAAATTTAAAAAACTAAGCAGCGGCTCAGGACTGGGAAAGGTCAGTCTTCATTTCAATCCCAAACAAAGGCAATGCCAAAGAATGCTCAAACTACTGCACAATTGCACTCTTCTCACACGCTAGTAGAGTAATGCACAAAAATATCCAAGCCAAGCTTCAGCAATACACGAACCATAAACTTCCAGATGTTCAAGCTGGTTTTGGACAAGTCAGAGGAACCAGAGATCAAATGAGTGTATGCACCACTACTTCTGATGATGCATGCAGCAACTACTGAGGTTGAAATCACGAGTTTGCATTCTGCTTTTACTAAGAATTGAATTAGGACAGGTGCACTACTTAGCTTGCACTCTGGCACATACATTACAACTCTAGAGCATAAGTATCACAACCACGTGCGTCTGCACTCCGGACCTGGCATGCGGCAACGACTGAAAATGCAAGAAACTTTTCACAGTTACTGACCCCTGATTTGAAACCACTGCTGCTGCTGCTGCTAAGTCACTTCAGTCGTGTCCGACTCTGTGTGACCGCATAGATAGCAGCCCACCAGGCTCCCCTGTCCCTGGGATTCTTGGGGCAAGAATACTGGAGTGCGTTGCCACTTCCTTCTCCAATGCATGCATGCATGCTATGTCGCTTTAGTCTTATCCGACTCCATGCGAACCTATGGACAGTAGCCCACGACGCCCCTCTGTCCACGGGATTCTCCAGGCAAGAATATTGGGGTGAGTTGCCATTTCCTTCTCTTATGTCAAACCACACATGCTACAAACACTGAGCTTGCCCTCTGGAATACGCGCTTGTTGATACTGAGGCCGCCATCTAGAGAACGCTCGCAGGAGCTACTTAGTTTCCAATCTGCATCACCCTTTCTGCCACCATTGAGACTATTAACAAGCTTTAGAACAAGTGCATTGCTGTCACTGAGACTGCACAGTAGAGCATACATCCCATCACTCCTAAACCCGGGTTCTTTAGGATATGGCCTACCACTACTGAGCCTGTCCCTAAAACATGCCTGTTGTAAACTCACATACACTTTTGGTGTATTACGCTCTGGATTCTGCATCCCTGCACTACTGAAATTGCCTTCCAGAACAAGAGTTCATCACCGGCTGAACTTTCACTCTGAAGCATGAACATCACAATCATTAGCTTGTTGCTTTATAGGTAAGTCAGACCACTACTCAACCTGCACTGTAGTTCAGGTGTGCCTAAATAGTTACTGAACTTGCACTCTGAAGTTTCCTTCTGGAAACAACTGAGCCAGAACTCCTGTAGACAGAGTGATTTTAAACACTAGAAGACATGGTACGCCTCTCCTGAGCATGAGCTCAAGTGCAGGCATCCGGGCTCTGCTGAGAACATGCTCTAGTTGCACACATGCCAAAGTAACTGAACGTGCAGCTGGGGGTACAGATCTCATGAATACAGAGTGAGCACATTTCATCATGGGTTTTGCGCTTCTGAGGTTTACTCAGAAGCATATCTTCCATCGTGACTGCGTGTGCCTTCAAGAGCCAATGTTCTGACACTACGGAGACTGTGCTGTAGAGTAAGAATGCCTGAACTACACAACTGCACACTGAATCATGCACGCCAGCAGTATAAATCCTAGCACTGCAGCACACTTGTCACTTCTGAGTCCTTACACTAAGCAGGCATGGCACAGCTAGTGAGCATGTGGTCTAGAGCATGTGTGTGGCCATTACTAATTTCAGACTCGGAAGCCTGTGTCTTGCCACTTGTAAGCCCAGGCCCCCAAATATTCATGCTTCAGCTACTGATATTGCACCCTGGTACACTTCTTTATCACTGCTGAGACTGCGTTACAGAGCATGAGTTCCACTACTACTAATCTTGCTCGATGGCCTGGGTGCTTAAACCTGTGAGCCTACACTCTGCAGCTGAAAATTGCCAATGACTTGGCTTGCCGTCTGTTGCATATTTTCCCCACGCTTCTTCCTGCACTCTGGAGCACCTACTCCAGGAGGCTACTTTCTAAAACACATATCATCTCCACGAGTGAACCGTCATTCTAGATCAACTGTGTGACCACTAGTGACCTTGAATTCTGAAGTGTTATCTTAACTTCCTTGAGGTATTGCTCGAGAAGGTGTGTGCAACAATTACCCCAGTGACGTTTTATACCAGACATTTTGCTGCTAGTCATCCAGCACTCTAGACTGTGCAAGCTGTGAGTAGTGTACCTGTATATCTGTGGATGACGTGCCACCACTACAGACCTGGTGTATACTTCATATGTCCTGCCTCAATTGATCGTGCGTCACCATACACATATGCCACAACCCTTGCGCTTGCACTGTTGAGGGCTTGTCTTCCCTCTACTGAGCTTGTGTGGCAGAGCAGGTATATCACATTTTCTGAATTGGATCTCTGGATATGCAACCAAAAATAAAAACCCAGCTTTCAAGAGAACATGTCCCTTGCAGTCTGCACTCTTTTTCCTTTGGGAATTTTAACTTGCTTTGCTACTGTGTCTGACACAGATATGCCGACCTCACTGTGACTACAGGCCAGCCAAATGGGAAAGGGGACAGAATGAATCAAATTCCCCTTTTGATCACTCAACAGGAGGTCCACAGGCACCAGGTCTCATTAACTATCTCTGCTTCTCCAACTGCAGTCAGTGCTACACAGGGCCTGCTTCATGCTTGCCAGGGTCTCTCACCAAACACAGGCATTTTAACGGCTGGCTTCCTTGAGATGTCCCTGGGCTAGGTGAAAGCACTCTGAGACAGTGTTCCTTCTCCCTTGGCTCTGTGCCTGCAGTGAATGTATGCCTCTTCCTCAGCTGGGACATGAAGCCACAGCTCTTCACTGATTAAATCCCGTGTCTGGTCCAAACTCACATCGTAGCTTCTCCATCAACCTCCACTGCACGCTTTCAGAGCCAGGTTATCTTAGATCAGCCCAAGAGGCACTTCAGAAAGTGACATTCAAATCTGGCTATATAGCTGATACTGAGATCTTCCAGGCATGAAAACACTTCAAAATTACGTTGCTAAAACATTCTACAGATTATATGTATAGGAGAGCTTTCGAACTTACAAGTAACATCAAATACCAAAATAGGTTCTTACTTTTCCTTTCTCCACTTCTCTCATTCTCTCTCTCTCACACACACATGCACACATCCTTTTTACATGTTAAGACAATTACACGAAAAACAGATCATAGATTTTTAAATAACATCTCAATATGCAGATCAAACAAAACTGTACTTCCTCTATTTAAAACAAAATCACATAAATTACCCATTGGTTTCCCTATATTTGATATTATTGAATAATGCTGTAAGTTGATCTTTTTGTTTTTAATGGGGTTTTTAACTTTGACTGAAATACTTGCTTCAGACTTACTGAAGGCAGAATTAACTATTTTTTTTTTCTTTTTTTGACCTCCTCCTTTTAGATTTGGGGGGTGATGTTTCAAAGTCAGATGTGTTCACAGTAATGGATGCTACTTCCACCAATCCTGGCTGAAGGGGTCCCAGTGATACCTGAATAACAATTTTTGTTTCAGGAGACAATCCTTCTAGCTGCTTAGGCTTCTTAAACATTTGATGACACTGGGTCTTGTGCTCCCTTTCCTCTCTGGAAGTTAAAAACTGTAGCTGACATTTGCAACACTGGTGAAACTCTTTTCCCAGTGCCCTCGATGATGTCTGCATGCTGTTGCAGTTTGAAAAATTTTGAGACAAAACGGGCAAAGTAAATTATTGGTGTTACCATGGTATGCTCTGAAATGTGCATCCACATCTGCAAAAAATGATGATCTGTAACTGCAAACCTGGCATACATAGGGCATTTCACCAGGCTTATGATTGTCTTTCATGTGCTCTAAGAGAACCTGATCTGTCTCAAAGGACAACTCACAGATGTGACAGACTGCGGAGGGCTCCTGGGCCGTGTGGACACTTTCAATGTGACACTGCAGCTGGAAGGGAGTAGGAAACTGGCGGAGGCAGTGCTGGCAGGTGGTGTGGGTTTTCCAGCTGTCACCTCTCTGCCTCTCAAGTTCCAAGTGGTGCTTCATGTGATTCATAAACTTGACATTTTTTAGAACTTTCAAACAGCTGAGGCATTTAAACGCCGTGTGGGTCTTCGGTTCTGGCTGCCCAACTCCTCCATGCTCGCCATAGTAGAAGTCACGAAGTAACACAATCAGATTTCCTTCTGTGGGATCACCAATTTTGTCTGGACTTGCCAAACTTGGAAAATCAGTTTTTGTCCGTCCACTTTCCCCTAAAGGTCTTACAGGCTTGCAATGAACACTGTCCTTTGGAAAAGGTGTTGGACAAGGTTCTCCATTCTGAACATGGCTTAGTGAGGTATGGACACGGTCTGGTGTGCTTTGCTGAGTGGTCTCTATATGAAAAAAACGTGACGGGGAGAAACCTAAAGAATGTTCCCCTACAATGCCATCACTGGGTTTAGGCCTTCTGGGATTTCTGCGATTTGTTTCACAAGGGGAAACTCGCTTTGATACATGAGGACTTTTATTCATATCTCCTGAAGAAACTGCTGTTTCTACTGGATGCTGCAATGACCTTGTGAAGGTAATCAAAGAAGAACATAACTCCTTCGAAAAGCCATCAGGCACTATTTGTGGTGAAAGATTTTTATAATCAGCTTGAGACGGAGGTTCAATAATAATAGGACTACCTGTTGATCTTGAGTCAGAGTCAGACACTGGCAAGACAGTCTTTGCTTCTGATGTAGGAGTCACATGACTAACAGGCTGTAATCTGTGAGCGTTACCTCTCCTGAAGTGACCACACCTTTTTCTCCTTGAATAAGAACCTGGGGTATCTCTGTTCAGTATGTTTGAAACGACTGGTTTTGAAGCTGAGCTCATCCCAACAAAGATCACGTCAGCATCGTCATTTCCATGTTCCACTCCAACCAAGATCACTTCATCATCATCATCAGCATCTACTTGTTTGGGCTCTCCCTCCCTTTTCCGTACTTCTGGCTCTTGTTCTTCTTCACGTAACATACGTGGGAGTTCCATATTTTTAATACTTTTTTATTCTTAGAGGGTGCGGCCACAAGTCCCAGTGCTTCCTTTATACAAACTGCCACCTAAGTGTAAACATACTACAGATTAGTTAAGTACAGAAAAATGGGCTATTTGATTATCTCCAAAACTCTAGAGTACTTATACACACCCTTATCTTACAGACAAAGACACTGAGTGTCAACCAGACTCAATGACAGCTGAAAAAACTACGACTACAAGTCTACATGGCTCTAGAATCATAGCTTTGTCGCATGTTCAATTTAACCTCTTCTACTTAAAAAAATAAAGAGGGGGGGAAAAAAACAAAACGCCGCACTGATCATTAGGTGAAATCACATGTAAAGGAGAGTATTTTTACAAAAGCATTGTTCTACAGCGTTTAGAAGCATGGACTTTGGAGTCAAAGGAGATTAAGTTGGAATTCTAACTTAACCACACACCAGTTGCGTCTTCTTGGGCAAATTTGTAACTTTTAAATGTGTTTCTGTATCTCAAAGACAAACATGCTTATTTCTTAGACTTAAGGTTAACAGCTTTTTTAAAAGCATCAGCTATTCAATGGCATCTTGTTTTGTAGTAAAAATGGAAGAAAATGTATCTTAAATGCACATTACAACCGATCCACAAATTCTAATTTCATAAATGTTAACAAAGAAAATAGGTAGCAAATTCAAAGTATAATCTATCTATACCTAGTTAACAAACAGCATAATTCAATGTCAAGCCCTTAACACAGGCCTAGGAAAAGGAGAATGGGCTCTCTTTGATAATCTCACCCCAATTCCACACTGACATATCCTAAATTTCTCCCTCTAATCCTCGCTAAACGTCAATCCAACAATGCTTCATCCTTTATGCCACATGTCTCTTCCCCACATAGCATGCAAAGTGTTGCCATTCTTTCTCTCATACCAATATCAGACAGAGATATCACTCACACACACACACACACACACAAACACACACACACACACACACACCTGATATCCCTTATGAATACAGGTGAAAGAGTCCTCAACAAAATACTGGCAAACAAAATTCAACAGCATATAAAAAAGACTGTATACCATGATCACATGGGATTTAGGGAGGTATGCAAAGTTGGTTCATTATAGGAAAGTCAATCAACATTATGCCATTTTAAAACAATAAAACAAATAACACATCTGCCTGAAGATAAAGCATTTCCTTGAATCTAGCACCGTTTCATAACCAGGGTTAAAAGAACACTTAATACTTAAGAACAGAAGAGAACTTTCTCAATCAAAGGGCACCTGTAAAAAGACCCACAGCTAACATCATACTTAAGAATGAAAAACTGAAAGCTTTCCCTCTAAGACCGGGAACAACACAAGGAAGTCTATTACACACTTTGGCTCAACATTATACTGGCAGTTTTACAACCAGAGCAATCAGGTAACAAAAGAGAATTGTTGCTGTAGTTTAAAAAAAAAAAAAACAATGAAAAAACAAAAAACAGCCTTCAGAATGGAAAGGAAAAAGTCAAAGTATATTGGAGATAACATACTTTTGTATAGAAAATCTTGAAGAAAACACAAGTATTAGAATTAATATAAAGCTTACAGAATAGAAGACAAATATTTTAAAAGTCAACCACATTTTACACTGTAGCAACAAATGTTGTTGAGTAAATACTTGAATCTACACTAGCATTCAAAAGAATACTTAGGAAGTCAGAAAGAGGAAGACAATATATTCTTTTGAATGGCTGAGTAATACTCCACTGTGTATATGTACCACAGCTTTCTGATCCATTTATCTGTTGGTGGACATCTAGGTTGTTCCATGTCCTGGCTATTATAAACAGTGCTGCGATGAACACCAGGGTACATGTGTCTCTTTCAATTCTGGTTTCCTCAGTGTGTATGCCCAGCGGTGGGATTGCTGGGTCATATGGCAGTTCTATTTGCCATTTTTTAAGGAATCTCCACAATGTTCTCCATAGTGGCTGCACTAGATTGCATTCCCACCAACAGTGTAAGAGGGTTCCCTTTTCTCCACACCCTCTCCAGCATTTATTGCTTGCAGACTTTATAGGAATCAATTCTAATGAGACGGATGAAACTGGAGCCGATTATACACAGTGAAGTGAGCCAGAAAGAAATACACCAATACAGTCTACTAACACATATATATGGAATTTAGAAAGATGGTAATGATAACACTGCACGAGAGACAGCAGAAGAGACACAGATGTATAGAACACATTTTTGGACTCTGAGGGAGCGGGAGAGGGTGGGATAATTTGGGAGAATAGCACTGAAACATGTACACTATCATGTAAGGTAGTCGCCAGTCTATGTTTGAAGCAGGATACAGGATGTTTGGGGCTGGTGCACAGGGATGATCCAGAGAGATGATATGGGGTGGGAGGTGGGAGGGGGGTCAGGATTGGGAACTTATGTACACCTGTGGTGGATTCATGTCAATGTATGGCAAAACCAACACAGTGTTATCAAATAAAATAAAGTAAAAATAAAAATAATAAAAAGGAGAGAAAGACAAATATCATATGGCATCACTTACATGGACTCTAAAATATGACACAAATGAACTTATCTATGAAACAGAAACAGACTCACAGACATAGAGAGCACACTATGTGATTCCCAAGAGGGGAAAGTTGGGGTAGGCACAGATTGGGAGCTGGTGATTAGCAGATGCAAACTATAATATATACAAGAGAGAAATAAGAGCATACTGTATAGCACAAGGAACTATATTCATAATTTGTGATAAACAATCATGGAACAGTGTATGAAAAAATTGTATGTGCATATGTGTGTGTTTACATATGAAGGAAAGGAAAGGACAACTGTTGGCAAGCACGTACAGAAATTGGATCCTTGTGTGTTATAGATAGATTTTAAAATGGTGCACCTGCTACAGAAAACAGTTTAAAGGCTCCTCAAAAAACTAAAAAACTAGACCTGATACATGATTCTGCAATTCCACTTCAGGATATAAAATCAAAAGAATTTAACATGGGGTCTTGGGATATCTGCAGAGCTGTGCTCACAGCAGCACGAAGCACAACAACTAACAGGTGGAAGCATCGAAATGTCCATCAAATGTGATATATACACACAATGAAATATTATTTAGCCATATAGAGAAAATTCTGTCACATGCTACAACATGCATGATCATTTCAGACATCAAGCCAAATGCAATAAGCCAGTCGTACAAAAAGACAAATACTGTAAGTTTCTACTTGCATGAAATAGCTAACACAGTCAAGCAATAGAAAGGAAACAAAAAAGAACGATGGAGTCCATGGTCTAGGTCAACGGGCAAGAAAAGAGGAGTTGCTGTTTAATGGGACAGGTGATGGGTACAGAGTTTCGATTTTGCAAGCTGTAAAGGTGTAGAGATCTGCTTCATAACAATGTGATAAGGAATTCTCTGGTAGTTCAGAGGTTAGGACTCCACAGTGTCCTATCAGGGGCCTGGGTATGATCCTCAACCAGGGAACTGTCATTCAAGCTGCACAACACAGCTAAAACAATGACAACAACAACAAATCAACACTGTGACTACGTGTGTGTATATGTCTTAGTCACTCAGTTGTGCCCAACGTTGCATCCCCAGGGACTAAAGTTCACCACGTTCCCTTCTCCATCAGATTTGCAGTGGGTTGCCATTTCTTTCTCCAAAAGGCTGATGAAAGTGTGCAAAGTACTTAGAATGCAAAAATGGTAAAATGGTAAAAATTTAAGTTAGATGTTTTCTACAACAATTAAAAACAGAAAAGCATTTAACAACCAGGAAAAGAATTTGAATAGACATTTCCGACTCTTTGCAACCCAATGGACTGTAGTCTACCAGGCTCCTCCGTTCATGGGATATTCCAGGCAAGAGTGCTGGAGTGGATTACCATTTCCTTCTCAAGGCGATCTTCCCCACCCAGGAATTGATCCCAGGTATCCTACCTTGCAGGCAGACACTTTCCCTTCTGAGCCACCAGGGAAGCCCTGAGCAAAATGTCAATCAGTCTCACTGAGATACTACTTCACACCCAGACTACTTCACACCCAATCAAAAGGACGAATAATAACAAGTGCTGCAGAGGATGTGGAGAAAAGGAATCTTCATGATATTGTTGAAGTAATTGCTATAAAATGGTACAACCACTCTTGCAAAAGTGGTTGGTCAGTACCTCAAAAATTAAATGTAGAGTAGAGATATGATCCAGGAATTTCCCTCTTTTGTATATATGCACCAACACTGAAAATGTTCAGTCCATGCAAAATCAGTGTTCACAGCAACATTACTCGCAATAGCCACAAAGAGTACACCATCCACGTATTATCCATTCATTGACGAATGGATAAACAAACTGTAGTATATGCTCAAAATGGACTGCATGGAAGCCATTTACCATATTCATATACCATATTCAGCCATAAAAATAAAACAAAAACATTCACTGCTATACAAGCATGAACACGATGAATCTTGAAAGTACACAAACGAGGGGACTTTCCTGGCGATCCAGGGTTTAAGACTCTCCACAGGTGCCATCCCTGGGCTGGGAACTAAGATCCCACATGCCACAGAGCTAAATAAATAAATATTTAAAAAGAAAATACGACATCTGAATAAAGCCAGACACAAAGGTCACACATTGTATGTGGGAGAACTGTATGTGGAAGACAAGCAGGAAAGAGAAGCACTCTGTAATCCAAGTGAAACATTTTTTTCAGGGAGGAGGAAATGAACTACTCTGATAAAGGCTACCAACAAATTAAATAAAATAACCATTAAAAATTCACCACTGAGTTAAACATTTGAATTCACCTGTGGCCTTGACAAGAGTGGCTTTATGGGAAAATGAGAGAACTCGAGATAACAAAGTCTAGGAACAACTCTGCAGAGTTCTATAACAAGCAAATATGAAATAAAAGCAGCAGAAGCAGGAGGTGTCACCAAAAGATGGGTTTTTAACGACAGGTCACATTATAGTCAGTCTGTTTGCTGATGGGAACCATCCAGAGAAACAGAAACCTTAATCCAGGAGGACAAAGAGGAGACTTGCTAGAATATCACGAAATGAGTAGGTCTAGAAATGAGCAGATTAAGAATTGAGTACATCAAACCACAAGAGCACACAAGCTGGAAAAGGCAATGGAAACCCACACCAGTACTCTGGCCTGGAATATCCCACAGGTGGAGGAGCCTGGTAGGCCGCAGTCCATGGGGTTTCGAAGGGTTGGACACGACTGGGCGACTTCACTCTCATGCACTGGAGAAGGAAATGGCAACCCACTCCAGCATTCTTGCCTGGAGAATCCCAGAAAAGGGGGAGCCTTGTGGGTGGCTGTCCATGAGACTGCAGAGTCAGACACGACTGAAGCGGCTTAGCAGCAGTAGCAGCACCCAAGAAGGGTACACAAGCCAAATAATCTGCTCATGTTGACAGAGCTGAGATAATATTAAAAAAAGGCTGGCATAGTGGATTAATGGGTATGGTAACCAGCCTTCAAGTGAATTCAATCTCCTGATATTCCCACCCCTGTGTAGTTCTCTCTCAATCTATCACAGGGTAGACCTGTGAGACTAAGCAAATACACTAGTGCAGATGTGTAACATCTCAAAAAAACCCTGCACTTTATCATGGGTGCAAACACTTTCCTGAATCACTCATTCTGAGTAAAGACAGCAGCCTCCACAAGAGAAGCCCCTTGGAGAGGCCCACAGAAGGAGGAACTGAGGCTTCAAGAGTACAGACAAGTGAGAGAGCTTAGATTCAACAAACTAAGTCTTCAGAGGTTGCCAAGCCAGACAAAAGCTTGACTACTACCTCAGGAGAGATCCTAGGCCAAGAGATAACAAGTGGTAAGTTCTTTCAAACTATTCCATTTTGAGATCATATGTACAACACAAACATTTCAAGTTCTAATACCATTCACATCATACTTACACACAGAACAGTTCTCCTATAAATATAGCAAAAATCAAAACACACACACACACACACACACACACACACACACACACACACACACACACCCACCCCTATCCACAGCACCGAAACACAGGAGTTGCCTGGCAGTCCAGTGGTTTGGTTAGGACTCAGCCCTCTCACTGCCAGGATCCTGTGTTCGATCCCTGGCTGGGGAACTAATATCCTATGAAGCCACATGTTGTCACCAAAACAAAACATGCTGTGAAGTTCAAAGCTGTACCAGCAAGATAAGTATACAACACAGCTGTAGGCACAAGTGGCTGGGCATAGAGCTTCCTATGATCTTGTTTACTCGCATTAAATGAACTCAGATGGTGCCTCACCCCCATCCAGTGCAGTTCACTTACTTAATGAAGAAAAGCCCTTAAGGGTACAGAAATGAGCAAGTAATCTCACGTGAACATGTTAAATCACAGGATATTTTCTCTGAATGAACCACTGGATTCATTCATTCATTTGGCCATGCCGTTTGGCTTGTGGGGTCCCAGTTCCCTGACCAGAGACTGAATCCAGACTACTGCAGTGAAAGCCCAAAATCCTAATCACCAGGCCACCAGGGAACCCCACACCTGCATTGCTTTGCTTTGCTAGCTAAAACCTTAGGATATGTGCATTGCCCCACTTTAGCCTCACCAAGTGGTAGGAGTCACCTCTACACAGCTTAAGACCCATGGTGCTCTTACTTTTTTTCTTTCAAGAAGGCAGGAGAAAGCAAGTCACCCTGCCTGTTTTTAAGCTTGACACTCAGAAAGCTGCAAACCTGAAACCATGATGGCCCTGAAGTCAACACCCGCAATCAGGGTCAGGTAATCCCCAATCAGGAATACTCTCTCTCAACAGCAACGTGTCAGCCTACGAATGAAAGGAGAAAAAGGCAAAGTAAGAAAGCCACACCTTTGTCCCTCGTTGTAAAGATGTCTGTCACCTTACCTCAGGGGCCCACTGAAATCCTGAGCGCTTGAGACCTCCCAGGCAGCACACGGTCACATCCTGGGGACAAGCAGAGGAAACGGCCAGGGTGAGTCCCCTGTTCTGGGAACATTCTATCCCCCCAGTCCCTACCTGGTCCTATTCTATGGATGCTGACCAGGCGTCTCACACTCAACCAGACCAAGTGATTGAACTCCTTTGCCCTGAGCTTCTTCCTCCCACCTCCCTTCTCTCAGTAACAAACAAACAAATACCTCATATGCCAACTTCCGAACCAAAGGCCTGAATCTTGGGGCTCCCAGGGACGGGGCAGCCCTGGAGTCTGAGGAGAGGCCGAGGAAACAGGAAAACGACCAAAGCACTAGGGCAGTGAAGAGGCCACTAGATCGATTTTTTTTCTTTTTTTTTCGCTGTGCTCGCCTGACTATGCCTGGGTGCAGGACCGGGTTGGGCCGTGAAGATTTGTGTGCGTGTGTGTTTAAATCATTAGGTTCCACAGGAGAGCTAGGGGTGGTGCCCCACCCACCCCCCGGGCGGGAAAGCTGCTGGAGAGCTGAGCCCGCCCAGACTAGAGAGGACAGAGGGCGAAAGGCGCCTGAGGCCTGTGGGTCCTGCCGCACGCTCCCTCCTGAGGGCCCGCGGGCCCTCACCAGCCGCCCCACCGAG
Organism: Ovis aries; assembly: GCF_016772045.2. NCBI lineage: Eukaryota > Metazoa > Chordata > Mammalia > Artiodactyla > Bovidae > Ovis > Ovis aries. Next base: position 20,823,429 of record NC_082741.1, on the reverse strand, counting down.
CAAGGCCTCGTGAGAGTGGGGACCCGAGAAACCCTCCCTATAGCCGTCAGGCACCGCTTTGGCTGAACCACGCTCCAGTCCTTACCAGCCCCCGTTGACGGAGGAGACAGAACTGCCTGCTGCTCACCTGCCTTAGGCAGTTCCCGGATCAAGCCTGAGGAGACGAGCCCGAGGGGATGAGGAGGGGAGCCTGAGGGGATGAGGCCTCCTCAGGTCTGGGGCGCCGCCTCAGCTCCCCCTACAGGCGAGCGGGCTGCCTCCGATGATTGGCTGCCAGGTGTCGGCGCCTGCCATCTGATTGGCCGCGAGGCTGAGTTGGGCGCATGCGCACGCGATGGACACCCCACCCCCTCCCCCACCCCGTAAAAGCACCCCCTGTGGGCGTGGTCAGGCTGAATCTGAATCTCAAGAGTATTGGGTCAAGATTGCTCAGCTCACCGAAGGCGAAGAAAGAAAAAAACAGATGGCACAGTCGCCAGGGCACAGGGCTGAGAACGGCCTCCGAGTCTACTAGGGGAGTCCAGTGATGGTGTCCGGCACTCACAGCCCTCAGGGGTGACCTCCCTTAAGCCAGTTCTTTGCTTAAGCAACTTGTCCTTACAGTGAATCTTGGCGCCCCTCCTCTTGGAATTCCATTTCAATCAAGGCAGGGCAGCCTGCCCCTGTTTTTGCACTGTCTATTGTGAGCTGAGAATGAGCTTTACTTTTTCTTCTTCTTCGTCTTCTTTTAAATTTTAGAGCTTTACGCTTTTAATGGCTGAGGAAAACCGAAAAGACTTTTATTTTCTGACGTGGAAATTGTGTGAAATTCAGTTTTCGGAGTCCTTAAATTTGGAACAGGGACTTGCCAGTTTCTTTCGTTGTTGTCTATGGCTGAAAACTTAATCGCCAATGATCATATTCGCAAAGCCTAAAATATTTCTTCTTTGGCCCTTCACAGAGTCTTTTTTAAATGCCCTGTGCTGCTGGAAGTCTCCTAGTAGACCGTTGAGATCTCCTATGGGAGGATAAAGTTTTGGTTTTGTTACATTATTTTTTTCTCTAATATATTCATTTTTCATTCTTTACTAATTTCATTCCTTCACATCGCTATAAGTTTGTTCTGTTGCTCATCTTTACAACTTTTTGAGATAACTGTTTGTAACTCTCATTTCTCTTGTATCTAATGCTATAAATTTACCTTAATTTGTTGTTGTTCAGTCCCTCAGTCATGTTGGACTCTTTGCAACGCCATGGACTGCATGCAGCACACCAGGCTTTCCTGTCCTTCACTGTCTGCTGGAGTTTGCTCAAACTCATGTCCATTGAGTTGGTGATACCATCCGAACATCTCATCCATCGCCGCCCACTTCTTCTCTTGCCCTCAGTCGTTCCCAGCATCAAGGTGGTTTCCAATGAGTTGGCTTTTCCCATCAGGTGGCCAAACTATTGGATCGTCAGATTCAGCATCAGTCCTTCCAGTGAATATTCAGAGTTGATTTCCCTTAGGATTGACTGGTTGAATCTTGCTGTCCAAGGGACTCTCGAGAGTCTTCAACACCACAGTTCAAAAGCATCAGTTCTTCGGCACTCCACCTTCTTTACGGTCCAGCTGTCACATCCATACATGACTGTGGGGAAAAGCATAGCTGTGACTAGATGGACTTTGTCAGCAAAGAAATGTCTCTGCTTTTTACTAGGCTGTCTAGGCTTGTCATAGCTTTTCTTCCAAGGGCCACATATCTTTTAAGCTCATGGCTGCATTCACCACCCACAATCATTTTGGACCCCAAGAAAATAAAGTCTGTTACTCTTTCCATTGTTTCTCCGTACAACTTTAACTGTGTCCCGCAATTTTTGCGAATAGGCTGTTCATTATCATTCACGTCCGAGTATATCCTAATATTCTCTTCTAAAGACAAGCCTAAATATTGCATGGGCTTCCCTGGTCACTCAACTGGTAAATCGCTTCCAGCCAATGCAGGAGACACAAAAGGCCTGGGTTTGATCCCGGGTCAGGAGGATCCCCTGGAGAAAATAATGGCAATCTGCTCCAGGATGCTTGCATGAAAATTCCATAGAGATATGTGTTAAGATAGTTATTTCTATTTTCCAAGTGAATGGCATTTTCAAAGACGTTTCTTGGTCAATTTCTCATTATTGCATTATAGTCAGATGACACAGTCTAAATATTATTGATCCTTTGTATTCGAAGATTTCCGTTAAGTATGCCGTACTTCAGATTTCCATCTCCATGAAGTCAAAATGAAGTGGGTGTTGTGTAGAGAAAGCACTTGCAATGTCTGAAATGTGTGTGTGTGAAATGACTTCCTTTATGCTTCACAATTATTCCAGCATCTTTCAGTAGGGTACCTTTAACGAAGTTCCAGGGTTTTCTCAAATTTTACCAGTTTTTCCACAAATGTTCTTTCCTAGTTTCATAGTCCCATATAGGATACTGAACTGCATGAGAATATAGAGCAAGAAGCTACAGATACCTCCCTTAGCTTACTCTGGTCTATAGCAGTTTCTTAAACTTTCCTTGTTTTTCAAGACTTTTGACCGTTTTCAGGAGTCCTTCAGGGACAGGTATTTTGCAGAATGACTCTCTATATGAGTTTGGGATGTTTCTCCTGATTGCCCTGGGGTTTATATAATTGTAGAACTATACCTCCAAGGCAAAATATCTTTCTCATCATCTCCCATCAAGGATTCATACTATCAATATGACCTACCACTAGTTCGTCTGCTAGAAAGTTGTCTCCTTCCTGCTGACATATTCTGTTCTTGGAAACAAGCCGCTAAACACAGCCTACATTTAGGGAGGGGCATGGAATCTCATCTTGAGGAAAATATCGAAGAGATACACAAATTACTGAGTATACAAGTTAATTGAAACTCCCTTGTAAGGAAGATCTGATCCTTCTAGCCATAACTTTTAATGTTAAATTAATTAAAGTAAAGATTTAATAGGTTTCCCAGTTGGTGCTAGTGGTAAAGTACCTGCCTGCCAATACAGGAGATGTAAAAGATGTGGGTTCAGAGGAGCCTGGTGTGCTACACTGATGGGGTCGCAAAGAGTTGGACAGACTGAAGCCCCTGAACACACAAAAAGATTTAATACCTCAGTCACACTGGCTACATTTTAACATTTGCAAAGTGGCATATTAGACACAGACATAGAAAATATATTTTACTGAGAATTCCTTAGTGATCTGGTTATTAGAGATTTGTGCTTCCACTGCAGGGGGCAGAGAGTCAACCCCTGGTTGAAGATCTAAGATCCCTTAATCCGCACCGCAAGGCAAAAAAAAAAAAAAAAAAAAAAGAAAGAAAACAAACCCTGCCGGATGAACACTCCATCTCAGTATACAGATAAAGGATATAAACAGAACACCTCACAGAAAAGAAAAGAAACATAAGCATTTATATATGTGAAAAGCTGATCGCCCTTATGAGGGAATACATGTAACAATTATGAAAATGTTTTCTATTGCTGCAGAAAGGTCTGTGAATAGCACTGACTTAGGTCATTGTTTTTCCAACCTTTCTTCTTTTCAAATGTGATGCATATTAACACATGAAACTGCTTTAGCTCTGTCTCAAAAATTTGCTATTTTCACTATCATTCAGTTCAAATAATGTTTTTCCCATAACAATTTCTCCTAGGAGCAATAAGTTATTTAGGTTCAGAAGCAGGAGAAGGAGAAGCCTAAACCACAACATTAAAGAGGCTTGTGAATTGCACTTTGGGTTCCTGGCAATCCTTACTCTATCCTCAGCCTGTGTGCAGTGCCATTGCTTCATTTTCAAACTTTGGGAGTTCTGTACTCCTCAGTTATCTTTCTGGGGTTTTGTTTGGTCATGCCACAGAAGCTGTGGGATCTTAGTTCCACAACCAGGTGTTGAACCCTGGCCATTGACAGTGAAAGCATCAAGTCCGAACCACTGAAGCAACAGGGAATTCTCATACCTCTTTCTTTCAAATATTTGTTCATTTACTTGGCTGTGCTTGTTTTTAGTTCCAGCACAAGGACCCTTCAATCTTCATTGTAGCATGTGGGAGCAGGAATTTTAATTGTCACATGTGGTATTTTTAGTTGCAGTATGTGGGATCTAATGCCCGGACCAAGGAATGAACTTGGACGCCCTAATCTGGGAGCACCGAGTATTTCCACCGGACTACAGGGATGTCCTTCCCATGAATGAACCCAGGTCTCCCACATTGCAAGTGAATTCCTTACTGTCTGAACCACCATAGCTTTGACTATAAGAATTTTGGTCAGCAGAGTCATGCCTTAGCTTTTTTTTTTTTTTTTTCTTTTTTAATGCTGTCTATGTTTGCCATAGCTTTCTTCCAAGGAGCTAGCTTCCTTTGATTTTGTGGCTACATTCATGATCCTCAGTGATTTTGGAGTCCAAGAAAATCAAACGTGCTGTTATTTTCAGTTGTTCACCATTTCCTTGCCATAAAGTGATGGGACCAGACGTTGTGATCTTCGTCTTTTGAAATTTGAGTTTTAAGCCAGCCTTTCACTCTCCTCTTTTGCCACCATCAAGAGGCTCTTCACTTTCTGCTCTTAGGGAGACATCATCTGCATATCTGGGTTGTCGCTGTTTCTCCAGCAATCTTGATTCCAGATTGTGCTTCATCCGGCCCAGTGTTTTTCATGATGTACTCTGCGTTTAAGTTAAATAAGCAGGGCAACAGTATATAATCCTGACGTACTCCTTTCCCTATTTGGAACCAGTCGCTTGTTCCATGTCCAGTTCTAAGTGTTGCTTCTTGACCTGCATACAGATTTCTCAGGAGGCAGGTCAGATGGTCTGGTATTCCCATCTCTTTAAGAATTTTCCAGAGTTTGTTGTGGTTCACACAGGCAAAGGTCTCATCACTTCATGGAAAATAGATGAAGAAACAATGGAAAAAGTGACATAATTTATTTTCTTGAGCTCCAAAATCACTGCAGATGGTGACTGCAGCCACGAAATTAAAAGATGCTCACTGCTTGGAAGAAAAGTTGTGACAAAGCTAGGCAGTGTTTTAAAAGAAAGAGACATTACTTTGCCAACAAATGTCCATAAAGTCAAAGCTATGGTTTTTCCAGGAGTCAGGTACAGATGGAGGAGCTGCACCATAAAGAAGGCTGAGTGCTGAAGAATGGATCCTTTCAAACTGTGGTGCTGGAGAATGGAGAAGACTCTTGAGAGTCCCTTGGACTGCAAGGAGATCCAACCAGTCAATCCTAAGGGAAATCAACCCTGAATCTTCAGTGGAAAAACTGATGCTGAAGCTCCAATACTTTGGCCTCCTGAAGGGAAGAATCAACTCATTGGGAAAACAAAACAAAACAAAACCCTTGATCCTGGGAAATATTGAAGGCAGCAGCAGAAGGCATGACAGAGGATGAGATGATTGGGTGGCATCAGCAACCCAACGGAATGAGTCTGAGCAAGCCTCAGGGGATGATGATGGACATGGAAGCGTGGCATACAGAAGTTCATGGGGTCACAGGGAGTCAGACACGACTGAGCAACTGAACAACAAAAGCCAGGCAGGGTCTTTATGTACAGCTGGCTGAACCTCAATGGGGCTTTTCTGAATTTCTGGAGGTGGGTAGAACATAATTTTTTAGCCAGATCCCATGCTGCAGCATGTCTGGAATATTTTGTGCTCGTAGTCAATCTTTTTTGTGTGTTTTCTGGGTGGCACTTGGGAGTCAGTGTTCCTCACAATGATGGATGCTGTCTCTCTCAGTCCCAGCTGAACTGAACTTTGGATCATGACCTCTGTTTCAGGAGGCAACCCTGGCAAGTGCTCTGGCTGTTTGAATGACTGATGATTCTTGGTTTGGTGCTCGGTCTTTTCCTTCACGTTCAAACTTTGTAGCCAGCACTTGCAACATGGAAAGACCCTCCTGTTGCAGTTCCTCCGAGCGTGATTTACAAAGGATGTCACCTATTTGAACATTTTGAGGCAAAACAGACAAACAAATTGTTCATGTTTCCATACCATGTTCTAAAATACGCCTCTACATTGGCAAAGGCTGACAATCTGTAAGTGCAAACACGGCAGACATAGGGCATTTTGCCAGGTTTGTGACTGTCCTTCAGGTACTGTAAGAGAACCTGATCTGTTTTGAAGGACAATTCACAGATATTACAGACCGTGGAGGGCTCCCAGGAAGCAGGGACACTTTCCATGCGACACTGCAGCTGGAACGAGGTGGGAAACTGGTGGTGGCAGTGCTGGCAGGTAGTGTGGGTTTCCCAGCTGTCACCCTTCTGCCTCTCAAGCTCCAGATGGTTCCTCAGGTGGGTCATAAACTTGACATATTTTAGAAGACTCAAGCAGCTGAGGCATTTGAAGGCTGTGTGAGTCTTCTGTTCTGGTGCCGTCTCTTGTATGCTCCAAAGTAAAAGCCATCAGATAACATTTACTCTCATCAGTGAATTTGATCCCAGATTTACTTTCATGGGATCAACAGTCTTGCTCTGACGTGCAAGAGTCAGAAAGTCCATTTTCTCCAGGCCTGACAAACTGCATGTTCCTTCTGGATCCATAAGACGGAAGCATGCCTGGCCATTTGTGCGAGTCCGTGAAAATGATGCCCCACCATGCACACGGCTCGGTGAGGTCGGGGAATCTTCCAAGGTCATAACCGTGTTTTTCCAGGAGAGATACCTGGAGGGGCCATGGTGGAGGCAGGTCCCCCTGGGATTCCATCGCTGAGTTTGGGTCTTTTGGGATTCCCACTGTTAAAATTCACATCTGAAGTGGGACACCGCTTTGAATTTAGAGGGCTTTCATCCTTGCCTCCTAATGAGAGAACGGCTCGAGAGAGACAGGGAGGCCACAGAGAGAACAATTCTGAATTGTGAAGGACAGTTTCTGGCGAGCTCGTTTGCTAATCAGGTTTAGATGAAGGCTCCGAAATAATAGAACTGCCTCTTCCTCCCCATACACACTGAGAAACTGGTGATACGGCAGCTGGCTCTGATGCTGGGGTCCTAAGATTTGCAGGTTGCCACCTGCAGGAGGGATCCGGATTCACGTGGTCCTTCATTCTTCTTGAAGATGAGTCCCTGGTCACTCTGTTCAAAACGTTAGAAATGACTGGCTTTGAAGTTGAAATCACTCTGACAAAGAAGGTTTCAGCATCCTCCTTGACGTGCTCCACTCCAACAAAGATGACCTCAGCATCGTCATTGTCCTCACCTCTGGATTTGGACACGGCGGTCTTTTTCTCGGGTTGTGGTCGTGCTTGTGCTTCCTCACACGGGAAGAGATGGGCCATTTTGCAACCACTTGTGGCTTCAAGTGGCCCCTTCTAGTGTTTCTCTCCCCCTAAAAGCAATCACCAGGCAAGGTCATCCCCTCTGATCTCAGGTGTCAGTCTCTGTGGTTTCAGGTCACCCTCAGTTGGTCACCGAGAATATTAAATGGAAAACTCCAGAAATATACAACTTACGCATTTTAAGCTGCAGGTAATTCTGAGGAGAGTGATTGGAATCTCACACCATCCTGCTTCCTCCTGCCCAGAATGTGAATCGTTCCTTAGTCCTGAACATCCCACGCGTCTGTCACTCGGTTACCACAATGTCTGTTGAGATGCCACAGGGCTTGTGACCAAGTTTTCCTTACTTTACTCAATAATGGCCCCAAACCGTAAGTGGAGGGATGCTGTCCATTGACATATGCCAGAGAAAAATCCATTAAGTGCTGCCTTTCAGTGAAAAGATCCAAGTTCTCAATTTGATATAAAAGAGAAAGAAACAATGTATGCTGAGGTTGCTAATATCTGTGGTGAATGTGAAGAAGAGAAAATAAATCTGGGTTAGTTTTGCTGTCAAACCTCCAACTGCAAAAGGTATGGACACAGAGCGTAGGAAGTGCTTAGTTAGGGTGAAAAAAAATCGCTCAATTAGTACAGTAGTATATTTTACATAGCGACTACACTCACAACACTTTTATAAAAGTATATTGTTATAATTGTTCTATGTTATTATTACACCTTCCCTGGTGGCTCAGATGGTAAAGTGTCTGCCTACAATTCGGGAGAGCCAGGTTCAATGCCTGGGTCAGGAAGATCCTGTGAAGAAGGAAATGGCAATCCAGCCCAGAATTCTTGCCTGGGAACTCCCATGGACAGAGGAGCGTAATAAGCGGCACTCCATGGGGTCGCAAAGAGTTGCACACGACTGAGCGACTTCACTTTCACTTTCCTGTTATTTTTAGGCAGTGGCTATCTCTTACTGTGCCTCTATACAGTAGACTGCATCACAGGTGTGTTTGTATAGAAGAACCATTGTGTATATAGAGTTTGATACTGTGTGAGGTTACCGATGTCCCCTGGGGGTCTTGAAACTTACTGTCTGCCGATAAGTGGTGATGATTATATTTCTTTCAAAAGACAAAATTAGTACCTGGTTGAATCACTGGCTGAAACATTGAGATAACTATTAGCACCCTTAGACATAAGGAAACATCTCAAACTCAGTGAAATGACATGACCGTTTTAAACTTCCTTCTCCAGCCAACACTTTTGCCTTGACTCCCCATGGTGGCCCCCGTGTTCCTCTTAAACTCTGCAGGAGAGTTGGTAGGCACCATTTTGCTTACAGATCTACAATCTCACTCAGAAATGCTGACCGACAGAAAATGTCCAAAAGAGCCCCCAGCTGTCACTTGGGGGTGCCTCTCACTCCCTCCACTTTCCGAGTCCAGAAGGCACCATAGTCTATACATGGATCCAAAATATTTTCTTTAAATCCCAGCCATTTCTAATAGCAGGACTTGAACCTGCCTCATGCTGGCAACTCTCTCTCTCTCTCTCTCTCTCTCTCTCTCTCAGAGAGGGAGAGCATTTACACTGTACTTGAAACTACTTCCACAGCATCAACATTGTATTAGGTATTATACGGATGTGGAGATGATTTAAAACATGTGGGAGTATCCCCTTATGTTACATGCAAAGACTGTACCATTTTATGTAATGGACTTGATCACCCATTAATTTTGGTGTCTCCAGGTGCAGGGTTCCCAGACCCAATCTCCCAAGGGTACCAAGGAGGGAGGGACGGGACTTCTCAAGACTTCTACTGCTCCCCCTGCCTTGGATGCTGTCTCAATTACCAGCACCCAACTCCTGAGCTGCCTCGGTCCACAGTTTCTCTGCCAGGCTTTCCTGACCATGATGTCAGAAATCACAGCCTCCCCCAACTCACATGCCATTTTCCCCTCCAGAGCTATCGGGCTGCTGTATTTTGGTTTCTAGAACAACATGGAGTGTCTGTCAGTGCTACATGCCTGCTGCAGAAATAAACAGTAACTGTTATGAAACAATCATTTACCTGTACCTCAAGCTCGGCCCACTCATTCCTGGCTCCCCAGGTACTAACACTTGATCTTAGCCAAAAGGCTGAGAAGCAATTTCTCCAAGCATTTGATGACTTCCAAATCTGAATGGATTAAAACTATCAGGCAAGAGAGAAAGTCAGCCAGTATGTAGCTGGATGCTGACAGGGGCAGTGGTGCTCCTTGAAATTAAAGGTTTGTAACACAGTTTCTCTCCATATAATACATTTGTTGATAGCTTCCATGCCATTAACACGTTTCATAGACATTAAAGGCCATTCTAAAGTTTACATTTGGCCATTTGTGATACCAGATCACATTTCATCAGTAGCATATCATAGTTTGTTTGCTTGTGTGTAAATGATGTCCCTAGCGGTAAAGGTCCCTCCTGCCAATGCAGAAGACCTAAGAGATGCAGGTTCCATCTCTGGGTCAGGAAGACCCCCTGGAGGAGGGCATGGCAACCCACTGCAGTATTCCTACCTGAAGAATCGTATGGACAGAGAAGAATCGTGGGCGACAGTCCATAGGGTTGCAGAAAGTCTAGCATGACTGAAACAACTGAACACACACGCAGACATATGTATATAAATATATATTTTACAGTGGTATGAAAAATAGTGCTGTGGGACCTCCCCGGTATTCCAGTATTTAAGACTTCTCACTTCCAGGCCAGGGACACAGCTTCAATCCCTGGTCAGGGACCTGTGATCCCACATGCCACTGGGTGTGGCCAAAGGTAAATGGAATAATGTATCTTACAGCTGATGTCATCTTAGATTTAATGAAGGTTTCTATTTTTCATAAGCAGAATCCAGCCTACTAAATTCATGTCACAAGTCACTAATGGCATGCTAGCTGCATTATATAGGCAAGTGGTTTAGACAGGGATTGACAAATCGGCTTGCTTCCCGATTGTTTTTTTTTTTTTTAATTTTTAAAAACGTTTAACATTTTTTACATTGATGTTTAATTTTGGGAAAAACAAAGGAAAGGTTTGTGACGTGTGAACATTATATGATATCAAAATTTCAGTGTCACAAAGAAAGTTTTATTGGAACACAGACGTGATCATTTGCCTCTGCCTGAGGCTATTTCACCCTGCTAATGGGAGAGACCTCATGGCCCTTAATGCCTGGTTACTCTCTAGCCCTTAGCAGAGAAATTTTGCAGACTCATGGCTGCAGAGAACAAAAGGAAGCATTCCAAACCCCATGGCTCACCAGCTCCTGAAGTCCAGTTGACTCAGTGCAGCTAAACACTTCCTACTCTGAGACCAAGTGGAGGGTGAAGCTGGAGTGTCTTTGTCTCCACGTCCCAGAAAGATTTCTCTGGGAATAGCAGCACCGCTTCCTGTGTCCAGTGTCCGTGAAACTCCTCCCTGGCTCTCCAAAAGCCTTTTCCCAGTGAGGCGGCATCAGGAGATTCCACGCCTTTTAAAGCCCATTCGAGTCCAATCCATAGTACCCAAACCAGGCTCCAATCAGGTTTCTGAACCAGTTTTTCCCCATAGGATCTTTCAACTAGAAACCTTTCTAGCAAAATGTTGGAGAGGGGAAAGAATCTGAGTGGGGCTTCAGGGCCCCTCCCAGGGGCTATTTTCCAGGTCTCAGTGTGGTGAGAGTCCCCACTTGCATCTCCAGCATCCAGAGGCCCACCACCTTATCTCCAGTTTATCTGAGTCTTTAGATATTTGCGGTTCAATAGCTCAAGGGCAAGGGAAGGTGGTCCACACAGCTATTCCAACAGGGCATGGGCTGATGTCAGGAACCTACAAAGTCAGGAGTTCTCTTCCAATGGAAAAAAACTCTCCAGCTGCAAACAGCGAACCCCTGTCCTCTTCCGAGGGCAAGGGGGTGGGTTGGGGAGGAGGCAGGGTGAGGAGGGCAGGAAGCAAGCTTACTCCCAAGTGATCTGCACTTGAAGGCTCAGCACCCGCTGGATTCCCAGGGTCCTCACTGTGAATCTACATGCTGAACCCCAGGAGCTTTTTCTAGGTGGGGGCTCATGCGTTCTTAAACCACGTCAGGGGTGTCAGGTCACACCCTCACCGCCCTCCTGCACCCTTCCCCCCTAACTCGCCCTCTTCTCTGTCCTCCTTTGCAGCACCTAGATTATATCTCAAGCTTTCCCTCCCACTGCCTTTACAGCCCTGTGCACACAGATTCGTGGGTTTCAGAGACGGTTTCAGAGAAGAAATACGTGTATTTCCATTCGTTATAAGGTAATAGAGTCACTGAATTCGAACAAAAATGATGTCCACTAATGAACGTGATCTCAAATGCTGTGATCAGATACACCATCAAAGACACCATTATCATCAAATCAACATGTTCTCCCCTTAAACTTACAGAAGGTATGTCCATTACATCTCAATGAACCAGGGAAAAAAGAAGAAAAACTGACCATTAGAAAGAGCTCGTTTTAGACTCTTTTCAGAAGCATGATGGCCGGTGCTGTGCCTAGGAGCTCAGCTGTGTCTGACTTTTTGCGACCCCATGGACTGCAGCCAGCCAGCCTCCTCTACCCGTGAGTGCACCAGGGAAAAATGCTGGAGTGGGTTGCCATGTCCTCCAATGTCGGTGAGTATCAGAACCCAGGGCTAGGGATTTCCTGGCGGTCCAGTGGTTGAGGATCTGCCTTCCAATGCTGGGAATGTGAGTTTAATACGTGGTGGGTAAGATCCCACATGCCAGAGGGCCGTAGAACGGACAAAGGATTCTGCATGACACGGCTAAGCCCTGAAGAAGCCAAATAAGTGAATAAAACGGAATATTTTTAAAACTCTATGCTCTTTACATTCTTCTGGATATGTTTGAAAGCATGATATTAACAGTTTTATTTATTTATGGACACACCATGAGACTTCCTGCAGGAGCTTAGTTTCCTGACCAGGCGCTGAACCCCGGTCACCAGACTGAAAGCATTGAACACGAAGTGCTGGCTTGCCAGGCAATTCCTAGTTTGATTTACTTAAAAGGGTTTATTTTGATTGTATGCCAAAAGGTACATCCTTTGCAGTGTTTACACTTACAACAGAAACATTTTGGGTGTCAGTTTTAAAATGTTTGCAAAAACTTAGGAGAGAGGAAGAAACATTTTGACTACCGATTTATGCTTCTAGGCTTCCCTGATGGCTCAGAGAGTAAAACATCTGCCTGCAGTACAGGAGACCAGGGTTTAATTCCTGTGTCAGGAAGATCTCCCAGAGAAGGAAATGGCTCTCCACTCAAGTATGCTTGCCTGGGGAATTCCATGGACAGAGGAGCCTGGTGAGCTACTATCCATGGTTTGGCAAAGTGTCAGACACAACTGGATAACTAACACTTTCACTTTCATATGCTTCTGAAGATTGCTCAAATCTCAGAATCACCTGGGACATTATTAAACACAGAGATTCCAGGGCTGCATATCACACCTAAGAAATTCAAATTGCCCTAGGAGAGGGCCTGCAAACCTGAAAATTCAAAGCTCACCTCACTTGATTCTGAACTGAAGTGAATCCCACGGTGTAAAGTCATCCAACACTTTGGGAAAGATTGATCTCTTGTGGCTCAGCAGTAAAGAATCCACCTCTTAATGCAGGAGACCTGGGTACAGTCTCTGGGTCGGAAAGCTCTCCTGGAGGAAGAAATGGCAACCACGCCAGGATTCTTGCCTGAGAAATCCCATGGACAGAGGAGCCTGGCAGGCGACAGCCTATGGGGTCACAAAAGACTCAGACACACAACTTAGCAACTCTGCCGCAACAGTGAAAGTGAGAGGTGCTCAGTTGTGTCCAACCCTTTGTGACCGCGTGGATCATATGCAGTCCATGGAATCTTGCAGGCTAGAATACTGGTGTGGGTAGCCTTTCCTGTCTCCAGGGGATCTTCCCAACCCAGGGATCAAACCCAGGTCTCTCGCATTGCAGGCAGATTCTTTACCAGATGGGGCGCAATGGGAGCCCAAGCAACAATAAGAACAAGCTTAAAATGCCCAAGAATATATACCTTCAGGAGACCCTAAGGGTTGAGGGTCAGGAATGCATTTTTTCCTTCATGTGACGCACTGAGCACCTGCCTTGGGAGGAGCAGGTTATTGGCAATTCAATAAACTAAAGAGATGTAGCTTGAGCTGGGAGCTTCATCCTCCCCACCACCCTTCAGAGATTCTAGGAGCTCCACACCCTCTTTGGCGGCTTCTGGAGGTCCTTCGTATTGAAGGAAGTTAGGATATAATCAAAGCTGAGAGATCTGGATGCAGACATCTCCGTTTGGGCCACACTTTCAAATCTCCTGGGCTGTGCTTCTTCACCATCAGTGAATCTAAGGAATTGCCTATGTGTCTTGTGCAAAAACACATTCTCATCCAACAGTTGTGGGTGGGGCCTGAGAGCCTGAGTTTCTCCCAAGCTCCAGGTGTTGCCCAGGCTGCTTAAGGTGTCCATATTAAACAGTGAGTACTAGAGAGCTTTTGAAAAGTACGGACGTTCTGATTGATTCTGTCAAGCTTACTCCCTGCCCACAGACTCAGTGTCTCCAGGAATGGGACCAGGGAGTCAACATTATTAAAGGTCTCAGGTATTTCTAAGGAGCAGATAGGGTGCAAATGTGTAGCCAGGCAAATCACCCTACCATCAACCCTGTTTTGGGCTTCATTGTGTCCTGCAAAATCCATATGTTGCAGGGACTTTCCCAAAGGTCCAGTGGCTAAAACTCTCCACTCCCAGTGCATGGGGCTGGGCTTCTGTCCGTGGTCAGGGAACTAGATCCCACGTGCTGCCAGGAAGACCGAAGACCCCACGTACCACAACTAACACCTGGTGCCGTCAAATAAATTAATTCATTAAAAAAAATCTGTAGACTATCTAAGCCCCAACACTTTGGAATGTAATCCTCTTTGTAGATTCTGCCTTTAATGAGGTGATTAAGTTAAAAGGAGGTCACTAGGGTGGGCCCTAGTCCAAGCTGATGGTTCTCTATATAAAAAGAAAGGGGGAAATTCCCTGGAAGGCCAGTGGTTAGGGCTCAGATCTTTCACTGCCAAGGGCCCAAGTTCAATCCCTGGCCTGGAAACTAAGACCTAGAAGAAAAGCAGCATGGCCGGAAAACAAAGAGGAAATTAGGACACACAAGATATCAAGGATGCATGGACATAAAGGGACAGGAGGACACGAGAATGCGGGTGCCTGCTCATCAAGGAAAGAGAACTCCAGAGACACCACACTGTCAACACCTTAATCCTGGATTTCTAGCCTCCAGAACTGGGAGAAAACAATTTTCTGTTGTTTAAATCTCGTGTATTTCTGGTGGCCACCTGAGAACATTAATGTGTTCTTTAGATCAGGAGTCCCTAGAGAGGGTTCACCTCAAGGACAGTAGGGGGTATGCAGGTGATGACTCGGCTTCCAGCTGACTCCCAAACATCAACAAATGTCGCCCACCCAGATCTTCCAGGACGCAGCCTGCTCCTGTGGACCCCATCTTGCAGACCACTACTGCTAAATGTCCCCACACAAATCTCTTTCTGCCCCGCCCCCTTTGTTTGTTTCTTTGTTTGTTTGACTTCTCTCCTAGACTCTGAGGGACAGAACCTTGAGAATAGAGTGAGGCCTGTGCTCACACCATCCTGGATGTGAAGGAGAGTATGTGTTTTAACCCCCCCAGCCCCCCCCCCCAAAAAAAAAACAGACAACAACAAAAGGAAGAAAACCCAAAGCTGTCAAGCAGAAGCTTGTCACCAAGTGTACAGAAAAACCTTTACATGATAGGTTAGGAAGAAGCACAGGACATGATTTCAACCTCTTCTTCAGGGAAGGTTTCTGGGAAGGAGGATAGCATGCTTTCTGTAGATGGATTGAGGGCAGATGAATTTATTGGAAGGCATTGGGTAGCCAGGAAAGGAATATGAGTGGAGAGGGGTATGTCATCCATTCTGTCAAGTTCCAGAAGTTTCTATGATACGGGCCACGGTCACAGGTCTCCCAGAGGTCAGGGAGAAAGGAACGTTTGGTGACCTCATCAAAGCCTGGCCCATAGAAGCCTGGCTCTCGGCAGCCAACATCAGGCTTCCAGAGCATCCACCAGGCTCAGGAAATGACCTACTGGGAACACTCTGGTAGTCCTGGGGTGGTTAGGACTCTGCACTTTCACTGCTGAGGGCATGGATTCTATCCTTAGTTGGGGAACTAAGATCCTGCAAGCTGCTTTGGCTGGCCAACAAAAGAAACCAAAAAAGAAAGACAGACATGACCTATTCCTGCCTTTCGTTCCGCGGACAACCCCAAGGCCAACTCCAGTCCAGGTCCATTGCTGTGGTCAAGGAGGAAGCTCCCTGGGGCTTGTGGCCGTGGAGTGATATGTGGTCAGCCTGAGTGTCCACCAACAAGGCTGATCATCTCACACCAACTGAGAAGTTGGTACCCAGGAGGAGATCAGGCCCCTGGGACAGGGCCGTGTGAGAAGTGGGCTCTACAAGGTGTCCAAAAGGCACACCTTTCAAGACAGCGATAATCCAGGTGGCTAGCCTCTATCCACTTCCTCCATCTCTAGGGGAGAGCTTGGCCCTTCCATTGTTCTCACAAATCTTTTCCTCTTCTACTCTCCCTGGAACAGCTTTATCTCAAGAAATTGTTGTTGTTCTTTTGCTCGGTTATATCCGCAACCCCAGGGACTTTAGCGCACCGGACCTCCCTGTCCCTCACCGTTTCCTGAAGTTTGCTCCACTTCATGTCTAGTGCATTGGTGATGCCATCCAGCCATCTTATTCTCTGTTGCCCTCGTCTTCTGCCCTCAATCTTGCCCAGCATCACGGACTTTCCCAGTGAATCAGCGGCTTATACCGCATGACCAATATAGTGGACCTTCAGCTTCAGCATCAACCCTTCTAACAAGTACTCAGGGTTGATCTCCCTTAAGATTGACTGGTTTGAACTCCTTGCTGTCCAAAGGACTTCCAGGAGTGTTCACCAGCACCGCAACTCGAAGGCAACAATTCTTTGGCGCTCTGCCTTCTTTGTGGTCCAGCTCTCACAACCGTACATGACCACTTGGAAGACCATAGCCTTGACTCTACAGACCTTTGTTGGCAGAGTAACGTCTCTGCGTTTCAACACACTGTCTAGGTTTGTCATAGATTTCCTGCCAAGAAGCAACCGTCTTTTGATCTCATGGTTGCAATCACCATTGCAGTGATTGTACAGCCCAAGAAGAGGAAATCTGTCAGTACTTCCACCTTTTTGCTTCTATTTACCATGGAGTAATGGGGCTAGATGCCATGATCTTAGTGTTTTGAGTATGTAGGTTTAAGCTGGCTCTTTCACTCTCCTCCTTCATCCTCACCTAATCAGTGCAGAGCGTCTGGCTTCTTGCTGCTTCTTCCCTCAGTTCGAATTCCCTGAGTAAGAAATCATAAAGGGATGGTTTTGTAGCTTCAATGCAAGGGTGGGACAGAGAGGGCCCAAAACATGGGATCATGACACATTGAGAAACTCAACCAACGACGACTTGCACCACCTGTTTACCTACAGGATTAAAGGTGACGTGAACATGTTAGTCAGTCCTATCTGATGCTTTATGACTTCATGTACTGTAACCCAACAGGCTCCTCTATGGAACTCTCCAGGAAAGAATACTGGAGTGGATTGCCACTCCCTTCTCCCAGGGGATCTTCCTGATTCAGGGACTGAATTCTGAGCCTCCTGCATTGCAGGTGGACTCTTTACCACCTGAGTCACCAGGAAATCTCAAACCAAGGCAGTGCTAATTTCCAGGACATTACTATAGCAAAATTTTGGTGGTTCATGCCGGTCGCAGCTTCTCGGTCACAAAAAGTTGTATAGTTGGAGCCCACCACTCTGAAGGGGTGCTGTTGTTTGGTTTAGCTGCTAAATCTCCTCTGACTCTTAGAGGACTTGGTCTCAGTAAAGAGCTCTGGTGGGAAAAGAGAATTAGTTAAAAGCCTTAGTATGGCCAGGTTGGCAGAGAACTAGGATTTGGAGGAAATTTTATCTTTACCATTTGGCTTAAGCTAAATGCCTCAGGAATAAGGTTTTATTTAAAAAAAAAAAAAAGTTACAGATGAATGACACCAAGGAGAAAAATGCCAAGTTACACTCAACACTGAAATATTGAACTCATCAGTGACATTTTTGGACGATCGGGAATAGATTTCCAGCAGCCTTTGAGTAAATATTTGTGTGTGAAAGTGTTTATTCATGTAAAAACAGAATAAAACGTGTGGGGATATGAGCGACATAAACGCACATTTGGACAATGGATTCGGGGATGTTGGGTTGTCTCTTAGCAACTGGAGGCTTGCCTGGCTGCTCAGTCGTGCATGCAATGCAGGAGACCCAAGTTCAATCCCTGGGTTGAGAAGGTCTCCCGGAAAAGAGATCTGTTACCCACTGTAGTATTCTCAGCTGAAGAATTCCATAGGCAGAGAAGCCTGGCAGCTTACAAACCATGGAGTCCCAAAGAGTCAGACACGGCTGAGCAGTGGGAAAACGGGCATGGGCTGGTGGGTCCCAGAGGCTCCAGGTGGACTGCGGGTGAATATCACCCAGGACTCTGGGGCTGATTTTGCACAGTGAACCCATTTTGGCACCGCCAGGGTATGAGATGGAGGATTTGCATCTGCTGAATCCACTGGGGAAAATGCTCCAGTCCAGGGCCTGGGTGAGGGTCCCTTGGAAGACGGTTCCTCTAGTGATGCTCACTCCTGGACACTTAGTTCAGCTACCAAAGAGGGAATCAATGCAACGCATTCATACAGACAGACTAGGCCGCATCCTCTCAGCTTTTATCACTGTGTTCAAGGCAGAGCGACAACCTGCTATTGAGAATTTCCTATGTAGTCAGAAGTCTTAGAGGAAAACAAGAATTGTAATTTGGACTTAGATTGGAGCCACTTCAGCAATGATGCTTATGTAACTTTTTATCTTCTCTGGACTGCTTAGGAGCTGCAATTTCCCCTCACGGTCCCTCCTTGTCATCTCGAGAATCACCTACTTTCCACAGCTCACCTGGAGCCTAAAACAGCTCAGGACAAATGTGGCAGGTGGGAGGGAGAAACAGAGCTTCGGACTTCAAACCTCATGCCTGATGGACCAATGTCCTCCTTGCTTAATTATTTGTGATCGCCTCAGCTAAGACATCATTCTCTCGGAAAGAATTCCCAAGGGCATCACACCTGACCGCCACCGTTCGGACTCCCAGAAAGAAGTCCGCTTTGACAGCATCTAACCTAGGCCACACCTCTGACCCTAGTCAGGAAGGTGACCTGACAAGAAGCCCGGGGACAGAGCGGCAGCATCGTGAGGACTTTCGAGTGACCCGGGCACCCTGGCAATGTCCACAGCAGGCACAGAGTACACGTCCTGATGGTAACGAAAGAGAGAGGCCCATTCTGGTCTACGGAGCTGGCGCCATGCCTTACCTGAGCACCCGGTGCAGGCGGCTCTCGAGGAAGGAGATGGAGTTCAGCTAGAGCTCCTACAGGTGGGGCAGGTTCAGGAACTGGGCCGTGAGCTGGGTGATGCAGTGCTCCTCCTGTTTGGGGGGTTGTGTGCGGCAACACGTGGATGCGCCAGAGCGGCAGCCGGGGCAGGTTGCCCATCTGGCCCAGGTGCAGCACAAACCTGCCCAAAGTGGCCCGATTCCAGGTGCAATTCACCTCCAAGTCCTCGACACAGTCCAGCTGTACCACCTTCAGGATCCTCCTGATGCTCCGCGTGGGCATGGTGGAGATGCTGAGCTTCTGGCAGCTCAGGTGCAGCAGGCTCCTCCTGTTTGGCCTTCTTCAGCAGGTAGCTGAGGGTCTGTTTCAGGGTGTCCTCCTTGAGGCACAGGTCAAGCAGCACCTGCACAGGGGCCTGTGCCGGCTTTAGCCCACCTGCACCTCCACCCTGCACCTCTTCTGCATGGACTGGGCTGGCTCGGGCTCCAGCAACAAGCAAACACTGTCCATGTGGCTGGATCACATGGTCCAGATGTCCTGGTGGGCTTTCCAGTGCAAGTTCAGCAGCTGCAGCTTCCACTGCCTGCAGGGCCACAGGAGACACGCTGTGCTGTGCAGAGGCTGACTGGCACCAGGACCACGCGAGGGCTCTGCACTCCATATACCACCGCTCCCCCGGCTTCAGGAACCCACTTGGTCCCTACCTTAAGGGACACTGGTGGGGAGCACATGCCTTTCGTCCCTTCTGCCCCTCAACCAGTCCTGTACATCCGGAGGCCTGTCCAAGTGAACCCCTCATCCTCGTGCTCTGGCTGCATCTTGCTCACACCCCCAGGCCCCACCAGTCTGCCAGGTTGACCTTACCTGGGTTGGACCCTCTGAGCAAGCACGACGTCCAGGTCATCGAGTGGAGCCTGGAAGGTGTCCAGATGAGGATGGTGTTCCTTCATCAGGGTCCCCAGCAGAGGCAGGGGAAGGGCCTGGACTGCACCACCACTTTCAGGGCCTGGGTGTGCCTCCCGGCAAAGGCCACCATAAACAGTGGCGGGAAGAGCTCTAGGGGCAGCTCCTCCAGGGCCACCATGGCCAAGGCCTCATTCCACAGCAGACTCTGGCCCGCCAGGCCCAGGAGTTGGGGTGGGTCCTGGACACCCGTTCTGAAGAACCTAATATGGAGTGAGTCGTGGGGGGATGTCATAGAGCAAGTGGGGGCACGGTCTTCTCTGGCCAAGGAACCGGGGAGAACTTGCTGTCCCTCCATCCAGGGAGAACCCAAGGCAGGCTCAGAGACATCCTCTGGCCACAAAGACACAGTTTTGGCCACACTTGTACCAGGACAAGCATCTCTCCAGGCAGCAAAAAAAAAAAAAAAAAAAAAAGGGACAAGGTAGCCTCTTGCCCCAACCCGTATCTACCAGTTTCTGCATTTATTCCTAGCCCTGCTGGCCAGTAGATACTTAGGAGCCTGACAGCTGGCCCCACTTTCTTCAGAGAAAGCTTCTGATTATTACTCAAGGGCTGAAAACAGGAATAAGGAGGTTAGTCCACACAGTCTGTCTCTAAACTCCAACCAATAACTCACGCAATGGGTGTTGTTATGTCACTTAATAAAAAAGACATACCTTACACTCTGTGTCTCTTCTACAAATGTTACTACCATTCAGTTCAATGGAGCAAAACATCCACATGCAGAAAAAAGCTGCCACTATTTAATATATTCTACAGATTGTTTTTAATTCCATGGAATTAAAAAACAGTTTTCAGCTTTTAAAACAAAAAGAAACCCCCCAAAATTTTAAGCTAGTAAAATCACAAACCTATAAAATGATATGAACCATAATCACTGGTAACACACTACAATGTAAAATGTCACCAGATCCTAATTAGGTATCTTTCATTAAATCAATTCCTGGGACTTCCCAGGCAGTTCAGTGAGGAGGACTCTGTGCTTTCACTGCAGGGGCATGAGCTCTATTCCCATTAGGGAACTATGACCCCAGATTCTATTTGGTGTGACCGTATCCCCTCACTCTCACCATACGCTATGCCATGCCCCCCCTGCGCACCCCCTGCCAAATTCTGTTTGGTTAAGAAATATGGTAAAGCTGGCGGAGGAATAGGACAGGGAGACCACTTTCTCCCTCACAAATTCATCAAAAGAACATTTCAGCGATGAGCAAATTCCAAAAAACAACTTCTGAATGCTGGCAGAGGACTTCAGGCACCCGGAAAAGCAGATCATTGTCTTCAAAAACAGGTAGGAAAAAATATAAAAGATGAAAAAAGAGACAAAGGAGGTAGGAAGGGAGCTCCGTCCTGGGAAGGGAATCCCGTTCTGGGCAGGGAATCTTAAGAAGGGAGGTTTCCAATGTGGCGAGCTTTGGAAGCACAGAGGGCAACGTAGCAGGAAAGAAACATAAATACATAATTCAAACCAACAGATTACAAGCCCAACAGTAACTCCCCCAGCGGAAAAGCAGCACAGACGCCTGCATCCGACAGTAGCAAGTGGGGGCAGGGCAGGGAGGCGCAGGAGGCATGGGCTGCAGTGCTTTTTAAGAATCAGGCAGGAACACCCCGCACATAACCACAATGAACGAACCTGCGCTAGCAAACCAGACTGTGGGACAGCTACCACATGAAAAGCCCGATCACAAGACACCACCAGGACCGCACACAGAACAAAGGATGGAACAGAAATAGCCGGTTACAGACCATTCCCCGCCGGTGACTGGCAGCCAGAACCGTATGGGCTGGAAGGGGGTGATCGCAGCCCCGGAGAGACTTTACCTACAAAACTGTAAGCAGGCTTCTTTGCTAAGGCTTCTGGGGGTTCTGGACAGTCACCATCCACCTCACAAGGGGCACCAGTGGTACATCCAGAAAACTAGCAGCAGAGACGGGAAAGGCGATAAGTCACAGTGACCGCGCTCACCACACACCTGAGCTACTCGGACGTGGGAAGGACACAAAAGGCAGTCCCAACCGAACCTGCGCCTCTGAGGGCTTACCTGAGCACCGAACCTGAGTTCGGCTTAGACCTGGGAGGTGCGTGCAGCCTAAGGCCGGCCTCAGACCCTGGAGCAACGTAGAGCCTGAGCGGTGTGCACCATGAGCAGGGGCAGGCCCAGTGGGCCTGAGACACTGAAAGCACACACAGGTGTTAGTTCTTTGCAGCATCCCTCCCTCCCCACAGTGCAACTCAACAAGAGAGCCAAAAAAATAAAAAATAAAAAGTGTCCACCATGCCCTCCCCCCCCACCCCTTATTAGGACGGAAATCAGACACTGAAGATACCAGCAAACAGAAGAAATTAAATGGAGGGAACCGCCTTGGAAATAACCCCACAACACCAGAGAAAGGGCCAGAAATATCGTTACTATTTTTATGACCATTTCTTTTTCTTTTTTTCTTTTTCGCTGATGTTGTTGTGTGGTAGATTTTTCTTCTTTTCTTTTTCTTCTTCTTCTTTTTTTTAACTTTTAGAAATATTTAAGTCCTCTATTTATCCTTTAATTTTTATTCTTATAACCTACTCTTACTTAAAACGAAACCTATTTTTTAAAGCAAACACTGTATATAGTCTTTGTGTGGTTGTTGTTGTTGTTTTAATAGTTCTTGTGGCTTTTTTTTCTTCTTCTTCTTTTCCTTAATATTGCATTTTTAAAAATCCAACCTCTATTCTAGATTTTTAATCTTTGCTTTTTGGTATTTGTTGTCAATTTTGTACATTTAAAAACCCAAACTTCACTACCCAATTTTACCTGAGAGCGAGATTACTGGATTGACCACTCTCTCCTCCTTTGGACACTCCTTTTTCTCCACCAGGTGGCCTCTGTCTCTTCCCTCCCCCTTCTCTTCTCTACCCAATTCTGTGAATCTCCGTGTTCCAGACGGTGGAGAACACTTCAGGAACTGGTTACTGGCTGAATCTGTCTCTCCGTTTTTCATTTCCCTCTTTTATCCTACTGGCCACCTCTGTCTACTTCCTCCCTCTCCTCTTCCCTGTATAACTCCGTGAATACCTCTGAGTGTTCCAGACAGTGGAGCACACATAAGGATGTGATAGCTGGCTAGCTTGCTCTCTCCTCTTTTTTTTTTTTCCTCTCTCTCTCTCCTCTTTTGACCCCACCTCATCTCATTCCAGTCACTTCTAACTACCCCCTCCCTCTTCTCTCCTCCATGTAACTCAGTGAACCACTCCAGTTGCCCCTCACTGTGGGTAAACCTTTCATCTTTAACCTAGATGTGTTATCATCGGTGCTGTATAGGTGGAGAGGTCTTGAGGCTACTGTAAAAATAAAACTGAAAACCAGAAGCAGGAGGCTTAAGTCCAAACCCTGAGAACATCAGACAAGTCCTGACTCCAGGGAACATTAATTGATAGCAGCTCATCAAATGCCTCCATACCTACACTGAAACCAAGCACCACCCAAGGGCCAACAAGTTCCAGAGTCAGACACACCATGCAAATTCTCCAGCGACACAGGAACACAGCCCTGAGCTTCAACATACAGGCAGCTCAAAGTTACTCCAAAACCATTGGCGTCTCATAACACATTACTGGTCACTCCATTGCACTCCAGAGAGAAGAAATCCAGCCTCACCCACCAGAACTCCAACACAAGCCTCCCAAACCAAGAAATCTTGACAAGCCACTGATACAACCCCACCCACAGTGGAGAAACTCCATAATGAAGACAACGCCACAAATTCCCAGAATATAGAAAGGCCAACCCAAACGCAGCAATAGAACCAAGATGAAGAGACAGAGGGATACTCAGCAGGTAAAGAACAGGAGAAATGCCCACCAAATCAAACAAAAGAGGAAGAGATAGGGAATCTACCTGAGAAAGGATTCCAGATATTGATACTGAAAGTGATCCAAAATCTTGAAATCAAAATGGAATCACAGATAAATAGCCTGGAGACAAGGATTGAGAAGATGCAAGAAAGGTTTAACAAGGACCTAGAAGAATAACAACGAGTCAATAGATAATGAATGACTCAATAAATGAGATCAGAAACACTCTGGAGGCAACAAATAGTAGAATAACAGAGGCAGAAGATAGGATTAGTGAAATAGAATGGTAGAAATAAATGAATCAGAGAGGAAACAAGAAAAACGAATTAAAAGAAATGAGGACAATCTCAGAGACCTCCAGGACAATATGAAACGCTCCAACATTCGAATTATAGGAGTCCCAGAAGAAGAAGACCAAAAGAAAGACCATGAGAAAATCCTCCAGGCGACAATAGTTGAAAACCTCCCTACAGTGGGCATGGAAATAATCACCCAGTCCCAAGAAAACCAGAGATTCCCAAACAGGATAAACCCAAGGCAAAACACCCCAAGACACATATTAATCAAATTAACAAAGAGCAAACACGAGAACAAATATTAAAAGCAGCATGGGAAAAACAAGAAATAACACATGAGGGGATTCCCATAACGGTAACAGCTGATCTTTCCAAAGAAACTCTTCAGGCCAGGAAGGAATAGCAAGACATACTTAAAGTGAAGAAAGAGAATAACCTACAGCCCAGATTACTGTACCCGGCAAGGATCTCATTCAAATACGAAGGAGAAATCAAAAGCTTTACAGACAAGCAAAAGCTGAGAGAACTCAGCACCACTAAACCAGCTCTCCAACAAATGCTAAAGGATATCCTGTACACAGGAAACACAAAAAGGGTGTTTAACCCCAAACCCAAAACAAAGGAAATGGCAACGGGATCATAATGATCAGTAATTACCTTAAACGTGCTTAGTCACAGCTCAAGAAAGCTATTCTCTTTTCCTTCTAAGGACAGGCTTACCTCTGTGGGGCTTGGTATTTAAGTATTCCCTTTGGTTAGATTCCCTGCCTTCAACCCCAGCTCAGTGCTGACAACCTTCAGGTGTCAAATAGCATACTATGCAACTGGTGCATTTTACATTCTTACCAAAGAAAGTAAGTGTCAGTTGTATCTCCACAGTATTAATTTAGCCACAAGGAATCTTCGGCAAAACTAAACAAAACGTTAGAGAGATGACAGCACTTCTACGAAATATGTTGTCAGCTTTACAAACGACCTATAAACTACAAAGTCATCACGAAATAGACATCTACTTAATACACATTTCATTATTAGATTCTTTCTTTGTATATAACCATTTTATACTTTCAGATTTGCAACTGGTACTTTTTCAAATGAAACTGGTGCTTTTTTTTGCTTGTTTTTAAGCCAAGATTTAACTGATGTCTTTAAGATGTTCATTTCAACATTGACATCATTCATAACTCCAAATACATAAAAGATGATGACAAAAACATCATAAATACAAAAAATAAAAATGTAGTTATATTATTATAGCCTCCGATAAATGCTAGCAAAACTGGAACAGAAGCATTGTAAAAACATTTAGTGATGTTTCAACATTTTTCTAACCTTTTTTGATTTCATCTTTCTCATGTGCTTTAGAATGCATTACAACATCAGTAGAGTATTGGGCTTCCGTGGTGGCTCAGAGGGTAAAATGTCTGCTTGAAATGGAGCCCTGGGTTCTAATCCTGGGTTAGGAAGATCCCCTGAAGAAGGAAATGGCAACCCATTCCAGTATTCCTGCCTGAGAATCCTATAGATGGAGGAGCCTGTAAGGCTACAGTCCATGGGGTCGCAAAGGGTCAGACACGACTGAACGACTCCACTTTCACTTTAGTCGAGTATTGTCATATGTTTAAAAATCTATAAAAATATGGTAAATAATACCGGTACAAATTTCATCATTAAACATACATATTCAGCTGTTTTAATGCATGATGAGAGAACTCTGAAACAACTTGCGTTTTCATTGTTATTGGTGACCATGCCTGAGCTGCCTTTTGAGAAATCTATGTGCAGGTCAGGAAGCAACATTTAGAACTGGACATGGAAAAACAGACTGGTTCCAAATAGGAAAAGGAGTACATCAGGCTGTATAATGTCACCCTGCTTATTTAACGTCTATGCATAGTTCATCATGAGAAATGCTAGACTGGACAAAACACAAGCTGGAATCAAGATTGCCGGGAGAAATTTCAAGAACCTCCGATATGCAGATGACACCACCCTTATGGCAGAAAGTGAAGAGGAACTAAGAAGCCTCTTGATGCAAGTGAAAGAGAGTGAAAAAGTTGGCTTAAAGCTCATCTTTCAGAAAATGAAGATCATGGCTTCTGGTCCCATCACTTCATGGGAAATAGATGGGGAAACAGTGGAAACAGTGTCAGAGTTTATTTTTGGGGCTCCAAAATCCCTGCAGATGGTGACTGCAGCCATGAAATTAAAAGATGCTTACTCCTTGAAAGAAAAGTTATGACTAACCTAGATAGCACGTTCAAAAGCAGAAACATTACTTTACCGACTAAGGTCTGTCTAGTCAAGGCTATGGTGTTTCCTGCGGTCATGTATGGATGTGAGTTGGACTGTGAAGAAAGCTGAGCACCGAAGAATTGATGCTTTTGAACTATGGTGCTGGAGAAGACTCTTGAGAGTGCCTTGGACTGCGAGGAGATCCAACCAGTCCATTCTGAAGGAGATCAGCCCTGGGACTTCTTTGGAAGGAATGATGCTAAAGCGGAAACTCCAGTAGTTTGGCCACCTCATGTGAAGAGTTGACTCATTGGAAAAGAACTCTGATGCTGGGAGGGATTGGGGGCAGGCGGAGAAGGAGACGACAGAGGATGAGATGGCTGGATGGCATCGCTGACTCGATGGACGTGAGTCTGAGTGAACTTCGGGAGTTGGTGACGGACAGGGAGGCCTGGCGTGCTGCATTTCATGGGGTCACAAAGAGTCAGACACAACTGAGTGACTGAACGGAACTGAACTGAACGGAACTGAAGCTAGGGACTGTTGGTGGCAGAGGTAGAGGCCCCAGTCTGTGTATCCAATGTTGGAGTGATGGAATACAGTTAAAGTGACTGTAAACATAGGGAATTTAGAAAGATGGTAACGATAAACCTGTATGCGAGACAGCAAAAGAGACACAGATGAATAGAACAGTCTTTTGGACTCTGTGGGAAAGGGAGAGGGTGGGATGATTTGCGAGAATGGCATTGAAACATGTATAATGTCATATAAGAAAAGAATCGCCAGTCTAGCTTCAGTGTAGGAGAGGATGCTTGGGACTGTTGCACGGGGTTGACCCAGAGGGATGGTAAGGGGAGGGCGGAGGGAGGGGGTTTAGGATTGGGAACACGTCTACACCCGTGGAGGGTTCATGTTGGTGTCTGACAAAACCAATGCACTATTGTAAAGTACAATATAAATAAATAAAGTGACTGTAAACAAAGAAACAGAAAAGAGTTTCTCTTCAGAAATAAAATGTTCAGAATTGATTTTCATACTGAGGGAAGGCCTTTTCACCTACTAAGTATTAGTGAACATTCTGGCTAGATATAGTTTTGCTTGAACTTTATGCTAGACAGCCTATTTTTGACCTGGGAAACACATATTGTACATCTGCTTTAACCATGGAGGAGAGTCACTGGGTATTCACTGGAATGGGAAAGTAAAAATCTGTTGCAGTTGTCTTTCATCAGTGTACCCTCTGGGGAAGTCAGGATATGAAAATGAGATTGTGCATTTCTGTGCTTTGGAGTTATGTGTTCCTAGTTAGTGAAGATAATTAAGAAGTGTAATGATTCCAGATTCTCGCCTAGGAAAACACTAACATCACTCTTGTCAGACCTGTATTTTGTGGTTAACAGGATCCTTTTCCCACGAGATATGTTTCATTCATGTACTTTCAACTTTAAAGAATTTTCTCTGTGTCCTGGCTCTGCCCCTACAGCTTCAGAACACTCCTCTTTAAACTGTACGGAAGACCATTTCCCAGGCTATGGTTCTTGAGTTTATTTTTATTTTTCTCCTAATTTTAGTATATATAATTTATTGGGTATTTTTATCATTATGGCATAATTTTCTTCAAACTTCGTACTGAAAGTTGTCTCCTATTTAATCATGACATGTGATCAGTGAGTCCACATACTAAGGAATGACAATTGGCACTTTTTAGCAGAAACCAGGGCTTCCCTGGGAGGTAAGCTGCCTAAGAATCTGATGCAATGCAGGAGACCCCAGTTTGATTTCTGGTTTGGGAGGATGCTCTGGAGAAGCAACAGGCCACTCCCTCCAGGGTTCTTTAGGTTTCCCTGGTGGTTTAGATAGCAAACAATCCATCTGCTATGAGAGAGCCACTGGAAGACTGGCCTAACAACCCACTCCAGTATTCTTGCCTGAAGAACACCCATGGACAGAGGAGCTTGATGGGCTATATTCCAGACACTCACAAAGAACCAGACATGACTGTGAGTATGAGCAGACCAGAAACCAAAATATATTTTTAAGAAATCCTTGAAAACCTTGAAATTTGGAAGTGTTCCTTAGAAAGAGCATGTTAACCCTGAAAAAAAAAGAAAAAAACACCATAAAGCAATGAACTTTACTGCTCTCTTTTCCCTATAAGATCAGAAGAGAAATGGAGTGTCATTTCCCTTTTTAGAAGCTAGTTGTTCTAGTAGAAACTATGAAATGATTAAATAAATTATTGAAACCTACTGAAATGCTGCTTTCAAATAAATAAATAAATAAATAAAATCCAATTCAAGACGGATACCAAAGCAAGAACATAATCGATATCACTTGCTGTTGTGAGACATGGCTTCAAAAGAGAACCAAATTAATGTATATAATGACTGGCTAAATTCTCTGGCAATACGTTATAAAAACTTGCAGTCAACATTGAAAGGGATTTTTACACACAATAAAATAAAAATGCCTTTTACTTATGCATACTTCTAATAATCAAAAGCACTGACTACTTTTCAGACATTCCAGGCCAAGGACATTTAAACAAACTACCTACTTTATCTGCCAAAACAACACTGCTAGGCCCTTCTCCTTCTGCACTCAAGCTTTCCCAGCATCAGGGTCTTTTCCTATAGTTAGCTCTTTGCATCGGGTGGCGAAAGTACCAGAGTTTCAGCTTCAGCAAAAGTACTTCCAATGAATATTCAGGGCTGATTTCCATCAGGATTGACTGCTTTGATCTCCTTGCAGTCCAAGGGACTCGCAAGAGTCTTCTCCAACACCACAGTTCAAAATCATCAATGATTCCATGTGCAACTTCCTGTATAGTCCAACTCTCCCATCCATACATGAGTAATGGAAACTCCATAGGTATGACCTGATAGACCATTAATTGCAAAGTAATGCCTCTGCTTTTGCATATGCTCTTTAGGTGGTTACAGCTTTTCTTCATAGGATCTAGCACCTTTTAATTCCGCGGCTGCCCTCACCATCTGCAGTGATTTTGGAGCCTGAGAAAATAAAGTCTATCACTGTTTCCATTTTTCCTCATGATTTCCCTATTTCATGTGAAGTCACGGGGCCAGATGCCATGATCTTCATTTTTTCAACATTGAGTTTTAAGCAAGTTTCTTCACTCTCTTCTTTCTTTCCATCAATATGCTCTTTATTTATTCTCCGCTTTCTGTCATATTTGTGGTGTCAACTGCAAATCTGTGGTTATTGATAGTTCTCCAAGCAATCTTGATTCTAGTTGGGCTTCATCCAGCCTGGCATTTCACATGACGTGCTGAATATAAGTTAAATAAGCCACATGACAATATACAGCCTTGATGTGCTCCTTTCCCATTTTGAAGCTAGCGCATTGTTCTATGTCCAAGTGTTGCTTCTTGACATGCCTACAGATTTCTCAGCAGGCAGCTAAAGAGGTCTGGTATTTGCATCTTTCCAGGAATTTCCCATAGCTTGTTGTCATCCACACAGTCAAAACCTTTGGCATAGTCCAAATCAGAAGTCGATGTTTTTCTTGAACTCCTTTGCTTTTTCTCTGATCCAATGGATGCTGGCAATTTGATCTCTGGTTTCTCTGACTTTTCTAAATCCAGCCTTAGCATCTGGAAGTTCTCAGTTCATGTACTGCTGAAGCCTAGCTTGAAGAACTTTGAACATGACTTTGCTTACATGTGAGATGTGTGCAATTGTGTGTTAGTTTAAACAATCTTTGGCCTAGCTTTTCTTGAGGATTGGAGTTTAAACTAACCTTTCCAAGTTCTGCGGCCAGTGCCGAGCTTTTCAAATTCGCTGGCATATTGCGTGCAGGTTTGTAATGTCATAATCTGGTAGGACTTGAAATTCCACAACTGGAAACACATTACCTCTAGTAACTTTGTTCATAGTTATGTACTAAGGGCTGCTTGACTTCACATTGCAGGATGTCTGGTTCTGGGTGAGTAAAGACACTTTCACGGTTATGTGGGTCATTAAGATCTTCTTCTTCTTCTTTTTTTTTTTTTTAAGTTCAGTTCTTCTGTGTATTCTTGCCACCACTTCTTAATATATCTGCTTCTGTTAGGTCCATATATTTTGTCTCCTTTATTGTGCCCATCTTTGCATGAAATGTTCCCTTGGTATCTGTATCATTCTTGAGGTAATCTCTGTTCTTTGCCATCCTATTGTGTTTCTCTGTTTCTTTGCATTGATCCCTGAGGAAGGCTTTTCTTATCTCTCCTTGCTATTCTTAAGAAAACTGCATTCAAATGGATTATCTTTCTTTTTCTCCTATGCCTTTAGCTTCTCTTCTTTTCTAAGTTATTTGTAAGGCCTTCTCAGACAAACCTTTTGCCTTTTTGCATTTCTTTTTCTTGGGTAGGTTTGGTTCATTGTCTCATGCAGAATGTCATGACCCTTGGTCCATAGTTCCCCAAGCAGACTGTCTATAAGATCTAATCCCTCAAATCTATTTGTCACATCCACTGCGTAATCATAAGAGACTGATTTTGGCCAACCCAAATGGTCTAGCGGTTTTCCATACTTTCTTCAACTTAAGTCTGAAGTTTTCTTTAAGGCATTCCTGATCTGAGCCATGTCACTGCTCAGTCTTGGGTGTTTTTTTTTTTTTTTTTTTCTGACTGCATAGAGCTTCTCCATCTTCGGCTACAAAGAACAGAATCAATCTGATTTCAGCATTGACCATCTCAAGAGTCATCTCTTGTGTTGTTGGAAGAGGGTGTTTTCTATGAATGGTGAGTTCTCTTAGGGAATTCTGTTAGCCTTTTCCATACTTCATATGTACTCCAAGGTCCAACTTGCTTGTTATTCCAGGTATCTCTTGACTTCCTACTTTCTCTAGGAGGCAATGAACGTGGGCAGTATAAGCCCTCATTCCTCTGCCTTTTCTAAATCCATCGCATATATTTGGAAGTTCTTGGTTCAAATACTTTGAAGCCTAGCACAAAGGAGTTTGAGCCTTATCTTGCTTAGTATGTGAAATGAGCACAAGAGTGCAGTACTTTGACAAATTTTCAGCATTACCCTTTGATGTGGGGATCAGTACGTTGTCATGTGTACACTAGAGCTTGCTCAGTAGTGGCATAATGTGTATTCCATAGTGCAAACTCAGAAGTTGGAACATGTATGGCATATAATGTTGACTCAGTAGAGGTAGGATGATACTTTCAGAGTGCAAGCTCAGTAGTTGTGCTAAGCCTTCTGTAGAACACTGATTCAGCAATGGTAAGATGTGTGAACTAGAATTCAGGGTCAATAGTGTTGTCACATTTCCTCCAGAGTTTAGCCACTGCAGAAGTGGCATGTGTGCTTAGAATGGGGTCTTAATAGTGGTGAGATGCATGCTCTACATCTCAGTCTCAGTAGAAGAGAGGTGTGTACTCTAGAGTGCAAGCTAGTAGTTACAAGACACTTGGTGTGCTGACCTGTAGTACACAAAGAAGCAGTGGAAGTTGTCACAGCACTGAAACACTGACTGGTGAAAAACTCCTCGGTGTGTTTGACCCACAGTAGACAAAGAAACGTTCCAAGAATGTTTTACCTATGAGTTACAGCATGGTGGTAATTATTGAGTGCATTCCAGCTAATGTAGATGAAGATGCACTTAAGCCATGTCATAAAACTGAACCAGTGATAGTTACAATCTCTTAGTCTTGCCTGAGCTATTTGGATGCAGAAACACTTAAAAAATTCACAGCACTGAAGCACTGGAATTTGACAAATTATCGGCTGTGTCTTCCAAGAATGGATGCTGAAGCACTTGAACTGTACCACATAGCTGAAAGACTGGATGTTGATGAATACTGGGTGTATTTGACCTGGGGTAAGAAGGGGACTCATTTAACCATATGACAGCCCTAAAACACAGGATGGAGAAAAATGTATGCGTGTTTATGAACTGGTATGTACAGAAACAATTGAGACATATCACAGAACTCAACAGTTGATGGTGAACAATTTCTAGGTGTATTTGAACCAGAGTATACGAAACAAGACTTGAAGAATGTAACAGAACTGAAACAACTGATGGTGATAAACTATTGCATGCGTTCAGCATGGCGTAGAAGAAGAAGGACTTGAAACATGTCGCAGCACTGAAACACCAATGGTCATAAGCTACTGGGTATGTTTCAGCTCAAGTGGATTAGAGAACCATTTGAAGCATGTCGCACAACTGAAACATTGCATGCTTATGAACGACTGCATGTACTTGATATGGAGTGAATGAAGAAAGCACTTGAAGCATGTGACATCACTGAAGCACTGGTTGAGAATATGGACTATGTTTGAGCCGGAATGGACACAGAGGCTTCAGAATCATTTCATAGTACTGAACACTAGCACTAGATGGGGAAAAAGCTACTGAGTTCGTTTGACACAGGAATGGATGAAGAAGCAGTTGACATTATGTCACAGCAGTGAAACAAGATGGTTATAAACGGTGAGTGTATTGACGTTAGTGGGACCAAGAACATATTTAATCTTATCAAAGTCCTGAAACACTGGAGCATGGTGAACTGCTGGCTGTGTATGCCTCAGTGTGCACAGACAACATTTCAAATCATGTCACAGCACTGAAACGCTTGTATGGAGACGACAGACTGACTGTCTAGATCTGGGGTGGATGAGGAAGCTCTTGAAGCATGTCACTTCATGTATACACTAGATGGCGACAAACTACGGAGTTGGTGTATGGGTGCGCATGAAGAAGCCATTGGGTCGTGCTGCAAAGTAAAACACTGGCCGTTTATAACTACTAGAAATTTTACACCAGGATTAATGTAGAAGCATTTGAAGACTGTCAGTGTACTGCAGCAATGGATGGTGATAAAGGACTATGTTAACCTGGAGTGGGTGAGGAAGTACTCGAATCCAGGGGCAGCCATGGAACACTGTGTATTGATAAACTCCGGGATGTTTTATTTAGTCACTTCGTTAAGGAAGAATTGAACTTGGCCAACACTAAATCCACGCTTTAGATCAGCTGTGTTAAAATCACTGAGCTTGCCCTCAAGAGTATATCTGAACTCACATTTTATAGCCACACCTACTACCACGGTGGATTCTGTGCTCTAAAACTCTCGTGAGATGAGAGAACAAGATGATGGAGCTATAAGTGGATGTGCAGTACATCTCTCCATGGATACATCAGGCATACACCTTCAGACACAGGAGAGTATTCAGAACGTTACCGGAAAGTAGACAGGAGTACCTGACACGTGGCAAAGAATATATAGAACCACGCAAAACTCAGTCGGGGGAAAGAACTGGGGGAAAAATCAGGAGTGTTAGTAGGACTGGATCTGCCCTGAGTGGGGGAAGGAACTGAAGCTGAGGTCCAATCCCACATTGGGTCAATCGTCTGAAGTGTAGAATAGACATTTAAAGCTGAGAGTGAAACAGCTGATCTGTGGAAAGCTGGGTGCAATGAGAAGCAGAGGGTCCTTGCTGCAGCTGTACATACCCCGTACAAGGACATCCATCCCCTGAAAGGCCCCGTGGCTGGCAGCTGCAGTTTAGGGACTTTGTGGCAATTCATGGGGAGGGCTGCTGTTTCCTGGGGAGAGATGGAGAGAGGGGGTTTGAAGGAGGACACTGTGGTAGGGTATGCCTGTGGAGGAAAGCCAGGCAGCCATGAAAGCAAGGCAATAACACCGAGTCACATGTCGGGGGTGGAGCAATCACCATAGCCTCTCTCTCCCCACATGCTAGCATCGGCAGTTACTACAATAGTGAGGCTGACCCATCAAATGCTGAACACACTGAAATGCAGAGCAGGACACCACGCAGAGTCCTCCTTCAAGTGCCTGATGCACCATACTAGAGTAGAATCCCACTCAGGATGCTCCTTTAAGTGTCGGATGCACTGATTTACACAGGAGGACCCCAGCCAGGAAATTCGCTCTATGTGCTGACCCATTGAACGACAGAGAAGGATCCCAGGCAAGGAAGCCTTCTGAGTGGCCGAATAGGTGGAACTAGGGAGAAGACTGGCCAAAGACGCCTTCTTATCACCGGATACAAGGGCTCAAAAAAGAAAAAAAAAGCTCTGATAGGGCCCTAACTCCTGTGGTGTAGTCAGTCTGTGTCCCTGCACCCTGCCCGTTTGACACCACCTGTGTCCCTCAAAGCCAAGCAGCTGCTCCACCTTCACAGTTAACTCTCATTGGAAAAAAGCTGCTACAGGTTAAAAAAAAAAAATCGTGCAACTATTTGCACAGGATTGCTTCAGTCCTGTCTAACTCTGTGTGGAACACATTTCACCACTACAGAGAAAAAGCTCTAAAATGCATATACTGGAACAACTGATTTTTTTCCAGTCTTGCAGCCAGAGCAGGAGGATGAGGGGTTCACTTGGACAGGCCTCCGGATGTACAGGACTGGTTGAGGGACAGAAGGGACGAAAGGCATGTGCTCCCCACCAGTGTCCCTTAAGGTGGGGACCAAGGGGGTTCCTGAAGCCGGGGGAGCGGTGGTATATGGAGTGCAGAGCCCTCGCGTGGTCCTGGTGCCAGTCAGCCTCTGCACAGCTCAGCGTGTCTCCTGTGGCCCTGCAGGCAGTGGAAGCTGCAGCTGCTGAACTTGCACTGGAAAGCCCACTAGGACATCTGGACCATGTGATCCAGCCACACGGACAGTGTTTGCTCATTGCTGGAGCCCGAGCCAGCCCAGTCCATGCAGAAGAGGTGCAGGGTGGAGGTGCAGGTGGGCTAAAGCCGGCACAGGCCCCTGTGAAGGTGCTGCTTGACCTGTGCCTCAAGGAGGACACCCTGAAACAGACCCTCAGCTACCTGCTGAAGAAGGCCAAACAGGAGGAGCCTGCTGCACCTGAGCTGCCAGAAGCTCAGCATCTCCACCATGCCCACGCGGAGCATCAGGAGGATCCTGAAGGTGTTGCAGCTGGACTGAGTCAAGGACTTGGAGGTGAATTGCACCTGGAATCGGGCCACTTTGGGCAGGTTTGTGCTGCACCTGGGCCAGATGGGCAACCTGCCCCGGCTGCCGCTCTGGCGCATCCACGTGTTGCCGCACACAGCCCCCAAACAGGAGGAGCACTGCATCACCCAGCTCACGGCCCAGTTCCTGAACCTGCCCCACCTGTAGGAGCTCTAGCTGAACTCCATCTCCTTCCTCGAGAGCCGCCTGCACCGGGTGCTCAGGTAAGGCATGGCGCCA
Organism: Ovis aries; assembly: GCF_016772045.2. Classification (NCBI taxonomy): domain Eukaryota; kingdom Metazoa; phylum Chordata; class Mammalia; order Artiodactyla; family Bovidae; genus Ovis; species Ovis aries. The sequence goes on along the minus strand of NC_082741.1, from coordinate 20,788,133 downwards.
GCTCCGTAGACCAGAATGGGCCTCTCTCTTTTGTTACCGTCAGGACGTGTACTCTGTGCCTGCTGTGGACATTGCCAGGGTGCCCGGGTCACTCGAAAGTCCTCACGATGCTGCCGCTCTGTCCCCGGGCTTCTTGTCAGGTCACCTTCCTGACTAGGGTCAGAGGTGTGGCCTATGTCAAAGCGGACTTCTTTCTGGGAGTCCGCACGGTGGCGGTCAGGTGTGATGCCCTTGGGAATTCTTTCCGAGAGAATGATGTCTTAGCTGAGGCGATTACAAATAATTAAGCAAGGAGGACATTGGTCCATCAGGCGTGAAGTTTGAAGTCCGAAGCTCTGTTTCTCCCTCCCACCTGCCACATTTGTCCTGAGCTGTTTTAGGCTCCAGGTGAGCTGTGGAAAGTAGGTGATTCTCGAGATGACAAGGAGGGACCGTGAGGGGAAATTGCAGCTCCTAAGCAGTCCAGAGAAGATAAAAAGTTACATAAGCATCATTGCTGAAGTGGCTCCAATCTAAGTCCAAATTGCAATTCTTGTTTTCCTCTAAGACTTCTGACTACATAGGAAATTCTCAATAGCAGGTTGTCGCTCTGCCTTGAACACAGTGATAAAAGCTGAGAGGATGCGGCCTAGTCTGTCTGTATGAATGCGTTGCATTGATTCCCTCTTTGGTAGCTGAACTAAGTGTCCAGGAGTGAGCATCACTAGAGGGAACCTTCTTCCAAGGGACCCTCACCCAGGCCCTGGACTGGAGCATTTTCCCCAGTGGATTCAGCAGATGCAAATCCTCCATCTCATACCCTGGCGGTGCCAAAATGGGTTCACTGTGCAAAATCAGCCCCAGAGTCCTGGGTGATATTCACCCGCAGTCCACCTGGAGCCTCTGGGACCCACCAGCCCATGCCCGTTTTCCCACTGCTCAGCCGTGTCTGACTCTTTGGGACTCCATGGATTGTAGGCTGCCAGGCTTCTCTGCCTATGGAATTCTTCAGCTGAGAATACTACAGTGGGTAACAGATCTCTTTTCCGGGAGACCTTCTCAACCCAGGGATTGAACTTGGATCTCCTGCATTGCATGCACGACTGAGCAGCCAGGCAAGCCTCCAGTTGCTAAGAGACAACCCAACATCCCCGAATCCATTGTCCAAATGTGCATTTATGTCGCTCATATCCCCACACGTTTTATTCTGTTTTTACATGAATAAACACTTTCACACACAAATATTTACTCAAAGGCTGCTGGAAATCTATTCCCGATCGTCCAAAAGTGTCACTGATGAGTTCAGTATTTCAGTGTTGAGTGTAACTTGGCATTTTTCTCCTTGGTGTCATTCATCTGTAACTTTTTTTTTAATAAAACCTTATTCCTGAGGCATTTAGCTTAAGCCAAATGGTAAAGATAAAATTTCCTCCAAATCCTAGTTCTCTGCCAACCTGGCCGTACTAAGGCTTTTAACTAATTCTCTTTTCCCACGAGAGCTCTTTACTGAGACCAAGTCCTCTAAGAGTCAGAGGAGATTTAGCAGCTAAACCAAACAACAGCACCAGTTCAGAGTGGTGGGCTCCAACTATATCACTTTTTGTGACCGAGAAGCTGCGACCGGCATGGACCACCAAAATTTTGCTATAGTAATGTCCTGGAAATTAGCATTGCCATGGTTTGAGATTTCCTGGTGCCTCAGGTGGTAAAGAGTCCACCTGCAATGCAGGAGGCTCAGAATTCAGTCCCTGAATCAGGAAGATCCCCTGGAAGAAGGGAGTGGCAACACTCCAGTATTCTTTCCTGGAGAGTTCCATAGGGGAGCCTGCTGGGTTAGAGTACATGAAGTCATAAAGCATCAGATAGGACTGACTAACACGTTCACGTCACCTTTAATCCTGTAGGTAAGCAGGTGGTGCAAGTCGTCGTTGGTTGAGTTTCTCAATGTGTCATGATCCCATGTTTTGGTCCCTCTCTGTTGCACCCTTGCATTGAAGCTACAAAACCATCCCTTTATGATTTCTTACTCAGGGAATTCGAACTGAGGGAAGAAGCAGCAAGAAGCCAGACACTCTGCACTGATTAGGTGAGGATGAAGGAGGAGGGTGAAAGAGCCAGCTTAAGCCTACATACTCAAAACACTAAGATCATGGCATCTAGCCCCATTACTCCATGGTAAATAGAAGCAAAAAGGTGGAAGTACTGACAGATTTCCTCTTCTTGGGCTGTACAATCACTGCAATGGTTATTGCAACCATGAGATCAAAAGACGGTTGCTTCTTGGCAGGAAAGCTATGACAAACCTAGACAGTGTGTTGAAATGCAGAGACGTTACTCTGCCAACAAAGGTCTGTAGAGTCAAGGCTATGGTCTTCCAAGTGGTCATGTACGGTTGTGAGAGCTGGACCACAAAGAAGGCAGAGCGCCAAAGAATTGTTGCCTTCGAGTTGCTGTGCTGGTGAACCTCCTGGAAGTCCTTTGGACAGCAAGGAGTTCAAACCAGTCAATCTTAAGGGAGATCAACCCTGAGTACTTGTTAGAAGGGTTGATGCTGAAGCTGAAGGTCCACTATATTGGTCATGCGGTATAAGCAGCTGATTCACTGGGAAAGTCCCTGATGCTGGGCAAGACTGAGGGCAGAAGAAGAGGGCAACAGAGAATAAGATGGCTGGATGGCATCACCAATGCACTAGACATGAAGTGGAGCAAACTTCAGGAAACGGTGAGGGACAGGGAGGTCTGGTGTGCTGAAGTCCCTGGAGTTGCAGATATAACCGAGCTAAGGAACAACAACAATTTCTTGAGATAAAGCTGTTCCAGGGAGAGTAGAAGAGGAAAAGATTTGTGAGAACAATGGAAGGGCCAAGCTCTCCCCTAGAGATGGAGGAAGTGGGTAGAGGCTAGCCACCTGGATTAGTGCTGTCTTGAAAGGTGTGCCTTTTGGACACCTTGTAGAGCCCACTTCTCACACGGCCCTGTCCCAAGGGCCTGATCTCCTCCTGGGTACCAGCTTCTCAGTTGGTGTGAGATGATCAGCCTTGATGGAGGACACTCAGGCTGACCACATATCACTCCACGGCCACAAGCCCCAGGGAGCTTCCTCCTTGACCACAGCAATGGACCTGGACCGGAGTTGGCCTTGGGGTTGTCCGCGGAACGAAAGGTGGGAACAGGTCATGTCTGTCTTTCTTTTTTGGTTTCTTTTGTTGGCCAGCCAACACAGCTTGCAGGATCTTAGTTCCCCAACTAAGGACAGAATCCACGCCCTCAGCAGTGAAAGTGCAGAGTCCTAACCACCCCAGGACTACCAGAGAGTGCCCAGTAGGTCATTTCCTGAGCCTGGTGGATGCTCTGGAAGCCTGATGTTGGCTGCCGAGAGCCAGGCTTCTATGGGCCAGGCTTTGATGAGGTCACCAAACGTTCCTTTCTCCCTGACCTCTGGGAGACCTGTGACCGTGGCCCGTATCATAGAAACTTCTGGAACTAGACAGAATGGATGACATACCCCTCTCCACTCATATTCCTTTCCTGGCTACCCAATGCCTTCCAATAAATTCATCTGCCCTCAATCCATCTGCAGAAAGCGTGCTATCCTCCTGCCCAGATACCTTCCCTGAAGAAGAGGTTGAAATCATGTCCTCTGCTTCTTCCTAACCTGTCATGTGAAGGCTTTTCTGTACACTTGGTGACAAGCTTCTGCTAGACAGCTTTGGGTTTTCTTCCTTTTGTTGGTGTTGTTTGTTTGTTTGTTTTTTGGTTAAAACACATACTCTCCTTCACATTCAGGATGGTGTGAGGACAGGCCTCACTCTGTTCTCAAGGTTCTGTCCCTCAGAGTCTAGGAGAGAAGTCAAACAAACAAAGAAACAAACAAAGGGGGCGGGGCAGAAAGAGATTTGTGTGGGGCGTTTAGCAGTAGTGGTCTGCAAGATGGGGTCCACAGGAGCAGGCTGCGTCCTGGAAGATCTGGGTGGGTGGCATTTGTTGATGTTTGGGAGTCAGCTGGAAGCCGAGTCATCACCTGCATACCCCCTACTGTCCTTGAGGTGAACCCTCTCTAGGGACTCCTGATCTAAAGAACACGTTGAGGTTCTCAGGTGGCCACCAGAAATACACGAGACTTAAAGAACAGGAAATTGTTTTCTCCCAGTTCTGGAGGCTAGAAATCCAGGATTAAGGTGTTGACAGTGTGGTGTCTCTGGAGGTCCCTTTCCTTGATGAGCAGGCACCCGCATTCTCGTGTCCTCCTGTCCCTTTATGTCCATGCATCCTTGATATCTTGTGTGTCCTAATTTCCTCTTTGTTTTCCGGCCATGCAGCTTTTCTTCTGGGTCTTAGTTTCCAGGCCAGGGATTGAACTTGGGCCCTTGGCAGTGAAAGATCTGAGCCCTAACCACTGGCCTTCCAGGAAATTTCCCTCTTTCTTTTTATATAAAGAACCATCAGCTTGGACTAGGGCCCACCCTAGTGACCTCGTTTTAACTGAATCACCTCATTAAAGGCAGAATCTACAAAGAGGATTACGAATCTCCAAAGTGTTGGGGCTTAGATATTCTACAGATTTTTTTTAAATGAATTAATTTATTTGATGGCACCAGGTGTTAGTAGTGGTACGTAGGGTCTTCAGTCTTCCTGGCAGCACGTGGGATCTAGTTCCCTGACCACGGACAGAAGCCCAGCCCCATGCACTGGGAGTGGAGAGTTTTAGCCACTGGACCTTTGGGAAAGTCCCTGCAACATATGGATTTTGCAGGACACGATGAAGCCCAAAACAGGGTTGATGGTAGGGTGATTTGCCTGGCTACACATTTGCACCCTATCTGCTCCTTAGAAATACCTGAGACCTTTAATAATGTTGACTCCCTGGTCCCATTCCTGGAGACACTGAGTCTGTGGGCAGGGAGTAAGCTTGACAGAATCAATCAGAACGTCCGTACTTTTCAAAAGCTCTCTAGTACTCACTGTTTAATATGGACACCTTAAGCAGCCTGGGCAACACCTGGAGCTTGGGAGAAACTCAGGCTCTCAGGCCCCACCCACAACTGTTGGATGAGAATGTGCTTTTGCACAAGACACATAGGCAATTCCTTAGATTCACTGATGGTGAAGAAGCACAGCCCAGGAGATTTGAAAGTGTGGCCCAAACGGAGATGTTTGCATCCAGATCTCTCAGCTTTGATTATATCCTAGGACCTCCAGAAGCCCCCAAAGAGGGTGTGGAGCTCCTAGAATCTCTGAAGGGTGGTGGGGAGGATGAAGCTCCCAGCTCAAGCTACATCTCTTTAGTTTATTGAATTGCCAATAACCTACTCCTCCCAAGGCAGGTGCTCAGTGTGTCACATGAAGGAAAAAATGCATTCCTGACCTCAACCCTTAGGGTCTCCTGAAGGTGTATATTCTTGGGCATTTTAAGCTTGTTCTTATTGTTGCTTGGGCTCCCATTGTGCCCCATCTGGTAAAGAATCTGCCTGCAATGCGGGAGACCTGGGTTTGATCCCTGGGTTGGGAAGATCCCCTGGAGACAGGAAAGGCTAGCCACGCCAGTATTCTAGCCTGCACGATTCCATGGACTGCATATGGTCCACGCGGTCACAAAGGGTTGGACACAACTGAGCACCTCTCACTTTCACTGTTGCGGCAGAGTTGCTAAGTTGTGTGTCTGAGTCTTTTGTGACCCCATAGACTGTAACCTGCCAGGCTTCTCTGTCCATGGGATTTCTCAGGCAAGAATCCTGGCGTGGTTGCCATTTCTTCCTCCAGGAGAGCTTTCCGACCCAGAGACTGTACCCAGGTCTCCTGCATTAAGAGGTGGATTCTTTACTGCTGAGCCACCAGAGATCAACCTTTCCCAAAGTACTGGATGACTTTACACCCTGGGATTCACTTCACTTCAGAATCAAGTGAGGCGAGCTTTGCGTTTTCAGGTTCGCAGGTCCTCTCCTAGGGCAATTTGAATTTCTTAGGTGTGATATGCAGCCCTGGAATCTCTGTGTTTAATAATGTCCCAGGAGATTCTGAGATTTGAGCAATCTTCAGAAGCATATGAAAGTGAAAGTGTTAGTTATCCAGTTGTGTCTGACACTTTGCCAAACCATGGATAGTAGCTCACCAGGCTCCTCTGTCCATGGAATTCCCCAGGCAAGCATACTTGAGTGGAGAGCAATTTCCTTCTCCGGCAGATCTTCCTGACACAGGAATTAAACCCTGGTCTCCTGTACTGCAGGCAGATGTTTTACTCTCTGAGCCATCAGGGAAGCCTAGAAGCATAAGTCTGTAGTCAAAATGTTTCTTCCCCTCCCCTAAGTATTTGCAAACATTTTAAAACTGACACCCAAAATATTTCTGTTGTAAGTGTAAACACTGCAAAGGATGTACCTTTTGGCATACAATCAAAATAAACCCTTTTAAGTAAATCAAACTAGGAATTGCCTGGCAAGCCAGCACTTAGTGTTTAATGCTTTCAGTCTGGTGACCGGGGTTCAGCGCCTGGTCAGGAAACTAAGCTCCTGCAGGAAGTCTCATGGTGTGTCCATAAATAAATAAAACTGTTAATATCACGCTTTCAAACATATCCAGAAGAAAGTAAAGAGCATAGAGTTTTAAAAATATTCCGTTTTATTCACTTATTTGGCTTCTTCGGGGCTTAGCCGTGTCATGCAGGATCCTTTGTCCGTTCTACGGCCCTCTGGCATGTGGGATCTTACCCACCACGTATTAAACTCACATTCCCAGCATTGGAAGGCAGATCCTCAACCACTGGACCGCCAGGAAATCCCTAGCCCTGGGTTCTGATACTTACCGACATTGGAGGACATGGCAACCCACTCCAGCAATTTTCCCTGGTGCACTCAACGGGTAGAGGAGGCTGGCTGGCTGCAGTCCATGGGGTCGCAAAAATTCAGACACAGCTGAGCTCCTAGGCACAACACTGGCCATCATGCTTCTTAAAAGAGTCTAAAACGAGCTCTTTCTAATGGTCAGTTTTTCTTCTTTTTTCCCTGGTTCATTGAGATGTAATGGACATACCTTCTGTAAGTTTAAGGGGAGAACATGTTGATTTGATGATAATGGTGTCTTTGATGGTGTATCTGATCACAGCATTTGAGATCACGTTCATTAGTGGACATCATTTTTGTTCGAATTCAGTGACTCTATTACCTTATAACGAATGGAAATACACGTATTTCTTCTCTGAAACCCTCTCTGAAACCCACGAATCTGTGTGCACAGGGCTGTAAAGGCAGTGGGAGGGAAAGCTTGAGATATAATCTAGGTGCTGCAAAGGAGGACAGAGAAGAGGGCGAGTCAGGGGGGAAGGGTGCAGGAGGGCGGTGAGGGTGTGACCTGACACCCCTGACGTGGTTTAAGAACGCATGAGCCCCCGCCTAGAAAAAGCTCCTGGGGTTCAGCATGTAGATTCACAGTGAGGACCCTGGGAATCCAGCGGGTGCTGAGCCTTCAAGTGCAGATCACTTGGGAGTAAGCTTGCTTCCTGCCCTCCTCACCCTGCCTCCTCCCCAACCCACCCCCTTGCCCTCGGAAGAGGACAGGGGTTCGCTGTTTGCAGCTGGAGAATTTTTTGCCATTGGAAGAGAACTCCTGACTTTGTAGGTTCCTGACATCAGCCCATGCCCTGTTGGAATAGCTGTGTGGACCACCTTCCCTTGCCCTTGAGCTATTGAACCGCAAATATCTAAAGACTCAGATAAACTGGAGATAAGGTGGTGGGCCTCTGGATGCTGGAGATGCAAGTGGGGACTCTCACCACACTGAGACCTGGAAAATAGCCCCTGGGAGGGGCCCTGAAGCCCCACTCAGATTCTTTCCCCTCTCCAACATTTTGCTAGAAAGGTTTCTAGTTGAAAGATCCTATGGGGAAAAACTGGTTCAGAAACCTGATTGGAGCCTGGTTTGGGTACTATGGATTGGACTCGAATGGGCTTTAAAAGGCGTGGAATCTCCTGATGCCGCCTCACTGGGAAAAGGCTTTTGGAGAGCCAGGGAGGAGTTTCACGGACACTGGACACAGGAAGCGGTGCTGCTATTCCCAGAGAAATCTTTCTGGGACGTGGAGACAAAGACACTCCAGCTTCACCCTCCACTTGGTCTCAGAGTAGGAAGTGTTTAGCTGCACTGAGTCAACTGGACTTCAGGAGCTGGTGAGCCATGGGGTTTGGAATGCTTCCTTTTGTTCTCTGCAGCCATGAGTCTGCAAAATTTATCTGCTAAGGGCTAGAGAGTAACCAGGCATTAAGGGCCATGAGGTCTCTCCCATTAGCAGGGTGAAATAGCCTCAGGCAGAGGCAAATGATCACGTCTGTGTTCCAATAAAACTTTCTTTGTGACACTGAAATTTAGATATCATATAATGTTCACACGTCACAAACCTTTCCTTTGTTTTTCCCAAAATTAAACATCAATGTAAAAAATGTTAAACGTTTTTAAAAATTAAAAAAAAAAAAAAAAACAATCGGGAAGCAAGCCGATTTGTCAATCCCTGTCTAAACCACTTGCCTATATAATGCAGCTAGCATGCCATTAGTGACTTGTGACATGAATTTAGTAGGCTGGATTCTGCTTATGAAAAATAGAAATCTTCAATAAATCTAAGATGACATCAGCTGTAAGATACATTATTCCATTTACCTTTGGCCACACCCAGTGGCATGTGGGATCACAGGTCCCTGACCAGGGATTGAAGCTGTGTCCCTGGCCTGGAAGTGAGAAGTCTTAAATACTGGAATACCGGGGAGGTCCCACAGCACTATTTTTCATACCACTGTAAAATATATATTTATATACATATGTCTGCGTGTGTGTTCAGTTGTTTCAGTCATGCTAGACTTTCTGCAACCCTATGGACTGTCGCCCACGATTCTTCTCTGTCCATACGATTCTTCAGGTAGGAATACTGCAGTGGGTTGCCATGCCCTCCTCCAGGGGGTCTTCCTGACCCAGAGATGGAACCTGCATCTCTTAGGTCTTCTGCATTGGCAGGAGGGACCTTTACCGCTAGGGACATCATTTACACACAAGCAAACAAACTATGATATGCTACTGATGAAATGTGATCTGGTATCACAAATGGCCAAATGTAAACTTTAGAATGGCCTTTAATGTCTATGAAACGTGTTAATGGCATGGAAGCTATCAACAAATGTATTATATGGAGAGAAACTGTGTTACAAACCTTTAATTTCAAGGAGCACCGCTGCCCCTGTCAGCATCCAGCTACATACTGGCTGACTTTCTCTCTTGCCTGATAGTTTTAATCCATTCAGATTTGGAAGTCATCAAATGCTTGGAGAAATTGCTTCTCAGCCTTTTGGCTAAGATCAAGTGTAAGTACCTGGGGAGCCAGGAATGAGTGGGCCGAGCTTGAGGTACAGGTAAATGATTGTTTCATAACAGTTACTGTTTATTTCTGCAGCAGGCATGTAGCACTGACAGACACTCCATGTTGTTCTAGAAACCAAAATACAGCAGCCCGATAGCTCTGGAGGGGAAAATGGCATGTGAGTTGGGGGAGGCTGTGATTTCTGACATCATGGTCAGGAAAGCCTGGCAGAGAAACTGTGGACCGAGGCAGCTCAGGAGTTGGGTGCTGGTAATTGAGACAGCATCCAAGGCAGGGGGAGCAGTAGAAGTCTTGAGAAGTCCCGTCCCTCCCTCCTTGGTACCCTTGGGAGATTGGGTCTGGGAACCCTGCACCTGGAGACACCAAAATTAATGGGTGATCAAGTCCATTACATAAAATGGTACAGTCTTTGCATGTAACATAAGGGGATACTCCCACATGTTTTAAATCATCTCCACATCCGTATAATACCTAATACAATGTTGATGCTGTGGAAGTAGTTTCAAGTACAGTGTAAATGCTCTCCCTCTCTGAGAGAGAGAGAGAGAGAGAGAGTTGCCAGCATGAGGCAGGTTCAAGTCCTGCTATTAGAAATGGCTGGGATTTAAAGAAAATATTTTGGATCCATGTATAGACTATGGTGCCTTCTGGACTCGGAGAGTGGAGGGAGTGAGAGGTACCCCCAAGGGACAGCTGGGGGCTCTTTTGGACATTTTCTGTCGGTCAGCATTTCTGAGTGAGATTGTAGATCTGTAAGCAAAATGGTGCCTACCAGCTCTCCTGCAGAATTTAACAGGAGCACGGGGGCCACCATGGGGACTCAAGGCAAAAGTGGTGGCTGGAGAAGGAAGTTTAAAACGGTCATGTCATTTCACTGAGTTTGAGATGTTTCCTTATGTCTAAGGGTGCTAATAGTTATCTCAATGTTTCAGCCAGTGATTCAACCAGGTACTAATTTTGTCTTTTGAAAGAAATATAATCATCACCACTTATCGGCAGACAGTAAGTTTCAAGACCCCCAGGGGACATCGGTAACCTCACACAGTATCAAACTCTATGTACACAATGGTTCTTCTATACAAACACACCTGTGATGCAGTCTACTGTATAGAGGCACAGTAAGAGATAGCTACTGCCTAAAAATAACAGGAAAGTGAAAGTGAAGTCGCTCAGTCGTGTGCAACTCTTTGCGACTCCATGGAGTGCCGCTTATTACGCTCCTCTGTCCATGGGATTTCCCAGGCAAGAATTCTGGGCTGGATTGCCATTTCCTTCTTCACAGGATCTTCCTGACCCAGGCATTGAACCTGGCTCTCCCGAATTGTAGGCAGACACTTTACCATCTGAGCCACCAGGGAAGGTGTAATAATAACATAGAACAATTATAACAATATACTTTTATAAAAGTGTTGTGAGTGTAGTCGCTATGTAAAATATACTACTGTACTAATTGAGCGATTTTTTTTCACCCTAACTAAGCACTTCCTACGCTCTGTGTCCATACCTTTTGCAGTTGGAGGTTTGACAGCAAAACTAACCCAGATTTATTTTCTCTTCTTCACATTCACCACAGATATTAGCAACCTCAGCATACATTGTTTCTTTCTCTTTTATATCAAATTGAGAACTTGGATCTTTTCACTGAAAGGCAGCACTTAATGGATTTTTCTCTGGCATATGTCAATGGACAGCATCCCTCCACTTACGGTTTGGGGCCATTATTGAGTAAAGTAAGGAAAACTTGGTCACAAGCCCTGTGGCATCTCAACAGTCATTGTGGTAACCGAGTGACAGACGCGTGGGATGTTCAGGACTAAGGAACGATTCACATTCTGGGCAGGAGGAAGCAGGATGGTGTGAGATTCCAATCACTCTCCTCAGAATTACCTGCAGCTTAAAATGCATAAGTTGTATATTTCTGGAGTTTTCCATTTAATATTCTCGGTGACCAACTGAGGGTGACCTGAAACCACAGAGACTGACACCTGAGATCAGAGGGGATGACCTTGCCTGGTGATTGCTTTTAGGGGGAGAGAAACACTAGAAGGGGCCACTTGAAGCCACAAGTGGTTGCAAAATGGCCCATCTCTTCCCGTGTGAGGAAGCACAAGCACGACCACAACCCGAGAAAAAGACCGCCGTGTCCAAATCCAGAGGTGAGGACAATGACGATGCTGAGGTCATCATTGTTGGAGTGGAGCACGTCAAGGAGGATGCTGAAACCTTCTTTGTCAGAGTGATTTCAACTTCAAAGCCAGTCATTTCTAACGTTTTGAACAGAGTGACCAGGGACTCATCTTCAAGAAGAATGAAGGACCACGTGAATCCGGATCCCTCCTGCAGGTGGCAACCTGCAAATCTTAGGACCCCAGCATCAGAGCCAGCTGCCGTATCACCAGTTTCTCAGTGTGTATGGGGAGGAAGAGGCAGTTCTATTATTTCGGAGCCTTCATCTAAACCTGATTAGAAAACGAGCTCGCTGGAAACTGTCCTTCACAATTCAGAATCGTTCTCTCTGCGGCCTCCCTGTCTCTCTCGAGCCGTTCTCTCATTAGGAGGCAAGGATGAAAGCCCTCTTAATTCAAAGCGGTGTCCCACTTCAGATGTGAATTTTAACAGTGGGAATCCCAAAAGACCCAAACTCAGCGATGGAATCCCAGGGGGACCTGCCTCCACCATGGCCCCTCCAGGTATCCCTCCTGGAAAAACACGGTTATGACCTTGGAAGATTCCCTGACCTCACCAAGCTGTGTGCATGGTGGGGCATAATTTTCACGGACTCGCACCAATGGCCAGGCATGCTTCCGTCTTATGGATCCAGAAGGAACATGTAGTTTGTCAGGCCTGGAGAAATGGACTTTCTGACTCTTGCACGTCAGAGCAAGACTGTTGATCCCATGAAAGTAAATCTGGGATCAAATTCACTGATGAGAGTAAATGTTATCTGATGGCTTTTACTTTGGAGCATACAAGAGACAGCACCAGAACAGAAGACTCACACAGCCTTCAAATGCCTCAGCTGCTTGAGTCTTCTAAAATATGTCAAGTTTATGACCCACCTGAGGAACCATCTGGAGCTTGAGAGGCAGAAGGGTGACAGCTGGGAAACCCACACTACCTGCCAGCACTGCCACCGCCAGTTTCCCACCTCGTTCCAGCTGCAGTGTCGCATGGAAAGTGTCCCTGCTTCCTGGGAGCCCTCCACGGTCTGTAATATCTGTGAATTGTCCTTCAAAACAGATCAGGTTCTCTTACAGTACCTGAAGGACAGTCACAAACCTGGCAAAATGCCCTATGTCTGCCGTGTTTGCACTTACAGATTGTCAGCCTTTGCCAATGTAGAGGCGTATTTTAGAACATGGCATGGACACATGAACAATTTGTTTGTCTGTTTTGCCTCAAAATGTTCAAATAGGTGACATCCTTTGTAAATCACGCTCGGAGGAACTGCAACAGGAGGGTCTTTCCATGTTGCAAGTGCTGGCTACAAAGTTTGAACGTGAAGGAAAAGACCGAGCACCAAACCAAGAATCATCAGTCATTCAAACAGCCAGAGCACTTGCCAGGGTTGCCTCCTGAAACAGAGGTCATGATCCAAAGTTCAGTTCAGCTGGGACTGAGAGAGACAGCATCCATCATTGTGAGGAACACTGACTCCCAAGTGCCACCCAGAAAACACACAAAAAAGATTGACTACGAGCACAAAATATTCCAGACATGCTGCAGCATGGGATCTGGCTAAAAAATTATGTTCTACCCACCTCCAGAAATTCAGAAAAGCCCCATTGAGGTTCAGCCAGCTGTACATAAAGACCCTGCCTGGCTTTTGTTGTTCAGTTGCTCAGTCGTGTCTGACTCCCTGTGACCCCATGAACTTCTGTATGCCACGCTTCCATGTCCATCATCATCCCCTGAAGCTTGCTCAAACTCATTCCATTGGGTTGCTGACGCCACCCAATCATCTCATCCTCTGTCATGCCTTCTGCTGCTGCCTTCAATATTTCCCAGGATCAAGGGTTTTGTTTTGTTTTGTTTTCCCAATGAGCTGACTCTTCCCTTCAGGAGGCCAAAGTATTGGAGCTTCAGCATCAGTTTTTCCACTGAAGATTCAGGGTTGATTTCCCTTAGGATTGACTGGTTGGATCTCCTTGCAGTCCAAGGGACTCTCAAGAGTCTTCTCCATTCTCCAGCACCACAGTTTGAAAGGATCCATTCTTCAGCACTCAGCCTTCTTTATGGTGCAGCTCCTCCATCTGTACCTGACTCCTGGAAAAACCATAGCTTTGACTTTATGGACATTTGTTGGCAAAGTAATGTCTCTTTCTTTTAAAACACTGCCTAGCTTTGTCACAACTTTTCTTCCAAGCAGTGAGCATCTTTTAATTTCGTGGCTGCAGTCACCATCTGCAGTGATTTTGGAGCTCAAGAAAATAAATTCTGTCACTGTTTCCATTGTTTCTTCATCTATTTTCCATGAAGTGATGAGACCTTTGCCTGTGTGAACCACAACAAACTGGAAAATTCTTAAAGAGATGGGAATACCAGACCATCTGACCTGCCTCCTGAGAAATCTGTATGCAGGTCAAGAAGCAACACTTAGAACTGGACATGGAACAAGCGACTGGTTCCAAATAGGGAAAGGAGTACGTCAGGATTATATACTGTTGCCCTGCTTATTTAACTTAAACGCAGAGTACATCATGAAAAACACTGGGCCGGATGAAGCACAATCTGGAATCAAGATTGCTGGAGAAACAGCGACAACCTCAGATATGCAGATGATGTCACCCTAAGGGCAGAAAGTGAAGAGCCTCTTGATGATGGCAAAAGAGGAGAGTGAAAGGCTGGCTTAAAACTCAAATTTCAAAAGACGAAGATCACAACGTCTGGTCCCATCACTTTATGGCAAGGAAATGGTGAACAACTGAAAATAACAGCACGTTTGATTTTCTTGGACTCCAAAATCACTGAGGATCGTGAATGTAGCCACAAAATCAAAGGAAGCTAGCTCCTTGGAAGAAAGCTATGGCAATCATAGACAGCATTAAAAAAGAAAAAAAAAAAAAGCTAAGGCATCACTCTGCTGACCAAAATTCTTATAGTCAAAGCTATGGTGGTTCAGACAGTAAGGAATTCACTTGCAATGTGGGAGACCTGGGTTCATTCATGGGAAGGACATCCCTGTAGTCCGGTGGAAATACTCGGTGCTCCCAGATTAGGGCATCCAAGTTCATTCCTTGGTCCGGGCATTAGATCCCACATACTGCAACTAAAAATACCACATGTGACAATTAAAATTCCTGCTCCCACATGCTACAATGAAGATTGAAGGGTCCTTGTGCTGGAACTAAAAACAAGCACAGCCAAGTAAATGAACAAATATTTGAAAGAAAGAAAGAAAGAGGTATGAGAATTCCCTGTTGCTTCAGTGGTTCGGACTTGATGCTTTCACGGTCAATGGCCAGGGTTCAACACCTGGTTGTGGAACTAAGATCCCACAGCTTCTGTGGCATGACCAAACAAAACCTCAGAAAGATAACTGAGGAGTACAGAACTCCCAAAGTTTGAAAATGAAGCAATGGCACTGCACACAGGCTGAGGATAGAGTAAGGATTGCCAGGAACCCAAAGTGCAAAAGCGGCACCTCTGCAATTCACAAGCCTCTTTAATGTTGTGGTTTAGGCTTCTCCTTCTCCTGCTTCTGAACCTAAATAACTTATTGCTCCTAAGAGAAATTGTTATGGGAAAAACATTATTTGAACTGAATGATAGTGAAAATAGCAAATTTTTGAGACAGAGCTAAAGCAGTTTCATGTGTTAATATGCATCACATTTGAAAAGAAGAAAGGTTGGAAAAACAATGACCTAAGTCAGTGCTATTCACAGACCTTTCTGCAGCAATAGAAAACATTTTCATAATTGTTACATATATTCCCTCATAAGGGCGATCAGCTTTTCACATATATAAATGCTTATGTTTCTTTTCTTTTCTGTGAGGTGTTCTGTTTATATCCTTTATCTGTATATTCAGATGGAGTATTCATCCAGCAGGGTTTGTTTTCTTTCTTTGTTTTTTTTTTTTTTTTTGCCTTGCAGTGAGGATTAATGGATCTTAGATCTTCAACCAGGGATTGACTCTCTGCCCCCTGCAGTGGAAGCACAAATCTCTAACAACCCGATCATTAAGGAATCCTCAGTAAAATATATTTTCTATGTCCGTATCTAATATGCCACTTTGCAAATGTAAAAATGTAGCCAGTGTGACTGCGGTATTAAATCTTTGTGTGTGTTCAGCGGCTTCAGTCTGTCCATCTCTTTGCGACCCCATCAGTGTAGCGCACCAGGCTCCTCTGAACCCACATCTTTTACATCTCCTGTATTGGCAGGCAGGTACTTTACCACTAGCACCAACTGGGAAACCTATTAAATCTTTACTTTAATTAATTTAACATTAAAAGATATGGCTAGAAGGATCAGATCTTCCTTACAAAGGAGTTTCAATTAACTTGTATACTCAGTAATTTGTGTATCTCTTCGATATTTTCCTCAAGATGAGATTCCATGCCCCTCCCTAAATGTAGGCTGTGTTTAGCGGCTTGTTTCCAAGAACAGAATATGTCAGCAGGAAGGAGACAACTTTCTAGCAGACGAACTAGTGGTAGGTCATATTGATAGTATGAATCCTTGATGGGAGATGATGAGAAAGATATTTTGCCTTGGAGGTATAGTTCTACAATTATATAAACCCCAGGGCAATCAGGAGAAACATCCCAAACCCATATAGAGAGTCATTCTGCAAAATACCTGTCCCTGAAGAACTCCTGAAAACTGTCAAAAGGCTTGAAAAACAAGGAAAGTTTAAGAAACAGCTATAGACCAGAGTAAGCTAAGGGAGGTATCTGTAGCTTCTTGCTCTATATTCTCATGCAGTTCAGTATTCTATATGGGACTATGAAACTAGGAAAGAACATTTGTGGAAAAACTGGTAAAATTTGAGAAAACCCTGGAACTTAGTTAAAGGTACCCTACTGAAAGATGCTGGAATAATTGTGAAGCATAAAGGAAGTCATTTCACACACACACATTTCAGACATTGCAAGTGCTTTCTCTACACAACACCCACTTCATTTTGACTTCACGGAGATGGAAATCTGAAGTACGGCATACTTAACGGAAATCTTCGAATACAAAGGATCAATAATATTTAGACTGTGTCATCTGACTATAATGCAATAATGAGAAATTGACCAAGAAACGTCTTTGAAAATGCCATTCACTTGGAAAATAGAAATAACTATCTTAACACATATCTCTATGGAATTTTCATGCAAGAATCCTGGAGCAGATTGTCATTATTTTCTCCAGGGGATCCTCCTGACCCGGGATCGAACCCAGGCCTTTTGTGTCTCCTGCATTGGCTGGAAGCGATTTACCAGTTGAGTGACCAGGGAAGCCCATGCAATATTTAGGCTTGTCTTTAGAAGAGAATATTAGGATATACTCGGACGTGAATGATAATGAACAGCCTATTCGCAAAAATTGCGGGACACAGTTAAAGTTGTACGGAGAAACAATGGAAAGAGTAACAGACTTTATTTTCTTGGGGTCCAAAATGATTGTGGGTGGTGAATGCAGCCATGAGCTTAAAAGATATGTGGCCCTTGGAAGAAAAGCTATGACAAGACTAGACAGCCTAGTAAAAAGCAGAGACATTTCTTTGCTGACAAAGTCCATCTAGTCACAGCTATGCTTTTCCCCACAGTCATGTATGGATGTGACAGCTGGACCGTAAAGAAGGTGGAGTGCCGAAGAACTGATGCTTTTGAACTGTGGTGTTGAAGACTCTCGAGAGTCCCTTGGACAGCAAGATTCAACCAGTCAATCCTAAGGGAAATCAACTCTGAATATTCACTGGAAGGACTGATGCTGAATCTGACGATCCAATAGTTTGGCCACCTGATGGGAAAAGCCAACTCATTGGAAACCACCTTGATGCTGGGAACGACTGAGGGCAAGAGAAGAAGTGGGCGGCGATGGATGAGATGTTCGGATGGTATCACCAACTCAATGGACATGAGTTTGAGCAAACTCCAGCAGACAGTGAAGGACAGGAAAGCCTGGTGTGCTGCATGCAGTCCATGGCGTTGCAAAGAGTCAAACATGACTGAGGGACTGAACAACAACAACAAATTAAGGTAAATTTATAGCATTAGATACAAGAGAAATGAGAGTTACAAACAGTTATCTCAAAAAGTTGTAAAGATGAGCAACAGAACAAACTTATAGCGATGTGAAGGAATGAAATTAGTAAAGAATGAAAAATGAATATATTAGAGAAGAAAATAATGTAACAAAACCAAAACTTTATCCTCCCATAGGAGATCTCAACGGTCTACTAGGAGACTTCCAGCAGCACAGGGCATTTAAAAAAGACTCTGTGAAGGGCCAAAGAAGAGATATTTTAGGCTTTGCGAATATGATCATTGGCGATTAAGTTTTCAGCCATAGACAACAACGAAAGAAACTGGCAAGTCCCTGTTCCAAATTTAAGGACTCCGAAAACTGAATTTCACACAATTTCCACGTCAGAAAATAAAAGTCTTTTCGGTTTTCCTCAGCCATTAAAAGCGTAAAGCTCTAAAATTAAAAAGAAGAAGAAGAAGAAGTAAAGCTCATTCTCAGCTCACAATAGACAGTGCAAAAACAGGGGCAGGCTGCCCTGCCTTGATTGAAATGTAATTCCAAGAGGAGGGGCGCCAAGATTCACTGTAAGGTCAAGTTCCTTAAGCAAAGAACTGGCTTAAGGGAGGTCACCCCTGAGGGCTGTGAGTGCCAGATCACCATCACTGGACTCCCCTAGTAGAATCGGAGGCCGTTCTCAGCCCTGTGCCCTGGCGACTGTGCCATCTGTTTTTTCTTTCTTCGCCTTCGGTGAGCTGAGCAATCTTGACCCAATACTCTTGAGATTCAGATTCAGCCTGACCACGCCCACAGGGGGTGCTTTTACTGGGTGGGGGGAGTGGGTGGGGGGGGGTGTCCATCGCGCGCGCATGCGCCCAACTCAGCCTCGCGGCCAATCAGATGGCAGGAGCCAACACCTGGCAGCCAATCATCGGAGGCAGCCCGGTCGCCTGTAGGGGGAGCTGAGGCGGCGCCCCAGACCTGAGGAAGCCTCGTCCCGTCCGCCTCGCCTCCTCATCCCCTCCGGCTGGCCTCCTCAGGCTTGATCCGGGAACTGCCTAAGGCAGGTGAGCTGCAGGCAGTTCTGTCTCCTCGGTCAACGGGGGCTGGTAAGGACTGGAGCGTGGTTCAGCCTAAGAGGTGCCTGACGGCTAAAGGGAGGGTTTCTCGGGTCCCCACTCGCACGAGGCCTTGCTCGGTGGGGCGGCTGGTGAGGGCCCGCGGGCCCTCAGGAGGGAGTGTGCGGCAGGACCCACAGGCCTCAGGCGCCTTTCGCCCTCTCTCCTCTCTAGTCTGGGCGGGCTCAGCTCTCCAGCAGCTTTCCGGCCTGGGGGTGGGTGGCACAAGTCAGCTCGCGGAAAGGGCCTCTTAGGCCCCTGGCCCCGGGCACCACCCCCAGCTCTCCTGTGGAACCTAATGATTTAAACACACACACACACAAATCTTCACGGCCCAACCCGGTCCTGCACCCAGGCATAGTCAGGCGAGCGCAGCAAAAAAAAAAGAAAAAAAATCGATCTAGTGGCCTTTTCACTGCCCTGGTGCTTTGGTCGTTTTCCTGTTTCCTCGGCCTCTCCTCAGACTCCAGGGCTGCCCCGTCCCTGGGGGCCCCGAGATTCAGGCCTTTGGTTCGGGAAGTTGGCAGATGAGGTATTTGTTTGTTACTGAGAGAAGAGAGGTGGGAGGAAGAAGCTCAGGGCAAAGGAGTTCAATCACTTGGTCTGGTTGAGTGTGAGACGCCTGGTCAGCATCCGTAGGGTAGGACCAGGGAGGGCCTGGGGGGATAGAATGTTCCCGGAACAGGGGACTCACCCTGGCCGTTTTCTCTGCTTGTCCCCAGGATGTGACCGTGTGCTGCCTGGGAGGTCTCAAGCGCTCAGGACTTAAGTGGGCCCCTGAGGTAAGGTGACAGACATCTTTACAACAAGGGACAAAGGTGTGGCTTTCTTACTTTGTGTTTTTCTCCTTTCATTCGTCGGCTGACACGTTGCTGTTGAGAGAGAGTATTCCTGATTGGGGATTACGTGACCCTGATTGCGGGTGCTGACTTCAGGGCCATCATGGTTTCAGGTTTGCAGCTTTCTGAGTGGCAAGCTTAAAAACAGGCATGGTGACTTGCTTTCTCCTGCCTTCTTGAAAGAAAAAAAGTAAGAGCACCATGGGTCTTAAGCTGTGTAGAGTTGACTCCTGCCACTTGGTGAGGCTAAAATGGGGCAATGCACATATCCTAAGGTTTTAGCTAGCAAAGCAAAGCAATGCAGGTGTGGGGTTCCCTGGTGGCCTGGTGATTAGGATTTTGGGTTTTCACTGCAGTGGTCTGGATTCAGTCTCTGGTCAGGGAACTGGGACCCCACAAGCCAAACAGCATGGCCAAATGAATGAATGAATTCGGTGGTTCATTCAGAGAAATTATCCTGTGATTTAACATGTTCACGTGAGATTACTTGCTCATTTCTGTACCCTTAAGGGCTTTTCTTCATTAAGTAAATGAACTCCACTGGATGGGGGTGAGGCACCATCTGAGTTCATTTCATGCGAGTAAACAAGATCATAGGAAGCTCTATGCCCAGCCACTTGTGCCTACAGCTGTGTTGTATACTTATCTTGCTGGTACAGCTTTGAACTTCACCGCATGTTTTGTTTTGGTCACAACATGTGGCTTCATAGGATATTAGTTCCCCAGCCAGGGATCGAACACAGGATCCTGGCAGTGAGAGGGCTGAGTCCTAACCAAACCACTGGACTGCCAGGCAACTCCTGTGTTTCGGTGCTGTGGATAGGGGTGTGTGTGTGTGTGTGTGTGTGTGTGTATGTGTGTGTGTATGTGTGTGTGTGTGTGTGTGTCTTGATTTTTGCTATATTTATAGGAGAACTGATCTGTGTGTAAGTATGATGTCAATGGTATTAGAACTTGAAATGTTTGTGTTGTACATATGATCTCAAAATGGAATAGTTTGAAAGAACTTACCACTTGTTATCTCTTGGCCTAGGATCTCTCCTTAGGTAGTAGTCAAGCTTTTGTCTGGCTTGGCAACCTCTGAAGACTTAGCTAGTTGAATCTAAGCTCTCTCACTTGTCTGTACTCTTCTAGCCTCAGTTCCTCCTTCTGTGGGCCTCTCCAAGGGGCTTCTCTTGTGGAGGCTGCTGTCTTTACTCAGAATGAGTGATTCAGGAAAGTACTTGCACCCATGATAAAGTGCAGAGTTTTTTTGAGATGTTACACATCTGCACTTGTGTATTTGCTTAGGCTCACAGGTCTACCCTGTGATAGATTGAGAGAGAACTACACAGGGGGAGGAATATCAGGAGATTGAATTCACTTGAAGGCTGGTTACCATACCCATTAATCCACTATGCCAGCCTTTTTTTTTTTAATATGATCTCAGCTCTGGCAATGTGAGCAAATTATTCGGCTTGTGTACCCTTCTTGTGTGCTGCTACTGCTGCTAAGCCGCTTCAGTCGTGTCTGACTCTGCAGTCTCATGGACAGCCACCCACAAGGCTCCCCCTTTTCTGGGATTCTCCAGGCAAGAATGCTGGAGTGGGTTGCCATTTCCTTCTCCAGTGCATGAGAGTGAAGTCGCCCAGTCGTGTCCAACCCTTCGAAACCCCATGGACTGCGGCCTACCAGGCTCCTCCACCTGTGGGATATTCCAGGCCAGAGTACTGGTTTGGGTTTCCATTGCCTTCTCCAGCTTGTGTGCTCTTGTGGTTTGATGTACTCAATTCCTGATCTGCTCATTTCTAGACCTACTCATTTCTTGATATTCTAGCAAGTCTCCTCTTTGTCCTCCTGGATTAAGGTTTCTGTTTCTCTGGATGGTTCCCATCAGCAAACAGACTGACTATAACGTGACCTGTCGGTAAAAATCCATCTTTTGGTGACACCTCCTGCTTCTGCTGCTTTTATTTCATATTTGCTTGTTATAGAACTCTGCAGAGTTGTTCCTAGACTTTGTTATCTCGAGTTCTCTCATTTTCCCATAAAGCCACTCTTGTCAAGGCCACAGGTGAATTCAAATGTTTAACTCAGTGGTGAACTTTTAATTGTTATTTTATTTAATTTGTTGGCAGCCTTTATCAGAGTAGTTCATTTCCTCCTCCCTGAAAAAAATGTTTCACTTGGATTACAGAGTGCTTCTCTTCCTGCTTGTCTTCCACCTACAGTTCCCCACATACAATGTGTGACCTTTGTGTCTGGCTTTATTCAGATGTCGTATTTTCTTTTTAAGTATTTATTTATTTAGCTATGTGGCATGTGGGATCTTAGTTCCCAGCCCAGGGATGGCACCTGTGGAGAGTCTTAAACCCTGGATCGCCAGGAAAGTCCCCTCGTTTGTGTACTTTCAAGATTCATCGTGTTCATGCTTGTATAGCAGTGAATGTTTTTATTTTATTTTTATGGCTGAATATGGTATATGAATATGGTAAATGGCTTCCATGCAGTCCATTTTGAGCATATACCACAGTTTGTTTATCCATTCGTCAATGAATGGATAATACATGGATGGTGTACTCTTTGTGGCTATTGCGAGTAATGTTGCTGTGAACACTGATTTTGCATGGACTGAACATTTTCAGTGTTGGTGCATATATACAAAAGAGGGAAATTCCTGGATCATATCTCTACTCTACATTTAATTTTTGAGGTACTGACCAACCACTTTTGCAAGAGTGGTTGTACCATTTTACAGCAATTACCTCAACAATATCATGAAGATTCCTTTTCTCCACATCTTCTGCAGCACTTGTTATTATTCGTCCTTTTGATTGGGTGTGAAGTAGTCTGGTGTGAAGTAGTATCTCAGTGAGACTGATTGACATTTTGCTCAGGGCTTCCCTGGTGGCTCAGAAGGGAAAGTGTCTGCCTGCAAGGTAGGAGACCTGGGATCAATTCCTGGGTGGGGAAGATCGCCTTGAGAAGGAAATGGTAATCCACTCCAGCACTCTTGCCTGGAAAATCCCATGAATGGAGGAGCCTGGTAGACTACAGTCCATGGGATTGCAAAGAGTCGGAAATGTCTATTCAAATTCTTTTCCTGGTTATTATATGCTTTTCTGTTTTTAATTGTTGTAGAAAACATCTAACTTAAATTTTTACCATTTTACCCATTTTTGCATGCTAAGTATTTTGCACACTTTCATCAGCCTTTTGGAGAAAGAAATGGCAACCCACTGCAAATCTGATGGAGAAGGGAACGTGGTGAGCTTTAGTCCCTGGGGATGCAACGTTGGGCACAACTGAGTGACTAAGACATATACACACACGTAGTCACAGTGTTGATTTGTTGTTGTTGTCATTGTTTTAGCTGTGTTGTGCAGCTTGAATGACAGTTCCCTGGTTGAGGATCATACCCAGGCCCCTGATAAGACACTGTGGAGTCCTAACCTCTGAACTACCAGAGAATTCCTTATCACATTGTTATGAAACAGATCTCTACACCTTTACAGCTTGCAAAATCGAAACTCTGTACCCATCACCTGTCCCATTAAACAGCAACTCCTCTTTTCTTGCCCGTTGACCTAGACCATGGACTCCATCGTTCTTTTTTGTTTCCTTTCTATTGCTTGACTGTGTTAGCTATTTCATGCAAGTAGAAACTTACAGTATTTGTCTTTTTGTACGACTGGCTTATTGCATTTGGCTTGATGTCTGAAATGATCATGCATGTTGTAGCATGTGACAGAATTTTCTCTATATGGCTAAATAATATTTCATTGTGTGTATATATCACATTTGATGGACATTTCGATGCTTCCACCTCTTAGTTGTTGTGCTTCGTGCTGCTGTGAGCACGGCTCTGCAGATATCCCAAGACCCCATGTTAACTTCTTTTGATTTTATATCTGGTAGTGGAACTGCTGAATCATGTATCAGGTCTAGTTTTTTAGTTTTTTGAGGAGCCTTTAAACTGTTTTCTGTAGCAGGTGCACCATTTTAAAATCTATCTATAACACACAAGGATCCAGTTTCTGTATGTGCTTGCCAACAGTTGTCCTTTCCTTTCCTTCATATGTAAACACACACATATGCACATACAATTTTTTCATACCCTGTTCCATGATTGTTTATCACAAATTATGAATATAGTTCCTTGTGATATACAGTACGCTGTTATTTCTCTCTTGTATATATTATAGTTTGCATCTGCTAATCACCAGCTCCCAATCTGTGCCTACCCCAACTTTCCCCTCTGGGGAATCACATAGTGTGCTCTCTATGTCTGTGAGTCTGTTTCTGTTTCATAGATAAGTTCATTTATGTCATATTTTAGAGTCCATGTAAGTGATACCATATGATATTTGTCTTTCTCTCCTTTTTATTATTTTTATTTGTACTTTATTTTATTTTACATCACTGTGTTGGTTTTGCCATACATTGACATGAATCCACCACAGGTGTACATAAGTTCCCAATCCTGACCCCCCTCCCACCTCCCACCCCATATCATCTCTCTGGATCATCCCTGTGCACCAGCCCCAAACATCCTGTATCCTGCATCAAACATAGACTGGCGACTACCTTACATGATATTGTACATGTTTCAGTGCTATTAACTCCCAAATTATCCCACCCTCTCCCGCTCCCTCAGAGTCCAAAAATCTGTTCTATACATCTGTGTCTCTTCTGCTGTCTCTCATGCAGGGTTATCATTACCATCTTTCTAAATTCCATATATATGTGTTAGTATACTGTATTGGTGTTTTTCTTTCTGGCTCACTTCACTGTGTATAATCGGCTCCAGTTTCATCCGTCTCATTAGAATTGACTCCTATAAAGTCTGCAAGCAATAAATGCTGGAGAGGGTGTGGAGAAAAGGGAACCCTCTTACACTGTTGGTGGGAATGCAATCTAGTGCAGCCACTATGGAGAACATTGTGGAGATTCCTTAAAAAATGGCAAATAGAACTGCCATATGACCCAGCAATCCCACCGCTGGGCATACACACTGAGGAAAGAAGAATTGAAAGAGACACATGTACCCCGGTGTTCATCGCAACACTGTTTATAATAGCCAGGACATGGAACAACCTAGATGTCCACCTACAGATAAATGGATCAGAAAGCTGTGGTACATATACACAATGGAGTGTTACTCAGCCATTCAAAAGAATATATTGTCTTCCTCTTTCTGACTTCCTAAGTATTCTTTTGAATGCTAGTGTAGATTCAAGTATTTACTCAACAACATTTGTTGCTACAGTGTAAAATGTGGTTGACTTTTAAAATATTTGTCTTCTATTCTGCAAGCTTTATATTAATTCTAATACTTGGGTTTTCTTCAAGATTTTCTATATACAAATGTATGTTATCTCCAATATACTTTGATTTTTACTTTCCATTCTGAAGGCGGTTTTTTGTTTTTTCATTGTGTTTTTTTTTTTAAACTACAGCAACAATTCTCTTTTGTTACCTGATTGCTCTGGTTGTAAAACTGCCAGTATAATGTTGAGCCAAAGTGTGTAATAGACTTCCTTGTGTTGTTCCCAGTCTTAGAGGGAAAGCTTTCAGTTTTTCATTCTTAAGTATGATGTTAGCTGTGGGTCTTTTTACAGGTGCCCTTTGATTGAGAAAGTTCTCTTCTGTTCTTAATTATTAAGTGTTCTTTTAACCCTGGTTATGAAAAGGTGCTAGATTCAAGGAAATGCTTTTTCTTCAGGCAGATGTGTTATTTGTTTTATTGTTTTAAAATGGCATAATGTTGGTGACTTTCCTATCATGAACCAACTTTGCATACCTCCCTAAATCCCATGTGATCATGGTATACAGTCTTGTTTATATGCTGTTGAAATTTGTTTGCCAGTATTTTGTTTTGGACTCTTTCACCTGTATTCATGAGGGATATCAGGTGTGTGTGTGTGTGTGTGTGTGTGTGTGTGTGTGTGTGTGAGTGATATCTCTGTCTGATATTGGTATGAGAGAAAGAATGGCATCACTTTGCCTGCTATGTGGGGAAGAGACATGTGGCATAAAGGATGAAGCATTGTTGGATTGAAGTTTTGCCAGGATTAGAGGGAGAAATTTAGGATATATCAGTGTGGAATTGGGGTGAGATTATCAAAGAGAGCCCATTCTCCTTTTCCTAGGCCTGTATTAAGTGCTTGACATTGAATTATGCTGTCTGTTAACTAGGTATAGATAGATTATACTTTGAATTTGCTACCTATTTTGTTTGTTAACATTTATGAAATTAGAATTTGTGAATCGGTTGTAATGTGCATTTAAGATCCATTTTCTTCCATTTTTACTACGAAACAAGATGCCATTGAATAGCTGATGCCTTTTAAAAAAGCTGTTAACCTTAAGTCTAAGAAATAAGCATGTTTGTCTTTAAGATACAGAAACACATTTAAAAGTTACAAATTTGCCAAAGAAGACGCAACTGGTGTCTGGTTAAGTTAGAATTCCAACTTAATCTCCTATGACACCAAAGTCCATGCTTCGAAACGCTGTAGAACAATGCTTTTGTAAAAATACTCATCCTTTACATGTGATTTCACCTAATGATCAGTGTGGCGGGTTTTTTTTATTTTTCCTCTTTATTTTTTTAACTAGAAGAGGTTAAAGTGAACATGCGACAAAGCTATGATTCTAGAGCCATGGAGACTTGTAGTCGTAGTTTTTTCAGCTGTCATTGAGTCTGGTTGACACTCAGTGTCTTTGTCTGTAAGATAAGGGTGTGTATAAGTACTCTAGAGTTTTGGAGATAATCAAATAGCCCATTTTTCTGTACTTAACTAATCTGTAGTATGTTTACACTTAGGTGGCAGTTTGTATAAAGGAAGCACTGGGACTTGTGGTCGCACCCTCTAAGGATAAAAAAGTATTAAAAATATGGAACTCCCACGTATGTTACGTGAAGAAGAACAAGAGCCAGAAGTACGGAAAAGGGAGGGAGAGACAAAACAAGTAGATGATGATGATGATGATGACGTGATCTTGGTTGGAGTGGAACATGGAAATGAAGATGCTGACGTGATCTTTGTTGGGATGAGCTCAGCTTCAAAACCAGTCGTTTCAAACATACTGAACAGAGATACCCCAGGTTCTTATTCAAGGAGAAAAAGGTGTGGTCACTTCAGGAGAGGTAACGCTCACAGATTACAGCCTGTTAGTCATGTGACTCCTACATCAGAAGCAAAGACTGTCTTGCCAGTGTCTGACTCTGACTCAAGATCAACAGGTAGTCCTATTATTATTGAACCTCTGTCTCAAGCTGATTATAAAAATCTTTCACCACAAATAGTGCCTGATGGCTTTTCGAAGGAGTTATGTTCTTCCTTGATTACCTTCACAAGGTCATTGCAGCATCCAGTAGAAACAGCAGTTTCTGCAGGAGATGTGAATAAAAGTCCTCATGTATCAAAGCGAGTTTCCCCTTGTGAAACAAATCGCAGAAATCCCAGAAGGCCTAAACTCAGTGATGGCATTGTAGGGGAACATTCTTTAGGTTTCTCCCCGTCAGGTTTTTTTCATACAGAGACCACTCAGCAAAGCACACCAGACCGTGTCCATACCTCACTAGGCCATGTTCAGAATGGAGAACCTTGTCCAACACCTTTTCCAAAGGACAGTGTTCATTGCAAGCCTGTAAGATCTTTAGGGGAAAGTGGACAGACAAAAACTGATTTTCCAAGTTTGGCAAGTCCAAACAAAATTGGTGATCCCACAGAAGGAAATCTGATTGTGTTACTTCGTGACTTCTACTATGGCGAGCATAGAGGAGTTGGGCAGCCAGAAGCGAAGACCCACACGGCGTTTAAATGCCTCAGCTGCTTGAAAGTTCTAAAAAATGTCAAGTTTATGAATCACATGAAGCACCATTTGGAACTTGAGTGGCAGAGAGGTGACAGCTGGAAAACCCACACCACCTACCAGCACTGCCTCCGCCAGTTTCCTACTCCTTTCCAGCTGCAGTGTCACGTTGAAAGTGTCCACACGGCCCAGGAGCCCTCCGCAGTCTGTCACATCTGTGAGTTGTCCTTTGAGACAGATCAGGTTCTCTTAGAGCACATGAAAGACAATCATAAGCCTGGTGAAATGCCCTATGTATGCCAGGTTTGCAGTTACAGATCATCATTTTTTGCAGATGTGGATGCACATTTCAGAGCATACCATGGTAACACTAAGAAATAACTTTGCCCGTTTTGTCTCAAAATTTTTCAAACTGCAACAGCATACAGACGTCATCATCGAGGGCACTGGGAAAAGAGTTTTCACCAGTGTTCCAAATGTCGGCTACAGTTTTTAACTTCCAAAGAGGAGAGGGAGCACAAGACCCAGTGTCATCAAATGTTTAAGA
Source organism: Ovis aries (assembly GCF_016772045.2). Taxonomy (NCBI): domain Eukaryota; kingdom Metazoa; phylum Chordata; class Mammalia; order Artiodactyla; family Bovidae; genus Ovis; species Ovis aries. Next base: position 20,760,311 of record NC_082741.1, on the reverse strand, counting down.
AGCCTAAGCAGCTAGAAGGATTGTCTCCTGAAACAAAAATTGTTATTCAGGTATCACTGGAACCCCTTCAGCCAGGATTGGTGGAAGTTGCATCCATTACTGTGAACACATCTGATTTTGAATCATCACCCCCCAAATCTAAAAGGAGGAGGTCAAAAAAAGAAAAATAATAGTTAATTCTGCCTTCAGTAAGTCTGAAGCAAGTATTTCAGTCAAAGTTAAAAACCCCATTAAAAACAAAAAGATCAACTTATAGCATTATTCAATAATATCAAATATAGGAAAACCGATGGGTAATTTATGTGATTTTGTTTTAAATAGAGGAAGTACAGTTTTGTGTGATCTTCATATTGAGATGCTATTTAAAAATCTATGATCTGTTTTTCGTGTAATTGTCTTAACATGTAAAAAGGATGTGTGCATGTGTGTGTGAGAGAGAGAGAATGAGAGAAGTGGAGAAAGGAAAAGTAAGAACCTATTTTGGTATTTGATGTTACTTGTAAGTTCGAAAGCTCTCCTATACATATAATCTGTAGAGTGTTTTAGCAACGTAATTTTGAAGTGTTTTCATGCCTTGCAGATCTCAGTATCAGCTATATAGCCAGACTTGAATGTCACTCTCTGAAGTGCCTCTTGGGCTGATCTAAGATAACCTGGCTCTGAAAGCGTGCAGTGGAGGTTGATGGAGAAGCTACGATGTGAGTTTGGAACAGACACGGGATTTAATCAGTGAAGAGCTGTGGCTTCTTGTCCCAGCTGAGGAAGAGGCATACATTCAGTGCAGGCACAGAGCCAAGGGAGAAGGAACACTGTCTCAGAGTGCTTTCACCTAGCCCAGGGACATCTCAAGGATGCCAGCTGCTAAAATGCCTGTGTTTGGTGAGAGACCCTGGCAAGCATGAAGCAGGCCCTGTGTAGCACTGACTGCAGTTGGAGAAGCAGAGATAGTTAATAGAATGAGACCTGGTGCCTGTGGACCTCCTGTTGAGTGAGCAAAAGGGGGATTTGATTCATTTTGTCCCCTTTCCCATTTGGCTGGCCTGTAGTCACAGTGAGGTCGGCATATCTGTGTCAGACACAGTAGCAAAGCAAATTAAAATTCCCAAAGGAAAAAGAGCCTTGACGTCCACTTTGATTTGCGCTGGACCCATAGTTGTAACTGAAAAGGATCAAACAGAGGAAATCTGTTCAGCTTTTGAATTGGGCTAAATTGAGTTCTCTTACCCTTAAGCTACAATGGAGTTGTCCAAGAATCGTAAATATAGTGGACAAAAATAGTCCAGGGTGATTAAAGCCTTTTTGGAACTCTTCCTTCCAATTTCCAGTTACATGTGTCTTACCCGAGTTGACCATGTGAAGATTTCGGTTCTGTATCTTATCTTGCCTTGGACACAAATGTAGTACAGTTAACAGCTAATTCTTTGCGTGTGTAATTTCCCATTGTATCAAGCTGATTGAGTTTCCGTCTTTCTTGACACAGTCTGATGTGCAAGAATTGTCTCATGTATTTCAGTAATTATCAGGTCATAGAGTTACCCTTCCTCTAATGTATCCAACCATCTAATCTGTGATTATACTTGTGGAAACCTTCTTTCTTGCGGTCTCCAAGGGCTCTTTCACAGACCTGTGGGGTACCCTCTAAGTATTGGTGCCTGAACATCAGCGCACTTGGCTGCCTCTAGGTTCTTGAAGTTGAGTCTCCTCCTGCAGTTGAATGTCACCCCTTCTCCACTTCTGGCACGGATACCTAGCAATCTCTGTGCACCATTCCAGGAAGCTGGGATCCTGTCTGTAGACCTATGCCAGGAGCAATCTCTCCGTTTCCTCTTCCTTTCTCCTCCTCTTTGTCTCTCCCCACTCTCCCCAGTCCTCAATTTCTTTAAGTCCTCTAAGCTTTCACAAAATGCTGGAAAGAGATCATCACCAAGCGGTTAGCATCCTTCTCAGAACTGAAAAGGAAGGACTACAGATGATGAAGCTGCAGTGAATCTGTTGTCTCCATTTTAGGTAATTTCGTGAGTATAAATTCAAATTCAAATAAATTGTGTTTATTTATTCAAAGCTTGATTGATATATTTGCACTTTGAATATTTTACTAGGCCTTTCTGGTTAGTTTATTTGGGCCAAAGCACTTTGCTAAGTGTCAGCTGAAACCACTTTTAGTTGTATAAAGAGTGTGTGTGTGTTCTGGTCTCAGGTGAAAACTCTCTGTATAAATAAACATGCAGACTATTGCATATGTATCTGCTTTCTTCGATTTCTATAGTAAAAAATACGAAATGTTTTAGTTACGTGTTTTTACTGTTGCTTAGTATTATCAACACTGTTGCTGTTAGTTGCTGTGAAGTATGCTCCTAAGGACTACAAGTTGTATTTATTGCCAAATTAAAAGGTTCCCACAATATGGTCCCTGACTGCTTCCTCTCTTCCATTCTCTGTCTTCTACTGTACTATTTTCCCCACTAATGTACTCTTTTTGACAACACAGGCCTTGGTTTTCCTCCATCAAATTCCGTTTCTTGCCGATCCAGACTGCAAGTGTTGTTCTTCTGGAAATACTCTTCCCGTAGGCCTGCATGGCTCCCTTGTTTGAGCTTCACCAATGCTGTTCAAATAACACAATCAAATCTCCAACCCCCTCTCTTTCCTCCTCCTCCTTAAAGGCACTTGAAGTCTCTATCCTCTTCTTCCCTCTCCAGCCTAAATTTCCTAAATTTTCACAAAAAAAAAAAAAAAAGAAAGAAAGAAAAATGAAAAAGAGAAGAGATAATAACATCAGGGCTTTGCTTCTTAGAATTAACTTGAGTCAGTTTCTGTGCCTGCAAATCAAAGATTGTTAATAGTGAGTTGAATTCTTTCAGGAGCTTCCTCTGTTTTTCTTTTGATACCTCTATATTTTGTTCACACAATGACACTTTGTTTTCTTTACAAATTATTGAAGATGTGTCAAGATTATTATTTTGTTACTGCCCTTTGTGAATTTCCTTGTCTGCCTTGCTTGTTCTTTCAGGTAAAATTTATTATTTGATTAATGTTGCCAAAACATTGTAAGTAAAATTAGTATTTGTAGAAATAATGTTTTAAAAATTATTTCTGCTGTCTTTTTACAACTAACATGGCATGGTTTTATTTTTTTTAAATAATCGTATTGTGTTGGCCAGTTCTAAACAGTGATGTGTAAGTGGGCTTTCTTGTTCTGAGTACCATCAAAAGCAATGAGTATCTGGCTTAATAAATTTCCGTTTCTGCTTTTAGATCTTGAAGAGAATTGTTTTATTGGATAGTTTACAACATTTGTTGAGACACTTACTGTTCCTTCCTCTCCTCTCCTTTCTTTTTCTTGCTTTCTTCCCTTGTCTCTCTTCCTCTTTCTTTCCTTCCCTTTCTTTCCCCAGGTTGTTGCTTGACTGGACCTTTCCTGAAACAAAAGGAATTCCACACAGAGTTGAATGTTATCCTCTCAGAATCCCATTTCGTTCCTCATTTCTAGTATTGGAATTAACCTCCCTGTCCCCTTATTAGATTTGCCACAGTTGTATCACTGTTTCTGATTTTCTTTTTCCAAGAAGCAGCTCTTGTCGTCTTATCCCAACAAGCTTTATTTTTGTTTTCTATTTTTGTTTCAATTCATAGATACTTCCTACATTCTTTAGGATTTTTTTCTTTATACCTTTGCATTTTAGAAGTTTCTTCACAATTTTTTTCCTGTAAATATATTAGATTTACAATGTTGAATTTCAGATGTATATCAGAGTGATTTAGTTATGCAGATACGTATCTATTCTTTTGTAGGTCCTTTTCCATGATAGGTTATTACATGATACTGAGGATTTCTTTTCTTTTTTTTTCCAGAGATGGTTTAGGGGTTGACCTATCTATATTTAGCAATTTTGTCTGAATCCCAAATATTTTTATGTATCCATGTTTTTTAATTAAAATTTCATTGTCTAAGATTTTTGGCAAGTTGATTCCAAAGAGTTCACTATTTTCAGGCTGAATGTTTTCATTTATTGTTTACTGAGAATTAAGTTTTCCTTGGAGCTCTGAGGGCATGTGTGTATATACACTGACATGTCTATATACGCATCCTTTTCAGATTACTACATGTTTTAAGATATGTAAATGTATTTTCAAAGATATTTTCTGTTTGTATGGTAAAAACATGAAATGTTTTAATGCTAGAAATTTGTTCCCCCGAATGAATATAGTATAAAGAATAAAGATATAAAACTAGATTCCTTTGAGAGTAATCCTTACTAACAGAACTTGGGAATGTTCAAAGAGTACTCATAACACTTACGAAAGGTGGCAAGAAAAACTTTATTCAAGGTAAGAGTACTACAGTGGCGTATTATAACATGGGAGAGAGATTGAGCTTATGTGTGACTCCAGGAGGGGTGCAGCTGGGATTTATAGCTAAGGAACAGGGTGGGCCCATGGGATTGCAGACAGAGATGGGAGACTGAAAAGCAATGGACAACAATAACAGAATGGGTGTCAGTGGATGGAAACTTATTAAAATGAGGACTATAATCGTGAGGGTGGACTCTGGCTCAACTGAGAGGATCATTGCTGAGGCTAGGCAAGGCTGATAAGATATTCCGGTGAGTGAAATGATATTTGATCGGATACTGAGGGTGGTCAGATCAAGGGTGGGCTATGTTTTCTAAACTGAAGTAGCAGATTCTGGATTAGATTGGACTAGATGGACAGGCAGCCCTGAATAAAGACATTGCCCAAAGTTGGCAGTGCATTAATGAACTAGTGCTGCATAAGCAGTTAGCCAAAACTAGCAGCTTAAAACAATATTATTTCATACTGCTGCTGAAAGTTGGGAATCCAGGAGTAATTCAGCTGAGTGTTGTGGCTCAGTGTCTCATGAGATTGCCATCCTCTGAAGCCTTGACATGCGCTGGTGGATTTCCTTCCAAGATGGCTTACTCACATAGCTAATGAAACCGGTTTGCTTGCTGGCTGTTGGGAGAAAGCCTCGGTTCTTTCACATGGGCCTCTCTAAAGGGCTACCTGAGTGCTCTCGAGATATGACTAAGCTGGCTTCTAGAGTGAGTGATCCAAGAGGATGATCAAGGAGGCTGCAGTGCCTTTTATGACCTAGTCTCAGACGCTTCATTGTTCGTTTCTACAGTATTCTAACATGAGAAGTGAGCCACTAAGCCCACCACACATGTGAAGGGGCGGAGGAAGGAACCGTGGACATAATTTAAAACCACGTGGTACACACATGGCCAGAAATTGTTCACATACGTGTATGTCCAAAATGCCTTTTCCTGCCAATGCTTTTAAACAATTTATCTGTTACAGCATTAACTTGAAGTTCAGGACCTTGTCATCTAAGTCAGGTCCAGCTATGGATCAGGGTCCACGTGTACAGTATCTCAAGTGTTCTGTTGCTCAGTTGTGTCGTATTCTTGGCGACCCCATGGGCTGCAGCGCTGCAGGCTTCCCTGTCCATCAACTCCAGGAGCTTGCTCAAACTCAAGTCCATTGAGTCGATGATGCTATCCAACAATCCCATCCTCTGCTGTCCCCTTCTCCTACCTTCATCTTTTTCCGCATCACGGTCTTTTCCAATGAGACGGCTATTCCCATCACATAGCCCAAGTATTGGAGCTTCAGCTTCAGCATCAGTCCTTCGAATGAATATGCAGGAGAGATTTACTTTAGGATTGACTGGTTTGATCTCCTTGCAGTCCAAGAGCCTCTCAAGTCTGCAACACATCAGTTCAAATTATAGAAGTGTAGTTCCTCTAGACCTGAGGATGTGTGAACAAAAGAGATGAGTTAATCTGCTCCCTTTCACAGCCAACATACAGTGGTGGTTCAGGCATAGATAACCTTCATAGACACTCCTGTTCCAGAAAGGGGAGGGGAGATGGGAGTCAATAGTAGCAGTTCTGAAATCCCATGGGTTCTTGCGGGCAGTCCTTTGATTAGTATTTAAGGCCTGGACACTTCCTAGGCTTCCGTCTCTGATTTTTTCATTCTACCCGCTGACATGATGCCATTGCATGAAAGGTGGCTAGTATATGGTTACATGAAACAGTCTCCCTAGCCTGCTTCCTGCTTGTAGAAGGTAGAAGTCCAGAGCTCCTATTTTGTACTATTGCTGGTCCTTTCAGTCCGAGCTGAACTTAAATATGTTATCTTAAAACCTTGGTGTGTCTCCTGATACTCTTACTGGTGTTCAAGGCAAAGCACCCCACTCCAAAGCGACAGTCACACATGTCTTCATAATAAGGCTTACTCTGTCTTGGTTTTCTGCTGAGATAGCTGAGGGATAACACCCTGAACCTTGGTAGAAGTCTTATTGTGTGACTGAAAGGATCTCTGAGTGACACCCCTAAACTCTTTGGAGGGTATTGGCCTGACTAAATAATGCCATGAGGCATCCCCTTCCAGCTTTCTGAGGCTTAACAAAGAATTTTACAGTCACACTCGTCTTTAGAACACCTTTGTTTATAAAAAATAAGAAGAAGAACTGGCCTATCGGTGGTGTAAAATGTTGTATTTAGACCACCTAATCTCAATGCCCTGGATATGATCTTGCTTGAGAGTCATTAATTTTAACAACTTCTGTCATCTTAAAAGACTGGAAAATTCCCAAATCAGCAAGTTTTGTCCCCTGTTTTAATAATCTTTATATTAAACATTAAAGAAAAAAAAAATCCCTTCATGTTTTACTACAGGCAGCAAGAAAAAACCAGGAAGTACTTTTGGCTGTTTGGATGGAAATCCTCTTAGATAACTCAATTAATTAAGTACAGTTTGTCCTCCCAGCTCATTAGGTACATTTTCTACTTTTCATAAACTGCAGATGTAGTGGACTTTCGTCTTCACACTCCCCAGGCTCTCTCCTCCTGCCTCTCCTTTCTGCCAAGCATCCTAGGTGCACGACTGTGATTCCACTTAGAACGTGTTTGCTCAGTGAGCAAACGGGGAGCGATTCCCTGGCTTCAGTGCTTCTGCTGGCCAGAGACTCTGTACCGTTCCCTAAGAACTTCATGGTTTCGCTGTCCAACTTCTATCACCTGGCTAGGTCAGTTGCAGTAGTTCATACTCACAAGTGAACTGGCAGGGATTTCTACACGCACATGTGCAGAAACATACATGTGTACACAGTAACATCGCTGAGGGGAAACCTGTCCATATGCAGAAGTTCAGCTTTCTTTTCCAGGAACGTGAATTTTGGTAAGCGCTCAAATTTCTACACACACATGTGCGCAAATATATTGGTGAATACAGTTACATCGCTGAGAGGAAACCTGTCCATATGCAGAAGTACAAGCTTGCTTTTCCAGGAACATAAATTTTGGTAAGCACTCAAATTTCTGCACGCACATGTGCACAAACATGCACGTGTACTCAGTAACATCCCTGAGAGGAAACTTGTCCATATGCAGAAGTACAAGCTTTCTTTTCAGGAACATTAATTTTGGTAAGCACTCAAATTTCTATGTGCACATGTGCACAAATATATGCGTGTACACAGTAAGATCGCTGAGGGGTAACCTGTCCATATGCAGAAGTACAAGCTTTCTTTTCCAGGAACTTGAATTTTAATAAGCACTCAAATTTCTGCACGCACATGTGCACAAACATGCACGTGTACTCAGTAACATCCCTGAGAGGAAACTTGCCATATGCAGAAGTACAAGCTTTCTTTTCCAGGAACATTAATCTTGGTAAGCACTCAAATTTCTACACACACATGTGCACAAATAGATGGGTGAATACAGTTACATCGCTGAGACAAAACCTGTCCATATGCAGAAGTACAAGCTTTCCTTCCCAGGACATTGAATTTTGGTAAGCACTCAAATTTCTACGTGCACATGTGCACAAGTATATGCGTGTACACAGTAACATCGCTGAGAGGAAACCTGTCCATATGCAGAAGTACAAGCTTTCTTTCCAGGACCTTGAATTTTGGTAAGCACTAAAATTTCTACGTGCACATGTGCACAAAAATATGCGTGTACACAGTAACATCGCTGAGAGGAAACTTGTCTATATGCTGAAGTACAGGCTTTCTTTTTGAGGAACATGAATGAGACCTGGTGACTAGGACCTCCTGTTGAGTGATCAAAAGGGGAATTTGATTCATTCCGTCCCCTTTCCCATTTGGTGTCCGTGAACAATGGAGATCAACGTGGCAAATGGTGGGGTTTTTCCCTACTTCCCTAGCATCTGGCCAGCAAAAGCCTGTCCTGGTGATGCTGTGCATGGCTGGGACGTTGCAGCCACCAGTGGCCACACCAGGCGAAGATGCCACCCTCTTCAGAGTGGAGGCAGGAGAGGACAGCGAGGCCCAGGTGGACGGAGTCGTGGCAGGGATCAGACGGGGTTTCCAGCTGCTTGCAGAGGACATCACTGAGGATGTGGAGGTTGTGCCAGATGAATGACAGAAACAGGGGTCCTCCCTGGAGCTGGAGGAGAAGACATTGGAGGAGCAGTGCCAGGAAAGGCCTGGAGGCCCGAGTGAGCTCCCGGCACTAGATGTGATGCAGGCACTGGCGACCTTGTAAGTGGAACTTAGCTCTAAGCCTGAGAAAACCTGCAGGGCCTACGTTTGGTTCATGTGCAAGAGTCATGAGAGGAGGAAGCGTGACTTGGCTCAGAAGAGTGCCAACATCCAGGGCATCCCTGGCTTCTGGGCCAACGTGGTATCCTTTCTGCTACTCGTTGTGGTCCAGTGCTCAGGAGGAGGGGGAGGTGCAGAGGCAGGAGCAGGAGGAGGGGTGGAGGCGAGGGGGCAGAATGGTGGACCCTGAAGGAAGTGTGGTACTGGGCAATTGGCAGGCTCCACAGGCACAGCTGAGTAGAGTCCGGGCAGGGCCACAACTGTAAGTGTCGCAGCCATGACTCTGTGTGTCTCCTTTAGGCCTGCATCTGAGGAGGATTAGCCTCTGAGTCAGAAATGACCAGAGACAGTACATGAGAGCCACCTTAGCTGACAGTTATTGTTGTAAAGGTGAATGATTCCAAAAATAACTGAGATATGGGAGTCACACACACAAGCGCGCGCGCAGACACACACACATACACAAACCCACAGAACATATGTAGACATACTTTCTGATCCCCGTTATCTCACTGAGTGAGCAAGTTCTGAGTGGAATCACAGTGGTACAGCAAGGATGCCTGGCAGAAAGGAGAGGCAGGAATAAAGTGTCTGGGGGTGACCAGTGAGAGTTCAGAAGATCTGAGACACAGAACAGGTTGCAGTCCCAGACACAGAAGCCACAGTGGGTGACCCCACAGCCCTTTGAACACCCTGATACAAGGGCCTTTCCATCCTTCCCAAGTGCCAGGCATACTTTCTCTGACCTTACCATGAGCATGAGCACTACTGAGTTCCAGGGCAAGATGCGCTGCAGGCACTGGCTGCCCTGCTGGTGGAACTGAGCTCTGAGCATAAGAAGAACTGCAGGGCCTACTTCCAGTTCATGTGCAAGAACCATCAGAGGAGGAAGCCTGACTTGGCTTGGAGGATCGCCATCACCTGGGGCATCCCTTGCTTCTGGGCCGTAGCTGTATCCTTTCTGCTGCTCTTTGAAGTCTGCTGCTCAGGAAGAGGAGGCGGCGCAGGAACCTTTTCCCTGCTCCCTATCCTGACAGGTGCTGTTGCGGAGCCATCCATCGTCCCACTGCAAGTTGATATTTTCCTTTCAGGACCCCCCTACTTCTTGAACACAGTGACCACTAAGTAGAATTACCTTGACATCACTTGTGAAACGTGGTTCCTGGGGTGATGAGTGTGGGTGTGCAAGGTTGTGGAGTGTCGACCTGTGGGATCCACACCCATCTCCCGTCTCTCTGTAGGGCATAGGGCACGTTGTTCCACTCCTGTCCACTGGTTCTGGGACTTTGAACGGGGAGCATCCAGCCGCAGCGTGGACACCAGGAGCCTTAACTTTCTCAGCTGGTTGTCAGGTCACAACTGCTCAGAGTCGAACAGGATTGCTGAGGTGTGGTTGCTTTGGGCCTGAACACAGTTAGCAATTCACTTTGGGATTCTTGGCTGCTGGCTCACCTTGCTCGGATTGCCAGCGGATTGTCGGCCAAGATGTGTGGGATGATCGCCTGAAGTAGTACCCTGGGCAGGAAGGTTCTTCCATGAGAGTAACTGACAGAAACGTGTGGAGATGGGGTCTGAAGGTGGGCCCTGAAGGGACACTCATGTGATACTACAGGGACACTGTCCTTTCCCAAATGGGGATGCTCAGACTCATGCAAACTGGCTGTGGACCCTGAGTTTGGGTCGTGCTTGTAGCAGGTGACCTCCTGAGACTGTTTATTTGGGGACTTGGTGTGTCCGTGAGTGAAGCAAGTCTCCATCAAATCAGCTGAGGTGGCAGCACCAGAGTCCAGGTGATACTTCTAGAGGCAGTGTGTATTAAGTATCTTTGTCAGAATCATCCTTTGTGGGTCCTTTCATCCCCTGGCCTCCTGCTGCTCACTGAGTTTGAGATTGCCTGGGCACTTCACTCCCGCCCCTTACCCAGGGAAGGCCTATCATTGAAAAGCTGTCCTCTCCGGGGTCCCAGTGCACCTGTGTGCTGACTTTGGGATCTTCTGTGAATTTCCACATTCACCACTCAGTGTCTCACAACCACCAAACATGCTGCGCTGGAAGCGGCTTCAGGCTGCCTTGGGAACATACGGAAGAGTTCGTGGAGAAGGTGAACAGGGAGCCCCAAGGGCAGGACATGGTGCCTACTGTCACCATCCCCGACATTGCTGGCCTCGGTCGTCTTCACCTCCTGAAACACCTATGCTCGTTGTTTGCATTTGTGTCCCCGTGCTGAGCATGTGTGTGTATACACACGTGTGCTTATTTATGCTGGCTGTGATTGTGTGTGTGTGTGTGTGTGTGTGTGTGTGTGTGTGTGTGTGTCCGGCCCAGGGCAGAGGCAGAGATGAAGGTGGCAGGAGAGGAGGTGCTGAGCAACCAGAAGAGGAGTCATGAGGCGACCAGGCTGAAGGTGGTCTGTCGCCTCATCTCTGCATTGACCCTGCCCAGGATGGGAACAAGGAAAGGATGGCCAGTGATAACTCCAGACTGTGGCTCCAGATATCTGCAATTAGACCAGATACAAAACACGCTCATCAGTTCTACCGTGTTGTTGTGTGTGCTTGGATCAGGAAGAGGGTTTCATGGTCTAAGGATTCACACAGAGCAAATCACGTGGGGTGAGGCTTTGAAACCACTGCCTGTGGAGCCCTCCGTGTGAGGGGCCATGGGCTGGCCTCTGGAAATGAGGGACGTGGCTATGGCAAGATCTGGGATGGTGAGGCTAAGGTCCTGCCGAGATGGGCAGAGAGCTGAAGGAGAAAGAGTCATAGATTGCCTGCTGCACTGGAGATTGTTCCACACACATGTGAAAAGGAGAACTGGGAAGGTCCTGGGCCAGTGCTGCCCAGATCAGCCCAGCAGCCAGCACACGCCCTCCCTGAGTGTGGCACACACTGGCACGATATGACACAAAACATGAGATGCACTAAAGTATGCTATATCTGCCAACCACAGGCATCCTAGGAGAGACATGGTCTGTAAGCAAGGCATGCCTCCAGGCACTTCCAGCCTGCCTCGCTGGCAGTGCCCAAAGCCGAGAAATGTGCAAGTGGGTTTCCCTGTGTGACCCTATCCGGGATATGCCTGTGAGGGAGGGAACAGAGAAAAGACAAGGGCGGTGGGTAAACTGCATGTCCTAAGGGACCTCAGGGGAGTGCAGACAGAGAAGCCCCTGGGGCAGTTCAGGGCCTGCTGGTTTTCAGGGTCCAGACTCTAGGCAGTAGCGGTCCTGCCAAAGATACCCCATGGTCTGTGCTGAAAGTTCTGATATGAATTCCTCCTTTTCTTTGGGGTCTTGCCCCTGGCTTGGGGGCCTGAGTGTCAAAGGTGCACGTCTGTACCTGAAGGAGGATTCTGGTAGTCTTGCTGGAGCAGAATCTCTGATTGCGTTGTAGGGGATCTGCACCCAGGTGACACAGGGATGCTGCCTTCCAGGTGACCGTCTTGGATATCCCTGGGCCCAACCGCGCACTGGCTTCCTTGGCACGGGTGCTGTGTAGGGAAGCAGGGATGCGTGACTTTAGGGAGTCCTACCTGGGCCTAATGAGAGCAACTGAAAGAGAGCCTTGGCATTTAGCAAATCACTGAGGCATGGGTGGTTCAAGCCCTCTTGGTCCATTTGAGATAGTAACGCTGCTTTCTGTCCAACGGAGGCATTAGCTCTGGGCCCAGAACCTGCAGGTTCCCCAGGGCATCATCTGTTGGGGGACTCCCATGTGCATGGGTAGTGTTAAACAGAAAGGAAGACGTGTAGGGATGCCACCTTACTTTGATGGCCTCCGGTTCCATTCTTGGTATTGGAAGAGACCCTGCATCCATGTGTACCTTCTTCACAACCTTGGATCAGAACCAGGCCTGTCACAGTCTCCGGGGGCTTTTGGAGGCTCAGGCGTTTCTGGCCTTTTCCTGCCACATGGAGAGAGCACATCGGGGCACAGGTAGATGGTGCACACAGAACGCTCCACAGATAGGAAGAACAGGGGGCCTCATTCGAATGCTGGGGGCTGTAACGGGTGGTAGGCTACCAAGAGGGGCACAACATTGACACGGAATGACCTAGACAGGTGCACACCGAGAAAGCAGTTCTTCAAGTCAGCTGAGCTCAGAGGTCCTTGTTTTCTGGTCCCCTGAAGGAATGCACAGTCAATGGATCAGGCCAACGTGACTGGTACTGTGAAGCTGTCCAAGGTGATGGGAGAATGCAGAAGGCAGGCACATGTTATACAGCTGTTCATGGCAAGAACTTCCAATGCTGCCTGCTGCTCTGCAGGCCAGTCCCTATCAATAGCAAATGCCAAGGTTTTGGAACCTTTGAGGATAAGGCACAGAGTTAGAAGTGTAACATGACATAATCGATGAGCAAGTGAAAAAACAAGGACAGAAATGTGGATGCTTACCAACATTCATGTTCCTGGAAAAGAAAACTTGTACTTCGGAATATGGACAAGTTTCCTCTCAGCGATCTTACTGTGTGCATGCATATATTTGTGCACATGTGCACATAGAAATTTGAGTGCTTACCAAAACTAATGTCCCTGGAAAAGAAAGCTTGTACTTCTGCATATGGACAAGTTTCCTCCCAGGGATGTTACTGAGTACACGTGCATGTTTGTGCACATGTGCGTGCAGAAATTTGAGTGTCTACCAAAATTCAAGTTCCTGGAAAAGAAAGCTTTACTTCTGCATATGGACAGGTTTCCCCTCAGAGATGTTACTGTGTACACATGTATGTTTCTGCACATGTGCGTGTAGTAATCCCTGCTAGTTCACTTGTGAGTATGAACTACTGCAACTGACCTAGCCAGGTGATAGAAGTTGGATAGCGAAACCATGAAGTTCTTAGGGAACAGTACAGAGTCTCTGGCCAGCAGAAGCACTGAAGCCAGGGAATCGCTCCCCGTTTGCTCACTAAGAAAACACGTTCTAAGTAGAATCACAGTCGTGCACCTAGGATGCTTGGCAGAAAGGAGAGGCAGGAGGAAAGAGTCTGGGGATTGTGAAGACGAAAGTCGACTACATCTGCAGTATTATGAAAAGTAGAAAATGCACCTAATGAGCTGGGAGAACAAACTGTACTTAATTGAGTTATCTAAGAGGATTTCCATCCAAACAGCCAAAAGTGCCTCCTGGTTTCTTCTTGCTGCCTGTAGTAAAACATGAAGGGAATTTTTTTTTTTTTAATGTTTAAGATAAAGATTATTAAAACAGGGGACAAAACTTGCTGATTTGGGAAGTTTCCAGTCTTTTAAGATGACATTAATAAAATAATAAATTTTCCCTGAAAGAACAAGCAAGGCAGACAAGGGAATTCACAAAGGGCAGTAACAAAATAGTAATCTTGACACATCTTCAATATATTTGTAAAGAAAACAAAGTGTCATTGTGTGAACAAAATATAGAGGTATCAAAAGAAAAACAGAGGAAGCTCCTGAAAGAACTCAACTCACTATTAACTATCTTTGATTTGCAGGCACAGAAACTGACTCATGTTAATTCTAAGAAGCAAAGCCCTGATGTTATTATCTCTTCTTTTTTCCTTTTTTCTTTTTTTTGTGAAAAGTTAGGAAATTTAGGCTGGAGAGGGAAGAAGAGGATAGAGACTTCAAGTGCCTTTAAGGAGGAGGAGGAAAGGGAGGGGGTTGGAGATTTGATTGTGTTATTTGAACAGCATTGGTGAAGCTCAAACAAGGGAGGTAGCAAGCCATGCAGGCCTGCGGGAAGAGCATTTCCAGAAGAACAGCACTTGCAGTCTTGGGATCGGGAAGAAATGGAATTTGATGGGGGAAAACCAAGGCCAGTGTTGTCAAAAAGAGTACATTAGTGGGGAAAAAAGTAGAGTAGAAGACAGAGAATGGAAGAGAGGAAGCAGTCAGGGACCATATTGTGGGAACCTTTTAATTTGGCAATAAATACAACTTGTAGTCCTTAGGAGCATACTTCACAGCAACTAACAGCAACAGTGTTGATAATACTAAGCAACAATAAAAGCACGTAACTAAAACATTTCGTATTTTTTACTATAGAAATCGAGGAAAGGAGATACAAATGCAATAGTCTGCATATTTATTTATACAGAGAGTTTTCACCTGAGACCAGAACACACACACACTCTTTACACAACTAAAAGTGGTTTCAGCTGACACTTAGCAAAGTGCTTTGGCCCAAATAAACTAACCAGAAAGGCCTAGTAAAGAATTCAAAGTGCAAATAAATCAATCAGGCTCTGAGTAAATAAACACAATTTATTTGAATTTGAATTTACACTCACGAAATTACCTAAAATGGAGACAACAGATTCACTACAGCTTCATCATCTGTAGTCCTTCCTCTTCAGTTCTGAGAAGGATGCTAACCGCTTGGTGATGATCTCTTTCCAGCATTTTGTGAAAGCTTAGAGGACTTAAAGAAACTGAGGCCTGGGGAGAGTGGCGAGAGACAAAGAGGAGGAGAAAGGAAGAGGAAACGGAGAGTTGCTCCTGGCATAGGTCTACAGACAGGATCCCAGCTTCCTGGAATGGTGCACAGAGATTGCTAGGTATCCGTGCCAGAAGTGGAGAAGGGGTGACATTCACCTCCAGGAGGAGACTCAACTCCAAGAACCTACAGAGGCAGCCAAGTGTGCTGATGTTCAGGAACCGATACTTAGAGGGTACCCCAAAGGTCTGTGAAAGAGCCCTTGGAGACCGCAAGAAAGAAGGTTTCCACAAGTAGAATCACAGATTAGATGGTTGGATAGATTAGAGGAAGGATAACTCTATGACCTGATAATTACTGAAATACATGAGACAATTCTTGCACATCAGACTGTGTCAAGAAAGACGGAAACTCAATTAGTTTGATACAATGGGAAATTACACACGCAAAGAATTAGCTGTTAACTGTACTACATTTGTGTGCAAGGCAAGATAAGATACAGAACCGAAATCTTCACATGGTCAACTCGGGTAAGACACATGTAACTGGAAAATGGAAGCAAGAGTTCCAAAAAGGCTTTAATCACCCTGGACTATTTTTATCCACTATATTTACGATTCTTGGACAACTCCACTGTAGCTTAAGGGTAAGAGAACTCAATTTAGCCCAATTCAAAAGCTGAACAGATTTCCTCTGTTTGATCCTTTTCAGCTACAACTATGGGTCCAGCGCAAATCAAAGTGGACGTCAAGGCTCTTTTTCCTTTGGGAATTGTAACTTGCTTTGCTACTGTGTCTGACACAGATATGCCGACTTCACTGTGACTACAGGCCAGCCAAATGGGAAAGGGGACAGAATGAATCAAATTCCCCTTTTGATCACTCAACAGGAGGTCCACAGGCACCAGGTCTCATTAACTATCTCTGCTTCTCCAACTGCAGTCAGTGCTACACAGGGCCTGCTTCATGCTTGCCAGGGTCTCTCACCAAACACAGGCATTTTAACGGCTGGCTTCCTTGAGATGTCCCTGGGCTAGGTAAAAGCACTCTGAGACAGTGTTCCTTCTCCCTTGGCTCTGTGCCTGCAGTGAATGTATGCCTCTTCCTCAGCTGGGACACGAAGGCACAGCTCTTCACTGATTAAAACCCGTGTCTGGTCCAAACTCACATCGTAGCTTCTCCATCAACCTCCACTGCACGCTTTCAGAGCCAGGTTATCTTAGATCTGCCCAAGAGGCACTTCAGAGAGTGACATTCAAATCTGGCTATATAGCTGATACTGAGATCTGCAAGGCATGAAAACACTTCAAAATTACGTTGCTAAAACACTCTACAGATTATATGTATAGGAGAGCTTTCGAACTTACAAGTAACATCAAATACCAAAATAGGTTCTTACTTTTCCTTTCTCCACTTCTCTCATTCTCTCTCTCTCACACACACATGCACACATCCTTTTTACATGTTAAGACAATTACACGAAAAACAGATCATAGATTTTTAAATAGCAGCTCAATATGAAGATCAAACAAAACTGTACTTCCTCTATTTAAAACAAAATCACATAAATTACCCATCGGTTTCCCTATATTTGATATTATTGAATAATGCTATAAGTTGATCTTTTTGTTTTTAATGGGATTTTTAACTTTGACTGAAATACTTGCTTCAGACTTACTGAAGGCAGAATTAACTATTATTTTTCTTTTTTTGGCCTCCTCCTTTTAGATTTGGGGGGTGATGATTCAAAATCAGATGTGTTCACAGTAACGGATGCAACTTCCACCAATCCTGGCTGAAGGGGTTCCAGTGATACTTGAATAACAATTTTTGTTTCAGGAGACAATCCTTCTAGCTGCTTAGGCTTCTTAAACATTTGATGACACTGGGTCTTGTGCTCCCTCTCCTCTTTCGAAGTTAAAAACTGTAGCCGACATTTGGAACACTGGTGAAAACTCTTTTCCAAGTGCCCTCGATGATGACGTCTGTATGCTGTTGCAGTTTGAAAAATTTTGAGACAAAACGGACAAAGTAAATTCTTGGTGTTACCATGGTATGCTCTGAAATGTGCATCCACATCTGCAAAAAATGATGATCTGTAACTGCAAACCTGGCATACATAGGGCATTTCACCAGGCTTATGATTGTCTTTCATGTGCTCTAAGAGAACCTGATCTGTCTCAAAGGACAACTCACAGATGTGACAGACTGCGGAGGGCTCCTGGGCTGTGTGGACACTTTCAATGTGACACTGCAGCTGGAAGGGAGTAGGAAACTGGCGGAGGCAGTGCTGGCAGGTGGTGTGGGTTTTCCAGCTGTCACCTCTCTGCCTCTCAAGTTCCAAATGGTGCTTCATGTGATTCATAAACTTGACATTATTTAGAATTTTCAAGCAGCTGAGGCATTTAAACGCGGTGTGGGTCTTCTCTTCTGGCTGCCCAACTCCTCCATGCTCGCCATAGTAGAAGTCACGAAATAACACAATCAGATTTCCTTCTGTGGGATCACCAATTTTGTTTGGACTTGCCAAACTTGGAAAATCAGTTTTTGTCTGTCCACTTTCCCCTAAAGGTCTTACAGGCTTGCAATGAACACTGTCCTTTGGAAAAGGTGTTGGACAAGGTTCTCCATTCTGAACATGGCTTAGTGAGGTATGGACACGGTCTGGTGTGCTTTGCTGAGTGGTCTCTGTATGAAAAAAAAAGTGACGGGGAGAAACCTAAAGAATGTTCCCCGACAATGCCATCACTGAGTTTAGGCCTTCTGGGATTTCTGCGATTTGTTTCACAAGGGGAAACTCGCTTTGATACATGAGGACTTTTATTCATATCTCCTGCAGAAACTGCTGTTTCTACTGGATGCTGCAATGAACTTGTGAAGGTAATCAAAGAAGAACATAACTCCTTCGAAAAGCCATCAGGCACTATTTGTGGTGAAAGATTTTTATAATCAGCTTGAGACGGAGGTTCAATAATAATAGGACTACCTGTTGATCTTGAGTCAGAGTCAGACACTGGCAAGACAGTCTTTGCTTCTGATGTAGGAGTCACATGACTAACAGGCTGTAATCTGTGAGCGTTACCTCTCCTGAAGTGACCACACCTTTTTCTCCTTGAATAAGAACCTGGGGTATCTCTGTTCAGTATGTTTGAAACGACTGGTTTTGAAGCTGAGCTCATCCCAACAAAGATCACGTCAGCATCTTCATTTCCATGTTCCACTCCAACCAAGATCACTTCATCATCATCATCATCTACTTCTTTGGTCTCTCCCTCCCTTTTCCGTACTTCTGGCTCTTGTTCTTCTTCACGTAACATACGTGGGAGTTCCATATTTTTAATACTTTCTTATTCTTAGAGGGTGCGGTCACAAGTCCCAGTGCTTCCTTTATACAAACTGCCACCTAAGTATAAACATACTACAGATTAGTTAAGTACAGAAAAATGGGCTATTTGATTATCTCCAAAACTCTAGAGTACTTATACACACCCTTATCTTACAGACAAAGACACTGAGCGTCAACCAGACTCAATGACAGCTGAAAAAACTACGACTACAAGTCTCCATGGCTCTAGAATCATAGCTTTGTCGCATGTTCACTTTAACCTCTTCTACTTAAAAAAATAAAGAGGGGGAAAAAAAAACAAAACACCACACTGATCATTACGTGAAATCAAATGTAAAGGAGAGTATTTTTACAAAAGCATTGTTCTACAGCGTTTCGAAGCATGGACTTTGGAGTCATAGGAGATTAAGTTGGAATTCTAACTTAACCACACACCAGTTGCCTCTTCTTGGGCAAATTTGTAAGTTTTAAATGTGTTTCTGTATCTTAAAGACAAACATGCTTATTTCTTAGACTTAAGGTTAACAGCTTTTTTAAAAGGCATCAGCTATTCAATGGCATCTTGTTTTGTAGTAAAAATGGAAGAAAATGGATCTTAAATGCACATTACAACTGATCCATAAATTCTAATTTCATAAATGTTAACAAACAAAATAGGTAGCAAATTCAAAGTATAATCTATATATTCCTAGTTAACAAACAGCATAATTCAATGTCAAGCACTTAATTCAGGCCTAGGAAACTGAGAATGAGCTCTCTGATAATCTCACCCCAATTCCACACAGATATATCCTAAATTTCTCCCTCTAATCCTGGCTAAACTTCAATCCAACAATGCTTCATCTTTATGCCACACGTCTCTTCCCCACATAGCAGGCCAAATGATGCCAGTCTTTCTCTCATACCAATATCAGACAGAGACATCACACACACACACACACACACACACACAAACACACACAGACCTGATATCCCTTATGGATACAGGTGAAAGAGTCCTCAACAAAATACTGGCAAACAAAATCCAACAGCATATAAAAAAGACTGTACACTATGATCACATGCAATTTAGGGAGGTATGCAAAGTTGGTTCATTATAGGAAAGTCAATCAACATTATGCCATTTTAAAACAATAAAACAAATAACACATCTGCCTGAAGAAAAGGCATTTCCCTGAATCTAGCACCTTTTCATAACCGGGGTTAAAAGAACACTTAATAATTAAGAACAGAAGAGAATTTTCTCAATCAAAGGGCACCTGTAAAATGACCCACAGCTAACATCATACTTAAGAATGAAAAACTGAAAGCTTTCCCTCTAAGACTGGGAACAACACAAGGAAGTCTATTACACACTTTGGCTCAACATTATACTGGCAGTTGTATAACCAGAGCAATCAGGTAACAAAAGAGAATTGTTGCTGTAGTTTCAAAAAAAAAAAAAAAAAAAACGAAAAAACAAAAAACAATAAAAAACAAAAAAACAGCCTTCAGAATGGAAAGGAAGAAGTCAAAGTATATTAGACATAAGATAATTTAGTATAGAAAATGTTGAAGAAACACAAGTATTAGAATTAATATAAAGCTTGCAGAATAGAAGACAAATATTTTAAAAGTCAACCACATTTTATACAGTAGCAACAAATGTTGTTAAGTAAATACTTGAATCTACACTAGCATTCAAAAGAATACTTAGGAAGTCAGAAAGAGAAAGACAATATATTCTTTTGAATGGCTGAGTAATACTCCACTGGGTATATGTACCACAGCTTTCTGATCCATTTATCTGTTAATGGACATCTAGGTTGTTCCATGTCCTGGCTATTATAAACAGTGTTCTCCATAGTGGCTGTACTAGATTGCATTCCCACCAACAGTGTAAGAGGGTTCCCTTTTCTCCACACCCTCTCCAGCATTATTGCTTGCAGACTTTATAGGAATCAATTCTAATGAGATGGATGAAACTGGAGCCGATTATACACAGTGAAGTGAGCCAGAAAAAAAACACCAACACAGTATACTAACACATATATATGGAATTTAGAAAGATGGTAATGATAACCCTGTATGAGAGACAGCAGAAGAGACACAGATGTATAGAACAGATTTTTGGACTCTGAGGGAGCGGGAGAGGGTGGGATAATATGGGAGAATGGCACTGAAATATGTACACTATTATGTAAGATAGTCTCCAGTCTATGTTCGATGCAGGATACAGGATGCTTGGCGCTGGTGCACAGGGATGATCCAGAGAGATGATATGGGGTGGGCAGTGGGAGGGGGGTGAGGATTGGGAACTCATGTACACCTGTGGGGGATTCATGTCAATGTATGGCAAAACCAACACAGTGTTGTAAAATAAAACATAGTAAAAATAAAAATTAAAAAAAAGAGAGAGAAAGACAATTATCGTATGGTATCACTTACATGGACTCTAAAAATATGCCACAAATAAGCTGATCTATGAAAGAGAAACAGACTCACAGACATAGAGAGCAGACTATGTGATTCCCAAGAGGGAAAGGTACGGCAGGCACAGATTGGGAGCTGGTGATTAGCAGATGCAAAGCATAATATATACAATAGACAAACAAGAGCGTACTGTATAGCACAAGGAACTATATTCATAATTTGAGATAAACAATCATGGAAAAGGGTATGAAAGAAATTGTGTGTGCATATGTGTGTGTTTACATATGAAGGAAAGGAAAGGGCAACTGTTGGCAAGCACGTACAGAAACTGGATCCTTGTGTGTTACGGATAGATTTTAAAATGGTGCAACTGCTACCGAAAACAGTTTAAAGGCTCCTCGAAAAATTAAAGAACTAGGGCTGACACATGATTCAGCAATTCCACTTCAGGATATAAATTCAAAAGAATTTAACATGGGGTCTTGGGATATCTGCAGAGCCGTGCTCACAGCAGCACGAAGCACAACAACTAAGAGGTGGAAGCATCGAAATGTCCATCAAATGTGATATATACACACAATGAAATATTATTTAGCCATATAGAGAAAATTCTGTCACATGCTACAGCATGCATGATCATTTCAGACATCAAGCCAAATGCAATAAGCCAGTCGTACAAAAAGACAAATACTGTAAGTTTCTACTTGCATGAAATAGCTAACACAGTCAAGCAATAGAAAGGAAACAAAAAAGAATGATGGAGTCCATGGTCTAGGTCAACGGGCAAGAAAAGAGGAGTTGCTGTTTGTTTAATGGGACAAGTGATGGGTACAGAGTTTCGATTTTGCAAGCTGTAAATGTGTAGAGATCTGCTTCATAACAATGTGATAAGGAATTCCCTGGTAGTTCAGAGGTTAGGACTCCACAGTGTCCTATCAGGGGCCTGGGAACTGTCATTCAAGCTGCACAACACAGCTAAAACAATGACAACAACAACAAATCAACACTGTGACTATGTGTGTGTATATGTCTTAGTCACTCAGTTGTGCCCAACTTTGCATCCCCATGGACTAAAGTTCACCACGTTCCCTTCTCCATCAGATTTGCAGTGGGTTGCCATTTCTTTCTCCAAAAGGCTGATGAAAGTGTGCAAAATACTTAGCATGCAAAAATGGTTAAAATGGTAAAAATTTAAGTTAGAGGTTTTCTACAACAATTAAAAACAGAAAAGCATTTAACAACCAGGAAAAGAATTTGAATAGACATTTCCGACTCTTTGCAATCCCATGGACTGTAGCCTACCAGGCTCCTCCGTTCATGGGTTTTCCAGGCAAGAGTGCTGGAGTGGATTACCATTTCCTTCTCAAGGCGATCTTCCCCACCCAGGAATTGATGCCAGGTCTCCTACCTTGCAGGCAGACATTTGAATATTTGAAATTCACCTGTGGCCTTGACAAGAGTGGCTTTATAGGAAAATGAGAGAACTCGAGATAACAAAAGTCTAGGAACAACTCTGCAGAGGTCTGTAACAAGCAAATATGAAATAAAAGCAGCAGAAGCAGGATGTGTCACCAAAAGATGGATTTGTAACGACAGGTCACATTATAGTCAGTCAGTTTGCTGATGGGAACCATCCAGAGAAACAGAAACCTTAATCCAGGCAAAGAGGAGACTTGCTAGAACTTCAAGAAATGAGTAGGTCTAGAACTGAGTAGATCAAAATTGAGTACATCAGGCCAGAGAGCACACAAGCTGGAGAAGGCAATGGAAACCCAAACCAGTACTCTTGCCTGCAATATCCCACAGACGGAGGAGCCTGGTAGGCCGCAGTCCATGGGGTTTCGAAGGGTCGGACACGACTGAGCGACTTCACTCTCATGCACTGGAGAAGGAAATGGCAACCCACTCCAGCGTTCTTGCCTGGAGAATCCCAGATAAGGGAGAGCCTTGTGTGTGGCTGTCCATGAGACTGCAGAGTAGGACACGACTGAAGTGGCTTAGCAGCAGTAGCAGCACACAAGAAGGGTACACAAGCCAAATAATTTGCTTACATTGACAGAGCTGAGATCATATAAAAAAAAGGCTGGCATAGTGGATTAATGGGTATGGTAACCAGCCTTCAAGTGAATTCAATCTCCTAATATTCCCACCCCTGTGTAGTTCTCTCTCAATCTATCACAGGGTAGACCTGTGAGACTAAGCAAATACACAAGTGCAGATGTGTAACATCTCAAAAAAGTCTCTGCACTTTATCATGGGTGCAAGCGCTTTCCTGAATCACTCATTCTGAGAAAAGACAGCAGCCTCCACAAGAGAAGCCCCTTGGAGAGGCCCACAGAAGGAGGAACTGAGGCTTCAAGAGTACAGACAAGTGAGAGAGCTTAGATTCAACAAGCTAAGTCTTCAGAGGTTGCCAAGCCAGACAAAAGCTTGACTACTAACTACCTCAGGAGAGATCCTAGGCCAAGAGATAACAAGTGGTAAGTTCTTTCAAACTATTCCATTTTGAGATCATAGGTACAACACAAACAGTTCAAGTTTTAATACCATTCACATCATACTTACACACAGAACAGTTCTCCTATAAATATAGCAAAAATCAAAACACACACACACACAGACACACACACACACTCACCCAATCCAAAGCACCGAAACACAGGAGTTGCCTAGCAGCCCAGTGGTTTGGTTAGGACTCAGCCCTCTCACTGCCAGGATCCTGTGTTCGATCCCTGGCTGGGGAACTAATGTCCTATGAAGCCACATGTTGTGACCAAAACAAAACATGCTGTGAAGTCAAAGCTGTACCAGCAAGATAAGTATACAACACAGCTGTAGGCACAAGTGGCTGGCCATAGAGCTTCCTATGGTCTTGTTTACTCGCATGAAATGAACTCAGATGGTGCCTCACCCCCATCCAGTGGAGCTGACTTACTTAATGAAGAAAAGCCCTTAAGGGTACAGAAATGAGAAAGCAATCTCACGTGAACATGTTAAATCACAGGATATTTTCTCTGAATGTACCACTGGATTCATTCATTCATTTGGCCATGCTGTTTGGCTTGTGGGGTCCCAGTACCCTGACCAGAGATTGAATCCAGACCACTGTAGTGAAAGCCCAGAATCCTAATCAGCAGGCAACCAGGGAACCCCCACACCTGCATTGCTTTGCTTTGCCAGCTAAAACCTTAGGATATGGGCATTGCCCCATTTTAGCCTCACCAAGTGGTAGGAGTCAGCTCTACACAGCTTAAGACCCATGGTATTCTTACTTTTTTTCTTTCAAGAAGGCAGGCGAAAGCAAGTCACCATGCCTGTTTTTACGCTTGCCACTCAGAAAGCTGCAAACCTGAAACCATGATGGCCCTGAAGTCAGCACCCGCAATCAGGGTCACGTAATCCCCAATCAGGAATACTCTCTCTCAACAGCAACGTGTCAGCCGACGAATGAAAGGAGAAAAACGCAAAGTAAGAAAGCCACACCTTTGTCCCTGTTGTAAAGATGTCTGTCACCTTACCTCAGGGGCCCACTGAACTCCTGAGCGCTTGAGACCTCCCAGGCAGCACACGGTCACATCCTGGGGACAAGCAGAGGAAACGGCCAGGGTGAGTCCCCTGTTCTGGGAACATTCTATCCCCCCAGGCCCTACCTGGTCCTACCCTACGGATGCTGACCAGGCGTCTCACACTCAACCAGACCAAGTGATTGAACTCCTTTGCCCTGAGCTTCTTCCTCCCACCTCCCTTCTCTCAGTAACAAACAAACAAATACCTCATCTGCCAACTTCCAGAACCAAAGGCCTGAATCTCGGGGCCCCCAGGGACGGGGCAGCCCTGGAGTCTGAGGAGAGGCAGAGGAAACAGGAAAACGACTAAAGCACCAGGGCAGTGAAGAGGCTGCTAGATAGATGTTTTTTTGGTTTTTGTTTTTTTGCTGCTCCTGCCTGACTGTGCCTGGGTGCAGAACCGGGTTAGGCCGTGAAGATTTGTGCGTCTGTGTTTAAATACATTAGGTTCCACAGGAGAGCTGGGGGTGGTGCCAGGGGCCAGGGGCCTAAGAGGCCCTTTCCGCGAGCTGGCTTGTCCCGCCCCTGGGCAGGAAAGCTGATGGAGAGCAGAGCCCGCCCAGACTAGAGAGGGGAGAGGGCGAAAGGAGCCTGAAGCCTGTGGATCCTGCCGCAAGCTCTCACCGCCCTCACCAGCCGCCCTGCCGAGCAAGGCCTCGTGCGAGTGGGGACCTGAGAAACCCTCCCTTCAGCCGTCAGGCACTGCTTTGGCTGAACCACGCTCCAGTCTTTACCGGTCCCCATTGAGGGAGGAGACAGAACTGCTGGCAGCTCACCTGCCCTAGGCAGTTCCAAGATTAACCCCGAGGAGTCGAGCCTGCGGGGACGAGGCCTCCTCAGGTCTGGGGCGCCGCCTCAGCTCCCCCTACAGGCGTGCGGGCTGCCTCCGATGATTGGCTGCCAGGTGTCGGCACCTGCCATCGGATTGGCCGCGAGGCCGAGTTGGGCGCATGCGCGCACGATGAGCCCGCCCCACACCCCCTCCCCCCATAAAAGCAGCCGCTGTAGGTGTGGTCAGGCTGAATCTGAATGTCAAGGATCTTGGGTCAAGATTGCTCAGCTCACCAAATGCGAAGAAAGAAAAAACAGATGGCACAGTCGCCAGAGCTCAGGGCTGAGAACGGCCTCCGAGTCTACCAGGGGAGTCCAGTGATGGTGTCCGGCACTCACAGCCCTCAGGGGTGACCTCCCTTAAGCCAGTTCTTTGCTTAAGGAACTTGACCGTACAGTGGATCTTGGTGCCTCTCCTCTTGGAATTACATTTCAATCAAGGCAGGGTAGCCTGCCCCTGTTTTTGCACTGTCTATTGTGAGCTGAGAATGAGCTTTACTTTTTCTTCTTCTTCTTCTTTTTAATTTTAGAGCTTTACACTTTTAATGGCTGAGGAAAACCGAAAAGACTTTTCTTTTCTGACGTGAAAATTGTGTGTAATTCAGTTTTCGAGTCCTTAAAGGTGGAAGAGGGACTTGCCAGCTTCTTTGGTTATCCTCTATGCCTGAAAACTTAATTAATTGCCAATGGTCATATTCGCAAAGCCTAACATATTTCTTTTTTGGCCCTTTACAGAGTGTTTTTTAAATGCTCTGTTCTGCTGGAAGTCTCCTGGTAGTCATATGGGAGAATAAAGTTTTGGTTTTGTTACAATATTTCTTTTCTTTCTTTTTTTTTTAATACCTTTTCTTTATTTTCCTCAACTCATGTTATTTCCCCCCCCCCCAGTGTTTTTTTTTTTAAATGTTAATATCTTTAATTCTTACATGCGTTCCCAAACATGACCCCCCTCCCACCTCCCTCCCCTCAACATCTCTCTGGGTCATCCCCATGCACCAGCCCCAAGCATGCTGCACCCTACGTCAGACATGGACTGGTGATTCAATTCTTACATGATAGTATACATGTTAGAATTCCCATTCTCCCAAATCATCCCACCCTCTCCCTCTCCCTCTGAGTCCAAAAGTCCGTTATACACATCTGTGTCTTTTTTCCTGTCTTGCATACAGGGTCGTCATTGCCATCTTCCTAAATTCCATATATATGTGTTAGTATACTGTATTGGTGTTTTTCTTTCTGGCTTACTTCACTCTGTATAATTGGCTCCAGTTTCATCCATCTCATCAGAACTGATTCAAATGAATTCTTTTTAATGGCTGAGTAATACTCCATTGTGTATATGTACCACAGCTTTCTTATCCATTCATCTGCTGATAGACATCTAGGTTGTTTCCATGTCCTGGCTATTATAAACAGAGCTGCGATGAACATTGGGGTACATGTGTCTATTTCAATTCTGGTTTCCTCAGTGTGGATGCCCAGCAGTGGGATTGCTGGGTCATAAGGTAGTTCTATTGGCAATTTCTTAAGGAATCTCCACACTGTTCTCCATAGTGGCTGTACTAGTTTGCATTCCCACCAACAGTGTAGGAGGGTTCCCTTTTCTCCACTTCTCCATTATATTCATTTTTCATTCTTTACTAAGTTCATTCCTTCATATCACTATAAGTTTCCTTTAATGGAAGCAATGAAATAACATCAAAGAAAATACCTCTGTTGGTAGTTTTAACAGGTAACATGTTAGAAGGTATATGCTCAACTACAAATATGTTGTATATATACAGTAAATACCACTTTAAGTAGCTTCAGAACTTGTATCTGGTTTCAAGTCACTAGGAAGGTTTGTTGAACATCCAATATTCTAACCTCCAGCTGTTCTCAACTTCAAAAAGATACAACTTTTTCAATAATTTGTTATCTCAAGTTTAAACTCCGTTTTAGCCACATATATGAACATGCTTTCTAGGTCACATGATTGAATCTGACCCATTGCCAAAAAGTGAAAATTTTGGAATACCTTTCTCAAAAGAGAGATGTTGTTTTCTTCTTCCAGAAAGACTGGTAGTGCAGCCGATCTTTGAACAGTTTGTCGGTTTTTGTTAACTCCATAAAGATTAAGCTGTCGAATTAAACTCTTCATGCTCTTGGTTTCAAATTTTCTGAAAGGCTCCTTTCTTTCCAAGACTTCTTTCCTGAAGAGTTCTTCATTGATCACTCTACATGTGCCTGTCTCATCCCACCAAATAGACTCAAACTGATCACTTTCCACTATATTCCAAAGTTTTTGTGGAAATGTGAGTAAAAGAAAATCATTCACATCATCTGTTTCAGAGACAGAATATGTGTAGTGTGGCCTTTTGACCACCAGATCCTCAGCCAAAGCCTGAAAAGCATATTCTTCAATCATAGATCTCAAAACTGAGTCCCCAGTTGTATAATCATACCAGTAAGATCGAATGGAGGTTTCTGAACCAGTGGACTCACCTTTAGGAGGTCCATCTTGAATTTCTGAAGAAATATGTGCCATCTCAGGGAAATCTTTCTTCAGATAATGTTCTCATTTGTCTGCTTTTACACAATGCAACTTCACATGATGTTTGGCTGGCCTACAGAGAGAAACTCTCTGGACAATCACAGAGATCCCCCCAGTCAAACAGCTGTGACATCACAAAATCACTGGTCTCCTAGCAATCGAAGGTTAGTTGTGACATGACAAAGTCACTGGTCTCCTAGCAACTGAAGGGTAATGTTCAACCAAGCGTTTACTTCAGCATCAACTTAAAATACAGACTGCTGGCAGAAATAGTAACCAAAACCATGAAGCATGCAAAAATCTCATTAGTCAATTTGGCCTTTTTTTTGGGGGGGGGTCGGGGGGGGTTCCTGTGTTTGGGATGGTCTTTCTCTTTCTGGCAGTTTGTGGTTCCTCTTTATTGTGGAGGTTCCTCCCTGTGGCTGGGGGTGGACGAGGGGCTTGTCAGGTTTCCTGGTTAGGGAAGCTTGTGTCAGTGTTCCGGTGGGTGGAGCTGCATCTCTTCTCTCTGGAGGGCAATGAAGTGTCCAGTAGTGAGGTTTGAGATGTCTATGGGTTTGCTGTTTGGGCAACCTGTGTATTGAAGCTCCAGGTTCTGTTCCTGTGTTGCTGGAGAATTGGCATGGTATGTCTTCCTGTGGAACTTGTTGGCTCTTGGTCGTGCTTGGTTTCAATGTAGGTGTGGACCTTTTTTAGAAGATTTCCTTTTTTTTAAAAAAAATAAATTTATTATTTTAATTGTAGGGTAATTACTTTACATTATTGTAATGATTTTGCTGTACATTAACATATGTCCGCCACAGGTGTACACACGTTCCCTTTCCTGAACCCCTTCCCTTCTGCCAACCCGTACCATCCCTCTGGGTCGTCCCAGTGCACCAGCCCCAAGCATCCAGTATCATGCATTGAACCTGGGCTGGAGACCCATTTCATATATGATATTATACATGTTTCAATGCCATTCTCCCAAAACATCCCACCCTCTCACTCTCCCACAGAGTGCAAAAGACTCTTCTATACATCGGTGTCTCTTTTGCTATCTCGCATACAGGGTTATCGAAAACTCACATCAATAAATCTACTTTATTTCTGAAATAAAAGTGATTTATCATCCTTCTATGCACACATTCTTAATATTCAGTACTGTTACCCTAGCAGACTTGGTCTACTTGCTTCTGTGCAAACAAATTTATGAATTGACTGTGGGTTTCAGTGTGGGGGGGGGAAGTGCTTATTGTAGGACGAAGCAAGGTGTCTTAGCAGCTGGTGCTTCAAAGACACAAATCCCCAAATACTTTCAGGGGGACTATTTTAATGGCTGAGTGAGGGTGGAACATGGGGTCTGTGATCCATATTGGGACATTCTACTAATGGCGTATTAGTGAGGATATTGGGAGTCCACATCATTGACCGTCTAGTTCCAACTATGCACTTACATTTCAGCCTGGTTTGGGCTTTAGCATCTCTAAAATTGTTCACAGGATATTGCTCCGAATGTCAGCGATGGTCCTTGCTGCTGCTGCTGCTAATTCGCTCAGTCGTGTCCGACTCTGTGCGATCCCAAAGATGGCAGCCCACCAGGCTCCCCCATCCCTGGGATTCTCCAGGCAGAACACTGGCGTGGGTTGCCATTTCCTTCTCCACGCTGGCCCTTGAGGAGGGACTAAAGACCCTTGAGTTTGATTAGTGGCTAAATCATTATTATTGTCTATCACTTGATTGTTTTCCTTAGTTTCTGTCTTTTCTAGCTTCTCTGATTAAAATTCCTTTTGAACATGAGGAGGTCTACAATCTCCTACCTCTCTCTCTCGATTTCCAGGCTTTTCAATCTTAAGAAGGGACTGCTTAGTACAATAAAGGAAAACAAGTCTTGGACTTAGAGCTCGATCTTAAATATGACAGAAAATCTCAGTGCAGGTTCCGTTTCTTTTTCAGGTTTCCCAGCTCTTGGAGTGATTAAGTCAGTAACAACTTTGGCTCTTTCCTGTTGAGATGGAGCATGGAGGTGGAAATAATTCTAAAATCTAGGCTTGCTATCAACAGTTTATGATATGAAAACATATCTCTATTTTACATATAATATATATATATATATGTCTATGTTAGTATTTTTTCATTAAACTGGACAAACATTTGAAAATTGGTCTATATTTATGAAAAGGAGAGAGGTGAGTGATATAAAAGAGTCCTCATATGTTACATGCAGCCAAGGAAACAGATTTTGAAGTATTTCAACTTACATAATATTCAACAATCGAGTAGAATTTGAATCATTCTACATTTGGGTTTTATTGTTTTCCCATTTCTACTACACCTAACATGAATTAAAAGCTAATGTTTATTACAATTCTCTTTCTGAAAGCTATGACTTGCACGTAATCTAGATGCACATCAGCAGATGAAAATATAAGGAAGTTGTGCTATATATTCAAATATAATATTACTTAGCTACAGAAAAACACATGTTAGTGTCACTTTTGGTAAGGCAGTTCAACCTGCAGCCTATTATTCAGAGCAAAAAAAAAAGTTAGAAAGAGAAAGGCAAATATTGTTTATTAATGCGTACAAATGGGATTTAGGAAGACAGTAACAATGATTCTGCATGAAGGCCAGTAAAAAAGATCCACATATAAAGAACAGACTCTGAGACTCAATGGGAGAGTTCAAGGATGGGATGATTGGAGAAATTAGCATTGAAACAGGTACATTACCATACATAAAAGAGATGACCAGTGCAAGTTCAATGCATGAAAGATGCATCCAACCCTTGTGCTGTGGACAAACCCAGAAGCGTGGGGTAATAAATGAGGTTTGAGTTGTGTTCAGGATAGGGGGACGCATGTATCCATGCGGCTGATTCATGTTGATGTATATGTCAAAAACTATCACAGTAATACACAATAATTCTATTCCAATTAAATCATTTTTTAAAAGAAATATGAAGAAATACAAAAAGAATGCATTCAGAAATAACAGGGACATGCTCCAGAATACAACCTCAACAGTTGTTTCATATCTCTTCCAGAAAGCGGGCTTAGGAGGGGCAGAACATGTGTGCTGGTATAAAAGCTGAAAGTCGAAGAAGATAAGCTTGAGATTGCAACTATGCAGTTGCAGCATGACCTCAGTATCATAGTCTAAATAGTGAAAGACGCATGCGGCACAATGCAAGCTTAGTAGATCGGCATGACTACTGTGGAGCTTAGGCTGAGTAGGAGTTCAATGCATGCACTTGAGCATCCTTTCAGGAGTGACGGTACGTATGTTTCAGAGTGAAGATAAAGAGATGCAGCGAAAGTGCTCTAAAATGGTGGACAAATACTTGTAAGAAGGAAGGTTCAGAGTGGAAGCTCAGTATTTGCTATAGACTTAGACTTAAGTTGAAGACAGTAGGGAAGACCACTCGATGATTCAGGTTTGACCTAAATCAGATCCCTTATGATGGTACAGTGGACAAGAGAAAATATTTAAGGGATTAGGCATAATATAGTGTTTGAAGAACTACATTTGGAGGTTCATGACATTGTAGAGGAGGCAGTGATGAAGACCATCCCCAAGAACATGAATGCAAAAAGGCAAAATGGTTGTCTGAGGAGGCGTTACAAATAACTGAGAAAGGAATAGAAACAAAAGGCAAAGGAGAAAAGGGAAGATATACCCATATGAATAGAGTGCACCAAAGAATAGCAAAGAGCGATAAGAAAGCCTTCCTCGGTGATGAGTGCAAAAAATAGAGGAAAGCAACAGAATGGGAAAGAGTAGAGATCTCTTCAAGAAAATTAGAGATACCAAGGGAACATTTCATGCAAAGGTGGATACAGTAAAGGACAGAGATTGTATGGACTGAACAGAAGCAGAAGATATTAAGAAGAGGTAGCAAAAATCTATACCGCAAAGATTGAAGAACTAGGCAGAAAAGATCTCCATGATCCAGATAATCATCATGATCTAATCACTCACCTAGAGCCAAACATCCTGGAATGTGAGGTCAAGCGGGCCGCAAGAGGCATCAATAGAAAGAAAGCTAGCGGAGATAGAGAACTCCACTTGAGTGATTTCAAATCCTAATAGATAGTGAGTGCTATGAAAGTGCTGAACTCAATATGCAAGCAAATCTGGAAAACTCAGCAGTGGCTACAAGACTGGAAAAAATCAATTGTTCCAGTATATGCATTTTAGAGCTTCTTCTCTGTAGTGGTGAAATGTGTTCCACACAGAGTTAGACAGGACTGAAGCAATCCTGTGCAAATAGTTGCACGATTTGTTTTTTTAACCAGTAGCAGCTTTTTTCTAATGAGAGTTAACTGTGAAAGTGGAGCAGCTGCTTGGCATTGAGGGACACAGGTGGTGTCAAACGGGCAGGGTGCAGGGACACAGACTGACTACACCACAGGAGTTAGGGCCCTATCAGAGCCCTTTTTTTTTTCTTTTTTGAGCCCTTATATCCGGTGATAAGAAGGCGTCTTTGGCCAGTCTTCTCCCTAGTTCCACCTATTCAGCCACTCAGAAGGCTTCCTTGCCTGGGATCCTTCTCTGTCGTTCAATGGGTCAGCACATAGAGCGAATTTCCTGGCTGGGGTCCTCCTGTGTAAATCAGTGCATCCGACACTTAAAGGAGCATCCTGAGTGGGATTCTACTCTAGTATGGTGCATCAGGCACTTAATGGATGACCCTGCGTGGTGTCCTGCTCGGCATTTCAGTGTGTTCAGCATTTGAAGGGTCAGCCTCATTATTGTAGTAACTACTGATGCTAGCATGTGGGAGAGAGAGGCTATGGTGATTGCTCCACCCCCGACATGTGACTCGGTGTTATGGCCTTGCTTTCATGGCTGCCTAGCTTTCCTCCACAGGCATACCCTACGACAGTGTCCTCCTTCAAACCCCCTCTCTCCATCTCTCCCCTGGAAACAGCAGCCCTCCCCATGAATTGCCGCAAAGTCCCTAAACTGCAGGTGCCAGCCACGGGGCCTTTCAGGGGATGGATGTCCTTGTACGGGGTATGTACGGCTGCAGCAAGGACCCTCTGCTTCTCATTGCACCCAGCTTTCCACAGATCAGCTGTTTCACTCTCAGCTTTAAATGTCTATTCTACACTTCAGACGATTGACCCAATGTGGGATTGGACCACAGCTTCAGTTCCTTCCCCCACTCAGGGCAGATCCAGTCCTACTAACACTCCTGATTTTTCCCCCAGTTCTTTCCCCCGACTGAGTTTTGCGTGGTTCTATATATTCTTTGCCACTTGTCAGGTACTCCTGTCTACTTTCCAGTAATGTTCTGATTACTCTTCTGTGTCTGAAGGTGTATGCCTAATGTATCCATGGAGAGATGTACTGCACATCCACTTATAGCTCCATCATCTTGTTCTCTCATCTCACGAGAGTTTTAGAGCACAGAATCCACCGTGGTAGTAGGTGTGGCTATAAAATGTGAGTTCAGATATACTCTTGAGGGCAAGCTCAGTGATTTTAGCACAGCTGATCTAAAGCGTGGATTTAGTGTTGGCCAGACATATGCTTCAAATGTGAAGAAAATTATGTATGGTGTGCCAATTCTAGAGCACAAGGTCAGTGTTTGTGTACCATTTCCTGTAGAATGCAAGTTCACTTGTGGAAAGAGGTATGCTCCGCAATGCAACTGAGCAGTTTTAGACATCTTGTGGTAGAGTACATGCTCAATAGTGGCAGGAACTGTGCTCTAGTGTGCATTCAGCAGTGGCTGGACGCATGTTGCCAGTGCCAATGGGATGGCTTCAGACAGCCTGCTCTAAAGTGTAAGCACACTAGTGGCAGAACGTGTGCTGCAGATTGCGAGCTAAGCTGTTTCAGTACTTCCAGGCTAGAGCAGAGACGCAGTAGTGAGGCATGCAGGCTCCAAAGTGTCACACCCGCTCTAGAGCACAGATTTAGTAGTGGTGGGGAGAATCGGCAAAAGCACCATCTCAGGAGATGAAGCACGTGTTCTCGAAAGCCAAGATTCAGGATGTGAAGCATGCCTGCTCTAGATCATGGGTCTGTAGTAAGAGGGGTATGCCTAAAGTGTGTTTCACTGTTGAGAGGCATGCTGAAGAGCTAAGTTCAGCAGATGTAGCATGCCTGCTCTACATGTGCTTCAGAGTGTTGTCTCAGGAGGTGGTGCCCTTGCTCAAGAGTGCAGACTGCAGAGGGACATGTTCTCTTGAAAGCTGGGTTTTTTTTTTTGGTTGCATATCCAGAGATCCAATTCAGAAAATGTGATATACCTGCTCTGCCACACAAGCTCAGTAGAGGGAAGACAAGCCCTCAACAGTGCAAGCGCAAGGGTTGTGGCATATGTGTATGGTGACGCACGATCAATTGACGCAGGACATATGAAGTATACACCAGGTCTGTAGTGGTGGCACGTCATCCACAGATATACAGGTACACTACTCACAGCTTGCACAGTCTAGAGTGCTGGGTGACTAGCAGCAAAATGGCTGGTATAAAATGTCACGGGGGTAATTGTTGCACACACCTTCTCGAGCAATACCTCAAGGAAGTTAAGATAACACTTCAGAATTCAAGGTCACTAGTGGTCACACAGTTGATCTAGAATGACGGTTCACTCGTGGAGACGATATGTGTTTTAGAAAGCAGCCTCCTGGAGTAGGTGCTCCAGAGTGCAGGAAGAAGCGTGGGGAACATATGCAACAGAGGGCAAGCCAAGTCATTGGCAATTTTCAGCTGCAGAGTGTAGGCTCACAGGTTTAAGCACTCAGGCCATCGAGCAAGATTAGTAGTAGTGGAACTCATGCTCTGTAACGCAGGCTCAGCAGTGATAAAGGAGTGTACCAGGGTGCAATATCAGTAGCTGAAGCATGAATATTTGGGGGCCTGGGCTTACAAGTGGCAAGACACAGGCTTCCGAGTCTGAAATTAGTAATGGCCACACATATGCTCTAGACCACATGCTCACTAGCTGTGCCATGCCTGCTTAGTGTAAGGACTCAGAAGTGACAAGTGTGCTGCAGTGCTAGGATTTATACTGCTGGGATACATGATTCAGTGTGCAGTTGTGTAGTTCAGGCATTCTTACTCTACAGCACAGTCTCCGTAGTGTCAGAACATTGGCTCTTGAAGGCACACGCAGTCACGATGGAAGATATGCTTCTGAGTAAACCTCAGAAGCGCAAAACCCATGATGAAATGTGCTCACTCTGTATTCATGAGATCTGTACCCCCAGCTGCACGTTCAGTTACTTTGGCATGTGTGCAACTAGAGCATGTTCTCAGCAGAGCCCGGATGCCTGCACTTGAGCTCATGCTCAGGAGAGGCATACCATGTCCTCCAGTGTTTAAAATCACTCTGTCTACAGGAGTTCTGGCTCAGTTGTGTCCAGAAGGAAACTTCAGAGTGCAAGTTCAGTAACTATTTAGGCACACCTGAACTACAGTGCAGGTTGAGTAGTGGCCTGACTTACCTATAAAGCAACAAGCTAATGATTGTGATGTTCATGCTTCAGAGTGAAAGTTCAGCCGGTGATGAACTCTTGTTCTGGAAGGCAATTTCAGTAGTGCAGGGATGCAGAATCCAGAGCGTAATACACCAAAAGTGTATGTGAGTTTACAACAGGCATGTTTTAGGGACAGGCTCAGTAATGGTAGGCCATATCCTAAAGAACCCGGGTTTAGGAGTGATGGGATGTATGCTCTACTGTGCAGTCTCAGTGACAGCAATGCACTTGTTCTAAAGCTTGTTAATAGTCTCAATAGTGGCAGAAAGGGTGATCCAGATTGGAAACTAAGTAGCTCCTGCGAGCGTTCTCTAGATAGCGGCCTCAGTATCAACAAGCGCATATTCCAGAGGGCAAGCTCAGTGTTTGTAGCATGTATGGTTTGACATAAGAGAAGGAAATGGCAACTCACCCCAATATTCTTGCCTGGAGAATCCCGTGGACAGAGGGGCGTCGTGGGCTACTGTCCATAGGTTCGCATGGAGTCGGATAAGACTAAAGCGACATAGCATGCATGCATGCATTGGAGAAGGAAGTGGCAACGCACTCCAGTATTCTTGCCCCAAGAATCCCAGGGACAGGGGAGCCTGGTGGGCTGGTAATCTATGTGGTCACACAGAGTCGGACACGACTGAAGTGACTTAGCAGCAGCAGCAGCAGTGGTTTCAAATCAGGGGTCAGTAACTGTGAAAAGTTTCTTGCATTTTCAGTCGTTGCCGCATGCCAGGTCCGGAGTGCAGACGCACATGGTTGTGATCCTTATGCTCTAGAGTTGTAATGTATGTGCCAGAGTGCAAGCTAAGTAGTGCACCTGTCCTAATTCAATTCTTAGTAAAAGCAGAATGCAAACTCGTGATTTCAACCTCAGTAGTTGCTGCATGCATCATCAGAAGTAGTGGTGCATACACTCATTTGATCTCTGGTTCCTCTGACTTGTCCAAAACCAGCTTGAACATCTGGAAGTTTATGGTTCGTGTATTGCTGAAGCTTGGCTTGGATATTTTTGTGCATTACTCTACTAGCGTGTGAGATGAGTGCAATTGTGCAGTAGTTTGAGCATTCTTTGGCATTGCCTTTGTTTGGGATTGGAATGAAGACTGACCTTTCCCAGTCCTGAGCCGCTGCTTAGTTTTTTAAATTTGCTGACATATTGAGTGAAGCACTTCCGCAGCATAATCGTTTAGGATTTCAAATAGCTCAACTGGAATTCTATCACTTCCACTCACTTTGTTCATAGTGATGCTTCTTAAGGCCCACTTGACTTCACATTCCAAGTATCTGGGATGTAGGTGAGTGATCACATCGTCATGATTATTTGGGTTGTGAAGATCTTTGATGTACAGTTCTTCTGTGTGTTCTTTGCCACCTCGTCTTAATACCTATTCCTTCTGTTAGGTCCGTACCATTTATGTCCCTAATAGTGCCCATCTTTGCATGAAATGCCCCCTTGGTATCTCCGGTTTTCTTGAAGAAATCTTTAGTCTTCCCCATTGCATTGCTTTGCTTTATTGCTTTCCTTTATTTCTTGGCACTGATCACCGAGGAAGGCTTTCTTCTCTCTCCTTGGAACTCTGTGTTCAGATGGCTATATCTTTCCTCCTCTCCTTTGGCTTCATTTCTCTTCATTTCACAGCTAATTGTAAGGCCTCCTCCGGCAGCCATTTTGCCTTTTTGCGTGTCTTTTTTCTTGGGAATGGTCTTGATCCCTGTCTCCTGTACAATGTCATGAACCTCCGTCCATAGTTCATCAGGCATTCTATCAGATCTAGTCCCTTAATGTATTTCTCACTTACACTGTGTAATCATAAGGGATTTGAGATAGGTCATTCCTGAATGGTTTAGTGGTTTGTTCCTGCTTTCTTCAATTTAAGTCTGAATTTGGCAATACAGATTTCATGATCTGAGCTGCAGTCAGCCTCTGGTCTTGTTTTTTGCTGTCTAGGAAGACTAAGCGTCTTTTCATTTCATGGCTGCAGTCACTATCTTCAGTGATTTTGGAGCCTCACCCCCCCCGAAAAAAAAAAACAAAACAGTCTGCCACCATTTCCACTGTTTTCCCATCTATTTGTCATGAACTGATGGGACAGGATGCCATCTCAGGTTTCCTTATTTAGAGCTTTAAGCCTACTTCTTCACTTTCCTCTTTCACTTTCATCAAGAGACTCTTCAGTTCCTCTTTAGTTTCTGCCATAAGGGGGGTGTCATCTACATATCTGAAGTTTTTGACATTTCTCCTGGCAGTCTTGATTCCCGTTTGCATTTCTTCCAACCTCACATTTCTCTGCATAGAAGTTAAATAAGCAGAGTGACAATATATACCCTTGAGGTGCTGCTTTTCCTATTTGGAACCAGTCTGTTATTCAATGTCCAGTTCTAACTGTTGCTTCCTGAACTGTATACAGGCTTCTCAAGAGGCAGATCTGGTGGTGTGGTACTACCGTCACTTTCAGAATTTTCCACAGTTTATTTTGATCCGTACACTCAAAGGCTTTGGCATACTCAATAAAGCAGAACTAGATGTTTTTCTGGAACTTGCTTGCTTTTTTGTGAAGATCCAGCAGATGTTGGGAACTTGATCTTTGGTTCCTCTGTATTTTCTAAAACAAGATTGAATATCTGGAAGTTCATGGTTCACATATTGCTGAAGCCTGGCTTGGAGAATTTTGAGCATTTCTTTGTTAGCATGTGAGATGAGTAAAATTGCATGGTAGTTTGAGCATTCGTTGGCATTGCCTTTTTCGAGACTGGAATGACAACTGACCATTTCCAACTGAGCCACAGCTGAGATTTTCAAATTTCTTGTCTTATTGAGTACATCACTTTCACAGCATCGTCTTCGAGGATTTGAAGTAGCTCATCTGGAATCGAAGCCGTAATAGAGCCTTCTAAGTCCCTAATGGACACTGCATGGACTCTCAGAACAAGTGAGATCAACAGCCATCCTCTTTAACAACAACAACAAAAAGTTCTCTCAACAAGAAAACTTACACAAGCCACTGGTCCCACCACATTCACTTGGAGGAGACCACCCAATTAATAGCAATGATGGCCCTCCGGTGTGCAGAAAATAGACCTCGAAGACAGTCATCGAAACAACATGAAAAGGCAGAGACATATCCAGCAGATGAAGGAATACAATGAAAATCAACAAACCAGTGAAAGAGGAGGAGGTAGGAAGTCTACAGGAAAAACAGTTCAGCACAACAATAGTCAATGTCTTGGAAACAAATGGATCGACAGATAAATAGACTTCAGGCATGGATTGAGAAGATGAAAGGGGTGTTTTAAATGGACCTGGAAGAAATCATGAGTAGTCAATCAATAATGAGCGATGACATAACTGAGATAGAAATCACTCTGGACAACAGGAACAGTACTGTAACTGAGGCAGAAGAAAGACTAAGTGAGCTGGAAGATCGGATATGGGAAATAAATGAAGCAGAGCAGGAAAAAAAAAAAGAAAGAGAGAAATGAAGACAATCACAGAGACCTATGGGACAATGTTAAATGCCCCCATATTTAAATCATAGGTTTTTCAGAGAAAGAAGACAAAAGGAAAGGGCATGAGAAAATATTTGAGGAGGAAATAGTTAAAAACATCCCTGAAATGGAAAAAAAAAATAAAAAAACAGACACCTAAGATGAAAAATCCCAGTGTGTCCCACAGGGGTAAAATCAAGACACAACATGTCAAAACACACATTAATCAAAATGAAAACAAACAAATAAATATACAGAATGAACAAATATTCAAGGTAACAAAGGAATCACAACAAATAACATAGAAGGGAATCCCCATAAGGATAACAGCTGATCTTACTATAGAAACTCTTCAGCTTAGAAGGGAATGGCAGGATGTACCTAAAGTGCTGAGAGGCAAAAGCCTAAAGCCAAAATTACTCTATCCAACAAGGATAGTATTCTCATTCAAAAGACAAAACAAGAGCTTTACAGACAAACAAAAGCAGTTAGTGTTCAGAACCACCAAACCAGCACTTCAGCAAATGCTGAAGGATCTTTTCTAGATAGGAAACAGAAAAGCTTATAAAAACAAAGCCACAAAATATATAGTAAATGGTAAGAAGATCATACTTATCAACAACTACCTTAAACAGAAATGGGCTAAATGCTCCAACGAAAAGGCAAAGACTGGGTGAATGCATACAAGAATATACTGTCTGCAAGAAAACCACCTCATACCTAGGGACACATGCAGCCTGAAAGTGATGGCCAGGAAAAAGCTATCTTGTGAAAATGGAGAGCAAAAGTGGGAGGAGCGATATTCATATCAGATAAATGGACTTTACCTAAAGACCACTATAGGAGACAAAGAAAGTTGCATTACAGAACATTCAAGGCATCAATCCAAGAAGAAGCTACATGCACCCAATGTAGGAGCACCTCAATACAAGAGGCAAATGCCAACAACTAGTAGAGCAGAAATAGACACTAACCAATAGTATTGGGTGATTTTAATACTTCACTCATAACATGAACAGATCATCCAGACAGAAAATGAAATAAGGGAAACTCAGGTTTTAGAAGATACATTAGAACAGTTTGAGCTAATTGATATCTACAGGTCATCCCACTGCCAAAGAACAGATTTCACCTGTTTCTCCTTTTTTTCTCCTTTTTCTCACGTGCAAATGGAACATTATCTTAGGACAGATCACACCCAAGGTTAGATCACATCTAACCTTAATAAACTTCAAGATATTATACTATTTGCAAGCATAATTTCTGATCACAATGCTGTTCGATCAGATATCAACCACAGGAAAACGACAACAACAACAACAACTAGAGGAAACACAAAAAATTTGGAGGCTAAAACCCCCAAAATTCACATTTGAATTCAACAAAATCCAAAACTTTTATGAAAAAACAAACAAACAAACAAACCTCTGCCAAAGTAGTCATAGGTGGAACATACCTCAACATAATGAAAGCCAAATATGACAAAACCATTGTAAACATTATTGTCAATAATGAAAAGCTGAAAAAATTTCCTTAAAAGTCAGCACGAAGACAATGTGCCCACACTCATCAGTACTCGTTCTGGGAATTCTAGCCACAGTTTTCAAAGAAGAAAAAGATATGAACAGAATCCTCATTTGAAAAGAAGAGGTATAACTGTCTATTTGCACATGCTATTACCCTTTACAAAGAAAACC
This sequence comes from Ovis aries, assembly GCF_016772045.2. Taxonomy (NCBI): domain Eukaryota; kingdom Metazoa; phylum Chordata; class Mammalia; order Artiodactyla; family Bovidae; genus Ovis; species Ovis aries. The sequence goes on along the minus strand of NC_082741.1, from coordinate 20,719,962 downwards.
CAAGAGATGCCACCAGAAAATTCCTGGAGTTTATCAATGAATACAGTAAACGTGCAGGGTATAAAACTAATACACAGAAACCCTTATAGTCCTACACATTCACAATGAAAAATCAGAAAGAGAAATGAAGGAACAATCCTGTTCCCCATTGCAATGAAAGGAATAAAACAACTAGAAATAAGTTTGCATAAAGAGACAAAGGACGTCCCCGATGGCTCAATTGGTAAGGAAGCTGCCTGCAATGCAGGAGACTCCTGTTTGGTTCCTGGGTCACGAAGACCCCCTGAAGAAGGGATAGGCTAGCCACTATGGTGTTCTTGGGCTTCCCTTGTGGCCCCAGCTGGTGACAAATCCTCCTGCAATGTGTGAGACCTGCATTTGAGGACTGGGTTGGGAAGATCCTCTGGAGAAGGGAAAGCTACCCATTCCAGTATTCTGCCGTGGAGAATTTCAAATTCCATACACTGTATAGCCCATGGGATTGCTAAGAGTCAGACGTGACTGAGCAACTTTCACTTTCCCAGAAGGATGAAAGAAAGCACTGAGGAAAGAAATCAAAACATATATAGATGGAGACAGATATCATGTTCTTGGATTGGACTAACTGATAGAGTTAAAATCAATATACCAGCCAAAACAATCAATAGATTCAATACAATACCTCTCAAACTACCGACAGTATTTTTCATAAACTAGAACAAATTATTTTACGATCTGCATGGAAACACATAAGACCTCGAAGAGCCAAAGCAGTTTTGAGAAAGAAGAATGGAACGAGAGGAGTCAAATTTTCTAGCTTCAGACTACACTACGAAGATATCACGAGAGTATGAAACTTGCACAAATATAGAAATATAGACCAATGGAAAACAAATATGAAGTCCAATAATAGATTCCTGCCCCCATTATCTTTGACGATGCAGGCAAAAATGCGCAACAGAAAAAGACATTTTCTTCAAAAAAGTGTTATGGGAAAAGTGGAGAGCTCTGTGTAGAAGCTAGAACGCTATCTAACATCATGTTCAAAAATAAACTCAAAATGGATTACAGGTGGAAAAGTAAGACCAGAAAATATACCACCCTCAGAGTACAATATAGGTATAACCACCACAAAATAAGTCACAGCAAGGTCCTCTGTGGCCCATTGCCTAAAGGAAATAAAAATGTTTGAAAAAAGGAACCTAATTAAACTCTATAGCTTTTGTACATTGAAGGAAACTATAATTAAGGTGAATATGTAGCTTCAGAATTGGGAGAAAATAAGAGCAACTCTGAGTGAACTCCGGGAGTTGGCGATGGACAGGGAGGCCTGGGGTGCTGCCATTCACAGCGTCGCAAAGAGACGGACACGACTGAGCGACTGAACTGAACTGAACTGAATAGCAACTGAAAAGCTAACAAAAAATTTGTCTCCAAAATATGCAAGGTGCTCACGCATCTCAATACTCAGCTACAAATACTACTCAGCAAAACAAACCACCAATCAAAACATAGGTAAAAGCCCTCTGCAAAGAAGATACACAGATTACTAAGAGACACAGAAACGTTGCTCAGCATCACTCATTATAAGAGAAATGCAAATCAAAACCACATTGAGGTATCATTTCACACTGGTCAGATTGGCCATCATTAAAATGTCTACAATATAACTGCTGGAGAGGGTGTGGAGAAAAGGGAACCTTTTTACACTGTGGATGGGAATGCAAACTGGTACAACCATTATGGAGACTCCTTAGAAAGTTGGAAAGAGAAATACCATATGACCCAGCGATCCCGCTCTTAGGCATGAACTTCAAGGAAACGAGAATGGTAAGAAACAGTACTCCAACGTTTATTGAAGCACTGTTTGCAATACCACGGATGTGAAAGTGACCACGAGGTCCATCAGCAGATGAATGGTTAAGGAAGTTTTGCTACATATACATATGAAGTATTACTCAGGTATAAGAAGTCATGCATTTGAGTCAGTTCTAATGAGTGGGAAGAGCACGAAACCTATTACACAGAATGAAGGAACTAAGAAAGAGAGAGACAAAACTGTATATTAATGCACAGATGTGGAATTTAGAAAGATGGGCTCTACGCAGGCAAGGAGAAGAGACAAGGATCTCAAGAACAGACGTTTGACTAAGTGGGAGAAGGTGAAGCTGGGATGCCTTGAGAAAAGCGCACTTAAATGGGTACGGTACCATATGTAAAAAATAGAAGACCAGTGTGAGGTTTTACAACATGGGTGATATGGGATACCCATGTCACAACTTCTGAACTTGCAATCTAATGCACGCATCAGCCACCAAGGAGCCCTCATTCTAGTGCACGTCGTGCACATTCTGAGCTTGCCGCCTCCAGCTCTCCTTTTACCCCTTCTGACATCACGATCCAGGGTAGGCTGTGGTAACTGCTGAATTTGCACTTTAGGGGAGGCATCACAAACTTACTAAGCCCGCATTCTAGTGCAAGCATGCTGCGTCTTGAACCGGAACTCTGGAGCAGGCATCTTGCCACTGATAATACTGTTCATCATCAGCTAGTGTTTCGCTGTCATGACATGTTCCCATTGCTTCTTCATCTCTGGTCATCACTCTGTGTCGCTTACCACCATCCAGTGTTCCTCTCAGTTCTGTAACCTGTTTCGAGTGCTTGTTCAACTCACTCCGGGACAAACATATCTAGTATTCAGTGCTGTGACAGGTTCAGTGTTTCTTCATCCTCCCCTAGTTAAACACAACGGTAGTTTACCACCCTTAGTGTTTCATTTTGTGACGGGCTTCTATCTACTCCAGGTCTAACACACTCAGTAGATTATCATCATCCAATGTCTTAACTGCGGAACATCCCACAAGTCTTCTTAACGCACCCCATGTCAAACGTACCCAGTAGCTTATCACTATCCCATGTTTCAGTGCAGAGAGATGATTCAAGCGTTTCTTCATTTCCTCCAGGTAAAGCATACTCAGCAGTTTGTCACCAGTGTTTCACCTGAGACGTGATTCTTCTTCATTTATGTAGTTGGCTGTGCTGGGTCTCAGTTGTGTCATGTAAGATAGTCCTTGAGACAAGCCAACTCTAACCATGGCATGAAGTCTCGGGAGTGTGAGAACTTCAGTATTTGCAGCTATGCAGGTTTACTTACTCTGTAGCATATGGGATGTTCCTTTCCCAATCGGGGATTGAACCTTCATCCCCTACACTACAAGGTGGATGCTTAACCGCTGGACCACCAGGAGAGGCCCTGTGACATGCTCTAAGTGCCTGCTTTTACGCCTCATATGAAAGAGACACATTGCTTGATGGGAACATATCAGCATCCAGGGTTGCAAAGATTGGACATGCTTCAGGAACTTCTTCATCCACACTGGTCAAATACAAGCAGGTGTTTATCACAATGTAGTGCCATTCCATGTGCTTCTTCGTTGATTACTGGCTGAACGTGTCCAGTAGATTATCATCGTCTACTGTTTCAGAGCAGTGACACCTCGAGTTATTCTTCATGCACCCTGGGTCAAACACATCCTGTTGTGTATCTCCCTCCAGTGTTGCACTGCTGTGACATGCTTTCAGTGTTTCTCCATCCACCCCAGGTCAAACATACTAAGTCGCTTATTATCCACACTTCAGAGAGGAGGTTCAGCCACATCTTTCTCCACCCCAGGTAAAATAGCCTCACCAGCTTATCCCTTGCTGCTTTTCACTGCTGTCACAAGTTCAAGTGCATCTTTATCAAACACACCAGCCGTTTATCACCATCCAGCACTTCCAAGCTGTGACACAAACTGCTGTATCATCCAGACTGGAAAAATACATCCGGTACTTTACTAAAGTCAGTGTTTCAGTGCTATGACGTGATTCAAGTGCCTATTCATCCACTCTCTGCAAAAACACACTCTGTAGCTTATCACCATGCAGTGCTCAGTGCCTTGACAGAGGACATGCTCCGAATGCTTCTTTGTCCACCTGGTGTCAAATACTCAATAGTTTTCCAACATCTGTATCTCAGTACTGTGAATCACTGCGTATGCTCCTTTGTCAATCCTGGCCCGTCACTCCTTGGAGTTTACCACCCTTCAGTGCTTCAGTGCTGTAATATGCTTCATGTGCTTCATCTTCTCCTGAAAAACATACTCATTAGTGTATCATCATCCAATATTCAGTACAGTGATATGCTTCAAGTGCTTACTAGTCCACATCAGTTGAACATTCCCAGCATTTTATCATTAGCCAAGGTTTCAGGGCCGTAACTTGTGGCATTTAGTAGGCGCTTGTTTGATCCCCAGAGGTGAAACTCAACACCTGTTTTTTTGCCATTTATTCTATCAGTGCTGTGACATACTACAGTGCTTTCTTAACTGCTCTGGGTTAATACACACATCCGTTCTTTCAGTGCTGATTAATGCACAAGTGCTTCCGCAACTATCCTCTTTCAAATACATACAGTAGTTTTGGAACTCATGAAAATAAAACTCTTTCACAGTTTCCATTGTGTCCTGATTTATTTGCTATCAAGAGGTGGGACTGGATGACAGGATCTGAATTTATTGCATGTAGAGGTTTAAGTCAACGTTTTAAATCTCCACTTTCATCTCAGCAAAGAGCTCTAATCCCTCGTCTGCTTTCTGTCATGGGCATGTCTGAGTTTATTTATGTTTCTCCCAGCAATTTCGATTCCACTTTGCGCTTCATCCAGTCTGACATTTTGCGTGATATACTGTGCATGTAAGTTAAATAAGTGGCGTGACAACAAGACAGCCTTGACCTACTCCGTTACCAATTCTGAACAACTCCATTGTTCCTGTCTGATTCTGTTACTTCATGACCTGCATACAGGTTTCTCAGGAGCCAGGTAAAGTGGTCTAGTATACCCACCTCTTTAAGAATTTTCCGCAATTTCTGTGACCCCCACAGTCAAATGCTTTAGCATAGTGAATGAAGCAGAAGTCGGTCATTTTCTGGAACTCCCTGCTTTTTCTATGAGCCAATGAATGTTGGCAATTTAATCTCTGGTTCCTCTGCCTTTCGTAATCCAATTTGTACATTTGAAAGTTCTCAGTTCACATACTGTTGAAACCTAGATGGAGGCATTTGGAGCATTACCCAGCCAGCATATGAAGTGAGAACGACTGGGCAGCAGTTTGAGCATGCCTTCACAATGCCCTTTTTTGGGATCAGAGTAAATCTGACCTTTCCCTGTCCTGTGGTCATTGATGAGTTTTCCAAATGTCCTGGCACATTGAGTGCAGCATTTTAACAGCATTATATTTTACAATTTGAAATAGCTGAGCTTCAAGTCTATCATCTTGACTAGCATTGTTTGTGATATTTCTGCCTAAGATCCACTTGACTTCACACCCCAGGTTGTCTGCTCTACGTGAGTGATCACACCATTATGGTTATGTGGGTGATTAAGCAGAGAAGGTGATGGCACCCCACTCCAATATTCTTGCCTGGAAAATCCCATGGACAGAGGAGCCTGGTAGTGAGCTGTCCATGGGGTCATGAAGAGCTGGACACGAGAGAAGCGACATAGCAGCAGCAGCAGCAGCAGCGGCAGCAGGTGATTAAGACCTTGCTTTGGTACAGCTCTTCTCGTGTACTCTTGCCAGCACTCCATCACATTTTCTCCTTCTGCTAGGTTCATACCCCTTCTGTCCTGGATTGTGCCCATGTCTCATGAAATATTCCCTTGCAGTCTCTCAGTTTCTGGGCAAGATTTCTCGTCTTTCCTATTCTATTGTTCCCTCTATTTCTTACTGGCATTAAATACACACAATATTATATCCCCATCCAGTGTGTAACTTTAGATATGCTTCAAGGGGTTTTTAATCCACTCCAGAAGAAATTAATGTGACAGCTATCACCATCCATTTTTTCTGTATTGTGACATGTTTTGAGCCTCCTCCATCCCCTCCAGGTAAAACACACCCTGTACATTTTCATCATTCGTTGATGCTGCGCTATTACCGGCCTGAAGGGTCCCTTTGTCTCATTTAGTCAAACACTCCCTGTCGTTTACCACTATCCAGTGTTCCAGTACTGTGGCATGCCTCATGTACTCCTTTATCCTCTCCATATAAAATATGGTAGGTAGCTTATCACAATTCCTGTTTCGGTTCTGTGCTGAGTTTAAAGTCCTTCTTTAGGCCATTCTAGATAAAACGCATTCAGAAGTTTATGATGGTCCCATGTTTTCGTCTGTGCCATGCTCTCAGTTTCTCCTCATTCAACATGTATCAAACAAACCCCGTAGTTTATCATCATCCAGTGTTTCAAGGCTGTTTCCTGCTCAACTGCTTCGTCATTCTCTGCAGAAAATACATAACCAATAATTTATCACAATCCAGTGTGTTAATTCTGGCATATGCTTCAAAAGGTCCTTTGTACACTCAAGGTTGAGCACACTCTTAGTTTATCACCATCCATTGATTCAGGGCTAGTACATACTTTCATTGATTTTTCAACTACCACAGCTCATCATACACAATGATTTACCATGATCCAGTTTCAGGGTTGTGACAGGCTCCTTGTGCTTCTTTCTATATACAAGATCAAACACAGACCATCTGAAGTGTGAACATACAGTGTTTCAGTCATGAAACCCACTTCAAGGGGTTCTTCACTTACTCCACAACAAATACACCATATAGGTTATCGACATTCATTGTTTCAATGTTGTAGCACATACTAATGGCTGCTTCACTAACTCCAAGTCAAACACCTTCAGTGGTTTGCCACTATCTTGGGTTTCAGATCTGTGACATGCTTCAAGAGCTCCTGAAACTACTCACGGTCAAAGGCACTCTGTAGATTTGTTGTTGCTGGCTGTTATAGGTTGTTCAGTCATTCAGTCATCTCCAACTCTCCAAATCCCATGGACTGCAGTATGTCACGCCTTCTTGCCCTTGACCATCTCCCGGAGCTTGTTCAAACTCAAATCCACTGGGTCGGTGATGCCATCCAAGTATCTGGTCCTCCATCGTCCCCTTCTTCTGCTCCAATCTTTGGCGGCATCAGAGTCTTTGCCAACGAGTTGACTCTTCACATCAGATAGCCATAATATTGGAGCTTCTGCCTCAGCATCAGCCCCTCCAGTGAATTTTCAGGATTGATGTCCTTTACAGTTGACTGGATTGATTTCCTTGCAGCCCAAGGGACTCACAAGGGTCTTCTCCAAGACTGTGGTTCAAAAGTATCAATTTCTTAATGTTCAGCCTTCTTTATGGCCTAACTTACATTGTCACATGACTGCTTAAAAAAACACAAATATAGCTCTGACTATATGGACGCTTCTTGGCAAACGGATGCCTCTGCTCTTTAACATGCAGTCTAGGTTTGTCACTGCTTTTCTTCCAAGAAACAAGTGTCATTTAATTTCATAGCTGCAGTCATCACCTGCCATGATTTTGGAGTCCAAGGAAACAGAAGTCTCACTGTTACCATTGTTTTCCCATCTATTTGCCATGAAATAATAGGACACGATGCTAGGATCTTAGTGTTTTGAATGTTGCGTCTTAAACCAGCTTTTTCACTCTCCTCTTTCACCTGCATCAAGAGGCTCTTTAGTTATTCTTTGCTTGATGCTACATCGGTGGTGTCATCTGCATATCTGAAGTTATTAATATTTCTATTTTTCTCTTAATTTCAGCTTGTGTTTCCTCCAGCCCCGCATTTTCCAAGATGTGCTCTGCATATAAGTTAAATCAACAGGGTGACACATGTAGTAGTTTGTTTGTTTGTTTGTTTGTTTGTTTCCAATTTCAAACCATCTGTTCTTCTTTACCTGGTTCTCACTGGTTGTTTCTTGACCTGGATACAGGTCTCTCAGGAGGCATGTAGGTAGTCTGGTATTTCCATGTCTTTAAGAATTTTCTGCAGTTTGTTGTGATCCACACAGTGGATTTTTATCATACTCCATAAAGCAGAAATAGTTTTTTTTTTTTCAATAATATTCTTGCTTTTTCCATGATCCAATGGATGTTGCCAATTTGACCTCTGGTTTCTGTCTTTTCTAAATCCAGTTTGAACATTTGCAGCTTCTAGGTTAATGTGCTGTTAAAGTCTTGCCAGGAGAATTGTGAGCATGTCTTTGTTCGATTCACTTCAGCTGCTCAGTTGTGTATGACTGTTTGTGAGCCCATGGACTACAGCAAATCAGGCCTTCCTGTCCATCACCAACTCCCGCAGTTTACTGAAATTCATGTCCTTTGAGTCGGTGATACCAGCTAACTGTCTCATCCTCTGTCGTCTCCTTCTCCTCCTGCTTTCAATCTTGCCAAACATCAGGGTCTTTTCAAATGAGTCAGCTCTTCACATCAGTTGGCCAAAGTATTGGAGTTTCAGCTTTAACCTCAGTCCTTCTAATGAATATTCGTGATTGATCTCCTTTCGGATGGACTGGTTGGATCTCCTTGCCGTTCAAGGGACTCTCAAGAATCTCCTCCAACAACACAGTTCAAAAGCATCACTTCTTTGGTGCTCAGCTTTCTTTATAGTTCCACTGGTACATCCATACACGCCTACTGGAAAAATCATAATCTTAACTAGGTGGAGCTTTGTTGGCACATTAACATCTCTGCTTTTTAATATGCTGTCTCAGTTCAATTCAGTTCAGCCTGTCCGACTCTTTGCGCCCCCATGAATCGCCACAAGCCAAGCCTCCCTGTCCGTCACCAACTCTCTTAGTTCACTCAGACTCATGTCCATCGAGTCAGTGACGTCATCCAGCTATCTCAGTTGTTCATAAATTGTGTTCAAAGGAGTTAGTGCGTAAAATAATGGCCGTTGTGTGATATTTGGAACATCATGTGGTGTTGCCCTTCCTTGGATTTCAAACGAAAAACTGACCTTTTCCAGTCCTGCAGCCACTGCTGAGTTTCCCAAGTTTTCTGGCATACTGAGTGCAGCACTTCAACAATATCATCTTTTAAATTTTGAAATAGCTCAGCTGGTGTTCCATCACCTCCACTATCTTTGTTGGTAGTGATGCTTTCTAAGAGCCACTGGATTTCCCACTCCAAGATGTCTAGCTGTAGGCGAGTGATCACCCCATCATGGTTATCTAGGTCATCGGGAACTTTTTGGATAGTTCTTCTATGTAATCATGCCAACACTCCTTAATATCTTCCACTTCTTTTAGGTTCACACATTTTCGGCCCTTTATTATACACATATGTGCATGAAATACTCCCTTGATACCACTTATTTTCCTGAAGAGATCTCTAGTCTTTCCCAGGCTCTCATTCCCACTCAGTAGTTTAGCAACATTTATTGTTTCATGGATGTGACATGCTTCCAGTGCTTCTTATTCCACTTGAATTCCTACACTCCCAGTAGTGTATCAGAATCCCTTGTGTCACCCCAGGGACCTGCTTTACCTGCTTCTTCGCAACCCCGGATCAAACACATTCAGTACTTTATCCCCGTAGAGTATTCAGTGCATTAACATGCGACACTTTCCGGTGTTTCCTTGTCACCTGGGACTAATCACCCAGTGGTATAAGTGCCATACTCTATTTTAGTGCCGTTACACAGGTCAAGTGCTTCATTTTCTGAGGCTAAAACACACTCCTCATCCAGTGTCTTAGTGCAGAGACATGCTTGAGGAGCGTCTTCATCCACCCAGTCAAACACTCCCAGGAGTTTTTCACCATCCAGTGTTCAAGTTCTGTGACATGCTTCAAGTGCTCCTTTGTGTACACGGGGTCAAAGACACCCAGTAGTGTGTCGTTATCCAATGTTTCAGTTATGCAACATGCTTCTGGGTTTCTTCATTCCCTCAGGTCATCACACCAAGTGGTTTCTCACTATCCAGTGTTTCAGGGTTACAGCATGCTTCCAGAGCTTCTTTTTCTCCCTGGGTCAAACATTCCAAGTCTCTTGCCCCGTCCACGTTTGAGTTCTGTGAAATGGATCATGTGCTTCCTGTCCACCCTGAATCAAGCACCCTCAACAGTTTGTCACCATCCAGTGTTTCATGTTGGTGACAAGGTTCAGATACTTCCCCATGCACTCTGGGTCATACACACCCTGTTGTTTATCACCTGTTTCAGGTTTTTGACATGCATCAATTGCTTCTTGCCCATCCTGGCTCAAACACACCAGGAGTTTAGCATCATCCAATGTTTCCATACTGTAACATATTTCAAGAATTTTGCCACACACCACTGTTCAGAAGTACCCAACAGTTTATCAGCATCCCATGCCTCAGTTCGAGGACTTGCCTCAAGTGCTTCTTCACAACCCCAGACAAAACATACCCAGTGGATTATCACCATCCACTGTTTCAGTCCTGTAGCATGCTTCATGTGCTTCTTCATCCTCTCTAGGTGAAGCACATGCAGTAGCTTATGACCATTGAATGTTTCCATTTTACGGCAGATTCCAGGACGTTTCCATCCTCACCAGGCCAAACACACTCAAACATTAACACCATCCAATGTTTTACTGTGTGTGACATTCCTCAAGTCTTCCTCATTATCGCAAGTCAAACACATCCATAACATTCACCACCTCCAGTTCCAATGCCAAGATCCACTTCAATGGTGTGTTCATTTTCCCCATTTAAAGGCATTCACTAGGCTATCACCATACAGTGTTGAAGTTCAGTGACATGCCTGCAGTGCTTCTCCGTCCATCCAATGTCAAGCCCAGCTGGTAGTTACTGACCATTTAACGTTTCATTGCATGGCATGCTTCAGTCAAATGTGCCCAAGATTATTTAAAAGAAAAAGGAAAAGAAAGAAAAAAAAAATCACTCTTTAAGGGGTGATCAGTTCAGTTGAGTCACTCATTCATGTCCAGCTCTTTGTTATCCCATGAACCGCAGCAAGCCAGACCTCCCTGTCCATCATCAACTCCCATGGGTAACCCAAACCCATGTCCATTGAGTCGGTGATACCATCCATCCATCTCACCTTCTGACGTCCCCTTCTCCTCCTGCCCTCAATCATTTCCAGCAACAAGATGCTTTCAAATGAGCCAGCTCTTCACATCACGGGGCCAAATTATTGGAGTTTCAGCTTCAACATCAGTCCTGTCAATGAACACTAAGGACTGATTTCTTTTAGGATGGACTGGTTGGATCTCCTAGCAGTCCAAGGGACTCTCAAGAGTCTTCTTAAACACCCAGTTCAAAAGCATCAATACTTCAGTGCTCAGCCTTCTTTATATTCCAAAACTTACATCCACACATGACTACTGGGAAAACCGTAGCGTTGACTAGATGGACCTTTCTTGACAAAGTAAAGCCTCTGTTTTTCAATATGAATATAATAATCAATAATAATCAATCATCAGCAATAGTCAATAATGATAATTAATCATCTAGGTTGGTCATAAGTTTCCTTCTAAGGACGAAGCGTCTTTTAATTTCATGGCTGCAGTCACCATCTGCAGCGATTTTGGAGCCCAGAAGTATAAAGTCATCTTCTGTTTCCACTGTTTCCCACCTATTTGCCATGATGTGGCGGCATCCGATGCCATGATCCTTGTTTTTTGAATGTTGAGCATTAAGCCAACTTATTCACTCTCTCGTGTCACTTTTATCAAGAGGCTCTTTAGTTCTTCACTTTCTGCCATAAGGCTGGTGTCATCGGCATATTTCAGATGATTGATATTTCTCTGTCAACCTTGTTTCCACCTTGAGATTCCTCCAGCCCAGTGTTTCTCATTATGTAGTCTGTGTAGAAGTTAAATAAGCAAGGTGGCAATTATACAGCCTCGGGGTACTCCTTTTCCTTTTTGGAGCCAGTCTGTTGTTCTATTTCCAGTTCTAATTGTTGCTTCCTGACCTGCATACAAGTTTATCAAGAGGCAAGTCAGGTTGTCTGGTATTCCCTGAAATCTCTTTCAGAATTTCCCAAAGTTTATTGTGATCCACATAGTCAAAGTCTCAATAAAACCGAAGTAGATCTTTTGGAACTCTCTTGGTTTTTCAATGATGCAGCAGATGTTGGCAATTTGATCTTGGTTGCTCTGCCTTTTGGAAAACCAACTCGAATAGCTGGAAGTTCCTGGTTGCTGTATTGCTGAAGCATGGCTTGGATAATTTTGCCCATTAATTTAGTAGCATATGAGATGAGTGCAACTGTGTAGTAGTTGGAGAATTCTTTGGCATTGCCTTTCTTTGGGATTGGAGTGAAAACTGCCCCTTTCCAGTCCTGTGGCCAGTGCTGAATTTTCCACATTTGGTGCCATGTTAAGTGCAACCCTTTCATAGCATGGTCCTTTGGGATTTGAACTAGCTCAACTGGAATTCTATCCCCTCCACTAGCTTTCTTTGTAGTGATGCTTCCTAAGACCCACTTGAGTGTACATTCCTGGATGTCTGCTTCTAGGTGAATGATCACATCATCGTGATTATCTGCGTCATGACTATCTTTTATGTACAGTTCTTCTGTGTATTTTTGCTACCTCTTCTTAATATCTTCTGCTTCTGTTGGGCCCATACGACTTCTGTCCTTTATTCAGCCCATCTTTGCAAGAAATGTTTGCTTGGTATCTCTAAGTTTTTGACGAGATCCCTAGTCTTTCGCATTCTATTGTTTCCTCTATTTCTTTAGCGCAGTGGGTGTGGCACAATTCAAAGGCTCTCTTCCCACTCAGGTCAGTCATCGTCAATAAGTGGTACCAACCAGTGTCCAGTGCTGTGACATATGACCAAGTTCAATTCTTCCTTAACGAAGTGACTAAATAAAACATCCCGGAGTTTATCAATACACAGTGTTCCATGGCTGCCCCTGGATTCGAGTACTTCCTCACCCACTCCAGGTTAACATAGTCCTTTATCACCATCCATTGCTTCAGTACACTGACAGTCTTCAAATGCTTCTACATTAATCCTAGTGTAAAATTTCTAGTAGTTATAAACGGCCAGTGGTTTACTTTGCAGCACGACCCAATGGCTTCTTCATGCGCACTCATACACCAACTCCGTAGTTTGTCGCCATCTAGTGTATACATGAAGTGACATGCTTAAAGAGCTTCCTCATCCACCCCAGATCTAGACAGTCAGTCTGTCGTCTCCATACAAGCGTTTCAGTGCTGTGACATGATTTGAAATGTTGTCTGTGCACACTGAGGCATACACAGCCAGCAGTTCACCATGCTCCAGTGTTTCAGGACTTTGATAAGATTAAATATGTTCTTGGTCCCACTAACGTCAATACACTCACCGTTTATAACCATCTTGTTTCACTGCTGTGACATAATGTCAACTGCTTCTTCATCCATTCCTGTGTCAAACGAACTCAGTAGCTTTTTCCCCATCTAGTGCTAGTGTTCAGTACTATGAAATGATTCTGAAGCCTCTGTGTCCATTCCGGCTCAAACATAGTCCATATTCTCAACCAGTGCTTCAGTGATGTCACATGCTTCAAGTGCTTTCTTCATTCACTCCATATCAAGTACATGCAGTCGTTCATAAGCATGCAATGTTTCAGTTGTGCGACATGCTTCAAATGGTTCTCTAATCCACTTGAGCTGAAACATACCCAGTAGCTTATGACCATTGGTGTTTCGGTGCTGCGACATGTTTCAAGTCCTTCTTCTTCTACGCCATGCTGAACGCATGCAATAGTTTATCACCATCAGTTGTTTCAGTTCTGTTACATTCTTCAAGTCTTGTTTCGTATACTCTGGTTCAAATACACCTAGAAGTTGTTCACCATCAACTGTTGAGTTCTGTGATATGTCTCAATTGTTTCTGTACATACCAGTTCATAAACACGCATACATTTTTCTCCATATTGTGTTTTAGGGCTGTCATACGGTTAAATGAGTCCCCTTCTTACCCCAGGTCAAATACACCCAGTATTCATCAACATCCAGTCTTTCAGCTACGTGATACAGTTCAAGTGCTTCAGCATCCATTCTTGGAAGACACAGCCGATAATTTGTCGAATTCCAGTGCTTCAGTGCTGTGAATTTTTTAAGTGTTTCTGCATCCAAATAGCTCAGGCAAGACTAAGAGATTGTAACTATCACTGGTTCAGTTTTATGACATGGCTTAAGCGCATCTCCATCTACATTAGCTGGAACGCACTCAATAATTACCACCATGCTGTAACTCATAGGTAAAACATTCTTGGATCGTTTCTTTGTCTACTGTGGGTCAAGCACACCGAGGAGTTTTTCACCAGTCAGTGTTTCAGTGCTGTGACAACTTCCACTGCTTCTTTGTGTACTACAGGTCAGCACACCAAGTGTCTTGTAACTACTAGCTTGCACTCTAGAGAACACACCTCTCTTCTACTGAGACTGAGATGTAGAGCATGCATCTCACCACTATTAAGACCCCATTCTAAGCACACATGCCACTTCTGCAGTGGCTAAACTCTGGAGGAAATGTGACAACACTATTGACCCTGAATTCTAGAACACACATCTTACCATTGCTGAATCAGTGTTCTACAGAAGGCTTAGCACAACTACTGAGCTTGCACTCTGAAAGTATCATCCTACCTCTACTGAGTCAACATTATATGCCATACATGTTCCAACTTCTGAGTTTGCACTATGGAATACACATTATGCCACTACTGAGCAAGCTCTAGTGTACACATGACAACGTACTGATCCCCACATCAAAGGGTAATGCTGAAAATTTGTCAAAGTACTGCACTCTTGTGCTCATTTCACATACTAAGCAAGATAAGGCTCAAAATCCTTTGTGCTAGGCTTCAAAGTATTTGAACCAAGAACTTCCAAATATATGCGATGGATTTAGAAAAGGCAGAGGAATGAGGGCTTATACTGCCCACGTTCATTGCCTCCTAGAGAAAGTAGGAAGTCAAGAGATACCTGGAATAACAAGCAAGTTGGACCTTGGAGTACATATGAAGTATGGCAAAGGCTAACAGAATTCCCTAAGAGAACTCACCATTCATAGAAAACACCCTCTTCCAACAACACAAGAGATGACTCTTGAGATGGTCAATGCTGAAATCAGATTGATTCTGTCCTGTGTAGCTGAAGATGGAGAAGCTCTATGCAGTCAGAAAAAAAAAAAAAAAACACACCACAAGACTGAGCAGTGAGATGGCTCAGATCAGGAATGCCTTAAAGAAAACTTCAGACTTAAGTTGAAGAAAGTATGGAAAACCACTAGACCATTTGGGTTGGCCAAAATCAGTCTCTTATGATTATGCAGTGGATGTGACAAATAGATTTGAGGGATTAGATCTTATAGACAGACTGCTTGGAGACTATGGACCAAGGGTCATGACATTCTGCATGAGACAATGAACAAAACCTACCCAAGAAAAAGAAATGCAAAAAGGCAAAAGGTTTGTCTGAGGAGGCCTTACAAATAACTTAGAAAAGAAGAGAAGCTAAAGGCATAGGAGAAAAAGAAAGATAATCCATTTGAATGCAGTTTTCTTAAGAATAGCATGGAGAGATAAGAAAAGCCTTCCTCAGGGATCAATGCAAAGAAGCAGAGAAACACAATAGGATGGCAAAGAACAGAGATTACCTCAGGAATGATACAGATACCAAGGGAACATTTCATGCAAAGATGGGCACAATAAAGGAGACAAAATATATGGACCTAACAGAAGCAGATATATTAAGAAGTGGTGGCAAGAATACACAGAAGAACTGAACTTAAAAAAAAAAAAAAGAAAAGGAAGAAGAAGAAGAAGATCTTAATGACCCACATAACCGTGAAGGTGTCTTTACTCACCCAGAACCAGACATCCTGCAATGTGAAGTCAAGCAGCCCTTAGTACATAACTATGAACAAAGTTACTAGAGGTAATGTGTTTCCAGTTGTGGAATTTCAAGTCGTACCAGATTATGACATTACAATCCTGCACGCAATGTGCCAGCAAATGTGAAAAGCTCGGCACTGGCCGCCGAACTTGGAAAGGTTAGTTTAAACTCCAATCCTCAAGAAAAGCTAGGCCAAAGATTGTTTAAACTAACACACAATTGCACACATCTCACATGTAAGCACAGTCATGTTCAAAGTTCTTCAAGCTAGGCTTCAGCAGTACATGAACCGAGAACTTCCAGATGTTAAAGCTGGATTTAGAAAAGTCAGAGAAACCAGAGATCAAATTGTCAGCATCCATTGGATCAGAGAAAAAGCAAAGGAGTTCAAGAAAAACATCGACTTCTGATTTGGACTATGCCAAAGGTTTTGACTGTGTGGATGACAACAAGCTATGGGAAATTCCTGGAAAGATGCAAATACCAGACCTCTTTAGCTGCCTGCTGAGAAATCTGTAGGCATGTCAAGAAGCAACACTTGGACATAGAACAATGCGCTAGCTTCAAATTGAGAAAGGAGCACATCAAGGCTGTATATTGTCATGTGGCTTATTTAACTTATATTCAGCACGTCATGTGAAATGCCAGGCTGGATGAAGCCCAACTAGAATCAAGATTGCTTGGAGAACTATCAATAACCACAGATTTGCAGTTGACACCACATATATGACAGAAAGTGGAGATTAAATAAAGAGCGTATTGATGGAAAGAAAGAAGAGAGTGAAGAACCTTGCTTAAAACTCAATGTTGAAACCATGAAGATCATGGCATCTGGCCCCGTGACTTCACATCAAATAGGGAAATCACGGGGAAAAATGGAAACAGTGATAGACTTTATTTTCTCGGGCTCCAAAATCACTGCAGATGGTGAGGGCAGCTGCGGAATTAAAAGGTGCTAGATCCTATGAAGAAAAGCTGTAACCACCTAAAGAGCATATGCAAAAGCAGAGGCATTACTTTGCAATTAATGGTCTATCAGGTCATACCTATGGAGTTTCCATTACTCATGTATGGATGGGAGAGTTGGACTATACAGGAAGTTGCGCATGGAATCATTGATGATTTTGAACTGTGGTGTTGGAGAAGACTCTTGCGAGTCCCTTGGACTGCAAGGAGATCAAAGCAGTCAATCCTGATGGAAATCAGCCCTGAATATTCATTGGAAGTACTTTTGCTGAAGCTGAAACTCTGGTACTTTCGCCACCCGATGCAAAAAGCTAACTATAGGAAAAGACCCTGATGCTGGGAAAGCTTGAGTGCAGAAGGAGAAGGGCCTAGCAGACGATGAGATGGTTGGATGGTACAACTAATTTGAGGCACATGACTTTGAGCAAACTCTGGGAGTTAGTGATGGACAGTGAGGCGTGGTGTGCTGCATAATAAGGAACGTAACATGCCTTATTATGTTGCAGAGAGTTACTATGCCTGAGCAACAGAACAACAGCAGAATCAACCATTTCAGTAAGAAGTGAAGACACAACTTACAGGAAGATGCTCAGAGAAAAATAGAGAAACAATATCAATCCACTTCTCATGCAGCCATTTTTCCTCTTATTGAAACAAGGTTTTTCCATATTGAAATATGGCTTTCCTGAAGTATGTGAATTCTAACTTGTTTTTTCACCTCAGAGAGGTGTGTTGATGAAGTCACGATGCACAGAGAACATGGCCGTTCTCACAGATTCCCTTAATAAAATCATGATGTACTTAAGGAGCTGGGGCTATTTTTTCCATGGGAATAAATATTTTGATGAGGAACTCTTTAATTCTTTAGAAAATGTTAATTACCATAATCAAATTTGTTTGGAATATTTGTAGTCTTTCCTTTGGTATCAGAAGATACTGCAGCCCTGACAATAAGGCAGGGTTTTCCAACCAAAAGCCTGAAACAGAGCAGCTCACCACACTCTAAAAGCACATTAGAAAAGTGGCAATTTGCTATTCAAATCAGTGAGCATTATACCCAAGTGAAAGAATGGCTAAAAGAGCTTGAAGAACATCACTAGAGCCTGCTAAAGGAAATCAATATGGGATTAATGGTATGAAAGGTTAGAGTAGATGAAACTTGAATTATATTAATGGAAAATATAGTAAAAGTTTCCTAGCATGTGGGCAGAATGAGAAGTCTCCTCAGAAACTGACACAAACAAAACAAATCTACACATTCTTTCAGAAAATCCAAATGGCTTCAGAATGAAATATAAAGGTGCAGGAGAGATAGCTAAGAGCTTAAGTGGATATATGGATACTCGAATTATTTGACCAACATGATGTTTCGTAGGCTTTTCGGCATTCACACCACAAATGTGAACTCTGATGGCTGGGATACCCTTACCTCTCATCCTGCTGAACTATTGCCTAGAATATTTTTATTCTGTGATAGATTTCTTCTAATCAGTATCATTCTATCACGTTTTGAAAAATTAGTATTTTTGCACTTTCAACATGCAAATTATATTTGCTTGTTGCTAAATATATGTAACTAACTTCTCTGCTAAACTCAGTGGTTTTTGTTTGTTTGTTTGTTTGTTTTTTGCCCCTTAAGGTCTTATTTATGTATTTATTTTTCCATTTTATTTATTTTTTCTTTTTTTTTTTTAGTTTTTTATTTTTTTAAATTTTAAAATCTTTAATTCTTACATGCATTCCCAAACATGAACCCCCCTCCCACCTCCCTCCCCATAACATATTTCTGGGTCATCCCCATGCACCAGCCCCAAGCATGCTGCATCCTGCGTCAGACATAGCCTGGCGATTCAATTCACATGATAGTATACATGTTAGAATGTCATTCTCCCAAATCATCCCACCCTCTCCCTCTCCCTCTGAGTCCAAAAGTCCGTTATACACATCTGTGTCTCTTTCCCTGTCTTGCATACAGGGTCGTCATTGCCATCTTCCTAAATTCCATATATATGTGTTAGTATACTGTATTGGTGTTTTTCTTTCTGGCTTACTTCACTCTGTATAATCGGCTCCAGTTTCATCCATCTCATCAGAACTGATTCAAATGAATTCTTTTTAACCGCTGAGTAATACTCCATTGTGTATATGTACCACAGCTTTCTTATCCATTCATCTGCTGATGGACATCTAGGTTGTTTCCATGTCCTGGCTATTATAAACAGTGCTGCGATGAACATTGGGGTACATGTGTCTCTTTCAATTCTGGTTTCCTCGGTGTGTATGCCCAGAAGTGGGATTGCTGGGTCATAAGGTAGTTCTATTTGCAATTTTTTAAGGAATCTCCACACTGTTCTCCATAGTGGCTGTACTAGTTTGCATTCCCACCAACAGTGTAGGAGGGTTCCCTTTTCTCCACACCCTCTCCAGCATTTATTGCTTGCAGATTTTTGGATCGCAGCCATTCTGACTGGTGTGAAGTGGTACCTCATTGTGGTTTTGATTTACATTTCTCTAATAATGAGTGATGTTGAGCATCTTTTCATGTGTTTGTTAGCCATCCGTATGTCTTCTTTGGAGAAATGTCTATTTAGTTCTTTGGCCCATTTTTTGATTGGGTCGTTTATTTTTCTGGAGTTGAGCTGCAGAAGTTGCTTGTATATTTTTGAGATTAGTTGTTTGTCAGTTGCTTCATTTGCTATTATTTTCTCCCATTCAGATGGCTGTCTTTTCACCTTGCTTATATTTTCCTTTGTTGTGCAGAAGCTTTTAATTTTAATTAGATCCCATTTGTTTATTTTTGCTTTTATTTCCAGCATTCTGGGAGGTGGATCATAGAGGATCCTGCTGTGATTTATGTCTGAGAGTGTTTTGCCTATATTCTCCTCTAGGAGTTTTATAGTTTCTGATCTTACATTTAGATCTTTAATCCATTTTGAGTTTATTTTTGTGTGCGGTGTTAGAAAGTGATCTAGTTTCATTCTTTTACAAGTGGTTGACCAGTTTTCCCAGCACCACTTGTTAAAGAGATTGTCTTTACTCCATTGTATATTCTTGCCTCCTTTGTCAAAGATAAGGTGTCCATATGTGTGTGGATTTATCTCTGGGCTTTCTATTTTGTTCCATTGATCTATATGTCTGTCTTTGTGCCAGTACCATACTGTCTTGATGACTGTGGCTTTGTAGTAGAGCCTGAAGTCAGGCAAGTTGATTCCTCCAGTTCCATTTTTCTTTCTCAAGATTGCTTTGGCTATTCGAGGTTTTTTGTATTTCCATACAAAGCTTGAAATTATTTGTTCTAGTTCTGTGAAAAATGTGGCTGGTAGCTTGATAGGGATTGCATTGAATTTGTAAATTGCTTTGGGTAGTATACTCATTTTCACTATATTGATTCTTCCAATCCATGAACATGGTATATTTCTCCATCTATTAGTGTCCTCTTTGATTTGTTTCATCAGTGTTTTATAGTTTTCTATATATAGGTCTTTAGTTTCTTTAGGTAGATATATTCCTAAGTATTTTATTCTTTTCGTTGCAATGGTGAATGGAATTGTTTCCTTAATTTCTTTTTCTACTTTCTCATTATTCGTGTATAGGAATGCAAGGGATTTCTGTGTGTTGATTTTATATCCTGCAACTTTACTATATTCATTGATGAGCTCTAGTAATTTTCTGGTGGAGTCTTTAGGGTTTTCCATGTAGAGGATCATGTCATCTGCAAACAGTGAGAGTTTTATTTCTTCTTTTCCAATTTGGATTCCTTTTATTTCTTTTTCTGCTCTGATTGCTGTGGCCAAAACTTCCAGAACTATGTTGAATAGTAGCGGTGAAAGTGGACACCCTTGTCTTGTTCCTGACTTTAGGGGAAATGCTTTCAATTTTTCACCATTGAGGATAATGTTTGCTGTGGGTTTGTCATAGATAGCTTTTATTATGTTGAGATATGTTCCTTCTATTCCTGCTTTCTGGAGAGTTTTTATCATAAATGGATGTTGAATTTTGTCAAAGGCCTTCTCTGCATCTATTGAGATAATCATATGGTTTTTATTTTTCAATTTGTTAATGTGGTGAATTACATTGATTGATTTGCGGATATTGAAGAATCCTTGCATCCCTGGGATAAAGCCCACTTGGTCATGGTGTATGATCTTTTTAATGTGTTGTTGGATTCTGATTGCTAGAATTTTGTTGAGGATTTTTGCATCTATGTTCATCAGAGATATTGGCCTGTAGTTTTCTTTTTTTGTGACATCTTTGTCAGGTTTTGGTATTAGGGTGATGGTGGCCTCATAGAATGAGTTTGGAAGTTTACCTTCCTCTGCAATTTTCTGGAAGAGTTTGAGTAGGATAGGTGTTAGCTCTTCTCGAAATTTTTGGTAGAATTCAGCTGTGAAGCCATCTGGACCTGGGCTTTTGTTTGCTGGAAGATTTCTGATTACAGTATCAATTTCCGTGCTTGTGATGGGTCTGTTAAGATTTTCGATTTCTTCCTGGTTCAGTTTTGGAAAATTGTACTTTTCTAAGAATTTGTCCATTTCTTCCACGTTGTCCATTTTATTGGCATACAACTGCTGATAGTAGTCTCTTATGATCCTTTGTATTTCTGTGTTGTCTGTTGTGATCTCTCCATTTTCATTTCTAATTTTATTGATTTGATTTTTCTCTCTTTGCTTCTTGATGAGTCTGGCTAATGGTTTGTCAATTTTATTTATCCTTTCAAAGAACCAGCTTTTGGCTTTGTTGATTTTTGCTATGGTCTCTTTTGTTTCTTTTGCATTTATTTCTGCCCTAATTTTTAAGATTTCTTTCCTTCTACTAACTCTGGGGTTCTCCAACTCTTCCTTTTCTAGTTGCTTTAGTTGTAGAGTTAGGTTATTTATTTGACTTTTTTCTTGTTTCTTGAGGTATGCCTGTATTGCTTTGAACTTTCCTCTTAGCACTGCTTTTATAGTGTCCCACAGGTTTTGGGTTGTTGTGTTTTCATTTTCATTAGTTTCTATGCATATTTTGATTTCTTTTTTGATTTCTTCTGTGATTTGTTGGTTATTCAGAAGTGTGTTGTTCAACCTCCATATGTTAGAATTTTTAATAGTTTTTCTCCTGTAATTGAGATCTAATCTTAATGCATTATGGTCAGAAAAGATGCTTGTATTTTATTTATTTTTTTTCTTTAATTTTTATTTTTACTTTATTTTTCTTTACAACACTGTATTGGTTTTCCCATACATTGACATGAATATTTGTTATTGTTAAAACTGCATTTATTTTGGCAGGGCCAGGTAGTCATGGATGTTCAAGGGCTTTCTGTAGCTGAGGCAAGTGGTATGGTGCACTTCACTATGCTGCATAACCTTCCCATTGTGATGTTTCTTTTGCTGGAGAACACTGGCTCTAGTTTCGGCACATGAGCTCCTGAGTTGTGGCCCATGAGCTTAGTTACACTTCAGCATGTGGGATCTTCCCAGACAAGAATCACTGGGAGGCTGACTATTAATCGATGGATCACTAGGATAGTTCAACACAGACTATATAGGCTGGAAGGTTGATACCGTACATATGAAAGCCAAGAAGTTCTTAAGTAGATACTGTTTTTCTTTGGGGTATTCTCCTGGTGGCTCATTGGTAAAGAGTCCACTTCCCAATGTAGATGACCCAGGGTTGAGAAATCCCTGAGTTGGGAAGATAGATCTTCTGGAAGAGAGAATGAAAACCAGACTCAGTATTCTTGCCTGGGAAATCCCACGGGCAGAGGAGCCTGGTGGTCTATGGTCCATGGAGATGAAGAGACGGAAATGACTTAGCAGCTAATCATGACCACCACCACCGTGTTGTTTTGGCAGATAAAGTAGGTAGTTTGTTTAAATGTCCTTGGCCTGCAATGTCTGAAAATTAGTCAGTGCTTTTGATTATTAAAAGTATGCATGAGTAAAAGGCATTTTTATTTTATTGTGTGTAAAAATCCCTTTCAATGTTGACTGTAAATTGTTATAACGTATTGCCAGAGAATTTAGCCAGTCATTATATACATTAATTTGGTTCTCTTTTGAAGCCATGTCTCACAACAGCAAGTGATTTTGATTATGTTCTTGCTTTGGTATCCGTCTTGAATTGGGTTTTATTTATTTATTTATTTGAAAGCAGCATTTCAGTAGGTTTCAATAATTTATTTAATCATTTCATAGTTTCTACGAGAACAACTAGCTTCTAAAAAGGGAAATGACACTCCATTTCTCTTCTGATCTTATAGGGAAAAGAGAGTAATAAAGTTCATTGCTTTATGGTGGTTTCTTTTTTTTTTTTTTTCAGGGTTAACATGCTCTTTCTAAGGAACACTTCCAAATTTCAAGGTTTTCAATGATTTCTTAAAAATATATTTTGGTTTCTGGTCTGCTCATTCTCATAGTCGTGTCTGGTTCTTTGTGAGTGTCTGGAATATAGCCCATCAAGCTCCTCTGTCCATGGGGGTTCTTCAGGCAAGAATACTGGAGTGGGTTGTTAGGCCAGTCTTCCAGTGGCTCTCTCATAGCAGATGGATTGTTTGCTATCTAAACCACCAGGGAAACCTAAAGAACCCTGGAGGGAGTGGCCTGTTGCTTCTCCAGAGCATCCTCCCAAACCAGAAATCAAACTGGGGTCTCCTGCATTGCATCAGATTCTTAGGCAGCTTACCTCCCAGGGAAGCCCTGGTTTCTGCTAAAAAGTGCCAATTGTCATTCCTTAGTATGTGGACTCACTGATCATATGCCATGATTAAATAGGAGACAACTTTCAGTACGAAGTTTGAAGAAAATTATGCCATAATGATAAAAATACCCAATAAATTATATATACTAAAATTAGGAGAAAAATAAAAATAAACTCAAGGACCATAGCCTGGGAAATGGTCTTCCGTACAGTTTAAAGAGGAGTGTTCTGAAGCTGTAGGGGCAGAGCCAGGACACAGAGAAAATTCTTTAAAGTTGAAAGTACATGAATGAAACATATCTCGTGGGAAAAGGATCCTGTTAACCACAAAATACAGGTCTGACAAGAGTGATGTTAGTGTTTTCCTAGGCGAGAATCTGGAATCATTACACTTCTTAATTATCTTCATTAACTAGGAACACATAACTCCAAAGCACAGAAATGCACAATCTCATTTTCATATCCTGACTTCCCCAGAGGGTACACTGATGAAAGACAACTGCAACAGATTTTTACTTTCCCATTCCAGTGAATACCCAGTGACTCTCCTCCATGGTTAAAGCAGATGTACAATATGTGTTTCCCAGGTCAAAAATAGGCTGTCTAACATAAAGTTCAAGCAAAACTATATCTAGCCAGAATGTTCACTAATACTTAGTAGGTGAAAAGGCCTTCCCTCAGTATGAAAATCAATTCTGAACATTTTATTTCTGAAGAGAAACTCTTTTCTGTTTCTTTGTTTACAGTCACTTTATTTATTTATATTGTACTTTACAATAGTGCATTGGTTTTGTCAGACACCAACATGAACCCTCCACAGGTGTAGACGTGTTCCCAAGCCTAAAGCCCCTCCCTCCGCCCTCCCCTTACCATCCCTCTGGGTCAACCCCGTGCAACAGTCCCAAGCATCCTCTCCTACACTGAAGCTAGACTGGCGATTCTTTTCTTATATGACATTATACATGTTTCAATGCCATTCTCGCAAATCATCCCACCCTCTCCCTTTCCCACAGAGTCCAAAAGACTGTTCTATTCATCTGTGTCTCTTTTGCTGTCTCGCATACAGGTTTATCGTTACCATCTTTCTAAATTCCCTATGTTTACAGTCACTTTAACTGTATTCCATCACTCCAACATTGGATACACAGACTGGGGCCTCTACCTCTGCCACCAACAGTCCCTAGCTTCAGTTCCGTTCAGTTCAGTTCCGTTCAGTCACTCAGTTGTGTCTGACTCTTTGTGACCCCATGAAATGCAGCACGCCAGGCCTCCCTGTCCGTCACCAACTCCCGAAGTTCACTCAGACTCACGTCCATCGAGTCAGCGATGCCATCCAGCCATCTCATCCTCTGTCGTCTCCTTCTCCTCCTGCCCCCAATCCCTCCCAGCATCAGAGTTCTTTTCCAATGAGTCAACTCTTCACATGAGGTGGCCAAACTACTGGAGTTTCCGCTTTAGCATCATTCCTTCCAAAGAAGTCCCAGGGCTGATCTCCTTCAGAATGGACTGGTTGAATCTCCTCGCAGTCCAAGGCACTCTCAAGAGTCTTCTCCAGCACCATAGTTCAAAAGCATCAATTCTTCGGTGCTCAGCTTTCTACACAGTCCAACTCGCATCCATACATGACCGCAGGAAACACCATAGCCTTGACTAGACGGACCTTAGTCGGTAAAGTAATGTTTCTGCTTTTGAACGTGCTATCTAGGTTAGTCATAACTTTTCTTTCAAGGAGTAAGTGTCTTTTAATTTCATGGCTGCAGTCACCATCTGCAGGGATTTTGGAGCCCCAAAAGTAAACTCTGACACTGTTTCCACTGTTTCCCCATCTATTTCCCATGAAGTGATGGGACCAGAAGCCATGATCTTCATTTTCTGAAAGGTGAGCTTTAAGCCAACTTTTTCACTCTCCTCTTTCACTTGCATCAAGAGGCTTCTTAGTTCCTCTTCACTTTCTGCCATAAGGGTGGTGTCATCTGCGTATCGGAGGTTCTTGAAATTTCTCCCGGTAATCTTGATTCCAGCTTGTGTTTCGTCCAGTCTAGCATTTCTCATGATGTACTATGCATAGACGTTAAATAAGCAGGGTGACATTATACAGCCTGATGTACTCCTTTTCCTATTTGGAACCAGTCTGTTTTTCCATGTCCAGTTCTAAATGTTGCTTTCTCAACTGCACATAGATTTCTCAAGAGGCACGTCAGGCATGGTCACCAATAACAATGAAAACGCAAGTTGTTTCAGAGTTCTCTCATCATGCATTAAAACAGCTGAATATGTATGTTTAATGATGAAATTTGTACCAGTATTATTTACCATATTTTTATAGATGTTTTAAACATATGACAATACTCGACTAAAGTGAAAGTGGAGCCGTTCAGTCGTGCCCGACCGACCCTTTGCGACCCCATGGACTGTAGCCTTACAGGCTCCTCCATCTATAGGATTCTCAGGCAGGAATACTGGCATGGGTTGCCATTTCCTTCTTCAGGGGATCTTCCTAACCCAGGATTAGAACCCAGGGCTCCATTTCAAGCAGACATTTTACCCTCTGAGCCACCACGGAAGCCCAATACTCTACTGATGTTGTAATGCATTCTAAAGCACATGAGAAAGATGAAATCAAAAAAGATTAGAAAAATGTTGAAACATCACTAAATGTTTTTACAATGCTTCTGTTCCAGTTTTGCTAGCATTTATCGGAGGCTATAATAATATAACTACATTTTTATTTTTTGTATTTATGATGTTTTTGTCATCATCTTTTATGTATTTGGAGTTATGAATGATGTCAATGTTAAAATGAACATCTTAAAGACATCAGTTAAATCTAGGCTTAAAAACAAGCAAAAAAAAAAGCACCAGTTTTATTTGAAAAAGTACCAGTTGCAAATCTGAAGGTATAAAATGGTTATATACAAAGAAAGAATCTAGTAATGAAATGTGTATTGGGTAGATGTCTATTTCGTGATGACTTTGTAGTTTATAGGTCGTTTGTAAAGCTGACAACATATTTCGTAGAAGTGCTGTCATCTCTCTAACGTTTTGTTTAGTTTTACCGAAGATTCCTGTGGCTAAATTAATACTGTGGAGATACAACTGACACTTACTTTCTTTGGTAAGAATGTAAAATGCACCAGTTGCATAGTATGTTATTTGAGACCTGAAGGTTGTCAGCACTGAGCTGGGGTTGAAGGCAAGGAATCTAACCAAAGGGAATACTTAAATACCAAGCCCCACAGAGGTAAGCCTGTCCTTAGAAGGAAAAGAGAATAGCTTTCTGGAGCTGTGACTAAGCACGTTTAAGGTAATTACTGATCATTATGATCCCGTTGCCATTTCCTTTATTGTTTTGGGTTTGGGTTTAAACACCCTTTTTGTGTTTCCTGTGTGCAGAATATCCTTTAGCATTTGTTGGAGAGCTGGTTTAGCGGTGCTGAGTTCTCTCAGCTTTTGCTTGTCTGTAAAGCTTTTGATTTCTCCTTCGTGTTTGAATGAGATCCTTGCTGGGTACAGTAATCTGGGTTGTAGGTTATTCTCTTTCTTCACTTTAAGTATATCTTGCCATTCCTTCCTGGCCTGAAGAGTTTCTTTGGAAAGATCAGCTGTTACCGTTATGGGAATCCCCTCATGTGTTGTTTCCTGTTTTTCCCATGCTGCTTTTAATATTTGTTCTCGTGTTTGCTCTTTGTTAATTTGATTAAGATGTGTCTTGGGGTGTTTTGCCTTGGGTTTATCCTGTTTGGGAATCTCTGGTTTTCTTGGGACTGGGTGATTATTTCCATGCCCACTGTAGGGAGGTTTTCAACTATTGTCGCCTGGAGGATTTTCTCATGGTCTTTCTTTTGGTCTTCTTCTTCTGGGACTCCTATAATTCAAATGTTGGAGCGTTTCATATTGTCCTGGAGGTCTCTGAGATTGTCCTCATTTCTTTTAACTCATTTTTCTTGTTTCCTCTCTGATTCATTTATTTCTACCATTCTATTTCACTAATCCTATCTTCTGCCTCTGTTATTCTACTATTTGTTGCCTCCAGAGTGTTTCTGATCTCATTTATTGAGTCATTCATTATCTATTGACTCGTTGTTATTCTTCTAGGTCCTTGTTAAAACTTTCTTGCATCTTCTCAATCCTTGTCTCCAGGCTATTTATCTGTGATTCCATTTTGATTTCAAGATTTTGGATCCTTTTCAGTATCAATATCTGGAATCCTTTCTCAGGTAGATTCCCTATCTCTTCCTCTTTTGTTTGATTTGGTGGGCATTTCTCCTGTTCTTTACCTGCTGAGTATCCCTCTGTCTCTTCATCTTGGTTCTATTGCTGCGTTTGGGGTGGCCTTTCTATATTCTGGGAATTTGTGGAGTTCTTTTCATTATGGAGTTTCTCCACTGTGGGTGGGGTTGTATCAGTGGCTTGTCAAGATTTCTTGGTTCGGGAGGCTTGTGTTGGAGTTCTGGTGGGTGAGGCTGGATTTCTTCTCTCTGGAGTGCAATGGAGTGACCAGTAATGTGTTATGAGACGCCAATGGTTTTGGAGTAACTTTGAGCTGCCTGTATATTGAAGCTCAGGGCTGTGTTCCTGTGTCGCTGGAGAATTTGCATGGTGTGTCTGACTCTGGAACTTGTTGGCCCTTGGGTGGTGCTTGGTTTCAGTGTAGGTATGGAGGCATTTGATGAGCTGCTATCAATTAATGTTCCTGGAGTCAGGACTTGTCTGATGTTCTCAGGGTTTGGAATTAAGCCTCCTGCTTCTGGTTTTCAGTTTTATTTTTACAGTAGCCTCAAGACTTCTCCACCTATACAGCACCAATGATAAGATATCTAGTTTAAAGATGAAAGGTTTACCCACAGTGAGGGGCAACCGGAGAGGTTCACTGAGTTACATGGAGGAGAGAAGAGGGAGGGGTAGTTAGAGGTGACTGGAATGAGATGAGGTGGGATCAAAAGAGGAGAGAGAGAGAAAAAAAAAAAAAGAGGAGAGAGCAAGCTAGCCAGCAATCACATCCTTATGTGTGCTCCACCGTCTGGACCACTCAGAGGTATTCACGGAGTTATACGGGAAGAGGAGAGGGAGGAAGTAGACAGAGGTGGCCAGGAGGATAAAAGAGGGAAATGAAAAGCAGAGAGACAGATCCAGCCAGTGACCAGTTCCTGAAGTGTTCTCCACCGTCTGGAACACGGAGATTCACAGAATTGGGTAGAGAAGAGAAGGGGGAGGGAAGAGACAGAGGCCACCTGGTGGAGAAAAAGGAGAGTCCAAAGGAGGAGAGAGTGGTCAAGCCAGTAATCTCGCTCTCAGGTAAAATTGGGTAGTGAAGTTTGGATTTTTAAATGTACAAAATTGACAACAAATACCAAAAAGCAAAGATTAAAAATCTAGAATAGAGGTTGGATGTTAAAAAATGCAATATTAAGGAAAAGAAGAAGAAGAAAAAAAAAGCCACAAGAACTATTAAAACAACAACAACAACCACACAAAGACTATATACAGTGTTTGCTTTAAAAAATAGGTTTCTTTTTAAGTAAGAGTAGGTTATAAGAATAAAAATTAAAGGATAAATAGAGGACTTAAATATTTCTAAAAGTTAAAAAAAGAAGAAGAAAAAGAAAAGAAGAAAAAACTACCACACAACCACATCAGCGAAAAAGAAAAAAAGAAAAAGAAATGGTCATAAAAATAGTAACGATATTTCTGGCCCTTTCTCTGGTGTTGTGGGTAGTGTGGGGTTATTTCCAAGGCGGTTCCCTCCATTAAATTTCTTCTGTTTGCTGGTCTCTTCAGTGTCTGATTTCCGTCCTCTTAAGGGGGGGGGGGCATGGTGGACACTTTTTATTTTTATTTTTTTTGGCTCCCTTGTTCAGTTGCGCTGTGGGGAGGGAGGGATGCTGCAAACAAATAACACCTGCGTGTGCTTTCAGCGTCTCAGACCCACTGGGCCTGCCCCTGCTCACGATGCACACCGCTCATGCTCTACGTTGCTCCAGGGTCTGAGGCTGGCCCTAGGCTGCACGCACCTCCCAGGTCTAAGCCGAACTCAGGTTCGGTGCTCAGGTAAGCCCTCAGAGGCACAGATTCGGTTGGGACTGCCTTTTGTGTCCTTCTGACGTCCGAGTAGTTCAGGTGGGTGGTGAGCGCGGTCACGGTGACTTATCGCCTTTCCCGTGTCTGCTGCTAGTTTTCTGGATGTACCACTGGTGCCCCTTGTGAGGTGGATGGTGACTGTCCAGAACCCCCAGAAGCCTTAGCAAAGAAGCCTGCTTGCAGTTTTGTAGGTAAAGTCTCTCCCGCGCTGTGATCACCCCCTTCCAGCCCATACGGTTCTGGCTGCCAGTCACCGGCGGGGAATGGTCTGTAACTGGCTATTTCTGTTCCATCCTTTGTTCTGTGTGTGGTTCTGGTGGTGTTTCATGTTCGGGCTTTTCACATGGTAGCTATCCCACAGTCTGGTTTGCTAGTGCAGGTTCATTCGTTGTGGTTATGTGCGGGGCGTTCCTGCCTGATTCTTAAAAAGCACTGCAGCCCGCACCTCCTGCGCCTCCCTGCCCTGCCCCCACTTGCTAGTGTCGGATGCAGGCGTCTGTGCTGCTTTTCTGCTGGGGGAGTTACTGTTGGGCTTGTAATCTGTTGGTTTTAATTATATATTTATGTTTCCTTCCTGCTACGTTGCCCTCTGTGCTTCCAAAGCTCGCCACAGACTCGGCAGGGAGAATGTTTCTTGGTGTTTGGAAACCCCTCTTCTTAAGATTCCCTTCCCGGAACGGGATTCCCTTCCCGGGATGGAGCTCCCTTCCTACCTCCTTTGTCTCTTTTCTCATCGATAGCTTTTTCCTGGCCATCACTTTCAGGCTGTATGTGTCCCTAGGTATGAGATGGTTTTCTTGCAGACAGTATATTCTTGTATGCATTCACCCAGTCTTTGCCTTTTCATTGGAGCATTTAGCCCATTTCTGTTTAAGGTAGTTGTTGATAAGTATGATCTTCTTACCATTTACTATATATTTTGTGGCTTTGTTTTTATAAGCTTTTCTGTTTCCTATCTAGAGAAGATCCTTCAGCATTTGCTGAAGTGCTGGTTTGGTGGTTCTGAACACTAACTGCTTTTGTTTGTCTGTAAAGCTCTTGTTTTGTCTTTTGAATGAGAATACTATCCTTGTTGGATAGAGTAATTTTGGCTTTAGGCTTTTGCCTTTCAGCAATTTAGGTACATCCTGCCATTCCCTTCTAAGCTGAAGAGTTTCTATTGTAAGATCAGCTGTTATCCTTATGGGGATTCCCTTCTATGTTATTTGTTGTCATTCCTTTGTTACCTTGAATATTTGTTCATTCTGTATATTTGTTTGTTTGTTTGTTTGTTTGTTTGTTTGATTAATGTGTCTTTTGACATGTTGTGTCTTGGTTTTCCCCCTATGGGACACACTGGGATTTTTCATTTTAGTTGTCTGTTCTTTTTCACATTTCAGGGAAGTTTTTAACTATTTCCTCCTCAAATATTTTCTCATGCCCTTTCCTTTTGTCTTCTTTCTCTGAGAAACCTATGATTTAAATATGGGGGCATTTAACATTGTCCCATAGGTCTCTGTGATTGTCTTCATTTCTCTCTTGCTTTTTTTTTTCCTGCTCTGCTTCATTTATTTCCCATATCCGATCTTCCAGCTCACTTAGTCTTTCTTCTGCCTCAGTTACAGTACTGTTCCTGTTGTCCAGAGTGATTTCTATCTCAGTTATGTCATCGCTCATTATTGATTGACTACTCATGATTTCTTCCAGGTCCATTTAAAACACCCCTTTCATCTTCTCAATCCATGCCTGAAGTCTATTTATCTGTCGATCCATTTGTTTCCAAGACATTGACTATTTTTGTGCTGAACTGTTTTTCCTGTAGACTTCCTACCTCCTCCTCTTTCACTGGTTTGTTGATTTTCATTGTATTCCTTCATCTGCTGGATATGTCTCTGCCTTTTCATGTTGTTTCGATGACTGTCTTCGAGGTCTATTTTCTGCACACCGGAGGGCCATCATTGCTATTAATTGGGTGGTCTCCTCCAAGTGAATGTGGTGGGACCAGTGGCTTGTGTAAGTTTTCTTGTTGAGAGAACTTTTTGTTGTTGTTGTTAAAGAGGATGGCTGTTGATCTCACTTGTTCTGAGAGTCCATGCAGTGTCCCTTAGGGACTTAGAAGGCTCTATTACGGCTTCGATTCCAGATGAGCTACTTCAAATCCTCGAAGACGATGCTGTGAAAGTGATGTACTCAATAAGACAAGAAATTTGAAAATCTCAGCTGTGGCTCAGTTGGAAATGGTCAGTTGTCATTCCAGTCTCGAAAAAGGCAATGCCAACGAATGCTCAAACTACCATGCAATTTTACTCATCTCACATGCTAACAAAGAAATGCTCAAAATTCTCCAAGCCAGGCTTCAGCAATATGTGAACCATGAACTTCCAGATATTCAATCTTGTTTTAGAAAATACAGAGGAACCAAAGATAAAATTCCCAACATCTGCTGGATCTTCGCAAAAAAGCAAGCAAGTTCCAGAAAAACATCTAGTTCTGCTTTACTGAGTATGCCAAAGCCTTTGAGTGTACGGATCAAAATAAACTGTGGAAAATTCTGAAAGAGACGGTAGTACCACACCACCAGATCTGCCTCTTGAGAAGCCTGTATACAGTTCAGGAAGCAACAGTTAGAACTGGACATTGAATAACAGACTGGTTCCAAATAGGAAAAGCAGCACCTCAAGGGTATATATTGTCACTCTGCTTATTTAACTTCTATGCAGAGAAATGTGTGGCTGGAAGAAATGCAAACGGGAATCAAGACTGCCAGGAGAAATGTCAAAAACTTCAGATATGCAGATGACACCCCCCCCCCCCTTATGGCAGAAACTAAAGAGAGACTGAAGAGTCTCTTGATGAAAGTGAAAGAGGAAAGTGAAGAAGTGGGCTTAAAGCTCTACATTAGGAAACCTGAGATGGCATCCTGTCGCATCACTGCATGACAAGTAGATGGGAAAACAGTGGAAATGGTGGCAGACTGTTTTTTGGGGGGAGGGGGGGCTCCAAAATCACTGAAGATACTGACTGAAGCCATGAAATTAAAAGACGCTTACTCTTCCTAGAGAGCATAAAACAAGACCAGAGGCTGACTGCAGCTCAGATCATGAAATCTGTATTGCCAAATTCAGACTTAAATTGAAGAAAGCAGGAACAAACCGCTAAACCATTCAGGAATGACCTATCTCAAATCCCTTATGATTACACAGTGTAAGTGAGAAATAAATGTAAGGGACTAGATCTGGTAGAATGCCTGATGAACTATGGACGGAGGTTCATGACATTGTAAAGGAGACAGGGATCAAAACCATTCCCAAGAAAAAAGAAATGCAAAAAGGCAAAATGGCTACCTGAGGAGGCCTTACAATTAGCTGTGAAATGAAGAGAAATGAAGGCAAAGGAGAGAAGGAAAGATATACCTATTTGAACACAGAGTTCCAAGGAGAGAGAAGAAATCCTTCCTCGGTGATCAGTGCCAAGAAATAAAGCAAAGCAATAAAGCAAAGCAATGCAATGGGGAAGACTACAGATTTCTTCAAGAAAACCGGAGATACCAAGGGGGCATTTCATGCAAAGATGGGCACTATTAAGGACATAAATGGTATGGACCTAACAGAAGCAATAGATATTAAGATGAGGTGGCAAAGAACACACAGAAGAACTGTACATCAAAGATCTTCACAACCCAAATAATCATGACGATGTGATCACTCACCTACATCCAGATACTTGGAATGTGAAGTCAAGTGGGCCTTAAGAAGCATCACTATGAACAAAGTGAGTGGAAGTGATAGAATTCCAGTTGAGCTATTTGAAATCCTAAACGATTATGCTGCGGAAGTGCTTCACTCAATATGTCACCAAATTTAAAAAACTAAGCAGCGGCTCAGGACTGGGAAAGGTCAGTCTTCATTTCAATCCCAAACAAAGGCAATGCCAAAGAATGCTCAAACTACTGCACAATTGCACTCTTCTCACACGCTAGTAGAGTAATGCACAAAAATATCCAAGCCAAGCTTCAGCAATACACGAACCATAAACTTCCAGATGTTCAAGCTGGTTTTGGACAAGTCAGAGGAACCAGAGATCAAATGAGTGTATGCACCACTACTTCTGATGATGCATGCAGCAACTACTGAGGTTGAAATCACGAGTTTGCATTCTGCTTTTACTAAGAATTGAATTAGGACAGGTGCACTACTTAGCTTGCACTCTGGCACATACATTACAACTCTAGAGCATAAGGATCACAACCACGTGCGTCTGCACTCCGGACCTGGCATGCGGCAACGACTGAAAATGCAAGAAACTTTTCACAGTTACTGACCCCTGATTTGAAACCACTGCTGCTGCTGCTGCTAAGTCACTTCAGTCGTGTCCGACTCTGTCTGACCGCATAGATAGCAGCCCACCAGGCTCCCCTGTCCCTGGGATTCTTGGGGCAAGAATACTGGAGTGCGTTGCCACTTCCTTCTCCAATGCATGCATGCATACTAAGTCGCTTTAGTCTTATCCGACTCCATGCGAACCTATGGACAGTAGCCCACGACGCCCCTCTGTCCACGGGATTCTCCAGGCAAGAATATTGGGGTGAGTTGCCATTTCCTTCTCTTATGTCAAACCACGCATGCTACAAACACTGAGCTTGCCCTCTGGAATACGCGCTTGTTGATACTGAGGCCGCCATCTAGAGAACGCTCGCAGGAGCCACTTAGTTTCCAATCTGGATCACCCTTTCTGCCACCATTGAGACTATTAACAAGCTTTAGAACAAGTGCATTGCTGTCACTGAGGCTGCACAGTAGAGCATACATCCCATCACTCCTAAACCCGGGTTCTTTAGGATATGGCCTACCACTACTGAGCCTGTCCCTAAAACATGCCTGTTGTAAACTCACATACACTTTTGGTGTATTACGCTCTGGATTCTGCATCCCTGCACTACTGAAATTGCCTTCCAGAACAAGAGTTCATCACCGGCTGAACTTTCACTCTGAAGCATGAACATCACAATCATTAGCTTGTTGCTTTATAGGTAAGTCAGGCCACTACTCAACCTGCACTGTAGTTCAGGTGTGCCTAAATAGTTACTGAACTTGCACTCTGAAGTTTCCTTCTGGACACAACTGAGCCAGAACTCCTGTAGACAGAGTGATTTTAAACACTGGAAGACATGGTACGCCTCTCCTGAGCATGAGCTCAAGTGCAGGCATCCGGGCTCTGCTGAGAACATGCTCTAGTTGCACACATGCCAAAGTAACTGAACGTGCAGCTGGGGGTACAGATCTCATGAATACAGAGTGAGCGCATTTCATCATGGGTTTTGCACTACTGAGGTTTACTCAGAAGCATATCTTCCATCGTGACTGCGTGTGCCTTCAAGAGCCAATGTTCTGACACTACGGAGACTGTGCTGTAGAGTAAGAATGCCTGAACTACACAACTGCACACTGAATCATGCATCCCAGGAGTATAAATCCTAGCACTACAGCACACTTGTCACTTCTGAGTCCTTACACTAAGCAGGCATGGCACAGCTAGTGAGCATGTGGTCTAGAGCATATGTGTGGCCATTACTAATTTCAGACTCGGAAGCCTGTGTCTTGCCACTTGTAAGCCCAGGCCCCCAAATATTCATGCTTCAGCTACTGATATTGCACCCTGGTACACTCCTTTATCACTGCTGAGACTGCGTTACAGAGCATGAGTTCCACTACTCCTAATCTTGCTCGATGGCCTGGGTGCTTAAACCTGTGAGCCTACACTCTGCAGCTGAAAATTGCCAATGACTTGGCTTGCCGTCTGTTGCATATGTTCCCCACGCTTCTTCCTGCACTCTGGAGCACCTACTCCAGGAGGCTACTTTCTAAAACACATATCATCTCCACGAGTGAACCGTCATTCTAGATCAACTGTGTGACCACTAGTGACCTTGAATTCTGAAGTGTTATATTAACTTCCTTGAGGTATTGCTCGAGAAGGTGTGTGTAACAATTACCCCAGTGACGTTTTATACCAGACATTTTGCTGCTAGTCACCCAGCACTCTAGACTGTGCAAGCTGTGAGTAGTGTACCTGTATATCTGTGGATGACGTGCCACCACTACAGACCTGGTGTATACTTCATATGTCCTGCCTCAATTGATCGTGCGTCACCATACACATATGCCACAACCCTTGCGCTTGCACTGTTGAGGGCTTGTCTTCCCTCTACTGAGCTTGTGTGGCAGAGCAGGTATATCACATTTTCTGAATTGGATCTCTGGATATGCAACCAAAATTAAAAACCCAGCTTTCAAGAGAACATGTCCCTCTGCAGTCTGCACTCTTGAGCAAGGGCACTGAAACTCCTGAGACAACACTCTGAAGCACATGTAGAGCAGGCATGCTGCATCTGCTGAACTTAGCTCTTCAGCATGCCTCTCAACAGTGAAACACACTTTAGGCATACCCCTCTTAATACAGACCCATGATCTAGAGCAGGCATGCTTCAAATCCTGAATCTTGGCTTTCGAGAACACGTGCTTCATCTCCTGAGATGGTGCTTTTGCGGATTCTCCCCCCCACTACTAAATCTGTGCTCTAGAGCGGGTGTGACACTTTGGAGCCTGCATGCCTCACTTCTGCGTCCCTGCTCTAGCCTGGAAGTACTGAAACAGCTTAGCTCGCAATCCAGAGCACACGTTCTGCCACTAGTGTGCTTGCACTTTAGAGCAGGCTATCTGAAGCCATCCCATTGGCACTGGCAACATGCGTGCAGCCACTGCTGAATGCACACTAGAGCACAGTTCCTGCCACTATTGAGCATGTACTCTACCACAAGATGTCTAAAACTGCTCAGTTGCATTGCGGAGCATACCTCTTTCCACAAGTGAACTTGCATTCTACAGGAAATGGTACACAAACACTGACCTTGTGCTCTAGAATTGGCACACCATACATAATTTTCTTCACATTTGAAGCATATGTCTGGCCAACACTAAATCCACGCTTTAGATCAGCTGTGCTAAAATCACTGAGCTTGCCCTCAAGAGTATATCTGAACTCACATTTTATAGCCACACCTACTACCACGGTGGATTCTGTGCTCTAAAACTCTCGTGAGATGAGAGAACAAGATGGTGGAGCTATAAGTGGATGTGCAGTACATCTCTCCATGGATACAGCAGGCATACACCTTCAGACACAGGAGAGTATTTAGAATGTTACCGGAAAGTAGACAGGAGTACCTGACAAGTGGCAAAGAATATATAGAACCACGCAAAACTCAGTCGGGGGAAAGATCTGGGTGAAAAATCAGGAATGTTAGTAGGACTGGATCTGCCCTGAGTGGGGGAAGGAACTGAAGCTGAGGTCCAATCCCACATTGGGTCAATCGTCTGAAGTGTAGAATAGACATTTAAAGCTGAGAGTGAAACAGCTGATCTGTGGAAAGCTGGGTGCAATGAGAAGCAGAGGGTCCTTGCTGCAGCTGTACATACCCCGTACAAGGACATCCATCCCCTGAAAGGCCCCGTGGCTGGCAGCTGCAGTTTAGGGACTTTGGGGCAATTCATGGGGAGGGCTGCTGTTTCGTGGGGAGAGATGGAGAGAAGGGGTTTGAAGGAGGACATTGTCGTAGGGTATGCCTGTGGAGGAAAGCCAGGCAGCCATGAAAGCAAGGCAATAACACCGAGTCACATGTCGGGGGTGGAGCAATCACCATAGCCTCTCTCTCCCACATCCTAGCATCACCAGTTAGTACAATAGTGAGGCTGACCCATCAAATGCTGAACACACTGAAATGCAGAGCAGGACACCACGCAGGGTCCTCCTTTAAGTGCCTGATGCACCATACTAGAGTAGAATCCCACTCAGGATGCTCCTTTAAGTGTCGGATGCACTGATTTACACAGGAGGACCCCAGCCAGGAAATTCGCTCTATGTGCTGACCCATTGAACGACAGAGAAGGATCCCAGGCAAGGAAGCCTTCTGAGTGGCCGAATAGGTGGAACTAGGGAGAAGACTGGCCAAAGACGCCTTCTTATTACCGGATACAAGGGCTCAAAAAAGAAAAAAAAAAAAGGCTCTGATAGGGCCCTAACTCCTGTGGTGTAGTCAGTCTGTGTCCCTGCACCCTGCCCGTTTGACACCACCTGCGTCCTTCAAAGCCAAACAGTTGCTCCACTTTCGCAGTTAACTCTCATTGGAAAAAAGCTGCTACTGGTTAAAAAAAAAAAAAAATCGTGCAACTATTTGCACAGGATTGCTTCAGTCCTGTCTAACTCTGTGTGGAACACATTTCAGCACTACAGAGAAGAAGCTCTAAAATGCATATACTGGAACAACTGATTTTTTCCAGTCTTGTAGCCACTGCTGAGTTTTCCAAATTTGCTTGCATATTGAGTTCAGCACTTTCATAGCACTCACTATCTATTAGGATTTGAAATCACTCAAGTGGAGTTCTCTATCTCCGCTAGCTTTGTTTCTATTGATGCTTCTTGCGGCCCGCTTGACCTCACATTCCAGGATGTTTGGCTCTAGGTGAGTGATTAGATCATGATGATTATCTGGATCATGGAGATCTTTTCTGCCTAGTTCTTCAATCTTTGCGGTATAGATTTTTGCTACCTCTTCTTAATATCTTCTGCTTCTGTTCAGTCCATACAATCTCTGTCCTTTACTGTATCCATCTTTGCATGAAATGTTCCCTTGGTATCTCTAATTTTCTTGAAGAGATCTCTACTCTTTCCCATTCTGTTGCTTTCCTCTATTTTTTGCACTCATCACCGAGGAAGGCTTTCTTATCGCTCTTTGCTATTCTTTGGTGCACTCTATTCATATGGGTATATCTTCCCTTTTCTCCTTTGCCTTTTGTTTCTATTCCTTTCTCAGTTATTTGTAACGCCTCCTCAGACAACCATTTTGCCTTTTTGCATTCATGTTCTTGGGGATGGCCTTCATCACTGCCTCCTCTACAATGTCATGAACCTCCAAATGTAGTTCTTCAAACACTATATTATGCCTAATCCCTTAAATATTTTCTCATGTCCACTGTACCATCATAAGGGATCTGATTTAGGTCAAACCTGAATCATCGAGTGGTCTTCCCTACTGTCTTCAACTTAAGTCTAAGTCTATAGCAAATACTGAGCTTCCACTCTGAACCTTCCTTCTTACAAGTATTTGTCCACCATTTTAGAGCACTTTCGCTGCATCTCTCTATCGTCACTCTGAAACATACGTACCGTCACTCCTGAAAGGATGCTCAAGTGCATGCATTGAACTCCTACTCAGCCTAAGCTCCACAGTAGTCATGCCGATTTACTAAGCTTGCATTGTGCCGCATGCATCTTTCACTATTTAGACTATGATACTGAGGTCATGCTGCAACTGCACAGTTGCAATCTCAAGCTTACCTTCTTCGACTTTCAGCTTTTATACCAGCACACATGTTCTGCCCCTCCTAAGCCCGCTTTCTGGAAGAGATATGAAACAACTGTTGAGGTTGTATTCTGGAGCATGTCCCTGCTATTTCTGAATGCATTCTTTTTGTATTTCTTCATATTTCTTTTAAAAAATGATTTATTTTAATTGGAATAGAGTTACTGTGTATTACTGTGATGGTTTTTGACATATACATCAACATGAATCAGCTGCATGGATACATGCGTGCCCCTATCCTGAACACAACTCAAACCTCCCTTATTACCCCACGCTTCTGGGTTCATCCACAGCACCAGAGCTGGATGCATCTTTCATGCATTGAACTTGCACTGGTCATCTCTTTTATGTATGGTAGTGTACCTGTTTCAATGCTAATTTCTCCAATCATCCCATCCTTGAACTCTCCCATTGAGTGTCAGAGTCTGTTCTTTATATGTGGATCTTTTTTACTGGCCTTCATGCAGAATCATTGTTACTGTCTTCCTAAATCCCATTTGTACACATTAATAAACAATATTTGCCTTTCTCTTTCTAACTTTTTTTTTTGCTC
The DNA here is from genome assembly GCF_016772045.2 of Ovis aries. Classification (NCBI taxonomy): domain Eukaryota; kingdom Metazoa; phylum Chordata; class Mammalia; order Artiodactyla; family Bovidae; genus Ovis; species Ovis aries. The sequence goes on along the minus strand of NC_082741.1, from coordinate 20,680,582 downwards.
TGAATAATAGGCTGCAGGTTGAACTGCCTTACCAAAAGTGACACAAATATGTGGTTTTCTGTAGCTAAGTAATATTATATTTGAATATATAGCACAACTTCCTTATATTTTCATCTGCTGATGTGCATCTAGATTACGTGCAAGTCATAGCTTTTGGAAAGAGAATTGTAATAAACATTGGCTTTTAATTCATGTTAGGTGCAATAGAAATGGGAAAACAATAAAACCCAAATGTAGAATGATTCAAATTCTACTCGATTGTTGAATATTATGTAAGTTGAAATACTTCAAAATATGTTTCCTTGGCTGCATGTAACATATGAGGACTCTTTTATATCACTCACCTCTCTCCTTTTCATAAATATAGACCAATTTTCAAATGTTTGTCCAGTTTAATGACAAAATACTAACATAGACATATATATATATAATATATATAAAATAGAGATATGTTTTCATATCATAAACTGTTGATAGCAAGCCTAGATTTTAGAATTATTTCCACCTCCATGCTCCATCTCAACAGGAAAGAGCCAAAGTTGTTGCTGACTCAATCACTCCAAGAGCTGGGAAACCTGAAAAAGAAACGGAACCTGCACTGAGATTTTCTGTCATATTTATGATCGAGTTCTAAGTCCAAGACTTGTTTTCTTTTATTGTACTAAGCAGTCCCTTCTTAAGATTGAAAAGCCTGGAAATCGAGAGAGAGAGGTAGGAGATTGTAGACCTCCTCATGTTCAAAAGGAATTTTAATCAGAGAAGCTAGAAAAGACAGAAACTAAGGAAAACAATCAAGTGATAGACAATAATAATGATTTAGCCATTAATCAAACTCAAGGGTCTTTAGTCCCTCCTCAAGGGCCAGCGTGGAGAAGGAAATGGCAACCCACTCCAGTGTTCTGCCTGGAGAATCCCAGGGATGGGGGAGCCTGGTGGGCTGCCATCTTTGGGATCGCACAGAGTCGGACACGACTGAAGCGAATTAGCAGCAGCAGCAGCAAGGACCATCGCTGACATTCGGAGCAATATCCTGTGAACAATTTTAGAGATGCTAAAGCCTAAACCAGGCTGAAATGTAAGTGCATAGTTGGAACTAGACGGTCAATGATGTGGACTCCCAATATCCTCACTAATAGGCCACTAGTAGAATGTCCCAATATTGATCACAGACCCCATGTTCCACCCTCACTCAGCCATTAAAATAGTCCCCCTGAAAGTATTTGGGGATTTGTGTCTTTGAAGCACCAGTTGCTAAGACACCATGCTTCGTCCTACAATAAGCACTTCCCCCCCCCACATTGAAACCCACAGTCAATTCATAAATTTGTTTGCACAGAAGCAAGTAGACCAAGTCTGCTAGGGTAACAGTACTGAATATTAAGAATGTGTGCATAGAAGGATGATTAATCACTTTTATTTCAGAAATAAAGTAGATTTATTGATGTGAGTTTTCGATAACCCTGTATGCGAGATAGCAAAAGAGACACAGATGTATAGAACAGTCTTTTGCACTCTGTGGGAGAGTGAGAGGGTGGGATGTTTTCGGAGAATGGCATTGAAACATGTATAATATCATATATGAAATGGGTCTCCAGCCCAGGTTCAATGCATGATACTGGATGCTTGGGGCTGGTGCACTGGGACGACCCAGAGGGATGGTACGGGTTGGCAGAAGGGAAGGGGTTCAGGAAAGGGAACGTGTGTACACCTGTGGCGGACATATGTTAATGTACGGCAAAATCATTACAATAATGTAAAGTAATTACCCTACAATTAAAATAATAAATTTATTTAAAAAAAAAGGAAATCTTCTAAAAAAGCTCCACACCTGCATTGAAACCAAGCACGACCAAGAGCCAACAAGTTCCACAGGAAGACATACCATGCCAATTCTCCAGCAACACAGGAACAGAACCTGGAGCTTCAATACACAGGTTGCCCAAACAGCAAACCCATAGACATCTCAAACCTCACTACTGGACACTTCATTGCCCTCCGGAGAGAAGAGATCCAGCTCCACCCACCGGAACACTGACACAAGCTTCCCTAACCAGGAAACCTGACAAGCCCCTCATCCACCCCCAGCCACAGGGAGGAACCTCCACAATAAAGAGGAACCACAAACTGCCAGAAAGAGAAAGACCATCCCAAACACAGGAACCCCCCCCCGACCCCCCCCCCAAAAAAAAAGGCCAAATTGACTAATGAGATTTTTGCATGCTTCATGGTTTTGGTTACTATTTCTGCCAGCAGTCTGTATTTTAAGTTGATGCTGAAGTAAACACTTGGTTGAACATTACCCTTCAGTTGCTAGGAGACCAGTGACTTTGTCATGTCACAACTAACCTTCGATTGCTAGGAGACCAGTGATTTTGTGATGTCACAGCTGTTTGACTGGGGGGATCTCTGTGATTGTCCAGAGAGTTTCTCTCTGTAGGCCAGCCAAACATCATGTGAAGTTGCATTGTGTAAAAGCAGACAAATGAGAACATTATCTGAAGAAAGATTTCCCTGAGATGGCACATATTTCTTCAGAAATTCAAGATGGACCTCCTAAAGGTGAGTCCACTGGTTCAGAAACCTCCATTCGATCTTACTGGTATGATTATACAACTGGGGACTCAGTTTTGAGATCTATGATTGAAGAATATGCTTTTCAGGCTTTGTCTGAGGAACTGGTGATCAAAAGGCCACACTACACATATTCTGTCTCTGAAACAGATGATGTGAATGATTTTCTTTTACTCACATTTCCACAAAAACTTTGGAGTATAGTGGAAAGTGATCAGTTTGAGTCTATTTGGTGGGATGAGACAGGCACATGTAGAGTGATCAATGAAGAACTCTTCAGGAAAGAAGTCTTGGAAAGAAAGGAGCCTTTCAGAAAATTTGAAACCAAGAGCATGAAGAGGTTAATTCGACAGCTTAATCTTTATGGAGTTAACAAAAACCGACAAACTGTTCAAAGATCGGCTGCACTACCAGTCTTTCTGGAAGAAGAAAACAACATCTCTCTTTTGAGAAAGGTATTCCAAAATTTTCACTTTTTGGCAATGGGTCAGATTCAATCATGTGACCTAGAAAGCATGTTCATATATGTGGCTAAAACGGAGTTTAAACTTGAGATAACAAATTATTGAAAAAGTTGTATCTTTTTGAAGTTGAGAACAGCTGGAGGTTAGAATATTGGATGTTCAACAAACCTTCCTAGTGACTTGAAACCAGATACAAGTTCTGAAGCTACTTAAAGTGGTATTTACTGTATATATACAACATATTTGTAGTTGAGCATATACCTTCTAACATGTTACCTGTTAAAACTACCAACAGAGGTATTTTCTTTGATGTTATTTCATTGCTTCCATTAAAGGAAACTTATAGTGATATGAAGGAATGAAATTAGTAAAGAATGAAAAATGAATATAATGGAGAAGTGGAAAAAAGGGAACCCTCCTACACTGTTGGTGGGAATGCAAACTAGTACAGCCACTATGGAGAACAGTGTGGAGATTCCTTAAGAAATTGCCAATAGAACTACCTTATGACCCAGCAATCCCACTGCTGGGCATCCACACTGAGGAAACCAGAATTGAAATAGACACATGTACCCCAATGTTCATCGCAGCTCTGTTTATAATAGCCAGGACATGGAAACAACCTAGATGTCCATCAGCAGATGAATGGATAAGAAAGCTGTGGTACATATACACAATGGAGTATTACTAGCCGTTAAAAAGAATTCATTTGAGTCAGTTCTGATGAGATGGATGAAACTGGAGCCAATTATACAGAGTGAAGTAAGCCAGAAAGAAAAACACCAATACAGTATACTAACACATATATATGGAATTTAGGAAGATGGCAATGACGACCCTGTATGCAAGACAGGAAAAAAGACACAGATGTGTATAATGGACTTTTGGACTCAGAGGGAGAGGGAGAGGGTGGGATGATTTGGGAGAATGGGAATTCTAACATGTGTACTATCATCTAAGAATTGAATCACCAGTCCATGTCTGAGGTAGGGTGCAGCATGCTTGGGGCTGGTGCATGGGGATGACCCAGAGAGATGTTGAGGGGAGGGAGGTGGGAGGGGGGTCATGTTTGGGAACGCATGTAAGAATTAAAGATATTAACATTTAAAAAAAAAACACTGGGGGGGGGGGAAATAACATGAGTTGAGGAAAATAAAGAAAAGGTATTTAAAAAAAAAAGAAAAGAAATATTGTAACAAAACCAAAACTTTATTCTCCCATATGACTACCAGGAGACTTCCAGCAGAACAGAGCATTTAAAAAACACTCTGTAAAGGGCCAAAAAAGAAATATGTTAGGCTTTGCGAATATGACCATTGGCAATTAATTAAGTTTTCAGGCATAGAGGATAACCAAAGAAGCTGGCAAGTCCCTCTTCCACCTTTAAGGACTCCGAAAACTGAATTACACACAATTTTCACGTCAGAAAAGAAAAGTCTTTTCGGTTTTCCTCAGCCATTAAAAGTGTAAAGCTCTAAAATTAAAAAGAAGAAGAAGAAGAAAAAGTAAAGCTCATTCTCAGCTCACAATAGACAGTGCAAAAACAGGGGCAGGCTGCCCTGCCTTGATTGAAATGGAATTCCAAGAGGAGGGGCGCCAAGATGCACTGTAAGGACAAGTTCCTTAAGCAAAGAACTGGCTTAAGGGAGGTCACCCCTGAGGGCTGTGAGTGCCGGACACCATCACTGGACTCCCCTGGTAGACTCGGAGGCCGTTCTCAGCCCTGAGCCCTGGCGACTGTGCGATCTGTTTTTTCTATCTTCGCGTTTGGTGAGCTGAGCAATCTTGACCCAAGACCCTTGACATTCAGATTCACCCTGACCACGCCTACAGCGGCTGCTTTTATGGGGGGAGGGGGTGGGGGACGGGCTCAACGCGAGCGCATGCGCCCAACTCGGCCTCGCGGCCAATCCGATGGCAGGTGCCGACACCTGGCAGCCAATCATCGGAGGCAGCCCGCTCGCCTGTAGGGGGAGCTGAGGCGGCGCCCCAGACCTGAGGAGACCTCGTCCCCGCAGGCTCGACTCCTCGGGGTTAATCTTGGAACTGTCTAGGGCAGGTGAGCTGCTAGCAGTTCTGTCTACTCCCTCAATGGGGACCGGTAAAGACTGGAGCGTGGTTCAGCCAAAGCAGTGCCTGACGGCTAAAGGGAGGGTTTCTCAGGTCCCCACTCGCATGAGGCCTTGCTCGGCGGAGTGGCTGGTGAGGGCGGAGAGAGCTTGCGGCAGGATCCACAGGCTTCAGGCTCCTTTCGCCCTCTCCCCTCTCTAGTCTGGGCGGGCTCTGCCCTCCAGCAGCTTTCCTGCCCAGGGGCGGGACAAGCCAGCTCGCGGAAAGGGCCTCTTTGGCCCCTGGCCCCTGGCACCACCCCCAGCTCTCCTGTGGAACCTAATGTATTTAAACACAGAGGCACAAATCTTCACGGCCCAACCCGGTTCTGCACCCAGGCACAGTCAGGCAGGAGCAGAAAAAAAACCAAAACCAAAACCAAAAAAAACATCTATCTAGCAGCCTCTTCATTGCCCTGGTGCTTTAGTCGTTTTCCTGTTTCCTCTGCCTCTCCTCAGACTCCAGGGCTGCCCCGTCCCTGGGGGCCCCGAGATTCAGGCCTTTGGTTAGGGAAGTTGGCAGATGAGGTATTTGTTTGTTTGTTACTGAGAGAAGGGAGGTGGGAGGAAGAAGCTCAGGGAAAAGGAGTTCAATCACTTGGTCTGGTTGAGTGTGAGACGCCTGGTCAGCATCCGTAGGGTAGGACCAGGTAGTGCCTGGGGGGATAGAATGTTCCCAGAACAGGGGACTCACCCTGGCCATTTCCTCTGCTTGTCTCCAGGATGTGACCGTGTGCTGCCTGGGAGGTCTCAAGCGCTCAGGATTTCAGTGGGCCCCTGAGGTAAGGTGACAGACATCTTTACAACAGGGACAAAGGTGTGGCTTTCTTACTTTGCGTTTTTCTCCTTTCATTCGTCGGCTGACACGTTGCTGTTGAGACAGAGTATTCCTGATTGGGGATTACCTGACCCTGATTGCGGGTGCTGACTTCAGGGCCATCATGGTTTCAGGTTTGCAGCTTTCTGAGTGGCAAGCTTAAAAACAGGCAGAGTGACTTGCTTTCGCCTGCCTTCTTGAAAGAAAAAAAGTAAGAACACCATGGGTCTTAAGCTGTGTAGAGCTGACTCCTACCACTTGGTGAGGCTAAAATGGGGCAATGCACATATCCTAAGGTTTTAGCTGGCAAAGCAAAGCAATGCAGGTGTGGGGGTTCCCTGGTGGCCTGGTGATTAGGATTCTGGGCTTTCACTACAGTGGTCTGGATTCAATCTCTTCTCAGGGAACTGGGACCCCACAAGCCAAACGGCATGGCCAAATGAATGAATGAATCCAGTGGTACATTCAGAGAAAATATCCTGTGATTTAACATGTTGACGTGAGATTGCTTTCTCATTTCTGTACCCTTAAGGGCTTTTCTTCATTAAGTAAGTCAGCTCCACTGGATGGGGGTCAGGCACCATCTGAGTTCATTTCATGCGAGTAAACAAGATCATAGGAAGCTCTGTGCCCAGCCACTTGTGCCTACAGCTGTGTTGTATACTTATCTTGCTGGTACAGCTTTGACTTCACAGCATGTTTTGTTTTGGTCACAACATGTGGCTTCATAGGACATTAGTTCCCCAGCCAGGGATCGAACACAGGATCCTGACAGTGAGAGGGCTGAGTCCTAACCAAACCACTGGGCTGCTAGGCAACTCCTGTGTTTCGGTGCTTTGGATTGGGTGAGTGTGTGTGTGTGTGTGTGTGTGTGTGTGTGTGTGTGTTTTGATTTTAGCTATATTTATGGGACAACTGTTCTGTGTGTAAGTATGATGTGAATGGTATTAAAACTTGAACTGTTTGTGTTGTACCTATGATCTCAAAATGGAATAGTTTGAAAGAACTTACCACTTGTTATCTCTTGGCCTAGGATCTCTCCTGAGGTAGTTAGTAGTCAAGCTTTTGTCTGGCTTGGCAACCTCTGAAGACTTAGCTTGTTGAATCTAAGCTCTCTCACTTGTCTGTACTCTTGAAGCCTCAGTTCCTCCTTCTGTGGGCCTCTCCAAGGGGCTTCTCTTGTGGAGGCTGCTGTCTTTTCTCAGAATGAGTGATCCAGGAAAGCGCTTGCACCCATGATAAAGTGCAGAGTCTTTTTTGAGATGTTACACATCTTCACTTGTGTATTTGCTTAGTCTCACAGGTCTACCCTGTGATAGATTGAGAGAGAACTACACAGGGGTGGGAATATTAGGAGATTGAATTCACTTGAAGGCTGGTTACCATACCCATTAATCCACTATGCCAGCCTTTTTTTTATATGATCTCAGCTCTGTCAATGTGAGCAAATTATTTGGCTTGTGTACCCTTCTTGTGTGCTGCTACTGCTGCTAAGCCACTTCAGTCGTGTCCGACTCTGCAGTCTCATGGACAGCCACACACAAGGCTCTCCCTTATCTGGGATTCTCCAGGCAAGAACGCTGGAGTGGGTTGCCATTTCCTTCTCCAGTGCATGAGAGTGAAGTCGCTCAGTCGTGTCCGACCCTTCGAAACCCCATGGACTGCGGCCTACCAGGCTCCTCCGTCTGTGGGATATTCCAGGCAAGAGTACTGGTTTGGGTTTCCATTGCCTTCTCCAGCTTGTGTGCTCTCTGGCCTGATGTACTCAATTTTGATCTACTCAGTTCTAGACCTACTCATTTCTTGAAGTTCTAGCAAGTCTCCTCTTTGCCCTGGATTAAGGTTTCTGTTTCTCTGGATGGTTCCCATCAGCAAACTGACTGACTATAATGTGACCTGTCGTTACAAATCCATCTTTTGGTGACACATCCTGCTTCTGCTTCTGCTGCTTTTATTTCATATTGCTTGTTACAGACCTCTGCAGAGTAGTTCCTAGACTTTGTTATCTCAAGTTCTCTCATTTTCCTATAAAGCCACTCTTGTCAAGGCCACAGGTGAATTTCAAATATTCAAATGTCTGCCTGCAAGTTAGGAGACCTGGCATCAATTCCTGGGTGGGGAAGATCGCCTTGAGAAGGAAATGGTAATCCACTCCAGCACTCTTGCCTGGAAAACCCATGAACGGAGGAGCCTGGTAGGCTACAGTCCATGGGATTGCAAAGAGTCGGAAATGTCTATTCAAATTCTTTTCCTGGTTGTTAAATGCTTTTCTGTTTTTAATTGTTGTAGAAAACATCTAACTTAAATTTTTACCATTTTAACCATTTTTGCATGCTAAGTATTTTGCACACTTTCATCAGCCTTTTGGAGAAAGAAATGGTAACCCACTGCAAATCTGATGGAGAAGGGAACGTGGTGAACTTTAGTCCATGGGGATGCAAAGTTGGGCACAACTGAGTGACTAAGACATATACACACACATAGTCACAGTGTTGATTTGTTGTTGTTGTCATTGTTTTAGCTGTGTTGTGCAGCTTGAATGACAGTTCCCTGGTTGAGGATCATACCCAGGCCCCTGATAGGACACTGTGGAGTCCTAACCTCTGAACTACCAGGGAATTCCTTATTACATTGTTATGAAGCAGATCTCTACATCTTTACAGCTTGCAAAATCGAAACTCTGTACCCATCACTTGTCCCATTAAACAGCAAGTCTTCTTTTCTTGCCCGTTGACCTAGACCATGGACTCCATCATTCTTTTTTGTTTCCTTTCTATTGCTTGACTGTGTTAGCTATTTCATACAAGTAGAAACTTACAGTATTTGTCTTTTGGTACGACTGGCTTATTGCATTTGGCTTGATGTCTGAAATGATCATGCATGTTGTAGCATGTGACAGAATTTTCTCTATATGGCTAAATAATATTTCATTTTGTGTATATATCACATTTGATGGACATTTCGATGCTTCCACCTCTTAGTTGTTGTGCTTCGTGCTGCTGTGAGCACGGCTCTGCAGATATCCCAAGACCCCATGTTAACTTCTTTTGATTTTATATCCTGAAGTGGAATTGCTGAATCATGTGTCAGCCCTAGTTCTTTAATTTTTCGAGGAGCCTTTAAACTGTTTTCGGTAGCAGTTGCACCATTTTAAAATCTATCCGTAACACACAAGGATCCAGTTTCTGTACGTGCTTGCCAACAGTTGCCCTTTCCTTTCCTTCATATGTAAACACACACATATGCACACACAATTTCTTTCATACCCTTTTCCATGATTGTTTATCTCAAATTATGAATATAGTTCCTTGTGCTATACAGTACGCTCTTGTTTGGCTATTGTATGTATTATGCTTTGCATCTGCTAATCACCAGCTCCCAATCTGTGCCTGCCGTACCTTTCCCTCTTGGGAATCACATAGTCTGCTCTCTATGTCTGTGAGTCTGTTTCTCTTTCATAGATCAGTTTATTTGTGGCATATTTTAGAGTCCATATAAGTGATACCATACGATATTTGTCTTTCTCTCTCTTTTTTTTAATTTTTATTTTTACTATGTTTTATTTTACAACACTGTGTTGGTTTTGCCATACATTGACATGAATCCGCCACAGGTGTACATGAGTTCCCATTCCTCACCCCCCTCCCACCGCCCACCCCATATCATCTCTCTGGATCATCCCTGTGCACCAGCGCCAAGAATCCTGTATCCTGCATCGAACATAGACTGGCGAATATCTTACATGATAGTGTACATATTTCAGTGCCATTTTCCCGTATTATCCCACCCTCTCCCACTCCCTCAGAGTCCGAAAATCTGTTCTATACATCTGTGTCTCTTCTGCTGTCTCTCATACAGGGTTATCATTACCATCTTTCTAAATTCCATATATATGTGTTAGTATACTGTGTTGGTGTTTTTTTTCTGGCTCACTTCACTGTGTATAATTGGCTCCAGTTTCATCCATCTCATTAGAATTGATTCCTATAAAGTCTGCAAGCAATAATGCTGGAGAGGGTGTGGAGAAAAGGGAACCCTCTTACACTGTTGGTGGGAATGCAGTCTAGTACAGCCACTATGGAGAACACTGTTTATAATAGCCAGGACATGGAACAACCTAGATGTCCATCAACAGATAAATGGATCAGAAAGCTGTGGTACATATACACAGTGGAGTATTACTCAGCCATTCAAAAGAATATATTGTCTTTCTCTTTCTGACTTCCTAAGTATTCTTTTGAATGCTAGTGTAGATTCAAGTATTTACTTAACAACATTTGTTGCTACTGTATAAAATGTGGTTGACTTTTAAAATATTTGTCTTCTATTCTGCAAGCTTTATATTAGTTCTAATACTTGTGTTTCTTCAACATTTTCTATACTAAATTATCTTATCTCTAATATACTTTGACTTCTTCCTTTCCATTCTGAAGGCTGTTTTTTGTTTTTTATTGTTTTGTGTTTTTTCGTTTTTTTTGAAACTACAGCAACAATTCTCTTTTGTTACCTGATTGCTCTGGTTATAGAACTGCCAGTATAATGTTGAGCCAAAGTGTGTAATAGACTTCCTTGTGTTGTTCCTCGTCTTAGAGGGAAAGCTTTCAGCTTTTCATTCTTAAGTATGATGTTAGCTGTGGGTCATTTTACAGGTGCCCTTTGATTGAGAAAGTTCTCTTCTGTTCTTAATTATTAAGTGTTCTTTTAACCCCGGTTATGAAAAGGTGCTAGATTCAGGGAAATGCCTTTTCTTCAGGCAGATGTGTTATTTGTTTTATTGTTTTAAAATGGCATAATGTTGATTGACTTTCCTATAATGAACCAACTTTGCATACCTCCCTAAATCGCATGTGATCATAGTGTACAGTCTTTTTTATATGCTGTTGGATTTTGTTTGCCAGTATTTTGTTGAGGACTCTTTCACCTGTATCCATAAGGGATATCAGGTCTGTGTGTGTTTGTGTGTGTGTGTGTGTGTGTGTGTGTGTGTGTGTGATGTCTCTGTCTGATATTGGTATGAGAGAAAGACTGGCATCATTTTGCCTGCTATGTGGGGAAGAGACGTGTGGCATAAAGATGAAGCATTGTTGGATTGAAGTTTAGCCAGGATTAGAGGGAGAAATTTAGGATATATCTGTGTGGAATTGGGGTGAGATTATCAGAGAGCTCATTCTCAGTTTCCTAGGCCTGAATTAAGTGCTTGACATTGAATTATGCTGTTTGTTAACTAGGTATAGATAGATTATACTTTGAATTTGCTACCTATTTTGTTTGTTAACATTTATGAAATTAGAATTTATGGATCAGTTGTAATGTGCATTTAAGATCCATTTTCTTCCATTTTTACTACAAAACAAGATGCCATTGAATAGCTGACGCCTTTTAAAAAAGCTGTTAACCTTAAGTCTAAGAAATAAGCATGTTTGTCTTTAAGATACAGAAACACATTTAAAAGTTACAAATTTGCCAAAGAAGACGCAACTGGTGTGTGGTTAAGTTAGAATTCCAACTTAATCTCCTATGACTCCAAAGTCCATGCTTCGAAACGCTGTAGAACAATGCTTTTGTAAAAATACTCTCCTTTACATGTGATTTCACGTAATGATCAGTGTGGCGTTTTGTTTTTTTTCCCCCTCTTTATTTTTTTAAGTAGAAGAGGTTAAAGTGAACATGCGACAAAGCTATGATTCTAGAGCCATGTAGACTTGTAGTCGTAGGTTTTTTAGCTGTCATTGAGTCTGGTTGACACTCAGTGTCTTTGTAAGATAAGGGTGTGTATAAGTACTCTAGAGTTTTGGAGATAATCAAATAGCCCATTTTTCTGTACTTAACTAATCTGTAGTATGTTTATACTTAGGTGGCAGTTTGTATAAAGGAAGCACTGGGACTTGAGGCTGCACCCTCTAAGAATAAAAAAGTATTAAAAATATGGAACTCCCACGTATGTTACGTGAAGAAGAACAAGAGCCAGAAGTACAGAAAAGGGAGGGAGAGACCAAACAAGTAGATGATGATGATGATGATGATGAAGTGATCTTGGTTGGAGTGGAACATGGAAATGAAGATGCTGACGTGATCTTTGTTGGGATGAGCTCAGCTTCAAAACCAGTCGTTTCAAACATACTGAACAGAGATACCCCAGGTTCTTATTCAAGGAGAAAAAGGTGTGGTCACTTCAGGAGAGGTAACGCTCACAGATTACAGCCTGTTAGTCATGTGACTCCTACATCAGAAGCAAAGACTGTCTTGCCAGTGTCTGACTCTGACTCAAGATCAACAGGTAGTCCTATTATTATTGAACCTCCGTCTCAAGCTGATTATAAAAATCTTTCACCACAAATAGTGCCTGATGGCTTTTCGAAGGAGTTATGTTCTTCTTTGATTACCTTCACAAGTTCATTGCAGCATCGAGTAGAAACAGCAGTTTCTGCAGGAGATATGAATAAAAGTCCTCATGTATCAAAGCGAGTTTCCCCTTGTGAAACAAATCGCAGAAATCCCAGAAGGCCTAAACTCAGTGATGGCATTGTAGGGGAACATTCTTTAGGTTTCTCCCCGTCAGGTTTTTTTCATATAGAGACCACTCAGCAAAGCACACCAGACCGTGTCCATACCTCACTAAGCCATGTTCAGAATGGAGAACCTTGTCCAACACCTTTTCCAAAGGACAGTGTTCATTGCAAGCCTGTAAGACCTTTAGGGGAAAGTGGACGGACAAAAACTGATTTTCCAAGTTTGGTAAGTCCAAACAAAATTGGTGATCCCACAGAAGGAAATCTGATTGTGTTACTTCGTGACTTCTACTATGGCGAGCATGGAGGAGTTGGGCAGCCAGAACCGAAGACCCACACGGCATTTAAATGCCTCAGCTGCTTGAAAGTTCTAAAAAATGTCAAGTTTATGAATCACGTGAAGAACCATTTGGAACTTGAGAGGCAGAGAGGTGACAGCTGGAAAACCCACACCACCTGCCAGCACTGCCTCCGCCAGTTTCCTACTCCCTTCCAGCTGCAGTGTCACATTGAAAGTGTCCACACGGCCCAGGAGCCCTCCGCAGTCTGTCACATCTGTGAGTTGTCCTTTGAGACAGATCAGGTTCTCTTAGAGCACATGAAAGACAATCATAAGCCTGGTGAAATGCCCTATGTATGCCAGGTTTGCAGTTACAGATCATCATTTTTTGCAGATGTGGATGCACATTTCAGAGCATACCATGGTAACACCAAGAATTTACTTTGCCCGTTTTGTCTCAAAATTTTTCAAACTGCAACAGCATACAGACGTCATCATCGAGGGCACTGGGAAAAGAGTTTTCACCAGTGTTCCAAATGTCGGCTACAGTTTTTAACTTCCAAAGAGGAGAGGGAGCACAAGACCCAGTGTCATCAAATGTTTAAGAAGCCTAAGCAGCTAGAAGGATTGTCTCCTGAAACAAAAATTGTTATTCAGGTATCACTGGAACCCCTTCAGCCAGGATTGGTGGAAGTTGCATCCATTACTGTGAACACATCTGATTTTGAATCATCACCCCCCAAATCTAAAAGGAGGAGGTCAAAAAAAGAAAAATAATAGTTAATTCTGCCTTCAGTAAGTCTGAAGCAAGTATTTCAGTCAAAGTTAAAAACCCCATTAAAAACAAAAAGATCAACTTATAGCATTATTCAATAATATCAAATATAGGGAAACCGATGGGTAATTTATGTGATTTTGTTTTAAATAGAGGAAGTACAGTTTTGTGTGATCTTCATATTGAGATGCTATTTAAACATCTATGATCTGTTTTTCGTGTAATTGTCTTAACATGTAAAAAGGATGTGTGCATGTGTGTGTGAGAGAGAATGAGAGAAGTGGAGAAAGGAAAAGTAAGAACCTATTTTGGTATTTGATGTTACTTGTAAGTTCGAAAGCTCTCCTATACATATAATCTGTAGAATGTTTTAGCAACGTAATTTTGAAGTGTTTTCATGCCTTGCAGATCTCAGTATCAGCTATATAGCCAGATTTGAATGTCACTCTCTGAAGTGCCTCTTGGGCTGATCTAAGATAACCTGGCTCTGAAAGCGTGCAGTGGAGGTTGATGGAGAAGCTACGATGTGAGTTTGGACCAGACACGGGATTTAATCAGTGAAGAGCTGTGGCTTCGTGTCCCAGCTGAGGAAGAGGCATACATTCACTGCAGGCACAGAGCCAAGGGAGAAGGAACACTGTCTCAGAGTGCTTTCACCTAGCCCAGGGACATCTCAAGGAAGCCAGCCGTTAAAATGCCTGTGTTTGGTGAGAGACCCTGGCAAGCATGAAGCAGGCCCTGTGTAGCACTGACTGCAGTTGGAGAAGCAGAGATTGTTAATGAGACCTGGTGCCTGTGGACCTCCTGTTGAGTGATCAAAAGGGGAATTTGATTCATTCTGTCCCCTTTCCCATTTGGCTGGCCTGTAGTCACAGTGAGGTCGGCATATCTGTGTCAGACACAGTAGCAAAGCAAGTTAAAATTCCCAAAGGAAAAAGAGCCTTGACGTCCACTTTGATTTGCGCTGGACCCATAGTTGTAGCTGAAAAGGATCAAACAGAGGAAATCTGTTCAGCTTTTGAATTGGGCTAAATTGAGTTCTCTTACCCTTAAGCTACAGTGGAGTTGTCCAAGAATCGTAAATATAGTGGATAAAAATAGTCCAGGGTGATTATAGCCTTTTTGGAACTCTTGCTTCCATTTTCCAGTTACATGTGTCTTACCCGAGTTGACCATGTGAAGATTTCGGTTCTGTATCTTATCTTGCCTTGCACACAAATGTAGTACAGTTAACAGCTAATTCTTTGCGTGTGTAATTTCCCATTGTATCAAACTAATTGAGTTTCCGTCTTTCTTGACACAGTCTGATGTGCAAGAATTGTCTCATGTATTTCAGTAATTATCAGGTCATAGAGTTTTCCTTCCTCTAATCTATCCAACCATCTAATCTGTGATTATACTTGTGGAAACCTTCTTTCTTGCGGTCTCCAAGGGCTCTTTCACAGACCTGTGGGGTACCCTCTAAGTATTGGTTCCTGAACATCAGCGCACTTGGCTGCCTCTGTAGGTCCTTGGAGTTGAGTCTCCTCCTGGAGGTGAATGTCACCCCTTCTCCACTTCTGGCACGGATACCTAGCAATCTCTGTGCACCATTCCAGGAGCTGGGATCCTGTCTGTAGACCTATGCCAGGAGCAATCTCTCCGTTTCCTCTTCCTTTCTCCTCCTCTTTGTCTCTCCCCACTCTCCCCAGGCCTCAGTTTCTTTAAGTCCTCTAAGCTTTCACAAAATGCTGGAAAGAGATCACCACCAAGCGGTTAGCATCCTTCTCAGAACTGAAGAGGAAGGACTACAGATGATGAAGCTGCAGTGAATCTGTTGTCTCCATTTTAGGTAATTTCGTGAGTGTAAATTAAAATTCAAATAAATTGTGTTTATTTACTCAGAGCATGATTGATATATTTGCACTTTGAATTCTTTACTAGGCCTTTCTCGTTAGTTTATTTGGCCAAAGCACTTTGCTAAGTGTCAGCTGAAACCACTTTTAGTTGTGTAAAGTGTGTGTGTGTGTGTTCTGGTCTCAGGTGAAAACTCTCTGTATAAATAAATATGCAGACTATTGCATTTGTATCTCCTTTCTTCGATTTCTATAGTAAAAAATACGAAATGTTTTAGTTACGTGCTTTTATTGTTGCTTAGTATTATCAACACTGTTGCTGTTAGTTGCTGTGAAGTATGCTCCTAAGGACTACAAGTTGTATTTATTGCCAAATTAAAAGGTTCCCCCAATATGGTCCCTGACTGCTCCTCTCTTCCATTCTCTGTCTTCTACTCTACTCTTTTCCCCACTAATGTACTCTTTTTGACAACACTGGCCTTGGTTTTCCCCCATCAAATTCCATTTCTTCCCGATCCCAAGACTGCAAGTGCTGTTCTTCTGGAAATGCTCTTCCCGCAGGCCTGCATGGCTTGCTACCTCCCTTGTTTGAGCTTCACCAATGCTGTTCAAATAACACAATCAAATCTCCAACCCCCTCTCTTTCCTCCTCCTCCTTAAAGGCACTTGAAGTCTCTATCCTCTTCTCCCCTCTCCAGCCTAAATTTCCTAAATTTTCACAAGAAGAAAAAAAAAAAGAAAAAGAAAAAAATGAAAAAAGAAGAGATAATAACATCAGGGCTTTGCTTCTTAGAATTAACTTGAGTCAGTTTCTGTGCCTGCAAATCAAAGATAGTTAATAGTGAGTTGAGTTCTTTCAGGAGCTTCCTCTGTTTTTCTTTTGATACCTCTATATTTTGTTCACACAATGACACTTTGTTTTCTTTACAAATATATTGAAGATGTGTCAAGATTACTATTTTGTTACTGCCCTTTGTGAATTCCCTTGTCTGCCTTGCTTGTTCTTTCCGGTAAAATTTATTATTTTATTACTGTCATCTTAAAAGACTGGAAACTTCCCAATTCAGCAAGTTTTGTCCCCTGTTTTAATAATCTGTATCTTAAACATTAAAAAAAAAAATTCCCTTCATGTTTTACTACAAGCAGAAAAAAAAAAAAAAAACCTGGAAGCACTTTTGGCTGTTTGGATGGAAATCCTCTTAGATAACTCAATTAAGTACAGTTTGTCCTCCCAGCTCATTAGGTGCATTTTCTACTTTTCATAAAGCTGCAGATGTAGTGGACTTTCATCTTCACACTCCCCAGGCCCTTTCCTCCTGCCTCTCCTTTCTGCCAAGCATCCTAGGTGCACGACTGTGATTCCACTTAGAACATGTTTGCTCAGTGAGCAAACGGGGAGCGATTCCCTGGCTTCAGTGCTTCTGCTGGCCAGAGACTCTGTACCGTTCCCTAAGAACTTCATGGTTTCGCTGTCCAACTTCTATCACCTGGCTAGGTCAGTTGCAGTAGTTCATACTCACAAGTGAACTGGCAGGGATTTCTACACGCACATGTGCAGAAACATACATGTGTACACAGTAACATCGCTGAGGGGAAACCTGTCCATATGCAGAAGTAAAGCTTTCCTTTCCAGGAACTTGAATTTTGGTAAGCACTCAAATTTCTGGACGCACACGTGCACAAACATGCACGTGTACTCAGTAACATCCCTGAGAGGAAACTTGTCCATATGCAGAAGTACAAGCTTTCTTTTCCAGGAACATTAGTTGTGGTAAGCACTCAAATTTCTATGTGCACATGTGCACAAATATATGCATGCACACAGTAAGATCGCTGAGAGGAAACTTGTCCATATTCCGAAGTACAAGTTTTCTTTTCCAGGAACATGAATTTTGGTAAGCATCCACATTTCTGTCCTTGTTTTTTCACTTGCTCATCGATTATGTCATGTTACACTTCTAACTGTGTGCCTTATCCTCAAAGGTTCCAAAATCTTGGCATTTGCTATTGATAGGGACTGGCCTGCAGAGCAGCAGGCAGCGTTGGAAGTTCTTGCCATGAACAGCTGTATAACATGTGCCTGCCTTCTGCATTCTCCCATCACCTTGGACAGCTTCACAGTACCAGTCACGTTGGCCTGATCCATTGCCTGTGCATTCCTTCAGGGGACCAGAAAACAAGGACCTCTGAGCTCAGCTGACTTGAAGAACTGCTTTCTCGGTGTGCACCTGTCTAGGTCATTCCGTGTCAATGTTGTGCCCCTCTTGGTAGCCTACCACCCGTTACAGCCCCCAGCATTCTGAATGAGGCCCCCTGTTCTTCCTATCTGTGGTGCGTTCTGTGTGCACCATCTACCTGTACCCCGATGTGCTCTCTCCATGTGGCAGGAAAAGGCCAGAAACGCCTGAGCCTCCAAAAGCCCCCGGAGACTGTGACAGGCCTGGTTCTGATCCAAGGTTGTGAAGAAGGTACATATGGATACAGGGTCTCTTCCGATACCAAGAATGGAACCGGAGGCCATCAAAGTAAGGTGGCATCCCTACACGTCTTCCTTTCTGTTTAACACTACCCGTGCACATGGGAGTCCCCCAACAGATGATGCCCTGGGGAACCTGCAGGTTCTGGGCCCAGAGCTAATGCCTCCGTTGGACAGAAAGCAGCGTTACTATCTCAAATGGACCAAGAGGGCTTGAGCCACCCATGCCTGAGTGATTTGCTAAATGCCAAGGCTCTCTTTCAGTTGCTCTCATTAGGCCCAGGTAGGACTCCCTACAGTCACGCATCCCTGCTTCCCTACACAGCACCCGTGCCAAGGAAGCCAGTGCACGGTTGGGCCCAGGGATATCCAAGACGGTCACCTGGAAGGCAGCATCCCTCTGTGTCACCTGGGTGCAGATCCCCTACAACGCAATCAGAGATTCTGCTCCAGCAAGACTACCAGAATCCTCCTTCAGGTGCAGACGTGCACCTTTGACACTCAGGCCCCCATAGCCAGGGGCAAGACCCCAACGAAAAGGAGGAATTCATATCAGAACTTTCAGCACAGACCATTGGGTATCTTTGGCAGGACCGCTACTGCCTAGAGTCTGGACCCTGAAGACCAGCAGGCCCTGAACTGCCCCAGGGGCTTCTCTGTCTCCACTCCCCTGAGGTCCCTTAGGACATGCAGTTTACCCACCGCCCTTGTCTTTTCTCTGTTCCCTCCCTCACAGGCATATCCCGGATAGGGTCACACAGGGAAACCCACTTGCACATTCCTCGCCTTTGGGCACTGCCAGGGAGGCAGGCTGGAAGTGCCTGGAGGCATGCCTTGCTTACAGACCATGTCTCTCCTAGGATGCCTGTGGTTTGGCAGATACAGCATACTTTAGCGCATCTCATGTTTTGTGTCATATCGTGCCAGTGTGTGCCACCCTCAGGGAGGGCGTGTGCTGGCTGCTGGGCGGATCCAGGGCAGCACTGGCCCAGGACCTTCCCAGTTCTCCTTTTCACATGTGTGTGGAACAATCTCCAGTGCAGCAGGCAGTCTATGACTCTTTCTCCTTCAGCTCTCTGCCCATCTCGGCAGGACCTTAGCCTCACCATCCCAGATCTTGCCATAGCCACGTCCCTCATTTCCAGAGGCCAGCCCATGGCCCCACACACGGAGGGCTCCACAGGCAGTGGTTTCAAAGCCCCACCCCACGTGATTTGCTCTGTGTGAATCCTTAGACCATGAAACCCTCTTCCTGATCCAAGCACACACAACAACACGGTAGAACTGACGAGTGTGTTTTGTATCTGTCTAATTGCAGATATCTGGAGCCACAGTCTGGAGTTATCACTGGCCATCCTTTCCTTGTTCCCATCCTGGGCAGGGTCAATGCAGAGATAAGGCGACAAACCACCTTCAGCCTGGTCGCCTCAGGACTCCTCTTTTGGTTGCTCAGCATCTCCTCTCCTGCCACCTTCATCTCTACCTCTGCCCTGGGCCGGACACACACACACACACACACACACACACACACACACACACACACACAATCAAAGCCAGCATAAATAAGCACACGAGTGTATACACACACACATGCTCAGCACGGGGACACAGAGGCAAACAACGAGCATAGGTGTTTCAGGAGGTGAAGACGACCGAGGCCAGCAATGTCGGAGATGGCGACAGTAGGCACCATGTCCTGCCCTTGGGGCTCCCTGTTCACCTTTTCCACGAACTCTTCCATATGTTCCCAAGGCAGCCTGAAGCCGCTTCCAGCGCAGCATGTTTGGTGGTTGTGAGACACTGAGTGGTGAATGTGGAAATTCACAGAAGATCCCAAAGTCAGCACACAGGTGCACTGGGACCCCGGAGAGGACAGCTTTTCAATGATAGGCCTTCCCTGGGTAAGGGGCGGGAGTGAAGTGCCCAGGCAATCTCAAACTCAGTGAGCAGCAGGAGGCCAGGGGATGAAAGGACCCACAAAGGATGATTCTGACAAAGATACTTAATACACACTGCCTCTAGTAGTATCACCTGGACTCTGGTGCTGCCACCTCAGCTGATTTGATGGAGACTTGCTTCACTCACGGACACACCAAGTCCCCAAATAAACAGTCTCAGGAGGTCACCTGCTACAAGCACGACCCAAACCCAGGCTCCACAGCCAGCTTGCATGAGTCTGAGCATCCCCATTTGGGAAAGGACAGTGTCCCTGTAGTATCACACGAGTGTCCCTTCAGGGCCCACCTTCAGACCCCATCTCCACACATGTTTCTGTCAGTTACTCTCATGGAAGAACCTTCCTGCCCAAGGTACTACTTCAGGCGATCATCCCACACATCTTGGCCGACAATCCACTGGCAATCCGAGCAAGGTGAGCCAGCAGCCAAGAATCCCAAAGTGAATTGCTAACTGTGTTCAGGCCCAAAGCAACCACACCTCAGCAATCCTGTTCGACTCTGAGCAGTTGTGACCTGACAACCAGCCGAGAAATTTAAGGCTCCTGGTGTCCACGCTGCAGCTGGATGCTCCCCGTTCAAAGTCCCAGAACCAGTGGACAGGAGTGGAACAACGTGCCCTATGCCCTACAGAGAGACGGGAGATGGGTGTGGATCCCACAGGTCGACACTCCACAACCTTGCACACCCACACTCACCACCCCAGGAACCACATTTCACAAGTGATGTCAAGGTAATTCTACTTAGTGGTCACTGAGTTCAAGAAGTAGGGGGGTCCTGAAAGGAAAATATCAACTTGCAGTGGGACGATGGATGGCTCCGCAACAGCACCTGTCAGGATAGGGAGCAGGGAAAAGGTTCCTGCGCCGCCTCCTCTTCCTGAGCAGCAGACTTCAAAGAGCAGCAGAAAGGATACAGCTACAGCCCAGAAGCAAGGGATGCCCCAGGTGATGGCGATCCTCCAAGCCAAGTCAGGCTTCCTCCTCTGATGATTCTTGCACATGAACTGGAAGTAGGCCCTGCAGTTCTTCTTATGCTCAGAGCTCAGTTCCACCAGCAGGGCAGCCAGTGCCTGCAGCTCATCTTGCCCTGGAAGCTCACTAGTGCTCCCGGGCCTTCCCTGGCTCTGCTCCTCCACCGTCTTCTCAGCTCCTGGAAGAACCCCTATTGCTGCTCCTCATCTGCCACAACCTCCACCTCCTCCATGACGTCTTCCGCAAGCAGCTGGAACCACCACCCAATCCCCACCACGTCTCCGTCCACCAGGGGCTCACCGTCATCCACCGCCTCCACCCTGCATAGCGTGGCTCCTTTGCCTGGAATGACAACTTGTGGCTGTAAGGTCCCAGCCTCAAAAAGCCTGAGGATGGCAGGCCACCAACCCCAGCGCCCTGAAACCGGAGCTCACAACTAGGAAGGTCTGGGGTCTCAGGATGCTCCTGCATTCCTCTGACGGCCTTTCACACGCCTCTTGGCCCTGGTCGTGACCCCAGGCTGGGGCAGATGCCAAGGGATGGGACATAATAGCACAGCAAGTGGTGTGCAAATGCGGCTCAGGTTTCAGTAATCCTGTGGGACCCACTAGCTCTTTGGGGGCGGGGAGTGAGGGGGATGGTAGGGAAGCGGGGGCTGGTGTGTGTCCGGTGGCCTGAGGCTGAAGAAAGGGGTGGCAGACAGCATGGGACAGGGTGAACAGGCCCTGGGGAAATCAGCCGAATAGGCGGATCCCTAGGCCGTGAGCCACGGATAGGCTGCTGGCCCAAATCTAGTCCAATGGCTGAGAGAGTGGTGGGTGGCACCCTTCTGGACACGCCCCTCAAACGTAGGAAGTCTTCCACAGTTCCTGGGCTACAGCGCACCCACATGGCATATACCGCTCCAGGGAATAATGGGTTTTGCATCTGCTGATACTCCAGGCGCTGTCATTGTCCGGACTCTGGAAATCCCAACGACGGGTTCCTGCTTCACAGTCTGAACAGCTTACTCCTGTGTCCCTCAGGACCCTCAATAACTGAGAAATTTCCCTGAGGATTCAAAGGATAAACAGGGACTCCACGTGCCTGGATACTTTTTCTCCATGGGACACAGAACCTGTTGTCCGGATGCTAGGGGAGAAGGGAAAAACCACACTGTTGGCTACAGTTGATCTCCACTGTTCAGGGACACCAGAGCCTTAGGGTACAGAGCTGGCTCTGTGTCTCTTCATCTCTGCTTCTGGCATAGCACTGTTTTGGGCAACCCTTCCATGTGTGTACCAAGGGCTGGTGTCTGTTTGTCTCCATCTCTCTAAGTGGTGCTCTTGCTGTCTGTCACTCTCTGCACACCAGTGCTCATACGAGAAGTTTATATGAGAAGGCAAGCCCTGCTCCTCCTTAGTGAGTTGCACCCATGGGAGATCAGACTTTGTTAGTCCACACATTCGGAGAGTGCTTTCTCAAACTTGAAAGTCCACAATGTGCGGTCACTGCTGAACTGCAGAAGGTGCGGAGTGACCCTCCCTCCATCGCTGGACAGACGTGAATAGTGCAAAGGCCTCAGGTAGCTTGGCCACACTTTGCACAGATGGAGAAATGGGGCATGGCCTGGGGCCTGAGGGCACTCCCTGAACATTATTTGAATACCTGCTAGGGAGATGGTAAGGACAGCTCCCCATTAAGTTCCATGACACACTGGTGCCAGAAACATGCATGGCTGCCAGTTTACCCTATCGAGGCCCTTTCAAAGCGGTTCTGTTCTCCATGTGAGAACACATTCAAGCCTGCCCGGCCACCCAAGCCTGTGGGGCTGGGAGCAGCAAGAGGATCAAGATAAGCCATCCAGCCTATAGTCCTGAGACCCAATATATGTGTTCTGCAAAGAGTACAAAGAGTGATGATTCAGACTGGAAGACTGCAGGTAGCAGGTGCTTATGCTGCAGTTCTGGTCCATCAATGAAACCACACAAAATAGGCAAGGGTTGCTCATGCTCATGGTAAGGTCAGGCAAAGTATGCCTGGCACTTGGGAAGGATGGAAAGGCCCTTGTATCAGGGTGTTCAAAGGGCTGTGGGGTCACCCACCGTGGCTTCTGTGTCTGGGATTGCAACCTGTTCTGTGTCTCAGATCTTCTGCCCTCTCACTGGTCACCCCCAGGCACTTTATTCCTGCCTCTCCTTTCTGCCAGGAATCCTTGCTGGACCACTGTGATTCCACTCAGAACTTGCTCACTCAGTGAGATAACGGGGATCAGTAAGTATGTCTACATATGTTCTGTGGGTTTGTGTATGTGTGTGTGTGTGCGCGCGCACGCGTGTGTGTGACTCCCACATCTGTTATTTTCGGAATCATTCACCTTTACAACAATAACTGTCAGCTAAGGTGGCTCTCATGTACTGTCTCTGGTCATTTCTGACTCAGAGGCTAATCCTCCTCAGATGCAGGCCTGAAGGAGACACACAGAGTCATGGCTGCGACACTTACAGGTGTGGCCCTGCCCGGACTCTACTCAGCTGTGCCTTTGGAGCCTGCCAATTGCCCAGTACCACACTTCCTTCAGGGTCCACCATTCTGCCCCCTCGCCTCCACCCCTCCTCCTGCTCCTGCCTCTGCACCTCCCCTCCTCCTGAGCACTGGACCACAACGAGTAGCAGAAAGGATACCACGTTGGCCCAGAAGCCAGGGATGCCCTGGATGTTGGCACTCTTCTGAGCCAAGCCACGCTTCCTCCTCTCATGACTCTTGCACATGAACCAAACGAAGGCCCTGCAGGTTTTCTCAGGCTTAGAGCTAAGTTCCACTTACAAGGTCGCCAGTGCCAGCATCTCATCTAGTGCCGGGAGCTCACTCGGGCCTCCAGGCCTTTCCTGGCACTGCTCCTCCAATGTCTTCTCCTCCAGCTCCAGGGAGGACCCTGTTTCTGTTATTCATCTGGCACAACCTCCACATCCTCAGTGATGTCCTCTGCAAGCAGCTGGAAACCCCGTCTGATCCCTGCCACGACTCCGTCCACCTGGGCCTCGCTGTCCTCTCCTGCCTCCACTCTGAAGAGGGTGGCATCTTCGCCTGGTGTGGCCACTGGTGGCTGCAACGTCCCAGCCATGCACAGCATCACCAGGACAGGCTGTTGCTGGCCAGATGCTAGGGAAGTAGGGAAAAACCCCACCGTTTGCCACGTTGATCTCCATTGTTCAGGGACACCAAATGGGAAAGGGGACGGAATGAATCAAATTCCCCTTTTGATCACTCAACAGGAGGTCCTAGTCACCAGGTCTCATTCATGTTCCTGAAAAAGAAAGCTTGTACTTCAGCATATAGACAAGTTTCCTCTCAGCGATGTTACTGTGTACACGCATATATTTGTGTACATGTGCACGTAGAAATTTTAGTGCTTACCAAAATTCAAGGTCCTGGGAAAGAAAGCTTGTACTTCTGCATATGGACAGGTTTCCTCTCAGCGATGTTACTGTGTACACGCATATATTTGTGCACATGTGCACGTAGAAATTTGAGTGCTTACCAAAATTCATGTTCCTTGAAAAGAAAGCTTGTACTTCCGCATATGGAGAAGCTTCCTCTCAGGGATGTTACTGTGTGCACGAGTGTGTTTCTGCACATATGCGTGCAGAAATATTAGTGCTTACCAAAACTCAAGTTCCTGGAAAAGAAAGCGTGTACTTCTGCATATGGACAGGTTTCCCCTCAGCGATCTTACTGTGTACACGCATATATTTGTGCACATGTGCACACAGAAATTTGAGTGCTTACCAAAATTAATGTTCCTGGAAAAGAAAGCTTGTACTTCTGCATATGGACAAGTTTCCTCTCAGGGATGTTACTGACTACACGTGCATGTTTGTGCACATGTGCGTGCAGAAATTTGAGTGCCTACCAAAATTCAAGTTCCTGGAAAAGAAAGCTGTACTTCTGCATATGGACAGGTTTCCCCTCAGCGATGTTACCGTGTACACATGTATGTTTCTGCACATGTGCGTGTAGAAATCCCTGCCAGTTCGCTTGTGTGTATGAGCTACTGCAACTGACCTAGCCAGGTGATAGAAGTTGGACAGCGAAACCATGAAGTTCTTAGGGAACGGTACAGAGTCTCTGACCAGCAGAAGCACTGAAGCCAGGGGATCGCTTCCCGTTTGCTCACTGAGCAAAC
Source organism: Ovis aries (assembly GCF_016772045.2). Classification (NCBI taxonomy): domain Eukaryota; kingdom Metazoa; phylum Chordata; class Mammalia; order Artiodactyla; family Bovidae; genus Ovis; species Ovis aries. Next base: position 20,655,653 of record NC_082741.1, on the reverse strand, counting down.
ACGTTCTAGGCGGAATCACAGTCGTGCACCTAGGATACTTGGCAGAAAGGAGAGGCAGGAGGAGAGAGCCTGGGGAGTGTGAAGATTAAAGTCCACTACATCTGCAGTTTATGAAAAGCAGAAAATGTACCTAATGAGCTGGGAGGACAACTGTACTTAATTAATTGAGTTATCTAAGAGGATTTCCATCCAAACAGCCAAAAGTGCTTCCCGGTTTCTTCTTGCTGCCTGTAGTAAAACATGAAGGGATTTTTTTTTTTTTAATGTTTAACATAAAGATTATTAAAACAGGGGACAAAATTTGCTGATTTGGGAATTTTCCAGTTTTTTAAGATGATGGAAGATGATAAATTAATGACTCTCAAGCAAGATCATATCCAGGGAATTGAGATTAGGTGGTCTAAATATAACATTTTACACCACCGATAGGCCGTTCTTCTTCATATTATTTTTTATAAACAAAGGTGTTCTAAAGACGAGTATGACTGTAAAATTCTTTGTTAAGCCTCAGAAAGCTGGAAGGGGATTCCTCATGGCATTATTTAGTCAGGCCAATACCCTCCAAAGAGTTTAGGGGTGTCACTCAGAGATCCTTTCAGTCACACAATAAGACTTCTACCAAGGTTCAGGGTGTTATCCCTCAGCTATCTCAGCAGAAAACCAAGACAGAGTAAGCCTTATTATGAAGACATGTGTGACTGTCGCTTTGGAGTGGGGTGCTTTGCCTTGAACACCAGTAAGAGTATCAGGAGACACACCAAGGTTTTAAGATAACATATTTAAGTTCAGCTCGGACTGAAAGGACCAGCAATAGTACAAAATAGGAGCTCTGGACTTCTACCTTCTACAAGCAGGAAGCAGGCTAGGGAGACTGTTTCATGTAACCATATACTAGCCACCTTTCATGCAATGGCATCATGTCAGCGGGTAGAATGAAAAAATCAGAGACGGAAGCCTAGGAAGTGTCCAGGCCTTAAATACTAATCAAAGGACTGCCCGCAAGAACCCATGGGATTTCAGAACTGCTACTATTGACTCCCATCTCCCCTCCCCTTTCTGGAACAGGAGTGTCTATGAAGGTTATCTATGCCTGAACCACCACTGTATGTTGGCTGTGAAAGGGAGCAGATTAACTCATCTCTTTTGTTCACACATCCTCAGGTCTAGAGGAACTACACTTCTATAATTTGAACTGATGTGTTGCAGACTTGAGAGGCTCTTGGACTGCAAGGAGATCAAACCAGTCAATCCTAAAGTAAATCTCTCCTGCATATTCATTCGAAGGACTGATGCTGAAGCTGAAGCTCCAATACTTGGGCTATGTGATGGGAATAGCCGTCTCATTGGAAAAGACCGTGATGCGGAAAAAGATGAAGGTAGGAGAAGGGGACAGCAGAGGATGGGATTGTTGGATAGCATCATCGACTCAATGGACTTGAGTTTGAGCAAGCTCCTGGAGTTGATGGACAGGGAAGCCTGCAGCGCTGCAGCCCATGGGGTCGCCAAGAATACGACACAACTGAGCAACAGAACACGAGATACTGTACACGTGGACCCTGATCCATAGCTGGACCTGACTTAGATGACAAGGTCCTGAACTTCAAGTTAATGCTGTAACAGATAAATTGTTTAAAAGCATTGGCAGGAAAAGGCATTTTGGACATACACGCATGTGAACAATTTCTGGCCATGTGTGTACCACGTGGTTTTAAATTATGTCCACGGTTCCTTCCTCCACCCCTTCACATGTGTGGTGGGCTTAGTGGCTCACTTCTCATGTTAGAATACTGTAGAAACGAACAATGAAGCGTCTGAGACTAGGTCATAAAAGGCACTGCAGGCTCCTTGATCATCCTCTTGGATCACTCACTCTAGAAGCCAGCTTAGTCATATCTCGAGAGCACTCAGGTAGCCCTTTAGAGAGGCCCATGTGAAAGAACCGAGGCTTTCTCCCAACAGCCAGCAAGCAAACTGGTTCCAACAGCTATGTGAGTAAGCCATCTTGGAAGGAAATCCACCAGCGCATTCAAGGCTTCAGAGGATGGCAATCTCATGAGACACTGAGCCACAACACTCAGCTGAATTACTCCTGGATTCCCAACTTTCAGCAGCAGTATGAAATAATATTGTTTTAAGCTGCTAGTTTTGGCTAACTGCTTATGCAGCACTAGTTCATTAATGCACTGCCAACTTTGGGCAATGTCTTTATTCAGGGCTGCCTGTCCATCTAGTCCAATCTAATCCAGAATCTGCTACTTCAGTTTAGAAAACATAGCCCACCCTTGATCTGACCACCCTCAGTATCCGATCAAATATCATTTCACTCACCGGAATATCTTATCAGCCTTGCCTAGCCTCAGCAATGATCCTCTCAGTTGAGCCAGAGTCCACCCTCACCCTTATAGCCCTCATGTTAATAAGTTTCCATCCACTGACACCCATTCTGTTATTGTTGTCCATTGCTTTTCAGTCTCCCATCTCTGTCTGCAATCCCATGGGCCCACCCTGTTCCTCAGCTATAAATCCCAGCTGCACCCCTCCTGGAGTTACACATAAGCTCAATCTCTCTCCCATGTTATAATACACCACTGTAGTACTCTTACCTTGAATAAAGTTTTTCTTGCCACCTTTCGTAAGTGTTATGAATACTTTTTGAACATTCCCAAGTTCTGTTAGTAAGGATTACTCTCAAAGGAATCTAGTTTTATATCTTTATTCTTTATACTATATTCATTTGGGGGAACAAATTTCTAGAATTAAAACATTTCATGTTTTTACCATACAAACAGAAAATATCTTTTAAAATACATTTACATATCTTAAAATATGTAGTAATCTGAAAAGGATGTGTATATAGACATGTCAGTGTATATACACACATACCCTCAGAGCTCCAAGGAAAACTTAATTCTCAGTAAACAATAAATGAAAACATTCAGCCTGAAAATAGTGAACTCTTTGGATTCAACTTGCCAAAAATCTTAGACAATGAAATTTTAATTAAAAAACATGGATACATAAAAATATTTGGGATTCAGACAAAATTGCTAAATAAAGATAGGTCAACCCCTAAACCATCTCTGGAAAAAAAAAAAAAGAAATCCTCAGTATCATGTAATAACCTATCATGGAAAAGAACCTACAAAAGAATAGATACATATCTGCATAACTAAATCACTCTGATATACATCTGAAATTCAACATTGTAAATCTAATATATTTACAGGAAAAAAATTGTGAAGGAACTTCTAAAATACAAAGTTATAAAGAAAAAAAAAATCCTAAAGAATGTAGGAAGTATCTATGAATTGAAACAAAAATAGAAAACAAAAATAAAGCTTGTTGGGATAAGACGACAAGAGCTGCTTCTTGGAAAAAGAAAATCAGAAACAGTGATACAACTGTGGCAAATCTAATAAGGGGACAGGGAGGTTAATTCCAATACTAGAAATGAGGAACGAAATGGGATTCTGAGAGGATAACATTCAACTCTGAGTGGAATGCCTTTTGTTTCAGGAAAGGTCCAGTCAAGCAACAACCTGGGGAAAGAAAGGGAAGGAAAGAAAGAGGAAGAGAGACAAGGGAAGAAAGCAAGAAAAAGAAAGGAGAGGAGAAGGAAGGAACAGTAAATGTCTCAACAAATGTTGTAAACTATCCAATAAAACAATTCTCTTCAAGATCTAAAAGCAGAAACGGAAATTTATTAAGCCAGATACTCATTGCTTTTGATGGTACTCAGAACAAGAAAGCCCACTTACACATCACTGTTTAGAACTGGCCAACACAATACGATTATTTAAAAAAAATAAAAATATGCCATGTTATTTGTAAAAAGACAGCAGAAATAATTTTTAAAACATTATTTCTACAAATACTAATTTTACTTACAATGTTTTGGCAACATTAATCAAATAATAAATTTTACCTGAAAGAACAAGCAAGGCAGACAAGGAAATTCACAAAGGGCAGTAACAAAATAATAATCTTGACACATCTTCAATAATTTGTAAAGAAAACAAAGTGTCATTGTGTGAACAAAATATAGAGGTATCAAAAGAAAAACAGAGGAAGCTCCTGAAAGAACTCAATTCACTATTAACTATCTTTGATTTGCAGGCACAGAAACTGACTCAAGTTAATTCTAAGAAGCAAAGCCCTGATGTTATTATCTCTTCTTTTTTCATTTTTTTCTTTTTCTTTTTTTTTTTCTTCTTGTGAAAATTTAGGAAATTTAGGCTGGAGAGGGGAGAAGAGGATAGAGACTTCAAGTGCCTTTAAGGAGGAGGAGGAAAGAGAGGGGGTTGGAGATTTGATTGTGTTATTTGAACAGCATTGGTGAAGCTCAAACAAGGGAGCCATGCAGGCCTACGGGAAGAGTATTTCCAGAAGAACAGCCCTTGCAGTCTGGATCGGGAAGAAATGGAATTTGATGGAGGAAAACCAAGGCCAGTGTTGTCAAAAAGAGTACATTAGTGGGGAAAAGAGTAGAGTAGAAGACAGAGAATGGAAGAGAGGAAGCAGTTAGGGACCGTATTGTGGGAACCTTTTAATTTGGCAATAAATACAACTTGTTCTCCTTAGGAGCATACTTCACAGCAACTAACAGCAACAGTGTTGATAATACTAAGCAACAGTAAAAACACGTAACTAAAACATTTCGTATTTTTTACTACAGAAATCGAAGAAAGCAGATACAAATGCAATAGTCTGCATATTTATTTATACAGAGAGTTTTCACCTGAGACCAGAACACACACACACTCTTTATACAACTAAAAGTGGTTTCAGCTGACACTTAGCAAAGCGCTTTGGCCCAAGTAAACTAACCAGAAAGGCCTAGTAAAATATTCAAAGTGCAAATAAATCAATCAAGCTTTGAATAAATAAACACAATTTATTTGAATTTGAATTTATACTCAAGAATTACCTAAAATGGAGACAACAGATTCACTATAGCTTCATCATCTGTAGTCCTTCCTTTTCAGGTCTGGGAAGGATGCTAACCGCTTGGTGATGATCTCTTTCCAGCATTTTGTGAAAGCTTAGAGGACTTAAAGAAATTGAGGACTGGGGAGAGTGGGGAGAGACAAAGAGGAGGAGAAAGGAAGAGGAAACGGAGAGATTGCTCCTGGCATAGGTCTACAGACAGGATCCCAGCTTCCTGGAATGGTGCACAGAGATTGCTAGGTATCCGTGCCAGAAGTGGAGAAGGGGTGACATTCACCTCCAGGAGGAGAGTCAACTCCAAGAACCTACAGAGGCAGCCAAGTGCGCTGGTGTTCAGGCACCAATACTTAGAGGGTACCTCACAGGTCTGTGAAAGAGCCCTTGGAGACCGCAAGAAAGAAGGTTTCCACAAGTATAATCACAGATTAGATGGTTGGATATATTGGAGAAAGGATAACTCTATGACCTGATAATTACTGAAATACATGAGACAATTCTTGCACATCAGACTGTGTCGAGAAAGACGGAAACTCAATTAGTTTGATACAATGGGAAATTACACACGCAAAGAATTAGCTGTTAACTGTACTACATTTGTGTCCAAGGCAAGATAAGATACAGAACCGAAATCTTCACATGGTCAACTCGGGTAAGACACATGTAACTGGAAAATGGAAGCAAGAGTTCCAAAAAGGCTTTAATCACCCTGGACTATTTTTATCCACTATATTTACGATTCTTGGACAACTCCATTGTAGCTTAAGGGTAAGAGAACTCAATTTAGCCCAATTCAAAAGCTGAACAGATTTCCTCTGTTTGATCCTTTTCAGTTACAACTATGGGTCCAGCGCAAATCAAAGTGGATGTTAAGGCTCTTTTTCCTTTGGGAATTTTAACTTGCTTTGCTACTGTGTCTGACACAGATATGCCGACCTCACTGTGACTACAGGCCAGCCAAATGGGAAAGGGGACAGAATGAATCAAATTCCCCTTTTGATCACTCAACAGGAGGTCCACAGGCACCAGGTCTCATTCTATTAACTATCTGTGCTTCTCCAACTGCAGTCAGTGCTACACAGGGCCTCCTTCATGCCTGCCAGGGTCTCTCACCAAACACAGGCATTTTAACGGCTGGCTTCCTTGAGATGTCCCTGGGCTAGGTGAAAGCACTCTGAGACAGTGTTCCTTCTCCCTTGGCTCTGTGCCTGCAGTGAATGTATGCCTCTTCCTCAGCTGGGACACGAAGCCACAGCTCTTCACTGATTAAATCCCGTGTCTGGTCCAAACTCACATCGTAGCTTCTCCATCAACCTCCACTGCACGCATTCAGAGCCAGGTTATCTTAGATCAGCCCAAGAGGCACTTCAGAGAGTGACATTCAAATCTGGCTATATAGCTGATACTGAGATCTGCAAGGCATGAAAACACTTCAAAATTACGTTGCTAAAACACTCTACAGATTATATGTATAGGAGAGCTTTCGAACTTACAAGTAACATCAAATACCAAAATAGGTTCTTACTTTTCCTTTCTCCACTTCTCTCATTCTCTTTCTCTCACACACACATGCACACATCCTTTTTACATGTTAAGACAATTACACGAAAAACAGATCATATATTTTTAAATAACATCTCAATATGCAGATCAAACAAAACTGTACTTCCTCTATTTAAAACAAAATCACATAAATTACCCATTGGTTTCCCTATATTTGATATTATTGAATAATGCTATAAGTTGATCTTTTTGTTTTTAATGGGGTTTTTAACTTTGACTGAAATACTTGCTTCAGACTTACTGAAGGCAGAATTAACTATTTTTTTTCTTTTTTTGACCTCCTCCTTTTAGATTTGGGGGGTGATGATTCAAAATCAGATGTGTTCACAGTAATGGATGCTACTTCCACCAATCCTGGCTGAAGGGGTCCCAGTGATACCTGAATAACAATTTTTGTTTCAGGAGACAATCCTTCTAGCTGCTTAGGCTTCTTAAACATTTGATGACACTGGGTCTTGTGCTCCCTTTCCTCTCTGGAAGTTAAAAACTGTAGCCGACATTTGCAACACTGGTGAAAACTCTTTTCCCAGTGCCCTCGATGATGACGTCTGTATGCTGTTGCAGTTTGAAAAATTTTGAGACAAAACGGGCAAAGTAAATTCTTGGTGTTACCATGGTATGCTCTGAAATGTGCATTCACATCTGCAAAAAATGATGATCTGTAACTGCAAACCTGGCATACATAGGGCATTTCACCAGGCTTATGATTGTCTTTCATGTGCTCTAAGAGAACCTGATCTGTCTCAAAGGACAACTCACAGATATGACAGACTGCGGAGGGCTCCTGGGCCGTGTGGACACTTTCAACGTGACACTGCAGCTGGAAAGGAGTAGGAAACTGGCGGAGGCAGTGCTGGCAGGTGGTGTGGGTTTTCCAGCTGTCACCTCTCTGCCTCTCAAGTTCCAAATGGTGCTTCATGTGATTCATAAACTTGACATTTTTTAGAACTTTCAAGCAGCTGAGGCATTTAAACGCCGTGTGGGTCTCCGGTTCTGGCGGCCCAACTCCTCCATGCTCGCCATAGTAGAAGTCACGAAGTAACACAATCAGATTTCCTTCTGTGGGATCACCAATTTTGTTTGGACTTGCCAAACTTGGAAAATCAGTTTTTGTCCGTCCACTTTCCCCTAAAGGTCTTACAGACTTGCAATGAACACTGTCCTTTGGAAAAGGTGTTGGACAAGGTTCTCCATTCTGAACATGGCTTAGTGAGGTATGGACACGGTCTGGTGTGCTTTGCTGAGTGGTCTCTGTATGAAAAAAACCTGACGGGGAAAAACCTAAAGAATGTTCCCCTACAATGCCATCACTGAGTTTAGGCCTTCTGGGATTTCTGCGATTTGTTTCACAAGGGGAAACTCGCTTTGATACATGAGGACTTTTACTCATATCTCCTGCAGAAACTGCTGTTTCTACTCGATGCTGCAATGACCTTGTGAAGGTAATCAAAGAAGAACATAACTCCTTCGAAAAGCCATCAGGCACTATTTGTGGTGAAAGATTTTTATAATCAGCTTGAGACGGAGGTTCAATAATAATAGGACTACCTGTTGATCTTGAGTCAGAGTCAGACACTGGCAAGACAGTCTTTGCTTCTGATGTAGGAGTCACATGACTAACAGGCTGTAATCTGTGAGCGTTACCTCTCCTGAAGTGACCACACCTTTTTCTCCTTGAATAAGAACCTGGGGTATCTCTGTTCAGTATGTTTGAAACGACTGGTTTTGAAGCTGAGCTCATCCCAACAAAGATCACGTCAGCATCGTCATTCCTATGTTCCACTCCAACCAAGATCACTTCATCATCATCATCATCATCTACTTGTTTTGTCTCTCCCTCCCTTTTCCGTACTTCTGGCTCTTGTTCTTCTTCACGTAACATACGTGGGAGTTCCATATTTTTAATACTTTTTTATTCTTAGAGGGTGCGGCCACAAGTCCCAGTGCTTCCTTTATACAAACTGCCACCTAAGTGTAAACATACTACAGTTTAGCTAAGTACAGAAAAATGGGCTATTTGATTATCTCCAAAACTCTAGAGTACTTATACTCACCCTTATCTTACAGACAAAGACACTGAGTGTCAACCAGACTCAATGACAGCTGAAAAAACTACGACTACAAGTCTCCATGGCTCTAGAATCATAGCTTTGTCGCATGTTCACTTTAACCTCTTCTACTTAAAAAAATAAAGAGGAAAAATAAAAAAAAAAAAACCCGCCACACTGATCATTAGGTGAAATCACATGTAAAGGAGAGTATTTTTACAAAAGCACTGTTCTACAGCGTTTAGAAGCATGGACTTTGGAGTCAAAGGACATTAAGTTGGAATTCTAACTTATCCACACACCCGTTGCGTCTTCTTGGGCAAATTTGTAACTTTTAAATGTGTTTCTGTATCTTAAAGACAAACATGCTTATTTCTTAGACTTAAGGTTAACAGCTTTTTTAAAAGGCATCAGCTATTCAATGGCATCTTGTTTTGTAGTAAAAATGGAAGAAAATGGATCTTAAATGCACATTACAACCGATCCACAAATTCTAATTTCATAAATGTTAACAAAGAAAATAGGTAGCAAATTCAAAGTATAATCTATCTATACCTAGTTAACAAACAGCATAATTCAATGTCAAGCCCTTAACACAGGCCTAGGAAAAGGAGAATGGGCTCTCTTTGATAATCTCACCCCAATTCCACACTGACACATCCTAAATTTCTCCCTCTAATCCTCGCTAAACCTCAATCCAACAATGCTTCATCCTTTATGCCACATGTCTCTTGCCCACATAGCATGCAAAGTGATGCCATTCTTTCTCTCATACCAATATCAGACAGAGATATCACTCACACACACACACACACACACACACACACACACACACACACACACACACCTGATATCCCTTATGAATACAGGTGAAAGAGTCCTCAACAAAATACTGGCAAACAAAATTCAACAGCATATAAAAAAGACTGTATACCATGATCACATGGGATTTAGGGAGGTATGCAAAGTTGGTTCATTATAGGAAAGTCAATCAACATTATGCCATTTTAAAACAATAAAACAAATAACACATCTGCCTGAAGAAAAAGCATTTCCTTGAATCTAGCACCTTTTCATAACCAGGGTTAAAAGAACACTTAATACTTAAGAACAGAAGAGAACTTTCTCAATCAAAGGGCACCTGTAAAAAGACCCACAGCTAACATCATACTTAAGAATGAAAAACTGAAAGCTTTCCCTCTAAGACCGGGAACAACACAAGGAAGTCTATTACACACTTTGGCTCAACATTATACTGGCAGTTTTACAACCAGAGCAATCAGGTAACAAAAGAGAATTGTTGCTGTAGTTAAAAAAAAAAAAAAACACAATGAAAAAACAAAAAACAGCCTTCACAATGGAAAGGAAAAAGTCAAAGTATATTGGAGATAACATATTTTTGTATAGAAAATCTTGAAGAAAACACAAGTATTAGAATTAATATAAAGCTTGCAGAATAGAAGACAAATATTTTAAAAGTCAACCACATTTTACACTGTAGCAACAAATGTTGTTGAGTAAATACTTGAATCTACACTAGCATTCAAAAGAATACTTAGGAAGTCAGAAAGAGGAAGACAATATATTCTTTTGAATGGCTGAGTAATACTCCACTGTGTATATGTACCACAGCTTTCTGATCCATTTATCTGTTGGTGGACATCTAGGTTGTTCCATGTCCTGGCTATTATAAACAGTGCTGCGATGAACACCAGGGTACATGTGTCTCTTTCAATTCTGGTTTCCTCAGTGTGTATGCCTAGCGGTGGGATTGCTGGGTCATATGGCAGTTCTATTTGCCATTTTTTAAGGAATCTCCACAATGTTCTCCATAGTGGCTGCACTAGATTGCATTCCCACCAACAGTGTAAGAGGGTTCCCTTTTCTCCACACCCTCTCCAGCATTTATTGCTTGCAGACTTTATAGGAATCAATTCTAATGAGACGGATGAAACTGGAGCCGATTATACACAGTGAAGTAAGCCAGAAAGAAATACACCAATACAGTCTACTAACACATATATATGGAATTTAGAAAGATGGTAATGATAACACTGCACGAGAGACAGCAGAAGAGACACAGATGTATAGAACAGATTTTTGGACTCTGAGGGAGCGGGAGAGGGTGGGATAATTTGGGAGAATAGCACTGAAACATGTACACTATCATGTAAGGTAGTCGCCAGTCTATGTTTGAAGCAGGATACAGGATGTTTGGGGCTGGTGCACAGGGATGATCCAGAGAGATGATATGGGGTGGGAGGTGGGAGGGGGGTCAGGATTGGGAACTTATGTACACCTGTGGTGGATTCATGTCAATGTATGGCAAAACCAACACAGTGTTATCAAATAAAATAAAGTAAAAATAAAAATAATAAAAAGGAGAGAAAGACAAATATCATATGGCATCACTTACATGGACTCTAAAATATGACACAAATGAACTTATCTATGAAACAGAAACAGACTCACAGACATAGAGAGCACACTATGTGATTCCCAAAGGGGAAAGTTGGGGTAGGCACAGATTGGGAGCTGGTGATTAGCAGATGCAAACTATAATATATACAAGAGAGAAATAAGAGCATACTGTATAGCACAAGGAACTATATTCATAATTTGTGATAATCATGGAACAGTGTATGAAAAAATTGTATGTGCATATGTGTGTGTTTACATATGAAGGAAAGGAAAGGACAACTGTTGGCAAGCACATACAGAAATTGGATCCTTGTGTGTTATAGATAGATTTTAAAATGGTGCACCTGCTACAGAAAACAGTTTAAAGGCTCCTCAAAAAACTAAAAAACTAGACCTGATACATGATTCAGCAATTCCACTTCAGGATATAAAATCAAAAGAATTTAACATGGGGTCTTGGGATATCTGCAGAGCCGTGCTCACAGCAGCACGAAGCACAACAACTAAGAGGTGGAAGCATCGAAATGTCCATCAAATGTGATATATACACACAATGAAATATTATTTAGCCATATAGAGAAAATTCTGTCACATGCTACAACATGAATGATCATTTCAGACATCAAGCCAAATGCAATAAGACAGTCGTACAAAAAGACAAATACTGTAAGTTTCTACTTGTATGAAATAGCTAACACAGTCAAGCAATAGAAAGGAAACAAAAAAGAACGATGGAGTCCATGGTCTAGGTCAACGGGCAAGAAAAGAGGAGTTGCTGTTTAATGGGACAGGTGATGGGTACAGAGTTTCAATTTTGCAAGCTGTAAAGGTGTAGAGATCTGCTGCATAACAATGTGATAAGGAATTCTCTGGTAGTTCAGAGGTTAGGACTCCACAGTGTCCTATCAGGGGCCTGGGTATGATCCTCAACCAGGGAACTGTCATTCAAGCTGCACAACACAGCTAAAACAATGACAACAACAACAAATCAACACTGTGACTACGTGTGTGTATATGTCTTAGTCACTCAGTTGTGCCCAACTTTGCATCCCCAGGGACTAAAGTTCACCACGTTCCCTTCTCCATCAGATTTGCAGTGGGTTGCCATTTCTTTCTCCAAAAGGCTGATGAAAGTGTGCAAAGTACTTAGAATGCAAAAATGGTAAAATGGTAAAAATTTAAGTTAGATGTTTTCTACAACAATTAAAAACAGAAAAGCATTTAACAACCAGGAAAAGAATTTGAATAGACATTTCCGACTCTTTGCAACCCAATGGACTGTAGTCTACCAGGCTCCTCCGTTCATGGGATTTTCCAGGCAAGAGTGCTGGCGTGGATTACCATTTCCTTCTCAAGGCGATCTTCCCCACCCAGGAATTGATCCCAGGTCTCCTACCTTGCAGGCAGACACTTTCCCTTCTGAGCCACCAGGGAATCCCTGAGCAAAATGTCAATCAGTCTCACTGAGATACTACTTCACACCCAGACTACTTCACACCCAATCAAAAGGACGAATAATAACAGGTGCTGCAGAGGATGTGGAGAAAAGGAATCTTCATGATATTGTTGAAGTAATTGCTGTAAAATGGTACAACCACTCTTGCAAAAGTGGTTGGTCAGTACCTCAAAAATTAAATGTACAGTAGAGATATGATCCAGGAATTTCCCTCTTTTGTATATATGCACCAACACTGAAAATGTTCAGTCCATGCAAAATCAGTGTTCACAGCAACATTACTCGCAATAGCCACAAAGAGTACACCATCCACGTATTATCCATTCATTGACGAATGGATAAACAAACTGTAGTATATGCTCAAAATGGACTGCATGGAAGCCATTTACCATATTCATACACCATATTCAGCCATAAAAATAAAACAAAACATTCACTGCTATACAAGCATGAACACGATGAATCTTGAAAGTACACAAACGAGGGGACTTTCCTGGCGATCCAGGGTTTAAGACTCTCCACAGGTGCCATCCCTGGGCTGGGAACTAAGATCCCACATGCCACAGAGCTAAATAAATAAATATTTAAAAAGAAAATACGACATCTGAATAAAGCCAGACACAAAGGTCACACATTGTATGTGGGAGAACTGTAGGTGGAAGACAAGCAGGAAAGAGAAGCACTCTGTAATCCAAGTGAAACATTTTTTTCAGGGAGGAGGAAATGAACTACTCTGATAAAGGCTGCCAACAAATTAAATAAAATAACAATTAAAAATTCACCACTGAGTTAAACATTTGAATTCACCTGTGGCCTTGACAAGAGTGGCTTTATGGGAAAATGAGAGAACTCGAGATAACAAAGTCTAGGAACAACTCTGCAGAGTTCTATAACAAGCAAATATGAAATAAAAGCAGCAGAAGCAGGAGGTGTCACCAAAAGATGGGTTTTTAACGACAGGTCACATTATAGTCAGTCTGTTTGCTGATGGGAACCATCCAGAGAAACAGAAACCTTAATCCAGGAGGACAAAGAGGAGACTTGCTAGAATATCACGAAATGAGTAGGTCTAGAAATGAGCAGATTAAGAATTGAATACATCAAACCACAAGAGCACACAAGCTGGAGAAGGCAATGGAAACCCACACCAGTACTCTGGCCTGGAATATCCCACAGGTGGAGGAGCCTGGTAGGCCGCAGTCCATGGGGTTTCGAAGGGTTGGACACGACTGGGCGACTTCACTCTCATGCACTGGAGAAGGAAATGGCAACCCACTCCAGCGTTCTTGCCTGGAGAATCCCAGAAAAGGGGGAGCCTTGTGGGTGGCTGTCCATGAGACTGCAGAGTCAGACACGACTGAAGTGGCTTAGCAGCAGTAGCAGCACCCAAGAAGGGTACACAAGCCAAATAATCTGCTCACATTGACAGAGCTGAGATCATATTAAAAAAAGGCTGGCATACTGGATTAATGGGTATGGTAACCAGCCTTCAACTGAATTCAATCTCCTAATATTCCCACCCCTGTGTAGTTCTCTCCCAATCTATCACAGGGTAGACCTGTGAGACTAAGCAAATACACAAGTGCAGATGTGTAACATCTCAAAAAAACCCTGCACTTTATCATGGGTGCAAGCACTTTCCTGAATCACTCATTCTGAGTAAAGACAGCAGCCTCCACAAGAGAAGCCCCTTGGAGAGGCCCACAGAAGGAGGAACTGAGGCTTCAAGAGTACAGACAAGTGAGAGAGCTTAGATTCAACAAGCTAAGTCTTCAGAAGTTGCCAAGCCAGACAAAAGCTTGACTACTACCTCAGGAGAGATCCTAGGCTAAGAAATAACAAGTGGTAAGTTCTTTCAAACTATTCCATTTTGAGATCATATGTACAACACAAACATTTCAAGTTCTAATACCATTCACATCATACTTACACACAGAACAGTTCTCCTATAAATATAGCAAAAATCAAAACACACACACACACACACACACACCCCTATCCAAAGCACCGAAAAACAGGAGTTGCCTGGCAGTCCAGTGGTTAGGTTAGGACTCAGCCCTCTCACTGCCAGGATCCTGTGTTCGATCCCTGGCTGGGGAACTAATATCCTATGAAGCCACATGTTGTCACCAAAACAAAACATGCTGTGAAGTTCAAAGCTGTGCCAGCAAGATAAGTATACAACACAGCTGTAGGCACAAGTGGCTGGGCATAGAGCTTCCTATGATCTTGTTTACTTGCATGAAATGAACTCAGAAGGTGCCTCACCCCCATCCAGTGGAGTTCACTTACTTAATGAAGAAAAGCCCTTAAGGGTACAGAAATGAGCAAGTAATCTCACGTGAACATGTTAAATCACAGGATATTTTCTCTGAATGAACCACTGGATTCATTCATTCATTTGGCCATGCCGTTTGGCTTGTGGGGTCCCAGTTCCCTGACCAGAGACTGAATCCAGACCACTGCAGTGAAAGCCCAAAATCCTAATCACCAGGCCACCAGGGAACCCCACACCTGCATTGCTTTGCTTTGCCAGCTAAAACCTTAGGATATGTGCATTGCCCCACTTTAGCCTCACCAAGTGGTAGGAGTCAGCTCTACACAGCTTAAGACCCATGGTGCTCTTACTTTTTTTCTTTCAAGAAGGCAGGCGAAAGCAAGTCACCCTGCCTGTTTTTAAGCTTGCCACTCACTCAGAAAGCTGCAATCCTGAAACCATGATGGACCTGAAGTCAACACCCGCAATCAGGGTCACGTAATCCCCAATCAGGAATACTCTCTCTCAACAGCAACGTGTCAGCCATCGAATGAAAGGAGAAAAACACAAAGTAAGAAAGCCACACCTTTGTCCCTTGTTGTAAAGATGTCTGTCACCTTACCTCAGGGGCCCACTGAAATCCTGAGCGCTTGAGACCTCCCAGGCAGCACACGGTCACATCCTGGGGACAAGCAGAGGAAACGGCCAGGGTGAGTCCCCTGTTCTGGGAACATTCTCACACTCAACCAGACCAAGTGATTGAACTCCTTTGCCCTGAGCTTCTTCCTCCCACCTCCCTTCTCTCAGTAACAAACAAACAAATACCTCATCTGCCAACTTCCGAACCAAAGGCCTGAATCTCGGGGCCCCCAGGGACGGGGCAGCACTGGAGTCTGAGGAGAGGCCGAGGAAACAGGAAAACGAGCAAAGCACTAGGGCAGTGAAGAGGCCACTAGATCGATTTTTTTTCTTTTTTTTTTTTCTGTGCTCGCCGGACTATGCCTGGGTGCAGGACCGGGTTGGGCCGTGAAGATTTGTGTGCGTGTGTTTAAATCATTAGGTTCCACAGGAGAGCTGGGGGTGGTCCCCCACCCACCCCCCCGGGCCGGAAAGCTGCTGGAGAGCTGAGCCCGCCCAGACTAGAGAGGACAGAGGGCGAAAGGCGCCTGAGGCCTGTGGGTCCTGCCCCACGCTCCCTCCTGAGGGCCCGCGGGCCCTCACCAGCCGCCCCACCGAGCAAGGCCTCGTGAGAGTGGGGACCCGAGAAACCCTCCCTATAGCCGTCAGGCACCGCTTTGGCTGAACCACGCTCCAGTCCTTACCAGCCCCCGTTGACAGAGGAGACAGAACTGCCTGCTGCTCACCTGCCTTAGGCAGTTCCCGGATCAAGCCTGAGGAGGCCAGCCTGAGGGGATGAGGTCTCCTCAGGTCTGGGGCGCCGCCTCAGCTCCCCCTACAGGCGTGCGGGCTGCCACCGATGATTGGCTGCCAGGTGTTGGCGCCTGCCATCTGATTGGCCGCGAGGCTGAGTTGGGCGCATGCGCGCGCGATGGACGCCCCACCCCCTCCCCCACCCCGTAAAAGCACCCCCTGTGGGCGTGGTCAGGCTGAATCTGAATCTCAAGAGTATTGGGTCAAGATTGCTCAGCTCACCAAACGCGAAGAAAGAAAAAACAGATGGCACAGTCGCCAGGGCACAGGGCTGAGAACGGCCTCCGAGTCTACCAGGGGAGTCCAGTGATGGTGTCCGGCACTCACAGCCCTCAGGGGTGACCTCCCTTAAGCCAGTTCTTTGCTTAAGGAACTTGTCCTTACAGTTTATCTTGGCGCCCCTCCTCTTGGAATTCCATTTCAATCAAGGCAGGGCAGCCTGCCCCTGTTTTTGCAGTCTATTGTGAGCTGAGAATGAGCTTTACTTTTTCTTCTTCTTCGTCTTCTTTTTAATTTTAGAGCTTTACGCTTTTAATGGCTGAGGAAAACCGAAAAGACTTTTATTTTCTGACGTGGAAATTGTGTGAAATTCAGTTTTCGGAGTCCTTAAATTTGGAACAGGGACTTGCCAGTTTCTTTCGTTGTTGTCTATGGCTGAAAACTTAATCGCCAATGATCATATTCGCAAAGCCTAAAATATTTCTTTTTTGGCCCTTCACAGAGTCTTTTTTAAATGCCCTGTGCTGCTGGAAGTCTCCTAGTAGACCGTTGAGATCTCCTATGGGAGGATAAAGTTTTGGTTTTGTTACATTATTTTCTTCTCTAATATATTCATTTTTCATTCTTTACTAATTTCATTCCTTCACATCGCTATAAGTTTGTTCTGTTGCTCATCTTTACAACTTTTTGAGATAACTGTTTGTAACTCTCATTTCTCTTGTATCTAATGCTATAAATTTACCTTAATTTGTTGTTGTTGTTCAGTCCCTCAGTCATGTTGGACTCTTTGCAACGCCATGGACTGCATGCAGCACACCAGGCTTTCCTGTCCTTCACTGTCTCCTGGAGTTTGCTCAAACTCATGTCCATTGAGTTGGTGATACCATCCGAACATCTCATCCATCGCCGCCCACTTCTTCTCTTGCCCTCAGTCGTTCCCAGCATCAAGGTGGTTTCCAATGAGTTGGCTTTTCCCATCAGGTGGCCAAACTATTGGATCATCAGATTCAGCATCAGTCCTTCCAGTGAATATTCAGAGTTGATTTCCCTTAGGATTGACTGGTTGAATCTTGCTGTCCAAGGGACTCTCGAGTGTCTTCAACACCACAGTTCAAAAGCATCAGTTCTTCGGCACTCCACCTTCTTTACGGTCCAGCTGTCACATCCATACATGACTGTGGGGAAAACCATAGCTGTGACTAGATGGACTTTGTCAGCAAAGAAATGTCTCTGCTTTTTACTAAGCTGTCTAGGCTTGTCATAGCTTTTCTTCCAAGGGCCACATATCTTTTAAGCTCATGGCTGCATTCACCATCCACAATCATTTTGGACCCCAAGAAAATAAAGTCTGTTACTCTTTCCATTGTTTCTCCGTACAACTGTAACTGTGTCCCGTAATTTTTGTGAATAGACTGTTCATTATCATTCACGTCCGAGTATAATCTAATATTCTCTTCTAAAGACAAGCCTAAATATTGCATGGGCTTCCCTGGTCACTCAACTGGTAAATCGCTTTCCAGCCAATGCAGGAGACACAAAAGGCCTGGGTTCGATCCCGGGTCAGGAGGATCCCCTGGAGAAAATAATGGCAATCTGCTCCAGGATGCTTGCATGAAAATTCCATAGAGATATGTGTTAAGATAGTTATTTCTATTTTCCAAGTGAATGGCATTTTCAAAGACGTTTCTTGGTCAATTTCTCATTATTGCATTATAGTCAGATGACACAGTCTAAATATTATTGATCCTTTGTATTCGAAGATTTCCGTTAAGTATGCCGTACTTCAGATTTCCATCTCCGTGAAGTCAAAATGAAGTGGGTGTTGTGTAGAGAAAACACTTGCAATGTCTGAAATGTGTGTATGTGAAATGACTTCCTTTATGCTTCACAATTATTCCAGCATCTTTCAGTAGGGTACCTTTAACTAAGTTCCAGGGTTTTCTCAAATTTTACCAGTTTTTCCACAAATGTTCTTTCCTAGTTTCATAGTCCCATATAGAATACTGAACTGCATGAGAATATAGAGCAAGAAGCTACAGATACCTCCCTTAGCTTACTCTGGTCTATAGCAGTTTCTTAAACTTTCCTTGTTTTTCAAGACTTTTGACAGTTTTCAGGAGTCCTTCAGGGACAGGTATTTTGCAGAATGACTCTCTATATGGGTTTGGGATGTTTCTCCTGATTGCCCTGGGGTTTATATAATTGTAGAACTATACCTCCAAGGCAAAATATCTTTCTCATCATCTCCCATCAAGGATTCATACTATCAATATGACCTACCACTAGTTCGTCTGCTAGAAAGTTGTCTCCTTCCTGCTGACATATTCTGTTCTTGGAAACAAGCCGCTAAACACAGCCTACATTTAGGGAGGGGCATGGAATCTCATCTTGAGGAAAATATCGAAGAGATACACAAATTACTGAGTATACAAGTTAATTGAAACTCCCTTGTAAGGAAGATCTGGTCCTTCTAGCCATATCTTTTAATGTTAAATTAATTAAAGTAAAGATTTAATAGGTTGCCCAGTTGGTGCTAGTGGTAAAGTACCTGCCTGCCAATACAGGAGATGTAAAAGATGTGGGTTCAGAGGAGCCTGGTGTGCTACACTGATGGGGTCGCAAAGAGTTGGACAGACTGAAGCCGCTGAACACACAAAAAGATTTAATACCTCAGTCACACTGGCTACATTTTAACATTTGCAAAGTGGCATATTAGACACGGACATAGAAAATATATTTTACTGAGAATTCCTTAGTGATCGGGTTATTAGAGATTTGTGCTTCCACTGCAGGGGGCAGAGAGTCAACCCCTGGTTGAAGATCTAAGATCCCTTAATCCTCACCGCAAGGCAAAAAAAAAAAAAAAAAGAAAGAAAGAAAACAAACCCTGCCGGATGAACACTCCATCTGAGTATACAGATAAAGGATATAAACAGAACACCTCACAGAAAAGAAAAGAAACATAAGCATTTATATATGTGAAAAGCTGATCGCCCTTAAGAGGGAATACATGTAACAATTATGAAAATGTTTTCTATTGCTGCAGAAAGGTCTGTGAATAGCACTGACTTAGGTCATTGTTTTTCCAACCTTTCTTCTTTTCAAATGTGATGCATATTAACACATGAAACTGCTTTAGCTCTGTCTCAAAAATTTGCTATTTTCACTATCATTCAGTTCAAATAATGTTTTTCCCATAACAATTCCTCTTAGGAGCAATAAGTTATTTAGGTTCAGAAGCAGGAGAAGGAGAAGCCTAAACCACAACATTAAAGAGGCTTGTGAATTACAAAGGTGCCGCTTTTGCACTTTGGGTTCCTGGCAATCCTTACTCTATCCTCAGCCTGTGTGCAGTGCCATTGCTTCATTTTCAAACTTTGGGAGTTCTGTACTCCTCAGTTATCTTTCTGGGGTTTTGTTTGGTCATGCCACAGAAGCTGTGGGATCTTAGTTCCACAACCAGGTGTTGAACCCTGGCCATTGACAGTGAAAGCATCAAGTCCGAACCACTGAAGCAACAGGGAATTCTCATACCTCTTTCTTTCTTTCTTTCAAATATTTGTTCATTTACTTGGCTGTGCTTGTTTTTAGTTCCAGCACAAGGACCCTTCAATCTTCATTGTAGCATGTGGGAGCAGGAATTTTAATTGTCACATGTGGTATTTTTAGTTGCAGTATGTGGGATCTAATGCCCGGACCAAGGAATGAACTTGGACGCCCTAATCTGGGAGCACCGAGTATTTCCACCGGACTACAGGGATGTCCTTCCCATGAATGAACCCAGGTCTCCCACATTGCAAGTGAATTCCTTACTGTCTGAACCACCATAGCTTTGACTATAAGAATTTTGGTCAGCAGAGTCATGCCTTAGCTTTTTTTTTTTTTTTTCTTTTTTAATGCTGTCTATGTTTGCCATAGCTTTCTTCCAAGGAGCTAGCTTCCTTTGATTTTGTGGCTACATTCACGATCCTCAGTGATTTTGGAGTCCAAGAAAATCAAACGTGCTGTTATTTTCAGTTGTTCACCATTTCTTTGCCATAAAGTGATGGGACCAGACGCTGTGATCTTCGTCTTTTGAAATTTGAGTTTTAAGCCAGCCTTTCACTCTCCTCTTTTGCCACCATCAAGAGGCTCTTCACTTTCTGCCCTTAGGGTGACATCATCTGCATATCTGAGGTTGTCGCTGTTTCTCCAGCAATCTTGATTCCAGATTGTGCTTCATCCGGCCCAGTGTTTTTCATGATGTACTCTGCGTTTAAGTTAAATAAGCAGGGCAACAGTATATAATCCTGACGTACTCCTTTCCCTATTTGGAACCAGTCGCTTGTTCCATGTCCAGTTCTAAGTGTTGCTTCTTGACCTGCATACAGATTTCTCAGGAGGCAGGTCAGATGGTCTGGTATTCCCATCTCTTTAAGAATTTTCCAGTTTGTTGTGGTTCACACAGGCAAAGGTCTCATCACTTCATGGAAAATAGATGAAGAAACAATGGAAACAGTGACAGAATTTATTTTCTTGAGCTCCAAAATCACTGCAGATGGTGACTGCAGCCACGAAATTAAAAGATGCTCACTGCTTGGAAGAAAAGTTGTGACAAAGCTAGGCAGTGTTTTAAAAGAAAGAGACAGTACTTTCCCAACAAACGTCCATAAAGTCAAAGCTATGGTTTTTCCAGGAGTCAGGTACAGATGGAGGAGCTGCACCATAAAGAAGGCTGAGTGCTGAAGAATGGATCCTTTCAAACTGTGGTGCTGGAGAACGGAGAAGACTCTTGAGAGTCCCTTGGACTGCAAGGAGATCCAACCAGTCAATCCTAAGGGAAATCAACCCTGAATCTTCAGTGGAAAAACTGATGCTGAAGCTCCAATACTTTGGCCTCCTGAAGGGAAGAGTCAGCTCATTGGGAAAACAAAACAAAACAAAACCCTTGATCCTGGGAAATATTGAAGGCAGCAGCAGAAGGCATGACAGAGGATGAGATGATTGGGTGGCGTCAGCAACCCAACGGAATGAGTTTGAGCAAGCTTCAGGGGATGATGATGGACATGGAAGCGTGGCATACAGAAGTTCATGGGGTCACAGGGAGTCAGACACGACTGAGCAACTGAACAACAAAAGCCAGGCAGGGTCTTTATGTACAGCTGGCTGAACCTCAATGGGGCTTTTCTGAATTTCTGGAGGTGGGTAGAACATAATTTTTTAGCCAGATCCCATGCTGCAGCATGTCTGGAATATTTTGTGCTCGTAGTCAATCTTTTTTGTGTGTTTTCTGGGTGGCACTTGGGAGTCAGTGTTCCTCACAATGATGGATGCTGTCTCTCTCAGTCCCAGCTGAACTGAACTTTGGATCATGACCTCTGTTTCAGGAGGCAACCCTGGCAGGTGCTCTGGCTGTTTGAATGACTGATGATTCTTGGTTTGGTGCTCGGTCTTTTCCTTCACGTTCAAACTTTGTAGCCAGCACTTGCAACATGGAAAGACCCTCCTGTTGCAGTTCCTCCGAGCGTGATTTACAAAGGATGTCACCTATTTGAACATTTTGAGGCAAAACAGACAAACAAATTGTTCATGTTTCCATGCCATGTTCTAAAATACGCCTCTACATTGGCAAAGGCTGACAATCTGTAAGTGCAAACACGGCAGACATAGGGCATTTTGCCAGGTTTGTGACTGTCCTTCAGGTACTGTAAGAGAACCTGATCTGTTTTGAAGGACAATTCACAGATATTACAGACCGTGGAGGGCTCCCAGGAAGCAGGGACACTTTCCATGCGACACTGCAGCTGGAACGAGGTGGGAAACTGGTGGTGGCAGTGCTGGCAGGTAGTGTGGGTTTCCGAGCTGTCACCCTTCTGCCTCTCAAGCTCCAGATGGTTACTCAGGTGGGTCATAAACTTGACATATTTTAGAAGACTCAAGCAGCTGAGGCATTTGAAGGCTGTGTGAGTCTTCTGTTCTGGTGCCGTCTCTTGTATGCTCCAAAGTAAAAGCCATCAGATAACATTTACTCTCATCAGTGAATTTGATCCCAGATTTACTTTCATGGGATCAACAGTCTTGCTCTGACGTGCAAGAGTCAGAAAGTCCATTTTCTCCAGGCCTGACAAACTGCATGTTCCTTCTGGATCCATAAGACGGAAGCATGCCTGGCCATTGGTGCGAGTCCGTGAAAATGATGCCCCACCATGCACACGGCTCGGTGAGGTCGGGGAATCTTCCAAGGTCATAACCGTGTTTTTCCAGGAGGGATACCTGGAGGGGCCATGGTGGAGGCAGGTCCCCCTGGGATTCCATCGCTGAGTTTGGGTCTTTTGGGATTCCCACTGTTAAAATTCACATCTGAAGTGGGACACCGCTTTGAATTAAGAGGGCTTTCATCCTTGCCTCCTAATGAGAGAACGGCTCGAGAGAGACAGGGAGGCCGCAGAGAGAACAATTCTGAATTGTGAAGGACAGTTTCCGGCGAGCTCGTTTGCTAATCAGGTTTAGATGAAGGCTCCGAAATAATAGAACTGCCTCTTCCTCCCCATACACACTGAGAAACTGGTGATACGGCAGCTGGCTCTGATGCTGGGGTCCTAAGATTTGCAGGTTGCCACCTGCAGGAGGGATCCGGATTCACGTGGTCCTTCATTCTTCTTGAAGATGAGTCCCTGGTCACTCTGTTCAAAACGTTAGAAATGACTGGCTTTGAAGTTGAAATCACTCTGACAAAGAAGGTTTCAGCATCCTCCTTGACGTGCTCCACTCCAACAAAGATGACCTCAGCATCGTCATTGTCCTCACCTCTGGATTTGGACACGGCGGTCTTTTTCTCGGGTTGTGGTGGTGCTTGTGCTTCCTCACACGGGAAGAGATGGGCCATTTTGCAACCACTTGTGGCTTCAAGTGGCCCCTTCTAGTGTTTTTCTCCCCCTAAAAGCAATCACCAGGCAAGGTCATCCCCTCTGATCTCAGGTGTCAGTCTCTGTGGTTTCAGGTCACCCTCAGTTGGTCACCGAGAATATTAAATGGAAAACTCCAGAAATATACAACTTATGCATTTTAAGCTGCAGGTAATTCTGAGGAGAGTGATTGGAATCTCACACCATCCTGCTTCCTCCTGCCCAGAATGTGAATCGTTCCTTAGTCCTGAACATCCCACGCGTCTGTCACTCGGTTACCACAATGACTGTTGAGATGCCACAGGGCTTGTGACCAAGTTATCCTTACTTTACTCAATAATGGCCCCAAACCGTAAGTGGAGGGATGCTGTCCATTGACATATGCCAGAGAAAAATCCATTAAGTGCTACCTTTCAGTGAAAAGATCCAAGTTCTCAATTTGATATAAAAGAGAAAGAAACAATGTATGCTGAGGTTGCTAATATCTGTGGTGAATGTGAAGAAGAGAAAATAAATCTGGGTTAGTTTTGCTCTCAAACCTCCAACTGCAAAACGTATGGACACAGAGCGTAGTAAGTGCTTAGTTAGGGTGAAAAAAAATCGCTCAATTAGTACAGTAGTATATTTTACATAGCGACTACACTCGCAACACTTTTGTAAAAGTATGTTGTTATAATTGTTCCATGTTATTATTACACCTTCCCTGGTGGCTCAGATGGTAAAGTGTCTGCCTACAATTCGGGAGAGCCAGGTTCAATGCCTGGGTCAGGAAGATCCTGTGAAGAAGGAAATGGCAATCCAGCCCAGAATTCTTGCCTGGGAAATCCCATGGACAGAGGAGCGTAATAAGCGGCACTCCATGGGGTCGCAAAGAGTTGCACACGACTGAGCGACTTCACTTTCACTTTCCTGTTATTTTTAGGCAGTGGCTATCTCTTACTGTGCCTCTATACAGTAGACTGCATCACAGGTGTGTTTGTATAGAAGAACCATTGTGTACATAGAGTTTGATACTGTGTGAGGTTACCGATGTCCCCTGGGGGTCTTGAAACTTACTCTCTGCCGATAAGTGGTGATGATTATATTTCTTTCAAAAGACAAAATTAGTACCTGGTTGAATCACTGGCTGAAACATTGAGATAACTATTAGCACCCTTAGACATAAGGAAACATCTCAAACTCAGTGAAATGACATGACCGTTTTAAACTTCCTTCTCCAGCCACCACTTTTGCCTTGAGTCCCCATGGTGGCCCCCGTGCTCCTGTTAAACTCTGCAGGAGAGCTGGTAGGCACCATTTTGCTTACAGATCTACAATCTCACTCAGAAATGCTGACCGACAGAAAATGTCCAAAAGAGCCCCCAGCCGTCCCTTGGGGGTGCCTCTCACTCCCTCCACTCTCCGAGTCCAGAAGGCACCATAGTCTATACATGGATCCAAAATATTTTCTTTAAATCCCAGCCATTTCTAATAGCAGGACTTGAACCTGCCTCATGCTGGCAACTCTCTCTCTCTCTCTCTCTCTCTCAGAGAGGGAGAGCATTTACACTGTACTTGAAACTACTTCCACAGCATCAACATTGTATTAGGTATTATACGGATGTGGAGATGATTTAAAACATGTGGGAGTATCCCCTTATGTTACATGCAAAGACTGTACCATTTTATGTAATGGACTTGATCACCCATTAATTTTGGTGTCTCCAGGTGCAGGGTTCCCAGACCCAATCTCCCAAGGGTACCAAGGAGGGAGGGACGGGACTTCTCAAGACTTCTACTGCTCCCCCTGCCTTGGATGCTGTCTCAATTACCAGCACCCAACTCCTGAGCTGCCTCGGTCCACAGTTTCTCTGCCAGGCTTTCCTGACCATGATGTCAGAAATCACAGCCTCCCACAACTCACATGCCATTTTCCCCTCCAGAGCTATTGGGCTGCTGTATTTTGGTTTCTAGAACAACATGGAGTGTCTGTCAGTGCTACATGCCTGCTGCAGAAATAAACAGTAACTGTTATGAAACAATCATTTACCTGTACCTCAAGCTCGGCCCACTCATTCCTGGCTCCCCAGGTACTTACACTTGATCTTAGCCAAAAGGCTGAGAAGCAATTTCTCCAAGCATTTGATGACTTCCAAATCTGAATGGATTAAAACTATCAGGCAAGAGAGAAAGTCAGCCAGTATGTAGCTGGATGCTGACAGGGGCAGCGATGCTCCTTGAAATTAAAGGTTTGTAACACAGTTTCTCTCCATATAATACATTTGTTGATAGCTTCCATGCCATTAACACGTTTCATAGACATTAAAGGCCATTCTAAAGTTTACATTTGGCCATTTGTGATATCAGATCACATTTCATCAGTAGCATATCATAGTTTCTTTGCTTGTGTGTAAATGATGTCCCTAGCGGTAAAGGTCCCTCCTGCCAATGCAGAAGACCTAAGAGATGCAGGTTCCATCTCTGGGTCAGGAAGACCCCCTGGAGGAGGGCATGGCAACCCACTGCAGTATTCCTGCCTGAAGAATCGTATGGACAGAGAAGAATCGTGGGCGACAGTCCATAGGGTTGCAGAAAGTCAAGCATGACTGAAGCAACTGAACACACATGCAGACATATGTATATAAATATATATTTTATAGTGGTATGAAAAATAGTGCTGTGGGACCTCCCCGCGCTCACCTTCTGAGTGGCCGAATAGGTGGAACTAGGAAGAAGACTGGCCAAAGACGCCTTCTTATCACTGGATACAAGGGCTCAAAAAAAAGAAGGCTCTGATAGGGCCCTAACTCCTGTGGTGTAGTCAGTCTGTGTCCCTGCACCCTGCCCGTTTGACACCACCTGTGTCCCTCAAAGCCAAGCAGCTGCTCCACTTTCACAGTTAACTCTCATTGGAAAAAAGCTGCTACTGGTTAAAAAAAAAAAATCGTGCAACTATTTGCACAGGATTGCTTCAGTCCTGTCTAACTCTGTGTGGAACATATTTCACCACTATAGAGAAGAAGCTCTAAAATGCATATACTGGAACAACTGATTTTTTTCCAGTCTTGCAGCCAGAGCAGGAGGATGAGGGGTTCACTTGGACAGGCCTCCGGATGTACAAGACTGGTTGAGGGACAGAAGGGACGAAAGGCATGTGCTCCCCACCAGTGTCCCTTAAGGTGGGGACCAAGGGGGTTCCTGAAGCCAGGGGAGTGGTGGTATATGGAGTGCAGAGCCCTCGCATGGTCCTGGTGCCAGTCAGCCTCTGCACAGCTCAGCGTGTCTCCTGTGGCCCTGCAGGCAGTGGAAGCTGCAGCTGCTGAACTTGCACTGGAAAGCCCACCAGGACATCTGGACCATGTGATCCAGCCACACGGACAGATAATGAATGACTCAATAAATGAGATCAGAAACACTCTGGAGGCAACAAATAGTAGAATAACAGAGGCAGAAGATAGGATTAGTGAAATAGAATGGTAGAAATAAATGAATCAGAGAGGAAACAAGAAAAATGAGTTAAAAGAAATGAGGACAATCTCAGAGACCTCCAGGACAATATGAAACGCTCCAACATTTGAATTATAGGAGTCCCAGAAGAAGAAGACCAAAAGAAAGACCATGAGAAAATCCTCCAGGCGACAATAGTTGAAAACCTCCCTACAGTGGGCATGGAAATAATCACCCAGTCCCAAGAAAACCAGAGACTCCCAAACAGGATAAACCCCAGGCAAAACACCCCAAGACACATCTTAATCAAATTAACAAAGAGCAAACACGAGAACAAATATTAAAAGCAGCATGGGAATAACAGGAAATAACACATGAGGGGATTCCCATAACGGTAACAGCTGATCTTTCCAAAGAAACTCTTCAGGCCAGGAAGGAATGGCAAGATATACTTAAAGTGAAGAAAGAGAATAACCTACAACCCAGATTACTGTACCCAGCAAGGATCTCATTCAAACACGAAGGAGAAATCAAAAGCTTTACAGACAAGCAAAAGCTGAGAGAACTCAGCACCGCTAAACCAGCTCTCCAACAAATGCTAAAGGATATTCTGCACACAGGAAACACAAAAAGGGTGTTTAAACCCAAACCCAAAACAATAAAGGAAATGGCAACGGGATCATAATGATCAGTAATTACCTTAAACGTGCTTAGTCACAGCTCCAGAAAGCTATTCTCTTTTCCTTCTAAGGACAGGCTTACCTCTGTGGGGCTTGGTATTTAAGTATTCCCTTTGGTTAGATTCCTTGCCTTCAACCCCAGCTCAGTGCTGACAACCTTCAGGTCTCAAATAACATACTATGCAACTGGTGCATTTTACATTCTTACCAAAGAAAGTAAGTGTCAGTTGTATCTCCACAGTATTAATTTAGCCACAAGGAATCTTTGGTAAAACTAAACAAAACGTTAGAGAGATGACAGCACTTCTACGAAATATGTTGTCAGCTTTACAAACGACCTATAAACTACAAAGTCATCACGAAATAGACATCTACCCAATACACATTTCATTACTAGATTCTTTCTTTGTATATAACCATTTTATACTTTCAGATTTGCAACTGGTACTTTTTCAAATAAAACTGGTGCTTTTTTTTTTTTGCTTGTTTTTAAGCCTAGATTTAACTGATGTCTTTAAGATGTTCATTTTAACATTGACATCATTCATAACTCCAAATACATAAAAGATGATGACAAAAACATCATAAATACAAAAAATAAAAATGTAGTTATATTATTATAGCCTCCGATAAATGCTAGCAAAACTGGAACAGAAGCATTGTAAAAACATTTAGTGATGTTTCAACATTTTTCTAATCTTTTTTGATTTCATCTTTCTCATGTGCTTTAGAATGCATTACAACATCAGTAGAGTATTGGGCTTCCGTGGTGGCTCAGAGGGTAAAATGTCTGCTTGAAATGGAGCCCTGGGTTCTAATCCTGGGTTAGGAAGATCCCCTGAAGAAGGAAATGGCAACCCATTCCAGTATTCCTGCCTGAGAATCCTATAGATGGAGGAGCCTGTAAGGCTACAGTCCATGGGGTCGCAAAGGGTCGGTCGGGCACGACTGAACGACTCCACTTTCACTTTAGTCGAGTATTGTCATATGTTTAAAACATCTATAAAAATATGGTAAATAATATTGGTACAAATTTCATCGTTAAACATACATATTCAGCTGCTTTAATGTATGATGAGAGAACTCTGAAACAACTTGCGTTTTCATTGTTATTGGTGACCATGCCTGACCTGCCTCTTGAGAAATCTATGTGCAGTTGAGAAAGCAACATTTAGAACTGGACATGGAAAAACAGACTGGTTCCAAATAGGAAAAGGAGTACATCAGGCTGTATAATGTCACCCTGCTTATTTAACGTCTATGCATAGTACATCATGAGAAATGCTAGACTGGACGAAACACAAGCTGGAATCAAGATTACCGGGAGAAATTTCAAGAACCTCCGATACGCAGATGACACCACCCTTATGGCAGAAAGTGAAGAGGAACTAAAAAGCCTCTTGATGCAAGTGAAAGAGGAGAGTGAAAAAGTTGGCTTAAAGCTCACCTTTCAGAAAATGAAGATCATGGCTTCTGGTCCCATCACTTCATGGGAAATAGATGGGGAAACAGTGGAAACAGTGTCAGAGTTTACTTTTGGGGCTCCAAAATCCCTGCAGATGGTGACTGCAGCCATGAAATTAAAAGACACTTACTCCTTGAAAGAAAAGTTATGACTAACCTAGATAGCACGTTCAAAAGCAGAAACATTACTTTACCGACTAAGGTCCGTCTAGTCAAGGCTATGGTGTTTCCTGCGGTCATGTATGGATGCGAGTTGGACTGTGTAGAAAGCTGAGCACCGAAGAATTGATGCTTTTGAACTATGGTGCTGGAGAAGACTCTTGAGAGTGCCTTGGACTGCGAGGAGATTCAACCAGTCCATTCTGAAGGAGATCAGCCCTGGGACTTCTTTGGAAGGAATGATGCTAAAGCGGAAACTCCAGTAGTTTGGCCACCTCATGTGAAGAGTTGACTCATTGGAAAAGAACTCTGATGCTGGGAGGGATTGGGGGCAGGCGGAGAAGGAGACGACAGAGGATGAGATGGCTGGATGGTATCGCTGACTCGATGGACGTGAGTCTGAGTGAACTTCGGGAGTTGGTGACGGACAGGGAGGCCTGGCGTGCTGCATTTCATGGGGTCACAAAGAGTCAGACACAACTGAGTGACTGAACGGAACTGAACTGAACGGAACTGAAGCTAGGGACTGTTGGTGGCAGAGGTAGAGGCCCCAGTCTGTGTATCCAATGTTGGAGTGATGGAATACAGTTAAAGTGACTGTAAACATAGGGAATTTAGAAAGATGGTAACAATAAACCTGTATGCGAGACAGCAAAAGAGACACAGATGAATAGAACAGTCTTTTGGACTCTGTGGGAAAGGGAGAGGGTGGGATGATTTGCGAGAATGGCATTGAAACATGTATAATGTCATATAAGAAAAGAATCGCCAGTCTAGCTTCAGTGTAGGAGAGGATGCTTGGGACTGTTGCACGGGGTTGACCCAGAGGGATGGTAAGGGGAGGGCGGAGGGAGGGGGTTTAGGATTGGGAACACGTCTACACCCGTGGAGGGTTCATGTTGGTGTCTGACAAAACCAATGCACTATTGTAAAGTACAATATAAATAAATAAAGTGACTGTAAACAAAGAAACAGAAAAGAGTTTCTCTTCAGAAATAAAATGTTCAGAATTGATTTTCATACTGAGGGAAGGCCTTTTCACCTACTAAGTATTAGTGAACATTCTGGCTAGATATAGTTTTGCTTGAACTTTATGCTAGACAGCCTATTTTTGACCTGGGAAACACATATTGTACATCTGCTTTAACCATGGAGGAGAGACACTGGGTATTCACTGGAATGGGAAAGTAAAAATCTGTTGCAGTTGTCTTTCATCAGTGTACCCTCTGGGGAAGTCAGGATATGAAAATGAGATTGTGCATTTCTGTGCTTTGGAGTTATGTGTTCCTAGTTAGTGAAGATAATTAAGAAGTGTAATGATTCCAGATTCTCGCCTAGGAAAACACTAACATCACTCTTGTCAGACCTGTATTTTGTGGTTAACAGGATCCTTTTCCCACGAGATATGTTTCATTCATGTACTTTCAACTTTAAAGAATTTTCTCTGTGTCCTGGCTCTGCCCCTACAGCTTCAGAACACTCCTCTTTAAACTGTACGGAAGACCATTTCCCAGGCTATGGTCCTTGAGTTTATTTTTATTTTTCTCCTAATTTTAGTATATATAATTTATTGGGTATTTTTATCATTATGGCATAATTTTCTTCAAACTTCGTACTGAAAGTTGTCTCCTATTTAATCATGACATATGATCAGTGAGTCCACATACTAAGGAATGACAATTGGCACTTTTTAGCAGAAACCAGGGCTTCCCTGGGAGGTAAGCTACCTAAGAATCTGATGCAATGCAGGAGAACCCAGTTTGATTTCTGGTTTGGGAGGATGCTCTGGAGAAGCAACCGGCCACTCCCTCCAGGGTTCTTTAGGTTTCCCTGGTGGTTTAGATAGCAAACAATCCATCTGCTATGAGAGAGCCACTGGAAGACTGGCCTAACAACCCACTCCAGTATTCTTGCCTGAAGAACCCCCATGGACAGAGGAGCTTGACGGGCTATATTCCAGACACTCACAAAGAACCAGACACGACTGTGAGAATGAGCAGACCAGAAACCAAAATATATTTTTAAGAAATCCTTGAAAACCTTGAAATTTGGAAGTGTTCCTTAGAAAGAGCATGTTAACCCTGAAAAAAAAAAAAAAACCACCATAAAGCAATGAACTTTACTGCTCTCTTTTCCCTATAAGATCAGAAGAGAAATGGAGTGTCATTTCCCTTTTTAGAAGCTAGTTGTTCTCGTAGAAACTATGAAATGATTAAATAAATTATTGAAACCTACTGAAATGCTGCTTTCAAATAAATAAATAAATAAATAAATAAATAAAATCCAATTCAAGACGGATACCAAAGCAAGAACATAATCGATATCACTTGCTGTTGTGAGACATAGCTTCAAAAGAGAACCAAATTAATGTATATAATGACTGGCTAAATTCTCTGGCAATACGTTATAAAAACTTGCAGTCAACATTGAAAGGGATTTTTACACACAATAAAATAAAAATGCCTTTTACTTATGCACACTTCTAATAATCAAAAGCACTGACTACTTTTCAGACATTGCAGGCCAAGGACATTTAAACAAACTACCTACTTTATCTGCCAAAACAACACCGTGTTGGTGGTCATGATTAGCTGCTAAGTCATTTCCGTTTCTTCATCTCCATGGACCATAGACCACCAGGCTCCTCTGCCCGTGGGATTTCCCAGGCAAGAATACTGAGTCTGTTTTTCATTCTCTCTTCCGGAAGATCTATCTTCCCAACTCAGGGATTTCTCAACCCTGGGTCATCTACATTGGGAAGTGGACTCTTTACCAATGAGCCACCAGGAGAATACCCCAAAGAAAAACAGTATCTACTTAAGTACTTCCTGGCTTTCATATGTACAGTATCAAACTTCCAGCCTATATAGTCTGTGTTGAACTACCCTAGTGATCCATAGATTAATAGTCAGCCTCCCAGTGATTCTTGTCTGGGAAGATCCCACATGCTGAAGTGTAAGTAAGCTCATGGGCCACAACTCAGGAGCTCATGTGCCGAAACTAGAGCCAGTGTTCTCCAGCAAAAGAAACATCACAGTGGGAAGGCTATGCAGCATAGTGAAGTGCACCATACCACTTGCCTCAGCTAGAGAAAGCCCTTGAACATCCATGACTGCCTGGCCCCGACAAAATAAATGCAGTTTTAAAAATAACAAATATTCATCTCAATGTATGGGAAAACCAATACAGTATTGTAAAGTAAAATAAAGTGAAAATAAAAATTAAAGAAAAAAATAAATAAAATGGAAAAATAAATACATAAATAAGACCTTAAGGGGCAAAAAAAAAAAAAAACAGTGAGTTTAGCAGAGAAGTTAGTTACATATATTTAGCAACAAGCAAATATAATTTGCATGTTGAAAGTGCAAAAATACTTATTTTTCAAAACGTGATAGAATGATACTGATTATAAGAAATCTATCACAGAATAAAAATATTCTAGGCAATAGTTCAGCAGGATGAGAGGTAAGGGTATCCCAGCCATCAGAGTTCACATTTATGATGTGAATGCCGAAAAGCCTATGAAACATCATGTTGGTCATATAATTCGAGTATCCATATATCCACTTAAGCTCTTAGCTATCTCTTCTGCACCTTTATATTTCATTCTGAAGCCATTTGGATTTTCTGAAAGAATGTGTAGATTTGTTTTGTTTGTGTTAGTTTCTGAGGAGACTTCTCATTCTGCCCACATGCTAGGAAACTTTTACTATATTTTCCATTAATATAATTCAAGTTTCATCTACTCTAAACTTTCATACCATTAATCCCATATTGATTTCTTTTAGCAGGCTCTAGTGATGTTCTTCAAGCTCTTTTAGCCATTCTTTCACTTGGGTATAATGCTCACTGATTTGAATAGCAAATTAACACTTTTCTAATGTGCTTTTAGAGCGTGGTGAGCTGCTCTGTTTCAGGCTTTTGGTTGGAAAACCCTGCCTTATTGTCAGGGCTGCAGTATCTTCTGATACCAAAGGAAAGACTACAAATATTCCAAACAAATTTGATAATGGTAATTAACATTTTCTAAAGAATTAAAGAGTTCCTCATCAAAATATTTATTCCCATGGAAAAAATAGCCCCAGCTCCTTAAGTACATCATGATTTTATTAAGGGAATCTGTGAGAAAAGCCATGTTCTCTGTGCATTGTGACTTCATCAACACACCTCTCTGAGGTGAAAAAACAAGTTAGAATTCACATAGTTCAGGAAAGCCATATTTAAATATGGAAAAACCTTGTTTCAATAAGAGTAAAAATGGCTGCATGAGAAGTGGATTGATATTGTTTCTCTATTTTTCTCTGAGCATCTTCCTGTAAGTTGCGTCTTCACTTCTTACTGAAATGGTTGATTCTGCTGTTGTTCAGTTGCTCAGGCATAGTAACTCTCTGCAACATAAGGCATGTTACGCTCCTTATTATGCAGCACACCACGCCTCACTGTCCATCACTAACTCCCAGAGTTTGCTCAAAGTCATGTGCCTCAAATTAGTTGTACCATCCAACCATCTCATCGTCTGCTAGGCCCTTCTCCTTCTGCACTCAAGCTTTCCCAGCATCAGGGTCTTTTCCTATAGTTAGCTCTTTGCATTGGGTGGCGAAAGTACCAGAGTTTCAGCTTCAGCAAAAGTACTTCCAATGAATATTCAGGGCTGATTTCCATCAGGATTGACTGCTTTGATCTCCTTGCAGTCCAAGGGACTCGCAAGAGTCTTCTCCAACACCACAGTTCAAAATCATCAATGATTCCATGCGCAACTTCCTGTATAGTCCAACTCTCCCATCCATACATGAGTAATGGAAACTCCATAGGTATGACCTGATAGACTATTAATTGCAAAGTAATGCCTCTGCTTTTGCATATGCTCTTTAGGTGGTTACAGCTTTTCTTCATAGGATCTAGCACCTTTTAATTCCGCAGCTGCCCTCACCATCTGCAGTGATTTTGGAGCCCGAGAAAATAAAGTCTATCACTGTTTCCATTTTTCCTCATGATTTCCCTATTTCATGTGAAGTCACGGGGCCAAATGCCATGATCTTCATGGTTTCAACATTGAGTTTTAAGCAAGGTTCTTCACTCTCTTCTTTCTTTCCATCAATACGCTCTTTATTTATTCTCCACTTTCTGTCATATATGTGGTGTCAACTGCAAATCTGTGGTTATTGATAGTTCTCCAAGCAATCTTGATTCTAGTTGGGCTTCATCCAGCCTGGCATTTCACATGACGTGCTGAATATAAGTTAAATAAGCCACATGACAATATACAGCCTTGATGTGCTCCTTTCCCAATTTGAAGCTAGCACATTTTTCTATGTCCAAGTGTTGCTTCTTGACATGCCTACAGATTTCTCAGCAGGCAGCTAAAGAGGTCTGGTATTTGCATCTTTCCAGGAATTTCCCATAGCTTGTTGTCATCCACACAGTCAAAACCTTTGGCATAGTCCAAATCAGATGTTGATGTTTTTCTTGAACTCCTTTGCTTTTTCTCTGATCCAATGGATGCTGACAATTTGATCTCTGGTTTCTCTGACTTTTCTAAATCCAGCTTTAGCATCTGGAAGTTCTCAGTTCATGTACTGCTGAAGCCTAGCTTGAAGAACTTTGAACATGACTGTGCTTACATGTGAGATGTGTGCAATTGTGTGTTAGTTTAAACAATCCTTGGCCTAGCTTTTCTTGAGGATTGGAGTTTAAACTAACCTTTCCAAGTTCTGCGGCCAGTGCCGAGCTTTTCAAATTCGCTGGCATATTGCGTGCAGGATTGTAATGTCCTAATCTGGTAGGACTTGAAATTCCACAACTGGAAACACATTACCTCTAGTAACTTTGTTCATAGTTATGTACTAAGGGCTGCTTGATTTCACATTGCAGGATGTCTGGTTCTGGGTGAGTAAAGACACCTTCACGGTTATGTGGGTCATTAAGATCTTCTTCTTTTTTTTTTTTTAAGTTCAGTTCTTCTGTGTATTCTTGCCACCACTTCTTAATATATCTGCTTCTGTTAGGTCCATATATTTTGTCTCCTTTATTGTGCACATCTTTGCATGAAATGTTCCCTTGGTATCTGTATCATTCCTGAGGTAATCTCTGTTCTTTGCCATCCTATTGTGTTTCTCTGTTTCTTTGCATTGATCCCTGAGGAAGGCTTTTCTTATCTCTCCTTGCTATTCTTAAGAAAACTGCATTCAAATGGATTATCTTTCTTTTTCTCCTATGCCTTTAGCTTCTCTTCTTTTCTTAGTTATTTGTAAGGCCTCCTCAGACAAACCTTTTGCCTTTTTGCATTTCTTTTTCTTGGGTAGGTTTTGTTCATTGTCTCATGCAGAATGTCATGACCCTTGGTCCATAGTTCTCCAAGCAGTCTGTCTATAAGATCTAATCCCTCAAATCTATTTGTCACATCCACTGCGTAATCATAAGAGATTGATTTTGGCCAACCCAAATGGTCTAGCGGTTTTCCATACTTTCTTCAACTTAAGTCTGAAGTTTTCTTTAAGGCATTCCTGATCTGAGCCATGTCACTGCTCAGTCTTGGTTTTTTGTTTTTGTTTTTTTTTTTTTTTTTCTGACTGCATAGAGCTTCTCCATCTTCGGCTACAAAGAACAGAATCAATCTGATTTCAGCATTGACCATCTCAAGAGTCATCTCTTGTGTTGTTGGAAGAGGGTGTTTTCTATGAATGGTGAGTTCTCTTAGGGAATTCTGTTAGCCTTTGCCATACTTCATATGTACTCCAAGGTCCAACTTGCCTGTTATTCCAGGTATCTCTTGACTTCCTACTTTCTCTAGGAGGCAATGAACGTGGGCAGTATAAGCCCTCATTCCTCTGCCTTTTCTAAATCCATCGCATATATTTGGAAGTTCTTGGTTCAAATACTTTGAAGCCTAGCACAAAGGATTTTGAGCCTTATCTTGCTGAGTATGTGAAATGAGCACAAGAGTGCAGTACTTTGACAAATTTTCAGCATTACCCTTTGATGTGGGGATCAGTACGTTGTCATGTGTACACTAGAGCTTGCTCAGTAGTGGCATAATGTGTATTCCATAGTGCAAATTCAGAAGTTGGAACATGTATGGCATATAATGTTGACTCAGTAGAGGTAGGATGATACTTTCAGAGTGCAAGCTCAGTAGTTGTGCTAAGCCTTCTGTAGAACACTGATTCAGCAATGGTAAGATGTGTGTTCTAGAATTCAGGGTCAGTAGTGTTGTCATATTTCCTCGAGAGTTTAGCCACTGCAGAAGTGGCATGTGTGCTTAGACTGGGGTCTTAATAGTGGTGAGATGCATTCTCTACATCTCAGTCTCAGTAGAAGAGAGGTATGTTCTCTAGAGTGCAAGCTAGTAGTTACAAGACACTTGGTGTGCTGACCTGCAGTACACAAAGAAGCAGTGGAAGTTGTCACAGCACTGAAACACCGAATGGTAAAAACTCCTCAGTGTGTTTGACCCACAGTAGACAAAGAAACTTTCCAAGAATATTTTACCTATGAGTTACAGGATGGTGGTAATTACTGAGTGCATTCAACCTAATGTAATATCATGATCTGAGCTGCAGTCAGCCTCTGGTCTTGTTTTTTGCTATCTAGGAAGAGTAAGCGTCTTTTCATTTCATGGCTGCAGTCCCTAT
This sequence comes from Ovis aries, assembly GCF_016772045.2. Lineage (NCBI taxonomy): Eukaryota > Metazoa > Chordata > Mammalia > Artiodactyla > Bovidae > Ovis > Ovis aries. The sequence goes on along the minus strand of NC_082741.1, from coordinate 20,619,070 downwards.
CTTCAGTGATTTTGGAGCCTCCCCCCTCCCCCCCCAAAAAAAAACCAAAACAGTCTGCCACCATTTCCACTGTTTTCCCATCTATTTGTCATGAACTGATGGGACAGGATGCCATCTCAGGTTTCCTTATTTAGAGCTTTAAGCCTACTTCTTCACTTTCCTCTTTCACTTTCATCAAGAGACTCTTCAGTTCCTCTTTAGTTTCTGCCATAAGGGGGGTGTCATCTACATATCTGAAGTTTTTGACATTTCTCCTGGCAGTCTTGATTCCCGTTTGCATTTCTTCCAACCACACATTTCTCTGCATAGAAGTTAAATAAGCAGAGTGACAATATATACCCTTGAGGTGCTGCTTTTCCTATTTGGAACCAGTCTGTTATTCAATGTCCAGTTCTAACTGTTGCTTCCTGAACTGTATACAGGCTTCTCAAGAGGCAGATCTGGTGGTGTGGTACTACCGTCTCTTTCAGAATTTTCCACAGTTTATTTTGATCTGTACACTCAAAGGCTTTGGCATACTCAGTAAAGCAGAACTAGATGTTTTTCTGGAACTTGCTTGCTTTTTTGTGAAGATCCAGCAGATGTTGGGAATTTGATCTTTGGTTCCTCTGTATTTTCTAAAACAAGATTGAATATCTGGAAGTTCATGGTTCACATATTGCTGAAGCCTGGCTTGGAGAATTTTGAGCATTTCTTTGTTAGCATGTGAGATGAGTAAAATTGCATGGTAGTTTGAGCATTCGTTGGCATTGCCTTTTTCGAGACTGGAATGACAACTGACCATTTCCAACTGAGCCACAGCTGAGATTTTCAAATTTCTTGTCTTATTGAGTACATCACTTTCACAGCATCGTCTTCGAGGATTTGAAATAGCTCATCTGGAATCGAAGCCGTAATAGAGCCTTCTAAGTCCCTAATGGACACTGCATGGACTCTCAGAACAAGTGAGATCAACAGCCATCCTCTTTAACAACAACAACAGAAAGTTCTCTCAACAAGAAAACTTACACAAGCCACTGGTCCCACCACATTCACTTGGAGGAGACCACCCAATTAATAGCAATGATGGCCCTCCGGTGTGCAGAAAATAGACCTCGAAGACAGTCATCGAAACAACATGAAAAGGCAGAGACATATCCAGCAGATGAAGGAATACAATGAAAATCAACAAACCAGTGAAAGAGGAGGAGGTAGGAAGTCTACAGGAAAAACAGTTCAGCACAAAAATAGTCAATGTCTTGGAAACAAATGGATCGACAGATAAATAGACTTCAGGCATGGATTCAGAAGATGAAAGGGGTGTTTTAAATGGACCTGGAAGAAATCATGAGTAGTCAATCAATAATGAGCGATGACATAACTGAGATAGAAATCACTCTGGACAACAGGAACAGTACTGTAACTGAGGCAGAAGAAAGACTAAGTGAGCTGGAAGATCGGATATGGGAAATAAATGAAGCAGAGCAGGAAAAAAAAAAGAAAGAGAGAAATGAAGACAATCACAGAGACCTATGGGACAATGTTAAATGCCCCCATATTTAAATCATAGGTTTCTCAGAGAAAGAAGACAAAAGGAAAGGGCATGAGAAAATATTTGAGGAGGAAATAGTTAAAAACATCCCTGAAGTGGAAAAAAAAAAATAAAAAAACAGACACCTAAGATGAAAAATCCCAGTGTGTCCCACAGGGGTAAAATCAAGACACAACATGTCAAAACACACATTAATCAAAATGAAAACAAACAAATAAATATACAGAATGAACAAATATTCAAGGTAACAAAGGAATCACAACAAATAACATAGAAGGGAATCCCCATAAGGACAACAGCTGATCTTACTATGGAAACTCTTCAGCTTAGAAGGGAATGGCAGGATGTACCTAAAGTGCTGAAAGGCAAAAGCCTAAAGCCAAAATTACTCTATCCAACAAGGATAGTATTCTCATTCAAAAGACAAAACAAGAGCTTTACAGACAAACAAAAGCAGTTAGTGTTCAGAACCACCAAACCAGCACTTCAGCAAATGCTGAAGGATCTTTTCTAGATAGGAAACAGAAAAGCTTATAAAAACAAAGCCACAAAATATATAGTAAATGGTAAGAAGATCATACTTATCAACAACTACCTTAAACAGAAATGGGCTAAATGCTCCAACGAAAAGGCAAAGACTGGGTGAATGCATACAAGAATATACTGTCTGCAAGAAAACCACCTCATACCTAGGGACACATGCAGCCTGAAAGTGATGGCCAGGAAAAAGCTATCTTGTGAAAATGGAGAGCAAAAGTGGGAGGAGCGATATTCATATCAGATAAATGGACTTTACCTAAAGACCACTATAGGAGACAAAGAAAGTTGCATTACAGAACATTCAAGGCATCAATCCAAGAAGAAGCTACATGCACCCAATGTAGGAGCACCTCAATACAAGAGGCAAATGCCAACAACTAGTAGAGCAGAAATAGACACTAACCAATAGTATTGGGTGATTTTAATACTTCACTCATAACATGAACAGATCATCCAGACAGAAAATGAAATAAGGGAAACTCAGGTTTTAGAAGATACATTAGACCAGTTTGAGCTAATTGATATCTAGAGGTCATCCCACCGCCAAAGAACAGATTTCACCTGTTTCTCCTTTTTTTCTCCTTTTTCTCACGTGCAAATGGAACATTATCTTAGGACAGATCACACCCAAGGTTAGATCACATCTAACCTTAATAAACTTCAAGATATTGTAATATTTGCAAGCATAATTTCTGATCACAATGTTGTTCGATCAGATATCAACCACAGGAAAACGACAACAACAACAACAACTAGAGGAAACACAAAAAATTTGGAGGCTAAAACCACCAAAATTCACATTTGAATTCAACAAAATCCAAAACTTTTATGAAAAAACAAACAAACAAACAAACCTCTGCCAAAGTAGTCATAGGTGGAACATACCTCAACAAAATGAAAGCCAAATATGACAAAACCATTATAAACATTATTGTCAATAATGAAAAGCTGAAAAAATTTCCTTAAAAGTCAGCACGAAGACAATGTGCCCACACTCATCAGTACTCGTTCTGGGAATTCTAGCCACAGTTTTCAAAGAAGAAAAAGATATGAACAGAATCCTCATTTGAAAAGAAGAGGTATAACTGTCTATTTGCACATGCTATTACCCTTTACAAAGAAAACCCAAGAGATGCCACCAGAAAATTCCTGGAGTTTATCAATGAATACAGTAAACGTGCAGGGTATAAAACTAATACACAGAAACCCTTATAGTCCTACACATTCACAATGAAAAATCAGAAAGAGAAATGAAGGAACAATCCTGTTCCCCATTGCAATGAAAGGAATAAAACAACTAGAAATAAGTTTGCATAAAGAGACAAAGGACGTCCCCGATGGCTCAATTGGTAAAGAAGCTGCCTGCAATGCAGGAGACTTCTGTTTGGTTCCTGGGTCACGAAGACCCCCTGAAGAAGGGATAGGCTAGGCACTATGGTGTTCTTGGGCTTCCCTTGTGGCCCCAGCTGGTGACAAATCCTCCTGCAATGTGTGAGACCTGCATTTGAGGACTGGGTTGGGAAGATCCTCTGGAGAAGGGAAAGCTACCCATTCCAGTATTCTGGCGTGGAGAATTTCAAATTCCATACACTGTATAGCCCATGGGATTGCTAAGAGTCAGACGTGACTGAGCAACTTTCACTTTCCCAGAAGGATGAAAGAAAGCACTGAGGAAAGAAATCAAAACATATATAGATGGAGACAGATATCATGTTCTTGGATTGGACTAACTGATAGAGTTAAAATCAATATACCAGCCAAAACAATCAATAGATTCAATACAATACCTCTCAAACTACCGACAGTATTTTTCATAAACTAGAACAAATTATTTTACGATTTGCATGGAAACACATAAGACCTCGAAGAGCCAAAGCAGTTTTGAGAAAGAAGAATGGAACGAGAGGAGTCAAATTTTCTAGCTTCAGACTACATTACGAAGATATCAAGAGAGTATGAAACTTGCACAAATATAGAAATATAGACCAATGGGAAACAAATATGAAGTCCAATGATAGATTCCTGCCCCCATTATCTTTGACGATGCAGGCAAAAATGCGCAACAGAAAAAGACATTTTCTTCAAAAAAGTGTTATGGGAAAAGTGGAGAGCTCTGTGTAGAAGCTAGAACGCTATCTAACATCATGTTCAAAAATAAACTCAAAATGGATTACAGGTGGAAAAGTAAGACCAGAAAATATACCACCCTCAGAGTACAATATAGGTATAACCACCACAAAATAAGTCACAGCAAGGTCCTCTGTGGCCCATTGCCTAAAGGAAATAAAAATGTTTGAAAAAAGGAACCTAATTAAACTCTATAGCTTTTGTACATTGAAGGAAACTATAATTAAGGTGAATATGTAGCTTCAGAATTGGGAGAAAATAAGAGCAACTCTGAGTGAACTCCGGGAGTTGGCGATGGACAGGGAGGCCTGGGGTGCTGCCATTCACAGCGTCGCAAAGAGACGGACACGACTGAGCGACTGAACTGAACTGAACTGAATAGCAACTGAAAAGCTAACAAAAAACTTGTCTCCAAAATATGCAAGGTACTCACGCATCTCAATACTCAGCTACAAATACTACTCAGCAAAACAAACCACCAATCAAAACATAGGTAAAAGCCCTCTGCAAAGAAGATACACAGATTACTAAGAGACACAGAAACGTTGCTCAGCATCACTCATTATAAGAGAAATGCAAATCAAAACCACATTGAGGTATCATTTCACACTGGTCAGATTGGCCATCATTAAAATGTCTACAATATAACTGCTGGAGAGGGTGTGGAGAAAAGGGAACCTTTTTACACTGTGGATGGGAATGCAAACTGGTACAACCATTATGGAGACTCCTTAGAAAGTTGGAAAGAGAAATACCATATGACCCAGCGATCCCGCTCTTAGGCATGAACTTCAAGGAAACGAGAATGGTAAGAAACAGTACTCCAACGTTTATTGAAGCACTGTTTGCAATACCACGGATGTGAAAGTGACCACGAGGTCCATCAGCAGATGAATGGTTAAGGAAGTTTTGCTACATATACATATGAAGTATTACTCAGGTATAAGAAGTCATGCATTTGAGTCAGTTCTAATGAGTGGGAAGAGCACGAAACCTATTACACAGAATGAAGGAACTAAGAAAGAGAGAGACAAAACTGTATATTAATGCACAGATGTGGAATTTAGAAAGATGGGCTCTACGCAGGCAAGGAGAAGAGACAAGGATCTCAAGAACAGACGTTTGACTCAGTGGGAGAAGGTGAAGGTGGGATGATTTGAGAAAAGCGCATTTAAATGGGTATGGTACCATATGTAAAAAAGAGAAGACTAGTGTGAGGTTTTACAACATGGGTGATATGGGATACCCATGTCACAACTTCTGAACTTGCAATCTAATGCACGCATCAGCCACCAAGGAGCCCTCATTCTAGTGCACGTCGTGCACATTCTGAGCTTGCCGCCTCCAGCTCTCCTTTTACCCCTTCTGACATCACGATCCAGGGTAGGCTGTGGTAACTGCTGAATTTGCACTTTAGGGGAGGCATCACAAACTTACTAAGCCCGCATTCTAGTGCAAACATGCTGCGTCTTGAACCGGAACTCTGGAGCAGGCATCTTGCCACTGATAATACTGTTCATCATCAGCTAGTGTTTCACTGTCATGACATGTTCCCATTGCTTCTTCATCTCTGGTCATCACTCTGTGTCGCTTACCACCATCCAGTGTTTCTCTCAGTTCTGTAACCTGTTCCGAGTGCTTGTTCAACTCACTCCGGGACAAACATATCTAGTATTCAGTGCTGTGACAGGTTCAGTGTTTCTTCATCCTCCCCTAGTTAAACACAACAGTAGTTTACCACCCTTAGTGTTTCATTTTGTGACGGGCTTCTATCCACTCCAGGTCTAACACACTCAGTAGATTATCATCATCCAATGTCTTAACTGCGGAACATCCCACAAGTCTTCTTAACGCACCCCATGTCAAACGTACCCAGTAGCTTATCACTATCCCATGTTTCAGTGCAGAGAGATGATTCAAGCGTTTCTTCATTTCCTCCGGGTAAAGCATACTCAGCAGTTTGTCACCAGTGTTTCACCTGAGACGTGATTCTTCTTCATTTATGTAGTTGGCTGTGCTGGGTCTCAGTTGTGTCACGTAAGATAGTCCTTGAGACAAGCCAACTCTAACCATGGCATGAAGTCTCAGGAGTGTGAGAACTTCAGTATTTGCAGCTATGCAGGTTTACTTACTCTGTAGCATATGGGATGTTCCTTTCCCAATCGGGGATTGAACCTTCATCCCCTACACTACAAGGTGGATGCTTAACCGCTGGACCACCAGGAGAGGCCCTGTGACATGCTCTAAGTGCCTGCTTTTACGCCTCATATGAAAGAGACACATTGCTTGATGGGAACATATCAGCATCCAGGGTTGCAAAGATTGGACATGCTTCAGGAACTTCTTCATCCACACTGGTCAAATACAAGCAGGTGTTTATCACAATGTAGTGCCATTCCATGTGCTTCTTCGTTGATTACTGGCTGAACGTGTCCAGTAGATTATCATCGTCTACTGTTTCAGTGCAGTGACACCTCGAGTTATTCTTCATGCACCCTGGGTCAAACACATCCTGTTGTGTATCTCCCTCCAGTGTTGCACTGCTGTGACATGCTTTCAGTGTTTCTCCATCCACCCCAGGTCAAACATACTAAGTCGCTTATTATCCACACTTCAGAGAGGAGGTTCAGCCACATCTTTCTCCACCCCAGGTAAAATAGCCTCACCAGCTTATCCCTTGCTGCTTTTCACTGCTGTCACAAGTTCAAGTGCATCTTTATCAAACACACCAGCCGTTTATCACCATCCAGCACTTCCAAGCTGTGACACAAACTGCTGTATCATCCAGACTGGAAAAATACATCCGGTACTTTACTAAAGTCAGTGTTTCAGTGCTATGACGTGATTCAAGTGCCTATTCATCCACTCTCTGCAAAAACACAGTCTGTAGTTTATCACCATGCAGTGCTCAGTGCCTTGACAGAGGACATGCTCCGAATGCTTCTTTGTCCACCTGGTGTCAAATACTCAATAGTTTTCCAACATCTGTATCTCAGTACTGTGAATCACTGTGTATGCTCCTTTGTCAATCCTGGCCCGTCACTCCTTGGAGTTTACCACCCTTCAGTGCTTCAGTGCTGTAATATGCTTCATGTGCTTCATCTTCTCCTGAAAAACATACTCATTAGTGTATCATCATCCAATATTCAGTACAGTGATATGCTTCAAGTGCTTACTAGTCCACATCAGTTGAACATTCCCAGCATTTTATCATTAGCCAAGGTTTCAGGGCCGTAACTTGTGGCATTTAGTAGGTGCTTGTTTGATCCCCAGAGGTGAAACTCAACACCTGTTTTTTCGCCATTTATTCTATCAGTGCTGTGACATACTACAGTGCTTTCTTAACTGCTCTGGGTTAATACACACATCCGTTCTTTCAGTGCTGATTAATGCACAAGTGCTTCCGCAACTATCCTCTTTCAAATACATACAGTAGTTTTGGAACTCATGAAAATAAAACTCTTTCACAGTTTCCATTGTGTCCTGATTTATTTGCTATCAAGAGGTGGGACTGGATGACAGGATCTGAATTTATTGCATGTAGAGGTTTAAGTCAACGTTTTAAATCTCCACTTTCATCTCAGCAAAGAGCTCTAATCCCTCGTCTGCTTTCTGTCATGGGCATGTCTGAGTTTATTTATGTTTCTCCCAGCAATTTCGATTCCACTTTGCGCTTCATCCAGTCTGACATTTTGCGTGATATACTGTGCATGTAAGTTAAATAAGTGGCGTGACAACAAGACAGCCTTGACCTACTCCGTTACCAATTCTGAACAACTCCATTGTTCCTGTCTGATTCTGTTACTTCATGACCTGCATACAGGTTTCTCAGGAGCCAGGTAAAGTGGTCTAGTATACCCACCTCTTTAAGAATTTTCCGCAATTTCTGTGACCCCCACAGTCAAATGCTTTAGCATAGTGAATGAAGCAGAAGTAGGTCATTTTCTGGAACTCCCTGCTTTTTCTATGATCCAATGAATGTTGGCAATTTGATCTCTGGTTCCTCTGCCTTTCGTAATCCAATTTGTACATTTGAAAGTTCTCAGTTCACATACTGTTGAAACCTAGATGGAGGCATTTGGAGCATTACCCAGCCAGCATATGAAGTGAGAACGACTGGGCAGCAGTTTGAGCATGCCTTCACAATGCCCTTTTTTGGGATCAGAGTAAATCTGACCTTTCCCTGTCCTGTGGTCATTGATGAGTTTTCCAAATGTCCTGGCACATTGAGTGCAGCATTTTAACAGCATTATCTTTTACAATTTGAAATAGCTGAGCTTCAAGTCTATCATCTTGACTAGCATTGTTTGTGATATTTCTGCCTAAGATCCACTTGACTTCACACCCCAGGTTGTCTGCTCTACGTGAGTGATCACACCATTATGGTTACGTGGGTGATTAAGCAGAGAAGGTGATGGCACCCCACTCCAATATTCTTGCCTGGAAAATCCCATGGACAGAGGAGCCTGGTAGTGAGCTGTCCATGGGGTCATGAAGAGCTGGACACGAGAGAAGCGACATAGCAGCAGCAGCAGCAGCAGCGGCAGCAGGTGATTAAGACCTTGCTTTGGTACAGCTCTTCTCGTGTACTCTTGCCAGCACTCCATCACATTTTCTCCTTCTGCTAGGTTCATACCCCTTCTGTCCTGGATTGTGCCCATGTCTCATGAAATATTCCCTTGCAGTCTCTCAGTTTCTGGGCAAGATTTCTCGTCTTTCCTATTCTATTGTTCCCTCTATTTCTTACTGGCATTAAATACACACAATATTATATCCCCATCCAGTGTGTAACTTTAGATATGCTTCAAGGGGTTTTTAATCCACTCCAGAAGAAATTAATGTGACAGCTATCACCATCCATTTTTTCTGTATTGTGACATGTTTTGAGCCTCCTCCATCCCCTCCAGGTAAAACACACCCTGTACATTTTCATCATTCGTTGATGCTGCGCTATTACCGGCCTGAAGGGTCCCTTTGTCTCATTTACTCAAACACTCCCTGTCGTTTACCACTATCCAGTGTTCCAGTACTGTGGCATGCCTCATGTACTCCTTTATCCTCTCCATATAAAATATGGTAGGTAGCTTATCACAATTCCTGTTTCGGTTCTGTGCTGAGTTTAAAGTCCTTCTTTAGGCCATTCTAGATAAAACGCATTCAGAAGTTTATGATGGTCCCATGTTTTCGTCTGTGCCATGCTTTCAGTTTCTCCTCATTCAACATGTATCAAACAAACCCCGTAGTTTATCATCATCCAGTGTTTCAAGGCTGTTTCCTGCTCAACTGCTTCGTCATTCTCTGCAGAAAATACATAACCAATAATTTATCACAATCCAGTGTGTTAATTCTGGCATATGCTTCAAAAGATCCTTTGTCCACTCAAGGTTGAGCACACTCTTAGTTTATCACCATCCATTGATTCAGGGCTAGTACATACTTTCATTGATTTTTCAACTACCACAGCTCATCATACACAATGATTTACCATGATCCAGTTTCAGGGTTGTGACAGGCTCCTTGTGCTTCTTTCTATATACAAGATCAAACACAGACCATCTGAAGTGTGAACATACAGTGTTTCAGTCATGAAACCCACTTCAAGGGGTTCTTCACTTACTCCACAACAAATACACCATATAGGTTATCGACATTCATTGTTTCAATGTTGTAGCACATACTAATGGCTGCTTCACTAACTCCAAGTCAAACACCTTCAGTGGTTTGCCACTATCTTGGGTTTCAGATCTGTGACATGCTTCAAGAGCTCCTGAAACTACTCACGGTCAAAGGCACTCTGTAGATTTGTTGTTGCTGGCTGTTATGGGTTGTTCAGTCATTCAGTCATCTCCAACTCTCCAAATCCCATGGACTGCAGTATGTCACGCCTTCTTGCCCTTGACCATCTCCCGGAGCTTGTTCAAACTCAAATCCACTGGGTCGGTGATGCCATCCAAGTATCTGGTCCTCCATCGTCCCCTTCTTCTGCTCCAATCTTTGGCGGCATCAGAGTCTTTGCCAACGAGTTGACTCTTCACATCAGATAGCCATAATATTGGAGCTTCTGCCTCAGCATCAGCCCCTCCAGTGAATTTTCAGGATTGATGTCCTTTACAGTTGACTGGATTGATTTCCTTGCAGCCCAAGGGACTCACAAGGGTCTTCTCCAAGACTGTGGTTCAAAAGTATCAATTTCTTAATGTTCAGCCTTCTTTATGGCCTAACTTACATTGTCACATGACTGCTTAAAAAAACACAAATATAGCTCTGACTATATGGACGCTTCTTGGCAAACGGATGCCTCTGCTCTTTAACATGCAGTCTAGGTTTGTCACTGCTTTTCTTCCAAGAAACAAGTGTCATTTAATTTCATAGCTGCAGTCATCATCTGCCATGATTTTGGAGTCCAAGGAAACAGAAGTCTCACTGTTACCATTGTTTTCCCATCTATTTGCCATGAAATAATAGGACACGATGCTAGGATCTTAGTGTTTTGAATGTTGCGTCTTAAGCCAGCTTTTTCAGTCTCCTCTTTCACCTGCATCAAGAGGCTCTTTAGTTATTCTTTGCTTGATGCTATATCGGTGGTGTCATCTGCATATCTGAAGTTATTAATATTTCTATTTTTCTCTTAATTTCAGCTTGTGTTTCCTCCAGGCCCGCATTTTCCAAGATGTGCTCTGCATATAAGTTAAATCAACAGGGTGACACATGTAGTAGTTTGTTTGTTTGTTTGTTTGTTTTTTTCCAATTTCAAACCATCTGTTCTTCTTTACCTGGTTCTCACTGGTTGTTTCTTGACCTGGATACAGGTCTCTCAGGAGGCATGTAGGTAGTCTGGTATTTCCATGTCTTTAAGAATTTTCTGCAGTTTGTTGTGATCCACACAGTGGATTTTTATCATACTCAATAAAGCAGAAATAGTTTTTTTTTTCAATAATATTCTTGCTTTTTCCATGATCCAATGGATGTTGCCAATTTGACCTCTGGTTTCTGTCTTTTCTAAATCCAGTTTGAACATTTGCAGCTTCTAGGTTAATGTGCTGTTAAAGTCTTGCCAGGAGAATTGTGAGCATGTCTTTGTTCGATTCACTTCAGCTGCTCAGTTGTGTATGACTGTTTGTGAGCCCATGGACTACAGCAAATCAGGCCTTCCTGTCCATCACCAACTCCCGCAGTTTACTGAAATTCATGTCCTTTGAGTCGGTGATACCAGCTAACTGTCTCATCCTCTGTCGTCTCCTTCTCCTCCTGCTTTCAATCTTGCCAAACATCAGGGTCTTTTCAAATGAGTCAGCTCTTCACATCAGTTGGCCAAAGTATTGGAGTTTCAGCTTTAACCTCAGTCCTTCTAATGAATATTCGTGATTGATCTCCTTTCGGATGGACTGGTTGGATCTCCTTGCAGTTCAAGGGACTCTCAAGAATCTCCTCCAACAACACAGTTCAAAAGCATCACTTCTTTGGTGCTCAGCTTTCTTTATAGTTCCACTGGTACATCCATACACGCCTACTGGAAAAATCATAATCTTAACTTGGTGGAGCTTTGTTGGCACATTAACATCTCTGCTTTTTAATATGCTGTCTCAGTTCAATTCAGTTCAGCCTGTCCGACTCTTTGCGCCCCCATGAATCGCCACAAGCCAAGCCTCCCTGTCCGTCACCAACTCTCTTAGTTCACTCAGACTCATGTCCATCGAGTCAGTGACGTCATCCAGCTATCTCAGTTGTTCATAAATTGTGTTCAAAGGAGTTAGTGCGTAAAATAATGGCCGTTGTGTGATATTTGGAACATCATGTGGTGTTGCCCTTCCTTGGATTTCAAACGAAAAACTGACCTTTTCCAGTCCTGCAGCCACTGCTGAGTTTCCCAAGTTTTCTGGCATACTGAGTGCAGCACTTCAACAATATCATCTTTTAAAATTTGAAATAGCTCAGCTGGTGTTCCATCACCTCCACTATCTTTGTTGGTAGTGATGCTTTCTAAGAGCCACTGGATTTCCCACTCCAAGATGTCTAACTGTAGGCGAGTGATCACCCCATCATGGTTATCTAGGTCATCGGGAACTTTTTGGATAGTTCTTCTATGTAATCATGCCAACACTCCTTAATATCTTCCACTTCTTTTAGGTTCACACATTTTCGGCCCTTTATTATACACATATGTGCATGAAATACTCCCTTGATACCACTTATTTTCCTGAAGAGATCTCTAGTCTTTCCCAGGCTCTCATTCCCACTCAGTAGTTTAGCAACATTTATTGTTTCATGGATGTGACATGCTTCCAGTGCTTCTTATTCCACTTGAATTCCTACACTCCCAGTAGTGTATCAGAATCCCTTGTGTCACCCCAGGGACCTGCTTTACCTGCTTCTTCGCAACCCCGGATCAAACACATTCAGTACTTTATCCCCGTAGAGTATTCAGTGCATTAACATGCGACACTTTCCGGTGTTTCCTTGTCACCTGGGACTAATCACCCAGTGGTATAAGTGCCATACTCTATTTTAGTGCCGTTACACAGGTCAAGTGCTTCATTTTCTGAGGCTAAAACACACTCCTCATCCAGTGTCTTAGTGCAGAGACATGCTTGAGGAGCGTCTTCATCCACCCAGTCAAACACTCCCAGGAGTTTTTCACCATCCAGTGTTCAAGTTCTGTGACATGCTTCAAGTGCTCCTTTGTGTACACGGGGTCAAAGACACCCAGTAGTGTGTCGTTATCCAATGTTTCAGTTATGCAACATGCTTCTGGGTTTCTTCATTCCCTCAGGTCATCACACCAAGTGGTTTCTCACTATCCAGTGTTTCAGGGTTACAGCATGCTTCCAGAGCTTCTTTTTCTCCCTGGGTCAAACATTCCAAGTCTCTTGCCCCGTCCACGTTTGAGTTCTGTGAAATGGATCATGTGCTTCCTGTCCACCCTGAATCAAGCACCCTCAACAGTTTGTCACCATCCAGTGTTTCATGTTGATGACAAGGTTCAGATACTTCCCCATGCACTCTGGGTCATACACACCCTGTTGTTTATCACCTGTTTCAGGTTTTTGACATGCATCAATTGCTTCTTGCCCATCCTGGATCAAACACACCAGGAGTTTAGCATCATCCAATGTTTCCATACTGTAACATATTTCAAGAATTTTGCCACACACCACTGTTCAGAAGTACCCAACAGTTTATCAGCATCCCATGCCTCAGTTCGAGGACTTGCCTCAAGTGCTTCTTCACAACCCCAGACAAAACACACCCAGAGGATTATCACCATCCACTGTTTCAGTCCTGTAGCATGCTTCATGTGCTTCTTCATCCTCTCTAGGTGAAGCACATGCAGTAGCTTATGACCATTGAATGTTTCCATTTTATGGCAGATTCCAGGACGTTTCCATCCTCACCAGGCCAAACACACTCAAACATTAACACCATCCAATGTTTTACTGTGTGTGACATTCCTCAAGTCTTCCTCATTATCGCAAGTCAAACACATCCATAACATTCACCACCTCCAGTTCCAATGCCAAGATCCACTTCAATGGTGTGTTCATTCTCCCCATTTAAAGGCATTCACTAGGCTATCACCATACAGTGTTGAAGTTCAGTGACATGCCTGCAGTGCTTCTCCGTCCATCCAATGTCAAGCCCAGCTGGTAGTTACTGACCATTTAACGTTTCATTGCATGGCATGCTTCAGTCAAATGTGCCCAAGATTATTTAAAAGAAAAAGGAAAAGAAACAAAAAAAAAACCACTCTTTAAGGGGTGATCAGTTCAGTTGAGTCACTCAGGCATGTCCAGCTCTTTGTTATCCCATGAACCGCAGCAAGCCAGACCTCCCTGTCCATCATCAACTCACATGGGTTACCTAAACCCATGTCCATTGAGTCGGTGATACCATCCATCCATCTCACCTTCTGACGTCCCCTTCTCCTCCTGCCCTCAATCATTTCCAGCAACAAGATGCTTTCAAATGAGCCAGCTCTTCACATCACGGGGCCAAATTATTGGAGTTTCAGCTTCAACATCAGTCCTGTCAACGAACACTAAGGACTGATTTCTTTTAGGATGGACTGGTTGGATCTCCTAGCAGTCCAAGGGACTCTCAAGAGTCTTCTTAAACACCCAGTTCAAAAGCATCAATACTTCAGTGCTCAGCCTTCTTTATATTCCAAAACTTACATCCACACATGACTACTGGGAAAACCGTAGCGTTGACTAGATGGACCTTTCTTGACAAAGTAAAGCCTCTGTTTTTCAATATGAATATAATAATCAATAATAATCAATCATCAGCAATAATCAATAATGATAATTAATCATCTAGGTTGGTCATAAGTTTCCTTCTAAGGACGAAGCGTCTTTTAATTTCATGGCTGCAGTCACCATCTGCAGCGATTTTGGAGCCCAGAAGTATAAAGTCATCTTCTGTTTCCACTGTTTCCCACCTATTTGCCATGATGTGGTGGCATCCGATGCCATGATCTTTGTTTTTTGAATGTTGAGCATTAAGCCAACTTATTCACTCTCTCGTGTCACTTTTATCAAGAGGCTCTTTAGTTCTTCACTTTCTGCCATAAGGCTGGTGTCATCGGCATATTTCAGATGATTGATATTTCTCTGTCAATCTTGTTTCCACCTTGAGATTCCTGCAGCCCAGTGTTTCTCGTTATGTAGTCTGTGTAGAAGTTAAATAAGCAAGGTGGCAATTATACAGCCTCGGGGTACTCCTTTTCCTTTTTGGAGCCAGTCTGTTGTTCTATTTCCAGTTCTAATTGTTGCTTCCTGACCTGCATACAAGTTTATCAAGAGGCAAGTCAGGTTGTCTGGTATTCCCTGAAATCTCTTTCAGAATTTCCCAAAGTTTATTGTGATCCACATAGTCAAAGTCTCAATAAAACCGAAGTAGATCTTTTGGAACTCTCTTGGTTTTTCAATGATGCAGCAGATGTTGGCAATTTGATCTTGGTTGCTCTGCCTTTTGGAAAACCAACTCGAATAGCTGGAAGTTCCTGGTTGCTGTATTGCTGAAGCATGGCTTGGATAATTTTGCCCATTAATTTAGTAGCATATGAGATGAGTGCAACTGTGTAGTAGTTGGAGAATTCTTTGGCATTGCCTTTCTTTGGGATTGGAGTGAAAACTGCCCCTTTCCAGTCCTGTGGCCAGTGCTGAATTTTCCACATTTGGTGCCATGTTAAGTGCAACCCTTTCATAGCATGGTCCTTTGGGATTTGAACTAGCTCAATTGGAATTCTATCCCCTCCACTAGCTTTCTTTGTAGTGATGCTTCCTAAGACCCACTTGAGTGTACATTCCTGGATGTCTGCTTCTAGGTGAATGATCACATCATCGTGATTATCTGCGTCATGACTATCTTTTATGTACAGTTCTTCTGTGTATTTTTGCTACCTCTTCTTAATATCTTCTGCTTCTGTTGGGCCCATACGACTTCTGTCCTTTATTCAGCCCATCTTTGCAAGAAATGTTTGCTTGGTATCTCTAAGTTTTTGACGAGATCCCTAGTCTTTCGCATTCTATTGTTTCCTCTATTTCTTTAGTGCAGTGGGTGTGGCACAATTCAAAGGCTCTCTTCCCACTCAGGTCAGTCATCGTCAATAAGTGGTACCAACCAGTGTCCAGTGCTGTGACATATGACCAAGTTCAATTCTTCGTTAACGAAGTGACTAAATAAAACATCCCGGAGTTTATCAATACACAGTGTTCCATGGCTGCCCCTGGATTCGAGTACTTCCTCACCCACTCCAGGTTAACATAGTCCTTTATCACCATCCATTGCTTCAGTACACTGACAGTCTTCAAATGCTTCTACATTAATCCTAGTGTAAAACTTCTAGTAGTTATAAACGGCCAGTGTTTTACTTTGCAGCACGACCCAATGGCTTCTTCATGCGCACCCATACACCAACTCCGTAGTTTGTCGCCATCTAGTGTATACATGAAGTGACATGCTTCAAGAGCTTCCTCATCCACCCCAGATCTAGACAGTCAGTCTGTCGTCTCCATACAAGCGTTTCAGTGCTGTGACATGATTTGAAATGTTGTCTGTGCACACTGAGGCATACACAGCCAGCAGTTCACCATGCTCCAGTGTTTCAGGACTTTGATAAGATTAAATATGTTCTTGGTCCCACTAACGTCAATACACTCACCGTTTATAACCATCTTGTTTCACTGCTGTGACATAATGTCAACTGCTTCTTCATCCATTCCTGTGTCAAACGAACTCAGTAGCTTTTTCCCCATCTAGTGCTAGTGTTCAGTACTATGAAATGATTCTGAAGCCTCTGTGTCCATTCCGGCTCAAACATAGTCCATATTCTCAACCAGTGCTTCAGTGATGTCACATGCTTCAAGTGCTTTCTTCATTCACTCCATATCAAGTACATGCAGTCGTTCATAAGCATGCAATGTTTCAGTTGTGCGACATGCTTCAAATGGTTCTCTAATCCACTTGAGCTGAAACATACCCAGTAGCTTATGACCATTGGTGTTTCAGTGCTGCGACATGTTTCAAGTCCTTCTTCTTCTACGCCATGCTGAACGCATGCAATAGTTTATCACCATCAGTTGTTTCAGTTCTGTTACATTCTTCAAGTCTTGTTTCGTATACTCTGGTTCAAATACACCTAGAAGTTGTTCACCATCAACTGTTGAGTTCTGTGATATGTCTCAATTGTTTCTGTACATACCAGTTCATAAACACGCATACATTTTTCTCCATATTGTGTTTTAGGGCTGTCATACGGTTAAATGAGTCCCCTTCTTACCCCAGGTCAAATACACCCAGTATTCATCAACATCCAGTCTTTCAGCTACGTGATACAGTTCAAGTGCTTCAGCATCCATTCTTGGAAGACACAGCCGATAATTTGTCAAATTCCAGTGCTTCAGTGCTGTGAATTTTTTAAGTGTTTCTGCATCCAAATAGCTCAGGCAAGACTAAGAGATTGTAACTATCACTGGTTCAGTTTTATGACATGGCTTAAGCGCATCTCCATCTACATTAGCTGGAACGCACTCAATAATTACCACCATGCTGTAACTCATAGGTAAAACATTCTTGGAACGTTTCTTTTTCTACTGTGGGTCAAGCACACCGAGGAGTTTTTCTCCAGTCAGTGTTTCAGTGCTGTGACAACTTCCACTGCTTCTTTGTGTACTACAGGTCAGCACACCAAGTGTCTTGTAACTACTAGCTTGCACTCTAGAGAACACACCTCTCTTCTACTGAGACTGAGATGTAGAGCATGCATCTCACCACTATTAAGACCCCATTCTAAGCACACATGCCACTTCTGCAGTGGCTAAACTCTGGAGGAAATGTGACAACACTATTGACCCTGAATTCTAGAACACACATCTTACCATTGCTGAATCAGTGTTCTACAGAAGGCTTAGCACAACTACTGAGCTTGCACTCTGAAAGTATCATCCTACCTCTACTGAGTCAACATTATATGCCATACATGTTCCAACTTCTGAGTTTGCACTATGGAATACACATTATGCCACTACTGAGCAAGCTCTAGTGTACACATGACAACGTACTGATCCCCACATCAAAGGGTAATGCTGAAAATTTGTCAAAGTACTGCACTCTTGTGCTCATTTCACATACTAAGCAAGATAAGGCTCAAAATCCTTTGTGCTAGGCTTCAAAGTATTTGAACCAAGAACTTCCAAATATATGCGATGGATTTAGAAAAGGCAGAGGAATGAGGGCTTATACTGCCCACGTTCATTGCCTCCTAGAGAAAGTAGGAAGTCAAGAGATACCTGGAATAACAAGCAAGTTGGACCTTGGAGTACATATGAAGTATGGCAAAGGCTAACAGAATTCCCTAAGAGAACTCACCATTCATAGAAAACACCCTCTTCCAACAACACAAGAGATGACTCTTGAGATGGTCAATGCTGAAATCAGATTGATTCGGTCCTTTGTAGCTGAAGATGGAGAAGCTCTATGCAATCAGAAAAAAAAAAAGAAAAACAAAAACACAAGACTGAGCAGTGAGATGGCTCAGATCAGGAATGCCTTAAAGAAAACTTCAGACTTAAGTTTAAGAAAGTATGGAAAACCACTAGACCACTTGGGTTGGCCAAAATCAGTCTCTTATGATTATGCAGTGGATGTGACAAATAGATTTGAGGGATTAGATCTTATAGACAGACTGCTTGGAGACTATGGACCAAGGGTCATGACATTCTGCATGAGACAATGAACAAAACCTACCCAAGAAAAAGAAATGCAAAAAGGCAAAAGGTTTTTCTGAGGAGGGCTTACAAATAACTTAGAAAAGAAGAGAAGCTAAAGGCATAGGAGAAAAAGAAAGATAATCCATTTGAATGCAGTTTTCTTAAGAATAGCATGGAGAGATAAGAAAAGCCTTCCTCAGGGATCAATGCAAAGAAGCAGAGAAACACAATAGGATGGCAAAGAACAGAGATTACCTCAGGAATGATACAGATACCAAGGGAACATTTCATGCAAAGATGGGCACAATAAAGGAGACAAAATATATGGACCTAACAGAAGCAGATATATTAAGAAGTGGTGGCAAGAATACACAGAAGAACTGAACTTAAAAAAAAAAAAAAAAGGAAGAAGAAAAAGAAGATCTTAATGACCCACATAACCGTGAAGGTGTCTTTACTCACCCAGAACCAGACATCCTGCAATGTGAAGTCAAGCAGCCCTTAGTACATAACTATGAATAAAGTTACTAGAGGTAATGTGTTTCCAGTTGTGGAATTTCAAGTCCTACCAGATTATGACATTACAATCCTGCACGCAATATGCCAGCGAATTTGAAAAGCTCGGCACTGGCCGCCGAACTTGGAAAGGTTAGTTTAAACTCCAATCCTCAAGAAAAGCTAGGCCAAAGATTGTTTAAACTAACACACAATTGCACACATCTCACATGTAAGCACAGTCATGTTCAAAGTTCTTCAAGCTAGGCTTCAGCAGTACATGAACCGAGAACTTCCAGATGTTAAAGCTGGATTTAGAAAAGTCAGAGAAACCAGAGATCAAATTGTCAGCATCCATTGGATCAGAGAAAAAGCAAAGGAGTTCAAGAAAAACATCGACTTCTGATTTGGACTATGCCAAAGGTTTTGACTGTGTGGATGACAACAAGCTATGGGAAATTCCTGGAAAGATGCAAATACCAGACCTCTTTAGCTGCCTGCTGAGAAATCTGTAGGCATGTCAAGAAGCAACACTTGGACATAGAACAATGCGCTAGCTTCAAATTGGGAAAGGAGCACATCAAGGCTGTATATTGTCATGTGGCTTATTTAACTTATATTCAGCACGTCATGTGAAATGCCAGGCTGGATGAAGCCCAACTAGAATCAAGATTGCTTGGAGAACTATCAATAACCACAGATTTGCAGTTGACACCACATATATGACAGAAAGTGGAGAATAAATAAAGAGCGTATTGATGGAAAGAAAGAAGAGAGTGAAGAACCTTGCTTAAAACTCAATGTTGAAACCATGAAGATCATGGCATCTGGCCCCGTGACTTCACATCAAATAGGGAAATCACGGGGAAAAATGGAAACAGTGATAGACTTTATTTTCTCGGGCTCCAAAATCACTGCAGATGGTGAGGGCAGCTGCGGAATTAAAAGGTGCTAGATCCTATGAAGAAAACCTGTAACCACCTAAAGAGCATATGCAAAAGCAGAGGCATTACTTTGCAATTAATGGTCTATCAGGTCATACCTATGGAGTTTTCATTACTCATGTATGGATGGGAGAGTTGGACTATACAGGAAGTTGCGCATGGAATCATTGATGATTTTGAACTGTGGTGTTGGAGAAGACTCTTGCGAGTCCCTTGGACTGCAAGGAGATCAAAGCAGTCAATCCTGATGGAAATCAGCCCTGAATATTCATTGGAAGTACTTTTGCTGCAGCTGAAACTCTGGTACTTTCGCCACCCGATGCAAAGAGCTAACTATAGGAAAAGACCCTGATGCTGGGAAAGCTTGAGTGCAGAAGGAGAAGGGCCTAGCAGACGATGAGATGGTTGGATGGTACAACTAATTTGAGGCACATGACTTTGAGCAAACTCTGGGAGTTAGTGATGGACAGTGAGGCGTGGTGTGCTGCATAATAAGGAACGTAACATGCCTTATTATGTTGCAGAGAGTTACTATGCCTGAGCAACAGAACAACAGCAGAATCAACCATTTCAGTAAGAAGTGAAGACACAACTTACAGGAAGATGCTCAGAGAAAAATAGAGAAACAATATCAATCCACTTCTCATGCAGCCATTTTTCCTCTTATTGAAACAAGGTTTTTCCATATTTAAATATGGCTTTCCTGAAGTATGTGAATTCTAACTTGTTTTTTCACCTCAGAGAGGTGTGTTGATGAAGTCACGATGCACAGAGAACATGGCCGTTCTCACAGATTCCCTTAATAAAATCATGATGTACTTAAGGAGCTGGGGCTATTTTTTCCATGGGAATAAATATTTTGATGAGGAACTCTTTAATTCTTTAGAAAATGTTAATTACCATAATCAAATTTGTTTGGAATATTTGTAGTCTTTCCTTTGGTATCAGAAGATACTGCAGCCCTGACAATAAGGCAGGGTTTTCCAACCAAAAGCCTGAAACAGAGCAGCTCACCACACTCTAAAAGCACATTAGAAAAGTGGTAATTTGCTATTCAAATCAGTGAGCATTATACCCAAGTGAAAGAATGGCTAAAAGAGCTTGAAGAACATCACTAGAGCCTGCTAAAGGAAATCAATATGGGATTAATGGTATGAAAGGTTAGAGTAGATGAAACTTGAATTATAGTAATGGAAAATATAGTAAAAGTTTCCTAGCATGTGGGCAGAATGAGAAGTCTCCTCAGAAACTAACACAAACAAAACAAATCTACACATTCTTTCAGAAAATCCAAATGGCTTCAGAATGAAATATAAAGGTGCAGGAGAGATAGCTAAGAGCTTAAGTGGATATATGGATACTCGAATTATTTGACCAACATGATGTTTCATAGGCTTTTCGGCATTCACACCACAAATGTGAACTCTGATGGCTGGGATACCCTTACCTCTCATCCTGCTGAACTATTGCCTAGAATATTTTTATTCTGTGATAGATTTCTTCTAATCAGTATCATTCTATCACGTTTTGAAAAATTAGTATTTTTGCACTTTCAACATGCAAATTATATTTGCTTGTTGCTAAATATATGTAACTAACTTCTCTGCTAAACTCACTGGTTTTTGTTTGTTTGTTTGTTTGTTTTTTTGCCCTTTAAGGTCTTATTTATGAATTTATTTTTCCATTTTATTTATTTTTTTCTTTAATTTTTATTTTTACTTTATTTTTCTTTACAACACTGTATTGGTTTTCCCATACATTGACATGAATATTTGTTATTGTTAAAACTGCATTTATTTTGGCAGGGCCAGGTAGTCATGGATGTTCAAGGGCTTTCTGTAGCTGAGGCAAGTGGTATGGTGCACTTCACTATGCTGCATAACCTTCCCATTGTGATGTTTCTTTTGCTGGAGAACACTGGCTCTAGTTTCGGCACATGAGCTCCTGAGCTGTGGCCCATGAGCTTAGTTACACTTCAGCATGTGGGATCTTCCCAGACAAGAATCACTGGGAGGCTGACTATTAATCGATGGATCACTAGGATAGTTCAACACAGACTATATAGGCTGGAAGGTTGATACCGTACATATGAAAGCCAAGAAGTACTTAAGTAGATACTGTTTTTCTTTGGGGTATTCTCCTGGTGGCTCATTGGTAAAGAGTCCACTTCCCAATGTAGATGACCCAGGGTTGAGAAATCCCTGAGTTGGGAAGATAGATCTTCTGGAAGAGAGAATGAAAACCAGACTCAGTATTCTTGCCTGGGAAAACCCACGGGCAGAGGAGCCTGGTGGTCTATGGTCCATGGAGATGAAGAGACGGAAATGACTTAGCAGCTAATCATGACCACCAACACCGTGTTGTTTGGCAGATAAAGTAGGTAGTTTGTTTAAATGTCCTTGGCCTGCAATGACTGAAAATTAGTCAGTGCTTTTGATTATTAAAAGTATGCATGAGTAAAAGGCATTTTTATTTTATTGTGTGTAAAAATCCCTTTCAATGTTGACTGTAAATTGTTATAATGTATTGCCAGAGAATTTAGCCAGTCATTATATACATTAATTTGGTTCTCTTTTGAAGCCATGTCTCACAACAGCAAGTGATTTCGATTATGTTCTTGCTTTGGTATCCGTCTTGAATTGGGTTTTATTTATTTATTTATTTGAAAGCAGCATTTCAGTAGGTTTCAATAATTTATTTAATCATTTCATAGTTTCTACGAGAACAACTAGCTTCTAAAAAGGGAAATGACACTCCATTTCTCTTCTGATCTTATAGGGAAAAGAGAGTAATAAAGTTCATTGCTTTATGGTGGTTTTTTTTTTTCAGGGTTAACATGCTCTTTCTAAGGAACACTTCCAAATTTCAAGGTTTTCAAGGATTTCTTAAAAATATATTTTGGTTTCTGGTCTGCTCATTCTCACAGTCGTGTCTGGTTCTTTGTGAGTGTCTGGAATATAGCCCGTCAAGCTCCTCTGTCCAAGGGGGTTCTTCAGGCAAGAATACTGGAGTGGGTTGTTAGGCCAGTCTTCCAGTGGCTCTCTCATAGCAGATGGATTGTTTGCTATCTAAACCACCAGGGAAACCTAAAGAACCCTGGAGGGAGTGGCCTGTTGCTTCTCCAGAGCATCCTCCCAAACCAGAAATCAAACTGGGGTCTCCTGCATTGCATCAGATTCTTAGGCAGCTTACCTCCCAGGGAAGCCCTGGTTTCTGCTAAAAAGTGCCAATTGTCATTCCTTAGTATGTGGACTCACTGATCATATGTCATGATTAAATAGGAGACAACTTTCAGTACGAAGTTTGAAGAAAATTATGCCATAATGATAAAAATACCCAATAAATTATATATACTAAAATTAGGAGAAAAATGAAAATAAACTCAAGGACCATAGCCTGGGAAATGGTCTTCCGTACAGTTTAAAGAGGAGTGTTCTGAAGCTGTAGGGGCAGAGCCAGGACACAGAGAAAATTCTTTAAAGTTGAAAGTACATGAATGAAACATATCTCGTGGGAAAAGGATCCTGTTAACCACAAAATACAGGTCTGACAAGAGTGATGTTAGTGTTTTCCTAGGCGAGAATCTGGAATCATTACACTTCTTAATTATCTTCACTAACTAGGAACACATAACTCCAAAGCACAGAAATGCACAATCTCATTTTCATATCCTGACTTCCCCAGAGGGTACACTGATGAAAGACAACTGCAACAGATTTTTACTTTCCCATTCCAGTGAATACCCAGTGACTCTCCTCCATGGTTAAAGCAGATGTACAATATGTGTTTCCCAGGTCAAAAATAGGCTGTCTAGCATAAAGTTCAAGCAAAACTATATCTAGCCAGAATGTTCACTAATACTTAGTAGGTGAAAAGGCCTTCCCTCAGTATGAAAATCAATTCTGAACATTTTATTTCTGAAGAGAAACTCTTTTCTGTTTCTTTGTTTACAGTCACTTTATTTATTTATATTGTACTTTACAATAGTGCATTGGTTTTGTCAGACACCAACATGAACCCTCCACGGGTGTAGACGTGTTCCCAATCCTAAACCCCCTCCCTCCGCCCTCCCCTTACCATCCCTCTGGGTCAACCCCGTGCAACAGTCCCAAGCATCCTCTCCTACACTGAAGCTAGACTGGCGATTCTTTTCTTATATGACATTATACATGTTTCAATGCCATTCTCGCAAATCATCCCACCCTCTCCCTTTCCCACAGAGTCCAAAAGACTGTTCTATTCATCTGTGTCTCTTTTGCTGTCTCGCATACAGGTTTATCGTTACCATCTTTCTAAATTCCCTATGTTTACAGTCACTTTAACTGTATTCCATCACTCCAACATTGGATACACAGACTGGGGCCTCTACCTCTGCCACCAACAGTCCCTAGCTTCAGTTCCGTTCAGTTCAGTTCCGTTCAGTCACTCAGTTGTGTCTGACTCTTTGTGACCCCATGAAATGCAGCACGCCAGGCCTCCCTGTCCGTCACCAACTCCCGAAGTTCACTCAGACTCACGTCCATCGAGTCAGCGATGCCATCCAGCCATCTCATCCTCTGTTGTCTCCTTCTCCTCCTGCCCCCAATCCCTCCCAGCATCAGAGTTCTTTTCCAATGAGTCAACTCTTCACATGAGGTGTCCAAACTACTGGAGTTTCCGCTTTAGCATCATTCCTTCCAAAGATGTCCCAGGGCTGATCTCCTTCAGAATGGACTGGTTGAATCTCCTCGCAGTCCAAGGCACTCTCAAGAGTCTTCTCCAGCACCATAGTTCAAAAGCATCAATTCTTCGGTGCTCAGCTTTCTTCACAGTCCAACTCACATCCATACATGACCCAGGAAACACCATAGCCTTGACTAGACGGACCTTAGTCGGTAAAGTAATGTTTCTGCTTTTGAACATGCTATCTAGGTTAGTCATAACTTTTCCTTCAAGGAGTAAGCATCTTTTAATTTCATGGCTGCAGTCACCATCTGCAGGGATTTTGGAGCCCCAAAAGTAAACTCTGACACTGTTTCCACTGTTTCCCCATCTATTTCCCATGAAGTGATGGGACCAGAAGCCATGATCTTCATTTTCTGAAAGGTGAGCTTTAAGCCAACTTTTTCACTCTCCTCTTTCACTTGCATCAAGAGGCTTTTTAGTTCCTCTTCACTTTCTGCCATAAGGGTGGTGTCATCTGCGTATCGGAGGTTCTTGAAATTTCTCCCAGTTATCTTGATTCCAGCTTGTGTTTCGTCCAGTCTAGCATTTCTCATGATGTACTATGCATAGACGTTAAATAAGCAGGGTGACATTATACAGCCTGATGTACTCCTTTTCCTATTTGGAACCAGTCTGTTTTTCCATGTCCAGTTCTAAATGTTGCTTTCTCAACTGCACATAGATTTCTCAAGAGGCAGGTCAGGCATGGTCACCAATAACAATGAAAACGCAAGTTGTTTCAGAGTTCTCTCATCATGCATTAAAACAGCTGAATATGTATGTTTAATGATGAAATTTGTACCAGTATTATTTACCATATTTTTATAGATGTTTTAAACATATGATAATACTCGACTAAAGTGAAAGTGGAGTCGTTCAGTCGCGCCCGACCGACCCTTTGCGACCCCATGGACTGTAGCCTTACAGGCTCCTCCATCTATAGGATTCTCAGGCAGGAATACTGGAATGGGTTGTCATTTCCTTCTCCAGGGGATCTTCCTAACCCAGGATTAGAACCCAGGGCTCCATTTCAAGCAGACATTTTACCCTCTGAGCCACCACGGAAGCCCAATACTCTACTGATGTTGTAATGCATTCTAAAGCACACGAGAAATATGAAATCAAAAAAGATTAGAAAAATGTTGAAACATCACTAAATGTTTTTACAATGCTTCTGTTCCAGTTTTGCTAGCATTTATCGGAGGCTATAATAATATAACTACATTTTTATTTTTTGTATTTATGATGTTTTTGTCATCATCTTTTATGTATTTGGAGTTATGAATGATGTCAATGTTAAAATGAACATCTTAAAGACATCAGTTAAATCTAGGCTTAAAAACAAGCAAAAAAAAAAGCACCAGTTTTATTTGAAAAAGTACCAGTTGCAAATCTGAAGGTATAAAATGGTTATATACAAAGAAAGAATCTAGTAATGAAATGTGTATTGGGTAGATGTCTATTTCGTGATGACTTTGTAGTTTATAGGTCGTTTGTAAAGCTGACAACATATTTCGTAGAAGTGCTGTCATCTCTCTAACGTTTTGTTTAGTTTTGCCGAAGATTCCTTGTGGCTAAATTAATACTGTGGAGATACAACTGACACTTACTTTCTTTGGTAAGAATGTAAAATGCACCAGTTGCATAGTGTGTTATTTGAGACCTGAAGGTTGTCAGCACTGAGCTGGGGTTGAAGGCAAGGAATCTAACCAAAGGGAATACTTAAATACCAAGCCCCACAGAGGTAAGCCTGTCCTTAGAAGGAAAAGAGAATAGCTTTCTGGAGCTGTGACTAAGCACGTTTAAGGTAATTACTGATCATTATGATCCCGTTGCCATTTCCTTTATTGTTTTGGGTTTGGGTTTAAACACCCTTTTTGTGTTTCCTGTGTGCAGAATATCCTTTAGCATTTGTTGGAGAGCTGGTTTAGCGGTGCTGAGTTCTCTCAGCTTTTGCTTGTCTGTAAAGCTTCTGATTTCTCCTTCGTGTTTGAATGAGATCCTTGCTGGGTACAGTAATCTGGGTTGTAGGTTATTCTCTTTCTTCACTTTAAGTATATCTTGCCATTCCTTCCTGGCCTGAAGAGTTTCTTTGGAAAGATCAGCTGTTACCGTTATGGGAATCCCCTCATGTGTTATTTCCTGTTTTTCCCATGCTGCTTTTAATATTTGTTCTCGTGTTTGCTCTTTGTTAATTTGATTAATATGTGTCTTGGGGTGTTTTGCCTTGGGTTTATCCTGTTTGGGAGTCTCTGGTTTTCTTGGGACTGGTGATTATTTCCATGCCCACTGTAGGGAGGTTTTCAACTATTGTCGCCTGGAGGATTTTCTCATGGTCTTTCTTTTGGTCTTCTTCTTCTGGGACTCCTATAATTCAAATGTTGGAGCGTTTCATATTGTCCTGGAGGTCTCTGAGATTGTCCTCATTTCTTTTAACTCATTTTTCTTGTTTCCTCTCTGATTCATTTATTTCTACCATTCTATTTCACTAATCATATCTTCTGCCTCTGTTACTCTACTATTTGTTGCCTCCAGAGTGTTTCTGATCTCATTTATTGAGTCATTCATTATCTATTGACTCGTTGTTATTCTTCTAGGTCCTTGTTAAACCTTTCTTGCATCTTCTCAATCCTTGTCTCCAGGCTATTTATCTGTGATTCCATTTTGATTTCAAGATTTTGGATCACTTTCAGTATCAATATCTGGAATCCTTTCTCAGGTAGATTCCCTATCTCTTCCTCTTTTGTTTGATTTGGTGGGCATTTCTCCTGTTCTTTACCTGCTGAGTATCCCTCTGTCTCTTCATCTTGGTTCTATTGCTGCGTTTGGGGTGGCCTTTCTATATTCTGGGAATTTGTGGAGTTCTCTTCATTATGGAGTTTCTCCACTGTGGGTGGGGTTGTATCAGTGGCTTGTCAAGATTTCTTGGTTCGGGAGGCTTGTGTTGGAGTTCTGGTGGGTGAGGCTGGATTTCTTCTTTCTGGAGTGCAATGGAGTGACCAGTAATGTGTTATGAGACGCCAATGGTTTTGGAGTAACTTTGAGCTGCCTGTATATTGAAGCTCAGGGCTGTGTTCCTGTGTCGCTGGAGAATTTGCATGGTGTGTCTGACTCTGGAACTTGTTGGCCCTTGGGTGGTGCTTGGTTTCAGTGTAGGTATGGAGGCATTTGATGAGCTGCTATCAATTAATGTTCCTGGAGTCAGGACTTGTCTGATGTTCTCAGGGTTTGGACTTAAGCCTCCTGCTTCTGGTTTTCAGTTTTATTTTTACAGTAGCCTCAAGACTTCTCCACCTATACAGCACCAATGATAAGATATCTAGGTTAAAGATGAAAGGTTTACCCACAGTGAGGGGCAACCAGAGAGGTTCACTGAGTTACATGGAGGAGAGAAGAGGGAGGGGTAGTTAGAGGTGACTGGAATGAGATGAGGTGGGATCAAAAGAGGAGAGAGAGAGAAAAAAATAAAAAGAGGAGAGAGCAAGCTAGCCAGCAATGACATCCTTATGTGTGCTCCAACGTCTGGACCACTCAGAGGTATTCACGGAGTTATACAGGGAAGAGGAGAGGGAGGAAGTAGACAGAGGTGGCCAGTAGGATAAAAGAGGGAAATGAAAAGCAGAGAGACAGATCCAGCCAGTGACCAGTTCCTGAAGTGTTCTCCACCGTCTGGAACACGGAGATTCACAGAATTGGGTAGAGAAGAGAAGGGGGAGGGAAGAGACAGAGGCCACCTGGTGGAGAAAAAGGAGTGTCCAAAGGAGGAGAGAGTGGTCAAGCCAGTAATCTCGCTCTCAGGTAAAATTGGGTAGTGAAGTTTGGGTTTTTAAATGTACAAAATTGACAACAAATACCAAAAAGCAAAGATTAAAAATCTAGAATAGAGGTTGGATGTTAAAAAATGCAATATTAAGGAAAAGAAGAAGAAGAAAAAAAAGCCACAAGAACTATTAAAACAACAACAACAACCACACAAAGACTATATACAGTGTTTGCTTTAAAAAATAGGTTTCTTTTTAAATAAGAGGAGGTTATAAGAATAAAAATTAAAGGATAAATACAGGACTTAAATATTTTTAAAAGTTAAAAAAAGAAGAAGAAGAAAAAGAAAAGAAGAAAAAACTACCACACAACAACATCAGCGAAAAAGAAAAAAAGAAAAAGAAATGGTCATAAAAATAGTAAAGATATTTCTGGCCCTTTCTCTGGTGTTGTGGGCAGTGTGGGGTTATTTCCAAGGCGGTTCACTCCATTAAATTTCTTCTGTTTGCTGGTCTCTTCAGTGTCTGATTTCTGTCCTCTTAAGGGGGGGGGGGCATGGTGGACACTTTTTATTTATTTTTTTATTTTTGGCTCCGTTGTTCAGTTGCGCTGTGGGGAGGGAGGGATGCTGCAAACAAATAACACCTGCGTGTGCTTTCAGCGTCTCAGACCCACTGGGCCTGCCCCTGCTCACGATGCACACCGCTCATGCTCTACGTTGCTCCAGGGTCTGAGGCCGGCCCTAGGCTGCACGCACCTCCCAGGTCTAAGCCGAACTCAGGTTCGGTGCTCAGGTAAGCCCTCAGAGGCACAGATTCGGTTGGGACTGCCTTTTGTGTCCTTCTGACGTCCGAGTAGCTCAGGTGGGTGGTGAGCGCGGTCACGGTGACTTATCGCCTTTCCCGTGTCCGCTGCTAGTTTTCTGGATGTACCACTGGTGCCCCTTGTGAGGTGGATGGTGACTGTCCAGAACCCCCAGAAGCCTTAGCAAAGAAGCCTGCTTGCAGTTTTGTAGGTAAAGTCTCTCCCGGGCTGTGATCACCCCCTTCCAGCCCATACGGTTCTGGTTGCCAGTCACCGGCGGGGAATGGTCTGTAACTGGCTATTTCTGTTCCATCCTTTGTTCTGTGTGTGGTTCTGGTGGTGTTTTATGTTCGGGCTTTTCACATGGTAGCTATCCCACAGTCTAGTTTGCTAGTGCAGGTTCATTCGTTGTGGTTATGTGCGGGGCGTTCCTGCCTGATTCTTAAAAAGCACTGCAGCCCACGCCTCCTGCACCTCCCTGCCCTGCCCCCACTTGCTAGTGTCGGATGCAGGCGTCTGTGCTGCTTTTCTGCTGGGGGAGTTACTGTTGGGCTTGTAATCTGTTGGTTTTAATTATATATTTATGTTTCCTTCCTGCTACGTTGCCCTCTGTGCTTCCAAAGCTCGCCACAGACTCGGCAGGGAGAGTGTTTCTTGGTGTTTGGAAAACCCTCTTCTTAAGATTCCCTTCCCGGAACGGGATTCCCTTCCCGGGATGGAGCTCCCTTCCTACCTCCTTTGTCTCTTTTCTCATCGATAGCTTTTTCCTGGCCATCACTTTCAGGCTGTATGTGTCCCTAGGTATGAGATGGTTTTCTTGCAGACAGTATATTCTTGTATGCATTCACCCAATCTTTGCCTTTTCATTGGAGCATTTAGCCCATTTCTGTTTAAGGTAGTTGTTGATAAGTATGATCTTCTTACCATTTACTATATATTTGGTGGCTTTGTTTTTATAAGCTTTTCTGTTTCCTATCTAGAGAAGATCCTTCAGCATTTGCTGAAGTGCTGGTTTGGTGGTTCTGAACACTAACTGCTTTTGTTTGTCTGTAAAGCTCTTGTTTTGTCTTTTGAATGAGAATACTATCCTTGTTGGATAGAGTAATTTTGGCTTTAGGCTTTTGCCTTTCAGCAATTTAGGTACATCCTGCCATTCCCTTCTAAGCTGAAGAGTTTCTATTGTAAGATCAGCTGTTATCCTTATGGGGATTCCCTTCTATGTTATTTGTTGTCATTCCGTTGTTACCTTGAATATTTGTTCATTGTGTATATTTATTTGTTTGTTTGTTTGTTTGTTTGTTTGATTAATGTGTCTTTTGACATGTTGTGTCTTGGTTTTCCCCCTATGGGACACACTGGGATTTTTCATTTTAGTTGTCTGTTCTTTTTCCCATTTCAGGGAAGTTTTTAACTATTTCCTCCTCAAATATTTTCTCATGCCCTTTCCTTTTGTCTTCTTTCTCTGAGAAACCTATGATTTAAATATGGGGGCATTTAACCTTGTCCCATAGGTCTCTGTGATTGTCTTCATTTCTCTCTTGCTTTTTTTTTTTCCTGCTCTGCTTCATTTATTTCCCATATCCGAACTTCCAGCTCACTTAGTCTTTCTTCTGCCTCAGTTACAGTACTGTTCCTGTTGTCCAGAGTGATTTCTATCTCAGTTATGTCATCGCTCATTATTGATTGACTACTCATGATTTCTTCCAGGTCCATTTAAAACACCCCTTTCATCTTCTCAATCCATGCCTGAAGTCTATTTATCTGTCGATCCATTTGTTTCCAAGACATTGACTATTATTGTGCTGAACTGTTTTTCCTGTAGACTTCCTACCTCCTCCTCTTTCACTGGTTTGTTGATTTTCATTGTATTCCTTCATCTGCTGGATATGTCTCTGCCTTTTCATGTTGTTTCGATGAGTGTCTTCGAGGTCTATTTTCTGCACACCGGAGGGCCATCATTGCTATTAATTGGGTGGTCTCCTCCAAGTGAATGTGGTGGGACCAGTGGCTTGTGTAAGTTTTCTTGTTGAGAGAACTTTTTCTTGTTGTTGTTAAAGAGGATGGCTGTTGATCTCACTTGTTCTGAGAGTCCATGCAGTGTCCATTAGGGACTTAGAAGGCTCTTTTACGGCTTCGATTCCAGATGAGCTACTTCAAATCCTCGAAGACGATGCTGTGAAAGTGATGTACTCAATAAGACAAGAAATTTGAAAATCTCAGCTGTGGCTCAGTTGGAAATGGTCAGTTGTCATTCCAGTCTCGAAAAAGGCAATGTCAACGAATGCTCAAACTACCATGCAATTTTACTCATCTCACATGCTAACAAAGAAATGCTCAAAATTCTCCAAGCCAGGCTTCAGCAATATGTGAACCATGAACTCCCAGATATTCAATCTTGTTTTAGAAAATACAGAGGAACCAAAGATCAAATTCCCAACATCTGCTGGATCTTCGCAAAAAAGCAAGCAAGTTCCAGAAAAACATCTAGTTCTGCTTTACTGAGTATGCCAAAGCCTTTGAGTGTACGGATCAAAATAAACTGTGGAAAATTCTGAAAGAGGCGGTAGTACCACACCAGCAGATCTGCCTCTTAAGAAGCCTGTATACAGTTCAGGAAGCAACAGTTAGAACTGGACATTGAATAACAGACTGGTTCCAAATAGGAAAAGCAGCACCTCAAGGGTATATATTGTCACCCTGCTTATTTAACTTCTATGCAGAGAAATGTGTGGCTGGAAGAAATGCAAACGGGAATCAAGACTGCCAGGAGAAATGTCAAAAACTTCAGATATGTAGATGACACCCCCCCCCCTTATGGCAGAAACTAAAGAGAGACTGAAGAGTCTCTTGATGAAAGTGAAAGAGGAAAGTGAAGAAGTGGGCTTAAAGCTCTACATTAGGAAACCTGAGATGGCATCCTGTCGCATCACTGCATGACAAATAGATGGGAAAACATTGGAAATGGTGGCAGACTGTTTTTTGGGGGGAGGGGGGGCTCCAAAATCACTGAAGATACTGACTGAAGCCATGAAATTAAAAGACACTTACTCTTCCTAGACAGCATAAAACAAGACCAGAGGCTGACTGTAGCTCAGATCATGAAATCTGTATTGCCAAATTCAGACTTAAATTGAAGAAAGGAGGAACAAACCACTAAACCATTCAGGAATGACCTATCTCAAATCCCTTATGATTACACAGTGTAAGTGAGAAATAAATGTAAGGGACTAGATCTGGTAGAATGCCTGATGAACTATGGACGGAGGTTCATGACATTGTAAAGGAGACAGGGATCAAAACAATTCCCAAGAAAAAAGAAATGCAAAAAGGCAAAATGGCTACCTGAGGAGGCCTTACAATTAGCTGTGAAATGAAGAGAAATGAAGGCAAAGGAGAGAAGGAAAGATATACCTATTTGAACACAGAGTTCCAAGGAGAGAGAAGAAAGCCTTCCTCGGTGATCAGTGCCAAGAAATAAAGCAAAGCAATAAAGCAAAGCAATGCAATGGGGAAGACTAAAGATTTCTTCAAGAAAACCGGAGATACCAAGGGGGCATTTCATGCAAAGATGGGCACTATTAAGGACATAAATGGTATGGACCTAACAGAAGCAATAGGTATTAAGACGAGGTGGCAAAGAATACACAGAAGAACTGTACATCAAAGATCTTCACAACCCAAATAATCATGACGATGTGATCACTCACCTACATCCAGATGCTTGGAATGTGAAGTCAAGTGGGCCTTAAGAAGCATCACTATGAACAAAGTGAGTGGAAGTGATAGAATTCCAGTTGAGCTATTTGAAATCCTAAACGATTATGCTGCGGAAGTGCTTCACTCAATATGTCAGCAAATTTAAAAAACTAAGCAGCGGCTCAGGACTGGGAAAGGTCAGTCTTCATTTCAATCCCAAACAAAGGCAATGCCAAAGAATGCTCAAACTACTGCACAATTGCACTCTTCTCACACACTAGTAGAGTAATGCACAAAAATATCCAAGCCAAGCTTCAGCAATACACGAACCATAAACTTCCAGATGTTCAAGCTGGTTTTGGACAAGTCAGAGGAACCAGAGATCAAATGAGTGTATGCACCACTACTTCTGATGATGCATGCAGCAACTACTGAGGTTGAAATCACGAGTTTGCATTCTGCTTTTACTAAGAATTGAATTAGGACAGGTGCACTACTTAGCTTGCACTCTGGCACATACATTACAACTCTAGAGCATAAGGATCACAACCACGTGTGTCTGCACTCCGGACCTGGCATGCGGCAACGACTGAAAATGCAAGAAACTTTTCACAGTTACTGACCCCTGATTTGAAACCACTGCTGCCGCTGCTGCTAAGTAACTTCAGTCGTGTCCGACTCTGTGTGACCGCATAGATAGCAGCCCACCAGGCTCCCCTGTCCCTGGGATTCTTGGGGCAAGAATACTGGAGTGCGTTGCCACTTCCTTCTCCAATGCATGCATGCATGCTAAGTCGCTTTAGTCTTATCCGACTCCATGCGAACCTATGGACAGTAGCCCACGACGCCCCTCTGTCCACGGGATTCTCCAGGCAAGAATATTGGGGTGAGTTGCCATTTCCTTCTCTTATGTCAAACCACACATGCTACAAACACTGAGCTTGCCCTCTGGAATACGCGCTTGTTGATACTGAGGCCGCCATCTAGAGAACGCTCGCAGGATCTACTTAGTTTCCAATGTGGATCACCCTTTCTGCCACCATTGAGACTATTAACAAGCTTTAGAACAAGTGCATTGCTGTCACTGGGACTGCACAGTAGAGCATACATCCCATCACTCCTAAACCCGGGTTTTTTAGGATATGGCCTACCACTACTGAGCCTGTCCCTAAAACATGCCTGTTGTAAACTCACATACACTTTTGGTGTATTACGCTCTGGATTCGGCATCCCTGCACTACTGAAATTGCCTTCCAGAACAAGAGTTCATCAGCGGCTGAACTTTCCTTCTGAAGCATGAACATCACAATCATTAGCTTGTTGCTTTATAGGTAAGTCAGGCCACTACTCGACCTGCACTGTAGTTCAGGTGTGCCTAAATAGTTACTGAACTTGCACTCTGAAGTTTCCTTCTGGACACAATTGAGCCAGAACTCCTGTAGACAGAGTGATTTTAAACACTGGAGGACATGGTAGGCCTCTCCTGAGCATGAGCTCAAGTGCAGGCATCCGGGCTCTGCTGAGAACATGCTCTAGTTGCACACATGCCAAAGTAACTGAACGTGCAGCTGGGGGTACAGATCTCATGAATACAGAGTGAGTGCATTTCATCATGGGTTTTGCACTTCTGAGGTTTACTCAGAAGCATATCTTCCATCGTGACTGCGTGTGCCTTCAAGAGCCAATGTTCTGACACTACGGAGACTGTGCTGTAGAGTAAGAATGCCTGAACTACACAACTGCACACTGAATCATGCATCCCAGCAGTATAAATCCTAGCACTACAGCACACTTGTCACTTCTGAGTTCTTACACTAAGCAGGCATGGAACAGCTAGTGAGCATGTGGTCTAGAGCATGTGTGTGGCCATTACTAATTTCAGACTCGGAAGCCTGTGTCTTGCCACTTGTAAGCTCAGGCCCCCAAATATTCATGTTTCAGCTACTGATATTGCACCCTGGTACACTCCTTTATCACTGATGAGCCTGCGTTACAGAGCATGAGTTCCACTACTACTAATCTTGCTCGATGGCCTGAGTGCTTAAACCTGTGAGCCTACACTCTGCAGCTGAAAATTGCCAATGACTTGGCTTGCCGTCTGTTGCATATTTTCCCCATGCTTCTTCCTGCATTCTGGAGCACCTACTCCAGGAGGCTGCTTTCTAAAACACATATCATCTCCACGAGTGAACCGTCATTCTAGATCAACTGTGTGACCACTAGTGACCTTGAATTCTGAAGTGTTATATTAACTTCCTTGAGGTTTTGCTCGAGAAGGTGTGTGTAACTATTACCCCAGTGACGTTTTATACCAGACATTTTGCAGCTAGTCACCCAGCACTCTAGACTGTGCAAGCTGTGAGTAGTGTACCTGTATATCTGTGGATGACGTGCCACCACTACCGACCTGGTGTATACTTCATATGTCCTGCCTCAAATGATCGTGCGTCACCATACACATATGCCACAACCCTTGCGCTTGCACTGTTGAGGGCTTGTCTTCCCTCTACTGAGCTTGTGTGGCAGAGCAGGTATATCACATTTTCTGAATTGGATCTCTGGATATGCAACCAAAAATAAAAACCCAGCTTTCAAGAGAACACGTCCTTCTGCAGTCTGCACTCTTGAGGAAGGGCACTGCAACTCCTGAGACAACACTCTGAAGCACATGTAGAGCAGGCATGCTGCATCTGCTGAACTTAGCTCTTCAGCATGCCTCTCAACAGTGAAACACACTTTAGGCATACCCCTCTTAATACAGACCCATGATCTAGAGCAGGCATGCTTCAAATCCTGAATCTTGGCTTTCGAGAACACGTGCTTCATCTCCTGAGATGGTGCTTTTGCGGATTCCCCCCCCCACTACTAAATCTGTGCTCTAGAGCGGGTGTGACACTTTGGAGCCTCCATGCCTCACTACTGCGTCCCTGCTCCAGCCTGGAAGTACTGAAACAGCTTAGCTCGCAATCCAGAGCACACGTTCTGCCACTAGTGTGCTTGCACTTTAGAGCAGGCTATCTGAAGCCATCCCATTGGCACTGGCAACATGTGTCCAGCCACTGCTGAATGCACACTAGAGCACAGTTCCTGCCACTATTGAGCGTGTACTCTACCACAAGATGTCTAAAACTGCTCAGTTGCATTGCGGAGCATACCTCTTTCCACAAGTGAACTTGCATTCTACAGGAAATGGTACACAAACACTGACCTTGTGCTCTAGAATTGGCACACCATACATAATTTTCTTAACATTTGAAGCATATGTCTGGCCAACACTAAATCCACGCTTTAGATCAGCTGTGCTAAAATCACTGAGCTTGCCCTCAAGAGTATATCTGAACTCACATTTTATAGCCACACCTACTACCACGGTAAATTCTGTGCTCTAAAACTCTCGTGAGATGAGAGAACAAGATGGTGGAGCTATAAGTGGATGTGCAGTACATCTCTCCATGGATACAGCAGGCATACACCTTCAGACACAGGAGAGTATTTAAAATGTTACCGGAAAGTAGACAGGAGTACCTGACAAGTGGAAAAGAATATCTAGAACCACGCAAAACTCAGTCGGGGGAAAGATCTGGGTGAAAAATCAGGAATGTTAGTAGGACTGGATCTGCCCTGAGTGGGGGAAGGAACTGAAGCTGAGGTCCAATCCCACATTGGGTCAATCGTCTGAATTGTAGAATAGACATTTAAAGCTGAGAGTGATACAGCTGATCTGTGGGAAGCTGGGTGCAATGAGAAGCAGAGGGTCCTTGCTGCAGCTGTACATACCCCGTACAAGGACATCCATCCCCTGAAAGGCCCCGTGGCTGGCAGCTGCAGTTTAGGGACTTTGGGGCAATTCATGGGGAGGGCTGCTGTTTCCTGGGGAGAGATGGAGAGAGGGGGTTTCAAGGAGGACACTGTCGTAGGGTATGCCTGTGGAGGAAAGCTAGGCAGCCATGAAAGCAGGGCAATAACACCGAGACACATGTCGGGGGTGGAGCAATCACCATAGCCTCTCTCTCCCACATGCTAGCATCAGCAGTTACTACATTAGTGAGGCTGACCCATCAAATGCTGAACACACTGAAATGCTGAGCAGGACACCACGCAGGGTCCTCCTTTAAGTGCCTGATGCACCATACTAGAGTAGAATCCCACTCAGGATGCTCCTTTAAGTGTTGGATGCACTGATTTACACAGGAGGACCCCAGCCAGGAAATTCGCTCTATGTGCTGACCCATTGAACGACAGAGAAGGATCCCAGGCAAGGAAGCCTTCTGAGTGGCCGAATAGGTGGAACTAGGGAGAAGACTGGCCAAAGACGCCTTCTTATCACCGGATACAAGGGCTCAAAAAAGAAAAAAAAAGGCTCTGATAGGGCCCTAACTCCTGTGGTGTAGTCAGTCTGTGTCCCTGCACCCTGCCCGTTTGACACCACCTGCGTCCCTCAAAGCCAAGCAGCTGCTCCACTTTCACAGTTAACTCTCATTGGAAAAAAG
Source organism: Ovis aries (assembly GCF_016772045.2). Lineage (NCBI taxonomy): Eukaryota > Metazoa > Chordata > Mammalia > Artiodactyla > Bovidae > Ovis > Ovis aries. The sequence goes on along the minus strand of NC_082741.1, from coordinate 20,581,767 downwards.
CTGCTACTGGTTAAAAAAACAAATTGTGCAACTATTTGCACAGGATTGCTTCAGTCCTGTCTAACTCTGTGTGGAACACATTTCACCACTACAGAGAAGAAGCTCTAAAATGCATATACTGGAACAACTGATTTTTTCCAGTCTTGTAGCCACTGCTGAGTTTTCCAAATTTGCTTGCATATTGAGTTCAGCACTTTCAAAGCACTCACTATCTATTAGGATTTGAAATCACTCAAGTGGAGTTCTCTATCTCCGCTAGCTTTGTTTCTGTTGATGCTTCTTGCGGCCCGCTTGACCTCACATTCCAGGATGTTTGGCTCTAGGTGAGTGAGTAGATCATGATGATTATCTGGATCATGGAGATCTTTTCTGCATAGTTCTTCAATCTTTGCGGTATAGATTTTTGCTACCTCTTCTTAATATCTTCTGCTTCTGTTCAGTCCATACAATCTCTGTCCTTTACTGTATCCACCTTTGCATGAAATGTTCCCTTGGTATCTCTGATTTTCTTGAAGAGATCTCTACTCTTTCCCATTCTGCTGCTTTCCTCTATTTTTTGCACTCATCACCGAGGAAGGCTTTCTTATCGCTCTTTGCTATTCTTTGGTACACTCTATTCATATGGGTATATCTTCCCTTTTCTCCTTTGCCTGTTGTTTCTATTCCTTTCTCAGTTATTTGTAACGCCTCCTCAGACAACCATTTTGCCTTTTTGCATTCATGTTCTTGGGGATGGTCTTCATCACTGCCTCCTCTACAATGTCATGAACCTCCAAATGTAGTTCTTCAAACACTATATTATGCCTAATCCCCTAAATATTTTCTCATGTCCACTGTACCATCATAATGGATCTGATTTAGGTCAAACCTGAATCATCGAGTGGTCTTCCCTACTGTCTTCAACTTAAGTCCAAGTCTATAGCAAATACTGAGCTTCCACTCTGAACCTTCCTTCTTACAAGTATTTGTCCACCATTTTAGAGCACTTTTGCTGCATCTCTTTATCTTCACTCTGAAACATACGTACCGTCACTCCTGAAAGGATGCTCAAGTGCATGCATTGAACTCCTACTCAGCCTAAGCTCCACAGTAGTCATGCCGATCTACTAAGCTTGCATTGTGCCGCATGCATCTTTCACTATTTAGACTATGATACTGAGGTCATGCTGCAACTGCATAGTTGCAATCTCAAGCTTACCTTCTTCGACTTTCAGCTTTTATACCAGCACACATGTTCTGCCCCTCCTAAGCCCGCTTTCTGGAAGAGATATGAAACAACTGTTGAGGTTGTACTCTGGAGCATGTCCCTGCTATTTCTGAATGCATTCTTTTTGTATTTCTTCATATTTCTTTTAAAAAATGATTTAATTGGAATAGAATTACTGTGTATTACTGTGATGGTTTTTGACATATACATCAACATGAATCAGCCGCATGGATACATGCGTGCCCCTATCCTGAACACAACTCAAACCTCCCTTATTACCCCACGCTTCTGGGTTCATCCACAGCACCAGAGCTGGATGCATCTTTCATGCATTGAACTTGCACTGGTCATCTCTTTTATGTATGGTAATGTACCTGTTTCAATGCTAATTTCTCCAATCATCCCATCCTTGAACTCTCCCATTGAGTCTCAGAGTCTGTTCTTTATATGTGGATCTTTTTTACTGGCCTTCATGCAGAATCATTGTTACTGTCTTCCTAAATCCCATTTGTACGCATTAATAAACAATATTTGCCTTTCTCTTTCTAACTTCTTTTTTTACTCTGAATAATAGGCTGCAGATTGAACTGCCTTACCAAAAGTGACACAAATATGTGGTTTTCTGTAGCTAAGTAATATTATATTTGAATATATAGCACAACTTCCTTATATTTTCATCTGCTGATGTGCATCTAGATTACGTGCAAGTCATAGCTTTCAGAAAGAGAATTGTAATAAACATTGGCTTTTAATTCATGTTAGGTGTAATAGAAATGGGAAAACAATAAAACCCAAATGTAGAATGATTCAAATTCTACTCGATTATTGAATATTATGTCAGTTGAAATACTTCAAAATATGTTTCTTTGGCTGCATGTAACATATGAGGACTCTTTTATATCACTCACCTCTCTCCTTTTCATAAATATAGACCAATTTTCAAATGTTTGTCCAGTTTAATGACAAAATACTAACATAGACATATATATATATATAATATATATAAAATAGAGATATGTTTTCATATCATAAACTGTTGATAGCAAGCCTAGATTTTAGAATTAGTTCCACCTCCATGCTCCATCTCAACAGGAAAGAGCCAAAGTTGTTGCTGACTCAATCACTCCAAGAGCTGGGAAACCTGAAAAAGAAACGGAACCTGCACTGAGATTTTCTGTCATATTTATGATCGAGCTCTAAGTCCAAGACTTGTTTTCCTTTATTGTACTAAGCAGTCCCTTCTTAAGATTGAAAAGCCTGGAAATCGAGAGAGAGAGGTAGGAGATTGTAGACCTCCTCATGTTCAAAAGGAATTTTAATCAGAGAAGCTAGAAAAGACAGAAACTAAGGAAAACAATCAAGTGATAGACAATAATAATGATTTAGCCACTAATCAAACTCAAGGGTCTTTAGTCCCTCCTCAAGGGCCAGCGTGGAGAAGGAAATGGCAACCCACTCCAGTGTTCTGCCTGGAGAATCCCAGGGATGGGGGAGCCTGGTGGGCTGCCATCTTTGGGATCGCACCGAGTCGGACACGACTGAAGCGAATTAGCAGCAGCAGCAGCAAGGACCATCGCTGACATTCGGAGCAATATCCTGTGAACAATTTTAGAGATGCTAAAGCCCAAACCAGGCTGAAATGTAAGTGCATAGTTGGAACTAGACGGTCAATGATGTGGACTCCAAATATCCTCACTAATAGGCCATTAGTAGAATGTCCCAATATTGATCACAGACCCCATGTTCCACCCTCACTCAGCCATTAAAATAGTCCCCCTGAAAGTATTTGGGGATTTGTGTCTTTGAAGCACCAGCTGCTAAGACACCTTGCTTCGTCCTACAATAAGCACTTCCCCCCTCCCCCCTCCACACTGAAACCCACAGTCAATTCATAAATTTGTTTGCACAGAAGCAAGTAGACCAAGTCTGCTAGGGTAACAGTACTGAATATTAAGAATGTGTGCATAGAAGGATGATAAATCACTTTTATTTCAGAAATAAAGTAGATTTATTGATGTGAGTTTTCGATAACGCTGTATGCGAGATAGCAAAAGAGACACAGATGTATAGAACAGTCTTTTGCACTCTGTGGGAGAGTGAGAGGGTGGGATGTTTTGGGAGAATGGCATTGAAACATGTATAATATCATATATGAAATGGGTCTCCAGCCCAGGTTCAATGCATGATACTGGATGCTTGGGGCTGGTGCACTGGGACGACCCAGAGGGATGGTACGGGTTGGCAGAAAGGAAGGGGTTCAGGAAAGAGAACATGTGTACACCTGTGGTGGACATATGTTAATGTACGGCAAAATCATTACAATAATGTAAAGTAATTACCCTACAATTAAAATAATAAATTTATTTAAAAAAAAAAGGAAATCTTCCAAAAAGCTACACACCTACATTGAAACCAAGCACGACCAAGAGCCAACAAGTTCCACAGGAAGACATACCATGCCAATTCTCCAGCAACACAGGAACAGAACCTGGAGCTTCAATACACAGGTTGCCCAAACAGCAAAACCATAGACATCTCAAACCTCACTACTGGACACTTCATTGCCCTCCAGAGAGAAGAGATGCAGCTCCACCCACCGGAACACTGACACAAGCTTCCCTAACCAGGAAACCTGACAAGCCCCTCGTCCAACCCCAGCCACAGGGAGGAACCTCCACAATAAAGAGGAACCACAAACTGACAGAAAGAGAAAGACCATCCCAAACACAGGAACCCCACCCCGACCCAAAAAAAAAAAAAAAAAAAAGGCCAAATTTACTAATGAGATTTTTGCATGCTTCATGGTTTTGGTTACTATTTCTGCCAGCAGTCTGTATTTTAAGTTGATGCTGAAGTAAACACTTGGTTGAACATTACCCTTCAGTTGCTAGGAGACCAGTGACTTTGTCATGTCACAACTAACCTTCGATTGCTAGGAGACCAGTGATTTTGTGATGTCACAGCTGTTTGACTGGGAGGATCTCTGTGATTGTCCAGAGAGTTTCTCTCTGTAGGCCAGCCAAACATCATTTGAAGTTGCATTGTGTAAAAGCAGACAAATGAGAACATTATCTGAAGAAAGATTTCCCTGAGATGGCACATATTTCTTCAGAAATTCAAGATGGACCTCCTAAAGGTGAGTCCACTGGTTCAGAAACCTCCATTCGATCTTACTGGTATGATTATACAACTGGGGACTCAGTTTTGAGATCTATGATTGAAGAATATGCTTTTCAGCCTTTGGCTGAGGATCTGGTGATCAAAAGGCCACACTACACATATTCTGTCTCTGTAACAGATGATGTGAATAATTTTCTTTCACTCACATTTCCACAAAAACTTTGGAATATAGTGGAAAGTGATCAGTTTGAATCTATTTGGTGGGATGAGACAGGCACATGTAGAGTGATCAATGAAGAACTCTTCAGGAAAGAAGTCTTGGAAAGAAAGGAGCCTTTCAGAAAATTTGAAACCAAGAGCATGAAGAGTTTAATTCGACAGCTTAATCTTTATGGAGTTAACAAAAACCGACAAACTGTTCAAAGATCGGCTGCACTACCAGTCTTTCTAGAAGAAGAAAACAACATCTCTCTTTTGAGAAAGGTATTCCAAAATTTTCACTTTTTGGCAATGGGTCAGATTCAATCATGTGACCTAGAAAGCATGTTCATATATGTGGCTAAAACGGAGTTTAAACTTGAGATAACAAATTATTGAAAAAGTTGTATCTTTTTGAAGTTGAGAACAGCTGGAGGTTAGAATATTGGATGTTCAACAAACCTTCCTAGTGACTTGAACCAGATACAAGTTCTGAAGCTACTTAAAGTGGTATTTACTGTATATATACAACATATTTGTAGTTGAGCATATACCTTCTAACATGTTACCTGTTAAAACTACCAACAGAGGTATTTTCTTGGATGTTATTTCATTGCTTCCATTAAAGGAAACTTATAGTGATATGAAGGAATGAAATTAGTAAAGAATGAAAAATGAATATAATGGAGAAGTGGAGAAAAGGGAACCCTCCTACACTGTTGGTGGGAATGCAAACTAGTACAGCCACTATGGAGAACAGTGTGGAGATTCCTTAAGAAATTGCCAATAGAACTACCTTATGACCCAGCAATCCCACTGCTGGGCATCCACACTGAGGAAACCAGAATTGAAATAGACACATGTACCCCAATGTTCATCGCAGCTCTGTTTATAATAGCCAGGACATGGAAACAACCTAGATGTCCATCAGCAGATGAATGGATAAGAAAGCTGTGGTACTTATACACAATGGAGTATTACTAGCCGTTAAAAAGAATTCATTTGAATCAGTTCTGATGAGATGGATGAAACTGGAGCCAATTATACAGAGTGAAGTAAGCCAGAAAGAAAAACACCAATACAGTATACTAACACATATATATGGAATTTAGGAAGATGGCAATGACGACCCTGTATGCAAGACAGGAAAAAAGACACAGATGTGTATAACGGACTTTTGGATTCAGAGGGAGAGGGAGAGGGTGGGATGATTTGGGAGAATGGGAATTCTAACATGTATACTATCATGTAAGAATTGAATCACCAGTCCATGTCTGACGTAGGGTGCAGCATGCTTGGGGCTGGTGCATGGGGATGACCCAGAGAGATGTTGAGGGGAGGGAGGTGGGAGGGGGGGTCATGTTTGGAAACGCATGTAAGAATTAAAGATATTAACATTAAAAAAAAAAACCACTGGGGGGGGGAAATAACATGAGTTGAGGAAAATAAAGAAAAGGTATATAAAAAAAAAAAAAGAAAAGAAATATTGTAACAAAACCAAAACTTTATTCTCCCATATGACTACCAGGAGACTTCCAGCAGAACAGAGCAGTTAAAAAACACTCTGTAAAGGGCCAAAAAAGAAATATGTTAGGCTTTGCGAATATGACCATTGGCAATTAATTAAGTTTTCGGGCATAGAGGATAACCAAAGAAGCTGGCAAGTCCCTCTTCCACCTTTAAGGACTCCGAAAACTGAATTACACACAATTTTCACGTCAGAAAAGAAAAGTCTTTTCGGTTTTCCTCAGCCATTAAAAGTGTAAAGCTCTAAAATTAAAAAGAAGAAGAAGAAAAAGTAAAGCTCATTCTCAGCTCACAATAGACAGTGCAAAAACAGGGGCAGGCTGCCCTGCCTTGATTGAAATGGAATTCCAAGAGGAGGGGCGCCAAGATGCACTGTAAGGTCAAGTTCCTTAAGCAAAGAACTGGCTTAAGGGAGGTCACCCCTGAGGGCTGTGAGTGCCGGACACCATCACTGGACTCCCCTGGTAGACGCGGAGGCCGTTCTCAGCCCTGAGCCCTGGCGACTGTGCCATCTGTTTTTTCTTTCTTCGCATTTGGTGAGCTGAGCAATCTTGAGCCAAGATCCTTGACATTCAGATTCAGCCTGACCACGCCTACAGCGGCTGCTTTTATGGGGGGAGGGGGTGGGGTGTCCATCGCGCGCGCATGCGCCCAACTCGGCCTCGCGGCCAATCAGATGGCAGGTGCCGACACCTGGCAGCCAATCATCGGAAACAGCCCGCACGCCTGTAGGGGGAGCTGAGGCGGCGCCCCAGACCTGAGGAGGTCTCGTCCCCGCAGGCTCGACTCCTCGGGGTTAATCTTGGAACTGCCTACGGCAGGTGAGCTGCCAGCAGTTCTGTCTCCTCCCTCAATGGGGACCGGTAAGGACTGGAGCGTGGTTCAGCCAAAGCAGTGCCTGACGGCTAAAGGGAGGGTTTCTCGGGTCCCCACTCGCACGAGGCCTTGCTCGGCGGGGCGGCTGGTGAGGGCGGTGAGAGCTTGCGGCAGGATCCACAGGCTTCAGGCTCCTTTCGCCCTCTCCCCTGTCTAGTCTGGGCGGGCTCTGCCCTCCAGCAGCTTTCCTGCCCAGGGGCGGGACAAGCCAGCTCGCGGAAAGGGCCTCTTAGGCCCCTGGCCCCTGGCACCAGCTCCAGCTCTCCTGTGGAACCTAATGTATTTAAACACAGATGCACAAATCTTCACGGCCCAACCCGGTTCTGCACCCAGGCACAGTCAGGCAGGAGCAGCAAAAAAACAAAAACAAAAACCAAAGAAACATCTATCTAGTAGCGTATTCACTGCCCTGGTGCTTTAGTCGTTTTCCTGTTTCCTCTGCCTCTCTTCGGACTCCAGGGCTGCCCTGTCCCTGGGGGCTCCGAGATTCAGGCCTTTGGTCGGGAAGTTGGCAGATGAGGTATTTGTTTGTTTGTTACTGAGAGAAGGGAGGTGGGAGGAAGAAGCTCAGGGCAAAGGAGTTCAATCACTTGGTCTGGTTGAGTGTGAGACGCCTGGTCAGCATCCGTAGGGTAGGACCAGGGAGGGCCTGGGGGGATAGAATGTTCCCAGAACAGGGGACTCACCCTGGCCATTTCCTCTGCTTGTCCCCAGGATGTGACCGTGTGCTGCCTGGGAGGTCTCAAGCGCTCAGGATTTCAGTGGGCCCCTGAGGTAAGGTGACAGACATCTTTACAACAGGGACAAAGGTGTGGCTTTCTTACTTTGCGTTTTTCTCCTTTCATTCGTCGGCTGACACATTGCTGTTGAGAGAGAGTATTCCTGATTGGGGATTACGTGACCCTGATTGCGGGTGCTGACTTCAGGGCCATCATGGTTTCAGGTTTGCAGCTTTCTGAGTGGCAAGCTTAAAAACAGGCAGGGTGGCTTGCTTTCCCCTACCTTCTTGAAAGAAAAAAAGTAAGAGCACCATGGGTCTTAAGCTGTGTAGAGCTGACTCCTACCACTTGGTGAGGCTAAAATGGGGCAATGCATATATCCTAAGGTTTTAGCTAGCAAAGCAAAGCAATGCAGGTGTGGGGGTTCCCTGGTGGCCTGGTGATTAGGATTCTGGGCTTTCACTACAGTGGTCTGGATTCAATCTCTGGTCAGGGAACTGGGACCCCACAAGCCAAACAGCATGGCCAAATGAATGAATGAATCCAGTGGTTCATTCAGAGAAAATACCCTGTGATTTAACATGTTCACGTCAGATTGCTTGCTCATTTCTGTACCCTTAAGGGCTTTTCTTCGTTAAGTAAGTGAACTCCACTGGATGGGGGTGAGGCACCATCTGAGTTCATTTCATGCGAGTAAACAAGATCATAGGAAGCTCTATGCCCAGCCACTTGTGCCTACAGCTGTGTTGCATACTTATCTTGCTGGTACAGCTTTGACATCACAGCATGTTTTGTTTTGGTCACAACATGTGGCTTCATAGGACATTAGTTCCCCAGCCAGGGATCCAACACAGGATCCTGGCAGTGAGAGTGCTGAGTCCTAACCAAACCACTGGACTACTAGGCAACTCCTGTGTTTCGGTGCTTTGGATTGGGTGAGTGTGTGTGTGTGTGTGTGTGTGTGTGTGTGTGTGTGTGTGTGTATTTTTGCTATATTTATAGGAGAACTGTTCGGTGTGTAAGTATGATGTGAATGGTATTAGAACTTAAAATGTTTGTGTTGTACATATGATCTCAAAATGGAATAGTTTGAAAGAACTTACCACTTGTTATCTCTTGGCCTAGGATCTCTCCTGAGGTAGTAGTCAAGCTTTTGTCTGGCTTGGCAACCTCTGAAGACTTAGCTTGTGGAATCTAAGCTCTCTCACTTGTCTGTACTCTTGAAGCCTCAGTTCCTCCTTCTGTGGGCCTCTCCTAGGGGCTTCTCTTGTGGAGGCTGCTGTCTTTTCTCAGAATGAGTGATTCAGGAAAGCGCTTGCACCCATGATAAAGTGCAGAGTCTTTTTTCAGATGTTACACATCTGCACTTGTGTATTTGCTTAGTCTCACAGGTCTACCCTGTGATAGATTGAGAGAGAACTACACAGGGGTGGGAATATTAGGAGATTGAATTCACTTGAAGGCTGGTTACCATACCCATTAATCCACTATGCCAGCCTTTTTTTTATATGATCTCGGCTCTGTCAATATAAGCAAGTTATTTGGCTTGTGTACCCTTCTTGTGTGCTGCTACTGCTGCTAAGCCACTTCAGTCGTGTCCGACTCTGCAGTCTCATGGACAGCCACACACAAGGCTCTCCCTTATCTGGGATTCTCCAGGCAAGAACGCTGGAGTGGGTTGCCATTTCCTTCTCCAGTGCATGAGAGTGAAGTCGCTCAGTCGTGTCCGACCCTTCGAAACCACATGGACTGCGGCCTACCAGTCTCCTCCGTCTGTGGGATATTCCAGGCAAGAGTACTGGTTTGGGTTTCCATTGCCTTCTCCAGCTTGTGTGCTCTCTGGCCTGATGTACTCAATTTTGATCTACTCAGTTCTAGACCTACTCATTTCTTGATGTTCTAGCAAGTCTCCTCTTTGCCCTGGATTAAGGTTTCTGTTTCTCTGGATGGTTCCCATCAGCAAACAGACTGACTATAATGTGACCTGTCGTTAAAACTCCATCTTTTGGTAACAAATCCTGCTTCTGCTGCTTTTATTTCATATTTGCTTGTTACAGACTTCTGCAGAGTTGTTCCTAGACTTTGTTATCTCGAGTTCTCTCATTTTCCTATAAAGCCACTCTTGTCAAGGCCACAGGTGAATTTCAAATATTCAAATGTCTGTCTTAGGTAGGAGACCTGGCATCAATTTCTGGGTGGGGAAGATAGCCTTGAGAAGGAAATGGTAATCCACTCCAGCACTCTTGCCTGGAAAATCCCATGAATGGAGTAGCCTGGTAGGCTACAGTCCATGGGATTGCAAAGAGTCGGAAATGTCTATTCACATTATTTTCCTGGTTCTTAAATGCTTTTCTCTTTTTAATTGTTGTAGAAAACATCTAAGTTAAATTTTTACCATTTTAACCATTTTTGCATGCTAAGTATTTTGCACACTTTCATCAGCCTTTTGGAGAAAGAAATGGCAACCCACTGCAAATCTGATGGAGAAGGGATCGTCGTGAACTTTAGTCCCGGGGGATGCAAAGTTGGGCACAACTGAGTGACTAAGACATATACACACACATAGTCACAGTGTTGATTTGTTGTTGTTGTCATTGTTTTAGCTGTGTTGTGCAGCTTGAATGACAGTTCCCTGGTTGAGGATCATACCCAGGCCCCTGATAGGACACTGTGGAGTCCTAACCTCTGAACTACGAGGGAATTCCTTATCACATTGTTATGAAGCAGATCTCTACACCTTTACAGCTTGCAAAATCGAAACTCTGTACCCATCACTTGTCCCATTAAACGGCAACTCCTGTTTTCTTGCCCATTGACCTAGACCATGGACTCCATCGTTCTTTTTTGTTTCCTTTCTATTGCTTGACTGTGTTAGCTATTTCATGCAAGTAGAAACTTACAGTATTTGTCTTTTTGTCCGACTGGCTTATTGCATTTGGCTTGATGTCTGAAATGATCATGCATGTTGTAGCATGTGACAGAATTTTCTCTATATGGCTAAATAATATTTCATTGTGTGTATATATCACATTTGATGGACATTTCGATGCTTCCACCTCTTAGTTGTTGTGCTTCGTGCTGCTGTGAGCATGGCTCTGCAGATATCCCAAGACCCCATGTTAACTTCTTTTGAATTTATATCCTGAAGTGGAATTTCTGAATCATGTGTCAGCCCTAGTTCTTTAATTTTTCGAGGAGCCTTTAAACTGTTTTCTGTAGCAGTTGCACCATTTTAAAATCTATCCGTAACACACAAGGATCCAGTTTCTGTACGTGCTTGCCAACAGTTGCCCTTTCCTTTCCTTCATATGTAAACACACACATATGCACACACAATTTCTTTCATACCTTGTTCCATTATTGTTTATCACAAATTATGAATATAGTTCCTTGTGCTATACAGTACGCTCTTGTTTGTCTATTGTATATATTATGCTTTGCATCTGCTAATCACCAGCTCCCAATCTGTGCCTGCCGTACCTTTCCCTCTTGGGAATCACATAGTCTGCTCTCTATGTCTGTGAGTCTGTTTCTCTTTCATAGATCAGTTTATTTGTGGCATATTTTAGAGTGCATGTAAGTGATACCATACGATATTTGTCTTTCTCTCTCTTTTTTTTAATTTTTATTTTTACTATATTTTATTTTACAACACTGTGTTGGTTTTGCCATACATTGACATGAATCTGCCACAGGTGTACATGAGTTCCAAATACTCACCCCCCTCCCACCGCCCACCCCATATCATCTCTCTGGATCATCCCTGTGCACCAGCGCCAAGCATCCTGTATCCTGCATCGAACATAGGCTGGCGACTATCTTACATGATAGTGTACGTATTTCAGTGCCATTCTCCCGTATTATCCCACCCTCTCCCGCTCCCTCAGAGTCCAAAAATCTGTTCTATACATCTGTGTCTCTTCTGCTGTCTCTCATACAGGGTTATCTTTACCATCTTTCTAAATTCCATATATATGTGTTAGTATACTGTGTTGGTGTTTTTTTTCTGGCTCACTTCACTGTGTATAATCGGCTCCAGTTTCATCCATCTCATTAGAATTGATTCGTATAAAGTCTGCAAGCAATAAATGCTGGAGAGGCTGTGGAGAAAAGGGAACCCTCTTACACTGTTGGTGGGAATGCAGTCTAGTACAGCCACTATGGAGAACACTGTTTATAATAGCCAGGACATGGAACAACCTAGATGTCCATCAACAGATAAATGGATCAGAAAGCTGTGGTACATATACCCAGTGGAGTATTACTCAGCCATTCAAAAGAATATATTGTCTTTCTCTTTCTGACTTCCTAAGTATTCTTTTGAATGCTAGTGTAGATTCAAGTATTTACTTAACAACATTTGTTGCTACTGTATAAAATGTGGTTGACTTTTAAAATATTTGTCTTCTATTCTGCAAGCTTTATATTAATTCTAATACTTGTGTTTCTTCAACATTTTCTATACTAAATTATCTTATCTCCAGTATACTTTGACTTCTTCCTTTCCATTCTGAAGGCTGTTTTTTGTTTTTTATTGTTTTGTGTTTTTTCGTTGTTGTTTTTTTTTTTTTTAACTACAGCAACAATTCTCTTTTGTTACCTGATTGCTCTGGTTATAGAACTGCCAGTATAATGTTGAGCCAAAGTGTGTAATAGACTTCCTTGTGTTGTTCCCAGTCTTAGAGGGAAAGCTTTCAGTTTTTCATTCTTAAGTATGATGTTAGCTGTGGGTCATTTTACAGGTGCCCTTTGATTGAGAAAGTTCTCTTCTGTTCTTAATTATTAAGTGTTCTTTTAACCCCGGTTATGAAAAGGTGCTAGATTCAGGGAAATGCCTTTTCTTCAGGCAGATGTGTTATTTGTTTTATTGTTTTAAAATGGCATAATGTTGATTGACTTTCCTATAATGAACCAACTTTGCATACCTCCCTAAATCGCATGTGATCATAGTGTACAGTCTTTTTTATATGCTGTTGGATTTTGTTTGCCAGTATTTTGTTGAGGACTCTTTCACCTGTATCCATAAGGGATATCAGGTGTGTGTGTGTGTGTGTGTGTGTGTGTGTGTGTGTGTGTGTGTGTCTGTGTGTGATGTCTCTGTCTGATATTGGTATGAGAGAAAGACTGGCATCATTTTGCCTGCTATGTGGGGAAGAGACGTGTGGCATAAAGATGAAGCATTGTTGGATTGAAGTTTAGCCAGGATTAGAGGGAGAAATTTAGGATATATCTGTGTGGAATTGGGGTGAGATTATCAGAGAGCTCATTCTCAGTTTCCTAGGCCTGAATTAAGTGCTTGACATTGACTTATGCTGTTTGTTAACTAGGTATAGATAGATTATACTTTGAATTTGCTACCTATTTTCTTTGTTAACATTTATGAAATTAGAATTTGTGGATCGGTTGTAATGTGCATTTAAGATACATTTTCTTCCATTTTTACTACAAAACAAGATGCCATTGAATAGCTGATGCCTTTTTAAAAAGCTGTTAACCTTAAGTCTAAGAAATAAGCATGTTTGTCTTTAAGATACAGAAACACATTTAAAAGTTACAAATTTGCCCAAGAAGATGCAACTGGTGTGTGGTTAAATTAGAATTCCAACTTAATCTCCTTTGACTCCAAAGTCCATGCTTCGAAACGCTGTAGAACAATGCTTTTGTAAAAATACTCATCCTTTACATGTGATTTCACGTAATGATCAGTGTGGCGTTTTGTTTTTTTTCCCCTCTTTATTTATTTAAGTAGAAGAGGTTAAAGTGAACATGGGACAAAGCTATGATTCTAGAGCCATGTAGACTTGTAGTCGTAGTTTTTTCAGCTGTCATTGAGTCTGGTTGACACTCAGTGTCTTTGTCTGTAAGATAAGGGTGTGTATAAGTACTCTAGAGTTTTGGAGATAATCAAATAGCCCATTTTTCTATACTTAACTAATCTGTAGTATGTTTACACTTAGGTGGCAGTTTGTATAAAGGAAGCACTGGGACTTGTGGCTGCACCCTCTAAGAATAAAAAAGTATTAAAAATATGGAACTCCCACGTATGTTACGTGAAGACGAACAAGAGCCAGAAGTACGGAAAAGGGAGGGAGAGACGAAAAAACTAGACGATGATGATGATGATGATGAAGTGATCTTGGTTGGAGTGGAACATGGAAATGAAGATGCTGACGTGATCTTTGTTGGGATGAGCTCAGCTTCAAAACCAGTCGTTTCAAACATACTGAACAGAGATACCCCAGGTTCTTATTCAAGGAGAAAAAGGTATGGTCACTTCAGGAAAGGTAACGCTCACAGATTACAGCCTGTTAGTCATGTGACTCCTACATCAGAAGCAAAGACTGTCTTGCCAGTGTCTGACTCTGACTCAAGATCAACAGGTAGTCCTATTATTATTGAACCTCCGTCTCAAGCTGATTATAAAAATCTTTCACCACAAATAGTGCCTGATGGCTTTTCGAAGGAGTTATGTTCTTCTTTGATTACCTTCACAAGGTCATTGCAGCATCGAGTAGAAACAGCAGTTTCTGCAGGAGATATGAATAAAAGTCCTCATGTATCAAAGCGAGTTTCCCCTTGTGAAACAAATCTCAGAAATCCCAGAAGGCCTAAACTCAGTGATGGCATTGTAGGGGAACATTCTTTAGGTTTCTCCCCGTCAGGTTTTTTTCATACAGAGACCACTCAGCAAAGCACACCAGACCGTGTCCATACCTCACTAGGCCATGTTCAGTTGGAGAACCTTTTCCAAAGGACAGTGTTCATTGCAAGCCTGTAAGACCTTTAGGGGAAAGTGGACGGACGAAAACTGATTTTCCAAGTTTGGCAAGTCCAAACAAAATTGGTGATCCCACAGAAGGAAATCTGATTGTGTTACTTCGTGACTTCTACTATGGCGAGCATGAAGGAGTTGGGCAGCCAGAACCGAAGACCCACACGGCATTTAAATGCCTCAGCTGCTTGAAAGTTCTAAAATATGTCAAGCTTATGAATCACATGAAGCACCATTTGGAACTTGAGAGGCAGAGACGTGACAGCTGGAAAACCCAAACCACCTGCCAGCACTGCCTCCGCCAGTTTCCTACTCCCTTCCAGCTGCAGTGTCACATTGAAAGTGTCCACACGGCCCAGGAGCCCTCCGCAGTCTGTCACATCTGTGAGTTGTCCTTTGAGACAGATCAGGTTCTCTTAGAGCACATGAAAGACAATCATAAGCCTGGTGAAATGCCCTACGTATGCCAGGTTTGCAGTTACAGATCATCATTTTTTGCAGATGTGGATTCACATTTCAGAGCATACCATGGTAACACCAAGAATTTACTTTGCCCATTTTGTCTCAAAATTTTTCAAACTGCAACAGCATACAGACGTCATCATCGAGGGCACTGGGAAAAGAGTTTTCACCAGTGTTGCAAATGTCGGCTACAGTTTTTAACTTCCAAAGAGGAGAGGGAGCACAAGACCCAGTGTCATCAAATGTTTAAGAAGCCTAAGCAGCTAGAAGGATTGTCTCCTGAAACAAAAATTGTTATTCAGGTATCACTGGAACCCCTTCAGCCAGGATTGGTGGAAGTTGCATCCATTACTGTGAACACATCTGATTTTGAATCATCACCCCCCAAATCTAAAAGGAGGAGGTCAAAAAAAGAAAAATAATAGTTAATTCTGCCTTCAGTAAGTCTGAAGCAAGTATTTCAGTCAAAGTTAAAAACCCCATTAAAAACAAAAAGATCAACTTATAGCATTATTCAATAATATCAAATATAGGGAAACCGATGGGTAATTTATGTGATTTTGTTTTAAATAGAGGAAGTACAGTTTTGCGTGATCTGCATATTGAGATGTTATTTAAAAATCTATGATCTGTTTTTCGTGTAATTGTCTTAACATGTAAAAAGGATGTGTGCATGTGTGTGTGAGAGAGAGAAAATGAGAGAAGTGGAGAAAGGAAAAGTAAGAACCTATTTTGGTATTTGATGTTACTTGTAAGTTCGAAAGCTCTCCTATACATATAATCTGTAGAGTGTTTTAGCAACGTAATTTTGAAGTGTTTTCATGCCTTGCAGATCTCAGTATCAGCTATATAGCCAGATTTGAATGTCACTCTCTGAAGTGCCTCTTGGGCTGATCTAAGATAACCTGGCTCTGAAAGTGTGCAGTGGAGGTTGATGGAGAAGCTACGATGTGAGTTTGGACCAGACACGGGATTTAATCAGAGAAGAGCTGTGGCTTCTTGTCCCAGCTGAGGAAGAGGCATACATTCACTGCAGGCACAGAGCCAAGGGAGAAGGAACACTGTCTCAGAGTGCTTTCACCTAGCCCAGGGACATCTCAAGGATACCAGCTGCTAAAATGCCTGTGTTTGGTGAGAGACCCTGGCAAGCATGAAGCAGGCCCTGTGTAGCACTGACTGCAGTTGGAGAAGCAGAGATAGTTAATAGAATGAGACCTGGTGCCTGTGGACCTCCTGTTGAGTGAGCAAAAGGGGGATTTGATTCATTCTGTCCCCTTTCCCATTTGGCTGGCCTGTAGTCACAGTGAGGTCGGCATATCTGTGTCAGACACAGTAGCAAAGCAAGTTAAAATTCCCAAAGGAAAAAGAGCCTTGACGTCCACTTTAATTTGCGCTGGACCCATAGTTGTAACTGAAAAGGATCAAACACAGGAAATCTGTTCAGCTTTTGAATTGGGCTAAATTGAGTTCTCTTACCCTTAAGCTACAATGGAGTTGTCCAAGAATCGTAAATATAGTGGACAAAAATAGTCCAGGGTGATTAAAGCCTTTTTGGAACTCTTCCTTCCAATTTCCAGTTACATGTGTCTTACCCGAGTTGACCATGTGAAGATTTCGGTTCTGTATCTTATCTTGCCTTGGACACAAATGTAGTACAGTTAACAGCTAATTCTTTGCGTGTGTAATTTCCCATTGTATCAAACTGATTGAGTTTCCGTCTTTCTTGACACAGTCTGATGTGCAAGAATTGTCTCATGTATTTCAGTAATTATCAGGTCATAGAGTTACCCTTCCTCTAATCTATCCAACCAACTAATCTGTGATTATACTTGTGGAAACCTTCTTTCTTGCAGTCTCCAAGGGCTCTTTCACAGACCTGTGGGGTACCCTCTAAGTATTGGTGCCTGAACATCAGCGCACTTGGCTGCCTCTGTAGGTTCTTAGAGTTGAGTCTCCTCCTGGAGTTGAATGTCACCCCTTCTCCACTTCTGGCACGGATACCTAGCAATCTCTGTGCACCATTCCAGGAAGCTGGGATCCTGTCTGTAGACCTATGCCAGGAGCAATCTCTCCGTTTCCTCTTCCTTTCTCCTCCTCTTTGTCTCTCGCCACTCTCCCCAGTCCTCAATTTCTTTAAGTCCTCTAAGCTTTCACAAAATGCTGGAAAGAGATCATCACCAAGCGGTTAGCATCCTTCTCAGAACTGAAAAGGAAGGACTACAGATGATGAAGCTGTAGTGAATCTGTTGTCTCCATTTTAGGTAATTCGTGAGTATAAATTCAAATTCAAATAAATTGTGTTTATTTATTCAAAGCTTGATTGATTTATTTGCACTTTGAATATTTTACTAGGCCTTTCTGGTTAGTTTACTTGGGCCAAAGCGCTTTGCTAAGTGTCAGCTGAAACCACTTTTAGTTGTGTAAAGAGTGTGTGTGTGTTCTGGTCTCAGGTGAAAACTCTCTGTATAAATAAATATGCAGACTATTGCATTTGTATCTGTTTTCTTTGATTTGTATAGTAAAAGATATGATAATTTTAGTTACTTGTTTTTACTGTTGCTTAGTATTATCAACACTGTTGCTGTTAGTTGCTGTGAAGTATGCTCCTAAGGAGTACAAGTTTGTCAATAGGAATAGGACAGGGAGACCACTTTCTCCCTCACAAATTCATCAAAAGAACATTTCAGCGATGAGCAAATTCCAAAAAACAAGTTCTGAATGCTGGCAGAGGACTTCAGGCACCCGGAAAAGCAGATCATTGTCTTCAAAAACAGGTAGGAAAAAATATAAAAGATGAAAAAAGAGACAAAGGAGGTAGGATGGGAGCTCCGTCCTGGGAAGGGAATCCCGTTCTGGGCAGGGAATCTTAAGAAGGGAGGTTTCCAATGTGGCGAGCTTTGGAAGCACAGAGGGCAACTTATCATGAAGGAAACATAAATACATAATTCAAACCAACAGATTACAAGCCCAACAGTAACTCCCCCAGCGGAAAAGCAGCACAGATGCCTGCATCCGACACTAGCAAGTGGGGGCAGAGCAGGGAGGCGCAGGAGGCACGGGCTGCAGTGCTTTTTAAGAATCAGGCAGGAACGCCCCACACATAACCACAATGAATGAACCTGCGCTAGCAAACCAGACTGTGGGATAGCTACCACGTGAAAAGCCCAAACATAAGACACCACCAGGACCGCACACAGAACAAAGGATGGAACAGAAATAGCTGGTTACAGACCATCCCCCGCTGGTGACAGGCAGCCAGAACCGTATGGGCTGGAAGGGGGTGATTGCAGCCCCGGAGAGACTTTACCTACAAAACTGTAAGCAGGCTTCTTTGCTAAGGCTTCTGGGGGTTCTGGACAGTCACCATCCACCTCTCAAGGGGCGCCAGTGGTACATCCAGAAAACTAGCAGCAGAGACGGGAAAGGCGATAAGTCACAGTGACCGCGCTCACCACACACCTGAGCTACTCGGACGTGGGAAGGACACAAAAGGCAGTCCCAACCGAACCTGCGCCTCTGAGGGCTTACCTGAGCACCGAACCTGAGTTCGGCTTAGACCTGGGAGGTGCGTGCAGCCTAAGGCCGGCCTCAGACCCTGGAGCAACGTAGAGCATGAGCGGTGTGCACCATGAGCAGGGGCAGGCCCAGTGCGACTGAGACACTGAAAGCACACACAGGTGTTAGTTCTTTGCAGCATCCCTCCCTCCCCACAGTGCAACTGAACAAGAGAGCCAAAAAAATAAAAAATAAAAAGTGTCCACCATGCCCCCCCCCCCTTATTAGGACGGAAATCAGACACTGAAGATACCAGCAAACAGAAGAAATTAAATGGAGGGAACCGCCTTGGAAATAACCCCACAACACCAGAGAAAGGGCCAGAAATATCTTTACTATTTTTATGACCATTTCTTTTTCTTTTTTTTCTTTTTCGCTGATGTTGTTGTGTGGTAGTTTTTTCTTCTTTTCTTTTTCTTCTTCTTTTTTTAACTTTTAGAAATATTTAAGTCCTGTATTTATCCTTTAATTTTTATTCTTATAACCTACTCTTACTTAAAAAGAAACCTATTTTTTAAAGCAAACACTGTATATAGTCTTTGTGTGGTTGTTGTTGTTGTTTTAATGGTTCTTGTGGCATTTTTTTTCTTCTTCTTCTTTCCTTAATATTGCATTTTTTAAAATCCAACCTCTATTCTAGATTTTTAATCTTTGCTTTTTGGTATTTGTTGTCAATTTTGTATATTTAAAAACCCAAACTTCACTACCCAATTTTACCTGAGAGCGAGATTACTGGCTTGACCACTCTCTCCTCCTTTGGACACTCCTTTTTCTCCACCAGGTGGCCTCTGTCTCTTCCCTCCCCCTTCTCTTCTCTACCCAATTCTGTGAATCTCCGTGTTCCAGACGGTGGAGAACACTTCAGGAACTGGTTACTGGCTGGATCTGTCTCTCCGCTTTTCATTTCCCTCTTATAACCTCCTGGCCACCTCTGTCTACTTCCTCCCTCTCCTCTTCCCTGTATAACTCCGTGAATACCTCTGAGTGGTCCAGACGGTGGAGCACACATAAGGATGTGATTCCTGGCTAGCTTGCTCTCTCCTCTTTTTTTTTTTTTCTCTCTCTCTCCTCTTTTGACCCCACCTCATCTCATTCCAGTCACTTCTAACTACCCCCTCCCTCTTCTCTCCTCCATGTAACTCAGTGAACCTCTCCGGTTGCCCCTCACTGTGGGTAAACCTTTCATCTTTAACCTAGATGTGTTATCATCACTGCTGTATAGGTGGAGAGGTCTTGAGGCTACTGTAAAAATAAAACTGAAAACCAGAAGCAGGAGGCTTAAGTCCAAACCCTGAGAACATCAGACAAGTCCTGACTCCAGGGAACATTAATTGATAGCAGCTCATCAAATGCCTCCATACCTACACTGAAACCAAGCACCACCCAAGGGCCAACAAGTTCCAGAGTCAGACACACCATGCAAATTCTCCAGCGACACAGGAACACAGCCCTGAGCTTCAATATACAGGCAGCTCAAAGTTACTCCAAAACCATTGGCGTCTCATAACACATTACTGGTCACTCCATTGCACTCCAGAGAGAAGAAATCCAGCCTCACCCACCAGAACTCCAACACAAGCTTCCCGAACCAAGAAATCTTGACAAGCCACTGATACAACCCCACCCACAGTGGAGAAACTCCATAATGAAGAGAACTCCACAAATTCCCAGAATATAGAAAGGCCACCCCAAACGCAGCAATAGAACCAAGATGAAGAGACAGAGGGATACTCAGCAGATAAAGAACAGGAGAAATGCCCACCAAATCAAACAAAAGAGGAAGAGATAGGGAATCTACCTGAGAAAGGATTCCAGATATTGATACTGAAAAGGATCCAAAATCTTGAAATCAAAATGGAATCACAGATAAATAGCCTGGAGACAAGGATTGAGAAGATGCAAGAAAGGTTTAACAAGGACCTAGAAGAATAACAACGAGTCAATAGATAATGAATGACTCAATAAATGAGATCAGAAACACTCTGGAGGCAACAAATAGTAGAATAACAGAGGCAGAAGATAGGATTAGTGAAATAGAATGGTAGAAATAAATGAATCAGAGAGGAAACAAGAAAAATGAGTTAAAAGAAATGAGGACAATCTCAGAGACCTCCAGGACAATATGAAACGCTCCAACATTCGAATTATAGGAGTCCCAGAAGAAGAAGACCAAAAGAAAGACCATGAGAAAATCCTCCAGGAGACAATAGTTGAAAACTTCCCTACAGTGGGCATGGAAATAATCACCCAGTCCCAAGAAAACCAGAGAGTCCCAAACAGGATAAACCCAAGGCAAAACACCCCAAGACACATATTAATCAAATTAACAAAGAGCAAACACGAGAACAAATATTAAAAGCAGCATGGGAAAAACAAGAAATAACACATGAGGGGATTCCCATAACGGTAACAGCTGATCTTTCCAAAGAAACTCTTCAGGCCAGGAAGGAATGGCAAGACATACTTAAAGTGAAGAAAGAGAATAACCTACAGCCCAGATTACTGTACCCAGCAAGGATCTCATTCAAATACGAAGGAGAAATCAAAAGCTTTACAGACACGCAAAAGCTGAGAGAACTCAGCACCACTAAACCAGCTCTCCAACAAATGCTAAAGGATATTCTGCACACAGGAAACACAAAAAGGGTGTTTAACCCCAAACCCAAAACAATAAAGGAAATGGCAACGGGATCATAATGATCAGTAATTACCTTAAACGTGCTAAGTCACAGCTCCAGAAAGCTATTCTCTTTTCCTTCTAAGGACAGGCTTACCTCTGTGGGGCTTGGTATTTAAGTATTCCCTTTGGTTAGATTCCTTGCCTTCAACCCCAGCTCAGTGCTGACAACCTTCAGGTGTCAAATAGCATACTATGCAACTGGTGCATTTTACATTCTTACCAAAGAAAGTAAGTGTCAGTTGTATCTCCACAGTATTAATTTAGCCACAAGGAATCTTCGGCAAAACTAAACAAAACGTTAGAGAGATGACAGCACTTCTACGAAATATGTTGTCAGCTTTACAAACGACCTATAAACTACAAATCATCACGAAATAGACATCTACTTAATACACATTTCATTACTAGATTCTTTCTTTGTATATAAGCATTTTATACTTTCAGATTTGCAACTGATACTTTTTCAAATGAAACTGGTGCTTTTTTTTGCTTGTTTTTAAGCCAAGATTTAACTGATGTCTTTAAGATGTTCATTTCAACATTGACATCATTCATAACTCCAAATACATAAAAGATGATGACAAAAACATCATACATACAAAAAATAAAAATGTAGTTATATTATTATAGCCTCTGATAAATGATAGCAAAACTGGAACAGAAGCATTGTAAAAACATTTAGTGATGTTTCAACATTTTTCTAATCTTTTTTGATTTCATATTTCTCGTGTGCTTTAGAATGCATTACAACATCAGTAGAGTATTGGGCTTCCATGGTGGCTCAGAGGGTAAAATGTCTGCTTGAAATGGAGCCCTGGGTTCTAATCCTGGGTTAGGAAGATCCCCTGAAGAAGGAAATGGCAACCCATTCCAGTATTCCTGCCTGAGTATACTATAGATGGAGGAGCCTGTAAGGCTACAGTCCATGGGGTCGCAAAGTGTCAGACACGAATGAATGGCTCCACTTTCACTTTAGTCGAGTATTGTCATATGTTTAAAAATCTATAAAAATATGGTAAATAATACCGGTACAAATTTCATCATTAAACATACATATTCAGCTGTTTTAATGCATGATGAGAGAACTCTGAAACAACTTGCGTTTTCATTGTTATTGGTGACCATGCCTGACCTGCCTCTTGAGAAATCTATGTGCGGGTCAGGAAGCAACATTTAGAACTGGACATGGAAAAACAGACTGGTTCCAAATAGGAAAAGGAGTACATCAGGCTGTATAATGTCACCCTGCTTATTTAACGTCTATGCATAGTACATCATGAGAAATGCTAGACTGGACGAAACACAAGCTGGAATCAAGATTGCCGGGAGAAATTTCAAGAACCTCCGATATGCAGATGACACCACCCTTATGGCAGAAAGTGAAGAGGAACTAAGAAGCCTCTTGATGCAAGTGAAAGAGAGTGAAAAAGTTGGCTTAAAGCTCACCTTTCAGAAAATGAAGATCATGGCTTCTGGTCCCATCACTTCATGGGAAATAGATGGGGAAACAGTGGAAACAGTGTCAGAGTTTATTTTTGGGGCTCCAAAATCCCTGCAGATGGTGACTGCAGCCATGAAATTAAAAGATGCTTACTCCTTGAAAGAAAAGTTATGACTAACGTAGATAGCACGTTCAAAAGCAGAAACATTACTTTACCGACTAAGGTCCGTCTAGTCAAGGCTATGGTGTTTCCTGGGTCATGTATGGATGTGAGTTGGACTGTGAAGAAAGCTGAGCACCGAAGAATTGATGCTTTTGAACTATGGTGCTGGAGAAGACTCTTGAGAGTGCCTTGGACTGCGAGGAGATTCAACCAGTCCATTCTGAAGGAGATCAGCCCTGGGACTTCTTTGGAAGGAATGATGCTAAAGCGGAAACTCCAGTAGTTTGGCCACCTCATGTGAAGAGTTGACTCATTGGAAAAGAACTCTGATGCTGGGAGGGATTGGGGGCAGGCGGAGAAGGAGACGACAGAGGATGAGATGGCTGGATGACATCGCTGACTCGATGGACGTGAGTCTGAGTGAACTTCGGGAGTTGGTGACGTACATGGAGGCCTGGCGTGCTGCATTTCATGGGGTCACAAAGAGTCAGACACAACTGAGTGACTGAACGGAACTGAACTGAACAGAACTGAAGCTAGGGACTGTTGGTGGCAGAAGTAGAGGCCCTAGTCTGTGTATCCAAAGTTGGAGTGATGGAATACAGTTTAAAGTGACTGTAAACATAGGGAATTTAGAAAGATGGTAATGATAAACCTGTATGCGAAACAGCAAAAGAGACACAGATGAATAGAACAGTCGTTTGGACTCTGTGGGAAAGGGAGAGGGTGGGATGATTTGCGAGAATGGCATTGAAACATGTATAATGTCATATAAGAAAAGAATCACCAGTCTAGCTTCAGTGTAGGAGAGGATGCTTGGGACTGTTGCACGGGGTTGACCCAGAGGGATGGTAAGGGGAGGGCGGAGGGAGGGGGTTTAGGATTGGGAACACGTCTACACCCGTGGAGGGTTCATGTTGGTGTCTGACAAAACCAATGCACTATTGTAAAGTACAATATAAATAAATAAAGTGACTGTAAACAAAGAAACAGAAAAGAGTTTCTCTTCAGAAATAAAATGTTCAGAATTGATTTTCATACTGAGGGAAGGCCTTTTCACCTACTAAGTATTAGTGAACATTCTGGCTAGATATAGTTTTGCTTGAACTTTATGCTAGACAGCCTATTTTTGACCTGGGAAACACATATTGTACATCTGCTTTAACCATGGAGGAGAGTCACTGGGTATTCACTGGAATGGGAAAGTAAAAATCTGTTGCAGTTGTCTTTCATCAGTGTACCCTCTGGAGAAGTCAGGATATGAAAATGAGATTGTGCATTTCTGTGCTTTGGAGTTATGTGTTCCTAGTTAGTGAAGATAATTAAGAAGTGTAATGATTCCAGATTCTCGCCTAGGAAAACACTAACATCACTGTTGTCAGACCTGTATTTTGTGGTTAACAGGATCCTTTTCCCACGAGATATGTTTCATTCATGTACTTTCAACTTTAAAGAATTTTCTCTGTGTCCTGGCTCTGCCCCTACAGCTTCAGAACACTCCTCTTTAAACTGTACGGAAGACCATTTCCCAGGCTATGGTCCTTGAGTTTATTTTCATTTTTCTCCTAATTTTAGTATATATAATTTATTGGGTATTTTTATCATTATGGCATAATTTTCTTCAAACTTCGTACTGAAAGTTGTCTCCTATTTAATCATGACATGTGATCAGTGAGTCCACATACTAAGGAATGACAATTGGCACTTTTTAGCAGAAACCAGGGCTTCCCTGGGAGGTAAGCTGCCTAAGAATCTGATGCAATGCAGGAGACCCCAGTTTGATTTCTGGTTTGGGAGGATGCTCTGGAGAAGCAACAGGCCACTCCCTCCAGGGTTCTTCAGGTTTCCCTGGTGGTTTAGATAGCAAACAATCCATCTGCTATGAGAGAGCCACTGGAAGACTTGCCTAACAACCCACTCCAGTATTCTTGCCTGAAGAACACCCATGGACAGAGGAGCTTGATGGGCTATATTCCAGACACTCACAAAGAACCAGACATGACTGTGAGTATGAGCAGACCAGAAACCAAAATATATTTTTAAGAAATCCTTGAAAACCTTGAAATTTGGAAGTGTTCCTTAGAAAGAGCATGTTAACCCTGAAAAAAAAAAAAGACAAACCATAAAGCAATGAACTTTATTACTCTCTTTTCCCTATAAGATCAGAAGAGAAATGGAGTGTCGTTTCCCTTTTTAGAAGCTAGTTTTTCTAGTAGAAACTATGAAATGATTAAATAAATTATTGAAAACTACTGAAATGTTGCTTTCAAATAAGTAAATAAATAAATGAATAAATAAATAAATAAGTAAAATCCAATTCAAGACGGATACCAAAGCAAGAATATAATCGATATCACTTGCTGTTGTGAGACATAGCTTCAAAAGAGAACCAAATTAATGTATATAATGACTGGCTAAATTCTCTGGCAATACGTTATAAAAACTTGCAGTCAACATTGAAAGGGATTTTTACACACAATAAGATAAAAATGCCTTTTACTTATGCACACTTCTAATAATCAAAAGCACTGACTACTTTTCAGACATTCCAGGCCAAGGACATTTAAACAAACTATCTACTTTATCTGCCAAAACAACACGGTGGTGGTGGTCATGATTAGCTGCTAAGTCATTTCCGTCTCTTCATCTCCATGGACCATAGACCACCAGGCTCCTCTGCCCGTGGGTTTTCCCAGCAAGAATACTGAGTCTGGTTTTCATTCTCTCTTCCGGAAGATCTATCTTCCCAAATCAGGGATTTCTCAACCCTGGGTCATCTACATTGGGAAGTGGACTCTTTACCAATGAGCCACCAGGAGAATACCCCAAAGAAAAACAGTATCTACTTAAGTACTTCCTGGCTTTCATATGTACAGTATCAAACTTCCAGCCTAAATAGTCTGTGTTGAACTACCATAGTGATCCATCGATTAATAGTCAGCCTCCCAGTGATTCTTGTCTGGGAAGATCCCACATGCTGAAGTGTAGCTAAGCTCATGGGCCACAACTCAGGAGCTCATGTGCCGAAACTAGAGCCAGTGTTCTCCAGCAAAAGAAACATCACAGTGGGAAGGCTATGCAGCATAGTGAAGTGCACCATACCACTTGCCTCAGCTAGAGAAAGCCCTTGAACATCCATGACTGCCTGGCCCTTACAAAATAAATGCAGTTTTAAAAATAACAAATATTCATGTCAATGTATGGGAAAACCAATACAGTGTTGTAAAGTAAAATAAAGTAAAAATTAAAAGTAAAGAAAAAAATAAATAAAATGGAAAAATAAATACATAAATAAGACCTTAAGGGGCAAAAAAAATAAAATAAAAAAAAAAAAAAAACCAACCAGTGAGTTTAGCAGAGAAGTTAGTTACATATATTTAGCAACAAGCAAATATAATTTGCATGTTGAAAGTGCAAAAATACTAATTTTTCAAAACGTGATAGAATGATACTGATTAGAAGAAATCTATCACAGAATAAAAATATTCTAGGCAATAGTTCAGCAGGATGAGAGGTAAGGGTATCCCAGCCATCAGAGTTCACATTTATGATGTGAATGCCGAAAAGCCTATGAAACATCATGTTGGTCATATAATTCGAGTATCCATATATCCACTTAAGCTCTTAGCTATCTCTTCTGCACCTTTATATTTCATTCTGAAGCCATTTGGATTTTCTGAAAGAATGTGTAGATTTGTTTTGTTTGTGTTAGTTTCTGAGGAGACTTCTCATTCTGCCCACATGCTAGGAAACTTTTACTATATTTTCCATTAATATAATTCAAGTTTCATCTACTCTAACCTTTCATACCATTAATCCCATATTGATTTCTTTTAGCAGGCTCTAGTGATGTTCTTCAAGCTCTTTTAGCCATTCTTTCACTTGGGTATAATGCTCACTGATTTGAATAGCAAATTACCACTTTTCTAATGTGCTTTTAGAGTGTGGTGAGCTGCTCTGTTTCAGGCTTTTGGTTGGAAAACCCTGCCTTATTGTCAGGGCTGCAGTATCTTCTGATACCAAAGGAAAGACTACAAATATTCCAAACAAATTTGATTATGGTAATTAACATTTTCTAAAGAATTAAAGAGTTCCTCATCAAAATATTTATTCCCATGGAAAAAATAGCCCCAGCTCCTTAAGTACATCATGATTTTATTAAGGGAATCTGTGAGAACGGCCATGTTCTCTGTGCATCGTGACTTCATCAACACACCTCTCTGAGGTGAAAAAACAAGTTAGAATTCACATACTTCAGGAAAGCCATATTTCAATATGGAAAAACCTTGTTTCAATAAGAGGAAAAATGGCTGCATGAGAAGTGGATTGATATTGTTTCTCTATTTTTCTCTGAGCATCTTCCTGTAAGTTGTGTCTTCACTTCTTACTGAAATGGTTGATTCTGCTGTTGTTCTGTTGCTCAGGCATAGTAACTCTCTGCAACATAATAAGGCATGTTACGTTCCTTATTATGCAGCACACCACGCCTCACTGTCCATCACTAACTCCCAGAGTTTGCTCAAAGTCATGTGCCTCAAATTAGTTGTACCATCCAACCATCTCATCGTCTGCTAGGCCCTTCTCCTTCTGCACTCAAGCTTTCCCAGCATCAGGGTCTTTTCCTATAGTTAGCTCTTTGCATCGGGTGGCGAAAGTACCAGAGTTTCAGCTTCAGCAAAAGTACTTCCAATGAATATTCAGGGCTGATTTCCATCAGGATTGACTGCTTTGATCTCCTTGCAGTCCAAGGGACTCGCAAGAGTCTTCTCCAACACCACAGTTCAAAATCATCAATGATTCCATGCGCAACTTCCCGTATAGTCCAACTCTCCCATCCATACATGAGTAATGGAAACTCCATAGGTATGACTTGATAGACTATTAATTGCAAAGTAATGCCTCTGCTTTTGCATATGCTCTTTAGGTGGTTGCAGCTTTTCTTCATAGGATCTAGCACCTTTTAATTCCACGGCTGCCCTCACCATCTGCAGTGATTTTGGAGCCCGAGAAAATAAAGTCTATCACTGTTTCCATTTTTCCTCATGATTTCCCTATTTCATGTGAAGTCACGGGGCCAGATGCCATGATCTTCATTTTTTCAACATTGAGTTTTAAGCAAGGTTCTTCACTCTCTTCTTTCTTTCCATCAATATGCTCTTTATTTATTCTCCACTTTCTGTCATATATGTGGTGTCAACTGCAAATCTGTGGTTATTGATAGTTCTCCAAGCAATCTTGATTCTAGTTGGGCTTCATCCAGCCTGGCATTTCACATGACGTGCTGAATATAAGTTAAATAAGCCACATGACAATATACAGCCTTGATGTGCTCCTTTCCCTATTTGAAGCTAGCGCATTGTTCTATGTCCAAGTGTTGCTTCTTGACATGCCTACAGATTTCTCAGCAGGCAGCTAAAGAGGTCTGGTATTTGCATCTTTCCAGGAATTTCCCATAGCTTGTTGTCATCCACACAGTCAAAACCTTTGGCATAGTCCAAATCAGATGTCGATGTTTTTCTTGAACTCCTTTGCTTTTTCTCTGATCCAATGGATGCTGACAATTTGATCTCTGGTTTCTCTGACTTTTCTAAATCCAGCTTTAGCATCTGGAAGTTCTCAGTTCATGTACTGCTGAAGCCTAGCTTGAAGAACTTTGAACATGACTTTGCTTACATGTGAGATGTGTGCAATTGTGTGTTAGTTTAAACAATCTTTGGCCTAGCTTTTCTTGAGGATTGGAGTTTAAACTAACCTTTCCAAATTCGGCGGCCAGTGCCGAGGTTTTCAAATTCGCTGGCATATTGCGTGCAGGATTGGAATGTCCTAATCTGGTAGGACTTGAAATTCCACAACTGGAAACACATTACCTCTAGTAACTTTGTTCATAGTTATGTACTAAGGGCTGCTTGATTTCACATTGCAGGATGTCTGGTTCTGGGTGACTAAAGACACCTTCACGGTTATGTGGGTCATTAAGATCTTCTTCTTCTTCTTCTTTTTTTTTTTTTTAAGTTCAGTTCTTCTGTGTATTCTTGCCACCACTTCTTAATATATCTGCTTCTGTTAGGTCCATATATTTTGTCTCCTTTATTGTGCCCATCTTTGCATGAAATGTTCCCTTGGTATCTGTATCATTCTTGAGGTAATCTCTGTTCTTTGCCATCCTATTGTGTTTCTCTGTTTCTTTGCATTGATCCCTGAGGAAGGCTTTTCTTATCTCTCCTTGCTATTCTTAAGAAAACTGCATTCAAATGGATTATCTTTCTTTTTCTCCTATGCCTTTAGCTTCTCTTCTTTTCTTAGTTATTTGTAAGGCCTCCTCAGACAAACCTTTTGCCTTTTTGCATTTCTTTTTCTTGGGTAGGTTTTGTTCATTGTCTCATGCAGAATGTCATGACCCTTGGTCCATAGTTCTCCAAGCAGTCTGTCTATAAGATCTAATCCCTCAAATCTATTTGTCAAATCCACTGTGTAATCATAAGAGATTGATTTTGGCCATCCCAAATGGTCTAGCGGTTTTCCATACTTTCTTCAACTTAAATCTGAAGTTTTCTTTAAGGCATTCCTATTCTGAGACATGTCACTGCTCAGTCTTGGGTTTTTTTTTTTTTTTATGACTGCATAGAGCTTCTCTTTCTTCGGCTACAAAGAACAGAATCAGTCTGATTTCAGCATTGACCATCTCAAGAGTCATCTCTTGTGTTGTTGGAAGAGGGTGATTTCTATGAATGGTGAGTTCTCTTAGGGAATTCTGTTAGCGTTTGCCATACTTCATATGTACTCCAAGGTCCAACTTGCCTGTTATTCCAGGTATCTCTTGACTTCCTACTTTCTCTAGGAGGCAATGAACGTGGGCAGTATAAGCCCTCATTCCTCTGCCTTTTCTAAATCCATCGCATATATTTGGAAGTTCTTGGTTCAAATACTTTGAAGCCTAGCACAAAGGATTTTGAGCCTTATCTTGCTGAGTATGTGAAATGAGCACAAGAGTGCAGTACGTTGACAAATTTTCAGCATTACCCTTTGATGTGGGGATCAGTACGTTGTCATGTGTACACTAGAGCTTGCTCAGTAGTGGCATAATGTGTATTCCATAGTGCAAACTCAGAAGTTGGAACATGTATGGCATATAATGTTGACTCAGTAGAGGTAGGATGATACTTTCAGAGTGCAAGCTCAATAGTTGTGCTAAGCCTTCTGTAGAACACTGATTCAGCAATGGTAAGATGTGTGAACTAGAATTCAGGGTCAATAGTGTTGTCACATTTCCTCCAGAGTTTAGCCACTGCAGAAGTGGCATGTGTGCTTAGAATGGGGTCTTAATAGTGGTGAGATGCATGCTCTACATCTCAGTCTCAGTAGAAGAGAGGTGTGTTCTCTAGAGTGCAAGCTAGTAGTTACAAGACACTTGGTGTGCTGACCTGTAGTACACAAAGAAGCAGTGGAAGTTGTCACAGCACTGAAACACTGACTGGAGAAAAACTCCTCGGTGTGCTTGACCCACAGTAGACAAAGAAACGTTCCAAGAATGTTTTACCTATGAGTTACAGCATGGTGGTAATTATTGAGTGCGTTCCAGCTAATGTAGATGGAGATGCGCTTAAGCCATGTCATAAAACTGAACCAGTGATAGTTACAATCTCTTAGTCTTGCCTGAGCTATTTGGATGCAGAAACACTTAAAAAATTCACAGCACTGAAGCACTGGAATTCGACAAATTATTGGCTGTGTCTTCCAAGAATGGATGCTGAAGCACTTGAACTGTATCACGTAGCTGAAAGACTGGATGTTGATGAATACTGGGTGTATTTGACCTGGGGTAAGAAGGGGACTCATTTAACCGTATGACAGCCCTAAAACACAGGATGGAGAAAAATGTATGCATGTTTATGAACTGGTATGTACAGAAACAATTGAGACATATCACAGAACTCAACAGTTGATGGTGAACAACTTCTAGGTGTATTTGAACCAGAGTATACGAAACAAGACTTGAAGAATGTAACAGAACTGAAACAACTGATGGTGATAAACTATTGCATGCGTTCAGCATGGCGTAGAAGAAGAAGGACTTGAAACATGTCGCAGCACTGAAACACCAATGGTCATAAGCTACTGGGTATGTTTCAGCTCAAGTGGATTAGAGAACCATTTGAAGCATGTCGCACAACTGAAACATTGCATGCTTATGAACGACTGCATGTACTTGATATGGAGTGAATGAAGAAAGCACTTGAAGCATGTGACATCACTGAAGCACTGGCTGAGAATATGGACTATGTTTGAGCCGGAATGGACACAGAGGCTTCAGAATCATTTCATAGTACTGAACACTAGCACTAGATGGGGAAAAAGCTACTGAGTTCGTTTGACACAGGAATGGATGAAGAAGCAGTTGACATTATGTCACAGCAGTGAAACAAGATGGGTATAAACGGTGAGTGTATTGACGTTAGTGGAACCAAGAACATATTTAATCTTATCAAAGTCCTGAAACACTGGAGCATGGTGAACTGCTGGCTGTGTATGCCTCAGTGTGCACAGACAACATTTCAAATCATGTCACAGCACTGAAACGCTTGTATGGAGACGACAGACTGACTGTCTAGATCTGGGGTGGATGAGGAAGCTCTTTAAGCATGTCACTTCATGTATACACTAGATGGCGACAAACTACGGAGTTGGTGTATGGGTGCGCATGAAGAAGCCATTGGGTCGTGCTGCAAAGTAAAACACTGGCCGTTTATAACTACTAGAAATTTTACACCAGGATTAATGTAGAAGCATTTGAAGACTGTCAGTGTACTGTAGAAATGGATGGTGATAAAGGACTATGTTAACCTGGAGTGGGTGAGGAAGTACTCGAATCCAGGGGCAGCCATGGAACACTGTGTATTGATAAACTCCGGGATGTTTTATTTAGTCACTTCGTTAAGGAAGAATTGAACTTGGTCATATGTCACAGCACTGGACACTGGTTGGTACCACTTATTGACGATGACTGACCTGGGTGGGAAGAGAGCCTTTGAATTGTGCCACACCCACTGCACTAAAGAAATAGAGGAAACAATAGAATGCGAAAGACTAGGGATCTCGTCAAAAACTTAGAGATACCAAGCAACATTTCTTGCAAAGATGGGCTGAATAAAGGACAGAAGTCGTATGGGCCCAACAGAAGCAGAAGATATTAAGAAGAGGTAGCAAAAATACACAGAAGAACTGTACATAAAAGATAGTCATGACGCAGATAATCACGATGATGTGATCATTCACCTAGAAGCAGACATCCAGGAATGTACACTCAAGTGGGTCTTAGGAAGCATCACTACAAAGAAAGCTAGTGGAGGGGATAGAATTCCAATTGAGCTAGTTCAAATCCCAAAGGACCATGCTATGAAAGGGTTGCACTTAACATGGCACCAAATGTGGAAAATTCAGCACTGGCCACAGGACTGGAAAGGGGCAGTTTTCACTCCAATCCCAAAGAAAGGCAATGCCAAAGAATTCTCCAACTACTACACAGTTGCACTCATCTCATATGCTACTAAATTAATGGGCAAAATTATCCAAGCCATGCTTCAGCAATACAGCAACCAGGAACTTCCAGATATTCGAGTTGGTTTTCTAAAAGGAAGGGCAACCAAGATCAAATTGCCAACATCTGCTGCATCATTGAAAAACCAGGAGAGTTCCAAAAGAAGATCTACTTCTGTTTTATTGAGACTTTGACTATGTGGATCACAATAAACTTTGGGAAATTCTGAAAGAGATTTCAGGGAATACCAGACAACCTGACTTGCCTCTTGATAAACTTGTATGCAGGTCAGGAAGCAACAATTAGAACTGGAAATAGAACAACAGACTGGCTCCAAAAAGGAAAAGGAGTACCCCGAGGCTGTATAATTGCCACCTTGCTTATGTAACTTCTACACAGACTACATAATGAGAAACACTGGGCTGGAGGAATCTCAAGGTGGAAACAAGATTGACAGAGAAATATCAATCATCTGAAATATGCCGATGACACCAGCCTTATGGCAGAAAGTGAAGAACTAAAGAGCCTCTTGATAAAAGTGACACGAGAGAGTGAATAAGTTGGCTTAATGCTCAACATTCAAAAAAACAAAGATCATGGCATCGGATGCCGCCGCATCATGGCAAATAAGTGGGGAAACAGTGGAAACAGTAGATGACCTTATACTTCTGGGCTCCAAAATCGCTGCAGATGGTGACTGCAGCCATGAAATTAAAAGACACTTCGTCCTTAGAAGGAAACTTATGACCAACCTAGATGATTAATTATCATTATTGATTATTGCTGATGATTGATTATTATTGATTATTATATTCA
Source organism: Ovis aries (assembly GCF_016772045.2). NCBI lineage: Eukaryota > Metazoa > Chordata > Mammalia > Artiodactyla > Bovidae > Ovis > Ovis aries. The sequence continues at coordinate 20,548,696 of NC_082741.1, read as the reverse complement.
TATTGAAAAACAGAGGCTTTACTTTGTCAAGAAAGGTCCATCTAGTCAACGCTACGGTTTTCCCAGTAGTCATGTGTGGATGTAAGTTTTGGAATATAAAGAAGGCTGAGCACTGAAGAATTGATGCTTTTGAACTGGGTGTTTAAGAAGACTCTTGAGAGTCCCTTGGACTGCTAGGAGATCCAACCAGTCCATCCTAAAAGAAATCAGTCCTTAGTGTTCATTGACAGGACTGATGTTGAAGCTGAAACTCCAATAATTTGGCCCCGTGATGTGAAGAGCTGGCTCATTTGAAAGCATCTTGTTGCTGGAAATGATTGAGGGCAGGAGGAGAAGGGGACGTCAGAAGGTGAGATGGATGGATGGTATCACCGACTCAATGGACATGGGTTTGGGTTACCCATGGGAGTTGATGATGGACAGGGAGGTCTGGCTTGCTGCGGTTCATGGGATAACAAAGAGCTGGACATGCATGAGTGACTCAACTGAACTGATCACCCCTTAAAGAGTGTTTTTTTTTTCTTTCTTTTCCTTTTTCTTTTAAATAATCTTGGGCACATTTGACTGAAGCATGCCATGCAATGAAACGTTAAATGGTCAGTAACTACCAGCTGGGCTTGACATTGGATGGACGGAGAAGCACTGCAGGCATGTCACTGAACTTCAACACTGTATGGTGATAGCCTAGTGAATGCCTTTAAATGGGGAGAATGAACACACCATTGAAGTGGATCTTGGCATTGGAACTGGAGGTGGTGAATGTTATGGATGTGTTTGACTTGCGATAATGAGGAAGACTTGAGGAATGTCACACACAGTAAAACATTGGATGGTGTTAATGTTTGAGTGTGTTTGGCCTGGTGAGGATGGAAACGTCCTGGAATCTGCCATAAAATGGAAACACTCCATGGTCATAAGCTACTGCATGTGCTTCACCTAGAGAGGATGAAGAAGCACATGAAGCATGCTACAGGACTGAAACAGTGGATGGTGATAATCCACTGGGTATGTTTTGTCTGGGGTTGTGAAGAAGCACTTGAGGCAAGTCCTCGAACTGAGGCATGGGATGCTGATAAACTGTTGGGTACTTCTGAACAGTGGTGTGTGGCAAAATTCTTGAAATATGTTACAGTACGGAAACATTGGATGTTGCTAAACTCCTGGTGTGTTTGATCCAGGATAGGCAAGAAGCACTTGATGCATGTCAAAAACCTGAAACAGGTGATAAACATCAGGGTGTGTATCACCCAGAGTGCATGGGGAAGTATCTGAACCTTGTCACCAACATGAAACACTGGATGGTGACAAACTGTTGAGGGTGCTTGATTCAGGGTGGACAGGAAGCACATGATCCATTTCACAGAACTCAAACGTGGACGGGGCAAGAGACTTGGAATGTTTGACCCAGGGAGAAAAAGAAGCTCTGGAAGCATGCTGTAACCCTGAAACACTGGATAGTGAGAAACCACTTGGTGTGATGACCTGAGGGAATGAAGAAACCCAGAAGCATGTTGCACAACTGAAACATTGGATAACGACACACTACTGGGTGTCTTTGACCCCGTGTACACAAAGGAGCACTTGAAGCATGTCACAGAACTTGAACACTGGATGGTGAAAAACTCCTGGGAGTGTTTGACTGGGTGGATGACGACGCTCCTCAAGCATGTCTCTGCACTAAGACACTGGATGATGAGTGTGTTTTAGCCTCAGAAAATGAAGCACTTGACCTGTGTAACGGCACTAAAATAGAGTATGGCACTTATACCACTGGGTGATTAGTCCCAGGTGACAAGGAAACACCGGAAAGTGTCGCATGTTAATGCACTGAATACTCTACGGGGATAAAGTACTGAATGTGTTTGATCAGGGGTTGAGAAGAAGCAGGTAAAGCAGGTCCCTGGGGTGACACAAGGGATTCTGATACATGGGAGTGTAGGAATTCAAGTGGAATAAGAAGCACTGGAAGCATGTCACATCCATGAAACAATAAATGTTGCTAAACTACTGAGTGGGAATGAGAGCCTGGGAAAGACTAGAGATCTCTTCAGGAAAATAAGAGGTATCAAGGGAGTATTTCATGCACATATGTGTATAATAAAGGGCCGAAAATGTGTGAACCTAAAAGAAGTGGAAGATATTAAGGAGTGCTGGCATGATTACATAGAAGAACTATCCAAAAAGTTCCCGATGACCTAGATAACCATGATGGGGTGATCACTCGCCTACAGCTAGACATCTTGGAGTGGGAAATCCAGTGGCTCTTAGAAAGCATCACTACCAACAAAGATAGTGGAGGTGATGGAACACCAGCTGAGCTATTTCAAATTTTAAAAGATGATATTGTTGAAGTGCTGCACTCAGTATGCCAGAAAACTTGGGAAACTCAGCAGAGGCTGCAGGACTGGAAAAGGTCAGTTTTTCGTTTGAAATCCAAGGAAGGGCAACACCACATGATGTTCTAAATATCACACAACGGCCATTATTTTACGCACTAACTCCTTTGAACACAATTTATGAACAACTGAGATAGCTGGATGATGTCACTGACTCGATGGACGTGAGTCTGAGTGAACTAAGAGAGTTGGTGACGGACAGGGAGGCTTGGCTTGTGGCGATTCATGGGGTCGCAAAGAGTCGGACAGGCTGAACGGAATTGATCTGAGACAGCATATTAAAAAGCAGAGATGTTAATGTGCCAACAAAGCTCCACCTAGTTAAGATTATGATTTTTCCAGTAAGCATGTATGGATGTACCAGTGGAACTATAAAGAAAGCTGAGCACCAAAGAAGTGATGCTTTTGAACTGTGTTGTTGGAGGAGATTCTTGAGAGTCCCGTGAACTGCAAGGAGATCCAACCAGTCCATCCAAAAGGAGATCAACCACGAATATTCATTAGAAGGACTGAGGTTAAAGCTGAAACTCCAATACTTTGGCCAACTGATGTGAAGAGCTGACTCATTTGAAAAGACCCTGATGTTTGGCAAGATTGAAAGCAGGAGGAGAAGGAGACAACAGAGGATGAGACAGTTAGATGGTATCACCGACTCAAAGGACATGAATTTCAGTAAACTTCGGGGTTGGTGATGGACAGGAAGGCCTGATTTGCTGTAGTCCATGGGCTCACAAACAGTCATACACAACTGAGCAGCTGAAGTGAATCGAACAAAGACATGCTCACAATTCTCCTGGCAAGACTTTAACAGCACATTAACCTAGAAGCTGCAAATGTTCAAACTGGATTTAGAAAAGACAGAAACCAGAGGTCAAATTGGCAACATCCATTGGATCATGGAAAAAGCAAGAATATTATTGAAAAAAAAAAAACTATTTCTGCTTTATGGAGTATGATAAAAATCCACTGTGTGGATCACAACAAACTGCAGAAAATTCTTAAAGACATGGAAATACCAGACTACCTACATGCCTCCTGAGAGACCTGTATCCAGGTCAAGAAACAACCAGTGAGAACCAGGTAAAGAAGAACAGATGGTTTGAAATTGGGAAAAACAAACAAACAAACAAACAAACTACTACATGTGTCACCCTGTTGATTTAACTTATATGCAGAGCACATCTTGGAAAATGCTGGGCTGGAGGAAACACAAGCTGAAATTAAGAGAAAAATAGAAATATCACTAACTTCAGATATGCAGATGACACCACCGATATAGCATCAAGCAAAGAATAACTAAAGAGCCTCTTGATGCAGGTGAAAGAGGAGAGTGAAAAAGCTGGCTTAAGACGCAACATTCATAACACTAAGATCCTAGCATCGGGTCCTATATTTCATGGCAAATAGATGGGAAAACAATGGTAACAGTGAGAGACTTCTGTTTCCTTGGACTCCAAAATCATGGCAGGTGATGACTGCAGCTATGAAATTAAATGACACTTGTTTCTTGGAAGAAAAGCAGTGACAAACCTAGACTGCATGTTAAAGAGCAGAGGCATCCCTTTGCCAAGAAGCGTCCATATAGTCAGAGCTATATTTGTGTTTTTTTTAAGCAGTCATGTGACAATGTAAGTTAGACCATAAAGGAGGCTGAACATTAGGGAATTGATACTTTTGAACCACAGTCTTGGAGAAGACCCTTGTGAGTCCCTTGGGCTGCAAGGAAATCAATCCAGTCAACTGTAAAGGACATCAATCCTGAAAATTCACTAGAGGGGCTGATGCTGAGGCAGAAGCTCCAATATTATGGCTATCTGTTGTGAAGAGCCACCTCGTCGGCAAAGACTCTGATGCCGCCAAAGATTGGAGCAGAAGAAGGGGACGATGGAGGACCAGATACTTGGATGGCATCACCGACCCAGTGGATTTGAGTTTGAACAAGCTCCGGGAGATGGTCAAGGGCAAGAAGGCGTGACATACTGCAGTCCATGGGATTTGAAGAGTTGGAGATGACTGAATGACTGAACAACCTATAACAGCCAGCAACAACAAATCTACAGAGTGCCTTTGACCGTGAGTAGTTTCAGGAGATCTTGAAGCATGTCACAGATCTGAAACCCAAGATAGTGGCAAACCACTGAAGGTGTTTGACTTGGAGTTAGTGAAGCAGCCATTAGTATGTGTTACAACATTGAAACAATGAATGTCGATAACCTATATGGTGTATTTGTTGTGGAGTAAGTGAAGAACCACTTGACGTGGGTTTCATGACTGAAACACTGTATGTTCACACTTCAGATGGTCTGTGTTTGATCTTACTGGCATTAAATACACACAATATTACATCCCCATCCAGTGTGTAAGTTTAGATATGCTTCAAGTGGTTTTTAATCCACTCCAGAAGAAACTAATGTGACAGCTATCACAGTTTCAATGTTGTAGGGAAATTTCTCCCGGTAATCTTGATTCCAGCTTGTGTTTCGTCCAGTCTAGCATTTCTCATGATGTACTATGCATAAACGTTAAATAAGCAGGGTGACATTATACAGCCTGATGTACTCCTTTTCCTATTTGGAACCAGTCTGTTTTTCCATGTCCAGTTCTAAATGTTGCTTCCTGACCTGCACATAGATTTCTCAAGAGGCAGCTCAGGCATGGTCACCAATAACAATGAAAATGCAAGTTGTTTCAGAGTTCTCTCATCATGCATTAAAACAGCTGAATATGTATATTTAATGATGAAATTTGTACCGGTATTATTTACCATATTTTTATAGATTTTTAAACATATGACAATACTCGACTAAAGTGAAAGTGGAGCCGTTCAGTCGTGTCTGACCCTTTGGGACCCCATGGACTGTAGCCTTACAGGCTCCTCCATCTATAGGATTCTCAGGCAGGAATACTGCAATGGGTTGCCATTTCTTTCTTCAGGGGATCTTCCTAACCCAGGATTAGAACCCAGGGCTCCATTTCAAGCAGACATTTTACCCTCTGAGCCACCACGGAAGCCCAATACTCTACTGATGTTGTAATGCATTCTAAAGCACACGAGAAATATGAAATCAAAAAAGATTAGAAAAATGTTGAAACATCACTAAATGTTTTTACAATGCTTCTGTTCCAGTTTTGCTATCATTTATCAGAGGCTATAATAATATAACTACATTTTTATTTTTTGTATGTATGATGTTTTTGTCATCATCTTTTATGTATTTGGAGTTATGAATGATGTCAATGTTGAAATGAACATCTTAAAGACATCAGTTAAATCTTGGCTTAAAAACAAGCAAAAAAAAGCACCAGTTTCATTTGAAAAAGTATCAGTTGCAAATCTGAAAGTATAAAATGGTTATATACAAAGAAAGAATCTAATAATGAAATGTGTATTAAGTAGATGTCTATTTCGTGATGACTTTGTAGTTTATAGGTCGTTTGTAAAGCTGACAACATATTTCGTAGAAGTGCTGTCATCTCTCTAACGTTTTGTTTAGTTTTGCCGAAGATTCCTTGTGGCTAAATTAATACTGTGGAGATACAACTGACACTTACTTTCTTTGGTAAGAATGTAAAATGCACCAGTTGCATAGTATGCTATTTGACACCTGAAGGTTGTCAGCACTGAGCTGGGGTTGAAGGCAGGGAATCTAACCAAAGGGAATACTTAAATACCAAGCCCCACAGAGGTAAGCCTGTCCTTAGAAGGAAAAGAGAATAGCTTTCTGGAGCTGTGACTAAGCACGTTTAAGGTAATTACTGATCATTATGATCCCGTTGCCATTTCCTTTATTGTTTTGGGTTTGGGTTTAAACACTCTTTTTGTGTTTCCTGTGTACAGGATATCCTTTAGCATTTGTTGGAGAGCTGGTTTAGTGGTGCTGAGTTCTCTCAGCTTTTGCTTGTCTGTAAAGCTTTTGATTTCTCCTTCGTATTTGAATGAGATCCTTGCCGGGTACAGTAATCTGGGCTGTAGGTTATTCTCTTTCTTCACTTTAAGTATGTCTTGCCATTCCTTCCTGGCCTGAAGAGTTTCTTTGGAAAGATCAGCTGTTACCATTATGGGAATCCCCTCATGTGTTATTTCTTGTTTTTCCCATGCTGCTTTTAATATTTGTTCTCGTGTTTGCTCTTTGTTAATTTGATTAATATGTGTCTTGGGGTGTTTTGCCTTGGGTTTATCCTGTTTGGGACTCTCTGGTTTTCTTGGGACTGGGTGATTATTTCCATGCCCACTGTAGGGAAGTTTTCAACTATTGTCTCCTGGAGGATTTTCTCATGGTCTTTCTTTTGGTCTTCTTCTTCTGGGACTCCTATAATTCGAATGTTGGAGCGTTTCATATTGTCCTGGAGGTCTCTGAGATTGTCCTCATTTCTTTTAATTCGTTTTTCTTGTTTCCTCTCTGATTCATTTATTTCTACCATTCTATTTCACTAATCCTATCTTCTGCCTCTGTTATTCTACTATTTGTTGCCTCCAGAGTGTTTCTGATCTCATTTATTGAGTCATTCATTATCTATTGACTCGTTGTTATTCTTCTAGGTCCTTGTTAAACCTTTCTTGCATCTTCTCAATCCTTGTCTCCAGGCTATTTATCTGTGATTCCATTTTGATTTCAAGATTTTGGATCCTTTTCAGTATCAATATCTGGAATCCTTTCTCAGGTAGATTCCCTATCTCTTCCTCTTTTGTTTGATTTGGTGGGCATTTCTCCTGTTCTTTACCTGCTGAGTATCCCTCTGTCTCTTCATCTTGGTTCTATTGCTGCGTTTGGGGTGGCCTTTCTATATTCTGGGAATTTGTGGAGTTCTCTTCATTATGGAGTTTCTCCACTGTGGGTGGGGTTGTATCAGTGGCTTGTCAAGATTTCTTGGTTCGGGAGGCTTGTGTTGGAGTTCTGGTGGGTGAGGCTGGATTTCTTCTCTCTGGAGTGCAATGGAGTGACCAGTAATGTGTTATGAGACGCCAATGGTTTTGGAGTAACTTTGAGCTGCCTGTATATTGAAGCTCAGGGCTGTGTTCCTGTGTCGCTGGAGAATTTGCATGGTGTGTCTGACTCTGGAACTTGTTGGCCCTTGGGTGGTGCTTGGTTTCAGTGTAGGTATGGAGGCATTTGATGAGCTGCTATCAATTAATGTTCCCTGGAGTCAGGACTTGTCTGATGTTCTCAGGGTTTGGACTTAAGCCTCCTGCTTCTGGTTTTCAGTTTTCTTTTTACAGTAGCCTCAAGACCTCTCCACCTATACAGCACCGATGATAACACATCTAGGTTAAAGATGAAAGGTTTACCCACAGTGAGGGGCAACTGGAGTGGTTCACTGAGTTACATGGAGGAGAGAAGAGGGAGGGGGTAGTTAGAAGTGACTGGAATGAGATGAGGTGGGGTCAAAAGAGGAGAGAGAGAGAAAAAAAATAAGAGGAGAGAGCAAGCTAGCCAGCTATCACATCCTTATGTGTGCTCCACCGTCTGGAACACTCAGAGGTATTCACGGAGTTATACAGGGAAGAGGAGAGGGAGGAAGTAGACAGAGGTGGCCAGTAGGATAAAAGAGGGAAATGAAAAACGGAGAGACAGATTCAGCCAGTAATCAGTTCCTGAAGTGTTCTCCACCGTCTTGAACACGGAGATTCACAGAATTGGGTAGAGAAGAGAAGGGGGAGGGAAGAGACAGAGGCCACCTGGTGGAGAAAAAGGAGTGTCCAAAGGAGGAGAGAGTGGTCAATCCAGTAATCTCGCTCTCAGGTAAAATTGGGTAGTGAAGTTTGGGTTTTTAAATGTACAAAATTGACAACAAATACCAAAAAGCAAAGATTAAAAATCTAGAATAGAGGTTGGATTTTTAAAAATGCAATATTAAGGAAAAGAAGAAGAAGAAAAAAAAGCCACAAGAACTATTAAAACAAGAACAACAACACACAAAGACTATATACAGTGTTTGCTTTAAAAAATAGGTTTCTTTTTAAGTAAGAGTAGGTTATAAGAATAAAAATTAAAGGATAAATAGAGGACTTAAATATTTCTAAAAGTTAAAAAAAGAAGAAGAAGAAAAAGAAAAGAAGAAAAATCTACCACACAACAACATCAGCGAAAAAGAAAAAAAGAAAAAGAAATGGTCATAAAAATAGTAACGATATTTCTGGCCCTTTCTCTGGTGTTGTGGGGTTATTTCCAAGGCGGTTCCCTCCATTTAATTTCTTCTGTTTGCTGGTATCTTCAGTGTCTGATTTCCGTCCTAATAAGGGGGGGGGGAGGGCATGGTGGACACTTTTTATTTTTTATTTTTTTGGCTCTCTTGTTGAGTTGCACTGTGGGGAGGGAGGGATGCTGCAAAGAACTAACACCTGTGTGTGCTTTCAGTGTCTCAGGCCCACTGGGCCTGCCCCTGCTCATGGTGCACACCGCTCAGGCTCTACGTTGCTCCAGGGTCTGAGGCCGGCCTTAGGCTGCACGCACCTCCCAGGTCTAAGCCGAACTCAGGTTCGGTGCTCAGGTAAGCCCTCAGAGGCGCAGGTTCGGTTGGGACTGCCTTTTGTGTCCTTCCCACGTCCGAGTAGCTCAGGTATGTGGTGAGCGCGGTCACTGTGACTTATCGCCTTTCCCGTGTCTGCTGCTAGTTTTCTGGATGTACCACTGGCGCCCCTTGTGAGGTGGATGGTGACTGTCCAGAACCCCCAGAAGCCTTAGCAAAGAAGCCTGCTTACAGTTTTGTAGGTAAAGTCTCTCCGGGGCTGCGATCACCCCCTTCCAGCCCATACGGTTCTGGCTGCCCTTCACCGGCGGGGAATGGTCTGTAACCGGCTATTTCTGTTCCATCCTTTGTTCTGTGTGCGGTCCTGGTGGTGTCTTATGTTCGGGCTTTTCACGTGGTAGCTGTCCCACAGTCTGGTTTGCTAGCGCAGGTTCGTTCATTGTGGTTATGTGCGGGGTGTTCCTGCCTGATTCTTAAAAAGCACTGCAGCCCATGCCTCCTGCGCCTCCCTGCCCTGCCCCCACTTGCTAGTGTCGGATGCAGGCGTCTGTGCTGCTTTTCCGCTGGGGGAGTTACTGTTGGGCTTGTAATCTGTTGGTTTGAATTATGTATTTATGTTTCTTTCCTGCTACATTGCCCTCTGTGCTTCCAAAGCTCGCCACATTGGAAACCTCCCTTCTTAAGATTCCCTGCCCAGAACGGGATTCCCTTCCCAGGACGGAGCTCCCTTCCTACCTCCTTTGTCTCTTTTTTCATCTTTTATATTTTTTCCTACCTGTTTTTGAAGACAATGATCTGCTTTTCCGGGTGCCTGAAGTCCTCTGCCAGCATTCAGAAGTTGTTTTTTGGAATTTGCTCATCGCTGAAATGTTCTTTTGATGAATTTGTGAGGGAGAAAGTGGTCTCCCTGTCCTATTCCTCCGCCAGCTTTACCATATTTCTTAACCAAACAGAATTTGGCAGGGGGTGCGCAGGGGGGGCATGGCATAGCGTATGGTGAGAGTGAGGGGATACGGTCACACCAAATAGAATCTGGGGTCATAGTTCCCTAATGGGAATAGAGCTCATGCCCCTGCAGTGAAAGCACAGAGTCCTCCTCACTGAACTGCCTGGGAAGTCCCAGGAATTGATTTAATGAAAGATACCTAATTAGGATCTGGTGACATTTTACATTGTAGTGTGTTACCAGTGATTATGGTTCATATCATTTTATAGGTTTGTGATTTTACTAGCTTAAAATTTTGGGGGGTTTCTTTTTGTTTTAAAAGCTGAAAACTGTTTTTTAATTCCATGGAATTAAAAACAATCTGTAGAATATATTAAATAGTGGCGGCTTTTTTCTGCATGTGGATGTTTTGCTCCATTGAACTGAATGGTAGTAACATTTGTAGAAGAGACACAGAGTGTAAGGTATGTCTTTTTTATTAAGTGACATAACAACACCCATTGCGTGAGTTATTGGTTGGAGTTTTGAGACAGACTGTGTGGACTAACCTCCTTATTCCTGTTTTCAGCCCTTGAGTAATAATCAGAAGCTTTCTCTGAAGAAAGTGGGGCCAGCTGTCAGGCTCCTAAGTATCTACTGGCCAGCAGGGCTAGGAATAAATGCAGAAACTGGTAGATACGGGTTGGGGCAAGAGGCTACCTTGTCCCTTTTTTTTTTTTTTTTTTTTTTGCTGCCTGGAGAGATGCTTGTCCTGGTACAAGTGTGGCCAAAACTGTGTCTTTGTGGCCAGAGGATGTCTCTGAGCCTGCCTTGGGTTCTCCCAGGATGGAGGGACAGCAAGTTCTCCCCGGTTCCTTGGCCAGAGAAGACCGTGCCCCCACTTGCTCTATGACATCCCCCCACGACTCACTCCATATTAGGTTCTTCAGAACGGGTGTCCAGGACCCACCCCAACTCCTGGGCCTGGCGGGCCAGAGCCTGCTGTGGAATGAGGCCTTGGCAATGGTGGCCCTGGAGGCCATCTGTGCAGGTGCTGCTTGACCTGTGCCTCAAGGAGGACACCCTGAAACAGACCCTCAGCTACCTGCTGAAGAAGGCCAAACAGGAGGAGCCTGCTGCACCTGAGCTGCCAGAAGCTCAGCATCTCCACCATGCCCACGCGGAGCATCAGGAGGATCCTGAAGGTGGTACAGCTGGACTGAGTCGAGGACTTGGAGGTGAATTGCACCTGGAATCGGGCCACTTTGGGCAGGTTTGTGCTGCACCTGGGCCAGATGGGCAACCTGCCCCGGCTGCCGCTCTGGCGCATCCACGTGTTGCCGCACACAGCCCCCAAATAGGAGGAGCACTGCATCACCCAGCTCACGGCCCAGTTCCTGAACCTGCCCCACCTGTAGGAGCTCTAGCTGTACTCCATCTCCTTCCTCGAGAGCCGCCTGCACCGGGTGCTCAGGTAAGGCATGGCGCCAGCTCCGTAGACCAGAATGGGCCTCTCTCTTTCGTTACCGTCAGGACGTGTACTCTGTGCCTGCTGTGGACATTGCCAGGGTGCCCGGGTCACTCGAAAGTCCTCACGATGCTGCCGCTCTGTCCCCGGGCTTCTTGTCAGGTCATCTTCCTGACTAGGGTCAGAGGTGTGGCCTAGGTTAGATGCTGTCAAAGCGGACTTCTTTCTGGGAGTCCGCACGGTGGCGGTCAGGTGTGATGCCCTTGGGAATTCTTTCCGAGAGAATGATGTCTTAGCTGAGGCGATCACAAATAATTAAGCAAGGAGGACATTGGTCCATCAGGCGTGAGGTTTGAAGTCCGAAGCTCTGTTTCTCCCTCCCACCTGCCACATTTGTCCTGAGCTGTTTTAGGCTCCAGGTGAGCTGTGGAAAGTAGGTGATTCTCGAGATGACAAGGAGGGACCGTGAAGGGAAATTGCAGCTCCTAAGCAGTCCAGAGAAGATAAAAAGTTACATAAGCATCATTGCTGAAGTGGCTCCAATCTAAGTCCAAATTACAATTCTTGTTTTCCTCTAAGACTTCTGACTACATAGGAAATTCTCAATAGCAGGTTGTCGCTCTGCCTTGAACACAGTGATAAAAGCTGAGAGGATGCGGCCTAGTCTGTCTGTATGAATGCGTTGCATTGATTCCCTCTTTGGTAGCTGAACTAAGTGTCCAGGAGTGAGCATCACTAGAGGAACCCTCTTCCAAAGGACCCTCACCCAGGCCCTGGACTGGAGCATTTTCCCCAGTGGATTCAGCAGATGCAAATCCTCCATCTCATACCCTGGCGGTGCCAAAATGGGTTCACTGTGCAAAATCAGCCCCAGAGTCCTGGGTGATATTCACCCGCAGTCCACCTGGAGCCTCTGGGACCCACCAGCCCATGCCCGTTTTCCCACTGCTCAGCCGTGTCTGACTCTTTGGGACTCCATGGATTGTAAGCTGCCAGGCTTCTCTGCCTATGGAATTCTTCAGCTGAGAATACTACAGTGGGTAACAGATCTCTTTTCCGGGAGACCTTCTCAACCCAGGGATTGAACTTGGGTCTCCTGCATTGCATGCACGACTGAGCAGCCAGGCAAGCCTCCAGTTGCTAAGAGACAACCCAACATCCCCGAATCCATTGTCCAAATGTGCGTTTATGTCGCTCATATCCCCACACGTTTTATTCTGTTTTTACATGAATAAACACTTTCACACACAAATATTTACTCAAAGGCTGCTGGAAATCTATTCCCGATCGTCCAAAAATGTCACTGATGAGTTCAATATTTCAGTGTTGAGTGTAACTTGGCATTTTTCTCCTTGGTGTCATTCATCTGTAACTTTTTTTTTTTTTTTAAATAAAACCTTATTCCTGAGGCATTTAGCTTAAGCCAAATGGTAAAGATAAAATTTCCTCCAAATCCTAGTTCTCTGCCAACCTGGCCATACTAAGGCTTTTAACTAATTCTCTTTTCCCACCAGAGCTCTTTACTGAGACCAAGTCCTCTAAGAGTCAGAGGAGATTTAGCAGCTAAACCAAACAACAGCACCCCTTCAGAGTGGTGGGCTCCAACTATACAACTTTTTGTGACCGAGAAGCTGCGACCGGCATGAACCACCAAAATTTTGCTATAGTAATGTCCTGGAAATTAGCACTGCCTTGGTTTGAGATTTCCTGGTGACTCAGGTGGTAAAGAGTCCACCTGCAATGCAGGAGGCTCAGAATTCAGTCCCTGAATCAGGAAGATCCCCTGGGAGAAGGGAGTGGCAATCCACTCCAGTATTCTTTCCTGGAGAGTTCCATAGAGGAGCCTGTTGGGTTACAGTACATGAAGTCATAAAGCATCAGATAGGACTGACTAACATGTTCACGTCACCTTTAATCCTGTAGGTAAACAGGTGGTGCAAGTCGTCGTTGGTTGAGTTTCTCAATGTGTCATGATCCCATGTTTTGGGCCCTCTCTGTCCCACGCTTGCATTGAAGCTACAAAACCATCCCTTTATGATTTCTTACTCAGGGAATTCGAACTGAGGGAAGAAGCAGCAAGAAGCCAGACGCTCTGCACTGATTAGGTGAGGATGAAGGAGGAGAGTGAAAGAGCCAGCTTAAACCTACATACTCAAAACACTAAGATCATGGCATCTAGCCCCATTACTCCATGGTAAATAGAAGCAAAAAGGTGGAAGTACTGACAGATTTCCTCTTCTTGGGCTGTACAATCACTGCAATGGTGATTGCAACCATGAGATCAAAAGACGGTTGCTTCTTGGCAGGAAATCTATGACAAACCTAGACAGTGTGTTGAAACGCAGAGACGTTACTCTGCCAACAAAGGTCTGTAGAGGCAAGGCTATGGTCTTCCAAGTGGTCATGTACGGTTGTGAGAGCTGGACCACAAAGAAGGCAGAGCGCCAAAGAATTGTTGCCTTCGAGTTGCGGTGCTGGTGAACACTCCTGGAAGTCCTTTGGACAGCAAGGAGTTCAAACCAGTCAATCTTAAGGGAGATCAACCCTGAGTCCTTGTTAGAAGGGTTGATGCTGAAGCTGAAGGTCCACTATATTGGTCATGCGGTATAAGCCGCTGATTCACTGGGAAAGTCCCTGATGCTGGGCAAGATTGAGGGCAGAAGATGAGGGCAACAGAGAATAAGATGGCTGGATGGCATCACCAATGCACTAGACATGAAGTGGAGCAAACTTCAGGAAACGGTGAAGGACAGGGAGGTCTGGTGCGCTAACGTCCCTGGGGTTGCGGATATAACCGAGCAAAAGAACAACAACAATTTCTTGAGATAAAGCTGTTCCAGGGAGAGTAGAAGAGGAAAAGATTTGTGAGAACAATGGAAGGGCCAAGCTCTCCCCTAGAGATGGAGGAAGTGGATAGAGGCTAGCCACCTGGATTATCGCTGTCTTGAAAGGTGTGCCTTTTGGACACCTTGTAGAGCCCACTTCTCACACTGCCCTGTCCCAGGGGCCTGATCTCCTCCTGGGTACCAACTTCTCAGTTGGTGTGAGATGATCAGCCTTGTTGGTGGACACTCAGGCTGACCACATATCACTCCATGGCCACAAGCCCCAGGGAGCTTCCTCCTTGACCACAGCAATGGACCTGGACCGGAGTTGGCCTTGGGGTTGTCCACGGAACGAAAGGCAGGAATAGGTCATGTCTGTCTTTCTTTTTTGGTTTCTTTTGTTGTCCAGCCAAAGCAGCTTGCAGGATCTTAGTTCCCCAACTAAGGATAGAATCCATGCCCTCAGCAGTGAAAGTGCAGAGTCCTAACCACCCCAGGACTACCAGAGTGTTCCCAGTAGGTCATTTCCTGAGCCTGGTGGATGCCCTGGAAGCCTGATGTTGGCTGCCGAGAGCCAGGCTTCTATGGGCCAGGCTTTGATGAGGTCACCAAACGTTCCTTTCTCCCTGACCTCTGGGAGACCTGTGACCGTGGCCCGTATCATAGAAACTTCTGGAACTTGACAGAATGGATGACATACCCCTCTCCACTCATATTCCTTTCCTGGCTACCCAATGCCTTCCAATAAATTCATCTGCCCTCATCCATCTACAGAAAGCATGCTATCCTCCTTCCCGGAAACCTTCCCTGAAGAAGAGGTTGAAATCATGTCCTCTGCTTCTTCCTAACCTATCATGTAAAGGTTTTTCTGTACACTTGGTGACAAGCTTCTGCTTGACAGCTTTGGGTTTTCTTCCTTTTGTTGTTGTTTGTTTTTTTCTTGGGGGGGTGGGGGGGTTAAAACACATACTCTCCTTCACATCCAGGATGGTGTGAGCACAGGCCTCACTCTATTCTCAAGGTTCTGTCCCTCAGAGTCTAGGAGAGAAGTGAAACAAACAAAGAAACAAACAAAGGGGGCGGGGCAGAAAGAGATTTGTGTGGGGCGTTTAGCAGTAGTGGTCTGCAAGATGGGGTCCACAGGAGCAGGCTGCGTCCTGGAAGTTCTGGGTGGGCGACATTTGTTGATGTTTGGGAGTCAGCTGGAAGCCGAGTCATCACCTGCATACCCCCTACTGTCCTTGAGGTGAACCCTCTCTAGGGACTCCTGATTTAAAGAACACGTTAATGTTCTCAGGTGGCCACCAGAAATACACGAGACTTAAACAACAGAAAATTGTTTTCTCCCAGTTCTGGAGGCTAGAAATCCAGGATTAAGGTGTTGACAGTGTGGTGTCTCTGGAGGTCTCTTTCCTTGATGAGCAGGCACCCGCATTCTCGTGTCCTCCTGTCCCTTTATGTCCATGCATCCTTGATGTCTTGTGTGTCCTAATTTCCTCTTTATTTTCCAGCCATGCTGCTTTTCTTCTGGGTCTTAGTTTCCAGGCCAGGGATTGAACTTGGGCCCTTGGCAGTGAAAGATCTGAGCCTTAACCACTGGCCTTCCAGGGAATTTCCCCCTTTCTTTTTATATAGAGAACCATCAGCTTGGACTAGGGCCCACCCTAGTGACCTCGTTTTAACTGAATCACCTCATTAAAGGCAGAATCTACAAAGAGGATTACATTCCAAAGTGTTGGGGCTTAGATAGTCTACAGATTTTTTTTAAAAATTAATTTATTTGACGGCACCAGGTGTTAGTTGTGGTACGTGGGGTCTTCGGTCTTCCTGGTAGCACGTGGGATCTAGTTCCCTGACCACGGACAGAAGCCCAGCCCCCTGCACTGGGAGTGGAGAGTTTTAGCCACTGGACCTTTGGGAAAGTCCCTGCAACATATGGATTTTGCAGGACACAATGAAGCCCAAAACAGGGTTGATGGTAGGGTGATTTGCCTGGCTACACATTTGCACCCTATCTGCTCCTTAGAAATACCTGAGACCTTTAATAACGTTGACTCCCTGGTCCCATTCCTGGAGACACTGAGTCTGTGGGCAGGGAGTAAGCTTGACAGAATCAATCAGAACGTCCGTACTTTTCAAAAGCTCTCTAGTACTCACTGTTTAATATGGACACCTTAAGCAGCCTGGGCAACACCTGGAGCTTGGGAGAAACTCAGGCTCTCAGGCCCCACCCACAACTGTTGGATGAGAATGTGTTTTTGCACAAGACACATAGGCAATTCCTTAGATTCACTGACGGTGAAGAAGCACAGCCCAGGAGATTTGAAAGTGTGGCCCAAACGGAGATGTCTGCATCCAGATCTCTCAGCTTTGATTATATCCTGACTTCCTTCAATACGAAGGACCTCCAGAAGCCGCCAAAGAGGGTGTGGAGCTCCTAGAATCTCTGAAGGGTGGTGGGGAGGATGAAGCTCCCAGCTCAAGCTACATCTCTTTAGTTTATTGAATTGCCAATAACCTGCTCCTCCCAAGGCAGGTGCTCAGTGCGTCACATGAAGGAAAAAATGCATTCCTGACCCTCAACCCTTAGGGTCTCCTGAAGGTGTATATTCTTGGGCATTTTAAGCTTGTTCTTATTGTTGCTTGGGCTCCCATTGCGCCCCATCTGGTAAAGAATCTGCCTGCAATGCGGGAGACCTGGGTTTGATCCCTGGGTTGGGAAGATCCCCTGGAGACAGGAAAGGCTAGCCACGCCAGTATTCTAGCCTGCACGATTCCATGAACTGCATATGGTCCACGCGGTCACAAAGGGTTGGACACAACTGAGCACCTCTCACTTTCACTGTTGCGGCAGAGTTGCTAAGTTGTGTGTCTGAGTCTTTTGTGACCCCATAGACTGTCGCCTGCCAGGCTCCTCTGTCCATGGGATTTCTCAGGCAAGAATCCTGGCGTGGTTGCCATTTCTTCCTCCAGGAGAGCTTTCCGACCCAGAGACTGTACCCAGGTCTCCTGCATTAAGAGGTGGATTCTTTACTGCTGAGCCACCAGAGATCAATCTTTCCCAAAGTGTTGGATGACTTTACACCGTGGGATTCACTTCAGTTCAGAATCAAGTGAGGTGAGCTTTGAATTTTCAGGTTTGCAGGCCCTCTCCTAGGGCAATTTGAATTTCTTAGGTGTGATATGCAGCCCTGGAATCTCTGTGTTTAATAATGTCCCAGGTGATTCTGAGATTTGAGCAATCTTCAGAAGCATATGAAAGTGAAAGTGTTAGTTATCCAGTTGTGTCTGACACTTTGCCAAACCATGGATAGTAGCTCACCAGGCTCCTCTGTCCATGGAATTCCCCAGGCAAGCATACTTGAGTGGAGAGCCATTTCCTTCTCTGGGAGATCTTCCTGACACAGGGATTAAACCCTGGTCTCCTGTACTGCAGGCAGATGTTTTACTCTCTGAGCCATCAGGGATGCCTAGAAGCATAAATCGGTAGTCAAAATGTTTCTTCCTCTCTCCTAACTTTTTGCAAACATTTTAAAACTGACACCCAAAATGTTTCTGTTGTAAGTGTAAACACTGCAAAGGATGTACCTTTTGGCATACAATCAAAATAAACCCTTTTAAGTAAATCAAACTAGGAATTGCCTGGCAAGCCAGCACTTCGTGTTCAATGCTTTCAGTCTGGTGACCGGGGTTCAGCCCCTGGTCAGGAAACTAAGCTCCTGCAGGAAGTCTCATGGTGTGTCCATAAATAAATAAAACTGTTAATATCATGCTTTCAAACATATCCAGAAGAATGTAAAGAGCATAGAGTTTTAAAAATATTCCGTTTTATTCACTTATTTGGCTTCTTCGGGGCTTAGCCGTGTCATGCAGGATCCTTTGTCCGTTCTACGGCCCTCTGGCATGTGGGATCTTACCCACCACGTATTAAACTCACATTCCCAGCATTGGAAGGCAGATCCTCAACCACTGGACCGCCAGGAAATCCCTAGCCCTGGGTTCTGATACTCACCGACATTGGAGGACATGGCAACCCACTCCAGCATTTTTCCCTGGTGCACTCACGGGTAGAGGAGGCTGGCTGGCTGCAGTCCATGGGGTCGCAAAAAGTCAGACACAGCTGAGCTCCTAGGCACAGCACCGGCCATCATGCTTCTGAAAAGAGTCTAAAACGAGCTCTTTCTAATGGTCAGTTTTTCTTCTTTTTTCCCTGGTTCATTGAGATGTAATGGACATACCTTCTGTAAGTTTAAGGGGAGAACATGTTGATTTGATGATAATGGTGTCTTTGATGGTGTATCTGATCACAGCATTTGAGATCACGTTCATTAGTGGACATCATTTTTGTTCGAATTCAGTGACTATTACCTTATAACGAATGGAAATACACGTATTTCTTCTCTGAAACCCTCTCTGAAACCCACGAATCTGTGTGCACAGGGCTGTAAAGGCAGTGGGAGGGAAAGCTTGAGATATAATCTAGGTGCTGCAAAGGAGGACAGAGAAGAGGGCGAGTCAGGGGGGCAGGGTGCAGGAGGGCGGTGAGGGTGTGACCTGACACCCCTGACGTGGTTTAAGAACGCATGAGCCCCCGCCTAGAAAAAGCTCCTGGGGTTCAGCATGTAGATTCACAGTGAGGACCCTGGGAATCCAGCGGGTGCTGAGCCTTCAAGTGCAGATCACTTGGGAGTAAGCTTGCTTCCTGCCCTCCTCACCCTGCCTCCTCCCCAACCCACCCCCTTGCCCTCGGAAGAGGACAGGGGTTCGCTGTTTGCAGCTGGAGAATTTTTTGCCATTGGAAGAGAACTCCTGACTTTGTAGGTTCCTGACATCAGCCCATGCCCTGTTGGAATAGCTGTGTGGACCACCTTCCCTTGCCCTTGAGCTATTGAACCCCAAATATCTAAAGACTCAGATAAACTGGAGATAAGGTGGTGGGCCTCTGGATGCTGGAGATGCAAGTGGGGACTCTCACCACACTGAGACCTGGAAAATAGCCCCTGGGAGGGGCCCTGAAGCCCCACTCAGATTCTTTCCCCTCTCCAACATTTTGCTAGAAAGGTTTCTAGTTGAAAGATCCTATGGGGAAAAACTGGTTCAGAAACCTGATTGGAGCCTGGTTTGGGTACTATGGATTGGACTCGAATGGGCTTTAAAAGGCGTGGAATCTCCTGATGCCGCCTCACTGGGAAAAGGCTTTTGGAGGGCCAGGTAGGAGTTTCACGGACACTGGACACAGGAAGCGGTGCTGCTATTCCCAGAGAAATCTTTCTGGGACGTGGAGACAAAGACACTCCAGCTTCACCCTCCACTTGGTCTCAGAGTAGGAAGTGTTTAGCTGCACTGAGTCAACTGGACTTCAGGAGCTGGTGAGCCATGGGGTTTGGAATGCTTCCTTTTGTTCTCTGCAGCCATGAGTCTGCAAAATTTCTCTGCTAAGGGCTAGAGAGTAACCAGGCATTAAGGGCCATGAGGTCTCTCCCATTAGCAGGGTGAAAGAGCCTCAGGCAGAGGCAAATGATCACGTCTGTATTCCAATAAAACTTTCTTTGTGACACTGAAATTTAGATATCATATAATGCTCACATGTCACAAACCTTTCCTTTGTTTTTCCCAAAATTAAACCTCAATGTAAAAAAATTAAATGTTTTTAAAAATTAAAAGAAAAAAAAATCGGGAAGCAAGCCGATTTGTCAATCCCTGTCTAAACCACTTGCCTATATAATGCAGCTAGCATGCCATTAGTGACTTGAGACATGAATTTAGTAGGCTGGATTCTGCTTATGAAAAATAGAAACCTTCATTAAACCTAAGATGACATCAGCTGTAAGATACATTATTCCATTTACCTTTGGCCACACCCAGTGGCATGTGGGATCACAGGTCCCTGACCAGGGATTGAAGCTGTGTCCCTGGCCTGGAAGTGAGAAGTCTTAAATACTGGAATACCGGGGAGGTCCCACAGCACTATTTTTCATACCACTATAAAATATATATTTATATACATATGTCTGCGTGTGTGTTCAGTTGCTTCAGTCATGCTTGACTTTCTGCAACCCTATGGACTGTCACCCACGATTCTTCTCTGTCCATAAGATTCTTCAGGCAGGAATACTGCAGTGGGTTGCCATGCCCTCCTCCAGGGGGTCTTCCTGACCCAGAGATGGAACCTGCATCTCTTAGGTCTTCTGCATTGGCAGGAGGGACCTTTACCGCTAGGGACATCATTTACACACAAGCAAACAAACTATGATATGCTACTGATGAAATGTGATCTGGTATCACAAATGGCCAAATGTAAACTTTAGAATGGCCTTTAATGTCTATGAAACGTGTTAATGGCATGGAAGCTATCAACAAATGTATTATATGGAGAGAAACTGTGTTACAAACCTTTAATTTCAAGGAGCACCGCTGCCCCTGTCAGCATCCAGCTACCTACTGGCTGACTTTCTCTCTTGCCTGATAGTTTTAATCCATTCAGATTTGGAAGTCATCAAATGCTTGGAGAAATTGCTTCTCAGCCTTTTGGCTAAGATCAAGTGTAAGTACCTGGGGAGCCAGGAATGAGTGGGCCGAGCTTGAGGTACAGGTAAATGATTGTTTCATAGCAGTTACTGTTTATTTCTGCAGCAGGCATGTAGCACTGACAGACACTCCATGTTGTTCTAGAAACCAAAATACAGCAGCCCAATAGCTCTGGAGGGGAAAATGGCATGTGAGTTTGGGGGAGGCTGTGATTTCTGACATCATGTTCAGGAAAGCCTGGCAGAGAAACTGTGGACCGAGGCAGCTCAGGAGTTGGGTGCTGGTAATTGAGACAGCATCCAAGGCAGGGGGAGCAGTAGAAGTCTTGAGAAGTCCCGTCCCTCCCTCCTCGGTACCCTTGGGAGATTGGGTCTGGGAACCCTGCACCTGGAGACACCAAAATTAATGGGTGATCAAGTCCATTACATAAAATGGTACAGTCTTTGCATGTAACGTAAGGGGATACTCCCACAAGTTTTAAATCATCTCCACATTCCTTATAATACCTAATACAATGTTGATGCTGTGGAAGTAGTTTCAAGTACAGTGTAAATGCTCTCCCTCTCTGAGAGAGAGAGAGAGAGAGAGAGAGAGAGAGAGAGAGAGAGAGAGAGAGAGAGAGAGAGAGGAAGGGAGGGAGGGAGGGAGGGAGGGAGGGAGGGAGGGAGGAGGAGGGAGGGAGGGAGGGAGGGAGGGAGGGAAGGAGGGAGAGAGAGAGAGAGAGAGAGAGAGAGAGAGAGAGAGAGAGAGAGAGAGTTGCCAGCATGAGGCAGGTTCAAGTCCTGCTATTAGAAATGGCTGGGATTTAAAAAAAAATATTTTGGATCCATGTATAGACTATGGTGCCTTCTGGACTCGGAGAGTGGAGGGAGTGAGAGGCACCCCCAAGGGACGGCTGGGGGCTCTTTTGGACATTTTCTGTCGGTCAGCATTTCTGAGTGAGATTGTAGATCTGTAAGCAAAATGGTGCCTACCAGCTCTCCTGCAGAGTTTAACAGGAGCACGGGGGCCACCATGGGGACTCAAGGCAAAAGTGGTGGCTGGAGAAGGAAGTTTAAAACGGTCATGTCATTTCACTGAGTTTGAGATGTTTCCTTATGTCTAAGGGTGCTAATAGTTATCTCAATGTTTCAGCCAGTGATTCAACCAGGTACTAATTTTGTCTTTTGAAAGAAATATAATCATCACCACTTATCGGCAGACAGTAAGTTTCAAGACCCCCAGGGGACATCGGTAACCTCACACAGTATCAAACTCTATGTACACAATGGTTCTTCTATACAAACACACCTGTGATGCAGTCTACTGTATAGAGGCACAGTAAGAGATAGCCACTGCCTAAAAAGAACAGGAAAGTGAAAGTGAAGTCGCTCAGTCGTGTGCAACTCTTTGCGACCCCATGGAGTGCCGCTTATTACGCTCCTCTGTCCATGGGATTTCCCAGGCAAGAATTCTGGGCTGGATTGCCATTTCCTTCTTCACAGGATCTTCCTGACCCAGGCATTGAACCTGGCTCTCCCGAATTGTAGGCAGACACTTTACCATCTGAGCCACCAGGGAAGGTGTAATAATAATATAGAACAATTATAACAATATACTTTTATAAAAGTGTTGTGAGTGTAGTCGCTATGTAAAATATACTACTGTACTAATTGAGCGATTTTTTTTCACCCTAACTAAGCACTTACTACGCTCTGTGTCCATACCTTTTGCAGTTGGAGGTTTGAGAGCAAAACTAACCCAGATTTATTTTCTCTTCTTCACATTCACCACAGATATTAGCAACCTCAGCATACATTGTTTCTTTCTCTTTTATATCAAATTGAGAACTTGGATCTTTTCACTGAAAGGTAGCACTTAATGGATTTTTCTCTGGCATATGTCAATGGACAGCATCCCTCCACTTACGGTTTGGGGCCATTATTGAGTAAAGTAAGGATAACTTGGTCACAAGCCCTGTGGCATCTCAACAGTCATTGTGGTAACCGAGTGACAGACGCGTGGGATGTTCAGGACTAAGGAACGATTCACATTCTGGGCAGGAGGAAGCAGGATGGTGTGAGATTCCAATCACTCTCCTCAGAATTACCTGCAGCTTAAAATGCGTAAGTTGTATATTTCTGGAGTTTTCCATTTAATATTCTCGGTGACCAACTGAGGGTGACCTGAAACCACAGAGACTGACACCTGAGATCAGAGGGGATGACCTTGCCTGGTGATTGCTTTTAGGGGGAGAAAAACACTAGAAGGGGCCACTTGAAGCCACAAGTGGTTGCAAAATGGCCCATCTCTTCCCGTGTGAGGAAGCACAAGCACCACCACAACCCGAGAAAAAGACCGCCGTGTCCAAATCCAGAGGTGAGGACAATGACGATGCTGAGGTCATCTTTGTTGGAGTGGAGCACGTCAAGGAGGATGCTGAAACCTTCTTTGTCAGAGTGATTTCAACTTCAAAGCCA
Source organism: Ovis aries (assembly GCF_016772045.2). Classification (NCBI taxonomy): domain Eukaryota; kingdom Metazoa; phylum Chordata; class Mammalia; order Artiodactyla; family Bovidae; genus Ovis; species Ovis aries. The sequence continues at coordinate 20,525,627 of NC_082741.1, read as the reverse complement.
GTCATTTCTAACGTTTTGAACAGAGTGACCAGGGACTCATCTTCAAGAAGAATGAAGGACCACGTGAATCCGGATCCCTCCTGCAGGTGGCAACCTGCAAATCTTAGGACCCCAGCATCAGAGCCAGCTGCCGTATCACCAGTTTCTCAGTGTGTATGGGGAGGAAGAGGCAGTTCTATTATTTCGGAGCCTTCATCTAAACCTGATTAGCAAACGAGCTCGCCGGAAACTGTCCTTCACAATTCAGAATTGTTCTCTCTGCGGCCTCCCTGTCTCTCTCGAGCCGTTCTCTCATTAGGAGGCAAGGATGAAAGCCCTCTAAATTCAAAGCGGTGTCCCACTTCAGATGTGAATTTTAACAGTGGGAATCCCAAAAGACCCAAACTCAGCGATGGAATCCCAGGGGGACCTGCCTCCACCATGGCCCCTCCAGGTATCCCTCCTGGAAAAACACGGTTATGACCTTGGAAGATTCCCTGACCTCACCGAGCCGTGTGCATGGTGGGGCATCATTTTCACGGACTCGCACCAATGGCCAGGCATGCTTCCGTCTTATGGATCCAGAAGGAACATGCAGTTTGTCAGGCCTGGAGAAAATGGACTTTCTGACTCTTGCACGTCAGAGCAAGACTGTTGATCCCATGAAAGTAAATCTGGGATCAAATTCACTGATGAGAGTAAATGTTATCTGATGGCTTTTACTTTGGAGCATACAAGAGACGGCACCAGAACAGAAGACTCACACAGCCTTCAAATGCCTCAGCTGCTTGAGTCTTCTAAAATATGTCAAGTTTATGACCCACCTGAGGAACCATCTGGAGCTTGAGAGGCAGAAGGGTGACAGCTGGGAAACCCACACTACCTGCCAGCACTGCCACCGCCAGTTTCCCACCTCGTTCCAGCTGCAGTGTCGCATGGAAAGTGTCCCTGCTTCCTGGGAGCCCTCCACGGTCTGTAATATCTGTGAATTGTCCTTCAAAACAGATCAGGTTCTCTTACAGTACCTGAAGGACAGTCACAAACCTGGCAAAATGCCCTATGTCTGCCGTGTTTGCACTTACAGATTGTCAGCCTTTGCCAATGTAGAGGCGTATTTTAGAACATGGCATGGAAACATGAACAATTTGTTTGTCTGTTTTGCCTCAAAATGTTCAAATAGGTGACATCCTTTGTAAATCACGCTCGGAGGAACTGCAACAGGAGGGTCTTTCCATGTTGCAAGTGCTGGCTACAAAGTTTGAACGTGAAGGAAAAGACCGAGCACCAAACCAAGAATCATCAGTCATTCAAACAGCCAGAGCACTTGCCAGGGTTGCCTCCTGAAACAGAGGTCATGATCCAAAGTTCAGTTCAGCTGGGACTGAGAGAGACAGCATCCATCATTGTGAGGAACACTGACTCCCAAGTGCCACCCAGAAAACACACAAAAAAGATTGACTACGAGCACAAAATATTCCAGACATGCTGCAGCATGGGATCTGGCTAAAAAATTATGTTCTACCCACCTCCAGAAATTCAGAAAAGCCCCATTGAGGTTCAGCCAGCTGTACATAAAGACCCTGCCTGGCTTTTGTTGTTCAGTTGCTCAGTCGTGTCTGACTCCCTGTGACCCCATGAACTTCTGTATGCCACGCTTCCATGTCCATCATCATCCCCTGAAGCTTGCTCAAACTCATTCCGTTGGGTTGCTGACGCCACCCAATCATCTCATCCTCTGTCATGCCTTCTGCTGCTGCCTTCAATATTTCCCAGGATCAAGGGTTTTGTTTTGTTTTGTTTTCCCAATGAGCTGACTCTTCCCTTCAGGAGGCCAAAGTATTGGAGCTTCAGCATCAGTTTTTCCACTGAAGATTCAGGGTTGATTTCCCTTAGGATTGACTGGTTGGATCTCCTTGCAGTCCAAGGGACTCTCAAGAGTCTTCTCCATTCTCCAGCACCACAGTTTGAAAGGATCCATTCTTCAGCACTCAGCCTTCTTTATGGTGCAGCTCCTCCATCTGTACCTGACTCCTGGAAAAACCATAGCTTTGACTTTATGGACGTTTGTTGGGAAAGTACTGTCTCTTTCTTTTAAAACACTGCCTAGCTTTGTCACAACTTTTCTTCCAAGCAGTGAGCATCTTTTAATTTCGTGGCTGCAGTCACCATCTGCAGTGATTTTGGAGCTCAAGAAAATAAATTCTGTCACTGTTTCCATTGTTTCTTCATCTATTTTCCATGAAGTGATGAGACCTTTGCCTGTGTGAACCACAACAAACTGGAAAATTCTTAAAGAGATGGGAATATCAGACCATCTGACCTGCCTCCTGAGAAATCTGTATGCAGGTCAAGAAGCAACACTTAGAACTGGACATGGAACAAGCGACTGGTTCCAAATAGGGAAAGGAGTACGTCAGGATTATATACTGTTGCCCTGCTTATTTAACTTAAACACAGAGTACATCATGAAAAACACTGGGCCGGATGAAGCACAATCTGGAATCAAGATTGCTGGAGAAACAGCGACACCCTCAGATATGCAGATGATGTCACCCTAAGGGCAGAAAGTGAAGAGCCTCTTGATGGTGGCAAAAGAGGAGAGTGAAAGGCTGGCTTAAAACTCAAATTTCAAAAGACGAAGATCACAGCGTCTGGTCCCATCACTTTATGGCAAAGAAATGGTGAACAACTGAAAATAACAGCACGTTTGATTTTCTTGGACTCCAAAATCACTGTGGATGGTGAATGTAGCCACAAAATCAAAGGAAGCTAGCTCCTTGGAAGAAAGCTATGGCAAACATAGACAGCATTAAAAAAGAAAAAAGAAAAAAAAAGCTAAGGCATGACTCTGCTGACCAAAATTCTTATAGTCAAAGCTATGGTGGTTCAGACAGTAAGGAATTCACTTGCAATGTGGGAGACCTGGGTTCATTCATGGGAAGGACATCCCTGTAGTCCGGTGGAAATACTCGGTGCTCCCAGATTAGGGCGTCCAAGTTCATTCCTTGGTCCGGGCATTAGATCCCACATACTGCAACTAAAAATACCACATGTGACAATTAAAATTCCTGCTCCCACATGCTACAATGAAGATTGAAGGGTCCTTGTGCTGGAACTAAAAACAAGCACAGCCAAGTAAATGAACAAATATTTGAAAGAAAGAAAGAAAGAGGTATGAGAATTCCCTGTTGCTTCAGTGGTTCGGACTTGATGCTTTCACTGTCAATGGCCAGGGTTCAACACCTGGTTGTGGAACTAAGATCCCACAGCTTCTGTGGCATGACCAAACAAAACCCCAGAAAGATAACTGAGGAGTACAGAACTCCCAAAGTTTGAAAATGAAGCAATGGCACTGCACACAGGCTGAGGATAGAGTAAGGATTGCCAGGAACCCAAAGTGCAAAAGCGGCACCTCTGCAATTCACAAGCCTCTTTAATGTTGTGGTTTAGGCTTCTCCTTCTCCTGCTTCTGAACCTAAATAACTTATTGCTCCTAAGAGAAATTGTTATGGGAAAAACATTATTTGAACTGAATGATAGTGAAAATAGCAAATTTTTGAGACAGAGCTAAAGCAGTTTCATGTGTTAATATGCATCACATTTGAAAAGAAGAAAGGTTGGAAAAACAATGACCTAAGTCAGTGCTATTCACAGACCTTTCTGCAGCAATAGAAAACATTTTCATAATTGTTACATGTATTCGCTCATAAGGGCGATCAGCTTTTCACATATATAAATGCTTATGTTTCTTTTCTTTTCTGTGAGGTGTTCTGTTTATATCCTTTATCTGTATAGTATACTCAGATGGAGTGTTCATCCGGCAGGGTTTGTTTTCTTTCTTTTTTTTTTTTTTTGCCTTGCGGTGAGGATTAAGGGATCTTAGATCTTCAACCAGGGGTTGACTCTCTGCCCCCTGCAGTGGAAGCACAAATCTCTAATAACCCGATCACTAAGGAATTCTCAGTAAAATATATTTTCTATGTCTGTGTCTAATATGCCACTTTGCAAATGTTAAAATGTAGCCAGTGTGACTGAGGTATTAAATCTTTTTGTGTGTTCAGCGGCTTCAGTCTGTCCAACTCTTTGCGACCCCATCAGTGTAGCACACCAGGCTCCTCTGAACCCACATCTTTTACATCTCCTGTATTGGCAGGCAGGTACTTTACCACTAGCACCAACTGGGAAACCTATTAAATCTTTACTTTAATTAATTTAACATTAAAAGATATGGCTAGAAGGACCAGATCTTCCTTACAAGGGAGTTTCAATTAACTTGTATACTCAGTAATTTGTGTATCTCTTCGATATTTTCCTCAAGATGAGATTCCATGCCCCTCCCTAAATGTAGGCTGTGTTTAGCGGCTTGTTTCCAAGAACAGAATATGTCAGCAGGAAGGAGACAACTTTCTAGCAGACGAACTAGTGGTAGGTCATATTGATAGTATGAATCCTTGATGGGAGATGATGAGAAAGATATTTTGCCTTGGAGGTATAGTTCTACAATTATATAAACCCCAGGGCAATCAGGAGAAACATCCCAAACCCATATAGAGAGTCATTCTGCAAAATACCTGTCCCTGAAGGACTCCTGAAAACTGTCAAAAGTCTTGAAAAACAAGGAAAGTTTAAGAAACTGCTATAGACCAGAGTAAGCTAAGGGAGGTATCTGTAGCTTCTTGCTCTATATTCTCATGCAGTTCAGTATCCTATATGGGACTATGAAACTAGGAAAGAACATTTGTGGAAAAACTGGTAAAATTTGAGAAAACCCTGGAACTTAGTTAAAGGTACCCTACTGAAAGATGCTGGAATAATTGTGAAGCATAAAGGAAGTCATTTCACATACACACATTTCAGACGTTGCAAGTGTTTTCTCTACACAACACCCACTTCATTTTGACTTCACAGAGATGGAAATCTGAAGTACGGCATACTTAACGGAAATCTTCGAATACAAAGGATCAATAATATTTAGACTGTGTCATCTGACTATAATGCAATAATGAGAAATTGACCAAGAAACGTCTTTGAAAATGCCATTCACTTGGAAAATAGAAATAACTATCTTAACACATATCTCTATGGAATTTTCATGCAAGCATCCTGGAGCAGATTGCCAATATTTTCTCCAGGGGATCCTCCTGACCCGGGATCGAACCCAGGCCTTTTGTGTCTCCTGCATTGGCTGGAAAGCGATTTACCAGTTGAGTGACCAGGGAAGCCCATGCAATATTTAGGCTTGTCTTTAGAAGAGAATATTAGATTATACTCGGACGTGAATGATAATGAACAGTCTATTCACAAAAATTACGGGACACAGTTACAGTTGTACGGAGAAACAATGGAAAGAGTAACAGACTTTATTTTCTTGGGGTCCAAAATGATTGTGGATGGTGAATGCAGCCATGAGCTTAAAAGATATGTGGCCCTTGGAAGAAAAGCTATGACAAGCCTAGACAGCTTAGTAAAAAGCAGAGACATTTCTTTGCTGACAAAGTCCATCTAGTCACAGCTATGCTTTTCCCCACAGTCATGTATGGATGTGACAGCTGGACCGTAAAGAAGGTGGAGTGCCGAAGAACTGATGCTTTTGAACTGTGGTGTTGAAGACTCTCGAGAGTCCCTTGGACAGCAAGATTCAACCAGTCAATCCTAAGGGAAATCAACTCTGAATATTCACTGGAAGGACTGATGCTGAATCTGATGATCCAATAGTTTGGCCACCTGATGGGAAAAGCCAACTCATTGGAAACCACCTTGATGCTGGGAACGACTGAGGGCAAGAGAAGAAGTGGGCGGCGATGGATGAGATGTTCGGATGGTATCACCAACTCAATGGACATGAGTTTGAGCAAACTCCAGGAGACAGTGAAGGACAGGAAAGCCTGGTGTGCTGCATGCAGTCCATGGCGTTGCAAAGAGTCCAACATGACTGAGGGACTGAACAACAACAACAAATTAAGGTAAATTTATAGCATTAGATACAAGAGAAATGAGAGTTACAAACAGTTATCTCAAAAAGTTGTAAAGATGAGCAACAGAACAAACTTATAGCGATGTGAAGGAATGAAATTAGTAAAGAATGAAAAATGAATATATTAGAGAAGAAAATAATGTAACAAAACCAAAACTTTATCCTCCCATAGGAGATCTCAACGGTCTACTAGGAGACTTCCAGCAGCACAGGGCATTTAAAAAAGACTCTGTGAAGGGCCAAAGAAGAAATATTTTAGGCTTTGTGAATATGATCATTGGCGATTAAGTTTTCAGCCATAGACAACAACGAAATAAACTGGCAAGTCCCTGTTCCAAATTTAAGGACTCCGAAAACTGAATTTCACACAATTTCCACGTCAGAAAATAAAAGTCTTTTCGGTTTTCCTCAGCCATTAAAAGCGTAAAGCTCTAAAATTAAAAAGAAGAAGAAGAAGAAGTAAAGCTCATTCTCAGCTCACAATAGACAGTGCAAAAACAGGGGCAGGCTGCCCTGCCTTGATTGAAATGGAATTCCAAGAGGAGGGGCGCCAAGATTCACTGTAAGGTCAAGTTCCTTAAGCAAAGAACTGGCTTAAGGGAGGTCACCCCTGAGGGCTGTGAGTGCCGGACACCATCACTGGACTCCCCTGGTAGACTCGGAGGCCATTCTCAGCCCTGTGCCCTGGCGACTGTGCCATCTGTTTTTTCTTTCTTCGCGTTTGGTGAGCTGAGCAATCTTGACCCAATACTCTTTTGAGATTCAGATTCAGCCTGACCACGCCCACAGGGGGTGCTTTTACGGGGTGGGGGGAGGGGGTGGGGGTGGGGTGTCCATCGCGCGCGCATGCACCCAACTCAGCCTCGCGGCCAATCAGATGGCAGGAGCCGACACCTGGCAGCCAATCATCGGAGGCAGCCCGCTCGCCTGTAGGGGGAGCTGAGGCGGCGCCCCAGACCTGAGGAAGCCTCGTCCCGTCCGCCTCGCCTCGTCATCCCCTCGGGCTCGCCTCCTCAGGCTTGATCCGGGAACTGCCTAAGGCAGGTGAGCCGCAGGCAGTTCTGTCTCCTCCGTCAACGGGGGCTGGTAAGGACTGGAGCGTGGTTCAGCCTAAGAGGTGCCTGACGGCTAAAGGGAGGGTTTCTCGGGTCCCCACTCGCACGAGGCCTTGCTCGGTGGGGCGGCTGGTGAGGGCCCGCGGGCCCTCAGGAGGGAGTGTGCGGCAGGACCCACAGGCCTCAGGCGCCATTCGCCCTCTCTCCTCTCTAGTCTGGGCGGGCTCAGCTCTCCAGCAGCTTTCCGGCCCGGGGGTGGGTGGCACAAGTCAGCTCGCGGAAAGGGCCTCTTAGGCCCCTGGCCCCGGGCACCACCCCCAGCTCTCCTGTGGAACCTAATGATTTAAACACACACACACACAAATCTTCACGGCCCAACCCGGTCCTGCACCCAGGCATAGTCAGGCGAGCGCAGCAAAAAAAAAAGAAAAAAAATCGATCTAGTGGCCTCTTCACTGCCCTGGTGCTTTGGTCGTTTTCCTGTTTCCTCGGCCTCTCCTCAGACTCCAGGGCTGCCCCGTCCCTGGGGGCCCCGAGATTCAGGCCTTTGGTTCGGGAAGTTGGCAGATGAGGTATTTGTTTGTTACTGAGAGAAGGGAGGTGGGAGGAAGAAGCTCAGGGCAAAGGAGTTCAATCACTTGGTCTGGTTGAGTGTGAGACGCCTGGTCAGCATCCGTAGGGTAGGACCAGGTAGGGCCTGGGGGGATAGAATGTTCCCGGAACAGGGGACTCACCCTGGCCGTTTCCTCTGCTTGTCCCCAGGATGTGACCGTGTGCTGCCTGGGAGGTCTCAAGCGCTCAGGACTTCAGTGGGCCCCTGAGGTAAGGTGACAGACATCTTTACAACAAGGGACAAAGGTGTGGCTTTCTTACTTTGTGTTTTTCTCCTTTCATTCGTCGGCTGACACGTTGCTGTTGAGAGAGAGTATTCCTGATTGGGGATTACGTGACCCTGATTGCGGGTGCTGACTTCAGGGCCATCATGGTTTCAGGTTTGCAGCTTTCTGAGTGGCAAGCTTAAAAACAGGCATGGTGACTTGCTTTCTCCTGCCTTCTTGAAAGAAAAAAAGTAAGAGCACCATGGGTCTTAAGCTGTGTAGAGTTGACTCCTGCCACTTGGTGAGGCTAAAATGGGGCAATGCACATATCCTAAGGTTTTAGCTAGCAAAGCAAAGCAATGCAGGTGTGGGGTTCCCTGGTGGCCTGGTGATTAGGATTTTGGGTTTTCACTGCAGTGGTCTGGATTCAGTCTCTGGTCAGGGAACTGGGACCCCACAAGCCAAACAGCATGGCCAAATGAATTAATGAATTCGGTGGTTCATTCAGAGAAATTATCCTGTGATTTAACATGTTCACGTGAGATTACTTGCTCATTTCTGTACCCTTAAGGGCTTTTCTTCATTAAGTAAGTGAACTCCACTGGATGGGGGTGAGGCACCATCTGAGTTCATTTCATGCGAGTAAACAAGATCATAGGAAGCTCTATGCCCAGCCACTTGTGCCTACAGCTGTGTTGTATACTTATCTTGCTGGTACAGCTTTGAACTTCACCGCATGTTTTGTTTTGGTCACAACATGTGGCTTCATAGGATATTAGTTCCCCAGCCAGGGATCGAACACAGGATCCTGGCAGTGAGAGGGCTGAGTCCTAACCAAACCACTGGACTGCCAGGCAACTCCTGTGTTTTGGTGCTGTGGATAGGGGTGTGTGTGTGTGTGTGTGTGTGTGTGTGTGTGTGTGTGTGTCTTGATTTTTGCTATATTTATAGGAGAACTGATCTGTGTGTAAGTATGATGTGAATGGTATTAGAACTTGAAATGTTTGTGTTGTACATATGATCTCAAAATGGAATAGTTTGAAAGAACTTACCACTTGTTATCTCTTGGCCTAGGATCTCTCCTGAGGTAGTAGTCAAGCTTTTGTCTGGCTTGGCAACCTCTGAAGACTTAGCTAGTTGAATCTAAGCTCTCTCACTTGTCTGTACTCTTGAAGCCTCAGTTCCTCCTTCTGTGGGCCTCTCCAAGGGGCTTCTCTTGTGGAGGCTGCTGTCTTTACTCAGAATGAGTGATTCAGGAAAGTACTTGCACCCATGATAAAGTGCAGAGTTTTTTTTGAGATGTTACACATCTGCTCTTGTGTATTTGCTTAGTCTCACAGGTCTACCCTGTGATAGATTGAGAGAGAACTACACAGGGGTAGGAATATCAGGAGATTGAATTCACTTGAAGGCTGGTTACCATACCCATTAATCCACTATGCCAGCCTTTTTTTTTTAATATGATCTCAGCTCTGTCAATGTGAGCAAATTATTCGGCTTGTGTACCCTTCTTGTGTGCTGCTACTGCTGCTAAGCCGCTTCAGTCGTGTCTGACTCTGCAGTCTCATGGACAGCCACCCACAAGGCTCCCCCTTTTCTGGGATTCTCCAGGCAAGAATGCTGGAGTGGGTTGCCATTTCCTTCTCCAGTGCATGAGAGTGAAGTCGCCCAGTCGTGTCCGACCCTTCGAAACCCCATGGACTGCGGCCTACCAGGCTCCTCCACCTGTGGGATATTCCAGGCCAGAGTACTGGTTTGGGTTTCCATTGCCTTCTCCAGCTTGTGTGCTCTTGTGGTTTGATGTACTCAATTCCTGATCTGCTCATTTCTAGACCTACTCATTTCTTGATATTCTAGCAAGTCTCCTCTTTGTCCTCCTGGATTAAGGTTTCTGTTTCTCTGGATGGTTCCCATCAGCAAACAGACTGACTATAACGTGACCTGTCATTAAAAATCCATTTTTTGGTGACACCTCCTGCTTCTGCTGCTTTTATTTCATATTTGCTTGTTATAGAACTCTGCAGAGTTGTTCCTAGACTTTGTTATCTCGAGTTCTCTCATTTTCCCATAAAGCCACTCTTGTCAAGGCCACAGGTGAATTCAAATGTTTAACTCAGTGGTGAACTTTTAATTGTTATTTTATTTAATTTGTTGGCAGCCTTTATCAGAGTAGTTCATTTCCTCTTCCCTGAAAAAAATGTTTCACTTGGATTACAGAGTGCTTCTCTTTCCTGCTTGTCTTCCACCTACAGTTCCCCACATACAATGTGTGACCTTTGTGTCTGGCTTTATTCAGATGTCGTATTTTCTTTTTAAGTATTTATTTATTTAGCTATGTGGCATGTGGGATCTTAGTTCCCAGCCCAGGGATGGCACCTGTGGAGAGTCTTAAACCCTGGATCGCCAGGAAAGTCCCCTCGTTTGTGTACTTTCAAGATTCATCGTGTTCATGCTTGTATAACAGTGAATGTTTTTATTTTATTTTTATGGCTGAATATGGTATATGAATATGGTAAATGGCTTCCATGCAGTCCATTTTGAGCATATACCACAGTTTGTTTATCCATTCGTCAATGAATGGATAATACGTGGATGGTGTACTCTTTGTGGCTATTGCGAGTAATGTTGCTGTGAACACTGATTTTGCATGGACTGAACATTTTCAGTGTTGGTGCATATATACAAAAGAGGGAAATTCCTGGATCATATCTCTACTCTATATTTAATTTTTGAGGTACTGACCAACCACTTTTGCAAGAGTGGTTGTACCATTTTATAGCAATTACCTCAACAATATCATGAAGATTCCTTTTCTCCACATCTTCTGCAGCACTTGTTATTATTCGTCCTTTTGATTGGGTGTGAAGTAGTCTGGTGTGAAGTAGTATCTCAGTGAGACTGATTGACATTTTGCTCAGGGCTTCCCTGGTGGCTCAGAAGGGAAAGTGTCTGCCTGCAAGGTAAGAGACCTGGGATCAATTCCTGGGTGGGGAAGATCGCCTTGAGAAGGAAATGGTAATCCACTCCAGCACTCTTGCCTGGAAAACCCATGAACGGAGGAGCCTGGTAGGCTACAGTCCATGGGATTGCAAAGAGTCGGAAATGTCTATTCAAATTCTTTTCCTGGTTGTTAAATGCTTTTCTGTTTTTAATTGTTGTAGAAAACATCTAAGTTAAATTTTTACCATTTTAACCATTTTTGCATGCTAAGTATTTTGCACACTTTCATCAGCCTTTTGGAGAAAGAAATGGCAACCCACTGCAAATCTGATGGAGAAGGGAACGTGGTGAACTTTAGTCCCTGGGGATGCAACGTTGGGCACAACTGAGTGACTAAGACATATACACACACGTAGTCACAGTGTTGATTTGTTGTTGTTGTCATTGTTTTAGCTGTGTTGTGCAGCTTGAATGACAGTTCCCTGGTTGAGGATCATACCCAGGCCCCTGATAGGACACTGCGGAGTCCTAACCTCTGAACTACCAGAGAATTCCTTATCACATTGTTATGAAACAGATCTCTACACCTTTACAGCTTGCAAAATCGAAACTCTGTACCCATCACCTGTCCCATTAAACAGCAACTCCTCTTTTCTTGCCCGTTGACCTAGACCATGGACTCCATCATTCTTTTTTGTTTCCTTTCTATTGCTTGACTGTGTTAGCTATTTCATGCACGTAGAAACTTACAGTATTTGTCTTTTTGTACGACTGGCTTATTGCATTTGGCTTGATGTCTGAAATGATCATGCATGCTGTAGCATGTGACAGAATTTTCTCTATATGGCTAAATAATATTTCATTGTGTGTATATATCACATTTGATGGACATTTCGATGCTTCCACCTCTTAGTTGTTGTGCTTCGTGCTGCTGTGAGCACGGCTCTGCAGATATCCCAAGACCCCATGTTAACTTCTTTTGATTTTATATCCGGAAGTGGAACTGCTGAATCATGTATCAGGTCTAGTTTTTTAGTTTTTTGAGGAGCCTTTAAACTGTTTTCTGTAGCAGGTGCACCATTTTAAAATCTATCTATAACACACAAGGATCCAGTTTCTGTATGTGCTTGCCAACAGTTGTCCTTTCCTTTCCTTCATATGTAAACACACACATATGCACATACAATTTTTTCATACCCTGTTCCATGATTGTTTATCACAAATTATGAATATAGTTCCTTGTGATATACAGTACGCTGTTATTTCTCTCTTGTATATATTATAGTTTGCATCTGCTAATCACCAGCTCCCAATCTGTGCCTACCCCAACTTTCCCCTCTGGGGAATCACATAGTGTGCTCTCTATGTCTGTGAGTCTGTTTCTGTTTCATAGATAAGTTCATTTGTGTCATATTTTAGAGTCCATGTAAGTGATACCATATGATATTTGTCTTTCTCTCCTTTTTATTATTTTTATTTGTACTTTATTTTATTTTACAACACTGTGTTGGTTTTGCCATACATTGACATGAATCCACCACAGGTGTACATAAGTTCCCAATCCTGACCCCCCTCCCACCTCCCACCCCATATCATCTCTCTGGATCATCCCTGTGCACCAGCCCCAAACATCCTGTATCCTGCATCAAACATAGACTGGCGACTACCTTACATGATAGTGTACATGTTTCAGTGCTATTCTCCCAAATTATCCCACCCTCTCCCGCTCCCTCAGAGTCCAAAAATCTGTTCTATACATCTGTGTCTCTTCTGCTGTCTCTCATGCAGGGTTATCATTATCATCTTTCTAAATTCCATATATATGTGTTAGTATACTGTATTGGTGTTTTTCTTTCTGGCTCACTTCACTGTGTATAATCGGCTCCAGTTTCATCAGTCTCATTAGAATTGACTCCTATAAAGTCTGCAAGCAATAAATGCTGGAGAGGGTGTGGAGAAAAGGGAACCCTCTTACACTGTTGGTGGGAATGCAATCTAGTGCAGCCACTATGGAGAACATTGTGGAGATTCCTTAAAAAATGGCAAATAGAACTGCCATATGACCCAGCAATCCCACCGCTGGGCATACACACTGAGGAAACCAGAATTGAAAGAGACACATGTACCCCGGTGTTCATCGCAGCACTGTTTATAATAGCCAGGACATGGAACAACCTAGATGTCCACCAACAGATAAATGGATCAGAAAGCTGTGGTACATATACACAATGGAGTGTTACTCAGCCATTCAAAAGAATATATTGTCTTCCTCTTTCTGACTTCCTAAGTATTCTTTTGAATGCTAGTGTAGATTCAAGTATTTACTCAACAACATTTGTTGCTACAGTGTAAAATGTGGTTGACTTTTAAAATATTGGTCTTCTATTCTGCAAGCTTTATATTAATTCTAATACTTGGGTTTTCTTCAAGATTTTCTATATACAAATGTATGTTATCTCCAATATACTTTGATTTTTACTTTCCATTCTGAAGGCGGTTTTTTGTTTTTTCATTGTTTTTTTTTTTTTTTAAAACTACAGCAACAATTCTCTTTTGTTACCTGATTGCTCTGGTTGTAAAACTGCCAGTATAATGTTGAGCCAAAGTGTGTAATAGACTTCCTTGTGTTGTTCCCAGTCTTAGAGGGAAAGATTTCAGTTTTTCATTCTTAAGTATGATGTTAGCTGTGGGTCTTTTTACAGGTGCCCTTTGATTGAGAAAGTTCTCTTCTGTTCTTAATTATTAAGTGTTCTTTTAACCCTGGTTATGAAAAGGTGCTAGATTCAAGGAAATGCTTTTTCTTCAGGCAGATGTGTTATTTGTTTTATTGTTTTAAAATGGCATAATGGTGGTGACTTTCCTATCATGAACCAACTTTGCATACCTCCCTAAATCCCATGTGATCATGGTATACAGTCTTGTTTATATGCTGTTGAATTTTGTTTGCAAGTATTTTGTTTTGGACTCTTTCACCTGTATTCATGAGGGATATCAGGTGTGTGTGTGTGTGTGTTTGTGTGTGTGTGTGTGTGTGTGAGTGATATCTCTGTCTGATATTGGTATGAGAGAAAGACTGGCATCACTTTGCCTGCTATGTGGGGAAGAGACATGTGGCATAAAGGATGAAGCATTGTTGGATTGAAGTTTAGCCAGGATTAGAGGGAGAAAGTTAGGATATATCAGTGTGGAATTGGGGTGAGATTATCAAAGAGAGCCCATTCTCCTTTTCCTAGGCCTGTGTTAAGTGCTTGACATTGAATTATGCTGTCTGTTAACTAGGTATAGATAGATTATACTTTGAATTTGCTACCTATTTTGTTTGTTAACATTTATGAAATTAGAATTTGTGAATCGGTTGTAATGTGCATTTAAGATCCATTTTCTTCCATTTTTACTTCAAAACAGATGCCATTGAATAGCTGATGCCTTTTAAAAAAGCTGTTAACCTTAAGTCTAAGAAATAAGCATGTTTGTCTTTAAGATACAGAAACACATTTAAAAGTTACAAATTTGCCCAAGAAGACACAACTGGTGTGTGGTTAAGTTAGAATTCCAACTTACTCTCCTATGACTCCAAAGTCCATGCTTCGAAACGCTGTAGAACAATGTTTTTGTAAAAATACTCATCCTTTACATGTGATTTCACCTAATGATCAGTGTGGCGGGTTTTTTTTATTTTTCCTCTTTATTTTTTTAAGTAGAAGAGGTTAAAGTGAACATGCGACAAAGCTATGATTCTAGAGCCATGGAGACTTGTAGTCGTAGTTTTTTCAGCTGTCATTGAGTCTGGTTGACACTCAGTGTCTTTGTCTGTAAGATAAGGGTGTGTATAAGTACTCTAGAGTTTTGGAGATAATCAAATAGCCCATTTTTCTGTACTTAACTAATCTGTAGTATGTTTATACTTAGGTGGCAGTTTGTATAAAGGAAGCACTGGGACTTGTGGCCACACCCTCTAAGAATAAAAAAGTATTAAAAATATGGAACTCCCATGTATGTTACGTGAAGAAGAACAAGAGCCAGAAGTACAGAAAAGGGAGGGAGAGACCAAACAAGTAGATGATGATGATGATGATGACGTGATCTTGGTTGGAGTGGAACATGGAAATGAAGATGCTGACGTGATCTTTGTTGGGATGAGCTCAGCTTCAAAACCAGTCGTTTCAAACATACTGAACAGAGATACCCCAGGTTCTTATTCAAGGAGAAAAAGGTGTGGTCACTTCAGGAGAGGTAACGCTCACAGATTACATCCTGTTAGTCATGTGACTCCTACATCAGAAGCAAAGACTGTCTTGCCAGTGTCTGACTCTGACTTAAGATCAACAGGTAGTCCTATTATTATTGAACCTCCGTCTCAAGCTGATTATAAAAATCTTTCACCACAAATAGTGCCTGATGGCTTTTCGAAGGAGTTATGTTCTTCTTTGATTACCTTCACAAGGTCATTGCAGCATCCAGTAGAAACAGCAGTTTCTGCAGGAGATATGAATAAAAGTCCTCATGTATCAAAGCGAGTTTCCCCTTGTGAAACAAATCGCAGAAATCCCAGAAGGCCTAAACTCAGTGATGGCATTGTAGGGGAACATTCTTTAGGTTTTTCCCCATCAGGTTTTTTTCATACAGAGACCACTCAGCAAAGCACACCAGACCGTGTCCATACCTCACTAGGCCATGTTCAGAATGGAGAACCTTGTCCAACACCTTTTCCAAAGGACAGTGTTCATTGCAAGCCTGTAAGACCTTTAGGGGAAAGTGGACAGACAAAAACTGATTTTCCAAGTTTGGCAAGTCCAAACAAAATTGGTGATCCCACAGAAGGAAATCTGATTGTGTTACTTCGTGACTTCTACTATGGCGAGCATGGAGGAGTTGGGCAGCCAGAAGCGAAGACCCACACGGCGTTTAAATGCCTCAGCTGCTTGAAAGTTCTAAAAAATGTCAAGTTTATGAATCACATGAAGCACCATTTGGAACTTGAGTGGCAGAGAGGTGACAGCTGGAAAACCCACACCACCTGCCAGCACTGCCTCCGCCAGTTTCCTACTCCTTTCCAGCTGCAGTGTCACATTGAAAGTGTCCACACTGCCCAGGAGCCCTCCGCAGTCTGTCACATCTGTGAGTTGTCCTTTGAGACAGATCAGGTTCTCTTAGAGCACATGAAAGACAATCATAAGCCTGGTGAAATGCCCTATGTATGCCAGGTTTGCAGTTACAGATCATCATTTTTTGCAGATGTGGATTCACATTTCAGAGCATACCATGGTAACACTAAGAAATTACTTTGCCCGTTTTGCCTCAAAATTTTTCAAACTGCAACAGCATACAGACGTCATCATCGAGGGCACTGGGAAAAGAGTTTTCACCAGTGTTCCAAATGTCGGCTACAGTTTTTAACTTCCAAAGAGGAGAGGGAGCACAAGACCCAGTGTCATCAAATGTTTAAGAAGCCTAAGCAGCTAGAAGGATTGTCTCCTGAAACAAAAATTGTTATTCAGGTATCACTGGAACCCCTTCAGCCAGGATTGGTGGAAGTAGCATCCATTACTGTGAACACATCTGATTTTGAATCATCACCCCCCAAATCTAAAAGGAGGAGGTCAAAAAAAGAAAAATAATAGTTAATTCTGCCTTCAGTAAGTCTGAAGCAAGTATTTCAGTCAAAGTTAAAAACCCCATTAAAAACAAAAAGATCAACTTATAGCATTATTCAATAATATCAAATATAGGGAAACCGATGGGTAATTTATGTGATTTTGTTTTAAATAGAGGAAGTACAGTTTTGTTTGATCTGCATATTGAGATGTTATTTAAAAATCTATGATCTGTTTTTCGTGTAATTGTCTTAACATGTAAAAAGGATGTGTGCATGTGTGTGTGTGAGAGAGAGAATGAGAGAAGTGGAGAAAGGAAAAGTAAGAACCTATTTTGGTATTTGATGTTACTTGTAAGTTTGAAAGCTCTCCTATACATATAATCTGTAGAGTGTTTTAGCAACGTAATTTTGAAGTGTTTTCATGCCTTGCAGATCTCAGTATCAGCTATATAGCCAGACTTGAATGTCACTCTCTGAAGTGCCTCTTGGGCTGATCTAAGATAACCTGGCTCTGAAAGCGTGCAGTGGAGGTTGATGGAGAAGCTACGATGTGAGTTTGGACCAGACATGGGATTTAATCAGTGAAGAGCTGTGCCTTCGTGTCCCAGCTGAGGAAGAGGCATACATTCACTGCAGGCACAGAGCCAAGGGAGAAGGAACACTGTCTCAGAGTGCTTTCACCTAGCCCAGGGACATCTCAAGGATGCCAGCTGCTAAAATGCCTGTGTTTGGTGAGAGACCCTGGCAAGCATGAAGCAGGCCCTGTGTAGCACTGACTGCAGTTGGAGAAGCAGAGATAGTTAATAGAATGAGACCTGGTGCCTGTGGACCTCCTGTTGAGTGAGCAAAAGGGAGATTTGATTCATTCTGTCCCCTTTCCCATTTGGCTGGCCTGTAGTCACAGTGAGGTCGGCATATCTGTGTCAGACACAGTAGCAAAGCAAATTAAAACTCCCTAAGGAAAAAGAGCCTTGACGTCCACTTTGATTTGCGCTGGACCCATAGTTGTAACTGAAAAGGATCAAACAGAGGAAATCTGTTCAGCTTTTGAATTGGGCTAAATTGAGTTCTCTTACCCTTAAGCTACAATGGAGTTGTCCAAGAATCGTAAATATAGTGGACAAAAATAGTCCAGGGTGATTAAAGCCTTTTTGGAACTCTTCCTTCCAATTTCCAGTTACATGTGTCTTACCCGAGTTGACCATGTGAAGATTTCGGTTCTGTATCTTATCTTGCCTTGGACACAAATGTAGTACAGTTAACAGCTAATTCTTTGCATGTGTAATTTCCCATTGTATCAAACTGATTGAGTTTCCGTCTTTCTTGACACAGTCTGATGTGCAAGAATTGTCTCATGTGTTTCAGTAATTATCAGGTCATAGAATTACCCTTCCTCTAATGTATCCAACCATCTAATCTGTGATTATACTTGTGGAAACCTTCTTTCTTGCGGTCTCCAAGGGCTCTTTCACAGACCTGTGGGGTACCCTCTAAGTATTGGTGCCTGAACATCAGCGCACTTGGCTGCCTCTAGGTTCTTGGAGTTGAGTCTCCTCCTGCAGTTGAATGTCACCCCTTCTCCACTTCTGGCACGGATACCTAGCAATCTCTGTGCACCATTCCAGGAAGCTGGGATCCTGTCTGTAGACCTATGCCAGGAGCAACTCTCCGTTTCCTCTTCCTTTCTCCTCCTCTTTGTCTCTCGCCACTCTCCCCAGGCCTCAGTTTCTTTAAGTCCTCTAAGCTTTCACAAAATGCTGGAAAGAGATCATCACCAAGCGGTTAGCATCCTTCTCAGAACTGAAAAGGAAGGACTACAGATGATGAAGCTGCAGTGAATCTGTTGTCTCCATTTTAGGTAATTTCGTGAGTATAAATTCAAATTCAAATAAATTGTGTTTATTTATTCAAAGCTTGATTGATATATTGCACTTTGAATATTTTACTAGGCCTTTCTGGTTAGTTTACTTGGGCCAAAGCACTTTGCTAAGTGTCAGCTGAAACCACTTTTAGTTGTATAAAGAGTGTGTGTGTGTTCTGGTCTCACGTGAAAACTCTCTGTATAAATAAATATGCAGACTATTGCATATGTATCTGCTTTCTTCGATTTCTATAGTAAAAAATACGAAATGTTTTAGTTACGTGTTTTTACTGTTGCTTAGTATTATCAACACTGTTGCTGTTAGTTGCTGTGAAGTATGCTCCTAAGGACTACAAGTTGTATTTATTGCCAAATTAAAAGGTTCCCACAATATGGTCCCTGACTGCTTCCTCTCTTCCATTCTCTGTCTTCTACTCTACTCTTTTCCCCACTAATGTACTCTTTTTGACAACACAGGCCTTGGTTTTCCTCCATCAAATTCCGTTTCTTGCCGATCCAGACTGCAAGTGTTGTTCTTCTGGAAATACTCTTCCCGTAGGCCTGCATGGCTCCCTTGTTTGAGCTTCACCAATGCTGTTCAAATAACACAATCAAATCTCCAACCCCCTCTCTTTCCTCCTCCTCCTTAAAGGCACTTGAAGTCTCTATCCTCTTCTTCCCTCTCCAGCCTAAATTTCCTAAATTTTCACAAAAAAAAAAAAAGAAAAATGAAAAAGAGAAGAGATAATAACATCAGGGCTTTGCTTCTTAGAATTAACTTGAGTCAGTTTCTGTGCCTGCAAATCAAAGATAGTTAATAGTGAGTTGAATTCTTTCAGGAGCTTCCTCTGTTTTTCTTTTGATACCTCTATATTTTGTTCACACAATGACACTTTGTTTTCTTTACAAATTATTGAAGATGTGTCAAGATTATTATTTTGTTACTGCCCTTTGTGAATTTCCTTGTCTGCCTTGCTTGTTCTTTCAGGTAAAATTTATTTTATTAATGTTGCCAAAACATTGTAAGTAAAATTAGTATTTGTAGAAATAATGTTTTAAAAATTATTTCTGCTGTCTTTTTACAAATAACATGGCATATTTTTATTTTTTTTAAATAATCGTATTGTGTTGGCCAGTTCTAAACAGTGATGTCTAAGTGGGCTTTCTTGTTCTGAGTACCATCAAAAGCAATGAGTATCTGGCTTAATAAATTTCCGTTTCTGCTTTTAGATCTTGAAGAGAATTGTTTTATTGGATAGTTTACAACATTTGTTGAGACACTTACTGTTCCTTCTTTCTCCTCTCCTTTCTTTTTCGTGCTTTCTTCCCTTGTCTCTCTTCCTCTTTCTTTCCTTCCCTTTCTTTCCCCAGGTTGTTGCTTGACTGGACCTTTCCTGAAACAAAAGGAATTCCACACAGAGTTGAATGTTATCCTCTCAGAATGCCATTTCGTTCCTCATTTCTAGTATTGGAATTAACCTCCCTGTCCCCTTATTAGATTTGCCACAGTTGTATCAATGTTTCTGATTTTCTTTTTCCAAGAAGCAGCTCTTGTCGTCTTATCCCAACAAGCTTTATTTTTGTTTTCTATTTTTGTTTCAATTCATAGATACTTCCTACATTCTTTAGGATTTTTTTTCTTTATACCTTTGCATTTTAGAAGTTTCTTCACAATTTTTTTCCTGTAAATATATTAGATTTACAATGTTGAATTTCAGATGTATATCAGAGTGATTTAGTTATGCAGATACGTATCTATTCTTTTGTAGGTCCTTTTCCATGATAGGTTATTACATGATACTGAGGATTTCTTTTCTTTTTTTTTCCATAGATGATTTAGGGGTTGACCTATCTTTATTTAGCAATTTTGTCTGAATCCCAAATATTTTTATGTATCCATGTTTTTTAATTAAAATTTCATTGTCTAAGATTTTTGGCAAGTTGATTCCAAAGAGTTCACTATTTTCAGGCTGAATGTTTTCATTTATTGTTTACTGAGAATTAAGTTTTCCTTGGAGCTCTGAGGGCATGTGTGTATATACACTGACATGTCTATATACGCATCCTTTTCAGATTACTACATGTTTTAAGATATGTAAATGTATTTTCAAAGATATTTTCTGTTTGTATGGTAAAAACATGAAATGTTTTAATGCTAGAAATTTCTTCCCCCGAATGAATATAGTATAAAGAATAAAGATATAAAACTAGATTCCTTTGAGAGTAATCCTTACTAACAGAACTTGGGAATGTTCAAAGAGTACTCATAACACTTATGAAAGGTGGCAAGAAAAACTTTATTCAAGGTAAGAGTACTACAGTGGCGTATTATAACATGGGAGAGAGATTGAGCTTATGTGTGACTCCAGGAGGGGTGCAGCTGGGATTTATAGCTAAGGAACAGGGTGGGCCCATGGGATTGCAGACAGAGATGGGAGACTGAAAAGCAATGGACAACAATAACAGAATGGGTGTCAGTGGATGGAAACTTATTAAAATGAGGACTATAAGCGTGAGGGTGGACTCTGGCTCAACTGAGAGGATCATTGCTGAGGCTAGGCAAGGCTGATAAGATATTCCGGTGAGTGAAATGATATTTGATCGGATACTGAGGGTGGTCAGATCAAGGGTGGGCTATGTTTTCTAAACTGAAGTAGCAGATTCTGGATTAGATTGGACTAGATGGACAGGCAGCCCTGAATAAAGACATTGCCCAAAGTTGGCAGTGCATTAATGAACTAGTGCTGCATAAGCAGTTAGCCAAAACTAGCAGCTTAAAACAATATTATTTCATACTGCTGCTGAAAGTTGGGAATCCAGGAGTAATTCAGCTGAGTGTTGTGGCTCAGTGTCTCATGAGATTGCCATCCTCTGAAGCCTTGACATGCGCTGGTGGATTTCCTTCCAAGATGGCTTACTCACATAGCTGATGAAACCGGTTTGCTTGCTGGCTGTTGGGAGAAAGCCTCGGTTCTTTCACATGGACCTCTCTAAAGGGCTACCTGAGTGCTCTCGAGATATGACTAAGCTGGCTTCTAGAGTGAGTGATCCAAGAGGATGATCAAGGAGCCTGCAGTGCCTTTTATGACCTAGTCTCAGACGCTTCATTGTTCGTTTCTACAGTATTCTAACATGAGAAGTGAGCCACTAAGCCCACCACACATGTGAAGGGGCGGAGGAAGGAACCGTGGACATAATTTAAAACCACGTGGTACACACATGGCCAGAAATTGTTCACATACGTGTATGTCCAAAATGCCTTTTCCTGCCAATGCTTTTAAACAATTTATCTGTTACAGCATTAACTTGAAGTTCAGGACCTTGTCATCTAAGTCAGGTCCAGCTATGGATCAGGGTCCACGTGTACAGTATCTCAAGTGTTCTGTTGCTCAGTTGTGTCGTATTCTTGGCGACCCCATGGGCTGCAGCGCTGCAGGCTTCCCTGTCCATCAACTCCAGGAGCTTGCTCAAACTCAAGTCCATTGAGTCGATGATGCTATCCAACAATCCCATCCTCTGCTGTCCCCTTCTCCTACCTTCATCTTTTTCCGCATCATGGTCTTTTCCAATGAGACGGTTATTCGCATCACATAGCCCAAGTATTGGAGCTTCAGCTTCAGCATCAGTCCTTCGAATGAATATGCAGGAGAGATTTACTTTAGGATTGACTGGTTTGATCTCCTTGCAGTCCAAGAGCCTCTCAAGTCTGCAACACATCAGTTCAAATTATAGAAGTGTAGTTCCTCTAGACCTGAGGATGTGTGAACAAAAGAGATGAGTTAATCTGCTCCCTTTCACAGCCAACATACAGTGGTGGTTCAGGCATAGATAACCTTCATAGACACTCCTGTTCCAGAAAGGGGAGGGGAGATGGGAGTCAATAGTAGCAGTTCTGAAATCCCATGGGTTCTTGCGGGCAGTCCTTTGATTAGTATTTAAGGCCTGGACACTTCCTAGGCTTCCGTCTCTGATTTTTTCATTCTACCCGCTGACATGATGCCATTGCATGGAAGGTGGCTAGTATATGGTTACATGAAACAGTCTCCCTAGCCTGCTTCCTGCTTGTAGAAGGTAAAAGTCCAGAGCTCCTATTTTGTACTATTGCTGGTCCTTTCAGTCCGAGCTGAACTTAAATATGTTATCTTAAAACCTTGGTGTGTCTCCTGATACTCTTACTGGTGTTCAAGGCAAAGCACCCCACTCCAAAGCGACAGTCACACATGTCTTCATAATAAGGCTTACTCTGTCTTGGTTTTCTGCTGAGATAGCTGAGGGATAACACCCTGAACCTTGGTAGAAGTCTTATTGTGTGACTGAAAGGATCTCTGAGTGACACCCCTAAACTCTTTGGAGGGTATTGGCCTGACTAAATAATGCCATGAGGCATCCCCTTCCAGCTTTCTGAGGCTTAACAAAGAATTTTACAGTCACACTCGTCTTTAGAACACCTTTGTTTATAAAAAATAATATGAAGCAGAACTGGCCTATCGGTGGTGTAAAATGTTGTATTTAGACCACCTAATCTCAATGCCGTGGATATGATCTTGCTTGAGAGTCATTAATTTTAACAACTTCTGTCATCTTAAAAGACTGGAAAATTCCCAAATCAGTAAGTTTTGTCCCCTGTTTTAATAATCTTTATATTAAACATTAAAGAAAAAAAAAATCCCTTCATGTTTTACTACAGGCAGCAAGAAAAAACCAGGAAGCACTTTTGGCTGTTTGGATGGAAATCCTCTTAGATAACTCAATTAATTAAGTACAGTTTGTCCTCCCAGCTCATTAGGTACATTTTCTACTTTTCATAAACTGCAGATGTAGTGGACTTTCGTCTTCACACTCCCCAGGCTCTCTCCTCCTGCCTCTCCTTTCTGCCAAGCATCCTAGGTGCACGACTGTGATTCCGCCTAGAACGTGTTTGCTCAGTGAGCAAACGGGGAGCGATTCCCTGGCTTCAGTGCTTCTGCTGGCCAGAGACTCTGTACCGTTCCCTAAGAACTTCATGGTTTCGCTGTCCAACTTCTATCACCTGGCTAGGTCAGTTGCAGTAGCTCATACTCACAAGCGAACTGGCAGGGATTTCTACACGCACATGTGCAGAAACATACATGTGTACACGGGAACATCGCTGAGGGGAAACCTGTCCATATGCAGAAGTACAGCTTTCTTTTCCAGGAACGTGAATTTTGGTAAGCGCTCAAATTTCTACACACACATGTGCGCAAATAGATGGGTGAATACAGTTACATCGCTGAGACAAAACCTGTCCATATGCAGAAGTACAAGCTTTCCTTCCCAGGACATTGAATTTTGGTAAGCACTCAAATTTCTACGTGCACATGTGCACAAATATATGCGTGGACACAGTAACATCGCTGAGAGGAAACCTGTCCATATGCAGAAGTACAAGCTTTCTTTCCCAGGACCTTGAATTTTGGTAAGCACTAAAATTTCTACGTGCACATGTACACAAATATATGCGTGTACACAGTAACATCGCTGAGAGGAAACTTGTCTATATGCTGAAGTACAAGCTTTCTTTTTCAGGAACATGAATGAGACCTGGTGACTAGGACCTCCTGTTGAGTGATCAAAAGGGGAATTTGATTCATTCCGTCCCCTTTCCCATTTGGTGTCCGTGAACAATGGAGATCAACGTGGCAAACGGTGGGGTTTTTCCCTACTTCCTTAGCATCTGGCCAGCAACAGCCTGTCCTGGTGATGCTGTGCATGGCTGGGACGTTGCAGCCACCAGTGGCCACACCAGGCGAAGATGCCACCCTCTTCAGAGTGGAGGCAGGAGAGGACAGCGAGGCCCAGGTGAACGGAGTCGTGGCAGGGATCAGACGGGGTTTCCAGCTGCTTGCAGAGGACATCACTGAGGATGTGGAGGTTGTGCCAGATGAATGACAGAAACAGGGGTCCTCCCTGGAGCTGGAGGAGAAGACATTGGAGGAGCAGTGCCAGGAAAGGCCTGGAGGCCCGAGTGAGCTCCCGGCACTAGATGTGATGCAGGCACTGGCGACCTTGTAAGTGGAACTTAGCTCTAAGCCTGAGAAAACCTGCAGGGCCTACGTTTGGTTCATGTGCAAGAGTCATGAGAGGAGGAAGCGTGACTTGGCTCAGAAGAGTGCCAACATCCAGGGCATCCCTGGCTTCTGGGCCAACGTGGTATCCTTTCTGCTACTCGTTGTGGTCCAGTGCTCAGGAGGAGGGGGAGGTGCAGAGGCAGGAGCAGGAGGAGGGGTGGAGGCAAGGGGGCAGAATGGTGGACCCTGAAGGAAGTGTGGTACTGGGCAATTGGCAGGCTCCAAAGGCACAGCTGAGTAGAGTCCGGGCAGGGCCACACCTGTAAGTGTCGCAGCCATGACTCTGTGTGTCTCCTTCAGGCCTGCATCTGAGGAGGATTAGCCTCTGAGTCAGAAATGACCAGAGACAGTACATGAGAGCCACCTTAGCTGACAGTTATTGTTGTAAAGGTGAATGATCCCGAAAATAACTGAGATATGGGAGTCACACACACAAGCGCGCGCGCAGACACACACACATACACAAACCCACAGAACATATGTAGACATACTTTCTGATCCCCGTTATCTCACTGAGTGAGCAAGTTCTGAGTGGAATCACAGTGGTACAGCAAGGATGCCTGGCAGAAAGGAGAGGCAGGAATAAAGTGTCTGGGGGTGACCAGTGAGAGTGCAGAAGATCTGAGACACAGAACAGGTTGCAATCCCAGACACAGAAGCCACAGTGGGTGACCCCACAGCCCTTTGAACACCCTGATACAAGGGCCTTTCCATCCTTCCCAAGTGCCAGGCATACTTTCTCTGACCTTACCATGAGCATGAGCACTACTGAGCTTCCAGGCAAGATGCGCTGCAGGCATTGGCTGCCCTGCTGGTGGAACTGAGCTCTGAGCATAAGAAGAACTGCAGGGCCTACTTCCAGTTCATGTGCAAGAATCATCAGAGGAGGAAGCCTGACTTGGCTTGGAGGATCGCCATCACCTGGGGCATCCCTTGCTTCTGGGCCGTAGCTGTATCCTTTCTGCTGCTCTTTGAAGTCTGCTGCTCAGGAAGAGGAGGCGGCGCAGGAACCTTTTCCCTGCTCCCTATCCTGACAGGTGCTGTTGCGGAGCCATCCATCGTCCCACTGCAAGTTGATATTTTCCTTTCAGGACTCCCCTACTTCTTGAACACAGTGACCACTAAGTAGAATTACCTTGACATCACTTGTGAAACGTGGTTCCTGGGGTGATGAGTGTGGGTGTGCAAGGTTGTGGAGTGTCCACCTGTGGGATCCACACCCATCTCCCGTCTCTCTGTAGGGCATAGGGCACGTTGTTCCACTCCTGTCCACTGGTTCTGGGACTTTGAACGGGGAGCATCCAGCCGCAGCGTGGACACCAGGAGCCTTAACTTTCTCGGCTGGTTGTCAGGTCACAACTGCTCAGAGTCGAACAGGATTGCTGAGGTGTGGTTGCTTTGGGCCTGAACACAGTTAGCAATTCACTTTGGGATTCTTGGCTGCTGGCTCACCTTGCTCGTATTGCCAGCGGATTGTCGGCCAAGATGTGTGGGATGATCGCCTGAAGTAGTACCCTGGGCAGGAAGGTTCTTCCATGAGAGTAACTGACAGAAACATGTGTGGAGATGGGGTCTGAAGGTGGGCCCTGAAGGGACACTCATGTGATACTACAGGGACACTGTCCTTTCCCAAATGGGGATGCTCAGACTCATGCAAGCTGGCTGTGGAGCCTGAGTTTGGGTCGTGCTTGTAGCAGGTGACCTCCTGAGACTGTTTATTTGGGGACTTGGTGTGTCCGTGAGTGAAGCAAGTCTCCATCAAATCAGCTGAGGTGGCAGCACCAGAGTCCAGGTGATACTACTAGAGGCAGTGTGTATTAAGTATCTTTGTCAGAATCATCCTTTGTGGGTCCTTTCATCCCCTGGCCTCCTGCTGCTCACTGAGTTTGAGATTGCCTGGGCACTTCACTCCCGCCCCTTACCCAGGGAAGGCCTATCATTGAAAAGCTGTCCTCTCCGGGGTCCCAGTGCACCTGTGTGCTGACTTTGGGATCTTCTGTGAATTTCCACATTCACCACTCAGTGTCTCACAACCACCAAACATGCTGCGCTGGAAGCGGCTTCAGGCTGCCTTGGGAACATACGGAAGAGTTCGTGGAGAAGGTGAACAGGGAGCCCCAAGGGCAGGACATGGTGCCTACTGTCGCCATCCCCGACATTGCTGGCCTCGGTCGTCTTCACCTCCTGAAACACCTATGCTCGTTGTTTGCATTTGTGTCCCCGTGCTGAGCATGTGTGTGTATACACACGTGTGCTTATTTATGCTGGCTGTGATTGTGTGTGTGTGTGTGTGTGTGTGTGTGTGTGTGTGTGTGTCCGGCCCAGGGCAGAGGCAGAGATGAAGGTGGCAGGAGAGGAGGTGCTGAGCAACCAGAAGAGGAGTCATGAGGCGACCAGGCTGAAGGTGGTCTGTCGCCTCATCTCTGCATTGACCCTGCCCAGGATGGGAACAAGGAAAGGATGGCCAGTGATAACTCCAGACTGTGGCTCCAGATATCTGCAATTAGACCAGATACAAAACACGCTCATCAGTTCTACCGTGTTGTTGTGTGTGCTTGGATCAGGAAGAGGGTTTCATGGTCTAAGGATTCACACAGAGCAAATCACGTGGGGTGGGGCTTTGAAACCACTGCCTGTGGAGCCCTCCGTGTGTGGGGCCATGGGCTGGCCTCTGGAAATGAGGGACGTGGCTATGGCAAGATCTGGGATGGTGAGGCTAAGGTCCTGCCGAGATGGGCAGAGAGCTGAAGGAGAAAGAGTCACAGATTGCCTGCTGCACTGGAGATTGTTCCACACACATGTGAAAAGGAGAACTGGGAAGGTCCTGGGCCAGTGCTGCCCAGATCAGCCCAGCAGCCAGCACACGCCCTCCCTGAGGGTGGCACACACTGGCACAATATGACACAAAACATGAGATGCACTAAAGTATGCTGTATCTGCCAACCACAGGCATCCTAGGAGAGACATGGTCTGTAAGCAAGGCATGCCTCCAGGCACTTCCAGCCTGCCTCGCTGGCAGTGCCCAAAGCCGAGAAATGTGCAAGTGGGTTTCCCTGTGTGACCCTATCCGGGATATGCCTGTGAGGGAGGGAACAGAGAAAAGACAAGGGCGGTGGGTAAACTGCATGTCCTAAGGGACCTCAGGGGAGTGGAGACAGAGAAGCCCCTGGGGCAGTTCAGGGCCTGCTGGTTTTCAGGGTCCAGACTCTAGGCAGTAGCGGTCCTGCCAAAGATACCCCATGGTCTGTGCTGAAAGTTCTGATATGAATTCCTCCTTTTCTTTGGGGTCTTGCCCCTGGCTTGGGGGCCTGAGTGTCAAAGGTGCACGTCTGCACCTGAAGGAGGATTCTGGTATTCTTGCTGGAGCAGAATCTCTGATTGCGTTGTAGGGGATCTGCACCCAGGTGACACAGAGGGACGCTGCCTTCCAGGTGACCGTCTTGGATATCCCTGGGCCCAACCGCGCACTGGCTTCCTTGGCACGGGTGCTGTGTAGGGAAGCAGGGATGCGTGACTGTAGGGAGTCCTACCTGGGCCTAATGAGAGCAACTGAAAGAGAGCCTTGGCATTTAGCAAATCACTGAGGCATGGGTGGTTCAAGCCCTCTTGGTCCATTTGAGATAGTAACGCTGCTTTCTGTCCAACGGAGGCATTAGCTCTGGGCCCAGAACCTGCAGGTTCCCCAGGGCATCATCGTTGGGGGACTCCCATATGCATGGGTAGTGTTAAACAGAAAGGAAGACGTGTAGGGATGCCACCTTACTTTGATGGCCTCCGGTTCCATTCTTGGTATCGGAAGAGACCCTGCATCCATGTGTACCTTCTTCACAACCTTGGATCAGAACCAGGCCTGTCACAGTCTCCGGGGGCTTTTGGAGGCTCAGGCGTTTCTGGCCTTTTCCTGCCACATGGAGAGAGCACATCGGGGCACAGGTAGATGGTGCACACAGAACGCTCCACAGATAGGAAGAACAGGGGGCCTCATTCAGAATGCTGGGGGCTGTAACGGGTGGTAGGCTACCAAGAGGGGCACAACATTGACACGGAATGACCTAGACAGGTGCACACCGAGAAAGCAGTTCTTCAAGTCAGCTGAGCTCAGAGGTCCTTGTTTTCTGGTCCCCTGAAGGAATGCACAGTCAATGGATCAGGCCAACGTGACTGGTACTGTGAAGCTGTCCAAGGTGATGGGAGAATGCAGAAGGCAGGCACATGTTATACAGCTGTTCATGGCAAGAACTTCCAATGCTGCCTGCTGCTCTGCAGGCCAGTCCCTATCAATAGCAAATGCCAAGGTTTTGGAACCTTTGAGGATAAGGCACAGAGTTAGAAGTGTAACATGACATAATCGATGAGCAAGTGAAAAAACAAGGACAGAAATGTGGATGCTTACCAACATTCATGTTCCTGGAAAAGAAAACTTGTACTTCGGAATATGGACAAGTTTCCTCTCAGCGATCTTACTGTGTGCATGCATATATTTGTGCACATGTGCACATAGAAATTTGAGTGCTTACCAAAACTAATGTCCCTGGAAAAGAAAGCTTGTACTTCTGCATATGGACAAGTTTCCTCTCAGGGATGTTACTGAGTACACGTGCATGTTTGTGCACATGTGCGTGCAGAAATTTGAGTGTCTACCAAAATTCAAGTTCCTGGAAAAGAAAGCTTTACTTCTGCATATGGACAGGTTTCCCCTCAGCGATGTTACTGTGTACACATGTATGTTTCTGCACATGTGCGTGTAGTAATCCCTGCTAGTTCACTTGTGAGTATGAACTACTGCAACTGACCTAGCCAGGTGATAGAAGTTGGACAGCGAAACCATGAAGTTCTTAGGGAACGGTACAGAGTCTCTGGCCAGCAGAAGCACTGAAGCCAGGGAATCGCTCCCCGTTTGCTCACTAAGAAAACACGTTCTAAGTAGAATCACAGTCGTGCACCTAGGATGCTTGGCAGAAAGGAGAGGCAGGAGGAAAGAGTCTGGGGATTGTGAAGACGAAAGTCGACTACATCTGCAGTATTATGAAAAGTAGAAAATGCACCTAATGAGCTGGGAGAACAAACTGTACTTAATTGAGTTATCTAAGAGGATTTCCATCCAAACAGCCAAAAGTGCCTCCTGGTTTCTTCTTGCTGCCTGTAGTAAAACATGAAGGGAATTTTTTTTTTAATGTTTAAGATAAAGATTATTAAAACAGGGGACAAAACTTGCTGATTTGGGAAGTTTCCAGTCTTTTAAGATGACATTAATAAAATAATAAATTTTCCCTGAAAGAACAAGCAAGGCAGACAAGGGAATTCACAAAGGGCAGTAACAAAATAGTAATCTTGACACATCTTCAATATATTTGTAAAGAAAACAAAGTGTCATTGTGTGAACAAAATATAGAGGTATCAAAAGAAAAACAGAGGAAGCTCCTGAAAGAACTCAACTCACTATTAACTATCTTTGATTTGCAGGCACAGAAACTGACTCATGTTAATTCTAAGAAGCAAAGCCCTGATGTTATTATCTCTTCTTTTTTCCTTTTTTCTTTTTCTTTTTTTGTGAAAAGTTAGGAAATTTAGGCTGGAGAGGGAAGAAGAGGATAGAGATTTCAAGTGCCTTTAAGGAGGAGGAGGAAAGAGAGGGGGTTGGAGATTTGATTGTGTTATTTGAACAGCATTGGTGAAGCTCAAACAAGGGAGGTAGCAAGCCATGCAGGCCTGCGGGAAGAGCATTTCCAGAAGAACAGCACTTGCAGTCTTGGGATCGGGAAGAAATGGAATTTGATGGGGGAAAACCAAGGCCAGTGTTGTCAAAAAGAGTACATTAGTGGGGAAAAAAGTAGAGTAGAAGACAGACAATGGAAGAGAGGAAGCAGTCAGGGACCATATTGCAGGAACCTTTTAATTTGGCAATAAATACAACTTGTAGTCCTTAGGAGCATACTTCACAGCAACTAACAGCAACAGTGTTGATAATACTAAGCAACAGTAAAAACACGTAACTAAAACATGTCGTATTTTTTACTACAGAAATCGAAGAAAGGAGATACAAATGCAATAGTCTGCATATTTATTTATACAGAGAGTTTTCACCTGAGACCAGAACACACACACACTCTTTACACAGCTAAAAGTGGTTTCAGCTGACACTTAGCAAAGTGCTTTGGCCCAAATAAACTAACCAGAAAGGCCTAGTAAAGAATTCAAAGTGCAAATAAATCAATCAGGCTCTGAGTAAATAAACACAATTTATTTGAATTTGAATTTACACTCACGAAATTACCTAAATTGGAGACAACAGATTCACTACAGCTTCATCATCTGTAGTCCTTCCTCTTCAGTTCTGAGAAGGATGCTAACCGCTTGGTGATGATCTCTTTCCAGCATTTTGTGAAAGCTTAGATGACTTAAAGAAACTGAGGCCTGGGGAGAGTGGCGAGAGACAAAGAGGAGGAGAAAGGAAGAGGAAACGGAGAGTTGCTCCTGGCATAGGTCTACAGACAGGATCCCAGCTTCCTGGAATGGTGCACAGAGATTGCTAGGTATCCGTGCCAGAAGTGGAGAAGGGGTGACATTCACCTCCAGGAGGAGACTCAACTCCAAGAACCTACAGAGGCAGCCAAGTGTGCTGATGTTCAGGAACCGATACTTAGAGGGTACCCCACAGGTCTGTGAAAGAGCCCTTGGAGACCGCAAGAAAGAAGGTTTCCACAAGTATAATCACAGATTAGATGGTTGGATAGATTAGAGGAAGGATAACTCTATGACCTGATAATTACTGAAATACATGAGACAATTCTTGCACATCAGACTGTGTCAAGAAAGACGGAAACTCAATCAGTTTGATACAATGGGAAATTACACACGCAAAGAATTAGCTGTTAACTGTACTACATTTGTGTCCAAGGCAAGATAAGATACAGAACCGAAATCTTCACATGGTCAACTCGGGTAAGACACATGTAACTGGAAAATGGGAGCAAGAGTTCCAAAAAGGCTTTAATCACCCTGGACTATTTTTATCCACTATATTTACGATTCTTGGACAACTCCACTGTAGCTTAAGGGTAAGAGAACTCAATTTAGCCCAATTCAAAAGCTGAACAGATTTCCTCTGTTTGATCCTTTTCAGCTACAACTATGGGTCCAGCGCAAATCAAAGTGGACGTCAAGGCTCTTTTTCCTTTGGGAATTGTAACTTGCTTTGCTACTGTGTCTGACACAGATATGCCGACCTCACTGTGACTACAGGCCAGCCAAATGGGAAAGGGGACAGAATGAATCAAATTCCCCTTTTGATCACTCAACAGGAGGTCCACAGGCACCAGGTCTCATTAACGATCTCTGCTTCTCCAACTGCAGTCAGTGCTACACAGGGCCTGCTTCATGCTTGCCAGGGTCTCTCACCAAACACAGGCATTTTAACGGCTGGCTTCCTTGAGATGTCCCTGGGCTAGGTAAAAGCACTCTGAGACAGTGTTCCTTCTCCCTTGGCTCTGTGCCTGCAGTGAATGTATGCCTCTTCCTCAGCTGGGACACGAAGCCACAGCTCTTCACTGATTAAATCCCGTGTCTGGTCCAAACTCACATCGTAGCTTCTCCATCAACCTCCACTGCACGCTTTCAGAGCCAGGTTATCTTAGATCAGCCCAAGAGGCACTTCAGAGAGTGACATTCAAATCTGGCTATATAGCTGATACTGAGATCTGCAAGGCATGAAAACACTTCAAAATTACGTTGCCAAAACACTCTACAGATTATATGTATAGGAGAGCTTTCGAACTTACAAGTAACATCAAATACCAAAATAGGTTCTTACTTTTCCTTTCTCCACTTCTCTCATTCTCTCTCTCTCACACACACATGCACACATCCTTTTTACATGTTAAGACAATTACACGAAAAACAGATCATAGATTTTTAAATAGCAGCTCAATATGAAGATCAAACAAAACTGTACTTCCTCTATTTAAAACAAAATCACATAAATTACCCATCGGTTTTCCTATATTTGATATTATTGAATAATGCTATAAGTTGATCTTTTTGTTTTTAATGGGATTTTTAACTTTGACTGAAATACTTGCTTCAGACTTACTGAAGGCAGAATTAACTATTATTTTCCCTTTTTTTGACCTCCTCCTTTTAGATTTGGGGGGTGATGATTCAAAATCAGATGTGTTCACAGTAACGGATGCAACTTCCACCAATCCTGGCTGAAGGGGTTCCAGTGATACTTGAATAACAATTTTTGTTTCAGGAGACAATCCTTCTAGCTGCTTAGGCTTCTTAAACATTTGATGACACTGGGTCTTGTGCTCCCTTTCCTCTCTGGAAGTTAAAAACTGTAGCCGATATTTGGAACACTGGTGAAAACTCTTTTCCCAGTGCCCTCGATGATGACGTCTGTATGCTGTTGCAGTCTGAAAAATTTTGAGACAAAACGGGCAAAGTAAATTCTTGGTGTTACCATGGTATGCTCTGAAATGTGCATCCACATCTGCAAAAAATGATGATCTGTAACTGCAAACCTGGCATACGTAGGGCATTTCACCAGGCTTATGATTGTCTTTCATGTTCTCTAAGAGAACCTGATCTGTCTCAAAGGACAACTCACAGATGTGACAGACTGCGGAGGGCTCCTGGGCCGTGTGGACACTTTCAATGTGACACTGCAGCTGGAAGGGAGTAGGAAACTGGCGGAGGCAGTGCTGGCAGGTGGTGTGGGTTTTCCAGCTGTCACCTCTCTGCCTCTCAAGTTCCAAATGGTGCTTCATGTGATTCATAAACTTGACATTATTTAGAACTTTCAAGCAGCTGAGGCATTTAAACGCCGTGTGGGTCTTCGGTTCTGGCTGCCCAACTCCTCCATGCTCGCCATAGTAGAAGTCACGAAGTAACACAATCAGATTTCCTTCTGTGGGATCACCAATTTTGTTTGGACTTGCCAAACTTGGAAAATCAGTTTTTGTCTGTCCACTTTCCCCTAAAGGTCTTACAGGCTTGCAATGAACACTGTCCTTTGGAAAAGGTGTTGGACAAGGTTCTCCATTCTGAACATGGCTTAGTGAGGTATGGACACGGTCTGGTGTGCTTTGCTGAGTGGTCTCTGTATGAAAAAAACCTGACGGGGAGAAACCTAAAGAATGTTCCCCTACAATGCCATCACTGAGTTTAGGCCTTCTGGGATTTCTGCGATTTGTTTCACAAGGGGAAACTCGCTTTGATACATGAGGACTTTTATTCATATCTCCTGCAGAAACTGCTGTTTCTACTGGATGCTGCAATGACCTTGTGAAGGTAATCAAAGAAGAACATAACTCCTTTGAAAAGCAATCAGGCACTATTTGTGGTGAAAGATTTTTATAATCAGCTTGAGACGGAGGTTCAGTAATAATAGGACTACCTGTTGATCTTGAGTCAGAGTCAGACACTGGCAAGACAGTCTTTGCTTCTGATGTAGGAGTCACATGACTAACAGGCTGTAATCTGTGAGCGTTACCTCTCCTGAAGTGACCACACCTTTTTCTCCTTGAATAAGAACCTGGGGTATCTCTGTTCAGTATGTTTGAAACGACTGGTTTTGAAGCTGAGCTCATCCCAACAAAGATCACGTCAGCATCTTCATTTCCATGTTCCACTCCAACCAAGATCACTTTATCATCATCATCATCTACTTGTTTCGTCTCTCCCTCCCTTTTCCGTACTTCTGGCTCTTGTTCTTCTTCACGTAACATACGTGGGAGTTCCATATTTTTAATACTTTCTTATTCTTAGAGGGTGCGGTCACAAGTCCCAGTGCTTCCTTTATACAAAGTGCCACCTAAGTATAAACATACTACAGATTAGTTAAGTACAGAAAAATGGGCTATTTGATTATCTCCAAAACTCTAGAGTACTTATACACACCCTTATCTTACAGACAAAGACACTGAGCGTCAACCAGACTCAATGACAGCTGAAAAAACTACGAATACAAGTCTACATGGCTCTAGAATCATAGCTTTGTCGCATGTTCACTTTAACCTCTTCTACTTAAAAAAATAAAGAGGGGGCAAAAAAAACAAAACACCACACTGATCATTACGTGAAATCAAATGTAAAGGAGAGTATTTTTACAAAAGCATTGTTCTACAGCGTTTTGAAGCATGGACTTTGGACTCATAGGAGATTAAGTTGGAATTCTAACTTAACCACACACCAGTTGCCTCTTCTTGGGCAAATTTGTAACTTTTAAATGTGTTTCTGTATCTTAAAGATAAACATGCTTATTTCTTAGACTTAAGGTTAACAGCTTTTTTAAAAGGCATCAGCTATTCAATGGCATCTTGTTTTGTAGTAAAAATGGAAGAAAATGGATCTTAAATGCACGTTACAACTGATCCATAAATTCTAATTTCATAAATGTTAACAAACAAAATAGGTAGCAAATTCAAAGTATAATCTATATATTCCTAGTTAAGAAACAGCATAATTCAATGTCAAGCACTTAATTCAGGCCTAGGAAACTGAGAATGAGCTCTCTGATAATCTCACCCCAATTCCACACAGATATATCCTAAATTTCTCCCTCTAATCCTGGCTAAACTTCAATCCAACAATGCTTCATCTTTATGCCACACGTCTCTTCCCCACATAGCAGGCAAAATGATGCCAGTCTTTCTCTCATACCAATATCAGACAGAGACATCACACACACACACACACACACACACACACACACACAAACACACACACACCTGATATCCCTTATGGATACAGGTGAAAGAGTCCTCAACAAAATACTGGCAAACAAAATCCAACAGCATATAAAAAAGACTGTACACTATGATCACATGCGATTTAGGGAGGTATGCAAAGTTGGTTCATTATAGGAAAGTCAATCAACATTATGCCATTTTAAAACAATAAATCAAATAACACATCTGCCTGAAGAAAAGGCATTTCCCTGAATCTAGCACCTTTTCATAACCGGGGTTAAAAGAACACTTAATAATTAAGAACAGAAGAGAATTTTCTCAATCAAAGGGCACCTGTAAAATGACCCACAGCTAACATCATACTAAAGAATGAAAAACTGAAAGCTTTCCCTCTAAGACTGGGAACAACACAAGGAAGTCTATTACACACTTTGGCTCAACATTATACTGGCAGTTGTATAACCAGAGCAATCAGGTAACAAAAGAGAATTGTTGCTGTAGTTTCAAAAAAAAAAAAAAAAAACGAAAAAACAAAAAACAATAAAAAACAAAAAAACAGCCTTCAGAATGGAAAGGAAGAAGTCAAAGTATATTAGACATAAGATAATTTAGTATAGAAAATGTTGAAGAAACACAAGTATTAGAATTAATATAAAGCTTGCAGAATAGAAGACAAATATTTTAAAAGTCAACCACATTTTATACAGTAGCAACAAATGTTGTTAAGTAAATACTTGAATCTACACTAGCATTCAAAAGAATACTTAGGAAGTCAGAAAGAGAAAGACAATATATTCTTTTGAATGGCTGAGTAATACTCCACTGGGTATATGTACCACAGCTTTCTGATCCATTTATCTGTTGATGGACATCTAGGTTGTTCCATGTCCTGGCTATTATAAACAGTGTTCTCCATAGTGGCTGTACTAGATTGCATTCCCACCAACAGTGTAAGAGGGTTCCCTTTTCTCCACACCCTCTCCAGCATTATTGCTTGCAGACTTTATAGGAATCAATTCTAATGAGATGGATGAAACTGGAGCCGATTATACACAGTGAAGTGAGCCAGAAAAAAAACACCAACACAGTATACTAACACATATATATGGAATTTAGAAAGATGGTAATGATAACCCTGTATGAGAGACAGCAGAAGAGACACAGATGTATAGAACAGATTTTTGGACTCTGAGGGAGCGGGAGAGGGTGGGATAATACGGGAGAATGGCACTGAAATATGTACACTATCATGTAAGATAGTCGCCAGTCTATGTTCGATGCAGGATACAGGATGCTTGGCGCTGGTGCACAGGGATGATCCAGAGAGATGATATGGGGTGGGCGGTGGGAGGGGGGTGAGGACTGGCAACTCATGTACACCTGTGGCGGATTCATGTCAATGTATGGCAAAACCAACACAGTGTTGTAAAATAAAACATAGTAAAAATAAAAATTAAAAAAAAGAGAGAGAAAGACAAATATCGTATGGTATCACTTACATGGACTCTAAAATATGCCACAAATAAGCTGATCTATGAAAGAGAAACAGACTCACAGACATAGAGAACAGACTATGTGATTCCCAAGAGGGAAAGGTACGGCAGGCACAGATTGGGAGCTGGTGATTAGCAGATGCAAAGCATAATATATACAATAGACAAACAAGAGCGTACTGCATAGCACAAGGAACTATGTTCATAATTTGAGATAAACAATCATGGAAAAGGGTATGAAAGAAATTGTGTGTGCATATGTGTGTGTTTACATATGAAGGAAAGGAAAGGGCAACTGTTGGCAAGCACGTACAGAAACTGGATCCTTGTGTGTTACGGATAGATTTTAAAATGGTGCAACTGCTACAGAAAACAGTTTAAAGGCTCCTCGAAAAATTAAAGAACTAGAGCTGACACATGATTCAGAAATTCCACTTCAGGATATAAATTCAAAAGAAGTTAACATGGGGTCTTGGGATATCTGCAGAGCCGTGCTCACAGCAGCACGAAGCACAACAACTAAGAGGTGGAAGCATCGAAATGTCCATCAAATGTGATATATACACACAATGAAATATTATTTAGCCATATAGAGAAAATTCTGTCACATGCTACAGCATGCATGATCATTTCAGACATCAAGCCAAATGCAATAAGCCAGTCGTACAAAAAGACAAATACTGTAAGTTTCTACGTGCATGAAATAGCTAACACAGTCAAGCAATAGAAAGGAAACAAAAAAGAATGATGGAGTCCATGGTCTAGGTCAACGGGCAAGAAAAGAGGAGTTGCTGTTTGTTTAATGGGACAAGTGATGGGTACAGAGTTTCGATTTTGCAAGCTGTAAAGGTGTAGAGATCTGCTTCATAACAATGTGATAAGGAATTCCCTGGTAGTTCAGAGGTTAGGACTCCACAGTGTCCTATCAGGGGCCTGGGAACTGTCATTCAAGCTGCACAACACAGCTAAAATAATGACAACAACAACAAATCAACACTGTGACTATGTGTGTGTATATGTCTTAGTCACTCAGTTGTGCCCAACTTTGCATCCCCATGGACTAAAGTTTACCACGTTCCCTTCTCCATCAGATTTGCAGTGGGTTGCCATTTCTTTCTCCAAAAGGCTGATGAAAGTGTGCAAAATACTTAGCATGCAAAAATGGTTAAAATGGTAAAAATTTAACTTAGATGTTTTCTACAACAATTAAAAACAGAAAAGCATTTAACAACCAGGAAAAGAATTTGAATAGACATTTCCGACTCTTTGCAATCCCATGGACTGTAGCCTACCAGGCTCCTCCGTTCATGGGTTTTCCAGGCAAGAGTGCTGGAGTGGATTACCATTTCCTTCTCAAGGCGATCTTCCCCACCCAGGAATTGATGCCAGGTCTCCTACCTTGCAGGCAGACATTTGAATATTTGAAATTCACCTGTGGCCTTGACAAGAGTGGCTTTATAGGAAAATGAGAGAACTCGAGATAACAAAGTCTAGGAACAACTCTGCAGAGGTCTGTAACAAGCAAATATGAAATAAAAGCAGCAGAAGCAGGATGTGTCACCAAAAGATGGATTTGTAACGACAGGTCACATTATAGTTAGTCAGTTTGCTGATGGGAACCATCCAGAGAAACAGAAACCTTAATCCAGAGCAAAGAGGAGACTTGCTAGAACTTCAAGAAATGAGTAGGTCTAGAACTGAGTAGATCAAAATTGAGTACATCAGGCCAGAGAGCACACAAGCTGGAGAAGGCAATGGAAACCCAAACCAGTACTCTTGCCTGGAATATCCCACAGACGGAGGAGCCTGGTAGGCCGCAGTCCATGTGGTTTCGAAGGGTCGGACACGACTGAGCGACTTCACTCTCATGCACTGGAGAAGGAAATGGCAACCCACTCCAGCGTTCTTGCCTGGAGAATCCCAGATAAGGGAGAGCCTTGTGTGTGGCTGTCCATGAGACTGCAGAGTCGGACACGACTGAAGTGGCTTAGCAGCAGTAGCAGCACACAAGAAGGGTACACAAGCCAAATAATTTGCTCACATTGACAGAGCTGAGATCATATAAAAAAAAGGCTGGCATAGTGGATTAATGGGTATGGTAACCAGCCTTCAAGTGAATTCAATCTCCTAATATTCCCACCCCTGTGTAGTTCTCTCTCAATCTATCACAGGGTAGACCTGTGAGACTAAGCAAATACACAAGTGAAGATGTGTAACATATCAAAAAAGACTCTGCACTTTATCATGGGTGCAAGCGCTTTCCTGAATCACTCATTCTGAGAAAAGACAGCAGCCTCCACAAGAGAAGCCCCTTGGAGAGGCCCACAGAAGGAGGAACTGAGGCTTCAAGAGTACAGACAAGTGAGAGAGCTTAGATTCAACAAGCTAAGTCTTCAGAGGTTGCCAAGCCAGACAAAAGCTTGACTACTAACTACCTCAGGAGAGATCCTAGGCCAAGAGATAACAAGTGGTAAGTTCTTTCAAACTATTCCATTTTGAGATCATAGGTACAACACAAACATTTCAAGTTTTAATACCATTCACATCATACTTACACACAGAACAGTTCTCCTATAAATATAGCAAAAATCAAAACACACACACACACACACACACACACACACACTCACCCAATCCAAAGCACCGAAACACAGGAGTTGCCTAGCAGCCCAGTGGTTTGGTTAGGACTCAGCCCTCTCACTGTCAGGATCCTGTGTTCGATCCCTGGCTGGGGAACTAATGTCCTATGAAGCCACATGTTGTGACCAAAACAAAACATGCTGTGAAGTCAAAGCTGTACCAGCAAGATAAGTATACAACTCAGCTGTAGGCACAAGTGGCTGGGCATAGAGCTTCCTATGATCTTGTTTACTCGCATGAAATGAACTCAGATGGTGCCTCACCCCCATCCAGTGGAGCTGACTTACTTAATGAAGAAAAGCCCTTAAGGGTACAGAAATGAGAAAGCAATCTCACGTGAACATGTTAAATCACAGGATATTTTCTCTGAATGTACCACTGGATTCATTCATTCATTTGGCCATGCTGTTTGGCTTGTGGGGTCCCAGTTCCCTGACCAGAGATTGAATCCAGACCACTGTAGTGAAAGCCCAGAATCCTAATCACCAGGCCACCAGGGAACCCCCACACCTGCATTGCTTTGCTTTGCCAGCTAAAACCTTAGGATATGTGCATTGCCCCATTTTAGCCTCACCAAGTGGTAGGAGTCAGCTCTACACAGCTTAAGACCCATGGTGTTCTTACTTTTTTTCTTTCAAGAAGGCAGGCGAAAGCAAGTCACTCTGCCTGTTTTTAAGCTTGCCACTCAGAAAGCTGCAAACCTGAAACCATGATGGCCCTGAAGTCAGCACCCGCAATCAGGGTCACGTAATCCCCAATCAGGAATACTCTCTCTCAACAGCAACGTGTCAGCCGACGAATGAAAGGAGAAAAACGCAAAGTAAGAAAGCCACACCTTTGTCCCTGTTGTAAAGATGTCTGTCACCTTACCTCAGGGGCCCACTGAACTCCTGAGCGCTTGAGACCTCCCAGGCAGCACACGGTCACATCCTGGGGACAAGCAGAGGAAACGGCCAGGGTGAGTCCCCTGTTCTGGGAACATTCTATCCCCCAGGCCCTACCTGGTCCTACCCTACGGATGCTGACCAGGCGTCTCACACTCAACCAGACCAAGTGATTGAACTCCTTTGCCCTGAGCTTCTTCCTCCCACCTCCCTTCTCTCAGTAACAAACAAACAAATACCTCATCTGCCAACTTCCCTAACCAAAGGCCTGAATCTCGGGGCCCCCAGGGACGGGGCAGCCCTGGAGTCTGAGGAGAGGCAGAGGAAACAGGAAAACGACTAAAGCACCAGGACAGTGAAGAGGCTGCTAGATAGATGTTTTTTTGGTTTTTGTTTTTGTTTTTTTGCTGCTCCTGCCTGACTGTGCCTGGGTGCAGAACCGGGTCGGGCCGTGAAGATTTGTGCGTCTGTGTTTAAATACATTAGTTTCCACAGGAGAGCTGGAGCTGGTGCCAGGGGCCAGGGGCCTAAGAGGCCCTTTCCGCGAGCTGGCTTGTCCCGCCCCTGGGCAGGAAAGCTGCTGGAGGGCAGAGCCCGCCCAGACTAGAGAGGGGAGAGGGCGAAAGGAGCCTGAAGCCTGTGGATCCTGCCGCAAGCTCTCACCGCCCTCACCAGCCGCCCCGCCGAGCAAGGCCTCGTGCGAGTGGGGACCTGAGAAACCCTCCCTTTAGCCGTCAGGCACTGCTTTGGCTGAACCACGCTCCAGTCCTTACCGGTCCCCATTGAGGGAGGAGACAGAACTGCTGGCAGCTCACCTGCCCTAGGCAGTTCCAAGATTAACCCCGAGGAGTCGAGCCTGCGGGGACCAGGCCTCCTCAGGTCTGGGGCGCCGCCTCAGCTCCCCCTACAGGCCTGCTGGCTGCCTCCGATGATTGGCTGCCAGGTGTCGGCACCTGCCATCTGATTGGCCGCGAGGCCGAGTTGGGCGCATGCGCGCGCGATAAGCCCGTCCCCCACCCCCTCCCCCCATAAAAGCAGCCGCTGTAGGCGTGGTCAGGCTGAATCTGAATGTCAAGGATCTTGGGTCAAGATTGCTCAGCTCACCAAATGCGAAGATAGAAAAAGCAGATGGCACAGTCGCCAGGGCTCAGGGCTGAGAACGGCCTCCGAGTCTACCAGGGGAGTCCAGTGATGGTGTCCGGCACTCACAGCCCTCAGGGGTGACCTCCCTTAAGCCAGTTCTTTGCTTAAGGAACTTGTCCTTACAGTGCATCTTGGGGCCCCTCCTCTTGGAATTCCATTTCAATCAAGGCAGGGCAGCCTGCCCCTGTTTTTGCACTGTCTATTGTGAGCTGAGAATGAGCTTTACTTTTTCTTCTTCTTCTTCTTTTTAATTTTAGAGCTTTACACTTTTAATGGCTGAGGAAAACCGAAAAGACTTTTCTTTTCTGACGTGAAAATTGTGTGTAATTCAGTTTTCGGAGTCCTTAAAGGTGGAAGAGGGACTTGCCAGCTTCTTTGGTTATCCTCTATGCCTGAAAACTTAATTAATTGCCAATGGTCATATTCGCAAAGCCTAACATATTTCTTTTTTGGCCCTTTACAGAGTGTTTTTTAACTGCTCTGTTCTGCTGGAAGTCTCCTGGTAGTCATATGGGAGAATAAAGTTTTGGTTTTGTTACAATATTTCTTTTCTTTTTTTTTTTAATACCTTTTCTTTATTTTCCTCAACTCATGTTATTTCCCCCCGCCCCCAGTGTTTTTTTTTAAATGTTAATATCTTTAATTCTTACATGCGTTCCCAAACATGACCCCCCCTCCCACCTCCTTCCCCTCAACATCTCTCTGGGTCATCGCCATGCACCAGCCCCAAGCATGCTGCACCCTACGTCAGACATGGACTGGTGATTCAATTCTTACATGATAGTATACATGTTAGAATTCCCATTCTCCCAAATCATCCCACCCTCTCCCTCTCCCTCTGAGTCCAAAAGTCCGTTATACACATCTGTGTCTTTTTTCCTGTCTTGCATACAGGGTCGTCATTGCCATCTTCCTAAATTCCATATATATGTGTTAGTATACTGTATTGGTGTTTTTCTTTCTGGCTTACTTCACTCTGTATAATTGGCTCCAGTTTCATCCATCTCATCAGAACTGACTCAAATGAATTCTTTTTAACGGCTAGTAATACTCCATTGTGTATATGTACCACAGCTTTCTTATCCATTCATCTGCTGATGGACATCTAGGTTGTTTCCATGTCCTGGCTATTATAAACAGAGCTGCGATGAACATTGGGGTACATGTGTCTATTTCAATTCTGGTTTCCTCAGTGTGGATGCCCAGCAGTGGGATTGCTGGGTCATAAGGTAGTTCTATTGGCAATTTCTTAAGGAATCTCCACACTGTTCTCCATAGTGGCTATACTAGTTTGCATTCCCACCAACAGTGTAGGAGGGTTCCCTTTTCTCCACTTCTCCATTATATTCATTTTTCATTCTTTACTAATTTCATTCCTTCATATCACTATAAGTTTCCTTTAGTGGAAGCAATGAAATAACATCAAAGAAAATACCTCTGTTGGTAGTTTTAACAGGTAACATGTTAGAAGGTATATGCTCAACTACAAATATGTTGAATATTTACAGTAAATACCACTTTAAGTAGCTTCAGAACTTGTATCTGGTTTCAAGTCACTAGGAAGGTTTGTTGAACATCCAATATTCTAACCTCCAGCTGTTCTCAACTTCACAAAGATACAACTTTTTCAATAATTTGTTATCTCAAGTTTAAACTCCGTTTTAGCCACATATATGAACATGCTTTCTAGGTCACATGATTGAATCTGACCCATTGCCAAAAAGTGAAAATTTTGGAATACCTTTCTCAAAAGAGAGATGTTGTTTTCTTCTTCCAGAAAGACTGGTAGTGCAGCCGATCTTTGAACAGTTTGTCGGTTTTTGTTAACTCCATAAAGATTAAGCTGTCGAATTAACCTCTTCATGCTCTTGGTTTCAAATTTTCTGAAAGGCTCCTTTCTTTCCAAGACTTCTTTCCTGAAGAGTTCTTCATTGATCACTCTACATGTGCCTGTCTCATCCCACCAAATAGACTCAAACTGATCACTTTCCACTATACTCCAAAGTTTTTGTGGAAATGTGAGTAAAAGAAAATCATTCACATCATCTGTTTCAGAGACAGAATATGTGTAGTGTGGCCTTTTGATCACCAGTTCCTCAGCCAAAGGCTGAAAAGCATATTCTTCAATCATAGATCTCAAAACTGAGTCCCCAGTTGTATAATCATACCAGTAAGATCGAATGGAGGTTTCTGAACCAGTGGACTCACCTTTAGGAGGTCCATCTTGAATTTCTGAAGAAATATGTGCCATCTCAGGGAAATCTTTCTTCAGATAATGTTCTCATTTGTCTGCTTTTACACAATGCAACTTCAAATGATGTTTGGCTGGCCTACAGAGAGAAACTCTCTGGACAATCACAGAGATCCCCCCAGTCAAACAGCTGTGACATCACAAAATCACTGGTCTCCTAGCAATCGAAGGTTAGTTGTGACATGACAAAGTCACTGGTCTCCTAGCAACTGAAGGGTAATGTTCAACCAAGTGTTTACTTCAGCATCAACTTAAAATACAGACTGCTGGCAGAAATAGTAACCAAAACCATGAAGCATGCAAAAATCTCATTAGTCAATTTGGCCTTTTTTTTGGGGGGGGTGTCGTGGGGGGTTCCTGTGTTTGGGATGGTCTTTCTCTTTCTGGCAGTTTGTGGTTCCTCTTTATTGTGGAGGTTCCTCCCTGTGGCTGGGGTTGGACGAGGGGCTTGTCAGGTTTCCTGGTTAGGGAAGCTTGTGTCAGTGTTCCGGTGGGTGGAGCTGCATCTCGTCTCTCCGGAGGGCAATGAAGTGTCCAGTAGTGAGGTTTGAGATGTCTATGGGTTTGCTGTTTGGGCAACCTGTGTATTGAAGCTCCAGGTTCTGTTCCTGTGTTGCTGGAGAATTGGCATGGTATGTCTTCCTGTGGAACTTGTTGGCTCTTGGTCGTGCTTGGTTTCAATGCAGGTGTGGAGCTTTTTTAGAAGATTTCCTTTTTTTTTAAATAAATTTATTATTTTAATTGTAGGGTAATTACTTTACATTATTGTAATGA
This sequence comes from Ovis aries, assembly GCF_016772045.2. NCBI lineage: Eukaryota > Metazoa > Chordata > Mammalia > Artiodactyla > Bovidae > Ovis > Ovis aries. Next base: position 20,481,439 of record NC_082741.1, on the reverse strand, counting down.
TTTTGCCGTACATTAACATATGTCCGCCACAGGTGTACACACGTTCCCTTTCCTGAACCCCTTCCCTTCTGCCAACCCGTACCATCCCTCTGGGTCGTCCCAGTGCACCTGCCCCAAGCATCCAGTATCATGCATTGAACCTGGGCTGGAGACCCATTTCATATATGATATTATACATGTTTCAATGCCATTCTCCCAAAACATCCCACCCTCTCACTCTCCCACAGAGTGCAAAAGACTGTTCTATACATCTGTGTCTCTTTTGCTATCTCGCATACAGGGTTATCGAAAACTCACATCAATAAATCTACTTTATTTCTGAAATAAAAGTGATTTATCATCCTTCTATGCACACATTCTTAATATTCAGTACTGTTACCCTAGCAGACTTGGTCTACTTGCTTCTGTGCAAACAAATTTATGAATTGACTGTGGGTTTCAGTGGCGGGGGTGGGGGGGGAAGTGCTTATTGTAGGACGAAGCATGGTGTCTTAGCAGCTGGTGCTTCAAAGACACAAATCCCCAAATACTTTCAGGGGGACTATTTTAATGGCTGAGTGAGGGTGGAACATGGGGTCTGTGATCAATATTGGGACATTCTACTAATGGCCTATTAGTGAGGATATTGGGAGTCCACATCATTGACCGTCTAGTTCCAACTATGCACTTACATTTCAGCCTGGTTTGGGCTTTAGCATCTCTAAAATTGTTCACAGGATATTGCTCCGAATGTCAGCGATGGTCCTTGCTGCTGCTGCTGCTAATTCGCTTCAGTCGTGTCCGACTCGGTGCGATCCCAAAGATGGCAGCCCACCAGGCTCCCCCATCCCTGGGATTCTCCAGGCAGAACACTGGAGTGGGTTGCCATTTCCTTCTCCACGCTGGCCCTTGAGGAGGGACTAAAGACCCTTGAGTTTGATTAGTGGCTAAATCATTATTATTGTCTATCACTTGATTGTTTTCCTTAGTTTCTGTCTTTTCTAGCTTCTCTGATTAAAATTCCTTTTGAACATGAGGAGGTCTACAATCTCCTACCTCTCTCTCTCGATTTCCATGCTTTTCAATCTTAAGAAGGGACTGCTTAGTACAATAAAGGAAAACAAGTCTTGGACTTAGAGCTCGATCTTAAATATGACAGAAAATCTCAGTGCAGGTTCCGTTTCTTTTTCAGGTTTCCCAGCTCTTGGAGTGATTGAGTCAGCAACAACTTTGGCTCTTTCCTGTTGAGATGGAGCATGGAGGTGGAAATAATTTTAAAATCTAGGCTTGCTATCAACAGTTTATGATATGAAAACATACCTCTATTTTATATCTATATTATATATATATATGTCTATGTTAGTATTTTGTCATTAAACTGGACAAACATTTGAAAATTGGTCTATATTTATGAAAAGGAGAGAGGTGAGTGATATAAAAGAGTCCTCATATGTTACATGCAGCCAAGGAAACAGATTTTGAAGTATTTCAACTTACATAATATTCAACAATTGAGTAGAATTTGAATCATTCTACATTTGGGTTTTATTGTTTTCCCATTTCTATTACACCTAACATGAATTAAAAGCCAATGTTTATTACAATTCTCTTTCCGAAAGCTATGACTTGCACGTAATCTAGATGCACATCAGCAGTTGAAAATGTAAGGAAGTTGTGCTATATATTCAAATATAATATTACTTAGCTACAGAAAACCACATATTTGTGTCACTTTTGGTAAGGCAGTACAACCTGCAGCCTATTATTCAGAGCAAAAAAAAAGTTAGAAAGAGAAAGGCAAATATTGTTTATTAATGTGTACAAATGGGATTTAGGAAGACAGTAACAATGATTCTGCATGAAGGCCAGTAAAAAAGATCCACATATAAAGAACAGACTCTGCGACTCAATGGCAGAGTCCAAGGATGGGATGATTGGAGAAATTAGCATTGAAACAGGTACATTACCATACATAAAAGAGATGACCAGTGCAAGTTCAATGCATGAAAGATGCATCCAGCTCTGGTGCTGTGGATGAACCCAGAAGCGTGGGGTAATAAGGGAGGTTTGAGTTGTGTTCAGGATAGGGGCACGCATGTATCCATGCGGCTGATTCATGCTGATGTATATGTCAAAAACTATCACAGTAATACACAGTAACTCTATTCCAATTAAAATAAATCATTTTTTAAAAGAAATATGAAGAAATACAAAAAGAATGCATTCAGAAATAGCAGGGACATGCTCCAGAATACAACCTCAACAGTTGTTTCATATCTCTTCAAGAAAGCGGGCTTAGGAGGGGCAGAACATGTGTGCTGGTATAAAAGCTGAAAGTCGAAGAAGATAAGCTTGAGATTGCAACTGTGCAGTTGCAGCATGACCTCAGTATCATAGTGTAAATAGTGAAAGATGCATGCGGCAGAATGCAAGCTTAGAAGATCGGCATGACTACTGTGGAGCTTAGGCTGAGTAGGAGTTCAATGCATGCACTTGAGCATCCTTTCAGGAGTGACGGTACGTATGTTTCAGAGTGACGATAAAGAGATGCAGCAAAAGTGCTCTAAAATGGTGGACAAATACTTGTAAGAAGGAAGGTTCAGAGTGGAAGCTCAGTATTTGCTATAGACTTAGACTTAAGTTGAAGACAGTAGGGAAGACCACTCGATGATTCAGGTTTGACCTAAATCAGATCCATTATGATGGTACAGTGGACATGAGAAAATATTTAAGGGATTAGGCATAATATAGTGTTTGAAGAAGTACATTTGGAGGTTCATGACATTGTAGAGGAGGCAGTGATGAAGACCATCCCCAAGAACATGAATGCAAAAAGGCAAAATGGTTGTCTGAGGAGGCCTTACAAATAACTGAGAAAGGAATAGAAACAAAAGGCAAAGGAGAAAAGGGAAGATATACCCATATGAATAGAGTGCACCAAAGAATAGCAAAGAGCGATAAGAAAGCCTTCCTCGGTGATGAGTGCAAAAAATAGAGGAAAGCAACAGAATGGGAAAGAGTAGAGATCTCTTCAAGAAAATTAGAGATACCAAGGGAACATTTCATGCAAAGGTGGATACAGTAAAGGACAGAGATTGTATGGACTGAACAGAAGCAGAAGATATTAAGAAGAGGTAGCAAAAATCTATACCGCAAAGATTGAAGAACTAGGCAGAAAAGATCTCCATGATCCAGATAATCATCATGATCTAATCACTCACCTAGAGCCAAACATCCTGGAATGTGAGGTCAAGCGGGCCGCAAGAAGCATCAATAGAAACAAAGCTAGCGGAGATAGAGAACTCCACTTGAGTGATTTCAAATCCTAATAGATAGTGAGTGCTATGAAAGTGCTGAACTCAATATGCAAGCAAATTTGGAAAACTCAGCAGTGGCTACAAGACTGGAAAAAATCAGTTGTTCCAGTATATGCATTTTAGAGCTTCTTCTCTGTAGTGGTGAAATGTGTTCCACACAGAGTTAGACAGGACTGAAGCAATCCTGTGCAAATAGTTGCACGATTTGTTTTTTTTTAACCAGTAGCAGCTTTTTTTCCAATGAGAGTTAACTGTGAAAGTGGAGCAACTGCTTGGCTTTGAGGGACGCAGGTGGTGTCAAACGGCAGGGTGCAGGGACACAGACTGACTACACCACAGGAGTTAGGGCCCTATCAGAGCCTTTTTTTTTTTTCTTTTTTGAGCCCTTGTATCCGGTGATAAGAAGGCGTCTTTGGCCAGTCTTCTCCCTAGTTCCACCTATTCGGCCACTCAGAAGGCTTCCTTGCCTGGGATCCTTCTCTGTCGTTCAATGGGTCAGCACATAGAGCGAATTTCCTGGCTGGGGTCCTCCTGTGTAAATCAGTGCATCCGACACTTAAAGGAGCATCCTGAGTGGGATTCTACTCTAGTATGGTGCATCAGGCACTTAAAGGAGGACCCTGCGTGGTGTCCTGCTCTGCATTTCAGTGTGTTCAGCATTTGATGGGTCAGCCTCACTATTGTACTAACTGGTGATGCTAGGATGTGGGAGAGAGAGGCTATGGTGATTGCTCCACCCCCGACATGTGACTCGGTGTTATTGCCTTGCTTTCATGGCTGCCTGGCTTTCCTCCACAGGCATACCCTACGACAATGTCCTCCTTCAAACCCCTTCTCTCCATCTCTCCCCACGAAACAGCAGCCTTCCCCATGAATTGCCCCAAAGTCCCTAAACTGCAGCTGCCAGCCACGGGGCCTTTCAGGGGATGGATGTCCTTGTACGGGGTATGTACAGCTGCAGCAAGGACCCTCTGCTTCTCATTGCACCCAGCTTTCCACAGATCAGCTGTTTCACTCTCAGCTTTAAATGTCTATTCTACACTTCAGACGATTGACCCAATGTGGATTGGACCTCAGCTTCAGTTCCTTCCCCCACTCAGGGCAGATCCAGTCCTACTAACATTCCTGATTTTTCACCCAGATCTTTCCCCCGACTGAGTTTTGCGTGGTTCTATATATTCTTTTCCACTTGTCAGGTACTCCTGTCTACTTTCCGGTAACATTCTAAATACTCTCCTGTGTCTGAAGGTGTATGCCTGCTGTATCCATGGAGAGATGTACTCCACATCCACTTATAGCTCCACCATCTTGTTCTCTCACCTCACGAGAGTTTTAGAGCACAGAATCCACCGTGGTAGTAGGTGTGGCTATAAAATGTGAGTTCAGATATACTCTTGAGGGCAAGCTCAGTGATTTTAGCACAGCTGATCTAAAGCGTGGATTTAGTGTTGGCCAGACATATGCTTCAAATGTTAAGAAAATTATGTATGGTGTGCCAATTCTAGAGCACAAGGTCAGTGTTTGTGTACCATTTCCTGTAGAATGCAAGTTCACTTGTGGAAAGAGGTATGCTCTGCAATGCAACTGAGCAGTTTTAGACATCTTGTGGTAGAGTACACGCTCAATAGTGGCAGGAACTGTGCTCTAGTGTGCATTCAGCACTGGCTGGACGCATGTTGCCAGTGCCAATGGGATGGCTTCAGACAGCCTGCTCTAAAGTGCAAGCACACTAGTGGCAGAACGTGTGCTCTGGATTGCGAGCTAAGCTGTTTCAGTACTTCCAGGCTGGAGCAGGGACGCAGAAGTGAGGCATGCAGGCTCCAAAGTGTCACACCCGCTCTAGAGCACAGATTTAGTAGTGGGGGGGAGAATCCGCAAAAGCACCATCTCAGGAGATGAAGCACGTGTTCTCGAAAGCCAAGATTCAGGATTTGAAGCATGCCTGCTCTAGATCATGGGTCTGTATTAAGAGGGGTATGCCTAAAGTGTGTTTCACTGTTGAGAGGCATGCTGAAGAGCTAAGTTCAGCAGATGCAGCATGCCTGCTCTACATGTGCTTCAGAGTGTTGTCTCAGGAGTTGGTGCCCTTGCTCAAGAGTGCAGACTGCAGAGGGACATGTTCTCTTGAAAGCTGGGTTTTTAATTTTGGTTGCATATCCAGAGATCCAATTCAGAAAATGTGATATACCTGCTCTGCCACACAAGCTCAGTAGAGGGAAGACAAGCCCTCAACAGTGCAAGCGCAAGGGTTGTGGCATATGTGTATGGTGACGCACGATCAATTGACGCAGGACATATGAAGTATACACCAGGTCTGTAGTGGTGGCACGTCATCCACAGATATACAGGTACACTACTCACAGCTTGCACAGTCTAGAGTGCTGGGTGACTAGCAGCAAAATGTCTGGTATAAAACGTCACTGGGGTAATTGTTGCACACACCTTCTCGAGCAATACCTCAAGGAAGTTAATATAACACTTCAGAATTCAAGGTCACTAGTGGTCACACAGTTGATCTAGAATGACGGTTCACTCGTGGAGATGATATGTGTTTTAGAAAGTAGCCTCCTGGAGTAGGTGCTCCAGAGTGCAGGAAGAAGCGTGGGGAAAATATGCAACAGACGGCAAGCCAAGTCATTGGCAATTTTCAGCTGCAGAGTGTAGGCTCACAGGTTTAAGCACCCAGGCCATCGAGCAAGATTAGTAGTAGTGGAACTCATGCTCTGTAACGCAGTCTCAGCAGTGATAAAGGAGTGTACCAGGGTGCAATATCAGTAGCTGAAGCATGAATATTTGGGGGCCTGGGCTTACAAGTGGCAAGACACAGGCTTCCGAGTCTGAAATTAGTAATGGCCACACATATGCTCTAGACCACATGCTCACTAGCTGTGCCATGCCTGCTTAGTGTAAGGACTCAGAAGTGACAAGTGTGCTGTAGTGCTAGGATTTATACTCCTGGGATGCATGATTCAGTGTGCAGTTGTGTAGTTCAGGCATTCTTACTCTACAGCACAGTCTCCGTAGTGTCAGAACATTGGCTCTTGAAGGCACACGCAGTCACGATGGAAGATATGCTTCTGAGTAAACCTCAGTAGTGCAAAACCCATGATGAAATGCGCTCACTCTGTATTCATGAGATCTGTACCCCCAGCTGCACGTTCAGTTACTTTGGCATGTGTGCAACTAGAGCATGTTCTCAGCAGAGCCCGGATGCCTGCACTTGAGCTCATGCTCAGGAGAGGCGTACCATGTCTTCCAGTGTTTAAAATCACTCTGTCTACAGGAGTTCTGGCTCAGTTGTGTCCAGAAGGAAACTTCAGAGTGCAAGTTCAGTAACTATTTAGGCACACCTGAACTACAGTGCAGGTTGAGTAGTGGCCTGACTTACCTATAAAGTAACAAGCTAATGATTGTGATGTTCATGCTTCAGAGTGAAAGTTCAGCCGGTGATGAACTCTTGTTCTGGAAGGCAATTTCAGTAGTGCAGGGATGCCGAATCCAGAGCGTAATACACCAAAAGTGTATGTGAGTTTACAACAGGCATGTTTTAGGGACAGGCTCAGTAGTGGTAGGCCATATCCTAAAGAACCCGGGTTTAGGAGTGATGGGATGTATGCTCTACTGTGCAGTCTCAGTGACAGCAATGCGCTTGTTCTAAAGCTTGTTAATAGTCTCAATGGTGGCAGAAAGGGTGATCCAGATTGGAAACTAAGTGGCTCCTGCGAGCATTCTCTAGATGGCGGCCTCAGTATCAACAAGCGCGTATTCCAGAGGGCAAGCTCAGTGTTTGTAGCATGCGTGGTTTGACATAAGAGAAGGAAATGGCAACTCACCCCAATATTCTTGCCTGGAGAATCCCGTGGACAGAGGGGCGTCGTGGGCTACTGTCCATAGGTTCGCACGGAGTCGGATAAGACTAAAGCGACTTAGCATGCATGCATGCATTGGAGAAGGAAGTGGCAACGCACTCCAGTATTCTTGCCCCAAGAATCCCAGGGACAGGGGAGCCTGGTGGGCTGGTAATCTATGTGGTCACACAGAGTCGGACACGACTGAAGTGACTTAGCAGCAGCAGCAGCAGTGGTTTCAAATCAGGGGTCAGTAACTGTGAAAAGTTTCTTGCATTTTCAGTCGTTGCCGCATGCCAGGTCCGGAGTGCAGACGCACGTGGTTGTGATCCTTATGCTCTAGAGTTGTAATGTATGTGCCAGAGTGCAAGCTAAGTAGTGCACCTGTCCTAATTCAATTCTTAGTAAAAGCAGAATGCAAACTCGTGATTTCAACCTCAGTAGTTGCTGCATGCATCATCAGAAGTAGTGGTGCATACACTCATTTGATCTCTGGTTCCTCTGACTTGTCCAAAACCAGCTTGAACATCTGGAAGTTTATGGTTCGTGTATTGCTGAAGCTTGGCTTGGATATTTTTGTGCATTACTCTACTAGCGTGTGAGAAGAGTGCAATTGTGCAGTAGTTTGAGCATTCTTTGGCATTGCCTTTGTTTGGGATTGAAATGAAGACTGACCTTTCCCAGTCCTGAGCCGCTGCTTAGTTTTTTAAATTTGCTGACATATTGAGTGAAGCACTTCCGCAGCATAATCGTTTAGGATTTCAAATAGCTCAACTGGAATTCTATCACTTCCACTCACTTTGTTCATAGTGATGCTTCTTAAGGCCCACTTGACTTCACATTCCAAGTATCTGGATGTAGGTGAGTGATCACATCGTCATGATTATTTGGGTTGTGAAGATCTTTGATGTACAGTTCTTCTGTGTATTCTTTGCCACCTCATCTTAATACCTATTGCTTCTGTTAGGTCCATACCATTTATGTCCTTAATAGTGCCCATCTTTGCATGAAATGCCCCCTTGGTATCTCCGGTTTTCTTGAAGAAATCTTTAGTCTTCCCCATTGCATTGCTTTGCTTTATTGCTTTGCTTTATTTCTTGGCACTGATCACCGAGGAAGGCTTTCTTCTCTCTCCTTGGAACTCTGTGTTCAAATAGGTATATCTTTCCTTCTCTCCTTTGCCTTCATTTCTCTTCATTTCACAGCTAATTGTAAGGCCTCCTCAGGTAGCCATTTTGCCTTTTTGCATTTCTTTTTTCTTGGGAATGGTTTTGATCCCTGTCTCCTTTACAATGTCATGAACCTCCGTCCATAGTTCATCAGGCATTCTACCAGATCTAGTCCCTTACATTTATTTCTCACTTACACTGTGTAATCATAAGGGATTTGAGATAGGTCATTCCTGAATGGTTTAGTGGTTTGTTCCTCCTTTCTTCAATTTAAGTCTGAATTTGGCAATACAGATTTCATGATCTGAGCTACAGTCAGCCTCTGGTCTTGTTTTATGCTGTCTAGGAAGAGTAAGCGTCTTTTAATTTCATGGCTTCAGTCAGTATCTTCAGTGATTTTGGAGCCCCCCCCTCCCCCCAAAAAACAGTCTGCCACCATTTCCACTGTTTTCCCATCTATTTGTCATGCAGTGATGTGACAGGATGCCATCTCAGGTTTCCTAATGTAGAGCTTTAAGCCCACTTCTTCACTTTCCTCTTTCACTTTCATCAAGAGACTCTTCAGTCTCTCTTTAGTTTCTGCCATAGGGGGGGGGGGTGTGTGTCATCTACATATCTGAAGTTTTTGACATTTCTCCTGGCAGTCTTGATTCCCGTTTGCATTTCTTCCAGCCGCACATTTCTCTGCATAGAAGTTAAATAAGCAGGGTGACAATATATACCCTTGAGGTGCTGCTTTTCCTATTTGGAACCAGTCTGTTATTCAATGTCCAGTTCTAACTGTTGCTTCCTGAACTGTATACAGGCTTCTTAAGAGGCAGATCTGGTGGTGTGGTACTACCGTCTCTTTCAGAATTTTCCACAGTTTATTTTGATCCGTACACTCAAAGGCTTTGGCATACTCAGTAAAGCAGAACTAGATGTTTTTCTGGAACTTGCTTGCTTTTTTGCGAAGATCCAGCAGATGTTGGGAATTTGATCTTTGGTTCCTCTGTATTTTCTAAAACAAGATTGAATATCTGGAAGTTCATGGTTCACATATTGCTGAAGCCTGGCTTGGAGAATTTTGAGCATTTCTTTGTTAGCATGTGAGATGAGTAAAATTGCATGGTAGTTTGAGCATTCGTTGGCATTGCCTTTTTCGAGACTGGAATGACAACTGACCATTTCCAACTGAGCCACAGCTGAGATTTTCAAATTTCTTGTCTTATTGAGTACATCACTTTCACAGCATCATCTTCGAGGATTTGAAGTAGCTCATCTTGAATCGAAGCCATAATAGAGCCTTCTAAGTCCCTAATGGACACTGCATGGACTCTCAGAACAAGTGAGATCAACAGCCATCCTCTTTAAGAACAACAACAAAAAGTTCTCTCAACAAGAAAACTTACACAAGCCACTGGTCCCACCACATTCACTTGGAGGAGACCACCCAATTAATAGCAATGATGGCCCTCCGGTGTGCAGAAAATAGACCTCGAAGACAGTCATCGAAACAACATGAAAAGGCAGAGACATATCCAGCAGATGAAGGAATACAATGAAAATCAACAAACCAGTGAAAGAGGAGGAGGTAGGAAGTCTACAGGAAAAACAGTTCAGCACAATAATAGTCAATGTCTTGGAAACAAATGGATCGACAGATAAATAGACTTCAGGCATGGATTGAGAAGATGAAAGGGGTGTTTTAAATGGACCTGGAAGAAATCATGAGTAGTCAATCAATAATGAGCGATGACATAACTGAGATAGAAATCACTCTGGACAACAGGAACAGTACTGTAACTGAGGCAGAAGAAAGACTAAGTGAGCTGGAAGTTCAGATATGGGAAATAAATGAAGCAGAGCAGGAAAAAAAAAAAGCAAGAGAGAAATGAAGACAATCACAGAGACCTATGGGACAATGTTAAATGCCCCCATATTTAAATCATAGGTTTCTCAGAGAAAGAAGACAAAAGGAAAGGGCATGAGAAAATATTTGAGGAGGAAATAGTTAAAAACTTCCCTGAAATGGGAAAAAGAACAGACAACTAAAATGAAAAATCCCAGTGTGTCCCATAGGGGGAAAACCAAGACACAACATGTCAAAAGACACATTAATCAAAAAAACAAACAAACAAACAAATATACACAATGAACAAATATTCAAGGTAACAAAGGAATGACAACAAATAACATAGAAGGGAATCCCCATAAGGATAACAGCTGATCTTACAATAGAAACTCTTCAGCTTAGAAGGGAATGGCAGGATGTACCTAAATTGCTGAAAGGCAAAAGCCTAAAGCCAAAATTACTCTATCCAACAAGGATAGTATTCTCATTCAAAAGACAAAACAAGAGCTTTACAGACAAACAAAAGCAGTTAGTGTTCAGAACCACCAAACCAGCACTTCAGCAAATGCTGAAGGATCTTCTCTAGATAGGAAACAGAAAAGCTTATAAAAACAAAGCCACAAAATATATAGTAAATGGTAAGAAGATCATACTTATCAACAACTACCTTAAACAGAAATGGGCTAAATGCTCCAATGAAAAGGCAAAGACTGGGTGAATGCATACAAGAATATACTGTCTGCAAGAAAACCATCTCATACCTAGGGACACATACAGCCTGAAAGTGATGGCCAGGAAAAAGCTATCGATGAGAAAAGAGACAAAGGAGGTAGGAAGGGAGCTCCATCCCGGGAAGGGAATCCCGTTCCGGGAAGGGACTCTTAAGAAGAGGGGTTTCCAAACACCAAGAAACATTCTCCCTGCCGAGTCTGTGGCGAGCTTTGGAAGCAGAGAGGGCAACGTAGCAGGAAGGAAACATAAATATATAATTAAAACCAACAGATTACAAGCCCAACAGTAACTCCCCCAGCAGAAAAGCAGCACAGACGCCTGCATCCGACACTAGCAAGTGGGGGCAGGGCAGGGAGGCGCAGGAGGTGCGGGCTGCAGTGCTTTTTAAGAAGCAGGCAGGAACGCCCCGCACATAACCACAACGAATGAACCTGCACTAGCAAACCAGACTGTGGGATAGCTACCATGTGAAAAGCCCGAACATAAAACACCACCAGAACCACACACAGAACAAAGGATGGAACAGAAATAGCCAGTTACAGACCATTCCCCGCCGGTGACTGGCAGCCAGAACCGTATGGGCTGGAAGGGGGTGATCACAGCCCGGGAGAGACTTTACCTACAAAACTGCAAGCAGGCTTCTTTGCTAAGGCTTCTGGGGGTTCTGGACAGTCACCATCCACCTCACAAGGGGCACCAGTGGTACATCCAGAAAACTAGCAGCGGACACGGGAAAGGCGATAAGTCACCGTGACCGCGCTCACCACCCACCTGAGCTACTCGGACGTCAGAAGGACACAAAAGGCAGTCCCAACCGAATCTGTGCCTCTGAGGGCTTACCTGAGCACCGAACCTGAGTTCGGCTTAGACCTGGGAGGTGCGTGCAGCCTAGGGCCGGCCTCAGACCCTGGAGCAACGTAGAGCATGAGCGGTGTGCATCGTGAGCAGGGGCAGGCCCAGTGGGTCTGAGACGCTGAAAGCACACGCAGGTGTTATTTGTTTGCAGCATCCCTACCTCCCCACAGCGCAACTGAACAAGGGAGCCAAAAAAATAAAAAATAAAAAGTGTCCACCATGCCCCCCCCCTTAAGAGGACAGAAATCAGACACTGAAGAGACCAGCAAACAGAAGAAATTTAATGGAGGGAACCGCCTTGGAAATAACCCCACACTGCCCACAACACCAGAGAAAGGGCCAGAAATATCGTTACTATTTTTATGACCATTTCTTTTTCTTTTTTCTTTTTCGCTGATGTTGTTGTGTGGTAGTTTTTTCTTCTTTTCTTTTTCTTCTTCTTCATTTTTTAACTTTTAGAAATATTTAAGTCCTCTATTTATCCTTTAATTTTTATTCTTATAACCTACTCTTACTTAAAAAGAAACCTATTTTTTAAAGCAAACACTGTATATAGTCTTTGTGTGGTTGTTGTTGTTGTTTTAATAGTTCTTGTGACTTTTTCTTCTTCTTCTTCTTTTCCTTAATATTGCATTTTTTAACATCCAACCTCTATTCTAGATTTTTAATCTTTGCTTTTTGGTATTTGTTGTCAATTTTGTACATTTAAAAACCCAATCTTCACTACCCAATTTTACCTGAGAGCGAGATTACTGGCTTGACCACTCTCTCCTCCTTTGGACACTCCTTTTTCTCCACCAGGTGGCCTCTGTCTCTTCCCTCCCCCTTCTCTTCTCTACCCAATTCTGTGAATCTCCGTGTTCCAGACGGTGGAGAACACTTCAGGAACTGGTCACTGGCTGGATCTGTCTCTCTGCTTTTCATTTCCCTCTTTTATCCTCCTGGCCACCTCTGTCTACTTCCTCCCTCTCCTCTTCCGGTATAACTCCGTGAATACCTCTGAGTGGTCCAGACGGTGGAGCACACATAAGGATGTGATTGCTGGCTAGCTTGCTCTCTCCTCTTTTTTTTTTTTCTCTCTCTCTCCTCTTTTGATCCCACCTCATCTCATTCCAGTCACCTCTAACTACCCCTCCCTCTTCTCTCCTCCATGTAACTCAGTGAACCTCTCCGGTTGCCCCTCACTGTGGGTAAACCTTTCATCTTTAACCTAGATATCTTATCATTGGTGCTGTATAGGTGGAGAAGTCTTGAGGCTACTGTAAAAATAAAACTGAAAACCAGAAGCAGGAGGCTTAAGTCCAAACCCTGAGAACATCAGACAAGTCCTGACTCCAGGAACATTAATTGATAGCAGCTCATCAAATGCCTCCATACCTACACTGAAACCAAGCACCACCCAAGGGCCAACAAGTTCCAGAGTCAGACACACCATGCAAATTCTCCAGCGACACAGGAACACAGCCCTGAGCTTCAATATACAGGCAGCTCAAAGTTACTCCAAAACCATTGGCGTCTCATAACACATTACTGGTCACTCCATTGCACTCCAGAGAGAAGAAATCCAGCCTCACCCACCAGAACTCCAACACAAGCCTCCCGAACCAAGAAATCTTGACAAGCCACTGATACAACCCCACCCACAGTGGAGAAACTCCATAATGAAGAGAACTCCACAAATTCCCAGAATATAGAAAGGCCACCCCAAACGCAGCAATAGAACCAAGATGAAGAGACAGAGGGATACTCAGCAGGTAAAGAACAGGAGAAATGCCCACCAAATCAAACAAAAGAGGAAGAGATAGGGAATCTACCTGAGAAAGGATTCCAGATATTGATACTGAAAGTGATCCAAAATCTTGAAATCAAAATGGAATCACAGATAAATAGCCTGGAGACAAGGATTGAGAAGATGCAAGAAAGGTTTAACAAGGACCTAGAAGAATAACAACGAGTCAATAGATAATGAATGACTCAATAAATGAGATCAGAAACACTCTGGAGGCAACAAATAGTAGAATAACAGAGGCAGAAGATAGGATTAGTGAAATAGAATGGTAGAAATAAATGAATCAGAGAGGAAACAAGAAAAATGAGTTAAAAGAAATGAGGACAATCTCAGAGACCTCCAGGACAATATGAAACGCTCCAACATTTGAATTATAGGAGTCCCAGAAGAAGAAGACCAAAAGAAAGACCATGAGAAAATCCTCCAGGCGACAATAGTTGAAAACCTCCCTACAGTGGGCATGGAAATAATCACCCAGTCCCAAGAAAACCAGAGAGTCCCAAACAGGATAAACCCAAGGCAAAACACCCCAAGACACATATTAATCAAATTAACAAAGAGCAAGCACGAGAACAAATATTAAAAGCAGCATGGGAAAAACAGGAAATAACACATGAGGGGATTCCCATAACGGTAACAGCTCATCTTTCCAAAGAAACTCTTCAGGCCAGGAAGGAATGGCAAGATATACTTAAAGTGAAGAAAGAGAATAACCTACAACCCAGATTACTGTACCCAGCAAGGATCTCATTCAAACACGAAGGAGAAATCAAAAGCTTTACAGACAAGCAAAAGCTGAGAGAACTCAGCACCGCTAAACCAGCTCTCCAACAAATGCTAAAGGATATTCTGCACACAGGAAACACAAAAAGAGTGTTTAAACCCAAACCCAAAACAATAAAGGAAATGGCAACGAGATCATAATGATCAGTAATTACCTTAAACGTGCTTTGTCACAGCTCAAGAAAGCTATTCTCTTTTCCTTCTAAGGACAGGCTTACCTCTGTGGGGCTTGGTATTTAAGTATTCCCTTTGGTTAGATTCCTTGCCTTCAACCCCAGCTCAGTGCTGACAACCTTCAGGTCTCAAATAACATACTATGCAACTGGTGCATTTTATATTCTTACCAAAGAAAGTAAGTGTCAGTTGTATCTCCACAGTATTAATTTAGCCACAAGGAATCTTCGGTAAAACTAAACAAAACGTTAGAGAGATGACAGCACTTCTACGAAATATGTTGTCAGCTTTACAAACGACCTATAAACTACAAAGTCATCACGAAATAGACATCTACCCAATACACATTTCATTACTAGATTCTTTCTTTGTATATAACCATTTTATACTTTCAGATTTGCAACTGGTACTTTTTCAAATAAAACTGGTGCTTTTTTTTTGCTTGTTTTTAAGCCTAGATTTAACTGATATCTTTAAGATGTTCATTTTAACATTGACATCATTCATAACTCCAAATACATAAAAGATGATGACAAAAACCTCATAAATACAAAAAATAAAAATGTAGTTATATTATTATAGCCTCTGATAAATGCTAGCAAAACTGGAACAGAAGCATTGTAAAAACATTTAGTGATGTTTCAACATTTTTCTAATCTTTTTTGATTTCATCTTTCTCATGTGCTTTAGAATGCATTACAACATCAGTAGAGTATTGGGCTTCCGTGGTGGCTCAGAGGGTAAAATGTCTGCTTGAAATGGAGCCCTGGGTTCTAATCCTGGGTTAGGAAGATCCCCTGAAGAAGGAAATGGCAACCCATTCCAGTATTCCTGCCTGAGAATCCTATAGATGGAGGAGCCTGTAAGGCTACAGTCCATGGGGTCGCAAAGGGTCGGTCGGGTATGACTGAACGACTCCACTTTCACTTTAGTCGAGTATTGTCATATGTTTAAAACATCTATAAAAATATGGTAAATAATACTGGTACAAATTTCATCATTAAACATACATATTCAGCTGTTTTAATGTATGATGAGAGAACTCTGAAACAACTTGCGTTTTCATTGTTATTGGTGACCATGCCTGACCTGCCTCTTGAGAAATCTATGTGCAGTTGAGAAAGCAACATTTAGAACTGGACATGGAAAAACAGACTGGTTCCAAATAGGAAAAGGAGTACATCAGGCTGTATAATGTCACCCTGCTTATTTAACGTTTATGCATAGTACATCATGAGAAATGCTAGACTGGACGAAACACAAGCTGGAATCAAGATTACCGGGAGAAATTTCAAGAACCTCCGATACGCAGATGACACCACCCTTATGGCAGAAAGTGAAGAGGAACTAAAAAGCCTCTTGATGCAAGTGAAAGAGGAGAGTGAAAAAGTTGGCTTAAAGCTCACCTTTCAGAAAATGAAGATCATGGCTTCTGGTCCCATCACTTCATGGGAAATAGATGGGGAAACAGTGGAAACAGTGTCAGAGTTTACTTTTGGGGCTCCAAAATCCCTGCAGATGGTGACTGCAGCCATGAAATTAAAAGACACTTACTCCTTGAAAGAAAAGTTATGACTAACCTAGATAGCACGTTCAAAAGCAGAAACATTACTTTACCGACTAAGGTCCGTCTAGTCAAGGCTATGGTGTTTCCTGCGGTCATGTATGGATGCGAGTTGGACTGTGTAGAAAGCTGAGCACCGAAGAATTGATGCTTTTGAACTATGGTGCTGGAGAAGACTCTTGAGAGTGCCTTGGACTGCGAGGAGATTCAACCAGTCCATTCTGAAGGAGATCAGCCCTGGGACTTCTTTGGAAGGAATGATGCTAAAGCGGAAACTCCAGTAGTTTGGCCACCTCATGTGAAGAGTTGACTCATTGGAAAAGAACTCTGATGCTGGGAGGGATGGGGGGCAGGAGGAGAAGGAGACGACAGAGGATGAGATGGCTGGATGGTATCGCTGACTCGATGGACGTGAGTCTGAGTGAACTTCGGGAGTTGGTGATGGACAGGGAGGCCTGGCGTGCTGCATTTCATGGGGTCACAAAGAGTCAGACACAACTGAGTGACTGAACGGAACTGAACTGAACGGAACTGAAGCTAGGGACTGTTGGTGGCAGAGGTAGAGGCCCCAGTCTGTGTATCCAATGTTGGAGTGATGGAATACAGTTAAAGTGACTGTAAACATAGGGAATTTAGAAAGATGGTAACGATAAACCTGTATGCGAGACAGCAAAAGAGACACAGATGAATAGAACAGTCTTTTGAACTCTGTGGGAAAGGGAGAGGGTGGGATGATTTGCGAGAATGGCATTGAAACATGTATAATGTCATATAAGAAAAGAATCGTCAGTCTAGCTTCAGTGTAGGAGAGGACGCTTGGGACTGTTGCACGGGGTTGACCCAGAGGGATGGTAAGGGGAGGGCGGAGGGAGGGGGTTTAGGATTGGGAACACGTCTACACCCGTGGAGGGTTCATGTTGGTGTCTGACAAAACCAATGCACTATTGTAAAGTACAATATAAATAAATAAAGTGACTGTAAACAAAGAAACAGAAAAGAGTTTCTCTTCAGAAATAAAATGTTCAGAATTGATTTTCATACTGAGGGAAGGCCTTTTCACCAACTAAGTATTAGTGAACATTCTGGCTAGATATAGTTTTGCTTGAACTTTATGCTAGACAGCCTATTTTTGACCTGGGAAACACATATTGTACATCTGCTTTAACCATGGAGGAGAGTCACTGGGTATTCACTGGAATGGGAAAGTAAAAATCTGTTGCAGTTGTCTTTCATCAGTGTACCCTCTGGGGAAGTCAGGATATGAAAATGAGATTGTGCATTTCTGTGCTTTGGAGTTATGTGTTCCTAGTTAGTGAAGATAATTAAGAAGTGTAATGATTCCAGATTCTCGCCTAGGAAAACACTAACATCACTCTTGTCAGACCTGTATTTTGTGGTTAACAGGATCCTTTTCCCACGAGATATGTTTCATTCATGTACTTTCAACTTTAAAGAATTTTCTCTGTGTCCTGGCTCTGCCCCTACAGCTTCAGAACACTCCTCTTTAAACTGTACGGAAGACCATTTCCCAGGCTATGGTCCTTGAGTTTATTTTCATTTTTCTCCTAATTTTAGTATATATAATTTGTTGGGTATTTTTATCATTATGGCATAATTTTCTTCAAACTTCGTACTGAAAGTTGTCTCCTATTTAATCATGACATATGATCAGTGAGTCCACATACTAAGGAATGACAATTGGCACTTTTTAGCAGAAACCAGGGCTTCCCTGGGAGGTAAGCTGCCTAAGAATCTGATGCAAACCAGGAGACCCCAGTTTGATTTCTGGTTTGGGAGGATGCTCTGGAGAAGCAACAGGCCACTCCCTCCAGGGTTCTTTAGGTTTCCCTGGTGGTTTAGATAGCAAACAATCCATCTGCTATGAGAGAGCCACTGGAAGACTGGCCTAACAACCCACTCCAGTATTCTTGCCTGAAGAACCCCCATGGACAGAGGAGCTTGACGGGCTATATTCCAGACACTCACAAAGAACCAGACACGACTGTGAGAATGAGCAGACCAGAAACCAAAATATATTTTTAAGAAATCTTTGAAAACCTTGAAATTTGGAAGTGTTCCTTACAAAGAGCATGTTAACCCTGAAAAAAAAAAAGAAAACCACCATAAAGCAATGAACTTTATTACTCTCTTTTCCCTATAAGATCAGAAGAGAAATGGAGTGTCATTTCCCTTTTCAGAAGCTAGTTGTTCTCGTAGAAACTATGAAATGATTAAATAAATTATTGAAACCTACTGAAATGCTGCTTTCAAATAAATAAATAAATAAAACCCAATTCAAGACGGATACCAAAGCAAGAACATAATCGAAATCACTTGCTGTTGTGAGACATGGCTTCAAAAGAGAACCAAATTAATGTATATAATGACTGGCTAAATTCTCTGGCAATACATTATAACAATTTACAGTCAACATTGAAAGGGATTTTTACACACAATAAAATAAAAATGCCTTTTACTCATGCATACTTTTAATAATCAAAAGCACTGACTAATTTTCAGTCATTGCAGGCCAAGGACATTTAAACAAACTACCTACTTTATCTGCCAAACAACACGGTGGTGGTGGTCATGATTAGCTGCTAAGTCATTTCCGTCTCTTCATCTCCATGGACCATAGAGCACCAGGCTCCTCTGCCCGTGGGTTTTCCCAGGCAAGAATACTGAGTCTGGTTTTCATTCTCTCTTCCAGAAGATCTATCTTCCCAACTCAGGGATTTCTCAACCCTGGGTCATCTACATTGGGAAGTGGACTCTTTACCAATGAGCCACCAGGAGAATACCCCAAAGAAAAACAGTATCTACTTAAGTACTTCTTGGCTTTCATATGTACGGTATCAACCTTCCAGCCTATATAGTCTGTGTTGAACTATCCTAGTGATCCATCGATTAATAGTCAGCCTCCCAGTGATTCTTGTCTGGGAAGATCCCACATGCTGAAGTGTAACTAAGCTCATGGGCCACAACTCAGGAGCTCATGTGCCGAAACTAGAGCCAGTGTTCTCCAGCAAAAGAAACATCACAATGGGAAGGTTATGCAGCATAGTGAAGTGCACCATACCACTTGCCTCAGCTACAGAAAGCCCTTGAACATCCATGACTACCTGGCCCTGCCAAAATAAATGCAGTTTTAACAATAACAAATATTCATGTCAATGTATGGGAAAACCAATACAGTGTTGTAAAGAAAAATAAAGTAAAAATAAAAATTAAAGAAAAAAAATAAATAAAATACAAGCATCTTTTCTGACCATAATGCATTAAGATTAGATCTCAATTACAGGAGAAAAACTATTAAAAATTCTAACATATGGAGGTTGAACAACACACTTCTGAATAACCAACAAATCACAGAAGAAATCAAAAAAGAAATCAAAATATGCATAGAAACTAATGAAAATGAAAACACAACAACCCAAAACCTGTGGGACACTATAAAAGCAGTGCTAAGAGGAAAGTTCAAAGCAATACAGGCATACCTCAAGAAACAAGAAAAAAGTCAAATAAATAACCTAACTCTACAACTAAAGCAACTAGAAAAGGAAGAGTTGGAGAACCCCAGAGTTAGTAGAAGGAAAGAAATCTTAAAAATTAGGGCAGAAATAAATGCAAAAGAAACAAAAGAGACCATAGCAAAAATCAACAAAGCCAAAAGCTGGTTCTTTGAAAGGATAAATAAAATTGACAAACCATTAGCCAGACTCATCAAGAAGCAAAGAGAGAAAAATCAAATCAATAAAATTAGAAATGAAAATGGAGAGATCACAACAGACAACACAGAAATACAAAGGATCATAAGAGACTACTATCAGCAGTTGTATGCCAATAAAATGGACAACGTGGAAGAAATGGACAAATTCTTAGAAAAGTACAATTTTCCAAAACTGAACCAGGAAGAAATCGAAAATCTTAACAGACCCATCACAAGCACGGAAATTGATACTGTAATCAGAAATCTTCCAGCAAACAAAAGCCCAGGTCCAGACGGCTTCACAGCTGAATTCTACCAAAAATTTCGAGAAGAGCTAACACCTATCCTACTCAAACTCTTCCAGAAAATTGCAGAGGAAGGTAAACTTCCAAACTCATTCTATGAGGCCACCATCACCCTAATACCAAAACCTGACAAAGATGTCACAAAAAAAGAAAACTACAGGCCAATATCTCTGATGAACATAGATGCAAAAATCCTCAACAAAATTCTAGCAATCAGAATCCAACAACACATTAAAAAGATCATACACCATGACCAAGTGGGCTTTATCCCAGGGATGCAAGGATTCTTCAATATCCGCAAATCAATCAATGTAATTCACCACATTAACAAATTGAAAAATAAAAACCATATGATTATCTCAATAGATGCAGAGAAGGCCTTTGACAAAATTCAACATCCATTTATGATAAAAACTCTCCAGAAAGCAGGAATAGAAGGAACATATCTCAACATAATAAAAGCTATCTATGACAAACCCACAGCAAACATTATCCTCAATGGTGAAAAATTGAAAGCATTTCCCCTAAAGTCAGGAACAAGACAAGGGTGTCCACTTTCACCGCTACTATTCAACATAGTTCTGGAAGTTTTGGCCACAGCAATCAGAGCAGAAAAAGAAATAAAAGGAATCCAAATTGGAAAAGAAGAAATAAAACTCTCACTGTTTGCAGATGACATGATCCTCTACATGGAAAACCCTAAAGACTCCACCAGAAAATTACTAGAGCTCATCAATGAATATAGTAAAGTTGCAGGATATAAAATCAACACACAGAAATCCCTTGCATTCCTATACACGAATAATGAGAAAGTAGAAAAAGAAATTAAGGAAACAATTCCATTCACCATTGCAACGAAAAGAATAAAATACTTAGGAATATATCTACCTAAAGAAACTAAAGACCTATATATAGAAAACTATAAAACACTGATGAAACAAATCAAAGAGGACACTAATAGATGGAGAAATATACCATGTTCATGGATTGGAAGAATCAATATAGTGAAAATGAGTATACTACCCAAAGCAATTTACAAATTCAATGCAATCCCTATCAAGCTACCAGCCACATTTTTCACAGAACTAGAACAAATAATTTCAAGCTTTGTATGGAAATACAAAAAACCTCGAATAGCCAAAGCAATCTTGAGAAAGAAAAATGGAACTGGAGGAATCAACTTGCCTGACTTCAGGCTCTACTACAAAGCCACAGTCATCAAGACAGTATGGTACTGGCACAAAGACAGACATATAGATCAATGGAACAAAATAGAAAGCCCAGAGATAAATCCACACACATATGGACACCTTATCTTTGACAAAGGAGGCAAGAATATACAATGGAGTAAAGACAATCTCTTTAACAAGTGGTGCTGGGAAAACTGGTCAACCACTTGTAAAAGAATGAAACTAGATCACTTTCTAACACCGCACACAAAAATAAACTCAAAATGGATTAAAGATCTAAATGTAAGATCAGAAACTATAAAACTCCTAGAGGAGAATATAGGCAAAACACTCTCAGACATAAATCACAGCAGGATCCTCTATGATCCACCTCCCAGAATGCTGGAAATAAAAGCAAAAATAAACAAATGGGATCTAATTAAAATTAAAAGCTTCTGCACAACAAAGGAAAATATAAGCAAGGTGAAAAGACAGCCATCTGAATGGGAGAAAATAATAGCAAATGAAGCAACTGACAAACAACTAATCTCAAAAATATACAAGCAACTTCTGCAGCTCAACTCCAGAAAAATAAACGACCCAATCAAAAAATGGGCCAAAGAACTAAATAGACATTTCTCCAAAGAAGACATACGGATGGCTAACAAACACATGAAAAGATGCTCAACATCACTCATTATTAGAGAAATGTAAATCAAAACCACAATGAGGTACCACTTCACACCAGTCAGAATGGCTGCGATCCAAAAATCTGCAAGCAATAAATGCTGGAGAGGGTGTGGAGAAAAGGGAACCCTCCTACACTGTTGGTGGGAATGCAAACTAGTACAGCCACTATGGAGAACAGTGTGGAGATTCCTTAAAAAATTGCAAATAGAACTACCTTATGACCCAGCAATCCCACTTCTGGGCATACACACCGAGGAAACCAGAATTGAAAGAGACACATGTACCCCAATGTTCATCGCAGCACTGTTTATAATAGCCAGGACATGGAAACAACCTAGATGTCCATCAGCAGATGAATGGATAAGAAAGCTGTGGTACATATACACAATGGAGTATTACTCAGCGGTTAAAAAGAATTCATTTGAATCAGTTCTGATGAGATGGATGAAACTGGAGCCGATTATACAGAGTGAAGTAAGCCAGAAAGAAAAACACCAATACAGTATACTAACACATATATATGGAATTTAGGAAGATGGCAATGACGACCCTGTATGCAAGACAGGGAAAGAGACACAGATGTGTATAACGGACTTTTGGACTCAGAGGGAGAGGGAGAGGGTGGGATGATTTGGGAGAATGACATTCTAACATGTATACTATCATGTGAATTGAATCGCCAGGCTATGTCTGACGCAGGATGCAGCATGCTTGGGGCTGGTGCATGGGGATGACCCAGAAAGATGTTATGGGGAGGGAGGTGGGAGGGGGGTTCATGTTTGGGAATGCATGTAAGAATTAAAGATTTTAAAATTTAAAAAAATAAAAAACTAAAAAAAAAAAAGAAAAAAATAAATAAAATGGAAAAATGAATACATAAATAAGACCTTAAGGGGCAAAAAACAAACAAACAAACAAAAAAAAAAACCAGTGAGTTTAGCAGAGAAGTTAGTTACATATATTTAGCAACAAGCAAATATAATTTGCATGTTGAAAGTGCAAAAATACTAATTTTTCAAAACGTGATAGAATGATACTGATTAGAAGAAATCTATCACAGAATAAAAATATTCTAGGCAATAGTTCAGCAGGATGAGAGGTAAGGGTATCCCAGCCATCAGAGTTCACATTTGTGGTGTGAATGCCGAAAAGCCTATGAAACATCATGTTGGTCAAATAATTCGAGTATCCATATATCCACTTAAGCTCTTAGCTATCTCTCCTGCACCTTTATATTTCATTCTGAAGCCATTTGGATTTTCTGAAAGAATGTGTAGATTTGTTTTGTTTGTGTCAGTTTCTGAGGAGACTTCTCATTCTGCCCACATGCTAGGAAACTTTTACTATATTTTCCATTAATATAATTCAAGTTTCATCTACTCTAACCTTTCATACCATTAATCCCATATTGATTTCCTTTAGCAGGCTCTAGTGATGTTCTTCAAGCTCTTTTAGCCATTCTTTCACTTGGGTATAATGCTCACTGATTTGAATAGCAAATTACCACTTTTCTAATGTGTTTTTTGAGTGTGGTGAGCTGCTCTGTTTCAGGCTTTTGGTTGGAAAACCCTGCCTTATTGTCAGGGCTGCAGTATCTTCTGATACCAAAGGAAAGACTACAAATATTCCAAACAAATTTGATTATGGTAATTAACATTTTCTAAAGAATTAAAGAGTTCCTCATCAAAATATTTATTCCCATGGAAAAAATAGCCCCAGCTCCTTAAGTACATCATGATTTTATTAAGGGAATCTGTGAGAACGGCCATGTTCTCTGTGCATCGTGACTTCATCAACACACCTCTCTGAGGTGAAAAAACAAGTTAGAATTCACATACTTCAGGAAAGCCATATTTCAATATGGAAAAACCTTGTTTCAATAAGAGGAAAAATGGCTGCATGAGAAGTGGATTGATATTGTTTCTCTATTTTTCTCAGAGCATCTTCCTGTAAGTTGTGTCTTCACTTCTTACTGAAATGGTTGATTCTGCTGTTGTTCTGTTGCTCAGGCATAGTAACTCTCTGCAACATAATAAGGCATGTTACGTTCCTTATTATGCAGCACACCACGCCTCACTGTCCATCACTAACTCCCAGAGTTTGCTCAAAGTCATGTGCCTCAAATTAGTTGTACCATCCAACCATCTCATCGTCTGCTAGGCCCTTCTCCTTCTGCACTCAAGCTTTCCCAGCATCAGGGTCTTTTCCTATAGTTAGCTCTTTGCATCGGGTCGCGAAAGTACCAGAGTTTCAGCTTCAGCAAAAGTACTTCCAATGAATATTCAGGGCTGATTTCCATCAGGATTGACTGCTTTGATCTCCTTGCAGTCCAAGGGACTCGCAAGAGTCTTCTCCAACACCACAGTTCAAAATCATCAATGATTCCATGCGCAACTTCCTGTATAGTCCAACTCTCCCATCCATACATGAGTAATGGAAACTCCATAGGTATGACCTGATAGACCATTAATTGCAAAGTAATGCCTCTGCTTTTGCATATGCTCTTTAGGTGGTTGCAGCTTTTCTTCATAGGATCTAGCACCTTTTAATTCCGCAGCTGCCCTCACCATCTGCAGTGATTTTGGAGCCCGAGAAAATAAAGTCTATCACTGTTTCCATTTTTCCCCGTGATTTCCCTATTTGATGTGAAGTCACGGGGCCAGATGCCATGATCTTCATGGTTTCAGCATTGAGTTTTAAGCAAGGTTCTTCACTCTCTTCTTTCTTTCCATCAATACGCTCTTTATTTATTCTCCACTTTCTGTCATATATGTGGTGTCAACTGCAAATCTGTGGTTATTGATAGTTCTCCAAGCAATCTTGATTCTAGTTGGGCTTCATCCAGCCTGGCATTTCACATGACGTGCTGAATATAAGTTAAATAAGCCACATGACAATATACAGCCTTGATGTGCTCCTTTCCCTATTTGAAGCTAGCGCATTGTTCTATGTCCAAGTGTTGCTTCTTGACATGCCTACAGATTTCTCAGCAGGCAGCTAAAGAGGTCTGGTATTTGCATCTTTCCAGGAATTTCCCATAGCTTGTTGTCATCCACACAGTCAAAACCTTTGGCATAGTCCAAATCAGATGTCGATGTTTTTCTTGAACTCCTTTGCTTTTTCTCTGATCCAATGGATGCTGACAATTTGATCTCTGGTTTCTCTGACTTTTCTAAATCCAGCTTTAACATCTGGAAGTTCTCGGTTCATGTACTGCTGAAGCCTAGCTTGAAGAACTTTGAACATGACTTTGCTTACATGTGAGATGTGTGCAATTGTGTGTTAGTTTAAACAATCTTTGGCCTAGCTTTTCTTGAGGATTGGAGTTTAAACTAACCTTTCCAAGTTCGGCGGCCAGTGACGAGCTTTTCACATTTGCTGGCATATTGCGTGCAGGATTGTAATGTCATAATCTGGTAGGACTTGAAATTCCACAACTGGAAACACATTACCTCTAGTAAATTTGTTCATAGTTATGTACTAACGGCTGCTTGACTTCACATTGCAGGATGTCTGGTTCTGGGTGAGTAAAGACACCTTCACGGTTATGTGGGTCATTAAGATCTTCTTCTTCTTCTTCCTTTTCTTTTTTTTTTTAAGTTCAGTTCTTCTGTGTATTCTTGCCACCACTTCTTAATACATCTGCTTCTGTTATGTCCATATATTTTGTCTCCTTTATTGTGCCCATCTTTGCATGAAATGTTCCCTTGGTATCTGTATCATTCCTGAGGTAATCTCTGTTCTTTGCCATCCTATTGTGTTTCTCTGCTTCTTTGCATTGATCCCTGAGGAAGGCTTTTCTTATCTCTCC
Source organism: Ovis aries (assembly GCF_016772045.2). NCBI lineage: Eukaryota > Metazoa > Chordata > Mammalia > Artiodactyla > Bovidae > Ovis > Ovis aries. The sequence continues at coordinate 20,455,711 of NC_082741.1, read as the reverse complement.
ATGCTATTCTTAAGAAAACTGCATTCAAATGGATTATCTTTCTTTTTCTCCTATGCCTTTAGCTTCTCTTCTTTTCTAAGTTATTTGTAAGGCCTCCTCAGACAAACCTTTTGCCTTTTTGCATTTCTTTTTCATGGGTAGGTTTTGTTCATTGTCTCATGCAGAATGTCATGACCCTTGGTCCATAGTCTCCAAGCAGTCTGTCTATAAGATCTAATCCCTCAAATCTATTTGTCACATCCACTGTGTAATCATAAGAGACTGATTTTGGCCAACCCAAATGGTCTAGCGGTTTTCCATACTTTCTTCAACTTAAGTCTGAAGTTTTCTTTAAGGCATTCCTGATCTGAGCCATGTCACTGCTCAGTCTTGGGTGTTTTTTTTTTTTTTTCCTGACTGCATAGAGCTTCTCCATCTTCGGCTACAAAGAACAGAATCAATCTGATTTCAGCATTGACCATCTCAAGAGTCATCTCTTGTGTTGTTGGAAGAGGGTGTTTTCTATGAATGGTGAGTTCTCTTAGGGAATTCTGTTAGCCTTTGCCATACTTCATATGTACTCCAAGGTCCAACTTGCTTGTTATTCCAGGTATCTCTTGACTTCCTACTTTCTCTAGGAGGCAATGAACGTGGGCAGTATAAGCCCTCATTCCTCTGCCTTTTCTAAATCCATCGCATATATTTGGAAGTTCTTGGTTCAAATACTTTGAAGCCTAGCACAAAGGATTTTGAGCCTTATCTTGCTTAGTATGTGAAATGAGCACAAGAGTGCAGTACTTTGACAAATTTTCAGCATTACCCTTTGATGTGGGGATCAGTACGTTGTCATGTGTACACTAGAGCTTGCTCAGTAGTGGCATAATGTGTATTCCATAGTGCAAACTCAGAAGTTGGAACATGTATGGCATATAATGTTGACTCAGTAGAGGTAGGATGATACTTTCAGAGTGCAAGCTCAGTAGTTGTGCTAAGCCTTCTGTAGAACACTGATTCAGCAATGGTAAGATGTGTGTTCTAGAATTCAGGGTCAATAGTGTTGTCACATTTCCTCGAGAGTTTAGCCACTGCAGAAGTGGCATGTGTGCTTAGAATGGGGTCTTAATAGTGGTGAGATGCATGCTCTACATCTCAGTCTCAGTAGAAGAGAGGTGTGTTCTCTAGAGTGCAAGCTAGTAGTTACAAGACACTTGGTGTGCTGACCTGTAGTACACAAAGAAGCAGTGGAAGTTGTCACAGCACTGAAACACTGACTGGAGAAAAACTCCTCGGTGTGCTTGACCCACAGTAGACAAAGAAACGTTCCAAGAATGTTTTACCTATGAGTTACAGCATGGTGGTAATTATTGAGTGCGTTCCAGCTAATGTAGATGGAGATGCGCTTAAGCCATGTCATAAAACTGAACCAGTGATAGTTACAATCTCTTAGTCTTGCCTGAGCTATTTGGATGCAGAAACACTTAAAAAATTCACAGCACTGAAGCACTGGAATTTGACAAATTATCGGCTGTGTCTTCCAAGAATGGATGCTGAAGCACTTGAACTGTATCACGTAGCTGAAAGACTGGATGTTGATGAATACTGGGTGTATTTGACCTGGGGTAAGAACGGGACTCATTTAACCGTATGACAGCCCTAAAACACAATATGGAGAAAAATGTATGCGTGTTTATGAACTGGTATGTACAGAAACAATTGAGACAGATCACAGAACTCAACAGTTGATGGTGAACAACTTCTAGGTGTATTTGAACCAGAGTATACGAAACAAGACTTGAAGAATGTAACAGAACTGAAACAACTGATGGTGATAAACTATTGCATGCGTTCAGCATGGCGTAGAAGAAGAAGGACTTGAAACATGTCGCAGCACTGAAACACCAATGGTCATAAGCTACTGGGTATGTTTCAGCTCAAGTGGATTAGAGAACCATTTGAAGCATGTCGCACAACTGAAACATTGCATGCTTATGAACGACTGCATGTACTTGATATGGAGTGAATGAAGAAAGCACTTGAAGCATGTGACATCACTGAAGCACTGGTTGAGAATATGGACTATGTTTGAGCCGGAATGGACACAGAGGCTTCAGAATCATTTCATAGTACTGAACACTAGCACTAGATGGGGAAAAAGCTACTGAGTTCGTTTGACACAGGAATGGATGAAGAAGCAGTTGACATTATGTCATAGCAGTGAAACAAGATGGTTATAAACGGTGAGTGTATTGACATTAGTGGGACCAAGAACATATTTAATCTTATCAAAGTCCTGAAACACTGGAGCATGGTGAACTGCTGGCTGTGTATGCCTCAGTGTGCACAGACAACATTTCAAATCATGTCACAGCACTGAAACGCTTGTATGGAGACGACAGACTGACTGTCTAGATCTGGGGTGGATGAGGAAGCTCTTTAAGCATGTCACTTCATGTATACACTAGATGGCGACAAACTACGGTGTTGGTGTATGGGTGCGCATGAAGAAGCCATTGGGTCGTGCTGCAAAGTAAAACACTGGCCGTTTATAACTACTAGAAGTTTTACACCAGGATTAATGTAGAAGCATTTGAAGACTGTCAGTGTACTGCAGCAATGGATGGTGATAAAGGACTATGTTAACCTGGAGTGGGTGAGGAAGTACTCGAATCCAGGGGCAGCCATGGAACACTGTGTATTGATAAACTCCCGGATGTTTTATTTAGTCACTTCGTTAAGGAAGAATTGAACTTGGTCATATGTCACAGCACTGGACACTGGTTGGTACCACTTATTGACGATGACTGACCTGAGTGGGAAGAGAGCCTTTGAATTGTGCCACACCCACTGCACTAAAGAAATAGAGGAAACAATAGAATGCGAAAGACTAGGGATCTCGTCAAAAACTTAGAGATACCAAGCAAACATTTCTTGCAAAGATGGGCTGAATAAAGGACAGAAGTCGTATGGGCCCAACAGAAGCAGAAGATATTAAGAAGAGGTAGCAAAAATACACAGAAGAACTGTACATAAAAGATAGTCATGACGCAGATAATCAGGATGATGTGATCATTCACCTAGAACCAGACATCCAGGAATGTACACTCAAGTGGGTCTTAGGAAGCATCACTACAAAGAAAGCTAGTGGAGGGGATAGAATTCCAGTTGAGCTAGTTCAAATCCCAAAGGACCATGCTATGAAAGGGTTGCACTTAACATGGCACCAAATGTGGAAAATTCAGCACTGGCCACAGGACTGGAAAGGGGCAGTTTTCACTCCAATCCCAAAGAAAGGCAATGCCAAAGAATTCTCCAACTACTACACAGTTGCACTCATCTCATATGCTACTAAATTAATGGGCAAAATTATCCAAGCCATGCTTCAGCAATACAGCAACCAGGAACTTCCAGCTATTCGAGTTGGTTTTCCGAAAGGCAGAGCAACCAAGATCAAATTGCCAACATCTGCTGCATCATTGAAAAACCAAGAGAGTTCCAAAAGATCTACTTCGGTTTTATTGAGACTTTGACTATGTGGATCACAATAAACTTTGGGAAATTCTGAAAGAGATTTCAGGGAATACCAGACAACCTGACTTGCCTCTTGATAAACTTGTATGCAGGTCAGGAAGCAACAATTAGAACTGGAAATAGAACAACAGACTGGCTCCAAAAAGGAAAAGGAGTACCCCGAGGCTGTATAATTGCCACCTTGCTTATTTAACTTCTACACAGACTACATAATGAGAAACACTGGGCTGGAGGAATCTCAAGGTGGAAACAAGATTGACAGAGAAATATCAATCATCTGAAATATGCCGATGACACCAGCCTTATGGCAGAAAGTGAAGAACTAAAGAGCCTCTTGATAAAAGTGACACGAGAGAGTGAATAAGTTGGCTTAATGCTCAACATTCAAAAAACAAAGATCATGGCATCGGATGCCACCACATCATGGCAAATAGGTGGGAAACAGTGGAAACAGAAGATGACTTTATACTTCTGGGCTCCAAAATCGCTGCAGATGGTGACAGCAGCCATGAAATTAAAAGACGCTTCGTCCTTAGAAGGAAACTTATGACCAACCTAGATGATTAATTATCATTATTGATTATTGCTGATGATTGATTATTATTGATTATTATATTCATATTGAAAAACAGAGGCTTTACTTTGTCAAGAAAGGTCCATCTAGTCAACGCTACGGTTTTCCCAGTAGTCATGTGTGGATGTAAGTTTTGGAATATAAAGAAGGCTGAGCACTGAAGTATTGATGCTTTTGAACTGGGTGTTTAAGAAGACTCTTGAGAGTCCCTTGGACTGCTAGGAGATCCAACCAGTCCATCCTAAAAGAAATCAGTCCTTAGTGTTCATTGACAGGACTGATGTTGAAGCTGAAACTCCAATAATTTGGCCCCGTGATGTGAAGAGCTGGCTCATTTGAAAGCATCTTGTTGCTGGAAATGATTGAGGGCAGGAGGAGAAGGGGACGTCAGAAGGTGAGATGGATGGATGGTATCACCGACTCAATGGACATGGGTTTGGGTTACCCATGGGAGTTGATGATGGACAGGGAGGTCTGGCTTGCTGCGGTTCATGGGATAACAAAGAGCTGGACATGAATGAGTGACTCAACTGAACTGATCACCCCTTAAAGAGTGATTTTTTTTTCTTTCTTTTCCTTTTTCTTTTAAATAATCTTGGGCACATTTGACTGAAGCATGCCATGCAATGAAACGTTAAATGGTCAGTAACTACCAGCTGGGCTTGACATTGGATGGATGGAGAAGCGCTGCAGGCATGTCACTGAACTTCAACACTGCATGGTGATAGCCTAGTGAATGCCTTTAAATGGGGAGAATGAACACACCATTGAAGTGGATCTTGGCATTGGAACTGGAGGTGGTGAATATTATGGATGTGTTTGACGTGCGGTAATGAGGAAGACTTGAGGAATGTCACACACAGTAAAACATTGGATGGTGTTAATGTTTGAGTGTGTTTGGCCTGGTGAGGATGGAAACGTCCTGGAATCTGCCATAAAATGGAAACATTCAATGGTCATAAGCTACTGCATGTGCTTCACCTAGAGAGGATGAAGAAGCACATGAAGCATGCTACAGGACTGAAACAGTGGATGGTGATAATCCACTGGGTATGTTTTGTCTGGGGTTGTGAAGAAGCACTTGAGGCAAGTCCTCGAACTGAGGCATGGGATGCTGATAAACTGTTGGGTACTTCTGAACAGTGGTGTGTGGCAAAATTCTTGAAATATGTTACAGTATGGAAACATTGGATGATGCTAAACTCCTGGTGTGTTTGATCCAGGATGGGCAAGAAGCAATTGATGCATGTCAAAAACCTGAAACAGGTGATAAACAACAGGGTGTGTATGACCCAGAGTGCATGGGGAAGTATCTGAACCTTGTCACCAACATGAAACACTGGATGGTGACAAACTGTTGAGGGTGCTTGATTCAGGGTGGACAGGAAGCACATGATCCATTTCACAGAACTCAAACGTGGACGGGGCAAGAGACTTGGAATGTTTGACCCAGGGAGAAAAAGAAGCTCTGGAAGCATGCTGTAACCCTGAAACACTGGATAGTGAGAAACCACTTGGTGTGATGACCTGAGGGAATGAAGAAACCCAGAAGCATGTTGCATAACTGAAACATTGGATAACGACACACTACTGGGTGTCTTTGACCCCGTGTACACAAAGGAGCACTTGAAGCATGTCACAGAACTTGAACACTGGATGGTGAAAAACTCCTGGGAGTGTTTGACTGGGTGGATGAAGACGCTCCTCAAGCATGTCTCTGCACTAAGACACTGGATGAGGAGTGTGTTTTAGCCTCAGAAAATGAAGCACTTGACCTGTGTAACGGCACTAAAATAGAGTATGGCACTTATACCACTGGGTGATTAGTCCCAGGTGACAAGGAAACACCGGAAAGTGTCGCATGTTAATGCACTGAATACTCTACGGGGATAAAGTACTGAATGTGTTTGATCTGGGGTTGCGAAGAAGCAGGTAAAGCAGGTCCCTGGGGTGACACAAGGGATTCTGATACACTACTGGGAGTGTAGGAATTCAAGTGGAATAAGAAGCACTGGAAGCATGTCACATCCATGAAACAATAAATGTTGCTAAACTACTGAGTGGGAATGAGAGCCTGGGAAAGACTAGAGATCTCTTCAGGAAAATAAGTGGTATCAAGGGAGTATTTCATGCACATATGTGTATAATAAAGGGCCGAAAATGTGTGAACCTAAAAGAAGTGGAAGATATTAAGGAGTGTTGGCATGATTACATAGAAGAACTATCCAAAAAGTTCCCGATGACCTAGATAACCATGATGGGGTGATGACTCGCCTACAGCTAGACATCTTGGAGTGGGAAATCCAGTGGCTCTTAGAAAGCATCACTACCAACAAAGATAGTGGAGGTGATGGAACACCAGCTGAGCTATTTCAAATTTTAAAAGATGATATTTGAAGTGCAGCACTCAGTATGCCAGAAAACTTGGGAAACTCAGCAGTGGCTGCAGGACTGGAAAAGGTCAGTTTTTCGTTTGAAATCCAAGGAAGGGCAACACCACATGATGTTCCAAATATCACACAACGGCCATTATTTTACGCACTAACTCCTTTGAACACAATTTATGAACAACTGAGATAGCTGGATGACGTCACTGACTCGATGGACGTGAGTCTGAGTGAACTAAGAGAGTTGGTGACGGACAGGGAGGCTTGGCTTGTGGCGATTCATGGGGGCGCAAAGAGTCGGACAGGCTGAACTGAATTGAACTGAGACAGCATATTAAAAAGCAGAGATGTTAATGTGCCAACAAAGCTCCACCTAGTTAAGATTATGATTTTTCCAGTAGGCGTGTATGGATGTACCAGTGGAACTATAAAGAAAGCTGAGCACCAAAGAAGTGATGCTTTTGAACTGTGTTGTTGGAGGAGATTCTTGAGAGTCCCTTGAACTGCAAGGAGATCCAACCAGTCCATCCGAAAGGAGATCAACCACGAATATTCATTAGAAGGACTGAGGTTAAAGCTGAAACTCCAATACTTTGGCCAACTGATGTGAAGAGCTGACTCATTTGAAAAGACCCTGATGTTTGGCAAGATTGAAAGCAGGAAGAGAAGGAGACGACAGAGGATGAGACAGTTAGCTGGTATCACCGACTCAAAGGACATGAATTTCAGTAAACTGCGGGAGTTGGTGATGGACAGGAAGGCCTGATTTGCTGTAGTCCATGGGCTCACAAACAGTCATACACAACTGAGCAGCTGAAGTGAATCGAACAAAGACATGCTCACAATTCTCCTGGCAAGACTTTAACAGCACATTAACCTAGAAGCTGCAAATGTTCAAACTGGATTTAGAAAAGACAGAAACCAGAGGTCAAATTGGCAACATCCATTGGATCATGGAAAAAGCAAGAATATTATTGAAAAAAAAAAAACTATTTCTGCTTTATTGAGTATGATAAAAATCCACTGTGTGGATCACAACAAACTGCAGAAAATTCTTAAAGACATGGAAATACCAGACTACCTACATGCCTCCTGAGAGACCTGTATCCAGGTCAAGAAACAACCAGTGAGAACCAGGTAAAGAAGAACAGATCGTTTGAAATTGGAAACAAACAAACAAACAAACAAACAAACTACTACATGTGTCACCCTGTTGATTTAACTTATATGCAGAGCACATCTTGGAAAATGCGGGGCTGGAGGAAACACAAGTTGAAATTAAGAGAAAAATAGAAATATTAATAACTTCAGATATGCAGATGACACCACCGATATAGCATCAAGCAAAGAATAACTAAAGAGCCTCTTGATGCAGGTGAAAGAGGAGAGTGAAAAAGCTGGCTTAAGACGCAACATTCAAAACACTAAGATCCTAGCATCGTGTCCTATTATTTCATGGCAAATAGATGGGAAAACAATGGTAACAGTGAGACTTCTGTTTCCTTGGACTCCAAAATCATGGCAGGTGATGACTGCAGCTATGAAATTAAATGACACTTGTTTCTTGGAAGAAAAGCAGTGACAAACCTAGACTGCATGTTAAAGAGCAGAGGCATCCGTTTGCCAAGAAGCGTCCATATAGTCAGAGCTATATTTGTGTTTTTTTAAGCAGTCATGTGACAATGTAAGTTAGGCCATAAAGAAGGCTGAACATTAAGAAACTGATACTTTTGAACCACAGTCTTGGAGAAGACCCTTGTGAGTCCCTTGGGCTGCAAGGAAATCAATCCAGTCAACTGTAAAGGACATCAATCCTGAAAATTCACTGGAGGGGCTGATGCTGAGGCAGAAGCTCCAATATTATGGCTATCTGATGTGAAGAGTCAACTCGTTGGCAAAGACTCTGATGCCGCCAAAGATTGGAGCAGAAGAAGGGGACGATGGAGGACCAGATACTTGGATGGCATCACCGACCCAGTGGATTTGAGTTTGAACAAGCTCCGGGAGATGGTCAAGGGCAAGAAGGCGTGACATACTGCAGTCCATGGGATTTGGAGAGTTGGAGATGACTGAATGACTGAACAACCCATAACAGCCAGCAACAACAAATCTACAGAGTGCCTTTGACCGTGAGTAGTTTCAGGAGCTCTTGAAGCATGTCACAGATCTGAAACCCAAGATAGTGGCAAACCACTGAAGGTGTTTGACTTGGAGTTAGTGAAGCAGCCATTAGTATGTGCTACAACATTGAAACAATGAATGTCGATAACCTATATGGTGTATTTGTTGTGGAGTAAGTGAAGAACCCCTTGAAGTGGGTTTCATGACTGAAACACTGTATGTTCACACTTCAGATGGTCTGTGTTTGATCTTGTATATAGAAAGAAGCACAAGGAGCCTGTCACAACCCTGAAACTGGATCATGGTAAATCATTGTGTATGATGAGCTGTGGTAGTTGAAAAATCAATGAAAGTATGTACTAGCCCTGAATCAATGGATGGTGATAAACTAAGAGTGTGCTCAACCTTGAGTGGACAAAGGATCTTTTGAAGCATATGCCAGAATTAACACACTGGATTGTGATAAATTATTGGTTATGTATTTTCTGCAGAGAATGACGAAGCAGTTGAGCAGGAAACAGCCTTGAAACACTGGATGATGATAAACTACGGGGTTTGTTTGATACATGTTGAATGAGGAGAAACTGAAAGCATGGCACAGACGAAAACATGGGACCATCATAAACTTCTGAATGCGTTTTATCTAGAATGGCCTAAAGAAGGACTTTAAACTCAGCACAGAACCGAAACAGGAATTGTGATAAGCTACCTACCATATTTTATATGGAGAGGATAAAGGAGTACATGAGGCATGCCACAGTACTGGAACACTGGATAGTGGTAAACGACAGGGAGTGTTTGACTAAATGAGACAAAGGGACCCTTCAGGCCGGTAATAGCGCAGCATCAACGAATGATGAAAATGTACAGGGTGTGTTTTACCTGGAGGGGATGGAGGAGGCTCAAAACATGTCACAATACAGAAAAAATGGATGGTGATAGCTGTCACATTAATTTCTTCTGGAGTGGATTAAAAACCCCTTGAAGCATATCTAAAGTTACACACTGGATGGGGATATAATATTGTGTGTATTTAATGCCAGTAAGAAATAGAGGGAACAATAGAATAGGAAAGACGAGAAATCTTGCCCAGAAACTGAGAGACTGCAAGGGAATATTTCATGAGACATGGGCACAATCCAGGACAGAAGGGGTATGAACCTAGCAGAAGGAGAAAATGTGATGGAGTGCTGGCAAGAGTACACGAGAAGAGCTGTACCAAAGCAAGGTCTTAATCACCTGCTGCCGCTGCTGCTGCTGCTGCTGCTATGTCGCTTCTCTCATGTCCAGCTCTTCATGACCCCATGGACAGCTCACTACCAGGCTCCTCTGTCCATGGGATTTTCCAGGCAAGAATATTGGAGTGGGGTGCCATCACCTTCTCTGCTTAATCACCCACATAACCATAATGGTGTGATCACTCACGTAGAGCAGACAACCTGGGGTGTGAAGTCAAGTGGATCTTAGGCAGAAATATCACAAACAATGCTAGTCAAGATGATAGACTTGAAGCTCAGCTATTACAAATTGTAAAAGATAATGCTGTTAAAATGCTGCACTCAATGTGCCAGGACATTTGGAAAACTCATCAATGACCACAGGACAGGGAAAGGTCAGATTTACTCTGATCCCAAAAAAGGGCATTGTGAAGGCATGCTCAAACTGCTGCCCAGTCGTTCTCACTTCATATGCTGGCTGGGTAATGCTCCAAATGCCTCCATCTAGGTTTCAACAGTATGTGAACTGAGAACTTTCAAATGTACAAATTGGATTACAAAAGGCAGAGGAACCAGAGATCAAATTGCCAACATTCATTGGATCATAGAAAAAGCAGGGAGTTCCAGAAAATGACCTACTTCTGCTTCATTCACTATGCTAAAGCATTTGACTGTGGGGGTCACAGAAATTGCGGGAAATTCTTAAAGAGGTGGGTATACTAGACCACTTTACCTGGCTCCTGAGAAACCTGTATGCAGGTCACGAAGTAACAGAATCAGACAGGAACAATGGAGTTGTTCAGAATTGGTAACAGAGTAGGTCAAGGCTGTCTTGTTGTCACGCCACTTATTTAACTTACATGCACAGTATATCACGCAAAATGTCAGACTGGATGAAGCGCAAAGTGGAATCGAAATTGCTGGGAGAAACATAAATAAACTCAGACATGCCCATGACAGAACGCAGACGAGGGATTAGAGCTCTTTGCTGAGATGAAAGTGGAGATTTAAAACGTTGACTTAAACCTCTACATGCAATAAATTCAGATCCTGTCATCCAGTCCCACCTCTTGATAGCAAATAAATCAGGACACAATGGAAACTGTGAAAGAGTTTTATTTTCATGAGTTCCAAAACTACTGTATGTATTTGAAAGAGGATAGTTGCGGAAGCACTTGTGCATTAATCAGCACTGAAAGAATGGATGTGTGTATTAACCCAGAGCAGTTAAGAAAGCACTGTAGTATGTCACAGCACTGATAGAATAAATGGCGAAAAAACAGGTGTTGAGTTTCACCTCTGGGGATCAAACAAGCGCCTACTAAATGCCACAAGTTACGGCCCTGAAACCTTGGCTAATGATAAAATGCTGGGAATGTTCAACTGATGTGGACTAGTAAGCACTTGAAGCATATCACTGTACTGAATATTGGATGATGATACACTAATGAGTATGTTTTTCAGGAGAAGATGAAGCACATGAAGCATATTACAGCACTGAAGCACTGAAGGGTGGTAAACTCCAAGGAGTGACGGGCCAGGATTGACAAAGGAGCATACGCAGTGATTCACAGTACTGAGATACAGATGTTGGAAAACTATTGAGTATTTGACACCAGGTGGACAAAGAAGCATTCGGAACATGTCCTCTGTCAAGGCACTGAGCACTGCATGGTGATAGACTACAGAGTGTGTTTTTGCAGAGAGTGGATGAATAGGCACTTGAATCACGTCATAGCACTGAAACACTGACTTTAGTAAAGTACCGGATGTATTTTTCCAGTCTGGATGATACAGCAGTTTGTGTCACAGCTTGGAAGTGCTGGATGGTGATAAACGGCTGGTGTGTTTGATAAAGATGCACTTGAACTTGTGACAGCAGTGAAAAGCAGCAAGGGATAAGCTGGTGAGGCTATTTTACCTGGGGTGGAGAAAGATGTGGCTGAACCTCCTCTCTGAAGTGTGGATAATAAGCGACTTAGTATGTTTGACCTGGGGTGGATGGAGAAACACTGAAAGCATGTCACAGCAGTGCAACACTGGAGGGAGATACACAACAGGATGTGTTTGACCCAGGGTGCATGAAGAATAACTCGAGGTGTCACTGCACTGAAACAGTAGACGATGATAATCTACTGGACACGTTCAGCCAGTAATCAACGAAGAAGCACATGGAATGGCACTACATTGTGATAAACACCTGCTTGTATTTGACCAGTGTGGATGAAGAAGTTCCTGAAGCATGTCCAATCTTTGCAACCCTGGATGCTGATATGTTCCCATCAAGCAATGTGTCTCTTTCATATGAGGCGTAAAAGCAGGCACTTAGAGCATGTCACAGGGCCTCTCCTGGTGGTCCAGCGGTTAAGCATCCACCTTGTAGTGTAGGGGATGAAGGTTCAATCCCCGATTGGGAAAGGAACATCCCATATGCTACAGAGTAAGTAAACCTGCATAGCTGCAAATACTGAAGTTCTCACACTCCCGAGACTTCATGCCATGGTTAGAGTTGGCTTGTCTCAAGGACTATCTTACGTGACACAACTGAGACCCAGCACAGCCAACTACATAAATGAAGAAGAATCACGTCTCAGGTGAAACACTGGTGACAAACTGCTGAGTATGCTTTACCTGGAGGAAATGAAGAAACGCTTGAATCATCTCTCTGCACTGAAACATGGGATAGTGATAAGCTACTGGGTACGTTTGACATGGGGTGCGTTAAGAAGACTTGTGGGATGTTCCGCAGTTAAGACATTGGATGATGATAATCTACTGAGTGTGTTAGACCTGGAGTGGATAGAAGCCCGTCACAAAATGAAACACTAAGGGTGGTAAACTACTGTTGTGTTTAACTAGGGGAGGATGAAGAAACACTGAACCTGTCACAGCACTGAATACTAGATATGTTTGTCCCGGAGTGAGTTGAACAAGCACTCGGAACAGGTTACAGAACTGAGAGAAACACTGGATGGTGGTAAGCGACACAGAGTGATGACCAGAGATGAAGAAGCAATGGGAACATGTCATGACAGCGAAACACTAGCTGATGATGAACAGTATTATCAGTGGCAAGATGCCTGCTCCAGAGTTCCGGTTCAAGACGCAGCATGTTTGCACTAGAATGCGGGCTTAGTAAGTTTGTGATGCCTCCCCTAAAGTGCAAATTCAGCAGTTACCACAGCCTACCCTGGATCGTGATGTCAGAAGGGGTAAAAGGAGAGCTGGAGGCGGCAAGCTCAGAATGTGCACGACGTGCACTAGAATGAGGGCTCCTTGGTGGCTGATGCATGCATTAGATTGCAAGTTCAGAAGTTGTGACATGGGTATCCCATATCACCCATGTTGTAAAACCTCACACTGGTCTTCTATTTTTTACATATGGTACCGTACCCATTTAAGTGCGCTTTTCTCAAGGCATCCCGCCTTCACCTTCTCCCACTGAGTCAAACGTCTGTTCTTGAGATCCTTGTCTCTTCTCCTTGCCTGCGTAGAGCCCATCTTTCTAAATTCCACATCTGTGCATTAATATACAGTTTTGTCTCTCTCTTTCTTAGTTCCTTCATTCTGTGTAATAGGTTTCGTGCTCTTCCCACTCATTAGAACTGACTCAAATGCATGACTTCTTATACCTGAGTAATACTTCATATGTATATGTAGCAAAACTTCCTTAACCATTCATCTGCTGATGGACCTCGTGGTCACTTTCACATCCGTGGTATTGCAAACAGTGCTTCAATAAACGTTGGAGTACTGTTTCTTACCATTCTCGTTTCCTTGAAGTTCATGCCTAAGAGCGGGATCGCTGGGTCATATGGTATTTCTCTTTCCAACTTTCTAAGGAGTCTCCATAATGGTTGTACCAGTTTGCATTCCCATCCACAGTGTAAAAAGGTTCCCTTTTCTCCACACCCTCTCCAGCAGTTATATTGTAGACATTTTAATGATGGCCAATCTGACCAGTGTGAAATGATACCTCAATGTGGTTTTGATTTGCATTTCTCTTATAATGAGTGATGCTGAGCAACGTTTCTGTGTCTCTTAGTAATCTGTGTATCTTCTTTGCAGAGGGCTTTTACCTATGTTTTGATTGGTGGTTTGTTTTGCTGAGTAGTATTTGTAGCTGAGTATTGAGATGCGTGAGCACCTTGCATATTTTGGAGACAAGTTTTTTGTTAGCTTTTCAGTTGCTATTCAGTTCAGTTCAGTTCAGTCGCTCAGTCGTGTCCGTCTCTTTGCGACGCTGTGAATGGCAGCACCCCAGGCCTCCCTGTCCATCGCCAACTCCCGGAGTTCACTCAGAGTTGCTCTTATTTTCTCCCAATTCTGAAGCTACATATTCACCTTAATTATAGTTTCCTTCAATGTACAAAAGCTATAGAGTTTAATTAGGTTCCTTTTTTCAAACATTTTTATTTCCTTTAGGCAATGGGCCACAGAGGACCTTGCTGTGACTTATTTTGTGGTGGTTATACCTATATTGTACTCTGAGGGTGGTATATTTTCTGGTCTTCCTTTTCCACCTGTAATCCATTTTGAGTTTATTTTTGAACATGATGTTAGATAGCGTTCTAGCTTCTACACAGAGCTCTCCACTTTTCCCATAACACTTTTTTGAAGAAAATGTCTTTTTCTGTTGCGCATTTTTGCCTGCATCGTCAAAGATAATGGGGGCAGGAATCTATCATTGGACTTCATATTTGTTTCCCATTGGTCTATATTTCTATATTTGTGCAAGTTTCATACTCTCTTGATATCTTCGTAATGTAGTCTGAAGCTAGAAAATTTGACTCCTCTCGTTCCATTCTTCTTTCTCAAAACTGCTTTGGCTCTTCGAGGTCTTATGTGTTTCCATGCAAATCGTAAAATAATTTGTTCTAGTTTATGAAAAATACTGTCGGTAGTTTGAGAGGTATTGTATTGAATCTATTGATTGTTTTGGCTGGTATATTGATTTTAACTCTATCAGTTAGTCCAATCCAAGAACATGATATCTGTCTCCATCTATATATGTTTTGATTTCTTTCCTCAGTGCTTTCTTTCATCCTTCTGGGAAAGTGAAAGTTGCTCAGTCACGTCTGACTCTTAGCAATCCCATGGGCTATACAGTGTATGGAATTTGAAATTCTCCACGCCAGAATACTGGAATGGGTAGCTTTCCCTTCTCCAGAGGATCTTCCCAACCCAGTCCTCAAATGCAGGTCTCACACATTGCAGGAGGATTTGTCACCAGCTGGGGCCACAAGGGAAGCCCAAGAACACCATAGTGGCTAGCCTATCCCTTCTTCAGGGGGTCTTCGTGACCCAGGAACCAAACAGAAGTCTCCTGCATTGCAGGCAGCTTCTTTACCAATTGAGCCATCGGGGACGTCCTTTGTCTCTTTACGCAAACTTATTTCTAGTTGTTTTATTCCTTTCATTGCAATGGGGAACAGGATTGTTCCTTCATTTCTCTTTCTGATTTTTCATTGTGAATGTGTAGGACTATAAGGGTTTCTGTGTATTAGTTTTATACCCTGCACGTTTACTGTATTCATTGATAAACTCCAGGAATTTTCTGGTGGCATCTCTTGGGTTTTCTTTGTAAAGGGTAATAGCATGTGCAAATAGACAGTTATACCTCTTCTTTTCAAATGAGGATTCTGTTCATATCTTTTTCTTCTTTGAAAACTGTGGCTAGAATTCCCAGAACGAGTACTGATGAGTGTGGGCACATTGTCTTCGTGCTGACTTTTAAGGAAATTTTTTCAGCTTTTCATTATTGACAATAATGTTTATAATGGTTTTGTCATATTTGGCTTTCATTATGTTGAGGTATGTTCCACCTATGACTACTTTGGCAGAGGTTTGTTTGTTTGTTTGTTTTTTCATAAAAGTTTTGGATTTTGTTGAATTCAAATGTGAATTTTGGTGGTTTTAGCCTCCAAATTTTTTGTGTTTCCTCTAGTTGTTGTTGTTGTTGTCGTTTTCCTGTGGTTGATATCTGATCGAACAACATTGTGATCAGAAATTATGCTTGCAAATATTACAATATCTTGAAGTTTATTAAGGTTAGATGTGATCTAACCTTGGGTGTGATCTGTCCTAAGATAATGTTCCATTTGCACGTGAGAAAAAGGAGAAAAAAAGGAGAAACAGGTGAAATCTGTTCTTTGGCGGTGGGATGACCTCTAGATATCAATTAGCTCAAACTGGTCTAATGTATCTTCTAAAACCTGAGTTTCCCTTATTTCATTTTCTGTCTGGATGATCTGTTCATGTTATGAGTGAAGTATTAAAATCACCCAATACTATTGGTTAGTGTCTATTTCTGCTCTACTAGTTGTTGGCATTTGCCTCTTGTATTGAGGTGCTCCTACATTGGGTGCATGTAGCTTCTTCTTGGATTGATGCCTTGAATGTTCTGTAATGCAACTTTCTTTGTCTCCTATAGTGGTCTTTAGGTAAAGTCCATTTATCTGATATGAATATCGCTCCTCCCACTTTTGCTCTCCATTTTCACAAGATAGCTTTTTCCTGGCCATCACTTTCAGGCTGCATGTGTCCCTAGGTATGAGGTGGTTTTCTTGCAGACAGTATATTCTTGTATGCATTCACCCAGTCTTTGCCTTTTCGTTGGAGCATTTAGCCCATTTCTGTTTAAGGTAGTTGTTGATAAGTATGATCTTCTTACCATTTACTATATATTTTGTGGCTTTGTTTTTATAAGCTTTTCTGTTTCCTATCTAGAAAAGATCCTTCAGCATTTGCTGAAGTGCTGGTTTGGTGGTTCTGAACACTAACTGCTTTTGTTTGTCTGTAAAGCTCTTGTTTTGTCTTTTGAATGAGAATACTATCCTTGTTGGATAGAGTAATTTTGGCTTTAGGCTTTTGCCTCTCAGCACTTTAGGTACATCCTGCCATTCCCTTCTAAGCTGAAGAGTTTCCATAGTAAGATCAGCTGTTGTCCTTATGGGGATTCCCTTCTATGTTATTTGTTGTGATTCCTTTGTTACCTTGAATATTTGTTCATTCTGTATATTTATTTGTTTGTTTTCATTTTGATTAATGTGTGTTTTGACATGTTGTGTCTTGATTTTACCCCTGTGGGACACACTGGGATTTTTCATCTTAGGTGTCTGTTTTTTTATTTTTTTTTTTCCACTTCAGGGATGTTTTTAACTATTTCCTCCTCAAATATTTTCTCATGCCCTTTCCTTTTGTCTTCTTTCTCTGAGAAACCTATGATTTAAATATGGGGGCATTTAACATTGTCCCATAGGTCTCTGTGATTGTCTTCATTTCTCTCTTTCTTTTTTTTTTCCTGCTCTGCTTCATTTATTTCCCATATCCGATCTTCCAGCTCACTTAGTCTTTCTTCTGCCTCAGTTACAGTACTGTTCCTGTTGTCCAGAGTGATTTCTATCTCAGTTATGTCATCGCTCATTATTGATTGACTACTCATGATTTCTTCCAGGTCCATTTAAAACACCCCTTTCATCTTCTGAATCCATGCCTGAAGTCTATTTATCTGTCGATCCATTTGTTTCCAAGACATTGACTATTTTTGTGCTGAACTGTTTTTCCTGTAGACTTCCTACCTCCTCCTCTTTCACTGGTTTGTTGATTTTCATTGTATTCCTTCATCTGCTGGATATGTCTCTGCCTTTTCATGTTGTTTCGATGAGTGTCTTCGAGGTCTATTTTCTGCACACCGGAGGGCCATCATTGCTATTAATTGGGTGGTCTCCTCCAAGTGAATGTGGTGGGACCAGTGGCTTGTGTAAGTTTTCTTGTTGAGAGAACTTTTTGTTGTTGTTGTTAAAGAGGATGGCTGTTGATCTCACCTGTTCTGAGAGTCCATGCAGTGTCCATTAGGGACTTAGAAGGCTCTATTACGGCTTCGATTCCAGATGAGCTACTTCAAATCCTCGAAGACGATGCTGTGAAAGTGATGTACTCAATAAGACAAGAAATTTGAAAATCTCAGCTGTGGCTCAGTTGGAAATGGTCAGTTGTCATTCCAGTCTCGAAAAAGGCAATGCCAACGAATGCTCAAACTACCATGCAATTTTACTCATCTCACATGCTAACAAAGAAATGCTCAAAATTCTCCAAGCCAGGCTTCAGCAATATGTGAACAATGAACTTACAGATATTCAATCTTATTTTAGAAAATACAGAGGAACCAAAGATCAAATTCCCAACATCTGCTGGATCTTCACAAAAAAGCAAGCAAGTTCCAGAAAAACATCTAGTTCTGCTTTATTGAGTATGCCAAAGCCTTTGAGTGTACGGATCAAAATAAACTGTGGAAAATTCTGAAAGAGACGGTAGTACCACACCACCAGATCTGCCTCTTGAGAAGCCTGTATACAGTTCAGGAAGCAACAGTTAGAACTGGACATTGAATAACAGACTGGTTCCAAATAGGAAAACCAGCACCTCAAGGGTATATATTGCCACTCTGCTTATTTAACTTCTATGCAGAGAAATGTGAGGTTGGAAGAAATGCAAACGGGAATCAAGACTGCCAGGAGAAATGTCAAAAACTTCAGATATGTAGATGACACCCCCCTTATGGCAGAAACTAAAGAGGAACTGAAGAGTCTCTTGATGAAAGTGAAAGAGGAAAGTGAAGAAGTAGGCTTAAAGCTCTAAATAAGGAAACCTGAGATGGCATCCTGTCCCATCAGTTCATGACAAATAGTTGAGAAAACAGTGGAAATGGTGGCAGACTGTTTTGTTTTTTTTTTTTTTTGGGGGGGTGGGGGGAGGCTCCAAAATCACTGAAGATAGTGACTGCAGCCATGAAATGAAAAGACGCTTAGTCTTCCTAGACAGCAAAAAACAAGACCAGAGGCTGACTGCAGCTCAGATCATGAAATCTGTATTGCCAAATTCAGACTTAAATTGAAGAAAGCAGGAACAAACCACTAAACCATTCAGGAATGACCTATCTCAAATCCCTTATGATTACACACTGTAAGTGAGAAATACATGTAAGGGACTAGATCTGATAGAATGCCTGATGAACTATGGACGGAGGTTCATGACATTGTACAGGAGACAGGGATGAAGACCATTCCCAAGAAAAAAGACATGCAAAAAGGCTAAATGGCTGCCGGAGGAGGCCTTACAATTAGCTGTGAAATGAAGAGAAATGAAGCCAAAGGAGAGGAGGAAAGATATAGCCATCTGAACACAGAGTTCCAAGGAGAGAGAAGAAAGCCTTCCTCGGTGATCAGTGCCAAGAAATAAAGGAAAGCAGTAAAGCAAAGCAATGCAATGGGGAAGACTAAAGATTTCTTCAAGAAAACCGGAGATACCAAGGGGGCATTTCATGCAAAGATGGGCACTATTAGGGACATAAATGGTACGGACCTAACAGAAGCAATAGGTATTAAGACGAGGTGGCAAAGAACACACAGAAGAACTGTACATCAAAGATCTTCACAACCCAAATAATCATGACGATGTGATCACTCACCTACATCCAGATACTTGGAATGTGAAGTCAAGTGGGCCTTAAGAAGCATCACTATGAACAAAGTGAGTGGAAGTGATAGAATTCCAGTTGAGCTATTTGAAATCCTAAACGATTATGCTGCGGAAGTGCTTCACTCAATATGTCAGCAAATTTAAAAAACTAAGCAGCGGCTCAGGACTGGGAAAGGTCAGTCTTCATTCCAATCCCAAACAAAGGCAATGCCAAAGAATGCTCAAACTACTGCACAATTGCACTCTTCTCACACGCTAGTAGAGTAATGCACAAAAATATCCAAGCCAAGCTTCAGCAATACACGAACCATAAACTTCCAGATGTTCAAGCTGGTTTTGGACAAGTCAGAGGAACCAGAGATCAAATGAGTGTATGCACCACTACTTCTGATGATGCATGCAGCAACTACTGAGGTTGAAATCACGAGTTTGCATTCTGCTTTTACTAAGGATTGAATTAGGACAGGTGCACTACTTAGCTTGCACTCTGGCACATACATTACAACTCTAGAGCATAAGTATCACAACCACGTGCGTCTGCACTCCGGACCTGGCATGCGGCAACGACTGAAAATGCAAGAAACTTTTCACAGTTACTGACCCCTGATTTGAAATCACTGCTGCTGCTGCTGCTAAGTCACTTCAGTCGTGTCCGACTCTGTGTGACCACATAGATTACCAGCCCACCAGGCTCCCCTGTCCCTGGGATTCTTGGGGCAAGAATACTGGAGTGCGTTGCCACTTCCTTCTCCAATGCATGCATGCATGCTATGTCGCTTTAGTCTTATGCGACTCCATGTGAACCTATGGACAGTAGCCCACGACGCCCCTCTGTCCACGGGATTCTCCAGGCAAGAATATTGGGGTGAGTTGCTATTTCCTTCTCTTAAGTCAAACCATACATGCTACAAACACTGAGCTTGCCCTCTGGAATACGCGCTTGTTGATACTGAGGCCGCTATCTAGAGAACGCTCGCAGGAGCTACTTAGTTTCCAATCTGGATCACCCTTTCTGCCACCATTGAGACTATTAACAAGCTTTAGAACAAGTGCATTGCTGTCACTGAGACTGCACAGTAGAGCATACATCCCATCACTCCTAAACCCGGGTTCTTTAGGATATGGCCTACCACTACTGAGCCTGTCCCTAAAACATGCCTGTTGTAAACTCACATACACTTTTGGTGTATTACGCTCTGGATTCTGCATCCCTGCACTACTGAAATTGCCTTCCAGAACAAGAGTTCATCACCGGCTGAACTTTCACTCTGAAGCATGAACATCACAATCATTAGCTTGTTGCTTTATAGGTAAGTCAGGCCACTACTCAACCTGCACTGTAGTTCAGGTGTGCCTAAATAGTTACTGAACTTGCACTCTGAAGTTTCCTTCTGGACACAACTGAGCCAGAACTCCTGTAGACAGAGTGATTTTAAACACTGGAGGACATGGTACGCCTCTCCTGAGCATGAGCTCAAGTGCAGGCATCCGGGCTCTGCTGAGAACATGCTCTAGTTGCACACATGCCAAAGTAACTGAACGTGCAGCTGGCGGTACAGATCTCATGAATACAGAGTGAGCACATTTCATCATGGGTTTTGCGCTTCTGAGGTTTACTCAGAAGCATATCTTCCATCGTGACTGCGTGTGCCTTCAAGAGCCAATGTTCTGACACTACGGAGACTGTGCTGTAGAGTAAGAATGCCTGAACTACACAACTGCACACTGAATCATGCATCCCAGCAGTATAAATCCTAGCACTGCAGCACACTTGTCACTTCTGAGTCCTTACACTAAGCAGGCATGGCACAGCTAGTGAGCATGTGGTCTAGAGCATATGTGTGGCCATTACTAATTTCAGACTCGGAAGCCTGTGTCTTGCCACTTGTAAGCCCAGGCCCCCAAATATTCATGCTTCAGCTACTGATAGTGCACCCTGGTACACTCCTTTATCACTGCTGAGCCTGTGTTACAGAGCATGAGTTCCACTACTACTAATCTTGCTCGATGGCCTGAGTGCTTAAACCTGTGAGCCTACACTCTGCAGCTGAAAATTGCCAATGACTTGGCTTGCCCTCTGTTGCATATGTTCCCCACGCTTCTTCCTGCACTCTGGAGCACCTACTCCAGGAGGCTGCTTTCTAAAACACATATCGTCTCCACGAGTGAACCGTCATTGTAGATCAACTGTGTGACCACTAGTGATCTTGAATTCTGAAGTGTTATCTTAACTTCCTTGAGGTATTGCTCGAGAAGGTGTGTGCAACAATTACCCCCGTAACATTTTATACCAGCCATTTTGCTGCTAGTCACCCAGCACTCTAGACTGTGCAAGCTGTGAGTAGTGTACCTGTATATCTGTGGATGACATGCCACCACTACAGACCTGGTGTATACTTCATATGTCCTGCCTCAATTGATCGTGCGTCACCATACACATATGCCACAACCCTTGCGCTTGCACTGTTGAGGGCTTGTCTTCCCTCTACTGAGCTTGTGTGGCAGAGCAGGTATATCACATTTTCTGAATTGGATCTCTGGATATGCAACCAAAAAAAAAAAAAACCCAGCTTTCAAGAGAACATGTCCCTCTGCAGTCTGCACTCTTGAGCAAGGGCACCAACTCCTGAGACAACACTCTGAAGCACATGTAGAGCAGGCATGCTGCATCTGCTGAACTTAGCTCTTCAGCATGCCTCTCAACAGTGAAACACACTTTAGGCATACCCCTCTTAATACAGACCCATGATCTAGAGCAGGCATGCTTCACATCCTGAATCTTGGCTTTCGAGAACACGTGCTTCATCTCCTGAGATGGTGCTTTTGCCGATTCTCCCCACCACTACTAAATCTGTGCTCTAGAGCGGGTGTGACACTTTGGAGTCTCCATGCCTCACTACTGCGTCTCTGCTCTAGCCTGGAAGTACTGAAACAGCTTAGCTCGCAATCCGCAGCACACGTTCTGCCACTAGTGTGCTTACACTTTAGAGCAGGCTGTCTGAAGCCATCCCATTGGCACTGGCAACATGCATGCAGCCACTGCTGAATGCACACTAGAGCACAGTTCCTGCCACTATTGAGCGTGTACTCTACCACAAGATGTCTAAAACTGCTCAGTTGCATTGCGGAGCATACCTCTTTCCACAAGTGAACTTGCATTCTACAGGAAATGGTACACAAACACTGACCTTGTGCTCTAGAATTGGCACACCATACATAATTTTCTTAACATTTGAAGCATATGTCTGGCCAACACTAAATCCACGCTTTAGATCAGCTGTGCTAAAATCACTGAGCTTGCCCTCAAGAGTATATCTGAACTCACATTTTATAGCCACACCTACTACCACGGTGGATTCTGTGCTCTAAAACTCTCGTGAGGTGAGAGAACAAGATGGTGGAGCTATAAGTGGATGTGGAGTACATCTCTCCATGGATACATCAGGCATACACCTTCAGACACAGAAGAGTAATCAGAACATTACCGGAAAGTAGACAGGAGTACCTGACAAGTGGCAAAGAATATATAGAACCACGCAAAACTCAGTCGGGGGAAAGAACTGGGGGAAAAATCAGGAGTGTTAGTAGGACTGGATCTGCCCTGAGTGGGGGAAGGAACTGAAGCTGTGGTCCAATCCCACATTGGGTCAATCGTCTGAAGTGTAGAATAGACATTTAAAGCTGAGAGTGAAACAGCTGATCTGTGGAAAGCTGGGTGCAATGAGAAGCAGAGGGTCCTTGCTGCAGCTGTACATACCCCGTACAAGGACATCCGTCCCCTGAAAGGCCCCGTGGCTGGCAGCTGCAGTTTAGGGACTTTGCGGCAATTCATGGGGAGGGCTGCTGTTTCCTGGGGAGAAATGGAGAGAGGGGGTTTGAAGGAGGACACTGTCGTAGGGTATGCCTGTGGAGGAAAGCTAGGCAGCCATGAAAGCAAGGCAATAACACCGAGTCACTTGTCGGGGGTGGAGCAATCACCATAGCCTCTCTCTCCCACATGCTAGCATCAGTAGTTCCTACAATAATGAGGCTGACCCTTCAAATGCTGAACACACTGAAATGCAGAGCAGGACACCACGCAGGGTCATCCATTAAGTGCCTGATGCACCATACTAGAGTAGAATCCCACTCAGGATGCTCCTTTAAGTGTCGGATGCACTGATTTACACAGGAGGACCCCAGCCAGGAAATTCGCTCTATGTGCTGACCCATTGAACGACAGAGAAGGATCCCAGGCAAGGAAGCCTTCTGAGTGGCCGAATAGGTGGAACTAGGGAGAAGACTGGCCAAAGACGCCTTCTTATCACCGGATACAAGGGCTCAAAAAAGAAAAAAAAAAGGCTCTGATAGGGCCCTAACTCCTGTGGTGTAGTCAGTCTGTGTCCCTGCACCCTGCCCGTTTGACACCACCTGTGTCCCTCAAAGCCAAGCAGCTGCTCCACTTTCACAGTTAACTCTCATTGGAAAAAAGCTGCTACTGGTTAAAAAAACAAATCGTGCAACTATTTGCACAGGATTCCTTCAGTCCTGTCTAACTCTGTGTGGAACACATTTCACCACTACAGAGAAGAAGCTCTAAAATGCATATACTGGAACAAATGATTTTTTCCAGTCTTGTAGCCACTGCTGAGTTTTCCAGATTTGCTTGCATATTGAGTTCAGCACTTTCATAGCACTCACTATCTATTAGGATTTGAAATCACTCAAGTGGAGTTCTCTATCTCCGCTAGCTTTCTTTCTATTGATGCCTCTTGCGGCCTGCTTGACCTCACATTCCAGGATGTTTGGCTCTAGGTGAGTGATTAGATCATGATGATTATCTGGATCATGGAGATCTTTTCTGCCTAGTTCTTCAATCTTTGCGGTATAGATTTTTGCTACCTCTTCTTAATGTCTTCTGCTTCTGTTCAGTCCATACAATCTCTGTCCTTTACTGTATCCACCTTTGCATGAAATGTTCCCTTGGTATCTCTAATTTTCTTGAAGAGATCTCTACTCTTTCCCATTCTGTTGCTTTCCTCTATTTTTTGCACTCATCACCGAGGAAGGCTTTCTTATCGCTCTTTGCTATTCTTTGGTGCACTCTATTCATATGGGTATATCTTCCCTTTTCTCCTTTGTCTTTTGTTTCTATTCCTTTCTCAGTTATTTGTAAGGCCTTCTCAGACAACCATTTTGCCTTTTTGCATTCATGTTCTTGGGGATGGTCTTCATCACTGCCTCCTCTACAATGTCATGAACCTCCAAATGTAGTTCTTCAAACACTATATTATGCCTAATCCCTTAAATATTTTCTCATGTCCACTGTACCATCATAAGGGATCTGATTTAGGTCAAACCTGAATCATCGAGTGGTCTTCCCTACTGTCTTCAACTTAAGTCTAAGTCTATAGCAAATACTGAGCTTCCACTCTGAACCTTCCTTCTTACAAGTATTTGTCCACCATTTTAGAGCACTTTCGCTGCATCTCTTTATCTTCACTCTGAAACATACGTACCGTCACTCCTGAAAGGATGCTCAAGTGCATGCATTGAACTCCTACTCAGCCTAAGCTCCACAGTAGTCATGCCGATCTACTAAGCTTGCATTGTGCCGCATGCGTCTTTCACTATTTACACTATGATACTGAGGTCATGCTGCAACTGCATAGTTGCAATCTCAAGCTTATCTTCTTCGACTTTCAGCTGTTATACCAGCACACATGTTCTGCCCCTCCTAAGCCCGCTTTCTGGAAGAGATATGAAACAACTGTTGAGGTTGTATTCTGGAGCCTGTCCCTGCTATTTCTGAATGCATTCTTTTTGTATTTCTTCATATTTCTTTTAAAAAATGATTTAATTGGAATAGAATTATTGTGTATTACTGTGATAGTTTTTGACATATACATCAACATGAATCAGCCGCATGGATACATGCGTCCCCCTATCCTGAACACAACTCAAACCTCATTTATTACCCCACGCTTCTGGGTTCGTCCACAGCACAAGGGTTGGATGCATCTTTCATGCATTGAACTTGCACTGGTCATCTCTTTTATGTATGGTAATGTACCTGTTTCAATGCTAATTTCTCCAATCATCCCATCCTTGAACTCTCCCATTGAGTCTCAGAGTCTGTTCTTTATATGTGGATCTTTTTTACTGGCCTTCATGCAGAATCATTGTTACTGTCTTCCTAAATCCCATTTGTACGCATTAATAAACAATATTTGCCTTTCTCTTTCTAACTTTTTTTTTTGCTCTGAATAATAGGCTGCAGGTTGAACTGCCTTACCAAAAGTGACACAAACATGTGTTTTTCTGTAGCTAAGTAATATTATATTTGAATATATAGCACAACTTCCTTATATTTTCATCTGCTGATGTGCATCTAGATTACGTGCAAGTCATAGCTTTCGGAAAGAGAATTGTAATAAACATTAGCTTTTAATTCATGTTAGGTGTAATAGAAATGGGAAAACAATAAAACCCAAATGTAGAATGATTCAAATTCTACTCGATTGTTGAATATTATGTAAGTTGAAATACTTCAAAATATGTTTCCTTGGCTGCATGTAACATATGAGGACTCTTTTATATCACTCACCTCTCTCCTTTTCATAAATATAGATCAATTTTCAAATGTTTGTCCAGTTTAATGACAAAATACTAACATAGACATATATATATATAATATATATAAAATAGAGATATGTTTTCATATCATAAACTGTTGATAGCAAGCCTAGATTTTAGAATTATTTCCACCTCCATGCTCCATCTCAACAGGAAAGAGCCAAAGTTGTTGCTGACTTAATCACTCCAAGAGCTGGGAAACCTGAAAAAGAAACGGAACCTGCACTGAGATTTTCTGTCATATTTAAGATCGAGCTCTAAGTCCAAGACTTGTTTTCCTTTATTGTACTAAGCAGTCCCTTCTTAAGATTGAAAAGCCTGGAAATCGAGAGAGAGAGGTAGGAGATTGTAGACCTCCTCATGTTCAAAAGGAATTTTAATCAGAGAAGCTAGAAAAGACAGAAACTAAGGAAAACAATCAAGTGATATACAATAATAATGATTTAGCCACTAATCAAACTCAAGGGTCTTTAGTCCCTCCTCAAGGGCCAGCGTGGAGAAGGAAATGGCAACCCACTCCAGTGTTCTGCCTGGAGAATCCCAGGGATGGGGGAGCCTGGTGGGCTGCCATCTTTGGGATCTCACAGAGTCGGACACGACTGAAGCGAATTAGCAGCAGCAGCAGCAAGGACCATCGCTGACATTCGGAGCAATATCCTGTGAACAATTTTAGAGATGCTAAAGCCCAAACCAGGCTGAAATGTAAGTGCATAGTTGGAACTAGACGGTCAATGATGTGGACTCCCAATATCCTCACTAATAGGCCATTAGTAGAATGTCCCAATATTGATCACAGACCCCATGTTCCACCCTCACTCAGCCATTAAAATAGTCCCCCTGAAAGTATTTGGGGATTTGTGTCTTTGAAGCACCAGCTGCTAAGACACCTTGCTTCATCCTACAATAAGCACTTCCCCCCCCCCCACATTGAAACCCACAGTCAATTCATAAATTTGTTTGCACAGAAGCAAGTAGACCAAGTCTGCTAGGGTAACAGTACTGAATATTAAGAATGTGTGCATAGAAGGATGATAAATCACTTTTATTTCAGAAATAAAGTAGATTTATTGATGTGAGTTTTCGATAACCCTGTATGCGAGATAGCAAAAGAGACACAGATGTATAGAACAGTCTTTTGCACTCTGTGGGAGAGTGAGAGGGTGGGATGTTTTGGGAAAATGGCATTGAAACATGTATAATATCATATATGAAATGGGTCTCCAGCCCAGGTTCAATGCATGATACTGGATGCTTGGGGCTGGTGCACTGGGACGACCCAGAGGGATGGTACGGGTTGGCAGAAGGGTAGGGGTTCAGGAAAGGGAACGTGTGTACACCTGTGGTGGACATATGTTAATGTACGGCAAAATCATTACAATAATGTAAAGTAATTACCCTACAATTAAAATAATAAATTTATTTTTTTTTAAAAAAGGAAATCTTCTAAAAAAGCTCCACACCTACATTGAAACCAAGCACGACCAAGAGCCAACAAGTTCCACAGGAAGACATACCATGCCAATTCTCCAGCAACACAGGAACAGAACCTGGAGCTTCAATACACAGGTTGCCCAAACAGCAAACCCATAGACATCTCAAACCTCACTACTGGACACTTCATTGCCCTCCAGAGAGAAGAGATGCAGCTCCACCCACCGGAACACTGACACAAGCTTCCCTAACCAGGAAACCTGACAAGCCCCTCGTCCACCCCCAGCCACAGGGAGGAACCTCCACAATAAAGAGGAACCACAAACTGCCAGAAAGAGAAAGACCATCCCAAACACAGGACCCCCCCCGACCCCCCCCCAAAAAAAGGCCAAATTGACTAATGAGATTTTTGCATGCTTCATGGTTTTGGTTACTATTTCTGCCAGCAGTCTGTATTTTAAGTTGATGCTGAAGTAAACACTTGGTTGAACATTACCCTTCAGTTGCTAGGAGACCAGTGACTTTGTCATGTCACAACTAACCTTCGATTGCTAGGAGACCAGTGATTTTGTGATGTCACAGCTGTTTGACTGGGGGGATCTCTGTGATTGTCCAGAGAGTTTCTCTCTGTAGGCCAGCCAAACATCATTTGAAGTTGCATTGTGTAAAAGCAGACAAATGAGAACATTATCTGAAGAAAGATTTCCCTGAGATGGCACATATTTCTTCAGAAATTCAAGATGGACCTCCTAAAGGTGAGTCCACTGGTTCAGAAACCTCCATTCGATCTTACTGGTATGATTATACAACTGGGGACTCAGTTTTGAGATCTATGATTGAAGAATATGCTTTTCAGGCTTTGGCTGAGGATCTGGTGATCAAAAGGCCACACTACACATATTCTGTCTCTGAAACAGATGATGTGAATGATTTTCTTTTACTCACATTTCCACAAAAACTTTGGAATATAGTGGAAAGTGATCAGTTTGAGTCTATTTGGTGGGATGAGACAGGCACATGTAGAGTGATCAATGAAGAACTCTTCAGGAAAGAAGTCTTGGAAAGAAAGGAGCCTTTCAGGAAATTTGAAACCAAGAGCATGAAGAGGTTAATTTGACAGCTTAATCTTTATGGAGTTAACAAAAACCGACAAACTGTTCAAAGATCGGCTGCACTACCAGTCTTTCTGGAAGAAGAAAACAACATCTCTCTTTTGAGAAAGGTATTCCAAAATTTTCACTTTTTGGCAATGGGTCAGATTCAATCATGTGACCTAGAAAGCATGTTCATATATGTGGCTAAAACGGAGTTTAAACTTGAGATAACAAATTATTGAAAAAGTTGTATCTTTTTGAAGTTGAGAACAGCTGGAGGTTAGAATATTGGATGTTCAACAAACCTTCCTAGTGACTTGAAACCAGATACAAGTTCTGAAGCTACTTAAAGTGGTATTTAGTGTATATATACAACATATTTGTAGTTGAGCATATACCTTCTAACATGTTACCTGTTAAAACTACCAACAGAGGTATTTTCTTTGATGTTATTTCATTGCTTCCATTAAAGGAAACTTATAGTGATATGAAGGAATGAAATTAGTAAAGAATGAAAAATGAATATAATGGAGAAGTGGAGAAAAGGGAACCCTCCTACACTGTTGGTGGGAATGCAAACTAGTACAGCCACTATGGAGAACAGTGTGGAGATTCCTTAAGAAATTGCCAATAGAACTACCTTATGACCTAGCAATCCCACTGCTGGGCATCCGCACTGAGGAAACCAGAATTGAAATAGACACATGTACCCCAATGTTCATCGCAGCTCTGTTTATAATAGCCAGGACATGGAAACAACCTAGATGTCCATCAGCAGATGAATGGATAAGAAAGCTGTGGTACATATACACAATGGAGTAATACTAGCCGTTAAAAAGAATTCATTTGAGTCAGTTCTGATGAGATGGATGAAACTGGAGCCAATTATACAGAGTGAAGTAAGCCAGAAAGAAAAACACCAATACAGTATACTAACACATATATATGGAATTTAGGAAGATGGCAATGACGACCCTGTATGCAAGACAGGAAAAAAGACACAGATGTGTATAACGGACTTTTGGACTCAGAGGGAGAGGGCGAGGGTGGGATGATTTGGGAGAATGGGAATTCTAACATGTATACTATCATGTAAGAATTGAATCACCAGTCCATGTCTGAGGTAGGGTGCAGCATGCTTGGGGCTGGTGCATGGGGATGACCCAGAGAGATGTTGAGGGGAGGGAGGTGGGAGGGGGGGTCATGTTTGGGAATGCATGTAAGAATTAAAGATATTAACATTAAAAAAAAAAACACTGGGTGGGGGAAATAACATGAGTTGAGGAAAATAAAGAAAAGGTATTTAAAAAAAAAAAAAGAAAAGAAATATTGTAACAAAACCAAAACTTTATTCTCCCATATGACTACCAGGAGACTTCCAGCAGAACAGAGCATTTAAAAAACACTCTGTAAAGGGCCAAAAAAGAAATATGTTAGGCTTTGCGAATATGACCATTGGCAATTAATTAAGTTTTCAGGCATAGAGGATAACCAAAGAAGCTGGCAAGTCCCTCTTCCACCTTTAAGGACTCCGAAAACTGAATTACACACAATTTTCACGTCAGAAAAGAAAAGTCTTTTCGGTTTTCCTCAGCCATTAAAAGTGTAAAGCTCTAAAATTAAAAAGAAGAAGAAGAAGAAAAAGTAAAGCTCATTCTCAGCTCACAATAGACAGTGCAAAAACAGGGGCAGGCTGCCCTGCCTTGATTGAAATGGAATTCCAAGAGGAGGGGCGCCAAGATCCACTGTACAGTCAAGTTCCTTAAGCAAAGAACTGGCTTAAGGGAGGTCACCCCTGAGGGCTGTGAGTGCCGGACACCATCACTGGACTCCCCTGGTAGACTCGGAGGCCGTTCTCAGCCCTGAGCTCTGGCGACTGTGCCATCTGTTTTTTCTTTCTTCGCATTTGGTGAGCTGAGCAACCTTGACCCAAGATCCTTGACATTCAGATTCAGCCTGACCACGCCTACAGCGGCTGCTTTTATGGGGGGAGGGGGTGTGGGGCGGGCTCATCGCGCGCGCATGCGCCCAATTCGGCCTCGCGGCCAATCCGATGGCAGGTTCCGACACCTGGCAGCCAATCATCGGAGGCAGCCCGCACGCCTGTAGGGGGAGCTGAGGCGGCGCCCCAGACCTGAGGAGGCCTCGTCCCCGCAGGCTCGACTCCTCGGGGTTAATCTTGGAACTGCCTAGGGCAGGTGAGCTGCCAGCAGTTCTGTCTCCTCCCTCAATGGGGACCGGTAAGGACTGGAGCGTGGTTCAGCCAAAGCAGTGCCTGACGGCTAAAGGGAGGGTTTCTCGGGTCGCCACTCGCACGAGGCCTTGCTCGGCGGGGCGGCTGGTGAGGGCGGTGAGAGCTTGCGGCAGGACCACAGGCTTCAGGCTCCTTTCGCCCTCTCCCCTCTCTAGTCTGGGCGGGCTCTGCTCTCCAGCAGCTTTCCTGCCCAGGGGCGGGACAAGCCAGCTCGCGGAAAGGGCCTCTTAGGCCCCTGGCCCCTGGCACCACCCCCAGCTCTCCTGTGGAACCTAATGTATTTAAACACAGACGCACAAATCTTCACGGCCCAACCCGTTTCTGTACCCAGGCACAGTCAGGCAGGAGCAGAAAAAAAGAAAAACAAAAACCAAAAAAAACATCTATCTAGCAGCCTCTTCACTGCCCTGGTGCTTTAGTCGTTTTCCTGTTTCCTCTGCCTCTCCTCAGACTCCAGGGCTGCCCCGTCCCTGGGGGCCCCGAGATTCAGGCCTTTGGTTCTGGAAGTTGGCAGATGAGGTATTTGTTTGTTTGTTACTGAGAGAAGGGAGGTGGGAGGAAGAAGCTCAGGGCAAAGGAGTTCAATCACTTGGTCTGGTTGAGTGTGAGACGCCTGGTCAGCATCCGTAGGGTAGGACCAGGTAGGGCCTGGGGGGATAGAATGTTCCCAGAACAGGGGACTCACCCTGGCCGTTTCCTCTGCTTGTCCCCAGGATGTGACCGTGTGCTGCCTGGGAGGTCTCAAGCGCTCAGGAGTTCAGTGGGCCCCTGAGGTAAGGTGACAGACATCTTTACAACAGGGACAAAGGTGTGGCTTTCTTACTTTGCATTTTTCTCCTTTCATTCGTCGGCTGACACGTTGCTGTTGAGAGAGAGTATTCCTGATTGGGGATTACGTGACCCTGATTGCGGGTGCTGACTTCAGGGCCATCATGGTTTCAGGTTTGCAGCTTTCTGAGTGGCAAGCTTAAAAACAGGCATGGTGACTTGCTTTCGCCTGCCTTCTTGAAAGAAAAAAAGTAAGAACACCATGGGTCTTAAGCTGTGTAGAGCTGACTCCTACCACTTGGTGAGGCTAAAATGGGGCAATGCACATATCCTAAGGTTTTAGCTGGCAAAGCAAAGCAATGCAGGTGTGGGGGTTCCCTGGTGGCCTGCTGATTAGGATTCTGGGCT
Source organism: Ovis aries (assembly GCF_016772045.2). Lineage (NCBI taxonomy): Eukaryota > Metazoa > Chordata > Mammalia > Artiodactyla > Bovidae > Ovis > Ovis aries. The sequence goes on along the minus strand of NC_082741.1, from coordinate 20,423,855 downwards.
TTCACTACAGTGGTCTGGATTCAATCTCTGGTCAGGGAACTGGGACCCCACAAGCCAAACAGCATGGCCAAATGAATGAATGAATCCAGTGGTACATTCAGAGAAAATATCCTGTGATTTAACATGTTCACGTGAGATTGCTTTCTCATTTCTGTACCCTTAAGGGCTTTTCTTCATTAAGTAAGTCAGCTCCACTGGATGGGGGTGAGGCACCATCTGAGTTCATTTCATGCGAGTAAACAAGATCATAGGAAGCTCTATGCCCAGCCACTTGTGCTTACAGCTGTGTTGTATACTTATCTTGCTGGTACAGCTTTGACTTCACAGCATGTTTTGTTTTGGTCACAACATGTGGCTTCATAGGACATTAGTTCCCCAGCCAGGGATCGAACACAGGATCCTGGCAGTGAGAGGGCTGAGTCCTAACCAAACCACTGGGCTGCTAGGCAACTCCTGTGTTTCGGTGCTTTGGATTGGGTGAGTGTGTGTGTGTGTGTGTCTGTGTGTGTGTGTTTTGATTTTTGCTATATTTATAGGAGAATAGTTCTGTGTGTAAGTATGATGTGAATGGTATTAAAACTTGAAATGTTTGTGTTGTACCTATGATCTCAAAATGGAATAGTTTGAAAGAACATACCACTTGTTATCTCTTGACTTAGGATCTCCCCTGAGGTAGTTAGTAGTCAAGCTTTTGTCTGGCTTGGCAACCTCTGAAGACTTAGCTTGTTGAATCTAAGCTCTCTCACTTGTCTGTACTCTTGAAGCCTCAGTTCCTCCTTCTGTGGGCCTCTCCAAGGGGCTTCTCTTGTGGAGGCTGCTGTCTTTTCTCAGAATGAGTGATTCAGGAAAGCACTTGCACCCATGATAAAGTGCAGAGTCTTTTTTCAGATGTTACACATCTGCACTTGTGTATTTGCTTAGTCTCACAGGTCTACCCTGTGATAGATTGAGAGAGAACTACACAGGGGTGGGAATATTAGGAGATTGAATTCACTTGAAGGCTGGTTACCATACCCATTAATCCACTATGCCAGCCTTTTTTTTATATGATCTCAGCTCTGTCAATGTAAGCAAATTATTTGGCTTGTGTACCCTTCTTGTGTGCTGCTACTGCTGCTAAGCCACTTCAGTCGTGTCCGACTCTGCAGTCTCATGGACAGCCACACACAAGGCTCTCCCTTATCTGGGATTCTCCAGGCAAGAACGCTGGAGTGGGTTGCCATTTCCTTCTCCAGTGCATGAGAGTGAAGTCGCTCAGTCGTGTCCGACCCTTCGAAACCACATGGACTGCGGCCTACCAGGCTCCTCCGTCTGTGGGATATTCCAGGCAAGAGTACTGGTTTGGGTTTCCATTGCCTTCTCCAGCTTGTGTGCTCTCTGGCCTGATGTACTCAATTTTGATCTACTCAGTTCTAGACCTACTCATTTCTTGAAGTTCTAGCAAGTCTCCTCTTTGCCCTGGATTAAGGTTTCTGTTTCTCTGGATGGTTCCCATCAGCAAACTGACTGACTATAATGTGACCTGTCGTTACAAATCCATCCTTTGGTGACACATCCTGCTTCTGCTGCTTTTATTTCATATTTGCTTGTTACAGACCTCTGCAGAGTTGTTCCTAGACTTTGTTATCTCGAGTTCTCTCATTTTCCTATAAAGCCACTCTTGTCAAGGCCACAGGTGAATTTCAAATATTCAAATGTCTGCCTGCAAGGTAGGAGACCTGGCATCAATTCCTGGGTGGGGAAGATCGCCTTGAGAAGGAAATGGTAATCCACTCCAGCACTCTTGCCTGGAAAACCCATGAACGGAGGAGCCTGGTAGGCTACAGTCCATGGGATTGCAAAGAGTTGGAAATGTCTATTCAAATTCTTTTCCTGGTTGTTAAATGCTTTTCTGTTTTTAATTGTTGTAGAAAACATCTAAGTTAAATTTTTACCATTTTACCCATTTTTGCATGCTAAGTATTTTGCACACTTTCATCAGCCTTTTGGAGAAAGAAATGGCAACCCACTGCAAATCTGATGGAGAAGGGAACGTGGTGAACTTTAGTCCATGGGGATGCAAAGTTGGGCACAACTGAGTGACTAAGACATATACACACACATAGTCACAGTGTTGATTTGTTGTTGTTGTCATTGTTTTAGCTGTGTTGTGCAGCTTGAATGACAGTTCCCAGGCCCCTGATAGGACACTGTGGAGTCCTAACCTCTGAACTACCAGGGAATTCCTTATCACATTGTTATGATGCAGATCTCTACACCTTTACAGCTTGCAAAATCGAAACTCTGTACCCATCACTTGTCCCATTAAACAAACTGCACTCCTCTTTTCTTGCCCGTTGACCTAGACCATGGACTCCATCATTCTTTTTTGTTTCCTTTCTATTGCTTGACTGTGTTAGCTATTTCATGCAAGTAGAAACTTACAGTATTTGTCTTTTTGTACGACTGGCTTATTGCATTTGGCTTGATGTCTGAAATGATCATGCATGCTGTAGCATGTGACAGAATTTTCTCTATATGGCTAAATAATATTTCATTGTGTGTATATATCACATTTGATGGACATTTCGATGCTTCCACCTCTTAGTTGTTGTGCTTCGTGCTGCTGTGAGCACGGCTCTGCAGATATCCCAAGACCCCATGTTAACTTCTTTTGAATTTATATCCTGAAGTGGAATTGCTGAATCATGTGTCAGCCCTAGTTCTTTAATTTTTCGAGGAGCCTTTAAACTGTTTTCTGTAGCAGTATGCACCATTTTAAAATCTATCCGTAACACACAAGGATCCAGTTTCTGTACGTGCTTGCCAACAGTTGCCCTTTCCTTTCCTTCATATGTAAACACACACATATGCACACACAATTTCTTTCATACCCTTTTCCATGATTGTTTATCTCAAATTATGAATATAGTTCCTTGTGCTATACAGTACGCTCTTGTTTGTCTATTGTATATATTATGCTTTGCATCTGCTAATCACCAGCTCCCAATCTGTGCCTGCCGTATCTTTCCCTCTTGGGAATCACATAGTCTGCTCTCTATGTCTGTGAGTCTGTTTCTCTTTCATAGATCAGTTTATTTGTGGCATATTTTAGAGTCCATGTAAGTGATACCATACGATATTTGTCTTTCTCTCTCTTTTTTTTTAATTTTTATTTTTACTATGTTTTATTTTACAACACTGTGTTGGTTTTGCCATACATTGACGTGAATCCGCCACAGGTGTACATGAGTTCCCAATCCTCACCCCCCTCCCACCGCCCACCCCATATCATGTCTCTGGATCATCCCTGTGCACCAGCGCCAAGCATCCTGTATCCTGCATCGAACATAGACTGGCGACTACCTTACATGATAGTGTACATATTTCAGTGCCATTCTCCTGTATTATCCCACCCTCTCCCGCTCCCTCAGAGTCCAAAAATCTGTTCTATACATCTGTGTCTCTTCTGCTGTCTCTCATACAGGGTTATCATTACCATCTTTCTAAATTCCATATATATGTGTTAGTATACTGTGTTGGTGTTTTTTCTCTGGCTCACTTCACTGTGTATAATCGGCTCCAGTTTCATCCATCTCATTAGAATTTATTCCTATAAAGTCTGCAAGCAATAATGCTGGAGAGGGTGTGGAGAAAAGGGAACCCTCTTACACTGTTGGTGGGAATGCAATCTAGTACAGCCACTATGGAGAACACTGTTTATAATAGCCAGGACATGGAACAACCTAGATGTCCATCAACAGATAAATGGATCAGAAAGCTGTGGTACATATACCCAGTGGAGTATTACTCAGCCATTCAAAAGAATATATTGTCTTTCTCTTTCTGACTTCCTAAGTATTCTTTTGAATGCTAGTGTAGATTCAAGTATTTATTAACACCATTTGTTGCTACTGTATAAAATGTGGTTGACTTTTAAAATATTTGTCTTCTATTCTGCAAGCTTTATATTAATTCTAATACTTGTGTTTCTTCAACATTTTCTATACTAAATTATCTTCTGTCTAATATACTTTGACTGCTTCGTTTCCATTCTGAAGGCTGTTTTTTGTTTTTTATTGTTTTTTTTTTTTTTGAAACTACAGCAACAATTCTCTTTTGTTACCTGATTGCTCTGGTTATAGAACTGCCAGTATAATGTTGAGCCAAAGTGTGTAATAGACTTCCTTGTGTTGTTCCCAGTCTTAGAGGGAAAGCTTTCAGTTTTTCATTCTTTAGTATGATGTTAGCTGTGGGTCATTTTACAGGTGCCCTTTGATTGAGAAAGTTCTCTTCTGTTCTTAATTATTAAGTGTTCTTTTAACCCCGGTTATGAAAAGGTGCTAGATTCAGGGAAATGCCTTTTCTTCAGGCAGATGTGTTATTTGTTTTATTGTTTTAAAATGGCATAATGTTGATTGACTTTCCTATAATGAACCAACTTTGCATACCTCCCTAAATCGCATGTGATCATAGTGTACAGTCTTTTTTATATGCTGTTGGATTTTGTTTGCCAGTATTTTGTTGAGGACTCTTTCACCTGTATCCATAAGGGATATCAGGTGTGTGTGTGTTTGTGGTATGTGTGTGTGTGTGTGTGTGTGTGTGTGTGTGTGTGTGTGTGTGTGTGATGTCTCTGTCTGATATTGGTATGAGAGAAAGACTGGCATCATTTTGCCTGCTATGTGGGGAAGAGACGTGTGGCATAAAGATGAAGCATTGTTGGATTGAAGTTTAGCCAGGATTAGAGGGAGAAATTTAGGATATATCTGTGTGGAATTGGGGTGAGATTATCAGAGAGCTCATTCTCAGTTTCCTAGGCCTGAATTAAGTGCTTGACATTGAATTATGCTGTTTGTTAACTAGGAATATATAGATTATACTTTGAATTTGCTACCTATTTTGTTTGTTAACATTTATGAAATTAGAATTTATGGATCAGTTGTAATGTGCATTTAAGATCCATTTTCTTCCATTTTTACTACAAAACAAGATGCCATTGAATAGCTGATGCCTTTTAAAAAAGCTGTTAACCTTAAGTCTAAGAAATAAGCATGTTTGTCTTTAAGATACAGAAACACATTTAAAAGTTACAAATTTGCCCAAGAAGAGGCAACTGGTGTGTGGTTAAGTTAGAATTCCAACTTAATCTCCTATGACTCCAAAGTCCATGCTTCGAAACGCTGTAGAACAATGCTTTTGTAAAAATACTCTCCTTTACATGTGATTTCACGTAATGATCAGTGTGGTGTTTTTTTTTTTTCCCCCTCTTTATTTTTTTAAGTAGAAGAGGTTAAAGTGAACATGCGACAAAGCAATGATTCTAGAGCCATGTAGACTTGTAGTCGTAGTTTTTTCAGCTGTCATTGAGTCTGGTTGACACTCAGTGTCTTTGTCTGTAAGATAAGGGTGTGTATAAGTACTCTAGAGTTTTGGAGATAATCAAATAGCCCATTTTTCTGTACTTAACTAATCTGTAGTATGTTTATACTTAGGTGGCAGTTTGTATAAAGGAAGCACTGGGACTTGTGACCGCACCCTCTAAGAATAAGAAAGTATTAAAAATATGGAACTCCCACGTATGTTACGTGAAGAAGAACAAGAGCCAGAAGTACGGAAAAGGGAGGGAGAGACCAAACAAGTAGATGATGATGATGATGATGATGAAGTGATCTTGGTTGGAGTGGAACATGGAAATGAAGATGCTGACGTGATCTTTGTTGGGATGAGCTCAGCTTCAAAACCAGTCGTTTCAAACATACTGAACAGAGATACCCCAGGTTCTTATTCAAGGAGAAAAAGGTATGGTCACTTCAGGAGAGGTAACGCTCACAGATTACAGCCTGTTAGTCATGTGACTCCTACATCAGAAGCAAAGACTGTCTTGCCAGTGTCTGACTCTGACTCAAGATCAACAGGTAGTCCTATTATTATTGAACCTCCGTCTCAAGCTGATTATAAAAATCTTTCACCACAAATAGTGCCTGATTGCTTTTCGAAGGAGTTATGTTCTTCTTTGATTACCTTCACAAGGTCATTGCAGCATCCAGTAGAAACAGCAGTTTCTGCAGGAGATATGAATAAAAGTCCTCATGTATCAAAGCGAGTTTCCCCTTGTGAAACAAATCGCAGAAATCCCAGAAGGCCTAAACTCAGTGATGGCATTGTAGGGGAACATTCTTTAGGTTTTTCCCCGTCAGGTTTTTTTCATACAGAGACCACTCAGCAAAGCACACCAGACCGTGTCCATACCTCACTAAGCCATGTTCAGAATGGAGAACCTTGTCCAACACCTTTTCCAAAGGACAGTGTTCATTGCAAGCCTGTAAGACCTTTAGGGGAAAGTGGACGGACAAAAACTGATTTTCCAAGTTTGGCAAGTCCAAACAAAATTGGTGATCCCACAGAAGGAAATCTGATTGTGTTACTTCGTGACTTCTACTATGGCGAGCATGGAGGAGTTGGGCCGCCAGAACCAAAGACCCACACGGCGTTTAAATGCCTCAGCTGCTTGAAAGTTCTAAAAAATGTCAAGTTTATGAATCACGTGAAGCACCATTTGGAACTTGAGAGGCAGAGAGGTGACAGCTGGAAAACCCACACCACCTGCCAGCACTGCCTCCGCCAGTTTCCTACTCCTTTCCAGCTGCAGTGTCACATTGAAAGTGTCCACACGGCCCAGGAGCCCTCCGCAGTCTGTCACATCTGTGAGTTGTCCTTTGAGACAGATCAGGTTCTCTTAGAGCACATGAAAGACAATCATAAGCCTGGTGAAATGCCCTACGTATGCCAGGTTTGCAGTTACAGATCATCATTTTTTTCAGATGTGGATGCACATTTCAGAGCATACCATGGTAACACCAAGAATTTACTTTGCCCGTTTTGTCTCAAAATTTTTCAAACTGCAACAGCATACAGACGTCATCATCGAGGGCACTGGGAAAAGAGTTTTCACCAGTGTTGCAAATGTCGGCTACAGTTTTTAACTTCCAAAGAGGAGAGGGAGCACAAGACCCAGTGTCATCAAATGTTTAAGAAGCCTAAGCAGCTAGAAGGATTGTCTCCTGAAACAAAAATTGTTATTCAGGTATCACTGGAACCCCTTCAGCCAGGATTGGTGGAAGTTGCATCCATTACTGTGAACACATTTGATTTTGAATCATCACCCCCCAAATCTAAAAGGAGGAGGTCAAAAAAAGAAAAATAATAGTTAATTCTGCCTTCAGTAAGTCTGAAGCAAGTATTTCAGTCAAAGTTAAAAATCCCATTAAAAACCAAAAGATCAACTTATAGCATTATTCAATAATATCAAATATAGGAAAACCGATGGGTAATTTATGTGATTTTGTTTTAAATAGAGGAAGTACAGTTTTGTTTGATCTTCATATTGAGGTGCTATTTAAAAATCTATGATCTGTTTTTCGTGTAATTGTCTTAACATGTAAAAAGGATGTGTGCATGTGTGTGTGAGAGAGAGAGAATGAGAGAAGTGGAGAAAGGAAAAGTAAGAACCTATTTTGGTATTTGATGTTACTTGTAAGTTCGAAAGCTCTCCTATACATATAATCTGTAGAGTGTTTTAGCAACGTAATTTTGAAGTGTTTTCATGCCTTGCAGATCTCAGTATCAGCTATATAGCCAGACTTGAATGTCACTCTCTGAAGTGCCTCTTGGGCTGATCTAAGATAACCTGGCTCTGAAAGCCTGCAGTGGAGGTTGATGGAGAAGCTACGATGTGAGTTTGGACCAGACACGGGATTTAATCAGTGAAGAGCTGTGCCTTCGTGTCCCAGCTGAGGAAGAGGCATACATTCACTGCAGGCACAGAGCCAAGGGAGAAGGAACACTGTCTCATAGTGCTTTCACCTAGCCCAGGGACATCTCAAGGAAGCCAGCCGTTAAAATGCCTGTGTTTGGTGAGAGACCCTGGCAAGCATGAAGCAGGCCCTGTGTAGCACTGACTGCAGTTGGAGAAGCAGAGATAGTTAATGAGACCTGGTGCCTGTGGACCTCCTGTTGAGTGATCAAAAGGGGAATTTGATTCATTCTGTCCCCTTTCCCATTTGGCTGGCCTGTAGTCACAGTGAGGTCGGCATATCTGTGTCAGACACAGTAGCAAAGCAAGTTAAAATTCCCAAAGGAAAAAGAGCCTTGACGTCCACTTTGATTTGCGCTGGACCCATAGTTGTAGCTGAAAAGGATCAAACAGAGGAAATCTGTTCAGCTTTTGAATTGGGCTAAATTGAGTTCTCTTACCCTTAAGCTACAGTGGAGTTGTCCAAGAATCGTAAATATAGTGGATAAAAATAGTCCAGGGTGATTAAAGCCTTTTTGGAACTCTTGCTCCCATTTTCCAGTTACATGTGTCTTACCCGAGTTGACCATGTGAAGATTTCGGTTCTGTATCTTATCTTGCCTTGGACACAAATGTAGTACAGTTAACAGCTAATTCTTTGCGTGTTTAATTTCCCATTGTATCAAACTGATTGAGTTTCCGTCTTTCTTGACACAGTCTGATGTGCAAGAATTGTCTCATGTATTTCAGTAATTATCAGGTCATAGAGTTACCCTTCCTCTAATGTATCCAACCATCTAATCTGTGATTATACTTGTGGAAACCTTCTTTCTTGCGGTCTCCAAGGGCTCTTTCACAGACCTGTGGGGTACCCTCTAAGTATCGGTTCCTGAACATCAGCACACTTGGCTGCCTCTGTAGGTTCTTGGAGTTGAGTCTCCTCCTGCAGTTGAATGTCACCACTTCTCCACTTCTGGCACGGATACCTAGCAATCTCTGTGCACCATTCCAGGAAGCTGGGATCCTGTCTGTAGACCTATGCCAGGAGCAACTCTCCGTTTCCTCTTCCTTTCTCCTCCTCTTTGTCTCTCGCCACTCTCCCCAGGCCTCAGTTTCTTTAAGTCCTCTAAGCTTTCACAAAATGCTGGAAAGAGATCATCACCAAGCGGTTAGCATCCTTCTCAGACCTGAAGAGGAAGGACTACAGATGATGAAGCTGTAGTGAATCTGTTGTCTCCATTTTAGGTAATTTCATGAGTGTAAATTCAAATTCAAATAAATTGTGTTTATTTACTCAGAGCCTGATTGATTTATTTGCACTTTGAATTCTTTACTAGGCCTTTCTCGTTAGTTTATTTGGGCCAAAGCACTTTGCTAAGTGTCAGCTGAAACCACTTTTAGTTGTGTAAAGAGTGTGTGTGTGTTCTGGTCTCAGGTGAAAACTCTCTGTATAAATAAATATGCAGACTATTGCATTTGTATCTCCTTTCTTCGATTTCTATAGTAAAAAATACGAAATGTTTTAGTTACGTGCTTTTATTGTTGCTTAGTATTATCAACACTGTTGCTGTTAGTTGCTGTGAAGTATGCTCCTAAGGAATACAAGTTGTATTTATTGCCAAATTAAAAGGTTCCCGCAATATGGTCCCTGACTGCTTCCTCTCTTCCATTCTCTGTCTTCTACTCTACTTTTTTCCCCACTAATGTACTCTTTTTGACAACACTGGCCTTGGTTTTCCCCCATCAAATTCCATTTCTTCCCGATCCCAAGACTGCAAGTGCTGTTCTTCTGGAAATGCTCTTCCCGCAGGCGTGCATGGCTTGCTACCTCCCTTGTTTGAGCTTCACCAATGCTGTTCAAATAACACAATCAAATCTCCAACCCCCTCTCTTTCCTCCTCCTCCTTAAAGGCACAAAGTCTCTATCCTCTTTTTCCCTCTCCAGCCTAAATTTCCTAACTTTTCACAAAAAAAGAAAAAGAAAAAAGGAAAAAAGAAGAGATAATAACATCAGGGCTTTGCTTCTTAGAATTAACATGAGTCAGTTTCTGTGCCTGCAAATCAAAGATAGTTAATAGTGAGTTGAGTTCTTTCAGGAGCTTCCTCTGTTTTTCTTTTGATACCTCTATATTTTGTTCACACAATGACACTTTGTTTTCTTTACAAGTATATTGAAGATGTGTCAAGATTACTATTTTGTTACTGCCCTTTGTGAATTCCCTTGTCTGCCTTGCTTGTTCTTTCAGGGAAAATTTATTATTTTATTAATGTCATCTTAAAAGACTGGAAACTTCCCAAATCAGCAAGTTTTGTCCCCTGTTTTAATAATCTTTATCTTAAACATTAAAAAAAAAAAATTCCCTTCATGTTTTACTACAGGCAGCAAGAAGAAACCAGGAGGCACTTTTGGCTGTTTGGATGGAAATCCTCTTAGATAACTCAATTAAGTACCGTTTGTTCTCCCAGCTCATTAGGTGCATTTTCTACTTTTCATAATACTGCAGATGTAGTCGACTTTCGTCTTCACAATCCCCAGACTCTTTCCTCCTGCCTCTCCTTTCTGCCAAGCATCCTAGGTGCACGACTGTGATTCTACTTAGAACGTGTTTTCTTAGTGAGCAAACGGGGAGCGATTCCCTGGCTTCAGTGCTTCTGCTGGCCAGAGACTCTGTACCGTTCCCTAAGAACTTCATGGTTTCGCTGTCCAACTTCTATCACCTGGCTAGGTCAGTTGCAGTAGTTCATACTCACAAGTGAACTAGCAGGGATTACTACACGCACATGTGCAGAAACATACATGTGTACACAGTAACATCGCTGAGGGGAAACCTGTCCATATGCAGAAGTAAAGCTTTCTTTTCCAGGAACTTGAGTTTTGGTAGACACTCAAATTTCTGCACGCACATGTGCACAAACATGCACGTGTACTCAGTAACATCCCTGGGAGGAAACTTGTCCATATGCAGAAGTACAAGCTTTCTTTTCCAGGGACATTAGTTTTGGTAAGCACTCAAATTTCTATGTGCACATGTGCACAAATATATGCATGCACACAGTAAGATCGCTGAGAGCAAACTTGTCCATATTCCGAAGTACAAGTTTTCTTTTCCAGGAACATGAATGTTGGTAAGCATCCACATTTCTGTCCTTGTTTTTTCACTTGCTCATCGATTATGTCATGTTACACTTCTAACTCTGTGCCTTATCCTCAAAGGTTCCGAAACCTTGGCATTTGCTATTGATAGGGACTGGCCTGCAGAGCAGCAGGCAGCATTGGAAGTTCTTGCCATGAACAGCTGTATAACATGTGCCTGCCTTCTGCATTCTCCCATCACCTTGGACAGCTTCACAGTACCAGTCACGTTGGCCTGATCCATTGACTGTGCATTCCTTCAGGGGACCAGAAAACAAGGACCTCTGAGCTCAGCTGACTTGAAGAACTGCTTTCTCGGTGTGCACCTGTCTAGGTCATTCCGTGTCAATGTTGTGCCCCTCTTGGTAGCCTACCACCCGTTACAGCCCCCAGCATTCTGAATGAGGCCCCCTGTTCTTCCTATCTGTGGAGCGTTCTGTGTGCACCATCTACCTGTGCCCCGATGTGCTCTCTCCATGTGGCAGGAAAAGGCCAGAAACGCCTGAGCCTCCAAAAGCCCCCGGAGACTGTGACAGGCCTGGTTCTGATCCAAGGTTGTGAAGAAGGTACACATGGATGCAGGGTCTCTTCCGATACCAAGAATGGAACCGGAGGCCATCAAAGTAAGGTGGCATCCCTACACGTCTTCCTTTCTGTTTAACACTACCCATGCACATGGGAGTCCCCCAACAGATGATGCCCTGGGGAACCTGCAGGTTCTGGGCCCAGAGCTAATGCCTCCGTTGGACAGAAAGCAGCGTTACTATCTCAAATGGACCAAGAGGGCTTGAACCACCCATGCCTCAGTGATTTGCTAAATGCCAAGGCTCTCTTTCAGTTGCTCTCATTAGGCCCAGGTAGGACTCCCTACAGTCACGCATCCCTGCTTCCCTACACAGCACCCGTGCCAAGGAAGCCAGTGCGCGGTTGGGCCCAGGGATATCCAAGACGGTCACCTGGAAGGCAGCATCCCTGTGTCACCTGGGTGCAGATCCCCTACAACGCAATCAGAGATTCTGCTCCAGCAAGACTACCAGAATCCTCCTTCAGGTACAGACGTGCACCTTTGACACTCAGGCCCCCAAGCCAGGGGCAAGACCCCAAAGAAAAGGAGGAATTCATATCAGAACTTTCAGCACAGACCATGGGGTATCGTTGGCAGGACCACTACTGCCTAGAGTCTGGACCCTGAAAACCAGCAGGCCCTGAACTGCCCCAGGGGCTTCTCTGTCTCCACTCCCCTGAGGTCCCTTAGGACATGCAGTTTACCCACCGCCCTTGTCTTTTCTCTGTTCCCTCCCTCACAGGCATATCCCGGATAGGGTCACACAGGGAAACCCACTTGCACATTTCTCGGCTTTGGGCACTGCCAGCGAGGCAGGCTGGAAGTGCCTGGAGGCATGCCTTGCTTACAGACCATGTCTCTCCTAGGATGCCTGTGGTTGGCAGATATAGCATACTTTAGTGCATCTCATGTTTTGTGTCATATCGTGCCAGTGTGTGCCACACTCAGGGAGGGCGTGTGCTGGCTGCTGGGCTGATCTGGGCAGCACTGGCCCAGGACCTTCCCAGTTCTCCTTTTCACATGTGTGTGGAACAATCTCCAGTGCAGCAGGCAATCTATGACTCTTTCTCCTTCAGCTCTCTGCCCATCTCGGCAGGACCTTAGCCTCACCATCCCAGATCTTGCCATAGCCACGTCCCTCATTTCCAGAGGCCAGCCCATGGCCCCACACACGGAGGGCTCCACAGGCAGTGGTTTCAAAGCCCCACCCCACGTGATTTGCTCTGTGTGAATCCTTAGACCATGAAACCCTCTTCCTGATCCAAGCACACACAACAACACGGTAGAACTGATGAGCGTGTTTTGTATCTGGTCTAATTGCAGATATCTGGAGCCACAGTCTGGAGTTATCACTGGCCATCCTTTCCTTGTTCCCATCCTGGGCAGGGTCAATGCAGAGATGAGGCGACAGACCACCTTCAGCCTGGTCGCCTCATGACTCCTCTTCTGGTTGCTCAGCACCTCCTCTCCTGCCACCTTCATCTCTGCCTCTGCCCTGGGCCAGACACACACACACACACACACACACACACACACACACACAATCACAGCCAGCATAAATAAGCACACGTGTGTATACACACACATGCTCAGCACGGGGACACAAATGCAAACAACGAGCATAGGTGTTTCAGGAGGTGAAGACGACCGAGGCCAGCAATGTCGGGGATGGCGACAGTAGGCACCATGTCCTGCCCTTGGGGTTCCCTGTTCACCTTCTCCATGAACTCTTCCGTATGTTCCCAAGGCAGCCTGAAGCCGCTTCCAGCGCAGCATGTTTGGTGGTTGTGAGACACTGAGTGGTGAATGTGGAAATTCACAGAAGATCCCAAAGTCAGCACACAGGTGCACTGGGACCCCGGAGAGGACAGCTTTTCAATGATAGGCCTTCCCTGGGTAAGGGGCGGGAGTGAAGTGCCCAGGCAATCTCAAACTCAGTGAGCAGCAGGAGGCCAGGGGATGAAAGGACCCACAAAGGATGATTCTGACAAAGATACTTAATACACACTCCCTCTAGAAGTATCACCTGGACTCTGGTGCTGCCACCTCAGCTGATTTGATGGAGACTTGCTTCACTCACGGACACACCAAGTCCCCAAATAAACAGTCTCAGGAGGTCACCTGCTACAAGCACGACCCAAACTCAGGCTCCACAGCCAGTTTGCATGAGTTTGAGCATCCCCATTTGGGAAAGGACAGTGTCCCTGTAGTATCACATGAGTGTCCCTTCAGGGCCCACCTTCAGACCCCATCTCCACACGTTTCTGTCAGTTACTCTCATGGAAGAACCTTCCTGCCCAGGGTACTACTTCAGGCGATCATCCCACACATCTTGGCCGACAATCCGCTGGCAATATGAGCAAGGTGAGCCAGCAGCCAAGAATCCCAAAGTGAATTGCTAACTGTGTTCAGGCCCAAAGCAACCACACCTCAGCAATCCTGTTCGACTCTGAGCAGTTGTGACCTGACAACCAGCCGAGAAAGTTAAGGCTCCTGGTGTCCACGCTGCGGCTGGATGCTCCCCGTTCAAAGTCCCAGAACCAGTGGACAGGAGTGGAACAACGTGCCCTATGCCCTACAGAGAGACGGGAGATGGGTGTGGATCCCACAGGTCGACACTCCACAACCTTGCACACCCACACTCACCACCCCAGGAACCACGTTTCACAAGTGATGTCAAGGTAATTCTACTTAGTGGTCACTGTGTTCAAGAAGTAGGGGGGTCCTGAAAGGAAAATATCAACTTGCAGTGGGACGATGGATGGCTCCGCAACAGCACCTGTCAGGATAGGGAGCAGGGAAAAGGTTCCTGCGCTGCCTCCTCTTCCTGAGCAGCAGACTTCAAAGAGCAGCAGAAAGGATACAGCTACAGCCCAGAAGCAAGGGATGCCCCAGGTGATGGCGATCCTCCAAGCCAAGTCAGGCTTCCTCCTCTGATGATTCTTGCACATGAACTGGAAGTAGGCCCTGCAGTTCTTCTTATGCTCAGAGCTCAGTTCCACCAGCAGGGCAGCCAGTGCCTGCAGCTCATCTTGCCTGGAAGCTCAGTAGTGCTCATGCTCATGGTAAGGTCAGAGAAAGTATGCCTGGCACTTGGGAAGGATGGAAAGGCCCTTGTATCAGGGTGTTCAAAGGGCTGTAGGGTCACCCACTGTGGCTTCTGTGTCTGGGATTGCAACCTGTTCTGTGTCTCAGATCTTCTGCACTTTCACTGGTCAACCCCAGACACTTTATTCCTGCCTCTCCTTTCTGCCAGGCATCCTTGCTGTACCACTGTGATTCCACTCAGAACTTGCTCACTCAGTGAGATAACGGGGATCAGAAAGTATGTCTACATATGTTCTGTGGGTTTGTGTATGTGTGTGTGTCTGCACGCGCGCTTGTGTGTGTGACTCCCATATCTCAGTTATTTTCGGAATCATTCACCTTTACAACAATAACTGTCAGCTAAGGTGGCTCTCATGTACTGTCTCTGGTCATTTCTGACTCAGAGGCTAATCCTCCTCAGATGCAGGCCTGAAGGAGACACACAGAGTCATGGCTGCGACCCTTACAGGTGTGGCCCTGCCCGGACTCTACTCAGCTGTGCCTTTGGAGCCTGCCAATTGCCCAGTACCACACTTCCTTCAGGGTCCACCATTCTGCCCCCTCGCCTCCACCCCTCCTCCTGCTCCTGCCTCTGCACCTCCCCCTCCTCCTGAGCACTGGACCACAACGAGTAGCAGAAAGGATACCACGTTGGCCCAGAAGCCAGGGATGCCCTAGATGTTGGCACTCTTCTGAGCCAAGTCACGCTTCCTCCTCTCATGACTCTTGCACATGAACCAAACGTAGGCCCTGCAGGTTTTCTCAGGCTTAGAGCTAAGTTCCACTTACAAGGTCGCCAGTGCCTGCATCACATCTAGTGCCGGGAGCTCACTCGGGCCTCCAGGCCTTTCCTGGCACTGCTCCTCCAATGTCTTCTCCTCCAGCTCCAGGGAGGACCCCTGTTTCTGTCATTCATCTGGCACAACCTCCACATCCTCAGTGATGTCCTCTGCAAGCAGCTGGAAACCCCGTCTGATCCCTGCCACGACTCCGTCCACCTGGGCCTCGCTGTCCTCTCCTGCCTCCACTCTGAAGAGGGTGGCATCTTCGCCTGGTGTGGCCACTGGTGGCTGCAACGTCCCAGCCATGCACAGCATCACCAGGACAGGCTGTCGCTGGCCAGATGCTAGGGAAGTAGGGAAAAACCCCACCATTTGCCACGTTGATCTCCATTGTTCACGGACACCAAATGGGAAAGGGGACGGAATGAATCAAATTCCCCTTTTGATCACTCAACAGGAGGTCCTAGTCACCAGGTCTCATTCATGTTCCTGAAAAAGAAAGCTTGTACTTCAGCATAGAGACAAGTTTCCTCTCAGCGATGTTACTGTGTACACGCATATTTTTGTGCACATGTGCACGTAGAAATTTTAGTGCTTACCAAAATTCAAGGTCCTGGGAAAGAAAGCTTGTACTTCTGCATATGGACAGGTTTCCTCTCAGCGATGTTACTGTGTCCACGCATATACTTGTGCACATGTGCACGTAGAAATTTTAGTGCTTACCAAAATTCAATGTCCTGGGAAGGAAAGCTTGTACTTCTGCATATGGACAGGTTTTGTCTCAGCGATGTAACTGTATTCACCCATCTATTTGTGCACATGTGTGTGTAGAAATTTGAGTGCTTACCAAAATTAATGTTCCTGGAAAAGAAAGCTTGTACTTCTGCATATGGCAAGTTTCCTCTCAGGGATGTTACTGAGTACACGTGCATGTTTGTGCACATGTGTATGCAAAAATTTGAGTGCTTATTAAAATTCAAGTTCCTGGAAAAGAAAGCTGTACTTCTGCATATGGACACGTTACCCCTCAGCGATCTTACTGTGTACACGCATATATTTGTGCACATGTGCACATAGAAATTTGAGTGCTTACCAAAATTAATGTTCCTGAAAAGAAAGCTTGTACTTCTGCATATGGACAACTTTCCTCTCAGGGATGTTACTGAGTACACGTGCATGTTTGTGCACATGTGCGTGCAGAAATTTGAGTGCTTACCAAAATTTATGTTCCTGGAAAAGCAAGCTTGTACTTCTGCATATGGACAGGTTTCCTCTCAGCGATGTAACTGTATTCACCAATATATTTGTGCACATGTGTGTGTAGAAATTTGAGCGCTTACCAAAATTCACATTCCTGGAAAAGAAAGCTGTACTTCTGCATATGGACAGGTTTCCCCTCAGCGATGTTCCCGTGTACACATGTATGTTTCTGCACATGTGCGTGTAGAAATCCCTGCAGTTCGCTTGTGAGTATGAGCTACTGCAACTGACCTAGCCAGGTGATAGAAGTCGGACAGCGAAACCATGAAGTTCTTAGGGAACGGTACAGAGTCTCTGGCCAGCAGAAGCACTGAAGCCAGGGAATCGCTCCCCGTTTGCTCACTGAGCAAACACGTTCTAGGCGGAATCACAGTCGTGCACCTAGGATGCTTGGCAGAAAGGAGAGGCAGGAGGAGAGAGCCTGGGGAGTGTGAAGACGAAAGTCCACTACATCTGCAGTTTATGAAAAGTAGAAAATGTACCTAATGAGCTGGGAGGACAAACTGTACTTAATTAATTGAGTTATCTAAGAGGATTTCCATCCAAACAGCCAAAAGTACTTCCTGGTTTTTTCTTGCTGCCTGTAGTAAAACATGAAGGGATTTTTTTTCCTTTAATGTTTAATATAAAGATTATTAAAACAGGGGACAAAACTTGCTGATTTGGGAATTTTCCAGTCTTTTAAGATGACAGAAGTTGTTAAAATTAATGACTCTCAAGCAAGATCATATCCAGGGCATTGAGATTAGGTGGTCTAAATACAACATTTTACACCACCGATAGGCCAGTTCTTCTTATTATTTTTTATAAACAAAGGTGTTCTAAAGACGAGTGTGACTGTAAAATTCTTTGTTAAGCCTCAGAAAGCTGGAAGGGGATGCCTCATGGCATTATTTAGTCAGGCCAATACCCTCCAAAGAGTTTAGGGGTGTCACTCAGAGATCCTTTCAGTCACACAATAAGACTTCTACCAAGGTTCAGGGTGTTATCCCTCAGCTATCTCAGCAGAAAACCAAGACAGAGTAAGCCTTATTATGAAGACATGTGTGACTGTCGCTTTGGAGTGGGGTGCTTTGCCTTGAACACCAGTATCAGGAGACACACCAAGGTTTTAAGATAACATATTTAAGTTCAGCTCGGACTGAAAGGACCAGCAATAGTACAAAATAGGAGCTCTGGACTTCTACCTTCTACAAGCAGGAAGCAGGCTAGGGAGACTGTTTCATGTAACCATATACTAGCCACCTTTCATGCAATGGCATCATGTCAGCGGGTAGAATGAAAAAATCAGAGACGGAAGCCTAGGAAGTGTCCAGGCCTTAAATACTAATCAAAGGACTGCCCGCAAGAACCCATGGGATTTCAGAACTGCTACTATTGACTCCCATCTCCCCTCCCCTTTCTGGAACAGGAGTGTCTATGAAGGTTATCTATGCCTGAACCACCACTGTATGTTGGCTGTGAAAGGGAGCAGATTAACTCATCTCTTTTGTTCACACATCCTCAGGTCTAGAGGAACTACACTTCTATAATTTGAACTGATGTGTTGCAGACTTGAGAGGCTCTTGGACTGCAAGGAGATCAAACCAGTCAATCCTAAAGTAAATCTCTCCTGCATATTCATTCGAAGGACTGATGCTGAAGCTGAAGCTCCAATACTTGGGCTATGTGATGGGAATAACCGTCTCATTGGAAAAGACCGTGATGCGGAAAAAGATGAAGATAGGAGAAGGGGACAGCAGAGGATGGGATTGTTGGATAGCATCATCGACTCAATGGACTTGAGTTTGAGCAAGCTCCTGGAGTTGATGAACAGGGAAGCCTGCAGCGCTGCAGCCCATGGGGTCGCCAAGAATACGACACAACTGAGCAACAGAACACGAGATACTGTACACGTGGACCCTGATCCATAGCTGGACCTGACTTAGATGACAAGGTCCTGAACTTCAAGTTAATGCTGTAACAGATAAATTGTTTAAAAGCATTGGCAGGAAAAGGCATTTTGGACATACACGTATGTGAACAATTTCTGGCCATGTGTGTACCACGTGGTTTTAAATTATGTCCACGGTTCCTTCCTCCGCCCCTTCACATGTGTGGTGGGCTTAGTGGCTCACTTCTCATGTTAGAATACTGTAGAAACGAACAATGAAGCGTCTGAGACTAGGTCATAAAAGGCACTGCAGCCTCCTTGATCATCCTCTTGGATCACTCACTCTAGAAGCCAGCTTAGTCATATCTCGAGAGCACTCAGGTAGCCCTTTAGAGAGGCCCATGTGAAAGAACCGAGGCTTTCTCCCAACAGCCAGCAAGCAAACCGGTTTCATCAGCTATGTGAGTAAGCCATCTTGGAAGGAAATCCACCAGCGCATGTCAAGCCTTCAGAGGATGGCAATCTCATGAGACACTGAGCCACAACACTCAGCTGAATTACTCCTGGATTCCCAACTTTCAGCAGCAGTATGAAATAATATTGTTTTAAGCTGCTAGTTTTGGCTAACTGCTTATGCAGCACTAGTTCATTAATGCACTGCCAACTTTGGGCAATGTCTTTATCCAGGGCTGCCTGTCCATCTAGTCCAATCTAATCCAGAATCTGCTACTTCAGTTTAGAAAACATAGCCCACCCTTGATCTGACCACCCTCAGTATCAGATCAAATATCATTTCACTCACCGGAATATCTTATCAGCCTTGCCTAGCCTCAGCAATGATCCTCTCAGTTGAGCCAGAGTCCACCCTCACGATTATAGTCCTCATTTTAATAAGTTTCCATCCACTGACACCCATTCTGTTATTGTTGTCCATTGCTTTTCAGTCTCCCATCTCTGTCTGCAATCCCATGGGCCCACCCTGTTCCTTAGCTATAAATCCCAGCTGCACCCCTCCTGGAGTCACACATAAGCTCAATCTCTCTCCCATGTTATAATACGCCACTGTAGTACTCTTACCTTGAATAAAGTTTTTCTTGCCACCTTTCGTAAGTGTTATGAGTACTCTTTGAACATTCCCAAGTTCTGTTAGTAAGGATTACTCTCAAAGGAATCTAGTTTTATATCTTTATTCTTTATACTATATTCATTCGGGGGAACAAATTTCTAGCATTAAAACATTTCATGTTTTTACCATACAAACAGAAAATATCTTTGAAAATACATTTACATATCTTAAAACATGTAGTAATCTGAAAAGGATGCGTATATAGACATGTCAGTGTATATACACACATGCCCTCAGAGCTCCAAGGAAAACTTAATTCTCAGTAAACAATAAATGAAAACATTCAGCCTGAAAATAGTGAACTCTTTGGAATCAACTTGCCAAAAATCTTAGACAATGAAATTTTAATTAAAAAACATGGATACATAAAAATATTTGGGATTCAGACAAAATTGCTAAATAAAGATAGGTCAACCCCTAAATCATCTATGGAAAAAAAAAGAAAAGAAATCCTCAGTATCATGTAATACCCTATCATGGAAAAGGACCTACAAAAGAATAGATACGTATCTGCATAACTAAATCACTCTGATATACATCTGAAATTCAACATTGTAAATCTAATATATTTACAGGAAAAAAATTGTGAAGAAACTTCTAAAATGCAAAGGTATAAAGAAAAAAAATCCTAAAGAATGTAGGAAGTATCTATGAATTGAAACAAAAATAGAAAACAAAAATAAAGCTTGTTGGGATAAGACGACAAGAGCTGCTTCTTGGAAAAAGAAAATCAGAAACATTGATACAACTGTGGCAAATCTAATAAGGGGACAGGGAGGTTAATTCCAATACTAGAAATGAGGAACGAAATGGGATTCTGAGAGGATAACATTCAACTCTGTGTGGAATTCCTTTTGTTTCAGGAAAGGTCCAGTCAAGCAACAACCTGGGGAAAGAAAGGGAAGGAAAGAAAGAGGAAGAGAGACAAGGGAAGAAAGCAAGAAAAAGAAAGGAGAGGAGAGGAAGGAACAGTAAGTGTCTCCACAAATGTTGTAAACTATCCAATAAAACAATTCTCTTCAAGATCTAAAAGCAGAAACGGAAATTTATTAAGCCAGATACTCATTGCTTTTGATGGTACTCAGAACAAGAAAGCCCACTTACACATCACTGTTTAGAACTGGCCAACACAATACGATTATTTAAAAAAAATAAAAACATGCCATGTTATTTGTAAAAAGACAGCAGAAATAATTTTTAAAACATTATTTCTACAAATACTAATTTTACTTACAATGTTTTGGCAACATTAATAAAATAATAAATTTTACCTGAAAGAACAAGCAAGGCAGACAAGGAAATTCACAAAGGGCAGTAACAAAATAGTAATCTTGACACATCTTCAATAATTTGTAAAGAAAACAAAGTGTCATTGTGTGAACAAAATATAGAGGTATCAAAAGAAAAACAGAGGAAGCTCCTGAAAGAATTCAACTCATTATTAACTATCTTTGATTTGCAGGCACAGAAACTGACTCAAGTTAATTCTAAGAAGCAAAGCCCTGATGTTATTATCTCTTCTCTTTTTCATTTTTCTTTCTTTTTTTTTTTTTTGTGAAAATTTAGGAAATTTAGGCTGGAGAGGGAAGAAGAGGATAGAGACTTCAAGTGCCTTTAAGGAGGAGGAGGAAAGAGAGGGGGTTGGAGATTTGATTGTGTTATTTGAACAGCATTGGTGAAGCTCAAACAAGGGAGCCATGCAGGCCTACGGGAAGAGTATTTCCAGAAGAACAACACTTGCAGTCTGGATCGGCAAGAAACGGAATTTGATGGAGGAAAACCAAGGCCTGTGTTGTCAAAAAGAGTACATTAGTGGGGAAAATAGTACAGTAGAAGACAGAGAATGGAAGAGAGGAAGCAGTCAGGGACCATATTGTGGGAACCTTTTAATTTGGCAATAAATACAACTTGTATTCCTTAGGAGCATACTTCACAGCAACTAACAGCAACAGTGTTGATAATACTAAGCAACAGTAAAAACACGTAACTAAAACATTTCGTATTTTTTACTATAGAAATCGAAGAAAGCAGATACATATGCAATAGTCTGCATATTTATTTATACAGAGAGTTTTCACCTGAGACCAGAACACACACACACTCTTTATACAACTAAAAGTGGTTTCAGCTGACACTTAGCAAAGTGCTTTGGCCCAAATAAACTAACCAGAAAGGCCTAGTAAAATATTCAAAGTGCAAATATATCAATCAAGCTTTGAATAAATAAACACAATTTATTTGAATTTGAATTTATACTCACGAAATTACCTAAAATGGAGACAACAAATTCACTGCAGCTTCATCATCTGTAGTCCTTCCTTTTCAGTTCTGAGAAGGATGCTAACCGCTTGGTGATGATCTCTTTCCAGCATTTTGTGAAAGCTTAGAGGACTTAAAGAAATTGAGGACTGGGGAGAGTGGGGAGAGACAAAGAGGAGGAGAAAGGAAGAGGAAACGGAGAGATTGCTCCTGGCATAGGTCTACAGACAGGATCCCAGCTTCCTGGAATGGTGCACAGAGATTGCTAGGTATCCATGCCAGAAGTGGAGAAGGGGTGACATTCAACTGCAGGAGGAGACTCAACTTCAAGAACCTAGAGGCAGCCAAGTGCGCTGATGTTAAGGCACCAATACTTAGAGGGTACCCCACAGGTCTGTGAAAGAGCCCTTGGAGACCGCAAGAAAGAAGGTTTCCACAAGTATAATCACAGATTAGATGGTTGGATACATTAGAGGAAGGGTAACTCTATGACCTGATAATTACTGAAATACATGAGACAATTCTTGCACATCAGACTGTGTCAAGAAAGACGGAAACTCAATCAGTTTGATACAATGGGAAATTACACACGCAAAGAATTAGCTGTTAACTGTACTACATTTGTGTCCAAGGCAAGATAAGATACAGAACCGAAATCTTCACATGGTCAACTCGGGTAAGACACATGTAACTGGAAATTGGAAGGAAGAGTTCCAAAAAGGCTTTAATCACCCTGGACTATTTTTGTCCACTATATTACGATTCTTGGACAACTCCATTGTAGCTTAAGGGTAAGAGAACTCAATTTAGCCCAATTCAAAAGCTGAACAGATTTCCTCTGTTTGATCCTTTTCAGTTACAACTATGGGTCCAGCGCAAATCAAAGTGGACGTCAAGGCTCTTTTTCCTTTGGGAATTTTAATTTGCTTTGCTACTGTGTCTGACACAGATATGCCGACCTCACTGTGACTACAGGCCAGCCAAATGGGAAAGGGGACAGAATGAATCAAATCCCCCTTTTGCTCACTCAACAGGAGGTCCACAGGCACCAGGTCTCATTCTATTAACTATCTCTGCTTCTCCAACTGCAGTCAGTGCTACACAGGGCCTGCTTCATGCTTGCCAGGATCTCTCACCAAACACAGGCATTTTAGCAGCTGGCATCCTTGAGATGTCCCTGGGCTAGGTAAAAGAACTCTGAGACAGTTTTCCTTCTCCCTTGGCTCTGTGCCTGCACTGAATGTATGCCTCTTCCTCAGCTGGGACAAAAAGCCACAGCTCTTCACTGATTAAATCCCGTGTCTGGTCCAAACTCACATCGTAGCTTCTCCATCAACCTCCACTGCACGCTTTCAGAGCCAGGTTATCTTAGATCAGCCCAAGAGGAACTTCAGAGAGTGACATTCAAGTCTGGCTATATAGCTGATACTGAGATCTGCAAGGCATGAAAACACTTCAAAATTACGTTGCTAAAACACTCTACAGATTATATGTATAGGAGAGCTTTCGAACTTACAAGTAACATCAAATACCAAAATAGGTTCTTACTTTTCCTTTCTCCACTTCTCTCATTCTCTCTCTCTCACACACACATGCACACATCCTTTTTACATGTTAAGACAATTACACGAAAAACAGATCATAGATTTTTAAATAGCACCTCAATATGAAGATCAAACAAAACTGTACTTCCTCTATTTAAAACACAATCACATAAATTACCCATCGGTTTCCCTATATTTGATATTATTGAATAATGCTATAAGTTGATCTTTTGGTTTTTAATGGGATTTTTAACTTTGACTGAAATACTTGCTTCAGACTTACTGAAGGCAGAATTAACTATTATTTTTCTTTTTTTGACCTCCTCCTTTTAGATTTGGGGGGTGATGATTCAAAATCAGATGTGTTCACAGTAATGGATGCAACTTCCACCAATCCTGGCTGAAGGGGTTCCAGTGATACCTGAATAACAATTTTTGTTTCAGGAGACAATCCTTCTAGCTGCTTAGGCTTCTTAAACATTTGATGACACTGGGTCTTGTGCTCCCTCTCCTCTTTGGAAGTTAAAAACTGTAGCCGACATTTGGAACACTGGTGAAAACTCTTTTCCCAGTGCCCTCGATGATGACGTCTGTATGCTGTTGCAGTTTGAAAAATTTTGAGACAAAACGGGCAAAGTAAATTCTTGGTGTTACCATGGTATGCTCTGAAATGTGCATCCACATCTGCAAAAAATGATGATCTGTAACTGCAAACCTGGCATACGTAGGGCATTTCACCAGGCTTATGATTGTCTTTCATGTGCTCTAAGAGAACCTGATCTGTCTCAAAGGACAACTCACAGATGTGACAGACTGCGGAGGGCTCCTGGGCCGTGTGGACACTTTCAATGTGACACTGCAGCTGGAAAGGAGTAGGAAACTGGCGGAGGCAGTGCTGGCAGGTGGTGTGGGTTTTCCAGCTGTCACCTCTCTGCCTCTCAAGTTCCAAATGGTGCTTCATGTGATTCATAAACTTGACATTTTTTAGAACTTTCAAGCAGCTGAGGCATTTAAACGCCGTGTGGGTCTTCGCTTCTGGCTGCCCAACTCCTCTATGCTCGCCATAGTAGAAGTCACGAAGTAACACAATCAGATTTCCTTCTGTGGGATCACCAATTTTGTTTGGACTTGCCAAATTTGGAAAATCAGTTTTTGTCTGTCCACTTTCCCCTAAAGGTCTTACAGGCTTGCAATGAACACTGTCCTTTGGAAAAGGTGTTGGACAAGGTTCTCCATTCTGAACATGGCCTAGTGAGGTATGGACACGGTCTGGTGTGCTTTGCTGAGTGGTCTCTGTATGAAAAAAACCTGACGGGGAAAAACCTAAAGAATGTTCCCCTACAATGCCATCACTGAGTTTAGGCCTTCTGGGATTTCTGCGATTTGTTTCACAAGGGGAAACTCGCTTTGATACATGAGGACTTTTATTCATATCTCCTGCAGAAACTGCTGTTTCTACTGGATGCTGCAATGACCTTGTGAAGGTAATCAAAGAAGAACATAACTCCTTCGAAAAGCCATCAGGCACTATTTGTGGTGAAAGATTTTTATAATCAGCTTGAGACGGAGGTTCAATAATAATAGGACTACCTGTTGATCTTGAGTCAGAGTCAGACACTGGCAAGACAGTCTTTGCTTCTGATGTAGGAGTCACATGACTAACAGGCTGTAATCTGTGAGCGTTACCTCTCCTGAAGTGACCACACCTTTTTCTCCTTGAATAAGAACCTGGGGTATCTCTGTTCAGTATGTTTGAAACGACTGGTTTTGAAGCTGAGCTCATCCCAACAAAGATCACGTCAGCATCTTCATTTCCATGTTCCACTCCAACCAAGATCACGTCATCATCATCATCATCATCTACTTGTTTTGTCTCTCCCTCCCTTTTCCGTACTTCTGGCTCTTGTTCTTCTTCACGTAACATACGTGGGAGTTCCATATTTTTAATACTTTCTTATTCTTAGAGGGTGCGGCCACAAGTCCCAGTGCTTCCTTTATACAAACTGCCACCTAAGTGTAAACATACTACAGATTAGTTAAGTACAGAAAAATGGGCTATTTGATTATCTCCAAAACTCTAGAGTACTTATACACACCCTTATCTTACAGACAAAGACACTGAGTGTCAACCAGACTCAATGACAGCTGAAAAAACTACGACTACAAGTCTCCATGGCTCTAGAATCATAGCTTTGTCGCATGTTCACTTTAACCTCTTCTACTTAAAAAAATAAAGAGGAAAAATAAAAAAAACCCGCCACACTGATCATTAGGTGAAATCACACGTAAAGGATGAGTATTTTTACAAAAGCATTGTTCTACAGCGTTTCGAAGCATGGACTTTGGAGTCATAGGAGAGTAAGTTGGAATTCTAACTTAACCACACACCAGTTGCGTCTTCTTGGGCAAATTTGTAACTTTTAAATGTGTTTCTGTATCTTAAAGACAAACATGCTTATTTCTTAGACTTAAGGTTAACAGCTTTTTTAAAAGGCATCAGCTATTCAATGGCATCTTGTTTTGTAGTAAAAATGGAAGAAAATGGATCTTAAATGCGCATTACAACCGATTCATAAATTCTAATTTCATAAATGTTAACAAACAAAATAGGTAGCAAATTCAAAGTATAATCTATCTATACCTAGTTAACAGACAGCATAATTCAATGTCAAGCACTTAACACAGGCCTAGGAAAAGGAGAATGGGCTCTCTTTGATAATCTCACCCCAATTCCACACTGATATATCCTAACTTTCTCCCTCTAATCCTGGCTAAACTTCAATCCAACAATGCTTCATCCTTTATGCCACATGTCTCTTCCCCACATAGCAGGCAAAGTGATGCCAGTCTTTCTCTCATACCAATATCAGACAGAGATATCACTCACACACACACACACACACACAAACACACACACACACACACCTGATATCCCTCATGAATACAGGTGAAAGAGTCCAAAACAAAATACTGGCAAACAAAATTCAACAGCATATAAACAAGACTGTATACCATGATCACATGGGATTTAGGGAGGTATGCAAAGTTGGTTCATGATAGGAAAGTCACCAACATTATGCCATTTTAAAACAATAAAACAAATAACACATCTGCCTGAAGAAAAAGCATTTCCTTGAATCTAGCACCGTTTCATAACCAGGGTTAAAAGAACACTTAATACTTAAGAACAGAAGAGAACTTTCTCAATCAAAGGGCACCTGTAAAAAGACCCACAGCTAACATCATACTTAAGAATGAAAAACTGAAAGCTTTCCCTCTAAGACTGGGAACAACACAAGGAAGTCTATTACACACTTTGGCTCAACATTATACTGGCAGTTTTACAACCAGAGCAATCAGGTAACAAAAGAGAATTGTTGCTGTAGTTTTAAAAAAAAAAAAAAACACAATGAAAAAACAAAAAACCGCCTTCAGAATGGAAAGTAAAAATCAAAGTATATTGGAGATAACATACATTTGTATATAGAAAATCTTGAAGAAAACCCAAGTATTAGAATTAATATAAAGCTTGCAGAATAGAAGACAAATATTTTAAAAGTCAACCACATTTTACACTGTAGCAACAAATGTTGTTGAGTAAATACTTGAATCTACACTAGCATTCAAAAGAATACTTAGGAAGTCAGAAAGAGGAAGACAATATATTCTTTTGAATGGCTGAGTAACACTCCATTGTGTATATGTACCACAGCTTTCTGATCCATTTATCTGTTGGTGGACATCTAGGTTGTTCCATGTCCTGGCTATTATAAACAGTGCTGCGATGAACACCGGGGTACATGTGTCTCTTTCAATTCTGGTTTCCTCAGTGTGTATGCCCAGCGGTGGGATTGCTGGGTCATATGGCAGTTCTATTTGCCATTTTTTAAGGAATCTCCACAATGTTCTCCATAGTGGCTGCACTAGATTGCATTCCCACCAACAGTGTAAGAGGGTTCCCTTTTCTCCACACCCTCTCCAGCATTTATTGCTTGCAGACTTTATAGGAGTCAATTCTAATGAGACGGATGAAACTGGAGCCGATTATACACAGTGAAGTGAGCCAGAAAGAAAAACACCAATACAGTATACTAACACATATATATGGAATTTAGAAAGATGGTAATGATAACCCTGCATGAGAGACAGCAGAAGAGACACAGATGTATAGAACAGATTTTTGGACTCTGAGGGAGCGGGAGAGGGTGGGATAATTTGGGAGTTAATAGCACTGAAACATGTACACTATCATGTAAGGTAGTCGCCAGTCTATGTTTGATGCAGGATACAGGATGTTTGGGGCTGGTGCACAGGGATGATCCAGAGAGATGATATGGGGTGGGAGGTGGGAGGGGGGTCAGGATTGGGAACTTATGTACACCTGTGGTGGATTCATGTCAATGTATGGCAAAACCAACACAGTGTTGTAAAATAAAATAAAGTACAAATAAAAATAATAAAAAGGAGAGAAAGACAAATATCATATGGTATCACTTACATGGACTCTAAAATATGACACAAATGAACTTATCTATGAAACAGAAACAGACTCACAGACATAGAGAGCACACTATGTGATTCCCCAGAGGGGAAAGTTGGGGTAGGCACAGATTGGGAGCTGGTGATTAGCAGATGCAAACTATAATATATACAAGAGAGAAATAACAGCGTACTGTATATCACAAGGAACTATATTCATAATTTGTGATAAACAATCATGGAACAGGGTATGAAAAAATTGTATGTGCATATGTGTGTGTTTACATATGAAGGAAAGGAAAGGACAACTGTTGGCAAGCACATACAGAAACTGGATCCTTGTGTGTTATAGATAGATTTTAAAATGGTGCACCTGCTACAGAAAACAGTTTAAAGGCTCCTCAAAAAACTAAAAAACTAGACCTGATACATGATTCAGCAATTCCACTTCCGGATATAAAATCAAAAGAAGTTAACATGGGGTCTTGGGATATCTGCAGAGCCGTGCTCACAGCAGCACGAAGCACAACAACTAAGAGGTGGAAGCATCGAAATGTCCATCAAATGTGATATATACACACAATGAAATATTATTTAGCCATATAGAGAAAATTCTGTCACATGCTACAGCATGCATGATCATTTCAGACATCAAGCCAAATGCAATAAGCCAGTCGTACAAAAAGACAAATACTGTAAGTTTCTACTTGCATGAATTAGCTAACACAGTCAAGCAATAGAAAGGAAACAAAAAAGAACGATGGAGTCCATGGTCTAGGTCAACGGGCAAGAAAAGAGGAGTTGCTGTTTAATGGGACAGGTGATGGGTACAGAGTTTCGATTTTGCAAGCTGTAAAGGTGTAGAGATCTGCTTCATAACAATGTGATAAGGAATTCTCTGGTAGTTCAGAGGTTAGGACTCCACAGTGTCCTATCAGGGGCCTGGGTATGATCCTCAACCAGGAACTGTCATTCAAGCTGCACAACACAGCTAAAACAATGACAACAACAACAAATCAACACTGTGACTACGTGTGTGTATATGTCTTAGTCACTCAGTTGTGCCCAACGTTGCATCCCCAGGGACTAAAGCTCACCACGTTCCCTTCTCCATCAGATTTGCAGTGGGTTGCCATTTCTTTCTCCAAAAGGCTGATGAAAGTGTGCAAAATACTTAGCATGCAAAAATGGGTAAAATGGTAAAAATTTAACTTAGATGTTTTCTACAACAATTAAAAACAGAAAAGCATTTAATAACCAGGAAAAGAATTTGAATAGACATTTCCGACTCTTTGCAACCCCATGGACTGTAGTCTACCAGGCTCCTCCATTCATGGGATTTTCCAGGCAAGAGTGCTGGAGTGGATTACCATTTCCTTCTCAAGGCGATCTTCCCCACCCAGGAATTGATCCCAGGTCTCCTACCTTGCAGGCAGACACTTTCCCTTCTGAGCCACCAGGGAAGCCCTGAGCAAAATGTCAATCAGTCTCACTGAGATACTACTTCACACCAGACTACTTCACACCCAATCAAAAGGACGAATAATAACAAGTGCTGCAGAAGATGTGGAGAAAAGGAATCTTCATGATATTGTTGAGGTAATTGCTGTAAAATGGTACAACCACTCTTGCAAAAGTGGTTGGTCAGTACCTCAAAAATTAAATGTAGAGTAGAGATATGATCCAGGAATTTCCCTCTTTTGTATATATGCACCAATACTGAAAATGTTCAGTCCATGCAAAATCAGTGTTCACAGCAACATTACTCGCAATAGCCACAAAGAGTACACCATCCACGTATTATCCATTCATTGACGAATGGATAAACAAACTGTGGTATATGCTCAAAATGGACTGCATGGAAGCCATTTACCATATTCATATACCATATTCAGCCATAAAAATAAAATAAAAACATTCACTGCTATACAAGCATGAACACGATGAATCTTGAAAGTACACAAACGAGGGGACTTTCCTGGCGATCCAGGGTTTAAGACTCTCCACAGGTGCCATCCCTGGGCTGGGAACTAAGATCCCACATGCCACATAGCTAAATAAATAAATATTTAAAAAGAAAATACGACATCTGAATAAAGCCAGACACAAAGGTCACACATTGTATGTGGGGAACTGTAGGTAGAAGACAAGCAGGAAAGAGAAGCACTCTGTAATCCAAGTGAAACATTTTTTTCAGGGAGGAGGAAATGAACTACTCTGATAAAGGCTGCCAACAAATTAAATAAAATAACAATTAAAAGTTCACCACTGAGTTAAACATTTGAATTCACCTGTGGCCTTGACAAGAGTGGCTTTATGGGAAAATGAGAGAACTCGAGATAACAAAGTCTAGGAACAACTCTGCAGAGTTCTATAACAGGCAAATATGAAATAAAAGCAGCAGAAGCAGGAGGTGTCAACAAAAGATGGATTTTTAACGACAGGTCACGTTATAGTCAGTCTGTTTGCTGATGGGAACCATCCAGAGAAACAGAAACCTTAATCCAGGAGGACAAAGAGGAGACTTGCGAGAATATCAAGAAATGAGTAGGTCTAGAAATGAGCAGATCAGGAATTGAGTACATCAAACCACAAGAGCACACAAGCTGGAGAAGGCAATGGAAACCCAAACCAGTACTCTGGCCTGGAATATCCCACAGGTGGAGGAGCCTGGTAGGCCGCAGTCCATGGGGTTTCGAAGGGTTGGACACGACTGGGCGACTTCACTCTCATGCACTGGAGAAGGAAATGGCAACCCACTCCAGCATTCTTGCCTGGAGAATCCCAGAAAAGGGGGAGCCTTGTGGGTGGCTGTCCATGAGACTGCAGAGTCAGACACGACTGAAGCGGCTTAGCAGCAGTAGCAGCACACAAGAAGGGTACACAAGCCGAATAATTTGCTCACATTGACAGAGCTGAGATCATATTAAAAAAAAAAGGCTGGCATAGTATATTAATGGGTATGGTAACCAGCCTTCAAGTGAATTCAATCTCCTGATATTCCTACCCCTGTGTAGTTCTCTCTCAATCTATCACAGGGTAGACCTGTGAGACTAAGCAAATACACAAGTGCAGATGTGTAACATCTCAAAAAAATCTGCACTTTATCATGGGTGCAAGTACTTTCCTGAATCACTCATTCTGAGTAAAGACAGCAGCCTCCACAAGAGAAGCCCCTTGGAGAGGCCCACAGAAGGAGGAACTGAGGTTAGAAGAGTACAGACAAGTGAGAGAGCTTAGATTCAACTAGCTAAGTCTTCAGAGGTTGCCAAGCCAGACAAAAGCTTGACTACTACCTCAGGAGAGAACCTAGGCCAAGAGATAACAAGTGGTAAGTTCTTTCAAACTATTCCATTTTGAGATCATAGGTACAACACAAACATTTCAAGTTCTAATACCATTCACATCATACTTACACACAGATCAGTTCTCCTATAAATATAGCAAAAATCAAGACACACACACACACACACACATACACACACACATACATACACACACACACACACACACACACCCCTATCCACAGCACGGAAACACAGGAGTTGCCTGGCAGTCCAGTGGTTTGGTTAGGACTCAGCCCTCTCACTGCCAGGATCCTGTGTTCGATCCCTGGCTGGGGAACTAATATCCTATGAAGCCACATGTTGTGACCAAAACAAAACATGCAGTGAAGTTCAAAGCTGTACCAGCAA
The DNA here is from genome assembly GCF_016772045.2 of Ovis aries. Taxonomy (NCBI): domain Eukaryota; kingdom Metazoa; phylum Chordata; class Mammalia; order Artiodactyla; family Bovidae; genus Ovis; species Ovis aries. The sequence goes on along the minus strand of NC_082741.1, from coordinate 20,392,278 downwards.
GATAAGTATACAACACAGCTGTAGGCACAAGTGGCTGGGCATAGAGCTTCCTATGATCTTGTTTACTCGCATGAAATGAACTCAGATGGTGCCTCACCCCCATCCAGTGGAGTTCACTTACTTAATGAAGAAAAGCCCTTAAGGGTACAGAAATGAGCAAGTAATCTCACGTGAACATGTTAAATCACAGGATAATTTCTCTGAATGAACCACCGAATTCATTCATTCATTTGGCCATGCTGTTTGGCTTGTGGGGTCCCAGTTCCCTGACCAGAGACTGAATCCAGACCACTGCAGTGAAAACCCAAAATCCTAATCACCAGGCCACCAGGGAACCCCACACCTGCATTGCTTTGCTTTGCTAGCTAAAACCTTAGGATATGTGCATTGCCCCATTTTAGCCTCACCAAGTGGCAGGAGTCAACTCTACACAGCTTAAGACCCATGGTGCTCTTACTTTTTTTCTTTCAAGAAGGCAGGAGAAAGCAAGTCACCCTGCCTGTTTTTAAGCTTGCCACTCAGAAAGCTGCAAACCTGAAACCATGATGGCCCTGAAGTCAGCACCCGCAATCAGGGTCACGTAATCCCCAATCAGGAATACTCTCTCTCAACAGCAACGTGTCAGCCGACGAATGAAAGGAGAAAAACACAAAGTAAGAAAGCCACAACTTTGTCCCTTGTTGTAAAGATGTCTGTCACCTTACCTCAGGGGCCCACTGAAGTCCTGAGCGCTTGAGACCTCCCAGGCAGCACACGGTCACATCCTGGGGACAAGCAGAGGAAACGGCCAGGGTGAGTCCCCTGTTCCGGGAACATTCTATCCCCCCAGGCCCTACCTGGTCCTACCCTACGGATGCTGACCAGGCGTCTCACACTCAACCAGACCAAGTGATTGAACTCCTTTGCCCTGAGCTTCTTCCTCCCACCTCCCTTCTCTCAGTAACAAACAAATACCTCATCTGCCAACTTCCCGAACCAAAGGCCTGAATCTCGGGGCCCCCAGGGACGGGGCAGCCCTGGAGTCTGAGGAGAGGCCGAGGAAACAGGAAAACGACCAAAGCACCAGGGCAGTGAAGAGGCCACTAGATCGATTTTTTTTCTTTTTTTTTTGCTGCGCTCGCCTGACTATGCCTGGGTGCAGGACCGGGTTGGGCCGTGAAGATTTGTGTGTGTGTGTGTTTAAATCATTAGGTTCCACAGGAGAGCTGGGGGTGGTGCCCGGGGCCAGGGGCCTAAGAGGCCCTTTCCGCGAGCTGACTTGTGCCACCCACCCCCGGGCCGGAAAGCTGCTGGAGAGCTGAGCCCGCCCAGACTAGAGAGGAGAGAGGGCGAAAGGCGCCTGAGGCCTGTGGGTCCTGCCGCACGCTCCCTCCTGAGAGCCCGCGGGCCCTCACCAGCCGCCCCACCGAGCAAGACCTCGTGCGAGTGGGGACCCGAGAAACCCTCCCTTTAGCCGTCAGGCACCTCTTAGGCTGAACCACGCTCCAGTCCTTACCAGCCCCCGTTGACGGAGGAGACAGAACTGCCTGCGGCTCACCTGCCTTAGGCAGTTCCCGGATCAAGCCTGAGGAGGCGAGCCCGAGGGGATGACGAGGCAAGGCGGACGGGACGAGGCTTCCTCAGGTCTGGGGCGCCGCCTCAGCTCCCCCTACAGGCGAGCGGGCTGCCTCCGATGATTGGCTGCCAGGTGTTGGCTCCTGCCATCTGATTGGCCGCGAGGCTGAGTTGGGCGCATGCGCGCGCGATGGACACCCCCCCACCCCCTCCCCCCACCCCGTAAAAGCACCCCCTGTGGGCGTGGTCAGGATGAATCTGAATGTCAAGGATCTTGGGTCAAGATTGCTCAGCTCACCGAAGGCGAAGAAAGAAAAAACAGATGGCACAGTCGCCAGGGCACAGGGCTGAGAACGGCCTCCGAGTCTAGTAGGGGAGTCCAGTGATGGTGTCCGGCACTCACAGCCCTCAGGGGTGACCTCCCTTAAGCCAGTTCTTTGCTTAAGGAACTTGACCTTACAGTGAATCTTGGCGCCCCTCCTCTTGGAATTACATTTCAATCAAGGCAGGGCAGCCTGCCCCTGTTTTTGCACTGTCTATTGTGAGCTGAGAATGAGCTTTACTTCTTCTTCTTCTTCTTTTTAATTTTAGAGCTTTACACTTTTAATGGCTGAGGAAAACCGAAAAGACTTTTATTTTCTGACGTGGAAATTGTGTGAAATTCAGTTTTCGGAGTCCTTAAATTTGGAACAGGGACTTGCCAGTTTCTTTCGTTGTTGTCTATGGCTGAAAACTTAATGGCCAATGATCATATTCGCAAAGCCTAAAATATTTCTTCTTTGGCCCTTCACAGAGTCTTTTTTAAATGCCCTGTGCTGCTGGAAGTCTCCTAGTAGACCGTTGAGATCTCCTATGGGAGGATAAAGTTTTGGTTTTGTTACATTATTTTCTTCTCTAATATATTCATTTTTCATTCTTTACTAATTTCATTCCTTCACATCGCTATAAGTTTGTTCTGTTGCTCATCTTTACAACTTTTTGAGATAACTGTTTGTAACTCTCATTTCTCTTGTATCTAATGCTATAAATTTACCTTAATTTGTTGTTGTTGTTCAGTCCCTCAGTCATGTTGGACTCTTTGCAACGCCATGGACTGCAGGCAGCACACCAGGCTTTCCTGTCCTTCACTGTCTCCTGGAGTTTGCTCAAACTCATGTCCATTGAGTTGGTGATACCATCCGAACATCTCATCCATCGCCGCCCACTTCTTCTCTTGCCCTCAGTCATTCCCAGCATCAAGGTGGTTTCCAATGAGTTGGCTTTTCCCATCAGGTGGCCAAACTATTGGATCGTCAGATTCAGCATCAGTCCTTCCAGTGAATATTCAGAGTTGATTTCCCTTAGGATTGACTGGTTGAATCTTGCTGTCCAAGGGACTCTCGAGAGTCTTCAACACCACAGTTCAAAAGCATCAGTTCTTCGGCACTCCACCTTCTTTACGGTCCAGCTGTCACATCCATACATGACTGTGGGGAAAACCATAGCTGTGACTAGATGGACTTTGTCAGCAAAGAAATGTCTCTGCTTTTTACTAGGCTGTCTAGGCTTGTCATAGCTCTTCTTCCAAGGGCCACATATCTTTTAAGCTCATGGCTGCATTCACCATCCACAATCATTTTGGACCCCAAGAAAATAAAGTCTGTTACTCTTTCCATTGTTTCTCCGTACAACTTTAACTGTGTCCCGCAATTTTTGCGAATAGGCTGTTCATTATCATTCACGTCCGAGTATATCCTAATATTCTCTTCTAAAGACAAGCCTAAATATTGCATGGGCTTCCCTGGTCACTCAACTGGTAAATCGCTTTCCAGCCAATGCAGGAGACACAAAAGGCCTGGGTTCGATCCCGGGTCAGGAGGATCCCCTGGAGAAAATGAGGACAATCTGCTCCAGGATTCTTGCATGAAAATTCCATAGAGATATGTGTTAAGATAGTTATTTGTATTTTCCAAGTGAATGGCATTTTCAAAGACGTTTCTTGGTCAATTTCTCATTATTGCATTATAGTCAGATGACACAGTCTAAATATTATTGATCCTTTGTATTCGAAGATTTCCGTTAAGTATGCCGTACTTCAGATTTCCATCTCCGTGAAGTCAAAATGAAGTGGGTGTTGTGTAGAGAAAACACTTGCAATGTCTGAAATGTGTGTATGTGAAATGACTTCCTTTATGCTTCACAATTATTCCAGCATCTTTCAGTAGGGTACCTTTAACTAAGTTCCAGGGTTTTCTCAAATTTTACCAGTTTTTCCACAAATGTTCTTTCCTAGTTTCATAGTCCCATATAGAATACTGAACTGCATGAGAATATAGAGCAAGAAGCTACAGATACCTCCCTTAGCTTACTCTGGTCTATAGCTGTTTCTTAAACTTTCCTTGTTTTTCAAGACTTTTGACAGTTTTCAGGAGTCCTTCAGGGACAGGTATTTTGCAGAATGACTCTCTATATGGGTTTGGGATGTTTCTCCTGATTGCCCTGGGGTTTATATAATTGTAGAACTATACCTCCAAGGCAAAATATCTTTCTCATCATCTCCCATCAAGGATTCATACTATCAATATGACCTACCACTAGTTCGTCTGCTAGAAAGTTGTCTCCTTCCTGCTGACATATTCTGTTCTTGGAAACAAGCCGCTAAACACAGCCTACATTTAGGGAGGGGCATGGAATCTCATCTTGAGGAAAATATCGAAGAGATACACAAATTACTGAGTATACAAGTTAATTGAAACTCCTTTGTAAGGAAGATCTGATCCTTCTAGCCATATCTTTTAATGTTAAATTAATTAAAGTAAAGATTTAATAGGTTTCCCAGTTGGTGCTAGTGGTAAAGTACCTGCCTGCCAATACAGGAGATGTAAAAGATGTGGGTTCAGAGGAGCCTGGTGCGCTACACTGATGGGGTCGCAAAGAGTTGGACAGACTGAAGCCGCTGAACACACACAAAGATTTAATACCGCAGTCGCACTGGCTACATTTTAACATTTGCAAAGTGGCATATTAGATACGGACATAGAAAATATATTTTACTGAGGATTCCTTAATGATCGGGTTGTTAGAGATTTGTGCTTCCACTGCAGGGGGCAGAGAGTCAATCCCTGGTTGAAGATCTAAGATCCATTAATCCTCACCGCAAGGCAAAAAAAAAAAAAAAAAACAAAGAAAGAAAACAAACCCTGCTGGATGAATACTCCATCTGAATATACAGATAAAGGATATAAACAGAACACCTCACAGAAAAGAAAAGAAACATAAGCATTTATATAAGTGAAAAGCTGATCGCCCTTATGAGGGAATATATGTAACAATTATGAAAATGTTTTCTATTGCTGCAGAAAGGTCTGTGAATAGCACTGACTTAGGTCATTGTTTTTCCAACCTTTCTTCTTTTCAAATGTGATGCATATTAACACATGAAACTGCTTTAGCTCTGTCTCAAAAATTTGCTATTTTCACTATCATTCAGTTCAAATAATGTTTTTCCCATAACAATTTCTCTTAGGAGCAATAAGTTATTTAGGTTCAGAAGCAGGAGAAGGAGAAGCCTAAACCACAACATTAAAGAGGCTTGTGAATTGCAGAGGTGCCGCTTTTGCACTTTGGGTTCCTGGCAATCCTTACTCTATCCTCAGCCTGTGTGCAGTGCCATTGCTTCATTTTCAAACTTTGGGAGTTCTGTACTCCTCAGTTATCTTTCTGGGGTTTTGTTTGGTCATGCCACAGAAGCTGTGGGATCTTAGTTCCACAACCAGGTGTTGAACCCTGGCCATTGACCGTGAAAGCATCAAGTCCGAACCACTGAAGCAACAGGGAATTCTCATACCTCTTTCTTTCTTTCTTTCAAATATTTGTTCATTTACTTGGCTGTGCTTGTTTTTAGTTCCAGCACAAGGACCCTTCAATCTTCATTGTAGCATGTGGGAGCAGGAATTTTAATTGTCACATGTGGTATTTTTAGTTGCAGTATGTGGGATCTAATGCCCTGACCAAGGAATGAACTTGGATGCCCTAATCTGGGAGCACCGAGTATTTCCACCGGACTACAGGGATGTCCTTCCCATGAATGAACCCAGGTCTCCCACATTGCAAGTGAATTCCTTACTGTCTGAACCACCATGGCTTTGACTATAAGAATTTTGGTCAGCAGAGTGATGCCTTAGCTTTTTTTTTTTTTTTTCTTTTTTAATGCTGTCTATGTTTGCCATAGCTTTCTTCCAAGGAGCTAGCTTCCTTTGATTTTGTGGCTACATTCACGATCCTCAGTGATTTTGGAGTCCAAGAAAATCAAACGTGCTGTTATTTTCAGTTGTTCACCATTTCCTTGCCATAAAGTGATGGGACCAGACGTTGTGATCTTCGTTTTTGAAATTTGAGTTTTAAGCCAGCCTTTCACTCTCCTCTTTTGCCACCATCAAGAGGCTCTTCACTTTCTGCTCTTAGGGTGACATCATCTGCATATCTGAGGTTGTCGCTGTTTCTCCAGCAATCTTGATTCCAGATTGTGCTTCATCCGGCCCAGTGTTTTTCATGATGTACTCTGCGTTTAAGTTAAATAAGCAGGGCAACAGTATATAATCCTGACGTACTCCTTTCCCTATTTGGAACCAGTCGCTTGTTCCATGTCCAGTTCTAAGTGTTGCTTCTTGACCTGCATACAGATTTCTCAGGAGGCAGGTCAGATGGTCTGGTATTCCCATCTCTTTAAGAATTTTCCAGTTTGTTGTGGTTCACACAGGCAAAGGTCTCATCACTTCATGGAAAATAGATGAAGAAACAATGGAAACAGTGACAGAATTTATTTTCTTGAGCTCCAAAATCACTGCAGATGGTGACTGCAGCCACGAAATTAAAAGATGCTCACTGCTTGGAAGAAAAGTTGTGACAAAGCTAGGCAGTGTTTTAAAAGAAAGAGACATTACTTTGCCAACAAATGTCCATAAAGTCAAAGCTATGGTTTTTCCAGGAGTCAGGTACAGATGGAGGAGCTGCACCATAAAGAAGGCTGAGTGCTGAAGAATGGATCCTTTCAAACTGTGGTGCTGGAGAATGGAGAAGACTCTTGAGAGTCCCTTGGACTGCAAGGAGATCCAACCAGTCAATCCTAAGGGAAATCAACCCTGAATCTTCAGTGGAAAAACTGATGCTGAAGCTCCAATACTTTGGCCTCCTGAAGGGAAGAGTCAGCTCATTGGGAAAACAAAACAAAACAAAACCCTTGATCCTGGGAAATATTGAAGGCAGCAGCAGAAGGCATGACAGAGGATGAGATGATTGGGTGGCGTCAGCAACCCAACGGAATGAGTTTGAGCAAGCTTCAGGGGATGATGATGGACATGGAAGCGTGGCATACAGAAGTTCATGGGGTCACAGGGAGTCAGACACGACTGAGCAACTGAACAACAAAAGCCAGGCAGGGTCTTTATGTACAGCTGGCTGAACCTCAATGGGGCTTTTCTGAATTTCTGGAGGTGGGTAGAACATAATTTTTTAGCCAGATCCCATGCTGCAGCATGTCTGGAATATTTTGTGCTCGTAGTCAATCTTTTTTGTGTGTTTTCTGGGTGGCACTTGGGAGTCAGTGTTCCTCACAATGATGGATGCTGTCTCTCTCAGTCCCAGCTGAACTGAACTTTGGATCATGACCTCTGTTTCAGGAGGCAACCCTGGCAAGTGCTCTGGCTGTTTGAATGACTGATGATTCTTGGTTTGGTGCTCGGTCTTTTCCTTCACGTTCAAACTTTGTAGCCAGCACTTGCAACATGGAAAGACCCTCCTGTTGCAGTTCCTCCGAGCGTGATTTACAAAGGATGTCACCTATTTGAACATTTTGAGGCAAAACAGACAAACAAATTGTTCATGTTTCCATGCCATGTTCTAAAATACGCCTCTACATTGGCAAAGGCTGACAATCTGTAAGTGCAAACACGGCAGACATAGGGCATTTTGCCAGGTTTGTGACTGTCCTTCAGGTACTGTAAGAGAACCTGATCTGTTTTGAAGGACAATTCACAGATATTACAGACCGTGGAGGGCTCCCAGGAAGCAGGGACACTTTCCATGCGACACTGCAGCTGGAACGAGGTGGGAAACTGGCGGTGGCAGTGCTGGCAGGTAGTGTGGGTTTCCCAGCTGTCACCCTTCTGCCTCTCAAGCTCCAGATGGTTCCTCAGGTGGGTCATAAACTTGACATATTTTAGAAGACTCAAGCAGCTGAGGCATTTGAAGGCTGTGTGAGTCTTCTGTTCTGGTGCCGTCTCTTGTATGCTCCAAAGTAAAAGCCATCAGATAACATTTACTCTCATCAGTGAATTTGATCCCAGATTTACTTTCATGGGATCAACAGTCTTGCTCTGACGTGCAAGAGTCAGAAAGTCCATTTTCTCCAGGCCTGACAAACTGCATGTTCCTTCTGGATCCATAAGACGGAAGCATGCCTGGCCATTGGTGCGAGTCCGTGAAAATGATGCCCCACCATGCACACGGCTCGGTGAGGTCGGGGAATCTTCCAAGGTCATAACCGTGTTTTTCCAGGAGGGATACCTGGAGGGGCCATGGTGGAGGCAGGTCCCCCTGGGATTCCATCGCTGAGTTTGGGTCTTTTGGGATTCCCACTGTTACAATTCACATCTGAAGTGGGACACCGCTTTGAATTAAGAGGGCTTTCATCCTTGCCTCCTAATGAGAGAACGGCTCGAGAGAGACAGGGAGGCCGCAGAGAGAACAATTCTGAATTGTGAAGGACAGTTTCCGGCGAGCTCGTTTGCTAATCAGGTTTAGATGAAGGCTCCGAAATAATAGAACTGCCTCTTCCTCCCCATACACACTGAGAAACTGGTGATACGGCAGCTGGCTCTGATGCTGGGGTCCTAAGATTTGCAGGTTGCCACCTGCAGGAGGGATCCGGATTCACGTGGTCCTTCATTCTTCTTGAAGATGAGTCCCTGGTCACTCTGTTCAAAACGTTAGAAATGACTGGCTTTGAAGTTGAAATCACTCTGACAAAGAAGGTTTCAGCATCCTCCTTGACGTGCTCCACTCCAACAAAGATGACCTCAGCATCGTCATTGTCCTCACCTCTGGATTTGGACACGGCGGTCTTTTTCTCGGGTTGTGGTGGTGCTTGTGCTTCCTCACACGGGAAGAGATGGGCCATTTTGCAACCACTTGTGGCTTCAAGTGGCCCCTTCTAGTGTTTTTCTCCCCCTAAAAGCAATCACCAGGCAAGGTCATCCCCTCTGATCTCAGGTGTCAGTCTCTGTGGTTTCAGGTCACCCTCAGTTGGTCACCGAGAATATTAAATGGAAAACTCCAGAAATATACAACTTACGCATTTTAAGCTGCAGGTAATTCTGAGGAGAGTGATTGGAATCTCACACCATCCTGCTTCCTCCTGCCCAGAATGTGAATCGTTCCTTAGTCCTGAACATCCCACGCGTCTGTCACTCGGTTACCACAATGACTGTTGAGATGCCACAGGGCTTGTGACCAAGTTATCCTTACTTTACTCAATAATGGCCCCAAACCGTAAGTGGAGGGATGCTGTCCATTGACATATGCCAGAGAAAAATCCATTAAGTGCTGCCTTTCAGTGAAAAGATCCAAGTTCTCAATTTGATATAAAAGAGAAAGAAACAATGTATGCTGAGGTTGCTAATATCTGTGGTGAATGTGAAGAAGAGAAAATAAATCTGGGTTAGTTTTGCTGTCAAACCTCCAACTGCAAAAGGTATGGACACAGAGCGTAGTAAGTGCTTAGTTAGGGTGAAAAAAAATCGCTCAATTAGTACAGTAGTATATTTTACATAGCGACTACACTCACAACACTTTTATAAAAGTATATTGTTATAATTGTTCCATGTTATTATTACACCTTCCCTGGTGGCTCAGATGGTAAAGTGTCTGCCTACAATTCGGGAGAGCCAGGTTCAATGCCTGGGTCAGGAAGATCCTGTGAAGAAGGAAATGGCAATCCAGCCCAGAATTCTTGCCTGGGAAATCCCATGGACAGAGGAGCGTAATAAGCGGCACTCCATGGGGTCGCAAAGAGTTGCACACGACTGAGCGACTTCACTTTCACTTTCCTGTTATTTTTAGGCAGTGGCTATCTCTTACTGTGCCTCTATACAGTAGACTGCATCACAGGTGTGTTTGTATAGAAGAACCATTGGGTACATAGAGTTTGATACTGTGTGAGGTTACCGATGTCCCCTGGGGTCTTGAAACTTACTCTCTGCCGATAAGTGGTGATGATTATATTTCTTTCAAAAGACAAAATTAGTACCTGGTTGAATCACTGGCTGAAACATTGAGATAACTATTAGCACCCTTAGACATAAGGAAACATCTCAAACTCAGTGAAATGACATGACCGTTTTAAACTTCCTTCTCCAGCCACCACTTTTGCCTTGAGTCCCCATGGTGGCCCCCGTGTTCCTCTTAAACTCTGCAGGAGAGCTGGTAGGCACCATTTTGCTTACAGATCTACAATCTCACTCAGAAATGCTGACCGACAGAAAATGTCCAAAAGAGCCCCCAGCTGTCCCTTGGGGGTGCCTCTCACTCCCTCCACTCTCCGAGTCCAGAAGGCACCATAGTCTATACATGGATCCAAAATATTTTCTTTAAATCCCAGCCATTTCTAATAGCAGGACTTGAACCTGCCTCATGCTGGCAACTCTCTCTCTCTCTCTCTCTCTCTCTCTCTCTCAGAGAGGGAGAGCATTTACACTGTACTTGAAACTACTTCCACAGCATCAACATTGTATTAGGTATTATACGGATGTGGAGATGATTTAAAACATGTGGGAGTATCCCCTTATGTTACATGCAAAGACTGTACCATTTTATGTAATGGACTTGATCACCCATTAATTTTGGTGTCTCCAGGTGCAGGGTTCCCAGACCCAATCTCCCAAGGGTACCGAGGAGGGAGGGACGGGACTTCTCAAGACTTCTACTGCTCCCCCTGCCTTGGATGCTGTCTCAATTACCAGCACCCAACTCCTGAGCTGCCTCGGTCCACAGTTTCTCTGCCAGGCTTTCCTGACCATGATGTCAGAAATCACAGCCTCCCCCAAACTCACATGCCATTTTCCCCTCCAGAGCTATTGGGCTGCTGTATTTTGGTTTCTAGAACAACATGGAGTGTCTGTCAGTGCTACATGCCTGCTGCAGAAATAAACAGTAACTGTTATGAAACAATCATTTACCTGTACCTCAAGCTCGGCCCACTCATTCCTGGCTCCCCAGGTACTTACACTTGATCTTAGCCAAAAGGCTGAGAAGCAATTTCTCCAAGCATTTGATGACTTCCAAATCTGAATGGATTAAAACTATCAGGCAAGAGAGAAAGTCAGCCAGTAGGTAGCTGGATGCTGACAGGGGCAGCGGTGCTCCTTGAAATTAAAGGTTTGTAACACAGTTTCTCTCCATATAATACATTTGTTGATAGCTTCCATGCCATTAACACGTTTCATAGACATTAAAGGCCATTCTAAAGTTTACATTTGGCCATTTGTGATGCCAGATCACATTTCATCAGTAGCATATCATAGTTTGTTTGCTTGTGTGTAAATGATGTCCCTAGCGGTAAAGGTCCCTCCTGCCAATGCAGAAGACCTAAGAGATGCAGGTTCCATCTCTGGGTCAGGAAGACCCCCTGGAGGAGGGCATGGCAACCCACTGCAGTATTCCTACCTGAAGAATCGTATGGACAGAGAAGAATCGTGGGTGACAGTCCATAGGGTTGCAGAAAGTCAAGCATGACTGAAGCAACTGAACACACACGCAGACATATGTATATAAATATATATTTTATAGTGGTATGAAAAATAGTGCTGTGGGACCTCCCCGGTATTCCAGTATTTAAGACTTCTCACTTCCAGGCCAGGGACACAGCTTCAATCCCTGGTCAGGGACCTGTGATCCCACATACCACTGGGTGTGGCCAAAGGTAAATGGAATAATGTATCTTACAGCTGATGTCATCTTAGATTTATTGAAGATTTCTATTTTTCATAAGCAGAATCCAGCCTACTAAATTCATGTCACAAGTCACTAATGGCATGCTAGCTGCATTATATAGGCAAGTGGTTTAGACAGGGATTGACAAATCGGCTTGCTTCCCGATTGTTTTTTTTTTTTTTTAATTTTTAAAAACGTTTAACATTTTTTACATTGATGTTTAATTTTGGGAAAAACAAAGGAAAGGTTTGTGACGTGTGAACATTATATGATATCTAAATTTCAGTGTCACAAAGAAAGTTTTATTGGAACACAGACGTGATCATTTGCCTCTGCCTGAGGCTATTTCACCCTGCTAATGGGAGAGACCTCATGGCCCTTAATGCCTGGTTACTCTCTAGCCCTTAACAGAGAAATTTTGCAGACTCATGGCTGCAGAGAACAAAAGGAAGCATTCCAAACCCCATCCTGAAGTCCAGTTGACTCTGTGCAGCTAAAGACTTCCTACTCTGAGACCAAGTGGAGGGTGAAGCTGGAGTGTCTTTGTCTCCACGTCCCAGAAAGATTTCTCTGGGAATAGCAGCACCGCTTCCTGTGTCCAGTGTCCGTGAAACTCCTCCCTGGCTCTCCAAAAGCCTTTTCCCAGTGAGGCGGCATCAGGAGATTCCACGCCTTTTAAAGCCCATTCGAGTCCAATCCATAGTACCCAAACCAGGCTCCAATCAGGTTTCTGAACCAGTTTTTCCCCATAGGATCTTTCAACTAGAAACCTTTCTAGCAAAATGTTGGAGAGGGGAAAGAATCTGAGTGGGGCTTCAGGGCCCCTCCCAGGGGCTATTTTCCAGGTCTCAGTGTGGTGAGAGTCCCCACTTGCATCTCCAGCATCCAGAGGCCCACCACCTTATCTCCAGTTTATCTGAGTCTTTAGATATTTGGGGCTCAATAGCTCAAGGGCAAGGGAAGGTGGTCCACACAGCTATTCCAACAGGGCATGGGCTGATGTCAGGAACCTACAAAGTCAGGAGTTCTCTTCCAATGGCAAAAAATTCTCCAGCTGCAAACAGCGAACCCCTGTCCTCTTCCGAGGGCAAGGGGGTGGGTTGGGGAGGAGGCAGGGTGAGGAGGGCAGGAAGCAAGCTTACTCCCAAGTGATCTGCACTTGAAGGCTCAGCACCCGCTGGATTCCCAGGGTCCTCACTGTGAATCTACATGCTGAACCCCAGGAGCTTTTTCTAGGCGGGGGCTCATGCATTCTTAAACCACGTCAGGGGTGTCAGGTCACACCCTCACCGCCCTCCTGCACCCTTCCCCCCTGACTCGCCCTCTTCTCTGTCCTCCTTTGCAGCACCTAGATTATATCTCAAGCTTTCCCTCCCACTGCCTTTACAGCCCAGTGCACACAGATTCGTGGGTTTCAGAGAGGGTTTCAGAGAAGAAATACGTGTATTTCCATTCGTTATAAGGTAATAGAGTCACTGAATTCGAACAAAAATGATGTCCACTAATGAACGTGATCTCAAATGCTGTGATCAGATACACCATCAAAGACACCATTATCATCAAATCAACATGTTCTCCCCTTAAACTTACAGAAGGTATGTCCATTACATCTCAATGAACCAGGGAAAAAAGAAGAAAAACTGACCATTAGAAAGAGCTCGTTTTAGACTCTTTTCAGAAGCATGATGGCCGGTGCTGTGCCTAGGAGCTCAGCTGTGTCTGACTTTTTGCGACCCCATGGACTGCAGCCAGCCAGCCTCCTCTACCCGTGAGTTCACCAGGGAAAAATGCTGGAGTGGGTTGCCATGTCCTCCAATGTCGGTGAGTATCAGAACCCAGGGCTAGGGATTTCCTGGCGGTCCAGTGGTTGAGGATCTGCCTTCCAATGCTGGGAATGTGAGTTTAATACGTGGTGGGTAAGATCCCACATGCCAGAGGGCCGTAGAACGGACAAAGGATCCTGCATGACACGGCTAAGCCCCGAAGAAGCCAAATAAGTGAATAAAACGGAATATTTTTAAAACTCTATGCTCTTTACATTCTTCTGGATATGTTTGAAAGCATGATATTAACAGTTTTATTTATTTATGGACACACCATGAGACTTCCTGCAGGAGCTTAGTTTCCTGACCAGGCGCTGAACCCCGGTCACCAGACTGAAAGCATTGAACACGAAGTGCTGGCTTGCCAGGCAATTCCTAGTTTGATTTACTTAAAAGGGTTTATTTTGATTGTATGCCAAAAGGTACATCCTTTGCAGTGTTTACACTTACAACAGAAATATTTTGGGTGTCAGTTTTAAAATGTTTGCAAATACTTAGGGGAGGGGAAGAAACATTTTGACTACAGACTTATGCTTCTAGGCTTCCCTGATGGCTCAGAGAGTAAAACATCTGCCTGCAGTACAGGAGACCAGGGTTTAATCCCTGTGTCAGGAAGATCTGCCGGAGAAGGAAATGGCTCTCCACTCAAGTATGCTTGCCTGGGGAATTCCATGGACAGAGGAGCCTGGTGAGCTACTATCCATGGTTTGGCAAAGTGTCAGACACAACTGGATAACTAACACTTTCACTTTCATATGCTTCTGAAGATTGCTCAAATCTCAGAATCTCCTGGGACATTATTAAACACAGAGATTCCAGAGCTGCATATCACACCTAAGAAATTCAAATTGCTCTAGGAGAGGACCTGCGAACCTGAAAACGCAAAGCTCGCCTCACTTGATTCTGAAGTGAAGTGAATCCCAGGGTGTAAAGTCATCCAGTACTTTGGGAAAGGTTGATCTCTGGTGGCTCAGCAGTAAAGAATCCACCTCTTAATGCAGGAGACCTGGGTACAGTCTCTGGGTCGGAAAGCTCTCCTGGAGGAAGAAATGGCAACCACGCCAGGATTCTTGCCTGAGAAATCCCATGGACAGAGGAGCCTGGCAGGCTACAGTCTATGGGGTCACAAAAGACTCAGACACACAACTTAGCAACTCTGCCGCAACAGTGAAAGTGAGAGGTGCTCAGTTGTGTCCAACCCTTTGTGACCGCGTGGACCATATGCAGTCCATGGAATCGTGCAGGCTAGAATACTGGCGTGGCTAGCCTTTCCTGTCTCCAGGGGATCTTCCCAACCCAGGGATCAAACCCAGGTCTCCCGCATTGCAGGCAGATTCTTTACCAGATGGGGCGCAATGGGAGCCCAAGCAACAATAAGAACAAGCTTAAAATGCCCAAGAATATACACCTTCAGGAGACCCTAAGGGTTGAGGGTCAGGAATGCATTTTTTCCTTCATGTGACACACTGAGCACCTGCCTTGGGAGGAGTAGGTTATTGGCAATTCAATAAACTAAAGAGATGTAGCTTGAGCTGGGAGCTTCATCCTCCCCACCACCCTTCAGAGATTCTAGGAGCTCCACACCCTCTTTGGGGGCTTCTGGAGGTCCTTCGTATTGAAGGAAGTTAGGATATAATCAAAGCTGAGAGATCTGGATGCAAACATCTCCGTTTGGGCCACACTTTCAAATCTCCTGGGCTGTGCTTCTTCACCATCAGTGAATCTAAGGAATTGCCTATGTGTCTTGTGCAAAAGCACATTCTCATCCAACAGTTGTGGGTGGGGCCTGAGAGCCTGAGTTTCTCCCAAGCTCCAGGTGTTGCCCAGGCTGCTTAAGGTGTCCATATTAAACAGTGAGTACTAGAGAGCTTTTGAAAAGTACGGACGTTCTGATTGATTCTGTCAAGCTTACTCCCTGCCCACAGACTCAGTGTCTCCAGGAATGGGACCAGGGAGTCAACGTTATTAAAGGTCTCAGGCATTTCTAAGGAGCAGATAGGGTGAAAATGTGTAGCCAGGCAAATCACCCTACCATCAACCCTGTTTTGGGCTTCATCGTGTCCTGCAAAATCCATATGTTGCAGGGACTTTCCCAAAGGTCCAGTGGCTAAAACTCTCCACTCCCAGTGCAGGGGGCTGGGCTTCTGTCCGTGGTCAGGGAACTAGATCCCACGTGCTGCCAGGAAGACTGAAGACCCTACGTACCACTACTAACACCTGGTGCCATCAAATAAATTAATTCATTAAAAAAAAATCTGTAGAATATCTAAGCCCCAACACTTTGGAGATTCGTAATCCTCTTTGTAGATTCTGCCTTTAATGAGGTGATTCAGTTAAAACGAGGTCACTAGGGTGGGCCCTAGTCCAAGCTGATGGTTCTTTATATAAAAAGAAAGAGGGAAATTTCCTGGAAGGCCAGTGGTTAGGGCTCAGATCTTTCACTGCCAAGGGCCCAAGTTCAATCCCTGGCCTGGAAACTAAGACCCAGAAGAAAAGCTGCATGGCCGGAAAACAAAGAGGAAATTAGGACACACAAGATATCAAGGATGCATGGACATAAAGGGACAGGAGGACACGAGAATGCGGGTGCCTGCTCATCAAGGAAAGGGACCTCCAGAGACACCACACTGTCAACACCTTAATCCTGGATTTCTAGCCTCCAGAACTGGGAGAAAACAATTTCCTGTTCTTTAAGTCTCGTGTATTTCTGGTGGCCACCTGAGAACCTCAACGTGTTCTTTAGATCAGGAGTCCCTAGAGAGGGTTCACCTCAAGGACAGTAGGGGGTATGCAGGTGATGACTCGGCTTCCAGCTGACTCCCAAACATCAACAAATGCCACCCACCCAGATCTTCCAGGACGCAGCCTGCTCCTGTGGACCCCATCTTGCAGACCACTACTGCTAAACGCCCCACACAAATCTCTTTCTGCCCCGCCCCCATTGTTTGTTTCTTTGTTTGTTTGACTTCTCTCCTAGACTCTGAGGGACAGAACCTTGAGAACAGAGTGAGGCCTGTCCTCACACCATCCTGAATGTGAAGGAGAGTATGTGTTTTAACCAAAAAACAAACAAACAAACAACACCAACAAAGGAAGAAAACCCAAAGCTGTCTAGCAGAAGCTTGTCACCAAGTGTACAGAAAAGCCTTCACATGACAGGTTAGGAAGAAGCAGAGGACATGATTTCAACCTCTTCTTCAGGGAAGGTATCTGGGCAGGAGGATAGCACGCTTTCTGCAGATGGATTGAGGGCAGATGAATTTATTGGAAGGCATTGGGTAGCTAGGAAAGGAATATGAGTGGAGAGGGGTATGTCATCCATTCTGTCTAGTTCCAGAAGTTTCTATGATACGGGCCACGGTCACAGGTCTCCCAGAGGTCAGGGAGAAAGGAACGTTTGGTGACCTCATCAAAGCCTGGCCCATAGAAGCCTGGCTCTCAGCAGCCAACATCAGGCTTCTGGGGCATCCACCAGGCTCAGGAAATGACCTACTGGGCACTCTCTGGTAGTCCTGGGGTGGTTAGGACTCTGCACTTTCACTGCTGAGGGCGTGGATTCTGTCCTTAGTTGGGGAACTAAGATCCTGCAAGCTGTGTTGGCTGGCCAACAAAAGAAACCAAAAAAGAAAGACAGACATGACCTGTTCCCACCTTTCGTTCCGCGGACAACCCCAAGGCCAACTCCGGTCCAGGTCCATTGCTGTGGTCAAGGAGGAAGCTCCCTGGGGCTTGTGGCCATGGAGTGATATGTGGTCAGCCTGAGTGTCCTCCATCAAGGCTGATCATCTCACACCAACTGAGAAGCTGGTACCCAGGAGGAGATCAGGCCCTTGGGACAGGGCCGTGTGAGAAGTGGGCTCTACAAGGTGTCCAAAAGGCACACCTTTCAAGACAGCACTAATCCAGGTGGCTAGCCTCTACCCACTTCCTCCATCTCTAGGGGAGAGCTTGGCCCTTCCATTGTTCTCACAAATCTTTTCCTCTTCTACTCTCCCTGGAACAGCTTTATCTCAAGAAATTGTTGTTGTTCCTTTGCTCGGTTATATCCGCAACTCCAGGGACTTCAGGACACCAGACCTCCCTGTCCCTCACCGTTTCCTGAAGTTTGCTCCACTTCATGTCTAGTGCATTGGTGATGCCATCCAGCCATCTTATTCTCTGTTGCCCTCTTCTTCTGCCCTCAGTCTTGCCCAGCATCAGGGACTTTCCCAGTGAATCAGCTGCTTATACCGCATGACCAATATAGTGGGCCTTCAGCTTCAGCATCAACCCTTCTAACAAGTACTCAGGGTTGATCTCCCTTAAGATTGACTGGTTTGAACTCCTTGCTGTCCAAAGGACTTCCAGGAGGTTCACCAGCACAGCAACTCGAAGGCAACAATTCTTTGGCGCTCTGCCTTCTTTGTGGTCCAGCTCTCACAACCGTACATGACCACTTGGAAGACCATAGCCTTGACTCTACAGACCTTTGATGGCAGAGTAACGTCTCTGCATTTCAACACACTGTCTAGGTTTGTCATAGCTTTCCTGCCAAGAAGCAACCGTCTTTTGATCTCATGGTTGCAATCACCATTGCAGTGATTGTACAGCCCAAGAAGAGGAAATCTGTCAGTACTTCCACCTTTTTGCTTCTATTTACCATGGAGGAATGGGGCTAGATGCCATGATCTTAGTGTTTTGAGTATGTAGGCTTAAGCTGGCTCTTTCACCCTCCTCCTTCATCCTCACCTAATCAGTGCAGAGTGTCTGGCTTCTTGCTGCTTCTTCCCTCAGTTCGAATTCCCTGAGTAAGAAATCATAAAGGGATGGTTTTGTAGCTTCAATGCAAGGGTGCAACAGAGAGGGACCAAAACATGGGATCATGACACATTGAGAAACTCAACCAACGACGACTTGCACCACCTGCTTACCTACAGGATTAAAGGTGACGTGAACGTGTTAGTCAGTCCTATCTGATGCTTTATGACTTCATGTACTCTAACCCAGCAGGCTCCTCTATGGAACTCTCCAGGAAAGAATACTGGAGTGTTGCCACTCCCTTCTTCCAGGGGATCTTCCTGATTCAGGGACTGAATTCTGAGCCTCCTGCATTGCAGGTGGACTCTTTACCACCTGAGTCACCAGGAAATCTCAAACCAAGGCAATGCTAATTTCCAGGACATTACTATAGCCAAATTTTGGTGGTCCATGCCGGTCGCAGCTTCTCGGTCACAAAAAGTGGTATAGTTGGAGCCCACCACTCTGAACGGGTGCTGTTGTTTGGTTTAGCTGCTAAATCTCCTCTGACTCTAAGAGGACTTGGTCTCAGTAAAGAGCTCTCGTGGAAAAAGAGAATTAGTTAAAAGCCTTAGTACGGCCAGGTTGGCAGAGAACTAGGATTTGGAGGAAATTTTATCTTTACCATTTGGATTAAGCTAAATGCCTCAGGAATAAGGTTTTATTTAAAAAAAAAAGTTACAGATGAATGACACCAAGAAGAAAAATGCCAAGTTACACTCAACACTGAAATACTGAACTCATCAGTGACACTTTTGGACGATCGGGAATAGATTTCCAGCAGCCTTTGAGTAAATATTTGTGTGTGAAAGTGTTTATTCATGTAAAAACAGAATAAAACGTGTGGGGATATGAGCGACATAAATGCACATTTGGACAATGGATTCGGGGATGTTGGGTTGTCTCTTAGCAACTGGAGGCTCGCCTGGCTGCTCAGTCGTGCATGCAATGCAGGAGACCCAAGTTCAATCCCTGGGTTGAGAAGGTCTCCCGGAAAAGAGATCTGTTACCCACTGTAGTATTCTCAGCTGAAGAATTCCATAGGCAGAGAAGCCTGGCAGCCTACAATCCATGGAGTCCCAAAGAGTCAGACACGGCTGAGCAGTGGGAAAACGGGCATGGGCTGGTGGGTCCCAGAGGCTCCAGGTGGACTGCGGGTGAATATCACCCAGGACTCTGGGGCTGATTTTGCACAGTGAACCCATTTTGGCCCCGCCAGGGTATGAGATGGAGGATTTGCATCTGCTGAATCCACTGGGGAAAATGCTCCAGTCCAGGGCCTGGGTGAGGGCCCCTTGGAAGAAGGTTCCCTCTAGTGATGTTCACTCCTGGACACTTAGTTCAGCTACCAAAGAGGGAATCAATGCAACGCATTCATACAGACAGACTAGGCCGCATCCTCTCAGCTTTTATCACTGTGTTCAAGGCAGAGCAACAACCTGCTATTGAGAATTTCCTATGTAGTCAGAAGTCTTAGAGGAAAACAAGAATTGCAATTTGGACTTAGATTGGAGCCACTTCAGCAATGATGCTTATGTAACTTTTTATCTTCTCTGGACTGCTTAGGAGCTGCAATTTCCCCTCACGGTCCCTCCTTGTCATCTCGAGAATCACCTACTTTCCACAGCTCACCTGGAGCCTAAAACAGCTCAGGAGAAATGTGGCAGGTGGGAGGGAGAAACAGAACTTCGGACTTCAAACTTCACGCCTGATGGACCAATGTCCTCCTTGCTTAATTATTTGTAATCACCTCAGCTAAGACATCATTCTCTCGGAAAGAATTCCCAAGGGTATCACACCTGACCGCCACCGTGCGGACTCCCAGAAAGAAGTCCGCTTTGACAGCATCTAACCTAGGCCACACCTCTGACCCTAGTCAGGAAGGTGACCTGACAAGAAGCCCGGGGACAGAGCGGCAGCATCGTGAGGACTTTCGAGTGACCCGGGCACCCTGGCAATGTCCACAGCAGGCACAGATTACACGTCCTGACGGTAACGAAAGAGAGAGGCCCATTCTGGTCTACGGAGCTGGCGCCATGCCTTACCTGAGCACCCGGTGCAGGCGGCTCTCGAGGAAGGAGATGGAGTTCAGCTAGAGCTCCTACAGGAGTTCAAGAAAAACATCGACTTCTGATTTGGACTATGCCAAAGGTTTTGACTGTGTGGATGACAACAAGCTATGGGAAATTCCTGGAAAGATGCAAATACCAGACCTCTTTAGCTGCCTGCTGAGAAATCTGTAGGCATGTCAAGAAGCAACACTTGGACATAGAACAATGCGCTAGCTTCAAAATGGGAAAGGAGCACATCAAGGCTGTATATTGTCATGTGGCTTATTTAACTTATATTCAGCACGTCATGTGAAATGCCAGGCTGGATGAAGCCCAACTAGAATCAAGATTGCTTGGAGAACTATCAATAACCACAGATTTGCAGTTGACACCACAAATATGACAGAAAGCGGAGAATAAATAAAGAGCATATTGATGGAAAGAAAGAAGAGAGTGAAGAACCTTGCTTAAAACTCAATGTTGAAAAAATGAAGATCATGGCATCTGGCCCCGTGACTTCACATGAAATAGGGAAATCATGAGGAAAAATGGAAACAGTGATAGACTTTATTTTCTCGGGCTCCAAAATCACTGCAGATGGTGAGGGCAGCCGCGGAATTAAAAGGTGCTAGATCCTATGAAGAAAAGCTGCAACCACCTAAAGAGCATATGCAAAAGCAGAGGCATTACTTTGCAATTAATGGTCTATCAGGTCATACCTATGGAGTTTCCATTACTCATGTATGGATGGGAGAGTTGGACTATACGGGAAGTTGCGCATGGAATCATTGATGATTTTGAACTGTGGTGTTGGAGAAGACTCTTGCGAGTCCCTTGGACTGCAAGGAGATCAAAGCAGTCAATCCTGATGGAAATCAGCCCTGAATATTCATTGGAAGTACTTTTGCTGAAGCTGAAACTCTGGTACTTTCGCCACCCGATGCAAAGAGCCAACTATAGGAAAAGACCCTGATGCTGGGAAAGCTTGAGTGCAGAAGGAGAAGGGCCTAGCAGTGTTGTTTTGGCAGATAAAGTAGGTAGTTTGTTTAAATGTCCTTGGCCTGGAATGTCTGAAAAGTAGTCAGTGCTTTTGATTATAAGAAGTATGCATAAGTAAAAGGCATTTTTATTTTATTGTGTGTAAAAATCCCTTTCAATGTTGACTGCAAGTTTTTATAACGTATTGCCAGAGAATTTAGCCAGTCATTATATACATTAATTTGGTTCTCTTTTGAAGCCATGTCTCACAACAGCAAGTGATATCGATTATGTTCTTGCTTTGGTATCCGTCTTGAATTGGATTTTATTTATTTATTTATTTATTTGAAAGCAGCATTTCAGTAGGTTTCAATAATTTATTTAATCATTTCATAGCTTCTACTAGAACAACTAGCTTCTAAAAAGGGAAATGACACTCCATTTCTCTTCTGATCTTATAGGGAAAAGAGAGCAGTAAAGTTCATTGCTTTATGGTGGTTTTTTCTTTTTTTTTCAGGGTTAACATGCTCTTTCTAAGGAACACTTCCAAATTTCAAGGTTTTCAAGGATATCTTAAAAATATATTTTGGTTTCTGGTCTGCTCATACTCACAGTCATGTCTGGTTCTTTGTGAGTGTCTGGAATATAGCCCATCAAGCTCCTCTGTCCATGGGTGTTCTTCAGGCAAGAATACTGGAGTGGGTTGTTAGGCCACTCTTCCAGTGGCTCTCTCATAGCAGATGGATTGTTTGCTATCTAAACCACCAGGGAAACCTAAAGAACCCTGGAGGGAGTGGCCTGTTGCTTCTCCAGAGCATCCTCCCAAACCAGAAATCAAATTGGGGTCTCCTGCATTGCATCAGATTCTTAGGCAGCTTACCTCCCAGGGAAGCCCTGGTTTCTGCTAAAAAGTGCCAATTGTCATTCCTTAGTATGTGGACTCACTGATCACATGTCATGATTAAATAGGAGACAACTTTCAGTACGAAGTTTGAAGAAAATTATGCCATAATAATAAAAATACCCAATAAATTATACATAATAAAATTAGGAGAAAAATAAAAATAAACTCAAGAACCATAGCCTGGGAAATGGTCTTCCGTACAGTTTAAAGAGGAGTGTTCTGAAGCTGTAGGGGCAGAGCCAGGACACAGAGAAAATTCTTTAAAGTTGAAAGTACATGAATGAAACATATCTCGTGGGAAAAGGATCCTGTTAACCACAAAATACAGGTCTGACAAGAGTGATGTTAGTGTTTTCCTAGGCGAGAATCTGGAATCATTACACTTCTTAATTATCTTCACTAACTAGGAACACATAACTCCAAAGCACAGAAATGCACAATCTCATTTTCATATCCTGACTTCCCCAGAGGGTACACTGATGAAAGACAACTGCAACAGATTTTTACTTTCCCATTCCAGTGAATACCCAGTGACTCTCCTCCATGGTTAAAGCAGATGTACAATATGTGTTTCCCAGGTCAAAAATAGGCTGTCTAGCATAAAGTTCAAGCAAAACTATATCTAGCCAGAATGTTCACTAATACTTAGTAGGTGAAAAGGCCTTCCCTCAGTATGAAAATCAATTCTGAACATTTTATTTCTGAAGAGAAACTCTTTTCTGTTTCTTTGTTTACAGTCACTTTATTTATTTATATTGTACTTTACAATAGTGCATTGGTTTTGTCAGACACCAACATGAACCCTCCACGGGTGTAGACGTGTTCCCAATCCTAAACCCCCTCCCTCCGCCCTCCCCTTACCATCCCTCTGGGTCAACCCCGTGCAACAGTCCCAAGCATGCTCTCCTACACTGAAGCTAGACTGGCGATTCTTTTCTTATATGACATTATACATGTTTCAATGCCATTCTCGCAAATCATCCCACCCTCTCCCTTTCCCACAGAGTCCAAAAGACTGTTCTATTCATCTGTGTCTCTTTTGCTGTCTCGCATACAGGTTTATCGTTACCATCTTTCTAAATTCCCTATGTTTACAGTCACTTTAACTGTATTCCATCACTCCAACATTGGATACACAGACTGGGGCCTCTACCTCTGCCACCAACAGTCCCTAGCTTCAGTTCCGTTCAGTTCAGTTCCGTTCAGTCACTCAGTTGTGTCTGACTCTTTGTGACCCCATGAAATGCAGCACGCCAGGCCTCCCTGTCCGTCACCAACTCCCGAAGTTCACTCAGACTCACGTCCATCGAGTCAGCGATGCCATCCAGCCATCTCATCCTCTGTCGTCTCCTTCTCCGCCTGCCCCCAATCCCTCCCAGCATCAGAGTTCTTTTCCAATGAGTCAACTCTTCACATGAGGTGGCCAAACTACTGGAGTTTCCGCTTTAGCATCATTCCTTCCAAAGAAGTCCCAGGGCTGATCTCCTTCAGAATGGACTGGTTGGATCTCCTCGCAGTCCAAGGCACTCTCAAGAGTCTTCTCCAGCACCATAGTTCAAAAGCATCAATTCTTCGGTGCTCAGCTTTCTTCACAGTCCAACTCACATCCATACATGACCGCAGGAAACACCATAGCCTTGACTAGACGGACCTTAGTCGGTAAAGTAATGTTTCTGCTTTTGAACGTGCTATCTAGGTTAGTCATAACTTTTCCTTCAAGGAGTAAGCATCTTTTAATTTCATGGCTGCAGTCACCATCTGCAGGGATTTTGGAGCCCCAAAAATAAACTCTGACACTGTTTCCACTGTTTCCCCATCTATTTCCCATGAAGTGATGGGACCAGAAGCCATGATCTTCATTTTCTGAAAGGTGAGCTTTAAGCCAACTTTTTCACTCTCTTTCACTTGCATCAAGAGGCTTCTTAGTTCCTCTTCACTTTCTGCCATAAGGGTGGTGTCATCTGCATATCGGAGGTTCTTGAAATTTCTCCCGGCAATCTTGATTCCAGCTTGTGTTTTGTCCAGTCTAGCATTTCTCATGATGTACTATGCATAGACGTTAAATAAGCAGGGTGACATTATACAGCCTGATGTACTCCTTTTCCTATTTGGAACCAGTCTGTTTTTCCATGTCCAGTTCTAAATGTTGCTTCCTGACCTGCACATAGATTTCTCAAAAGGCAGCTCAGGCATGGTCACCAATAACAATGAAAACGCAAGTTGTTTCAGAGTTCTCTCATCATGCATTAAAACAGCTGAATATGTATGTTTAATGATGAAATTTGTACCGGTATTATTTACCATATTTTTATAGATTTTTAAACATATGACAATACTCGACTAAAGTGAAAGTGGAGCCGTTCAGTCGTGTCTGACCCTTTGCGACCCCATGGACTGTAGCCTTACAGGCTCCTCCATCTATAGGATTCTCAGGCAGGAATACTGGAATGGGTTGCCATTTCCTTCTTCAGGGGATCTTCCTAACCCAGGATTAGAACCCAGGGCTCCATTTCAAGCAGACATTTTACCCTCTGAGCCACCACGGAAGCCCAATACTCTACTGATGTTGTAATGCATTCTAAAGCACACGAGAAATATGAAATAAAAAAAGATTAGAAAAATGTTGAAACATCACTAAATGTTTTTACAATGCTTCTGTTCCAGTTTTGCTATCATTTATCGGAGGCTATAATAATATAACTACATTTTTATTTTTTGTATTTATGATGTTTTTGTCATTATCTTTTACGTATTTGGAGTTATGAATGATGTCAATGTTGAAATGAACATCTTAAAGACATCAGTTAAATCTTGGCTTAAAAACAAGCAAAAAAAAGCACCAGTTTCATTTGAAAAAGTATCAGTTGCAAATCTGAAAGTATAAAATGGTTATATACAAAGAAGAAATCTAATAAAGAAATGTGTATTAAGTAGATGTCTATTTCGTGATGACTTTGTAGTTTATAGGTCGTTTGTAAAGCTGACAACATATTTCGTAGAAGTGCTGTCATCTCTCTAACGTTTTGTTTAGTTTTGCCGAAGATTCCTTGTGGCTAAATTAATACTGTGGAGATACAACTGACACTTACTTTCTTTGGTAAGAATGTAAAATGCACCAGTTGCATAGTATGCTATTTGACACCTGAAGGTTGTCAGCACTGAGCTGGGGTTGAAGGCAGGGAATCTAACCAAAGGGAATACTTAAATACCAAGCCCCACAGAGGTAAGCCTGTCCTTAGAAGGAAAAGAGAATAGCTTTCTGGAGCTGTGACTAAGCACGTTTAAGGTAATTACTGATCATTATGATCCCGTTGCCATTTCCTTTATTGTTTTGGGTTTGGGGTTAAACACCCTTTTTGTGTTTCCTGTGTACAGGATATCCTTTAGCATTTGTTGGAGAGCTGGTTTAGTGGTGCTGAGTTCTCTCAGCTTTTGCTTGTCTGTAAAGCTTTTGATTTCTCCTTCGTATTTGAATGAGATCCTTGCTGGGTACAGTAATCTGGGCTGTAGGTTATTCTCTTTCTTCACTTTAAGTATGTCTTGCCATTCCTTCCTGGCCTGAAGAGTTTCTTTGGAAAGATCAGCTGTTACCGTTATGGGAATCCCCTCATGTGTTATTTCCTGTTTTTCCCATGCTGCTTTTAATATTTGTTCTCGTGTTTTCTCTTTGTTAATTTGATTAATATGTGTCTTGGGGTGTTTTGCCTTGGGTTTATCCTGTTTGGGACTCTCTGGTTTTCTTGGGACTGGGTGATTATTTCCATGCCCACTGTAGGGAGGTTTTCAACTATTGTCTCCTGGAGGATTTTCTCATGGTCTTTCTTTTGGTCTTCTTCTTCTGGGACTCCTATAATTCGAATGTTGGAGCGTTTCATATTGTCCTGGAGGTCTCTGAGATTGTCCTCATTTCTTTTAATTCGTTTTTCTTGTTTCCTCTCTGATTCATTTATTTCTACCATTCTATTTCACTAATCCTATCTTCTGCCTCTGTTATTCTACTATTTGTTGCCTCCAGAGTGTTTCTGATCTCATTTATTGAGTCATTCATTATCTATTGACTCGTTGTTATTCTTCTAGGTCCTTGTTAAACCTTTCTTGCATCTTCTCAATCCTTGTCTCCAGGCTATTTATCTGTGATTCCATTTTGATTTCAAGATTTTGGATCCTTTTCAGTATCAATATCTGGAATCCTTTCTCAGGTAGATTCCCTATCTCTTCCTCTTTTGTTTGATTTGGTGGGCATTTCTCCTGTTCTTTACCTGCTGAGTATCCCTCTGTCTCTTCATCTTGGTTCTATTGCTGCGTTTGGGTTGGCCTTTCTATATTCTGGGAATTTGTGGCGTTCTCTTCATTATGGAGTTTCTCCACTGTGGGTGGGGTTGTATCAGTGGCTTGTCAAGATTTCTTGGTTCGGGAGGCTTGTGTTGGAGTTCTGGTGGGTGAGGCTGGATTTCTTCTTTCTGGAGTGCAATGGAGTGACCAGTAATGTGTTATGAGACGCCAATGGTTTTGGAGTAACTTTGAGCTGCCTGTATATTGAAGCTCAGGGCTGTGTTCCTGTGTCGCTGGAGAATTTGCATGGTGTGTCTGACTCTGGAACTTGTTGGCCCTTGGGTGGTGCTTGGTTTCAGTGTAGGTATGGAGGCATTTGATGAACTGCTATCAATTAATGTTCCCTGGAGTCAGGACTTGTCTGATGTTCTCAGGGTTTGGACTTAAGCCTCCTGCTTCTGGTTTTCAGTTTTATTTTTACAGTAGCCTCAAGACCTCTCCACCTATACAGCACCGATGATAACACATCTAGGTTAAAGATGAAAGGTTTACCCACAGTGAGGGGCAACTGGAGTGGTTCACTGAGTTACATGGAGGAGAGAAGAGGGAGGGGGTAGTTAGAAGTGACTGGAATGAGATGAGGTGGGGTCAAAAGAGGAGAGAGAGAGAGAAAAAAAAAAAAGAGGAGAGAGCAAGCTAGCCAGCTATCACATCCTTATGTGTGCTCCACCGTCTGGACCACTCAGAGGTATTCACGGAGTTATACAGGGAAGAGGAGAGGGAGGAAGTAGACAGAGGTGGCCAGTAGGATAAAAGAGGGAAATGAAAAATGGAGAGACAGATTCAGCCAGTAACCAGTTCCTGAAGTGTTCTCCACCGTCTTGAACACGGAGATTCACAGAATTGGGTAGAGAAGAGAAGGGGGAGGGAAGAGACAGAGGCCACCTGGTGGAGAAAAAGGAGTGTCCAAAGGAGGAGAGAGTGGTCAATCCAGTAATCTCACTCTCAGGTAAAATTGGGTAGTGAAGTTTGGGTTTTTAAATGTACAAAATTGACAACAAATACCAAAAAGCAAAGATTAAAAATCTAGAATAGAGGTTGGATTTTTAAAAATGCAATATTAAGGAAAAGAAGAAGAAGAAAAAAAAGCCACAAGAACTATTAAAACAACAACAACAACCACACAAAGACTATATACAGTGTTTGCTTTAAAAAATAGGTTTCTTTTTAAGTAAGAGTAGGTTATAAGAATAAAAATTAAAGGATAAATAGAGGACTTAAATATTTCTAAAAGTTAAAAAAAGAAGAAGAAGAAAAAGAAAAGAAGAAAAATCTACCACACAACAACATCAGCGAAAAAGAAAAAAAGAAAAAGAAATGGTCATAAAAATAGTAACGATATTTCTGGCCCTTTCTCTGGTGTTGTGGGGTTATTTCCAAGGCGGTTCCTGCCATTTAATTTCTTCTGTTTGCTGGTATCTTCAGTGTCTGATTTCCGTCCTAATAAGGGGGGGGGAGGGCATGGTGGACACTTTTTATTTTTTATTTTTTTGGCTCTCTTGTTGAGTTGCACTGTGGGGAGGGAGGGATGCTGCAAAGAACTAACACCTGTGTGTGCTTTCAGTGTCTCAGGCCCACTGGGCCTGCCCCTGCTCATGGTGCACACCGCTCAGGCTCTACATTGCTCCAGGGTCTGAGGCCGGCCTTAGGCTGCACGCACCTCCCAGGTCTAAGCCGAACTCAGGTTCAGTGCTCAGGTAAGCCCTCAGAGGCGCAGGTTCGGTTGGGACTGCCTTTTGTGTCCTTCCCACGTCCGAGTAGCTCAGGTGTGTGGTGAGCGCGGTCACTGTGACTTATCGCCTTTCCCGTGTCTGCTGCTAGTTTTCTGGATGTACCACTGGCGCCCCTTGTGAGGTGGATGGTGACTGTCCAGAACCCCCAGAAGCCTTAGCAAAGAAGCCTGCTTACAGTTTTGTAGGTAAAGTCTCTCCGGGGCTGCGATCACCCCCTTCCAGCCCATACGGTTCTGGCTGCCCGTCACCGGCGGGGAATGGTCTGTAACCGGCTATTTCTGTTCCATCCTTTGTTCTGTGTGCGGTCCTGGTGGTGTCTTATGATCGGGCTTTTCACGTGGTAGCTGTCCCACAGTCTGGTTTGCTAGCGCAGGTTCGTTCATTGTGGTTATGTGCGGGGTGTTCCTGCCTGATTCTTAAAAAGCACTGCAGCCCATGCCTCCTGCACCTCCCTGCCCTGCCCCCACTTGCTAGTGTCGGATGCAGGCGTCTGTGCTGCTTTTCCGCTGGGGGAGTTACTGTTGGGCTTGTAATCTGTTGGTTTGAATTATGTATTTATGTTTCTTTCCTGCTACATTGCCCTCTGTGCTTCCAAAGCTCGCCACATTGGAAACCTCCCTTCTTAAGATTCCCTGCCCAGAACGGGATTCCCTTCCCAGGACGGAGCTCCCTTCCTACCTCCTTTGTCTCTTTTTTCATCTTTTATATTTTTTCCTACCTGTTTTTGAAGACAATGATCTGCTTTTCCGGGTGCCTGAAGTCCTCTGCCAGCATTCAGAAGTTGTTTTTTGGAATTTGCTCATCGCTGAAATGTTCTTTTGATGAATTTGTGAGGGAGAAAGTGGTCTCCCTGTCCTATTCCTCCGCCAGCTTTACCATATTTCTTAACCAAACAGAATTTGGCAGGGGGTGCGCAGGGGGGGCATGGCATAGCGTATGGTGAGAGTGAGGGGATACGGTCACACCAAATAGAATCTGGGGTCATAGTTCCCTAATGGGAATAGAGCTCATGCCCCTGCAGTGAAAGCACAGAGTCCTCCTCACTGAACTGCCTGGGAAGTCCCAGGAATTGATTTAATGAAAGATACCTAATTAGGATCTGGTGACATTTTACATTGTAGTGTGTTACCAGTGATTATGGTTCATATCATTTTATAGGTTTGTGATTTTACTAGCTTAAAATTTTGGGGGGTTTCTTTTTGTTTTAAAAGCTGAAAACTGTTTTTTAATTCCATGGAATTAAAAACAATCTGTAGAATATATTAAATAGTGGCGGCTTTTTTCTGCATGTGGATGTTTTGCTCCATTGAACTGAATGGTAGTAACATTTGTAGAAGAGACACAGAGTGTAAGGTATGTCTTTTTTATTAAGTGACATAACAACACCCATTGCGTGAGTTATTGGTTGGAGTTTTGAGACAGACTGTGTGGACTAACCTCCTTATTCCTGTTTTCAGCCCTTGAGTAATAATCAGAAGCTTTCTCTGAAGAAAGTGGGGCCAGCTGTCAGGCTCCTAAGTATCTACTGGCCAGCAGGGCTAGGAATAAATGCAGAAACTGGTAGATACGGGTTGGGGCAAGAGGCTACCTTGTCCCTTTTTTTTTTTTTTTTTTTTGCTGCCTGGAGAGATGCTTGTCCTGGTACAAGTGTGGCCAAAACTGTGTCTTTGTGGCCAGAGGATGTCTCTGAGCCTGCCTTGGGTTCTCCCAGGATGGAGGGACAGCAAGTTCTCCCCGGTTCCTTGGCCAGAGAAGACCGTGCCCCCACTTGCTCTATGACATCCCCCCACGACTCACTCCATATTAGGTTCTTCAGAACGGGTGTCCAGGACCCACCCCAACTCCTGGGCCTGGCGGGCCAGAGCCTGCTGTGGAATGAGGCCTTGGCCATGGTGGCCCTGGAGGAGCTGCCCCTAGAGCTCTTCCCGCCACTGTTTATGGTGGCCTTTGCCGGGAGGCACACCCAGGCCCTGAAAGTGGTGGTGCAGTCCAGGCCCTTCCCCTGCCTCTGCTGGGGACCCTGATGAAGGAACACCAGCCTCATCTGGACACCTTCCAGGCTCCACTCGATGACCTGGACGTCGTGCTTGCTCAGAGGCTCCAACCCAGGTAACGTCAACCTGGCAGACTGGTGGGGCCTGGGGGTGTGAGCAAGATGCAGCCAGAGCAGGAGGATGAGGGGTTCACTTGGACAGGCCTCCGGATGTACAGGACTGGTTGAGGGGCAGAAGGGACGAAAGGCATGTGCTCCCCACCAGTGTCCCTTAAGGTAGGGACCAAGGGGGTTCCTGAAGCCGGGGGAGCGGTGGTATATGGAGTGCAGAGCCCTCGCGTGGTCCTGGTGCCAGTCAGCCTCTGCACAGCTCAGCGTGTCTCCTGTGGCCCTGCAGGCAGTGGAAGCTGCAGCTGCTGAACTTGCACTGGAAAGCCCACCAGGACATCTGGACCATGTGATCCAGCCACATGGACAGTGTTTGCTTGTTGCTGGAGCCCGAGCCAGCCCAGTCCATGCAGAAGAGGTGCAGGGTGGAGGTGCAGGTGGGCTAAAGCCGGCACAGGCCCCTGTGCAGGTGCTGCTTGACCTGTGCCTCAAGGAGGACACCTTGAAACAGACCCTCAGCTACCTGCTGAAGAAGGCCAAACAGGAGGAGCCTGCTGCACCTGAGCTGCCAGAAGCTCAGCATCTCCACCATGCCCACGCGGAGCATCAGGAGGATCCTGAAGGTGTTGCAGCTGGACTGAGTCGAGGACTTGGAGGTGAATTGCACCTGGAATCGGGCCACTTTGGGCAGGTTTGTGCTGCACCTGGGCCAGATGGGCAACCTGCCCCGGCTGCCGCTCTGGCGCATCCACGTGTTGCCGCACACAGCCCCCAAACAGGAGGAGCACTGCATCACCCAGCTCACGGCCCAGTTCCTGAACCTGCCCCACCTGCTGAGCTCTAGCTGAACTCCATCTCCTTCCTCGAGAGCCGCCTGCACCGGGTGCTCAGGTAAGGCATGGTGCCAGCTCCGTAGACCAGAATGGGCCTCTCTCTTTCGTTACCGTCAGGACGTGTACTCTGTGCCTGCTGTGGACATTGCCAGGGTGCCCGGGTCACTCGAAAGTCCTCACGATGCTGCCGCTCTGTCCCCGGGCTTCTTGTCAGGTCACCTTCCTGACTAGGGTCAGAGGTGTGGCCTAGGTTAGATGCTGTCAAAGCGGACTTCTTTCTGGGAGTCCGCACGGTGGCGGTCAGGTGTGATGCCCTTGGGAATTCTTTCTGAGAGAATGATGTCTTAGCTGAGGCGATCACAAATAATTAAGCAAGGAGGACATTGGTCCATCAGGCGTGAGGTTTGAAGTCCGAAGCTCTGTTTCTCCCTCCCACCTGCCACATTTGTCCTGAGCTGTTTTAGGCTCCAGGTGAGCTGTGGAAAGTAGGTGATTCTCGAGATGACAAGGAGGGACCGTGAGGGGAAATTGCAGCTCCTAAGCAGTCCAGAGAAGATAAAAAGTTACATAAGCATCATTGCTGAAGTGGCTCCAATCTAAGTCCAAATTGCAATTCTTGTTTTCCTCTAAGACTTCTGACTACATAGGAAATTCTCAATAGCAGGTTGTCGCTCTGCCTTGAACACAGTGATAAAAGCTGAGAGGATGCGGCCTAGTCTGTCTGTATGAATGCGTTGCATTGATTCCCTCTTTGGTAGCTGAACTAAGTGTCCAGGAGTGAGCATCACTAGAGGAACCGTCTTCCAAAGGACCCTCACCCAGGCCCTGGACTGGAGCATTTTCCCCAGTGGATTCAGCAGATGCAAATCCTCCATCTCATACCCTGGCGGTGCCAAAATGGGTTCACTGTGCAAAATCAGCCCCAGAGTCCTGGGTGATATTCACCCGCAGTCCACCTGGAGCCTCTGGGACCCACCAGCCCATGCCCGTTTTCCCACTGCTCAGCCGTGTCTGACTCTTTGGGACTCCATGGATTGTAAGCTGCCAGGCTTCTCTGCCTATGGAATTCTTCAGCTGAGAATACTACAGTGGGTAACAGATCTCTTTTCCAGGAGACCTTCTCAACCCAGGGATTGAACTTGGGTCTCCTGCATTGCATGCACGACTGAGCAGCCAGGCGAGCCTCCAGTTGCTAAGAGACAACCCAACATCCCCGAATCCATTGTCCAAATGTGCGTTTATGTCGCTCATATCCCCACACGTTTTATTCTGTTTTTACATGAATAAACACTTTCACACACAAATATTTACTCAAAGGCTGCTGGAAATCTATTCCCGATCGTCCAAAAATGTCACTGATGAGTTCAGTATTTCAGTGTTGAGTGTAACTTGGCATTTTTCTCCTTGGTGTCATTCATCTGTAACTTTTTTTTTTTTAATAAAACCTTATTCCTGAGGCATTTAGCTTAAGCCAAATGGTAAAGATAAAATTTCCTCCAAATCCTAGTTCTCTGCCAACCTGGCCGTACTAAGGCTTTTAACTAATTCTCTTTTCCCACCAGAGCTCTTTACTGAGACCAAGTCCTCTAAGAGTCAGAGGAGATTTAGCAGCGAAACCAAACAACAGCACCCCTTCAGAGTGGTGGGCTCCAACTATACCATTTTTTGTGACCGAGAAGCTGCGACCGGCATGGACCACCAAAATTTTGCTATAGTAATGTCCTGGAAATTAGCACTGCCTTGGTTTGAGATTTCCTGGTGCCTCAGGTGGTAAAGAGTCCACCTGCAATGCAGGAGGCTCAGAATTCAGTCCCTGAATCAGGAAGATCCCCTGGGAGAAGGGAGTGGCAATCCACTCCAATATTCTTTCCTGGAGAGTTCCATAGAGGAGCCTGTTGGGTTACAGTACATGAAGTCATAAACCATCAGATAGGACTGACTAACATGTTCACGTCACCTTTAATCCTGTAGGTAAGCAGGTGGTGCAAGTCGTCGTTGGTTGAGTTTCTCAATGTGTCATGATCCCATGTTTTGGGCCCTCTCTGTCCCACGCTTGCATTGAAGCTACAAAACCATCCCTTTATGATTTCTTACTCAGGGAATTCGAACTGAGGGAAGAAGCAGCAAGAAGCCAGACGCTCTGCACTGATTAGGTGAGGATGAAGGAGGAGAGTGAAAGAGCCAGCTTAAACCTACATACTCAAAACACTAAGATCATGGCATCTAGCCCCATTACTCCATGGTAAATAGAAGCAAAATGGTGGAAGTACTGACAGATTTCCTCTTCTTGGGCTGTACAATCACTGCAATGGTGATTGCAACCATGAGATCAAAAGACGGTTGCTTCTTGGCAGGAAATCTATGACAAACCTAGACAGTGTGTTGAAACGCAGAGACGTTACTCTGCCAACAAAGGTCTGTAGAGTCAAGGCTATGGTCTTCCAAGTGGTCATGTACGGTTGTGAGAGCTGGACCACAAAGAAGGCAGAGCGCCAAAGAATTGTTGCCTTCGAGTTGCGGTGCTGGTGAACACTCCTGGAAGTCCTTTGGACAGCAAGGAGTTCAAACCAGTCAATCTTAAGGGAGATCAACCCTGAGTCCTTGTTAGAAGGGTTGATGCTGAAGCTGAAGGTCCACTATATTGGTCATGCGGTATAAGCCGCTGATTCACTGGGAAAGTCCGTGATGCTGGGCAAGACTGAGGGCAGAAGACGAGGGCAACAGAGAATAAGATGGCTGGATGGCATCACCAATGCACTAGACATGAAGTGGAGCAAACTTCAGGAAACGGTGAGGGACAGGGAGGTCTGGTGCGCTAAAGTCCCTGGGGTTGCGGATATAACCGAGCAAAAGAACAACAACAATTTCTTGAGATAGAGCTGTTCCAGGGAGAGTAGAAGAGGAAAAGATTTGTGAGAACAATGGAAGGGCCAAGCTCTCCCCTAGAGATGGAGGAAGTGGGTAGAGGCTAGCCACCTGGATTAGTGCTGTCTTGAAAGGTGTGCCTTTTGGACACCTTGTAGAGCCCACTTCTCACACGGCCCTGTCCCAGGGGCCTGATCTCCTCCTGGGTACCAACTTCTCAGTTGGTGTGAGATGATCAGCCTTGTTGGTGGACACTCAGGCTGACC
The DNA here is from genome assembly GCF_016772045.2 of Ovis aries. Lineage (NCBI taxonomy): Eukaryota > Metazoa > Chordata > Mammalia > Artiodactyla > Bovidae > Ovis > Ovis aries. Next base: position 20,358,096 of record NC_082741.1, on the reverse strand, counting down.
ACATATCACTCCACGGCCACAAGCCCCAGGGAGCTTCCTCCTTGACCACAGCAATGGACCTGGACCGGAGTTGGCCTTGGGGTTGTCCGCAGAACGAAAGGCAGGAATAGGTCATGTCTGTCTTTCTTTTTTGGTTTCTTTTGTTGGCCAGCCAAAGCAGCATGCAGGATCTTAGTTCCGCAACTAAGGATAGAATCCATGCCCTCAGCAGTGAAAGTGCAGAGTCCTAACCACCCCAGGACTACCAGAGTGTTCCCAGTAGGTCATTTCCTGAGCCTGGTGGATGCCCTGGAAGCCTGATGTTGGCTGCTGAGAGCCAGGCTTCTATGGGCCAGGCTTTGATGAGGTCACCAAACGTTCCTTTCTCCCTGACCTCTGGGAGACCTGTGACCGTGGCCCGTATCATAGAAACTTCTGGAACTAGACAGAATGGATGACATACCCCTCTCCACTCATATTCCTTTCCTGGCTACCCAATGCCTTCCAATAAATTCATCTGCCCTCAATCCATCTGCAGAAAGCGTGCTATCCTCCTGCCCAGATACCTTCCCTGAAGAAGAGGTTGAAATCATGTCCTCTGCTTCTTCCTAACCTGTCATGTGAAGGCTTTTCTGTACACTTGGTGACAAGCTTCTGCTAGACAGCTTTGGGTTTTCTTCCTTTTGTTGGTGCTGTTTGTTTGTTTGTTTTTTGGTTAAAACACATACTCTCCTTCACATTCAGGATGGTGTGAGGACAGGCCTCACTCTGTTCTCAAGGTTCTGTCCCTCAGAGTCTAGGAGAGAAGTCAAACAAACAAAGAAACAAACAAAGGGGGCGGGGCAGAAAGAGATTTGTGTGGGGCGTTTAGCAGTAGTGGTCTGCAAGATGGGGTCCACAGGAGCAGGCTGCGTCCTGGAAGATCTGGGTGGGTGGCATTTGTTGATGTTTGGGAGTCAGCTGGAAGCCGAGTCATCACCTGCATACCCCCTACTGTCCTTGAGGTGAACCCTCTCTAGGGACTCCTGATCTAAAGAACACGTTGAGGTTCTCAGGTGGCCACCAGAAATACACGAGACTTAAAGAACAGGAAATTGTTTTCTCCCAGTTCTGGAGGCTAGAAATCCAGGATTAAGGTGTTGACAGTGTGGTGTCTCTGGAGGTCCCTTTCCTTGATGAGCAGGCACCCGCATTCTCGTGTCCTCCTGTCCCTTTATGTCCATGCATCCTTGATATCTTGTGTGTCCTAATTTCCTCTTTGTTTTCCGGCCATGCAGCTTTTCTTCTGGGTCTTAGTTTCCAGGCCAGGGATTGAACTTGGGCCCTTGGCAGTGAAAGATCTGAGCCCTAACCACTGGCCTTCCAGGAAATTTCCCTCTTTCTTTTTATATAAAGAACCATCAGCTTGGACTAGGGCCCACCCTAGTGACCTCGTTTTAACTGAATCACCTCATTAAAGGCAGAATCTACAAAGAGGATTACGAATCTCCAAAGTGTTGGGGCTTAGATATTCTACAGATTTTTTTTAAATGAATTAATTTATTTGATGGCACCAGGTGTTAGTAGTGGTACGTAGGGTCTTCAGTCTTCCTGGCAGCACGTGGGATCTAGTTCCCTGACCACGGACAGAAGCCCAGCCCCCTGCACTGGGAGTGGAGAGTTTTAGCCACTGGACCTTTGGGAAAGTCCCTGCAACATATGGATTTTGCAGGACACGATGAAGCCCAAAACAGGGTTGATGGTAGGGTGATTTGCCTGGCTACACATTTGCACCCTATCTGCTCCTTAGAAATACCTGAGACCTTTAATAACGTTGACTCCCTGGTCCCATTCCTGGAGACACTGAGTCTGTGGGCAGGGAGTAAGCTTGACAGAATCAATCAGAACGTCCGTACTTTTCAAAAGCTCTCTAGTACTCACTGTTTAATATGGACACCTTAAGCAGCCTGGGCAACACCTGGAGCTTGGGAGACACTCAGGCTCTCAGGCCCCACTCACAACTGTTGGATGAGAATGTGCTTTTGCACAAGACACATAGGCAATTCCTTAGATTCACTGATGGTGAAGAAGCACAGCCCAGGAGATTTGAAAGTGTGGCCCAAACGGAGATGTTTGCATCCAGATCTCTCAGCTTTGAATATATCCTAACTTCCTTCAATACGAAGGACCTCCAGAAGCCCCCAAAGAGGGTGTGGAGCTCCTAGAATCTCTGAAGGGTGGTGGGGAGGATGAAGCTCCCAGCTCAAGCTACATCTCTTTAGTTTATTGAATTGCCAATAACCTACTCCTCCCAAGGCAGGTGCTCAGTGTGTCACATGAAGGAAAAAATGCATTCCTGACCCTCAACCCTTAGGGTCTCCTGAAGGTGTATATTCTTGGGCATTTTAAGCTTGTTCTTATTGTTGCTTGGGCTCCCATTGCGCCCCATCTGGTAAAGAATCTGCCTGCAATGCGGGAGACCTGGGTTTGATCCCTGGGTTGGGAAGATCCCCTGGAGACAGGAAAGGCTAGCCACGCCAGTATTCTAGCCTGCACGATTCCATGGACTGCATATGGTCCACGCGGTCACAAAGGGTTGGACACAACTGAGCACCTCTCACTTTCACTGTTGCGGCAGAGTTGCTAAGTTGTGTGTCTGAGTCTTTTGTGACCGCATAGATTGTAGCCTGCCAGGCTTCTCTGTCCATGGGATCTCTCAGGCAAGAATCCTGGCGTGGTTGCCATTTCTTCCTCCAGGAGAGCTTTCCGACCCAGAGACTGTACCCAGGTCTCCTGCATTAAGAGGTGGATTCTTTACTGCTGAGCCACCAGAGATCAACATTTCCCAAAGTACTGGATGACTTTACACCCTGGGATTCACTTCACTTCAGAATCAAGTGAGGCGAGCTTTGCGTTTTCAGGTTCGCAGGTCCTCTCCTAGGGCAATTTGAATTTCTTAGGTGTGATATGCAGCCCTGGAATCTCTGTGTTTAATAATGTCCCAGGAGATTCTGAGATTTGAGCAATCTTCAGAAGCATATGAAAGTGAAAGTGTTAGTTATCCAGTTGTGTCTGACACTTTGCCAAACCATGGATAGTAGCTCACCAGGCTCCTCTGTCCATGGAATTCCCCAGGCAAGCATACTTGAGTGGAGAGCCATTTCCTTCTCTGGCAGATCTTCCTGACACAGGGATTAAACCCTGGTCTCCTGTACTGCAGGCAGATGTTTTACTCTCTGAGCCATCAGGGAAGCCTAGAAGCATAAGTCTGTAGTCAAAATGTTTCTTCCCCTCCCCTAAGTATTTGCAAACATTTTAAAACTGACACCCAAAATATTTCTGTTGTAAGTGTAAACACTGCAAAGGATGTACCTTTTGGCATACAATCAAAATAAACCCTTTTAAGTAAATCAAACTAGGAATTGCCTGGCAAGCCAGCACTTCGTGTTTAATGCTTTCAGTCTGGTGACCGGGGTTCAGCGCCTGGTCAGGAAACTAAGCTCCTGCAGGAAGTCTCATGGTGTGTCCATAAATAAATAAAACTGTTAATATCATGCTTTCAAACATATCCAGAAGAACGTAAAGAGCATAGAGTTTTAAAAATATTCCGTTTTATTAACTTATTTGGCTTCTTCGGGGCTTAGCCGTGTCATGCAGGATCCTTTGTCCGTTCTACGGCCCTCTGGCATGTGGGATCTTACCCACCACGTATTAAACTCACATTCCCAGCATTGGAAGGCAGATCCTCAACCACTGGACCGCCAGGAAATCCCTAGCCCTGGGTTCTGATACTTACCGACATTGGAGGACATGGCAACCCACTCCAGCAATTTTCCCTGGTGCACTCAACGGGTAGAGGAGGCTGGCTGGCTGCAGTCCATGGGGTCGCAAAAAGTCAGACACAGCTGAGCTCCTAGGCACAACACTGGCCATCATGCTTCTTAAAAGAGTCTAAAACGAGCTCTTTCTAATGGTCAGTTTTTCTTCTTTTTTCCCTGGTTCATTGAGATGTAATGGACATACCTTCTGTAAGTTTAAGGGGAGAACATGTTGATTTGATGATAATGGTGTCTTTGATGGTGTATCTGATCACAGCATTTGAGATCACGTTCATTAGTGGACATCATTTTTGTTCGAATTCAGTGACTCTATTACCTCATAACGAATGGAAATACACGTATTTCTTCTCTGAAACCCTCTCTGAAACCCACGAATCTGTGTGCACAGGGCTGTAAAGGCAGTGGGAGGGAAAGCTTGAGATATAATCTAGGTGCTGCAAAGGAGGACAGAGAAGAGGGCGAGTCAGGGGGGAAGGGTGCAGGAGGGCGGTGAGGGTGTGACCTGACACCCCTGACGTGGTTTAAGAACGCATGAGCCCCCGCCTAGAAAAAGCTCCTGGGGTTCAGCATGTAGATTCACAGTGAGGACCCTGGGAATCCAGTGGGTGCTGAGCCTTCAAGTGCAGATCACTTGGGAGTAAGCTTGCTTCCTGCCCTCCTCACCCTGCCTCCTCCCCAACCCACCCCCTTGCCCTCGGAAGAGGACAGGGGTTCGCTGTTTGCAGCTGGAGAATTTTTTGCCATTGGAAGAGAACTCCTGACTTTGTAGGTTCCTGACATCAGCCCATGCCCTGTTGGAATAGCTGTGTGGACCACCTTCCCTTGCCCTTGAGCTATTGAACCCCAAATATCTAAAGACTCAGATAAACTGGAGATAAGGTGGTGGGCCTCTGGATGCTGGAGATGCAAGTGGGGACTCTCACCACACTGAGACCTGGAAAATAGCCCCTGGGAGGGGCCCTGAAGCCCCACTCAGATTCTTTCCCCTCTCCAACATTTTGCTAGAAAGGTTTCTAGTTGAAAGATCCTATGGGGAAAAACTGGTTCAGAAACCTGATTGAAGCCTGGTTTGGGTACTATGGATTGGACTCGAATGGGCTTTAAAAGGCGTGGAATCTCCTGATGCCGCCTCACTGGGAAAAGGCTTTTGGAGAGCCAGGGAGGAGTTTCACGGACACTGGACACAGGAAGCGGTGCTGCTATTCCCAGAGAAATCTTTCTGGGACGTGGAGACAAAGACACTCCAGCTTCACCCTCCACTTGGTCTCAGAGTAGGAAGTGTTTAGCTGCACTGAGTCAACTGGACTTCAGGAGCTGGTGAGCCATGGGGTTTGGAATGCTTCCTTTTGTTCTCTGTAGCCATGATTCTGCAAAATTTCTCTGTTAAGGGCTAGAGAGTAACCAGGCATTAAGGGCCATGAGGTCTCTCCCATTAGCAGGGTGAAATAGCCTCAGGCAGAGGCAAATGATCACGTCTGTGTTCCAATAAAACTTTCTTTGTGACACTGAAATTTAGATATCATATAATGTTCACACGTCACAAACCTTTCCTTTGTTTTTCCCAAAATTAAACATCAATGTAAAAAATATTAAACGTTTTTAAAAATTAAAAAAAAAAAAAAAACAATCGGGAAGCAAGCCGATTTGTCAATCCCTGTCTAAACCACTTGCCTATATAATGCAGCTAGCATGCCATTAGTGACTTGTGACATGAATTTAGTAGGCTGGATTCTGCTTATGAAAAATAGAAATCTTCAATAAATCTAAGATGACATCAGCTGTAAGATACATTATTCCATTTACCTTTGGCCACACCCAGTGGCATGTGGGATCACAGGTCCCTGACCAGGGATTGAAGCTGTGTCCCTGGCCTGGAAGTGAGAAGTCTTAAATACTGGAATACCAGGGAGGTCCCACAGCACTATTTTTCATACCACTATAAAATATATATTTATATACATATGTCTGCGTGTGTGTTCAGTTGCTTCAGTCATGCTTGACTTTCTGCAACCCTATGGACTGTCGCCCACGATTCTTCTCGGTCCATACGATTCTTCAGGCAGGAATACTGCAGTGGGTTGCCATGCCCTCCTCCAGGGGGTCTTCCTGATCCAGAGATGGAACCTGCATCTCTTAGGTCTTCTGCATTGGCAGGAGGGACCTTTACCGCTAGGGACATCATTTACACACAAGCAAACAAACTATGATATGCTACTGATGAAATGTGATCTGGTATCACAAATGGCCAAATGTAAACTTTAGAATGGCCTTTAATGTCTATGAAACGTGTTAATGGCATGGAAGCTATCAACAAATGTATTATATGGAGAGAAACTGTGTTACAAACCTTTAATTTCAAGGAGCACCGCTGCCCCTGTCAGCATCCAGCTACATACTGGCTGACTTTCTCTCTTGCCTGATAGTTTTAATCCATTCAGATTTGGAAGTCATCAAATGCTTGGAGAAATTGCTTCTCAGCCTTTTGGCTAAGATCAAGTATAAGTACCTGGGGAGCCAGGAATGAGTGGGCCGAGCTTGAGGTACAGGTAAATGATTGTTTCATAACAGTTACTGTTTATTTCTGCAGCAGGCATGTAGCACTGACAGACACTCCATGTTGTTCTAGAAACCAAAATACAGCAGCCCAATAGCTCTGGAGGGGAAAAATGGCATGTGAGTTGGGGGAGGCTGTGATCTCTGACATCATGGTCAGGAAAGCCTGGCAGAGAAACTGTGGACCGAGGCAGCTCAGGAGTTGGGTGCTGGTAATTGAGACAGCATCCAAGGCAGGGGGAGCAGTAGAAGTCTTGAGAAGTCCCGTCCCTCCCTCCTTGGTACCCTTGGGAGATTGGGTCTGGGAACCCTGCACCTGGAGACACCAAAATTAATGGGTGATCAAGTCCATTACATAAAATGGTACAGTCTTTGCATGTAACATAAGGGGATACTCCCACATGTTTTAAATCATCTCCACATCCGTATAATACCTAATACAATGTTGATGCTGTGGAAGTAGTTTCAAGTACAGTGTAAATGCTCTCCCTCTCTGAGAGAGAGAGAGAGAGAGAGAGAGAGAGTTGCCAGCATGAGGCAGGTTCAAGTCCTGCTATTAGAAATGGCTGGGATTTAAAGAAAATATTTTGGATCCATGTATAGACTATGGTGCCTTCTGGACTCGGAGAGTGGAGGGAGTGAGAGGCACCCCCAAGGGACAGCTGGGGGCTCTTTTGGACATTTTCTGTCGGTCAGCATTTCTGAGTGAGATTGTAGATCTGTAAGCAAAATGGTGCCTACCAGCTCTCCTGCAGAGTTTAAGAGGAACACGGGGGCCACCATGGGGACTCAAGGCAAAAGTGGTGGCTGGAGAAGGAAGTTTAAAACGGTCATGTCATTTCACTGAGTTTGAGATGTTTCCTTATGTCTAAGGGTGCTAATAGTTATCTCAATGTTTCAGCCAGTGATTCAACCAGGTACTAATTTTGTCTTTTGAAAGAAATATAATCATCACCACTTATCGGCAGACAGTAAGTTTCAAGACCCCCAGGGGACATCGGTAACCTCACACAGTATCAAACTCTATGTACACAATGGTTCTTCTATACAAACACACCTGTGATGCAGTCTACTGTATAGAGGCACAGTAAGAGATAGCCACTGCCTAAAAATAACAGGAAAGTGAAAGTGAAGTCGCTCAGTCGTGTGCAACTCTTTGCGACCCCATGGAGTGCCGCTTATTACGCTCCTCTGTCCATGGGAGTTCCCAGGCAAGAATTCTGGGCTGGATTGCCATTTCCTTCTTCACAGGATCTTCCTGACCCAGGCATTGAACCTGGCTCTCCCGAATTGTAGGCAGACACTTTACCATCTGAGCCACCAGGGAAGGTGTAATAATAACATAGAACAATTATAACAATATACTTTTATAAAAGTGTTGTGAGTGTAGTCGCTATGTAAAATATACTACTGTACTAATTGAGCGATTTTTTTTCACCCTAACTAAGCACTTACTACGCTCTGTGTCCATACCTTTTGCAGTTGGAGGTTTGACAGCAAAACTAACCCAGATTTATTTTCTCTTCTTCACATTCACCACAGATATTAGCAACCTCAGCATACATTGTTTCTTTCTCTTTTATATCAAATTGAGAACTTGGATCTTTTCACTGAAAGGCAGCACTTAATGGATTTTTCTCTGGCATATGTCAATGGACAGCATCCCTCCACTTACGGTTTGGGGCCATTATTGAGTAAAGTAAGGATAACTTGGTCACAAGCCCTGTGGCATCTCAACAGTCATTGTGGTAACCGAGTGACAGACGCGTGGGATGTTCAGGACTAAGGAACGATTCACATTCTGGGCAGGAGGAAGCAGGATGGTGTGAGATTCCAATCACTCTCCTCAGAATTACCTGCAGCTTAAAATGCGTAAGTTGTATATTTCTGGAGTTTTCCATTTAATATTCTCGGTGACCAACTGAGGGTGACCTGAAACCACAGAGACTGACACCTGAGATCAGAGGGGATGACCTTGCCTGGTGATTGCTTTTAGGGGGAGAAAAACACTAGAAGGGGCCACTTGAAGCCACAAGTGGTTGCAAAATGGCCCATCTCTTCCCGTGTGAGGAAGCACAAGCACCACCACAACCCGAGAAAAAGACCGCCGTGTCCAAATCCAGAGGTGAGGACAATGACGATGCTGAGGTCATCTTTGTTGGAGTGGAGCACGTCAAGGAGGATGCTGAAACCTTCTTTGTCAGAGTGATTTCAACTTCAAAGCCAGTCATTTCTAACGTTTTGAACAGAGTGACCAGGGACTCATCTTCAAGAAGAATGAAGGACCGCGTGAATCCGGATCCCTCCTGCAGGTGGCAACCTGCAAATCTTAGGACCCCAGCATCAGAGCCAGCTGCCGTATCACCAGTTTCTCAGTGTGTATGGGGAGGAAGAGGCAGTTCTATTATTTCGGAGCCTTCATCTAAACCTGATTAGAAAACGAGCTCGCCGGAAACTGTCCTTCACAATTCAGAATTGTTCTCTCTGCGGCCTCCCTGTCTCTCTTGAGCCGTTCTCTCATTAGGAGGCAAGGATGAAAGCCCTCTTAATTCAAAGCGGTGTCCCACTTCAGATGTGAATTGTAACAGTGGGAATCCCAAAAGACCCAAACTCAGCGATGGAATCCCAGGGGGACCTGCCTCCACCATGGCCCCTCCAGGTATCCCTCCTGGAAAAACACGGTTATGACCTTGGAAGATTCCCCGACCTCACCGAGCCGTGTGCATGGTGGGGCATCATTTTCACGGACTCGCACCAATGGCCAGGCATGCTTCCGTCTTATGGATCCAGAAGGAACATGCAGTTTGTCAGGCCTGGAGAAAATGGACTTTCTGACTCTTGCACGTCAGAGCAAGACTGTTGATCCCATGAAAGTAAATCTGGGATCAAATTCACTGATGAGAGTAAATGTTATCTGATGGCTTTTACTTTGGAGCATACAAGAGACGGCACCAGAACAGAAGACTCACACAGCCTTCAAATGCCTCAGCTGCTTGAGTCTTCTAAAATATGTCAAGTTTATGACCCACCTGAGGAACCATCTGGAGCTTGAGAGGCAGAAGGGTGACAGCTGGGAAACCCACACTACCTGCCAGCACTGCCACCGCCAGTTTCCCACCTCGTTCCAGCTGCAGTGTCGCATGGAAAGTGTCCCTGCTTCCTGGGAGCCCTCCACGGTCTGTAATATCTGTGAATTGTCCTTCAAAACAGATCAGGTTCTCTTACAGTACCTGAAGGACAGTCACAAACCTGGCAAAATGCCCTATGTCTGCCGTGTTTGCACTTACAGATTGTCAGCCTTTGCCAATGTAGAGGCGTATTTTAGAACATGGCATGGAAACATGAACAATTTGTTTGTCTGTTTTGCCTCAAAATGTTCAAATAGGTGACATCCTTTGTAAATCACGCTCAGAGGAACTGCAACAGGAGGGTCTTTCCATGTTGCAAGTGCTGGCTACAAAGTTTGAACGTGAAGGAAAAGACCGAGCACCAAACCAAGAATCATCAGTCATTCAAACAGCCAGAGCACTTGCCAGGGTTGCCTCCTGAAACAGAGGTCATGATCCAAAGTTCAGTTCAGCTGGGACTGAGAGAGACAGCATCCATCATTGTGAGGAACACTGACTCCCAAGTGCCACCCAGAAAACACACAAAAAAGATTGACTACGAGCACAAAATATTCCAGACATGCTGCAGCATGGGATCTGGCTAAAAAATTATGTTCTACCCACCTCCAGAAATTCAGAAAAGCCCCATTGAGGTTCAGCCAGCTGTACATAAAGACCCTGCCTGGCTTTTGTTGTTCAGTTGCTCAGTCGTGTCTGACTCCCTGTGACCCCATGAACTTCTGTATGCCACGCTTCCATGTCCATCATCATCCCCTGAAGCTTGCTCAAACTCATTCCGTTGGGTTGCTGACGCCACCCAATCATCTCATCCTCTGTCATGCCTTCTGCTGCTGCCTTCAATATTTCCCAGGATCAAGGGTTTTGTTTTGTTTTGTTTTCCCAATGAGCTGACTCTTCCCTTCAGGAGGCCAAAGTATTGGAGCTTCAGCATCAGTTTTTCCACTGAAGATTCAGGGTTGATTTCCCTTAGGATTGACTGGTTGGATCTCCTTGCAGTCCAAGGGACTCTCAAGAGTCTTCTCCATTCTCCAGCACCACAGTTTGAAAGGATCCATTCTTCAGCACTCAGCCTTCTTTATGGTGCAGCTCCTCCATCTGTACCTGACTCCTGGAAAAACCATAGCTTTGACTTTATGGACATTTGTTGGCAAAGTAATGTCTCTTTCTTTTAAAACACTGCCTAGCTTTGTCACAACTTTTCTTCCAAGCAGTGAGCATCTTTTAATTTCGTGGCCGCAGTCACCATCTGCAGTGATTTTGGAGCTCAAGAAAATAAATTCTGTCACTGTTTCCATTGTTTCTTCATCTATTTTCCATGAAGTGATGAGACCTTTGCCTGTGTGAACCACAACAAACTCTGGAAAATTCTTAAAGAGATGGGAATACCAGACCATCTGACCTGCCTCCTGAGAAATCTGTATGCAGGTCAAGAAGCAACACTTAGAACTGGACATGGAACAAGCGACTGGTTCCAAATAGGGAAAGGAGTACGTCAGGATTATATACTGTTGCCCTGCTTATTTAACTTAAACGCAGAGTACATCATGAAAAACACTGGGCCGGATGAAGCACAATCTGGAATCAAGATTGCTGGAGAAACAGCGACAACCTCAGATATGCAGATGATGTCACCCTAAGGGCAGGAAGTGAAGAGCCTCTTGATGGTGGCAAAAGAGGAGAGTGAAAGGCTGGCTTAAAACTCAAATTTCAAAAGACGAAGATTACAACGTCTGGTCCCATCACTTTATGGCAAAGAAATGGTGAACAACTGAAAATAACAGCACGTTTGATTTTCTTGGACTCCAAAATCACTGTGGATGGTGAATGTAGCCACAAAATCAAAGGAAGCTAGCTCCTTGGAAGAAAGCTATGGCAAACACAGACGGCATTAAAAAAGAAAAAAAAAAAAAAAGCTATGGCATCACTCTGCTGACCAAAATTCTTATAGTCAAAGCTATGGTGGTTCAGACAGTAAGGAATTCACTTGCAATGTGGGAGACCTGGGTTCATTCATGGGAAGGACATCCCTGTAGTCCGGTGGAAATACTCGGTGCTCCCAGATTAGGGCGTCCAAGTTCATTCCTTGGTCCGGGCATTAGATCCCACATACTGCAACTAAAAATACCACATGTGACAATTAAAATTCCTGCTCCCACATGCTACAATGAAGATTGAAGGGTCCTTGTGCTGGAACTAAAAACAAGCACAGCCAAGTAAATGAACAAATATTTGAAAGAAAGAAAGAAAGAGGTATGAGAATTCCCTGTTGCTTCAGTGGTTCGGACTTGATGCTTTCACGGTCAATGGCCAGGGTTCAACACCTGGTTGTGGAACTAAGATCCCACAGCTTCTGTGGCATGACCAAACAAAACCCCAGAAAGATAACTGAGGAGTACAGAACTCCCAAAGTTTGAAAATGAAGCAATGGCACTGCACACAGGCTGAGGATAGAGTAAGGATTGCCAGGAACCCAAAGTGCAAAAGCGGCACCTCTGCAATTCACAAGCCTCTTTAATGTTGTGGTTTAGGCTTCTCCTTCTCCTGCTTCTGAACCTAAATAACTTATTGCTCCTAAGAGAAATTGTTATGGGAAAAACATTATTTGAACTGAATGATAGTGAAAATAGCAAATTTTTGAGACAGAGCTAAAGCAGTTTCATGTGTTAATATGCATCACATTTGAAAAGAAGAAAGGTTGGAAAAACAATGACCTAAGTCAGTGCTATTCACAGACCTTTCTGCAGCAATAGAAAACATTTTCATAATTGTTACATGTATTCCCTCATAAGGGCGATCAGCTTTTCACATATATAAATGCTTATGTTTCTTTTCTTTTCTGTGAGGTGTTCTGTTTATATCCTTTATCTGTATACTCAGATGGAGTGTTCATCCGGCAGGGTTTGTTTTCTTTCTTTTTTTTTCTTTTTTTCTTTTGCCTTGCGGTGAGGATTAAGGGATCTTAGATCTTCAACCAGGGGTTGACTCTCTGCCCCCTGCAGTGGAAGCACAAATCTCTAATAACCAGATCACTAAGGAATTCTCAGTAAAATATATTTTCTATGTCTGTGTCTAATATGCCACTTTGCAAATGTTAAAATGTAGCCAGTGTGACTGAGGTATTAAATCTTTTTGTGTGTTCAGGGGCTTCAGTCTGTCCAACTCTTTGCGACCCCATCAGTGTGGCGCACCAGGCTCCTCTGAACCCACATCTTTTACATCTCCTGTATTGGCAGGCAGGTACTTTACCACTAGCACCAACTGGGAAACCTATTAAATCTTTACTTTAATTAATTTAACATTAAAAGATATGGCTAGAAGGACAAGATCTTCCTTACAAGGGAGGTTCAATTAACTTGTATACTCAGTAATTTGTGTATCTCTTCGATATTTTCCTCAAGATGAGATTCCATGCCCCTCCCTAAATGTAGGCTGTGTTTAGCGGCTTGTTTCCAAGAACAGAATATGTCAGCAGGAAGGAGACAACTTTCTAGCAGACGAACTAGTGGTAGGTCATATTGATAGTATGAATCCTTGATGGGAGATGATGAGAAAGATATTTTGCCTTGGAGGTATAGTTCTAAAATTATATAAACCCCAGGGCAATCAGGAGAAACATCCCAAACCCATATAGAGAGTCATTCTGCAAAATACCTGTCCCTGAAGGACTCCTGAAAACTGTCAAAAGTCTTGAAAAACAAGGAAAGTTTAAGAAACTGCTATAGACCAGAGTAAGCTAAGGGAGGTATCTGTAGCTTCTTGCTCTATATTCTCATGCAGTTCAGTATCCTATATGGGACTATGAAACTAGGAAAGAACATTTGTGGAAAAACTGGTAAAATTTGAGAAAACCCTGGAACTTAGTTAAAGGTACCCTACTGAAAGATGCTGGAATAATTGTGAAGCATAAAGGAAGTCATTTCACATACACACATTTCAGACATTGCAAGTGTTTTCTCTACACAACACCCACTTCATTTTGACTTCACGGAGATGGAAATCTGAAGTACGGCATACTTAACGGAAATCTTCGAATACAAAGGATCAATAATATTTAGACTGTGTCATCTGACTATAATGCAATAATGAGAAATTGACCAAGAAACGTCTTTGAAAATGCCATTCACTTGGAAAATAGAAATAACTATCTTAACACATATCTCTATGGAATTTTCATGCAAGCATCCTGGAGCAGATTGTCATTATTTTCTCCAGGGGATGCTCCTGACCCGGGATCGAACCCAGGCCTTTTGTGTCTCCTGCATTGGCTGGAAAGCGATTTACCAGTTGAGTGACCAGGGAAGCCCATGCAATATTTAGGCTTGTCTTTAGAAGAGAATATTAGGATATACTCGGACGTGAATGATAATGAACAGCCTATTCGCAAAAATTGCGGGACACAGTTAAAGTTGTACGGAGAAACAATGGAAAGAGTAACAGACTTTATTTTCTTGGGGTCCAAAATGATTGTGGGTGGTGAATGCAGCCATGAGCTTAAAAGATATGTGGCCCTTGGAAGAAAAGCTATGACAAGCCTAGACAGCCTAGTAAAAAGCAGAGACATTTCTTTGCTGACAAAGTCCATCTAGTCACAGCTATGCTTTTCCCCACAGTCATGTATGGATGTGACAGCTGGACCGTAAAGAAGGTGGAGTGCCGAAGAACTGATGCTTTTGAACTGTGGTGTTGAAGACTCTCGAGAGTCCCTTGGACAGCAAGATTCAACCAGTCAATCCTAAGGGAAATCAACTCTGAATATTCACTGGAAGGACTGATGCTGAATCTGACGATCCAATAGTTTGGCCACCTGATGGGAAAAGCCAACTCATTGGAAACCACCTTGATGCTGGGAACGACTGAGGGCAGGAGAAGAAGTGGGCGGCGATGGATGAGATGTTCGGATGGTATCACCAACTCAATGGACATGAGTTTGAGCAAACTCCAGGAGACAGTGAAGGACAGGAAAGCCTGGTGTGCTGCCTGCAGTCCATGGCGTTGCAAAGAGTCCAACATGACTGAGGGACTGAACAACAACAACAAATTAAGGTAAATTTATAGCATTAGATACAAGAGAAATGAGAGTTACAAACAGTTATCTCAAAAAGTTGTAAAGATGAGCAACAGAACAAACTTATAGCGATGTGAAGGAATGAAATTAGTAAAGAATGAAAAATGAATATATTAGAGAAGAAAATAATGTAACAAAACCAAAACTTTATCCTCCCATAGGAGATCTCAACGGTCTACTAGGAGACTTCCAGCAGCACAGGGCATTTAAAAAAGACTCTGTGAAGGGCCAAAGAAGAAATATTTTAGGCTTTGCGAATATGATCATTGGCCATTAAGTTTTCAGCCATAGACAACAACGAAAGAAACTGGCAAGTCCCTGTTCCAAATTTAAGGACTCCGAAAACTGAATTTCACACAATTTCCACGTCAGAAAATAAAAGTCTTTTCGGTTTTCCTCAGCCATTAAAAGTGTAAAGCTCTAAAATTAAAAAGAAGAAGAAGAAGAAGTAAAGCTCATTCTCAGCTCACAATAGACAGTGCAAAAACAGGGGCAGGCTGCCCTGCCTTGATTGAAATGGAATTCCAAGAGGAGGGGCGCCAAGATTCACTGTAAGGTCAAGTTCCTTAAGCAAAGAACTGGCTTAAGGGAGGTCACCCCTGAGGGCTGTGAGTGCCGGACACCATCACTGGACTCCCCTGGTAGACTCGGAGGCCGTTCTCAGCCCTGTGCCCTGGCGACTGTGCCATCTGTTTTTTCTTTCTTCGCGTTTGGTGAGCTGAGCAATCTTGACCCAATACTCTTGAGATTCAGATTCAGCCTGACCACGCCCACAGGGGGTGCTTTTACGGGGTGGGGGGAGGGGGTGGGGGTGGGGTGTCCATCGCGCGCCCATGCGCCCAACTCGGCCTCGCGGCCAATCAGATGGCAGGAGCCGACACCTGGCAGCCAATCATCGGAGGCAGCCCGCTCGCCTGTAGGGGGAGCTGAGGCGGCGCCCCAGACCTGAGGAAGCCTCGTCCCGTCCGGCTTGCCTCCTCATCCCCTCGGGCTCGCCTCCTCAGGCTTGATCCGGGAACTGCCTAAGGCAGGTGAGCCACAGGCAGTTCTGTCTCCTCTGTCAACGGGGGCTGGTAAGGACTGGAGCGTGGTTCAGCCTAAGAGGTGCCTGACGGCTATAGGGAGGGTTTCTCGGGTTCCCACTCCAACGAGGCCTTGCTCGGTGGGGCGGCTGTTGAGGGCCCGCGGGCCCTCAGGAGGGAGTGTGCGGCAGGACCCACAGGCCTCAGGCGCCATTCGCCCTCTCTCCTCTCTAGTCTGGGCGGGCTCAGCTCTCCAGCAGCTTTCCGGCCCGGGGGGTGGGTGGGACAAGCCAGCTCCAGGAAAGGGCCTCTTAGTCCCTGGCCCTGGGCACCACCCCCAGCTCTCCTGTGGAACCTAATGATTTAAACACACACACACACACAAATCTTCACGGCCCAACCCGGTCCTGCACCCAGGCATAGTCAGGCGAGCGCAGCAAAAAAAAAAGAAAAAAAATCGATCTAGTGGCCTCTTCACTGCCCTGGTGCTTTGGTCGTTTTCCTGTTTCCTCGGCCTCTCCTCAGACTCCAGGGCTGCCCCGTCCCTGGGGGCCCCGAGATTCAGGCCTTTGGTTCTGGAAGTTGGCAGATGAGGTATTTGTTTGTTTGTTACTGAGAGAAGGGAGGTGGGAGGAAGAAGCTCAGGGCAAAGGAGTTCAATCACTTGGTCTGGTTGAGTGTGAGACGCCTGGTCAGCATCCGTAGGGTAGGACCAGGTAGGGCCTGGGGGGATAGAATGTTCCCGGAACAGGGGACTCACCCTGGCCGTTTCCTCTGCTTGTCCCCAGGATGTGACCGTGTGCTGCCTGGGAGGTCTCAAGCGCTCAGGAGTTCAGTGGGCCCCTGAGGTAAGGTGACAGACATCTTTACAACAGGGACAAAGGTGTGGCTTTCTTACTTTGTGTTTTTCTCCTTTCATTCGTCGGCTGACACGTTGCTGTTGAGAGAGAGTATTCCTGATGGGGATTACGTGACCCTGATTGCGGGTGCTGACTTCAGGGCCATCATGGTTTCAGGTTTGCAGCTTTCTGAGTGGCAAGCTTAAAAACAGGCAGGGTGACTTGCTTTCTCCTGCCTTCTTGAAAGAAAAAAAGTAAGAGCACCATGGGTCTTAAGCTCTGTAGAGCTGACTCCTGCCACTTGGTGAGGCTAAAATGGGGCAATGCACATATCCTAAGGTTTTAGCTAGCAAAGCAAAGCAATGCAGGTGTGGGGTTCCCTGGTGGCCTGGTGATTACGATTTTGGGTTTTCACTGCAGTGGTCTGGATTCAGTCTATGGTCAGGGAACTGGGACCCCACAAGCCAAACAGCATGGCCAAATGAATGAATGAATTCGGTGGTTCATTCAGAGAAATTATCCTGTGATTTAACATGTTCACGTGAGATTACTTGCTCATTTCTGTACCCTTAAGGGCTTTTCTTCATTAAGTAAGTGAACTCCACTGGATGGGGGTGAGGCACCATCTGAGTTCATTTCATGCGAGTAAACAAGATCATAGGAAGCTCTATGCCCAGCCACTTGTGCCTACAGCTGTGTTGTATACTTATCTTGCTGGTACAGCTTTGAACTTCACCGCATGTTTTGTTTTGGTCACAACATGTGGCTTCATAGGATATTAGTTCTCCAGCCAGGGATCGAACACAGGATCCTGGCAGTGAGAGGGCTGAGTCCTAACCAAACCACTGGACTGCCAGGCAACTCCTGTGTTTCGGTGCTGTGGATAGGGGTGTGTGTGTGTGTGTGTGTGTATGTGTGTGTGTGTGTGTGTCTTGATTTTTGCTATATTTATAGGAGAACTGTTCTGTGTGTAAGTATGATGTGAATGGTATTAGAACTTGAAATGTTTGTGTTGTACATATGATCTCAAAATGGAATAGTGTGAAAGAACTTACCACTTGTTATCTCTTGGCCTAGGTTCTCTCCTGAGGTAGTAGTCAAGCTTTTGTCTGGCTTGGCAACCTCTGAAGACTTAGCTAGTTGAATCTAAGCTCTCTCACTTGTCTGTACTCTTGAAGCCTCAGTTCCTCCTTCTGTGGGCCTCTCCAAGGGGCTTCTCTTGTGGAGGCTGCTGTCTTTACTCAGAATGAGTGATTCAGGAAAGTACTTGCACCCATGATAAAGTGCAGAGTTTTTTTGAGATGTTACACATCTGCACTTGTGTATTTGCTTAGTCTCACAGGTCTACCCTGTGATAGATTGAGAGAGAACTACACAGGGGTAGGAATATCAGGAGATTGAATTCACTTGAAGGCTGGTTACCATACCCATTAATCCACTATGCCAGCCTGTTTTTTTTTAATATGATCTCAGCTCTGTCAATGTGAGCAAATTATTTGGCTTGTGTACCCTTCTTGTGTGCTGCTACTGCTGCTAAGCCGCTTCAGTCGTGTCTGACTCTGCAGTCTCATGGACAGCCACCCACAAGGCTCCCCCTTTTCTGGGATTCTCCAGGCAAGAATGCTGGAGTGGGTTGCCATTTCCTTCTCCAGTGCATGAGAGTGAAGTCGCTCAGTCGTGTCCAACCCTTCGAAACCCCATGGACTGCGGCCTACCAGGCTCCTCCACCTGTGGGATATTCCAGGCCAGAGTACTGGTTTGGGTTTCCATTGCCTTCTCCAGCTTGTGTGCTCTTGTGGTTTGATGTACTCAATTCCTGATCTGCTCATTTCTAAACCTACTCATTTCTTGATATTCTAGCAAGTCTCTTCTTTGTCGTCCTGGATTAAGGTTGCTGTTTCTCTGGATGGTTCCCATCAGCAAACAGACTGACTATAACGTGACCTGTCGTTAAAAATCCATCTTTTGGTGACACCTCCTGCTTCTGCTGCTTTTATTTCATATTTGCTTGTTATAGAACTCTGCAGAGTTGTTCCTAGACTTTGTTATCTCGAGTTCTCTCATTTTCCCATAAAGCCACTCTTGTCAAGGCCACAGGTGAATTCAAATGTTTAACTCAGTGGTGAACTTTTAATTGTTATTTTATTTAATTTGTTGGCAGCCTTTATCAGAGTAGTTCATTTCCTCCTCCCTGAAAAAAATGTTTCACTTGGATTACAGAGTGCTTCTCTTTCCTGCTTGTCTTCCACCTATAGTTCCCCACATACAATGTGTGACCTTTGTGTCTGGCTTTATTCAGATGTCGTATTTTCCTTTTAAGTATTTATTTATTTAGCTATGTGGCATGTGGGATCTTAGTTCCCAGCCCAGGGATGGCACCTGTGGAGAGTCTTAAACCCTGGATCGCCAGGAAAGTCCCCTCGTTTGTGTACTTTCAAGATTCATCGTGTTCATGCTTGTATAGCAGTGAATGTTTTTATTTTATTTTTATGGCTGAATATGGTATATGAATATGGTAAATGGCTTCCATGCAGTCCATTTTGAGCATATACCACAGTTTGTTTATCCATTCGTCAATGAATGGATAATACGTGGATGGTGTACTCTTTGTGGCTATTGCGAGTAATGTTGCTGTGAACACTGATTTTGCATGGACTGAACATTTTCAGTGTTGGTGCATATATACAAAAGAGGGAAATTCCTGGATCATATCTCTACTCTACATTTAATTTTTGAGGTACTGACCAACCACTTTTGCAAGAGTGGTTGTACCATTTTACAGCAATTACCTCAACAATATCATGAAGATTCCTTTTCTCCACATCTTCTGCAGCACTTGTTATTATTCGTCCTTTTGATTGGGTGTGAAGTAGTCTGGTGCGAAGTAGTATCTCAGTGAGACTGATTGACATTTTGCTCAGGGCTTCCCTGGTGGCTCAGAAGGGAAAGTGTCTGCCTGCAAGGTAGGAGACCTGGGATCAATTCCTGGGTGGGGAAGATCGCCTTGAGAAGGAAATGGTAATCCACTCCAGCACTCTTGCCTGGAATATCCCATGAATGGAGGAGCCTGGTAGACTACAGTCCATGGGGTTGCAAAGAGTCGGAAATGTCTATTCAAATTCTTTTCCTGGTTATTAAATGCTTTTCTGTTTTTAATTGTTGTAGAAAACATCTAAGTTAAATTTTTACCATTTTACCCATTTTTGCATGCTAAGTATTTTGCACACTTTCATCAGCCTTTTGGAGAAAGAAATGGCAACCCACTGCAAATCTGATGGAGAAGGGAACGTGGTGAGCTTTAGTCCCTGGGGATGCAACGTTGGGCACAACTGAGTGACTAAGACATATACACACACGTAGTCACAGTGTTGATTTGTTGTTGTTGTCATTGTTTTAGCTGTGTTGTGCAGCTTGAATGACAGTTCCCTGGTTGAGGATCATACCCAGGCCCCTGATAGGACACTGTGGAGTCCTAACCTCTGAACTACCAGGGAATTCCTTATCACATTGTTATGAAACAGATCTCTACACCTTTACAGCTTGCAAAATCGAAACTCTGTACCCATCACCTGTCCCATTAAACAGCAACTCCTCTTTTCTTGCCCGTTGACCTAGACCATGGACTCCATCGTTCTTTTTTGTTTCCTTTCTATTGCTTGACTGTGTTAGCTATTTCATGCAAGTAGAAACTTACAGTATTTGTCTTTTTGTACGACTGGCTTATTGCATTTGGCTTGATGTCTGAAATGATCATGCATGTTGTAGCATGTGACAGAATTTTCTCTATATGGCTAAATAATATTTCATTGTGTGTATATATCACATTTGATGGACATTTCGATGCTTCCACCTCTTAGTTGTTGTGCTTCGTGCTGCTGTGAGCACGGCTCTGCAGATATCCCAAGACCCCATGTTAACTTCTTTTGATTTTATATCCGGAAGTGGAACTGCTGAATCATGTATCAGGTCTAGTTTTTTAGTTTTTTGAGGAGCCTTTAAACTGTTTTCTGTAGCAGTTGCACCATTTTAAAATCTATCTATAACACACAAGGATCCAGTTTCTGTATGTGCTTGCCAACAGTTGTCCTTTCCTTTCCTTCGTATGTAAACACACACATATGCACATACAATTTTTTCATACCCTGTTCCATGATTGTTTATCACAAATTATGAATATAGTTCCTTGTGATATACAGTACGCTGTTATTTCTCTCTTGTATATATTATAGTTTGCATCTGCTAATCACCAGCTCCCAATCTGTGCCTACCCCAACTTTCCCCTCTGGGGAATCACATAGTGTGCTCTCTATGTCTGTGAGTCTGTTTCTGTTTCATAGATAAGTTCATTTGTGTCATATTTTAGAGTCCATGTAAGTGATACCATATGATATTTGTCTTTCTCTCCTTTTTATTATTTTTATTTGTACTTTATTTTATTTTACAACACTGTGTTGGTTTTGCCATACATTGACATGAATGCACCACAGGTGTACATAAGTTCCCAATCCTGACCCCCCTCCCACCTCCCACCCCATATCATCTCTCTGGATCATCCCTGTGCACCAGCCCCAAACATCCTGTATCCTGCATCAAACATAGACTGGCGACTACCTTACATGATAGTGTACATGTTTCAGTGCTATTCTCCCAAATTATCCCACCCTCTCCCGCTCCCTCAGAGTCCAAAAATCTGTTCTATACATCTGTGTCTCTTCTGCTGTCTCTCATGCAGGGTTATCATTACCATCTTTCTAAATTCCATATATATGTGTTAGTATACTGTATTGGTGTTTTTCTTTCTGGCTCACTTCACTGTGTATAATCGGCTCCAGTTTCATCCGTCTCATTAGAATTGACTCCTATAAAGTCTGCAAGCAATAAATGCTGGAGAGGGTGTGGAGAAAAGGGAACCGTCTTACACTGTTGGTGGGAATGCAATCTAGTGCAGCCACTATGGAGAACATTGTGGAGATTCCTTAAAAAATGGCAAATAGAACTGCCATATGACCCAGCAATCCCACCGCTGGGCATACACACTGAGGAAACCAGAATTGAAAGAGACACATGTACCCCGGTGTTCATCGCAGCACTGTTTATAATAGCCAGGACATGGAACAACCTAGATGTCCACCAACAGATAAATGGATCAGAAAGCTGTGGTACGTATACACAATGGAGTGTTACTCAGGCATTCAAAAGAATATATTGTCTTCCTCTTTCTGACTTCCTAAGTATTCTTTTGAATGCTAGTGTAGATTCAAGTATTTACTCAACAACATTTGTTGCTACAGTGTAAAATGTGGTTGACTTAAAATATTTGTCTTCTATTCTGCAAGCTTTATATTTATTCTAATACTTGGGTTTTCTTCAAGATTTTCTATATACAAATGTATGTTATCTCCAATATACTTTGATTTTTACTTTCCATTCTGAAGGCGGTTTTTTGTTTTTTCATTGTGTTTTTTTTTTTTTTAAACTGCAGCAACAATTCTCTTTTGTTACCTGATTGCTCTGGTTGTAAAACTGCCAGTATAATGTTGAGCCAAAGTGTGTAATAGACTTCCTTGTGTTGTTCCCAGTCTTAGAGGGAAAGCTTTCAGTTTTTCATTCTTAAGTATGATGTTAGCTGTGGGTCGTTTTACAGGTGCGCTTTGATTGAGAAAGTTCTCTTCTGTTCTTAATTATTAAGTGTTCTTTTAACCCTGGTTATGAAAAGGTGCTAGATTCAAGGAAATGCTTTTTCTTCAGGCAGATGTGTTATTTGTTTTATTGTTTTAAAATGGCATAATGTTGGTGACTTTCCTATCATGAACCAACTTTGCATACCTCCCTAAATCCCATGTGATCATGGTATACAGTCTTGTTTATATGCTGTTGAAATTTGTTTGCCAGTATTTTGTTTTGGACTCTTTCACCTGTATTCATGAGGGATATCAGGTGTGTGTGTGTGTGTGTGTGTGTGTGTGTGTGTGTGTGTGTGTGAGTGATATCTCTGTCTGACATTGGTATGAGAGAAAGACTGGCATCACTTTGCCTGCTATGTGGGGAAGAGACATGTGGCATAAAGGATGAAGCATTGTTGGATTGAAGTTTTGCCAGGATTAGAGGGAGAAATTTAGGATATGTCAGTGTGGAATTGGGGTGAGATTATCAAAGAGAGCCCACTCTCCTTTTCCTAGGCCTGTGTTAAGGGCTTGACATTGAATTATGCTGTTTGTTAACTAGGTATAGATAGATTATACTTTGAATTTGCTACCTATTTTGTTTGTTAACATTTATGAAATTAGAATTTGTGGATCGGTTGTAATGTGCATTTAAGATCCATTTTCTTCCATTTTTACTACAAAACAAGATGCCATTGAACAGCTGATGCCTTTTAAAAAAGCTGTTAACCTTAAGTCTAAGAAATAAGCATGTTTGTCTTTAAGATACAGAAACACATTTAAAAGTTACAAATTTGCCAAAGAAGACGCAACTGGTGTGTGGCTAAGTTAGAATTCCAACTTAATGTCCTTTGACTCCAAAGGCCATGCTTCTAAACGCTGTAGAACAATGCTTTTGTAAAAATACTCTCCTTTACATGTGATTTCACCTAATGATCAGTGTGGCTGGTTTTTTTTTTAATTTTTCCTCTTTATTTTTTTAAGTAGAAGAGGTTAAAGTGAACATGCGACAAAGATATGATTCTAGAGCCATGTAGACTTGTAGTCGTAGTTTTTTCAGCTGTCATTGAGTCTGGTCGACACTCAGTGTCTTTGTAAGATAAGGGTGTGTATAAGTACTCTAGAGTTTTGGAGATAATCAAATAGCCCATTTTTCTGTACTTAACTAATCTGTAGTATGTTTACACTTAGGTGGCAGTTTGTATAAAGGAAGCACTGGGACTTGTGGACGCACCCTCTAAGAATAAAAAAGTATTAAAAATATGGAACTCCCATGTA
The DNA here is from genome assembly GCF_016772045.2 of Ovis aries. NCBI lineage: Eukaryota > Metazoa > Chordata > Mammalia > Artiodactyla > Bovidae > Ovis > Ovis aries. The sequence continues at coordinate 20,334,751 of NC_082741.1, read as the reverse complement.
TGTTACGTGAAGAAGACCAAGAGCCAGAAGTACGGAAAAGGGAGGGAGAGACCAAACAAGTAGATGATGATGATGATGATGAAGTGATCTTGGTTGGAGTGGAACATGGAAATGACGATGCTGACGTGATCTTTGTTGGGATGAGCTCAGCTTCAAAACCAGTCGTTTCAAACTTACTGAACAGAGATACCCCAGGTTCTTATTCAAGGAGAAAAAGGTGCGGTCACTTCAGGAGAGGTAACGCTCACAGATTACAGCTTGTTAGTCATGTGACTCCTACATCAGAATCAAAGACTGTCTTGCCAGTGTCTGACTCTGACTCAAGATCAACAGGTAGTCCTATTATTATTGAACCTCCGTCTCAAGCTGATTATAAAAATCTTTCACCACAAATAGTGCCTGATTGCTTTTCGAAGGAGTTATGTTCTTCTTTGATTACCTTCACAAGGTCATTGCAGCATCCAGTAGAAACAGCAGTTTCTGCAGGAGATATGAATAAAAGTCCTCATGTATCAAAGCGAGTTTCCCCTTGTGAAACAAATCGCAGAAATCCCAGAAGGCCTAAACTCAGTGATGGCATTGTAGGGGAACATTCTTTAGGTTTTTCCCCGTCAGGTTTTTTTCATACAGAGACCACTCAGCAAAGCACACCAGACTGTGTCCATACCTCACTAAGCCATGTTCAGAATGGAGAACCTTGTCCAACACCTTTTCCAAAGGATAGTGTTCATTGCAAGCCTGTAAGACCTTTAGGGGAAAGTGGACGGACAAAAACTGATTTTCCAAGTTTGGCAAGTCCAAACAAAATTGGTGATCCCACAGAAGGAAATCTGATTGTGTTACTTCGTGACTTCTACTATGACGAGCATGGAGGAGTTGGGCAGCCAGAACCGAAGACCCACACGGCGTTTAAATGCCTCAGCTGCTTGAAAGTTCTAAAAAATGTCAAGTTTATGAATCACGTGAAGCACCATTTGGAACTTGAGAGGCAGACAGGTGACAGCTGGAAAACCCACACCACCTGCCAGCACTGCCTCCGCCAGTTTCCTACTCCCTTCCAGCTGCAGTGTCACATTGAAAGTGTCCACACGGCCCAGGAGCCCTCCGCAGTCTGTCACATCTGTGAGTTGTCCTTTGAGACAGATCAGGTTCTCTTAGAGCACATGAAAGACAATCATAAGCCTGGTGAAATGCCCTATGTATGCCAGGTTTGCAGTTACAGATCATCATTTTTTGCAGATGTGGATGCACATTTCAGAGCATACCATGGTAACACCAAGAGTTTACTTTGCCCGTTTTGTCTCAAAATTTTTCAAACTGCAACAGCATACAGACGTCATCATCGAGGGCACTGGGAAAAGAGTTTTCACCAGTGTTCCAAATGTCGGCTACAGTTTTTAACTTCCAGAGAGGAAAGGGAGCAGAAGACCCAGTGTCATCAAATGTTTAAGAAGCCTAAGCAGCTAGAAGGATTGTCTCCTGAAACAAAAATTGTTATTCAGGTATCACTGGAACCCCTTCAGCCAGGATTGGTGGAAGTAGCATCCATTACTGTGAACACATCTGATTTTTAATCATCACCCCGCAAATCTAAAAGGAGGAGGTCAAAAAAAGAAAAATAATAGTTAATTCTGCCTTCAGTAAGTCTGAAGCAAGTATTTCAGTCAAAGTTAAAAATCCCATTAAAAACAAAAAGATCAACTTATAGCATTATTCAATAATATCAAATATAGGGAAACCGATGGGTAATTTATGTGATTTTGTTTTAAATAGAGGAAGTACAGTTTTGTTTGATCTGCATATTGAGATGTTATTTAAAAATCTATGATCTGTTTTTCGTGTAATTGTCTTAACATGTAAAAAGGATGTGTGCATGTGTGTGTGAGAGAGAGAGAATGAGAGAAGTGGAGAAAGGAATAGTAAGAACCTATTTTGGTATTTGATGTTACTTGTAAGTTCGAAAGCTCTCCTATACATATAATCTGTAGAGTGTTTTAGCAACGTAATTTTGAAGTGTTTTCATGCCTTGCAGATCTCAGTATTAGCTATATAGCCAGACTTGAATGTCACTCTCTGAAGTGCCTCTTGGGCTGATCTAAGATAACCTGGCTCTGAAAGCGTGCAGTGGAGGTTAAGTGATGGAGAAGCTACGATGTGAGTTTGGACCAGACACGGGATTTAATCAGTGAAGAGCTGTGGCTTCTTGTCCCAGCTGAGGAAGAGGCATACATTCACTGCAGGCGCAGAGCCAAGGGAGAAGGAACACTGTCTCAGAGTGCTTTCACCTAGCCCAGGGACATCTCAAGGATGCCAGCTGCTAAAATGCCTGTGTTTGGTGAGAGACCCTGGCAAGCATGAAGCAGGCCCTGTGTAGCACTGACTGCAGTTGGAGAAGCAGAGATAGTTAATAGAATGAGACCTGGTGCCTGTGGACCTCCTGTTGAGTGAGCAAAAGGGGAATTTGATTCATTCTGTCCCCTTTCCCATTTGGCTGGCCTGTAGTCACAGTGAGGTCGGCATATCTGTGTCAGACACAGTAGCAAAGCAAGTTAAAATTCCCAAAGGAAAAAGAGCCTTGAGGTCCACTTTGATTTGCGCTGGACCCATAGTTGTAACTGAAAAGGATCAAACAGAGGAAATCTGTTCAGCTTTTGAATTGGGCTAAATTGAGTTCTCTTACCCTTAAGCTACAATGGAGTTGTCCAAGAATCGTAAATATAGTGGACAAAAATAGTCCAGGGTGATTAAAGCCTTTTTGGAACTCTTCCTTCCAATTTCCAGTTACATGTGTCTTACCCGAGTTGACCATGTGAAGATTTCGGTTCTGTATCTTATCTTGCCTTGGACACAAATGTAGTACAGTTAACAGCTAATTCTTTGCGTGTGTAATTTCCCATTGTATCAAACTGATTGAGTTTCCGTCTTTCTTGACACAGTCTGATGTGCAAGAATTGTCTCATGTATTTCAGTAATTATCAGGTCATAGAGTTACCCTTCCTCTAATGTATCCAACCATCTAATCTGTGATTATACTTGTGGAAACCTTCTTTCTTGCGGTCTCCAAGGGCTCTTTCACAGACCTGTGGGGTACCCTCTAAGTATTGGTGCCTGAACATCAGCGCACTTGGCTGCCTCTAGGTTCTTGAAGTTGAGTCTCCTCCTGCAGTTGAATGTCACCCCTTCTCCACTTCTGGCACGGATACCTAGCAATCTCTGTGCACCATTCCAGGAAGCTGGGATCCTGTCTGTAGACCTATGCCAGGAGCAATCTCTCCGTTTCCTCTTCCTTTCTCCTCCTCTTTGTCTCTCCCCACTCTCCCCAGTCCTCAATTTCTTTAAGTCCTCTAAGCTTTCACAAAATGCTGGAAAGAGATCATCACCAAGCGGTTAGCATCCTTCTCAGAACTGAAAAGGAAGGACTACAGATGATGAAGCTGCAGTGAATCTGTTGTCTCCATTTTAGGTAATTTCGTGAGTATAAATTCAAATTCAAATAAATTGTGTTTATTTATTCAAAGCTTGATTGATATATTTTCACTTTGAATATTTTACTAGGCCTTTCTGGTTAGTTTATTTGGGCCAAAGCACTTTGCTAAGTGTCAGCTGAAACCACTTTTAGTTGTATAAAGAGTGTGTGTGTGTTCTGGTCTCAGGTGAAAACTCTCTGTATAAATAAACATGCAGACTATTGCATATGTATCTGCTTTCTTCGATTTCTATAGTAAAAAATACGAAATGTTTTAGTTACGTGTTTTTACTGTTGCTTAGTATTATCAACACTGTTGCTGTTAGTTGCTGTGAAGTATGCTCCTAAGGACTACAAGTTGTATTTATTGCCAAATTAAAAGGTTCCCACAATATGGTCCCTGACTGCTTCCTCTCTTCCATTCTCTGTCTTCTACTATACTATTTTCCCCACTAATGTACTCTTTTTGACAACACAGGCCTTGGTTTTCCTCCATCAAATTCCGTTTCTTGCCGATCCAGACTGCAAGTGTTGTTCTTCTGGAAATACTCTTCCCGTAGGCCTGCATGGCTCCCTTGTTTGAGCTTCACCAATGCTGTTCAAATAACACAATCAAATCTCCAACCCCCTCTCTTTCCTCCTCCTCCTTAAAGGCACTTGAAGTCTCTATCCTCTTCTTCCCTCTCCAGCCTAAATTTCCTAAATTTTCACAAAAAAAAAAAAAGAAAGAAAGAAAAATGAAAAAGAGAAGAGATAATAACATCAGGGCTTTGCTTCTTAGAATTAACTTGAGTCAGTTTCTGTGCCTGCAAATCAAAGATAGTTAATAGTGAGTTGAATTCTTTCAGGAGCTTCCTCTGTTTTTCTTTTGATACCTCTATATTTTGTTCACACAATGACACTTTGTTTTCTTTACAAATTATTGAAGATGTGTCAAGATTATTATTTTGTTACTGCCCTTTGTGAATTTCCTTGTCTGCCTTGCTTGTTCTTTCAGGTAAAATTTATTATTTTATTAATGTTGCCAAAACATTGTAAGTAAAATTAGTATTTGTAGAAATAATGTTTTAAAAATTATTTCTGCTGTCTTTTTACAAATAACATGGCATGTTTTTATTTTTTTTAAATAATCGTATTGTGTTGGCCAGTTCTAAACAGTGATGTGTAAGTGGGCTTTCTTGTTCTGAGTACCATCAAAAGCAATGAGTATCTGGCTTAATAAATTTCCGTTTCTGCTTTTAGATCTTGAAGAGAATTGTTTTATTGGATAGTTTACAACATTTGTTGAGACACTTACTGTTCCTTCCTCTCCTCTCCTTTCTTTTTCTTGCTTTCTTCCCTTGTCTCTCTTCCTCTTTCTTTCCTTCCCTTTCTTTCCCCAGGTTGTTGCTTGACTGGACCTTTCCTGAAACAAAAGGAATTCCACACAGAGTTGAATGTTATCCTCTCAGAATCCCATTTCGTTCCTCATTTCTAGTATTGGAATTAACCTCCCTGTCCCCTTATTAGATTTGCCACAGTTGTATCACTGTTTCTGATTTTCTTTTTCCAAGAAGCAGCTCTTGTCGTCTTATCCCAACAAGCTTTATTTTTGTTTTCTATTTTTGTTTCAATTCATAGATACTTCCTACATTCTTTAGGATTTTTTTCTTTATACCTTTGCATTTTAGAAGTTTCTTCACAATTTTTTTCCTGTAAATATATTAGATTTACAATGTTGAATTTCAGATGTATATCAGAGTGATTTAGTTATGCAGATACGTATCTATTCTTTTGTAGGTCCTTTTCCATGATAGGTTATTACATGATACTGAGGATTTCTTTTCTTTTTTTTTCCAGAGATGGTTTAGGGGTTGACCTATCTATATTTAGCAATTTTGTCTGAATCCCAAATATTTTTATGTATCCATGTTTTTTAATTAAAATTTCATTGTCTAAGATTTTTGGCAAGTTGATTCCAAAGAGTTCACTATTTTCAGGCTGAATGTTTTCATTTATTGTTTACTGAGAATTAAGTTTTCCTTGGAGCTCTGAGGGCATGTGTGTATATACACTGACATGTCTATATACGCATCCTTTTCAGATTACTACATGTTTTAAGATATGTAAATGTATTTTCAAAGATATTTTCTGTTTGTATGGTAAAAACATGAAATGTTTTAATGCTAGAAATTTGTTCCCCCGAATGAATATAGTATAAAGAATAAAGATATAAAACTAGATTCCTTTGAGAGTAATCCTTACTAACAGAACTTGGGAATGTTCAAAGAGTACTCATAACACTTACGAAAGGTGGCAAGAAAAACTTTATTCAAGGTAAGAGTACTACAGTGGCGTATTATAACATGGGAGAGAGATTGAGCTTATGTGTGACTCCAGGAGGGGTGCAGCTGGGATTTATAGCTAAGGAACAGGGTGGGCCCATGGGATTGCAGACAGAGATGGGAGACTGAAAAGCAATGGACAACAATAACAGAATGGGTGTCAGTGGATGGAAACTTATTAAAATGAGGACTATAAGGGTGAGGGTGGACTCTGGCTCAACTGAGAGGATCATTGCTGAGGCTAGGCAAGGCTGATAAGATATTCCGGTGAGTGAAATGATATTTGATCGGATACTGAGGGTGGTCAGATCAAGGGTGGGCTATGTTTTCTAAACTGAAGTAGCAGATTCTGGATTAGATTGGACTAGATGGACAGGCAGCCCTGAATAAAGACATTGCCCAAAGTTGGCAGTGCATTAATGAACTAGTGCTGCATAAGCAGTTAGCCAAAACTAGCAGCTTAAAACAATATTATTTCATACTGCTGCTGAAAGTTGGGAATCCAGGAGTAATTCAGCTGAGTGTTGTGGCTCAGTGTCTGATGAGATTGCCATCCTCTGAAGCCTTGACATGCGCTGGTGGATTTCCTTCCAAGATGGCTTACTCACATAGCTGATGAAACCGGTTTGCTTGCTGGCTGTTGGGAGAAAGCCTCGGTTCTTTCACATGGGCCTCTCTAAAGGGCTACCTGAGTGCTCTCGAGATATGACTAAGCTGGCTTCTAGAGTGAGTGATCCAAGAGGATGATCAAGGAGGCTGCAGTGCCTTTTATGACCTAGTCTCAGACGCTTCATTGTTCGTTTCTACAGTATTCTAACATGAGAAGTGAGCCGCTAAGCCCACCACACATGTGAAGGGGCGGAGGAAGGAACCGTGGACATAATTTAAAACCACGTGGTACACACATGGCCAGAAATTGTTCACATACGTGTATGTCCAAAATGCCTTTTCCTGCCAATGCTTTTAAACAATTTATCTGTTACAGCATTAACTTGAAGTTCAGGACCTTGTCATCTAAGTCAGGTCCAGCTATGGATCAGGGTCCACGTGTACAGTATCTCGTGTTCTGTTGCTCAGTTGTGTCGTATTCTTGGCGACCCCATGGGCTGCAGCGCTGCAGGCTTCCCTGTCCATCAACTCCAGGAGCTTGCTCAAACTCAAGTCCATTGAGTCGATGATGCTATCCAACAATCCCATCCTCTGCTGTCCCCTTCTCCTACCTTCATCTTTTTCCGCATCACGGTCTTTTCCAATGAGACGGCTATTGCCATCACATAGCCCAAGTATTGGAGCTTCAGCTTCAGCATCAGTCCTTCGAATGAATATGCAGGAGAGATTTACTTTAGGATTGACTGGTTTGATCTCCTTGCAGTCCAAGAGCCTCTCAAGTCTGCAACACATCAGTTCAAATTATAGAAGTGTAGTTCCTCTAGACCTGAGGATGTGTGAACAAAAGAGATGAGTTAATCTGCTCCCTTTCACAGCCAACATACAGTGGTGGTTCAGGCATAGATAACCTTCATAGACACTCCTGTTCCAGAAAGGGGAGGGGAGATGGGAGTCAATAGTAGCAGTTCTGAAATCCCATGGGTTCTTGCGGGCAGTCCTTTGATTAGTATTTAAGGCCTGGACACTTCCTAGGCTTCCGTCTCTGATTTTTTCATTCTACCCGCTGACATGATGCCATTGCATGAAAGGTGGCTAGTATATGGTTACATGAAACAGTCTCCCTAGCCTGCTTCCTGCTTGTAGAAGGTAGAAGTCCAGAGCTCCTATTTTGTACTATTGCTGGTCCTTTCAGTCCGAGCTGAACTTAAATATGTTATCTTAAAACCTTGGTGTGTCTCCTGATACTCTTACTGGTGTTCAAGGCAAAGCACCCCACTCCAAAGCGACAGTCACACATGTCTTCATAATAAGGCTTACTCTGTCTTGGTTTTCTGCTGAGATAGCTGAGGGATAACACCCTGAACCTTGGTAGAAGTCTTATTGTGTGACTGAAAGGATCTCTGAGTGACACCCCTAAACTCTTTGGAGGGTATTGGCCTGACTAAATAATGCCATGAGGCATCCCCTTCCAGCTTTCTGAGGCTTAACAAAGAATTTTACAGTCACACTCGTCTTTAGAACACCTTTGTTTATAAAAAATAATATGAAGCAGAACTGGCCTATCGGTGGTGTAAAATGTTGTATTTAGACCACCTAATCTCAATGCCGTGGATATGATCTTGCTTGAGAGTCATTAATTTTAACAACTTCTGTCATCTTAAAAGACTGGAAAATTCCCAAATCAGCAAGTTTTGTCCCCTGTTTTAATAATCTTTATATTAAACATTAAAGAAAAAAAAAATCCCTTCATGTTTTACTACAGGCAGCAAGAAAAAACCAGGAAGCACTTTTGGCTGTTTGGATGGAAATCCTCTTAGATAACTCAATTAATTAAGTACAGTTTGTCCTCCCAGCTCATTAGGTACATTTTCTACTTTTCATAAACTGCAGATGTAGTGGACTTTCGTCTTCACACTCCTCAGGCTCTCTCCTCCTGCCTCTCCTTTCTGCCAAGCATCCTAGGTGCACGACTGTGATTCCGCCTAGAACGTGTTTGCTCAGTGAGCAAACGGGGAGCGATTCCCTGGCTTCAGTGCTGCTGGCCAGAGACTCTGTACCGTTCCCTAAGAACTTCATGGTTTCACTGTCCAACTTCTATCACCTGGCTAGGTCAGTTGCAGTAGCTCATACTCACAAGCGAACTGGCAGGGATTTCTACACGCACATGTGCAGAAACATACATGTGTACACGGGAACATCGCTGAGGGGAAACCTGTCCATATGCAGAAGTACAGCTTTCTTTTCCAGGAACGTGAATTTTGGTAAGCGCTCAAATTTCTACACACACATGTGCGCAAATAGATGGGTGAATACAGTTACATCGCTGAGAGGAAACCTGTCCATATGCAGAAGTACAAGCTTGCTTTTCCAGGAACATAAATTTTGGTAAGCACTCAAATTTCTGCACGCACATGTGCACAAACATGCACGTGTACTCAGTAACATCCCTGAGAGGAAACTTGTCCATATGCAGAAGTACAAGCTTTCTTTTCAGGAACATTAATTTTGGTAAGCACTCAAATTTCTATGTGCACATGTGCACAAATATATGCGTGTACACAGTAAGATCGCTGAGGGGTAACCTGTCCATATGCAGAAGTACAAGCTTTCTTTTCAGGAACATTAATTTTGGTAAGCACTCAAATTTCTATGTGCACATGTGCACAAATATATGCGTGTACACAGTAAGATCGCTGAGGGGTAACCTGTCCATATGCAGAAGTACAAGCTTTCTTTTCCAGGAACTTGAATTTTAATAAGCACTCAAATTTCTGCACGCACATGTGCACAAACATGCACGTGTACTCAGTAACATCCCTGAGAGGAAACTTGCCATATGCAGAAGTACAAGCTTTCTTTTCCAGGAACATTAATTTTGGTAAGCACTCAAATTTCTACACACACATGTGCACAAATAGATGGGTGAATACAGTTACATCGCTGAGACAAAACCTGTCCATATGCAGAAGTACAAGCTCTCCTTCCCAGGACATTGAATTTTGGTAAGCACTAAAATTTCTACGTGCACATGTGCACAAATATATGCGTGTACACAGTAACATCGCTGAGAAGAAACTTGTCTATATGCTGAAGTACAAGCTTTCTTTTTGAGGAACATGAATGAGACCTGGTGACTAGGACCTCCTGTTGAGTGATCAAAAGGGGAATTTGATTCATTCCGTCCCCTTTCCCATTTGGTGTCCGTGAACAATGGAGATCAACGTGGCAAACGGTGGGGTTTTTCCCTACTTCCTTAGCATCTGGCCAGCAACAGCCTGTCCTGGTGATGCTGTGCATGGCTGGGACGTTGCAGCCACCAGTGGCCACACCAGGCGAAGATGCCACCCTCTTCAGAGTGGAGGCAGGAGAGGACAGCGAGGCCCAGGTGGACGGAGTCGTGGCAGGGATCAGACGGGGTTTCCAGCTGCTTGCAGAGGACATCACTGAGGATGTGGAGGTTGTGCCAGATGAATGACAGAAACAGGGGTCCTCCCTGGAGCTGGAGGAGAAGACATTGGAGGAGCAGTGCCAGGAAAGGCCTGGAGGCCCGAGTGAGCTCCCGGCACTAGATGTGATGCAGGCACTGGCGACCTTGTAAGTGGAACTTAGCTCTAAGCCTGAGAAAACCTGCAGGGCCTACGTTTGGTTCATGTGCAAGAGTCATGAGAGGAGGAAGCGTGACTTGGCTCAGAAGAGTGCCAACATCCAGGGCATCCCTGGCTTCTGGGCCAACGTGGTATCCTTTCTGCTACTCGTTGTGGTCCAGTGCTCAGGAGGAGGGGGAGGTGCAGAGGCAGGAGCAGGAGGAGGGGTGGAGGCGAGGGGGCAGAATGGTGGACCCTGAAGGAAGTGTGGTACTGGGCAATTGGCAGGCTCCAAAGGCACAGCTGAGTAGAGTCCGGGCAGGGCCACACCTGTAAGTGTCGCAGCCATGACTCTGTGTGTCTCCTTCAGGCCTGCATCTGAGGAGGATTAGCCTCTGAGTCAGAAATGACCAGAGACAGTACATGAGAACCACCTTAGCTGACAGTTATTGTTGTAAAGGTGAATGATCCCGAAAATAACTGAGATATGGGAGTCACACACACAAGCGCGCGCGCAGACACACACACATACACAAACCCACAGAACATATGTAGACATACTTTCTGATCCCCGTTATCTCACTGAGTGAGCAAGTTCTGAGTGGAATCACAGTGGTACAGCAAGGATGCCTGGCAGAAAGGAGAGGCAGGAATAAAGTGTCTGGGGGTGACCAGTGAGAGTGCAGAAGATCTGAGACACAGAACAGGTTGCAATCCCAGACACAGAAGCCACAGTGGGTGACCCCACAGCCCTTTGAACACCCTGATACAAGGGCCTTTCCATCCTTCCCAAGTGCCAGGCATACTTTCTCTGACCTTACCATGAGCATGAGCACTACTGAGCTTCCAGGCAAGATGAGCTGCAGGCACTGGCTGCCCTGCTGGTGGAACTGAGCTCTGAGCATAAGAAGAACTGCAGGGCCTACTTCCAGTTCATGTGCAAGAACCATCAGAGGAGGAAGCCTGACTTGGCTTGGAGGATCGCCATCACCTGGGGCATCCCTTGCTTCTGGGCCGTAGCTGTATCCTTTCTGCTGCTCTTTGAAGTCTGCTGCTCAGGAAGAGGAGGCGGCGCAGGAACCTTTTCCCTGCTCCCTATCCTGACAGGTGCTGTTGCGGAGCCATCCATCGTCCCACTGCAAGTTGATATTTTCCTTTCAGGACCCCCCTACTTCTTGAACACAGTGACCACTAAGTAGAATTACCTTGACATCACTTGTGAAACGTGGTTCCTGGGGTGATGAGTGTGGGTGTGCAAGGTTGTGGAGTGTCCACCTGTGGGATCCACACCCATCTCCCGTCTCTCTGTAGGGCATAGGGCACGTTGTTCCACTCCTGTCCACTGGTTCTGGGACTTTGAACGGGGAGCATCCAGCCGCAGCGTGGACACCAGGAGCCTTAACTTTCTCGGCTGGTTGTCAGGTCACAACTGCTCAGAGTCAAACAGGATTGCTGAGGTGTGGTTGCTTTGGGCCTGAACACAGTTAGCAATTCACTTTGGGATTCTTGGCTGCTGGCTCACCTTGCTCGTATTGCCAGCGGATTGTCGTCCAAGATGTGTGGGATGATCGCCTGAAGTAGTACCCTGGGCAGGAAGGTTCTTCCATGAGAGTAACTGACAGAAACGTGTGGAGATGGGGTCTGAAGGTGGGCCCTGAAGGGACACTCATGTGATACTACAGGGACACTGTCCTTTCCCAAATGGGGATGCTCAGACTCATGCAAACTGGCTGTGGAGCCTGAGTTTGGGTCGTGCTTGTAGCAGGTGACCTCCTGAGACTGTTTATTTGGGGACTTGGTGTGTCCGTGAGTGAAGCAAGTCTCCATCAAATCAGCTGAGGTGGCAGCACCAGAGTCCAGGTGATACTACTAGAGGCAGTGTGTATTAAGTATCTTTGTCAGAATCATCCTTTGTGGGTCCTTTCATCCCCTGGCCTCCTGCTGCTCACTGAGTTTGAGATTGCCTGGGCACTTCACTCCCGCCCCTTACCCAGGGAAGGCCTATCATTGAAAAGCTGTCCTCTCCGGGGTCCCAGTGCACCTGTGTGCTGACTTTGGGATCTTCTGTGAATTTCCACATTCACCACTCAGTGTCTCACAACCACCAAACATGCTGCGCTGGAAGCGGCTTCAGGCTGCCTTGGGAACATACGGAAGAGTTCGTGGAGAAGGTGAACAGGGAGCCCCAAGGGCAGGACATGGTGCCTACTGTCGCCATCCCCGACATTGCTGGCCTCGGTCGTCTTCACCTCCTGAAACACCTATGCTCGTTGTTTGCATTTGTGTCCCCGTGCTGAGCATGTGTGTGTATACACACGTGTGCTTATTTATGCTGGCTGTGATTGTGTGTGTGTGTGTGTGTGTGTGTGTGTGTGTGTGTGTGTGTCCGGCCCAGGGCAGAGGCAGAGATGAAGGTGGCAGGAGAGGAGGTGCTGAGCAACCAGAAGAGGAGTCATGAGGCGACCAGGCTGAAGGTGGTCTGTCGCCTCATCTCTGCATTGACCCTGCCCAGGATGGGAACAAGGAAAGGATGGCCAGTGATAACTCCAGACTGTGGCTCCAGATATCTGCAATTAGACCAGATACAAAACACGCTCATCAGTTCTACCGTGTTGTTGTGTGTGCTTGGATCAGGAAGAGGGTTTCATGGTCTAAGGATTCACACAGAGCAAATCACGTGGGGTGGGGCTTTGAAACCACTGCCTGTGGAGCCCTCCGTGTGTGGGGCCATGGGCTGGCCTCTGGAAATGAGGGACGTGGCTATGGCAAGATCTGGGATGGTGAGGCTAAGGTCCTGCCGAGATGGGCAGAGAGCTGAAGGAGAAAGAGTCATAGATTGCCTGCTGCACTGGAGATTGTTCCACACACATGTGAAAAGGAGAACTGGGAAGGTCCTGGGTCAGTGCTGCCCAGATCAGCACAGCAGCCAGCACACGCCCTCCCTGAGTGTGGCACACACTGGCACGATATGACACAAAACATGAGATGCGCTAAAGTATGCTGTATCTGTCAACCACAGGCATCCTAGGAGAGACATGGTCTGTAAGCAAGGCATGCCTCCAGGCACTTCCAGCCTGCCTCGCTGGCAGTGCCCAAAGCCGAGAAATGTGCAAGTGGGTTTCCCTGTGTGACCCAATCCGGGATATGCCTGTGAGGGAGGGAACAGAGAAAAGACAAGGGCGGTGGGTAAACTGCATGTCCTAAGGGACCTTAGGGGAGTGCAGACAGAGAAGCCCCTGGGGCAGTTCAGGGCCTGCTGGTTTTCAGGGTCCAGACTCTAGGCAGTAGCGGTCCTGCCAAAGATACCCCATGGTCTGTGCTGAAAGTTCTGATATGAATTCCTCCTTTTCTTTGGGGTCTTGCCCCTGGCTTGGGGGCCTGAGTGTCAAAGGTGCACGTCTGTACCTGAAGGAGGATTCTGGTAGTCTTGCTGGAGCAGAATCTCTGATTGCGTTGTAGGGGATCTGCACCCAGGTGACACAGGGATGCTGCCTTCCAGGTGACCGTCTTGGATATCCCTGGGCCCAACCGCGCACTGGCTTCCTTGGCACGGGTGCTGTGTAGGGAAGCAGGGATGCGTGACTGTAGGGAGTCCTACCTGGGCCTAATGAGAGCAACTGAAAGAGAGCCTTGGCATTTAGCAAATCACTGAGGCATGGGTGGTTCAAGCCCTCTTGGTCCATTTGAGATAGTAACGCTGCTTTCTGTCCAACGGAGGCATTAGCTCTGGGCCCAGAACCTGCAGGTTCCCCAGGGCATCATCTGTTGGGGGACTCCCATGTGCATGGGTAGTGTTAAACAGAAAGGAAGACGTGTAGGGATGCCACCTTACTTTGATGGCCTCCGGTTCCATTCTTGGTATCGGAAGAGACCCTGCATCCATGTGTACCTTCTTCACAACCTTGGATCAGAACCAGGCCTGTCACAGTCTCCGGGGGCTTTTGGAGGCTCAGGCGTTTCTGGCCTTTTCCTGCCACATGGAGAGAGCACATCGGGGCACAGGTAGATGGTGCACACAGAACGCTCCACAGATAGGAAGAACAGGGGGCCTCATTCAGAATGCTGGGGGCTGTAACGGGTGGTAGGCTACCAAGAGGGGCACAACATTGACACGGAATGACCTAGACAGGTGCACACCGAGAAAGCAGTTCTTCAAGTCAGCTGAGCTCGGAGGTCCTTGTTTTCTGGTCCCCTGAAGGAATGCACAGGCAATGGATCAGGCCAACGTGACTGGTACTGTGAAGCTGTCCAAGGTGATGGGAGAATGCAGAAGGCAGGCACACGTTATACAGCTGTTCATGGCAAGAACTTCCAATGCTGCCTGCTGTTCTGCAGGCCAGTCCCTATCAATAGCAAATGCCAAGGTTTTGGAACCTTTGAGGATAAGGCACAGAGTTAGAAGTGTAACATGACATAATCGATGAGCAAGTGAAAAAACAAGGACAGAAATGTGGATGCTTACCAACATTCATGTTCCTGGAAAAGAAAACTTGTACTTCGGAATATGGACAAGTTTCCTCTCAGCGATCTTACTGTGTGCATGCATTTATTTGTGCACATGTGCACATAGAAATTTGAGTGCTTACCAAAACTAATGTCCCTGGAAAAGAAAGCTTGTACTTCTGCATATGGACAAGTTTCCTCTCAGGGATGTTACTGAGTACACGTGCATGTTTGTGCACATGTGCGTGCAGAAATTTGAGTGTCTACCAAAACTCAAGTTCCTGGAAAAGAAAGCTTTACTTCTGCATATGGACAGGTTTCCCCTCAGCGATGTTACTGTGTACACATGTATGTTTCTGCACATGTGCGTGTAGTAATCCCTGCTAGTTCACTTGTGAGTATGAACTACTGCAACTGACCTAGCCAGGTGATAGAAGTTGGATAGTGAAACCATGAAGTTCTTAGGGAACGGTACAGAGTCTCTGGCCAGCAGAAGCACTGAAGCCAGGGAATCGCTCCCCGTTTGCTCACTAAGAAAACACGTTCTAAGTAGAATCACAGTCGTGCACCTAGGATGCTTGGCAGAAAGGAGAGGCAGGAGGAAAGAGTCTGGGGATTGTGAAGACGAAAGTCGACTACATCTGCAGTATTATGAAAAGTAGAAAATGCACCTAATGAGCTGGGAGAACAAACTGTACTTAATTGAGTTATCTAAGAGGATTTCCAT
The DNA here is from genome assembly GCF_016772045.2 of Ovis aries. Lineage (NCBI taxonomy): Eukaryota > Metazoa > Chordata > Mammalia > Artiodactyla > Bovidae > Ovis > Ovis aries. The sequence continues at coordinate 20,319,598 of NC_082741.1, read as the reverse complement.
CCAAACAGCCAAAAGTGCCTCCTGGTTTCTTCTTGCTGCCTGTAGTAAAACATGAAGGGAATTTTTTTTTTTTTAATGTTTAAGATAAAGATTATTAAAACAGGGGACAAAACTTGCTGATTTGGGAAGTTTCCAGTCTTTTAAGATGACATTAATAAAATAATAAATTTTCCCTGAAAGAACAAGCAAGGCAGACAAGGGAATTCACAAAGGGCAGTAACAAAATAGTAATCTTGACACATCTTCAATATATTTGTAAAGAAAACAAAGTGTCATTGTGTGAACAAAATATAGAGGGATCAAAAGAAAAACAGAGGAAGCTCCTGAAAGAACTCAACTCACTATTAAATATCTTTGATTTGCAGGCACAGAAACTGACTCATGTTAATTCTAAGAAGCAAAGCCCTGATGTTATTATCTCTTCTTTTTTCCTTTTTTCTTTTTCTTTTTTTGTGAAAAGTTAGGAAATTTAGGCTGGAGAGGGAAGAAGAGGATAGAGACTTCAAGTGCCTTTAAGGAGGAGGAGGAAAGAGAGGGGGTTGGAGATTTGATTGTGTTATTTGAACAGCATTGGTGAAGCTCAAACAAGGGAGGTAGCAAGCCATGCACGCCTGCGGGAAGAGCATTTCCAGAAGAACAGCACTTGCAGTCTTGGGATCGGGAAGAAATGGAATTTGATGGGGGAAAACCAAGGCCAGTGTTGTCAAAAAGAGTACATTAGTGGGGAAAAAAGTAGAGTAGAAGACAGAGAATGGAAGAGAGGAAGCAGTCAGGGACCATATTGCGGGAACCTTTTAATTTGGCAATAAACACAACTTGTAGTCCTTAGGAGCATACTTCACAGCAACTAACAGCAACAGTGTTGATAATACTAAGCAACAATAAAAGCATGTAACTAAAACATTTCGTATTTTTTACTATAGAAATCGAAGAAAGGAGATACAAATGCAATAGTCTGCATATTTATTTATACAGAGAGTTTTCACCTGAGACCAGAACACACACACACTCTTTACACAACTAAAAGTGGTTTCAGCTGACACTTAGCAAAGTGCTTTGGCCCAAATAAACTAACGAGAAAGGCCTAGTAAAGAATTCAAAGTGCAAATAAATCAATCAGGCTCTGAGTAAATAAACACAATTTATTTGAATTTGAATTTACACTCACGAAATTACCTAAAATGGAGACAACAGATTCACTACAGCTTCATCATCTGTAGTCCTTCCTCTTCAGTTCTGAGAAGGATGCTAACCGCTTGGTGATGATCTCTTTCCAGCATTTTGTGAAAGCTTAGAGGACTTAAAGAAACTGAGGCCTGGGGAGAGTGGCGAGAGACAAAGAGGAGGAGAAAGGAAGAGGAAACGGAGAGTTGCTCCTGGCATAGGTCTACAGACAGGATCCCAGCTTCCTGGAATGGTGCACAGAGATTGCTAGGTATCCGTGCCAGAAGTGGAGAAGGGGTGACATTCAACTGCAGGAGGAGACTCAATTCCAAGAACCTACAGAGGCAGCCAAGTGTGCTGATGTTCAGGAACCAATACTTAGAGGGTACCTCACAGGTCTGTGAAAGAGCCCTTGGAGACCGCAAGAAAGAAGGTTTCCACAAGTATAATCACAGATTAGATGGTTGGATACATTAGAGGAAGGATAACTCTATGACCTGATAATTACTGAAATACATGAGACAATTCTTGCACATCAGACTGTGTCAAGAAAGACGGAAACTCAATTAGTTTGATACAATGGGAAATTACACACGCAAAGAATTAGCTGTTAACTGTACTACATTTGTGTCCAAGGCAAGATAAGATACAGAACCGAAATCTTCACATGGTCAAATCGGGTAAGACACATGTAACTGGAAAATGGGAGCAAGAGTTCCAAAAAGGCTTTAATCACCCTGGACTATTTTTGTCCACTATATTTACGATTCTTGGACAACTCCACTGTAGCTTAAGGGTAAGAGAACTCAATTTAGCCCAATTCAAAAGCTGAACAGATTTCCTCTGTTTGATCCTTTTCAGCTACAACTATGGGTCCAGCGCAAATCAAAGTGGACGTCAAGGCTCTTTTTCCTTTGGGAATTTTAACTTGCTTTGCTACTGTGTCTGACACAGATATGCCGACCTCACTGTGACTACAGGCCAGCCAAATGGGAAAGGGGACAGAATGAATCAAATTCCCCTTTTGATCACTCAACAGGAGGTCCACAGGCACCAGGTCTCATTAACTATCTCTGCTTCTCCAACTGCAGTCAGTGCTACACAGGGCCTGCTTCATGCTCGCCAGGGTCTCTCACCAAACACAGGCATTTTAACGGCTGGCTTCCTTGAGATGTCCCTGGGCTAGGTAAAAGCACTCTGAGACAGTGTTCCTTCTCCCTTGGCTCTGTGCCTGCAGTGAATGTATGCCTCTTCTTCAGCTGGGACACGAAGGCACAGCTCTTCACTGATTAAAACCCGTGTCTGGTCCAAACTCACATCGTAGCTTCTCCATCAACCTCCACTGCACGCTTTCAGAGCCAGGTTATCTTAGATCAGCCCAAGAGGCACTTCAGAAAGTGACATTCAAATCTGGCTATATAGCTGATACTGAGATCTGCAAGGCATGAAAACACTTCAAAATTACGTTGCTAAAACACTCTACAGATTATATGTATAGGAGAGCTTTCGAACTTACAAGTAACATCAAATACCAAAATAGGTTCTTACTTTTCCTTTCTCCACTTCTCTCATTCTCTCTCTCTCACACACACATGCACACATCCTTTTTACATGTTAAGACAATTACACGAAAAACAGATCATAGATTTTTAAATAGCAGCTCAATATGAAGATCAAACAAAACTGTACTTCCTCTATTTAAAACAAAATCACATAAATTACCCATCGGTTTCCCTATATTTGATATTATTGAATAATGCTATAAGTTGATCTTTTGGTTTTTAATGGGATTTTTAACTTTGACTGAAATACTTGCTTCAGACTTACTGAAGGCAGAATTAACTATTATTTTTCTTTTTTTGACCTCCTCCTTTTAGATTTGGGGGGTGATGATTCAAAATCAGATGTGTTCACAGTAACGGATGCAACTTCCACCAATCCTGGCTGAAGGGGTTCCATTGATACTTGAATAAAAATTTTTGTTTCAGGAGACAATCCTTCTAGCTGCTTAGGCTTCTTAAACATTTGATGACACTGGGTCTTGTGCTCCCTCTCCTCTTTGGTAGTTAAAAACTGTAGCCGACATTTGGAACACTGGTGAAAACTCTTTTCCCAGTGCCCTCGATGATGACGTCTGTATGCTGTTGCAGTTTGAAAAATTTTGAGACAAAACGGGCAAAGTAAATTCTTGGTGTTACCATGGTATGCTCTGAAATGTGCATCCACATCTGCAAAAAATGATGATCTGTAACTGCAAACCTGGCATACATAGGGCATTTCACCAGGCTTATGATTGTCTTTCATGTGCTCTAAGAGAACCTGATCTGTCTCAAAGGACAACTCACAGATGTGACAGACTGCGGAGGGCTCCTGGGCCGTGTGGACACTTTCAATGTGACACTGCAGCTGGAAGGGAGTAGGAAACTGGCGGAGGCAGTGCTGGCAGGTGGTGTGGGTTTTCCAGCTGTCACCTCTCTGCCTCTCAAGTTCCAAATGGTGCTTCATGTGATTCATAAACTTGACATTTTTTAGAACTTTCAAGCAGCTGAGGCATTTAAACGCGGTGTGGGTCTTCGCTTCTGGCTGCCCAACTCCTCCATGCTCGCCATAGTAGAAGTCATGAAGTAACACAATCAGATTTCCTTCTGTGGGATCACCAATTTTGTTTGGACTTGCCAAACTTGGAAAATCAGTTTTTGTCCGTCCACTTTCCCCTAAAGGTCTTACAGGCTTGCAATGAACACTGTCCTTTGGAAAAGGTGTTGGACAAGGTTCTCCATTCTGAACATGGCTTAGTGAGGTATGGACACGGTCTGGTGTGCTTTGCTGAGTGGTCTCTGTATGAAAAAAACGTGACGGGGAGAAACCTAAAGAATGTTCCCCGACAATGCCATCACTGAGTTTAGGCCTTCTGGGATTTCTGCGATTTGTTTCACAAGGGGAAACTCGCTTTGATACATGAGGACTTTTATTCATATCTCCTGCAGAAACTGCTGTTTCTACTGGATGCTGCAATGACCTTGTGAAGGTAATCAAAGAAGAACATAACTCCTTCGAAAAGCCATCAGGCACTATTTGTGGTGAAAGATTTTTATAATCAGCTTGAGACGGAGATTCAATAATAATAGGACTACCTGTTGATCTTGAGTCAGAGTCAGACACTGGCAAGACAGTCTTTGCTTCTGATGTAGGAGTCACATGACTAACAGGCTGTAATCTGTGAGCGTTACCTCTCCTGAAGTGACCACACCTTTTTCTCCTTGAATAAGAACCTGGGGTATCTCTGTTCAGTATGTTTGAAACGACTGGTTTTGAAGCTGAGCTCATCCCAACAAAGATCACGTCAGCATCTTCATTTCCATGTTCCACTCCAACCAAGATCACTTCATCATCATCATCATCTACTTCTTTGGTCTCTCCCTCCCTTTTCCGTACTTCTGGCTCTTGTTCTTCTTCACGTAACATACGTGGGAGTTCCATATTTTTAATACTTTCTTATTCTTAGAGGGTGCGGTCACAAGTCCCAGTGCTTCCTTTATACAAACTGCCACCTAAGTATAAACATACTACAGATTAGTTAAGTACAGAAAAATGGGCTATTTGAGTATCTCCAAAACTCTAGAGTACTTATACACACCCTTATCTTACAGACAAAGACACTGAGCGTCAACCAGACTCAATGACAGCTGAAAAAACTACGACTACAAGTCTACATGGCTCTAGAATCATAGCTTTGTCACATGTTCACTTTAACCTCTTCTACTTAAAAAAATAAAGAGGGGGAAAAAAAAACAAAACACCACACTGATCATTACGTGAAATCAAATGTAAAGGAGAGTATTTTTACAAAAGCATTGTTCTACAGCGTTTCGAAGCATGGACTTTGGACTCATAGGAGATTAAGTTGGAATTCTAACTTAACCACACACCAGTTGCGTCTTCTTGGGCAAATTTGTAACTTTTAAATGTGTTTCTCTATCTTAAAGACAAACATGCTTATTTCTTAGACTTAAGGTTAACAGCTTTTTTAAAAGGCATCAGCTATTCAATGGCATCTTGTTTTGTAGTAAAAATGGAAGAAAATGGATCTTAAATGCACATTACAACTGATCCATAAATTCTAATTTCATAAATGTTAACAAAATAGGTAGCAAATTCAAAGTATAATCTATATATTCCTAGTTAACAAACAGCATAATTCAATGTCAAGCACTTAATTCAGGCCTAGGAAACTGAGAATGAGCTCTCTGATAATCTCACCCCAATTCCACACAGATATATCCTAAATTTCTCCCTCTAATCCTGGCTAAACTTCAATCCAACAATGCTTCATCTTTATGCCACACGTCTCTTCCCCACATAGCAGGCCAAATGATGCCAGTCTTTCTCTCATACCAATATCAGACAGAGACATCACACACACACACACACACACACACACACACACACAAACACACACACACCTGATATCCCTTATGGATACAGGTGAAAGAGTCCTCAACAAAATACTGGCAAACAAAATCCAACAGCATATAAAAAAGACTGTACACTATGATCACATGCGATTTAGGGAGGTATGCAAAGTTGGTTCATTATAGGAAAGTCAATCAACATTATGCCATTTTAAAACAATAAAACAAATAACACATCTGCCTGAAGAAAAGGCATTTCCCTGAATCTAGCACCTTTTCATAACCGGGGTTAAAAGAACACTTAATAATTAACAACAGAAGAGAACTTTCTCAATCAAAGGGCACCTGTAAAATGACCCACAGCTAACATCATACTTAAGAATGAAAAACTGAAAGCTTTCCCTCTAAGACTGGGAACAACACAAGGAAGTCTATTACACACTTTGGCTCAACATTATACTGGCAGTTCTATAACCAGAGCAATCAGGTAACAAAAGAGAATTGTTGCTGTAGTTTCAAAAAAAAAAAAACGAAAAAACAAAAAACAATAAAAAACAAAAAACAGCCTTCAGAATGGAAAGGAAGAAGTCAAAGTATATTAGACATAAGATAATTTAGTATAGAAAATGTTGAAGAAACACAAGTATTAGAATTAATATAAAGCTTGCAGAATAGAAGACAAATATTTTAAAAGTCAACCACATTTTATACAGTAGCAACAAATGTTGTTAAGTAAATACTTGAATCTACACTAGCATTCAAAAGAATACTTAGGAAGTCAGAAAGAGAAAGACAATATATTCTTTTGAATGGCTGAGTAATACTCCACTGTGTATATGTACCACAGCTTTCTGATCCATTTATCTGTTGATGGACATCTAGGTTGTTCCATGTCCTGGCTATTATAAACAGTGTTCTCCATAGTGGCTGTACTAGATTGCATTCCCACCAACAGTGTAAGAGGGTTCCCTTTTCTCCACACCCTCTCCAGCATTATTGCTTGCAGACTTTATAGGAATCAATTCTAATGAGATGGATGAAACTGGAGCCGATTATACACAGTGAAGTGAGCCAGAAAAAAAACACCAACACAGTATACTAACACATATATATGGAATTTAGAAAGATGGTAATGATAACCCTGTATGAGAGACAGCAGAAGAGACACAGATGTATAGAACAGATTTTTGGACTCTGAGGGAGCGGGAGAGGGTGGGATAATACGGGAGAATGGCACTGAAATATGTACACTATCATGTAAGATAGTCGCCAGTCTATGTTCGATGCAGGATACAGGATGCTTGGCGCTGGTGCACAGGGATGATCCAGAGAGATGATATGGGGTGGGCGGTGGGAGGGGGGTGAGGATTGGGAACTCATGTACACCTGTGGCGGATTCATGTCAATGTATGGCAAAACCAACACAGTGTTGTAAAATAAAACATAGTAAAAATAAATATTAAAAAAAAGAGAGAGAAAGACAAATATCGTATGGTATCACTTACATGGACTCTAAAATATGCCACAAATAAGCTGATCTATGAAAGAGAAACAGACTCACAGACATAGAGAGCAGACTATGTGATTCCCAAGAGGGAAAGGTACGGCAGGCACAGATTGGGAGCTCGTGATTAGCAGATGCAAAGCATAATACATACAATAGACAAACAAGAGCGTACTGTATAGCACAAGGAACTATATTCATAATTTGAGATAAACAATCATGAAAAGGGTATGAAAGAAATTGTGTGTGCATATGTGTGTGTTTACATATGAAGGAAAGGAAAGGGCAACTGTTGGCAAGCACGTACAGAAACTGGATCCTTGTGTGTTTCGGATAGATTTTTAAATGGTGCAACTGCTACCGAAAACAGTTTAAAGGCTCCTCAAAAAATTAAAGAACTAGGGCTGACACATGATTCAGCAATTCCACTTCAGGATATAAATTCAAAAGAAGTTAACATGGGGTCTTGGGATATCTGCAGAGCCGTGCTCACAGCAGCACGAAGCACAACAACTAAGAGGTGGAAGCATCGAAATGTCCATCAAATGTGATATATACACACAATGAAATATTATTTAGCCATATAGAGAAAATTCTGTCACATGCTATAGCATGCATGATCATTTCAGACATCAAGCCAAATGCAATAATCCAGTCGTACAAAAAGACAAATACTGTAAGTTTCTACTTGCATGAAATAGCTAACACAGTCAAGCAATAGAAAGGAAACAAAAAAGAATGATGGAGTCCATGGTCTAGGTCAACGGGCAAGAAAAGAGGAGTTGCTGTTTGTTTAATGGGACAAGTGATGGGTACAGAGTTTTGATTTTGCAAGCTGTAAAGGTGTAGAGATCTGCTTCATAACAATGTGATAAGGAATTCCCTGGTAGTTCGGAGGTTAGGACTCCACAGTGTCCTATCAGGGGCCTGGGTATGATCCTCAACCAGGGAACTGTCATTCAAGCTGCACAACACAGCTAAAACAATGACAACAACAACAAATCAACACTGTGACTATGTGTGTGTATATGTCTTAGTCACTCAGTTGTGCCCAACTTTGCATCCCCATGGACTAAAGTTCACCACGTTCCCTTCTCCATCAGATTTGCAGTGGGTTGCCATTTCTTTCTCCAAAAGGCTGATGAAAGTGTGCAAAATACTTAGCATGCAAAAATGGTTAAAATGGTAAAAATTTAAGTTAGATGTTTTCTACAACAATTAAAAGCAGAAAAGCATTTAACAACCAGGAAAAGAATTTGAATAGACATTTCCGACTCTTTGCAATCCCATGGACTGTAGCCTACCAGGCTCCTCCGTTCATGGGTTTTCCAGGCAAGAGTGCTGGAGTGGATTACCATTTCCTTCTCAAGGCGATCTTCCCCACCCAGGAATTGATGCCAGGTCTCCTACCTTGCAGGCAGACATTTGAATATTTGAAATTCACCTGTGGCCTTGACAAGAGTGGCTTTATAGGAAAATGAGAGAACTCGAGATAACAAAGTCTAGGAACAACTCTGCAGAGGTCTGTAACAAGCAAATATGATATAAAAGCAGCAGAAGCAGGATGTGTCACCAAAAGATGGATTTGTAACGACAGGTCACATTATAGTCAGTCAGTTTGCTGATGGGAACCATCCAGAGAAACAGAAACCTTAATCCAGGGCAAAGAGGAGACTTGCTAGAACTTCAAGAAATGAGTAGGTCTAGAACTGAGTAGATCAAAATTGAGTACATCAGGCCAGAGAGCACACAAGCTGGAGAAGGCAATGGAAACCCAAACCAGTACTCTTGCCTGCAATATCCCACAGACGGAGGAGCCTGGTAGGCCGCAGTCCATGTGGTTTCGAAGGGTCGGACACGACTGAGCGACTTCACTCTCATGCACTGGAGAAGGAAATGGCAACCCACTCCAGCGTTCTTGCCTGGAGAATCCCAGATAAGGGAGAGCCTTGTGTGTGGCTGTCCATGAGACTGCAGAGTCGGACACGACTGAAGTGGCTTAGCAGCAGTAGCAGCACACAAGAAGGGTACACAAGCCAAATAATTTGCTCACATTGACAGAGCTGAGATCATATAAAAAAAAGGCTGGCATAGTGGATTAATGGGTATGGTAACCAGCCTTCAAGTGAATTCAATCTCCTAATATTCCCACCCCTGTGTAGTTCTCTCTCAATCTATCACAGGGTAGACCTGTGAGACTAAGCAAATACACAAGTGAAGATGTGTAACATCTCAAAAAAGACTCTGCACTTTATCATGGGTGCAAGCGCTTTCCTGAATCACTCATTCTGAGAAAAGACAGCAGCCTCCACAAGAGAAGCCCCTTGGAGAGGCCCACAGAAGGAGGAACTGAGGCTTCAAGAGTACAGACAAGTGAGAGAGCTTAGATTCAACAAGCTAAGTCTTCAGAGGTTGCCAAGCCAGACAAAAGCTAGACTACTAACTACCTCAGGAGAGATCCTAAGTCAAGAGATAAATAGTGGTAAGTTCTTTCAAACTATTCCATTTTGAGATCATATGTACAACACAAACATTTCAAGTTTTAATACCATTCACATCATACTTACACACAGAACAGTTCTCCTATAAATATAGCAAAAATCAACACACACACACACACACACACACACACACACACTCACCCAATCCAAAGCACCGAAACACAGGAGTTGCCTAGTAGTCCAGTGGTTTGGTTAGGACTCAGCACTCTCACTGCCAGGATCCTGTGTTGGATCCCTGGCTGGGGAACTAATGTCCTATGAAGCCACATGTTGTGACCAAAACAAAACATGCTGTGAAGTCAAAGCTGTACCAGCAAGATAAGTATACAACACAGCTGTAGGCACAAGTGGCTGGGCATAGAGCTTCCTATGATCTTGTTTACTCGCATGAAATGAACTCAGATGGTGCCTCACCCCCATCCAGTGGAGCTGACTTACTTAATGAAGAAAAGCCCTTAAGGGTACAGAAATGAGCAAGCAATCTCACGTGAACATGTTAAATCACAGGATATTTTCTCTGAATGTACCACTGGATTCATTCATTCATTTGGCCATGCTGTTTGGCTTGTGGGGTCCCAGTTCCCTGACCAGAGATTGAATCCAGACCACTGTAGTGAAAGCCCAGAATCCTAATCAGCAGGCCACCAGGGAACCCCCACACCTGCATTGCTTTGCTTTGCCAGCTAAAACCTTAGGATATGTGCATTGCACCATTTTAGCCTCACCAAGTGGTAGGAGTCAGCTCTACACAGCTTAAGACCCATGGTGTTCTTACTTTTTTTCTTTCAAGAAGGCAGGCGAAAGCAAGTCACTCTGCCTGTTTTTAAGCTTGCCACTCAGAAAGCTGCAAACCTGAAACCATGATGGCCCTGAAGTCAGCACCCGCAATCAGGGTCACGTAATCCCCAATCAGGAATACTCTCTCTCAACAGCAACGTGTCAGCCGACGAATGAAAGGAGAAAAACGCAAAGTAAGAAAGCCACACCTTTGTCCCTGTTGTAAAGATGTCTGTCACCTTACCTCAGGGGCCCACTGAACTCCTGAGCGCTTGAGACCTCCCAGGCAGCACACGGTCACATCCTGGGGACAAGCAGAGGAAACGGCCAGGGTGAGTTCCCTGTTCTGGGAACATTCTATCCCCCCAGGCCCTACCTGGTCCTACCCTGCGGATGCTGACCAGGCGTCTCACACTCAACCAGACCAAGTGATTGAACTCCTTTGCCCTGAGCTTCTTCCTCCCACCTCCCTTCTCTCAGTAACAAACAAACAAATACCTCATCTGCCAACTTCCAGAACCAAAGGCCTGAATCTCGGGGCCCCCAGGGACGGGGCAGCCCTGGAGTCTGAGGAGAGGCAGAGGAAACAGGAAAACGACTAAAGCACCAGGGCAGTGAAGAGGCTGCTAGATAGATGTTTTTTTGGTTTTTGTTTTTGTTTTTTTTTCTGCTTCTGCCTGACTGTGCCTGGGTGCAGAACCGGGTTGGGCCGTGAAGATTTGTGCATCTGTGTTTAAATACATTAGGTTCCACAGGAGAGCTGGGGGTGGTGCCAGGGGCCAGGGGCCTAAGAGGCCCTTTCCGCGAGCTGGCTTGTCCCGCCCCTGGGCAGGAAAGCTGCTGGAGAGCAGAGCCCGCCCAGACTAGAGAGGGGAGAGGGCGAAAGGAGCCTGAAGCCTGTGGATCCTGCCGCAAGCTCTCACCGCCCTCACCAGCTGCCCAGCCCAGCAAGGCCTCGTGCGAGTGGGGACCCGAGAAACCCTCCCTTTAGCCGTCAGGCACTGCTTTGGCTGAACCACGCTCCAGTCCTTACCGGTCCCCACTGAGGGAGGAGACAGAACTGCTGGCAGCTCACCTGCCCTAGGCAGTTCCAAGATTAACCCCGAGGAGTCGAGCCTGCGGGGACAAGGCCTCCTCAGGTCTGGGGCGCCACCTCAGCTCCCTCTACAGGCTTGCGGGCTGCCTCCGATGATTGGCTGCCAGGTGTCGGCACCTGCCATCTGATTGGCCGCGAGGCCGAGTTGGGCGCATGCGCGCGCGATGAGCCCGCCCCACAGCCCCTCCTCCCATAAAAGCAGCCTCTGTAGGCCTGGTCAGGCTGAATCTGAATGTCAAGGATCTTGGGTCAAGATTGCTCAGCTCACCAAATGCGAAGAAAGAAAAAACAGATGGCACAGTCGCCAGGGCTCAGGGCTGAGAACGGCCTCCGAGTCTACCAGGGGAGTCCAGTGATGGTGTCCGGCACTCACAGCCCTCAGGGGTGACCTCCCTTAAGCCAGTTCTTTGCTTAAGGAACTTGACCTTACAGTGGATCTTGGCGCCCCTCCTCTTGGAATTCCATTTCAATCAAGGCAGGGCAGCCTGCCCCTGTTTTTGCACTGTCTATTGTGAGCTGAGAATGAGCTTTACTTTTTCTTCTTCTTCTTTTTAATTTTAGAGCTTTACACTTTTAATGGCTGAGGAAAACCGAAAAGACTTTTCTTTTCTGACGTGAAAATTGTGTGTAATTCAGTTTTCGGAGTCCTTAAAGGTGGAAGAGGGACTTGCCAGCTTCTTTGGTTATCCTCTATGCCTGAAAACTTAATTAATTGCCAATGGTCATATTCGCAAAGCCTAACATATTTCTTTTTTGGCCCTTTACAGAGTGTTTTTTAAATGCTCTGTTCTGCTGGAAGTCTCCTGGTAGTCATATGGGAGAATAAAGTTTTGGTTTTGTTACAATATTTCTTTTCTTTTTTTTTTTCATACCTTTTCTTTATTTTCCTCAACTCCTGTTATTCCCCCCCCCCAGTGTTTTTTTTTTTTAAAATGTTAATATCTTTAATTCTTACATGCGTTCCCAAACATGACCCCCCCTCCCACCTCCCTCCCCTCAACAACTCTCTGGGTCATCCCCATGCACCAGCCCCAAGCATGCTGCACCCTACGTCAGACATGGACTAGTGATTCAATTCTTACATGATAGTATACATGTTAGAATTCCCATTCTCCCAAATCATCCCACCCTCTCCCTCTCCCTCTGAGTCCAAAAGTCCGTTATACACATCTGTGTCTTTTTTCCTGTCTTGCATACAGGGTCGTCATTGCCATCTTCCTAAATTCCATATATATGTGTTAGTATACTGTATTGGTGTTTTTCTTTCTGGCTTACTTCACTCTGTATAATTGGCTCCAGTTTCATCCATCTCATCAGAACTGATTCAAATGAATTCTTTTTAACGGCTAGTAATACTCCATTGTGTATATGTACCACAGCTTTCTTATCCATTCATCTGCTGATGGACATCTAGGTTGTTTCCATGTCCTGGCTATTATAAACAGAGCTGCGATGAACATTGGGGTACATGTGTCTATTTCAATTCTGGTTTCCTCAGTGTGGATGCCCAGCAGTGGGATTGCTGGGTCATAAGGTAGTTCTATTGGCAATTTCTTAAGGAATCTCCACACTGTTCTCCATAGTGGCTGTACTAGTTTGCATTCCCACCAACAGTGTAGGAGGGTTCCCTTTTCTCCACTTCTCCATTATATTCATTTTTCATTCTTTACTAATTTCATTCCTTCATATCACTATAAGTTTCCTTTAATGGAAGCAATGAAATAACATCAAAGAAAATACCTCTGTTGGTAGTTTTAACAGGAAACATGTTAGAAGGTATATGCTCAACTACAAATATGTTGTATATATACAGTAAATACCACTTTAAGTAGCTTCAGAACTTGTATCTGGTTTCAAGTCACTAGGAAGGTTTGTTGAACATCCAATATTCTAACCTCCAGCTGTTCTCAACTTCACAAAGATACAACTTTTTCAATAATTTGTTATCTCAAGTTTAAACTCCGTTTTAGCCACATATATGAACATGCTTTCTAGGTCACATGATTGAATCTGACCCATTGCCAAAAAGTGAAAATTTTGGAATACCTTTCTCAAAAGAGAGATGTTGTTTTCTTCTTCCAGAAAGACTGGTAGTGCAGCCGATCTTTGAACAGTTTGTCGGTTTTTGTTAACTCCATAAAGATTAAGCTGTCGAATTAACCTCTTTATGTTCTTGGTTTCAAATTTTCTGAAAGGCTCCTTTCTTTCCAAGACTTCTTTCCTGAAGAGTTCTTCATTGATCACTCTACATGTGCCTGTCTCATCCCACCAAATAGACTCAAACTGATCACTTTCCACTATATTCCAAAGTTTTTGTGGAAATGTGAGTGAAAGAAAATCATTCACATCATCTGTTTCAGAGACAGAATATGTGTAGTGTGGCCTTTTGATCACCAGATCCTCAGCCAAAGGCTGAAAAGCATATTCTTCAATCATAGATCTCAAAACTGAGTCCCCAGTTGTATAATCATACCAGTAAGATCTAATGGAGCTTTCTGAACCAGTGGACTCACCTTTAGGAGGTCCATCTTGAATTTCTGAAGAAATATGTGCCATCTCAGGGAAATCTTTCTTCAGATAATGTTCTCATTTGTCTGCTTTTACACAATGCAACTTCAAATGATGTTTGGCTGGCCTACAGAGAGAAACTCTCTGGACAATCACAGTGATCCCCCCAGTCAAACAGCTGTGAGATCACAAAATCACTGGTCTCCTAGCAATCGAAGGTTAGTTGTGACATGACAAAGTCACTGGTCTCCTAGCAACTGAAGGGTTTTGTTCAACCAAGTGTTTACTTCAGCATCAACTTAAAATACAGACTGCTGGCAGAAGTAGTAACCAAAACCATGAAGCATGCAAAAATCTCATTAGTCAATTTGGCCTTTTTTTTTTTTGGGTGCGGGGGGGTTCCTGTGTTTGGGATGGTCTTTCTCTTTCTGGCAGTTTGTGGTTCCTCTTTATTGTGGAGGTTCCTCCCTGTGGCTGGGGTTGGACGAGGGGCTTGTCAGGTTTCCTGGTTAGGGAAGCTTGTGTCAGTGTTCCGGTGGGTGGAGCTGCATCTCTTCTCTCTGGAGGGCAATGAAGTGTCCAGTAGTGAGGTTTGAGATGTCTATGGGTTTGCTGTTTGGGCAACCTGTGTATTGAAGCTCCAGGTTCTGTTCCTGTGTTGCTGGAGAATTGGCATGGTATGTCTTCCTGTGGAACTTGTTGGCTCTTGGTCGTGCTTGGTTTCAATGTAGGTGTGGAGCTTTTTTAGAAGATTTCCTTTTTTTAAAAAATAAATTTATTATTTTAATTGTAGGGTAATTACTTTACATTATTGTAATGATTTTGCCGTACATTAACATATGTCCGCCACAGGTGTACACACGTTCCCTTTCCTGAACCCCTTCCCTTCTGCCAACCCGTACCATCCCTCTGGGTCGTCCCAGTGCACCAGCCCCAAGCATCCAGTATCATGCATTGAACCTGGGCTGGAGACCCATTTCATATATGATATTATACATGTTTCAATGCCATTCTCCCAAAACATCCCACCCTCTCACTCTCCCACAGAGTGCAAAAGACTGTTCTATACATCTGTGTCTCTTTTGCTATCTCGCATACAGCGTTATCGAAAACTCACATCAATAAATCTACTTTATTTCTGAAATAAAAGTGATTTATCATCCTTCTATGCACACATTCTTAATATTCAGTACTGTTACCCTAGCAGACTTGGTCTACTTGCTTCTGTGCAAACAAATTTATGAATTGACTGTTGGTTTCAGTGGCGGGGGCAGGGGGGAAGTGCTTATTGTAGGACGAAGCAAGGTGTCTTAGCAGCTGGTGCTTCAAAGACACAAATCCCCAAATACTTTCAGGGGGACTATTTTAATGGCTGAGTGAGGGTGGAACATGGGGTCTGTGATCAATATTGGGACATTCTACTAATGGCCTATTAGTGAGGATATTGGGAGTCCACATCATTGACCATCTAGTTCCAACTATGCACTTACATTTCAGCCTGGTTTGGGCTTTAGCATCTCTAAAATTGTTCACAGGATATTGCTCCGAATGTCAGCGATGGTCCTTGCTGCTGCTGCTGCTAATTCGCTTCAGTCGTGTCCGACTCTGTGCGATCCCAAAGATGGCAGCCCACCAGGCTCCCCCATCCCTGGGATTCTCCAGGCAGAACACTGGAGTGGGTTGCCATTTCCTTCTCCACGCTGGCCCTTGAGGAGGGACTAAAGACCCTTGAGTTTGATTAGTGGCTAAATCATTATTATTGTCTATCACTTGATTGTTTTCCTCAGTTTCTGTCTTTTCTAGCTTCTCTGATTAAAATTCCTTTTGAACATGAGGAGGTCTACAATCTCCTACCTCTCTCTCTCGATTTCCAGGCTTTTCAATCTTAAGAAGGGACTGCTTAGTACAATAAAGGAAAACAAGTCTTGGACTTAGAGCTCGATCATAAATATGACAGAAAATCTCAGTGCAGGTTCCGTTTCTTTTTCAGGTTTCCCAGCTCTTGGAGTGATTGAGTCAGCAACAACTTTGGCTCTTTCCTGTTGAGATGGAGCATGGAGGTGGAACTAATTCTAAAATCTAGGCTTGCTATCAACAGTTTATGATATGAAAACATATCTCTATTTTATATATATTATATATATATATATGTCTATGTTAGTATTTTGTCATTAAACTGGACAAACATTTGAAAATTGGTCTATATTTATGAAAAGGAGAGAGGTGAGTGATATAAAAGAGTCCTCATATGTTACATGCAGCCAAGGAAACAGATTTTGAAGTATTTCAACTTACATAATATTCAACAATCGAGTAGAATTTGAATCATTCTACATTTGGGTTTTATTGTTTTCCCATTTCTATTACACCTAACATGAATTAAAAGCTAATGTTTATTACAATTCTCTTTCCAAAAGCTATGACTTGCACGTAATCTAGATGCACATCAGCAGATGAAAATATAAGGAAGTTGTGCTATATATTCAAATATAATATTACTTAGCTACAGAAAAACACATATTTGTGTCACTTTTGGTAAGGCAGTTCAACCTGCAGCCTATTATTCAGAGCAAAAAAAAAAAGTTAGAAAGAGAAAGGCAAATATTGTTTATTAATGCGTACAAATGGGATTTAGGAAGACAGTAACAATGATTCTGCATGAAGGCCAGTAAAAAAGATCCACATATAAAGAACAGACTCTGAGACTCAATGGGAGAGTTCAAGGATGGGATGATTGGAGAAATTAGCATTGAAACAGGTACATTACCATACATAAAAGAGATGACCAGTGCAAGTTCAATGCATGAAAGATGCATCCAACCCTTGTGCTGTGGACGAACCCAGAAGCGTGGGGTAATAAATGAGGTTTGAGTTGTGTTCAGGATAGGGGGACGCATGTATCCATGCTGATGTATATGTCAAAAACTATCACAGTAATACACAATAATTCTATTCCAATTAAATCATTTTTTAAAAGAAATATGAAGAAATACAAAAAGAATGCATTCAGAAATAACAGGGACATGCTCCAGAATACAACCTCAACAGTTGTTTCATATCTCTTCGAGAAAGCGGGCTTAGGAGGGGCAGAACATGTGTGCTGGTATAAAAGCTGAAAGTCGAAGAAGGTATGCCTGAGATTGCAACTATGCAGTTGCAGCATGACCTCAGTATCATAGTCTAAATAGTGAAAGATGCATGCGGCACAATGCAAGCTTAGTAGATCGGCATGACTACTGTGGAGCTTAGGCTGAGTAGGAGTTCAATGCATGCACTTGAGCATCCTTTCAGGAGTGACGGTACGTATGTTCAGAGTGAAGATAAAGAGATGCAGCAAAAGTGCTCTAAAATGGTGGACAAATACTTGTAAGAAGGAAGGTTCAGAGTGGAAGCTCAGTATTTGCTATAGACTTGGACTTAAGTTGAAGACAGTAGGGAAGACCACTCGATGATTCAGGTTTGACCTAAATCAGATCCCTTATGATGGTACAGTGGACATGAGAAAATATTTAGGGGATTAGGCATAATATAGTGTTTGAAGAACTACATTTGGAGGTTCATGACATTGTAGAGGAGGCAGTGATGAAGACCATCCCCAAGAACATGAATGCAAAAAGGCAAAATGGTTGTCTGAGGAGGCCTTACAAATAACTGAGAAAGGAATAGAAACAACAGGCAAAGGAGAAAAGGGAAGATATACCCATATGAATAGAGTGCACCAAAGAATAGCAAAGAGCGATAAGAAAGCCTTCCTCGGTGATGAGTGCAAAAAATAGAGGAAAGCAACAGAATGGGAAAGAGTAGAGATCTCTTCAAGAAAATTAGAGATACCAAGGGAACATTTCATGCAAAGGTGGATACAGTAAAGGACAGAGATTGTATGGACTGAACAGAAGCAGAAGATATTAAGAAGAGGTAGCAAAAATCTATACCGCAAAGATTGAAGAACTATGCAGAAAAGATCTCCATGATCCAGATAATCATCATGATCTAATCACTCACCTAGAGCCAAACATCCTGGAATGTGAGGTCAAGCATGCCGCAAGAGGCATCAATAGAAACACAGCTAGTGGAGATAGAGAACTCCACTTGAGTGATTTCAAATCCTAATAGTGAGTGCTATGAAAGTGCTGAACTCAATATGCAAGCAAATCTGGAAAACTCAGCAGTGGCTACAAGACTGGAAAAAATCATTTGTTCCAGTATATGCATTTCAGAGCTTCTTCTCTGTAGTGGTGAAATGTGTTCCACACAGAGTTAGACAGGACTGAAGCAATCCTGTGCAAATAGTTGCACGATTTGTTTTTTTAACCAGTAGCAGCTTTTTTCCAATGAGAGTTAACTGTGAAAGTGGAGCAGCTGCTTGGCTTTGAGGGACACAGGTGGTGTCAAACGGGCAGGGTGCAGGGACACAGACTGACTACACCACAGGAGTTAGGGCCCTATCAGAGCCTTTTTTTTTTTCTTTTTTGAGCCCTTGTATCCGGTGATAAGAAGGCATCTTTGGCCAGTCTTCTCCCTAGTTCCACCTATTCGGCCACTCAGAAGGCTTCCTTGCCTGGGATCCTTCTCTGTCGTTCAATGGGTCAGCACATAGAGCGAATTTCCTGGCTGGGGTCCTCCTGTGTAAATCAGTGCATCCGACACTTAAAGGAGCATCCTGAGTGGGATTCTACTCTAGTATGATGCATCAGGCACTTAATGGATGACCCTGCGTGGTGTCCTGCTCTGCATTTCAGTGTGTTCAGCATTTGAAGGGTCAGCCTCATTATTGTAGTAACTACTGATGCTAGCATGAGGGAGAGAGAGGCTATAGTGATTGCTCCACCCCCGACATGTGACTCGGTGTTATTGCCTTGCTTTCATGGCTGCCTAGCTTTCCTCCACAGGCATACCCTACGACAGTGTCCTCCTTCAAACCCCCTCTCTCGATTTCTCCCCAGGAAACAGCAGCCCTCCCCATGAATTGCCGCAAAGTCCCTAAACTGCAGCTGCCAGCCACGGGGCCTTTCAGGGGACAGATGTCCTTGTACGGGGTATGTACGGCTGCAGCAAGGACCCTCTGCTTCTCATTGCACCCAGCTTTCCACAGATCAGCTGTTTCACTCTCAGCTTTAAATGTCTATTCTACACTTCAGACGATTGACCCAATGTGGGATTGGACCTCAGCTTCAGTTCCTTCCCCCACTCAGGGCAGATCCAGTCCTACTAACACTCCTGATTTTTCCCCCAGTTCTTTCCCCCGACTGAGTTTTGCGTGGTTCTATATATTCTTTGCCACTTGTCAGGTACTCCTGTCTACTTTCCGGTAATGTTCTGATTACTCTTCTGTGTCTGAAGGTGTATGCCTGATGTATCCATGGAGAGATGTACTCCACATCCACTTATAGCTCCACCATCTTGTTCTCTCATCTCACAAGGGTTTTAGAGCACAGAATCCACCGTGGTAGTAGGTGTGGCTATAAAATGTGAGTTCAGATATACTCTTGAGGGCAAGCTCAGTGATTTTAGCACAGCTGATCTAAAGCGTGGATTTAGTGTTGGCCAGACATATGCTTCAAATGTTAAGAAAATTATGTATGGTGTGCCAATTCTAGAGCACAAGGTCAGTGTTTGTGTACCATTTCCTGTAGAATGCAAGTTCACTTGTGGAAAGAGGTATGCTCCGCAATGCAACTGAGCAGTTTTAGACATCTTGTGGTAGAGTACATGCTCAATAGTGGCAGGAACTGTGCTCTAGTGTGCATTCAGCAGTGGCTGGACGCATGTTGCCAGTGCCAATGGGATGGCTTCAGACAGCCTGCTCTAAAGTGCAAGCACACTAGTGGCAGAACGTGTGCTGCGGATTGCGAGCTAAGCTGTTTCAGTACTTCCAGGCTAGAGCAGAGACGCAGTAGTGAGGCATGGAGGCTCCAAAGTGTCACACCCGCTCTAGAGCACAGATTTAGTAGTGGTGGGGAGAATCGGCAAAAGCACCATCTCAGGAGATGAAGCACGTGTTCTCGAAAGCCAAGATTCAGGATGTGAAGCATGCCTGCTCTAGATCATGGGTCTGTATTAAGAGGGGTATGCCTAAAGTGTGTTTCACTGTTGAGAGGCATGCTGAAGAGCTAAGTTCAGCAGATGTAGCATGCCTGCTCTACATGTGCTTCAGAGTGTTGTCTCAGGAGTTGGTGCCCTTGCTCAAGAGTGCAGACTGCAGAGGGACATGTTCTCTTGAAAGCTGGGTTTTTATTTTGGGTTGCATATCCAGAGATCCAATTCAGAAAATGTGATATACCTGCTCTGCCACACAAGCTCAGTAGAGGGAAGACAAGCCCTCAACAGTGCAAGCGCAAGGGTTGTGGCATATGTGTATGGTGACGCACGATCAATTGAGGCAGGACATATGAAGTATACACCAGGTCTGTAGTGGTGGCACGTCATCCACAGATATACAGGTACACTACTCACAGCTTGCACAGTCTAGAGTGCTGGTTGACTTGCAGCAAAATGGCTGCTATAAAATGTCACAGGGGTAATTGTTGCACACACCTTCTCGAGCAATACCTGAAGGAAGTTAAGATAACACTTCAGAATTCAAGGTCACTAGTGGTCACACAGTTGATCTAGAATGACGGTTCACTCGTGGAGACGATATGTGTTTTAGAAAGCAGCCTCCTGGAGCAGGTGCTCCAGAGTGCAGGAAGAAGCGTGGGGAACATATGCAACAGAGCGCAAGCCAAGCCATTGGCAATTTTCAGCTGCAGAGTGTAGGCTCACAGGTTTAAGCACTCAGGCCATCGAGCAAGATTAGTAGTAGTGGATCTCATGCTCTGTAATGCAGTCTCAGCAGTGATAATGGAGTGTACCAGGGTGCAATATCAGTAGCTGAAGCATGAATATTTGGGGGCCTGGGCTTACAAGTGGCAAGACACAGGCTTCCGAGTCTGAAATTAGTAATGGCCACACATATGCTCTAGACCACATGCTCACTAGCTGTGCCATGCCTGCTTAGTGTAAGGACTCAGAAGTGACAAGTTTGCTGTAGTGCTAGGATTTATACTGCTGGGGTGCATGATTCAGTGTGCAGTTGTGTAGTTCAGGCATTCTTACTCTACAGCACAGTCTCCGTAGTGTCAGAACATTGGCTCTTGAAGGCACACGCAGTCACGATGGAAGATATGCTTCTGAGTAAACCTCAGAAGCGCAAAACCCATGATGAAATGTGCTCACTCTGTATTCATGAGATCTGTACCCCCAGCTGCACGTTCAGTTACTTTGGCATGTGTGCAACTAGAGCATGTTCTCAGCAGAGCCCGGATGCCTGCACTTGAGCTCATGCTCAGGAGAGGCGTACCATGTCCTCCAGTGTTTAAAATCACTCTGTCTACAGGAGTTCTGGCTCAGTTGTGTCCAGAAGGAAACTTCAGAGTGCAAGTTCAGTAACTATTTAGGCACACCTGAACTACAGTGCAGGTTGAGTAGTGGCCTGACTTACCTATAAAGCAACAAGCTAATGATTGTGATGTTCATGCTTCAGAGTGAAAGTTCAGCCGGTGATGAACTCTTGTTCTGGAAGGCAATTTCAGTAGTGCAGGGATGCAGAATCCAGAGCGTAATACACCAAAAGTGTATGTGAGTTTACAACAGGCATGTTTTAGGGACTGGCTCAGTAGTGGTAGGCCATATCCTAAAGAACCCGGGTTTAGGAGTGATGGGATGTATGCTCTACGGTGCAGTCTCAGTGACAGCAATGCACTTGTTCTAAAGCTTGTTAATAGTCTCAATGGTGGCAGAAAGGGTGATCCAGATTGGAAACTAAGTAGTTCCTGCGAGCGTTCTCTAGATAGCGGCCTCAGTATCAACAAGCGCGTATTCCATAGGGCAACCTCAGTGTTTGTAGCATGTATGGTTTGACATAAGAGAAGGAAATGGCAACTCACCCCAATATTCTTGCCTGGAGAATCCCGTGGACAGAGGGGCATCGTGGGCTACTGTCCATAGGTTCGCACGGAGTCGGATAAGACTAAAGCGACATAGCATGCATGCATGCATTGGAGAAGGAAGTGGCAACGCACTCCAGTATTCTTGCCCCAAGAATCCCAGGGACAGGGGAGCCTGGTGGGCTGGTAATCTATGTGGTCACACAGAGTCGGACACGACTGAAGTGACTTAGCAGCAGCAGCAGCAGTGGTTTCAAATCAGGGGTCAGTAACTGTGAAAAGCTTCTTGCATTTTCAGTCGTTGCCGCATGCCAGGTCCGGAGTGCAGACGCACGTGGTTGTGATCCTTATGCTCTAGAGTTGTAATGTATGTGCCAGAGTACAAGCTAAGTAGTGCACCTGTCCTAATTCAATTCTTAGTAAAGGCAGAATGCAAACTCGTGCTTTCAACCTCAGTAGTTGCTGCATGCATCATCAGAAGTAGTGGTGCATACACTCATTTGATCTCTGGTTCCTCTGACTTGTCCAAAACCAGCTTGAACATCTGGAAGTTTATGGTTCATGTATTGCTGAAGCTTGGCTTGGATATTTTTGTGCATTACTCTACTAGCGTGTGAGATGAGTGCAATTGTGCAGTAGTTTGAGCATTCTTTGGCATTGCCTTTGTTTGGGATTGCAATGAAAACTGACCTTTCCCAGTCCTGAGCCGCTGCTTAGTTTTTTAAATTTGCTGACATATTGAGTGAAGCACTTCCGCAGCATAATCGTTTAGGATTTCAAATAGCTCAACTGGAATTCTATCACTTCCACTCACTTTGTTCATAGTGATGCTTCTTAAGGCCCACTTGACTTCACATTCCAAGTATCTGGATGTAGGTGAGTGATCACATCGTCATGATTATTTGGGTTGTGAAGATCTTTGATGTACAGTTCTTCTGTGTGTTCTTTGCCACCTCGTCTTAATACCTATTGCTTCTGTTAGGTCCGTACCATTTATGTCCCTAATAGTGCCCATCTTTGCATGAAATGCCCCCTTGGTATCTCCGGTTTTCTTGAAGAAATCTTTAGTCTTCCCCATTCTATTGCTTTGCTTTATTGCTTTGCTTTATTTCTTGGCACTGATCACCGAGGAAGGCTTTCTTCTCTCTCCTTGGAACTCTGTGTTCAGATGGCTATATCTTTCCTCCTCTCCTTTGGCTTCATTTCTCTTCATTTCACAGCTAATTGTAAGGCCTCCTCCGGCAGCCATTTTGCCTTCTTGCGTGTCTTTTTTCTTGGGAATGGTCTTGATCCCTGTCTCCTGTACAATGTCATGAACCTCCGTCCATAGTTCATCAGGCATTCTATCAGATCTAGTCCCTTACATGTATTTCTCACTTACACTGTGTAATCATAAGGGATTTGAGATAGGTCATTCTTGAATGGTTTAGTGGTTTGTTCCTGCTTTCTTCAATTTAAGTCTGAATTTGGCAATACAGATTTCATGATCTGAGCTGCAGTCAGCCTCTGGTCTTGTTTTTTGCTATCTAGGAAGAGTAAGCGTCTTTTCATTTCATGGCTGCAGTCCCTATCTTCAGTGATTTTGGAGCCTCCCCCCTCCCCCCCCCCAAAAAAAACCAAAACAGTCTGCCACCATTTCCACTGTTTTCCCATCTATTTGTCATGAACTGATGGGACAGGATGCCATCTCAGGTTTCCTTATTTAGAGCTTTAAGCCTACTTCTTCACTTTCCTCTTTCACTTTCATCAAGAGACTCTTCAGTTCCTCTTTAGTTTCTGCCATAAGGGGGGTGTCATCTACATATCTGAAGTTTTTGACATTTCTCCTGGCAGTCTTGATTCCCGTTTGCATTTCTTCCAACCACACATTTCTCTGCATAGAAGTTAAATAAGCAGAGTGACAATATATACCCTTGAGGTGCTGCTTTTCCTATTTGGAACCAGTCTGTTATTCAATGTCCAGTTCTAACTGTTGCTTCCTGAACTGTATACAGGCTTCTCAAGAGGCAGATCTGGTGGTGTGGTACTACCGTCTCTTTCAGAATTTTCCACAGTTTATTTTGATCCGTACACTCAAAGGCTTTGGCATACTCAGTAAAGCAGAACTAGATGTTTTTCTGGAACTTGCTTGCTTTTTTGTGAAGATCCAGCAGATGTTGGGAATTTGATCTTTGGTTCCTCTGTATTTTCTAAAACAAGATTGAATATCTGGAAGTTCATGGTTCACATATTGCTGAAGCCTGGCTTGGAGAATTTTGAGCATTTCTTTGTTAGCATGTGAGATGAGTAAAATTGCATGGTAGTTTGAGCATTCGTTGGCATTGCCTTTTTCGAGACTGGAATGACAACTGACCATTTCCAACTGAGCCACAGCTGAGATTTTCAAATTTCTTGTCTTATTGAGTACATCACTTTCACAGCATCGTCTTCGAGGATTTGAAATAGCTCATCTGGAATCGAAGCCGTAATAGAGCCTTCTAAGTCCCTAATGGACACTGCATGGACTCTCAGAACAAGTGAGATCAACAGCCATCCTCTTTAACAACAACAACAGAAAGTTCTCTCAACAAGAAAACTTACACAAGCCACTGGTCCCACCACATTCACTTGGAGGAGACCACCCAATTAATAGCAATGATGGCCCTCCGGTGTGCAGAAAATAGACCTCGAAGACACTCATCGAAACAACATGAAAAGGCAGAGACATATCCAGCAGATGAAGGAATACAATGAAAATCAACAAACCAGTGAAAGAGGAGGAGGTAAGAAGTCTACAGGAAAAACAGTTCAGCACAAAAATAGTCAATGTCTTGGAAACAAATGGATCGACAGATAAATAGACTTCAGGCATGGATTCAGAAGATGAAAGGGGTGTTTTAAATGGACCTGGAAGAAATCATGAGTAGTCAATCAATAATGAGCGATGACATAACTGAGATAGAAATCACTCTGGACAACAGGAACAGTACTGTAACTGAGGCAGAAGAAAGACTAAGTGAGCTGGAAGATCGGATATGGGAAATAAATGAAGCAGAGCAGGAAAAAAAAAAGAAAGAGAGAAATGAAGACAATCACAGAGACCTATGGGACAAGGTTAAATGCCCCCATATTTAAATCATAGGTTTCTCAGAGAAAGAAGACAAAAGGAAAGGGCATGAGAAAATATTTGAGGAGGAAATAGTTAAAAACATCCCTGAAGTGGAAAAAAAAAATAAAAAAACAGACACCTAAGATGAAAAATCCCAGTGTGTCCCACAGGGGTAAAATCAAGACACAACATGTCAAAACACACATTAATCAAAATGAAAACAAACAAATAAATATACAGAATGAACAAATATTCAAGGTAACAAAGGAATCACAACAAATAACATAGAAGGGAATCCCCATAAGGACAACAGCTGATCTTACTATGGAAACTCTTCAGCTTAGAAGGGAATGGCAGGATGTACCTAAAGTGCTGAGAGGCAAAAGCCTAAAGCCAAAATTACTCTATCCAACAAGGATAGTATTCTCATTCAAAAGACAGAACAAGAGCTTTACAGACAAACAAAAGCAGTTAGTGTTCAGAACCACCAAACCAGCACTTCAGCAAATGCTGAAGGATCTTTTCTAGATAGGAAACAGAAAAGCTTATAAAAACAAAGCCACAAAATATATAGTAAATGGTAAGAAGATCATACTTATCAACAACTACCTTAAACAGAAATGGGCTAAATGCTCCAACGAAAAGGCAAAGACTGGGTGAATGCATACAAGAATATACTGTCTGCAAGAAAACCACCTCATACCTAGGGACACATGCAGCCTGAAAGTGATGGCCAGGAAAAAGCTATCTTGTGAAAATGGAGAGCAAAAGTGGGAGGAGCGATATTCATATCAGATAAATGGACTTTACCTAAAGACCACTATAGGAGACAAAGAAAGTTGCATTACAGAACATTCAAGGCATCAATCCAAGAAGAAGCTACATGCACCCAATGTAGGAGCACCTCAATACAAGAGGCAAATGCCAACAACTAGTAGAGCAGAAATAGACACTAACCAATAGTATTGGGTGATTTTAATACTTCACTCATAACATGAACAGATCATCCAGACAGAAAATGAAATAAGGGAAACTCAGGTTTTAGAAGATACATTAGACCAGTTTGAGCTAATTGATATCTAGAGGTCATCCCACCGCCAAAGAACAGATTTCACCTGTTTCTCCTTTTTTTCTCCTTTTTCTCACGTGTAAATGGAACATTATCTTAGGACAGATCACACCCAAGGTTAGATCACATCTAACCTTAATAAACTTCAAGATATTGTAATATTTGCAAGCATAATTTCTGATCACAATGTTGTTCGATCAGATATCAACCACAGGAAAACGACAACAACAACAACAACTAGAGGAAACACAAAAAATTTGGAGGCTAAAACCCCCAAAATTCACATTTGAATTCAACAAAATCCAAAACTTTTATGAAAAAACAAACAAACAAACAAACCTCTGCCAAAGTAGTCATAGGTGGAACATACCTCAACATAATGAAAGCCAAATATGACAAAACCATTATAAACATTATTGTCAATAATGAAAAGCTGAAAAAATTTCCTTAAAATTCAGCACGAAGACAATGTGCCCACACTCATCAGTACTCGTTCTGGGAATTCTAGCCACAGTTTTCAAAGAAGAAAAAGATATGAACAGAATCCTCATTTGAAAAGAAGAGGTATAACTGTCTATTTGCACATGGTATTACCCTTTACAAAGAAAACCCAAGAGATGCCACCAGAAAATTCCTGGAGTTTATCAATGAATACAGTAAACGTGCAGGGTATAAAACTAATACACAGAAACCCTTATAGTCCTACACATTCACAATGAAAAATCAGAAAGAGAAATGAAGGAACAATCCTGTTCCCCATTGCAATGAAAGGAATAAAACAACTAGAAATAAGTTTGCATAAAGAGACAAAGGACGTCCCCGATGGCTCAATTGGTAAAGAAGCTGCCTGCAATGCAGGAGACTCCTGTTTGGTTCCTGGGTCACGAAGACCCCCTGAAGAAGGGATAGGCTAGCCACTATGGTGTTCTTGGGCTTCCCTTGTGGCCCCAGCTGGTGACAAATCCTCCTGCAATGTGTGAGACCTGCATTTGAGGACTGGGTTGGGAAGATCCTCTGGAGAAGGGAAAGCTACCCATTCCAGTATTCTGGCATGGAGAATTTCAAATTCCATACACTGTATAGCCCATGGGATTGCTAAGAGTCAGACGTGACTGAGCAACTTTCACTTTCCCAGAAGGATGAAAGAAAGCACTGAGGAAAGAAATCAAAACATATATAGATGGAGACAGATATCATGTTCTTGGATTGGACTAACTGATAGAGTTAAAACCAATATACCAGCCAAAACAATCAATAGATTCAAAACAATACCTCTCAAACTACCGACAGTATTTTTCATAAACTAGAACAAATTATTTTACGATTTGCATGGAAACACATAAGACCTCGAAGAGCCAAAGCAGTTTTGAGAAAGAAGAATGGAACGAGAGGAGTCAAATTTTCTAGCTTCAGACTACACTACGAAGATATCAAGAGAGTATGAAACTTGCACAAATATAGAAATATAGACCAATGGAAAACAAATATGAAGTCCAATGATAGATTCCTGCCCCCATTATCTTTGACGATGCAGGCAAAAATGCGCAACAGAAAAAGACATTTTCTTCAAAAAAGTGTTATGGGAAAAGTGGAGAGCTCTGTGTAGAAGCTAGAACGCTATCTAACATCATGTTCAAAAATAAACTCAAAATGGATTACAGGTGGAAAAGTAAGACCAGAAAATATACCACCCTCAGAGTACAATATAGGTATAACCACCACAAAATAAGTCACAGCAAGGTCCTCTGTGGCCCATTGCCTAAAGGAAATAAAAATGTTTGAAAAAAGGAACCTAATTAAACTCTATAGCTTTTGTACATTGAAGGAAACTATAATTAAGGTGAATATGTAGCTTCAGAATTGGGAGAAAATAAGAGCAACTCTGAGTGAACTCCAGGAGTTGGCGATGGACAGGGAGGCCTGGGGTGCTGCCATTCACAGCGTCGCAAAGAGACGGACACGACTGAGCGACTGAACTGAACTGAACTGAATAGCAACTGAAAAGCTAACAAAAAAGTTGTCTCCAAAATATGCAAGGTGCTCACGCATCTCAATACTCAGCTACAAATACTACTCAGCAAAACAAACCACCAATCAAAACATAGGTAAAAGCCCTCTGCAAAGAAGATACACAGATTACTAAGAGACACAGAAACGTTGCTCAGCATCACTCATTATAAGAGAAATGCAAAGCAAAACCACATTGAGGTATCATTTCACACTGGTCAGATTGGCCATCATTAAAATGTCTACAATATAACTGCTGGAGAGGGTGTGGAGAAAAGGGAACCTTTTTACACTGTGGATGGGAATGCAAACTGGTACAACCATTATGGAGACTCCTTAGAAAGTTGGAAAGAGAAATACCATATGACCCAGCGATCCCGCTCTTAGGTATGAACTTCAAGGAAACGAGAAGGGTAAGAAACAGTACTCCAACGTTTATTGAAGCACTGTTTGCAATACCACGGATGTGAAAGTGACCACGAGGTCCATCAGCAGATGAATGGTTAAGGAAGTTTTGCTACATATACATATGAAGTATTACTCAGGTATAAGAAGTCAGGCATTTGAGTCAGTTCTAATGAGTGGGAAGAGCACGAAACCTATTACACAGAATGAAGGAACTAAGAAAGAGAGAGACAAAACTGTATATTAATGCACAGATGTGGAATTTAGAAAGATGGGCTCTACGCAGGCAAGGAGAAGAGACAAGGATCTCAAGAACAGACGTTTGACTCAGTGGGAGAAGGTGAAGGTGGGATGCCTTGAGAAAAGCGCACTTAAATGGGTACGGTACCATATGTAAAAAATAGAAGACCAGTGTGAGGTTTTACAACATGGGTGATATGGGATACCCATGTCACAACTTCTGAACTTGCAATCTAATGCACGCATCAGCCACCAAGGAGCCCTCATTCTAGTGCACGTCGTGCACATTCTGAGCTTGCCGCCTCCAGCTCTCCTTTTACCCCTTCTGACATCACGATCCAGGGTAGGCTGTGGTAACTGCTGAATTTGCACTTTAGGGGAGGCATCACAAACTTACTAAGCCCTCATTCTAGTGCAAACATGCTGCGTCTTGAACCGGAACTCTGGAGCAGGCATCTTGCCACTGATAATACTGTTCATCATCAGCTAGTGTTTCGCTGTCATGACATGTTCCCATTGCTTCTTCATCTCTGGTCATCACTCTGTGTCGCTTACCACCATCCAGTGTTTCTCTCAGTTCTGTAACCTGTTTCGAGTGCTTGTTCAACTCACTCCGGGACAAACATATCTAGTATTCAGTGCTGTGACAGGTTCAGTGTTTCTTCATCCTCCCCTAGTTAAACACAACAGTAGTTTACCACCCTTAGTGTTTCATTTTGTGACGGGCTTCTATCCACTCCAGGTCTAACACACTCAGTAGATTATCATCATCCAATGTCTTAACTGCGGAACATCCCACAAGTCTTCTTAACGCACCCCATGTCAAACGTACCCAGTAGCTTATCACTATCCCATGTTTCAGTGCAGAGAGATGATTCAAGCGTTTCTTCATTTCCTCCAGGTAAAGCATACTCAGCAGTTTGTCACCAGTGTTTCACCTGAGACGTGATTCTTCTTCATTTATGTAGTTGGCTGTGCTGGGTCTCAGTTGTGTCACGTAAGATAGTCCTTGAGACAAGCCAACTCTAACCATGGCATGAAGTCTCGGGAGTGTGAGAACTTCAGTATTTGCAGCTATGCAGGTTTACTTACTCTGTAGCATATGGGATGTTCCTTTCCCAATCGGGGATTGAACCTTCATCCCCTACACTACAAGGTGGATGCTTAACCGCTGGACCACCAGGAGAGGCCCTGTGACATGCTCTAAGTGCCTGCTTTTACGCCTCATATGAAAGAGACACATTGCTTGATGGGAACATATCAGCATCCAGGGTTGCAAAGATTGGACATGCTTCAGGAACTTCTTCATCCACACTGGTCAAATACAAGCAGGTGTTTATCACAATGTAGTGCCATTCCATGTGCTTCTTCGTTGATTACTGGCTGAACGTGTCCAGTAGATTATCATCGTCTACTGTTTCAGTGCAGTGACACCTCGAGTTATTCTTCATGCACCCTGGGTCAAACACATCCTGTTGTGTATCTCCCTCCAGTGTTGCACTGCTGTGACATGCTTTCAGTGTTTCTCCATCCACCCCAGGTCAAACATACTAAGTCGCTTATTATCCACACTTCAGAGAGGAGGTTCAGCCACATCTTTCTCCACCCCAGGTAAAATAGCCTCACCAGCTTATCCCTTGCTGCTTTTCACTGCTGTCACAAGTTCAAGTGCATCTTTATCAAACACACCAGCCGTTTATCACCATCCAGCACTTCCAAGCTGTGACACAAACTGCTGTATCATCCAGACTGGAAAAATACATCCGGTACTTTACTAAAGTCAGTGTTTCAGTGCTATGACGTGATTCAAGTGCCTATTCATCCACTCTCTGCAAAAACACAGTCTGTAGTTTATCACCATGCAGTGCTCAGTGCCTTGACAGAGGACATGCTCCGAATGCTTCTTTGTCCACCTGGTGTCAAATACTCAATAGTTTTCCAACATCTGTATCTCAGTACTGTGAATCACTGTGTATGCTCCTTTGTCAATCCTGGCCCGTCACTCCTTGGAGTTTACCACCCTTCAGTGCTTCAGTGCTGTAATATGCTTCATGTGCTTCATCTTCTCCTGAAAAACATACTCATTAGTGTATCATCATCCAATATTCAGTACAGTGATATGCTTCAAGTGCTTACTAGTCCACATCAGTTGAACATTCCCAGCATTTTATCATTAGCCAAGGTTTCAGGGCCGTAACTTGTGGCATTTAGTAGGCGCTTGTTTGATCCCCAGAGGTGAAACTCAACACCTGTTTTTTCGCCATTTATTCTATCAGTGCTGTGACATACTACAGTGCTTTCTTAACTGCTCTGGGTTAATACACACATCCGTTCTTTCAGTGCTGATTAATGCACAAGTGCTTCCGCAACTATCCTCTTTCAAATACATACAGTAGTTTTGGAACTCATGAAAATAAAACTCTTTCACAGTTTCCATTGTGTCCTGATTTATTTGCTATCAAGAGGTGGGACTGGATGACAGGATCTGAATTTATTGCATGTAGAGGTTTAAGTCAACGTTTTAAATCTCCACTTTCATCTCAGCAAAGAGCTCTAATCCCTCGTCTGCTTTCTGTCATGGGCATGTCTGAGTTTATTTATGTTTCTCCCAGCAATTTCGATTCCACTTTGCGCTTCATCCAGTCTGACATTTTGCGTGATATACTGTGCATGTAAGTTAAATAAGTGGCGTGACAACAAGACAGCCTTGACCTACTCCGTTACCAATTCTGAACAACTCCATTGTTCCTGTCTGATTCTGTTACTTCATGACCTGCATACAGGTTTCTCAGGAGCCAGGTAAAGTGGTCTAGTATACCCACCTCTTTAAGAATTTTCCGCAATTTCTGTGACCCCCACAGTCAAATGCTTTAGCATAGTGAATGAAGCAGAAGTAGGTCATTTTCTGGAACTCCCTGCTTTTTCTATGATCCAATGAATGTTGGCAATTTGATCTCTGGTTCCTCTGCCTTTCGTAATCCAATTTGTACATTTGAAAGTTCTCAGTTCACATTCTGTTGAAACCTAGATGGAGGCATTTGGAGCATTACCCAGCCAGCATATGAAGTGAGAACGACTGGGCAGCAGTTTGAGCATGCCTTCACAATGCCCTTTTTTGGGATCAGAGTAAATCTGACCTTTCCCTGTCCTGTGGTCATTGATGAGTTTTCCAAATGTCCTGGCACATTGAGTGCAGCATTTTAACAGCATTATCTTTTACAATTTGTAATAGCTGAGCTTCAAGTCTATCATCTTGACTAGCATTGTTTGTGATATTTCTGCCTAAGATCCACTTGCCTTCACACCCCAGGTTGTCTGCTCTACGTGAGTGATCACACCATTATGGTTATGTGGGTGATTAAGCAGAGAAGGTGATGGCACCCCACTCCAATATTCTTGCCTGGAAAATCCCATGGACAGAGGAGCCTGGTAGTGAGCTGTCCATGGGGTCATGAAGAGCTGGACACGAGAGAAGCGACATAGCAGCAGCAGCAGCAGCAGCGGCAGCAGGTGATTAAGACCTTGCTTTGGTACAGCTCTTCTCGTGTACTCTTGCCAGCACTCCATCACATTTTCTCCTTCTGCTAGGTTCATACCCCTTCTGTCCTGGATTGTGCCCATGTCTCATGAAATATTCCCTTGCAGTCTCTCAGTTTCTGGGCAAGATTTCTCGTCTTTCCTATTCTATTGTTCCCTCTATTTCTTACTGGCATTAAATACACACAATATTATATCCCCATCCAGTGTGTAACTTTAGATATGCTTCAAGGGGTTTTTAATCCACTCCAGAAGAAATTAATGTGACAGCTATCACCATCCATTTTTTCTGTATTGTGACATGTTTTGAGCCTCCTCCATCCCCTCCAGGTAAAACACACCCTGTACATTTTCATCATTCGTTGATGCTGCGCTATATTACCGGCCTGAAGGGTCCCTTTGTCTCATTTAGTCAAACACTCCCTGTCGTTTACCACTATCCAGTGTTCCAGTACTGTGGCATGCCTCATGTACTCCTTTATCCTCTCCATATAAAATATGGTAGGTAGCTTATCACAATTCCTGTTTCGGTTCTGTGCTGAGTTTAAAGTCCTTCTTTAGGCCATTCTAGATAAAACGCATTCAGAAGTTTATGATGGTCCCATGTTTTCGTCTGTGCCATGCTTTCAGTTTCTCCTCATTCAACATGTATCAAACAAACCCCGTAGTTTATCATCATCCAGTGTTTCAAGGCTGTTTCCTGCTCAACTGCTTCGTCATTCTCTGCAGAAAATACATAACCAATAATTTATCACAATCCAGTGTGTTAATTCTGGCATATGCTTCAAAAGATCCTTTGTCCACTCAAGGTTGAGCACACTCTTAGTTTATCACCATCCATTGATTCAGGGCTAGTACATACTTTCATTGATTTTTCAACTACCACAGCTCATCATACACAATGATTTACCATGATCCAGTTTCAGGGTTGTGACAGGCTCCTTGTGCTTCTTTCTATATACAAGATCAAACACAGACCATCTGAAGTGTGAACATACAGTGTTTCAGTCATGAAACCCACTTCAAGGGGTTCTTCACTTACTCCACAACAAATACACCATATAGGTTATCGACATTCATTGTTTCAATGTTGTAGCACATACTAATGGCTGCTTCACTAACTCCAAGTCAAACACCTTCAGTGGTTTGCCACTATCTTGGGTTTCAGATCTGTGACATGCTTCAAGAGCTCCTGAAACTACTCACGGTCAAAGGCACTCTGTAGATTTGTTGTTGCTGGCTGTTATGGGTTGTTCAGTCATTCAGTCATCTCCAACTCTCCAAATCCCATGGACTGCAGTATGTCACGCCTTCTTGCCCTTGACCATCTCCCGGAGCTTGTTCAAACTCAAATCCACTGGGTCGGTGATGCCATCCAAGTATCTGGTCCTCCATCGTCCCCTTCTTCTGCTCCAATCTTTGGCGGCATCAGAGTCTTTGCCAACGAGTTGACTCTTCACATCAGATAGCCATAATATTGGAGCTTCTGCCTCAGCATCAGCCCCTCCAGTGAATTTTCAGGATTGATGTCCTTTACAGTTGACTGGATTGATTTCCTTGCAGCCCAAGGGACTCACAAGGGTCTTCTCCAAGACTGTGGTTCAAAAGTATCAATTTCTTAATGTTCAGCCTTCTTTATGGCCTAACTTACATTGTCACATGACTGCTTAAAAAAACACAAATATAGCTCTGACTATATGGACGCTTCTTGGCAAACGGATGCCTCTGCTCTTTAACATGCAGTCTAGGTTTGTCACTGCTTTTCTTCCAAGAAACAAGTGTCATTTAATTTCATAGCTGCAGTCATCACCTGCCATGATTTTGGAGTCCAAGGAAACAGAAGTCTCACTGTTACCATTGTTTTCCCATCTATTTGCCATGAAATAATAGGACACGATGCTAGGATCTTAGTGTTTTGAATGTTGCGTCTTAAGCCAGCTTTTTCACTCTCCTCTTTCACCTGCATCAAGAGGCTCTTTAGTTATTCTTTGCTTGATGCTATATCGGTGGTGTCATCTGCATATCTGAAGTTATTAATATTTCTATTTTTCTCTTAATTTCAGCTTGTGTTTCCTCCAGCCCCGCATTTTCCAAGATGTGCTCTGCATATAAGTTAAATCAACAGGGTGACACATGTAGTAGTTTGTTTGTTTGTTTGTTTGTTTGTTTCCAATTTCAAACGATCTGTTCTTCTTTACCTGGTTCTCACTGGTTGTTTCTTGACCTGGATACAGGTCTCTCAGGAGGCATGTAGGTAGTCTGGTATTTCCATGTCTTTAAGAATTTTCTGCAGTTTGTTGTGATCCACACAGTGGATTTTTATCATACTCAATAAAGCAGAAATAGTTTTTTTTTTTCAATAATATTCTTGCTTTTTCCATAATCCAATGGATGTTGCCAATTTGACCTCTAGTTTCTGTCTTTTCTAAATCCAGTTTGAACATTTGCAGCTTCTAGGTTAATGTGCTGTTAAAGTCTTGGCAGGAGAATTGTGAGCATGTCTTTGTTCGATTCACTTCAGCTGCTCAGTTGTGTATGACTGTTTGTGAGCCCATGGACTACAGCAAATCAGGCCTTCCTGTCCATCACCAACTCCCGCAGTTTACTGAAATTCATGTCCTTTGAGTCGGTGATACCAGCTAACTGTCTCATCCTCTGTCGTCTCCTTCTCCTCCTGCTTTCAATCTTGCCAAACATCAGGGTCTTTTCAAATGAGTCAGCTCTTCACATCAGTTGGCCAAAGTATTGGAGTTTCAGCTTTAACCTCAGTCCTTCTAATGAATATTCGTGATTGATCTCCTTTCGGATGGACTGGTTGGATCTCCTTGCAGTTCAAGGGACTCTCAAGAATCTCCTCCAACAACACAGTTCAAAAGCATCACTTCTTTGGTGCTCAGCTTTCTTTATAGTTCCACTGGTACATCCATACACGCCTACTGGAAAAATCATAATCTTAACTAGGTGGAGCTTTGTTGGCACATTAACATCTCTGCTTTTTAATATGCTGTCTCAGTTCAATTCAGTTCAGCCTGTCCGACTCTTTGCGCCCCCATGAATCGCCACAAGCCAAGCCTCCCTGTCCATCACCAACTCTCTTAGTTCACTCAGACTCATGTCCATCGAGTCAGTGACGTCATCCAGCTATCTCAGTTGTTCATAAATTGTGTTCAAAGGAGTTAGTGCGTAAAATAATGGCCGTTGTGTGATATTTGGAACATCATGTGGTGTTGCCCTTCCTTGGATTTCAAACGAAAAACTGACCTTTTCCAGTCCTGCAGCCACTGCTGAGTTTCCCAAGTTTTCTGGCATACTGAGTGCAGCACTTCAACAATATCATCTTTTAAAATTTGAAATAGCTCAGCTGGTGTTCCATCACCTCCACTATCTTTGTTGGTAGTGATGCTTTCTAAGAGCCACTGGATTTCCCACTCCAAGATGTCTAACTGTAGGCGAGTGATCACCCCATCATGGTTATCTAGGTCATCGGGAACTTTTTGGATAGTTCTTCTATGTAATCATGCCAACACTCCTTAATATCTTCCACTTCTTTTAGGTTCACACATTTTCGGCCCTTTATTATACACATATGTGCATGAAATACTCCCTTGATACCACTTATTTTCCTGAAGAGATCTCTAGTCTTTCCCAGGCTCTCATTCCCACTCAGTAGTTTAGCAACATTTATTGTTTCATGGATGTGACATGCTTCCAGTGCTTCTTATTCCACTTGAATTCCTACACTCCCAGTAGTGTATCAGAATCCCTTGTGTCACCCCAGGGACCTGCTTTACCTGCTTCTTCGCAACCCCGGATCAAACACATTCAGTACTTTATCCCCGTAGAGTATTCAGTGCATTAACATGCGACACTTTCCGGTGTTTCCTTGTCACCTGGGACTAATCACCCAGTGGTATAAGTGCCATACTCTATTTTAGTGCCGTTACACAGGTCAAGTGCTTCATTTTCTGAGGCTAAAACACACTCCTCATCCAGTGTCTTAGTGCAGAGACATGCTTGAGGAGCGTCTTCATCCACCCAGTCAAACACTCCCAGGAGTTTTTCACCATCCAGTGTTCAAGTTCTGTGACATGCTTCAAGTGCTCCTTTGTGTACACGGGGTCAAAGACACCCAGTAGTGTGTCGTTATCCAATGTTTCAGTTATGCAACATGCTTCTGGGTTTCTTCATTCCCTCAGGTCATCACACCAAGTGGTTTCTCACTATCCAGTGTTTCAGGGTTACAGCATGCTTCCAGAGCTTCTTTTTCTCCCTGGGTCAAACATTCCAAGTCTCTTGCCCCGTCCACGTTTGAGTTCTGTGAAATGGATCATGTGCTTCCTGTCCACCCTGAATCAAGCACCCTCAACAGTTTGTCACCATCCAGTGTTTCATGTTGATGACAAGGTTCAGATACTTCCCCATGCACTCTGGGTCATACACACCCTGCTGTTTATCACCTGTTTCAGGTTTTTGACATGCATCAATTGCTTCTTGCCCATCCTGGATCAAACACACCAGGAGTTTAGCATCATCCAATGTTTCCATACTGTAACATATTTCAAGAATTTTGCCACACACCACTGTTCAGAAGTACCCAACAGTTTATCAGCATCCCATGCCTCAGTTCGAGGACTTGCCTCAAGTGCTTCTTCACAACCCCAGACAAAACACACCCAGAGGATTATCACCATCCACTGTTTCAGTCCTGTAGCATGCTTCATGTGCTTCTTCATCCTCTCTAGGTGAAGCACATGCAGTAGCTTATGACCATTGAATGTTTCCATTTTATGGCAGATTCCAGGACGTTTCCATCCTCACCAGGCCAAACACACTCAAACATTAACACCATCCAATGTTTTACTGTGTGTGACATTCCTCAAGTCTTCCTCATTATCGCACGTCAAACACATCCATAACATTCACCACCTCCAGTTCCAATGCCAAGATCCACTTCAATGGTGTGTTCATTCTCCCCATTTAAAGGCATTCACTAGGCTATCACCATACAGTGTTGAAGTTCAGTGACATGCCTGCAGTGCTTCTCCGTCCATCCAATGTCAAGCCCAGCTGGTAGTTACTGACCATTTAACGTTTCATTGCATGGCATGCTTCAGTCAAATGTGCCCAAGATTATTTAAAAGAAAAAGGAAAAGAAACAAAAAAAAACCACTCTTTAAGGGGTGATCAGTTCAGTTGAGTCACTCAGGCATGTCCAGCTCTTTGTTATCCCATGAACCGCAGCAAGCCAGACCTCCCTGTCCATCATCAACTCACATGGGTTACCTAAACCCATGTCCATTGAGTCGGTGATACCATCCATCCATCTCACCTTCTGACGTCCCCTTCTCCTCCTGCCCTCAATCATTTCCAGCAACAAGATGCTTTCAAATGAGCCAGCTCTTCACATCACGGGGCCAAATTATTGGAGTTTCAGCTTCAACATCAGTCCTGTCAACGAACACTAAGGACTGATTTCTTTTAGGATGGACTGGTTGGATCTCCTAGCAGTCCAAGGGACTCTCAAGTGTCTTCTTAAACACCCAGTTCAAAAGCATCAATACTTCAGTGCTCAGCCTTCTTTATATTCCAAAACTTACATCCACACATGACTACTGGGAAAACCGTAGCGTTGACTAGATGGACCTTTCTTGACAAAGTAAAGCCTCTGTTTTTCAATATGAATATAATAATCAATAATAATCAATCATCAGCAATAATCAATAATGATAATTAATCATCTAGGTTGGTCATAAGTTTCCTTCTAAGGACGAAGCGTCTTTTAATTTCATGGCTGCAGTCACCATCTGCAGCGATTTTGGAGCCCAGAAGTATAAAGTCATCTTCTGTTTCCACTGTTTCCCACCTATTTGCCATGATGTGGTGGCATCCGATGCCATGATCTTTGTTTTTTGAATGTTGAGCATTAAGCCAACTTATTCACTCTCTCGTGTCACTTTTATCAAGAGGCTCTTTAGTTCTTCACTTTCTGCCATAAGGCTGGTGTCATCGGCATATTTCAGATGATTGATATTTCTCTGTCAATCTTGTTTCCACCTTGAGATTCCTGCAGCCCAGTGTTTCTCGTTATGTAGTCTGTGTAGAAGTTAAATAAGCAAGGTGGCAATTATACAGCCTCGGGGTACTCCTTTTCCTTTTTGGAGCCAGTCTGTTGTTCTATTTCCAGTTCTAATTGTTGCTTCCTGACCTGCATACAAGTTTATCAAGAGGCAAGTCAGGTTGTCTGGTATTCCCTGAAATCTCTTTCAGAATTTCCCAAAGTTTATTGTGATCCACATAGTCAAAGTCTCAATAAAACCGAAGTAGATCTTTTGGAACTCTCTTGGTTTTTCAATGATGCAGCAGATGTTGGCAATTTGATCTTGGTTGCTCTGCCTTTTGGAAAACCAACTCGAATAGCTGGAAGTTCCTGGTTGCTGTATTGCTGAAGCATGGCTTGGATAATTTTGCCCATTAATTTAGTAGCATATGAGATGAGTGCAACTGTGTAGTAGTTGGAGAATTCTTTGGCATTGCCTTTCTTTGGGATTGGAGTGAAAACTGCCCCTTTCCAGTCCTGTGGCCAGTGCTGAATTTTCCACATTTGGTGCCATGTTAAGTGCAACCCTTTCATAGCATGGTCCTTTGGGATTTGAACTAGCTCAATTGGAATTCTATCCCCTCCACTAGCTTTCTTTGTAGTGATGCTTCCTAAGACCCACTTGAGTGTACATTCCTGGATGTCTGCTTCTAGGTGAATGATCACATCATCGTGATTATCTGCGTCATGACTATCTTTTATGTACAGTTCTTCTGTGTATTTTTGCTACCTCTTCTTAATATCTTCTGCTTCTGTTGGGCCCATACGACTTCTGTCCTTTATTCAGCCCATCTTTGCAAGAAATGTTTGCTTGGTATCTCTAAGTTTTTGACGAGATCCCTAGTCTTTCGCATTCTATTGTTTCCTCTATTTCTTTAGTGCAGTGGGTGTGGCACAATTCAAAGGCTCTCTTCCCACTCAGGTCAGTCATCGTCAATAAGTGGTACCAACCAGTGTCCAGTGCTGTGACATATGACCAAGTTCAATTCTTCGTTAACGAAGTGACTAAATAAAACATCCCGGAGTTTATCAATACACAGTGTTCCATGGCTGCCCCTGGATTCGAGTACTTCCTCACCCACTCCAGGTTAACATAGTCCTTTATCACCATCCATTGCTTCAGTACACTGACAGTCTTCAAATGCTTCTACATTAATCCTAGTGTAAAACTTCTAGTAGTTATAAACGGCCAGTGTTTTACTTTGCAGCACGACCCAATGGCTTCTTCATGCGCACCCATACACCAACTCCGTAGTTTGTCGCCATCTAGTGTATACATGAAGTGACATGCTTCAAGAGCTTCCTCATCCACCCCAGATCTAGACAGTCAGTCTGTCGTCTCCATACAAGCGTTTCAGTGCTGTGACATGATTTGAAATGTTGTCTGTGCACACTGAGGCATACACAGCCAGCAGTTCACCATGCTCCAGTGTTTCAGGACTTTGATAAGATTAAATATGTTCTTGGTCCCACTAACGTCAATACACTCACCGTTTATAACCATCTTGTTTCACTGCTGTGACATAATGTCAACTGCTTCTTCATCCATTCCTGTGTCAAACGAACTCAGTAGCTTTTTCCCCATCTAGTGCTAGTGTTCAGTACTATGAAATGATTCTGAAGCCTCTGTGTCCATTCCGGCTCAAACATAGTCCATATTCTCAACCAGTGCTTCAGTGATGTCACATGCTTCAAGTGCTTTCTTCATTCACTCCATATCAAGTACATGCAGTCGTTCATAAGCATGCAATGTTTCAGTTGTGCGACATGCTTCAAATGGTTCTCTAATCCACTTGAGCTGAAACATACCCAGTAGCTTATGACCATTGGTGTTTCAGTGCTGCGACATGTTTCAAGTCCTTCTTCTTCTACGCCATGCTGAACGCATGCAATAGTTTATCACCATCAGTTGTTTCAGTTCTGTTACATTCTTCAAGTCTTGTTTCGTATACTCTGGTTCAAATACACCTAGAAGTTGTTCACCATCAACTGTTGAGTTCTGTGATATGTCTCAATTGTTTCTGTACATACCAGTTCATAAACACGCATACATTTTTCTCCATATTGTGTTTTAGGGCTGTCATACGGTTAAATGAGTCCCCTTCTTACCCCAGGTCAAATACACCCAGTATTCATCAACATCCAGTCTTTCAGCTACGTGATACAGTTCAAGTGCTTCAGCATCCATTCTTGGAAGACACAGCCGATAATTTGTCAAATTCCAGTGCTTCAGTGCTGTGAATTTTTTAAGTGTTTCTGCATCCAAATAGCTCAGGCAAGACTAAGAGATTGTAACTATCACTGGTTCAGTTTTATGACATGGCTTAAGCGCATCTCCATCTACATTAGCTGGAACGCACTCAATAATTACCACCATGCTGTAACTCATAGGTAAAACATTCTTGGAACGTTTCTTTTTCTACTGTGGGTCAAGCACACCGAGGAGTTTTTCTCCAGTCAGTGTTTCAGTGCTGTGACAACTTCCACTGCTTCTTTGTGTACTACAGGTCAGCACACCAAGTGTCTTGTAACTACTAGCTTGCACTCTAGAGAACACACCTCTCTTCTACTGAGACTGAGATGTAGAGCATGCATCTCACCACTATTAAGACCCCATTCTAAGCACACATGCCACTTCTGCAGTGGCTAAACTCTGGAGGAAATGTGACAACACTATTGACCCTGAATTCTAGAACACACATCTTACCATTGCTGAATCAGTGTTCTACAGAAGGCTTAGCACAACTACTGAGCTTGCACTCTGAAAGTATCATCCTACCTCTACTGAGTCAACATTATATGCCATACATGTTCCAACTTCTGAGTTTGCACTATGGAATACACATTATGCCACTACTGAGCAAGCTCTAGTGTACACATGACAACGTACTGATCCCCACATCAAAGGGTAATGCTGAAAATTTGTCAAAGTACTGCACTCTTGTGCTCATTTCACATACTAAGCAAGATAAGGCTCAAAATCCTTTGTGCTAGGCTTCAAAGTATTTGAACCAAGAACTTCCAAATATATGCGATGGATTTAGAAAAGGCAGAGGAATGAGAGCTTATACTGCCCACGTTCATTGCCTCCTAGAGAAAGTAGGAAGTCAAGAGATACCTGGAATAACAAGCAAGTTGGACCTTGGAGTACATATGAAGTATGGCAAAGGCTAACAGAATTCCCTAAGAGAACTCACCATTCATAGAAAACACCCTCTTCCAACAACACAAGAGATGACTCTTGAGATGGTCAATGCTGAAATCAGATTGATTCGGTCCTTTGTAGCTGAAGATGGAGAAGCTCTATGCAATCAGAAAAAAAAAAAAAGAAAAACAAAAACACAAGACTGAGCAGTGAGATGGCTCAGATCAGGAATGCCTTAAAGAAAACTTCAGACTTAAGTTGAAGAAAGTATGGAAAACCACTAGACCATTTGGGTTGGCCAAAATCAGTCTCTTATGATTATGCAGTGGATGTGACAAATAGATTTGAGGGATTAGATCTTATAGACAGACTGCTTGGAGACTATGGACCAAGGGTCATGACATTCTGCATGAGACAATGAACAAAACCTACCCAAGAAAAAGAAATGCAAAAAGGCAAAAGGTTTTTCTGAGGAGGGCTTACAAATAACTTAGAAAAGAAGAGAAGCTAAAGGCATAGGAGAAAAAGAAAGATAATCCATTTGAATGCAGTTTTCTTAAGAATAGCAAGGAGAGATAAGAAAAGCCTTCCTCAGGGATCAATGCAAAGAAACAGAGAAACACAATAGGATGGCAAAGAACAGAGATTACCTCAGGAATGATACAGATACCAAGGGAACATTTCATGCAAAGATGGGCACAATAAAGGAGACAAAATATATGGACCTAACAGAAGCAGATATATTAAGAAGTGGTGGCAAGAATACACAGAAGAACTGAACTTAAAAAAAAAAAAAAGGAAGAAGAAAAAGAAGATCTTAATGACCCACATAACCGTGAAGGTGTCTTTACTCACCCAGAACCAGACATCCTGCAATGTGAAGTCAAGCAGCCCTTAGTACATAACTATGAATAAAGTTACTAGAGGTAATGTGTTTCCAGTTGTGGAATTTCAAGTCCTACCAGATTATGACATTACAATCCTGCACGCAATATGCCAGCGAATTTGAAAAGCTCGGCACTGGCCGCCGAACTTGGAAAGGTTAGTTTAAACTCCAATCCTCAAGAAAAGCTAGGCCAAAGATTGTTTAAACTAACACACAATTGCACACATCTCACATGTAAGCACAGTCATGTTCAAAGTTCTTCAAGCTAGGCTTCAGCAGTACATGAACCGAGAACTTCCAGATGTTAAAGCTGGATTTAGAAAAGTCAGAGAAACCAGAGATCAAATTGTCAGCATCCATTGGATCAGAGAAAAAGCAAAGGAGTTCAAGAAAAACATCGACTTCTGATTTGGACTATGCCAAAGGTTTTGACTGTGTGGATGACAACAAGCTATGGGAAATTCCTGGAAAGATGCAAATACCAGACCTCTTTAGCTGCCTGCTGAGAAATCTGTAGGCATGTCAAGAAGCAACACTTGGACATAGAACAATGCGCTAGCTTCAAATTGGGAAAGGAGCACATCAAGGCTGTATATTGTCATGTGGCTTATTTAACTTATATTCAGCACGTCATGTGAAATGCCAGGCTGGATGAAGCCCAACTAGAATCAAGATTGCTTGGAGAACTATCAATAACCACAGATTTGCAGTTGACACCACATATATGACAGAAAGTGGAGAATAAATAAAGAGCGTATTGATGGAAAGAAAGAAGAGAGTGAAGAACCTTGCTTAAAACTCAATGTTGAAACCATGAAGATCATGGCATCTGGCCCCGTGACTTCACATCAAATAGGGAAATCACGGGGAAAAATGGAAACAGTGATAGACTTTATTTTCTCGGGCTCCAAAATCACTGCAGATGGTGAGGGCAGCTGCGGAATTAAAAGGTGCTAGATCCTATGAAGAAAAGCTGTAACCACCTAAAGAGCATATGCAAAAGCAGAGGCATTACTTTGCAATTAATGGTCTATCAGGTCATACCTATGGAGTTTTCATTACTCATGTATGGATGGGAGAGTTGGACTATACAGGAAGTTGCGCATGGAATCATTGATGATTTTGAACTGTGGTGTTGGAGAAGACTCTTGCGAGTCCCTTGGACTGCAAGGAGATCAAAGCAGTCAATCCTGATGGAAATCAGCCCTGAATATTCATTGGAAGTACTTTTGCTGAAGCTGAAACTCTGGTACTTTCGCCACCCGATGCAAAGAGCTAACTATAGGAAAAGACCCTGATGCTGGGAAAGCTTGAGTGCAGAAGGAGAAGAGCCTAGCAGACGATGAGATGGTTGGATGGTACAACTAATTTGAGGCACATGACTTTGAGCAAACTCTGGGAGTTAGTGATGGACAGTGAGGCGTGGTGTGCTGCATAATAAGGAACGTAACATGCCTTATTATGTTGCAGAGAGTTACTATGCCTGAGCAACTGAACAACAGCAGAATCAACCATTTCAGTAAGAAGTGAAGACACAACTTACAGGAAGATGCTCAGAGAAAAATAGAGAAACAATATCAATCCACTTCTCATGCAGCCATTTTTCCTCTTATTGAAACAAGCTTTTTCCATATTTAAATATGGCTTTCCTGAAGTATGTGAATTCTAACTTGTTTTTTCACCTCAGAGAGGTGTGTTGATGAAGTCACGATGCACAGAGAACATGGCCGTTCTCACAGATTCCCTTAATAAAATCATGATGTACTTAAGGAGCTGGGGCTATTTTTTCCATGGGAATAAATATTTTGATGAGGAACTCTTTAATTCTTTAGAAAATGTTAATTACCATAATCAAATTTGTTTGGAATATTTGTAGTCTTTCCTTTGG
Organism: Ovis aries; assembly: GCF_016772045.2. Taxonomy (NCBI): domain Eukaryota; kingdom Metazoa; phylum Chordata; class Mammalia; order Artiodactyla; family Bovidae; genus Ovis; species Ovis aries. The sequence continues at coordinate 20,275,349 of NC_082741.1, read as the reverse complement.
TGTCAGAAGATACTGCAGCCCTGACAATAAGGCAGGGTTTTCCAACCAAAAGCCTGAAACAGAGCAGCTCACCACACTCTAAAAGCACATTAGAAAAGTGGTAATTTGCTATTCAAATCAGTGAGCATTATACCCAAGTGAAAGAATGGCTAAAAGAGCTTGAAGAACATCACTAGAGCCTGCTAAAGGAAATCAATATGGGATTAATGGTATGAAAGGTTAGAGTAGATGAAACTTGAATTATAGTAATGGAAAATATAGTAAAAGTTTCCTAGCATGTGGGCAGAATGAGAAGTCTCCTCAGAAACTAACACAAACAAAACAAATCTACACATTCTTTCAGAAAATCCAAATGGCTTCAGAATGAAATATAAAGGTGCAGGAGAGATAGCTAAGAGCTTAAGTGGATATATGGATACTCGAATTATTTGACCAACATGATGTTTCATAGGCTTTTCGGCATTCACACCACAAATGTGAACTCTGATGGCTGGGATACCCTTACCTCTCATCCTGCTGAACTATTGCCTAGAATATTTTTATTCTGTGATAGATTTCTTCTAATCAGTATCATTCTATCACGTTTTGAAAAATTAGTATTTTTGCACTTTCAACATGCAAATTATATTTGCTTGTTGCTAAATATATGTAACTAACTTCTCTGCTAAACTCACTGGTTTTTGTTTGTTTGTTTGTTTGTTTTTTGCCCTTTAAGGTCTTATTTATGAATTTATTTTTCCATTTTATTTATTTTTTTCTTTAATTTTTATTTTTACTTTATTTTTCTTTACAACACTGTATTGGTTTTCCCATACATTGACATGAATATTTGTTATTGTTAAAACTGCATTTATTTTGGCAGGGCCAGGTAGTCATGGATGTTCAAGGGCTTTCTGTAGCTGAGGCAAGTTGTATGGTGCACTTCACTATGCTGCATAACCTTCCCATTGTGATGTTTCTTTTGCTGGAGAACACTGGCTCTAGTTTCGGCACATGAGCTCCTGAGCTGTGGCCCATGAGCTTAGTTACACTTCAGCATGTGGGATCTTCCCAGACAAGAATCACTGGGAGGCTGACTATTAATCGATGGATCACTAGGATAGTTCAACACAGACTATATAGGCTGGAAGGTTGATACCGTACATATGAAAGCCAAGAAGTACTTAAGTAGATACTGTTTTTCTTTGGGGTATTCTCCTGGTGGCTCATTGGTAAAGAGTCCACTTCCCAATGTAGATGACCCAGGGTTGAGAAATCCCTGAGTTGGGAAGATAGATCTTCTGGAAGAGAGAATGAAAACCAGACTCAGTATTCTTGCCTGGGAAAACCCACGGGCAGAGGAGCCTGGTGGTCTATGGTCCATGGAGATGAAGAGACGGAAATGACTTAGCAGCTAATCATGACCACCACCACCGTGTTGTTTGGCAGATAAAGTAGGTAGTTTGTTTAAATGTCCTTGGCCTGCAATGACTGAAAATTAGTCAGTGCTTTTGATTATTAAAAGTATGCATGAGTAAAAGGCATTTTTATTTTATTGTGTGTAAAAATCCCTTTCAATGTTGACTGTAAATTGTTATAATGTATTGCCAGAGAATTTAGCCAGTCATTATATACATTAATTTGGTTCTCTTTTGAAGCCATGTCTCACAACAGCAAGTGATTTCGATTATGTTCTTGCTTTGGTATCCGTCTTGAATTGGGTTTTATTTATTTATTTATTTGAAAGCAGCATTTCAGTAGGTTTCAATAATTTATTTAATCATTTCATAGTTTCTACGAGAACAACTAGCTTCTAAAAAGGGAAATGACACTCCATTTCTCTTCTGATCTTATAGGGAAAAGAGAGTAATAAAGTTCATTGCTTTATGGTGGTTTTTTTTTTTCAGGGTTAACATGCTCTTTCTAAGGAACACTTCCAAATTTCAAGGTTTTCAAGGATTTCTTAAAAATATATTTTGGTTTCTGGTCTGCTCATTCTCACAGTCGTGTCTGGTTCTTTGTGAGTGTCTGGAATATAGCCCGTCAAGCTCCTCTGTCCAAGGGGGTTCTTCAGGCAAGAATACTGGAGTGGGTTGTTAGGCCAGTCTTCCAGTGGCTCTCTCATAGCAGATGGATTGTTTGCTATCTAACCACCAGGGAAACCTAAAGAACCCTGGAGGGAGTGGCCTGTTGCTTCTCCAGAGCATCCTCCCAAACCAGAAATCAAACTGGGGTCTCCTGCATTGCATCAGATTCTTAGGCAGCTTACCTCCCAGGGAAGCCCTGGTTTCTGCTAAAAAGTGCCAATTGTCATTCCTTAGTATGTGGACTCACTGATCATATGTCATGATTAAATAGGAGACAACTTTCAGTACGAAGTTTGAAGAAAATTATGCCATAATGATAAAAATACCCAATAAATTATATATACTAAAATTAGGAGAAAAATGAAAATAAACTCAAGGACCATAGCCTGGGAAATGGTCTTCCGTACAGTTTAAAGAGGAGTGTTCTGAAGCTGTAGGGGCAGAGCCAGGACACAGAGAAAATTCTTTAAAGTTGAAAGTACATGAATGAAACATATCTCGTGGGAAAAGGATCCTGTTAACCACAAAATACAGGTCTGACAACAGTGATGTTAGTGTTTTCCTAGGCGAGAATCTGGAATCATTACACTTCTTAATTATCTTCACTAACTAGGAACACATAACTCCAAAGCACAGAAATGCACAATCTCATTTTCATATCCTGACTTCCCCAGAGGGTACACTGATGAAAGACAACTGCAACAGATTTTTACTTTCCCATTCCAGTGAATACCCAGTGACTCTCCTCCATGGTTAAAGCAGATGTACAATATGTGTTTCCCAGGTCAAAAATAGGCTGTCTAGCATAAAGTTCAAGCAAAACTATATCTAGCCAGAATGTTCACTAATACTTAGTAGGTGAAAAGGCCTTCCCTCAGTATGAAAATCAATTCTGAACATTTTATTTCTGAAGAGAAACTCTTTTCTGTTTCTTTGTTTACAGTCACTTTATTTATTTATATTGTACTTTACAATAGTGCATTGGTTTTGTTAGACACCAACATGAACCCTCCACGGGTGTAGACGTGTTCCCAATCCTAAACCCCCTCCCTCCGCCCTCCCCTTACCATCCCTCTGGGTCAACCCCGTGCAACAGTCCCAAGCATCCTCTCCTACACTGAAGCTAGACTGGCGATTCTTTTCTTATATGACATTATACATGTTTCAATGCCATTCTCGCAAATCATCCCACCCTCTCCCTTTCCCACAGAGTCCAAAAGACTGTTCTATTCATCTGTGTCTCTTTTGCTGTCTCGCATACAGGTTTATCGTTACCATCTTTCTAAATTCCCTATGTTTACAGTCACTTTAACTGTATTCCATCACTCCAACATTGGATACACAGACTGGGGCCTCTACCTCTGCCACCAACAGTCCCTAGCTTCAGTTCCGTTCAGTTCAGTTCCGTTCAGTCACTCAGTTGTGTCTGACTCTTTGTGACCCCATGAAATGCAGCACGCCAGGCCTCCCTGTCCGTCACCAACTCCCGAAGTTCACTCAGACTCACGTCCATCGAGTCAGCGATGCCATCCAGCCATCTCATCCTCTGTCGTCTCCTTCTCCTCCTGCCCCCAATCCCTCCCAGCATCAGAGTTCTTTTCCAATGAGTCAACTCTTCACATGAGGTGTCCAAACTACTGGAGTTTCCGCTTTAGCATCATTCCTTCCAAAGATGTCCCAGGGCTGATCTCCTTCAGAATGGACTGGTTGAATCTCCTCGCAGTCCAAGGCACTCTCAAGAGTCTTCTCCAGCACCATAGTTCAAAAGCATCAATTCTTCGGTGCTCAGCTTTCTTCACAGTCCAACTCACATCCATACATGACCCAGGAAACACCATAGCCTTGACTAGACGGACCTTAGTCGGTAAAGTAATGTTTCTGCTTTTGAACATGCTATCTAGGTTAGTCATAACTTTTCCTTCAAGGAGTAAGCATCTTTTAATTTCATGGCTGCAGTCACCATCTGCAGGGATTTTGGAGCCCCAAAAGTAAACTCTGACACTGTTTCCACTGTTTCCCCATCTATTTCCCATGAAGTGATGGGACCAGAAGCCATGATCTTCATTTTCTGAAAGGTGAGCTTTAAGCCAACTTTTTCACTCTCCTCTTTCACTTGCATCAAGAGGCTTTTTAGTTCCTCTTCACTTTCTGCCATAAGGGTGGTGTCATCTGCGTATCGGAGGTTCTTGAAATTTCTCCCAGTTATCTTGATTCCAGCTTGTGTTTCGTCCAGTCTAGCATTTCTCATGATGTACTATGCATAAACGTTAAATAAGCAGGGTGACATTATACAGCCTGATGTACTCCTTTTCCTATTTGGAACCAGTCTGTTTTTCCATGTCCAGTTCTAAATGTTGCTTTCTCAACTGCACATAGATTTCTCAAGAGGCAGGTCAGGCATGGTCACCAATAACAATGAAAACGCAAGTTGTTTCAGAGTTCTCTCATCATGCATTAAAACAGCTGAATATGTATGTTTAATGATGAAATTTGTACCAGTATTATTTACCATATTTTTATAGATGTTTTAAACATATGATAATACTCGACTAAAGTGAAAGTGGAGTCGTTCAGTCGCGCCCGACCGACCCTTTGCGACCCCATGGACTGTAGCCTTACAGGCTCCTCCATCTATAGGATTCTCAGGCAGGAATACTGGAATGGGTTGTCATTTCCTTCTTCAGGGGATCTTCCTAACCCAGGATTAGAACCCAGGGCTCCATTTCAAGCAGACATTTTACCCTCTGAGCCACCACGGAAGCCCAATACTCTACTGATGTTGTAATGCATTCTAAAGCACACGAGAAATATGAAATCAAAAAAGATTAGAAAAATGTTGAAACATCACTAAATGTTTTTACAATGCTTCTGTTCCAGTTTTGCTAGCATTTATCGGAGGCTATAATAATATAACTACATTTTTATTTTTTGTATTTATGATGTTTTTGTCATCATCTTTTATGTATTTGGAGTTATGAATGATGTCAATGTTAAAATGAACATCTTAAAGACATCAGTTAAATCTAGGCTTAAAAACAAGCAAAAAAAAAAGCACCAGTTTTATTTGAAAAAGTACCAGTTGCAAATCTGAAGGTATAAAATGGTTATATACAAAGAAAGAATCTAGTAATGAAATGTGTATTGGGTAGATGTCTATTTCGTGATGACTTTGTAGTTTATAGGTCGTTTGTAAAGCTGACAACATATTTCGTAGAAGTGCTGTCATCTCTCTAACGTTTTGTTTAGTTTTGCCGAAGATTCCTTGTGGCTAAATTAATACTGTGGAGATACAACTGACACTTACTTTCTTTGGTAAGAATGTAAAATGCACCAGTTGCATAGTGTGTTATTTGAGACCTGAAGGTTGTCAGCACTGAGCTGGGGTTGAAGGCAAGGAATCTAACCAAAGGGAATACTTAAATACCAAGCCCCACAGAGGTAAGCCTGTCCTTAGAAGGAAAAGAGAATAGCTTTCTGGAGCTGTGACTAAGCACGTTTAAGGTAATTACTGATCATTATGATCCCGTTGCCATTTCCTTTATTGTTTTGGGTTTGGGTTTAAACACCCTTTTTGTGTTTCCTGTGTGCAGAATATCCTTTAGCATTTGTTGGAGAGCTGGTTTAGCGGTGCTGAGTTCTCTCAGCTTTTGTTTGTCTGTAAAGCTTCTGATTTCTCCGTCGTGTTTGAATGAGATCCTTGCTGGGTACAGTAATCTGGGTTGTAGGTTATTCTCTTTCTTCACTTTAAGTATATCTTGCCATTCCTTCCTGGCCTGAAGAGTTTCTTTGGAAAGATCAGCTGTTACCGTTATGGGAATCCCCTCATGTGTTATTTCCTGTTTTTCCCATGCTGCTTTTAATATTTGTTCTCGTGTTTGCTCTTTGTTAATTTGATTAATATGTGTCTTGGGGTGTTTTGCCTTGGGTTTATCCTGTTTGGGAGTCTCTGGTTTTCTTGGGACTGGTGATTATTTCCATGCCCACTGTAGGGAGGTTTTCAACTATTGTCGCCTGGAGGATTTTCTCATGGTCTTTCTTTTGGTCTTCTTCTTCTGGGACTCCTATAATTCAAATGTTGGAGCGTTTCATATTGTCCTGGAGGTCTCTGAGATTGTCCTCATTTCTTTTAACTCATTTTTCTTGTTTCCTCTCTGATTCATTTATTTCTACCATTCTATTTCACTAATCATATCTTCTGCCTCTGTTACTCTACTATTTGTTGCCTCCAGAGTGTTTCTGATCTCATTTATTGAGTCATTCATTATCTATTGACTCGTTGTTATTCTTCTAGGTCCTTGTTAAACCTTTCTTGCATCTTCTCAATCCTTGTCTCCAGGCTATTTATCTGTGATTCCATTTTGATTTCAAGATTTTGGATCACTTTCAGTATCAATATCTGGAATCCTTTCTCAGGTAGATTCCCTATCTCTTCCTCTTTTGTTTGATTTGGTGGGCATTTCTCCTGTTCTTTACCTGCTGAGTATCCCTCTGTCTCTTCATCTTGGTTCTATTGCTGCGTTTGGGGTGGCCTTTCTATATTCTGGGAATTTGTGGAGTTCTCTTCATTATGGAGTTTCTCCACTGTGGGTGGGGTTGTATCAGTGGCTTGTCAAGATTTCTTGGTTCGGGAGGCTTGTGTTGGAGTTCTGGTGGGTGAGGCTGGATTTCTTCTCTCTGGAGTGCAATGGAGTGACCAGTAATGTGTTATGAGACGCCAATGGTTTTGGAGTAACTTTGAGCTGCCTGTATATTGAAGCTCAGGGCTGTGTTCCTGTGTCGCTGGAGAATTTGCATGGTGTGTCTGACTCTGGAACTTGTTGGCCCTTGGGTGGTGCTTGGTTTCAGTGTAGGTATGGAGGCATTTGATGAGCTGCTATCAATTAATGTTCCCTGGAGTCAGGACTTGTCTGATGTTCTCAGGGTTTGGACTTAAGCCTCCTGCTTCTGGTTTTCAGTTTTCTTTTTACAGTAGCCTCAAGACCTCTCCACCTATACAGCACCGATGATAACACATCTAGGTTAAAGATGAAAGGTTTACCCACAGTGAGGGGCAACTGGAGTGGTTCACTGAGTTACATGGAGGAGAGAAGAGGGAGGGGGTAGTTAGAAGTGACTGGAATGAGATGAGGTGGGGTCAAAAGAGGAGAGAGAGAGAAAAAAAATAAGAGGAGAGAGCAAGCTAGCCAGCTATCACATCCTTATGTGTGCTCCACCGTCTGGAACACTCAGAGGTATTCACGGAGTTATACAGGGAAGAGGAGAGGGAGGAAGTAGACAGAGGTGGCCAGTAGGATAAAAGAGGGAAATGAAAAGCAGAGAGACAGATCCAGCCAGTGACCAGTTCCTGAAGTGTTCTCCACCGTCTGGAACACGGAGATTCACAGAATTGGGTAGAGAAGAGAAGGGGGAGGGAAGAGACAGAGGCCACCTGGTGGAGAAAAAGGAGTGTCCAAAGGAGGAGAGAGTGGTCAAGCCAGTAATCTCGCTCTCAGGTAAAATTGGGTAGTGAAGTTTGGGTTTTTAAATGTACAAAATTGACAACAAATACCAAAAAGCAAAGATTAAAAATCTAGAATAGAGGTTGGATGTTAAAAAATGCAATATTAAGGAAAAGAAGAAGAAGAAAAAAAAGCCACAAGAACTATTAAAACAACAACAACAACCACACAAAGACTATATACAGTGTTTGCTTTAAAAAATAGGTTTCTTTTTAAATAAGAGGAGGTTATAAGAATAAAAATTAAAGGATAAATACAGGACTTAAATATTTTTAAAAGTTAAAAAAAGAAGAAGAAGAAAAAGAAAAGAAGAAAAAACTACCACACAACAACATCAGCGAAAAAGAAAAAAAGAAAAAGAAATGGTCATAAAAATAGTAAAGATATTTCTGGCCCTTTCTCTGGTGTTGTGGGCAGTGTGGGGTTATTTCCAAGGCGGTTCACTCCATTAAATTTCTTCTGTTTGCTGGTCTCTTCAGTGTCTGATTTCTGTCCTCTTAAGGGGGGGGGGCATGGTGGACACTTTTTATTTTTATTTTTTTTTTTGGCTCCGTTGTTCAGTTGCGCTGTGGGGAGGGAGGGATGCTGCAAACAAATAACACCTGCGTGTGCTTTCAGCGTCTCAGACCCACTGGGCCTGCCCCTGCTCACGATGCACACCGCTCATGCTCTACGTTGCTCCAGGGTCTGAGGCCGGCCCTAGGCTGCACGCACCTCCCAGGTCTAAGCCGAACTCAGGTTCGGTGCTCAGGTAAGCCCTCAGAGGCACAGATTCGGTTGGGACTGCCTTTTGTGTCCTTCTGACGTCCGAGTAGCTCAGGTGGGTGGTGAGCGCGGTCACGGTGACTTATCGCCTTTCCCATGTCCGCTGCTAGTTTTCTGGATGTACCACTGGTGCCCCTTGTGAGGTGGATGGTGACTGTCCAGAACCCCCAGAAGCCTTAGCAAAGAAGCCTGCTTGCAGTTTTGTAGGTAAAGTCTCTCCCGGGCTGTGATCACCCCCTTCCAGCCCATACGGTTCTGGCTGCCAGTCACCGGCGGGGAATGGTCTGTAACTGGCTATTTCTGTTCCATCCTTTGTTCTGTGTGTGGTTCTGGTGGTGTTTTATGTTCGGGCTTTTCACATGGTAGCTATCCCACAGTCTAGTTTGCTAGTGCAGGTTCATTCGTTGTGGTTATGTGCGGGGCGTTCCTGCCTGATTCTTAAAAAGCACTGCAGCCCACGCCTCCTGCACCTCCCTGCCCTGCCCCTACTTGATAGTGTCGGATGCAGGCGTCTGTGCTGCTTTTCTGCTGGGGGAGTTACTGTTGGGCTTGTAATCTGTTGGTTTTAATTATATATTTATGGTTCCTTCCTGCTACGTTGCCCTCTCTGCTTCCAAAGCTCGCCACAGACTCGGCAGGGAGAATGTTTCTTGGTGTTTGGAAACCCCTCTTCTTAAGATTCCCTTCCCAGAACGGGATTCCCTTCCCGGGATGGAGCTCCCTTCCTACCTCCTTTGTCTCTTTTCTCATCGATAGCTTTTTCCTGGCCATCACTTTCAGGCTGTATGTGTCCCTAGGTATGAGATGGTTTTCTTGCAGACAGTATATTCTTGTATGCATTCACCCAGTCTTTGCCTTTTCATTGGAGCATTTAGCCCATTTCTGTTTAAGGTAGTTGTTGATAAGTATGATCTTCTTACCATTTACTATATATTTTGTGGCTTTGTTTTTATAAGCTTTTCTGTTTCCTATCTAGAGAAGATCCTTCAGCATTTGCTGAAGTGCTGGTTTGGTGGTTCTGAACACTAACTGCTTTTGTTTGTCTGTAAAGCTCTTGTTTTGTCTTTTGAATGAGAATACTATCCTTGTTGGATAGAGTAATTTTGGCTTTAGGCTTTTGCCTTTCAGCAATTTAGGTACATCCTGCCATTCCCTTCTAAGCTGAAGAGTTTCTATTTTAAGATCAGCTGTTATCCTTATGGGGATTCCCTTCTATGTTATTTGTTGTCATTCCGTTGTTACCTTGAATATTTGTTCATTGTGTATATTTATTTGTTTGTTTGTTTGTTTGTTTGTTTGATTAATGTGTCTTTTGACATGTTGTGTCTTGGTTTTCCCCCTATGGGACACACTGGGATTTTTCATTTTAGTTGTCTGTTCTTTTTCCCATTTCAGGGAAGTTTTTAACTATTTCCTCCTCAAATATTTTCTCATGCCCTTTCCTTTTGTCTTCTTTCTCTGAGAAACCTATGATTTAAATATGGGGGCATTTAACCTTGTCCCATAGGTCTCTGTGATTGTCTTCATTTCTCTCTTGCTTTTTTTTTTTTCCTGCTCTGCTTCATTTATTTCCCATATCCGAACTTCCAGCTCACTTAGTCTTTCTTCTGCCTCAGTTACAGTACTGTTCCTGTTGTCCAGAGTGATTTCTATCTCAGTTATGTCATCGCTCATTATTGATTGACTACTCATGATTTCTTCCAGGTCCATTTAAAACACCCCTTTCATCTTCTGAATCCATGCCTGAAGTCTATTTATCTGTCGATCCATTTGTTTCCAAGACATTGACTATTATTGTGCTGAACTGTTTTTCCTGTAGACTTCCTACCTCCTCCTCTTTCACTGGTTTGTTGATTTTCATTGTATTCCTTCATCTGCTGGATATGTCTCTGCCTTTTCATGTTGTTTCGATGAGTGTCTTCGAGGTCTATTTTCTGCACACCGGAGGGCCATCATTGCTATTAATTGGGTGGTCTCCTCCAAGTGAATGTGGTGGGACCAGTGGCTTGTGTAAGTTTTCTTGTTGAGAGAACTTTTTCTTGTTGTTGTTAAAGAGGATGGCTGTTGATCTCACTTGTTCTGAGAGTCCATGCAGTGTCCATTAGGGACTTAGAAGGCTCTTTTACGGCTTCGATTCCAGATGAGCTACTTCAAATCCTCGAAGACGATGCTGTGAAAGTGATGTACTCAATAAGACAAGAAATTTGAAAATCTCAGCTGTGGCTCAGTTGGAAATGGTCAGTTGTCATTCCAGTCTCGAAAAAGGCAATGTCAACGAATGCTCAAACTACCATGCAATTTTACTCATCTCACATGCTAACAAAGAAATGCTCAAAATTCTCCAAGCCAGGCTTCAGCAATATGTGAACCATGAACTCCCAGATATTCAATCTTGTTTTAGAAAATACAGAGGAACCAAAGATCAAATTCCCAACATCTGCTGGATCTTCGCAAAAAAGCAAGCAAGTTCCAGAAAAACATCTAGTTCTGCTTTACTGAGTATGCCAAAGCCTTTGAGTGTACGGATCAAAATAAACTGTGGAAAATTCTGAAAGAGGCGGTAGTACCACACCAGCAGATCTGCCTCTTAAGAAGCCTGTATACAGTTCAGGAAGCAACAGTTAGAACTGGACATTGAATAACAGACTGGTTCCAAATAGGAAAAGCAGCACCTCAAGGGTATATATTGTCACCCTGCTTATTTAACTTCTATGCAGAGAAATGTGTGGCTGGAAGAAATGCAAACGGGAATCAAGACTGCCAGGAGAAATGTCAAAAACTTCAGATATGTAGATGACACCCCCCCCCCTTATGGCAGAAACTAAAGAGAGACTGAAGAGTCTCTTGATGAAAGTGAAAGAGGAAAGTGAAGAAGTGGGCTTAAAGCTCTACATTAGGAAACCTGAGATGGCATCCTGTCGCATCACTGCATGACAAATAGATGGGAAAACATTGGAAATGGTGGCAGACTGTTTTTTGGGGGGAGGGGGGGCTCCAAAATCACTGAAGATACTGACTGAAGCCATGAAATTAAAAGACACTTACTCTTCCTAGACAGCATAAAACAAGACCAGAGGCTGACTGTAGCTCAGATCATGAAATCTGTATTGCCAAATTCAGACTTAAATTGAAGAAAGGAGGAACAAACCACTAAACCATTCAGGAATGACCTATCTCAAATCCCTTATGATTACACAGTGTAAGTGAGAAATAAATGTAAGGGACTAGATCTGGTAGAATGCCTGATGAACTATGGACGGAGGTTCATGACATTGTAAAGGAGACAGGGATCAAAACCATTCCCAAGAAAAAAGAAATGCAAAAAGGCAAAATGGCTACCTGAGGAGGCCTTACAATTAGCTGTGAAATGAAGAGAAATGAAGCCAAAGGAGAGAAGGAAAGATATACCTATTTGAACACAGAGTTCCAAGGAGAGAGAAGAAAGCCTTCCTCGGTGATCAGTGCCAAGAAATAAAGCAAAGCAATAAAGCAAAGCAATGCAATGGGGAAGACTAAAGATTTCTTCAAGAAAACCGGAGATACCAAGGGGGCATTTCATGCAAAGATGGGCACTATTAAGGACATAAATGGTATGGACCTAACAGAAGCAATAGGTATTAAGACGAGGTGGCAAAGAATACACAGAAGAACTGTACATCAAAGATCTTCACAACCCAAATAATCATGACGATGTGATCACTCACCTACATCCAGATACTTGGAATGTGAAGTCAAGTGGGCCTTAAGAAGCATCACTATGAACAAAGTGAGTGGAAGTGATAGAATTCCAGTTGAGCTATTTGAAATCCTAAACGATTATGCTGCGGAAGTGCTTCACTCAATATGTCAGCAAATTTAAAAAACTAAGCAGCGGCTCAGGACTGGGAAAGGTCAGTCTTCATTTCAATCCCAAACAAAGGCAATGCCAAAGAATGCTCAAACTACTGCACAATTGCACTCTTCTCACACACTAGTAGAGTAATGCACAAAAATATCCAAGCCAAGCTTCAGCAATACACGAACCATAAACTTCCAGATGTTCAAGCTGGTTTTGGACAAGTCAGAGGAACCAGAGATCAAATGAGTGTATGCACCACTACTTCTGATGATGCATGCAGCAACTACTGAGGTTGAAATCACGAGTTTGCATTCTGCTTTTACTAAGAATTGAATTAGGACAGGTGCACTACTTAGCTTGCACTCTGGCACATACATTACAACTCTAGAGCATAAGGATCACAACCACGTGTGTCTGCACTCCGGACCTGGCATGCGGCAACGACTGAAAATGCAAGAAACTTTTCACAGTTACTGACCCCTGATTTGAAACCACTGCTGCCGCTGCTGCTAAGTCACTTCAGTCGTGTCCGACTCTGTGTGACCGCATAGATAACAGCCCACCAGGCTCCCCTGTCCCTGGGATTCTTGGGGCAAGAATACTGGAGTGCGTTGCCACTTCCTTCTCCAATGCATGCATGCATGCTAAGTCGCTTTAGTCTTATCCGACTCCATGCGAACCTATGGACAGTAGCCCACGACGCCCCTCTGTCCACGGGATTCTCCAGGCAAGAATATTGGGGTGAGTTGCCATTTCCTTCTCTTATGTCAAACCACACATGCTACAAACACTGAGCTTGCCCTCTGGAATACGCGCTTGTTGATACTGAGGCCGCCATCTAGAGAACGCTCGCAGGATCTACTTAGTTTCCAATGTGGATCACCCTTTCTGCCACCATTGAGACTATTAACAAGCTTTAGAACAAGTGCATTGCTGTCACTGGGACTGCACAGTAGAGCATACATCCCATCACTCCTAAACCCGGGTTTTTTAGGATATGGCCTACCACTACTGAGCCTGTCCCTAAAACATGCCTGTTGTAAACTCACATACACTTTTGGTGTATTACGCTCTGGATTCGGCATCCCTGCACTACTGAAATTGCCTTCCAGAACAAGAGTTCATCAGCGGCTGAACTTTCCTTCTGAAGCATGAACATCACAATCATTAGCTTGTTGCTTTATAGGTAAGTCAGGCCACTACTCGACCTGCACTGTAGTTCAGGTGTGCCTAAATAGTTACTGAACTTGCACTCTGAAGTTTCCTTCTGGACACAACTGAGCCAGAACTCCTGTAGACAGAGTGATTTTAAACACTGGAGGACATGGTACGCCTCTCCTGAGCATGAGCTCAAGTGCAGGCATCCGGGCTCTGCTGAGAACATGCTCTAGTTGCACACATGCCAAAGTAACTGAACGTGCAGCTGGGGGTACAGATCTCATGAATACAGAGTGAGTGCATTTCATCATGGGTTTTGCACTTCTGAGGTTTACTCAGAAGCATATCTTCCATCGTGACTGCATGTGCCTTCAAGAGCCAATGTTCTGACACTACGGAGACTGTGCTGTAGAGTAAGAATGCCTGAACTACACAACTGCACACTGAATCATGCATCCCAGCAGTATAAATCCTAGCACTACAGCACACTTGTCACTTCTGAGTTCTTACACTAAGCAGGCATGGAACAGCTAGTGAGCATGTGGTCTAGAGCATGTGTGTGGCCATTACTAATTTCAGACTCGGAAGCCTGTGTCTTGCCACTTGTAAGCTCAGGCCCCCAAATATTCATGTTTCAGCTACTGATATTGCACCCTGGTACACTCCTTTATCACTGATGAGCCTGTGTTACAGAGCATGAGTTCCACTACTACTAATCTTGCTCGATGGCCTGAGTGCTTAAACCTGTGAGCCTACACTCTGCAGCTGAAAATTGCCAATGACTTGTCTTGCCGTCTGTTGCATATTTTCCCCATGCTTCTTCCTGCATTCTGGAGCACCTACTCCAGGAGGCTGCTTTCTAAAACACATATCATCTCCACGAGTGAACCGTCATTCTAGATCAACTGTGTGACCACTAGTGACCTTGAATTCTGAAGTGTTATATTAACTTCCTTGAGGTTTTGCTCGAGAAGGTGTGTGTAACTATTACCCCAGTGACGTTTTATACCAGACATTTTGCAGCTAGTCACCCAGCACTCTAGACTGTGCAAGCTGTGAGTAGTGTACCTGTATATCTGTGGATGACGTGCCACCACTACCGACCTGGTGTATACTTCATATGTCCTGCCTCAAATGATCGTGCGTCACCATACACATATGCCACAACCCTTGCGCTTGCACTGTTGAGGGCTTGTCTTCCCTCTACTGAGCTTGTGTGGCAGAGCAGGTATATCACATTTTCTGAATTGGATCTCTGGATATGCAACCAAAAATAAAAACCCAGCTTTCAAGAGAACACGTCCTTCTGCAGTCTGCACTCTTGAGGAAGGGCACTGCAACTCCTGAGACAACACTCTGAAGCACATGTAGAGCAGGCATGCTGCATCTGCTGAACTTAGCTCTTCAGCATGCCTCTCAACAGTGAAACACACTTTAGGCATACCCCTCTTAATACAGACCCATGATCTAGAGCAGGCATGATTCAAATCCTGAATCTTGGCTTTCGAGAACACGTGCTTCATCTCCTGAGATGGTGCTTTTGCGGATTCTCCCCCCCACTACTAAATCTGTGCTCTAGAGCGGGTGTGACACTTTGGAGCCTGCATGCCTCACTACTGCGTCTCTGCTCTAGCCTGGAAGTACTGAAACAGCTTAGCTCGCAATCCAGAGCACACGTTCTGCCACTAGTGTGCTTGCACTTTAGAGCAGGCTATCTGAAGCCATCCCATTGGCACTGGCAACATGTGTCCAGCCACTGCTGAATGCACACTAGAGCACAGTTCCTGCCACTATTGAGCGTGTACTCTACCACAAGATGTCTAAAACTGCTCAGTTGCATTGCGGAGCATACCTCTTTCCACAAGTGAACTTGCATTCTACAGGAAATGGTACACAAACACTGACCTTGTGCTCTAGAATTGGCACACCATACATAATTTTCTTAACATTTGAAGCATATGTCTGGCCAACACTAAATCCACGCTTTAGATCAGCTGTGCTAAAATCACTGAGCTTGCCCTCAAGAGTATATCTGAACTCACATTTTATAGTCACACCTACTACCACGGTAAATTCTGTGCTCTAAAACTCTCGTGAGATGAGAGAACAAGATGGTGGAGCTATAAGTGGATGTGGAGTACATCTCTCCATGGATACAGCAGGCATACACCTTCAGACACAGGAGAGTATTTAAAATGTTACCGGAAAGTAGACAGGAGTACCTGACAAGTGGAAAAGAATATCTAGAACCACGCAAAACTCAGTCGGGGGAAAGATCTGGGTGAAAAATCAGGAATGTTAGTAGGACTGGATCTGCCCTGAGTGGGGGAAGGAACTGAAGCTGAGGTCCAATCCCACATTGGGTCAATCGTCTGAATTGTAGAATAGACATTTAAAGCTGAGAGTGATACAGCTGATCTGTGGGAAGCTGGGTGCAATGAGAAGCAGAGGGTCCTTGCTGCAGCTGTACATACCCCGTACAAGGACATCCATCCCCTGAAAGGCCCCGTGGCTGGCAGCTGCAGTTTAGGGACTTTGGGGCAATTCATGGGGAGGGCTGCTGTTTCCTGGGGAGAGATGGAGAGAGGGGGTTTCAAGGAGGACACTGTCGTAGGGTATGCCTGTGGAGGAAAGCTAGGCAGCCATGAAAGCAGGGCAATAACACCGAGACACATGTCGGGGGTGGAGCAATCACCATAGCCTCTCTCTCCCACATGCTAGCATCAGCAGTTACTACATTAGTGAGGCTGACCCATCAAATGCTGAACACACTGAAATGCTGAGCAGGACACCACGCAGGGTCCTCCTTTAAGTGCCTGATGCACCATACTAGAGTAGAATCCCACTCAGGATGCTCCTTTAAGTGTTGGATGCACTGATTTACACAGGAGGACCCCAGCCAGGAAATTCGGTCTATGTGCTTACCCATTGAACGACAGAGAAGGATCCCAGGCAAGGAAGCCTTCTGAGTGGCCGAATAGGTGGAACTAGGGAGAAGACTGGCCAAAGACGCCTTCTTATCACCGGATACAAGGGCTCAAAAAAGAAAAAAAAAGGCTCTGATAGGGCCCTAACTCCTGTGGTGTAGTCAGTCTGTGTCCCTGCACCCTGCCCGTTTGACACCACCTGCGTCCCTCAAAGCCAAGCAGCTGCTCCACTTTCACAGTTAACTCTCATTGGAAAAAAGCTGCTACTGGTTAAAAAAACAAATTGTGCAACTATTTGCACAGGATTGCTTCAGTCCTGTCTAACTCTGTGTGGAACACATTTCACCACTACAGAGAAGAAGCTCTAAAATGCATATACTGGAACAACTGATTTTTTCCAGTCCTGTAGCCACTGCTGAGTTTTCCAAATTTGCTTGCATATTGAGTTCAGCACTTTCAAAGCACTCACTATCTATTAGGATTTGAAATCACTCAAGTGGAGTTCTCTATCTCCGCTAGCTTTGTTTCTGTTGATGCTTCTTGCGGCCCGCTTGACCTCACATTCCAGGATGTTTGGCTCTAGGTGAGTGATTAGATCATGATGATTATCTGGATCATGGAGATCTTTTCTGCATAGTTCTTCAATCTTTGCGGTATAGATTTTTGCTACCTCTTCTTAATATCTTCTGCTTCTGTTCAGTCCATACAATCTCTGTCCTTTACTGTATCCACCTTTGCATGAAATGTTCCCTTGGTATCTCTGATTTTCTTGAAGAGATCTCTACTCTTTCCCATTCTGCTGCTTTCCTCTATTTTTTGCACTCATCACCGAGGAAGGCTTTCTTATCGCTCTTTGCTATTCTTTGGTACACTCTATTCATATGGGTATATCTTCCCTTTTCTCCTTTGCCTGTTGTTTCTATTCCTTTCTCAGTTATTTGTAAGGCCTCCTCAGACAACCATTTTGCCTTTTTGCATTCATGTTCTTGGGGATGGTCTTCATCACTGCCTCCTCTACAATGTCATGAACCTCCAAATGTACTTCTTCAAACACTATATTATGCCTAATCCCTTAAATATTTTCTCATGTCCACTGTACCATCATAATGGATCTGATTTAGGTCAAACCTGAATCATCGAGTGGTCTTCCCTACTGTCTTCAACTTAAGTCTAAGTCTATAGCAAATACTGAGCTTCCACTCTGAACCTTCCTTCTTACAAGTATTTGTCCACCATTTTAGAGCACTTTTGCTGCATCTCTTTATCTTCACTCTGAAACATACGTACCGTCACTCCTGAAAGGATGCTCAAGTGCATGCATTGAACTCCTACTCAGCCTAAGCTCCACAGTAGTCATGCCGATCTACTAAGCTTGCATTGTGCCGCATGCATCTTTCACTATTTAGACTATGATACTGAGGTCATGCTGCAACTGCATAGTTGCAATCTCAAGCTTACCTTCTTCGACTTTCAGCTTTTATACCAGCACACATGTTCTGCCCCTCCTAAGCCCGCTTTCTGGAAGAGATATGAAACAACTGTTGAGGTTGTACTCTGGAGCATGTCCCTGCTATTTCTGAATGCATTCTTTTTGTATTTCTTCATATTTCTTTTAAAAAATGATTTAATTGGAATAGAATTACTGTGTATTACTGTGATGGTTTTTGACATATACATCAACATGAATCAGCCGCATGGATACATGCGTGCCCCTATCCTGAACACAACTCAAACCTCCCTTATTACCCCACGCTTCTGGGTTCATCCACAGCACCAGAGCTGGATGCATCTTTCATGCATTGAACTTGCACTGGTCATCTCTTTTATGTATGGTAATGTACCTGTTTCAATGCTAATTTCTCCAATCATCCCATCCTTGAACTCTCCCATTGAGTCTCAGAGTCTGTTCTTTATATGTGGATCTTTTTTACTGGCCTTCATGCAGAATCATTGTTACTGTCTTCCTAAATCCCATTTGTACGCATTAATAAACAATATTTGCCTTTCTCTTTCTAACTTTTTTTTTTACTCTGAATAATAGGCTGCAGATTGAACTGCCTTACCAAAAGTGACACAAATATGTGGTTTTCTGTAGCTAAGTAATATTATATTTGAATATATAGCACAACTTCCTTATATTTTCATCTGCTGATGTGCATCTAGATTACGTGCAAGTCATAGCTTTCAGAAAGAGAATTGTAATAAACATTGGCTTTTAATTCATGTTAGGTGTAATAGAAATGGGAAAACAATAAAACCCAAATGTAGAATGATTCAAATTCTACTCGATTATTGAATATTATGTCAGTTGAAATACTTCAAAATATGTTTCTTTGGCTGCATGTAACATATGAGGACTCTTTTATATCACTCACCTCTCTCCTTTTCATAAATATAGACCAATTTTCAAATGTTTGTCCAGTTTAATGACAAAATACTAACATAGACATATATATATATATAATATATATAAAATAGAGATATGTTTTCATATCATAAACTGTTGATAGCAAGCCTAGATTTTAGAATTAGTTCCACCTCCATGCTCCATCTCAACAGGAAAGAGCCAAAGTTGTTGCTGACTCAATCACTCCAAGAGCTGGGAAACCTGAAAAAGAAACGGAACCTGCACTGAGATTTTCTGTCATATTTATGATCGAGCTCTAAGTCCAAGACTTGTTTTCCTTTATTGTACTAAGCAGTCCCTTCTTAAGATTGAAAAGCCTGGAAATCGAGAGAGAGAGGTAGGAGATTGTAGACCTCCTCATGTTCAAAAGGAATTTTAATCAGAGAAGCTAGAAAAGACAGAAACTAAGGAAAACAATCAAGTGATAGACAATAATAATGATTTAGCCACTAATCAAACTCAAGGGTCTTTAGTCCCTCCTCAAGGGCCAGCGTGGAGAAGGAAATGGCAACCCACTCCAGTGTTCTGCCTGGAGAATCCCAGGGATGGGGGAGCCTGGTGGGCTGCCATCTTTGGGATCGCACCGAGTCGGACACGACTGAAGCGAATTAGCAGCAGCAGCAGCAAGGACCATCGCTGACATTCGGAGCAATATCCTGTGAACAATTTTAGAGATGCTAAAGCCCAAACCAGGCTGAAATGTAAGTGCATAGTTGGAACTAGACGGTCAATGATGTGGACTCCAAATATCCTCACTAATAGGCCATTAGTAGAATGTCCCAATATTGATCACAGACCCCATGTTCCACCCTCACTCAGCCATTAAAATAGTCCCCCTGAAAGTATTTGGGGATTTGTGTCTTTGAAGCACCAGCTGCTAAGACACCTTGCTTCGTCCTACAATAAGCACTTCCCCCCTCCCCCCTCCACACTGAAACCCACAGTCAATTCATAAATTTGTTTGCACAGAAGCAAGTAGACCAAGTCTGCTAGGGTAACAGTACTGAATATTAAGAATGTGTGCATAGAAGGATGATAAATCACTTTTATTTCAGAAATAAAGTAGATTTATTGATGTGAGTTTTCGATAACGCTGTATGCGAGATAGCAAAAGAGACACAGATGTATAGAACAGTCTTTTGCACTCTGTGGGAGAGTGAGAGGGTGGGATGTTTTGGGAGAATGGCATTGAAACATGTATAATATCATATATGAAATGGGTCTCCAGCCCAGGTTCAATGCATGATACTGGATGCTTGGGGCTGGTGCACTGGGACGACCCAGAGGGATGGTACGGGTTGGCAGAAAGGAAGGGGTTCAGGAAAGAGACCATGTGTACACCTGTGGTGGACATATGTTAATGTACGGCAAAATCATTACAATAATGTAAAGTAATTACCCTACAATTAAAATAATAAATTTATTTTTTAAAAAAAGGAAATCTTCCAAAAAGCTACACACCTACATTGAAACCAAGCACGACCAAGAGCCAACAAGTTCCACAGGAAGACATACCATGCCAATTCTCCAGCAACACAGGAACAGAACCTGGAGCTTCAATACACAGGTTGCCCAAACAGCAAAACCATAGACATCTCAAACCTCACTACTGGACACTTCATTGCCCTCCAGAGAGAAGAGATGCAGCTCCACCCACCGGAACACTGACACAAGCTTCCCTAACCAGGAAACCTGACAAGCCCCTCGTCCAACCCCAGCCACAGGGAGGAACCTCCACAATAAAGAGGAACCACAAACTGACAGAAAGAGAAAGACCATCCCAAACACAGGAACCCCACCCCGACCCAAAAAAAAAAAAAAAAAAAGGCCAAATTTACTAATGAGATTTTTGCATGCTTCATGGTTTTGGTTACTATTTCTGCCAGCAGTCTGTATTTTAAGTTGATGCTGAAGTAAACACTTGGTTGAACATTACCCTTCAGTTGCTAGAAGACCAGTGACTTTGTCATGTCACAACTAACCTTCGATTGCTAGGAGACCAGTGATTTTGTGATGTCACAGCTGTTTGACTGGGAGGATCTCTGTGATTGTCCAGAGAGTTTCTCTCTGTAGGCCAGCCAAACATCATTTGAAGTTGCATTGTGTAAAAGCAGACAAATGAGAACATTATCTGAAGAAAGATTTCCCTGAGATGGCACATATTTCTTCAGAAATTCAAGATGGACCTCCTAAAGGTGAGTCCACTGGTTCAGAAACCTCCATTCGATCTTACTGGTATGATTATACAACTGGGGACTCAGTTTTGAGATCTATGATTGAAGAATATGCTTTTCAGCCTTTGGCTGAGGATCTGGTGATCAAAAGGCCACACTACACATATTCTGTCTCTGTAACAGATGATGTGAATAATTTTCTTTCACTCACATTTCCACAAAAACTTTGGAATATAGTGGAAAGTGATCAGTTTGAATCTATTTGGTGGGATGAGACAGGCACATGTAGAGTGATCAATGAAGAACTCTTCAGGAAAGAAGTCTTGGAAAGAAAGGAGCCTTTCAGAAAATTTGAAACCAAGAGCATGAAGAGTTTAATTCGACAGCTTAATCTTTATGGAGTTAACAAAAACCGACAAACTGTTCAAAGATCGGCTGCACTACCAGTCTTTCTAGAAGAAGAAAACAACATCTCTCTTTTGAGAAAGGTATTCCAAAATTTTCACTTTTTGGCAATGGGTCAGATTCAATCATGTGACCTAGAAAGCATGTTCATATATGTGGCTAAAACGGAGTTTAAACTTGAGATAACAAATTATTGAAAAAGTTGTATCTTTGTGAAGTTGAGAACAGCTGGAGGTTAGAATATTGGATGTTCAACAAACCTTCCTAGTGACTTGAACCAGATACAAGTTCTGAAGCTACTTAAAGTGGTATTTACTGTATATATACAACATATTTGTAGTTGAGCATATACCTTCTAACATGTTACCTGTTAAAACTACCAACAGAGGTATTTTCTTTGATGTTATTTCATTGCTTCCACTAAAGGAAACTTATAGTGATATGAAGGAATGAAATTAGTAAAGAATGAAAAATGAATATAATGGAGAAGTGGAGAAAAGGGAACCCTCCTACACTGTTGGTGGGAATGCAAACTAGTACAGCCACTATGGAGAACAGTGTGGAGATTCCTTAAGAAATTGCCAATAGAACTACCTTATGACCCAGCAATCCCACTGCTGGGCATCCACACTGAGGAAACCAGAATTGAAATAGACACATGTACCCCAATGTTCATCGCAGCTCTGTTTATAATAGCCAGGACATGGAAACAACCTAGATGTCCATCAGCAGATGAATGGATAAGAAAGCTGTGGTACTTATACACAATGGAGTATTACTAGCCGTTAAAAAGAATTCATTTGAATCAGTTCTGATGAGATGGATGAAACTGGAGCCAATTATACAGAGTGAAGTAAGCCAGAAAGAAAAACACCAATACAGTATACTAACACATATATATGGAATTTAGGAAGATGGCAATGACGACCCTGTATGCAAGACAGGAAAAAAGACACAGATGTGTATAACGGACTTTTGGACTCAGAGGGAGAGGGAGAGGGTGGGATGATTTGGGAGAATGGGAATTCTAACATGTATACTATCATGTAAGAATTGAATCACCAGTCCATGTCTGACGTAGGGTGCAGCATGCTTGGGGCTGGTGCATGGGGATGACCCAGAGAGATGTTGAGGGGAGGGAGGTGGGAGGGGGGGTCATGTTTGGAAACGCATGTAAGAATTAAAGATATTAACATTAAAAAAAAAAAACCACTGGGGGGGGAAATAACATGAGTTGAGGAAAATAAAGAAAAGGTATATAAAAAAAAAAAAAGAAAAGAAATATTGTAACAAAACCAAAACTTTATTCTCCCATATGACTACCAGGAGACTTCCAGCAGAACAGAGCAGTTAAAAAACACTCTGTAAAGGGCCAAAAAAGAAATATGTTAGGCTTTGCGAATATGACCATTGGCAATTAATTAAGTTTTCGGGCATAGAGGATAACCAAAGAAGCTGGCAAGTCCCTCTTCCACCTTTAAGGACTCCGAAAACTGAATTACACACAATTTTCACGTCAGAAAAGAAAAGTCTTTTCGGTTTTCCTCAGCCATTAAAAGTGTAAAGCTCTAAAATTAAAAAGAAGAAGAAGAAAAAGTAAAGCTCATTCTCAGCTCACAATAGACAGTGCAAAAACAGGGGCAGGCTGCCCTGCCTTGATTGAAATGGAATTCCAAGAGGAGGGGCGCCAAGATCCACTGTACAGTCAAGTTCCTTAAGCAAAGAACTGGCTTAAGGGAGGTCACCCCTGAGGGCTGTGAGTGCCGGACACCATCACTGGACTCCCCTGGTAGACGCGGAGGCCGTTCTCAGCCCTGAGCCCTGGCGACTGTGCCATCTGTTTTTTCTTTCTTCGCATTTGGTGAGCTGAGCAATCTTGAGCCAAGATCCTTGACATTCAGATTCAGCCTGACCACGCCTACAGCGGCTGCTTTTATGGGGGGAGGGGGTGGGGTGTCCATCGCGCGCGCATGCGCCCAACTCGGCCTCGCGGCCAATCAGATGGCAGGTGCCGACACCTGGCAGCCAATCATCGGAAGCAGCCCGCACGCCTGTAGAGGGAGCTGAGGCGGCGCCCCAGACCTGAGGAGGCCTCGTCCCCGCAGGCTCGACTCCTCGGGGTTAATCTTGGAACTGCCTAGGGCAGGTGAGCTGCCAGCAGTTCTGTCTCCTCCCTCAATGGGGACCGGTAAGGACTGGAGCGTGGTTCAGCCAAAGCAGTGCCTGACGGCTAAAGGGAGGGTTTCTCGGGTCCCCACTCGCACGAGGCCTTGCTCGGCGGGGCGGCTGGTGAGGGCGGTGAGAGCTTGCGGCAGGATCCACAGGCTTCAGGCTCCTTTCGCCCTCTCCCCTCTCTAGTCTGGGCGGGCTCTGCCCTCCAGCAGCTTTCCTGCCCAGGGGCGGGACAAGCCAGCTCACGGAAAGGGCCTCTTAGGCCCCTGGCCCCTGGCACCAGCTCCAGCTCTCCTGTGGAACCTAATGTATTTAAACACAGATGCACAAATCTTCACGGCCCAACCCGGTTCTGCACCCAGGCACAGTCAGGCAGGAGCAGCAAAAAAACAAAAACAAAAACCAAAAAAACATCTATCTAGTAGCGTCTTCACTGCCCTGGTGCTTTAGTCGTTTTCCTGTTTCCTCTGCCTCTCTTCGGACTCCAGGGCTGCCCTGTCCCTGGGGGCTCCGAGATTCAGGCCTTTGGTCGGGAAGTTGGCAGATGAGGTATTTGTTTGTTTGTTACTGAGAGAAGGGAGGTGGGAGGAAGAAGCTCAGGGCAAAGGAGTTCAATCACTTGGTCTGGTTGAGTGTGAGACGCCTGGTCAGCATCCGTAGGGTAGGACCAGGGAGGGCCTGGGGGGATAGAATGTTCCCAGAACAGGGGACTCACCCTGGCCATTTCCTCTGCTTGTCCCCAGGATGTGACCGTGTGCTGCCTGGGAGGTCTCAAGCGCTCAGGATTTCAGTGGGCCCCTGAGGTAAGGTGACAGACATCTTTACAACAGGGACAAAGGTGTGGCTTTCTTACTTTGCGTTTTTCTCCTTTCATTCGTCGGCTGACACATTGCTGTTGAGAGAGAGTATTCCTGATTGGGGATTACGTGACCCTGATTGCGGGTGCTGACTTCAGGGCCATCATGGTTTCAGGTTTGCAGCTTTCTGAGTGGCAAGCTTAAAAACAGGCAGGGTGGCTTGCTTTCCCCTACCTTCTTGAAAGAAAAAAAGTAAGAGCACCATGGGTCTTAAGCTGTGTAGAGCTGACTCCTACCACTTGGTGAGGCTAAAATGGGGCAATGCATATATCCTAAGGTTTTAGCTAGCAAAGCAAAGCAATGCAGGTGTGGGGGTTCCCTGGTGGCCTGGTGATTAGGATTCTGGGCTTTCACTACAGTGGTCTGGATTCAATCTCTGGTCAGGGAACTGGGACCCCACAAGCCAAACAGCATGGCCAAATGAATGAATGAATCCAGTGGTTCATTCAGAGAAAATACCCTGTGATTTAACATGTTCACGTCAGATTGCTTGCTCATTTCTGTACCCTTAAGGGCTTTTCTTCGTTAAGTAAGTGAACTCCACTGGATGGGGGTGAGGCACCATCTGAGTTCATTTCATGCGAGTAAACAAGATCATAGGAAGCTCTATGCCCAGCCACTTGTGCCTACAGCTGTGTTGCATACTTATCTTGCTGGTACAGCTTTGACATCACAGCATGTTTTGTTTTGGTCACAACATGTGGCTTCATAGGACATTAGTTCCCCAGCCAGGGATCCAACACAGGATCCTGGCAGTGAGAGTGCTGAGTCCTAACCAAACCACTGGACTACTAGGCAACTCCTGTGTTTCGGTGCTTTGGATTGGGTGAGTGTGTGTGTGTGTGTGTGTGTGTGTGTGTGTGTGTGTGTGTGTGTATTTTTGCTATATTTATAGGAGAACTGTTCGGTGTGTAAGTATGATGTGAATGGTATTAGAACTTAAAATGTTTGTGTTGTACATATGATCTCAAAATGGAATAGTTTGAAAGAACTTACCACTTGTTATCTCTTGGCCTAGGATCTCTCCTGAGGTAGTAGTCAAGCTTTTGTCTGGCTTGGCAACCTCTGAAGACTTAGCTTGTGGAATCTAAGCTCTCTCACTTGTCTGTACTCTTGAAGCCTCAGTTCCTCCTTCTGTGGGCCTCTCCTAGGGGCTTCTCTTGTGGAGGCTGCTGTCTTTTCTCAGAATGAGTGATTCAGGAAAGCGCTTGCACCCATGATAAAGTGCAGAGTCTTTTTTCAGATGTTACACATCTGCACTTGTGTATTTGCTTAGTCTCACAGGTCTACCCTGTGATAGATTGAGAGAGAACTACACAGGGGTGGGAATATTAGGAGATTGAATTCACTTGAAGGCTGGTTACCATACCCATTAATCCACTATGCCAGCCTTTTTTTTATATGATCTCGGCTCTGTCAATATAAGCAAGTTATTTGGCTTGTGTACCCTTCTTGTGTGCTGCTACTGCTGCTAAGCCACTTCAGTCGTGTCCGACTCTGCAGTCTCATGGACAGCCACACACAAGGCTCTCCCTTATCTGGGATTCTCCAGGCAAGAACGCTGGAGTGGGTTGCCATTTCCTTCTCCAGTGCATGAGAGTGAAGTCGCTCAGTCGTGTCCGACCCTTCGAAACCACATGGACTGCGGCCTACCAGTCTCCTCCGTCTGTGGGATATTCCAGGCAAGAGTACTGGTTTGGGTTTCCATTGCCTTCTCCAGCTTGTGTGCTCTCTGGCCTGATGTACTCAATTTTGATCTACTCAGTTCTAGACCTACTCATTTCTTGATGTTCTAGCAAGTCTCCTCTTTGCCCTGGATTAAGGTTTCTGTTTCTCTGGATGGTTCCCATCAGCAAACAGACTGACTATAATGTGACCTGTCGTTAAAACTCCATCTTTTGGTAACAAATCCTGCTTCTGCTGCTTTTATTTCATATTTGCTTGTTACAGACTTCTGCAGAGTTGTTCCTAGACTTTGTTTTCTCGAGTTCTCTCATTTTCCTATAAAGCCACTCTTGTCAAGGCCACAGGTGAATTTCAAATATTCAAATGTCTGTCTTAGGTAGGAGACCTGGCATCAATTTCTGGGTGGGGAAGATAGCCTTGAGAAGGAAATGGTAATCCACTCCAGCACTCTTGCCTGGAAAATCCCATGAATGGAGTAGCCTGGTAGGCTACAGTCCATGGGATTGCAAAGAGTCGGAAATGTCTATTCACATTATTTTCCTGGTTCTTAAATGCTTTTCTCTTTTTAATTGTTGTAGAAAACATCTAAGTTAAATTTTTACCATTTTAACCATTTTTGCATGCTAAGTATTTTGCACACTTTCATCAGCCTTTTGGAGAAAGAAATGGCAACCCACTGCAAATCTGATGGAGAAGGGATCGTCGTGAACTTTAGTCCCGGGGGATGCAAAGTTGGGCACAACTGAGTGACTAAGACATATACACACACATAGTCACAGTGTTGATTTGTTGTTGTTGTCATTGTTTTAGCTGTGTTGTGCAGCTTGAATGACAGTTCCCTGGTTGAGGATCATACCCAGGCCCCTGATAGGACACTGTGGAGTCCTAACCTCTGAACTACGAGGGAATTCCTTATCACATTGTTATGAAGCAGATCTCTACACCTTTACAGCTTGCAAAATCGAAACTCTGTACCCATCACTTGTCCCATTAAACGGCAACTCCTGTTTTCTTGCCCATTGACCTAGACCATGGACTCCATCGTTCTTTTTTGTTTACTTTCTATTGCTTGACTGTGTTAGCTATTTCATGCAAGTAGAAACTTACAGTATTTGTCTTTTTGTCCGACTGGCTTATTGCATTTGGCTTGATGTCTGAAATGATCATGCATGTTGTAGCATGTGACAGAATTTTCTCTATATGGCTAAATAATATTTCATTGTGTGTATATATCACATTTGATGGACATTTCGATGCTTCCACCTCTTAGTTGTTGTGCTTCGTGCTGCTGTGAGCATGGCTCTGCAGATATCCCAAGACCCCATGTTAACTTCTTTTGAATTTATATCCTGAAGTGGAATTTCTGAATCATGTGTCAGCTCTAGTTCTTTAATTTTTCGAGGAGCCTTTAAACTGTTTTCTGTAGCAGTTGCACCATTTTAAAATCTATCCGTAACACACAAGGATCCAGTTTCTGTACGTGCTTGCCAACAGTTGCCCTTTCCTTTCCTTCATATGTAAACACACACATATGCACACACAATTTCTTTCATACCTTGTTCCATTATTGTTTATCACAAATTATGAATATAGTTCCTTGTGCTATACAGTACGCTCTTGTTTGTCTATTGTATATATTATGCTTTGCATCTGCTAATCACCAGCTCCCAATCTGTGCCTGCCGTACCTTTCCCTCTTGGGAATCACATAGTCTGCTCTCTATGTCTGTGAGTCTGTTTCTCTTTCATAGATCAGTTTATTTGTGGCATATTTTAGAGTGCATGTAAGTGATACCATACGATATTTGTCTTTCTCTCTTTTTTAATTTTTATTTTTTTCTATATTTTATTTTACAACACTGTGTTGGTTTTGCCATACATTGACATGAATCTGCCACAGGTGTACATGAGTTCCAAATACTCACCCCCCTCCCACCGCCCACCCCATATCATCTCTCTGGATCATCCCTGTGCACCAGCGCCAAGCATCCTGTATCCTGCATCGAACATAGGCTGGCGACTATCTTACATGATAGTGTACGTATTTCAGTGCCATACTCCCGTATTATCCCACCCTCTCCCGCTCCCTCAGAGTCCAAAAATCTGTTCTATACATCTGTGTCTCTTCTGCTGTCTCTCATACAGGGTTATCTTTACCATCTTTCTAAATTCCATATATATGTGTTAGTATACTGTGTTGGTGTTTTTTTTCTGGCTCACTTCACTGTGTATAATCGGCTCCAGTTTCATCCATCTCATTAGAATTGATTCGTATAAAGTCTGCAAGCAATAAATGCTGGAGAGGCTGTGGAGAAAAGGGAACCCTCTTACACTGTTGGTGGGAATGCAGTCTAGTACAGCCACTATGGAGAACACTGTTTATAATAGCCAGGACATGGAACAACCTAGATGTCCATCAACAGATAAATGGATCAGAAAGCTGTGGTACATATTCCCAGTGGAGTATTACTCAGCCATTCAAAAGAATATATTGTCTTTCTCTTTCTGACTTCCTAAGTATTCTTTTGAATGCTAGTGTAGATTCAAGTATTTACTTAACAACATTTGTTGCTACTGTATAAAATGTGGTTGACTTTTAAAATATTTGTCTTCTATTCTGCAAGCTTTATATTAATTCTAATACTTGTGTTTCTTCAACATTTTCTATACTAAATTATCTTATCTCCAATATACTTTGACTTCTTCCTTTCCATTCTGAAGGCTGTTTTTTGTTTTTTATTGTTTTGTGTTTTTTCGTTGTTGTTTTTTTTTTTTTTTAAACTACAGCAACAATTCTCTTTTGTTACCTGATTGCTCTGGTTATAGAACTGCCAGTATAATGTTGAGCCAAAGTGTGTAATAGACTTCCTTGTGTTGTTCCCAGTCTTAGAGGGAAAGCTTTCAGTTTTTCATTCTTAAGTATGATGTTAGCTGTGGGTCATTTTACAGGTGCCCTTTGATTGAGAAAGTTCTCTTCTGTTCTTAATTATTAAGTGTTCTTTTAACCCCGGTTATGAAAAGGTGCTAGATTCAGGGAAATGCCTTTTCTTCAGGCAGATGTGTTATTTGTTTTATTGTTTTAAAATGGCATAATGTTGATTGACTTTCCTATAATGAACCAACTTTGCATACCTCCCTAAATCGCATGTGATCATAGTGTACAGTCTTTTTTATATGCTGTTGGATTTTGTTTGCCAGTATTTTGTTGAGGACTCTTTCACCTGTATCCATAAGGGATATCAGGTGTGTGTGTGTGTGTGTGTGTGTGTGTCTGTGTGTGTGTGTGTGTGTCTGTGTGTGTGTCTGTGTGTGATGTCTCTGTCTGATATTGGTATGAGAGAAAGACTGGCATCATTTTGCCTGCTATGTGGGGAAGAGACGTGTGGCATAAAGATGAAGCATTGTTGGATTGAAATTTAGCCAGGATTAGAGGGAGAAATTTAGGATATATCTGTGTGGAATTGGGGTGAGATTATCAGAGAGCTCATTCTCAGTTTCCTAGGCCTGAATTAAGTGCTTGACATTGACTTATGCTGTTTGTTAACTAGGTATAGATAGATTATACTTTGAATTTGCTACCTATTTTCTTTGTTAACATTTATGAAATTAGAATTTGTGGATCGGTTGTAATGTGCATTTAAGATACATTTTCTTCCATTTTTACTACAAAACAAGATGCCATTGAATAGCTGATGCCTTTTTAAAAAGCTGTTAACCTTAAGTCTAAGAAATAAGCATGTTTGTCTTTAAGGTACAGAAACACATTTAAAAGTTACAAATTTGCCCAAGAAGATGCAAATGGTGTGTGGTTAAATTAGAATTCCAACTTAATCTCCTTTGACTCCAAAGTCCATGCTTCGAAACGCTGTAGAACAATGCTTTTGTAAAAATACTCATCCTTTACATGTGATTTCACGTAATGATCAGTGTGGCGTTTTGTTTTTTTTCCCCTCTTTATTTATTTAAGTAGAAGAGGTTAAAGTGAACATGCGACAAAGCAATGATTCTAGAGCCATGTAGACTTGTAGTCGTAGTTTTTTCAGCTGTCATTGAGTCTGGTTGACACTCAGTGTCTTTGTCTGTAAGATAAGGGTGTGTATAAGTACTCTAGAGTTTTGGAGATAATCAAATAGCCCATTTTTCTGTACTTAACTAATCTGTAGTATGTTTACACTTAGGTGGCAGTTTGTATAAAGGAAGCACTGGGACTTGTGGCTGCACCCTCTAAGAATAAAAAAGTATTAAAAATATGGAACTCCCACGTATGTTACGTGAAGAAGAACAAGAGCCAGAAGTACGGAAAAGGGAGGGAGAGATGAAAAAACTAGATGATGATGATGATGATGATGAAGTGATCTTGGTTGGAGTGGAACATGGAAATGAAGATGCTGACGTGATCTTTGTTGGGATGAGCTCAGCTTCAAAACCAGTCGTTTCAAACATACTGAACAGAGATACCCCAGGTTCTTATTCAAGGAGAAAAAGGTATGGTCACTTCAGGAAAGGTAACGCTCACAGATTACAGCCTGTTAGTCATGTGACTCCTACATCAGAAGCAAAGACTGTCTTGCCAGTGTCTGACTCTGACTCAAGATCAACAGGTAGTCCTATTATTATTGAACCTCCGTCTCAAGCTGATTATAAAAATCTTTCACCACAAATAGTGCCTGATGGCTTTTCGAAGGAGTTATGTTCTTCTTTGATTACCTTCACAAGGTCATTGCAGCATCCAGTAGAAACAGCAGTTTCTGCAGGAGATATGAATAAAAGTCCTCATGTATCAAAGCGAGTTTCCCCTTGTGAAACAAATCGCAGAAATCCCAGAAGGCCTAAACTCAGTGATGGCATTGTAGGGGAACATTCTTTAGGTTTCTCCCCGTCAGGTTTTTTTCATACAGAGACCACTCAGCAAAGCACACCAGACCGTGTCCATACCTCACTAGGCCATGTTCAGTTGCAGAACCTTTTCCAAAGGACAGTGTTCATTGCAAGCCTGTAAGACCTTTAGGGGAAAGTGGACGGACAAAAACTGATTTTCCAAGTTTGGCAAGTCCAAACAAAATTGGTGATCCCACAGAAGGAAATCTGATTGTGTTACTTCGTGACTTCTACTATGGCGAGCATGAAGGAGTTGGGCAGCCAGAACCGAAGACCCACACGGCATTTAAATGCCTCAGCTGCTTGAAAGTTCTAAAATATGTCAAGCTTATGAATCACATGAAGCACCATTTGGAACTTGAGAGGCAGAGAGGTGACAGCTGGAAAACCCACACCACCTGCCAGCACTGCCTCCGCCAGTTTCCTACTCCCTTCCAGCTGCAGTGTCACATTGAAAGTGTCCACACGGCCCAGGAGCCCTCTGCAGTCTGTCACATCTGTGAGTTGTCCTTTGAGACAGATCAGGTTCTCTTAGAGCACATGAAAGACAATCATAAGCCTGGTGAAATGCCCTACGTATGCCAGGTTTGCAGTTACAGATCATCATTTTTTGCAGATGTGGATTCACATTTCAGAGCATACCATGGTAACACCAAGAATTTACTTTGCCCATTTTGTCTCAAAATTTTTCAAACTGCAACAGCATACAGACGTCATCATCGAGGGCACTGGGAAAAGAGTTTTCACCAGTGTTGCAAATGTCGGCTACAGTTTTTAACTTCCAAAGAGGAGAGGGAGCACAAGACCCAGTGTCATCAAATGTTTAAGAAGCCTAAGCAGCTAGAAGGATTGTCTCCTGAAACAAAAATTGTTATTCAGGTATCACTGGAACCCCTTCAGCCAGGATTGGTGGAAGTTGCATCCATTACTGTGAACACATCTGATTTTGAATCATCACCCCCCAAATCTAAAAGGAGGAGGTCAAAAAAAGAAAAATAATAGTTAATTCTGCCTTCAGTAAGTCTGAAGCAAGTATTTCAGTCAAAGTTAAAAACCCCATTAAAAACAAAAAGATCAACTTATAGCATTATTCAATAATATCAAATATAGGGAAACCGATGGGTAATTTATGTGATTTTGTTTTAAATAGAGGAAGTACAGTTTTGCGTGATCTGCATATTGAGATGTTATTTAAAAATCTATGATCTGTTTTTCGTGTAATTGTCTTAACATGTAAAAAGGATGTGTGCATGTGTGTGTGAGAGAGAGAAAATGAGAGAAGTGGAGAAAGGAAAAGTAAGAACCTATTTTGGTATTTGATGTTACTTGTAAGTTCGAAAGCTCTCCTATACATATAATCTGTAGAGTGTTTTAGCAACGTAATTTTGAAGTGTTTTCATGCCTTGCAGATCTCAGTATCAGCTATATAGCCAGATTTGAATGTCACTCTCTGAAGTGCCTCTTGGGCTGATCTAAGATAACCTGGCTCTGAAAGTGTGCAGTGGAGGTTGATGGAGAAGCTACGATGTGAGTTTGGACCAGACACGGGATTTAATCAGAGAAGAGCTGTGGCTTCTTGTCCCAGCTGAGGAAGAGGCATACATTCACTGCAGGCACAGAGCCAAGGGAGAAGGAACACTGTCTCAGAGTGCTTTCACCTAGCCCAGGGACATCTCAAGGATACCAGCCTCTAAAATGCCTGTGTTTGGTGAGAGACCCTGGCAAGCATGAAGCAGGCCCTGTGTAGCACTGACTGCAGTTGGAGAAGCAGAGATAGTTAATAGAATGAGACCTGGTGCCTGTGGACCTCCTGTTGAGTGAGCAAAAGGGGGATTTGATTCATTCTGTCCCCTTTCCCATTTGGCTGGCCTGTAGTCACAGTGAGGTCGGCATATCTGTGTCAGACACAGTAGCAAAGCAAGTTAAAATTCCCAAAGGAAAAAGAGCCTTGACGTCCACTTTAATTTGCGCTGGACCCATAGTTGTAACTGAAAAGGATCAAACACAGGAAATCTGTTCAGCTTTTGAATTGGGCTAAATTGAGTTCTCTTACCCTTAAGCTACAATGGAGTTGTCCAAGAATCGTAAATATAGTGGACAAAAATAGTCCAGGGTGATTAAAGCCTTTTTGGAACTCTTCCTTCCAATTTCCAGTTACATGTGTCTTACCCGAGTTGACCATGTGAAGATTTCAGTTCTGTATCTTATCTTGCCTTGGACACAAATGTAGTACAGTTAACAGCTAATTCTTTGCGTGTGTAATTTCCCATTGTATCAAACTGATTGAGTTTCCGTCTTTCTTGACACAGTCTGATGTGCAAGAATTGTCTCATGTATTTCAGTAATTATCAGGTCATAGAGTTACCCTTCCTCTAATCTATCCAACCAACTAATCTGTGATTATACTTGTGGAAACCTTCTTT
The DNA here is from genome assembly GCF_016772045.2 of Ovis aries. Taxonomy (NCBI): domain Eukaryota; kingdom Metazoa; phylum Chordata; class Mammalia; order Artiodactyla; family Bovidae; genus Ovis; species Ovis aries. The sequence goes on along the minus strand of NC_082741.1, from coordinate 20,242,096 downwards.
CTTGCAGTCTCCAAGGGCTCTTTCACAGACCTGTGGGGTACCCTCTAAGTATTGGTGCCTGAACATCAGCGCACTTGGCTGCCTCTGTAGGTTCTTAGAGTTGAGTCTCCTCCTGGAGTTGAATGTCACCCCTTCTCCACTTCTGGCACGGATACCTAGCAATCTCTGTGCACCATTCCAGGAAGCTGGGATCCTGTCTGTAGACCTATGCCAGGAGCAATCTCTCCGTTTCCTCTTCCTTTCTCCTCCTCTTTGTCTCTCGCCACTCTCCCCAGTCCTCAATTTCTTTAAGTCCTCTAAGCTTTCACAAAATGCTGGAAAGAGATCATCACCAAGCGGTTAGCATCCTTCTCAGAACTGAAAAGGAAGGACTACAGATGATGAAGCTGTAGTGAATCTGTTGTCTCCATTTTAGGTAATTCGTGAGTATAAATTCAAATTCAAATAAATTGTGTTTATTTATTCAAAGCTTGATTGATTTATTTGCACTTTGAATATTTTACTAGGCCTTTCTGGTTAGTTTACTTGGGCCAAAGCGCTTTGCTAAGTGTCAGCTGAAACCACTTTTAGTTGTGTAAAGAGTGTGTGTGTGTTCTGGTCTCAGGTGAAAACTCTCTGTATAAATAAATATGCAGACTATTGCATTTGTATCTGTTTTCTTTGATTTGTATAGTAAAAGATATGATAATTTTAGTTACTTGTTTTTACTGTTGCTTAGTATTATCAACACTGTTGCTGTTAGTTGCTGTGAAGTATGCTCCTAAGGAGTACAAGTTTGTCAATAGGAATAGGACAGGGAGACCACTTTCTCCCTCACAAATTCATCAAAAGAACATTTCAGCGATGAGCAAATTCCAAAAAACAACTTCTGAATGCTGGCAGAGGACTTCAGGCACCCGGAAAAGCAGATCATTGTCTTCAAAAACAGGTAGGAAAAAATATAAAAGATGAAAAAAGAGACAAAGGAGGTAGGAAGGGAGCTCCGTCCTGGGAAGGGAATCCCGTTCTGGGCAGGGAATCTTAAGAAGGGAGGTTTCCAATGTGGCGAGCTTTGGAAGCACAGAGGGCAACTTATCAGGAAGGAAACATAAATACATAATTCAAACCAACAGATTACAAGCCCAACAGTAACTCCCCCAGCGGAAAAGCAGCACAGATGCCTGCATCCGACACTAGCAAGTGGGGGCAGAGCAGGGAGGCGCAGGAGGCACGGGCTGCAGTGCTTTTTAAGAATCAGGCAGGAACGCCCCACACATAACCACAATGAATGAACCTGCGCTAGCAAACCAGACTGTGGGATAGCTACCACGTGAAAAGCCCAAACATAAGACACCACCAGGACCGCACACAGAACAAAGGATGGAACAGAAATAGCTGGTTACAGACCATCCCCCGCTGGTGACAGGCAGCCAGAACCGTATGGGCTGGAAGGGGGTGATTGCAGCCCCGGAGAGACTTTACCTACAAAACTGTAAGCAGGCTTCTTTGCTAAGGCTTCTGGGGGTTCTGGACAGTCACCATCCACCTCTCAAGGGGCGCCAGTGGTACATCCAGAAAACTAGCAGCAGAGACGGGAAAGGCGATAAGTCACAGTGACCGCGCTCACCACACACCTGAGCTACTCGGACGTGGGAAGGACACAAAAGGCAGTCCCAACCGAACCTGCGCCTCTGAGGGCTTACCTGAGCACCGAACCTGAGTTCGGCTTAGACCTGGGAGGTGCGTGCAGCCTAAGGCCGGCCTCAGACCCTGGAGCAACGTAGAGCCTGAGCGGTGTGCACCATGAGCAGGGGCAGGCCCATTGCGACTGAGACACTGAAAGCACACACAGGTGTTAGTTCTTTGCAGCATCCCTCCCTCCCCACAGTGCAACTCAACAAGAGAGCCAAAAAAATAAAAAATAAAAAGTGTCCACCATGCCCCCCCCCCCCTTATTAGGACGGAAATCAGACACTGAAGATACCAGCAAACAGAAGAAATTAAATGGAGGGAACCGCCTTGGAAATAACCCCACAACACCAGAGAAAGGGCCAGAAATATCTTTACTATTTTTATGACCATTTCTTTTTCTTTTTTTTTCTTTTTCGCTGATGTTGTTGTGTGGTAGTTTTTTCTTCTTTTCTTTTTCTTCTTCTTTTTTTAACTTTTAGAAATATTTAAGTCCTGTATTTATCCTTTAATTTTTATTCTTATAACCTACTCTTACTTAAAAAGAAACCTATTTTTTAAAGCAAACACTGTATATAGTCTTTGTGTGGTTGTTGTTGTTGTTTTAATAGTTCTTGTGGCTTTTTTTTTCTTCTTCTTCTTTCCTTAATATTGCATTTTTTAAAATCCAACCTCTATTCTAGATTTTTAATCTTTGCTTTTTGGTATTTGTTGTCAATTTTGTACATTTAAAAACCCAAACTTCACTACCCAATTTTACCTGAGAGCGAGATTACGGGCTTGACCACTCTCTCCTCCTTTGGACACTCCTTTTTCTCCACCAGGTGGCCTCTGTCTCTTCCCTCCCCCTTCTCTTCTCTACCCAATTCTGTGAATCTCCGTGTTCCAGACGGTGGAGAACACTTCAGGAACTGGTTACTGGCTGGATCTGTCTCTCCGCTTTTCATTTCCCTCTTATAACCTCCTGGCCACCTCTGTCTACTTCCTCCCTCTCCTCTTCCCTGTAGAACTCCGTGAATACCTCTGAGTGGTCCAGACGGTGGAGCACACATAAGGATGTGATTCCTGGCTAGCTTGCTCTCTCCTCTTTTTTTTTTTTTTCTCTCTCTCTCCTCTTTTGACCCCACCTCATCTCATTCCAGTCACTTCTAACTACCCCCTCCCTCTTCTCTCCTCCATGTAACTCAGTGAACCTCTCCGGTTGCCCCTCACTGTGGGTAAACCTTTCATCTTTAACCTAGATGTGTTATCATCAGTGCTGTATAGGTGGAGAGGTCTTGAGGCTACTGTAAAAATAAAACTGAAAACCAGAAGCAGGAGGCTTAAGTCCAAACCCTGAGAACATCAGACAAGTCCTGACTCCAGGGAACATTAATTGATAGCAGCTCATCAAATGCCTCCATACCTACACTGAAACCAAGCACCACCCAAGGGCCAACAAGTTCCAGAGTCAGACACACCATGCAAATTCTCCAGCGACACAGGAACACAGCCCTGAGCTTCAATATACAGGCAGCTCAAAGTTACTCCAAAACCATTGGCGTCTCATAACACATTACTGGTCACTCCGTTGCACTCCAGAGAGAAGAAATCCAGCCTCACCCACCAGAACTCCAACACAAGCTTCCCGAACCAAGAAATCTTGACAAGCCACTGATACAACCCCACCCACAGTGGAGAAACTCCATAATGAAGAGAACTCCACAAATTCCCAGAATATAGAAAGGCCACCCCAAACGCAGCAATAGAACCAAGATGAAGAGACAGAGGGATACTCAGCAGATAAAGAACAGGAGAAATGCCCACCAAATCAAACAAAAGAGGAAGAGATAGGGAATCTACCTGAGAAAGGATTCCAGATATTGATACTGAAAAGGATCCAAAATCTTGAAATCAAAATGGAATCACAGATAAATAGCGTGGAGACAAGGATTGAGAAGATGCAAGAAAGGTTTAACAAGGACCTAGAAGAATAACAACGAGTCAATAGATAATGAATGACTCAATAAATGAGATCAGAAACACTCTGGAGGCAACAAATAGTAGAATAACAGAGGCAGAAGATAGGGTTAGTGAAATAGAATGGTAGAAATAAATGAATCAGAGAGGAAACAAGAAAAATGAGTTAAAAGAAATGAGGACAATCTCAGAGACCTCCAGGACAATATGAAACGCTCCAACATTCGAATTATAGGAGTCCCAGAAGAAGAAGACCAAAAGAAAGACCATGAGAAAATCCTCCAGGAGACAATAGTTGAAAACTTCCCTACAGTGGGCATGGAAATAATCACCCAGTCCCAAGAAAACCAGAGAGTCCCAAACAGGATAAACCCAAGGCAAAACACCCCAAGACACATATTAATCAAATTAACAAAGAGCAAACACGAGAACAAATATTAAAAGCAGCATGGGAAAAAACAAGAAATAACACATGAGGGGATTCCCATAACGGTAACAGCTGATCTTTCCAAAGAAACTCTTCAGGCCAGGAAGGAATGGCAAGACATACTTAAAGTGAAGAAAGAGAATAACCTACAGCCCAGATTACTGTACCCAGCAAGGATCTCATTCAAATACGAAGGAGAAATCAAAAGCTTTACAGACACGCAAAAGCTGAGAGAACTCAGCACCACTAAACCAGCTCTCCAACAAATGCTAAAGGATATTCTGCACACAGGAAACACAAAAAGGGTGTTTAACCCCAAACCCAAAACAATAAAGGAAATGGCAACGGGATCATAATGATCAGTAATTACCTTAAACGTGCTAAGTCACAGCTCCAGAAAGCTATTCTCTTTTCCTTCTAAGGACAGGCTTACCTCTGTGGGGCTTGGTATTTAAGTATTCCCTTTGGTTAGATTCCTTGCCTTCAAACCCAGCTCAGTGCTGACAACCTTCAGGTGTCAAATAGCATACTATGCAACTGGTGCATTTTACATTCTTACCAAAGAAAGTAAGTGTCAGTTGTATCTCCACAGTATTAATTTAGCCACAAGGAATCTTCGGCAAAACTAAACAAAACGTTAGAGAGATGACAGCACTTCTACGAAATATGTTGTCAGCTTTACAAACGACCTATAAACTACAAATCATCACGAAATAGACATCTACTTAATACACATTTCATTACTAGATTCTTTCTTTGTATATAAGCATTTTATACTTTCAGATTTGCAACTGATACTTTTTCAAATGAAACTGGTGCTTTTTTTTGCTTGTTTTTAAGCCAAGATTTAACTGATGTCTTTAAGATGTTCATTTCAACATTGACATCATTCATAACTCCAAATACATAAAAGATGATGACAAAAACATCATACATACAAAAAATAAAAATGTAGTTATATTATTATAGCCTCTGATAAATGATAGCAAAACTGGAACAGAAGCATTGTAAAAACATTTAGTGATGTTTCAACATTTTTCTAATCTTTTTTGATTTCATATTTCTCGTGTGCTTTAGAATGCATTACAACATCAGTAGAGTATTGGGCTTCCGTGGTGGCTCAGAGGGTAAAATGTCTGCTTGAAATGGAGCCCTGGGTTCTAATCCTGGGTTAGGAAGATCCCCTGAAGAAGGAAATGGCAACCCATTCCAGTATTCCTGCCTGAGTATACTATAGATGGAGGAGCCTGTAAGGCTACAGTCCATGGGGTCGCAAAGTGTCAGACACGAATGAATGGCTCCACTTTCACTTTAGTCGAGTATTGTCATATGTTTAAAAATCTATAAAAATATGGTAAATAATACCGGTACAAATTTCATCATTAAACATACATATTCAGCTGTTTTAATGCATGATGAGAGAACTCTGAAACAACTTGCGTTTTCATTGTTATTGGTGACCATGCCTGACCTGCCTCTTGAGAAATCTATGTGCGGGTCAGGAAGCAACATTTAGAACTGGACATGGAAAAACAGACTGGTTCCAAATAGGAAAAGGAGTACATCAGGCTGTATAATGTCACCCTGCTTATTTAACGTCTATGCATAGTACATCATGAGAAATGCTAGACTGGACGAAACACAAGCTGGAATCAAGATTGCCGGGAGAAATTTCAAGAACCTCCGATATGCAGATGACACCACCCTTATGGCAGAAAGTGAAGAGGAACTAAGAAGCCTCTTGATGCAAGTGAAAGAGAGTGAAAAAGTTGGCTTAAAGCTCACCTTTCAGAAAATGAAGATCATGGCTTCTGGTCCCATCACTTCATGGGAAATAGATGGGGAAACAGTGGAAACAGTGTCAGAGTTTATTTTTGGGGCTCCAAAATCCCTGCAGATGGTGACTGCAGCCATGAAATTAAAAGATGCTTACTCCTTGAAAGAAAAGTTATGACTAACGTAGATAGCACGTTCAAAAGCAGAAACATTACTTTACCGACTAAGGTCCGTCTAGTCAAGGCTATGGTGTTTCCTGGGTCATGTATGGATGTGAGTTGGACTGTGAAGAAAGCTGAGCACCGAAGAATTGATGCTTTTGAACTATGGTGCTGGAGAAGACTCTTGAGAGTGCCTTGGACTGCGAGGAGATTCAACCAGTCCATTCTGAAGGAGATCAGCCCTGGGACTTCTTTGGAAGGAATGATGCTAAAGCGGAAACTCCAGTAGTTTGGCCACCTCATGTGAAGAGTTGACTCATTGGAAAAGAACTCTGATGCTGGGAGGGATTGGGGGCAGGCGGAGAAGGAGACGACAGAGGATGAGATGGCTGGATGACATCGCTGACTCGATGGACGTGAGTCTGAGTGAACTTCGGGAGTTGGTGACGTACATGGAGGCCTGGCGTGCTGCATTTCATGGGGTCACAAAGAGTCAGACACAACTGAGTGACTGAACGGAACTGAACTGAACAGAACTGAAGCTAGGGACTGTTGGTGGCAGAAGTAGAGGCCCTAGTCTGTGTATCCAAAGTTGGAGTGATGGAATACAGTTTAAAGTGACTGTAAACATAGGGAATTTAGAAAGATGGTAATGATAAACCTGTATGCGAAACAGCAAAAGAGACACAGATGAATAGAACAGTCGTTTGGACTCTGTGGGAAAGGGAGAGGGTGGGATGATTTGCGAGAATGGCATTGAAACATGTATAATGTCATATAAGAAAAGAATCACCAGTCTAGCTTCAGTGTAGGAGAGGATGCTTGGGACTGTTGCACGGGGTTGACCCAGAGGGATGGTAAGGGGAGGGCGGAGGGAGGGGGTTTAGGATTGGGAACACGTCTACACCCGTGGAGGGTTCATGTTGGTGTCTGACAAAACCAATGCACTATTGTAAAGTACAATATAAATAAATAAAGTGACTGTAAACAAAGAAACAGAAAAGAGTTTCTCTTCAGAAATAAAATGTTCAGAATTGATTTTCATACTGAGGGAAGGCCTTTTCACCTACTAAGTATTAGTGAACATTCTGGCTAGATATAGTTTTGCTTGAACTTTATGCTAGACAGCCTATTTTTGACCTGGGAAACACATATTGTACATCTGCTTTAACCATGGAGGAGAGTCACTGGGTATTCACTGGAATGGGAAAGTAAAAATCTGTTGCAGTTGTCTTTCATCAGTGTACCCTCTGGAGAAGTCAGGATATGAAAATGAGATTGTGCATTTCTGTGCTTTGGAGTTATGTGTTCCTAGTTAGTGAAGATAATTAAGAAGTGTAATGATTCCAGATTCTCGCCTAGGAAAACACTAACATCACTGTTGTCAGACCTGTATTTTGTGGTTAACAGGATCCTTTTCCCACGAGATATGTTTCATTCATGTACTTTCAACTTTAAAGAATTTTCTCTGTGTCCTGGCTCTGCCCCTACAGCTTCAGAACACTCCTCTTTAAACTGTACGGAAGACCATTTCCCAGGCTATGGTCCTTGAGTTTATTTTCATTTTTCTCCTAATTTTAGTATATATAATTTATTGGGTATTTTTATCATTATGGCATAATTTTCTTCAAACTTCGTACTGAAAGTTGTCTCCTATTTAATCATGACATGTGATCAGTGAGTCCACATACTAAGGAATGACAATTGGCACTTTTTAGCAGAAACCAGGGCTTCCCTGGGAGGTAAGCTGCCTAAGAATCTGATGCAATGCAGGAGACCCCAGTTTGATTTCTGGTTTGGGAGGATGCTCTGGAGAAGCAACAGGCCACTCCCTCCAGGGTTCTTCAGGTTTCCCTGGTGGTTTAGATAGCAAACAATCCATCTGCTATGAGAGAGCCACTGGAAGACTGGCCTAACAACCCACTCCAGTATTCTTGCCTGAAGAACCCCCTTGGACAGAGGAGCTTGATGGGCTATATTCCAGACACTCACAAAGAACCAGACACGACTGTGAGTATGAGCAGACCAGAAACCAAAATATATTTTTAAGAAATCCTTGAAAACCTTGAAATTTGGAAGTGTTCCTTAGAAAGAGCATGTTAACCCTGAAAAAAAAAAAAAGACAAACCATAAAGCAATGAACTTTATTACTCTCTTTTCCCTATAAGATCAGAAGAGAAATGGAGTGTCGTTTCCCTTTTTAGAAGCTAGTTTTTCTAGTAGAAACTATGAAATGATTAAATAAATTATTGAAAACTACTGAAATGCTGCTTTCAAATAAGTAAATAAATAAATGAATAAATAAATAAATAAGTAAAATCCAATTCAAGACGGATACCAAAGCAAGAATATAATCGATATCACTTGCTGTTGTGAGACATAGCTTCAAAAGAGAACCAAATTAATGTATATAATGACTGGCTAAATTCTCTGGCAATACGTTATAAAAAGTTGCAGTCAACATTGAAAGGGATTTTTACACACAATAAAATAAAAATGCCTTTTACTTATGCACACTTCTAATAATCAAAAGCACTGACTACTTTTCAGACATTCCAGGCCAAGGACATTTAAACAAACTATCTACTTTATCTGCCAAAACAACACGGTGGTGGTGGTCATGATTAGCTGCTAAGTCATTTCCGTCTCTTCATCTCCATGGACCATAGACCACCAGGCTCCTCTGCCCGTGGGTTTTCCCAGCAAGAATACTGAGTCTGGTTTTCATTCTCTCTTCCGGAAGATCTATCTTCCCAAATCAGGGATTTCTCAACCCTGGGTCATCTACATTGGGAAGTGGACTCTTTACCAATGAGCCACCAGGAGAATACCCCAAAGAAAAACAGTATCTACTTAAGTACTTCCTGGCTTTCATATGTACAGTATCAAACTTCCAGCCTAAATAGTCTGTGTTGAACTACCATAGTGATCCATCGATTAATAGTCAGCCTCCCAGTGATTCTTGTCTGGGAAGATCCCACATGCTGAAGTGTAGCTAAGCTCATGGGCCACAACTCAGGAGCTCATGTGCCGAAACTAGAGCCAGTGTTCTCCAGCAAAAGAAACATCACAGTGGGAAGGCTATGCAGCATAGTGAAGTGCACCATACCACTTGCCTCAGCTAGAGAAAGCCCTTGAACATCCATGACTGCCTGGCCCTTACAAAATAAATGCAGTTTTAAAAATAACAAATATTCATGTCAATGTATGGGAAAACCAATACAGTGTTGTAAAGTAAAATAAAGTAAAAATTAAAAGTAAAGAAAAAAATAAATAAAATGGAAAAATAAATACATAAATAAGACCTTAAGGGGCAAAAAAAAAAAAAAAAAAAAAACCAACCAGTGAGTTTAGCAGAGAAGTTAGTTACATATATTTAGCAACAAGCAAATATAATTTGCATGTTGAAAGTGCAAAAATACTAATTTTTCAAAACGTGATAGAATGATACTGATTATAAGAAATCTATCACAGAATAAAAATATTCTAGGCAATAGTTCAGCAGGATGAGAGGTAAGGGTATCCCAGCCATCAGAGTTCACATTTATGATGTGAATGCCGAAAAGCCTATGAAACATCATGTTGGTCATATAATTCGAGTATCCATATATCCACTTAAGCTCTTAGCTATCTCTTCTGCACCTTTATATTTCATTCTGAAGCCATTTGGATTTTCTGAAAGAATGTGTAGATTTGTTTTGTTTGTGTTAGTTTCTGAGGAGACTTCTCATTCTGCCCACATGCTAGGAAACTTTTACTATATTTTCCATTAATATAATTCAAGTTTCATCTACTCTAACCTTTCATACCATTAATCCCATATTGATTTCTTTTAGCAGGCTCTAGTGATGTTCTTCAAGCTCTTTTAGCCATTCTTTCACTTGGGTATAATGCTCACTGATTTGAATAGCAAATTAATACTTTTCTAATGTGCTTTTAGAGCGTGGTGAGCTGCTCTGTTTCAGGCTTTTGGTTGGAAAACCCTGCCTTATTGTCAGGGCTGCAGTATCTTCTGATACCAAAGGAAAGACTACAAATATTCCAAACAAATTTGATTATGGTAATTAACATTTTCTAAAGAATTAAAGAGTTCCTCATCAAAATATTTATTCCCATGGAAAAAATAGCCCCAGCTCCTTAAGTACATCATGATTTTATTAAGGGAATCTGTGAGAACGGCCATGTTCTCTGTGCATCGTGACTTCATCAACACACCTCTCTGAGGTGAAAAAACAAGTTAGAATTCACATACTTCAGGAAAGCCATATTTAAATATGGAAAAACCTGGTTTCAATAAGAGGAAAAATGGCTGCATGAGAAGTGGATTGATATTGTTTCTCTATTTTTCTCTGAGCATCTTCCTGTAAGTTGTGTCTTCACTTCTTACTGAAATGGTTGATTCTGCTGTTGTTCAGTTGCTCAGGCATAGTAACTCTCTGCAACATAATAAGGCATGTTACGCTCCTTTTTATGCAGCACACCACGCCTCACTGTCCATCACTAACTCCCAGAGTTTGCTCAAAGTCATGTGCCTCAAATTAGTTGTACCATCCAACCATCTCATCGTCTGCTAGGCCCTTCTCCTTCTGCACTCAAGCTTTCCCAGCATCAGGGTCTTTTCCTATAGTTAGCTCTTTGCATCGGGTGGCGAAAGTACCAGAGTTTCAGCTTCAGCAAAAGTACTTCCAATGAATATTCAGGGCTGATTTCCATCAGGATTGACTGCTTTGATCTCCTTGCAGTCCAAGGGACTGGCAAGAGTCTTCTCCAACACCACAGTTCAAAATCATCAATGATTCCATGTGCAACTTCCCGTATAGTCCAACTCTCCCATCCATACATGAGTAATGGAAACTCCATAATTTGACTATGGAGTCATACTATAGTATGACTATGACTCCATAGTCATACCATAGGTATGACTTGATAGACTATTAATTGCAAAGTAATGCCTCTGCTTTTGCATATGCTCTTTAGGTGGTTGCAGCTTTTCTTCATAGGATCTAGCACCTTTTAATTCCATGGCTGCCCTCACCATCTGCAGTGATTTTGGAGCCCGAGAAAATAAAGTCTATCACTGTTTCCATTTTTCCTCATGATTTCCCTATTTCATGTGAAGTCACGGGGCCAGATGCCATGATCTTCATTTTTTCAACATTGAGTTTTAAGCAAGGTTCTTCACTCTCTTCTTTCTTTCCATCAATATGCTCTTTATTTATTCTCCACTTTCTGTCATATATGTGGTGTCAACTGCAAATCTGTGGTTATTGATAGTTCTCCAAGCAATCTTGATTCTAGTTGGGCTTCATCCAGCCTGGCATTTCACATGACGTGCTGAATATAAGTTAAATAAGCCACATGACAATATACAGCCTTGATGTGCTCCTTTCCCTATTTGAAGCTAGCGCATTGTTCTATGTCCAAGTGTTGCTTCTTGACATGCCTACAGATTTCTCAGCAGGCAGCTAAAGAGGTCTGGTATTTGCATCTTTCCAGGAATTTCCCATAGCTTGTTGTCATCCACACAGTCAAAACCTTTGGCATAGTCCAAATCAGATGTCGATGTTTTTCTTGAACTCCTTTGCTTTTTCTCTGATCCAATGGATGCTGACAATTTGATCTCTGGTTTCTCTGACTTTTCTAAATCCAGCTTTAGCATCTGGAAGTTCTCAGTTCATGTACTGCTGAAGCCTAGCTTGAAGAACTTTGAACATGACTTTGCTTACATGTGAGATGTGTGCAATTGTGTGTTAGTTTAAACAATCTTTGGCCTAGCTTTTCTTGAGGATTGGAGTTTAAACTAACCTTTCCAAGTTCGGCGGCCAGTGCCGAGCTTTTCAAATTCGCTGGCATATTGCGTGCAGGATTGGAATGTCATAATCTGGTAGGACTTGAAATTCCACAACTGGAAACACATTACCTCTAGTAACTTTGTTCATAGTTATGTACTAAGGGCTGCTTGATTTCACATTGCAGGATGTCTGGTTCTGGGTGAGTAAAGACACCTTCACGGTTATGTGGGTCATTAAGATCTTCTTCTTCTTCTTCTTCTTTTTTTTTTTTTTAAGTTCAGTTCTTCTGTGTATTCTTGCCACCACTTCTTAATATATCTGCTTCTGTTAGGTCCATATATTTTGTCTCCTTTATTGTGCCCATCTTTGCATGAAATGTTCCCTTGGTATCTGTATCATTCTTGAGGTAATCTCTGTTCTTTGCCATCCTATTGTGTTTCTCTGTTTCTTTGCATTGATCCCTGAGGAAGGCTTTTCTTATCTCTCCTTGCTATTCTTAAGAAAACTGCATTCAAATGGATTATCTTTCTTTTTCTCCTATGCCTTTAGCTTCTCTTCTTTTCTTAGTTATTTGTAAGGCCTCCTCAGACAAACCTTTTGCCTTTTTGCATTTCTTTTTCTTGGGTAGGTTTTGTTCATTGTCTCATGCAGAATGTCATGACCCTTGGTCCATAGTTCTCCAAGCAGTCTGTCTATAAGATCTAATCCCTCAAATCTATTTGTCAAATCCACTGTGTAATCATAAGAGATTGATTTTGGCCATCCCAAATGGTCTAGCGGTTTTCCATACTTTCTTCAACTTAAATCTGAAGTTTTCTTTAAGGCATTCCTATTCTGAGACATGTCACTGCTCAGTCTTGGGTTGTTTTTTTTTTTTATGACTGCATAGAGCTTCTCTTTCTTCGGCTACAAAGAACAGAATCAGTCTGATTTCAGCATTGACCTTCTCAAGAGTCATCTCTTGTGTTGTTGGAAGAGGGTGATTTCTATGAATGGTGAGTTCTCTTAGGGAATTCTGTTAGCGTTTGCCATACTTCATATGTACTCCAAGGTCCAACTTGCCTGTTATTCCAGGTATCTCTTGACTTCCTACTTTCTCTAGGAGGCAATGAACATGGGCAGTATAAGCCCTCATTCCTCTGCCTTTTCTAAATCCATCGCATATATTTGGAAGTTCTTGGTTCAAATACTTTGAAGCCTAGCACAAAGGATTTTGAGCCTTATCTTGCTGAGTATGTGAAATGAGCACAAGAGTGCAGTACGTTGACAAATTTTCAGCATTACCCTTTGATGTGGGGATCAGTACGTTGTCATGTGTACACTAGAGCTTGCTCAGTAGTGGCATAATGTGTATTCCATAGTGCAAACTCAGAAGTTGGAACATGTATGGCATATAATGTTGACTCAGTAGAGGTAGGATGATACTTTCAGAGTGCAAGCTCAGTAGTTGTGCTAAGCCTTCTGTAGAACACTGATTCAGCAATGGTAAGATGTGTGAACTAGAATTCAGGGTCAATAGTGTTGTCACATTTCCTCCAGAGTTTAGCCACTGCAGAAGTGGCATGTGTGCTTAGAATGGGGTCTTAATAGTGGTGAGATGCATGCTCTACATCTCAGTCTCAGTAGAAGAGAGGTGTGTTCTCTAGAGTGCAAGCTAGTAGTTACAAGACACTTGGTGTGCTGACCTGTAGTACACAAAGAAGCAGTGGAAGTTGTCACAGCACTGAAACACTGACTGGAGAAAAACTCCTCGGTGTGCTTGACCCACAGTAGACAAAGAAACGTTCCAAGAATGTTTTACCTATGAGTTACAGCATGGTGGTAATTATTGAGTGCGTTCCAGCTAATGTAGATGGAGATGCGCTTAAGCCATGTCATAAAACTGAACCAGTGATAGTTACAATCTCTTAGTCTTGCCTGAGCTATTTGGATGCAGAAACACTTAAAAAATTCACAGCACTGAAGCACTGGAATTCGACAAATTATTGGCTGTGTCTTCCAAGAATGGATGCTGAAGCACTTGAACTGTATCACGTAGCTGAAAGACTGGATGTTGATGAATACTGGGTGTATTTGACCTGGGGTAAGAAGGGGACTCATTTAACCGTATGACAGCCCTAAAACACAGGATGGAGAAAAATGTATGCATGTTTATGAACTGGTATGTACAGAAACAATTGAGACATATCACAGAACTCAACAGTTGATGGTGAACAACTTCTAGGTGTATTTGAACCAGAGTATACGAAACAAGACTTGAAGAATGTAACAGAACTGAAACAACTGATGGTGATAAACTATTGCATGCGTTCAGCATGGCGTAGAAGAAGAAGGACTTGAAACATGTCGCAGCACTGAAACACCAATGGTCATAAGCTACTGGGTATGTTTCAGCTCAAGTGGATTAGAGAACCATTTGAAGCATGTCGCACAACTGAAACATTGCATGCTTATGAACGACTGCATGTACTTGATATGGAGTGAATGAAGAAAGCACTTGAAGCATGTGACATCACTGAAGCACTGGCTGAGAATATGGACTATGTTTGAGCCGGAATGGACACAGAGGCTTCAGAATCATTTCATAGTACTGAACACTAGCACTAGATGGGGAAAAAGCTACTGAGTTCGTTTGACACAGGAATGGATGAAGAAGCAGTTGACATTATGTCACAGCAGTGAAACAAGATGGGTATAAACGGTGAGTGTATTGACGTTAGTGGAACCAAGAACATATTTAATCTTATCAAAGTCCTGAAACACTGGAGCATGGTGAACTGCTGGCTGTGTATGCCTCAGTGTGCACAGACAACATTTCAAATCATGTCACAGCACTGAAACGCTTGTATGGAGACGACAGACTGACTGTCTAGATCTGGGGTGGATGAGGAAGCTCTTTAAGCATGTCACTTCATGTATACACTAGATGGCGACAAACTACGGAGTTGGTGTATGGGTGCGCATGAAGAAGCCATTGGGTCGTGCTGCAAAGTAAAACACTGGCCGTTTATAACTACTAGAAATTTTACACCAGGATTAATGTAGAAGCATTTGAAGACTGTCAGTGTACTGTAGAAATGGATGGTGATAAAGGACTATGTTAACCTGGAGTGGGTGAGGAAGTACTCGAATCCAGGGGCAGCCATGGAACACTGTGTATTGATAAACTCCGGGATGTTTTATTTAGTCACTTCGTTAAGGAAGAATTGAACTTGGTCATATGTCACAGCACTGGACACTGGTTGGTACCACTTGTTGACGATGACTGACCTGAGTGGGAAGAGAGCCTTTGAATTGTGCCACACCCACTGCACTAAAGAAATAGAGGAAACAATAGAATGCGAAAGACTAGGGATCTCCTCAAAAACTTAGAGATACCAAGCAACATTTCTTGCAAAGATGGGCTGAATAAAGGACAGAAGTCGTATGGGCCCAACAGAAGCAGAAGATATTAAGAAGAGGTAGCAAAAATACACAGAAGAACTGTACATAAAAGATAGTCATGACGCAGATAATCACGATGATGTGATCATTCACCTAGAAGCAGACATCCAGGAATGTACACTCAAGTGGGTCTTAGGAAGCATCACTACAAAGAAAGCTAGTGGAGGGGATAGAATTCCAATTGAGCTAGTTCAAATCCCAAAGGACCATGCTATGAAAGGGTTGCACTTAACATGGCACCAAATGTGGAAAATTCAGCACTGGCCACAGGACTGGAAAGGGGCAGTTTTCACTCCAATCCCAAAGAAAGGCAATGCCAAAGAATTCTCCAACTACTAAACAGTTGAACTCATCTCATATGCTACTAAATTAATGGGCAAAATTATCCAAGCCATGCTTCAGCAATACAGCAACCAGGAACTTCCAGATATTCGAGTTGGTTTTCTAAAAGGAAGGGCAACCAAGATCAAATTGCCAACATCTGCTGCATCATTGAAAAACCAGGAGAGTTCCAAAAGAAGATCTACTTCTGTTTTATTGAGACTTTGACTATGTGGATCACAATAAACTTTGGGAAATTCTGAAAGAGATTTCAGGGAATACCAGACAACCTGACTTGCCTCTTGATAAACTTGTATGCAGGTCAGGAAGCAACAATTAGAACTGGAAATAGAACAACAGACTGGCTCCAAAAAGGAAAAGGAGTACCCCGAGGCTGTATAATTGCCACCTTGCTTATGTAACTTCTACACAGACTACATAATGAGAAACACTGGGCTGGAGGAATCTCAAGGTGGAAACAAGATTGACAGAGAAATATCAATCATCTGAAATATGCCGATGACACCAGCCTTATGGCAGAAAGTGAAGAACTAAAGAGCCTCTTGATAAAAGTGACACGAGAGAGTGAATAAGTTGGCTTAATGCTCAACATTCAAAAAAACAAAGATCATGGCATCGGATGCCGCCGCATCATGGCAAATAAGTGGGGAAACAGTGGAAACAGTAGATGACCTTATACTTCTGGGCTCCAAAATCGCTGCAGATGGTGACTGCAGCCATGAAATTAAAAGACACTTCGTCCTTAGAAGGAAACTTATGACCAACCTAGATGATTAATTATCATTATTGATTATTGCTGATGATTGATTATTATTGATTATTATATTCATATTGAAAAACAGAGGCTTTACTTTGTCAAGAAAGGTCCATCTAGTCAACGCTACGGTTTTCCCAGTAGTCATGTGTGGATGTAAGTTTTGGAATATAAAGAAGGCTGAGCACTGAAGAATTGATGCTTTTGAACTGGGTGTTTAAGAAGACTCTTGAGAGTCCCTTGGACTGCTAGGAGATCCAACCAGTCCATCCTAAAGGAAATCAGTCCTTAGTGTTCATTGGCAGGACTGATGTTGAAGCTGAAACTCCAATAATTTGGCCCCATGATGTGAAGAGCTGGCTCATTTGAAAGCATCTTGTTGCTGGAAATGATTGAGGGCAGGAGGAGAAGGGGACGTCAGAAGGTGAGATGGATGGATGGTATCACCGACTCAATGGACATGGGTTTGGGTTACCCATGGGAGTTGATGATGGACAGGGAGGTCTGGCTTGCTGCGGTTCATGGGATAACAAAGAGCTGGACATGCCTGAGTGACTCAACTGAACTGATCACCCCTTAAAGAGTGGTTTTTTTTTTCTTTCTTTTCCTTTTTCTTTTAAATAATCTTGGGCACATTTGACTGAAGCATGCCATGCAATGAAACGTTAAATGGTCAGTAACTACCAGCTGGGCTTGACATTGGATGGACGGAGAAGCACTGCAGGCATGTCACTGAACTTCAACACTGTATGGTGATAGCCTAGTGAATGCCTTTAAATGGGGAGAATGAACACACCATTGAAGTGGATCTTGGCATTGGAACTGGAGGTGGTGAATGTTATGGATGTGTTTGACTTGCGATAATGAGGAAGACTTGAGGAATGTCACACACAGTAAAACATTGGATGGTGTTAATGTTTGAGTGTGTTTGGCCTGGTGAGGATGGAAACGTCCTGGAATCTGCCATAAAATGGAAACACTCCATGGTCATAAGCTACTGCATGTGCTTCACCTAGAGAGGATGAAGAAGCACATGAAGCATGCTACAGGACTGAAACAGTGGATGGTGATAATCCACTGGGTGTGTTTTGTCTGGGGTTGTGAAGAAGCACTTGAGGCAAGTCCTCGAACTGAGGCATGGGATGCTGATAAACTGTTGGGTACTTCTGAACAGTGGTGTGTGGCAAAATTCTTGAAATATGTTACAGTACGGAAACATTGGATGTTGCTAAACTCCTGGTGTGTTTGATCCAGGATAGGCAAGAAGCAATTGATGCATGTCAAAAACCTGAAACAGGTGATAAACATCAGGGTGTGTATCACCCAGAGTGCATGGGGAAGTATCTGAACCTTGTCACCAACATGAAACACTGGATGGTGACAAACTGTTGAGGGTGCTTGATTCAGGGTGGACAGGAAGCACATGATCCATTTCACAGAACTCAAACGTGGACGGGGCAAGAGACTTGGAATGTTTGACCCAGGGAGAAAAAGAAGCTCTGGAAGCATGCTGTAACCCTGAAACACTGGATAGTGAGAAACCACTTGGTGTGATGACCTGAGGGAATGAAGAAACCCAGAAGCATGTTGCACAACTGAAACATTGGATAACGACACACTACTGGGTGTCTTTGACCCCGTGTACACAAAGGAGCACTTGAAGCATGTCACAGAACTTGAACACTGGATGGTGAAAAACTCCTGGGAGTGTTTGACTGGGTGGATGACGACGCTCCTCAAGCATGTCTCTGCACTAAGACACTGGATGATGAGTGTGTTTTAGCCTCAGAAAATGAAGCACTTGACCTGTGTAACGGCACTAAAATAGAGTATGGCACTTATACCACTGGGTGATTAGTCCCAGGTGACAAGGAAACACCGGAAAGTGTCGCATGTTAATGCACTGAATACTCTACAGGTATAAAGTACTGAATGTGTTTGATCAGGGGTTGAGAAGAAGCAGGTAAAGCAGGTCCCTGGGGTGACACAAGGGATTCTGATACATGGGAGTGTAGGAATTCAAGTGGAATAAGAAGCACTGGAAGCATGTCACATCCATGAAACAATAAATGTTGCTAAACTACTGAGTGGGAATGAGAGCCTGGGAAAGACTAGAGATCTCTTCAGGAAAATAAGAGGTATCAAGGGAGTATTTCATGCACATATGTGTATAATAAAGGGCCGAAAATGTGTGAACCTAAAAGAAGTGGAAGATATTAAGGAGTGCTGGCATGATTACATAGAAGAACTATCCAAAAAGTTCCCGATGACCTAGATAACCATGATGGGGTGATCACTCGCCTACAGCTAGACATCTTGGAGTGGGAAATCCAGTGGCTTTTAGAAAGCATCACTACCAACAAAGATAGTGGAGGTGATGGAACACCAGCTGAGCTATTTCAAATTTTAAAAGATGATATTGTTGAAGTGCTGCACTCAGTATGCCAGAAAACTTGGGAAACTCAGCAGAGGCTGCAGGACTGGAAAAGGTCAGTTTTTCGTTTGAAATCCAAGGAAGGGCAACACCACATGATGTTCTAAATATCACACAACGGCCATTATTTTACGCACTAACTCCTTTGAACACAATTTATGAACAACTGAGATAGCTGGATGACGTCACTGACTCGATGGACGTGAGTCTGAGTGAACTAAGAGAGTTGGTGACGGACAGGGAGGCTTGGCTTGTGGCGATTCATGGGGTCGCAAAGAGTCGGACAGGCTGAACGGAATTGATCTGAGACAGCATATTAAAAAGCAGAGATGTTAATGTGCCAACAAAGCTCCACCTAGTTAAGATTATGATTTTTCCAGTAAGCATGTATGGATGTACCAGTGGAACTATAAAGAAAGCTGAGCACCAAAGAAGTGATGCTTTTGAACTGTGTTGTTGGAGGAGATTCTTGAGAGTCCCGTGAACTGCAAGGAGATCCAACCAGTCCATCCAAAAGGAGATCAACCACGAATATTCATTAGAAGGACTGAGGTTAAAGCTGAAACTCCAATACTTTGGCCAACTGATGTGAAGAGCTGACTCATTTGAAAAGACCCTGATGTTTGGCAAGATTGAAAGCAGGAGGAGAAGGAGACGACAGAGGATGAGACAGTTAGATGGTATCACCGACTCAAAGGACATGAATTTCAGTAAACTTCGGGGTTGGTGATGGACAGGAAGGCCTGATTTGCTGTAGTCCATGGGCTCACAAACAGTCATACACAACTGAGCAGCTGAAGTGAATCGAACAAAGACATGCTCACAATTCTCCTGGCAAGACTTTAACAGCACATTAACCTAGAAGCTGCAAATGTTCAAACTGGATTTAGAAAAGACAGAAACCAGAGGTCAAATTGGCAACATCCATTGGATCATGGAAAAAGCAAGAATATTATTGAAAAAAAAAAACTATTTCTGCTTTATTGAGTATGATAAAAATCCACTGTGTGGATCACAACAAACTGCAGAAAATTCTTAAAGACATGGAAATACCAGACTACCTACATGCCTCCTGAGAGACCTGTATCCAGGTCAAGAAACAACCAGTGAGAACCAGGTAAAGAAGAACAGATGGTTTGAAATTGGGAAAAACAAACAAACAAACAAACAAACTACTACATGTGTCACCCTGTTGATTTAACTTATATGCAGAGCACATCTTGGAAAATGCGGGGCTGGAGGAAACACAAGCTGAAATTAAGAGAAAAATAGAAATATCACTAACTTCAGATATGCAGATGACACCACCGATATAGCATCAAGCAAAGAATAACTAAAGAGCCTCTTGATGCAGGTGAAAGAGGAGAGTGAAAAAGCTGGCTTAAGACGCAACATTCATAACACTAAGATCCTAGCATCGGGTCCTATATTTCATGGCAAATAGATGGGAAAACAATGGTAACAGTGAGAGACTTCTGTTTCCTTGGACTCCAAAATCATGGCAGGTGATGACTGCAGCTATGAAATTAAATGACACTTGTTTCTTGGAAGAAAAGCAGTGACAAACCTAGACTGCATGTTAAAGAGCAGAGGCATCCCTTTGCCAAGAAGCGTCCATATAGTCAGAGCTATATTTGTGTTTTTTTAAGCAGTCATGTGACAATGTAAGTTAGGCCATAAAGAAGGCTGAACATTAAGAAACTGATACTTTTGAACCACAGTCTTGGAGAAGACCCTTGTGAGTCCCTTGGGCTGCAAGGAAATCAATCCAGTCAACTGTAAAGGACATCAATCCTGAAAATTCACTGGAGGGGCTGATGCTGAGGCAGAAGCTCCAATATTATGGCTATCTGTTGTGAAGAGCCACCTCGTCGGCAAAGACTCTGATGCCGCCAAAGATTGGAGCAGAAGAAGGGGACGATGGAGGACCAGATACTTGGATGGCATCACCGACCCAGTGGATTTGAGTTTGAACAAGCTCCGGGAGATGGTCAAGGGCAAGAAGGTGTGACATACTGCAGTCCATGGGATTTGAAGAGTTGGAGATGACTGAATGACTGAACAACCTATAACAGCCAGCAACAACAAATCTACAGAGTGCCTTTGACCGTGAGTAGTTTCAGGAGATCTTGAAGCATGTCACAGATCTGAAACCCAAGATAGTGGCAAACCACTGAAGGTGTTTGACTTGGAGTTAGTGAAGCAGCCATTAGTATGTGCTACAACATTGAAACAATGAATGTCGATAACCTATATGGTGTATTTGTTGTGGAGTAAGTGAAGAACCACTTGACGTGGGTTTCATGACTGAAACACTGTATGTTCACACTTCAGATGGTCTGTGTTTGATCTTACTGGCATTAAATACACACAATATTACATCCCCATCCAGTGTGTAAGTTTAGATATGCTTCAAGTGGTTTTTAATCCACTCCAGAAGAAACTAATGTGACAGCTATCACAGTTTCAATGTTGTAGGGAAATTTCTCCCGGTAATCTTGATTCCAGCTTGTGTTTCGTCCAGTCTAGCATTTCTCATGATGTACTATGCATAAACGTTAAATAAGCAGGGTGACATTATACAGCCTGATGTACTCCTTTTCCTATTTGGAACCAGTCTGTTTTTC
The DNA here is from genome assembly GCF_016772045.2 of Ovis aries. Lineage (NCBI taxonomy): Eukaryota > Metazoa > Chordata > Mammalia > Artiodactyla > Bovidae > Ovis > Ovis aries. The sequence goes on along the minus strand of NC_082741.1, from coordinate 20,220,712 downwards.
CATGTCCAGTTCTAAATGTTGCTTCCTGACCTGCACATAGATTTCTCAAGAGGCAGCTCAGGCATGGTCACCAATAACAATGAAAACGCAAGTTGTTTCAGAGTTCTCTCATCATGCATTAAAACAGCTGAATATGTATATTTAATGATGAAATTTGTACCGGTATTATTTACCATATTTTTATAGATTTTTAAACATATGACAATACTCGACTAAAGTGAAAGTGGAGCCGTTCAGTCGTGTCTGACCCTTTGGGACCCCATGGACTGTAGCCTTACAGGCTCCTCCATCTATAGGATTCTCAGGCAGGAATACTGCAATGGGTTGCCATTTCTTTCTTCAGGGGATCTTCCTAACCCAGGATTAGAACCCAGGGCTCCATTTCAAGCAGACATTTTACCCTCTGAGCCACCACGGAAGCCCAATACTCTACTGATGTTGTAATGCATTCTAAAGCACACGAGAAATATGAAATCAAAAAAGATTAGAAAAATGTTGAAACATCACTAAATGTTTTTAAAATGCTTCTGTTCCAGCTTTGCTATCATTTATCAGAGGCTATAATAATATAACTACATTTTTATTTTTTGTATGTATGATGTTTTTGTCATCATCTTTTATGTATTTGGAGTTATGAATGATGTCAATGTTGAAATGAACATCTTAAAGACATCAGTTAAATCTTGGCTTAAAAACAAGCAAAAAAAAGCACCAGTTTCATTTGAAAAAGTATCAGTTGCAAATCTGAAAGTATAAAATGGTTATATACAAAGAAAGAATCTAATAATGAAATGTGTATTAAGTAGATGTCTATTTCGTGATGACTTTGTAGTTTATAGGTCGTTTGTAAAGCTGACAACATATTTCGTAGAAGTGCTGTCATCTCTCTAACGTTTTGTTTAGTTTTGCCGAAGATTCCTTGTGGCTAAATTAATACTGTGGAGATACAACTGACACTTACTTTCTTTGGTAAGAATGTAAAATGCACCAGTTGCATAGTATGCTATTTGACACCTGAAGGTTGTCAGCACTGAGCTGGGGTTGAAGGCAGGGAATCTAACCAAAGGGAATACTTAAATACCAAGCCCCACAGAGGTAAGCCTGTCCTTAGAAGGAAAAGAGAATAGCTTTCTGGAGCTGTGACTAAGCACGTTTAAGGTAATTACTGATCATTATGATCCCATTGCCATTTCCTTTATTGTTTTGGGTTTGGGTTTAAACACTCTTTTTGTGTTTCCTGTGTACAGGATATCCTTTAGCATTTGTTGGAGAGCTGGTTTAGTGGTGCTGAGTTCTCTCAGCTTTTGCTTGTCTGTAAAGCTTTTGATTTCTCCTTCGTATTTGAATGAGATCCTTGCCGGGTACAGTAATCTGGGCTGTAGGTTATTCTCTTTCTTCACTTTAAGTATGTCTTGCCATTCCTTCCTGGCCTGAAGAGTTTCTTTGGAAAGATCAGCTGTTACCGTTATGGGAATCCCCTCATGTGTTATTTCTTGTTTTTCCCATGCTGCTTTTAATATTTGTTCTCGTGTTTGCTCTTTGTTAATTTGATTAATATGTGTCTTGGGGTGTTTTGCCTTGGGTTTATCCTGTTTGGGACTCTCTGGTTTTCTTGGGACTGGGTGATTATTTCCATGCCCACTGTAGGGAAGTTTTCAACTATTGTCTCCTGGAGGATTTTCTCATGGTCTTTCTTTTGGTCTTCTTCTTCTGGGACTCCTATAATTCGAATGTTGGAGCGTTTCATATTGTCCTGGAGGTCTCTGAGATTGTCCTCATTTCTTTTAATTCGTTTTTCTTGTTTCCTCTCTGATTCATTTATTTCTACCATTCTATTTCACTAATCCTATCTTCTGCCTCTGTTATTCTACTATTTGTTGCCTCCAGAGTGTTTCTGATCTCATTTATTGAGTCATTCATTATCTATTGACTCGTTGTTATTCTTCTAGGTCCTTGTTAAACCTTTCTTGCATCTTCTCAATCCTTGTCTCCAGGCTATTTATCTGTGATTCCATTTTGATTTCAAGATTTTGGATCCTTTTCAGTATCAATATCTGGAATCCTTTCTCAGGTAGATTCCCTATCTCTTCCTCTTTTGTTTGATTTGGTGGGCATTTCTCCTGTTCTTTATCTGCTGAGTATCCCTCTGTCTCTTCATCTTGGTTCTATTGCTGCGTTTGGGGTGGCCTTTCTATATTCTGGGAATTTGTGGAGTTCTCTTCATTATGGAGTTTCTCCACTGTGGGTGGGGTTGTATCAGTGGCTTGTCAAGATTTCTTGGTTCGGGAGGCTTGTGTTGGAGTTCTGGTGGGTGAGGCTGGATTTCTTCTCTCTGGAGTGCAATGGAGTGACCAGTAATGTGTTATGAGACGCCAATGGTTTTGGAGTAACTTTGAGCTGCCTGTATATTGAAGCTCAGGGCTGTGTTCCTGTGTCGCTGGAGAATTTGCATGGTGTGTCTGACTCTGGAACTTGTTGGCCCTTGGGTGGTGCTTGGTTTCAGTGTAGGTATGGAGGCATTTGATGAGCTGCTATCAATTAATGTTCCCTGGAGTCAGGACTTGTCTGATGTTCTCAGGGTTTGGACTTAAGCCTCCTGCTTCTGGTTTTCAGTTTTCTTTTTACAGTAGCCTCAAGACCTCTCCACCTATACAGCACCGATGATAACACATCTAGGTTAAAGATGAAAGGTTTACCCACAGTGAGGGGCAACTGGAGTGGTTCACTGAGTTACATGGAGGAGAGAAGAGGGAGGGGGTAGTTAGAAGTGACTGGAATGAGATGAGGTGGGGTCAAAAGAGGAGAGAGAGAGAAAAAAAATAAGAGGAGAGAGCAAGCTAGCCAGCTATCACATCCTTATGTGTGCTCCACCGTCTGGAACACTCAGAGGTATTCACAGAGTTATACAGGGAAGAGGAGAGGGAGGAAGTAGACAGAGGTGGCCAGTAGGATAAAAGAGGGAAATGAAAAACGGAGAGACAGATTCAGCCAGTAATCAGTTCCTGAAGTGTTCTCCACCGTCTTGAACACGGAGATTCACAGAATTGGGTAGAGAAGAGAAGGGGGAGGGAAGAGACAGAGGCCACCTGGTGGAGAAAAAGGAGTGTCCAAAGGAGGAGAGAGTGGTCAATCCAGTAATCTCGCTCTCAGGTAAAATTGGGTAGTGAAGTTTGGGTTTTTAAATGTACAAAATTGACAACAAATACCAAAAAGCAAAGATTAAAAATCTAGAATAGAGGTTGGATTTTTAAAAATGCAATATTAAGGAAAAGAAGAAGAAGAAAAAAAAGCCACAAGAACTATTAAAACAACAACAACAACACACAAAGACTATATACAGTGTTTGCTTTAAAAAATAGGTTTCTTTTTAAGTAAGAGTAGGTTATAAGAATAAAAATTAAAGGATAAATAGAGGACTTAAATATTTCTAAAAGTTAAAAAAAGAAGAAGAAGAAAAAGAAAAGAAGAAAAATCTACCACACAACAACATCAGCGAAAAAGAAAAAAAGAAAAAGAAATGGTCATAAAAATAGTAACGATATTTCTGGCCCTTTCTCTGGTGTTGTGGGGTTATTTCCAAGGCGGTTCCCTCCATTTAATTTCTTCTGTTTGCTGGTATCTTCAGTGTCTGATTTCCGTCCTAATAAGGGGGGGGGGGAGGGCATGGTGGACACTTTTTATTTTTTATTTTTTTGGCTCTCTTGTTGAGTTGCACTGTGGGGAGGGAGGGATGCTGCAAAGAACTAACACCTGTGTGTGCTTTCAGTGTCTCAGGCCCACTGGGCCTGCCCCTGCTCATGGTGCACACCGCTCAGGCTCTACGTTGCTCCAGGGTCTGAGGCCGGCCTTAGGCTGCACGCACCTCCCAGGTCTAAGCCGAACTCAGGTTCGGTGCTCAGGTAAGCCCTCAGAGGCGCAGGTTCGGTTGGGACTGCCTTTTGTGTCCTTCCCACGTCCGAGTAGCTCAGGTGTGTGGTGAGCGCGGTCACTGTGACTTATCGCCTTTCCCGTGTCTGCTGCTAGTTTTCTGGATGTACCACTGGCGCCCCTTGTGAGGTGGATGGTGACTGTCCAGAACCCCCAGAAGCCTTAGCAAAGAAGCCTGCTTACAGTTTTGTAGGTAAAGTCTCTCCGGGGCTGCGATCACCCCCTTCCAGCCCATACGGTTCTGGCTGCCCGTCACCGGCGGGGAATGGTCTGTAACCGGCTATTTCTGTTCCATCCTTTGTTCTGTGTGCGGTCCTGGTGGTGTCTTATGTTCGGGCTTTTCACGTGGTAGCTGTCCCACAGTCTGGTTTGCTAGCGCAGGTTCGTTCATTGTGGTTATGTGCGGGGTGTTCCTGCCTGATTCTTAAAAAGCACTGCAGCCCATGCCTCCTGCGCCTCCCTGCCCTGCCCCCACTTGCTAGTGTCGGATGCAGGCGTCTGTGCTGCTTTTCCGCTGGGGGAGTTACTGTTGGGCTTGTAATCTGTTGGTTTGAATTATGTATTTATGTTTCTTTCCTGCTACATTGCCCTCTGTGCTTCCAAAGCTCGCCACATTGGAAACCTCCCTTCTTAAGATTCCCTGCCCAGAACGGGATTCCCTTCCCAGGACGGAGCTCCCTTCCTACCTCCTTTGTCTCTTTTTTCATCTTTTATATTTTTTCCTACCTGTTTTTGAAGACAATGATCTGCTTTTCCGGGTGCCTGAAGTCCTCTGCCAGCATTCAGAAGTTGTTTTTTGGAATTTGCTCATCGCTGAAATGTTCTTTTGATGAATTTGTGAGGGAGAAAGTGGTCTCCCTGTCCTATTCCTCCGCCAGCTTTACCATATTTCTTAACCAAACAGAATTTGGCAGGGGGTGCGCAGGGGGGGCATGGCATAGCGTATGGTGAGAGTGAGGGGATACGGTCACACCAAATAGAATCTGGGGTCATAATTCCCTAATGGGAATAGAGCTCATGCCCCTGCAGTGAAAGCACAGAGTCCTCCTCACTGAACTGCCTGGGAAGTCCCAGGAATTGATTTAATGAAAGATACCTAATTAGGATCTGGTGACATTTTACATTGTAGTGTGTTACCAGTGATTATGGTTCATATCATTTTATAGGTTTGTGATTTTACTAGCTTAAAATTTTGGGGGGTTTCTTTTTGTTTTAAAAGCTGAAAACTGTTTTTTAATTCCATGGAATTAAAAACAATCTGTAGAATATATTAAATAGTGGCGGCTTTTTTCTGCATGTGGATGTTTTGCTCCATTGAACTGAATGGTAGTAACATTTGTAGAAGAGACACAGAGTGTAAGGTATGTCTTTTTTATTAAGTGACATAACAACACCCATTGCGTGAGTTATTGGTTGGAGTTTAGAGACAGACTGTGTGGACTAACCTCCTTATTCCTGTTTTCAGCCCTTGAGTAATAATCAGAAGCTTTCTCTGAAGAAAGTGGGGCCAGCTGTCAGGCTCCTAAGTATCTACTGGCCAGCAGGGCTAGGAATAAATGCAGAAACTGGTAGATACGGGTTGGGGCAAGAGGCTACCTTGTCCCTTTTTTTTTTTTTTTTTTTTTTTGCTGCCTGGAGAGATGCTTGTCCTGGTACAAGTGTGGCCAAAACTGTGTCTTTGTGGCCAGAGGATGTCTCTGAGCCTGCCTTGGGTTCTCCCAGGATGGAGGGACAGCAAGTTCTCCCCGGTTCCTTGGCCAGAGAAGACCGTGCCCCCACTTGCTCTATGACATCCCCCCACGACTCACTCCATATTAGGTTCTTCAGAACGGGTGTCCAGGACCCACCCCAACTCCTGGGCCTGGCGGGCCAGAGCCTGCTGTGGAATGAGGCCTTGGCAATGGTGGCCCTGGAGGCCATCTGTGCAGGTGCTGCTTGACCTGTGCCTCAAGGAGGACACCCTGAAACAGACCCTCAGCTACCTGCTGAAGAAGGCCAAACAGGAGGAGCCTGCTGCACCTGAGCTGCCAGAAGCTCAGCATCTCCACCATGCCCACGCGGAGCATCAGGAGGATCCTGAAGGTGGTACAGCTGGACTGAGTCGAGGACTTGGAGGTGAATTGCACCTGGAATCGGGCCACTTTGGGCAGGTTTGTGCTGCACCTGGGCCAGATGGGCAACCTGCCCCGGCTGCCGCTCTGGCGCATCCACGTGTTGCCGCACACAGCCCCCAAACAGGAGGAGCACTGCATCACCCAGCTCACGGCCCAGTTCCTGAACCTGCCCCACCTGTAGGAGCTCTAGCTGAACTCCATCTCCTTCCTCGAGAGCCGCCTGCACCGGGTGCTCAGGTAAGGCATGGCGCCAGCTCCGTAGACCAGAATGGGCCTCTCTCTTTCGTTACCGTCAGGACGTGTACTCTGTGCCTGCTGTGGACATTGCCAGGGTGCCCGGGTCACTCGAAAGTCCTCACGATGCTGCCGCTCTGTCCCCGGGCTTCTTGTCAGGTCACCTTCCTGACTAGGGTCAGAGGTGTGGCCTAGGTTAGATGCTGTCAAAGCGGACTTCTTTCTGGGAGTCCGCACGGTGGCGGTCAGGTGTGATGCCCTTGGGAATTCTTTCCGAGAGAATGATGTCTTAGCTGAGGCGATCACAAATAATTAAGCAAGGAGGACATTGGTCCATCAGGCGTGAGGTTTGAAGTCCGAAGCTCTGTTTCTCCCTCCCACCTGCCACATTTGTCCTGAGCTGTTTTAGGCTCCAGGTGAGCTGTGGAAAGTAGGTGATTCTCGAGATGACAAGGAGGGACCGTGAGGGGAAATTGCAGCTCCTAAGCAGTCCAGAGAAGATAAAAAGTTACATAAGCATCATTGCTGAAGTGGCTCCAATCTAAGTCCAAATTACAATTCTTGTTTTCCTCTAAGACTTCTGACTACATAGGAAATTCTCAATAGCAGGTTGTCGCTCTGCCTTGAACACAGTGATAAAAGCTGAGAGGATGCGGCCTAGTCTGTCTGTATGAATGCGTTGCATTGATTCCCTCTTTGGTAGCTGAACTAAGTGTCCAGGAGTGAGCATCACTAGAGGAACCGTCTTCCAAGGGACCCTCACCCAGGCCCTGGACTGGAGCATTTTCCCCAGTGGATTCAGCAGATGCAAATCCTCCATCTCATACCCTGGCGGTGCCAAAATGGGTTCACTGTGCAAAATCTGCCCCAGAGTCCTGGGTCATATTCACCCGCAGTCCACCTGGAGCCTCTGGGACCCACCAGCCCATGCCCGTTTTCCCACTGCTCAGCCGTGTCTGACTCTTTGGGACTCCATGGATTGTAAGCTGCCAGGCTTCTCTGCCTATGGAATTCTTCAGCTGAGAATACTACAGTGGGTAACAGATCTCTTTTCCGGGAGACCTTCTCAACCCAGGGATTGAACTTGGGTCTCCTGCATTGCATGCACGACTGAGCAGCCAGGCAAGCCTCCAGTTGCTAAGAGACAACCCAACATCCCTGAATCCATTGTCCAAATGTGCGTTTATGTCGCTCATATCCCCACACGTTTTATTCTGTTTTTACATGAATAAACACTTTCACACACAAATATTTACTCAAAGGCTGCTGGAAATCTATTCCCGATCGTCCAAAAATGTCACTGATGAGTTCAATATTTCAGTGTTGAGTGTAACTTGGCATTTTTCTCCTTGGTGTCATTCATCTGTAACTTTTTTTTTTTTTAAATAAAACCTTATTCCTGAGGCATTTAGCTTAAGCCAAATGGTAAAGATAAAATTTCCTCCAAATCCTAGTTCTCTGCCAACCTGGCCATACTAAGGCTTTTAACTAATTCCCTTTTCCCACCAGAGCTCTTTACTGAGACCAAGTCCTCTAAGAGTCAGAGGAGATTTAGCAGCTAAACCAAACAACAGCACCCCTTCAGAGTGGTGGGCTCCAACTATACAACTTTTTGTGACCGAGAAGCTGCGACCGGCATGAACCACCAAAATTTTGCTATAGTAATGTCCTGGAAATTAGCACTGCCTTGGTTTGAGATTTCCTGGTGACTCAGGTGGTAAAGAGTCCACCTGCAATGCAGGAGGCTCAGAATTCAGTCCCTGAATCAGGAAGATCCCCTGGGAGAAGGGAGTGGCAATCCACTCCAGTATTCTTTCCTGGAGAGTTCCATAGAGGAGCCTGTTGGGTTACAGTACATGAAGTCATAAAGCATCAGATAGGACTGACTAACATGTTCACGTCACCTTTAATCCTGTAGGTAAACAGGTGGTGCAAGTCGTCGTTGGTTGAGTTTCTCAATGTGTCATGATCCCATGTTTTGGGCCCTCTCTGTCCCACGCTTGCATTGAAGCTACAAAACCATCCCTTTATGATTTCTTACTCAGGGAATTCGAACTGAGGGAAGAAGCAGCAAGAAGCCAGACGCTCTGCACTGATTAGGTGAGGATGAAGGAGGAGAGTGAAACAGCCAGCTTAAACCTACATACTCAAAACACTAAGATCATGGCATCTAGCCCCATTACTCCATGGTAAATAGAAGCAAAAAGGTGGAAGTACTGACAGATTTCCTCTTCTTGGGCTGTACAATCACTGCAATGGTGATTGCAACCATGAGATCAAAAGACGGTTGCTTCTTGGCAGGAAATCTATGACAAACCTAGACAGTGTGTTGAAACGCAGAGACGTTACTCTGCCAACAAAGGTCTGTAGAGTCAAGGCTATGGTCTTCCAAGTGGTCATGTACAGTTGTGAGAGCTGGACCACAAAGAAGGCAGAGCGCCAAAGAATTGTTGCCTTCGAGTTGCGGTGCTGGTGAACACTCCTGGAAGTCCTTTGGACAGCAAGGAGTTCAAACCAGTCAATCTTAAGGGAGATCAACCCTGAGTCCTTGTTAGAAGGGTTGATGCTGAAGCTGAAGGTCCACTATATTGGTCATGCGGTATAAGCCGCTGATTCACTGGGAAAGTCCCTGATGCTGGGCAAGATTGAGGGCAGAAGATGAGGGCAACAGAGAATAAGATGGCTGGATGGCATCACCAATGCACTAGACATGAAGTGGAGCAAACTTCAGGAAACGGTGAAGGACAGGGAGGTCTGGTGCGCTAAAGTCCCTGGGGTTGCGGATATAACCGAGCAAAAGAACAACAACAATTTCTTGAGATAAAGCTGTTCCAGGGAGAGTAGAAGAGGAAAAGATTTGTGAGAACAATGGAAGGGCCAAGCTCTCCCCTAGAGATGGAGGAAGTGGATAGAGGCTAGCCACCTGGATTATCGCTGTCTTGAAAGGTGTGCCTTTTGGACACCTTGTAGAGCCCACTTCTCACACTGCCCTGTCCCAGGGGCCTGATCTCCTCCTGGGTACCAACTTCTCAGTTGGTGTGAGATGATCAGCCTTGTTGGTGGACACTCAGGCTGACCACATATCACTCCACGGCCACAAGCCCCAGGGAGCTTCCTCCTTGACCACAGCAATGGACCTGGACCGGAGTTGGCCTTGGGGTTGTCCACGGAACGAAAGGCAGGAATAGGTCATGTCTGTCTTTCTTTTTTGGTTTCTTTTGTTGTCCAGCCAAAGCAGCTTGCAGGATCTTAGTTCCCCAACTAAGGATAGAATCCATGCCCTCAGCAGTGAAAGTGCAGAGTCCTAACCACCCCAGGACTACCAGAGTGTTCCCAGTAGGTCATTTCCTGAGCCTGGTGGATGCCCTGGAAGCCTGATGTTGGCTGCCGAGAGCCAGGCTTCTATGGGCCAGGCTTTGATGAGGTCACCAAACGTTCCTTTCTCCCTGACCTCTGGGAGACCTGTGACCGTGGCCCGTATCATAGAAACTTCTGGAACTTGACAGAATGGATGACATACCCCTCTCCACTCATATTCCTTTCCTGGCTACCCAATGCCTTCCAATAAATTCATCTGCCCTCAATCCATCTACAGAAAGCATGCTATCCTCCTTCCCGGAAACCTTCCCTGAAGAAGAGGTTGAAATCATGTCCTCTGCTTCTTCCTAACCTATCATGTAAAGGTTTTTCTGTACACTTGGTGACAAGCTTCTGCTTGACAGCTTTGGGTTTTCTTCCTTTTGTTGTTGTTTGTTTTTTTTTGGGGGGGGGCTGGGGGGGTTAAAACACATACACTCCTTCACATCCAGGATGGTGTGAACACAGGCCTCACTCTATTCTCAAGGTTCTGTCCCTCAGAGTCTAGGAGAGAAGTGAAACAAACAAAGAAACAAACAAAGGGGGCGGGGCAGAAAGAGATTTGTGTGGGGCGTTTAGCAGTAGTGGTCTGCAAGATGGGGTCCACAGGAGCAGGCTGCGTCCTGGAAGTTCTGGGTGGGCGACATTTGTTGATGTTTGGGAGTCAGCTGGAAGCCGAGTCATCACCTGCATACCCCCTACTGTCCTTGAGGTGAACCCTCTCTAGGGACTCCTGATTTAAAGAACACGTTAATGTTCTCAGGTGGCCACCAGAAATACACGAGACTTAAACAACAGAAAATTGTTTTCTCCCAGTTCTGGAGGCTAGAAATCCAGGATTAAGGTGTTGACAGTGTGGTGTCTCTGGAGGTCTCTTTCCTTGATGAGCAGGCACCCGCATTCTCGTGTCCTCCTGTCCCTTGATGTCCATGCATCCTTGATGTCTTGTGTGTCCTAATTTCCTCTTAATTTCCAGCCATGCTGCTTTTCTTCTGGGTCTTAGTTTCCAGGCCAGGGATTGAACTTGGGCCCTTGGCAGTGAAAGATCTGAGCCTTAACCACTGGCCTTCCAGGGAATTTCCCCCTTTCTTTTTATATAGAGAACCATCAGCTTGGACTAGGGCCCACCCTAGTGACCTCGTTTTAACTTAATCACCTCATTAAAGGCAGAATCTACAAAGAGGATTACATTCCAAAGTGTTGGGGCTTAGATAGTCTACAGATTTTTTTTAAAAATTAATTTATTTGACGGCACCAGGTGTTAGTTGTGGTACGTGGGGTCTTCGGTCTTCCTGGTAGCACGTGGGATCTAGTTCCCTGACCACGGACAGAAGCCCAGCCCCCTGCACTGGGAGTGGAGAGTTTTAGCCACTGGACCTTTGGGAAAGTCCCTGCAACATATGGATTTTGCAGGACACAATGAAGCCCAAAACAGGGTTGATGGTAGGGTGATTTGCCTGGCTACACATTTGCACCCTATCTGCTCCTTAGAAATACCTGAGACCTTTAATAACGTTGACTCCCTGGTCCCATTCCTGGAGACACTGAGTCTGTGGGCAGGGAGTAAGCTTGACAGAATCAATCAGAACGTCCGTACTTTTCAAAAGCTCTCTAGTACTCACTGTTTAATATGGACACCTTAAGCAGCCTGGGCAACACCTGGAGCTTGGGAGAAACTCAGGCTCTCAGGCCCCACCCACAACTGTTGGATGAGAATGTGTTTTTGCACAAGACACATAGGCAATTCCTTAGATTCACTGACGGTGAAGAAGCACAGCCCAGGAGATTTGAAAGTGTGGCCCAAACGGAGATGTCTGCATCCAGATCTCTCAGCTTTGATTATATCCTGACTTCCTTCAATACGAAGGACCTCCAGAAGCCGCCAAAGAGGGTGTGGAGCTCCTAGAATCTCTGAAGGGTGGTGGGGAGGATGAAGCTCCCAGCTCAAGCTACATCTCTTTAGTTTATTGAATTGCCAATAACCTGCTCCTCCCAAGGCAGGTGCTCAGTGCGTCACATGAAGGAAAAAATGCATTCCTGACCCTCAACCCTTAGGGTCTCCTGAAGGTGTATATTCTTGGGCATTTTAAGCTTGTTCTTATTGTTGCTTGGGCTCCCATTGCGCCCCATCTGGTAAAGAATCTGCCTGCAATGCGGGAGACCTGGGTTTGATCCCTGGGTTGGGAAGATCCCCTGGAGACAGGAAAGGCTAGCCACGCCAGTATTCTAGCCTGCACGATTCCATGAACTGCATATGGTCCACGCGGTCACAAAGGGTTGGACACAACTGAGCACCTCTCACTTTCACTGTTGCGGCAGAGTTGCTAAGTTGTGTGTCTGAGTCTTTTGTGACCCCATAGACTGTCGCCTGCCAGGCTCCTCTGTCCATGGGATTTCTCAGGCAAGAATCCTGGCATGGTTGCCATTTCTTTCTCCAGGAGAGCTTTCCGACCCAGAGACTGTACCCAGGTCTCCTGCATTAAGAGGTGGATTCTTTACTGCTGAGCCACCAGAGATCAATCTTTCCCAAAGTGTTGGATGACTTTACACCGTGGGATTCACTTCAGTTCAGAATCAAGTGAGGTGAGCTTTGAATTTTCAGGTTTGCAGGCCCTCTCCTAGGGCAATTTGAATTTCTCAGGTGTGATATGCAGCCCTGGAATCTCTGTGTTTAATAATGTCCCAGGTGATTCTGAGATTTGAGCAATCTTCAGAAGCATATGAAAGTGAAAGTGTTAGTTATCCAGTTGTGTCTGACACTTTGCCAAACCATGGATAGTAGCTCACCAGGCTCCTCTGTCCATGGAATTCCCCAGGCAAGCATACTTGAGTGGAGAGCCATTTCCTTCTCTGGGAGATCTTCCTGACACAGGGATTAAACCCTGGTCTCCTGTACTGCAGGCAGATGTTTTACTCTCTGAGCCATCAGGGATGCCTAGAAGCATAAATCGGTAGTCAAAATGTTTCTTCCTCTCTCCTAACTTTTTGCAAACATTTTAAAACTGACACCCAAAATGTTTCTGTTGTAAGTGTAAACACTGCAAAGGATGTACCTTTTGGCATACAATCAAAATAAACCCTTTTAAGTAAATCAAACTAGGAATTGCCTGGCAAGCCAGCACTTCGTGTTCAATGCTTTCAGTCTGGTGACCGGGGTTCAGCCCCTGGTCAGGAAACTAAGCTCCTGCAGGAAGTCTCATGGTGTGTCCATAAATAAATAAAACTGTTAATATCATGCTTTCAAACATATCCAGAAGAATGTAAAGAGCATAGAGTTTTAAAAATATTCCGTTTTATTCACTTATTTGGCTTCTTCGGGGCTTAGCCGTGTCATGCAGGATCCTTTGTCCGTTCTACGGCCCTCTGGCATGTGGGATCTTACCCACCACGTATTAAACTCACATTCCCAGCATTGGAAGGCAGATCCTCAACCACTGGACCGCCAGGAAATCCCTAGCCCTGGGTTCTGATACTCACCGACATTGGAGGACATGGCAACCCACTCCAGCATTTTTCCCTGGTGCACTCACGGGTAGAGGAGGCTGGCTGGCTGCAGTCCATGGGGTCGCAAAAAGTCAGACACAGCTGAGCTCCTAGGCACAGCACCGGCCATCATGCTTCTGAAAAGAGTCTAAAACGAGCTCTTTCTAATGGTCAGTTTTTCTTCTTTTTTCCCTGGTTCATTGAGATGTAATGGACATACCTTCTGTAAGTTTAAGGGGAGAACATGTTGATTTGATGATAATGGTGTCTTTGATGGTGTATCTGATCACAGCATTTGAGATCACGTTCATTAGTGGACATCATTTTTGTTCGAATTCAGTGACTATTACCTTATAACGAATGGAAATACACGTATTTCTTCTCTGAAACCCTCTCTGAAACCCACGAATCTGTGTGCACAGGGCTGTAAAGGCAGTGGGAGGGAAAGCTTGAGATATAATCTAGGTGCTGCAAAGGAGGACAGAGAAGAGGGCGAGTCAGGGGGGAAGGGTGCAGGAGGGCGGTGAGGGTGTGACCTGACACCCCTGACGTGGTTTAAGAACGCATGAGCCCCCGCCTAGAAAAAGCTCCTGGGGTTCAGCATGTAGATTCACAGTGAGGACCCTGGGAATCCAGCGGGTGCTGAGCCTTCAAGTGCAGATCACTTGGGAGTAAGCTTGCTTCCTGCCCTCCTCACCCTGCCTCCTCCCCAACCCACCCCCTTGCCCTCGGAAGAGGACAGGGGTTCGCTGTTTGCAGCTGGAGAATTTTTTGCCATTGGAAGAGAACTCCTGACTTTGTAGGTTCCTGACATCAGCCCATGCCCTGTTGGAATAGCTGTGTGGACCACCTTCCCTTGCCCTTGAGCTATTGAACCGCAAATATCTAAAGACTCAGATAAACTGGAGATAAGGTGGTGGGCCTCTGGATGCTGGAGATGCAAGTGGGGACTCTCACCACACTGAGACCTGGAAAATAGCCCCTGGGAGGGGCCCTGAAGCCCCACTCAGATTCTTTCCCCTCTCCAACATTTTGCTAGAAAGGTTTCTAGTTGAAAGATCCTATGGGGAAAAACTGGTTCAGAAACCTGATTGGAGCCTGGTTTGGGTACTATGGATTGGACTCGAATGGGCTTTAAAAGGCGTGGAATCTCCTGATGCCGCCTCACTGGGAAAAGGCTTTTGGAGGGCCAGGTAGGAGTTTCACGGACACTGGACACAGGAAGCGGTGCTGCTATTCCCAGAGAAATCTTTCTGGGACGTGGAGACAAAGACACTCCAGCTTCACCCTCCACTTGGTCTCAGAGTAGGAAGTGTTTAGCTGCACTGAGTCAACTGGACTTCAGGAGCTGGTGAGCCATGGGGTTTGGAATGCTTCCTTTTGTTCTCTGCAGCCATGAGTCTGCAAAATTTCTCTGCTAAGGGCTAGAGAGTAACCAGGCATTAAGGGCCATGAGGTCTCTCCCATTAGCAGGGTGAAAGAGCCTCAGGCAGAGGCAAATGATCACGTCTGTGTTCAATAAAACTTTCTTTGTGACACTGAAATTTAGATATCATATAATGCTCACATGTCACAAACCTTTCCTTTGTTTTTCCCAAAATTAAACCTCAATGTAAAAAAATTAAATGTTTTTAAAAATTAAAAGAAAAAAAAATCGGGAAGCAAGCCGATTTGTCAATCCCTGTCTAAACCACTTGCCTATATAATGCAGCTAGCATGCCATTAGTGACTTGAGACATGAATTTAGTAGGCTGGATTCTGCTTATGAAAAATAGAAACCTTCATTAAACCTAAGATGACATCAGCTGTAAGATACATTATTCCATTTACCTTTGGCCACACCCAGTGGCATGTGGGATCACAGGTCCCTGACCAGGGATTGAAGCTGTGTCCCTGGCCTGGAAGTGAGAAGTCTTAAATACTGGAATACCGGGGAGGTCCCACAGCACTATTTTTCATACCACTATAAAATATATATTTATATACATATGTCTGCGTGTGTGTTCAGTTGCTTCAGTCATGCTTGACTTTCTGCAACCCTATGGACTGTCACCCACGATTCTTCTCTGTCCATACGATTCTTCAGGCAGGAATACTGCAGTGGGTTGCCATGCCCTCCTCCAGGGGGTCTTCCTGACCCAGAGATGGAACCTGCATCTCTTAGGTCTTCTGCATTGGCAGGAGGGACCTTTACCGCTAGGGACATCATTTACACACAAGCAAAGAAACTATGATATGCTACTGATGAAATGTGATCTGGTATCACAAATGGCCAAATGTAAACTTTAGAATGGCCTTTAATGTCTATGAAACGTGTTAATGGCATGGAAGCTATCAACAAATGTATTATATGGAGAGAAACTGTGTTACAAACCTTTAATTTCAAGGAGCACCGCTGCCCCTGTCAGCATCCAGCTACCTACTGGCTGACTTTCTCTCTTGCCTGATAGTTTTAATCCAATCAGATTTGGAAGTCATCAAATGCTTGGAGAAATTGCTTCTCAGCCTTTTGGCTAAGATCAAGTGTAAGTACCTGGGGAGCCAGGAATGAGTGGGCCGAGCTTGAGGTACAGGTAAATGATTGTTTCATAACAGTTACTGTTTATTTCTGCAGCAGGCATGTAGCACTGACAGACACTCCATGTTGTTCTAGAAACCAAAATGCAGCAGCCCAATAGCTCTGGAGGGGAAAATGGCATGTGAGTTTGGGGGAGGCTGTGATTTCTGACATCATGTTCAGGAAAGCCTGGCAGAGAAACTGTGGACCGAGGCAGCTCAGGAGTTGGGTGCTGGTAATTGAGACAGCATCCAAGGCAGGGGGAGCAGTAGAAGTCTTGAGAAGTCCCGTCCCTCCCTCCTCGGTACCCTTGGGAGATTGGGTCTGGGAACCCTGCACCTGGAGACACCAAAATTAATGGGTGATCAAGTCCATTACATAAAATGGTACAGTCTTTGCATGTAACGTAAGGGGATACTCCCACAAGTTTTAAATCATCTCCACATTCCTTATAATACCTAATACAATGTTGATGCTGTGGAAGTAGTTTCAAGTACAGTGTAAATGCTCTCCCTCTCTGACAGAGAGAGAGAGAGAGAGAGAGAGAGAGAGAGAGAGAGAGAGAGAGAGAGAGAGAGAGAGAGGGAGGGAGGGAGGGAGGGAGGGAGGGAGGGGGAGGGAGGGAAGGAGGGAGGGAGGGAGGGAAGGAGGGAGGGAGAGAGAGAGAGAGAGAGAGAGAGAGAGAGAGAGAGAGAGAGAGAGAGAGAGAGAGAGAGAGAGAGAGAGTTGCCAGCATGAGGCAGGTTCAAGTCCTGCTATTAGAAATGGCTGGGATTTAAAAAAAAATATTTTGTATCCATGTATAGACTATGGTGCCTTCTGGACTCGGAGAGTGGAGGGAGTGAGAGGCACCCCCAAGGGACAGCTGGGGGCTCTTTTGGACATTTTCTGTCGGTCAGCATTTCTGAGTGAGATTGTAGATCTGTAAGCAAAATGGTGCCTACCAGCTCTCCTGCAGAGTTTAACAGGAGCACGGGGGCCACCATGGGGACTCAAGGCAAAAGTGGTGGCTGGAGAAGGAAGTTTAAAACGGTCATGTCATTTCACTGAGTTTGAGATGTTTCCTTATGTCTAAGGGTGCTAATAGTTATCTCAATGTTTCAGCCAGTGATTCAACCAGGTACTAATTTTGTCTTTTGAAAGAAATATAATCATCACCACTTATCGGCAGACAGTAAGTTTCAAGACCCCCAGGGGACATCGGTAACCTCACACAGTATCAAACTCTATATACACAATGGTTCTTCTATACAAACACACCTGTGATGCAGTCTACTGTATAGAGGCACAGTAAGAGATAGCCACTGCCTAAAAATAACAGGAAAGTGAAAGTGAAGTCGCTCAGTCGTGTGCAACTCTTTGCGACCCCATGGAGTGCCGCTTATTACGCTCCTCTGTCCATGGGATTTCCCAGGCAAGAATTCTGGGCTGGATTGCCATTTCCTTCTTCACAGGATCTTCCTGACCCAGGCATTGAACCTGGCTCTCCCGAATTGTAGGCAGACACTTTACCATCTGAGCCACCAGGGAAGGTGTAATAATAACATGGAACAATTATAACAATATACTTTTATAAAAGTGTTGTGAGTGTAGTCGCTATGTAAAATATACTACTGTACTAATTGAGCGATTTTTTTTCACCCTAACTAAGCACTTACTACGCTCTGTGTCCATACCTTTTGCAGTTGGAGGTTTGACAGCAAATCTAACCCAGATTTATTTTCTCTTCTTCACATTCACCACAGATATTAGCAACCTCAGCATACATTGTTTCTTTCTCTTTTATATCAAATTGAGAACTTGGATCTTTTCACTGAAAGGTAGCACTTAATGGATTTTTCTCTGGCATATGTCAATGGACAGCATCCCTCCACTTACGGTTTGGGGCCATTATTGAGTAAAGTAAGGATAACTTGGTCACAAGCCCTGTGGCATCTCAACAGTCATTGTGGTAACCGAGTGACAGACGCGTGGGATGTTCAGGACTAAGGAACGATTCACATTCTGGGCAGGAGGAAGCAGGATGGTGTGAGATTCCAATCACTCTCCTCAGAATTACCTGCAGCTTAAAATGCGTAAGTTGTATATTTCTGGAGTTTTCCATTTAATATTCTCGGTGACCAACTGAGGGTGACCTGAAACCACAGAGACTGACACCTGAGATCAGAGGGGATGACCTTGCCTGGTGATTGCTTTTAGGGGGAGAAAAACACTAGAAGGGGCCACTTGAAGCCACAAGTGGTTGCAAAATGGCCCATCTCTTCCCGTGTGAGGAAGCACAAGCACCACCACAACCCGAGAAAAAGACCGCCGTGTCCAAATCCAGAGGTGAGGACAATGACGATGCTGAGGTCATCTTTGTTGGAGTGAAGCACGTCAAGGAGGATGCTGAAACCTTCTTTGTCAGAGTGATTTCAACTTCAAAGCCAGTCATTTCTAACGTTTTGAACAGAGTGACCAGGGACTCATCTTCAAGAAGAATGAAGGACCACGTGAATCCGGATCCCTCCTGCAGGTGGCAACCTGCAAATCTTAGGACCCCAGCATCAGAGCCAGCTGCCGTATCACCAGTTTCTCAGTGTGTATGGGGAGGAAGAGGCAGTTCTATTATTTCGGAGCCTTCATCTAAACCTGATTAGCAAACGAGCTCGCCGGAAACTGTCCTTCACAATTCAGAATTGTTCTCTCTGCGGCCTCCCTGTCTCTCTCGAGCCGTTCTCTCATTAGGAGGCAAGGATGAAAGCCCTCTAAATTCAAAGCGGTGTCCCACTTCAGATGTGAATTTTAACAGTGGGAATCCCAAAAGACCCAAACTCAGCGATGGAATCCCAGGGGGACCTGCCTCCACCATGGCCCCTCCAGGTATCCCTCCTGGAAAAACACGGTTATGACCTTGGAAGATTCCCTGACCTCACCGAGCCGTGTGCATGGTGGGGCATCATTTTCACGGACTCGCACCAATGGCCAGGCATGCTTCCGTCTTATGGATCCAGAAGGAACATGCAGTTTGTCAGGCCTGGAGAAAATGGACTTTCTGACTCTTGCACGTCAGAGCAAGACTGTTGATCCCATGAAAGTAAATCTGGGATCAAATTCACTGATGAGAGTAAATGTTATCTGATGGCTTTTACTTTGGAGCATACAAGAGACGGCACCAGAACAGAAGACTCACACAGCCTTCAAATGCCTCAGCTGCTTGAGTCTTCTAAAATATGTCAAGTTTATGACCCACCTGAGGAACCATCTGGAGCTTGAGAGGCAGAAGGGTGACAGCTGGGAAACCCACACTACCTGCCAGCACTGCCACCGCCAGTTTCCCACCTCGTTCCAGCTGCAGTGTCGCATGGAAAGTGTCCCTGCTTCCTGGGAGCCCTCCACGGTCTGTAATATCTGTGAATTGTCCTTCAAAACAGATCAGGTTCTCTTACAGTACCTGAAGGACAGTCACAAACCTGGCAAAATGCCCTATGTCTGCCGTGTTTGCACTTACAGATTGTCAGCCTTTGCCAATGTAGAGGCGTATTTTAGAACATGGCATGGAAACATGAACAATTTGTTTGTCTGTTTTGCCTCAAAATGTTCAAATAGGTGACATCCTTTGTAAATCACGCTTGGAGGAACTGCAACAGGAGGGTCTTTCCATGTTGCACGTGCTGGCTACAAAGTTTGAACGTGAAGGAAAAGACCGAGCACCAAACCAAGAATCATCAGTCATTCAAACAGCCAGAGCACTTGCCAGGGTTGCCTCCTGAAACAGAGGTCATGATCCAAAGTTCAGTTCAGCTGGGACTGAGAGAGACAGCATCCATCATTGTGAGGAACACTGACTCCCAAGTGCCACCCAGAAAACACACAAAAAAGATTGACTACGAGCACAAAATATTCCAGACATGCTGCAGCATGGGATCTGGCTAAAAAATTATGTTCTACCCACCTCCAGAAATTCAGAAAAGCCCCATTGAGGTTCAGCCAGCTGTACATAAAGACCCTGCCTGGCTTTTGTTGTTCAGTTGCTCAGTCGTGTCTGACTCCCTGTGACCCCATGAACTTCTGTATGCCACGCTTCCATGTCCATCATCATCCCCTGAAGCTTGCTCAAACTCATTCCGTTGGGTTGCTGACGCCACCCAATCATCTCATCCTCTGTCATGCCTTCTGCTGCTGCCTTCAATATTTCCCAGGATCAAGGGTTTTGTTTTGTTTTGTTTTCCCAATGAGCTGACTCTTCCCTTCAGGAGGCCAAAGTATTGGAGCTTCAGCATCAGTTTTTCCACTGAAGATTCAGGGTTGATTTCCCTTAGGATTGACTGGTTGGATCTCCTTGCAGTCCAAGGGACTCTCAAGAGTCTTCTCCATTCTCCAGCACCACAGTTTGAAAGGATCCATTCTTCAGCACTCAGCCTTCTTTATGGTGCAGCTCCTCCATCTGTACCTGACTCCTGGAAAAACCATAGCTTTGACTTTATGGACGTTTGTTGGGAAAGTACTGTCTCTTTCTTTTAAAACACTGCCTAGCTTTGTCACAACTTTTCTTCCAAGCAGTGAGCATCTTTTAATTTCGTGGCTGCAGTCACCATCTGCAGTGATTTTGGAGCTCAAGAAAATAAATTCTGTCACTGTTTCCATTGTTTCTTCATCTATTTTCCATGAAGTGATGAGACCTTTGCCTGTGTGAACCACAACAAACTGGAAAATTCTTAAAGAGATGGGAATACCAGACCATCTGACCTGCCTCCTGAGAAATCTGTATGCAGGTCAAGAAGCAACACTTAGAACTGGACATGGAACAAGCGACTGGTTCCAAATAGGGAAAGGAGTACGTCAGGATTATATACTGTTGCCCTGCTTATTTAACTTAAACACAGAGTACATCATGAAAAACACTGGGCCGGATGAAGCACAATCTGGAATCAAGATTGCTGGAGAAACAGCGACACCCTCAGATATGCAGATGATGTCACCCTAAGGGCAGAAAGTGAAGAGCCTCTTGATGGTGGCAAAAGAGGAGAGTGAAAGGCTGGCTTAAAACTCAAATTTCAAAAGACGAAGATCACAGCGTCTGGTCCCATCACTTTATGGCAAAGAAATGGTGAACAACTGAAAATAACAGCACGTTTGATTTTCTTGGACTCCAAAATCACTGTGGATGGTGAATGTAGCCACAAAATCAAAGGAAGCTAGCTCCTTGGAAGAAAGCTATGGCAAACATAGACAGCATTAAAAAAGAAAAAAGAAAAAAAAAGCTAAGGCATGACTCTGCTGACCAAAATTCTTATAGTCAAAGCTATGATGGTTCAGACAGTAAGGAATTCACTTGCAATGTGGGAGACCTGGGTTCATTCATGGGAAGGACATCCCTGTAGTCCGGTGGAAATACTCGGTGCTCCCAGATTAGGGCGTCCAAGTTCATTCCTTGGTCCGGGCATTAGATCCCACATACTGCAACTAAAAATACCACATGTGACAATTAAAATTCCTGCTCCCACATGCTACAATGAAGATTGAAGGGTCCTTGTGCTGGAACTAAAAACAAGCACAGCCAAGTAAATGAACAAATATTTGAAAGAAAGAAAGAAAGAGGTATGAGAATTCCCTGTTGCTTCAGTGGTTCGGACTTGATGCTTTCACTGTCAATGGCCAGGGTTCAACACCTGGTTGTGGAACTAAGATCCCACAGCTTCTGTGGCATGACCAAACAAAACCCCAGAAAGATAACTGAGGAGTACAGAACTCCCAAAGTTTGAAAATGAAGCAATGGCACTGCACACAGGCTGAGGATAGAGTAAGGATTGCCAGGAACCCAAAGTGCAAAAGCGGCACCTCTGCAATTCACAAGCCTCTTTAATGTTGTGGTTTAGGCTTCTCCTTCTCCTGCTTCTGAACCTAAATAACTTATTGCTCCTAAGAGAAATTGTTATGGGAAAAACATTATTTGAACTGAATGATAGTGAAAATAGCAAATTTTTGAGACAGAGCTAAAGCAGTTTCATGTGTTAATATGCATCACATTTGAAAAGAAGAAAGGTTGGAAAAACAATGACCTAAGTCAGTGCTATTCACAGACCTTTCTGCAGCAATAGAAAACATTTTCATAATTGTTACATGTATTCGCTCATAAGGGCGATCAGCTTTTCACATATATAAATGCTTATGTTTCTTTTCTTTTCTGTGAGGTGTTCTGTTTATATCCTTTATCTGTATAGTATACTCAGATGGAGTGTTCATCCGGCAGGGTTTGTTTTCTTTCTTTTTTTTTTTTTTTGCCTTGCGGTGAGGATTAAGGGATCTTAGATCTTCAACCAGGGGTTGACTCTCTGCCCCCTGCAGTGGAAGCACAAATCTCTAATAACCCGATCACTAAGGAATTCTCAGTAAAATATATTTTCTATGTCTGTGTCTAATATGCCACTTTGCAAATGTTAAAATGTAGCCAGTGTGACTGAGGTATTAAATCTTTTTGTGTGTTCAGCGGCTTCAGTCTGTCCAACTCTTTGCGACCCCATCAGTGTAGCACACCAGGCTCCTCTGAACCCACATCTTTTACATCTCCTGTATTGGCAGGCAGGTACTTTACCACTAGCACCAACTGGGAAACCTATTAAATCTTTACTTTAATTAATTTAACATTAAAAGATATGGCTAGAAGGACCAGATCTTCCTTACAAGGGAGTTTCAATTAACTTGTATACTCAGTAATTTGTGTATCTCTTCGATATTTTCCTCAAGATGAGATTCCATGCCCCTCCCTAAATGTAGGCTGTGTTTAGCGGCTTGTTTCCAAGAACAGAATATGTCAGCAGGAAGGAGACAACTTTCTAGCAGACGAACTAGTGGTAGGTCATATTGATAGTATGAATCCTTGATGGGAGATGATGAGAAAGATATTTTGCCTTGGAGGTATAGTTCTACAATTATATAAACCCCAGGGCAATCAGGAGAAACATCCCAAACCCATATAGAGAGTCATTCTGCAAAATACCTGTCCCTGAAGGACTCCTGAAAACTGTCAAAAGTCTTGAAAAACAAGGAAAGTTTAAGAAACTGCTATAGACCAGAGTAAGCTAAGGGAGGTATCTGTAGCTTCTTGCTCTATATTCTCATGCAGTTCAGTATCCTATATGGGACTATGAAACTAGGAAAGAACATTTGTGGAAAAACTGGTAAAATTTGAGAAAACCCTGGAACTTAGTTAAAGGTACCCTACTGAAAGATGCTGGAATAATTGTGAAGCATAAAGGAAGTCATTTCACATACACACATTTCAGACGTTGCAAGTGTTTTCTCTACACAACGCCCACTTCATTTTGACTTCACAGAGATGGAAATCTGAAGTACGGCATACTTAACGGAAATCTTCGAATACAAAGGATCAATAATATTTAGACTGTGTCATCTGACTATAATGCAATAATGAGAAATTGACCAAGAAACGTCTTTGAAAATGCCATTCACTTGGAAAATAGAAATAACTATCTTAACACATATCTCTATGGAATTTTCATGCAAGCATCCTGGAGCAGATTGCCAATATTTTCTCCAGGGGATCCTCCTGACCCGGGATCGAACCCAGGCCTTTTGTGTCTCCTGCATTGGCTGGAAAGCGATTTACCAGTTGAGTGACCAGGGAAGCCCATGCAATATTTAGGCTTGTCTTTAGAAGAGAATATTAGATTATACTCGGACCTGAATGATAATGAACAGTCTATTCACAAAAATTACGGGACACAGTTACAGTTGTACGGAGAAACAATGGAAAGAGTAACAGACTTTATTTTCTTGGGGTCCAAAATGATTGTGGATGGTGAATGCAGCCATGAGCTTAAAAGATATGTGGCCCTTGGAAGAAAAGCTATGACAAGCCTAGACAGCTTAGTAAAAAGCAGAGACATTTCTTTGCTGACAAAGTCCATCTAGTCACAGCTATGCTTTTCCCCACAGTCATGTATGGATGTGACAGCTGGACCGTAAAGAAGGTGGAGTGCCGAAGAACTGATGCTTTTGAACTGTGGTGTTGAAGACTCTCGAGAGTCCCTTGGACAGCAAGATTCAACCAGTCAATCCTAAGGGAAATCAACTCTGAATATTCACTGGAAGGACTGATGCTGAATCTGATGATCCAATAGTTTGGCCACCTGATGGGAAAAGCCAACTCATTGGAAACCACCTTGATGCTGGGAACGACTGAGGGCAAGAGAAGAAGTGGGCGGCGATGGATGAGATGTTCGGATGGTATCACCAACTCAATGGACATGAGTTTGAGCAAACTCCAGGAGACAGTGAAGGACAGGAAAGCCTGGTGTGCTGCATGCAGTCCATGGCGTTGCAAAGAGTCCAACATGACTGAGGGACTGAACAACAACAACAAATTAAGGTAAATTTATAGCATTAGATACAAGAGAAATGAGAGTTACAAACAGTTATCTCAAAAAGTTGTAAAGATGAGCAACAGAACAAACTTATAGCGATGTGAAGGAATGAAATTAGTAAAGAATGAAAAATGAATATATTAGAGAAGAAAATAATGTAACAAAACCAAAACTTTATCCTCCCATAGGAGATCTCAACGGTCTACTAGGAGACTTCCAGCAGCACAGGGCATTTAAAAAAGACTCTGTGAAGGGCCAAAGAAGAAATATTTTAGGCTTTGTGAATATGATCATTGGCGATTAAGTTTTCAGCCATAAACAACAACGAAAGAAACTGGCAAGTCCCTGTTCCAAATTTAAGGACTCCGAAAACTGAATTTCACACAATTTCCACGTCAGAAAATAAAAGTCTTTTCGGTTTTCCTCAGCCATTAAAAGCGTAAAGCTCTAAAATTAAAAAGAAGAAGAAGAAGAAGTAAAGCTCATTCTCAGCTCACAATAGACAGTGCAAAAACAGGGGCAGGCTGCCCTGCCTTGATTGAAATGGAATTCCAAGAGGAGGGGCGCCAAGATTCACTGTAAGGTCAAGTTCCTTAAGCAAAGAACTGGCTTAAGGGAGGTCACCCCTGAGGGCTGTGAGTGCCGGACACCATCACTGGACTCCCCTGGTAGACTCGGAGGCCGTTCTCAGCCCTGTGCCCTGGCGACTGTGCCATCTGTTTTTTCTTTCTTCGCGTTTGGTGAGCTGAGCAATCTTGACCCAATACTCTTTTGAGATTCAGATTCATCCTGACCACGCCCACAGGGGGTGCTTTTACGGGGTGGGGGGAGGGGGTGGGGGTGGGGTGTCCATCGCGCGTTCATGCGCCCAACTCAGCCTCGCGGCCAATCAGATGGCAGGAGCCGACACCTGGCAGCCAATCATCGGAGGCAGCCCGCTCGCCTGTAGGGGGAGCTGAGGCGGCGCCCCAGACCTGAGGAAGCCTCGTCCCGTCCGCCTCGCCTCGTCATCCCCTCGGGCTCGCCTCCTCAGGCTTGATCCGGGAACTGCCTAAGGCAGGTGAGCCGCAGGCAGTTCTGTCTCCTCCGTCAACGGGGGCTGGTAAGGACTGGAGCGTGGTTCAGCCTAAGAGGTGCCTGACGGCTAAAGGGAGGGTTTCTCGGGTCCCCACTCGCACGAGGCCTTGCTCGGTGGGGCGGCTGGTGAGGGCCCGCGGGCCCTCAGGAGGGAGTGTGCGGCAGGACCCACAGGCCTCAGGCGCCATTCGCCCTCTCTCCTCTCTAGTCTGGGCGGGCTCAGCTCTCCAGCAGCTTTCCGGCCCGGGGGTGGGTGGCACAAGTCAGCTCGCGGAAAGGGCCTCTTAGGCCCCTGGCCCCGGGCACCACCCCCAGCTCTCCTGTGGAACCTAATGATTTAAACACACACACACACAAATCTTCACGGCCCAACCCGGTCCTGCACCCAGGCATAGTCAGGCGAGCGCAGCAAAAAAAAAAGAAAAAAAATCGATCTAGTGGCCTCTTCACTGCCCTGGTGCTTTGGTCGTTTTCCTGTTTCCTCGGCCTCTCCTCAGACTCCAGGGCTGCCCCGTCCCTGGGGGCCCCGAGATTCAGGCCTTTGGTTCGGGAAGTTGGCAGATGAGGTATTTGTTTGTTACTGAGAGAAGGGAGGTGGGAGGAAGAAGCTCAGGGCAAAGGAGTTCAATCACTTGGTCTGGTTGAGTGTGAGACGCCTGGTCAGCATCCGTAGGGTAGGACCAGGTAGGGCCTGGGGGGATAGAATGTTCCCGGAACAGGGGACTCACCCTGGCCGTTTCCTCTGCTTGTCCCCAGGATGTGACCGTGTGCTGCCTGGGAGGTCTCAAGCGCTCAGGACTTCAGTGGGCCCCTGAGGTAAGGTGACAGACATCTTTACAACAAGGGACAAAGGTGTGGCTTTCTTACTTTGTGTTTTTCTCCTTTCATTCGTCGGCTGACACGTTGCTGTTGAGAGAGAGTATTCCTGATTGGGGATTACGTGACCCTGATTGCGGGTGCTGACTTCAGGGCCATCATGGTTTCAGGTTTGCAGCTTTCTGAGTGGCAAGCTTAAAAACAGGCATGGTGACTTGCTTTCTCCTGCCTTCTTGAAAGAAAAAAAGTAAGAGCACCATGGGTCTTAAGCTGTGTAGAGTTGACTCCTGCCACTTGGTGAGGCTAAAATGGGGCAATGCACATATCCTAAGGTTTTAGCTAGCAAAGCAAAGCAATGCAGGTGTGGGGTTCCCTGGTGGCCTGGTGATTAGGATTTTGGGTTTTCACTGCAGTGGTCTGGATTCAGTCTCTGGTCAGGGAACTGGGACCCCACAAGCCAAACAGCATGGCCAAATGAATTAATGAATTCGGTGGTTCATTCAGAGAAATTATCCTGTGATTTAACATGTTCACGTGAGATTACTTGCTCATTTCTGTACCCTTAAGGGCTTTTCTTCATTAAGTAAGTGAACTCCACTGGATGGGGGTGAGGCACCATCTGAGTTCATTTCATGCGAGTAAACAAGATCATAGGAAGCTCTATGCCCAGCCACTTGTGCCTACAGCTGTGTTGTATACTTATCTTGCTGGTACAGCTTTGAACTTCACCGCATGTTTTGTTTTGGTCACAACATGTGGCTTCATAGGATATTAGTTCCCCAGCCAGGGATCGAACACAGGATCCTGGCAGTGAGAGGGCTGAGTCCTAACCAAACCACTGGACTGCCAGGCAACTCCTGTGTTTTGGTGCTGTGGATAGGGGTGTGTGTGTGTGTGTGTGTGTGTGTGTGTGTGTGTGTGTGTGTGTGTGTGTGTCTTGATTTTTGCTATATTTATAGGAGAACTGATCTGTGTGTAAGTATGATGTGAATGGTATTAGAACTTGAAATGTTTGTGTTGTACATATGATCTCAAAATGGAATAGTTTGAAAGAACTTACCACTTGTTATCTCTTGGCCTAGGATCTCTCCTGAGGTAGTAGTCAAGCTTTTGTCTGGCTTGGCAACCTCTGAAGACTTAGCTAGTTGAATCTAAGCTCTCTCACTTGTCTGTACTCTTGAAGCCTCAGTTCCTCCTTCTGTGGGCCTCTCCAAGGGGCTTCTCTTGTGGAGGCTGCTGTCTTTACTCAGAATGAGTGATTCAGGAAAGTACTTGCACCCATGATAAAGTGCAGAGTTTTTTTTGAGATGTTACACATCTGCTCTTGTGTATTTGCTTAGTCTCACAGGTCTACCCTGTGATAGATTGAGAGAGAACTACACAGGGGTAGGAATATCAGGAGATTGAATTCACTTGAAGGCTGGTTACCATACCCATTAATCCACTATGCCAGCCTTTTTTTTTTAATATGATCTCAGCTCTGTCAATGTGAGCAAATTATTCGGCTTGTGTACCCTTCTTGTGTGCTGCTACTGCTGCTAAGCCGCTTCAGTCGTGTCTGACTCTGCAGTCTCATGGACAGCCACCCACAAGGCTCCCCCTTTTCTGGGATTCTCCAGGCAAGAATGCTGGAGTGGGTTGCCATTTCCTTCTCCAGTGCATGAGAGTGAAGTCGCCCAGTCGTGTCCGACCCTTCGAAACCCCATGGACTGCGGCCTACCAGGCTCCTCCACCTGTGGGATATTCCAGGCCAGAGTACTGGTTTGGGTTTCCATTGCCTTCTCCAGCTTGTGTGCTCTTGTGGTTTGATGTACTCAATTCCTGATCTGCTCATTTCTAGACCTACTCATTTCTTGATATTCTAGCAAGTCTCCTCTTTGTCCTCCTGGATTAAGGTTTCTGTTTCTCTGGATGGTTCCCATCAGCAAACAGACTGACTATAACGTGACCTGTCATTAAAAATCCATTTTTTGGTGACACCTCCTGCTTCTGCTGCTTTTATTTCATATTTGCTTGTTATAGAACTCTGCAGAGTTGTTCCTAGACTTTGTTATCTCGAGTTCTCTCATTTTCCCATAAAGCCACTCTTGTCAAGGCCACAGGTGAATTCAAATGTTTAACTCAGTGGTGAACTTTTAATTGTTATTTTATTTAATTTGTTGGCAGCCTTTATCAGAGTAGTTCATTTCCTCCTCCCTGAAAAAAATGTTTCACTTGGATTACAGAGTGCTTCTCTTTCCTGCTTGTCTTCCACCTACAGTTCCCCACATACAATGTGTGACCTTTGTGTCTGGCTTTATTCAGATGTCGTATTTTCTTTTTAAGTATTTATTTATTTAGCTATGTGGCATGTGGGATCTTAGTTCCCAGCCCAGGGATGGCACCTGTGGAGAGTCTTAAACCCTGGATCGCCAGGAAAGTCCCCTCGTTTGTGTACTTTCAAGATTCATCGTGTTCATGCTTGTATAACAGTGAATGTTTTTATTTTATTTTTATGGCTGAATATGGTATATGAATATGGTAAATGGCTTCCATGCAGTCCATTTTGAGCATATACCACAGTTTGTTTATCCATTCGTCAATGAATGGATAATACGTGGATGGTGTACTCTTTGTGGCTATTGCGAGTAATGTTGCTGTGAACACTGATTTTGCATGGACTGAACATTTTCAGTGTTGGTGCATATATACAAAAGAGGGAAATTCCTGGATCATATCTCTACTCTATATTTAATTTTTGAGGTACTGACCAACCACTTTTGCAAGAGTGGTTGTACCATTTTATAGCAATTACCTCAACAATATCATGAAGATTCCTTTTCTCCACATCTTCTGCAGCACTTGTTATTATTCGTCCTTTTGATTGGGTGTGAAGTAGTCTGGTGTGAAGTAGTATCTCAGTGAGACTGATTGACATTTTGCTCAGGGCTTCCCTGGTGGCTCAGAAGGGAAAGTGTCTGCCTGCAAGGTAAGAGACCTGGGATCAATTCCTGGGTGGGGAAGATCGCCTTGAGAAGGAAATGGTAATCCACTCCAGCACTCTTGCCTGGAAAACCCATGAACGGAGGAGCCTGGTAGGCTACAGTCCATGGGATTGCAAAGAGTCGGAAATGTCTATTCAAATTCTTTTCCTGGTTGTTAAATGCTTTTCTGTTTTTAATTGTTGTAGAAAACATCTAAGTTAAATTTTTACCATTTTAACCATTTTTGCATGCTAAGTATTTTGCACACTTTCATCAGCCTTTTGGAGAAAGAAATGGCAACCCACTGCAAATCTGATGGAGAAGGGAACGTGGTGAGCTTTAGTCCCTGGGGATGCAACGTTGGGCACAACTGAGTGACTAAGACATATACACACACGTAGTCACAGTGTTGATTTGTTGTTGTTGTCATTGTTTTAGCTGTGTTGTGCAGCTTGAATGACAGTTCCCTGGTTGAGGATCATACCCAGGCCCCTGATAGGACACTGCGGAGTCCTAACCTCTGAACTACCAGAGAATTCCTTATCACATTGTTATGAAACAGATCTCTACACCTTTACAGCTTGCAAAATCGAAACTCTGTACCCATCACCTGTCCCATTAAACAGCAACTCCTCTTTTCTTGCCCGTTGACCTAGACCATGGACTCCATCATTCTTTTTTGTTTCCTTTCTATTGCTTGACTGTGTTAGCTATTTCATGCACGTAGAAACTTACAGTATTTGTCTTTTTGTACGACTGGCTTATTGCATTTGGCTTGATGTCTGAAATGATCATGCATGTTGTAGCATGTGACAGAATTTTCTCTATATGGCTAAATAATATTTCATTGTGTGTATATATCACATTTGATGGACATTTCGATGCTTCCACCTCTTAGTTGTTGTGCTTCGTGCTGCTGTGAGCACGGCTCTGCAGATATCCCAAGACCCCATGTTAACTTCTTTTGATTTTATATCCGGAAGTGGAACTGCTGAATCATGTATCAGGTCTAGTTTTTTAGTTTTTTGAGGAGCCTTTAAACTGTTTTCTGTAGCAGGTGCACCATTTTAAAATCTATCTATAACACACAAGGATCCAGTTTCTGTATGTGCTTGCCAACAGTTGTCCTTTCCTTTCCTTCATATGTAAACACACACATATGCACATACAATTTTTTCATACCCTGTTCCATGATTGTTTATCACAAATTATGAATATAGTTCCTTGTGATATACAGTACGCTGTTATTTCTCTCTTATATATATTATAGTTTGCATCTGCTAATCACCAGCTCCCAATCTGTGCCTACCCCAACTTTCCCCTCTGGGGAATCACATAGTGTGCTCTCTATGTCTGTGAGTCTGTTTCTGTTTCATAGATAAGTTCATTTGTGTCATATTTTAGAGTCCATGTAAGTGATACCATATGATATTTGTCTTTCTCTCCTTTTTATTATTTTTATTTGTACTTTATTTTATTTTACAACACTGTGTTGGTTTTGCCATACATTGACATGAATCCACCACAGGTGTACATAAGTTCCCAATCCTGACCCCCCTCCCACCTCCCACCCCATATCATCTCTCTGGATCATCCCTGTGCACCAGCCCCAAACATCCTGTATCCTGCATCAAACATAGACTGGCGACTACCTTACATGATAGTGTACATGTTTCAGTGCTATTCTCCCAAATTATCCCACCCTCTCCCGCTCCCTCAGAGTCCAAAAATCTGTTCTATACATCTGTGTCTCTTCTGCTGTCTCTCATGCAGGGTTATCATTATCATCTTTCTAAATTCCATATATATGTGTTAGTATACTGTATTGGTGTTTTTCTTTCTGGCTCACTTCACTGTGTATAATCGGCTCCAGTTTCATCCGTCTCATTAGAATTGACTCCTATAAAGTCTGCAAGCAATAAATGCTGGAGAGGGTGTGGAGAAAAGGGAACCCTCTTACACTGTTGGTGGGAATGCAATCTAGTGCAGCCACTATGGAGAACATTGTGGAGATTCCTTAAAAAATGGCAAATAGAACTGCCATATGACCCAGCAATCCCACCGCTGGGCATACACACTGAGGAAACCAGAATTGAAAGAGACACATGTACCCCGGTGTTCATCGCAGCACTGTTTATAATAGCCAGGACATGGAACAACCTAGATGTCCACCAACAGATAAATGGATCAGAAAGCTGTGGTACATATACACAATGGAGTGTTACTCAGCCATTCAAAAGAATATATTGTCTTCCTCTTTCTGACTTCCTAAGTATTCTTTTGAATGCTAGTGTAGATTCAAGTATTTACTCAACAACATTTGTTGCTACAGTGTAAAATGTGGTTGACTTTTAAAATATTTGTCTTCTATTCTGCAAGCTTTATATTAATTCTAATACTTGGGTTTTCTTCAAGATTTTCTATATACAAATGTATGTTATCTCCAATATACTTTGATTTTTACTTTCCATTCTGAAGGCGGTTTTTTGTTTTTTCATTGTTTTTTTTTTTTTTTAAAACTACAGCAACAATTCTCTTTTGTTACCTGATTGCTCTGGTTGTAAAACTGCCAGTATAATGTTGAGCCAAAGTGTGTAATAGACTTCCTTGTGTTGTTCCCAGTCTTAGAGGGAAAGCTTTCAGTTTTTCATTCTTAAGTATGATGTTAGCTGTGGGTCTTTTTACAGGTGCCCTTTGATTGAGAAAGTTCTCTTCTGTTCTTAATTATTAAGTGTTCTTTTAACCCTGGTTATGAAAAGGTGCTAGATTCAAGGAAATGCTTTTTCTTCAGGCAGATGTGTTATTTGTTTTATTGTTTTAAAATGGCATAATGTTGGTGACTTTCCTATCATGAACCAACTTTGCATACCTCCCTAAATCCCATGTGATCATGGTATACAGTCTTGTTTATATGCTGTTGAATTTTGTTTGCCAGTATTTTGTTTTGGACTCTTTCACCTGTATTCATGAGGGATATCAGGTGTGTGTGTGTGTGTGTTTGTGTGTGTGTGTGTGTGTGTGAGTGATATCTCTGTCTGATATTGGTATGAGAGAAAGACTGGCATCACTTTGCCTGCTATGTGGGGAAGAGACATGTGGCATAAAGGATGAAGCATTGTTGGATTGAAGTTTAGCCAGGATTAGAGGGAGAAAGTTAGGATATATCAGTGTGGAATTGGGGTGAGATTATCAAAGAGAGCCCATTCTCCTTTTCCTAGGCCTGTGTTAAGTGCTTGACATTGAATTATGCTGTCTGTTAACTAGGTATAGATAGATTATACTTTGAATTTGCTACCTATTTTGTTTGTTAACATTTATGAAATTAGAATTTGTGAATCGGTTGTAATGTGCATTTAAGATCCATTTTCTTCCATTTTTACTACAAAACAGATGCCATTGAATAGCTGATGCCTTTTAAAAAAGCTGTTAACCTTAAGTCTAAGAAATAAGCATGTTTGTCTTTAAGATACAGAAACACATTTAAAAGTTACAAATTTGCCCAAGAAGACACAACTGGTGTGTGGTTAAGTTAGAATTCCAACTTAATCTCCTATGACTCCAAAGTCCATGCTTCGAAACGCTGTAGAACAATGTTTTTGTAAAAATACTCATCCTTTACATGTGATTTCACCTAATGATCAGTGTGGCGGGTTTTTTTTATTTTTCCTCTTTATTTTTTTAAGTAGAAGAGGTTAAAGTGAACATGCGACAAAGCTATGATTCTAGAGCCATGGAGACTTGTAGTCGTAGTTTTTTCAGCTGTCATTGAGTCTGGTTGACACTCAGTGTCTTTGTCTGTAAGATAAGGGTGTGTATAAGTACTCTAGAGTTTTGGAGATAATCAAATAGCCCATTTTTCTGTACTTAACTAATCTGTAGTATGTTTACACTTAGGTGGCAGTTTGTATAAAGGAAGCACTGGGACTTGTGGCCACACCCTCTAAGAATAAAAAAGTATTAAAAATATGGAACTCCCATGTATGTTACGTGAAGAAGAACAAGAGCCAGAAGTACAGAAAAGGGAGGGAGAGACCAAACAAGTAGATGATGATGATGATGATGACGTGATCTTGGTTGGAGTGGAACATGGAAATGAAGATGCTGACGTGATCTTTGTTGGGATGAGCTCAGCTTCAAAACCAGTCGTTTCAAACATACTGAACAGAGATACCCCAGGTTCTTATTCAAGGAGAAAAAGGTGTGGTCACTTCAGGAGAGGTAACGCTCACAGATTACAGCCTGTTAGTCATGTGACTCCTACATCAGAAGCAAAGACTGTCTTGCCAGTGTCTGACTCTGACTTAAGATCAACAGGTAGTCCTATTATTATTGAACCTCCGTCTCAAGCTGATTATAAAAATCTTTCACCACAAATAGTGCCTGATGGCTTTTCGAAGGAGTTATGTTCTTCTTTGATTACCTTCACAAGGTCATTGCAGCATCCAGTAGAAACAGCAGTTTCTGCAGGAGATATGAATAAAAGTCCTCATGTATCAAAGCGAGTTTCCCCTTGTGAAACAAATCGCAGAAATCCCAGAAGGCCTAAACTCAGTGATGGCATTGTAGGGGAACATTCTTTAGGTTTTTCCCCATCAGGTTTTTTTCATACAGAGACCACTCAGCAAAGCACACCAGACCGTGTCCATACCTCACTAGGCCATGTTCAGAATGGAGAACCTTGTCCAACACCTTTTCCAAAGGACAGTGTTCATTGCAAGCCTGTAAGACCTTTAGGGGAAAGTGGACAGACAAAAACTGATTTTCCAAGTTTGGCAAGTCCAAACAAAATTGGTGATCCCACAGAAGGAAATCTGATTGTGTTACTTCGTGACTTCTACTATGGCGAGCATGGAGGAGTTGGGCAGCCAGAAGCGAAGACCCACACGGCGTTTAAATGCCTCAGCTGCTTGAAAGTTCTAAAAAATGTCAAGTTTATGAATCACATGAAGCACCATTTGGAACTTGAGTGGCAGAGAGGTGACAGCTGGAAAACCCACACCACCTGCCAGCACTGCCTCCGCCAGTTTCCTACTCCTTTCCAGCTGCAGTGTCACATTGAAAGTGTCCACACTGCCCAGGAGCCCTCCGCAGTCTGTCACATCTGTGAGTTGTCCTTTGAGACAGATCAGGTTCTCTTAGAGCACATGAAAGACAATCATAAGCCTGGTGAAATGCCCTATGTATGCCAGGTTTGCAGTTACAGATCATCATTTTTTGCAGATGTGGATTCACATTTCAGAGCATACCATGGTAACACTAAGAAATTACTTTGCCCGTTTTGCCTCAAAATTTTTCAAACTGCAACAGCATACAGACGTCATCATCGAGGGCACTGGGAAAAGAGTTTTCACCAGTGTTCCAAATGTCGGCTACAGTTTTTAACTTCCAAAGAGGAGAGGGAGCACAAGACCCAGTGTCATCAAATGTTTAAGAAGCCTAAGCAGCTAGAAGGATTGTCTCCTGAAACAAAAATTGTTATTCAGGTATCACTGGAACCCCTTCAGCCAGGATTGGTGGAAGTAGCATCCATTACTGTGAACACATCTGATTTTGAATCATCACCCCCCAAATCTAAAAGGAGGAGGTCAAAAAAAGAAAAATAATAGTTAATTCTGCCTTCAGTAAGTCTGAAGCAAGTATTTCAGTCAAAGTTAAAAACCCCATTAAAAACAAAAAGATCAACTTATAGCATTATTCAATAATATCAAATATAGGGAAACCGATGGGTAATTTATGTGATTTTGTTTTAAATAGAGGAAGTACAGTTTTGTTTGATCTGCATATTGAGATGTTATTTAAAAATCTATGATCTGTTTTTCGTGTAATTGTCTTAACATGTAAAAAGGATGTGTGCATGTGTGTGTGTGAGAGAGAGAATGAGAGAAGTGGAGAAAGGAAAAGTAAGAACCTATTTTGGTATTTGATGTTACTTGTAAGTTTGAAAGCTCTCCTATACATATAATCTGTAGAGTGTTTTAGCAACGTAATTTTGAAGTGTTTTCATGCCTTGCAGATCTCAGTATCAGCTATATAGCCAGACTTGAATGTCACTCTCTGAAGTGCCTCTTGGGCTGATCTAAGATAACCTGGCTCTGAAAGCGTGCAGTGGAGGTTGATGGAGAAGCTACGATGTGAGTTTGGACCAGACATGGGATTTAATCAGTGAAGAGCTGTGCCTTCGTGTCCCAGCTGAGGAAGAGGCATACATTCACTGCAGGCACAGAGCCAAGGGAGAAGGAACACTGTCTCAGAGTGCTTTCACCTAGCCCAGGGACATCTCAAGGATGCCAGCTGCTAAAATGCCTGTGTTTGGTGAGAGACCCTGGCAAGCATGAAGCAGGCCCTGTGTAGCACTGACTGCAGTTGGAGAAGCAGAGATAGTTAATAGAATGAGACCTGGTGCCTGTGGACCTCCTGTTGAGTGAGCAAAAGGGAGATTTGATTCATTCTGTCCCCTTTCCCATTTGGCTGGCCTGTAGTCACAGTGAGGTCGGCATATCTGTGTCAGACACAGTAGCAAAGCAAATTAAAACTCCCTAAGGAAAAAGAGCCTTGACGTCCACTTTGATTTGCGCTGGACCCATAGTTGTAACTGAAAAGGATCAAACAGAGGAAATCTGTTCAGCTTTTGAATTGGGCTAAATTGAGTTCTCTTACCCTTAAGCTACAATGGAGTTGTCCAAGAATCGTAAATATAGTGGACAAAAATAGTCCAGGGTGATTAAAGCCTTTTTGGAACTCTTCCTTCCAATTTCCAGTTACATGTGTCTTACCCGAGTTGACCATGTGAAGATTTCGGTTCTGTATCTTATCTTGCCTTGGACACAAATGTAGTACAGTTAACAGCTAATTCTTTGCATGTGTAATTTCCCATTGTATCAAACTGATTGAGTTTCCGTCTTTCTTGACACAGTCTGATGTGCAAGAATTGTCTCATGTGTTTCAGTAATTATCAGGTCATAGAATTACCCTTCCTCTAATGTATCCAACCATCTAATCTGTGATTATACTTGTGGAAACCTTCTTTCTTGCGGTCTCCAAGGGCTCTTTCACAGACCTGTGGGGTACCCTCTAAGTATTGGTGCCTGAACATCAGCGCACTTGGCTGCCTCTAGGTTCTTGGAGTTGAGTCTCCTCCTGCAGTTGAATGTCACCCCTTCTCCACTTCTGGCACGGATACCTAGCAATCTCTGTGCACCATTCCAGGAAGCTGGGATCCTGTCTGTAGACCTATGCCAGGAGCAACTCTCCGTTTCCTCTTCCTTTCTCCTCCTCTTTGTCTCTCGCCACTCTCCCCAGGCCTCAGTTTCTTTAAGTCCTCTAAGCTTTCACAAAATGCTGGAAAGAGATCATCACCAAGCGGTTAGCATCCTTCTCAGAACTGAAAAGGAAGGACTACAGATGATGAAGCTGCAGTGAATCTGTTGTCTCCATTTTAGGTAATTTCGTGAGTATAAATTCAAATTCAAATAAATTGTGTTTATTTATTCAAAGCTTGATTGATATATTGCACTTTGAATATTTTACTAGGCCTTTCTGGTTAGTTTACTTGGGCCAAAGCACTTTGCTAAGTGTCAGCTGAAACCACTTTTAGTTGTATAAAGAGTGTGTGTGTGTTCTGGTCTCACGTGAAAACTCTCTGTATAAATAAATATGCAGACTATTGCATATGTATCTGCTTTCTTCGATTTCTATAGTAAAAAATACGAAATGTTTTAGTTACGTGTTTTTACTGTTGCTTAGTATTATCAACACTGTTGCTGTTAGTTGCTGTGAAGTATGCTCCTAAGGACTACAAGTTGTATTTATTGCCAAATTAAAAGGTTCCCACAATATGGTCCCTGACTGCTTCCTCTCTTCCATTCTCTGTCTTCTACTGTACTATTTTCCCCACTAATGTACTCTTTTTGACAACACAGGCCTTGGTTTTCCTCCATCAAATTCCGTTTCTTGCCGATCCAGACTGCAAGTGTTGTTCTTCTGGAAATACTCTTCCCGTAGGCCTGCATGGCTCCCTTGTTTGAGCTTCACCAATGCTGTTCAAATAACACAATCAAATCTCCAACCCCCTCTCTTTCCTCCTCCTCCTTAAAGGCACTTGAAGTCTCTATCCTCTTCTTCCCTCTCCAGCCTAAATTTCCTAAATTTTCACAAAAAAAAAAAAAAAGAAAAATGAAAAAGAGAAGAGATAATAACATCAGGGCTTTGCTTCTTAGAATTAACTTGAGTCAGTTTCTGTGCCTGCAAATCAAAGATAGTTAATAGTGAGTTGAATTCTTTCAGGAGCTTCCTCTGTTTTTCTTTTGATACCTCTATATTTTGTTCACACAATGACACTTTGTTTTCTTTACAAATTATTGAAGATGTGTCAAGATTATTATTTTGTTACTGCCCTTTGTGAATTTCCTTGTCTGCCTTGCTTGTTCTTTCAGGTAAAATTTATTTTATTAATGTTGCCAAAACATTGTAAGTAAAATTAGTATTTGTAGAAATAATGTTTTAAAAATTATTTCTGCTGTCTTTTTACAAATAACATGGCATATTTTTATTTTTTTTAAATAATCGTATTGTGTTGGCCAGTTCTAAACAGTGATGTCTAAGTGGGCTTTCTTGTTCTGAGTACCATCAAAAGCAATGAGTATCTGGCTTAATAAATTTCCGTTTCTGCTTTTAGATCTTGAAGAGAATTGTTTTATTGGATAGTTTACAACATTTGTTGAGACACTTACTGTTCCTTCTTTCTCCTCTCCTTTCTTTTTCGTGCTTTCTTCCCTTGTCTCTCTTCCTCTTTCTTTCCTTCCCTTTCTTTCCCCAGGTTGTTGCTTGACTGGACCTTTCCTGAAACAAAAGGAATTCCACACAGAGTTGAATGTTATCCTCTCAGAATGCCATTTCGTTCCTCATTTCTAGTATTGGAATTAACCTCCCTGTCCCCTTATTAGATTTGCCACAGTTGTATCAATGTTTCTGATTTTCTTTTTCCAAGAAGCAGCTCTTGTCGTCTTATCCCAACAAGCTTTATTTTTGTTTTCTATTTTTGTTTCAATTCATAGATACTTCCTACATTCTTTAGGATTTTTTTTCTTTATACCTTTGCATTTTAGAAGTTTCTTCACAATTTTTTTCCTGTAAATATATTAGATTTACAATGTTGAATTTCAGATGTATATCAGAGTGATTTAGTTATGCAGATACGTATCTATTCTTTTGTAGGTCCTTTTCCATGATAGGTTATTACATGATACTGAGGATTTCTTTTCTTTTTTTTTTTCCATAGATGATTTAGGGGTTGACCTATCTTTATTTAGCAATTTTGTCTGAATCCCAAATATTTTTATGTATCCATGTTTTTTAATTAAAATTTCATTGTCTAAGATTTTTGGCAAGTTGATTCCAAAGAGTTCACTATTTTCAGGCTGAATGTTTTCATTTATTGTTTACTGAGAATTAAGTTTTCCTTGGAGCTCTGAGGGCATGTGTGTATATACACTGACATGTCTATATACGCATCCTTTTCAGATTACTACATGTTTTAAGATATGTAAATGTATTTTCAAAGATATTTTCTGTTTGTATGGTAAAAACATGAAATGTTTTAATGCTAGAAATTTCTTCCCCCGAATGAATATAGTATAAAGAATAAAGATATAAAACTAGATTCCTTTGAGAGTAATCCTTACTAACAGAACTTGGGAATGTTCAAAGAGTACTCATAACACTTATGAAAGGTGGCAAGAAAAACTTTATTCAAGGTAAGAGTACTACAGTGGCGTATTATAACATGGGAGAGAGATTGAGCTTATGTGTGACTCCAGGAGGGGTGCAGCTGGGATTTATAGCTAAGGAACAGGGTGGGCCCATGGGATTGCAGACAGAGATGGGAGACTGAAAAGCAATGGACAACAATAACAGAATGGGTGTCAGTGGATGGAAACTTATTAAAATGAGGACTATAAGCGTGAGGGTGGACTCTGGCTCAACTGAGAGGATCATTGCTGAGGCTAGGCAAGGCTGATAAGATATTCCGGTGAGTGAAATGATATTTGATCGGATACTGAGGGTGGTCAGATCAAGGGTGGGCTATGTTTTCTAAACTGAAGTAGCAGATTCTGGATTAGATTGGACTAGATGGACAGGCAGCCCTGAATAAAGACATTGCCCAAAGTTGGCAGTGCATTAATGAACTAGTGCTGCATAAGCAGTTAGCCAAAACTAGCAGCTTAAAACAATATTATTTCATACTGCTGCTGAAAGTTGGGAATCCAGGAGTAATTCAGCTGAGTGTTGTGGCTCAGTGTCTCATGAGATTGCCATCCTCTGAAGCCTTGACATGCGCTGGTGGATTTCCTTCCAAGATGGCTTACTCACATAGCTGATGAAACCGGTTTGCTTGCTGGCTGTTGGGAGAAAGCCTCGGTTCTTTCACATGGACCTCTCTAAAGGGCTACCTGAGTGCTCTCGAGATATGACTAAGCTGGCTTCTAGAGTGAGTGATCCAAGAGGATGATCAAGGAGGCTGCAGTGCCTTTTATGACCTAGTCTCAGACGCTTCATTGTTCGTTTCTACAGTATTCTAACATGAGAAGTGAGCCACTAAGCCCAACACACATGTGAAGGGGCGGAGGAAGGAACCGTGGACATAATTTAAAACCACGTGGTACACACATGGCCAGAAATTGTTCACATACGTGTATGTCCAAAATGCCTTTTCCTGCCAATGCTTTTAAACAATTTATCTGTTACAGCATTAACTTGAAGTTCAGGACCTTGTCATCTAAGTCAGGTCCAGCTATGGATCAGGGTCCACGTGTACAGTATCTCAAGTGTTCTGTTGCTCAGTTGTGTCGTATTCTTGGCGACCCCATGGGCTGCAGCGCTGCAGGCTTCCCTGTCCATCAACTCCAGGAGCTTGCTCAAACTCAAGTCCATTGAGTCGATGATGCTATCCAACAATCCCATCCTCTGCTGTCCCCTTCTCCTACCTTCATCTTTTTCCGCATCACGGTCTTTTCCAATGAGACGGTTATTCCCATCACATAGCCCAAGTATTGGAGCTTCAGCTTCAGCATCAGTCCTTCGAATGAATATGCAGGAGAGATTTACTTTAGGATTGACTGGTTTGATCTCCTTGCAGTCCAAGAGCCTCTCAAGTCTGCAACACATCAGTTCAAATTATAGAAGTGTAGTTCCTCTAGACCTGAGGATGTGTGAACAAAAGAGATGAGTTAATCTGCTCCCTTTCACAGCCAACATACAGTGGTGGTTCAGGCATAGATAACCTTCATAGACACTCCTGTTCCAGAAAGGGGAGGGGAGATGGGAGTCAATAGTAGCAGTTCTGAAATCCCATGGGTTCTTGCGGGCAGTCCTTTGATTAGTATTTAAGGCCTGGACACTTCCTAGGCTTCCGTCTCTGATTTTTTCATTCTACCCGCTGACATGATGCCATTGCATGGAAGGTGGCTAGTATATGGTTACATGAAACAGTCTTCCTAGCCTGCTTCCTGCTTGTAGAAGGTAAAAGTCCAGAGCTCCTATTTTGTACTATTGCTGGTCCTTTCAGTCCGAGCTGAACTTAAATATGTTATCTTAAAACCTTGGTGTGTCTCCTGATACTCTTACTGGTGTTCAAGGCAAAGCACCCCACTCCAAAGCGACAGTCACACATGTCTTCATAATAAGGCTTACTCTGTCTTGGTTTTCTGCTGAGATAGCTGAGGGATAACACCCTGAACCTTGGTAGAAGTCTTATTGTGTGACTGAAAGGATCTCTGAGTGACACCCCTAAACTCTTTGGAGGGTATTGGCCTGACTAAATAATGCCATGAGGCATCCCCTTCCAGCTTTCTGAGGCTTAACAAAGAATTTTACAGTCACACTCGTCTTTAGAACACCTTTGTTTATAAAAAATAATATGAAGCAGAACTGGCCTATCGGTGGTGTAAAATGTTGTATTTAGACCACCTAATCTCAATGCCGTGGATATGATCTTGCTTGAGAGTCATTAATTTTAACAACTTCTGTCATCTTAAAAGACTGGAAAATTCCCAAATCAGCAAGTTTTGTCCCCTGTTTTAATAATCTTTATATTAAACATTAAAGAAAAAAAAAATCCCTTCATGTTTTACTACAGGCAGCAAGAAAAAACCAGGAAGCACTTTTGGCTGTTTGGATGGAAATCCTTTAGATAACTCAATTAATTAAGTACAGTTTGTCCTCCCAGCTCATTAGGTACATTTTCTACTTTTCATAAACTGCAGATGTAGTGGACTTTCGTCTTCACACTCCCCAGGCTCTCTCCTCCTGCCTCTCCTTTCTGCCAAGCATCCTAGGTGCACGACTGTGATTCCGCCTAGAACGTGTTTGCTCAGTGAGCAAACGGGGAGCGATTCCCTGGCTTCAGTGCTTCTGCTGGCCAGAGACTCTGTACCGTTCCCTAAGAACTTCATGGTTTCGCTGTCCAACTTCTATCACCTGGCTAGGTCAGTTGCAGTAGCTCATACTCACAAGCGAACTGGCAGGGATTTCTACACGCACATGTGCAGAAACATACATGTGTACACGGGAACATCGCTGAGGGGAAACCTGTCCATATGCAGAAGTACAGCTTTCTTTTCCAGGAACGTGAATTTTGGTAAGCGCTCAAATTTCTACACACACATGTGCGCAAATAGATGGGTGAATACAGTTACATCGCTGAGACAAAACCTGTCCATATGCAGAAGTACAAGCTTTCTTTCCCAGGACCTTGAATTTTGGTAAGCACTAAAATTTCTACGTGCACATGTACACAAATATATGCGTGTACACAGTAACATCACTGAGAGGAAACTTGTCTATATGCTGAAGTACAAGCTTTCTTTTTCAGGAACATGAATGAGACCTGGTGACTAGGACCTCCTGTTGAGTGATCAAAAGGGGAATTTGATTCATTCCGTCCCCTTTCCCATTTGGTGTCGGTGAACAATGGAGATCAACGTGGCAAACGGTGGGGTTTTTCCCTACTTCCTTAGCATCTGGCCAGCAACAGCCTGTCCTGGTGATGCTGTGCATGGCTGGGACGTTGCAGCCACCAGTGGCCACACCAGGCGAAGATGCCACCCTCTTCAGAGTGGAGGCAGGAGAGGACAGCGAGGCCCAGGTGGACGGAGTCGTGGCAGGGATCAGACGGGGTTTCCAGCTGCTTGCAGAGGACATCACTGAGGATGTGGAGGTTGTGCCAGATGAATGACAGAAACAGGGGTCCTCCCTGGAGCTGGAGGAGAAGACATTGGAGGAGCAGTGCCAGGAAAGGCCTGGAGGCCCGAGTGAGCTCCCGGCACTAGATGTGATGCAGGCACTGGCGACCTTGTAAGTGGAACTTAGCTCTAAGCCTGAGAAAACCTGCAGGGCCTACGTTTGGTTCATGTGCAAGAGTCATGAGAGGAGGAAGCGTGACTTGGCTCAGAAGAGTGCCAACATCCAGGGCATCCCTGGCTTCTGGGCCAACGTGGTATCCTTTCTGCTACTCGTTGTGGTCCAGTGCTCAGGAGGAGGGGGAGGTGCAGAGGCAGGAGCAGGAGGAGGGGTGGAGGCAAGGGGGCAGAATGGTGGACCCTGAAGGAAGTGTGGTACTGGGCAATTGGCAGGCTCCAAAGGCACAGCTGAGTAGAGTCCGGGCAGGGCCACACCTGTAAGTGTCGCAGCCATGACTCTGTGTGTCTCCTTCAGGCCTGCATCTGAGGAGGATTAGCCTCTGAGTCAGAAATGACCAGAGACAGTACATGAGAGCCACCTTAGCTGACAGTTATTGTTGTAAAGGTGAATGATCCCGAAAATAACTGAGATATGGGAGTCACACACACAAGCGCGCGCGCAGACACACACACATACACAAACCCACAGAACATATGTAGACATACTTTCTGATCCCCGTTATCTCACTGAGTGAGCAAGTTCTGAGTGGAATCACAGTGGTACAGCAAGGATGCCTGGCAGAAAGGAGAGGCAGGAATAAAGTGTCTGGGGGTGACCAGTGAGAGTGCAGAAGATCTGAGACACAGAACAGGTTGCAATCCCAGACACAGAAGCCACAGTGGGTGACCCCACAGCCCTTTGAACACCCTGATACAAGGGCCTTTCCATCCTTCCCAAGTGCCAGGCATACTTTCTCTGACCTTACCATGAGCATGAGCACTACTGAGCTTCCAGGCAAGATGCGCTGCAGGCACTGGCTGCCCTGCTGGTGGAACTGAGCTCTGAGCATAAGAAGAACTGCAGGGCCTACTTCCAGTTCATGTGCAAGAATCATCAGAGGA
Organism: Ovis aries; assembly: GCF_016772045.2. Lineage (NCBI taxonomy): Eukaryota > Metazoa > Chordata > Mammalia > Artiodactyla > Bovidae > Ovis > Ovis aries. The sequence goes on along the minus strand of NC_082741.1, from coordinate 20,177,521 downwards.
GGAAGCCTGACTTGGCTTGGAGGATCGCCATCACCTGGGGCATCCCTTGCTTCTGGGCCGTAGCTGTATCCTTTCTGCTGCTCTTTGAAGTCTGCTGCTCAGGAAGAGGAGGCGGCGCAGGAACCTTTTCCCTGCTCCCTATCCTGACAGGTGCTGTTGCGGAGCCATCCATCGTCCCACTGCAAGTTGATATTTTCCTTTCAGGACCCCCCTACTTCTTGAACACAGTGACCACTAAGTAGAATTACCTTGACATCACTTGTGAAACGTGGTTCCTGGGGTGATGAGTGTGGGTGTGCAAGGTTGTGGAGTGTCCACCTGTGGGATCCACACCCATCTCCCGTCTCTCTGTAGGGCATAGGGCACGTTGTTCCACTCCTGTCCACTGGTTCTGGGACTTTGAACGGGGAGCATCCAGCCGCAGCGTGGACACCAGGAGCCTTAACTTTCTCGGCTGGTTGTCAGGTCACAACTGCTCAGAGTCGAACAGGATTGCTGAGGTGTGGTTGCTTTGGGCCTGAACACAGTTAGCAATTCACTTTGGGATTCTTGGCTGCTGGCTCACCTTGCTCGTATTGCCAGCGGATTGTCGGCCAAGATGTGTGGGATGATCGCCTGAAGTAGTACCCTGGGCAGGAAGGTTCTTCCATGAGAGTAACTGACAGAAACGTGTGGAGATGGGGTCTGAAGGTGGGCCCTGAAGGGACACTCATGTGATACTACAGGGACACTGTCCTTTCCCAAATGGGGATGCTCAGACTCATGCAAGCTGGCTGTGGAGCCTGAGTTTGGGTCGTGCTTGTAGCAGGTGACCTCCTGAGACTGTTTATTTGGGGACTTGGTGTGTCCGTGAGTGAAGCAAGTCTCCATCAAATCAGCTGAGGTGGCAGCACCAGAGTCCAGGTGATACTACTAGAGGCAGTGTGTATTAAGTATCTTTGTCAGAATCATCCTTTGTGGGTCCTTTCATCCCCTGGCCTCCTGCTGCTCACTGAGTTTGAGATTGCCTGGGCACTTCACTCCCGCCCCTTACCCAGGGAAGGCCTATCATTGAAAAGCTGTCCTCTCCGGGGTCCCAGTGCACCTGTGTGCTGACTTTGGGATCTTCTGTGAATTTCCACATTCACCACTCAGTGTCTCACAACCACCAAACATGCTGCGCTGGAAGCGGCTTCAGGCTGCCTTGGGAACATATGGAAGAGTTCGTGGAGAAGGTGAACAGGGAGCCCCAAGGGCAGGACATGGTGCCTACTGTCGCCATCCCCGACATTGCTGGCCTCGGTCGTCTTCACCTCCTGAAACACCTATGCTCGTTGTTTGCATTTGTGTCCCCGTGCTGAGCATGTGTGTGTATACACACGTGTGCTTATTTATGCTGGCTGTGATTGTGTGTGTGTGTGTGTGTGTGTGTGTGTGTGTCCGGCCCAGGGCAGAGGCAGAGATGAAGGTGGCAGGAGAGGAGGTGCTGAGCAACCAGAAGAGGAGTCATGAGGCGACCAGGCTGAAGGTGGTCTGTCGCCTCATCTCTGCATTGACCCTGCCCAGGATAGGAACAAGGAAAGGATGGCCAGTGATAACTCCAGACTGTGGCTCCAGATATCTGCAATTAGACCAGATACAAAACACGCTCATCAGTTCTACCGTGTTGTTGTGTGTGCTTGGATCAGGAAGAGGGTTTCATGGTCTAAGGATTCACACAGAGCAAATCACGTGGGGTGGGGCTTTGAAACCACTGCCTGTGGAGCCCTCCGTGTGTGGGGCCATGGGCTGGCCTCTGGAAATGAGGGACGTGGCTATGGCAAGATCTGGGATGGTGAGGCTAAGGTCCTGCCGAGATGGGCAGAGAGCTGAAGGAGAAAGAGTCATAGATTGCCTGCTGCACTGGAGATTGTTCCACACACATGTGAAAAGGAGAACTGGGAAGGTCCTGGGCCAGTGCTGCCCAGATCAGCCCAGCAGCCAGCACACGCCCTCCCTGAGGGTGGCACACACTGGCACAATATGACACAAAACATGAGATGCACTAAAGTATGCTGTATCTGCCAACCACAGGCATCCTAGGAGAGACATGGTCTGTAAGCAAGGCATGCCTCCAGGCACTTCCAGCCTGCCTCGCTGGCAGTGCCCAAAGCCGAGAAATGTGCAAGTGGGTTTCCCTGTGTGACCCTATCCGGGATATGCCTGTGAGGGAGGGAACAGAGAAAAGACAAGGGCGGTGGGTAAACTGCATGTCCTAAGGGACCTCAGGGGAGTGGAGACAGAGAAGCCCCTGGGGCAGTTCAGGGCCTGCTGGTTTTCAGGGTCCAGACTCTAGGCAGTAGCGGTCCTGCCAAAGATACCCCATGGTCTGTGCTGAAAGTTCTGATATGAATTCCTCCTTTTCTTTGGGGTCTTGCCCCTGGCTTGGGGGCCTGAGTGTCAAAGGTGCACGTCTGCACCTGAAGGAGGATTCTGGTATTCTTGCTGGAGCAGAATCTCTGATTGCGTTGTAGGGGATCTGCACCCAGGTGACACAGAGGGACGCTGCCTTCCAGGTGACCGTCTTGGATATCCCTGGGCCCAACCGCGCACTGGCTTCCTTGGCACGGGTGCTGTGTAGGGAAGCAGGGATGCGTGACTGTAGGGAGTCCTACCTGGGCCTAATGAGAGCAACTGAAAGAGAGCCTTGGCATTTAGCAAATCACTGAGGCATGGGTGGTTCAAGCCCTCTTGGTCCATTTGAGATAGTAACGCTGCTTTCTGTCCAACGGAGGCATTAGCTCTGGGCCCAGAACCTGCAGGTTCCCCAGGGCATCATCTGTTGGGGGACTCCCATGTGCATGGGTAGTGTTAAACAGAAAGGAAGACGTGTAGGGATGCCACCTTACTTTGATGGCCTCCGGTTCCATTCTTGGTATCGGAAGAGACCCTGCATCCATGTGTACCTTCTTCACAACCTTGGATCAGAACCAGGCCTGTCACAGTCTCCGGGGGCTTTTGGAGGCTCAGGCGTTTCTGGCCTTTTCCTGCCACATGGAGAGAGCACATCGGGGCACAGGTAGATGGTGCACACAGAACGCTCCACAGATAGGAAGAACAGGGGGCCTCATTCAGAATGCTGGGGGCTGTAACGGGTGGTAGGCTACCAAGAGGGGCACAACATTGACACGGAATGACCTAGACAGGTGCACACCGAGAAAGCAGTTCTTCAAGTCAGCTGAGCTCAGAGGTCCTTGTTTTCTGGTCCCCTGAAGGAATGCACAGTCAATGGATCAGGCCAACGTGACTGGTACTGTGAAGCTGTCCAAGGTGATGGGAGAATGCAGAAGGCAGGCACATGTTATACAGCTGTTCATGGCAAGAACTTCCAATGCTGCCTGCTGCTCTGCAGGCCAGTCCCTATCAATAGCAAATGCCAAGGTTTTGGAACCTTTGAGGATAAGGCACAGAGTTAGAAGTGTAACATGACATAATCGATGAGCAAGTGAAAAAACAAGGACAGAAATGTGGATGCTTACCAACATTCATGTTCCTGGAAAAGAAAACTTGTACTTCGGAATATGGACAAGTTTCCTCTCAGCGATCTTACTGTGTGCATGCATATATTTGTGCACATGTGCACATAGAAATTTGAGTGCTTACCAAAACTAATGTCCCTGGAAAAGAAAGCTTGTACTTCTGCATATGGACAAGTTTCATCTCAGGGATGTTACTGAGTACACGTGCATGTTTGTGCACATGTGCGTGCAGAAATTTGAGTGTCTACCAAAATTCAAGTTCCTGGAAAAGAAAGCTTTACTTCTGCATATGGACAGGTTTCCCCTCAGCGATGTTACTGTGTACACATGTATGTTTCTGCACATGTGCGTGTAGTAATCCCTGCTAGTTCACTTGTGAGTATGAACTACTGCAACTGACCTAGCCAGGTGATAGAAGTTGGACAGCGAAACCATGAAGTTCTTAGGGAACGGTACAGAGTCTCTGGCCAGCAGAAGCACTGAAGCCAGGGAATCGCTCCCCGTTTGCTCACTAAGAAAACACGTTCTAAGTAGAATCACAGTCGTGCACCTAGGATGCTTGGCAGAAAGGAGAGGCAGGAGGAAAGAGTCTGGGGATTGTGAAGACGAAAGTCGACTACATCTGCAGTATTATGAAAAGTAGAAAATGCACCTAATGAGCTGGGAGAACAAACTGTACTTAATTGAGTTATCTAAGAGGATTTCCATCCAAACAGCCAAAAGTGCCTCCTGGTTTCTTCTTGCTGCCTGTAGTAAAACATGAAGGGAATTTTTTTTTTAATGTTTAAGATAAAGATTATTAAAACAGGGGACAAAACTTGCTGATTTGGGAAGTTTCCAGTCTTTTAAGATGACATTAATAAAATAATAAATTTTCCCTGAAAGAACAAGCAAGGCAGACAAGGGAATTCACAAAGGGCAGTAACAAAATAGTAATCTTGACACATCTTCAATATATTTGTAAAGAAAACAAAGTGTCATTGTGTGAACAAAATATAGAGGTATCAAAAGAAAAACAGAGGAAGCTCCTGAAAGAACTCAACTCACTATTAACTATCTTTGATTTGCAGGCACAGAAACTGACTCATGTTAATTCTAAGAAGCAAAGCCCTGATGTTATTATCTCTTCTTTTTTCCTTTTTTCTTTTTCTTTTTTTGTGAAAAGTTAGGAAATTTAGGCTGGAGAGGGAAGAAGAGGATAGAGACTTCAAGTGCCTTTAAGGAGGAGGAGGAAAGAGAGGGGGTTGGAGATTTGATTGTGTTATTTGAACAGCATTGGTGAAGCTCAAACAAGGGAGGTAGCAAGCCATGCAGGCCTGCGGGAAGAGCATTTCCAGAAGAACAGCACTTGCAGTCTTGGGATCGGGAAGAAATGGAATTTGATGGGGGAAAACCAAGGCCAGTGTTGTCAAAAAGAGTACATTAGTGGGGAAAAAAGTAGAGTAGAAGACAGACAATGGAAGAGAGGAAGCAGTCAGGGACCATATTGCAGGAACCTTTTAATTTGGCAATAAATACAACTTGTAGTCCTTAGGAGCATACTTCACAGCAACTAACAGCAACAGTGTTGATAATACTAAGCAACAATAAAAGCACGTAACTAAAACATTTCGTATTTTTTACTACAGAAATCGAAGAAAGGAGATACAAATGCAATAGTCTGCATATTTATTTATACAGAGAGTTTTCACCTGAGACCAGAACACACACACACTCTTTACACAGCTAAAAGTGGTTTCAGCTGACACTTAGCAAAGTGCTTTGGCCCAAATAAACTAACCAGAAAGGCCTAGTAAAGAATTCAAAGTGCAAATAAATCAATCAGGCTCTGAGTAAATAAACACAATTTATTTGAATTTGAATTTACACTCACGAAATTACCTAAAATGGAGACAACAGATTCACTACAGCTTCATCATCTGTAGTCCTTCCTCTTCAGTTCTGAGAAGGATGCTAACCGCTTGGTGATGATCTCTTTCCAGCATTTTGTGAAAGCTTAGAGGACTTAAAGAAACTGAGGCCTGGGGAGAGTGGCGAGAGACAAAGAGGAGGAGAAAGGAAGAGGAAACGGAGAGTTGCTCCTGGCATAGGTCTACAGACAGGATCCCAGCTTCCTGGAATGGTGCACAGAGATTGCTAGGTATCCGTGCCAGAAGTGGAGAAGGGGTGACATTCACCTCCAGGAGGAGACTCAACTCCAAGAACCTACAGAGGCAGCCAAGTGTGCTGATGTTCAGGAACCGATACTTAGAGGGTACCCCACAGGTCTGTGAAAGAGCCCTTGGAGACCGCAAGAAAGAAGGTTTCCACAACTATAATCACAGATTAGATGGTTGGATAGATTAGAGGAAGGATAACTCTATGTCCTGATAATTACTGAAATACATGAGACAATTCTTGCACATCAGACTGTGTCAAGAAAGACGGAAACTCAATCAGTTTGATACAATGGGAAATTACACACGCAAAGAATTAGCTGTTAACTGTACTACATTTGTGTCCAAGGCAAGATAAGATACAGAACCGAAATCTTCACATGGTCAACTCGGGTAAGACACATGTAACTGGAAAATGGGAGCAAGAGTTCCAAGAAGGCTTTAATCACCCTGGACTATTTTTATCCACTATATTTACGATTCTTGGACAACTCCACTGTAGCTTAAGGGTAAGAGAACTCAATTTAGCCCAATTCAAAAGCTGAACAGATTTCCTCTGTTTGATCCTTTTCAGCTACAACTATGGGTCCAGCGCAAATCAAAGTGGACGTCAAGGCTCTTTTTCCTTTGGGAATTGTAACTTGCTTTGCTACTGTGTCTGACACAGATATGCCGACCTCACTGTGACTACAGTCCAGCCAAATGGGAAAGGGGACAGAATGAATCAAATTCCCCTTTTGATCACTCAACAGGAGGTCCACAGGCACCAGGTCTCATTAACGATCTCTGCTTCTCCAACTGCAGTCAGTGCTACACAGGGCCTGCTTCATGCTTGCCAGGGTCTCTCACCAAACACAGGCATTTTAACGGCTGGCTTCCTTGAGATGTCCCTGGGCTAGGTAAAAGCACTCTGAGACAGTGTTCCTTCTCCCTTGGCTCTGTGCCTGCAGTGAATGTATGCCTCTTCCTCAGCTGGGACACGAAGGCACAGCTCTTCACTGATTAAATCCCGTGTCTGGTCCAAACTCACATCGTAGCTTCTCCATCAACCTCCACTGCACGCTTTCAGAGCCAGGTTATCTTAGATCAGCCCAAGAGGCACTTCAGAGAGTGACATTCAAATCTGGCTATATAGCTGATACTGAGATCTGCAAGGCATGAAAACACTTCAAAATTACGTTGCCAAAACACTCTACAGATTATATGTATAGGAGAGTTTCGAACTTACAAGTAACATCAAATACCAAAGTAGGTTCTTACTTTTCCTTTCTCCACTTCTCTCATTCTCTCTCTCTCACACACACATGCACACATCCTTTTTACATGTTAAGACAATTACACGAAAAACAGATCATAGATTTTTAAATAGCAGCTCAATATGAAGATCAAACAAAACTGTACTTCCTCTATTTAAAACAAAATCACATAAATTACCCATCGGTTTTCCTATATTTGATATTATTGAATAATGCTATAAGTTGATCTTTTTGTTTTTAATGGGATTTTTAACTTTGACTGAAATACTTGCTTCAGACTTACTGAAGGCAGAATTAACTATTATTTTTCTTTTTTTGACCTCCTCCTTTTAGATTTGGGGGGTGATGATTCAAAATCAGATGTGTTCACAGTAACGGATGCAACTTCCACCAATCCTGGCTGAAGGGGTTCCAGTGATACTTGAATAACAATTTTTGTTTCAGGAGACAATCCTTCTAGCTGCTTAGGCTTCTTAAACATTTGATGACACTGGGTCTTGTGCTCCCTTTCCTCTCTGGAAGTTAAAAACTGTAGCCGATATTTGGAACACTGGTGAAAACTCTTTTCCCAGTGCCCTCGATGATGACGTCTGTATGCTGTTGCAGTTTGAAAAATTTTGAGACAAAACGGGCAAAGTAAATTCTTGGTGTTACCATGGTATGCTCTGAAATGTGCATCCACATCTGCAAAAAATGATGATCTGTAACTGCAAACCTGGCATACGTAGGGCATTTCACCAGGCTTATGATTGTCTTTCATGTGCTCTAAGAGAACCTGATCTGTCTCAAAGGACAACTCACAGATGTGACAGACTGCGGAGGGCTCCTGGGCCGTGTGGACACTTTCAATGTGACACTGCAGCTGGAAGGGAGTAGGAAACTGGCGGAGGCAGTGCTGGCAGGTGGTGTGGGTTTTCCAGCTGTCACCTCTCTGCCTCTCAAGTTCCAAATGGTGCTTCATGTGATTCATAAACTTGACATTTTTTAGAACTTTCAAGCAGCTGAGGCATTTAAACGCCGTGTGGGTCTTCGGTTCTGGCTGCCCAACTCCTCCATGCTTGCCATAGTAGAAGTCACGAAGTAACACAATCAGATTTCCTTCTGTGGGATCACCAATTTTGTTTGGACTTGCCAAACTTGGAAAATCAGTTTTTGTCTGTCCACTTTCCCCTAAAGGTCTTACAGGCTTGCAATGAACACTGTCCTTTGGAAAAGGTGTTGGACAAGGTTCTCCATTCTGAACATGGCTTAGTGAGGTATGGACACGGTCTGGTGTGCTTTGCTGAGTGGTCTCTGTATGAAAAAAACCTGACGGGGAGAAACCTAAAGAATGTTCCCCTACAATGCCATCACTGAGTTTAGGCCTTCTGGGATTTCTGCGATTTGTTTCACAAGGGGAAACTCGCTTTGATACATGAGGACTTTTATTCATATCTCCTGCAGAAACTGCTGTTTCTACTGGATGCTGCAATGACCTTGTGAAGGTAATCAAAGAAGAACATAACTCCTTCGAAAAGCAATCAGGCACTATTTGTGGTGAAAGATTTTTATAATCAGCTTGAGACGGAGGTTCAATAATAATAGAACTACCTGTTGATATTGAGTCAGAGTCAGACACTGGCAAGACAGTCTTTGCTTCTGATGTAGGAGTCACATGACTAACAGGCTGTAATCTGTGAGCGTTACCTCTCCTGAAGTGACCACACCTTTTTCTCCTTGAATAAGAACCTGGGGTATCTCTGTTCAGTATGTTTGAAACGACTGGTTTTGAAGCTGAGCTCATCCCAACAAAGATCACGTCAGCATCTTCATTTCCATGTTCCACTCCAACCAAGATCACTTTATCATCATCATCATCTACTTGTTTCGTCTCTCCCTCCCTTTTCCGTACTTCTGGCTCTTGTTCTTCTTCACGTAACATACGTGGGAGTTCCATATTTTTAATACTTTCTTATTCTTAGAGGGTGCGGTCACAAGTCCCAGTGCTTCCTTTATACAAAGTGCCACCTAAGTATAAACATACTACAGATTAGTTAAGTACAGAAAAATGGGCTATTTGATTGTCTCCAAAACTCTAGAGTACTTATACACACCCTTATCTTACAGACAAAGACACTGAGCGTCAACCAGACTCAATGACAGCTGAAAAAACTACGACTACAAGTCTCCATGGCTCTAGAATCATAGCTTTGTCGCATGTTCACTTTAACCTCTTCTACTTAAAAAAATAAAGAGGGGGCAAAAAAAACAAAACACCACACTGATCATTACGTGAAATCAAATGTAAAGGAGAGTATTTTTACAAAAGCATTGTTCTACAGCGTTTCGAAGCATGGACTTTGGAGTCATAGGAGATTAAGTTGGAATTCTAACTTAACCACACACCAGTTGCGTCTTCTTGGGCAAATTTGTAACTTTTAAATGTGTTTCTGTATCTTAAAGATAAACATGCTTATTTCTTAGACTTAAGGTTAACAGCTTTTTTAAAAGGCATCAGCTATTCAATGGCATCTTGTTTTGTAGTAAAAATGGAAGAAAATGGATCTTAAATGCACGTTACAACTGATCCATAAATTCTAATTTCATAAATGTTAACAAACAAAATAGGTAGCAAATTCAAAGTATAATCTATATATTCCTAGTTAACAAACAGCATAATTCAATGTCAAGCACTTAATTCAGGCCTAGGAAACTGAGAATGAGCTCTCTGATAATCTCACCCCAATTCCACACAGATATATCCTAAATTTCTCCCTCTAATCCTGGCTAAACTTCAATCCAACAATGCTTCATCTTTATGCCACACGTCTCTTCCCCACATAGCAGGCAAAATGATGCCAGTCTTTCTCTCATACCAATATCAGACAGAGACATCACACACACACACACACAAACACACACACACCTGATATCCCTTATGGATACAGGTGAAAGAGTCCTCAACAAAATACTGGCAAACAAAATCCAACAGCATATAAAAAAGACTGTACACTATGATCACATGCGATTTAGGGAGGTATGAAAAGTTGGTTCATTATAGGAAAGTCAATCAACATTATGCCATTTTAAAACAATAAATCAAATAACACATCTGCCTGAAGAAAAGGCATTTCCCTGAATCTAGCACCTTTTCATAACCGGGGTTAAAAGAACACTTAATAATTAAGAACAGAAGAGAATTTTCTCAATCAAAGGGCACCTGTAAAATGACCCACAGCTAACATCATACTAAAGAATGAAAAACTGAAAGCTTTCCCTCTAAGACTGGGAACAACACAAGGAAGTCTATTACACACTTTGGCTCAACATTATACTGGCAGTTGTATAACCAGAGCAATCAGGTAACAAAAGAGAATTGTTGCTGTAGTTTCAAAAAAAAAAAAAAAAAAAAAAAAACGAAAAAACAAAAAACAATAAAATACAAAAAAACAGCCTTCAGAATGGAAAGGAAGAAGTCAAAGTATATTAGACATAAGATAATTTAGTATAGAAAATGTTGAAGAAACACAAGTATTAGAATTAATATAAAGCTTGCAGAATAGAAGACAAATATTTTAAAAGTCAACCACATTTTATACAGTAGCAACAAATGTTGTTAAGTAAATACTTGAATCTACACTAGCATTCAAAAGAATACTTAGGAAGTCAGAAAGAGAAAGACAATATATTCTTTTGAATGGCTGAGTAATACTCCACTGGGTATATGTACCACAGCTTTCTGATCCATTTATCTGTTGATGGACATCTAGGTTGTTCCATGTCCTGGCTATTATAAACAGTGTTCTCCATAGTGGCTGTACTAGATTGCATTCCCACCAACAGTGTAAGAGGGTTCCCTTTTCTCCACACCCTCTCCAGCATTATTGCTTGCAGACTTTATAGGAATCAATTCTAATGAGATGGATGAAACTGGAGCCGATTATACACAGTGAAGTGAGCCAGAAAAAAAAACACCAACACAGTATACTAACACATATATATGGAATTTAGAAAGATGGTAATGATAACCCTGTATGAGAGACAGCAGAAGAGACACAGATGTATAGAACAGATTTTTGGACTCTGAGGGAGCGGGAGAGGGTGGGATAATACGGGAGAATGGCACTGAAATATGTACACTATCATGTAAGATAGTCGCCAGTCTATGTTCGATGCAGGATACAGGATGCTTGGCGCTGGTGCACAGGGATGATCCAGAGAGATGATATGGGGTGGGCGGTGGGAGGGGGGTGAGGACTGGCAACTCATGTACACCTGTGGCGGATTCATGTCAATGTATGGCAAAACCAACACAGTGTTGTAAAATAAAACATAGTAAAAATAAAAATTAAAAAAAAGAGAGAGAAAGACAAATATCGTATGGTATCACTTACATGGACTCTAAAATATGCCACAAATAAGCTGATCTATGAAAGAGAAACAGACTCACAGACATAGAGAGCAGACTATGTGATTCCCAAGAGGGAAAGGTACGGCAAGCACAGATTGGGAGCTGGTGATTAGCAGATGCAAAGCATAATATATACAATAGACAAACAAGAGCGTACTGCATAGCACAAGGAACTATATTCATAATTTGAGATAAACAATCATGGAAAAGGGTATGAAAGAAATTGTGTGTGCATATGTGTGTGTTTACATATGAAGGAAAGGAAAGGGCAACTGTTGGCAAGCACGTACAGAAACTGGATCCTTGTGTGTTACAGATAGATTTTTTAAAATGGTGCAACTGCTACAGAAAACAGTTTAAAGGCTCCTCGAAAAATTAAAGAACTAGAGCTGACACATGATTCAGCAATTCCACTTCAGGATATAAATTCAAAAGAAGTTAACATGGGGTCTTGGGATATCTGCAGAGCCGTGCTCACAGCAGCACGAAGCACAACAACTAAGAGGTGGAAGCATCGAAATGTCCATCAAATGTGATATATACACACAATGAAATATTATTTAGCCATATAGAGAAAATTCTGTCACATGCTACAGCATGCATGATCATTTCAGACATCAAGCCAAATGCAATAAGCCAGTCGTACAAAAAGACAAATACTGTAAGTTTCTACGTGCATGAAATAGCTAACACAGTCAAGCAATAGAAAGGAAACAAAAAAGAATGATGGAGTCCATGGTCTAGGTCAACGGGCAAGAAAAGAGGAGTTGCTGTTTGTTTAATGGGACAAGTGATGGGTACAGAGTTTCGATTTTGCAAGCTGTAAAGGTGTAGAGATCTGCTTCATAACAATGTGATAAGGAATTCCCTGGTAGTTCAGAGGTTAGGACTCCACAGTGTCCTATCAGGGGCCTGGGAACTGTCATTCAAGCTGCACAACACAGCTAAAATAATGACAACAACAACAAATCAACACTGTGACTATGTGTGTGTATATGTCTTAGTCACTCAGTTGTGCCCAACTTTGCATCCCCATGGACTAAAGTTTACCACGTTCCCTTCTCCATCAGATTTGCAGTGGGTTGCCATTTCTTTCTCCAAAAGGCTGATGAAAGTGTGCAAAATACTTAGTATGCAAAAATGGTTAAAATGGTAAAAATTTAACTTAGATGTTTTCTACAACAATTAAAAACAGAAAAGCATTTAACAACCAGGAAATGAATTTGAATAGACATTTCCGACTCTTTGCAATCCCATGGACTGTAGCCTACCAGGCTCCTCCGTTCATGGGTTTTCCAGGCAAGAGTGCTGGAGTGGATTACCATTTCCTTCTCAAGGCGATCTTCCCCACCCAGGAATTGATCCCAGGTCTCCTACCTTGCAGGCAGACATTTGAATATTTGAAATTCACCTGTGGCCTTGACAAGAGTGGCTTTATAGGAAAATGAGAGAACTCGAGATAACAAAGTCTAGGAACAACTCTGCAGAGGTCTGTAACAAGCAAATATGAAATAAAAGCAGCAGAAGCAGGATGTGTCACCAAAAGATGGATTTGTAACGACAGGTCACATTATAGTCAGTCAGTTTGCTGATGGGAACCATCCAGAGAAACAGAAACCTTAATCCAGGGCAAAGAGGAGACTTGCTAGAACTTCAAGAAATGAGTAGGTCTAGAACTGAGTAGATCAAAATTGAGTACATCAGGCCAGAGAGCACACAAGCTGGAGAAGGCAATGGAAACCCAAACCAGTACTCTTGCCTGCAATATCCCACAGACGGAGGAGCCTGGTAGGCCGCAGTCCATGTGGTTTCGAAGGGTCGGACACGACTGAGCGACTTCACTCTCATGCACTGGAGAAGGAAATGGCAACCCACTCCAGCGTTCTTGCCTGGAGAATCCCAGATAAGGGAGAGCCTTGTGTGTGGCTGTCCATGAGACTGCAGAGTCGGACACGACTGAAGTGGCTTAGCAGCAGTAGCAGCACACAAGAAGGGTACACAAGCCAAAAAATTTGCTCACATTGACAGAGCTGAGATCATATAAAAAAAAGGCTGGCATAGTGGATTAATGGGTATGGTAACCAGCCTTCAAGTGAATTCAATCTCCTAATATTCCCACCCCTGTGTAGTTCTCTCTCAATCTATCACAGGGTAGACCTGTGAGACTAAGCAAATACACAAGTGAAGATGTGTAACATCTCAAAAAAGACTCTGCACTTTATCATGGGTGCAAGCGCTTTCCTGAATCACTCATTCTGAGAAAAGACAGCAGCCTCCACAAGAGAAGCCCCTTGGAGAGGCCCACAGAAGGAGGAACTGAGGCTTCAAGAGTACAGAAAAGTGAGAGAGCTTAGATTCAACAAGCTAAGTCTTCAGAGGTTGCCAAGCCAGACAAAAGCTTGACTACTAACTACCTCAGGAGAGATCCTAGGCCAAGAGATAACAAGTGGTAAGTTCTTTCAAACTATTCCATTTTGAGATCATAGGTACAACACAAACATTTCAAGTTTTAATACCATTCACATCATACTTACACACAGAACAGTTCTCCTATAAATATAGCAAAAATCAAAACACACACACACACACACACACACACACACACACTCACCCAATCCAAAGCACCGAAACACAGGAGTTGCCTAGCAGCCCAGTGGTTTGGTTAGGACTCAGCCCTCTCACTGTCAGGATCCTGTGTTCGATCCCTGGCTGGGGAACTAATGTCCTATGAAGCCACATGTTGTGACCAAAACAAAACATGCTGTGAAGTCAAAGCTGTACCAGCAAGATAAGTATACAACTCAGCTGTAGGCACAAGTGGCTGGGCATAGAGCTTCCTATGATCTTGTTTACTCGCATGAAATGAACTCAGATGGTGCCTCACCCCCATCCAGTGGAGCTGACTTACTTAATGAAGAAAAGCCCTTAAGGGTACAGAAATGAGAAAGCAATCTCACGTGAACATGTTAAATCACAGGATATTTTCTCTGAATGTACCACTGGATTCATTCATTCATTTGGCCATGCTGTTTGGCTTGTGGGGTCCCAGTTCCCTGACCAGAGATTGAATCCAGACCACTGTAGTGAAAGCCCAGAATCCTAATCACCAGGCCACCAGGGAACCCCCACACCTGCATTGCTTTGCTTTGCCAGCTAAAACCTTAGGATATGTGCATTGCCCCATTTTAGCCTCACCAAGTGGTAGGAGTCAGCTCTACACAGCTTAAGACCCATGGTGTTCTTACTTTTTTTCTTTCAAGAAGGCAGGCGAAAGCAAGTCACTCTGCCTGTTTTTAAGCTTGCCACTCAGAAAGCTGCAAACCTGAAACCATGATGGCCCTGAAGTCAGCACCCGCAATCAGGGTCAGGTAATCCCCAATCAGGAATACTCTCTCTCAACAGCAACGTGTCAGCCGACGAATGAAAGGAGAAAAACGCAAAGTAAGAAAGCCACACCTTTGTCCCTGTTGTAAAGATGTCTGTCACCTTACCTCAGGGGCCCACTGAACTCCTGAGCGCTTGAGACCTCCCAGGCAGCACACGGTCACATCCTGGGGACAAGCAGAGGAAATGGCCAGGGTGAGTCCCCTGTTCTGGGAACATTCTATCCCCCAGGCCCTACCTGGTCCTACCCTGCGGATGCTGACCAGGCGTCTCACACTCAACCAGACCAAGTGATTGAACTCCTTTGCCCTGAGCTTCTTCCTCCCACCTCCCTTCTCTCAGTAACAAACAAACAAATACCTCATCTGCCAACTTCCCTAACCAAAGGCCTGAATCTCGGGGCCCCCAGGGACGGGGCAGCCCTGGAGTCTGAGGAGAGGCAGAGGAAACAGGAAAACGACTAAAGCACCAGGACAGTGAAGAGGCTGCTAGATAGATGTTTTTTTGGTTTTTGTTTTTGTTTTTTTGCTGCTCCTGCCTGACTGTGCCTGGGTGCAGAACCGGGTTGGGCCGTGAAGATTTGTGCGTCTGTGTTTAAATACATTAGGTTCCACAGGAGAGCTGGGGGTGGTGCCAGGGGCCAGGGGCCTAAGAGGCCCTTTCCGCGAGCTGGCTTGTCCCGCCCCTGGGCAGGAAAGCTGCTGGAGGGCAGAGCCCGCCCAGACTAGAGAGGGGAGAGGGCGAAAGGAGCCTGAAGCCTGTGGATCCTGCCGCAAGCTCTCACCGCCCTCACCAGCCGCCCCGCCGAGCAAGGCCTCGTGCGAGTGGGGACCTGAGAAACCCTCCCTTTAGCCGTCAGGCACTGCTTTGGCTGAACCACGCTCCAGTCCTTACCGGTCCCCATTGAGGGAGGAGACAGAACTGCTGGCAGCTCACCTGCCCTAAGCAGTTCCAAGATTAACCCCGAGGAGTCGAGCCTGCGGGGACGAGGCCTCCTCAGGTCTGGAGCGCCGCCTCAGCTCCCCCTACAGGCCTGCTGGCTGCCTCCGATGATTGGCTGCCAGGTGTCGGCACCTGCCATCTGATTGGCCGCGAGGCCGAGTTGGGCGCATGCGCGCGATAAGCCCGTCCCCCACCCCCTCCCCCCATAAAAGCAGCCGCTGTAGGCGTGGTCAGGCTGAATCTGAATGTCAAGGATCTTGGGTCAAGATTGCTCAGCTCACCAAATGCGAAGATAGAAAAAGCAGATGGCACAGTCGCCAGGGCTCAGGGCTGAGAACGGCCTCCGAGTCTACCAGGGGAGTCCAGTGATGGTGTCCGGCACTCACAGCCCTCAGGGGTGACCTCCCTTAAGCCAGTTCTTTGCTTAAGGAACTTGTCCTTACAGTGCATCTTGGCGCCCCTCCTCTTGAAATTCCATTTCAATCAAGGCAGGGCAGCGTGCCCCTGTTTTTGCACTGTCTATTGTGAGCTGAGAATGAGCTTTACTTTTTCTTCTTCTTCTTTTTAATTTTAGAGCTTTACACTTTTAATGGCTGAGGAAAACCGAAAAGACTTTTCTTTTCTGACGTGAAAATTGTGTGTAATTCAGTTTTCGGAGTCCTTAAAGGTGGAAGAGGGACTTGCCAGCTTCTTTGGTTATCCTCTATGCCTGAAAACTTAATTAATTGCCAATGGTCATATTCGCAAAGCCTAACATATTTCTTTTTTGGCCCTTTACAGAGTGTTTTTTAAATGCTCTGTTCTGCTGGAAGTCTCCTGGTAGTCATATGGGAGAATAAAGTTTTGGTTTTGTTACAATATTTCTTTTCTTTTTTTTTTTAATACCTTTTCTTTATTTTCCTCAACTCATGTTATTTCCCCCCGCCCCCAGTGTTTTTTTTTAAATGTTAATATCTTTAATTCTTACATGCGTTCCCAAACATGACCCCCCCTCCCACCTCCTTCCCCTCAACATCTCTCTGGGTCATCCCCATGCACCAGCCCCAAGCATGCTGCACCCTACGTCAGACATGGACTGGTGATTCAATTCTTACATGATAGTATACATGTTAGAATTCCCGTTCTCCCAAATCATCCCACCCTCTCCCTCTCCCTCTGAGTCCAAAAGTCCGTTATACACATCTGTGTCTTTTTTCCTGTCTTGCATACAGGGTCGTCATTGCCATCTTCCTAAATTCCATATATATGTGTTAGTATACTGTATTGGTGTTTTTCTTTCTGGCTTACTTCACTCTGTATAATTGGCTCCAGTTTCATCCATCTCATCAGAACTGACTCAAATGAATTCTTTTTAACGGCTAGTAATACTCCATTGTGTATATGTACCACAGCTTTCTTATCCATTCATCTGCTGATGGACATCTAGGTTGTTTCCATGTCCTGGCTATTATAAACAGAGCTGCGATGAACATTGGGGTACATGTGTCTATTTCAATTCTGGTTTCCTCAGTGTGGATGCCCAGCAGTGGGATTGCTGGGTCATAAGGTAGTTCTATTGGCAATTTCTTAAAGAATCTCCACACTGTTCTCCATAGTGGCTGTACTAGTTTGCATTCCCACCAACAGTGTAGGAGGGTTCCCTTTTCTCCACTTCTCCATTATATTCATTTTTCATTCTTTACTAATTTCATTCCTTCATATCACTATAAGTTTCCTTTAGTGGAAGCAATGAAATAACATCAAAGAAAATACCTCTGTTGGTAGTTTTAACAGGTAACATGTTAGAAGGTATATGCTCAACTACAAATATGTTGAATATTTACAGTAAATACCACTTTAAGTAGCTTCAGAACTTGTATCTGGTTTCAAGTCATTAGGAAGGTTTGTTGAACATCCAATATTCTAACCTCCAGCTGTTCTCAACTTCACAAAGATACAACTTTTTCAATAATTTGTTATCTCAAGTTTAAACTCCGTTTTAGCCACATATATGAACATGCTTTCTAGGTCACATGATTGAATCTGACCCATTGCCAAAAAGTGAAAATTTTGGAATACCTTTCTCAAAAGAGAGATGTTGTTTTCTTCTTCCAGAAAGACTGGTAGTGCAGCCGATCTTTGAACAGTTTGTCGGTTTTTGTTAACTCCATAAAGATTAAGCTGTCGAATTAACCTCTTCATGCTCTTGGTTTCAAATTTTCTGAAAGGCTCCTTTCTTTCCAAGACTTCTTTCCTGAAGAGTTCTTCATTGATCACTCTACATGTGCCTGTCTCATCCCACCAAATAGACTCAAACTGATCACTTTCCACTATATTCCAAAGTTTTTGTGGAAATGTGAGTGAAAGAAAATCATTCACATCATCTGTTTCAGAGACAGAATATGTGTAGTGTGGCCTTTTGATCACCAGATCCTCAGCCAAAGGCTGAAAAGCACATTCTTCAATCATAGATCTGAAAACTGAGTCCCCAGTTGTATAATCATACCAGTAAGATCGAATGGAGGTTTCTGAACCAGTGGACTCACCTTTAGGAGGTCCATCTTGAATTTCTGAAGAAATATGTGCCATCTCAGGGAAATCTTTCTTCAGATAATGTTCTCATTTGTCTGCTTTTACACAATGCAACTTCAAATGATGTTTGGCTGGCCTACAGAGAGAAACTCTCTGGACAATCACAGAGATCCCCCCAGTCAAACAGCTGTGACATGACAAAGTCACTGGTCTCCTAGCAACTGAAGGGTAATGTTCAACCAAGTGTTTACTTCAGCATCAACTTAAAATACAGACTGCTGGCAGAAATAGTAACCAAAACCATGAAGCATGCAAAAATCTCATTAGTCAATTTGGCCTTTTTTTTTGGGGGGGTGTCGTGGGGGGTTCCTGTGTTTGGGATGGTCTTTCTCTTTCTGGCAGTTTGTGGTTCCTCTTTATTGTGGAGGTTCCTCCCTGTGGCTGGGGTTGGACGAGGGGCTTGTCAGGTTTCCTGGTTAGGGAAGCTTGTGTCAGTGTTCCGGTGGGTGGAGCTGCATCTCGTCTCTCCGGAGGGCAATGAAGTGTCCAGTAGTGAGGTTTGAGATGTCTATGGGTTTGCTGTTTGGGCAACCTGTGTATTGAAGCTCCAGGTTCTGTTCCTGTGTTGCTGGAGAATTGGCATGGTATGTCTTCCTGTGGAACTTGTTGGCTCTTGGTCGTGCTTGGTTTCAATGCAGGTGTGGAGCTTTTTTAGAAGATTTCCTTTTTTTTTTAAATAAATTTATTATTTTAATTGTAGGGTAATTACTTTACATTATTGTAATGATTTTGCCGTACATTAACATATGTCCGCCACAGGTGTACACACGTTCCCTTTCCTGAACCCCTTCCCTTCTGCCAACCCGTACCATCCCTCTGGGTCGTCCCAGTGCACCTGCCCCAAGCATCCAGTATCATGCATTGAACCTGGGCTGGAGACCCATTTCATATATGATATTATACATGTTTCAATGCCATTCTCCCAAAACATCCCACCCTCTCACTCTCCCACAGAGTGCAAAAGACTGTTCTATACATCTGTGTCTCTTTTGCTATCTCGCATACAGGGTTATCGAAAACTCACATCAATAAATCTACTTTATTTCTGAAATAAAAGTGATTTATCATCCTTCTATGCACACATTCTTAATATTCAGTACTGTTACCCTAGCAGACTTGGTCTACTTGCTTCTGTGCAAACAAATTTATGAATTGACTGTGGGTTTCAGTGGCGGGGGTTGGGGGGGGAAGTGCTTATTGTAGGACGAAGCATGGTGTCTTAGCAGCTGGTGCTTCAAAGACACAAATCCCCAAATACTTTCAGGGGGACTATTTTAATGGCTGAGTGAGGGTGGAACATGGGGTCTGTGATCAATATTGGGACATTCTACTAATGGCCTATTAGTGAGGATATTGGGAGTCCACATCATTGACCGTCTAGTTCCAACTATGCACTTACATTTCAGCCTGGTTTGGGCTTTAGCATCTCTAAAATTGTTCACAGGATATTGCTCCGAATGTCAGCGATGGTCCTTGCTGCTGCTGCTGCTAATTCGCTTCAGTCGTGTCCGACTCGGTGCGATCCCAAAGATGGCAGCCCACCAGGCTCCCCCATCCCTGGGATTCTCCAGGCAGAACACTGGAGTGGGTTGCCATTTCCTTCTCCACGCTGGCCCTTGAGGAGGGACTAAAGACCCTTGAGTTTGATTAGTGGCTAAATCATTATTATTGTCTATCACTTGATTGTTTTCCTTAGTTTCTGTCTTTTCTAGCTTCTCTGATTAAAATTCCTTTTGAACATGAGGAGGTCTACAATCTCCTACCTCTCTCTCTCGATTTCCATGCTTTTCAATCTTAAGAAGGGACTGCTTAGTACAATAAAGGAAAACAAGTCTTGGACTTAGAGCTCGATCTTAAATATGACAGAAAATCTCAGTGCAGGTTCCGTTTCTTTTTCAGGTTTCCCAGCTCTTGGAGTGATTGAGTCAGCAACAACTTTGGCTCTTTCCTGTTGAGATGGAGCATGGAGGTGGAAATAATTTTAAAATCTAGGCTTGCTATCAACAGTTTATGATATGAAAACATACCTCTATTTTATATATATATTATATATATATATGTCTATGTTAGTATTTTGTCATTAAACTGGACAAACATTTGAAAATTGGTCTATATTTATGAAAAGGAGAGAGGTGAGTGATATAAAAGAGTCCTCATATGTTACATGCAGCCAAGGAAACATATTTTGAAGTATTTCAACTTACATAATATTCAACAATCGAGTAGAATTTGAATCATTCTACATTTGGGTTTTATTGTTTTCCCATTTCTATTACACCTAACATGAATTAAAAGCCAATGTTTATTACAATTCTCTTTCCGAAAGCTATGACTTGCACGTAATCTAGATGCACATCAGCAGATGAAAATGTAAGGAAGTTGTGCTATATATTCAAATATAATATTACTTAGCTACAGAAAACCACATATTTGTGTCACTTTTGGTAAGGCAGTACAACCTGCAGCCTATTATTCAGAGCAAAAAAAAAGTTAGAAAGAGAAAGGCAAATATTGTTTATTAATGTGTACAAATGGGATTTAGGAAGACAGTAACAATGATTCTGCATGAAGGCCAGTAAAAAAGATCCACATATAAAGAACAGACTCTGCGACTCAATGGCAGAGTCCAAGGATGGGATGATTGGAGAAATTAGCATTGAAACAGGTACATTACCATACATAAAAGAGATGACCAGTGCAAGTTCAATGCATGAAAGATGCATCCAGCTCTGGTGCTGTGGATGAACCCAGAAGCGTGGGGTAATAAGGGAGGTTTGAGTTGTGTTCAGGATAGGGGCACGCATGTATCCATGCGGCTGATTCATGCTGATGTATATGTCAAAAACTATCACAGTAATACACAGTAACTCTATTCCAATTAAAATAAATCATTTTTTAAAAGAAATATGAAGAAATACAAAAAGAATGCATTCAGAAATAGCAGGGACATGCTCCAGAATACAACCTCAACAGTTGTTTCATATCTCTTCAAGAAAGCGGGCTTAGGAGGGGCAGAACATGTGTGCTGGTATAAAAGCTGAAAGTCGAAGAAGATAAGCTTGAGATTGCAACTGTGCAGTTGCAGCATGACCTCAGTATCATAGTGTAAATAGTGAAAGATGCATGCGGCAGAATGCAAGCTTAGTAGATCGGCATGACTACTGTGGAGCTTAGGCTGAGTAGGAGTTCAATGCATGCACTTGAGCATCCTTTCAGGAGTGACGGTACGTATGTTTCAGAGTGACGATAAAGAGATGCAGCGAAAGTGCTCTAAAATGGTGGACAAATACTTGTAAGAAGGAAGGTTCAGAGTGGAAGCTCAGTATTTGCTATAGACGTAGACTTAAGTTGAAGACAGTAGGGAAGACCACTCGATGATTCAGGTTTGACCTAAATCAGATCCCTTATGATGGTACAGTGGACATGAGAAAATATTTAAGGGATTAGGCATAATATAGTGTTTGAAGAAGTACATTTGGAGGTTCATGACATTGTAGAGGAGGCAGTGATGAAGACCATCCCCAAGAACATGAATGCAAAAAGGCAAAATGGTTGTCTGAGGAGGCCTTACAAATAACTGAGAAAGGAATAGAAACAAAAGGCAAAGGAGAAAAGGGAAGATATACCCATATGAATAGAGTGCACCAAAGAATAGCAAAGAGCGATAAGAAAGCCTTCCTCGGTGATGAGTGCAAAAAATAGAGGAAAGCAACAGAATGGGAAAGAGTAGAGATCTCTTCAAGAAAATTAGAGATACCAAGGGAACATTTCATGCAAAGGTGGATACAGTAAAGGACAGAGATTGTATGGACTGAACAGAAGCAGAAGATATTAAGAAGAGGTAGCAAAAATCTATACCGCAAAGATTGAAGAACTAGGCAGAAAAGATCTCCATGATCCAGATAATCATCATGATCTAATCACTCACCTAGAGCCAAACATCCTGGAATGTGAGGTCAAGCGGGCCGCAAGAAGCATCAATAGAAACAAAGCTAGCGGAGATAGAGAACTCCACTTGAGTGATTTCAAATCCTAATAGATAGTGAGTGCTATGAAAGTGCTGAACTCAATATGCAAGCAAATTTGGAAAACTCAGCAGTGGCTACAAGACTGGAAAAAATCAGTTGTTCCAGTATATGCATTTTAGAGCTTCTTCTCTGTAGTGGTGAAATGTGTTCCACACAGAGTTAGACAGGACTGAAGCAATCCTGTGCAAATAGTTGCACGATTTGTTTTTTTTTAACCAGTAGCAGCTTTTTTCCAATGAGAGTTAACTGTGAAAGTGGAGCAGCTGCTTGGCTTTGAGGGACGCAGGTGGTGTCAAACGGCAGGGTGCAGGGACACAGACTGACTACACCACAGGAGTTAGGGCCCTATCAGAGCCTTTTTTTTTTTCTTTTTTGAGCCCTTGTATCCGGTGATAAGAAGGTGTCTTTGGCCAGTCTTCTCCCTAGTTCCACCTATTCGGCCACTCAGAAGGCTTCCTTGCCTGGGATCCTTCTCTGTCGTTCAATGGGTCAGCACATAGAGCGAATTTCCTGGCTGGGGTCCTCCTGTGTAAATCAGTGCATCCGACACTGAAAGGAGCATCCTGAGTGGGATTCTACTCTAGTATGGTGCATCAGGCACTTAAAGGAGGACCCTGCGTGGTGTCCTGCTCTGCATTTCAGTGTGTTCAGCATTTGATGGGTCAGCCTCACTATTGTACTAACTGGTGATGCTAGGATGTGGGAGAGAGAGGCTATGGTGATTGCTCCACCCCCGACATGTGACTCGGTGTTATTGCCTTGCTTTCATGGCTGCCTGGCTTTCCTCCACAGGCATACCCTACGACAATGTCCTCCTTCAAACCCCTTCTCTCCATCTCTCCCCACGAAACAGCAGCCTTCCCCATGAATTGCCGCAAAGTCCCTAAACTGCAGCTGCCAGCCACGGGGCCTTTCAGGGGATGGATGTCCTTGTACGGGGTGTGTACAGCTGCAGCAAGGACCCTCTGCTTCTCATTGCACCCAGCTTTCCACAGATCAGCTGTTTCACTCTCAGCTTTAAATGTCTATTCTACACTTCAGACGATTGACCCAATGTGGATTGGACCTCAGCTTCAGTTCCTTCCCCCACTCAGGGCAGATCCAGTCCTACTAACATTCCTGATTTTTCACCCAGATCTTTCCCCCGACTGAGTTTTGCGTGGTTCTATATATTCTTTTCCACTTGTCAGGTACTCCTGTCTACTTTCCGGTAATATTCTAAATACTCTCCTGTGTCTGAAGGTGTATGCCTGCTGTATCCATGGAGAGATGTACTCCACATCCACTTATAGCTCCACCATCTTGTTCTCTCACCTCACGAGAGTTTTAGAGCACAGAATCCACCGTGGTAGTAGGTGTGGCTATAAAATGTGAGTTCAGATATACTCTTGAGGGCAAGCTCAGTGATTTTAGCACAGCTGATCTAAAGCGTGGATTTAGTGTTGGCCAGACATATGCTTCAAATGTTAAGAAAATTATGTATGGTGTGCCAATTCTAGAGCACAAGGTCAGTGTTTGTGTACCATTTCCTGTAGAATGCAAGTTCACTTGTGGAAAGAGGTATGATCTGCAATGCAACTGAGCAGTTTTAGACATCTTGTGGTAGAGTACACGCTCAATAGTGGCAGGAACTGTGCTCTAGTGTGCATTCAGCAGTGGCTGGACGCATGTTGCCAGTGCCAATGGGATGGCTTCAGACAGCCTGCTCTAAAGTGCAAGCACACTAGTGGCAGAACGTGTGCTCTGGATTGTGAGCTAAGCTGTTTCAGTACTTCCAGGCTGGAGCAGGGACGCAGAAGTGAGGCATGCAGGCTCCAAAGTGTCACACCCGCTCTAGAGCACAGATTTAGTAGTGGGGGGGAGAATCCGCAAAAGCACCATCTCAGGAGATGAAGCACGTGTTCTCGAAAGCCAAGATTCAGGATTTGAAGCATGCCTGCTCTAGATCATGGGTCTGTATTAAGAGGGGTATGCCTAAAGTGTGTTTCACTGTTGAGAGGCATGCTGAAGAGCTAAGTTCAGCAGATGCAGCATGCCTGCTCTACATGTGCTTCAGAGTGTTGTCTCAGGAGTTGCAGTGCCCTTGCTCAAGAGTGCAGACTGCAGAGGGACATGTTCTCTTGAAAGCTGGGTTTTTAATTTTGGTTGCATATCCAGAGATCCAATTCAGAAAATGTGATATACCTGCTCTGCCACACAAGCTCAGTAGAGGGAAGACAAGCCCTCAACAGTGCAAGCGCAAGGGTTGTGGCATATGTGTATGGTGACGCACGATCAATTGAGGCAGGACATATGAAGTATACACCAGGTCTGTAGTGGTGGCACGTCATCCACAGATATACAGGTACACTACTCACAGCTTGCACAGTCTAGAGTGCTGGGTGACTAGCAGCAAAATGTCTGGTATAAAACGTCACTGGGGTAATTGTTACACACACCTTCTCGAGCAATACCTCAAGGAAGTTAATATAACACTTCAGAATTCAAGGTCACTAGTGGTCACACAGTTGATCTAGAATGACGGTTCACTCGTGGAGATGATATGTGTTTTAGAAAGTAGCCTCCTGGAGTAGGTGCTCCAGAGTGCAGGAAGAAGCGTGGGGAAAATATGCAACAGACGGCAAGCCAAGTCATTGGCAATTTTCAGCTGCAGAGTGTAGGCTCACAGGTTTAAGCACCCAGGCCATCGAGCAAGATTAGTAGTAGTGGAACTGATGCTCTGTAACGCAGTCTCAGCAGTGATAAAGGAGTGTACCAGGGTGCAATATCAGTAGCTGAAGCATGAATATTTGGGGGCCTGGGCTTACAAGTGGCAAGACACAGGCTTCCGAGTCTGAAATTAGTAATGGCCACACATATGCTCTAGACCACATGCTCACTAGCTGTGCCATGCCTGCTTAGTGTAAGGACTCAGAAGTGACAAGTGTGCTGTAGTGCTAGGATTTATACTCCTGGGATGCATGATTCAGTGTGCAGTTGTGTAGTTCAGGCATTCTTACTCTACAGCACAGTCTCCGTAGTGTCAGAACATTGGCTCTTGAAGGCACACGCAGTCACGATGGAAGATATGCTTCTGAGTAAACCTCAGTAGTGCAAAACCCATGATGAAATGCGCTCACTCTGTATTCATGAGATCTGTACCCCCAGCTGCACGTTCAGTTACTTTGGCATGTGTGCAACTAGAGCATGTTCTCAGCAGAGCCCGGATGCCTGCACTTGAGCTCATGCTCAGGAGAGGCGTACCATGTCCTCCAGTGTTTAAAATCACTCTGTCTACAGGAGTTCTGGCTCAGTTGTGTCCAGAAGGAAACTTCAGAGTGCAAGTTCAGTAACTATTTAGGCACACCTGAACTACAGTGCAGGTTGAGTAGTGGCCTGACTTACCTATAAAGTAACAAGCTAATGATTGTGATGTTCATGCTTCAGAGTGAAAGTTCAGCCGGTGATGAACTCTTGTTCTGGAAGGCAATTTCAGTAGTGCAGGGATGCCGAATCCAGAGCGTAATACACCAAAAGTGTATGTGAGTTTACAACAGGCATGTTTTAGGGACAGGCTCAGTAGTGGTAGGCCATATCCTAAAGAACCCGGGTTTAGGAGTGATGGGATGTATGCTCTACTGTGCAGTCTCAGTGACAGCAAGGCACTTGTTCTAAAGCTTGTTAATAGTCTCAATGGTGGCAGAAAGGGTGATCCAGATTGGAATCTAAGTGGCTCCTGCGAGCGTTCTCTAGATGGCGGCCTCAGTATCAACAAGCGCGTATTCCAGAGGGCAAGCTCAGTGTTTGTAGCATGCGTGGTTTGACATAAGAGAAGGAAATGGCAACTCACCCCAATATTCTTGCCTGGAGAATCCCGTAGACAGAGGGGCGTCGTGGGCTACTGTCCATAGGTTCGCATGGAGTCGGATAAGACTAAAGCGACTTAGCATGCATGCATGCATTGGAGAAGGAAGTGGCAACGCACTCCAGTATTCTTGCCCCAAGAATCCCAGGGACAGGGGAGCCTGGTGGGCTGGTAATCTATGTGGTCACACAGAGTCGGACACGACTGAAGTGACTTAGCAGCAGCAGCAGCAGTGGTTTCAAATCAGGGGTCAGTAACTGTGAAAAGTTTCTTGCATTTTCAGTCGTTGCCGCATGCCAGGTCCGGAGTGCAGACGCACGTGGTTGTGATCCTTATGCTCTAGAGTTGTAATGTATGTGCCAGAGTGCAAGCTAAGTAGTGCACCTGGCCTAATTCAATTCTTAGTAAAAGCAGAATGCAAACTCGTGATTTCAACCTCAGTAGTTGCTGCATGCATCATCAGAAGTAGTGGTGCATACACTCATTTGATCTCTGGTTCCTCTGACTTGTCCAAAACCAGCTTGAACATCTGGAAGTTTATGGTTCGTGTATTGCTGAAGCTTGGCTTGGATATTTTTGTGCATTACTCTACTAGCGTGTGAGATGAGTGCAATTGTGCAGTAGTTTGAGCATTCTTTGGCATTGCCTTTGTTTGGGATTGAAATGAAGACTGACCTTTCCCAGTCCTGAGCCGCTGCTTAGTTTTTTAAATTTGCTGACATATTGAGTGAAACACTTCCGCAGCATAATCGTTTAGGATTTCAAATAGCTCAACTGGAATTCTATCACTTCCACTCACTTTGTTCATAGTGATGCTTCTTAAGGCCCACTTGACTTCACATTCCAAGTATCTGGATGTAGGTGAGTGATCACATCGTCATGATTATTTGGGTTGTGAAGATCTTTGATGTACAGTTCTTCTGTGTATTCTTTGCCACCTCATCTTAATACCTATTGCTTCTGTTAGGTCCATACCATTTATGTCCTTAATAGTGCCCATCTTTGCATGAAATGCCCCCTTGGTATCTCCGGTTTTCTTGAAGAAATCTTTAGTCTTCCCCATTGCATTGCTTTGCTTTATTGCTTTGCTTTATTTCTTGGCACTGATCACCGAGGAAGGCTTTCTTCTCTCTCCTTGGAACTCTGTGTTCAAATAGGTATATCTTTCCTTCTCTCCTTTGCCTTCATTTCTCTTCATTTCACAGCTAATTGTAAGGCCTCCTCAGGTAGCCATTTTGCCTTTTTGCATTTCTTTTTTCTTGGGAATGGTTTTGATCCCTGTCTCCTTTACAATGTCATGAACCTCCGTCCATAGTTCATCAGGCATTCTACCAGATCTAGTCCCTTACATTTATTTCTCACTTACACTGTGTAATCATAAGGGATTTGAGATAGGTCATTCCTGAATGGTTTAGTGGTTTGTTCCTCCTTTCTTCAATTTAAGTCTGAATTTGGCAATACAGATTTCATGATCTGAGCTACAGTCAGCCTCTGGTCTTGTTTTATGCTGTCTAGGAAGAGTAAGCGTCTTTTCATTTCATGGCTTCAGTCAGTATCTTCAGTGATTTTGGAGCCCCCCCCTCCCCCCAAAAAACAGTCTGCCACCATTTCCACTGTTTTCCCATCTATTTGTCATGCAGTGATGCGACAGGATGCCATCTCAGGTTTCCTAATGTAGAGCTTTAAGCCCACTTCTTCACTTTCCTCTTTCACTTTCATCAAGAGACTCTTCAGTCTCTCTTTAGTTTCTGCCATAAGGGGGGGGGGTGTGTGTCATCTACATATCTAAAGTTTTTGACATTTCTCCTGGCAGTCTTGATTCCCGTTTGCATTTCTTCCAGCCGCACATTTCTCTGCATAGAAGTTAAATAAGCAGGGTGACAATATATACCCTTGAGGTGCTGCTTTTCCTATTTGGAACCAGTCTGTTATTCAATGTCCAGTTCTAACTGTTGCTTCCTGAACTGTATACAGGCTTCTTAAGAGGCAGATCTGGTGGTGTGGTACTACCGTCTCTTTCAGAATTTTCCACAGTTTATTTTGATCCGTACACTCAAAGGCTTTGGCATACTCAGTAAAGCAGAACTAGATGTTTTTCTGGAACTTGCTTGCTTTTTTGCGAAGATCCAGCAGATGTTGGGAATTTGATCTTTGGTTCCTCTGTATTTTCTAAAACAAGATTGAATATCTGGAAGTTCATGGTTCACATATTGCTGAAGCCTGGCTTGGAGAATTTTGAGCATTTCTTTGTTAGCATGTGAGATGAGTAAAATTGCATGGTAGTTTGAGCATTCGTTGGCATTGCCTTTTTCGAGACTGGAATGACAACTGACCATTTCCAACTGAGCCACAGCTGAGATTTTCAAATTTCTTGTCTTATTGAGTACATCACTTTCACAGCATCATCTTCGAGGATTTGAAGTAGCTCATCTTGAATCGAAGCCATAATAGAGCCTTCTAAGTCCCTAATGGACACTGCATGGACTCTCAGAACAAGTGAGATCAACAGCCATCCTCTTTAACAACACCAACAAAAAGTTCTCTCAACAAGAAAACTTACACAAGCCACTGGTCCCACCACATTCACTTGGAGGAGACCACCCAATTAATAGCAATGATGGCCCTCCGGTGTGCAGAAAATAGACCTCGAAGACACTCATCGAAACAACATGAAAAGGCAGAGACATATCCAGCAGATGAAGGAATACAATGAAAATCAACAAACCAGTGAAAGAGGAGGAGGTAGGAAGTCTACAGGAAAAACAGTTCAGCACAATAATAGTCAATGTCTTGGAAACAAATGGATCGACAGATAAATAGACTTCAGGCATGGATTGAGAAGATGAAAGGGGTGTTTTAAATGGACCTGGAAGAAATCATGAGTAGTCAATCAATAATGAGCGATGACATAACTGAGATAGAAATCACTCTGGACAACAGGAACAGTACTGTAACTGAGGCAGAAGAAAGACTAAGTGAGCTGGAAGTTCGGATATGGGAAATAAATGAAGCAGAGCAGGAAAAAAAAAAAAGCAAGAGAGAAATGAAGACAATCACAGAGACCTATGGGACAATGTTAAATGCCCCCATATTTAAATCATAGGTTTCTCAGAGAAATAAGACAAAAGGAAAGGGCATGAGAAAATATTTGAGGAGGAAATAGTTAAAAACTTCCCTGAAATGGGAAAAAGAACAGACAACTAAAATGAAAAATCCCAGTGTGTCCCATAGGGGGAAAACCAAGACACAACATGTCAAAAGACACATTAATCAAACAAACAAACAAACAAACAAATATACACAATGAACAAATATTCAAGGTAACAAAGGAATGACAACAAATAACATAGAAGGGAATCCCCATAAGGATAACAGCTGATCTTACAATAGAAACTCTTCAGCTTAGAAGGGAATGGCAGGATGTACCTAAATTGCTGAAAGGCAAAAGCCTAAAGCCAAAATTACTCTATCCAACAAGGATAGTATTCTCATTCAAAAGACAAAACAAGAGCTTTACAGACAAACAAAAGCAGTTAGTGTTCAGAACCACCAAACCAGCACTTCAGCAAATGCTGAAGGATCTTCTCTAGATAGGAAACAGAAAAGCTTATAAAAACAAAGCCACAAAATATATAGTAAATGGTAAGAAGATCATACTTATCAACAACTACCTTAAACAGAAATGGGCTAAATGCTCCAATGAAAAGGCAAAGACTGGGTGAATGCATACAAGAATATACTGTCTGCAAGAAAACCATCTCATACCTAGGGACACATACAGCCTGAAAGTGATGGCCAGGAAAAAGCTATCGATGAGAAAAGAGACAAAGGAGGTAGGAAGGGAGCTCCATCCCGGGAAGGGAATCCCGTTCCGGGAAGGGACTCTTAAGAAGAGGGGTTTCCAAACACCAAGAAACATTCTCCCTGCCGAGTCTGTGGCGAGCTTTGGAAGCAGAGAGGGCAACGTAGCAGGAAGGAAACATAAATATATAATTAAAACCAACAGATTACAAGCCCAACAGTAACTCCCCCAGCAGAAAAGCAGCACAGACGCCTGCATCCGACACTAGCAAGTGGGGGCAGGGCAGGGAGGTGCAGGAGGTGCGGGCTGCAGTGCTTTTTAAGAAGCAGGCAGGAACGCCCCGCACATAACCACAACGAATGAACCTGCACTAGCAAACCAGACTGTGGGATAGCTACCATGTGAAAAGCCCGAACATAAAACACCACCAGAACCACACACAGAACAAAGGATGGAACAGAAATAGCCAGTTACAGACCATTCCCCGCCGGTGACTGGCAGCCAGAACCGTATGGGCTGGAAGGGGGTGATCACAGCCCGGGAGAGACTTTACCTACAAAACTGCAAGCAGGCTTCTTTGCTAAGGCTTCTGGGGGTTCTGGACAGTCACCATCCACCTCACAAGGGGCACCAGTGGTACATCCAGAAAACTAGCAGCGGACACGGGAAAGGCGATAAGTCACCGTGACCGCGCTCACCACCCACCTGAGCTACTCGGACATCAGAAGGACACAAAAGGCAGTCCCAACCGAATCTGTGCCTCTGAGGGCTTACCTGAGCACCGAACCTGAGTTCGGCTTAGACCTGGGAGGTGCGTGCAGCCTAGGGCCGGCCTCAGACCCTGGAGCAACGTAGAGCATGAGCGGTGTGCATCGTGAGCAGGGGCAGGCCCAGTGGGTCTGAGACGCTGAAAGCACACGCAGGTGTTATTTGTTTGCAGCATCCCTAACTCCCCACAGCGCAACTGAACAAGGGAGCCAAAAAAAATAAAAATAAAAAGTGTCCACCATGCCCCCTCCTTTAAGAGGACGGAAATCAGACACTGAAGAGACCAGCAATCAGAAGAAATTTAATGGAGGGAACCGCCTTGGAAATAACCCCACACTGCCCACAACACCAGAGAAAGGGCCAGAAATATCGTTACTATTTTTATGACCATTTCTTTTTCTTTTTTCTTTTTCGCTGATGTTGTTGTGTGGTAGTTTTTTCTTCTTTTCTTTTTCTTCTTCTTCATTTTTTAACTTTTAGAAATATTTAAGTCCTCTATTTATCCTTTAATTTTTATTCTTATAACCTACTCTTACTTAAAAAGAAACCTATTTTTTAAAGCAAACACTGTATATAGTCTTTGTGTGGTTGTTGTTGTTGTTTTAATAGTTCTTGTGACTTTTTCTTCTTCTTCTTCTTTTCCTTAATATTGCATTTTTTAACATCCAACCTCTATTCTAGATTTTTAATCTTTGCTTTTTGGTATTTGTTGTCAATTTTGTACATTTAAAAACCCAATCTTCACTACCCAATTTTACCTGAGAGCGAGATTACTGGCTTGACCACTCTCTCCTCCTTTGGACTCTCCTTTTTCTCCACCAGGTGGCCTCTGTCTCTTCCCTCCCCCTTCTCTTCTCTACCCAATTCTGTGAATCTCCGTGTTCCAGACGGTGGAGAACACTTCAGGAACTGGTCACTGGCTGGATCTGTCTCTCTGCTTTTCATTTCCCTCTTTTATCCTCCTGGCCACCTCTGTCTACTTCCTCCCTCTCCTCTTCCGGTATAACTCCGTGAATACCTCTGAGTGGTCCAGACGGTGGAGCACACATAAGGATGTGATTGCTGGCTAGCTTGCTCTCTCCTCTTTTTTTTTTTTTCTCTCTCTCTCCTCTTTTGATCCCACCTCATCTCATTCCAGTCACCTCTAACTACCCCTCCCTCTTCTCTCCTCCATGTAACTCAGTGAACCTCTCCGGTTGCCCCTCACTGTGGGTAAACCTTTCATCTTTAACCTAGATATCTTATCATTGGTGCTGTATAGGTGGAGAAGTCTTGAGGCTACTGTAAAAATAAAACTGAAAACCAGAAGCAGGAGGCTTAAGTCCAAACCCTGAGAACATCAGACAAGTCCTGACTCCAGGAACATTAATTGATAGCAGCTCATCAAATGCCTCCATACCTACACTGAAACCAAGCACCACCCAAGGGCCAACAAGTTCCAGAGTCAGACACACCATGCAAATTCTCCAGCGACACAGGAACACAGCCCTGAGCTTCAATATACAGGCAGCTCAAAGTTACTCCAAAACCATTGGCGTCTCATAACACATTACTGGTCACTCCATTGCACTCCAGAGAGAAGAAATCCAGCCTCACCCACCAGAACTCCAACACAAGCCTCCCGAACCAAGAAATCTTGACAAGCCACTGATACAACCCCACCCACAGTGGAGAAACTCCATAATGAAGAGAACTCCACAAATTCCCAGAATATAGAAAGGCCACCCCAAACGCAGCAATAGAACCAAGATGAAGAGACAGAGGGATACTCAGCAGGTAAAGAACAGGAGAAATGCCCACCAAATCAAACAAAAGAGGAAGAGATAGGGAATCTACCTGAGAAAGGATTCCAGATATTGATACTGAAAGTGATCCAAAATCTTGAAATCAAAATGGAATCACAGATAAATAGCCTGGAGACAAGGATTGAGAAGATGCAAGAAAGGTTTAACAAGGACCTAGAAGAATAACAACGAGTCAATAGATAATGAATGACTCAATAAATGAGATCAGAAACACTCTGGAGGCAACAAATAGTAGAATAACAGAGGCAGAAGATAGGATTAGTGAAATAGAATGGTAGAAATAAATGAATCAGAGAGGAAACAAGAAAAATGAGTTAAAAGAAATGAGGACAATCTCAGAGACCTCCAGGACAATATGAAACGCTCCAACATTTGAATTATAGGAGTCCCAGAAGAAGAAGACCAAAAGAAAGACCATGAGAAAATCCTCCAGGCGACAATAGTTGAAAACCTCCCTACAGTGGGCATGGAAATAATCACCCAGTCCCAAGAAAACCAGAGAGTCCCAAACAGGATAAACCCCAGGCAAAACACCCCAAGACACATATTAATCAAATTAACAAAGAGCAAGCACGAGAACAAATATTAAAAGCAGCATGGGAAAAACAGGAAATAACACATGAGGGGATTCCCATAACGGTAACAGCTGATCTTTCCAAAGAAACTCTTCAGGCCAGGAAGGAATGGCAAGATATACTTAAAGTGAAGAAAGAGAATAACCTACAACCCAGATTACTGTACCCAGCAAGGATCTCATTCAAACACGAAGGAGAAATCAAAAGCTTTACAGACAAGCAAAAGCTGAGAGAACTCAGCACCGCTAAACCAGCTCTCCAACAAATGCTAAAGGATATTCTGCACACAGGAAACACAAAAAGAGTGTTTAAACCCAAACCCAAAACAATAAAGGAAATGGCAACGGGATCATAATGATCAGTAATTACCTTAAACTTGCTTAGTCACAGCTCAAGAAAGCTATTCTCTTTTCCTTCTAAGGACAGGCTTACCTCTGTGGGGCTTGGTATTTAAGTATTCCCTTTGGTTAGATTCCTTGCCTTCAACCCCAGCTCAGTGCTGACAACCTTCAGGTCTCAAATAACATACTATGCAACTGGTGCATTTTATATTCTTACCAAAGAAAGTAAGTGTCAGTTGTATCTCCACAGTATTAATTTAGCCACAAGGAATCTTCGGTAAAACTAAACAAAACGTTAGAGAGATGACAGCACGTCTACGAAATATGTTGTCAGCTTTACAAACGACCTATAAACTACAAAGTCATCACGAAATAGACATCTACCCAATACACATTTCATTACTAGATTCTTTCTTTGTATATAACCATTTTATACTTTCAGATTTGCAAATGGTACTTTTTCAAATAAAACTGGTGCTTTTTTTTTGCTTGTTTTTAAGCCTAGATTTAACTGATATCTTTAAGATGTTCATTTTAACATTGACATCATTCATAACTCCAAATACATAAAAGATGATGACAAAAACATCATAAATACAAAAAATAAAAATGTAGTTATATTATTATAGCCTCCGATAAATGCTAGCAAAACTGGAACAGAAGCATTGTAAAAACATTTAGTGATGTTTCAACATTTTTCTAATCTTTTTTGATTTCATCTTTCTCATGTGCTTTAGAATGCATTACAACATCAGTAGAGTATTGGGCTTCCGTGGTGGCTCAGAGGGTAAAATGTCTGCTTGAAATGGAGCCCTGGGTTCTAATCCTGGGTTAGGAAGATCCCCTGAAGAAGGAAATGGCAACCCATTCCAGTATTCCTGCCTGAGAATCCTATAGATGGAGGAGCCTGTAAGGCTACAGTCCATGGGGTCGCAAAGGGTCGGTCGGGTACGACTGAACGACTCCACTTTCACTTTAGTCGAGTATTGTCATATGTTTAAAACATCTATAAAAATATGGTAAATAATACTGGTACAAATTTCATCATTAAACATACATATTCAGCTGTTTTAATGTATGATGAGAGAACTCTGAAACAACTTGCGTTTTCATTGTTATTGGTGACCATGCCTGACCTGCCTCTTGAGAAATCTATGTGCAGTTGAGAAAGCAACATTTAGAACTGGACATGGAAAAACAGACTGGTTCCAAATAGGAAAAGGAGTACATCAGGCTGTATAATGTCACCCTGCTTATTTAACGTTTATGCATAGTACATCATGAGAAATGCTAGACTGGACGAAACACAAGCTGGAATCAAGATTACCGGGAGAAATTTCAAGAACCTCCGATACGCAGATGACACCACCCTTATGGCAGAAAGTGAAGAGGAACTAAAAAGCCTCTTGATGCAAGTGAAAGAGGAGAGTGAAAAAGTTGGCTTAAAGCTCACCTTTCAGAAAATGAAGATCATGGCTTCTGGTCCCATCACTTCATGGGAAATAGATGGGGAAACAGTGGAAACAGTGTCAGAGTTTACTTTTGGGGCTCCAAAATCCCTGCAGATGGTGACTGCAGCCATGAAATTAAAAGACACTTACTCCTTGAAAGAAAAGTTATGACTAACCTAGATAGCACGTTCAAAAGCAGAAACATTACTTTACCGACTAAGGTCCGTCTAGTCAAGGCTATGGTGTTTCCTGCGGTCATGTATGGATGCGAGTTGGACTGTGTAGAAAGCTGAGCACCGAAGAATTGATGCTTTTGAACTATGGTGCTGGAGAAGACTCTTGAGAGTGCCTTGGACTGCGAGGAGATTCAACCAGTCCATTCTGAAGGAGATCAGCCCTGGGACTTCTTTGGAAGGAATGATGCTAAAGCGGAAACTCCAGTAGTTTGGCCACCTCATGTGAAGAGTTGACTCATTGGAAAAGAACTCTGATGCTGGGAGGGATGGGGGGCAGGAGGAGAAGGAGACGACAGAGGATGAGATGGCTGGATGGTATCGCTGACTCGATGGACGTGAGTCTGAGTGAACTTCGGGAGTTGGTGATGGACAGGGAGGCCTGGCGTGCTGCATTTCATGGGGTCACAAAGAGTCAGACACAACTGAGTGACTGAACGGAACTGAACTGAACGGAACTGAAGCTAGGGACTGTTGGTGGCAGAGGTAGAGGCCCCAGTCTGTGTATCCAATGTTGGAGTGATGGAATACAGTTAAAGTGACTGTAAACATAGGGAATTTAGAAAGATGGTAACGATAAACCTGTATGCGAGACAGCAAAAGAGACACAGATGAATAGAACAGTCTTTTGAACTCTGTGGGAAAGGGAGAGGGTGGGATGATTTGCGAGAATGGCATTGAAACATGTATAATGTCATATAAGAAAAGAATCGTCAGTCTAGCTTCAGTGTAGGAGAGGACGCTTGGGACTGTTGCACGGGGTTGACCCAGAGGGATGGTAAGGGGAGGGCGGAGGGAGGGGGTTTAGGATTGGGAACACGTCTACACCCGTGGAGGGTTCATGTTGGTGTCTGACAAAACCAATGCACTATTGTAAAGTACAATATAAATAAATAAAGTGACTGTAAACAAAGAAGCAGAAGAGTTTCTCATCAGAAATAAAATGTTCAGAATTGATTTTCATACTGAGGGAAGGCCTTTTCACCTACTAAGTATTAGTGAACATTCTGGCTAGATATAGTTTTGCTTGAACTTTATGCTAGACAGCCTATTTTTGACCTGGGAAACACATATTGTACATCTGCTTTAACCATGGAGGAGAGTCACTGGGTATTCACTGGAATGGGAAAGTAAAAATCTGTTGCAGTTGTCTTTCATCAGTGTACCCTCTGGGGAAGTCAGGATATGAAAATGAGATTGTGCATTTCTGTGCTTTGGAGTTATGTGTTCCTAGTTAGTGAAGATAATTAAGAAGTGTAATGATTCCAGATTCTCGCCTAGGAAAACACTAACATCACTGTTGTCAGACCTGTATTTTGTGGTTAACAGGATCCTTTTCCCACGAGATATGTTTCATTCATGTACTTTCAACTTTAAAGAATTTTCTCTGTGTCCTGGCTCTGCCCCTACAGCTTCAGAACACTCCTCTTTAAACTGTACGGAAGACCATTTCCCAGGCTATGGTCCTTGAGTTTATTTTTATTTTTCTCCTAATTTTAGTATATATAATTTATTGGGTATTTTTATCATTATGGCATAATTTTCTTCAAACTTCGTACTGAAAGTTGTCTCCTATTTAATCATGACATATGATCAGTGAGTCCACATACTAAGGAATGACAATTGGCACTTTTTAGCAGAAACCAGGGCTTCCCTGGGAGGTAAGCTGCCTAAGAATCTGATGCAAACCAGGAGACCCCAGTTTGATTTCTGGTTTGGGAGGATGCTCTGGAGAAGCAACAGGCCACTCCCTCCAGGGTTCTTTAGGTTTCCCTGGTGGTTTAGATAGCAAACAATCCATCTGCTATGAGAGAGCCACTGGAAGACTGGCCTAACAACCCACTCCAGTATTCTTGCCTGAAGAACCCCCATGGACAGAGGAGCTTGACGGGCTATATTCCAGACACTCACAAAGAACCAGACACGACTGTGAGAATGAGCAGACCAGAAACCAAAATATATTTTTAAGAAATCCTTGAAAACCTTGAAATTTGGAAGTGTTCCTTACAAAGAGCATGTTAACCCTGAAAAAAAAAAAAAACCACCATAAAGCAATGAACTTTATTACTCTCTTTTCCCTATAAGATCAGAAGAGAAATGGAGTGTCATTTCCCTTTTTAGAAGCTAGTTGTTCTCGTAGAAACTATGAAATGATTAAATAAATTATTGAAACCTACTGAAATGCTGCTTTCAAATAAATAAATAAATAAAACCCAATTCAAGACGGATACCAAAGCAAGAACATAATCGAAATCACTTGCTGTTGTGAGACATGGCTTCAAAAGAGAACCAAATTAATGTATATAATGACTGGCTAAATTCTCTGGCAATACATTATAACAATTTACAGTCAACATTGAAAGGGATTTTTACACACAATAAAATAAAAATGCCTTTTACTCATGCATACTTTTAATAATCAAAAGCACTGACTAATTTTCAGTCATTGCAGGCCAAGGACATTTAAACAAACTACCTACTTTATCTGCCAAACAACACGGTGGTGGTGGTCATGATTAGCTGCTAAGTCATTTCCGTCTCTTCATCTCCATGGACCATAGACCACCAGGCTCCTCTGCCCGTGGGTTTTCCCAGGCAAGAATACTGAGTCTGGTTTTCATTCTCTCTTCCAGAAGATCTATCTTCCCAACTCAGGGATTTCTCAACCCTGGGTCATCTACATTGGGAAGTGGACTCTTTACCAATGAGCCACCAGGAGAATACCCCAAAGAAAAACAGTATCTACTTAAGTACTTCTTGGCTTTCATATGTACGGTATCAACCTTCCAGCCTATATAGTCTGTGTTGAACTATCCTAGTGATCCATCGATTAATAGTCAGCCTCCCAGTGATTCTTGTCTGGGAAGATCCCACATGCTGAAGTGTAACTAAGCTTATGGGCCACAACTCAGGAGCTCATGTGCCGAAACTAGAGCCAGTGTTCTCCAGCAAAAGAAACATCACAATGGGAAGGTTATGCAGCATAGTGAAGTGCACCATACCACTTGCCTCAGCTACAGAAAGCCCTTGAACATCCATGACTACCTGGCCCTGCCAAAATAAATGCAGTTTTAACAATAACAAATATTCATGTCAATGTATGGGAAAACCAATACAGTGTTGTAAAGAAAAATAAAGTAAAAATAAAAATTAAAGAAAAAAAATAAATAAAATACAAGCATCTTTTCTGACCATAATGCATTAAGATTAGATCTCAATTACAGGAGAAAAACTATTAAAAATTCTAACATATGGAGGTTGAACAACACACTTCTGAATAACCAACAAATCACAGAAGAAATCAAAAAAGAAATCAAAATATGCATAGAAACTAATGAAAATGAAAACACAACAACCCAAAACCTGTGGGACACTATAAAAGCAGTGCTAAGAGGAAAGTTCAAAGCAATACAGGCATACCTCAAGAAACAAGAAAAAAGTCAAATAAATAACCTAACTCTACAACTAAAGCAACTAGAAAAGGAAGAGTTGGAGAACCCCAGAGTTAGTAGAAGGAAAGAAATCTTAAAAATTAGGGCAGAAATAAATGCAAAAGAAACAAAAGAGAGCATAGCAAAAATCAACAAAGCCAAAAGCTGGTTCTTTGAAAGGATAAATAAAATTGACAAACCATTAGCCAGACTCATCAAGAAGCAAAGAGAGAAAAATCAAATCAATAAAATTAGAAATGAAAATGGAGAGATCACAACAGACAACACAGAAATACAAAGGATCATAAGAGACTACTATCAGCAGTTGTATGCCAATAAAATGGACAACGTGGAAGAAATGGACAAATTCTTAGAAAAGTACAATTTTCCAAAACTGAACCAGGAAGAAATCGAAAATCTTAACAGACCCATCACAAGCACGGAAATTGATACTGTAATCAGAAATCTTCCAGCAAACAAAAGCCCAGGTCCAGACGGCTTCACAGCTGAATTCTACCAAAAATTTCGAGAAGAGCTAACACCTATCCTACTCAAACTCTTCCAGAAAATTGCAGAGGAAGGTAAACTTCCAAACTCATTCTATGAGGCCACCATCACCCTAATACCAAAACCTGACAAAGATGTCACAAAAAAAGAAAACTACAGGCCAATATCTCTGATGAACATAGATGCAAAAATCCTCAACAAAATTCTAGCAATCAGAATCCAACAACACATTAAAAAGATCATACACCATGACCAAGTGGGCTTTATCCCAGGGATGCAAGGATTCTTCAATATCCGCAAATCAATCAATGTAATTCACCACATTAACAAATTGAAAAATAAAAACCATATGATTATCTCAATAGATGCAGAGAAGGCCTTTGACAAAATTCAACATCCATTTATGATAAAAACTCTCCAGAAAGCAGGAATAGAAGGAACATATCTCAACATAATAAAAGCTATCTATGACAAACCCACAGCAAACATTATCCTCAATGGTGAAAAATTGAAAGCATTTCCCCTAAAGTCAGGAACAAGACAAGGGTGTCCACTTTCACCGCTACTATTCAACATAGTTCTGGAAGTTTTGGCCACAGCAATCAGAGCAGAAAAAGAAATAAAAGGAATCCAAATTGGAAAAGAAGAAATAAAACTCTCACTGTTTGCAGATGACATAATCCTCTACATGGAAAACCCTAAAGACTCCACCAGAAAATTACTAGAGCTCATCAATGAATATAGTAAAGTTACAGGATATAAAATCAACACACAGAAATCCCTTGCATTCCTATACACGAATAATGAGAAAGTAGAAAAAGAAATTAAGGAAACAATTCCATTCACCATTGCAACGAAAAGAATAAAATACTTAGGAATATATCTACCTAAAGAAACTAAAGACCTATATATAGAAAACTATAAAACACTGATGAAACAAATCAAAGAGGACACTAATAGATGGAGAAATATACCATGTTCATGGATTGGAAGAATCAATATAGTGAAAATGAGTATACTACCCAAAGCAATTTACAAATTCAATGCAATCCCTATCAAGCTACCAGCCACATTTTTCACAGAACTAGAACAAATAATTTCAAGCTTTGTATGGAAATACAAAAAACCTCGAATAGCCAAAGCAATCTTGAGAAAGAAAAATGGAACTGGAGGAATCAACTTGCCTGACTTCAGGCTCTACTACAAAGCCACAGTCATCAAGACAGTATGGTACTGGCACAAAGACAGACATATAGATCAATGGAACAAAATAGAAAGCCCAGAGATAAATCCACACACATATGGACACCTTATCTTTGACAAAGGAGGCAAGAATATACAATGGAGTAAAGACAATCTCTTTAACAAGTGGTGCTGGGAAAACTGGTCAACCACTTGTAAAAGAATGAAACTAGATCACTTTCTAACACCGCACACAAAAATAAACTCAAAATGGATTAAAGATCTAAATGTAAGATCAGAAACTATAAAACTCCTAGAGGAGAATATAGGCAAAACACTCTCAGACATAAATCACAGCAGGATCCTCTATGATCCACCTCCCAGAATGCTGGAAATAAAAGCAAAAATAAACAAATGGGATCTAATTAAAATTAAAAGCTTCTGCACAACAAAGGAAAATATAAGCAAGGTGAAAAGACAGCCATCTGAATGGGAGAAAATAATAGCAAATGAAGCAACTGACAAACAACTAATCTCAAAAATATACAAGCAACTTCTGCAGCTCAACTCCAGAAAAATAAACGACCCAATCAAAAAATGGGCCAAAGAACTAAATAGACATTTCTCCAAAGAAGACATACGGATGGCTAACAAACACATGAAAAGATGCTCAACATCACTCATTATTAGAGAAATGCAAATCAAAACCACAATGAGGTACCACTTCACACCAGTCAGAATGGCTGCGATCCAAAAATCTGCAAGCAATAAATGCTGGAGAGGGTGTGGAGAAAAGGGAACCCTCCTACACTGTTGGTGGGAATGCAAACTAGTACAGGCACTATGGAGAACAGTGTGGAGATTCCTTAAAAAATTGCAAATAGAACTACCTTATGACCCAGCGATCCCACTTCTGGGCATACACACCGAGGAAACCAGAATTGAAAGAGACACATGTACCCCAATGTTCATCGCAGCACTGTTTATAATAGCCAGGACATGGAAACAACCTAGATGTCCATCAGCAGATGAATGGATAAGAAAGCTGTGGTACATATACACAATGGAGTATTACTCAGCGGTTAAAAAGAATTCATTTGAATCAGTTCTGATGAGATGGATGAAACTGGAGCCGATTATACAGAGTGAAGTAAGCCAGAAAGAAAAACACCAATACAGTATACTAACACATATATATGGAATTTAGGAAGATGGCAATGACGACCCTGTATGCAAGACAGGGAAAGAGACACAGATGTGTATAACGGACTTTTGGACTCAGAGGGAGAGGGAGAGGGTGGGATGATTTGGGAGAATGACATTCTAACATGTATACTATCATGTGAATTGAATCGCCAGGCTATGTCTGACGCAGGATGCAGCATGCTTGGGGCTGGTGCATGGGGATGACCCAGAAAGATGTTATGGGGAGGGAGGTGGGAGGGGGGTTCATGTTTGGGAATGCATGTAAGAATTAAAGATTTTAAAATTTAAAAAAATAAAAAACTTAAAAAAAAAAAGAAAAAAATAAATAAAATGGAAAAATAAATACATAAATAAGACCTTAAGGGGCAAAAAACAAACAAACAAACAAACAAAAAACCAGTGAGTTTAGCAGAGAAGTTAGTTACATATATTTAGCAACAAGCAAATATAATTTGCATGTTGAAAGTGCAAAAATACTAATTTTTCAAAACGTGATAGAATGATACTGATTAGAAGAAATCTATCACAGAATAAAAATATTCTAGGCAATAGTTCAGCAGGATGAGAGGTAAGGGTATCCCAGCCATCAGAGTTCACATTTGTGGTGTGAATGCCGAAAAGCCTATGAAACATCATGTTGGTCAAATAATTCGAGTATCCATATATCCACTTAAGCTCTTAGCTATCTCTCCTGCACCTTTATATTTCATTCTGAAGCCATTTGGATTTTCTGAAAGAATGTGTAGATTTGTTTTGTTTGTGTCAGTTTCTGAGGAGACTTCTCATTCTGCCCACATGCTAGGAAACTTTTACTATATTTTCCATTACTATAATTCAAGTTTCATCTACTCTAACCTTTCATACCATTAATCCCATATTGATTTCCTTTAGCAGGCTCTAGTGATGTTCTTCAAGCTCTTTTAGCCATTCTTTCACTTGGGTATAATGCTCACTGATTTGAATAGCAAATTACCACTTTTCTAATGTGTTTTTTGAGTGTGGTGAGCTGCTCTGTTTCAGGCTTTTGGTTGGAAAACCCTGCCTTATTGTCAGGGCTGCAGTATCTTCTGATACCAAAGGAAAGACTACAAATATTCCAAACAAATTTGATTATGGTAATTAACATTTTCTAAAGAATTAAAGAGTTCCTCATCAAAATATTTATTCCCATGGAAAAAATAGCCCCAGCTCCTTAAGTACATCATGATTTTATTAAGGGAATCTGTGAGAACGGCCATGTTCTCTGTGCATCGTGACTTCATCAACACACCTCTCTGAGGTGAAAAAACAAGTTAGAATTCACATACTTCAGGAAAGCCATATTTCAATATGGAAAAACCTTGTTTCAATAAGAGGAAAAATGGCTGCATGAGAAGTGGATTGATATTGTTTCTCTATTTTTCTCAGAGCATCTTCCTGTAAGTTGTGTCTTCACTTCTTACTGAAATGGTTGATTCTGCTGTTGTTCTGTTGCTCAGGCATAGTAACTCTCTGCAACATAATAAGGCATGTTACGTTCCTTATTATGCAGCACACCACGCCTCACTGTCCATCACTAACTCCCAGAGTTTGCTCAAAGTCATGTGCCTCAAATTAGTTGTACCATCCAACCATCTCATCGTCTGCTAGGCCCTTCTCCTTCTGCACTCAAGCTTTCCCAGCATCAGGGTCTTTTCCTATAGTTAGCTCTTTGCATCGGGTGGCGAAAGTACCAGAGTTTCAGCTTCAGCAAAAGTACTTCCAATGAATATTCAGGGCTGATTTCCATCAGGATTGACTGCTTTGATCTCCTTGCAGTCCAAGGGACTCGCAAGAGTCTTCTCCAACACCACAGTTCAAAATCATCAATGATTCCATGCGCAACTTCCTGTATAGTCCAACTCTCCCATCCATACATGAGTAATGGAAACTCCATAGGTATGACCTGATAGACCATTAATTGCAAAGTAATGCCTCTGCTTTTGCATATGCTCTTTAGGTGGTTGCAGCTTTTCTTCATAGGATCTAGCACCTTTTAATTCCGCAGCTGCCCTCACCATCTGCAGTGATTTTGGAGCCCGAGAAAATAAAGTCTATCACTGTTTCCATTTTTCCCCGTGATTTCCCTATTTGATGTGAAGTCACGGGGCCAGATGCCATGATCTTCATGGTTTCAGCATTGAGTTTTAAGCAAGGTTCTTCACTCTCTTCT
The DNA here is from genome assembly GCF_016772045.2 of Ovis aries. Taxonomy (NCBI): domain Eukaryota; kingdom Metazoa; phylum Chordata; class Mammalia; order Artiodactyla; family Bovidae; genus Ovis; species Ovis aries. The sequence continues at coordinate 20,133,961 of NC_082741.1, read as the reverse complement.
TTCTTTCCATCAATACGCTCTTTATTTATTCTCCACTTTCTGTCATATATGTGGTGTCAACTGCAAATCTGTGGTTATTGATAGTTCTCCAAGCAATCTTGATTCTAGTTGGGCTTCATCCAGCCTGGCATTTCACATGACGTGCTGAATATAAGTTAAATAAGCCACATGACAATATACAGCCTTGATGTGCTCCTTTCCCTATTTGAAGCTAGCGCATTGTTCTATGTCCAAGTGTTGCTTCTTGACATGCCTACAGATTTCTCAGCAGGCAGCTAAAGAGGTCTGGTATTTGCATCTTTCCAGGAATTTCCCATAGCTTGTTGTCATCCACACAGTCAAAACCTTTGGCATAGTCCAAATCAGAAGTCGATGTTTTTCTTGAACTCCTTTGCTTTTTCTCTGATCCAATGGATGCTGACAATTTGATCTCTGGTTTCTCTGACTTTTCTAAATCCAGCTTTAACATCTGGAAGTTCTCGGTTCATGTACTGCTGAAGCCTAGCTTGAAGAACTTTGAACATGACTTTGCTTACATGTGAGATGTGTGCAATTGTGTGTTAGTTTAAACAATCTTTGGCCTAGCTTTTCTTGAGGATTGGAGTTTAAACTAACCTTTCCAAGTTCGGCGGCCAGTGCCGAGCTTTTCACATTTGCTGGCATATTGCGTGCAGGATTGTAATGTCATAATCTGGTAGGACTTGAAATTCCACAACTGGAAACACATTACCTCTAGTAACTTTGTTCATAGTTATGTACTAACGGCTGCTTGACTTCACATTGCAGGATGTCTGGTTCTGGGTGAGTAAAGACACCTTCACGGTTATGTGGGTCATTAAGATCTTCTTCTTCTTCTTCCTTTTCTTTTTTTTTTTAAGTTCAGTTCTTCTGTGTATTCTTGCCACCACTTCTTAATATATCTGCTTCTGTTAGGTCCATATATTTTGTCTCCTTTATTGTGCCCATCTTTGCATGAAATGTTCCCTTGGTATCTGTATCATTCCTGAGGTAATCTCTGTTCTTTGCCATCCTATTGTGTTTCTCTGCTTCTTTGCATTGATCCCTGAGGAAGGCTTTTCTTATCTCTCCATGCTATTCTTAAGAAAACTGCATTCAAATGGATTATCTTTCTTTTTCTCCTATGCCTTTAGCTTCTCTTCTTTTCTAAGTTATTTGTAAGGCCTCCTCAGACAAATCTTTTGCCTTTTTGCATTTCTTTTTCATGGGTAGGTTTTGTTCATTGTCTCATGCAGAATGTCATGACCCTTGGTCCATAGTCTCCAAGCAGTCTGTCTATAAGATCTAATCCCTCAAATCTATTTGTCACATCCACTGCATAATCATAAGAGACTGATTTTGGCCAACCCAAATGGTCTAGTGGTTTTCCATACTTTCTTCAACTTAAGTCTGAAGTTTTCTTTAAGGCATTCCTGATCTGAGCCATGTCACTGCTCAGTCTTGGGTGTTTTTTTTTTTTTTTTCTGACTGCATAGAGCTTCTCCATCTTCGGCTACAAAGAACAGAATCAATCTGATTTCAGCATTGACCATCTCAAGAGTCATCTCTTGTGTTGTTGGAAGAGGGTGTTTTCTATGAATGGTGAGTTCTCTTAGGGAATTCTGTTAGCCTTTGCCATACTTCATATGTACTCCAAGGTCCAACTTGCTTGTTATTCCAGGTATCTCTTGACTTCCTACTTTCTCTAGGAGGCAATGAACGTGGGCAGTATAAGCCCTCATTCCTCTGCCTTTTCTAAATCCATCGCATATATTTGGAAGTTCTTGGTTCAAATACTTTGAAGCCTAGCACAAAGGATTTTGAGCCTTATCTTGCTTAGTATGTGAAATGAGCACAAGAGTGCAGTACTTTGACAAATTTTCAGCATTACCCTTTGATGTGGGGATCAGTACGTTGTCATGTGTACACTAGAGCTTGCTCAGTAGTGGCATAATGTGTATTCCATAGTGCAAACTCAGAAGTTGGAACATGTATGGCATATAATGTTGACTCAGTAGAGGTAGGATGATACTTTCAGAGTGCAAGCTCAGTAGTTGTGCTAAGCCTTCTGTAGAACACTGATTCAGCAATGGTAAGATGTGTGTTCTAGAATTCAGGGTCAATAGTGTTGTCACATTTCCTCCAGAGTTTAGCCACTGCAGAAGTGGCATGTGTGCTTAGAATGGGGTCTTAATAGTGGTGAGATGCATGCTCTACATCTCAGTCTCAGTAGAAGAGAGGTGTGTTCTCTAGAGTGCAAGCTAGTAGTTACAAGACACTTGGTGTGCTGACCTGTAGTACACAAAGAAGCAGTGGAAGTTGTCACAGCACTGAAACACTGACTGGAGAAAAACTCCTCGGTGTGCTTGACCCACAGTAGACAAAGAAACGTTCCAAGAATGTTTTACCTATGAGTTACAGCATGGTGGTAATTATTGAGTGCGTTCCAGCTAATGTAGATGGAGATGCGCTTAAGCCATGTCATAAAACTGAACCAGTGATAGTTACAATCTCTTAGTCTTGCCTGAGCTATTTGGATGCAGAAACACTTAAAAAATTCACAGCACTGAAGCACTGGAATTTGACAAATTATCGGCTGTGTCTTCCAAGAATGGATGCTGAAGCACTTGAACTGTATCACGTAGCTGAAAGACTGGATGTTGATGAATACTGGGTGTATTTGACCTGGGGTAAGAAGGGAACTCATTTAACCGTATGACAGCCCTAAAACACAATATGGAGAAAAATGTATGCGTGTTTATGAACTGGTATGTACAGAAACAATTGAGACATATCACAGAACTCAACAGTTGATGGTGAACAACTTCTAGGTGTATTTGAACCAGAGTATACGAAACAAGACTTGAAGAATGTAACAGAACTGAAACAACTGATGGTGATAAACTATTGCATGCGTTCAGCATGGCGTAGAAGAAGAAGGACTTGAAACATGTCGCAGCACTGAAACACCAATGGTCATAAGCTACTGGGTATGTTTCAGCTCAAGTGGATTAGAGAACCATTTGAAGCATGTCGCACAACTGAAACATTGCATGCTTATGAACGACTGCATGTACTTGATATGGAGTGAATGAAGAAAGCACTTGAAGCATGTGACATCACTGAAGCACTGGTTGAGAATATGGACTATGTTTGAGCCGGAATGGACACAGAGGCTTCAGAATCATTTCATAGTACTGAACACTAGCACTAGATGGGGAAAAAGCTACTGAGTTCGTTTGACACAGGAATGGATGAAGAAGCAGTTGACATTATGTCATAGCAGTGAAACAAGATGGGTATAAACGGTGAGTGTATTGACGTTAGTGGGACCAAGAACATATTTAATCTTATCAAAGTCCTGAAACACTGGAGCATGGTGAACTGCTGGCTGTGTATGCCTCAGTGTGCACAGACAACATTTCAAATCATGTCACAGCACTGAAACGCTTGTATGGAGACGACAGACTGACTGTCTAGATCTGGGGTGGATGAGGAAGCTCTTTAAGCATGTCACTTCATGTATACACTAGATGGCGACAAACTACGGTGTTGGTGTATGGGTGCGCATGAAGAAGCCATTGGGTCGTGCTGCAAAGTAAAACACTGGCCGTTTATAACTACTAGAAGTTTTACACCAGGATTAATGTAGAAGCATTTGAAGACTGTCAGTGTACTGCAGCAATGGATGGTGATAAAGGACTATGTTAACCTGGAGTGGGTGAGGAAGTACTCGAATCCAGGGGCAGCCATGGAACACTGTGTATTGATAAACTCCGGGATGTTTTATTTAGTCACTTCGTTAAGGAAGAATTGAACTTGGTCATATGTCACAGCACTGGACACTGGTTGGTACCACTTATTGACGATGACTGACCTGAGTGGGAAGAGAGCCTTTGAATTGTGCCACACCCACTGCACTAAAGAAATAGAGGAAACAATAGAATGCGAAAGACTAGGGATCTCCTCAAAAACTTAGAGATACCAAGCAAACATTTCTTGCAAAGATGGGCTGAATAAAGGACAGAAGTCGTATGGGCCCAACAGAAGCAGAAGATATTAAGAAGAGGTAGCAAAAATACACAGAAGAACTGTACATAAAAGATAGTCATGACGCAGATAATCACGATGATGTGATCATTCACCTAGAACCAGACATCCAGGAATGTACACTCAAGTGGGTCTTAGGAAGCATCACTACAAAGAAAGCTAGTGGAGGGGATAGAATTCCAGTTGAGCTAGTTCAAATCCCAAAGGACCATGCTATGAAAGGGTTGCACTTAACATGGCACCAAATGTGGAAAATTCAGCACTGGCCACAGGACTGGAAAGGGGCAGTTTTCACTCCAATCCCAAAGAAAGGCAATGCCAAAGAATTCTCCAAATACTACACAGTTGCACTCATCTCATATGCTACTAAATTAATGGGCAAAATTATCCAAGCCATGCTTCAGCAATACAGCAACCAGGAACTTCCAGCTATTCGAGTTGGTTTTCCAAAAGGCAGAGCAACCAAGATCAAATTGCCAACATCTGCTGCATCATTGAAAAACCAAGAGAGTTCCAAAAGATCTACTTCGGTTTTATTGAGACTTTGACTATGTGGATCACAATAAACTTTGGGAAATTCTGAAAGAGATTTCAGGGAATACCAGACAACCTGACTTGCCTCTTGATAAACTTGTATGCAGGTCAGGAAGCAACAATTAGAACTGGAAATAGAACAACAGACTGGCTCCAAAAAGGAAAAGGAGTACCCCGAGGCTGTATAATTGCCACCTTGCTTATTTAACTTCTACACAGACTACATAATGAGAAACACTGGGCTGGAGGAATCTCAAGGTGGAAACAAGATTGACAGAGAAATATCAATCATCTGAAATATGCCGATGACACCAGCCTTATGGCAGAAAGTGAAGAACTAAAGAGCCTCTTGATAAAAGTGACACGAGAGAGTGAATAAGTTGGCTTAATGCTCAACATTCAAAAAACAAAGATCATGGCATCGGATGCCACCACATCATGGCAAATAGGTGGGAAACAGTGGAAACAGAAGATGACTTTATACTTCTGGGCTCCAAAATCGCTGCAGATGGTGACTGCAGCCATGAAATTAAAAGACGCTTCGTCCTTAGAAGGAAACTTATGACCAACCTAGATGATTAATTATCATTATTGACTATTGCTGATGATTGATTATTATTGATTATTATATTCATATTGAAAAACAGAGGCTTTACTTTGTCAAGAAAGGTCCATCTAGTCAACGCTACGGTTTTCCCAGTAGTCATGTGTGGATGTAAGTTTTGGAATATAAAGAAGGCTGAGCACTGAAGTATTGATGCTTTTGAACTGGGTGTTTAAGAAGACTCTTGAGAGTCCCTTGGACTGCTAGGAGATCCAACCAGTCCATCCTAAAAGAAATCAGTCCTTAGTGTTCATTGACAGGACTGATGTTGAAGCTGAAACTCCAATAATTTGGCCCCGTGATGTGAAGAGCTGGCTCATTTGAAAGCATCTTGTTGCTGGAAATGATTGAGGGCAGGAGGAGAAGGGGACGTCAGAAGGTGAGATGGATGGATGGTATCACCGACTCAATGGACATGGGTTTGGGTTACCCATGGGAGTTGATGATGGACAGGGAGGTCTGGCTTGCTGCGGTTCATGGGATAACAAAGAGCTGGACATGAATGAGTGACTCAACTGAACTGATCACCCCTTAAAGAGTGATTTTTTTTTCTTTCTTTTCCTTTTTCTTTTAAATAATCTTGGGCACATTTGACTGAAGCATGCCATGCAATGAAACGTTAAATGGTCAGTAACTACCAGCTGGGCTTGACATTGGATGGACGGAGAAGCGCTGCAGGCATGTCACTGAACTTCAACACTGCATGGTGATAGCCTAGTGAATGCCTTTAAATGGGGAGAATGAACACACCATTGAAGTGGATCTTGGCATTGGAACTGGAGGTGGTGAATATTATGGATGTGTTTGACATGCGGTAATGAGGAAGACTTGAGGAATGTCACACACAGTAAAACATTGGATGGTGTTAATGTTTGAGTGTGTTTGGCCTGGTGAGGATGGAAACGTCCTGGAATCTGCCATAAAATGGAAACATTCAATGGTCATAAGCTACTGCATGTGCTTCACCTAGAGAGGATGAAGAAACACATGAAGCATGCTACAGGACTGAAACAGTGGATGGTGATAATCCACTGGGTATGTTTTGTCTGGGGTTGTGAAGAAGCACTTGAGGCAAGTCCTCGAACTGAGGCATGGGATGCTGATAAACTGTTGGGTACTTCTGAACAGTGGTGTGTGGCAAAATTCTTGAAATATGTTACAGTATGGAAACATTGGATGATGCTAAACTCCTGGTGTGTTTGATCCGGGATGGGCAAGAAGCAATTGATGCATGTCAAAAACCTGAAACAGGTGATAAACAACAGGGTGTGTATGACCCAGAGTGCATGGGGAAGTATCTGAACCTTGTCCCCAACATGAAACACTGGATGGTGACAAACTGTTGAGTGTGCTTGATTCAGGGTGGACAGGAAGCACATGATCCATTTCACAGAACTCAAACGTGGACGGGGCAAGAGACTTGGAATGTTTGACCCAGGGAGAAAAAGAAGCTCTGGAAGCATGCTGTAACCCTGAAACACTGGATAGTGAGAAACCACTTGGTGTGATGACCTGAGGGAATGAAGAAACCCAGAAGCATGTTGCATAACTGAAACATTGGATAACGACACACTACTGGGTGTCTTTGACCCCGTGTACACAAAGGAGCACTTGAAGCATGTCACAGAACTTGAACACTGGATGGTGAAAAACTCCTGGGAGTGTTTGACTGGGTGGATGAAGACGCTCCTCAAGCATGTCTCTGCACTAAGACACTGGATGAGGAGTGTGTTTTAGCCTCAGAAAATGAAGCACTTGACCTGTGTAACGGCACTAAAATAGAGTATGGCACTTATACCACTGGGTGATTAGTCCCAGGTGACAAGGAAACACCGGAAAGTGTCGCATGTTAATGCACTGAATACTCTACGGGGATAAAGTACTGAATGTGTTTGATCTGGGGTTGCGAAGAAGCAGGTAAAGCAGGTCCCTGGGGTGACACAAGGGATTCTGATACACTACTGGGAGTGTAGGAATTCAAGTGGAATAAGAAGCACTGGAAGCATGTCACATCCATGAAACAATAAATGTTGCTAAACTACTGAGTGGGAATGAGAGCCTGGGAAAGACTAGAGATCTCTTCAGGAAAATAAGTGGTATCAAGGGAGTATTTCATGCACATTTGTGTATAATAAAGGGCCGAAAATGTGTGAACCTAAAAGAAGTGGAAGATATTAAGGAGTGTTGGCATGATTACATAGAAGAACTATCCAAAAAGTTCCCGATGACCTAGATAACCATGATGGGGTGATGACTCGCCTACAGCTAGACATCTTGGAGTGGGAAATCCAGTGGCTCTTAGAAAGCATCACTACCAACAAAGATAGTGGAGGTGATGGAACACCAGCTGAGCTATTTCAAATTTTAAAAGATGATATTTGAAGTGCAGCACTCAGTATGCCAGAAAACTTGGGAAACTCAGCAGTGGCTGCAGGACTGGAAAAGGTCAGTTTTTCGTTTGAAATCCAAGGAAGGGCAACACCACATGATGTTCCAAATATCACACAACGGCCATTATTTTACGCACTAACTCCTTTGAACACAATTTATGAACAACTGAGATAGCTGGATGACGTCACTGACTCGATGGACGTGAGTCTGAGTGAACTAAGAGAGTTGGTGACGGACAGGGAGGCTTGGCTTGTGGCGATTCATGGGGGCGCAAAGAGTCGGACAGGCTGAACTGAATTGAACTGAGACAGCATATTAAAAAGCAGAGATGTTAATGTGCCAACAAAGCTCCACCTAGTTAAGATTATGATTTTTCCAGTAGGCGTGTATGGATGTACCAGTGGAACTATAAAGAAAGCTGAGCACCAAAGAAGTGATGCTTTTGAACTGTGTTGTTGGAGGAGATTATTGAGAGTCCCTTGAACTGCAAGGAGATCCAACCAGTCCATCCGAAAGGAGATCAACCACGAATATTCATTAGAAGGACTGAGGTTAAAGCTGAAACTCCAATACTTTGGCCAACTGATGTGAAGAGCTGACTCATTTGAAAAGACCCTGATGTTTGGCAAGATTGAAAGCAGGAGGAGAAGGAGACGACAGAGGATGAGACAGTTAGCTGGTATCACCGACTCAAAGGACATGAATTTCAGTAAACTGCGGGAGTTGGTGATGGACAGGAAGGCCTGATTTGCTGTAGTCCATGGGCTCACAAACAGTCATACACAACTGAGCAGCTGAAGTGAATCGAACAAAGACATGCTCACAATTCTCCTGGCAAGACTTTAACAGCACATTAACCTAGAAGCTGCAAATGTTCAAACTGGATTTAGAAAAGACAGAAACCAGAGGTCAAATTGGCAACATCCATTGGATCATGGAAAAAGCAAGAATATTATTGAAAAAAAAAAACTATTTCTGCTTTATGGAGTATGATAAAAATCCACTGTGTGGATCACAACAAACTGCAGAAAATTCTTAAAGACATGGAAATACCAGACTACCTACATGCCTCCTGAGAGACCTGTATCCAGGTCAAGAAACAACCAGTGAGAACCAGGTAAAGAAGAACAGATGGTTTGAAATTGGAAACAAACAAACAAACAAACAAACTACTACATGTGTCACCCTGTTGATTTAACTTATATGCAGAGCACATCTTGGAAAATGCGGGGCTGGAGGAAACACAAGCTGAAATTAAGAGAAAAATAGAAATATTAATAACTTCAGATATGCAGATGACACCACCGATATAGCATCAAGCAAAGAATAACTAAAGAGCCTCTTGATGCAGGTGAAAGAGGAGAGTGAAAAAGCTGGCTTAAGACGCAACATTCAAAACACTAAGATCCTAGCATCGTGTCCTATTATTTCATGGCAAATAGATGGGAAAACAATGGTAACAGTGAGACTTCTGTTTCCTTGGACTCCAAAATCATGGCAGGTGATGACTGCAGCTATGAAATTAAATGACACTTGTTTCTTGGAAGAAAAGCAGTGACAAACCTAGACTGCATGTTAAAGAGCAGAGGCATCCGTTTGCCAAGAAGCGTCCATATAGTCAGAGCTATATTTGTGTTTTTTTAAGCAGTCATGTGACAATGTAAGTTAGGCCATAAAGAAGGCTGAACATTAAGAAACTGATACTTTTGAACCACAGTCTTGGAGAAGACCCTTGTGAGTCCCTTGGGCTGCAAGGAAATCAATCCAGTCAACTGTAAAGGACATCAATCCTGAAAATTCACTGGAGGGGCTGATGCTGAGGCAGAAGCTCCAATATTATGGCTATCTGATGTGAAGAGTCAACTCGTTGGCAAAGACTCTGATGCCGCCAAAGATTGGAGCAGAAGAAGGGGACGATGGAGGACCAGATACTTGGATGGCATCACCGACCCAGTGGATTTGAGTTTGAACAAGCTCCGGGAGATGGTCAAGGGCAAGAAGGCGTGACATACTGCAGTCCATGGGATTTGGAGAGTTGGAGATGACTGAATGACTGAACAACCCATAACAGCCAGCAACAACAAATCTACAGAGTGCCTTTGACCGTGAGTAGTTTCAGGAGCTCTTGAAGCATGTCACAGATCTGAAACCCAAGATAGTGGCAAACCACTGAAGGTGTTTGACTTGGAGTTAGTGAAGCAGCCATTAGTATGTGCTACAACATTGAAACAATGAATGTCGATAACCTATATGGTGTATTTGTTGTGGAGTAAGTGAAGAACCCCTTGAAGTGGGTTTCATGACTGAAACACTGTATGTTCACACTTCAGATGGTCTGTGTTTGATCTTGTATATAGAAAGAAGCACAAGGAGCCTGTCACAACCCTGAAACTGGATCATGGTAAATCATTGTGTATGATGAGCTGTGGTAGTTGAAAAATCAATGAAAGTATGTACTAGCCCTGAATCAATGGATGGTGATAAACTAAGAGTGTGCTCAACCTTGAGTGGACAAAGGATCTTTTGAAGCATATGCCAGAATTAACACACTGGATTGTGATAAATTATTGGTTATGTATTTTCTGCAGAGAATGATGAAGCAGTTGAGCAGGAAACAGCCTTGAAACACTGGATGATGATAAACTACGGGGTTTGTTTGATACATGTTGAATGAGGAGAAACTGAAAGCATGGCACAGACGAAAACATCATAAACTTCTGAATGCGTTTTATCTAGAATGGCCTAAAGAAGGACTTTAAACTCAGCACAGAACCGAAACAGGAATTGTGATAAGCTACCTACCATATTTTATATGGAGAGGATAAAGGAGTACATGAGGCATGCCACAGTACTGGAACACTGGATAGTGGTAAACGACAGGGAGTGTTTGACTAAATGAGACAAAGGGACCCTTCAGGCCAGTAATAGCGCAGCATCAACGAATGATGAAAATGTACAGGGTGTGTTTTACCTGGAGGGGATGGAGGAGGCTCAAAACATGTCACAATACAGAAAAAATGGATGGTGATAGCTGTCACATTAATTTCTTCTGGAGTGGATTAAAAACCCCTTGAAGCATATCTAAAGTTACACACTGGATGGGGATATAATATTGTGTGTATTTAATGCCAGTAAGAAATAGAGGGAACAATAGAATAGGAAAGACGAGAAATCTTGCCCAGAAACTGAGAGACTGCAAGGGAATATTTCATGAGACATGGGCACAATCCAGGACAGAAGGGGTATGAACCTAGCAGAAGGAGAAAATGTGATGGAGTGCTGGCAAGAGTACACGAGAAGAGCTGTACCAAAGCAAGGTCTTAATCACCTGCTGCCGCTGCTGCTGCTGCTGCTGCTATGTCGCTTCTCTCGTGTCCAGCTCTTCATGACCCCATGGACAGCTCACTACCAGGCTCCTCTGTCCATGGGATTTTCCAGGCAAGAATATTGGAGTGGGGTGCCATCACCTTCTCTGCTTAATCACCCACATAACCATAATGGTGTGATCACTCACGTAGAGCAGACAACCTGGGGTGTGAAGTCAAGTGGATCTTAGGCAGAAATATCACAAACAATGCTAGTCAAGATGATAGACTTGAAGCTCAGCTATTACAAATTGTAAAAGATAATGCTGTTAAAATGCTGCACTCAATGTGCCAGGACATTTGGAAAACTCATCAATGACCACAGGACAGGGAAAGGTCAGATTTACTCTGATCCCAAAAAAGGGCATTGTGAAGGCATGCTCAAACTGCTGCCCAGTCGTTCTCACTTCATATGCTGGCTGGGTAATGCTCCAAATGCCTCCATCTAGGTTTCAACAGTATGTGAACTGAGAACTTTCAAATGTACAAATTGGATTACAAAAGGCAGAGGAACCAGAGATCAAATTGCCAACATTCATTGGATCATAGAAAAAGCAGGGAGTTCCAGAAAATGACCTACTTCTGCTTCATTCACTATGCTAAAGCATTTGACTGTGGGGGTCACAGAAATTGCGGAAAATTCTTAAAGAGGTGGGTATACTAGACCACTTTACCTGGCTCCTGAGAAACCTGTATGCAGGTCACGAAGTAACAGAATCAGACAGGAACAATGGAGTTGTTCAGAATTGGTAACAGAGTAGGTCAAGGCTGTCTTGTTGTCACGCCACTTATTTAACTTACATGCACAGTATATCACGCAAAATGTCAGACTGGATGAAGCGCAAAGTGGAATCGAAATTGCTGGGAGAAACATAAATAAACTCAGACATGCCCATGACAGAACGCAGACGAGGGATTAGAGCTCTTTGCTGAGATGAAAGTGGAGATTTAAAACGTTGACTTAAACCTCTACATGCAATAAATTCAGATCCTGTCATCCAGTCCCACCTCTTGATAGCAAATAAATCAGGACACAATGGAAACTGTGAAAGAGTTTTATTTTCATGAGTTCCAAAACTACTGTATGTATTTGAAAGAGGATAGTTGCGGAAGCACTTGTGCATTAATCAGCACTGAAAGAATGGATGTGTGTATTAACCCAGAGCAGTTAAGAAAGCACTGTAGTATGTCACAGCACTGATAGAATAAATGGCGAAAAAACAGGTGTTGAGTTTCACCTCTGGGGATCAAACAAGCGCCTACTAAATGCCACAAGTTACGGCCCTGAAACCTTGGCTAATGATAAAATGCTGGGAATGTTCAACTGATGTGGACTAGTAAGCACTTGAAGCATATCACTGTACTGAATATTGGATGATGATACACTAATGAGTATGTTTTTCAGGAGAAGATGAAGCACATGAAGCATATTACAGCACTGAAGCACTGAAGGGTGGTAAACTCCAAGGAGTGACGGGCCAGGATTGACAAAGGAGCATACGCAGTGATTCACAGTACTGAGATACAGATGTTGGAAAACTATTGAGTATTTGACACCAGGTGGACAAAGAAGCATTCGGAACATGTCCTCTGTCAAGGCACTGAGCACTGCATGGTGATAGACTACAGAGTGTGTTTTTGCAGAGAGTGGATGAATAGGCACTTGAATCACGTCATAGCACTGAAACACTGACTTTAGTAAAGTACCGGATGTATTTTTCCAGTCTGGATGATACAGCAGTTTGTGTCACAGCTTGGAAGTGCTGGATGGTGATAAACGGCTGGTGTGTTTGATAAAGATGCACTTGAACTTGTGACAGCAGTGAAAAGCAGCAAGGGATAAGCTGGTGAGGCTATTTTACCTGGGGTGGAGAAAGATGTGGCTGAACCTCCTCTCTGAAGTGTGGATAATAAGCGACTTAGTATGTTTGACCTGGGGTGGATGGAGAAACACTGAAAGCATGTCACAGCAGTGCAACACTGGAGGGAGATACACAACAGGATGTGTTTGACCCAGGGTGCATGAAGAATAACTCGAGGTGTCACTGCACTGAAACAGTAGACGATGATAATCTACTGGACACGTTCAGCCAGTAATCAACGAAGAAGCACATGGAATGGCACTACATTGTGATAAACACCTGCTTGTATTTGACCAGTGTGGATGAAGAAGTTCCTGAAGCATGTCCAATCTTTGCAACCCTGGATGCTGATATGTTCCCATCAAGCAATGTGTCTCTTTCATATGAGGCGTAAAAGCAGGCACTTAGAGCATGTCACAGGGCCTCTCCTGGTGGTCCAGCGGTTAAGCATCCACCTTGTAGTGTAGGGGATGAAGGTTCAATCCCCGATTGGGAAAGGAACATCCCATATGCTACAGAGTAAGTAAACCTGCATAGCTGCAAATACTGAAGTTCTCACACTCCCGAGACTTCATGCCATGGTTAGAGTTGGCTTGTCTCAAGGACTATCTTACGTGACACAACTGAGACCCAGCACAGCCAACTACATAAATGAAGAAGAATCACGTCTCAGGTGAAACACTGGTGACAAACTGCTGAGTATGCTTTACCTGGAGGAAATGAAGAAACGCTTGAATCATCTCTCTGCACTGAAACATGGGATAGTGATAAGCTACTGGGTACGTTTGACATGGGGTGCGTTAAGAAGACTTGTGGGATGTTCCGCAGTTAAGACATTGGATGATGATAATCTACTGAGTGTGTTAGACCTGGAGTGGATAGAAGCCCGTCACAAAATGAAACACTAAGGGTGGTAAACTACTGTTGTGTTTAACTAGGGGAGGATGAAGAAACACTGAACCTGTCACAGCACTGAATACTAGATATGTTTGTCCCGGAGTGAGTTGAACAAGCACTCAAAACAGGTTACAGAACTGAGAGAAACACTGGATGGTGGTAAGCGACACAGAGTGATGACCAGAGATGAAGAAGCAATGGGAACATGTCATGACAGCGAAACACTAGCTGATGATGAACAGTATTATCAGTGGCAAGATGCCTGCTCCAGAGTTCCGGTTCAAGACGCAGCATGTTTGCACTAGAATGCGGGCTTAGTAAGTTTGTGATGCCTCCCCTAAAGTGCAAATTCAGCAGTTACCACAGCCTACCCTGGATCGTGATGTCAGAAGGGGTAAAAGGAGAGCTGGAGGCGGCAAGCTCAGAATGTGCACGACGTGCACTAGAATGAGGGCTCCTTGGTGGCTGATGCGTGCATTAGATTGCAAGTTCAGAAGTTGTGACATGGGTATCCCATATCACCCATGTTGTAAAACCTCACACTGGTCTTCTATTTTTTACATATGGTACCGTACCCATTTAAGCGCGCTTTTCTCAAGGCATCCCGCCTTCACCTTCTCCCACTGAGTCAAACGTCTGTTCTTGAGATCCTTGTCTCTTCTCCTTGCCTGCGTAGAGCCCATCTTTCTAAATTCCACATCTGTGCATTAATATACAGTTTTGTCTCTCTCTTTCTTAGTTCCTTCATTCTGTGTAATAGGTTTCGTGCTCTTCCCACTCATTAGAACTGACTCAAATGCCTGACTTCTTATACCTGAGTAATACTTCATATGTATATGTAGCAAAACTTCCTTAACCATTCATCTGCTGATGGACCTCGTGGTCACTTTCACATCCGTGGTATTGCAAACAGTGCTTCAATAAACGTTGGAGTACTGTTTCTTACCATTCTCGTTTCCTTGAAGTTCATGCCTAAGAGCGGGATCGCTGGGTCATATGGTATTTCTCTTTCCAACTTTCTAAGGAGTCTCCATAATGGTTGTACCAGTTTGCATTCCCATCCACAGTGTAAAAAGGTTCCCTTTTCTCCACACCCTCTCCAGCAGTTATATTGTAGACATTTTAATGATGGCCAATCTGACCAGTGTGAAATGATACCTCAATGTGGTTTTGATTTGCATTTCTCTTATAATGAGTGATGCTGAGCAACGTTTCTGTGTCTCTTAGTAATCTGTGTATCTTCTTTGCAGAGGGCTTTTACCTATGTTTTGATTGGTGGTTTGTTTTGCTGAGTAGTATTTGTAGCTGAGTATTGAGATGCGTGAGCACCTTGCATATTTTGGAGACAACTTTTTTGTTAGCTTTTCAGTTGCTATTCAGTTCAGTTCAGTTCAGTCGCTCAGTCGTGTCCGTCTCTTTGCGACGCTGTGAATGGCAGCACCCCAGGCCTCCCTGTCCATCGCCAACTCCTGGAGTTCACTCAGAGTTGCACTTATTTTCTCCCAATTCTGAAGCTACATATTCACCTTAATTATAGTTTCCTTCAATGTACAAAAGCTATAGAGTTTAATTAGGTTCCTTTTTTCAAACATTTTTATTTCCTTTAGGCAATGGGCCACAGAGGACCTTGCTGTGACTTATTTTGTGGTGGTTATACCTATATTGTACTCTGAGGGTGGTATATTTTCTGGTCTTACTTTTCCACCTGTAATCCATTTTGAGTTTATTTTTGAACATGATGTTAGATAGCGTTCTAGCTTCTACACAGAGCTCTCCACTTTTCCCATAACACTTTTTTGAAGAAAATGTCTTTTTCTGTTGCGCATTTTTGCCTGCATCGTCAAAGATAATGGGGGCAGGAATCTATCATTGGACTTCATATTTGTTTTCCATTGGTCTATATTTCTATATTTGTGCAAGTTTCATACTCTCTTGATATCTTCCTAGTGTAGTCTGAAGCTAGAAAATTTGACTCCTCTCGTTCCATTCTTCTTTCTCAAAACTGCTTTGGCTCTTCGAGGTCTTATGTGTTTCCATGCAAATCGTAAAATAATTTGTTCTAGTTTATGAAAAATACTGTCGGTAGTTTGAGAGGTATTGTTTTGAATCTATTGATTGTTTTGGCTGGTATATTGGTTTTAACTCTATCAGTTAGTCCAATCCAAGAACATGATATCTGTCTCCATCTATATATGTTTTGATTTCTTTCCTCAGTGCTTTCTTTCATCCTTCTGGGAAAGTGAAAGTTGCTCAGTCACGTCTGACTCTTAGCAATCCCATGGGCTATACAGTGTATGGAATTTGAAATTCTCCATGCCAGAATACTGGAATGGGTAGCTTTCCCTTCTCCAGAGGATCTTCCCAACCCAGTCCTCAAATGCAGGTCTCACACATTGCAGGAGGATTTGTCACCAGCTGGGGCCACAAGGGAAGCCCAAGAACACCATAGTGGCTAGCCTATCCCTTCTTCAGGGGGTCTTCGTGACCCAGGAACCAAACAGGAGTCTCCTGCATTGCAGGCAGCTTCTTTACCAATTGAGCCATCGGGGACGTCCTTTGTCTCTTTATGCAAACTTATTTCTAGTTGTTTTATTCCTTTCATTGCAATGGGGAACAGGATTGTTCCTTCATTTCTCTTTCTGATTTTTCATTGTGAATGTGTAGGACTATAAGGGTTTCTGTGTATTAGTTTTATACCCTGCACGTTTACTGTATTCATTGATAAACTCCAGGAATTTTCTGGTGGCATCTCTTGGGTTTTCTTTGTAAAGGGTAATACCATGTGCAAATAGACAGTTATACCTCTTCTTTTCAAATGAGGATTCTGTTCATATCTTTTTCTTCTTTGAAAACTGTGGCTAGAATTCCCAGAACGAGTACTGATGAGTGTGGGCACATTGTCTTCGTGCTGAATTTTAAGGAAATTTTTTCAGCTTTTCATTATTGACAATAATGTTTACAATGGTTTTGTCATATTTGGCTTTCATTATGTTGAGGTATGTTCCACCTATGACTACTTTGGGAGAGGTTTGCTTGTTTGTTTGTTTTTTCATAAAAGTTTTGGATTTTGTTGAATTCAAATGTGAATTTTGGGGGTTTTAGCCTCCAAATTTTTTGTGTTTCCTCTAGTTGTTGTTGTTGTTGTCGTTTTCCTGTGGTTGATATCTGATCGAACAGCATTGTGATCAGAAATTATGCTTGCAAATAGTATAATATCTTGAAGTTTATTAAGGTTAGATGTGATCTAACCTTGGGTGTGATCTGTCCTAAGATAATGTTCCATTTGCACGTGAGAAAAAGGAGAAAAAAAGGAGAAACAGGTGAAATCTGTTCTTTGGCGGTGGGATGACCTCTAGATATCAATTAGCTCAAACTGGTCTAATGTATCTTCTAAAACCTGAGTTTCCCTTATTTCATTTTCTGTCTGGATGATCTGTTCATGTTATGAGTGAAGTATTAAAATCACCCAATACTATTGGTTAGTGTCTATTTCTGCTCTACTAGTTGTTGGCATTTGCCTCTTGTATTGAGGTGCTCCTACATTGGGTGCATGTAGCTTCTTCTTGGATTGATGCCTTGAATGTTCTGTAATGCAACTTTCTTTGTCTCCTATAGTGGTCTTTAGGTAAAGTCCATTTATCTGATATGAATATCGCTCCTCCCACTTTTGCTCTCCATTTTCACAAGATAGCTTTTTCCTGGCCATCACTTTCAGGCTGCATGTGTCCCTAGGTATGAGGTGGTTTTCTTGCAGACAGTATATTCTTGTATGCATTCACCCAGTCTTTGCCTTTTCGTTGGAGCATTTAGCCCATTTCTGTTTAAGGTAGTTGTTGATAAGTATGATCTTCTTACCATTTACTATATATTTTGTGGCTTTGTTTTTATAAGCTTTTCTGTTTCCTATCTAGAAAAGATCCTTCAGCATTTGCTGAAGTGCTGGTTTGGTGGTTCTGAACACTAACTGCTTTTGTTTGTCTGTAAAGCTCTTGTTTTGTCTTTTGAATGAGAATACTATCCTTGTTGGATAGAGTAATTTTGGCTTTAGGCTTTTGCCTCTCAGCACTTTAGGTACATCCTGCCATTCCCTTCTAAGCTGAAGAGTTTCTATAGTAAGATCAGCTGTTATCCTTATGGGGATTCCCTTCTATGTTATTTGTTGTGATTCCTTTGTTACCTTGAATATTTGTTCATTCTGTATATTTATTTGTTTGTTTTCATTTTGATTAATGTGTGTTTTGACACGTTGTGTCTTGATTTTACCCCTGTGGGACACACTGGGATTTTTCATCTTAGGTGTCTGTTTTTTTATTTTTTTTTTCCATTTCAGGGATGTTTTTAACTATTTCCTCCTCAAATATTTTCTCATGCCCTTTCCTTTTGTCTTCTTTCTCTGAGAAACCTATGATTTAAATATGGGGGC
Source organism: Ovis aries (assembly GCF_016772045.2). Taxonomy (NCBI): domain Eukaryota; kingdom Metazoa; phylum Chordata; class Mammalia; order Artiodactyla; family Bovidae; genus Ovis; species Ovis aries. The sequence goes on along the minus strand of NC_082741.1, from coordinate 20,115,838 downwards.
ATTTAACATTGTCCCATAGGTCTCTGTGATTGTCTTCATTTCTCTCTTTCTTTTTTTTTTCCTGCTCTGCTTCATTTATTTCCCATATCCGATCTTCCAGCTCACTTAGTCTTTCTTCTGCCTCAGTTACAGTACTGTTCCTGTTGTCCAGAGTGATTTCTATCTCAGTTATGTCATCGCTCATTATTGATTGACTACTCATGATTTCTTCCAGGTCCATTTAAAACACCCCTTTCATCTTCTCAATCCATGCCTGAAGTCTATTTATCTGTCGATCCATTTGTTTCCAAGACATTGACTATTTTTGTGCTGAACTGTTTTTCCTGTAGACTTCCTACCTCCTCCTCTTTCACTGGTTTGTTGATTTTCATTGTATTCCTTCATCTGCTGGATATGTCTCTGCCTTTTCATGTTGTTTCGATGAGTGTCTTCGAGGTCTATTTTCTGCACACCGGAGGGCCATCATTGCTATTAATTGGGTGGTCTCCTCCAAGTGAATGTGGTGGGACCAGTGGCTTGTGTAAGTTTTCTTGTTGAGAGAACTTTTTGTTGGTGTTGTTAAAGAGGATGGCTGTTGATCTCACTTGTTCTGAGAGTCCATGCAGTGTCCATTAGGGACTTAGAAGGCTCTATTACGGCTTCGATTCCAGATGAGCTACTTCAAATCCTCGAAGACGATGCTGTGAAAGTGATGTACTCAATAAGACAAGAAATTTGAAAATCTCAGCTGTGGCTCAGTTGGAAATGGTCAGTTGTCATTCCAGTCTCGAAAAAGGCAATGCCAACGAATGCTCAAACTACCATGCAATTTTACTCATCTCACATGCTAACAAAGAAATGCTCAAAATTCTCCAAGCCAGGCTTCAGCAATATGTGAACCATGAACTTCCAGATATTCAATCTTGTTTTAGAAAATACAGAGGAACCAAAGATCAAATTCCCAACATCTGCTGGATCTTCACAAAAAAGCAAGCAAGTTCCAGAAAAACATCTAGTTCTGCTTTATTGAGTATGCCAAAGCCTTTGAGTGTACGGATCAAAATAAACTGTGGAAAATTCTGAAAGAGACGGTAGTACCACACCACCAGATCTGCCTCTTGAGAAGCCTGTATACAGTTCAGGAAGCAACAGTTAGAACTGGACATTGAATAACAGACTGGTTCCAAATAGGAAAACCAGCACCTCAAGGGTATATATTGTCACTCTGCTTATTTAACTTCTATGCAGAGAAATGTGAGGTTGGAAGAAATGCAAACGGGAATCAAGACTGCCAGGAGAAATGTCAAAAACTTCAGATATGTAGATGACACCCCCCTTATGGCAGAAACTAAAGAGGAACTGAAGAGTCTCTTGATGAAAGTGAAAGAGGAAAGTGAAGAAGTAGGCTTAAAGCTCTAAATAAGGAAACCTGAGATGGCATCCTGTCCCATCAGTTCATGACAAATAGATGGGAAAACAGTGGAAATGGTGGCAGACTGTTTTGTTTTTTTTTTTCGGGGGGGGGGGGAGGCTCCAAAATCACTGAAGATAGTGACTGCAGCCATGAAATGAAAAGACGCTTACTCTTCCTAGACAGCAAAAAACAAGACCAGAGGCTGACTGCAGCTCAGATCATGAAATCTGTATTGCCAAATTCAGACTTAAATTGAAGAAAGCAGGAACAAACCACTAAACCATTCAGGAATGACCTATCTCAAATCCCTTATGATTACACAGTGTAAGTGAGAAATACATGTAAGGGACTAGATCTGATAGAATGCCTGATGAACTATGGACGGAGGTTCATGACATTGTACAGGAGACAGGGATCAAGACCATTCCCAAGAAAAAAGACACGCAAAAAGGCAAAATGGCTGCCGGAGGAGGCCTTACAATTAGCTGTGAAATGAAGAGAAATGAAGCCAAAGGAGAGGAGGAAAGATATAGCCATCTGAACACAGAGTTCCAAGGAGAGAGAAGAAAGCCTTCCTCGGTGATCAGTGCCAAGAAATAAAGCAAAGCAATAAAGCAAAGCAATGCAATGGGGAAGACTAAAGATTTCTTCAAGAAAACCGGAGATACCAAGGGGGCATTTCATGCAAAGATGGGCACTATTAGGGACATAAATGGTACGGACCTAACAGAAGCAATAGGTATTAAGACGAGGCGGCAAAGAACACACAGAAGAACTGTACATCAAAGATCTTCACAACCCAAATAATCATGACGATGTGATCACTCACCTACATCCAGATACTTGGAATGTGAAGTCAAGTGGGCCTTAAGAAGCATCACTATGAACAAAGTGAGTGGAAGTGATAGAATTCCAGTTGAGCTATTTGAAATCCTAAACGATTATGCTGCGGAAGTGCTTCACTCAATATGTCAGCAAATTTAAAAAACTAAGCAGCGGCTCAGGACTGGGAAAGGTCAGTTTTCATTCCAATCCCAAACAAAGGCAATGCCAAAGAATGCTCAAACTACTGCACAATTGCACTCATCTCACACGCTAGTAGAGTAATTCACAAAAATATCCAAGCCAAGCTTCAGCAATACACGAACCATAAACTTCCAGATGTTCAAGCTGGTTTTGGACAAGTCAGAGGAACCAGAGATCAAATGAGTGTATGCACCACTACTTCTGATGATGCATGCAGCAACTACTGAGGTTGAAATCACGAGTTTGCATTCTGCGTTTACTAAGAATTGAATTAGGACAGGTGCACTACTTAGCTTGCACTCTGGCACATACATTACAACTCTAGAGCATAAGTATCACAACCACGTGCGTCTGCACTCCGGACCTGGCATGCGGCAACGACTGAAAATGCAAGAAACTTTTCACAGTTACTGACCCCTGATTTGAAACCACTGCTGCTGCTGCTAAGTCACTTCAGTCGTGTCCGACTCTGTGTGACCACATAGATTACCAGCCCACCAGGCTCCCCTGTCCCTGGGATTCTTGGGGCAAGAATACTGGAGTGCGTTGCCACTTCCTTCTCCAATGCATGCATGCATGCTAAGTCGCTTTAGTCTTATCCGACTCCGTGCGAACCTATGGACAGTAGCCCACGACGCCCCTCTGTCCACGGGATTCTCCAGGCAAGAATATTGGGGTGAGTTGCCATTTCCTTCTCTTATGTCAAACCATACATGCTACAAACACTGAGCTTGCCCTCTGGAATACGCGCTTGTTGATACTGAGGCCGCTATCTAGAGAACGCTCGCAGGAGCTACTTAGTTTCCAATCTGGATCACCCTTTCTGCCACTATTGAGACTATTAACAAGCTTTAGAACAAGTGCCTTGCTGTCACTGAGACTGCACAGTAGAGCATACATCCCATCACTCCTAAACCCGGGTTCTTTAGGATATGGCCTACCACTACTGAGCCTGTCCCTAAAACATGCCTGTTGTAAACTCACATACACTTTTGGTGTATTACGCTCTGGATTCGGCATCCCTGCACTACTGAAATTGCCTTCCAGAACAAGAGTTCATCACCGGCTGAACTTTCACTCTGAAGCATGAACATCACAATCATTAGCTTGTTGCTTTATAGGTAAGTCAGGCCACTACTCAACCTGCACTGTAGTTCAGGTGTGCCTAAATAGTTACTGAACTTGCACTCTGAAGTTTCCTTCTGGACACAACTGAGCCAGAACTCCTGTAGACAGAGTGATTTTAAACACTGGAGGACATGGTACGCCTCTCCTGAGCATGAGCTCAAGTGCAGGCATCCGGGCTCTGCTGAGAACATGCTCTAGTTGCACACATGCCAAAGTAACTGAACGTGCAGCTGGGGGTACAGATCTCATGAATACAGAGTGAGCACATTTCATCATGGGTTTTGCGCTTCTGAGGTTTACTCAGAAGCATATCTTCCATCGTGACTGCGTGTGCCTTCAAGAGCCAATGTTCTGACACTACGGAGACTGTGCTGTAGAGTAAGAATGCCTGAACTACACAACTGCACACTGAATCATGCATCCCAGCAGTATAAATCCTAGCACTGCAGCACACTTGTCACTTCTGAGTCCTTACACTAAGCAGGCATGGCACAGCTAGTGAGCATGTGGTCTAGAGCATATGTGTGGCCATTACTAATTTCAGACTCGGAAGCCTGTGTCTTGCCACTTGTAAGCCCAGGCCCCCAAATATTCATGCTTCAGCTACTGATATTGCACCCTGGTACACTCCTTTATCACTGCTGAGCCTGCGTTACAGAGCATGAGTTCCACTACTACTAATCTTGCTCGATGGCCTGAGTGCTTAAACCTGTGAGCCTACACTCTGCAGCTGAAAATTGCCAATGACTTGGCTTGCCCTCTGTTGCATATGTTCCCCACGCTTCTTCCTGCACTCTGGAGCACCTACTCCAGGAGGCTGCTTTCTAAAACACATATCGTCTCCACGAGTGAACCGTCATTCTAGATCAACTGTGTGACCACTAGTGACCTTGAATTCTGAAGTGTTATCTTAACTTCCTTCAGGTATTGCTCGAGAAGGTGTGTGCAACAATTACCCCCGTGACATTTTATACCAGCCATTTTGCTGCTAGTCACCCAGCACTCTAGACTGTGCAAGCTGTGAGTAGTGTACCTGTATATCTGTGGATGACGTGCCACCACTACAGACCTGGTGTATACTTCATATGTCCTGCCTCAATTGATCGTGCGTCACCATACACATATGCCACAACCCTTGCGCTTGCACTGTTGAGGGCTTGTCTTCCCGCTACTGAGCTTGTGTGGCAGAGCAGGTATATCACATTTTCTGAATTGGATCTCTGGATATGCAACCCAAAATAAAAACCCAGCTTTCAAGAGAACATGTCCCTCTGCAGTCTGCACTCTTGAGCAAGGGCACCAACTCCTGAGACAACACTCTGAAGCACATGTAGAGCAGGCATGCTACATCTGCTGAACTTAGCTCTTCAGCATGCGTCTCAACAGTGAAACACACTTTAGGCATACCCCTCTTAATACAGACCCATGATCTAGAGCAGGCATGCTTCACATCCTGAATCTTGGCTTTCGAGAACACGTGCTTCATCTCCTGAGATGGTGCTTTTGCCGATTCTCCCCACCACTACTAAATCTGTGCTCTAGAGCGGGTGTGACACTTTGGAGCCTGCATGCCTCACTACTGCGTCTCTGCTCTAGCCTGGAAGTACTGAAACAGCTTAGCTCGCAATCCGCAGCACACGTTCTGCCACTAGTGTGCTTGCACTTTAGAGCAGGCTGTCTGAAGCCATCCCATTGGCACTGGCAACATGCGTCCAGCCACTGCTGAATGCACACTAGAGCACAGTTCCTGCCACTATTGAGCATGTACTCTACCACAAGATGTCTAAAACTGCTCAGTTGCATTGCGGAGCATACCTCTTTCCACAAGTGAACTTGCATTCTACAGGAAATGGTACACAAACACTGACCTTGTGCTCTAGAATTGGCACACCATACATAATTTTCTTAACATTTGAAGCATATGTCTGGCCAACACTAAATCCACGCTTTAGATCAGCTGTGCTAAAATCACTGAGCTTGCCCTCAAGAGTATATCTGAACTCACATTTTATAGCCACACCTACTACCACGGTGGATTCTGTGCTCTAAAACTCTCGTGAGATGAGAGAACAAGATGGTGGAGCTATAAGTGGATGTGCAGTACATCTCTCCATGGATACATCAGGCATACACCTTCAGACACAGAAGAGTAATCAGAACATTACCGGAAAGTAGACAGGAGTACCTGACAAGTGGCAAAGAATATATAGAACCACGCAAAACTCAGTCGGGGAAAAGAACTGGGGGAAAAATCAGGAGTGTTAGTAGGACTGGATCTGCCCTGAGTGGGGGAAGGAACTGAAGCTGAGGTCCAATCCCACATTGGGTCAATCGTCTGAAGTGTACAATAGGCATTTAAAGCTGAGAGTGAAACAGCTGATCTGTGGAAAGCTGGGTGCAATGAGAAGCAGAGGGTCCTTGCTGCAGCTGTACATACCCCGTACAAGGACATCCATCCCCTGAAAGGCCCCGTGGCTGGCAGCTGCAGTTTAGGGACTTTGCGGCAATTCATGGGGAGGGCTGCTGTTTCCTGGGGAGAGATGGAGAGAGGGGGTTTGAAGGAGGACACTGTCGTAGGGTATGCCTGTGGAGGAAAGCTAGGCAGCCATGAAAGCAAGGCCATAACACCGAGTCACATGTCGGGGGTGGAGCAATCACCATAGCCTCTCTCTCCCACATGCTAGCATCAGTAGTTACTACAATAATGAGGCTGACCCTTCAAATGCTGAACACCCTGAAATGCAGAGCAGGACACCACGCAGGGTCATCCATTAAGTGCCTGATGCACCATACTAGAGTAGAATCCCACTCAGGATGCTCCTTTAAGTGTCGGATGCACTGATTTACACAGGAGGACCCCAGCCAGGAAATTCGCTCTATGTGCTGACCCATTGAACGACAGAGAAGGATCCCAGGCAAGGAAGCCTTCTGAGTGGCCGAATAGGTGGAACTAGGGAGAAGACTGGCCAAAGACGCCTTCTTATCACCGGATACAAAGGCTCAAAAAAGAAAAAAAAAAGGCTCTGATAGGGCCCTAACTCCTGTGGTGTAGTCAGTCTGTGTCCCTGCACCCTGCCCGTTTGACACCACCTGTGTCCCTCAAAGCCAAGCAGCTGCTCCACTTTCACAGTTAACTCTCATTGGAAAAAAGCTGCTACTGGTTAAAAAAACAAATCGTGCAACTATTTGCACAGGATTACTTCAGTCCTGTCTAACTCTGTGTGGAACACATTTCACCACTACAGAGAAGAAGCTCTAAAATGCATATACTGGAACAACTGATTTTTTCCAGTCTTGTAGCCACTGCTGAGTTTTCCAAATTTGCTTGCATATTGAGTTCAGCACTTTCATAGCACTCACTATCTATTAGGATTTGAAATCACTCAAGTGGAGTTCTCTATCTCCGCTAGCTTTCTTTCTATTGATGCCTCTTGCGGCACGCTTGACCTCACATTCCAGGATGTTTGGCTCTAGGTGAGTGATTAGATCATGATGATTATCTGGATCATGGAGATCTTTTCTGCATAGTTCTTCAATCTTTGCGGTATAGATTTTTGCTACCTCTTCTTAATATCTTCTGCTTCTGTTCAGTCCATACAATCTCTGTCCTTTACTGTATCCACCTTTGCATGAAATGTTCCCTTGGTATCTCTAATTTTCTTGAAGAGATCTCTACTCTTTCCCATTCTGTTGCTTTCCTCTATTTTTTGCACTCATCACCGAGGAAGGCTTTCTTATCGCTCTTTGCTATTCTTTGGTGCACTCTATTCATATGGGTATATCTTCCCTTTTCTCCTTTGCCTTTTGTTTCTATTCCTTTCTCAGTTATTTGTAACGCCTCCTCAGACAACCATTTTGCCTTTTTGCATTCATGTTCTTGGGGATGGTCTTCATCACTGCCTCCTCTACAATGTCATGAACCTCCAAATGTAGTTCTTCAAACACTATATTATGCCTAATCCCTTAAATATTTTCTCTTGTCCACTGTACCATCATAAGGGATCTGATTTAGGTCAAACCTGAATCATCGAGTGGTCTTCCCTACTGTCTTCAACTTAAGTCCAAGTCTATAGCAAATACTGAGCTTCCACTCTGAACCTTCCTTCTTACAAGTATTTGTCCACCATTTTAGAGCACTTTCGCTGCATCTCTTTATCTTCACTCTGAAACATACGTACCGTCACTCCTGAAAGGATGCTCAAGTGCATGCATTGAACTCCTACTCAGCCTAAGCTCCACAGTAGTCATGCCGATCTACTAAGCTTGCATTGTGCCGCATGCGTCTTTCACTATTTAGACTATGATACTGAGGTCATGCTGCAACTGCATAGTTGCAATCTCAAGCTTATCTTCTTCGACTTTCAGCTTTTATACCAGCACACATGTTCTGCCCCTCCTAAGCCCGCTTTCTGGAAGAGATATGAAACAACTGTTGAGGTTGTATTCTGGAGCATGTCCCTGTTATTTCTGAATGCATTCTTTTTGTATTTCTTCATATTTCTTTTAAAAAATGATTTAATTGGAATAGAATTATTGTGTATTACTGTGATAGTTTTTGACATATACATCAACATGAATCAGCCGCATGGATACATGCGTCCCCCTATCCTGAACACAACTCAAACCTCATTTATTACCCCACGCTTCTGGGTTCGTCCACAGCACAAGGGTTGGATGCATCTTTCATGCATTGAACTTGCACTGGTCATCTCTTTTATGTATGGTAATGTACCTGTTTCAATGCTAATTTCTCCAATCATCCCATCCTTGAACTCTCCCATTGAGTCTCAGAGTCTGTTCTTTATATGTGGATCTTTTTTACTGGCCTTCATGCAGAATCATTGTTACTGTCTTCCTAAATCCCATTTGTACGCATTAATAAACAATATTTGCCTTTCTCTTTCTAACTTTTTTTTTTTTTGCTCTGAATAATAGGCTGCAGGTTGAACTGCCTTACCAAAAGTGACACAAACATGTGTTTTTCTGTAGCTAAGTAATATTATATTTGAATATATAGCACAACTTCCTTATATTTTCATCTGCTGATGTGCATCTAGATTACGTGCAAGTCATAGCTTTCAGAAAGAGAATTGTAATAAACATTAGCTTTTAATTCATGTTAGGTGTAGTAGAAATGGGAAAACAATAAAACCCAAATGTAGAATGATTCAAATTCTACTCGATTGTTGAATATTATGTAAGTTGAAATACTTCAAAATCTGTTTCCTTGGCTGCATGTAACATATGAGGACTCTTTTATATCACTCACCTCTCTCCTTTTCATAAATATAGACCAATTTTCAAATGTTTGTCCAGTTTAATGAAAAAATACTAACATAGACATATATATATATATATTATATATAAAATAGAGATATGTTTTCATATCATAAACTGTTGATAGCAAGCCTAGATTTTAGAATTATTTCCACCTCCATGCTCCATCTCAACAGGAAAGAGCCAAAGTTGTTGCTGACTTAATCACTCCAAGAGCTGGGAAACCTGAAAAAGAAACGGAACCTGCACTGAGATTTTCTGTCATATTTAAGATCGAGCTCTAAGTCCAAGACTTGTTTTCCTTTATTGTACTAAGCAGTCCCTTCTTAAGATTGAAAAGCCTGGAAATCGAGAGAGAGAGGTAGGAGATTGTAGACCTCCTCATGTTCAAAAGGAATTTTAATCAGAGAAGCTAGAAAAGACAGAAACTAAGGAAAACAATCAAGTGATAGACAATAATAATGATTTAGCCACTAATCAAACTCAAGGGTCTTTAGTCCCTCCTCAAGGGCCAGCGTGGAGAAGGAAATGGCAACCCACGCCAGTGTTCTGCCTGGAGAATCCCAGGGATGGGGGAGCCTGGTGGGCTGCCATCTTTGGGATCGCACAGAGTCGGACACGACTGAGCGAATTAGCAGCAGCAGCAGCAAGGACCATCGCTGACATTCGGAGCAATATCCTGTGAACAATTTTAGAGATGCTAAAGCCCAAACCAGGCTGAAATGTAAGTGCATAGTTGGAACTAGACGGTCAATGATGTGGACTCCCAATATCCTCACTAATAGGCCATTAGTAGAATGTCCCAATATGGATCACAGACCCCATGTTCCACCCTCACTCAGCCATTAAAATAGTCCCCCTGAAAGTATTTGGGGATTTGTGTCTTTGAAGCACCAGCTGCTAAGACACCTTGCTTCGTCCTACAATAAGCACTTCCCCCCCCCTCCACACTGAAACCCACAGTCAATTCATAAATTTGTTTGCACAGAAGCAAGTAGACCAAGTCTGCTAGGGTAACAGTACTGAATATTAAGAATGTGTGCATAGAAGGATGATAAATCACTTTTATTTCAGAAATAAAGTAGATTTATTGATGTGAGTTTTCGATAACCCTGTATGCGAGATAGCAAAAGAGACACAGATGTATAGAACAGTCTTTTGCACTCTGTGGGAGAGTGAGAGGGTGGGATGTTTTGGGAGAATGGCATTGAAACATGTATAATATCATATATGAAATGGGTCTCCAGCCCAGGTTCAATGCATGATACTGGATGCTTGGGGGTGGTGCACTGGGACGACCCAGAGGGATGGTACGGGTTGGCAGAAGGGAAGGGGTTCAGGAAAGGGAACATGTGTACACCTGTGGCGGACATATGTTAATGTACGGCAAAATCATTACAATAATGTAAAGTAATTACCCTACAATTAAAATAATAAATTTATTTTTTTTAAAAAAAAGGAAATCTTCTAAAAAAGGTCCACACCTACATTGAAACCAAGCATGACCAAGAGCCAACAAGTTCCACAGGAAGACATACCATGCCAATTCTCCAGCAACGCAGGAACAGAACCTGGAGCTTCAATACACAGGTTGCCCAAACAGCAAACCCATAGACATCTCAAACCTCACTACTGGACACTTCATTGCCCTCCAGAGAGAAGAGATGCAGCTCCACCCACCGGAACACTGACACAAGCTTCCCTAACCAGGAAACCTGACAAGCCCCTCGTCCAACCCCAGCCACAGGGAGGAACCTCCACAATAAAGAGGAACCACAAACTGCCAGAAAGAGAAAGACCATCCCAAACACAGGAACCCCCCCCCGACCCCCCCCCCCAAAAAAAAGGCCAAATTGACTAATGAGATTTTTGCATGCTTCATGGTTTTGGTTACTATTTCTGCCAGCAGTCTGTATTTTAAGTTGATGCTGAAGTAAACACTTGGTTGAACAATACCCTTCAGTTGCTAGGAGACCAGTGACTTTGTCATGTCACAACTAACCTTCGATTGCTAGGAGACCAGTGATTTTGTGATGTCACAGCTGTTTGACTGGGGGGATCTCTGTGATTGTCCAGAGAGTTTCTCTCTGTAGGCCAGCCAAACATCATTTGAAGTTGCATTGTGTAAAAGCAGACAAATGAGAACATTATCTGAAGAAAGATTTCCCTGAGATGGCACATATTTCTTCAGAAATTCAAGATGGACCTCCTAAAGGTGAGTCCACTGGTTCAGAAACCTCCATTCGATCTTACTGGTATGATTATACAACTGGGGACTCAGTTTTGAGATCTATGATTGAAGAATATGCTTTTCAGGCTTTGGCTGAGGATCTGGTGATCAAAAGGCCACACTACACATATTCTGTCTCTGAAACAGATGATGTGAATGATTTTCTTTCACTCACATTTCCACAAAAACTTTGGAATATAGTGGAAAGTGATCAGTTTGAGTCTATTTGGTGGGATGAGACATGCACATGTAGAGTGATCAATGAAGAACTCTTCAGGAAAGAAGTCTTGGAAAGAAAGGAGCCTTTCAGAAAATTTGAAACCAAGAGCATGAAGAGGTTAATTCGACAGCTTAATCTTTATGGAGTTAACAAAAACCGACAAACTGTTCAAAGATCGGCTGCACTACCAGTCTTTCTGGAAGAAGAAAACAACATCTCTCTTTTGAGAAAGGTATTCCAAAATTTTCACTTTTTGGCAATGGGTCAGATTCAATCATGTGACCTAGAAAGCATGTTCATATATGTGGCTAAAACGGAGTTTAAACTTGAGATAACAAATTATTGAAAAAGTTGTATCTTTTTGAAGTTGAGAACAGCTGGAGGTTAGAATATTGGATGTTCAACAAACCTTCCTAGTGACTTGAAACCAGATACAAGTTCTGAAGCTACTTAAAGTGGTATTTACTGTATATATACAACATATTTGTAGTTGAGCATATACCTTCTAACATGTTACCTGTTAAAACTACCAACAGAGGTATTTTCTTTGATGTTATTTCATTGCTTCCATTAAAGGAAACTTATAGTGATATGAAGGAATGAAATTAGTAAAGAATGAAAAATGAATATAATGGAGAAGTGGAGAAAAGGGAACCCTCCTACACTGTTGGTGGGAATGCAAACTAGTACAGCCACTATGGAGAACAGTGTGGAGATTCCTTAAGAAATTGCCAATAGAACTACCTTATGACCCAGCAATCCCACTGCTGGGCATCCACACTGAGGAAACCAGAATTGAAATAGACACATGTACCCCAATGTTCATCGCAGCTCTGTTTATAATAGCCAGGACATGGAAACAACCTAGATGTCTATCAGCAGATGAATGGATAAGAAAGCTGTGGTACATATACACAATGGAGTATTACTCAGCCATTAAAAAGAATTCATTTGAATCAGTTCTGATGAGATGGATGAAACTGGAGCCAATTATACAGAGTGAAGTAAGCCAGAAAGAAAAACACCAATACAGTATACTAACACATATATATGGAATTTAGGAAGATGGCAATGACGACCCTGTATGCAAGACAGGAAAAAAGACACAGATGTGTATAACGGACTTTTGGACTCAGAGGGAGAGGGAGAGGGTGGGATGATTTGGGAGAATGGGAATTCTAACATGTATACTATCATGTAAGAATTGAATCACCAGTCCATGTCTGACGTAGGGTGCAGCATGCTTGGGGCTGGTGCATGGGGATGACCCAGAGAGATGTTGAGGGGAGGGAGGTGGGAGGGGGGTCATGTTTGGGAACGCATGTAAGAATTAAAGATATTAACATTTAAAAAAAAAACACTGGGGGGGGAAATAACATGAGTTGAGGAAAATAAAGAAAAGGTATTAAAAAAAAAAAAAAAGAAAAGAAATATTGTAACAAAACCAAAACTTTATTCTCCCATATGACTACCAGGAGACTTCCAGCAGAACAGAGCATTTAAAAAACACTCTGTAAAGGGCCAAAAAAGAAATATGTTAGGCTTTGCGAATATGACCATTGGCAATTAATTAAGTTTTCAGGCATAGAGGATAACCAAAGAAGCTGGCAAGTCCCTCTTCCACCTTTAAGGACTCCGAAAACTGAATTACACACAATTTTCACGTCAGAAAAGAAAAGTCTTTTTGGTTTTCCTCAGCCATTAAAAGTGTAAAGCTCTAAAATTAAAAAGAAGAAGAAGAAGAAAAAGTAAAGCTCATTCTCAGCTCACAATAGACAGTGCAAAAACAGGGGCAGGCTGCCCTGCCTTGATTGAAATGTAATTCCAAGAGGAGAGGCGCCAAGATCCACTGTACGGTCAAGTTCCTTAAGCAAAGAACTGGCTTAAGGGAGGTCACCCCTGAGGGCTGTGAGTGCCGGTCACCATCACTGGACTCCCCTGGTAGACTCGGAGGCCGTTCTCAGCCCTGAGCCCTGGCGACTGTGCCATCTGTTTTTTCTTTCTTCGCATTTGGTGAGCTGAGCAATCTTGACCCAAGATCCTTGACATTCAGATTCAGCCTGACCACGCCTACAGCGGCTGCTTTTATGGGGGCAGGGGGTGTGGGGCGGGCTCATCGTGCGCGCATGCGCCCAACTCGGCCTCGCGGCCAATCCGATGGCAGGTGCCGACACCTGGCAGCCAATCATCGGAGGCAGCCCGCACGCCTGTAGGGGGAGCTGAGGCGGCGCCCCAGACCTGAGGAGGCCTCGTCCCCGCAGGCTGGACTCCTCGGGGTTAATCTTGGAACTGCCTAGGGCAGGTGAGCTGCCAGCAGTTCTGTCTCCTCCCTCAATGGGGACCGGTAAGGACTGGAGCGTGGTTCAGCCAAAGCAGTGCCTGACGGCTAAAGGGAGGGTTTCTCGGGTCCCCACTCGCACGAGGCCTTGCTCGGCAGGGCGGCTGGTGAGGGCGGTGAGAGCTTGCGGCAGGATCCACAGGCTTCAGGCTCCTTTCGCCCTCTCCCCTCTCTAGTCTGGGCGGTCTCTGCTCTCCATCAGCTTTCCTGCCCAGGGGCGGGACAAGCCAGCTCGCGGAAAGGGCCTCTTAGGCCCCTGGCCCCTGGCACCACCCCCAGCTCTCCTGTGGAACCTAATGTATTTAAACACAGACGCACAAATCTTCACGGCCCAACCCGGTTCTGCACCCAGGCACAGTCAGGCAGGAGCAGCAAAAAAACAAAAACAAAAACCAAAAAAACATCTATCTAGCAGCCTCTTCACTGCCCTGGTGCTTTAGTCGTTTTCCTGTTTCCTCTGCCTCTCCTCAGACTCCAGGGCTGCCCCGTCCCTGGGGGCCCCGAGATTCAGGCCTTTGGTTTTGGAAGTTGGCAGATGAGGTATTTGTTTGTTTGTTACTGAGAGAAGGGAGGTGGGAGGAAGAAGCTCAGGGCAAAGGAGTTCAATCACTTGGTCTGGTTGAGTGTGAGACGCCTGGTCAGCATCCGTAGGGTAGGACCAGGTAGGGCCTGGGGGGATAGAATGTTCCCAGAACAGGGGACTCACCCTGGCCGTTTCCTCTGCTTGTCCCCAGGATGTGACCGTGTGCTGCCTGGGAGGTCTCAAGCGCTCAGGAGTTCAGTGGGCCCCTAGGTAAGGTGACAGACATCTTTACAACAGGGACAAAGGTGTGGCTTTCTTACTTTGCGTTTTTCTCCTTTCATTCGTCGGCTGACACGTTGCTGTTGAGAGAGAGTATTCCTGATTGGGGATTACGTGACCCTGATTGCGGGTGCTGACTTCAGGGCCATCATGGTTTCAGGTTTGCAGCTTTCTGAGTGGCAAGCGTAAAAACAGGCATGGTGACTTGCTTTCGCCTGCCTTCTTGAAAGAAAAAAAGTAAGAATACCATGGGTCTTAAGCTGTGTAGAGCTGACTCCTACCACTTGGTGAGGCTAAAATGGGGCAATGCACATATCCTAAGGTTTTAGCTGGCAAAGCAAAGCAATGCAGGTGTGGGGGTTCCCTGGTGGCCTGCTGATTAGGATTCTGGGCTTTCACTACAGTGGTCTGGATTCAGTCTCTGGTCAGGGTACTGGGACCCCACAAGCCAAACAGCATGGCCAAATGAATGAATGAATCCAGTGGTACATTCAGAGAAAATATCCTGTGATTTAACATGTTGACGTGAGATTGCTTTCTCATTTCTGTACCCTTAAGGGCTTTTCTTCATTAAGTAAGTCAGCTCCACTGGATGGGGGTGAGGCACCATCTGAGTTCATTTCATGCGAGTAAACAAGATCATAGGAAGCTCTATGGCCAGCCACTTGTGCCTACAGCTGTGTTGTATACTTATCTTGCTGGTACAGCTTTGACTTCACAGCATGTTTTGTTTTGGTCACAACATGTGGCTTCATAGGACATTAGTTCCCCAGCCAGGGATCGAACACAGGATCCTGGCAGTGAGAGGGCTGAGTCCTAACCAAACCACTGGGCTGCTAGGCAACTCCTGTGTTTCGGTGCTTTGGATTGGGTGAGTGTGTGTGTGTGTCTGTGTGTGTGTGTGTTTTGATTTTTGCTATATTTATAGGAGAACTGTTCTGTGTGTAAGTATGATGTGAATGGTATTAAAACTTGAACTGTTTGTGTTGTACCTATGATCTCAAAATGGAATAGTTTGCAAGAACTTACCACTTGTTATCTCTTGGCCTAGGATCTCTCCTGAGGTAGTTAGTAGTCAAGCTTTTGTCTGGCTTGGCAACCTCTGAAGACTTAGCTTGTTGAATCTAAGCTCTCTCACTTGTCTGTACTCTTGAAGCCTCAGTTCCTCCTTCTGTGGGCCTCTCCAAGGGGCTTCTCTTGTGGAGGCTGCTGTCTTTTCTCAGAATGAGTGATTCAGGAAAGCGCTTGCACCCATGATAAAGTGCAGAGTCTTTTTTGAGATGTTACACATCTGCACTTGTGTATTTGCTTAGTCTCACAGGTCTACCCTGTGATAGATTGAGAGAGAACTACACAGGGGTGGGAATATTAGGAGATTGAATTCACTTGAAGGCTGGTTACCATACCCATTAATCCACTATGCCAGCCTTTTTTTTTATATGATCTCAGCTCTGTCAATGTAAGCAAATTATTTGGCTTGTGTACCCTTCTTGTGTGCTGCTACTGCTGCTAAGCCACTTCAGTCGTGTCCGACTCTGCAGTCTCATGGACAGCCACACACAAGGCTCTCCCTTATCTGGGATTCTCCAGGCAAGAACGCTGGAGTGGGTTGCCATTTCCTTCTCCAGTGCATGAGAGTGAAGTCGCTCAGTCGTGTCCGACCCTTCGAAACCACATGGACTGCGGCCTACCAGGCTCCTCCGTCTGTGGGATATTCCAGGCAAGAGTACTGGTTTGGGTTTCCATTGCCTTCTCCAGCTTGTGTGCTCTCTGGCCTGATGTACTCAATTTTGATCTATTCAGTTCTAGACCTACTCATTTCTTGAAGTTCTAGCAAGTCTCCTCTTTGCCCTGGATTAAGGTTTCTGTTTCTCTGGATGGTTCCCATCAGCAAACTGACTGACTATAATGTGACCTGTCGTTACAAATCCATCTTTTGGTGACACATCCTGCTTCTGCTGCTTTTATTTCATATTTGCTTGTTACAGACCTCTGCAGAGTTGTTCCTAGACTTTGTTATCTCGAGTTCTCTCATTTTCCTATAAAGCCACTCTTGTCAAGGCCACAGGTTAATTTCAAATATTCAAATGTCTGCCTGCAAGGTAGGAGACCTGGCATGAATTCCTGGGTGGGGAAGATCGCCTTGAGAAGGAAATGGTAATCCACTCCAGCACTCTTGCCTGGAAAACCCATGAACGGAGGAGCCTGGTAGGCTGCAGTCCATGGGATTGCAAAGAGTCGGAAATGTCTATTCAAATTCTTTTCCTGGTTGTTAAATGCTTTTCTGTTTTTAATTGTTGTAGAAAACATCTAACTTAAATTTTTACCATTTTAACCATTTTTGCATGCTAAGTATTTTGCACACTTTCATCAGCCTTTTGGAGAAAGAAATGGCAACCCACTGCAAATCTGATGGAGAAGGGAACGTGGTGAACTTTAGTCCATGGGGATGCAAAGTTGGGCACAACTGAGTGACTAAGACATATACACACACATAGTCACAGTGTTGATTTGTTGTTGTTGTCATTGTTTTAGCTGTGTTGTGCAGCTTGAATGACAGTTCCCAGGCCCCTGATAGGACACTGTGGAGTCCTAACCTCTGAACTACCAGGGAATTCCTTATCACATTGTTATGAAGCAGATCTCTACACCTTTACAGCTTGCAAAATCGAAACTCTGTACCCATCACTTGTCCCATTAAACAAACAGCAACTCCTCTTTTCTTGCCCGTTGACCTAGACCATGGACTCCATCATTCTTTTTTGTTTCCTTTCTATTGCTTGACTGTGTTAGCTATTTCATGCAAGTAGAAACTTACAGTATTTGTCTTTTTGTACGACTGGCTTATTGCATTTGGCTTGATGTCTGAAATGATCATGCATGCTGTAGCATGTGACAGAATTTTCTCTATATGGCTAAATAATATTTCATTGTGTGTATATATCACATTTGATGGACATTTCGATGCTTCCACCTCTTAGTTGTTGTGCTTCGTGCTGCTGTGAGCACGGCTCTGCAGATATCCCAAGACCCCATGTTAACTTCTTTTGAATTTATATCCTGAAGTGGAATTGCTGAATCATGTGTCAGCCCTAGTTCTTTATTTTTTCGAGGAGCCTTTAAACTGTTTTCCGTAGCAGTTGCACCATTTTAAAATCTATCCGTAACACACAAGGATCCAGTTTCTGTACGTGCTTGCCAACAGTTGCCCTTTCCTTTCCTTCATATGTAAACACACACATATGCACACACAATTTCTTTCATACCCTTTTCCATGATTGTTTATCTCAAATTATGAATATAGTTCCTTGTGCTATACAGTACGCTCTTGTTTGTCTATTGTATATATTATGCTTTGCATCTGCTAATCACCAGCTCCCAATCTGTGCCTGCCGTACCTTTCCCTCTTGGGAATCACATAGTCTGCTCTCTATGTCTGTGAGTCTGTTTCTCTTTCATAGATCAGCTTATTTGTGGCATATTTTAGAGTCCATGTAAGTGATACCATACGATATTTGTCTTTCTCTCTCTTTTTTTTAATTTTTATTTTTACTATGTTTTATTTTACAACACTGTGTTGGTTTTGCCATACATTGACATGAATCCGCCACAGGTGTACATGAGTTCCCAATCCTCACCCCCCTCCCACCGCCCACCCCATATCATCTCTCTGGATCATCCCTGTGCACCAGCGCCAAGCATCCTGTATCCTGCATCGAACATAGACTGGAGACTATCTTACATGATAGTGTACATATTTCAGTGCCATTCTCCCATATTATCCCACCCTCTCCCGCTCCCTCAGAGTCCAAAAATCTGTTCTATACATCTGTGTCTCTTCTGCTGTCTCTCATACAGGGTTATCATTACCATCTTTCTAAATTCCATATATATGTGTTAGTATACTGTGTTGGTGTTTTTTTTCTGGCTCACTTCACTGTGTATAATCGGCTCCAGTTTCATCCATCTCATTAGAATTGATTCCTATAAAGTCTGCAAGCAATAATGCTGGAGAGGGTGTGGAGAAAAGGGAACCCTCTTACACTGTTGGTGGGAATGCAGTCTAGTACAGCCACTATGGAGAACACTGTTTATAATAGCCAGGACATGGAACAACCTAGATGTCCATCAACAGATAAATGGATCAGAAAGCTGTGGTACATATACCCAGTGGAGTATTACTCAGCCATTCAAAAGAATATATTGTCTTTCTCTTTCTGACTTCCTAAGTATTCTTTTGAATGCTAGTGTAGATTCAAGTATTTACTTAACAACATTTGTTGCTACTGTATAAAATGTGGTTGACTTTTAAAATATTTGTCTTCTATTCTGCAAGCTTTATATTAATTCTAATACTTGTGTTTCTTCAACATTTTCTATACTAAATTATCTTATGTCTAATATACTTTGACTTCTTCCTTTCCATTCTGAAGGCTGTTTTTTTGTTTTTTATTGTTTTTTGTTTTTTCGTTTTTTTTTTTTTTTTTTTGAAACTACAGCAACAATTCTCTTCTGTTACCTGATTGCTCTGGTTATACAACTGCCAGTATAATGTTGAGCCAAAGTGTGTAATAGACTTCCTTGTGTTGTTCCCAGTCTTAGAGGGAAAGCTTTCAGTTTTTCATTCTTAAGTATGATGTTAGCTGTGGGTCATTTTACAGGTGCCCTTTGATTGAGAAAATTCTCTTCTGTTCTTAATTATTAAGTGTTCTTTTAACCCCGGTTATGAAAAGGTGCTAGATTCAGGGAAATGCCTTTTCTTCAGGCAGATGTGTTATTTGTTTTATTGTTTTAAAATGGCATAATGTTGATTGACTTTCCTATAATGAACCAACTTTGCATACCTCCCTAAATCGCATGTGATCATAGTGTACAGTCTTTTTTATATGCTGTTGGATTTTGTTTGCCAGTATTTTGTTGAGGACTCTTTCACCTGTATCCATAAGGGATATCAGGTGTGTGTGTGTTTGTGTGTGTGTGTGTGTGATGTCTCTGTCTGATATTGGTATGAGAGAAAGACTGGCATCATTTTGCCTGCTATGTGGGGAAGAGACGTGTGGCATAAAGATGAAGCATTGTTGGATTGAAGTTTAGCCAGGATTAGAGGGAGAAATTTAGGATATATCTGTGTGGAATTGGGGTGAGATTATCAGAGAGCTCATTCTCAGTTTCCTAGGCCTGAATTAAGTGCTTGACATTGAACTATGCTGTTTGTTAACTAGGAATATATAGATTATACTTTGAATTTGCTACCTATTTTGTTTGTTAACATTTATGAAATTAGAATTTATGGATCAGTTGTAATGTGCATTTAAGATCCATTTTCTTCCATTTTTACTACAAAACAAGATGCCATTGAATAGCTGATTCCTTTTAAAAAAGCTGTTAACCTTAAGTCTAAGAAATAAGCATGTTTGTCTTTAAGATACAGAAACACATTTAAAACTTACAAATTTGCCCAAGAAGAGGCAACTGGTGTGTGGTTAAGTTAGAATTCCAACTTCATCTCCTATGACTCCAAAGTCCATGCTTCGAAACGCTGTAGAACAATGCTTTTGTAAAAATACTCTCCTTTACATTTGATTTCACGTAATGATCAGTGTGGTGTTTTGTTTTTTTTTCCCCCTCTTTATTTTTTTAAGTAGAAGAGGTTAAAGTGAACATGCGACAAAGCTATGATTCTAGAGCCATGGAGACTTGTAGGCGTAGTTTTTTCAGCTGTCATTGAGTCTGGTTGACGCTCAGTGTCTTTGTCTGTAAGATAAGGGTGTGTATAAGTACTCTAGAGTTTTGGAGATAATCAAATAGCCCATTTTTCTGTACTTAACTAATCTGTAGTATGTTTATACTTAGGTGGCAGTTTGTATAAAGGAAGCACTGGGACTTGTGACCGCACCCTCTAAGAATAAGAAAGTATTAAAAATATGGAACTCCCACGTATGTTACGTGAAGAAGAACAAGAGCCAGAAGTACGGAAAAGGGAGGGAGAGACCAAAGAAGTAGATGATGATGATGATGAAGTGATCTTGGTTGGAGTGGAACATGGAAATGAAGATGCTGACGTGATCTTTGTTGGGATGAGCTCAGCTTCAAAACCAGTCGTTTCAAACATACTGAACAGAGATACCCCAGGTTCTTATTCAAGGAGAAAAAGGTGTGGTCACTTCAGGAGAGGTAACGCTCACAGATTACAGCCTGTTAGTCATGTGACTCCTACATCAGAAGCAAAGACTGTCTTGCCAGTGTCTGACTCTGACTCAAGATTAACAGGTAGTCCTATTATTATTGAACCTCCGTCTCAAGCTGATTATAAAAATCTTTCACCACAAATAGTGCCTGATGGCTTTTCGAAGGAGTTATGTTCTTCTTTGATTACCTTCACAAGTTCATTGCAGCATCCAGTAGAAACAGCAGTTTCTGCAGGAGATATGAATAAAAGTCCTCATGTATCAAAGCGAGTTTCCCCTTGTGAAACAAATCGCAGAAATCCCAGAAGGCCTAAACTCAGTGATGGCATTGTCGGGGAACATTCTTTAGGTTTCTCCCCGTCACTTTTTTTTCATACAGAGACCACTCAGCAAAGCACACCAGACCGTGTCCATACCTCACTAAGCCATGTTCAGAATGGAGAACCTTGTCCAACACCTTTTCCAAAGGACAGTGTTCATTGCAAGCCTGTAAGACCTTTAGGGGAAAGTGGACAGACAAAAACTGATTTTCCAAGTTTGGCAAGTCCAAACAAAATTGGTGATCCCACAGAAGGAAATCTGATTGTGTTATTTCGTGACTTCTACTATGGCGAGCATGGAGGAGTTGGGCAGCCAGAAGAGAAGACCCACACCGCGTTTAAATGCCTCAGCTGCTTGAAAGTTCTAAAAAATGTCAAGTTTATGAATCACATGAAGCACCATTTGGAACTTGAGAGGCAGAGAGGTGACAGCTGGAAAACCCACACCACCTGCCAGCACTGCCTCCTCCAGTTTCCTACTCCCTTCCAGCTGCAGTGTCACATTGAAAGTGTCCACACGGCCCAGGAGCCCTCCGCAGTCTGTCACATCTGTGAGTTGTCCTTTGAGACAGATCAGGTTCTCTTAGAGCACATGAAAGACAATCATAAGCCTGGTGAAATGCCCTACGTATGCCAGGTTTGCAGTTACAGATCATCATTTTTTGCAGATGTGGATGCACATTTCAGAGCATACCATGGTAACACCAAGAATTTACTTTGCCCGTTTTGTCTCAAAATTTTTCAAACTGCAACAGCATACAGACGTCATCATCGAGGGCACTTGGAAAAGAGTTTTCACCAGTGTTCCAAATGTCGGCTACAGTTTTTAACTTCCAAAGAGGAGAGGGAGCACAAGACCCAGTGTCATCAAATGTTTAAGAAGCCTAAGCAGCTAGAAGGATTGTCTCCTGAAACAAAAATTGTTATTCAAGTATCACTGGAACCCCTTCAGCCAGGATTGGTGGAAGTTGCATCCGTTACTGTGAACACATCTGATTTTGAATCATCACCCCCCAAATCTAAAAGGAGGAGGCCAAAAAAAGAAAAATAATAGTTAATTCTGCCTTCAGTAAGTCTGAAGCAAGTATTTCAGTCAAAGTTAAAAATCCCATTAAAAACAGAAAGATCAACTTATAGCATTATTCAATAATATCAAATATAGGGAAACCGATGGGTAATTTATGTGATTTTGTTTTAAATAGAGGAAGTACAGTTTTGTTTGATCTTCATATTGAGCTGCTATTTAAAAATCTATGATCTGTTTTTCGTGTAATTGTCTTAACATGTAAAAAGGATGTGTGCATGTGTGTGTGAGAGAGAGAGAATGAGAGAAGTGGAGAAAGGAAAAGTAAGAACCTATTTTGGTATTTGATGTTACTTGTAAGTTCGAAAGCTCTCCTATACATATAATCTGTAGAGTGTTTTAGCAACGTAATTTTGAAGTGTTTTCATGCCTTGCAGATCTCAGTATCAGCTATATAGCCAGATTTGAATGTCACTTTCTGAAGTGCCTCTTGGGCTGATCTAAGATAACCTGGCTCTGAAAGCGTGCAGTGGAGGTTGATGGAGAAGCTACGATGTGAGTTTGGACCAGATACGGGTTTTAATCAGTGAAGAGCTGTGCCTTCGTGTCCCAGCTGAGGAAGAGGCATACATTCACTGCAGGCACAGAGCCAAGGGAGAAGGAACACTGTCTCAGAGTGCTTTTACCTAGCCCAGGGACATCTCCAGGAAGCCAGCCGTTAAAATGCCTGTGTTTGGTGAGAGACCCTGGCAAGCATGAAGCAGGCCCTGTGTAGCACTGACTGCAGTTGGAGAAGCAGAGATAGTTAATGAGACCTGGTGCCTGTGGACCTCCTGTTGAGTGATCAAAAGGGGAATTTGATTCATTCTGTCCCCTTTCCCATTTGGCTGGCCTGTAGTCACAGTGAGGTCGGCATATCTGTGTCAGACACAGTAGCAAAGCAAGTTACAATTCCCAAAGGAAAAAGAGCCTTGACGTCCACTTTGATTTGCGCTGGACCCATAGTTGTAGCTGAAAAGGATCAAACAGAGGAAATCTGTTCAGCTTTTGAATTGGGCTAAATTGAGTTCTCTTACCCTTAAGCTACAGTGGAGTTGTCCAAGAATCGTAAATATAGTGGATAAAAATAGTCCAGGGTGATTAAAGCCTTTTTGGAACTCTTGCTTCCATTTTCCAGTTACATGTGTCTTACCCGAGTTGACCATGTGAAGATTTCGGTTCTGTATCTTATCTTGCCTTGCACACAAATGTAGTACAGTTAACAGCTAATTCTTTGCGTGTGTAATTTCCCATTGTATCAAACTGATTGAGTTTCCGTCTTTCTTGACACAGTCTGATGTGCAAGAATTGTCTCATGTATTTCAGTAATTATCAGGTCATAGAGTTATCCTTCCTCTAATCTATCCAACCATCTAATCTGTGATTCTACTTGTGGAAACCTTCTTTCTTGCGGTCTCCAAGGGCTCTTTCACAGACCTGTGGGGTACCCTCTAAGTATCGGTTCCTGAACATCAGCACACTTGGCTGCCTCTGTAGGTTCTTGGAGTTGAGTCTCCTCCTGGAGGTGAATGTCACCCCTTCTCCACTTCTGGCAGGGATACCTAGCAATCTCTGTGCACCATTCCAGGAAGCTGGGATCCTGTCTGTAGACCTATGCCAGGAGCAACTCTCCGTTTCCTCTTCCTTTCTCCTCCTCTTTGTCTCTCGCCACTCTCCCCAGGCCTCAGTTTCTTTAAGTCCTCTAAGCTTTCACAAAATGCTGGAAAGAGATCATCACCAAGCGGTTAGCATCCTTCTCAGAACTGAAGAGGAAGGACTACAGATGATGAAGCTGTAGTGAATCTGTTGTCTCCATTTTAGGTAATTTCGTGAGTATAAATTCAAATTCAAATAAATTGTGTTTATTTACTCAGAGCCTGATTGATTTATTTGCACTTTGAATTCTTTACTAGGCCTTTCTGGTTAGTTTATTTGGGCCAAAGCACTTTGCTAAGTGTCAGCTGAAACCACTTTTAGTTGTGTAAAGAGTGTGTGTGTGTTCTGGTCTCAGGTGAAAACTCTCTGTATAAATAAATATGCAGACTATTGCATTTGTATCTCCTTTCCTCGATTTCTATAGTAAAAAATATGAAATGTTTTAGTTACGTGCTTTTATTGTTGCTTAGTATTATCAACACTGTTGCTGTTAGTTGCTGTGAAGTATGCTCCTAAGGACAAGTTGTATTTATTGCCAAATTAAAAGGTTCCCACAATATGGTCCCTGACTGCTTCCTCTCTTCCATTCTCTGTCTTCTACTCTACTTTTTTCCCCACTAATGTACTCTTTTTGACAACACTGGCCTTGGTTTTCCCCCATCAAATTCCATTTCTTCCCGATCCCAAGACTGCAAGTGCTGTTCTTCTGGAAATGCTCTTCCCGCAGGCCTGCATGGCTTGCTACCTCCCTTGTTTGAGCTTCACCAATGCTGTTCAAATAACACAATCAAATCTCCAACCCCCTCCCTTTCCTCCTCCTCCTTAAAGGCACTTGAAGTCTCTATCCTCTTCTTCCCTCTCCAGCCTAAATTTCCTAACTTTTCACAAAAAAAGAAAAAAGGAAAAAAGAAGAGATAATAACATCAGGGCTTTGCTTCTTAGAATTAACATGAGTCAGTTTCTGTGCCTGCAAATCAAAGATAGTTAATAGTGAGTTGAGTTCTTTCAGGAGCTTCCTCTGTTTTTCTTTTGATACCTCTATATTTTGTTCACACAATGACACTTTGTTTTCTTTACAAATATATTGAAGATGTGTCAAGATTACTATTTTGTTACTGCCCTTTGTGAATTCCCTTGTCTGCCTTGCTTGTTCTTTCAGGGAAAATTTATTATTTTATTAATGTCATCTTAAAAGACTGGAAACTTCCCAAATCAGCAAGTTTTGTCCCCTGTTTTAATAATCTTTATCTTAAACATTAAAAAAAAAAATTCCCTTCATGTTTTACTACAGGCAGCAAGAAGAAACCAGGAGGCACTTTTGGCTGTTTGGATGGAAATCCTCTTAGATAACTCAATTAAGTACAGTTTGTTCTCCCAGCTCATTAGGTGCATTTTCTACTTTTCATAATACTGCAGATGTAGTCGACTTTCGTCTTCACAATCCCCAGACTCTTTCCTCCTGCCTCTCCTTTCTGCCAAGCATCCTAGGTGCACGACTGTGATTCTACTTAGAACGTGTTTTCTTAGTGAGCAAACGGGGAGCGATTCCCTGGCTTCAGTGCTTCTGCTGGCCAGAGACTCTGTACCGTTCCCTAAGAACTTCATGGTTTCGCTATCCAACTTCTATCACCTGGCTAGGTCAGTTGCAGTAGTTCATACTCACAAGTGAACTAGCAGGGATTACTACACGCACATGTGCAGAAACATACATGTGTACACAGTAACATCGCTGAGGGGAAACCTGTCCATATGCAGAAGTAAAGCTTTCCTTTCCAGGAACTTGAATTTTGGTAGACACTCAAATTTCTGCACGCACATGTGCACAAACATGCACGTGTACTCAGTAACATCCCTGGGAGGAAACTTGTCCATATGCAGAAGTACAAGCTTTCTTTTCCAGGGACATTAGTTTTGGTAAGCACTCAAATTTCTATGTGCACATGTGCACAAATATATGCATGCACACAGTAAGATCGCTGAGAGCAAACTTGTCCATATTCCAAAGTACAAGTTTTCTTTTCCAGGAACATGAATGTTGGTAAGCATCCACATTTCTGTCCTTGTTTTTTCACTTGCTCATCGATTATGTCATGTTACACTTCTAACTCTGTGCCTTATCCTCAAAGGTTCCAAAACCTTGGCATTTGCTATTGATAGGGACTGGCCTGCAGAGCAGCAGGCAGCATTGGAAGTTCTTGCCATGAACAGCTGTATAACATGTGCCTGCCTTCTGCATTCTCCCATCACCTTGGACAGCTTCACAGTACCAGTCACGTTGGCCTGATCCATTGACTGTGCATTCCTTCAGGGGACCAGAAAACAAGGACCTCTGAGCTCAGCTGACTTGAAGAACTGCTTTCTCGGTGTGCACCTGTCTAGGTCATTCCGTGTCAATGTTGTGCCCCTCTTGGTAGCCTACCACCCGTTACAGCCCCCAGCATTCTGAATGAGGCCCCCTGTTCTTCCTATCTGTGGAGCGTACTGTGTGCACCATCTACCTGTGCCCCGATGTGCTCTCTCCATGTGGCAGGAAAAGGCCAGAAACGCCTGAGCCTCCAAAAGCCCCCAGAGACTGTGACAGGCCTGGTTCTGATCCAAGGTTGTGAAGAAGGTACACATGGATGCAGGGTCTCTTCCGATACCAAGAATGGAACCGGAGGCCATCAAAGTAAGGTGGCATCCCTACACGTCTTCCTTTCTGTTTAACACTACCCATGCACATGGGAGTCCCCCAACAGATGATGCCCTGGGGAACCTGCAGGTTCTGGGCCCAGAGCTAATGCCTCCGTTGGACAGAAAGCAGCGTTACTATCTCAAATGGACCAAGAGGGCTTGAACCACCCATGCCTCAGTGATTTGCTAAATGCCAAGGCTCTCTTTCAGTTGCTCTCATTAGGCCCAGGTAGGACTCCCTACAGTCACGCATCCCTGCTTCCCTACACAGCACCCGTGCCAAGGAAGCCAGTGCGCGGTTGGGCCCAGGGATATCCAAGACGGTCACCTGGAAGGCAGCGTCCCTCTGTGTCACCTGGGTGCAGATCCCCTACAACGCAATCAGAGATTCTGCTCCAGCAAGAATACCAGAATCCTCCTTCAGGTGCAGACGTGCACCTTTGACACTCAGGCCCCCAAGCCAGGGGCAAGACCCCAAAGAAAAGGAGGAATTCATATCAGAACTTTCAGCACAGACCATGGGGTATCTTTGGCAGGACCGCTACTGCCTAGAGTCTGGACCCTGAAAACCAGCAGGCCCTGAACTGCCCCAGGGGCTTCTCTGTCTCCACTCCCCTGAGGTCCCTTAGGACATGCAGTTTACCCACCGCCCTTGTCTTTTCTCTGTTCCCTCCCTCACAGGCATATCCCGGATAGGGTCACACAGGGAAACCCACTTGCACATTTCTCGGCTTTGGGCACTGCCAGCGAGGCAGGCTGGAAGTGCCTGGAGGCATGCCTTGCTTACAGACCATGTCTCTCCTAGGATGCCTGTGGTTGGCAGATACAGCATACTTTAGTGCATCTCATGTTTTGTGTCATATTGTGCCAGTGTGTGCCACCCTCAGGGAGGGCGTGTGCTGGCTGCTGGGCTGATCTGGGCAGCACTAACCCAGGACCTTCCCAGTTCTCCTTTTCACATGTGTGTGGAACAATCTCCAGTGCAGCAGGCAATCTATGACTCTTTCTCCTTCAGCTCTCTGCCCATCTCGGCAGGACCTTAGCCTCACCATCCCAGATCTTGCCATAGCCACGTCCCTCATTTCCAGAGGCCAGCCCATGGCCCCACACACGGAGGGCTCCACAGGCAGTGGTTTCAAAGCCCCACCCCACGTGATTTGCTCTGTGTGAATCCTTAGACCATGAAACCCTCTTCCTGATCCAAGCACACACAACAACACGGTAGAACTGATGAGCGTGTTTTGTATCTGGTCTAATTGCAGATATCTGGAGCCACAGTCTGGAGTTATCACTGGCCATCCTTTCCTTGTTCCTATCCTGGGCAGGGTCAATGCAGAGATGAGGCGACAGACCACCTTCAGCCTGGTCGCCTCATGACTCTTCTTCTGGTTGCTCAGCACCTCCTCTCCTGCCACCTTCATCTCTGCCTCTGCCCTGGGCCGGACACACACACACACACACACACACACACACACAATCACAGCCAGCATAAATAAGCACACGTGTGTATACACACACATGCTCAGCACGGGGACACAAATGCAAACAACGAGCATAGGTGTTTCAGGAGGTGAAGACGACCGAGGCCAGCAATGTCGGGGATGGTGACAGTAGGCACCATGTCCTGCCCTTGGGGCTCCCTGTTCACCTTCTCCACGAACTCTTCCGTATGTTCCCAAGGCAGCCTGAAGCCGCTTCCAGCGCAGCATGTTTGGTGGTTGTGAGACACTGAGTGGTGAATGTGGAAATTCACAGAAGATCCCAAAGTCAGCACACAGGTGCACTGGGACCCCGGAGAGGACAGCTTTTCAATGATAGGCCTTCCCTGGGTAAGGGGCGGGAGTGAAGTGCCCAGGCAATCTCAAACTCAGTGAGCAGCAGGAGGCCAGGGGATGAAAGGACCCACAAAGGATGATTCTGACAAAGATACTTAATACACACTGCCTCTAGAAGTATCACCTGGACTCTGGTGCTGCCACCTCAGCTGATTTGATGGAGACTTGCTTCACTCACGGACACACCAAGTCCCCAAATAAACAGTCTCAGGAGGTCACCTGCTACAAGCACGACCCAAACTCAGGCTCCACAGCCAGTTTGCATGAGTCTGAGCATCCCCATTTGGGAAAGGACAGTGTCCCTGTAGTATCACATGAGTGTCCCTTCAGGGCCCACCTTCAGACCCCATCTCCACACGTTTCTGTCAGTTACTCTCATGGAAGAACCTTCCTGCCCAGGGTACTACTTCAGGCGATCATCCCACACATCTTGGCCGACAATCCGCTGGCAATACAAGCAAGGTGAGCCAGCAGCCAAGAATCCCAAAGTGAATTGCTAACTGTGTTCAGGCCCAAAGCAACCACACCTCAGCAATCCTGTTCGACTCTGAGCAGTTGTGACCTGACAACCAGCTGAGAAAGTTAAGGCTCCTGGTGTCCACGCTGCGGCTGGATGCTCCCCGTTCAAAGTCCCAGAACCAGTGGACAGGAGTGGAACAACGTGCCCTATGCCCTACAGAGAGACGGGAGATGGGTGTGGATCCCACAGGTCGACACTCCACAACCTTGCACACCCACACTCATCACCCCAGGAACCACGTTTCACAAGTGATGTCAAGGTAATTCTACTTAGTGGTCACTGTGTTCAAGAAGTAGGGGGGTCCTGAAAGGAAAATATCAACTTGCAGTGGGACGATGGATGGCTCCGCAACAGCACCTGTCAGGATAGGGAGCAGGGAAAAGGTTCCTGCGCCGCCTCCTCTTCCTGAGCAGCAGACTTCAAAGAGCAGCAGAAAGGATACAGCTACGGCCCAGAAGCAAGGGATGCCCCAGGTGATGGCGATCCTCCAAGCCAAGTCAGGCTTCCTCCTCTGATGGTTCTTGCACATGAACTGGAAGTAGGCCCTGCAGTTCTTCTTATGCTCAGAGCTCAGTTCCACCAGCAGGGCAGCCAGTGCCTGCAGCGCATCTTGCCCTGGAACTCAGTAGTGCTCATGCTCATGGTAAGGTCAGAGAAAGTATGCCTGGCACTTGGGAAGGATGGAAAGGCCCTTGTATCAGGGTGTTCAAAGGGCTGTGGGGTCACCCACTGTGGCTTCTGTGTCTGGGACTGCAACCTGTTCTGTGTCTCAGATCTTCTGAACTCTCACTGGTCACCCCCAGACACTTTATTCCTGCCTCTCCTTTCTGCCAGGCATCCTTGCTGTACCACTGTGATTCCACTCAGAACTTGCTCACTCAGTGAGATAACGGGGATCAGAAAGTATGTCTACATATGTTCTGTGGGTTTGTGTATGTGTGTGTGTCTGCGCGCGCGCTTGTGTGTGTGACTCCCATATCTCAGTTATTTTTGGAATCATTCACCTTTACAACAATAACTGTCAGCTAAGGTGGCTCTCATGTACTGTCTCTGGTCATTTCTGACTCAGAGGCTAATCCTCCTCAGATGCAGGCCTGAAGGAGACACACAGAGTCATGGCTGCGACAGTTACAGGTGTGGCCCTGCCCGGACTCTACTCAGCTGTGCCTGTGGAGCCTGCCAATTGCCCAGTACCACACTTCCTTCAGGGTCCACCATTCTGCCCCCTCGCCTCCACCCCTCCTCCTGCTCCTGCCTCTGCACCTCCCCCTCCTCCTGAGCACTGGACCACAACGAGTAGCAGAAAGGATACCACGTTGGCCCAGAAGCCAGGGATGCCCTGGATGTTGGCACTCTTCTGAGCCAAGTCACGCTTCCTCCTCTCATGACTCTTGCACATGAACCAAACGTAGGCCCTGCAGGTTTTCTCAGGCTTAGAGCTAAGTTCCACTTACAAGGTCGCCAGTGCCTGCATCACATCTAGTGCCGGGAGCTCACTCGGGCCTCCAGGCCTTTCCTGGCACTGCTCCTCCAATGTCTTCTCCTCCAGCTCCAGGGAGGACCCCTGTTTCTGTCATTCATCTGGCACAACCTCCACATCCTCAGTGATGTCCTCTGCAAGCAGCTGGAAACCCCGTCTGATCCCTGCCATGACTCCGTCCACCTGGGCCTCGCTGTCCTCTCCTGCCTCCACTCTGAAGAGGGTGGCATCTTCGCCTGGTGTGGCCACTGGTGGCTGCAACGTCCCAGCCATGCACAGCATCACCAGGACAGGCTGTTGCTGGCCAGATGCTAGGGAAGTAGGGAAAAACCCCACCATTTGCCACGTTGATCTCCATTGTTCACGGACACCAAATGGGAAAGGGGACGGAATGAATCAAATTCCCCTTTTGATCACTCAACAGGAGGTCCTAGTCACCAGGTCTCATTCATGTTCCTCAAAAAGAAAGCTTGTACTTCAGCATATAGACAAGTTTCCTCTCAGCGATGTTACTGTGTACACGCATATATTTGTGCACATGTGCACGTAGAAATTTTAGTGCTTACCAAAATTCAAGGTCCTGGAAAGAAAGCTTGTACTTCTGCATATGGACAGGTTTCCTCTCAGCGATGTTACTGTGTACACGCATATACTTGTGCACATGTGCACGTAGAAATTTGAGTGCTTACCAAAATTCAATGTCCTGGGAAGGAAAGCTTGTACTTCTGCATATGGACAGGTTTTGTCTCAGCGATGTAACTGTATTCACCCATCTATTTGTGCACATGTGTGTGTAGAAATTTGAGTGCTTACCAAAATTAATGTTCCTGGAAAAGAAAGCTTGTACTTCTGCATATGGCCAGTTTCCTCTCAGGGATGTTACTGAGTACACGTGCATGTTTGTGCACATGTGCGTGCAGAAATTTGAGTGCTTATTAAAATTCAAGTTCCTGGAAAAGAAAGCTTGTACTTCTGCATATGGACAGGTTACCCCTCAGCGATCTTACTGTGTACACGCATATATTTGTGCACATGTGCACATAGAAATTTGAGTGCTTACCAAAATTAATGTTCCTGAAAAGAAAGCTTGTACTTCTGCATATGGGCAAGTTTCCTCTCAGGGATGTTACTGAGTACACGTGCATGTTTGTGCACATGTGCGTGCAGAAATTTGAGTGCTTACCAAAATTTATGTTCCTGGAAAAGCAAGCTTGTACTTCTGCATATGGACAGGTTTCCTCTCAGCGATATAACTGTATTCACCAATATATTTGTGCACATGTGTGTGTAGAAATTTGAGCGCTTACCAAAATTCACATTCCTGGAAAAGAAAGCTGTACTTCTGCATATGGACAGGTTTCCCCTCAGCGATGTTACTGTGTACACATGTATGTTTCTGCACATGTGCGTGTAGAAATCCCTGCCAGTTCGCTTGTGAGTATGAGCTACTGCAACTGACCTAGCCAGGTGATAGAAGTTGGACAGCGAAACCATGAAGTTCTTAGGGAACGGTACACAGTCTCTGGCCAGCAGAAGCACTGAAGCCAGGGAATCGCTCCCCGTTTGCTCACTGAGCAAACACGTTCTAGGCGGAATCACAGTCGTGCACCTAGGCTGCTTGGCAGAAAGGAGAGGCAGGAGGAGAGAGCCTGGGGAGTGTGAAGACGAAAGTCCACTACATCTGCAGTTTATGAAAAGTAGAAAATGTACCTAATGAGCTGGGAGGACAAACTGTACTTAATTAATTGAGTTATCTAAGAGGATTTCCATCCAAACAGCCAAAAGTACTTCCTGGTTTTTTCTTGCTGCCTGTAGTAAAACATGAAGGGATTTTTTTTTCCTTTAATGTTTAATATAAAGATTATTAAAACAGGGGACAAAACTTGCTGATTTGGGAATTTTCCAGTCTTTTAAGATGACAGAAGTTGTTAAAATTAATGACTCTCAAGCAAGATCATATCCAGGGCATTGAGATTAGGTGGTCTAAATACAACATTTTACACCACCGATAGGCCAGTTCTTCTTATTATTTTTTATAAACAAAGGTGTTCTAAAGACGAGTGTGACTGTAAAATTCTTTGTTAAGCCTCAGAAAGCTGGAAGGGGATGCCTCATGGCATTATTTAGTCAGGCCAATACCCTCCAAAGAGTTTAGGGGTGTCACTCAGAGATCCTTTCAGTCACACAATAAGACTTCTACCAAGGTTCAGGGTGTTATCCCTCAGCTATCTCAGCAGAAAACCAAGACAGAGTAAGCCTTATTATGAAGACATGTGTGACTGTCGCTTTGGAGTGGGGTGCTTTGCCTTGAACACCAGTAAGAGTATCAGGAGACACACCAAGGTTTTAAGATAACATATTTAAGTTCAGCTCGGACTGAAAGGACCAGCAATAGTACAAAATAGGAGCTCTGGACTTCTACCTTCTACAAGCAGGAAGCAGGCTAGGGAGACTGTTTCATGTAACCATATACTAGCCACCTTTCATGCAATGGCATCATGTCAGCGGGTAGAATGAAAAAATCAGAGACGGAAGCCTAGGAAGTGTCCAGGCCTTAAATACTAATCAAAGGACTGCCCGCAAGAACCCATGGGATTTCAGAACTGCTACTATTGACTCCCATCTCCCCTCCCCTTTCTGGAACAGGAGTGTCTATGAAGGTTATCTATGCCTGAACCACCACTGTATGTTGGCTGTGAAAGGGAGCAGATTAACTCATCTCTTTTGTTCACACATCCTCAGGTCTAGAGGAACTACACTTCTATAATTTGAACTGATGTGTTGCAGACTTGAGAGGCTCTTGGACTGCAAGGAGATCAAACCAGTCAATCCTAAAGTAAATCTCTCCTGCATATTCATTCGAAGGACTGATGCTGAAGCTGAAGCTCCAATACTTGGGCTATGTGATGGGAATAGCCGTCTCATTGGAAAAGACCGTGATGCGGAAAAAGATGAAGGTAGGAGAAGGGGACAGCAGAGGATGGGATTGTTGGATAGCATCATCGACTCAATGGACTTGAGTTTGAGCAAGCTCCTGGAGTTGATGGACAGGGAAGCCTGCAGCGCTGCAGCCCATGGGGTCGCCAAGAATACGACACAACTGAGCAACAGAACACGAGATACTGTACACGTGGACCCTGATCCATAGCTGGACCTGACTTAGATGACAAGGTCCTGAACTTCAAGTTAATGCTGTAACAGATAAATTGTTTAAAAGCATTGGCAGGAAAAGGCATTTTGGACATACACGTATGTGAACAATTTCTGGCCATGTGTGTACCACGTGGTTTTAAATTATGTCCACGGTTCCTTCCTCCGCCCCTTCACATGTGTGGTGGGCTTAGTGGCTCACTTCTCATGTTAGAATACTGTAGAAACGAACAATGAAGCGTCTGAGACTAGGTCATAAAAGGCACTGCAGCCTCCTTGATCATCCTCTTGGATCACTCACTCTAGAAGCCAGCTTAGTCATATCTCGAGAGCACTCAGGTAGCCCTTTAGAGAGGCCCATGTGAAAGAACCGAGGCTTTCTCCCAACAGCCAGCAAGCAAACCGGTTTCATCAGCTATGTGAGTAAGCCATCTTGGAAGGAAATCCACCAGCGCATGTCAAGGCTTCAGAGGATGGCAATCTCATCAGACACTGAGCCACAACACTCAGCTGAATTACTCCTGGATTCCCAACTTTCAGCAGCAGTATGAAATAATATTGTTTTAAGCTGCTAGTTTTGGCTAACTGCTTATGCAGCACTAGTTCATTAATGCACTGCCAACTTTGGGCAATGTCTTTATTCAGGGCTGCCTGTCCATCTAGTCCAATCTAATCCAGAATCTGCTACTTCAGTTTAGAAAACATAGCCCACCCTTGATCTGACCACCCTCAGTATCCGATCAAATATCATTTCACTCACCGGAATATCTTATCAGCCTTGCCTAGCCTCAGCAATGATCCTCTCAGTTGAGCCAGAGTCCACCCTCACGATTATAGTCCTCATTTTAATAAGTTTCCATCCACTGACACCCATTCTGTTATTGTTGTCCATTGCTTTTCAGTCTCCCATCTCTGTCTGCAATCCCATGGGCCCACCCTGTTCCTTAGCTATAAATCCCAGCTGCACCCCTCCTGGAGTCACACATAAGCTCAATCTCTCTCCCATGTTATAATACGCCACTGTAGTACTCTTACCTTGAATAAAGTTTTTCTTGCCACCTTTCGTAAGTGTTATGAGTACTCTTTGAACATTCCCAAGTTCTGTTAGTAAGGATTACTCTCAAAGGAATCTAGTTTTATATCTTTATTCTTTATACTATATTCATTCGGGGGAACAAATTTCTAGCATTAAAACATTTCATGTTTTTACCATACAAACAGAAAATATCTTTGAAAATACATTTACATATCTTAAAACATGTAGTAATCTGAAAAGGATGCGTATATAGACATGTCAGTGTATATACACACATGCCCTCAGAGCTCCAAGGAAAACTTAATTCTCAGTAAACAATAAATGAAAACATTCAGCCTGAAAATAGTGAACTCTTTGGAATCAACTTGCCAAAAATCTTAGACAATGAAATTTTAATTAAAAAACATGGATACATAAAAATATTTGGGATTCAGACAAAATTGCTAAATAAAGATAGGTCAACCCCTAAATCATCTATGGAAAAAAAAAGAAAAGAAATCCTCAGTATCATGTAATAACCTATCATGGAAAAGGACCTACAAAAGAATAGATACGTATCTGCATAACTAAATCACTCTGATATACATCTGAAATTCAACATTGTAAATCTAATATACTTACAGGAAAAAAATTGTGAAGAAACTTCTAAAATGCAAAGGTATAAAGAAAAAAAATCCTAAAGAATGTAGGAAGTATCTATGAATTGAAACAAAAATAGAAAACAAAAATAAAGCTTGTTGGGATAAGACGACAAGAGCTGCTTCTTGGAAAAAGAAAATCAGAAACATTGATACAACTGTGGCAAATCTAATAAGGGGACAGGGAGGTTAATTCCAATACTAGAAATGAGGAACGAAATGGGATTCTGAGAGGATAACATTCAACTCTGTGTGGAATTCCTTTTGTTTCAGGAAAGGTCCAGTCAAGCAACAACCTGGGGAAAGAAAGGGAAGGAAAGAAAGAGGAAGAGAGACAAGGGAAGAAAGCAAGAAAAAGAAAGGAGAGGAGAGGAAGGAACAGTAAGTGTCTCAACAAATGTTGTAAACTATCCAATAAAACAATTCTCTTCAAGATCTAAAAGCAGAAACGGAAATTTATTAAGCCAGATACTCATTGCTTTTGATGGTACTCAGAACAAGAAAGCCCACTTACACATCACTGTTTAGAACTGGCCAACACAATACGATTATTTAAAAAAAATAAAAACATGCCATGTTATTTGTAAAGAGACAGCAGAAATAATTTTTAAAACATTATTTCTACAAATACTAATTTTACTTACAATGTTTTGGCAACATTAATCAAATAATAAATTTTACCTGAAAGAACAAGCAAGGCAGACAAGGAAATTCACAAAGGGCAGTAACAAAATAATAATCTTGACACATCTTCAATAATTTGTAAAGAAAACAAAGTGTCATTGTGTGAACAAAATATAGAGGTATCAAAAGAAAAACAGAGGAAGCTCCTGAAAGAATTCAACTCACTATTAACTATCTTTGATTTGCAGGCACAGAAACTGACTCAAGTTAATTCTAAGAAGCAAAGCCCTGATGTTATTATCTCTTCTCTTTTTCATTTTTCTTTCTTTTTTTTTTTTTGTGAAAATTTAGGAAATTTAGGCTGGAGAGGGAAGAAGAGGATAGAGACTTCAAGTGCCTTTAAGGAGGAGGAGGAAAGAGAGGGGGTTGGAGATTTGATTGTGTTATTTGAACAGCATTGGTGAAGCTCAAACAAGGGAGCCATGCAGGCCTACGGGAAGAGTATTTCCAGAAGAACAACACTTGCAGTCTGGATCGGCAAGAAACGGAATTTGATGGAGGAAAACCAAGGCCTGTGTTGTCAAAAAGAGTACATTAGTGGGGAAAATAGTACAGTAGAAGACAGAGAATGGAAGAGAGGAAGCAGTCAGGGACCATATTGTGGGAACCTTTTAATTTGGCAATAAATACAACTTGTAGTCCTTAGGAGCATACTTCACAGCAACTAACAGCAACAGTGTTGATAATACTAAGCAACAGTAAAAACACGTAACTAAAACATTTCGTATTTTTTACTATAGAAATCGAAGAAAGCAGATACATATGCAATAGTCTGCATATTTATTTATACAGAGAGTTTTCACCTGAGACCAGAACACACACACACTCTTTATACAACTAAAAGTGGTTTCAGCTGACACTTAGCAAAGTGCTTTGGCCCAAATAAACTAACCAGAAAGGCCTAGTAAAATATTCAAAGTGAAAATATATCAATCAAGCTTTGAATAAATAAACACAATTTATTTGAGTTTGAATTTATACTCACGAAATTACCTAAAATGGAGACAACAGATTCACTGCAGCTTCATCATCTGTAGTCCTTCCTTTTCAGTTCTGAGAAGGATGCTAACCGCTTGGTGATGATCTCTTTCCAGCATTTTGTGAAAGCTTAGAGGACTTAAAGAAATTGAGGACTGGGGAGAGTGGCGAGAGACAAAGAGGAGGAGAAAGGAAGAGGAAACGGAGAGATTGCTCCTGGCATAGGTCTACAGACAGGATCCCAGCTTCCTGGAATGGTGCACAGAGATTGCTAGGTATCCGTGCCAGAAGTGGAGAAGGGGTGACATTCACCTCCAGGAGGAGACTCAACTTCAAGAACCTAGAGGCAGCCAAGTGCGCTGATGTTCAGGCACCAATACTTAGAGGGTACCCCACAGGTCTGTGAAAGAGCCCTTGGAGACCGCAAGAAAGAAGGTTTCCACAAGTATAATCACAGATTAGATGGTTGGATACATTAGAGGAAGGGTAACTCTATGACCTGATAATTACTGAAATACATGAGACAATTCTTGCACATCAGACTGTGTCAAGAAAGACGGAAACTCAATCAGTTTGATACAATGGGAAATTACACACGCAAAGAATTAGCTGTTAACTGTACTACATTTGTGTCCAAGGCAAGATAAGATACAGAACCGAAATCTTCACACGGTCAACTCGGGTAAGACACATGTAACTGGAAATTGGAAGGAAGAGTTCCAAAAAGGCTTTAATCACCCTGGACTATTTTTGTCCACTATATTTACGATTCTTGGACAACTCCATTGTAGCTTAAGGGTAAGAGAACTCAATTTAGCCCAATTCAAAAGCTGAACAGATTTCCTCTGTTTGATCCTTTTCAGTTACAACTATGGGTCCAGCGCAAATCAAAGTGGACGTCAAGGCTCTTTTTCCTTTGGGAATTTTAATTTGCTTTGCTACTGTGTCTGACACAGATATGCCGACCTCACTGTGACTACAGGCCAGCCAAATGGGAAAGGGGACAGAATGAATCAAATCCCCCTTTTGCTCACTCAACAGGAGGTCCACAGGCACCAGGTCTCATTCTATTAACTATCTCTGCTTCTCCAACTGCAGTCAGTGCTACACAGGGCCTGCTTCATGCTTGCCAGGGTCTCTCACCAAACACAGGCATTTTAGCAGCTGGCATCCTTGAGATGTCCCTGGGCTAGGTGAAAGCACTCTGAGACAGTGTTCCTTCTCCCTTGGCTCTGTGCCTGCAGTGAATGTATGCCTCTTCCTCAGCTGGGACAAGAAGCCACAGCTCTTCACTGATTAAATCCCGTGTCTGGTCCAAACTCACATCGTAGCTTCTCCATCAACCTCCACTGCACGCTTTCAGAGCCAGGTTATCTTAGATCAGCCCAAGAGGCACTTCAGAGAGTGACATTCAAGTCTGGCTATATAGCTGATACTGAGATCTGCAAGGCATGAAAACACTTCAAAATTACGTTGCTAAAACACTCTACAGATTATATGTATAGGAGAGCTTTCGAACTTACAAGTAACATCAAATACCAAAATAGGTTCTTACTTTTCCTTTCTCCACTTCTCTCATTCTCTCTCTCTCACACACACATGCACACATCCTTTTTACATGTTAAGACAATTACACGAAAAACAGATCATAGATTTTTAAATAGCAGCTCAATATGAAGTTCAAACAAAACTGTACTTCCTCTATTTAAAACAAAATCACATAAATTACCCATCGGTTTCCCTATATTTGATATTATTGAATAATGCTATAAGTTGATCTTTTTGTTTTTAATGGGGTTTTTAACTTTGACTGAAATACTTGCTTCAGACTTAATGAAGGCAGAATTAACTATTATTTTTCTTTTTTTGACCTCCTCCTTTTAGATTTGGGGGGTGATGATTCAAAATCAGATGTGTTCACAGTAATGGATGCAACTTCCACCAATCCTGGCTGAAGGGGTTCCAGTGATACCTGAATAACAATTTTTGTTTCAGGAGACAATCCTTCTAGCTGCTTAGGCTTCTTAAACATTTGATGACACTGGGTCTTGTGCTCCCTCTCCTCTTTGGAAGTTAAAAACTGTAGCCGACATTTGGAACACTGGTGAAAACTCTTTTCCCAGTGCCCTCGATGATGATGTCTGTATGCTGTTGCAGTTTGAAAAATTTTGAGACAAAACGGGCAAAGTAATTTCTTAGTGTTACCATGGTATGCTCTGAAATGTGCATCCACATCTGCAAAAAATGATGATCTGTAACTGCAAACCTGGCATACATAGGGCATTTCACCAGGCTTATGATTGTCTTTCATGTGCTCTAAGAGAACCTGATCTGTCTCAAAGGACAACTCACAGATGTGACAGACTGCGGAGGGCTCCTGGGCCGTGTGGACACTTTCAATGTGACACTGCAGCTGGAAAGGAGTAGGAAACTGGCGGAGGCAGTGCTGGCAGGTGGTGTGGGTTTTCCAGCTGTCACCTCTCTGCCACTCAAGTTCCAAATGGTGCTTCATGTGATTCATAAACTTGACATTTTTTAGAACTTTCAAGCAGCTGAGGCATTTAAACGCCGTGTGGGTCTTCGCTTCTGGCTGCCCAACTCCTCTATGCTCGCCATAGTAGAAGTCACGAAGTAACACAATCAGATTTCCTTCTGTGGGATCACCAATTTTGTTTGGACTTGCCAAACTTGGAAAATCAGTTTTTGTCTGTCCACTTTCCCCTAAAGGTCTTACAGGCTTGCAATGAACACTGTCCTTTGGAAAAGGTGTTGGACAAGGTTCTCCATTCTGAACATGGCCTAGTGAGGTATGGACACGGTCTGGTGTGCTTTGCTGAGTGGTCTCTGTATGAAAAAAACCTGACGGGGAGAAACCTAAAGAATGTTCCCCTACAATGCCATCACTGAGTTTAGGCCTTCTGGGATTTCTGCGATTTGTTTCACAAGGGGAAACTCGCTTTGATACATGAGGACTTTTATTCACATCTCCTGCAGAAACTGCTGTTTCTACTGGATGCTGCAATGACCTTGTGAAGGTAATCAAAGAAGAACATAACTCCTTCGAAAAGCAATCAGGCACTATTTGTGGTGAAAGATTTTTATAATCAGCTTGAGACGGAGGTTCAATAATAATAGGACTACCTGTTGATCCTGAGTCAGAGTCAGACACTGGCAAGACAGTCTTTGCTTCTGATGTAGGAGTCACATGACTAACAGGCTGTAATCTGTGAGCGTTACCTCTCCTGAAGTGACCACACCTTTTTCTCCTTGAATAAGAACCTGGGGTATCTCTGTTCAGTATGTTTGAAACGACTGGTTTTGAAGCTGAGCTCATCCCAACAAAGATCACGTCAGCATCGTCATTTCCATGTTCCACTCCAACCAAGATCACTTCATCATCATCATCATCATCTACTTGTTTCGTCTCTCCCTCCCTTTTCCGTACTTCTGGCTCTTGTTCTTCTTCACGTAACATACGTGGGAGTTCCATATTTTTAATACTTTTTTATTCTTAGAGGGTGCGGCCACAAGTCCCAGTGCTTCCTTTATACAAACTGCCACCTAAGTGTAAACATACTACAGATTAGTTAAGTACAGAAAAATGGGCTATTTGATTATCTCCAAAACTCTAGAGTACTTATACACACCCTTATCTTACAGACAAAGACACTGAGTGTCAACCAGACTCAATGACAGCTGAAAAAACTACGACTACAAGTCTCCATGGCTCTAGAATCATAGCTTTGTCGCATGTTCACTTTAACCTCTTCTACTTAAAAAAGAGGAAAAATAAAAAAAACCCGCCACACTGATCATTAGGTGAAATCACATGTAAAGGATGAGTATTTTTACAAAAGCATTGTTCTACAGCGTTTCGAAGCATGGACTTTGGAGTCATAGGAGATTAAGTTGGAATTCTAACTTAACCACACACCAGTTGCGTCTTCTTGGGCAAATTTGTAACTTTTAAATGTGTTTCTGTATCTTAAAGACAAACATGCTTATTTCTTAGACTTAAGGTTAACAGCTTTTTTAAAAGGCATCAGCTATTCAATGGCATCTTGTTTCGTAGTAAAAATGGAAGAAAATGGATCTTAAATGCACATTACAACCGATTCACAAATTCTAATTTCATAAATGTTAACAAACAAAATAGGTAGCAAATTCAAAGTATAATCTATCTATACCTAGTTATCAGACAGCATAATTCAATGTCAAGCACTTAACACAGGCCTAGGAAAAGGAGAATGGGCTCTCTTTGATAATCTCACCCCAATTCCACACTGATATATCCTAAATTTCTCCCTCTAATCCTGGCAAAACTTCAATCCAACAATGCTTCATCCTTTATGCCACATGTCTCTTCCCCACATAGCAGGCAAAGTGATGCCATTCCTTCTCTCATACCAATATCAGACAGAGATATCACTCACACACACACACACACACACACACACACACACACCTGATATCCCTCATGAATACAGGTGAAAGAGTCCAAAACAAAATACTGGCAAACAAATTTCAACAGCATATAAACAAGACTGTATACCATGATCACATGGGATTTAGGGAGGTATGCAAAGTTGGTTCATGATAGGAAAGTCACCAACATTATGCCATTTTAAAACAATAAAACAAATAACACATCTGCCTGAAGAAAAAGCATTTCCTTGAATCTAGCACCTTTTCATAACCAGGGTTAAAAGAACACTTAATAATTAAGAACAGAAGAGAACTTTCTCAATCAAAGGGCACCTGTAAATAGACCCACAGCTAACATCATACTTAAGAATGAAAAACTGAAAGCTTTCCCTCTAAGACTGGGAACAACACAAGGAAGTCTATTACACACTTTGGCTCAACATTATACTGGCAGTTTTACAACCAGAGCAATCAGGTAACAAAAGAGAATTGTTGCTGTAGTTTAAAAAAAAAAACACAATGAAAAAACAAAAAACCGCCTTCAGAATGGAAAGTAAAAATCAAAGTATATTGGAGATAACATACATTTGTATATAGAAAATCTTGAAGAAAACCCAAGTATTAGAATTAATATAAAGCTTGCAGAATAGAAGACAAATATTTTAAAAGTCAACCACATTTTACACTGTAGCAACAAATGTTGTTGAGTAAATACTTGAATCTACACTAGCATTCAAAAGAATACTTAGGAAGTCAGAAAGAGGAAGACAATATATTCTTTTGAATGGCTGAGTAACACTCCATTGTGTATATGTACCACAGCTTTCTGATCCATTTATCTGTAGGTGGAAATCTAGGTTGTTCCATGTCCTGGCTATTATAAACAATGCTGCGATGAACACCGGGGTACATGTGTCTCTTTCAATTCTGGTTTCCTCAGTGTGTATGCCCAGCGGTGGGATTGCTGGGTCATATGGCAGTTCTATTTGCCATTTTTTAAGGAATCTCCACAATGTTCTCCATAGTGGCTGCACTAGATTGCATTCCCACCAACAGTGTAAGAGGGTTCCCTTTTCTCCACACCCTCTCCAGCATTTATTGCTTGCAGACTTTATAGGAGTCAATTCTAATGAGACGGATGAAACTGGAGCCGATTATACACAGTGAAGTGAGCCAGAAAGAAAAACACCAATACAGTATACTAACACATATATATGGAATTTAGAAAGATGGTAATGATAACCCTGCATGAGAGACAGCAGAAGAGACACAGATGTATAGAACAGATTTTTGGACTCTGAGGGAGCGGGAGAGGGTGGGATAATTTGGGAGTTAATAGCACTGAAACATGTACACTATCATGTAAGGTAGTCGCCAGTCTATGTTTGATGCAGGATACAGGATGTTTGGGGCTGGTGCACAGGGATGATCCAGAGAGATGATATGGGGTGGGAGGTGGGAGGGGGGTCAGGATTGGGAACTTATGTACACCTGTGGTGGATTCATGTCAATGTATGGCAAAACCAACACAGTGTTGTAAAATAAAATAAAGTACAAATAAAAATAATAAAAAGGAGAGAAAGACAAATATCATATGGTATCACTTACATGGACTCTAAAATATGACACAAATGAACTTATCTATGAAACAGAAACAGACTCACAGACATAGAGAGCACACTATGTGATTCCCCAGAGGGGAAAGTTGGGGTAGGCACAGATTGGGAGCTGGTGATTAGCAGATGCAAACTATAATATATACAAGAGAGAAATAACAGCGTACTGTATATCACAAGGAACTATATTCATAATTTGTGATAAACAATCATGGAACAGGGTATGAAAAAATTGTATGTGCATATGTGTGTGTTTACATATGAAGGAAAGGAAAGGACAACTGTTGGCAAGCACATACAGAAACTGGATCCTTGTGTGTTATAGATAGATTTTAAAATGGTGCACCTGCTACAGAAAACAGTTTAAAGGCTCCTCAAAAAACTAAAAAACTAGACCTGATACATGATTCAGCAGTTCCACTTCCAGATATAAAATCAAAAGAAGTTAACATGGGTCTTGGGATATCTGCAGAGCCGTGCTCACAGCAGCACGAAGCACAACAACTAAGAGGTGGAAGCATCGAAATGTCCATCAAATGTGATATATACACACAATGAAATATTATTTAGCCATATAGAGAAAATTCTGTCACATGCTACAACATGCATGATCATTTCAGACATCAAGCCAAATGCAATAAGCCAGTCGTACAAAAAGACAAATACTGTAAGTTTCTACTTGCATGAAATAGCTAACACAGTCAAGCAATAGAAAGGAAACAAAAAAGAACGATGGAGTCCATGGTCTAGGTCAACGGGCAAGAAAAGAGGAGTTGCTGTTTAATGGGACAGGTGATGGGTACAGAGTTTCGATTTTGCAAGCTGTAAAGGTGTAGAGATCTGTTTCATAACAATGTGATAAGGAATTCTCTGGTAGTTCAGAGGTTAGGACTCCGCAGTGTCCTATCAGGGGCCTGGGCTGCACAACACAGCTAAAACAATGACAACAACAACAAATCAACACTGTGACTACGTGTGTGTATATGTCTTAGTCACTCAGTTGTGCCCAACGTTGCATCCCCAGGGACTAAAGCTCACCACGTTCCCTTCTCCATCAGATTTGCAGTGGGTTGCCATTTCTTTCTCCAAAAGGCTGATGAAAGTGTGCAAAATACTTAGCATGCAAAAATGGGTAAAATGGTAAAAATTTAACTTAGATGTTTTCTACAACAATTAAAAACAGAAAAGCATATAATAACCAGGAAAAGAATTTGAATAGACATTTCCGACTCTTTGCAACCCCATGGACTGTAGTCTACCAGGCTCCTCCATTCATGGGATTTTCCAGGCAAGAGTGCTGGAGTGGATTACCATTTCCTTCTCAAGGCGATCTTCCCCACCCAGGAATTGATCCCAGGTCTCTTACCTTGCAGGCAGACACTTTCCCTTCTGAGCCACCAGGGAAGCCCTGAGCAAAATGTCAATCAGTCTCACTGAGATACTACTTCACACCAGACTACTTCACACCCAATCAAAAGGACGAATAATAACAAGTGCTGCAGAAGATGTGGAGAAAAGGAATCTTCATGATATTGTTGAGGTAATTGCTGTAAAATGGTACAACCACTCTTGCAAAAGTGGTTGGTCAGTACCTCAAAAATTAAATGTAGAGTAGAGATATGATCCAGGAATTTCCCTCTTTTGTATATATGCACCAACACTGAAAATGTTCAGTCCATGCAAAATCAGTGTTCACAGCAACATTACTCGCAATAGCCACAAAGAGTACACCATCCACGTATTATCCATTCATTGACGAATGGATAAACAAACTGTGGTATATGCTCAAAATGGACTGCATGGAAGCCATTTACCATATTCATATACCATAATCAGCCATAAAAATAAAATAAAAACATTCACTGCTATACAAGCATGAACACGATGAATCTTGAAAGTACACAAACGAGGGGACTTTCCTGGCGATCCAGGGTTTAAGACTCTCCACAGGTGCCA
The DNA here is from genome assembly GCF_016772045.2 of Ovis aries. Lineage (NCBI taxonomy): Eukaryota > Metazoa > Chordata > Mammalia > Artiodactyla > Bovidae > Ovis > Ovis aries. The sequence goes on along the minus strand of NC_082741.1, from coordinate 20,071,206 downwards.
TCCCTGGGCTGGGAACTAAGATCCCACATGCCACATAGCTAAATAAATAAATACTTAAAAGGAAAATACGACATCTGAATAAAGCCAGACACAAAGGTCACACATTGTATGTGGGGAACTGTAGGTGGAAGACAAGCAGGAAGAGAAGCACTCTGTAATCCAAGTGAAACATTTTTTTCAGGGAGGAGGAAATGAACTACTCTGATAAAGGCTGCCAACAAATTAAATAAAATAACAATTAAAAATTCACCACTGAGTTAAACATTTGAATTCACCTGTGGCCTTGACAAGAGTGGCTTTATGGGAAAATGAGAGAACTCGAGATAACAAAGTCTAGGAACAACTCTGCAGAGTTCTATAACAAGCAAATATGAAATAAAAGCAGCAGAAGCAGGAGGTGTCACCAAAAGATGGATTTTTACCGACAGGTCACGTTATAGTCAGTCTGTTTGCTGATGGGAACCATCCAGAGAAACAGAAACCTTAATCCAGGAGGACAAAGAGGAGACTTGCTAGAATATCAAGAAATGAGTAGGTCTAGAAATGAGCAGATCAGGAATTGAGTACATCAAACCACAAGAGCACACAAGCTGGAGAAGGCAATGGAAACCCAAACCAGTACTCTGGCCTGGAATATCCCACAGGTGGAGGAGCCTGGTAGGCCGCAGTCCATGGGGTTTCGAAGGGTTGGACACGACTGGGCGACTTCACTCTCATGCACTGGAGAAGGAAATGGCAACCCACTCCAGCATTCTTGCCTGGAGAATCCCAGAAAAGGGGGAGCCTTGTGGGTGGCTGTCCATGAGACTGCAGAGTCAGACACGACTGAAGCGGCTTAGCAGCAGTAGCAGCACACAAGAAGGGTACACAAGCCGAATAATTTGCTCACATTGACAGAGCTGAGATCATATTAAAAGAAAAAGGCTGGCATAGTGGATTAATGGGTATGGTAACCAGCCTTCAAGTGAATTCAATCTCCTGATATTCCTCCCCCTGTGTAGTTCTCTCTCAATCTATCACAGGGTAGACCTGTGAGCCTAAGCAAATACACAAGTGCAGATGTGTAACATCTCAAAAAAACTCTGCACTTTATCATGGGTGCAAGTACTTTCCTGAATCACTCATTCTGAGTAAAGACAGCAGCCTCCACAAGAGAAGCCCCTTGGAGAGGCCCACAGAAGGAGGAACTGAGGCTAGAAGAGTACAGACAAGTGAGAGAGCTTAGATTCAACTAGCTAAGTCTTCAGAGGTTGCCAAGCCAGACAAAAGCTTGACTACTACCTCAGGAGAGATCCTAGGCCAAGAGATAACAAGTGGTAAGTTCTTTCAAACTATTCCATTTTGAGATCATATGTACAACACAAACATTTCAAGTTCTAATACCATTCACATCATACTTACACACAGATCAGTTCTCCTATAAATATAGCAAAAATCAAGACACACACACACACACACACATACACACACACACACACACACACACACACACACACACACACACACACCCCTATCCACAGCACCGAAACACAGGAGTTGCCTGGCAGTCCAGTGGTTTGGTTAGGACTCAGCCCTCTCACTGCCAGGATCCTGTGTTCGATCCCTGGCTGGGGAACTAATATCCTATGAAGCCACAGGTTGTGACCAAAACAAAACATGCGGTGAAGTTCAAAGCTGTACCAGCAAGATAAGTATACAACACAGCTGTAGGCACAAGTGGCTGGGCATAGAGCTTCCTATGATCTTGTTTACTCGCATGAAATGAACTCAGATGGTGCCTCACCCCCATCCAGTGGAGTTCACTTACTTAATGAAGAAAAGCCCTTAAGGGTACAGAAATGAGCAAGTAATCTCACGTGAACATGCTAAATCACAGGATAATTTCTCTGAATGAACCACCGAATTCATTCATTCATTTGGCCATGCTGTTTGGCTTGTGGGGTCCCAGTTCCCTGACCAGAGACTGAATCCAGACCACTGCAGTGAAAACCCAAAATCCTAATCACCAGGCCACCAGGGAACCCCACACCTGCATTGCTTTGCTTTGCTAGCTAAAACCTTAGGATATGTGCATTGCCCCATTTTAGCCTCACCAAGTGGCAGGAGTCAACTCTACACAGCTTAAGACCCATGGTGCTCTTACTATTTTTCTTTCAAGAAGGCAGGAGAAAGCAAGTCACCATGCCTGTTTTTAAGCTTGCCACTCAGAAAGCTGCAAACCTGAAACCATGATGGTCCTGAAGTCAGCACCCGCAATCAGGGTCACGTAATCCCCAATCAGGAATACTCTCTCTCAACAGCAACGTGTCAGCCGACGAATGAAAGGAGAAAAACACAAAGTAAGAAAGCCACAACTTTGTCCCTTGTTGTAAAGATGTCTGTCACCTTACCTCAGGGGCCCACTGAAGTCCTGAGCGCTTGAGACCTCCCAGGCAGCACACGGTCACATCCTGGGGACAAGCAGAGGAAACGGCCAGGGTGAGTCCCCTGTTCCGGGAACATTCTATCCCCCCAGGCCCTCCCTGGTCCTACCCTACGGATGCTGACCAGGCGTCTCACACTCAACCAGACCAAGTGATTGAACTCCTTTGCCCTGAGCTTCTTCCTCCCACCTCCCTTCTCTCAGTAACAAACAAATACCTCATCTGCCAACTTCCCGAACCAAAGGCCTGAATCTCGGGGCCCCCAGGGACGGGGCAGCCCTGGAGTCTGAGGAGAGGCCGAGGAAACAGGAAAACGACCAAAGCACCAGGGCAGTGAAGAGGCCACTAGATCGATTTTTTTTTCTTTTTTTTTTGCTGCGCTCGCCTGACTATGCCTGGGTGCAGGACCGGGTTGGGCCGTGAAGATTTGTGTGTGTGTGTGTTTAAATCATTAAGTTCCACAGGAGAGCTGGGGGTGGTGCCCGGGGCCAGGGGCCTAAGAGGCCCTTTCCGCGAGCTGACTTGTGCCACCCACCCCCGGGCCGGAAAGCTGCTGGAGAGCTGAGCCCGCCCAGACTAGAGAGGAGAGAGGGCGAAAGGCGCCTGAGGCCTGTGGGTCCTGCCGCACACTCCCTCCTGAGGGCCCGCGGGCCCTCACCAGCCGCCCCACCGAGCAAGGCCTCGTGCGAGTGGGGACCCGAGAAACCCTCCCTTTAGCCGTCAGGCACCTCTTAGGCTGAACCACGCTCCAGTCCTTACCAGCCCCCGTTGACGGAGGAGACAGAACTGCCTGCAGCTCACCTGCCATAGGCAGTTCCCGGATCAAGCCTGAGGAGGCCAGCCGGAGGGGATGAGGAGGCGAGGCGGACGGGACGAGGCTTCCTCAGGTCTGGGGTGCCGCCTCAGCTCCCCCTACAGGCGACCGGGCTGCCTCCGATGATTGGCTGCCAGGTGTTGGCTCCTGCCATCTGATTGGCCGCGAGGCTGAGTTGGGCGCATGCGCACGCGATGGACACCCCCCCCCCGCACCCACTCCCCCCACCCCGTAAAAGCACCCCCTGTGGGCGTGGTCAGGCTGAATCTGAATCTCAAAAGAGTATTGGGTCAAGATTGCTCAGCTCACCAAACGCGAAGAAAGAAAAAACAGATGGCACAGTCGCCAGGGCACAGGGCTGAGAATGGCCTCCGAGTCTACTAGGGGAGTCCAGTGATGGTGTCCGGCACTCACAGCCCTCAGGGGTGACCTCCCTTAAGCCAGTTCTTTGCTTAAGGAACTTGACCTTACAGTGAATCTTGGCGCCCCTCCTCTTGGAATTCCATTTCAATCAAGGCAGGGCAGCCTGCCCCTGTTTTTGCACTGTCTATTGTGAGCTGAGAATGAGCTTTACTTCTTCTTCTTCTTCTTTTTAATTTTAGAGCTTTACGCTTTTAATGGCTGAGGAAAACCGAAAAGACTTTTATTTTCTGACGTGGAAATTGTGTGAAATTCAGTTTTCGGAGTCCTTAAATTTGGAACAGGGACTTGCCAGTTTCTTTCGTTGTTGTCTATGGCTGAAAACTTAATGGCCAATGATCATATTCGCAAAGCCTAAAATATTTCTTCTTTGGCCCTTCACAGAGTCTTTTTTAAATGCCCTGTGCTGCTGGAAGTCTCCTAGTAGACCGTTGAGATCTCCTATGGGAGGATAAAGTTTTGGTTTTGTTACATTATTTTCTTCTCTAATATATTCATTTTTCATTCTTTACTAATTTCATTCCTTCACATCGCTATAAGTTTGTTCTGTTGCTCATCTTTACAACTTTTTGAGATAACTGTTTGTAACTCTCATTTCTCTTGTATCTAATGCTATAAATTTACCTTAATTTGTTGTTGTTGTTCAGTCCCTCAGTCATGTTGACTCTTTGCAACGCCATGGACTGCATGCAGCACACCAGGCTTTCCTGTCCTTCACTGTCTCCTGGAGTTTGCTCAAACTCATGTCCATTGAGTTGGTGATACCATCCGAACATCTCATCCATCGCCGCCCACTTCTTCTCTTGCCCTCAGTCGTTCCCAGCATCAAGGTGGTTTCCAATGAGTTGGCTTTTCCCATCAGGTGGCCAAACTATTGGATCGTCAGATTCAGCATCAGTCCTTCCAGTGAATATTCAGAGTTGATTTCCCTTAGGATTGACTGGTTGAATCTTGCTGTCCAAGGGACTCTCGAGAGTCTTCAACACCACAGTTCAAAAGCATCAGTTCTTCGGCACTCCACCTTCTTTACGGTCCAGCTGTCACATCCATACATGACTGTGGGGAAAAGCATAGCTGTGACTAGATGGACTTTGTCAGCAAAGAAATGTCTCTGCTTTTTACTAGGCTGTCTAGGCTTGTCATAGCTTTTCTTCCAAGGGCCACATATCTTTTAAGCTCATGGCTGCATTCACCACCCACAATCATTTTGGACCCCAAGAAAATAAAGTCTGTTACTCTTTCCATTGTTTCTCCGTACAACTTTAACTGTGTCCCGCAATTTTTGCGAATAGGCTGTTCATTATCATTCACGTCCGAGTATATCCTAATATTCTCTTCTAAAGACAAGCCTAAATATTGCATGGGCTTCCCTGGTCACTCAACTGGTAAATCGCTTTCCAGCCAATGCAGGAGACACAAAAGGCCTGGGTTCGATCCCGGGTCAGGAGGATCCCCTGGAGAAAATAATGACAATCTGCTCCAGGATTCTTGCATGAAAATTCCATAGAGATATGTTAGTTAAGATAGTTATTTCTATTTTCCAAGTGAATGGCATTTTCAAAGACGTTTCTTGGTCAATTTCTCATTATTGCATTATAGTCAGATGACACAGTCTAAATATTATTGATCCTTTGTATTCGAAGATTTCCGTTAAGTATGCCGTACTTCAGATTTCCATCTCCGTGAAGTCAAAATGAAGTGGGTGTTGTGTAGAAAAAACACTTGCAATGTCTGAAATGTGTGTATGTGAAATGACTTCCTTTATGCTTCACAATTATTCCAGCATCTTTCAGTAGGGTACCTTTAACTAAGTTCCAGGGTTTTCTCAAATTTTACCAGTTTTTCCACAAATGTTCTTTCCTAGTTTCATAGTCCCATATAGAATACTGAACTGCATGAGAATATAGAGCAAGAAGCTACAGATACCTCCCTTAGCTTACTCTGGTCTATAGCTGTTTCTTAAACTTTCCTTGTTTTTCAAGACTTTTGACAGTTTTCAGGAGTCCTTCAGGGACAGGTATTTTGCAGAATGACTCTCTATATGGGTTTGGGATGTTTCTCCTGATTGCCCTGGGGTTTATATAATTGTAGAACTATACCTCCAAGGCAAAATATCTTTCTCATCATCTCCCATCAAGGATTCATACTATCAATATGACCTACCACTAGTTCGTCTGCTAGAAAGTTGTCTCCTTCCTGCTGACATATTCTGTTCTTGGAAACAAGCCGCTAAACACAGCCTACATTTAGGGAGGGGCATGGAATCTCATCTTGAGGAAAATATCGAAGAGATACACAAATTACTGAGTATACAAGTTAATTGAAACTCCTTTGTAAGGAAGATCTGATCCTTCTAGCCATATCTTTTAATGTTAAATTAATTAAAGTAAAGATTTAATAGGTTTCCCAGTTGGTGCTAGTGGTAAAGTACCTGCCTGCCAATACAGGAGATGTAAAAGATGTGGGTTCAGAGGAGCCTGGTGCGCTACACTGATGGGGTCGCAAAGAGTTGGACAGACTGAAGCCGCTGAACACACACAAAGATTTAATACCGCAGTCACACTGGCTACATTTTAACATTTGCAAAGTGGCATATTAGATACGGACATAGAAAATATATTTTACTGAGGATTCCTTAATGATCGGGTTGTTAGAGATTTGTGCTTCCACTGCAGGGGGCAGAGAGTCAATCCCTGGTTGAAGATCTAAGATCCATTAATCCTCACCGCAAGGCAAAAAAAAACAAAAAACAAAAAAACAAACAAAGAAAGAAAACAAACCCTGCTGGATGAATACTCCATCTGAATATACAGATAAAGGATATAAACAGAACACCTCACAGAAAAGAAAAGAAACATAAGCATTTATATATGTGAAAAGCTGATCGCCCTTATGAGGGAATATATGTAACAATTATGAAAATGTTTTCTATTGCTGCAGAAAGGTCTGTGAATAGCACTGACTTAGGTCATTGTTTTTCCAACCTTTCTTCTTTTCAAATGTGATGCATATTAACACATGAAACTGCTTTAGCTCTGTCTCAAAAATTTGCTATTTTCACTATCATTCAGTTCAAATAATGTTTTTCCCATAACAATTTCTCCTAGGAGCAATAAGTTATTTAGGTTCAGAAGCAGGAGAAGGAGAAGCCTAAACCACAACATTAAAGAGGCTTGTGAATTGCAGAGGTGCCGCTTTTGCACTTTGGGTTCCTGGCAATCCTTACTCTATCCTCAGCCTGTGTGCAGTGCCATTGCTTCATTTTCAAACTTTGGGAGTTCTGTACTCCTCAGTTATCTTTCTGGGGTTTTGTTTGGTCATGCCACAGAAGCTGTGGGATCTTAGTTCCACAACCAGGTGTTGAACCCTGGCCATTGACCGTGAAAGCATCAAGTCCGAACCACTGAAGCAACAGGGAATTCTCATACCTCTTTCTTTCTTTCTTTCAAATATTTGTTCATTTACTTGGCTGTGCTTGTTTTTAGTTCCAGCACAAGGACCCTTCAATCTTCATTGTAGCATGTGGGAGCAGGAATTTTAATTGTCACATGTGGTATTTTTAGTTGCAGTATGTGGGATCTAATGCCCGGACCAAGGAATGAACTTGGATGCCCTAATCTGGGAGCACCGAGTATTTCCACCGGACTACAGGGATGTCCTTCCCATGAATGAACCCAGGTCTCCCACATTGCAAGTGAATTCCTTACTGTCTGAACCACCATAGCTTTGACTATAAGAATTTTGGTCAGCAGAGTGATGCCTTAGCTTTTTTTTTTTTTTTTCTTTTTTAATGCTGTCTATGATTGCCATAGCTTTCTTCCAAGGAGCTAGCTTCCTTTGATTTTGTGGCTACATTCACGATCCTCAGTGATTTTGGAGTCCAAGAAAATCAAACGTGCTGTTATTTTCAGTTGTTCACCATTTCTTTGCCATAAAGTGATGGGACCAGACGTTGTGATCTTCGTCTTTTGAAATTTGAGTTTTAAGCCAGCCTTTCACTCTCCTCTTTTGCCACCATCAAGAGGCTCTTCACTTTCTGCCCTTAGGGTGACATCATCTGCATATCTGAGGTTGTCGCTGTTTCTCCAGCAATCTTGATTCCAGATTGTGCTTCATCCAGCCCAGTGTTTTTCATGATGTACTCTGCGTTTAAGTTAAATAAGCAGGGCAACAGTATATAATCCTGACGTACTCCTTTCCCTATTTGGAACCAGTCGCTTGTTCCATGTCCAGTTCTAAGTGTTGCTTCTTGACCTGCATACAGATTTCTCAGGAGGCAGGTCAGATGGTCTGGTATTCCCATCTCTTTAAGAATTTTCCAGTTTGTTGTGGTTCACACAGGCAAAGGTCTCATCACTTCATGGAAAATAGATGAAGAAACAATGGAAACAGTGACAGAATTTATTTTCTTGAGCTCCAAAATCACTGCAGATGGTGACTGCAGCCACGAAATTAAAAGATGCTCACTGCTTGGAAGAAAAGTTGTGACAAAGCTAGGCAGTGTTTTAAAAGAAAGAGACATTACTTTGCCAACAAATGTCCATAAAGTCAAAGCTATGGTTTTTCCAGGAGTCAGGTACAGATGGAGGAGCTGCACCATAAAGAAGGCTGAGTGCTGAAGAATGGATCCTTTCAAACTGTGGTGCTGGAGAATGGAGAAGACTCTTGAGAGTCCCTTGGACTGCAAGGAGATCCAACCAGTCAATCCTAAGGGAAATCAACCCTGAATCTTCAGTGGAAAAACTGATGCTGAAGCTCCAATACTTTGGCCTCCTGAAGGGAAGAGTCAGCTCATTGGGAAAACAAAACAAAACAAAACCCTTGATCCTGGGAAATATTGAAGGCAGCAGCAGAAGGCATGACAGAGGATGAGATGATTGGGTGGCGTCATCAACCCAACGGAATGAGTCTGAGCAAGCCTCAGGGGATGATGATGGACATGGAAGCGTGGCATACAGAAGTTCATGGGGTCACAGGGAGTCAGACACGACTGAGCAACTGAACAACAAAAGCCAGGCAGGGTCTTCATGTACAGCTGGCTGAACCTCAATGGGGCTTTTCTGAATTTCTGGAGGTGGGTAAAACATAATTTTTTAGCCAGATCCCATGCTGCAGCATGTCTGGAATATTTTGTGCTCGTAGTCAATCTTTTTTGTGTGTTTTCTGGGTGGCACTTGGGAGTCAGTGTTCCTCACAATGATGGATGCTGTCTCTCTCAGTCCCAGCTGAACTGAACTTTGGATCATGACCTCTGTTTCAGGAGGCAACCCTGGCAAGTGCTCTGGCTGTTTGAATGACTGATGATTCTTGGTTTGGTGCTCGGTCTTTTCCTTCACGTTCAAACTTTGTAGCCAGCACGTGCAACATGGAAAGACCCTCCTGTTGCAGTTCCTCCGAGCGTGATTTACAAAGGATGTCACCTATTTGAACATTTTGAGGCAAAACAGACAAACAAATTGTTCATGTTTCCATGCCATGTTCTAAAATACGCCTCTACATTGGCAAAGGCTGACAATCTGTAAGTGCAAACACGGCAGACATAGGGCATTTTGCCAGGTTTGTGACTGTCCTTCAGGTACTGTAAGAGAACCTGATCTGTTTTGAAGGACAATTCACAGATATTACAGACCGTGGAGGGCTCCCAGGAAGCAGGGACACTTTCCATGCGACACTGCAGCTGGAACGAGGTGGGAAACTGGCGGTGGCAGTGCTGGCAGGTAGTGTGGGTTTCCCAGCTGTCACCCTTCTGCCTCTCAAGCTCCAGATGGTTCCTCAGGTGGGTCATAAACTTGACATATTTTAGAAGACTCAAGCAGCTGAGGCATTTGAAGGCTGTGTGAGTCTTCTGTTCTGGTGCCGTCTCTTGTATGCTCCAAAGTAAAAGCCATCAGATAACATTTACTCTCATCAGTGAATTTGATCCCAGATTTACTTTCATGGGATCAACAGTCTTGCTCTGACGTGCAAGAGTCAGAAAGTCCATTTTCTCCAGGCCTGACAAACTGCATGTTCCTTCTGGATCCATAAGACGGAAGCATGCCTGGCCATTGGTGCGAGTCCGTGAAAATGATGCCCCACCATGCACACGGCTCGGTGAGGTCGGGGAATCTTCCAAGGTCATAACCGTGTTTTTCCAGGAGGGATACCTGGAGGGGCCATGGTGGAGGCAGGTCCCCCTGGGATTCCATCGCTGAGTTTGGGTCTTTTGGGATTCCCACTGTTACAATTCACATCTGAAGTGGGACACCGCTTTGAATTAAGAGGGCTTTCATCCTTGCCTCCTAATGAGAGAACGGCTCGAGAGAGACAGGGAGGCCGCAGAGAGAACGATTCTGAATTGTGAAGGACAGTTTCCGGCGAGCTCGTTTTCTAATCAGGTTTAGATGAAGGCTCCGAAATAATAGAACTGCCTCTTCCTCCCCATACACACTGAGAAACTGGTGATACGGCAGCTGGCTCTGATGCTGGGGTCCTAAGATTTGCAGGTTGCCACCTGCAGGAGGGATCCGGATTCACGTGGTCCTTCATTCTTCTTGAAGATGAGTCCCTGGTCACTCTGTTCAAAACGTTAGAAATGACTGGCTTTGAAGTTGAAATCACTCTGACAAAGAAGGTTTCAGCATCCTCCTTGACGTGCTCCACTCCAACAAAGATGACCTCAGCATCGTCATTGTCCTCACCTCTGGATTTGGACACGGCGGTCTTTTTCTCGGGTTGTGGTGGTGCTTGTGCTTCCTCACACGGGAAGAGATGGGCCATTTTGCAACCACTTGTGGCTTCAAGTGGCCCCTTCTAGTGTTTTTCTCCCCCTAAAAGCAATCACCAGGCAAGGTCATCCCCTCTGATCTCAGGTGTCAGTCTCTGTGGTTTCAGGTCACCCTCAGTTGGTCACCGAGAATATTAAATGGAAAACTCCAGAAATATACAACTTACACATTTTAAGCTGCAGGTAATTCTGAGGAGAGTGATTGGAATCTCACACCATCCTGCTTCCTCCTGCCCAGAATGTGAATCGTTCCTTAGTCCTGAACATCCCACGCGTCTGTCACTCGGTTACCACAATGACTGTTGAGATGCCACAGGGCTTGTGACCAAGTTTTCCTTACTTTACTCAATAATGGCCCCAAACCGTAAGTGGAGGGATGCTGTCCATTGACATATGCCAGAGAAAAATCCATTAAGTGCTACCTTTCAGTGAAAAGATCCAAGTTCTCAATTTGATATAAAAGAGAAAGAAACAATGTATGCTGAGGTTGCTAATATCTGTGGTGAATGTGAAGAAGAGAAAATAAATCTGGGTTAGTTTTGCTGTCAAACCTCCAACTGCAAAAGGTATGGACACAGAGCGTAGTAAGTGCTTAGTTAGGGTGAAAAAAAATCGCTCAATTAGTACAGTAGTATATTTTACATAGCGACTACACTCACAACACTTTTATAAAAGTATATTGTTATAATTGTTCTATGTTATTATTACACCTTCCCTGGTGGCTCAGATGGTAAAGTGTCTGCCTACAATTCGGGAGAGCCAGGTTCAATGCCTGGGTCAGGAAGATCCTGTGAAGAAGGAAATGGCAATCCAGCCCAGAATTCTTGCCTGGGAAATCCCATGGACAGAGGAGCGTAATAAGCGGCACTCCATGGGGTCGCAAAGAGTTGCACACGACTGAGCGACTTCACTTTCACTTTCCTGTTATTTTTAGGCAGTGGCTATCTCTTACTGTGCCTCTATACAGTAGACTGCATCACAGGTGTGTTTGTATAGAAGAACCATTGTGTATATAGAGTTTGATACTGTGTGAGGTTACCGATGTCCCCTGGGGGTCTTGAAACTTACTGTCTGCCGATAAGTGGTGATGATTATATTTCTTTCAAAAGACAAAATTAGTACCTGGTTGAATCACTGGCTGAAACATTGAGATAACTATTAGCACCCTTAGACATAAGGAAACATCTCAAACTCAGTGAAATGACATGACCGTTTTAAACTTCCTTCTCCAGCCACCACTTTTGCCTTGAGTCCCCATGGTGGCCCCCGTGTTCCTCTTAAACTCTGCAGGAGAGTTGGTAGGCACCATTTTGCTTACAGATCTACAATCTCACTCAGAAATGCTGACCGACAGAAAATGTCCAAAAGAGCCCCCAGCTGTCACTTGGGGGTGCCTCTCACTCCCTCCACTTTCCGAGTCCAGAAGGCACCATAGTCTATACATGGATCCAAAATATTTTCTTTAAATCCCAGCCATTTCTAATAGCAGGACTTGAACCTGCCTCATGCTGGCAACTCTCTCTCTCTCTCTCTCTCTCTCTCTCTCTCTCTCAGAGAGGGAGAGCATTTACACTGTACTTGAAACTACTTCCACAGCATCAACATTGTATTAGGTATTATACGGATGTGGAGATGATTTAAAACATGTGGGAGTATCCCCTTATGTTACATGCAAAGACTGTACCATTTTATGTAATGGACTTGATCACCCATTAATTTTGGTGTCTCCAGGTGCAGGGTTCCCAGACCCAATCTCCCAAGGGTACCAAGGAGGGAGGGACGGGACTTCTCAAGACTTCTACTGCTCCCCCTGCCTTGGATGCTGTCTCAATTACCAGCACCCAACTCCTGAGCTGCCTCGGTCCACAGTTTCTCTGCCAGGCTTTCCTGACCATGATGTCAGAAATCACAGCCTCCCCCAACTCACATGCCATTTTCCCCTCCAGAGCTATCGGGCTGCTGTATTTTGGTTTCTAGAACAACATGGAGTGTCTGTCAGTGCTACATGCCTGCTGCAGAAATAAACAGTAACTGTTATGAAACAATCATTTACCTGTACCTCAAGCTCGGCCCACTCATTCCTGGCTCCCCAGGTACTTACACTTGATCTTAGCCAAAAGGCTGAGAAGCAATTTCTCCAAGCATTTGATGACTTCCAAATCTGAATGGATTAAAACTATCAGGCAAGAGAGAAAGTCAGCCAGTATGTAGCTGGATGCTGACAGGGGCAGCGGTGCTCCTTGAAATTAAAGGTTTGTAACACAGTTTCTCTCCATATAATACATTTGTTGATAGCTTCCATGCCATTAACACGTTTCGTAGACATTAAAGGCCATTCTAAAGTTTACATTTGGCCATTTGTGATACCAGATCACATTTCATCAGTAGCATATCATAGTTTGTTTGCTTGTGTGTAAATGATGTCCCTAGCGGTAAAGGTCCCTCCTGCCAATGCAGAAGACCTAAGAGATGCAGGTTCCATCTCTGGGTCAGGAAGACCCCCTGGAGGAGGGCATGGCAACCCACTGCAGTATTCCTACCTGAAGAATCGTATGGACAGAGAAGAATCGTGGGCGACAGTCCATAGGGTTGCAGAAAGTCTAGCATGACTGAAACAACTGAACACACACGCAGACATATGTATATAAATATATATTTTACAGTGGTATGAAAAATAGTGCTGTGGGACCTCCCCGGTATTCCAGTATTTAAGACTTCTCACTTCCAGGCCAGGGACACAGCTTCAATCCCTGGTCAGGGACCTGTGATCCCACATGCCACTGGGTGTGGCCAAAGGTAAATGGAATAATGTATCTTACAGCTGATGTCATCTTAGATTTATTGAAGATTTCTATTTTTCATAAGCAGAATCCAGCCTACTAAATTCATGTCACAAGTCACTAATGGCATGCTAGCTGCATTATATAGGCAAGTGGTTTAGACAGGGATTGACAAATCGGCTTGCTTCCCGATTGGTTTTTTTTTTTTTTTTTTTTTAATTTTTAAAAACGTTTAACATTTTTTACATTGATGTTTAATTTTGGCAAAAACAAAGGAAAGGTTTGTGACGTGTGAACATTATATGATATCTAAATTTCAGTGTCACAAAGAAAGTTTTATTGGAACACAGACGTGATCATTTGCCTCTGCCTGAGGCTATTTCACCCTGCTAATGGGAGAGACCTCATGGGCCTTAATGCCTGGTTACTCTCTAGCCCTTAGCAGATAAATTTTGCAGACTCATGGCTGCAGAGAACAAAAGGAAGCATTCCAAACCCCATGGCTCACCAGCTCCTGAAGTCCAGTTGACTCAGTGCAGCTAAACACTTCCTACTCTGAGACCAAGTGGAGGGTGAAGCTGGAGTGTCTTTGTCTCCACGTCCCAGAAAGATTTCTCTGGGTATAGCAGCACCGCTTCCTGTGTCCAGTGTCCGTGAAACTCCTCCCTGGCTCTCCAAAAGCCTTTTCCCAGTGAGGCGGCATCAGGAGATTCCACGCCTTTTAAAGCCCATTCGAGTCCAATCCATAGTACCCAAACCAGGCTCCAATCAGGTTTCTGAACCAGTTTTTCCCCATAGGATCTTTCAACTAGAAACCTTTCTAGCAAAATGTTGGAGAGGGGAAAGAATCTGAGTGGGGCTTCAGGGCCCCTCCCAGGGGCTATTTTCCAGGTCTCAGTGTGGTGAGAGTCCCCACTTGCATCTCCAGCATCCAGAGGCCCACCACCTTATCTCCAGTTTATCTGAGTCTTTAGATATTTGCGGTTCAATAGCTCAAGGGCAAGGGAAGGTGGTCCACACAGCTATTCCAACAGGGCATGGGCTGATGTCAGGAACCTAAAAAGTCAGGAGTTCTCTTCCAATGGCAAAAAATTCTCCAGCTGCAAACAGCGAACCCCTGTCCTCTTCCGAGGGCAAGGGGGTGGGTTGGGGAGGAGGCAGGGTGAGGAGGGCAGGAAGCAAGCTTACTCCCAAGTGATCTGCACTTGAAGGCTCAGCACCCGCTGGATTCCCAGGGTCCTCACTGTGAATCTACATGCTGAACCCCAGGAGCTTTTTCTAGGCGGGGGCTCATGCGTTCTTAAACCACGTCAGGGGTGTCAGGTCACACCCTCACCGCCCTCCTGCACCCTTCCCCCCTGACTCGCCCTCTTCTCTGTCCTCCTTTGCAGCACCTAGATTATATCTCAAGCTTTCTCTCCCACTGCCTTTACAGCCCTGTGCACACAGATTCGTGGGTTTCAGAGAGGGTTTCAGAGAAGAAATACGTGTATTTCCATTCGTTATAAGGTAATAGAGTCACTGAATTCGAACAAAAATGATGTCCACTAATGAACGCGATCTCAAATGCTGTGATCAGATACACCATCAAAGACACCATTATCATCAAATCAACATGTTCTCCCCTTAAACTTACAGAAGGTATGTCCATTACATCTCAATGAACCAGGGAAAAAAGAAGAAAAACTGACCATTAGAAAGAGCTCGTTTTAGACTCTTTTCAGAAGCATGATGGCCAGTGTTGTGCCTAGGAGCTCAGCTGTGTCTGACTTTTTGCGACCCCATGGACTGCAGCCAGCCAGCCTCCTCTACCCGTTGAGTGCACCAGGGAAAATTGCTGGAGTGGGTTGCCATGTCCTCCAATGTCGGTAAGTATCAGAACCCAGGGCTAGGGATTTCCTGGCGGTCCAGTGGTTGAGGATCTGCCTTCCAATGCTGGGAATGTGAGTTTAATACGTGGTGGGTAAGATCCCACATGCCAGAGGGCCGTAGAACGGACAAAGGATCCTGCATGACACGGCTAAGCCCCGAAGAAGCCAAATAAGTGAATAAAACGGAATATTTTTAAAACTCTATGCTCTTTACGTTCTTCTGGATATGTTTGAAAGCATGATATTAACAGTTTTATTTATTTATGGACACACCATGAGACTTCCTGCAGGAGCTTAGTTTCCTGACCAGGCGCTGAACCCCGGTCACTAGACTGAAAGCATTAAACACTAAGTGCTGGCTTGCCAGGCAATTCCTAGTTTGATTTACTTAAAAGGGTTTATTTTGATTGTATGCCAAAAGGTACATCCTTTGCAGTGTTTACACTTACAACAGAAATATTTTGGGTGTCAGTTTTAAAATGTTTGCAAATACTTAGGGGAGGGGAAGAAACATTTTGACTACAGACTTATGCTTCTAGGCTTCCCTGATGGCTCAGAGAGTAAAACATCTGCCTGCAGTACAGGAGACCAGGGTTTAATCCCTGTGTCAGGAAGATCTGCCGGAGAAGGAAATTGCTCTCCACTCAAGTATGCTTGCCTGGGGAATTCCATGGACAGAGGAGCCTGGTGAGCTACTATCCATGGTTTGGCAAAGTGTCAGACACAACTGGATAACTAACACTTTCACTTTCATATGCTTCTGAAGATTGCTCAAATCTCAGAATCTCCTGGGACATTATTAAACACAGAGATTCCAGGGCTGCATATCACACCTAAGAAATTCAAATTGTCCTAGGAGAGGACCTGCGAACCTGAAAACGCAAAGCTCGCCTCACTTGATTCTGAAGTGAAGTGAATCCCAGGGTGTAAAGTCATCCAGTACTTTGGGAAAGGTTGATCTCTGGTGGCTCAGCAGTAAAGAATCCACCTCTTAATGCAGGAGACCTGGGTACAGTCTCTGGGTCGGAAAGCTCTCCTGGAGGAAGAAATGGCAACCACGCCAGGATTCTTGCCTGAGAAATCCCATGGACAGAGAAGCCTGGCAGGCTACAGTCTATGGGGTCACAAAAGACTCAGACACACAACTTAGCAACTCTGCCGCAACAGTGAAAGTGAGAGGTGCTCAGTTGTGTCCAACCCTTTGTGACCGCGTGGACCATATGCAGTCCATGGAATCGTGCAGGCTAGAATACTGGCGTGGCTAGCCTTTCCTGTCTCCAGGGGATCTTCCCAACCCAGGGATCAAACCCAGGTCTCCCGCATTGCAGGCAGATTCTTTACCAGATGGGGCGCAATGGGAGCCCAAGCAACAATAAGAACAAGCTTAAAATGCCCAAGAATATACACCTTCAGGAGACCCTAAGGGTTGAGGGTCAGGAATGCATTTTTTCCTTCATGTGACGCACTGAGCACCTGCCTTGGGAGGAGCAGGTTATTGGCAATTCAATAAACTAAAGAGATGTAGCTTGAGCTGGGAGCTTCATCCTCCCCACCACCCTTCAGAGATTCTAGGAGCTCCACACCCTCTTTGGGGGCTTCTGGAGGTCCTAGGATATAATCAAAGCTGAGAGATCTGGATGCAAACATCTCCGTTTGGGCCACACTTTCAAATCTCCTGGGCTGTGCTTCTTCACCATCAGTGAATCTAAGGAATTGCCTATGTGTCTTGTGCAAAAGCACATTCTCATCCAACAGTTGTGAGTGGGGCCTGAGAGCCTGAGTTTCTCCCAAGCTCCAGTTGTTGCCCAGGCTGCTTAAGGTGTCCATATTAAACAGTGAGTACTAGAGAGCTTTTGAAAAGTACGGACGTTCTGATTGATTCTGTCAAGCTTACTCCCTGCCCACAGACTCAGTGTCTCCAGGAATGGGACCAGGGAGTCAACGTTATTAAAGGTCTCAGGTATTTCTAAGGAGCAGATAGGGTGCAAATGTGTAGCCAGGCAAATCACCCTACCATCAACCCTGTTTTGGGCTTCATCGTGTCCTGCAAAATCCATATGTTGCAGGGACTTTCCCAAAGGTCCAGTGGCTAAAACTCTCCACTCCCAGTGCAGGGGGCTGGGCTTCTGTCCGTGGTCAGGGAACTAGATCCCACGTGCTGCCAGGAAGACTGAAGACCCTACGTACCACTACTAACACCTGGTGCCATCAAATAAATTAATTCATTAAAAAAAATCTGTAGAATATCTAAGCCCCAACACTTTGGAGATTCGTAATCCTCTTTGTACATTCTGCCTTTAATGAGGTGATTAAGTTAAAAGGAGGTCCCTAGGGTGGGCCCTAGTCCAAGCTGATGGTTCTTTATATAAAAAGACAGAGGGAAATTTCCTGGAAGGCCAGTGGTTAGGGCTCAGATCTTTCACTGCCAAGGGCCCAAGTTCAATCCCTGGCCTGGAAACTAAGACCCAGAAGAAAAGCAGCATGGCCGGAAAACAAAGAGGAAATTAGGACACACAAGATATCAAGGATGCATGGACATAAAGGGACAGGAGGACACGAGAATGCGGGTGCCTGCTCATCAAGGAAAGGGACCTCCAGAGACACCACACTGTCAACACCTTAATCCTGGATTTCTAGCCTCCAGAACTGGGAGAAAACAATTTCCTGTTCTTTAAGTCTCGTGTATTTCTGGTGGCCACCTGAGAACCTCAACGTGTTCTTTAGATCAGGAGTCCCTAGAGAGGGTTCACCTCAAGGACAGTACGGGGTATGCAGGTGATGACTCGGCTTCCAGCTGACTCCCAAACATCAACAAATGTCGCCCACCCAGATCTTCCAGGACGCAGCCTGCTCCTGTGGACCCCATCTTGCAGACCACTACTGCTAAACGCCCCACACAAATCTCTTTCTGCCCCGCCCCCTTTGTTTGTTTCTTTGTTTGTTTGACTTCTCTCCTAGACTCTGAGGGACAGAACCTTGAGAACAGAGTGAGGCCTGTCCTCACACCATCCTGAATGTGAAGGAGAGTATGTGTTTTAACCAAAAAACAAACAAACAAACAACACCAACAAAAGGAAGAAAACCCAAAGCTGTCTAGCAGAAGCTTGTCACCAAGTGTACAGAAAAGCCTTCACATGACAGGTTAGGAAGAAGCAGAGGACATGATTTCAACCTCTTCTTCAGGGAAGGTATCTGGGCAGGAGGATAGCACGCTTTCTGCAGATGGATTGAGGGCAGATGAATTTATTGGAAGGCATTGGGTAGCTAGGAAAGGAATATGAGTGGAGAGGGGTATGTCATCCATTCTGTCTAGTTCCAGAAGTTTCTATGATACGGGCCACGGTCACAGGTCTCCCAGAGGTCAGGGAGAAAGGAACGTTTGGTGACCTCATCAAAGCCTGGCCCATAGAAGCCTGGCTCTCAGCAGCCAACATCAGGCTTCTGGGGCATCCACCAGGCTCAGGAAATGACCTACTGGGCACTCTCTGGTAGTCCTGGGGTGGTTAGGACTCTGCACTTTCACTGCCGAGGGCGTGGATTCTGTCCTTAGTTGGGGAACTAAGATCCTGCAAGCTGTGTTGGCTGGCCAACAAAAGAAACCAAAAAAGAAAGACAGACATGACCTGTTCCCACCTTTCGTTCCGCGGACAACCCCAAGGCCAACTCCGGTCCAGGTCCATTGCTGTGGTCAAGGAGGAAGCTCCCTGGGGCTTGTGGCCGTGGAGTGATATGTGGTCAGCCTGAGTGTCCTCCATCAAGGCTGATCATCTCACACCAACTGAGAAGCTGGTACCCAGGAGGAGATCAGGCCCTTGGGACAGGGCCGTGTGAGAAGTGGGCTCTACAAGGTGTCCAAAAGGCACACCTTTCAAGACAGCACTAATCCTGGTGGCTAGCCTCTACCCACTTCCTCCATCTCTAGGGGAGAGCTTGGCCCTTCCATTGTTCTCACAAATCTTTCCCTCTTCTACTCTCCCTGGAACAGCTTTATCTCAAGAAATTGTTGTTGTTCCTTAGCTCGGTTATATCCGCAACTCCAGGGACTTCAGCACACCAGACCTCCCTGTCCTTCACCGTTTCCTGAAGTTTGCTCCACTTCATGTCTAGTGCATTGGTGATGCCATCCAGCCATCTTATTCTCTGTTGCCCTCGTCTTCTGCCCTCAGTCTTGCCCAGCATCAGGGACTTTCCCAGTGAATCAGCTGCTTATACCGCATGACCAATATAGTGGACCTTCAGCTTCAGCATCAACCCTTCTAACAAGTACTCAGGGTTGATCTCCCTTAAGATTGACTGGTTTGAACTCCTTGCTGTCCAAAGGACTTCCAGGAGGTTCACCAGCACAGCAACTCGAAGGCAACAATTCTTTGGCGCTCTGCCTTCTTTGTGGTCCAGCTCTCACAACCGTACATGACCACTTGGAAGACCATAGCCTTGACTCTACAGACCTTTGATGGCAGAGTAACGTCTCTGCATTTCAACACACTGTCTAGGTTTGTCATAGCTTTCCTGCCAAGAAGCAACCGTCTTTTGATCTCATGGTTGCAATCACCATTGCAGTGATTGTACAGCCCAAGAAGAGGAAATCTGTCAGTACTTCCACCTTTTTGCTTCTATTTACCATGGAGGAATGGGGCTAGATGCCATGATCTTAGTGTTTTGAGTATGTAGGCTTAAGCTGGCTCTTTCACCCTCCTCCTTCATCCTCACCTAATCAGTGCAGAGTGTCTGGCTTCTTGCTGCTTCTTCCCTCAGTTCGAATTCCCTGAGTAAGAAATCATAAAGGGATGGTTTTGTAGCTTCAATGCAAGGGTGCAACAGAGAGGGACCAAAACATGGGATCATGACACATTGAGAAACTCAACCAACGACGACTTGCACCACCTGCTTACCTACAGGATTAAAGGTGACGTGAACGTGTTAGTCAGTCCTATCTGATGCTTTATGACTTCATGTACTCTAACCCAGCAGGCTCCTCTATGGAACTCTCCAGGAAAGAATACTGGAGTGTTGCCACTCCCTTCTTCCAGGGGATCTTCCTGATTCAGGGACTGAATTCTGAGCCTCCTGCATTGCAGGTGGACTCTTTACCACCTGAGGCACCAGGAAATCTCAAACCAAGGCAATGCTAATTTCCAGGACATTACTATAGCAAAATTTTGGTGGTCCATGCCGGTCGCAGCTTCTCGGTCACAAAAAGTGATATAGTTGGAGCCCACCACTCTGAACGGGTGCTGTTGTTTGGTTTAGCTGCTAAATCTCCTCTGACTCTTAGAGGACTTGGTCTCAGTAAAGAGCTCTGGTGGGAAAAGAGAATTAGTTAAAAGCCTTAGTACGGCCAGGTTGGCAGAGAACTAGGATTTGGAGGAAATTTTATCTTTACCATTTGGATTAAGCTAAATGCCTCAGGAATAAGGTTTTATTAAAAAAAAAAGTTACAGATGAATGACACCAAGAAGAAAAATGCCAAGTTACACTCAACACTGAAATACTGAACTCATCAGTGACACTTTTGGACGATCGGGAATAGATTTCCAGCAGCCTTTGAGTAAATATTTGTGTGTGAAAGTGTTTATTCATGTAAAAACAGAATAAAACATGTGGGGATATGAGCGACATAAATGCACATTTGGACAATGGATTCGGGGATGTTGGGTTGTCTCTTAGCAACTGGAGGCTTGTCTGGCTGCTCAGTCGTGCATGCAATGCAGGAGATCCAAGTTCAATCCCTGGGTTGAGAAGGTCTCCCGGAAAAGAGATCTGTTACCCACTGTAGTATTCTCAGCTGAAGAATTCCATAGGCAGAGAAGCCTGGCAGCCTACAATCCATGGAGTCCCAAAGAGTCAGACACGGCTGAGCAGTGGGAAAACGGGCATGGGCTGGTGGGTCCCAGAGGCTCCAGGTGGACTGCGGGTGAATATGACCCAGGACTCTGGGGCTGATTTTGCACAGTGAACCCATTTTGGCACCGCCCAGCGTACGAGATGGAGGATTTGCATCTGCTGAATCCATTGGGGAAAATGCTCCAGTCCAGGGCCTGGGTGAGGGTCCCTTGGAAGAAGGTTCCCTCTAGTGATGCTCACTCCTGGACACTTAGTTCAGCTACCAAAGAGGGAATCAATGCAACGCATTCATACAGACAGACTAGGCCGCATCCTCTCAGCTTTTATCACTGTGTTCAAGGCAGAGCGACAACCTGCTATTGAGAATTTCCTATGTACTCAGAGGTCTTAGAGGAAAACAAGAATTGTAATTTGGACTTAGATTGGAGCCACTTCAGCAATGATGCTTATGTAACTTTTTATCTTCTCTGGACTGCTTAGGAGCTGCAATTTCCCCTCACGGTCCCTCCTTGTCATCTCGAGAATCACCTACTTTCCACAGCTCACCTGGAGCCTAAAACAGCTCAGGACAAATGTGGCAGGTGGGAGGGAGAAACAGAGCTTCGGACTTCAAACTTCACGCCTGATGGACCAATGTCCTCCTTGCTTAATTATTTGTAATCGCCTCAGCTAAGACATCATTCTCTCGGAAAGAATTCCCAAGGGCATCACACCTGACCGCCACCGTGCGGACTCCCAGAAAGAAGTCCGCTTTGACAGCATCTAACCTAGGCCACACCTCTGACCCTAGTCAGGAAGGTGACCTGACAAGAAGCCCGGGGACAGAGCGGCAGCATCATGAGGACTTTCGAGTGACCCGGGCACCCTGGCAATGTCCACAGCAGGCACAGAGTACACGTCCTTATGGTAACGAAAGAGAGAGGCCCATTCTGGTCTACGGAGCTGGCGCCATGCCTTACCTGAGCACCCGGTGCAGGCGGCTCTCGAGGAAGGAGATGGAGTTCAGCTAGAGCTCCTACAGGTGGGGCAGGTTCAGGAACTGGGCCGTGAGCTGGGTGATGCAGTGCTCCTCCTGTTTGGGGGCTGTGTGCGGCAACACGTGGATGCGCCAGAGCGGCAGCCGGGGCAGGTTGCCCATCTGGCCCAGGTGCAGCACAAACCTGCCCAAAGTGGCCCGATTCCAGGTGCAATTCACCTCCAAGTCCTCGACTCAGTCCAGCTGCAACACCTTCAGGATCCTCCTGATGCTCCGCATGGGCATGGTGGAGATGCTGAGCTTCTGGCAGCTCAGGTGCAGCAGGCTCCTCCTGTTTGGCCTTCTTCAGCAGGTAGCTGAGGGTCTGTTTCAGGGTGTCCTCCTTGAGGCACAGGTCAAGCAGCACCTTCACAGGGGCCTGTGCCGGCTTTAGCCCACCTGCACCTCCACCCTGCACCTCTTCTGCATGGACTGGGCTGGCTCGGGCTCCAGCAACGAGCAAACACTGTCCGTGTGGCTGGATCACATGGTCCAGATGTCCTAGTGGGCTTTCCAGTGCAAGTTCAGCAGCTGCAGCTTCCACTGCCTGCAGGGCCACAGGAGACACGCTGAGCTGTGCAGAGGCTGACTGGCACCAGGACCACACGAGGGCTCTGCACTCCATATACCACCGCTCCCCCGGCTTCAGGAACCCCCTTGGTCCCCACCTTAAGGGACACTGGTGGGGAGCACATGCCTTTCGTCCCTTCTGTCCCTCAACCAGTCCTGTACATCCGGAGGCCTGTCCAAGTGAACCCCTCATCCTCCTGCTCTGGCTGCAAGACTGGAAAAAAATCAGTTGTTCCAGTATATGCATTTTAGAGCTTTTTCTCTGTAGTGGTGAAATGTGTTCCACACAGAGTTAGACAGGACTGAAGCAATCCTGTGCAAATAGTTGCACGATTTTTTTTTTTTAACCTGTAGCAGCTTTTTTCCAATGAGAGTTAACTGTGAAGGTGGAGCAGCTGCTTGGCTTTGAGGGACGCAGGTGGTGTCAAACGGGCAGGGTGCAGGGACACAGACTGACTACACCACAGGAGTTAGGGCCCTATCAGAGCCTTTTTTTTCTTTTTTGAGCCCTTGTATCCGGTGATAAGAAGGCGTCTTTGGCCAGTCTTCTCCCTAGTTCCACCTATTCGGCCACTCAGAAGGCTTCCTTGCCTGGGATCCTTCTCTGTCGTTCAATGGGTCAGCACATAGAGCGAATTTCCTGGCTGGGGTCCTCCTGTGTAAATCAGTGCATCTGACACTTAAAGGAGCATCCTGAGTGGGATTCTACTCTAGTATGGTGCATCAGGCACTTGAAGGAGGACTCTGCGTGGTGTCCTGCTCTGCATTTCAGTGTGTTCAGCATTTGATTGGTCAGCCTCACTATTGTAGTAACTGCCGATGCTAGCATGTGGGGAGAGAGAGGCTATGGTGATTGCTCCACCCCCGACACGTGACTCGGTGTTATTGCCTTGCTTTCATGGCTGCCTGGCTTTCCTCCACAGGCATACCCTACCACAGTGTCCTCCTTCAAACCCCCTCTCTCCATTTCTCCCCAGGAAACAGCAGCCCTCCCCATGAATTGCCACAAAGTCCCTAAACTGCAGCTGCCAGCCACGGGGCCTTTCAGGGGATGGATGTCCTTGTACGGGGTATGTACAGCTGCAGCAAGGACCCTCTGCTTCTCATTGCACCCAGCTTTCCACAGATCAGCTGTTTCACTCTCAGCTTTAAATGTCTATTCTACACTTCAGACGATTGACCCAATGTGGGATTGGACCTCAGCTTCAGTTCCTTCCCCCACTCAGGGCAGATCCAGTCCTACTAACACTTCTGATTTTTCCCCCAGTTCTTTCCCCCGACTGAGTTTTGCGTGGTTCTATATATTCTTTGCCACGTGTCAGGTACTCCTGTCTACTTTCCGGTAACGTTCTGAATACTCTCCTGTGTCTGAAGGTGTATGCCTGATGTATCCATGGAGAGATGTACTCCACATCCACTTATAGCTCCACCATCTTGTTCTCTCATCTCACGAGAGTTTTAGAGCACAGAATCCACCGTGGTAGTAGGTGTGGCTATAAAATGTGAGTTCAGATATACTCTTGAGGGCAAGCTCAGTGATTTTAACACAGCTGATCTAAAGCGTGGATTTAGTGTTGGCCAAGTTCAATTCTTCCTTAACGAAGTGACTAAATAAAACATCCCGGAGTTTATCAATACACAGTGTTCCATGGCTGCCCCTGGATTCGAGTACTTCCTCACCCACTCCAGGTTAACATAGTCCTTTATCACCATCCATTGCTGCAGTACACTGACAGTCTTCAAATGCTTCTACATTAATCCTGGTGTAAAACTTCTAGTAGTTATAAACGGCCAGTGTTTTACTTTGCAGCACGACCCAATGGCTTCTTCATGCGCACCCATACACCAACTCCGTAGTTTGTCGCCATCTAGTGTATACATGAAGTGACATGCTTCAAGAGCTTCCTCATCCACCCCAGATCTAGACAGTCAGTCTGTCGTCTCCATACAAGCGTTTCAGTGCTGTGACATGATTTGAAATGTTGTCTGTGCACACTGAGGCATACACAGCCAGCAGTTCACCATGCTCCAGTGTTTCAGGACTTTGATAAGATTAAATATGTTCTTGGTCCCACTAACGTCAATACACTCACCGTTTATAACCATCTTGTTTCACTGCTGTGACATAATGTCAACTGCTTCTTCATCCATTCCTGTGTCAAACGAACTCAGTAGCTTTTTCCCCATCTAGTGCTAGTGTTCAGTACTATGAAATGATTCTGAAGCCTCTGTGTCCATTCCGGCTCAAACATAGTCCATATTCTCAACCAGTGCTTCAGTGATGTCACATGCTTCAAGTGCTTTCTTCATTCACTCCATATCAAGTACATGCAGTCGTTCATAAGCATGCAATGTTTCAGTTGTGCGACATGCTTCAAATGGTTCTCTAATCCACTTGAGCTGAAACATACCCAGTAGCTTATGACCATTGGTGTTTCAGTGCTGCGACATGTTTCAAGTCCTTCTTCTTCTACGCCATGCTGAACGCATGCAATAGTTTATCACCATCAGTTGTTTCAGTTCTGTTACATTCTTCAAGTCTTGTTTCGTATACTCTGGTTCAAATACACCTAGAAGTTGTTCACCATCAACTGTTGAGTTCTGTGATATGTCTCAATTGTTTCTGTACATACCAGTTCATAAACACGCATACATTTTTCTCCATCCTGTGTTTTAGGGCTGTCATATGGTTAAATGAGTCCCCTTCTTACCCCAGGTCAAATACACCCAGTATTCATCAACATCCAGTCTTTCAGCTATGTGGTACAGTTCAAGTGCTTCAGCATCCATTCTTGGAAGACACAGCCGATAAGTTGTCAAATTCCAGTGCTTCAGTGCTGTGAATTTTTTAAGTGTTTCTGCATCCAAATAGCTCAGGCAAGACTAAGAGATTGTAACTATCACTGGTTCAGTTTTATGACATGGCTTAAGCGCATCTCCATCTACATTAGCTGGAACGCACTCAATAATTACCACCATGCTGTAACTCATAGGTAAAACATTCTTGGAACGTTTCTTTGTCTACTGTGGGTCAAACACACCAAGGAATTTTTCACCAGTCAGTGTTTCAGTGCTGTGACAACTTCCACTGCTTCTTTGTGTACTACAGGTCAGCACACCAAGTGTCTTGTAACTACTAGCTTGCACTCTAGAGAACACACCTCTCTTCTACTGAGACTGAGATGTAGAGCATGCATCTCACCACTATTAAGACCCCATTCTAAGCACACATGCCACTTCTGCAGTGGCTAAACTCTGGAGGAAATGTGACAACACTATTGACCCTGAATTCTAGTTCACACATCTTACCATTGCTGAATCAGTGTTCTACAGAAGGCTTAGCACAACTACTGAGCTTGCACTCTGAAAGTATCATCCTACCTCTACTGAGTCAACATTATATGCCATACATGTTCCAACTTCTGAGTTTGCACTATGGAATACACATTATGCCACTACTGAGCAAGCTCTAGTGTACACATGACAACGTACTGATCCCCACATCAAAGGGTAATGCTGAAAATTTGTCAAAGTACTGCACTCTTGTGCTCATTTCACATACTAAGCAAGATAAGGCTCAAACTCCTTTGTGCTAGGCTTCAAAGTATTTGAACCAAGAACTTCCAAATATATGCGATGGATTTAGAAAAGGCAGAGGAATGAGGGCTTATACTGCCCACGTTCATTGCCTCCTAGAGAAAGTAGGAAGTCAAGAGATACCTGGAATAACAAGCAAGTTGGACCTTGGAGTACATATGAAGTATGGCAAAGGCTAACAGAATTCCCTAAGAGAACTCACCATTCATAGAAAACACCCTCTTCCAACAACACAAGAGATGACTCTTGAGATGGTCAATGCTGAAATCAGATTGATTCTGTTCTTTGTAGCCGAAGATGGAGAAGCTCTATGCAGTCAGAAAAAAAAAAAAAAAACACCCAAGACTGAGCAGTGACATGGCTCAGATCAGGAATGCCTTAAAGAAAACTTCAGACTTAAGTTGAAGAAAGTATGGAAAACCGCTAGACCATTTGGGTTGGCCAAAATCAGTCTCTTATGATTACGCAGTGGATGTGACAAATAGATTTGAGGGATTAGATCTTATAGACAGACTGCTTGGAGGACTATGGACCAAGGGTCATGACATTCTGCATGAGACAATGAACCAAACCTACCCAAGAAAAAGAAATGCAAAAAGGCAAAAGGTTTGTCTGAGGAGGCCTTACAAATAACTTAGAAAAGAAGAGAAGCTAAAGGCATAGGAGAAAAAGAAAGATAATCCATTTGAATGCAGTTTTCTTAAGAATAGCAAGGAGAGATAAGAAAAGCCTTCCTCAGGGATCAATGCAAAGAAACAGAGAAACACAATAGGATGGCAAAGAACAGAGGTTACCTCAAGAATGATACAGATACCAAGGGAACATTTCATGCAAAGATGGGCACAATAAAGGAGACAAAATATATGGACCTAACAGAAGCAGATATATTAAGAAGTGGTGGCAAGAATACACAGAAGAACTGAACTTAAAAAAAAAAAAAAGAAGAAGAAGAAGATCTTAATGACCCACATAACCGTGAAAGTGTCTTTACTCACCCAGAACCAGACATCCTGGAATGTGAAGTCAAGCAGCCCTTAGTACATAACTATGAACAAAGTTACTAGAGGTAATGTGTTTCCAGTTGTGGAATTTCAAGTCCTACCAGATTATGACATTACAAACCTGCACGCAATATGCCAGCGAATTTGAAAAGCTCGGCACTGGCCGCAGAACTTGGAAAGGTTAGTTTAAACTCCAATCCTCAAGAAAAGCTAGGCCAAAGATTGTTTAAACTAACACACAATTGCACACATCTCACATGTAAGCAAAGTCATGTTCAAAGTTCTTCAAGCTAGGCTTCAGCAGTACATGAACTGAGAACTTCCAGATGCTAAAGCTGGATTTAGAAAAGTCAGAGAAACCAGAGATCAAATTGCCAGCATCCATTGGATCAGAGAAAAAGCAAAGGAGTTCAAGAAAAACATCGACTTCTGATTTGGACTATGCCAAAGGTTTTGACTGTGTGGATGACAACAAGCTATGGGAAATTCCTGGAAAGATGCAAATACCAGACCTCTTTAGCTGCCTGCTGAGAAATCTGTAGGCATGTCAAGAAGCAACACTTGGACATAGAACAATGCGCTAGCTTCAAAATGGGAAAGGAGCACATCAAGGCTGTATATTGTCATGTGGCTTATTTAACTTATATTCAGCACGTCATGTGAAATGCCAGGCTGGATGAAGCCCAACTAGAATCAAGATTGCTTGGAGAACTATCAATAACCACAGATTTGCAGTTGACACCACAAATATGACAGAAAGCGGAGAATAAATAAAGAGCATATTGATGGAAAGAAAGAAGAGAGTGAAGAACCTTGCTTAAAACTCAATGTTGAAAAAATGAAGATCATGGCATCTGGCCCCGTGACTTCACATGAAATAGGGAAATCATGAGGAAAAATGGAAACAGTGATAGACTTTATTTTCTCGGGCTCCAAAATCACTGCAGATGGTGAGGGCAGCCGCGGAATTAAAAGGTGCTAGATCCTATGAAGAAAAGCTGTAACCACCTAAAGAGCATATGCAAAAGCAGAGGCATTACTTTGCAATTAATGGTCTATCAGGTCATACCTATGGAGTTTCCATTACTCATGTATGGATGGGAGAGTTGGACTATATGGGAAGTTGCGCATGGAATCATTGATGATTTTGAACTGTGGTGTTGGAGAAGACTCTTGCGAGTCCCTTGGACTGCAAGGAGATCAAAGCAGTCAATCCTGATGGAAATCAGCCCTGAATATTCATTGGAAGTACTTTTGCTGAAGCTGAAACTCTGGTACTTTCGCCACCCGATGCAAAGAGCTAACTATAGGAAAAGACCCTGATGCTGGGAAAGCTTGAGTGCAGAAGGAGAAGGGCCTAGCAGTGTTGTTTTGGCAGATAAAGTAGGTAGTTTGTTTAAATGTCCTTGGCCTGGAATGTCTGAAAAGTAGTCAGTGCTTTTGATTATTAGAAGTATGCATAAGTAAAAGGCATTTTTATTTTATTGTGTGTAAAAATCCCTTTCAATGTTGACTGCAAGTTTTTATAACGTATTGCCAGAGAATTTAGCCAGTCATTATATACATTAATTTGGTTCTCTTTTGAAGCCATGTCTCACAACAGCAAGTGATATCGATTATGTTCTTGCTTTGGTATCCGTCTTGAATTGGATTTTATTTATTTATTTATTTATTTGAAAGCAGCATTTCAGTAGGTTTCAATAATTTATTTAATCATTTCATAGTTTCTACGAGAACAACTAGCTTCTAAAAAGGGAAATGACACTCCATTTCTCTTCTGATCTTATAGGGAAAAGAGAGCAGTAAAGTTCATTGCTTTATGGTGTTTTTTTCTTTTTTTTTCAGGGTTAACATGCTCTTTCTAAGGAACACTTCCAAATTTCAAGGTTTTCAAGGATTTCTTAAAAATATATTTTGGTTTCTGGTCTGCTCATTCTCACAGTCGTGTCTGGTTCTTTGTGAGTGTCTGGAATATAGCCCGTCAAGCTCCTCTGTCCATGGGGGTTCTTCAGGCAAGAATACTGGAGTGGGTTGTTAGGCCAGTCTTCCAGTGGCTCTCTCATAGCAGATGGATTGTTTGCTATCTAAACCACCAGGGAAACCTAAAGAACCCTGGAGGGAGTGGCCTGTTGCTTCTCCAGAGCATCCTCCCAAACCAGAAATCAAACTGGGGTCTCCTGCATTGCATCAGATTCTTAGGCAGCTTACCTCCCAGGGAAGCCCTGGTTTCTGCTAAAAAGTGCCAATTGTCATTCCTTAGTATGTGGACTCACTGATCACATGTCATGATTAAATAGGAGACAACTTTCAGCACGAAGTTTGAAGAAAATTATGCCATAATGATAAAAATACCCAATAAATTATATATACTAAAATTAGGAGAAAAATAAAAATAAACTCAAGAACCATAGCCTGGGAAATGGTCTTCCGTACAGTTTAAAGAGGAGTGTTCTGAAGCTGTAGGGGCAGAGCCAGGACACAGAGAAAATTCTTTAAAGTTGAAAGTACATGAATGAAACATATCTCGTGGGAAAAGGATCCTGTTAACCACAAAATACAGGTCTGACAAGAGTGATGTTAGTGTTTTCCTAGGCGAGAATCTGGAATCATTACACTTCTTAATTATCTTCACTAACTAGGAACACATAACTCCAAAGCACAGAAATGCACAATCTCATTTTCATATCCTGACTTCCCCAGAGGGTACACTGATGAAAGACAACTGCAACAGATTTTTACTTTCCCATTCCAGTGAATACCCAGTGACTCTCCTCCATGGTTAAAGCAGATGTACAATATGTGTTTCCCAGGTCAAAAATAGGCTGTCTAGCATAAAGTTCAAGCAAAACTATATCTAGCCAGAATGTTCACTAATACTTAGTAGGTGAAAAGGCCTTCCCTCAGTATGAAAATCAATTCTGAACATTTTATTTCTGAAGAGAAACTCTTTTCTGTTTCTTTGTTTACAGTCACTTTATTTATTTATATTGTACTTTACAATAGTGCATTGGTTTTGTCAGACACCAACATGAACCCTCCACGGGTGTAGACGTGTTCCCAATCCTAAACCCCCTCCCTCCGCCCTCCCCTTACCATCCCTCTGGGTCAACCCCGTGCAACAGTCCCAAGCATCCTCTCCTACACTGAAGCTAGACTGGCGATTCTTTTCTTATATGACATTATACATGTTTCAATGCCATTCTCGCAAATCATCCCACCCTCTCCCTTTCCCACAGAGTCCAAACGACTGTTCTATTCATCTGTGTCTCTTTTGCTGTCTCGCATACAGGGTTATCGTTACCATCTTTCTAAATTCCCTATGTTTACAGTCACTTTAAACTGTATTCCATCACTCCAACTGTGGATACACAGACTGGGGCCTCTACCTCTGCCACCAACAGTCCCTAGCTTCAGTTCCGTTCAGTTCAGTTCCGTTCAGTCACTCAGTTGTGTCTGACTCTTTGTGACCCCATGAAATGCAGCACGCCAGGCCTCCCTGTCCGTCACCAACTCCCGAAGTTCACTCAGACTCACGTCCATCGAGTCAGCGATGCCATCCAGCCATCTCATCCTCTGTCGTCTCCTTCTCCGCCTGCCCCCAATCCCTCCCAGCATCAGAGTTCTTTTCCAATGAGTCAACTCTTCACATGAGGTGGCCAAACTACTGGAGTTTCCGCTTTAGCATCATTCCTTCCAAAGAAGTCCCAGGGCTGATCTCCTTCAGAATGGACTGGTTGGATCTCCTCGCAGTCCAAGGCACTCTCAAGAGTCTTCTCCAGCACCATAGTTCAAAAGCATCAATTCTTCGGTGCTCAGCTTTCTTCACAGTCCAACTCACATCCATACATGACCGCAGGAAACACCATAGCCTTGACTAGACGGACCTTAGTCGGTAAAGTAATGTTTCTGCTTTTGAACGTGCTATCTAGGTTAGTCATAACTTTTCTTTCAAGGAGTAAGCATCTTTTAATTTCATGGCTGCAGTCACCATCTGCAGGGATTTTGGAGCCCCAAAAATAAACTCTGACACTGTTTCCACTGTTTCCCCATCTATTTCCCATGAAGTGATGGGACCAGAAGCCATGATCTTCATTTTCTGAAAGGTGAGCTTTAAGCCAACTTTTTCACTCTCTTTCACTTGCATCAAGAGGCTTCTTAGTTCCTCTTCACTTTCTGCCATAAGGGTGGTGTCATCTGCATATCGGAGGTTCTTGAAATTTCTCCCGGCAATCTTGATTCCAGCTTGTGTTTTGTCCAGTCTAGCATTTCTCATGATGTACTATGCATAGACGTTAAATAAGCAGGGTGACATTATACAGCCTGATGTACTCCTTTTCCTATTTGGAACCAGTCTGTTTTTCCATGTCCAGTTCTAAATGTTGCTTCCTGACCTGCACATAGATTTCTCAAAAGGCAGCTCAGGCATGGTCACCAATAACAATGAAAACGCAAGTTGTTTCAGAGTTCTCTCATCATGCATTAAAACAGCTGAATATGTATGTTTAATGATGAAATTTGTACCGGTATTATTTACCATATTTTTATAGATTTTTAAACATATGACAATACTCGACTAAAGTGAAAGTGGAGCCGTTCAGTCGTGTCTGACCCTTTGCGACCCCATGGACTGTAGCCTTACAGGCTCCTCCATCTATAGGATTCTCAGGCAGGAATACTGGAATGGGTTGCCATTTCCTTCTTCAGGGGATCTTCCTAACCCAGGATTAGAACCCAGGGCTCCATTTCAAGCAGACATTTTACCCTCTGAGCCACCACGGAAGCCCAATACTCTACTGGTGTTGTAATGCATTCTAAAGCACATGAGAAAGATGAAATCAAAAAAGATTAGAAAAATGTTGAAACATCACTAAATGTTTTTACAATGCTTCTGTTCCAGTTTTGCTATCATTTATCGGAGGCTATAATAATATAACTACATTTTTATTTTTTGTATTTATGATGTTTTTGTCATCATCTTTTATGTATTTGGAGTTATGAATGATGTCAATGTTGAAATGAACATCTTAAAGACATCAGTTAAATCTTGGCTTAAAAACAAGCAAAAAAAAGCACCAGTTTCATTTGAAAAAGTACCAGTTGCAAATCTGAAAGTATAAAATGGTTATATACAAAGAAAGAATCTAATAATGAAATGTGTATTAAGTAGATGTCTATTTCGTGATGACTTTGTAGTTTATAGGTCGTTTGTAAAGCTGACAACATATTTCGTAGAAGTGCTGTCATCTCTCTAACGTTTTGTTTAGTTTTGCCGAAGATTCCTTGTGGCTAAATTAATACTGTGGAGATACAACTGACACTTACTTTCTTTGGTAAGAATGTAAAATGCACCAGTTGCATAGTATGCTATTTGACACCTGAAGGTTGTCAGCACTGAGCTGGGGTTGAAGGCAGGGAATCTAACCAAAGGGAATACTTAAATACCAAGCCCCACAGAGGTAAGCCTGTCCTTAGAAGGAAAAGAGAATAGCTTTCTGGAGCTGTGACTAAGCACGTTTAAGGTAATTACTGATCATTATGATCCCGTTGCCATTTCCTTTATTGTTTTGGGTTTGGGGTTAAACACCCTTTTTGTGTTTCCTGTGTACAGGATATCCTTTAGCATTTGTTGGAGAGCTGGTTTAGTGGTGCTGAGTTCTCTCAGCTTTTGCTTGTCTGTAAAGCTTTTGATTTCTCCTTCGTATTTGAATGAGATCCTTGCCGGGTACAGTAATCTGGGCTGTAGGTTATTCTCTTTCTTCACTTTAAGTATGTCTTGCTATTCCTTCCTGGCCTGAAGAGTTTCTTTGGAAAGATCAGCTGTTACCGTTATGGGAATCCCCTCATGTGTTATTTCTTGTTTTTCCCATGCTGCTTTTAATATTTGTTCTCGTGTTTGCTCTTTGTTAATTTGATTAATATGTGTCTTGGGGTGTTTTGCCTTGGGTTTATCCTGTTTGGGACTCTCTGGTTTTCTTGGGACTGGGTGATTATTTCCATGCCCACTGTAGGGAGGTTTTCAACTATTGTCTCCTGGAGGATTTTCTCATGGTCTTTCTTTTGGTCTTCTTCTTCTGGGACTCCTATACTTCGAATGTTGGAGCGTTTCATATTGTCCTGGAGGTCTCTGAGATTGTCCTCATTTCTTTTAATTCGTTTTTCTTGTTTCCTCTCTGATTCATTTATTTCTACCATTCTATTTCACTGATCCTATCTTCTGCCTCTGTTATTCTACTATTTGTTGCCTCCAGAGTGTTTCTGATCTCATTTATTGAGTCATTCATTATCTATTGACTCGTTGTTATTCTTCTAGGTCCTTGTTAAACCTTTCTTGCATCTTCTCAATCCTTGTCTCCAGGCTATTTATCTGTGATTCCATTTTGATTTCAAGATTTTGGATCCTTTTCAGTATCAATATCTGGAATCCTTTCTCAGGTAGATTCCCTATCTCTTCCTCTTTTGTTTGATTTGGTGGGCATTTCTCCTGTTCTTTACCTGCTGAGTATCCCTCTGTCTCTTCATCTTGGTTCTATTGCTGCGTTTGGGTTGGCCTTTCTATATTCTGGGAATTTGTGGCGTTCTCTTCATTATGGAGTTTCTCCACTGTGGGTGGGGTTGTATCAGTGGCTTGTCAAGATTTCTTGGTTCGGGAGGCTTGTGTTGGAGTTCTGGTGGGTGAGGCTGGATTTCTTCTCTCTGGAGTGCAATGGAGTGACCAGTAATGTGTTATGAGACGTCAATGGTTTTGGAGTAACTTTGAGCTGCCTGTATACTGAAGCTCAGGGCTGTGTCCCTGTGTCGCTGGAGAATTTGCATGGTGTGTCTGACTCTGGAACTTGTTGGCCCTTGGGTGGTGCTTGGTTTCAGTGTAGGTATGGAGGCATTTGATGAGCTGCTATCAATTAATGTTCCCTGGAGTCAGGACTTGTCTGATGTTCTCAGGGTTTGGACTTAAGCCTCCTGCTTCTGGTTTTCAGTTTTATTTTTACAGTAGCCTCAAGACCTCTCCACCTATACAGCACCGATGATAACACATCTAGGTTAAAGATGAAAGGTTTACCCACAGTGAGGGGCAACTGGAGTGGTTCACTGAGTTACATGGAGGAGAGAAGAGGGAGGGGGTAGTTAGAAGTGACTGGAATGAGATGAGGTGGGGTCAAAAGAGGAGAGAGAGAGAGGAAAAAAAAAAAAGAGGAGAGAGCAAGCTAGCCAGCTATCACATCCTTATGTGTGCTCCACCGTCTGGAACACTCAGAGGTATTCACGGAGTTATACAGGGAAGAGGAGAGGGAGGAAGTAGACAGAGGTGGCCAGTAGGATAAAAGAGGGAAATGAAAAACGGAGAGACAGATTCAGCCAGTAACCAGTTCCTGAAGTGTTCTCCACCGTCTGGAACACGGAGATTCACAGAATTGGGTAGAGAAGAGAAGGGGGAGGGAAGAGACAGAGGCCACCTGGTGGAGAAAAAGGAGTGTCCAAAGGAGGAGAGAGTGGTCAAGCCAGTAATCTCGCTCTCAGGTAAAATTGGGTAGTGAAGTTTGGGTTTTTAAATGTACAAAATTGACAACAAATACCAAAAAGCAAAGATTAAAAATCTAGAATAGAGGTTGGATTTTTAAAAATGCAATATTAAGGAAAAGAAGAAGAAGAAAAAAAAGCCACAAGAACTATTAAAACAACAACAACAACCACACAAAGACTATATACAGTGTTTGCTTTAAAAAATAGGTTTCTTTTTAAGTAAGAGTAGGTTATAAGAATAAAAATTAAAGGATAAATAGAGGACTTAAATATTTCTAAAAGTTAAAAAAAGAAGAAGAAGAAAAAGAAAAGAAGAAAAATCTACCACACAACAACATCAGCGAAAAAGAAAAAAAGAAAAAGAAATGGTCATAAAAATAGTAACGATATTTCTGGCCCTTTCTCTGGTGTTGTGGGGTTATTTCCAAGGCGGTTCCCTCCATTTAATTTCTTCTGTTTGCTGGTATCTTCAGTGTCTGATTTCCGTCCTAATAAGGGGTGGGGGGGGGAGGGCATGGTGGACACTTTTTATTTTTTATTTTTTTGGCTCTCTTGTTGAGTTGCACTGTGGGGAGGGAGGGATGCTGCAAAGAACTAACACCTGTGTGTGCTTTCAGTGTCTCAGGCCCACTGGGCCTGCCCCTGCTCATGGTGCACACCGCTCAGGCTCTACGTTGCTCCAGGGTCTGAGGCCGGCCTTAGGCTGCACGCACCTCCCAGGTCTAAGCCGAACTCAGGTTCGGTGCTCAGGTAAGCCCTCAGAGGCGCAGGTTCGGTTGGGACTGCCTTTTGTGTCCTTCCCACGTCCGAGTAGCTCAGGTGTGTGGTGAGCGCGGTCACTGTGACTTATCGCCTTTCCCGTGTCTGCTGCTAGTTTTCTGGATGTACCACTGGTGCCCCTTGTGAGGTGGATGGTGACTGTCCAGAACCCCCAGAAGCCTTAGCAAAGAAGCCTGCTTACAGTTTTGTAGGTAAAGTCTCTCCGGGGCTGCGATCACCCCCTTCCAGCCCATACGGTTCTGGCTGCCCGTCACCGGCGGGGAATGGTCTGTAACCGGCTATTTCTGTTCCATCCTTTGTTCTGTGTGCGGTCCTGGTGGTGTCTTGTGATCGGGCTTTTCACGTGGTAGCTGTCCCACAGTCTGGTTTGCTAGCGCAGGTTCGTTCATTGTGGTTATGTGCGGGGTGTTCCTGCCTGATTCTTAAAAAGCACTGCAGCCCATGCCTCCTGCGCCTCCCTGCCCTGCCCCCACTTGCTAGTGTCGGATGCAGGCGTCTGTGCTGCTTTTCCGCTGGGGGAGTTACTGTTGGGCTTGTAATCTGTTGGTTTGAATTATGTATTTATGTTTCTTTCCTGCTACGTTGCCCTCTGTGCTTCCAAAGCTCGCCACATTGGAAACCTCCCTTCTTAAGATTCCCTGCCCAGAACGGGATTCCCTTCCCAGGACGGAGCTCCCTTCCTACCTCCTTTGTCTCTTTTTTCATCTTTTATATTTTTTCCTACCTGTTTTTGAAGACAATGATCTGCTTTTCCGGGTGCCTGAAGTCCTCTGCCAGCATTCAGAAGTTGTTTTTTGGAATTTGCTCATCGCTGAAATGTTCTTTTGATGAATTTGTGAGGGAGAAAGTGGTCTCCCTGTCCTATTCCTCCGCCAGCTTTACCATATTTCTTAACCAAACAGAATTTGGCAGGGGGTGCGCAGGGGGGGCATGGCATAGCGTATGGTGAGAGTGAGGGGATACGGTCACACCAAATAGAATCTGGGGTCATAGTTCCCTAATGGGAATAGAGCTCATGCCCCTGCAGTGAAAGCACAGAGTCCTCCTCACTGAACTGCCTGGGAAGTCCCAGGAATTGATTTAATGAAAGATACCTAATTAGGATCTGGTGACATTTTACATTGTAGTGTGTTACCAGTGATTATGGTTCATATCATTTTATAGGTTTGTGATTTTACTAGCTTAAAATTTTGGGGGGTTTCTTTTTGTTTTAAAAGCTGAAAACTGTTTTTTAATTCCATGGAATTAAAAACAATCTGTAGAATATATTAAATAGTGGCGGCTTTTTTCTGCATGTGGATGTTTTGCTCCATTGAACTGAATGGTAGTAACATTTGTAGAAGAGACACAGAGTGTAAGGTATGTCTTTTTTATTAAGTGACATAACAACACCCATTGCGTGAGTTATTGGTTGGAGTTTAGAGACAGACTGTGTGGACTAACCTCCTTATTCCTGTTTTCAGCCCTTGAGTAATAATCAGAAGCTTTCTCTGAAGAAAGTGGGGCCAGCTGTCAGGCTCCTAAGTATCTACTGGCCAGCAGGGCTAGGAATAAATGCAGAAACTGGTAGATACAGGTTGGGGCAAGAGGCTACCTTGTCCCTTTTTTTTTTTTTTTTTTTTTTTGCTGCCTGGAGAGATGCTTGTCCTGGTACAAGTGTGGCCAAAACTGTGTCTTTGTGGCCAGAGGATGTCTCTGAGCCTGCCTTGGGTTCTCCCAGGATGGAGGGACAGCAAGTTCTCCCCGGTTCCTTGGCCAGAGAAGACCGTGCCCCCACTTGCTCTATGACATCCCCCCACGACTCACTCCATATTAGGTTCTTCAGAACGGGTGTCCAGGACCCACCCCAACTCCTGGGCCTGGCGGGCCAGAGCCTGCTGTGGAATGAGGCCTTGGCCATGGTGGCCCTGGAGGAGCTGCCCCTAGAGCTCTTCCCGCCACTGTTTATGGTGGCCTTTGCCGGGAGGCACACCCAGGCCCTGAAAGTGGTGGTGCAGTCCAGGCCCTTCCCCTGCCTCTGCTGGGGACCCTGATGAAGGAACACCAGCCTCATCTGGACACCTTCCAGGCTCCACTCGATGACCTGGACGTCGTGCTTGCTCAGAGGCTCCAACCCAGGTAAGGTCAACCTGGCAGACTGGTGGGGCCTGGGGGTGTGAGCAAGATGCAGCCAGAGCAGGAGGATGAGGGGTTCACTTGGACAGGCCTCCGGATGTACAGGACTGGTTGAGGGGCAGAAGGGACGAAAGGCATGTGCTCCCCACCAGTGTCCCTTAAGGTAGGGACCAAGTGGGTTCCTGAAGCCGGGGGAGCGGTGGTATATGGAGTGCAGAGCCCTCGCGTGGTCCTGGTGCCAGTCAGCCTCTGCACAGCACAGCGTGTCTCCTGTGGCCCTGCAGGCAGTGGAAGCTGAAGCTGCTGAACTTGCACTGGAAAGCCCACCAGGACATCTGGACCATGTGATCCAGCCACATGGACAGTGTTTGCTCGTTGCTGGAGCCCGAGCCAGCCCAGTCCATGCAGAAGAGGTGCAGGGTGGAGGTGCAGGTGGGCTAAAGCCGGCACAGGCCCCTGTGAAGGTGCTGCTTGACCTGTGCCTCAAGGAGGACACCCTGAAACAGACCCTCAGCTACCTGCTGAAGAAGGCCAAACAGGAGGAGCCTGCTGCACCTGAGCTGCCAGAAGCTCAGCATCTCCACCATGCCCATGCGGAGCATCAGGAGGATCCTGAAGGTGGTACAGCTAGACTGTGTCGAGGACTCGGAGGTGAATTGCACCTGGAATCGGGCCACTTTGGGCAGGTTTGTGCTGCACCTGGGCCAGATGGGCAACCTGCCCCGGCTGCCGCTCTGGCGCATCCACGTGTTGCCGCACACAGCCCCCAAACAGGAGGAGCACTGCATCACCCAGCTCACGGCCCAGTTCCTGAACCTGCCCCACCTGTAGGAGCTCTAGCTGAACTCCATCTCCTTCCTCGAGAGCCGCCTGCACCGGGTGCTCAGGTAAGGCATGGCGCCAGCTCCGTAGACCAGAATGGGCCTCTCTCTTTCGTTACCATAAGGACGTGTACTCTGTGCCTGCTGTGGACATTGCCAGGGTGCCCGGGTCACTCGAAAGTCCTCACGATGCTGCCGCTCTGTCCCCGGGCTTCTTGTCAGGTCACCTTCCTGACTAGGGTCAGAGGTGTGGCCTAGGTTAGATGCTGTCAAAGCGGACTTCTTTCTGGGAGTCCGCACGGTGGCGGTCAGGTGTGATGCCCTTGGGAATTCTTTCCGAGAGAATGATGTCTTAGCTGAGGCGATCACAAATAATTAAGCAAGGAGGACATTGGTCCATCAGGCGTGAGGTTTGAAGTCCGAAGCTCTGTTTCTCCCTCCCACCTGCCACATTTGTCCTGAGCTGTTTTAGGCTCCAGGTGAGCTGTGGAAAGTAGGTGATTCTCGAGATGACAAGGAGGGACCGTGAGGGGAAATTGCAGCTCCTAAGCAGTCCAGAGAAGATAAAAAGTTACATAAGCATCATTGCTGAAGTGGCTCCAATCTAAGTCCAAATTTCAATTCTTGTTTTCCTCTAAGACTTCTGACTACATAGGAAATTCTCAATAGCAGGTTGTCGCTCTGCCTTGAACACAGTGATAAAAGCTGAGAGGATGCGGCCTAGTCTGTCTGTATGAATGCGTTGCATTGATTCCCTCTTTGGTAGCTGAACTAAGTGTCCAGGAGTGAGCATCACTAGAGGAACCGTCTTCCAAGGGACCCTCACCCAGGCCCTGGACTGGAGCATTTTCCCCAGTGGATTCAGTAGATGCAAACCCTCCATCTCGTACGCTGGGCGGTGCCAAAATGGGTTCACTGTGCAAAATCAGCCCCAGAGTCCTGGGTGATATTCACCCGCAGTCCACCTGGAGCCTCTGGAACCCACCAGCCCATGCCCGTTTTCCCACTGCTCAGCCGTGTCTGACTCTTTGGGACTCCATGGATTGTAAGCTGCCAGGCTTCTCTGCCTATGGAATTCTTCAGCTGAGAATACTACAGTGGGTAACAGATCTCTTTTCCGGGAGACCTTCTCAACCCAGGGATTGAACTTGGGTCTCCTGCATTGCATGCACGACTGAGCAGCCAGGCAAGCCTCCAGTTGCTAAGAGACAACCCAACATCCCCGAATCCATTGTCCAAATGTGCGTTTATGTCGCTCATATCCCCACACGTTTTATTCTGTTTTTACATGAATAAACACTTTCACACACAAATATTTACTCAAAGGCTGCTGGAAATCTATTCCCGATCGTCCAAAAATGTCACTGATGAGTTCAGTATTTCAGTGTTGAGTGTAACTTGGCATTTTTCTCCTTGGTGTCATTCATCTGTAACTTTTTTTTTTTTTAATAAAACCTTATTCCTGAGGCATTTAGCTTAATCCAAATGGTAAAGATAAAATTTCCTCCAAATCCTAGTTCTCTGCCAACCTGGCCATACTAAGGCTTTTAACTAATTCTCTTTTCCCACCAGAGCTCTTTACTGAGACCAAGTCCACTAAGAGTCAGAGGAGATTTAGCAGCTAAACCAAACAACAGCACCCCTTCAGAGTGGTGGGCTCCAACTATACCATTTTTTGTGACCGAGAAGCTGCGACCGGCATGGACCACCAACATTTTGCTATAGTAATGTCCTGGAAATTAGCATTGCCTTGGTTTGAGATTTCCTGGTGCCTCAGGTGGTAAAGAGTCCACCTGCAATGCAGGAGGCTCAGAATTCAGTCCCTGAATCAGGAAGATCCCCTGGGAGAAGGGAGTGGCAATCCACTCCAATATTCTTTCCTGGAGAGTTCCATAGAGGAGCCTGTTGGGTTACAGTACATGAAGTCATAAACCATCAGATAGGACTGACTAACATGTTCACGTCACCTTTAATCCTGTAGGTAAGCAGGTGGTGCAAGTCGTCATTGGTTGAGTTTCTCAATGTGTCATGATCCCATGTTTTGGGCCCTCTCTGTCCCACCCTTGCATTGAAGCTACAAAACCATCCCTTTATGATTTCTTACTCAGGGAATTCGAACTGAGGGAAGAAGCAGCAAGAAGCCAGACGCTCTGCACTGATTAGGTGAGGATGAAGGAGGAGAGTGAAAGAGCCAGCTTAAACCTACATACTCAAAACACTAAGATCATGGCATCTAGCCCCATTACTCCATGGTAAATAGAAGCAAAAAGGTGGAAGTACTGACAGATTTCCTCTTCTTGGGCTGTACAATCACTGCAATGGTGATTGCAACCATGAGATCAAAAGACGGTTGCTTCTTGGCAGGAAATCTATGACAAACCTAGACAGTGTGTTGAAACGCAGAGACGTTACTCTGCCAACAAAGGTCTGTAGAGTCAAGGCTATGGTCTTCCAAGTGGTCATGTACGGTTGTGAGAGCTGGACCACAAAGAAGGCAGAGCGCCAAAGAATTGTTGCCTTCGAGTTGCGGTGCTGGTGAACACTCCTGGAAGTCCTTTGGACAGCAAGGAGTTCAAACCAGTCAATCTTAAGGGAGATCAACCCTGAGTACTTGTTAGAAGGGTTGATGCTGAAGCTGAAGGTCCACTATATTGGTCATGCGGTATAAGCCGCTGATTCACTGGGAAAGTCCGTGATGCTGGGCAAGATTGAGGGCAGAAGACGAGGGCAACAGAGAATAAGATGGCTGGATGGCATCACCAATGCACTAGACATGAAGTGGAGCAAACTTCAGGAAACGGTGAGGGACAGGGAGGTCTGGTGAGCTAAAGTCCCTGGGGTTGAGGATATAACCGAGCAAAAGAACAACAACAATTTCTTGAGATAAAGCTGTTCCAGGGAGAGTAGAAGAGGAAAAGATTTGTGAGAACAATGGAAGGGCCAAGCTCTCCCCTAGAGATGGAGGAAGTGGATAGAGGCTAGCCACCTGGATTCGTGCTGTCTTGAAAGGTGTGCCTTTTGGACACCTTGTAGAGCCCACTTCTCACACGGCCCTGTCCCAGGGGCCTGATCTCCTCCTGGGTACCAACTTCTCAGTTGGTGTGAGATGATCAGCCTTGTTGGTGGACACTCAGGCTGACCACATATCACTCCACGGCCACAAGCCCCAGGGAGCTTCCTCCTTGACCACAGCAATGGACCTGGACCGGAGTTGGCCTTGGGGTTGTCCGCGGAACGAAAGGCAGGAATAGGTCATGTCTGTCTTTCTTTTTTGGTTTCTTTTGTTGGCCAGCCAAAGCAGCTTGCAGGATCTTAGTTCCCCAACTAAGGATAGAATCCATGCCCTCAGCAGTGAAAGTGCAGAGTCCTAACCACCCCAGGACTACCAGAGTGTTCCCAGTAGGTCATTTCCTGAGCCTGGTGGATGCCCTGGAAGCCTGATGTTGGCTGCCGAGAGCCAGGCTTCTATGGGCCAGGCTTTGATGAGGTCACCAAACGTTCCTTTCTCCCTGACCTCTGGGAGACCTGTGACCATGGCCCGTATCATAGAAACTTCTGGAACTTGACAGAATGGATGACATACCCCTCTCCACTCATATTCCTTTCCTGGCTACCCAATGCCTTCCAATAAATTCATCTGCCCTCAATCCATCTACAGAAAGCATGCTATCCTCCTTCCCGGAAACCTTCCCTGAAGAAGAGGTTGAAATCATGTCCTGTGCTTCTTCCTAACCTATCATGTAAAGGTTTTTCTGTACACTTGGTGACAAGCTTCTGCTTGACAGCTTTGGGTTTTCTTCTTTTTGTTGTTGTTTGTTTTTTTTTTGGGTGGGGGGCTGGGGGGGTTAAAACACATACTCTCCTTCACATCCAGGATGGTGTGAGCACAGGCCTCACTCTATTCTCAAGGTTCTGTCCCTCAGAGTCTAGGAGAGAAGTCAAACAAACAAAGAAACAAACAAAGGGGGCGGGGCAGAAAGAGATTTGTGTGGGGACGTTTAGCAGTAGTGGTCTGCAAGATGGGGTCCACAGGAGCAGGCTGCGTCCTGGAAGATCTGGGTGGGCGACATTTGTTGATGTTTGGGAGTCAGCTGGAAGCCGAGTCATCACCTGCATACCCCCTACTGTCCTTGAGGTGAACCCTCTCTAGGGACTCCTGATCTAAAGAACACATTAATGTTCTCAGGTGGCCACCAGAAATACACGAGATTTAAACAACAGAAAATTGTTTTCTCCCAGTTCTGGAGGCTAGAAATCCAGGATTAAGGTGTTGACAGTGTGGTGTCTCTGGAGTTCTCTTTCCTTGATGAGCAGGCACCCGCATTCTCGTGTCCTCCTGTCCCTTTATGTCCATGCATCCTTGATGTCTTGTGTGTCCTAATTTCCTCTTTTTTCTCCAGCCATGCTGCTTTTCTTCTGGGTCTTAGTTTCCAGGCCAGGGATTGAACTTGGGCCCTTGGCAGTGAAAGATCTGAGCCCTAACC
The DNA here is from genome assembly GCF_016772045.2 of Ovis aries. Classification (NCBI taxonomy): domain Eukaryota; kingdom Metazoa; phylum Chordata; class Mammalia; order Artiodactyla; family Bovidae; genus Ovis; species Ovis aries. The sequence continues at coordinate 20,028,387 of NC_082741.1, read as the reverse complement.
ACTGGCCTTCCAGGGAATTTCCCCCTTTCTTTTTATATAGAGAACCATCAGCTTGGACTAGGGCCCACCCTAGTGACCTCCTTTTAACTTAATCACCTCATTAAAGGCAGAATCTACAAAGAGGATTACATTCCAAAGTGTTGGGGCTTAGATAGTCTACAGATTTTTTTTAATGAATTAATTTATTTGACGGCACCAGGTGTTAGTTGTGGTACGTGGGGTCTTCGGTCTTCCTGGCAGCACGTGGGATCTAGTTCCCTGACCACGGACAGAAGCCCAGCCCCATGCACTGGGAGTGGAGAGTTTTAGCCACTGGACCTTTGGGAAAGTCCCTGCAACATATGGATTTTGCAGGACACAATGAAGCCCAAAACAGGGTTGATGGTAGGGTGATTTGCCTGGCTACACATTTGCACCCTATCTGCTCCTTAGAAATACCTGAGACCTTTAATAATGTTGACTCCCTGGTCCCATTCCTGGAGACACTGAGTCTGTGGGCAGGGAGTAAGCTTGACAGAATCAATCAGAACGTCCGTACTTTTCAAAAGCTCTCTAGTACTCACTGTTTAATATGGACACCTTAAGCAGCCTGGGCAACACCTGGAGCTTGGGAGAAACTCAGGCTCTCAGGCCCCACCCACAACTGTTGGATGAGAATGTGTTTTTGCACAAGACACATAGGCAATTCCTTAGATTCACTGACGGTGAAGAAGCACAGCCCAGGAGATTTGAAAGTGTGGCCCAAACGGAGATGTCTGCATCCAGATCTCTCAGCTTTGATTATATCCTAACTTCCTTCAATACGAAGGACCTCCAGAAGCCGCCAAAGAGGGTGTGGAGCTCCTAGAATCTCTGAAGGGTGGTGGGGAGGATGAAGCTCCCAGCTCAAGCTACATCTCTTTAGTTTATTGAATTGCCAATAACCTGCTCCTCCCAAGGCAGGTGCTCAGTGCGTCACATGAAGGAAAAAATGCATTCCTGACCCTCAACCCTTAGGGTCTCCTGAAGGTGTATATTCTTGGGCATTTTAAGCTTGTTCTTATTGTTGCTTGGGCTCCCATTGCGCCCCATCTGGTAAAGAATCTGCCTGCCATGCGGGAGACCTGGGTTTGATCCCTGGGTTGGGAAGATCCCCTGGAGACAGGAAAGGCTACCCACACCAGTATTCTAGCCTGCACGATTCCATGGACTGCATATGATCCACGCGGTCACAAAGGGTTGGACACAACTGAGCACCTCTCACTTTCACTGTTGCGGCAGAGTTGCTAAGTTGTGTGTCTGAGTCTTTTGTGACCCCATAGACTGTCGCCTGCCAGGCTTCTCTGTCCATGGGATTTCTCAGGCAAGAATCCTGGCGTGGTTGCCATTTCTTCCTCCAGGAGAGCTTTCCGACCCAGAGACTGTACCCAGGTCTCCTGCATTAAGAGGTGGATTCTTTACTGCTGAGCCACAAGAGATCAATCTTTCCCAAAGTGTTGGATGACTTTACACCGTGGGATTCACTTCAGTTCAGAATCAAGTGAGGTGAGCTTTGAATTTTCAGGTTTGCAGGCCCTCTCCTAGGGCAATTTGAATTTCTTAGGTGTGATATGCAGCCCTGGAATCTCTGTGTTTAATAATGTCCCAGGTGATTCTGAGATTTGAGCAATCTTCAGAAGCATATGAAAGTGAAAGTGTTAGTTATCCAGTTGTGTCTGACACTTTGCCAAACCATGGATAGTAGCTCACCAGGCTCCTCTGTCCATGGAATTCCCCAGGCAAGCATACTTGAGTGGAGAGCCATTTCCTTCTCTGGGAGATCTTCCTGACACAGGAATTAAACCCTGGTCTCCTGTACTGCAGGCAGATGTTTTACTCTCTGAGCCATCAGGGAAGCCTAGAAGCATAAATCGGTAGTCAAAATGTTTCTTCCTCTCTCCTAAGTTTTTGCAAACATTTTAAAACTGACACCCAAAATGTTTCTGTTGTAAGTGTAAACACTGCAAAGGATGTACCTTTTGGCATACAATCAAAATAAACCCTTTTAAGTAAATCAAACTAGGAATTGCCTGGCAAGCCAGCACTTCGTGTTCAATGCTTTCAGTCTGGTGACCGGGGTTCAGCGCCTGGTCAGGAAACTAAGCTCCTGCAGGAAGTCTCATGGTGTGTCCATAAATAAATAAAACTGTTAATATCATGCTTTCAAACATATCCAGAAGAATGTAAAGAGCATAGAGTTTTAAAAATATTCCGTTTTATTCACTTATTTGGCTTCTTCGGGGCTTAGCCGTGTCATGCAGGATCCTTTGTCCGTTCTACGGCCCTCTGGCATGTGGGATCTTACCCACCACGTATTAAACTCACATTCCCAGCATTGGAAGGCAGATCCTCAACCACTGGACCGCCAGGAAATCCCTAGCCCTGGGTTCTGATACTCACCGACATTGGAGGACATGGCAACCCACTCCAGCATTTTTCCCTGGTGCACTCAGGGGTAGAGGAGGCTGGCTGGCTGCAGTCCATGGGGTCGCAAAAAGTCAGACACAGCTGAGCTCCTAGGCACAGCACCGGCCATCATGCTTCTGAAAAGAGTCTAAAACGAGCTCTTTCTAATGGTCAGTTTTTCTTCTTTTTTCCCTGGTTCATTGAGATGTAATGGACATACCTTCTGTAAGTTTAAGGGGAGAACATGTTGATTTGATGATAATGGTGTCTTTGATGGTGTATCTGATCACAGCATTTGAGATCACGTTCATTAGTGGACATCATTTTTGTTCGAATTCAGTGACTCTATTACCTTATAACGAATGGAAATACACGTATTTCTTCTCTGAAACCCTCTCTGAAACCCACGAATCTGTGTGCACAGGGCTGTAAAGGCAGTGGGAGGGAAAGCTTGAGATATAATCTAGGTGCTGCAAAGGAGGACAGAGAAGAGGGCGAGTCAGGGGGGAAGGGTGCAGGAGGGCAGTGAGGGTGTGACCTGACACCCCTGACGTGGTTTAAGAACGCATGAGCCCCCGCCTAGAAAAAGCTCCTGGGGTTCAGCATGTAGATTCACAGTGAGGACCCTGGGAATCCAGCGGGTGCTGAGCCTTCAAGTGCAGATCACTTGGGAGTAAGCTTGCTTCCTGCCCTCCTCACCCTGCCTCCTCCCCAACCCACCCCCTTGCCCTCGGAAGAGGACAGGGGTTCGCTGTTTGCAGCTGGAGAATTTTTTGCCATTGGAAGAGAACTCCTGACTTTTTAGGTTCCTGACATCAGCCTGTTGGAATAGCTGTGTGGACCACCTTCCCTTGCCCTTGAGCTATTGAACCGCAAATATCTAAAGACTCAGATAAACTGGAGATAAGGTGGTGGGCCTCTGGATGCTGGAGATGCAAGTGGGGACTCTCACCACACTGAGACCTGGAAAATAGCCCCTGGGAGGGGCCCTGAAGCCCCACTCAGATTCTTTCCCCTCTCCAACATTTTGCTAGAAAGGTTTCTAGTTGAAAGATCCTATGGGGAAAAACTGGTTCAGAAACCTGATTGGAGCCTGGTTTGGGTACTATGGATTGGACTCGAATGGGCTTTAAAAGGCGTGGAATCTCCTGATGCCGCCTCACTGGGAAAAGGCTTTTGGAGAGCCAGGGAGGAGTTTCACGGACACTGGACACAGGAAGCGGTGCTGCTATTCCCAGAGAAATCTTTCTGGGACGTGGAGACAAAGACACTCCAGCTTCACCCTCCACTTGGTCTCAGAGTAGGAAGTGTTTAGCTGCACTGAGTCAACTGGACTTCAGGAGCTGGTGAGCCATGGGGTTTGGAATGCTTCCTTTTGTTCTCTGCAGCCATGAGTCTGCAAAATTTATCTGCTAAGGGCTAGAGAGTAACCAGGCATTAAGGCCCATGAGGTCTCTCCCATTAGCAGGGTGAAATAGCCTCAGGCAGAGGCAAATGATCACGTCTGTGTTCCAATAAAACTTTCTTTGTGACACTGAAATTTAGATATCATATAATGTTCACACGTCACAAACCTTTCCTTTGTTTTTGCCAAAATTAAACATCAATGTAAAAAATGTTAAACGTTTTTAAAAATTAAAAAAAAAAAAAAAAAAAACCAATCGGGAAGCAAGCCGATTTGTCAATCCCTGTCTAAACCACTTGCCTATATAATGCAGCTAGCATGCCATTAGTGACTTGTGACATGAATTTAGTAGGCTGGATTCTGCTTATGAAAAATAGAAATCTTCAATAAATCTAAGATGACATCAGCTGTAAGATACATTATTCCATTTACCTTTGGCCACACCCAGTGGCATGTGGGATCACAGGTCCCTGACCAGGGATTGAAGCTGTGTCCCTGGCCTGGAAGTGAGAAGTCTTAAATACTGGAATACCGGGGAGGTCCCACAGCACTATTTTTCATACCACTGTAAAATATATATTTATATACATATGTCTGCGTGTGTGTTCAGTTGCTTCAGTCATGCTTGACTTTCTGCAACCCTATGGACTGTCGCCCACGATTCTTCTCTGTCCATACGATTCTTCAGGTAGGAATACTGCAGTGGGTTGCCATGCCCTCCTCCAGGGGGTCTTCCTGACCCAGAGATGGAACCTGCATCTCTTAGGTCTTCTGCATTGGCAGGAGGGACCTTTACCGCTAGGGACATCATTTACACACAAGCAAACAAACTATGATATGCTACTGATGAAATGTGATCTGGTATCACAAATGGCCAAATGTAAACTTTAGAATGGCCTTTAATGTCTATGAAACGTGTTAATGGCATGGAAGCTATCAACAAATGTATTATATGGAGAGAAACTGTGTTACAAACCTTTAATTTCAAGGAGCACCGCTGCCCCTGTCAGCATCCAGCTACATACTGGCTGACTTTCTCTCTTGCCTGATAGTTTTAATCCATTCAGATTTGGAAGTCATCAAATGCTTGGAGAAATTGCTTCTCAGCCTTTTGGCTAAGATCAAGTGTAAGTACCTGGGGAGCCAGGAATGAGTGGGCCGAGCTTGAGGTACAGGTAAATGATTGTTTCATAACAGTTACTGTTTATTTCTGCAGCAGGCATGTAGCACTGACAGACACTCCATGTTGTTCTAGAAACCAAAATACAGCAGCCCGATAGCTCTGGAGGGGAAAATGGCATGTGAGTTGGGGGAGGCTGTGATTTCTGACATCATGGTCAGGAAAGCCTGGCAGAGAAACTGTGGACCGAGGCAGCTCAGGAGTTGGGTGCTGGTAATTGAGACAGCATCCAAGGCAGGGGGAGCAGTAGAAGTCTTGAGAAGTCCCGTCCCTCCCTCCTTGGTACCCTTGGGAGATTGGGTCTGGGAACCCTGCACCTGGAGACACCAAAATTAATGGGTGATCAAGTCCATTACATAAAATGGTACAGTCTTTGCATGTAACATAAGGGGATACTCCCACATGTTTTAAATCATCTCCACATCCGTATAATACCTAATACAATGTTGATGCTGTGGAAGTAGTTTCAAGTACAGTGTAAATGCTCTCCCTCTCTGAGAGAGAGAGAGAGAGAGAGAGAGAGAGAGAGAGAGTTGCCAGCATGAGGCAGGTTCAAGTCCTGCTATTAGAAATGGCTGGGATTTAAAGAAAATATTTTGGATCCATGTATAGACTATGGTGCCTTCTGGACTCGGAAAGTGGAGGGAGTGAGAGGCACCCCCAAGTGACAGCTGGGGGCTCTTTTGGACATTTTCTGTCGGTCAGCATTTCTGAGTGAGATTGTAGATCTGTAAGCAAAATGGTGCCTACCAACTCTCCTGCAGAGTTTAAGAGGAACACGGGGGCCACCATGGGGAGTCAAGGCAAAAGTGGTGGCTGGAGAAGGAAGTTTAAAACGGTCATGTCATTTCACTGACTTTGAGATGTTTCCTTATGTCTAAGGGTGCTAATAGTTATCTCAATGTTTCAGCCAGTGATTCAACCAGGTACTAATTTTGTCTTTTGAAAGAAATATAATCATCACCACTTATCGGCAGAGAGTAAGTTTCAAGACCCCCAGGGGACATCGGTAACCTCACACAGTATCAAACTCTATGTACACAATGGTTCTTCTATACAAACACACCTGTGATGCAGTCTACTGTATAGAGGCACAGTAAGAGATAGCCACTGCCTAAAAATAACAGGAAAGTGAAAGTGAAGTCGCTCAGTCGTGTGCAACTCTTTGCGACCCCATGGACTGCCGCTTATTACGCTCCTCTGTCCATGGGATTTCCCAGGCAAGAATTCTGGGCTGGATTGCCATTTCCTTCTTCACAGGATCTTCCTGACCCAGGCATTGAACCTGGCTCTCCCGAATTGTAGGCAGACACTTTACCATCTGAGCCACCAGGGAAGGTGTAATAATAACATAGAACAATTATAACAATATACTTTTATAAAAGTGTTGTGAGTGTAGTCGCTATGTAAAATATACTACTGTACTAATTGAGCGATTTTTTTTCACCCTAACTAAGCACTTACTACGCTCTGTGTCCATACCTTTTGCAGTTGGAGGTTTGACAGCAAAACTAACCCAGATTTATTTTCTCTTCTTCACATTCACCACAGATATTAGCAACCTCAGCATACATTGTTTCTTTCTCTTTTATATCAAATTGAGAACTTGGATCTTTTCACTGAAAGGTAGCACTTAATGGATTTTTCTCTGGCATATGTCAATGGACAGCATCCCTCCACTTACGGTTTGGGGCCATTATTGAGTAAAGTAAGGAAAACTTGGTCACAAGCCCTGTGGCATCTCAACAGTCATTGTGGTAACCGAGTGACAGACGCGTGGGATGTTCAGGACTAAGGAACGATTCACATTCTGGGCAGGAGGAAGCAGGATGGTGTGAGATTCCAATCACTCTCCTCAGAATTACCTGCAGCTTAAAATGCGTAAGTTGTATATTTCTGGAGTTTTCCATTTAATATTCTCGGTGACCAACTGAGGGTGACCTGAAACCACAGAGACTGACACCTGAGATCAGAGGGGATGACCTTGCCTGGTGATTGCTTTTAGGGGGAGAAAAACACTAGAAGGGGCCACTTGAAGCCACAAGTGGTTGCAAAATGGCCCATCTCTTCCCGTGTGAGGAAGCACAAGCACCACCACAACCCGAGAAAAAGACCGCCGTGTCCAAATCCAGAGGTGAGGACAATGACGATGCTGAGGTCATCTTTGTTGGAGTGGAGCACGTCAAGGAGGATGCTGAAACCTTCTTTGTCAGAGTGATTTCAACTTCAAAGCCAGTCATTTCTAACGTTTTGAACAGAGTGACCAGGGACTCATCTTCAAGAAGAATGAAGGACCACGTGAATCCGGATCCCTCCTGCAGGTGGCAACCTGCAAATCTTAGGACCCCAGCATCAGAGCCAGCTGCCGTATCACCAGTTTCTCAGTGTGTATGGGGAGGAAGAGGCAGTTCTATTATTTCGGAGCCTTCATCTAAACCTGATTAGAAAACGAGCTCGCCGGAAACTGTCCTTCACAATTCAGAATCGTTCTCTCTGCGGCCTCCCTGTCTCTCTCGAGCCGTTCTCTCATTAGGAGGCAAGGATGAAAGCCCTCTTAATTCAAAGCGGTGTCCCACTTCAGATGTGAATTGTAACAGTGGGAATCCCAAAAGACCCAAACTCAGCGATGGAATCCCAGGGGGACCTGCCTCCACCATGGCCCCTCCAGGTATCCCTCCTGGAAAAACACGGTTATGACCTTGGAAGATTCCCCGACCTCACCGAGCCGTGTGCATGGTGGGGCATCATTTTCACGGACTCGCACCAATGGCCAGGCATGCTTCCGTCTTATGGATCCAGAAGGAACATGCAGTTTGTCAGGCCTGGAGAAAATGGACTTTCTGACTCTTGCACGTCAGAGCAAGACTGTTGATCCCATGAAAGTAAATCTGGGATCAAATTCACTGATGAGAGTAAATGTTATCTGATGGCTTTTACTTTGGAGCATACAAGAGACGGCACCAGAACAGAAGACTCACACAGCCTTCAAATGCCTCAGCTGCTTGAGTCTTCTAAAATATGTCAAGTTTATGACCCACCTGAGGAACCATCTGGAGCTTGAGAGGCAGAAGGGTGACAGCTGGGAAACCCACACTACCTGCCAGCACTGCCACCGCCAGTTTCCCACCTCGTTCCAGCTGCAGTGTCGCATGGAAAGTGTCCCTGCTTCCTGGGAGCCCTCCACGGTCTGTAATATCTGTGAATTGTCCTTCAAAACAGATCAGGTTCTCTTACAGTACCTGAAGGACAGTCACAAACCTGGCAAAATGCCCTATGTCTGCCGTGTTTGCACTTACAGATTGTCAGCCTTTGCCAATGTAGAGGCGTATTTTAGAACATGGCATGGAAACATGAACAATTTGTTTGTCTGTTTTGCCTCAAAATGTTCAAATAGGTGACATCCTTTGTAAATCACGCTCGGAGGAACTGCAACAGGAGGGTCTTTCCATGTTGCACGTGCTGGCTACAAAGTTTGAACGTGAAGGAAAAGACCGAGCACCAAACCAAGAATCATCAGTCATTCAAACAGCCAGAGCACTTGCCAGGGTTGCCTCCTGAAACAGAGGTCATGATCCAAAGTTCAGTTCAGCTGGGACTGAGAGAGACAGCATCCATCATTGTGAGGAACACTGACTCCCAAGTGCCACCCAGAAAACACACAAAAAAGATTGACTACGAGCACAAAATATTCCAGACATGCTGCAGCATGGGATCTGGCTAAAAAATTATGTTCTACCCACCTCCAGAAATTCAGAAAAGCCCCATTGAGGTTCAGCCAGCTGTACATGAAGACCCTGCCTGGCTTTTGTTGTTCAGTTGCTCAGTCGTGTCTGACTCCCTGTGACCCCATGAACTTCTGTATGCCACGCTTCCATGTCCATCATCATCCCCTGAGGCTTGCTCAGACTCATTCCGTTGGGTTGATGACGCCACCCAATCATCTCATCCTCTGTCATGCCTTCTGCTGCTGCCTTCAATATTTCCCAGGATCAAGGGTTTTGTTTTGTTTTGTTTTCCCAATGAGCTGACTCTTCCCTTCAGGAGGCCAAAGTATTGGAGCTTCAGCATCAGTTTTTCCACTGAAGATTCAGGGTTGATTTCCCTTAGGATTGACTGGTTGGATCTCCTTGCAGTCCAAGGGACTCTCAAGAGTCTTCTCCATTCTCCAGCACCACAGTTTGAAAGGATCCATTCTTCAGCACTCAGCCTTCTTTATGGTGCAGCTCCTCCATCTGTACCTGACTCCTGGAAAAACCATAGCTTTGACTTTATGGACATTTGTTGGCAAAGTAATGTCTCTTTCTTTTAAAACACTGCCTAGCTTTGTCACAACTTTTCTTCCAAGCAGTGAGCATCTTTTAATTTCGTGGCTGCAGTCACCATCTGCAGTGATTTTGGAGCTCAAGAAAATAAATTCTGTCACTGTTTCCATTGTTTCTTCATCTATTTTCCATGAAGTGATGAGACCTTTGCCTGTGTGAACCACAACAAACTGGAAAATTCTTAAAGAGATGGGAATACCAGACCATCTGACCTGCCTCCTGAGAAATCTGTATGCAGGTCAAGAAGCAACACTTAGAACTGGACATGGAACAAGCGACTGGTTCCAAATAGGGAAAGGAGTACGTCAGGATTATATACTGTTGCCCTGCTTATTTAACTTAAACGCAGAGTACATCATGAAAAACACTGGGCCGGATGAAGCACAATCTGGAATCAAGATTGCTGGAGAAACAGCGACACCCTCAGATATGCAGATGATGTCACCCTAAGGGCAGAAAGTGAAGAGCCTCTTGATGGTGGCAAAAGAGGAGAGTGAAAGGCTGGCTTAAAACTCAAATTTCAAAAGACGAAGATCACAACGTCTGGTCCCATCACTTTATGGCAAGGAAATGGTGAACAACTGAAAATAACAGCACGTTTGATTTTCTTGGACTCCAAAATCACTGAGGATCGTGAATGTAGCCACAAAATCAAAGGAAGCTAGCTCCTTGGAAGAAAGCTATGGCAATCATAGACAGCATTAAAAAAGAAAAAAAAAAAAAAAAAGCTAAGGCATCACTCTGCTGACCAAAATTCTTATAGTCAAAGCTATGGTGGTTCAGACAGTAAGGAATTCACTTGCAATGTGGGAGACCTGGGTTCATTCATGGGAAGGACATCCCTGTAGTCCGGTGGAAATACTCGGTGCTCCCAGATTAGGGCATCCAAGTTCATTCCTTGGTCCGGGCATTAGATCCCACATACTGCAACTAAAAATACCACATGTGACAATTAAAATTCCTGCTCCCACATGCTACAATGAAGATTGAAGGGTCCTTGTGCTGGAACTAAAAACAAGCACAGCCAAGTAAATGAACAAATATTTAAAAGAAAGAAAGAAAGAGGTATGAGAATTCCCTGTTGCTTCAGTGGTTCGGACTTGATGCTTTCACGGTCAATGGCCAGGGTTCAACACCTGGTTGTGGAACTAAGATCCCACAGCTTCTGTGGCATGACCAAACAAAACCCCAGAAAGATAACTGAGGAGTACAGAACTCCCAAAGTTTGAAAATGAAGCAATGGCACTGCACACAGGCTGAGGATAGAGTAAGGATTGCCAGGAACCCAAAGTGCAAAAGCGGCACCTCTGCAATTCACAAGCCTCTTTAATGTTGTGGTTTAGGCTTCTCCTTCTCCTGCTTCTGAACCTAAATAACTTATTGCTCCTAGGAGAAATTGTTATGGGAAAAACATTATTTGAACTGAATGATAGTGAAAATAGCAAATTTTTGAGACAGAGCTAAAGCAGTTTCATGTGTTAATATGCATCACATTTGAAAAGAAGAAAGGTTGGAAAAACAATGACCTAAGTCAGTGCTATTCACAGACCTTTCTGCAGCAATAGAAAACATTTTCATAATTGTTACATATATTCCCTCATAAGGGCGATCAGCTTTTCACATATATAAATGCTTATGTTTCTTTTCTTTTCTGTGAGGTGTTCTGTTTATATCCTTTATCTGTATATTCAGATGGAGTATTCATCCAGCAGGGTTTGTTTTCTTTCTTTGTTTTTTTTTTTTTTGCCTTGCGGTGAGGATTAATGGATCTTAGATCTTCAACCAGGGATTGACTCTCTGCCCCCTGCAGTGGAAGCACAAATCTCTAACAACCCGATCATTAAGGAATCCTCAGTAAAATATATTTTCTATGTCCGTATCTAATATGCCACTTTGCAAATGTTAAAATGTAGCCAGTGTGACTGCGGTATTAAATCTTTGTGTGTGTTCAGCGGCTTCAGTCTGTCCAACTCTTTGCGACCCCATCAGTGTAGCGCACCAGGCTCCTCTGAACCCACATCTTTTACATCTCCTGTATTGGCAGGCAGGTACTTTACCACTAGCACCAACTGGGAAACCTATTAAATCTTTACTTTAATTAATTTAACATTAAAAGATATGGCTAGAAGGATCAGATCTTCCTTACAAAGGAGTTTCAATTAACTTGTATACTCAGTAATTTGTGTATCTCTTCGATATTTTCCTCAAGATGAGATTCCATGCCCCTCCCTAAATGTAGGCTGTGTTTAGCGGCTTGTTTCCAAGAACAGAATATGTCAGCAGGAAGGAGACAACTTTCTAGCAGACGAACTAGTGGTAGGTCATATTGATAGTATGAATCCTTGATGGGAGATGATGAGAAAGATATTTTGCCTTGGAGGTATAGTTCTACAATTATATAAACCCCAGGGCAATCACGAGAAACATCCCAAACCCATATAGAGAGTCATTCTGCAAAATACCTGTCCCTGAAGGACTCCTGAAAACTGTCAAAAGTCTTGAAAAACAAGGAAAGTTTAAGAAACAGCTATAGACCAGAGTAAGCTAAGGGAGGTATCTGTAGCTTCTTGCTCTATATTCTCATGCAGTTCAGTATCCTATATGGGACTATGAAACTAGGAAAGAACATTTGTGGAAAAACTGGTAAAATTTGAGAAAACCCTGGAACTTAGTTAAAGGTACCCTACTGAAAGATGCTGGAATAATTGTGAAGCATAAAGGAAGTCATTTCACATACACACATTTCAGACATTGCAAGTGCTTTCTCTACACAACACCCACTTCATTTTGACTTCACGGAGATGGAAATCTGAAGTACGGCATACTTAACGGAAATCTTCGAATACAAAGGATCAATAATATTTAGACTGTGTCATCTGACTATAATGCAATAATGAGAAATTGACCAAGAAACGTCTTTGAAAATGCCATTCACTTGGAAAATAGAAATAACTATCTTAACACATATCTCTATGGAATTTTCATGCAAGCATCCTGGAGCAGATTGTCATTATTTTCTCCAGGGGATCCTCCTGACCCGGGATCGAACCCAGGCCTTTTGTGTCTCCTGCATTGGCTGGAAAGCGATTTACCAGTTGAGTGACCAGGGAAGCCCATGCAATATTTAGGCTTGTCTTTAGAAGAGAATATTAGGATATACTCGGACGTGAATGATAATGAACAGCCTATTCGCAAAAATTGCGGGACACAGTTAAAGTTGTACGGAGAAACAATGGAAAGAGTAACAGACTTTATTTTCTTGGGGTCCAAAATGATTGTGGGTGGTGAATGCAGCCATGAGCTTAAAAGATACGTGGCCCTTGGAAGAAAAGCTATGACAAGCCTAGACAGCTTAGTAAAAAGCAGAGACATTTCTTTGCTGACAAAGTCCATCTAGTCACAGCTATGCTTTTCCCCACAGTCATGTATGGATGTGACAGCTGGACCGTAAAGAAGGTGGAGTGCCGAAGAACTGATGCTTTTGAACTGTGGTGTTGAAGACTCTCGAGAGTCCCTTGGACAGCAAGATTCAACCAGTCAATCCTAAGGGAAATCAACTCTGAATATTCACTGGAAGGACTGATGCTGAATCTGACGATCCAATAGTTTGGCCACCTGATGGGAAAAGCCAACTCATTGGAAACCACCTTGATGCTGGGAACGACTGAGGGCAAGAGAAGAAGTGGGCGGCGATGGATGAGATGTTCGGATGGTATCACCAACTCAATGGACATGAGTTTGAGCAAACTCCAGGAGACAGTGAAGGACAGGAAAGCCTGGTGTGCTGCATGCAGTCCATGGCGTTGCAAAGAGTCCAACATGACTGAGGGACTGAACAACAACAACAAATTAAGGTAAATTTATAGCATTAGATACAAGAGAAATGAGAGTTACAAACAGTTATCTCAAAAAGTTGTAAAGATGAGCAACAGAACAAACTTATAGCGATGTGAAGGAATGAAATTAGTAAAGAATGAAAAATGAATATATTAGAGAAGAAAATAATGTAACAAAACCAAAACTTTATCCTCCCATAGGAGATCTCAACGGTCTACTAGGAGACTTCCAGCAGCACAGGGCATTTAAAAAAGACTCTGTGAAGGGCCAAAGAAGAAATATTTTAGGCTTTGCGAATATGATCATTGGCCATTAAGTTTTCAGCCATAGACAACAACGAAAGAAACTGGCAAGTCCCTGTTCCAAATTTAAGGACTCCGAAAACTGAATTTCACACAATTTCCACGTCAGAAAATAAAAGTCTTTTCGGTTTTCCTCAGCCATTAAAAGCGTAAAGCTCTAAAATTAAAAAGAAGAAGAAGAAGAAGTAAAGCTCATTCTCAGCTCACAATAGACAGTGCAAAAACAGGGGCAGGCTGCCCTGCCTTGATTGAAATGTAATTCCAAGAGGAGGGGCGCCAAGATTCACTGTAAGGTCAAGTTCCTTAAGCAAAGAACTGGCTTAAGGGAGGTCACCCCTGAGGGCTGTGAGTGCCAGATCACCATCACTGGACTCCCCTAGTAGAATTGGAGGCCGTTCTCAGCCCTGTGCCCTGGCGACTGTGCCATCTGTTTTTTCTTTCTTCGCCTTCGGTGAGCTGAGCAATCTTGACCCAATACTCTTGAGATTCAGATTCAGCCTGACCACGCCCACAGGGGGTGCTTTTACGGGGTGGGGGGAGTGGGTGCGGGGGGGTGTCCATCGCACGCGCATGCACCCAACTCAGCCTCGCGGCCAATCAGATGGCAGGAGCCAACACCTGGCAGCCAATCATCGGAGGCAGCCCGGTCGCCTGTAGGGGGAGCTGAGGCGGCGCCCCAGACCTGAGGAAGCCTCGTCCCGTCCGCCTCGCCTCCTCATCCCCTCCGGCTGGCCTCCTCAGGCTTGATCCGGGAACTGCCTATGGCAGGTGAGCTGCAGGCAGTTCTGTCTCCTCCGTCAACGGGGGCTGGTAAGGACTGGAGCGTGGTTCAGCCTAAGAGGTGCCTGACGGCTAAAGGGAGGGTTTCTCGGGTCCCTACTCGCACGAGGCCTTGCTCGGTGGGGCGGCTGGTGAGGGCCCGCGGGCCCTCAGGAGGGAGTGTGCGGCAGGACCCACAGGCCTCAGGCGCCTTTCGCCCTCTGTCCTCTCTAGTCTGGGCGGGCTCAGCTCTCCAGCAGCTTTCCGGCCCGGGGGTGGGTGGCACAAGTCAGCTCGCGGAAAGGGCCTCTTAGGCCCCTGGCCCCGGGCACCACCCCCAGCTCTCCTGTGGAACCTAATGATTTAAACACACACACACACAAATCTTCACGGCCCAACCCGGTCCTGCACCCAGGCATAGTCAGGCGAGCGCAGCAAAAAAAAAAAAGAAAAAAAAATCGATCTAGTGGCCTCTTCACTGCCCTGGTGCTTTGGTCGTTTTCCTGTTTCCTCGGCCTCTCCTCAGACTCCAGGGCTGCCCCGTCCCTGGGGGCCCCGAGATTCAGGCCTTTGGTTCGGGAAGTTGGCAGATGAGGTATTTGTTTGTTACTGAGAGAAGGGAGGTGGGAGGAAGAAGCTCAGGGCAAAGGAGTTCAATCACTTGGTCTGGTTGAGTGTGAGACGCCTGGTCAGCATCCGTAGGGTAGGACCAGGGAGGGCCTGGGGGGATAGAATGTTCCCGGAACAGGGGACTCACCCTGGCCGTTTCCTCTGCTTGTCCCCAGGATGTGACCGTGTGCTGCCTGGGAGGTCTCAAGCGCTCAGGACTTCAGTGGGCCCCTGAGGTAAGGTGACAGACATCTTTACAACAAGGGACAAAGTTGTGGCTTTCTTACTTTGTGTTTTTCTCCTTTCATTCGTCGGCTGACACGTTGCTGTTGAGAGAGAGTATTCCTGATTGGGGATTACATGACCCTGATTGCGGGTGCTGACTTCAGGGCCATCATGGTTTCAGGTTTGCAGCTTTCTGAGTGGCAAGCTTAAAAACAGGCATGGTGACTTGCTTTCGCATGCCTTCTTGAAAGAAAAAAAGTAAGAGCACCATGGGTCTTAAGCTGTGTAGAGTTGACTCCTGCCACTTGGTGAGGCTAAAATGGGGCAATGCACATATCCTAAGGTTTTAGCTAGCAAAGCAAAGCAATGCAGGTGTGGGGTTCCCTGGTGGCCTGGTGATTAGGATTTTGGGTTTTCACTGCAGTGGTCTGGATTCAGTCTCTGGTCAGGGAACTGGGACCCCACAAGCCAAACAGCATGGCCAAATGAATGAATGAATTCGGTGGTTCATTCAGAGAAATTATCCTGTGATTTAACATGTTCACGTGAGATTACTTGCTCATTTCTGTACCCTTAAGGGCTTTTCTTCATTAAGTAAGTGAACTCCACTGGATGGGGGTGAGGCACCATCTGAGTTCATTTCATGCGAGTAAACAAGATCATAGGAAGCTCTATGCCCAGCCACTTGTGCCTACAGCTGTGTTGTATACTTATCTTGCTGGTACAGCTTTGAACTTCACTGCATGTTTTGTTTTGGTCACAACCTGTGGCTTCATAGGATATTAGTTCCCCAGCCAGGGATCGAACACAGGATCCTGGCAGTGAGAGGGCTGAGTCCTAACCAAACCACTGGACTGCCAGGCAACTCCTGTGTTTCGGTGCTGTGGATAGGGGTGTGTGTGTGTGTGTGTGTGTGTGTGTATGTGTGTGTGTATGTGTGTGTGTGTGTGTGTGTGTGTCTTGATTTTTGCTATATTTATAGGAGAACTGATCTGTGTGTAAGTATGATGTGAATGGTATTAGAACTTGAAATGTTTGTGTTGTACATATGATCTCAAAATGGAATAGTTTGAAAGAACTTACCACTTGTTATCTCTTGGCCTAGGATCTCTCCTTAGGTAGTAGTCAAGCTTTTGTCTGGCTTGGCAACCTCTGAAGACTTAGCTAGTTGAATCTAAGCTCTCTCACTTGTCTGTACTCTTCTAGCCTCAGTTCCTCCTTCTGTGGGCCTCTCCAAGGGGCTTCTCTTGTGGAGGCTGCTGTCTTTACTCAGAATGAGTGATTCAGGAAAGTACTTGCACCCATGATAAAGTGCAGAGTTTTTTTGAGATGTTACACATCTGCACTTGTGTATTTGCTTAGTCTCACAGGTCTACCCTGTGATAGATTGAGAGAGAACTACACAGGGGGAGGAATATCAGGAGATTGAATTCACTTGAAGGCTGGTTACCATACCCATTAATCCACTATGCCAGCCTTTTTCTTTTAATATGATCTCAGCTCTGTCAGTGTGAGCAAATTATTCGGCTTGTGTACCCTTCTTGTGTGCTGCTACTGCTGCTAAGCCGCTTCAGTCGTGTCTGACTCTGCAGTCTCATGGACAGCCACCCACAAGGCTCCCCCTTTTCTGGGATTCTCCAGGCAAGAATGCTGGAGTGGGTTGCCATTTCCTTCTCCAGTGCATGAGAGTGAAGTCGCCCAGTCGTGTCCAACCCTTCGAAACCCCATGGACTGCGGCCTACCAGGCTCCTCCACCTGTGGGATATTCCAGGCCAGAGTACTGGTTTGGGTTTCCATTGCCTTCTCCAGCTTGTGTGCTCTTGTGGTTTGATGTACTCAATTCCTGATCTGCTCATTTCTAGACCTACTCATTTCTTGATATTCTAGCAAGTCTCCTCTTTGTCCTCCTGGATTAAGGTTTCTGTTTCTCTGGATGGTTCCCATCAGCAAACAGACTGACTATAACGTGACCTGTCGGTAAAAATCCATCTTTTGGTGACACCTCCTGCTTCTGCTGCTTTTATTTCATATTTGCTTGTTATAGAACTCTGCAGAGTTGTTCCTAGACTTTGTTATCTCGAGTTCTCTCATTTTCCCATAAAGCCACTCTTGTCAAGGCCACAGGTGAATTCAAATGTTTAACTCAGTGGTGAATTTTTAATTGTTATTTTATTTAATTTGTTGGCAGCCTTTATCAGAGTAGTTCATTTCCTCCTCCCTGAAAAAAATGTTTCACTTGGATTACAGAGTGCTTCTCTTCCTGCTTGTCTTCCACCTACAGTTCCCCACATACAATGTGTGACCTTTGTGTCTGGCTTTATTCAGATGTCGTATTTTCCTTTTAAGTATTTATTTATTTAGCTATGTGGCATGTGGGATCTTAGTTCCCAGCCCAGGGATGGCACCTGTGGAGAGTCTTAAACCCTGGATCGCCAGGAAAGTCCCCTCGTTTGTGTACTTTCAAGATTCATCGTGTTCATGCTTGTATAACAGTGAATGTTTTTATTTTATTTTTATGGCTGAATATGGTATATGAATATGGTAAATGGCTTCCATGCAGTCCATTTTGAGCATATACCACAGTTTGTTTATCCATTCGTCAATGAATGGATAATACGTGGATGGTGTACTCTTTGTGGCTATTGCGAGTAATGTTGCTGTGAACACTGATTTTGCATGGACTGAACATTTTCAGTGTTGGTGCATATATACAAAAGAGGGAAATTCCTGGATCATATCTCTACTCTACATTTAATTTTTGAGGTACTGACCAACCACTTTTGCAAGAGTGGTTGTACCATTTTACAGCAATTACCTCAACAATATCATGAAGATTCCTTTTCTCCACATCTTCTGCAGCACTTGTTATTATTCGTCCTTTTGATTGGGTGTGAAGTAGTCTGGTGTGAAGTAGTATCTCAGTGAGACTGATTGACATTTTGCTCAGGGCTTCCCTGGTGGCTCAGAAGGGAAAGTGTCTGCCTGCAAGGTAAGAGACCTGGGATCAATTCCTGGGTGGGGAAGATCGCCTTGAGAAGGAAATGGTAATCCACTCCAGCACTCTTGCCTGGAAAATCCCATGAATGGAGGAGCCTGGTAGACTACAGTCCATGGGGTTGCAAAGAGTCGGAAATGTCTATTCAAATTCTTTTCCTGGTTATTATATGCTTTTCTGTTTTTAATTGTTGTAGAAAACATCTAACTTAAATTTTTACCATTTTACCCATTTTTGCATGCTAAGTATTTTGCACACTTTCATCAGCCTTTTGGAGAAAGAAATGGCAACCCACTGCAAATCTGATGGAGAAGGGAACGTGGTGAGCTTTAGTCCCTGGGGATGCAACGTTGGGCACAACTGAGTGACTAAGACATATACACACACGTAGTCACAGTGTTGATTTGTTGTTGTTGTCATTGTTTTAGCTGTGTTGTGCAGCTTGAATGACAGTTCCCTGGTTGAGGATCATACCCAGGCCCCTGATAGGACACTGCGGAGTCCTAACCTCTGAACTACCAGGGAATTCCTTATCACATTGTTATGAAACAGATCTCTACACCTTTACAGCTTGCAAAATCGAAACTCTGTACCCATCACCTGTCCCATTAAACAGCAACTCCTCTTTTCTTGCCCGTTGACCTAGACCATGGACTCCATCGTTCTTTTTTGTTTCCTTTCTATTGCTTGACTGTGTTAGCTATTTCATGCAAGTAGAAACTTACAGTATTTGTCTTTTTGTACGACTGGCTTATTGCATTTGGCTTGATGTCTGAAATGATCATGCATGTTGTAGCATGTGACAGAATTTTCTCTATATGGCTAAATAATATTTCATTGTGTGTATATATCACATTTGATGGACATTTCGATGCTTCCACCTCTTAGTTGTTGTGCTTCGTGCTGCTGTGAGCACGGCTCTGCAGATATCCCAAGACCCATGTTAACTTCTTTTGATTTTATATCTGGAAGTGGAACTGCTGAATCATGTATCAGGTCTAGTTTTTTAGTTTTTTGAGGAGCCTTTAAACTGTTTTCTGTAGCAGGTGCACCATTTTAAAATCTATCTATAACACACAAGGATCCAGTTTCTGTATGTGCTTGCCAACAGTTGTCCTTTCCTTTCCTTCATATGTAAACACACACATATGCACATACAATTTTTTCATACCCTGTTCCATGATTGTTTATCACAAATTATGAATATAGTTCCTTGTGATATACAGTACGCTGTTATTTCTCTCTTGTATATATTATAGTTTGCATCTGCTAATCACCAGCTCCCAATCTGTGCCTACCCCAACTTTCCCCTCTGGGGAATCACATAGTGTGCTCTCTATGTCTGTGAGTCTGTTTCTGTTTCATAGATAAGTTCATTTGTGTCATATTTTAGAGTCCATGTAAGTGATACCATATGATATTTGTCTTTCTCTCCTTTTTATTATTTTTATTTGTACTTTATTTTATTTTACAACACTGTGTTGGTTTTGCCATACATTGACATGAATCCACCACAGGTGTACATAAGTTCCCAATCCTGACCCCCCTCCCACCTCCCACCCCATATCATCTCTCTGGATCATCCCTGTGCACCAGCCCCAAACATCCTGTATCCTGCATCAAACATAGACTGGCGACTACCTTACATGATAGTGTACATGTTTCAGTGCTATTAACTCCCAAATTATCCCACCCTCTCCCGCTCCCTCAGAGTCCAAAAATCTGTTCTATACATCTGTGTCTCTTCTGCTGTCTCTCATGCAGGGTTATCATTACCATCTTTCTAAATTCCATATATATGTGTTAGTATACTGTATTGGTGTTTTTCTTTCTGGCTCACTTCACTGTGTATAATCGGCTCCAGTTTCATCCGTCTCATTAGAATTGACTCCTATAAAGTCTGCAAGCAATAAATGCTGGAGAGGGTGTGGAGAAAAGGGAACCCTCTTACACTGTTGGTGGGAATGCAATCTAGTGCAGCCACTATGGAGAACATTGTGGAGATTCCTTAAAAAATGGCAAATAGAACTGCCATATGACCCAGCAATCCCACCGCTGGGCATACACACTGAGGAAACCAGAATTGAAAGAGACACATGTACCCCGGTGTTCATCGCAGCATTGTTTATAATAGCCAGGACATGGAACAACCTAGATTTCCACCTACAGATAAATGGATCAGAAAGCTGTGGTACATATACACAATGGAGTGTTACTCAGCCATTCAAAAGAATATATTGTCTTCCTCTTTCTGACTTCCTAAGTATTCTTTTGAATGCTAGTGTAGATTCAAGTATTTACTCAACAACATTTGTTGCTACAGTGTAAAATGTGGTTGACTTTTAAAATATTTGTCTTCTATTCTGCAAGCTTTATATTAATTCTAATACTTGGGTTTTCTTCAAGATTTTCTATATACAAATGTATGTTATCTCCAATATACTTTGATTTTTACTTTCCATTCTGAAGGCGGTTTTTTGTTTTTTCATTGTGTTTTTTTTTTTAAACTACAGCAACAATTCTCTTTTGTTACCTGATTGCTCTGGTTGTAAAACTGCCAGTATAATGTTGAGCCAAAGTGTGTAATAGACTTCCTTGTGTTGTTCCCAGTCTTAGAGGGAAAGCTTTCAGTTTTTCATTCTTAAGTATGATGTTAGCTGTGGGTCTATTTACAGGTGCCCTTTGATTGAGAAAGTTCTCTTCTGTTCTTAATTATTAAGTGTTCTTTTAACCCTGGTTATGAAAAGGTGCTAGATTCAAGGAAATGCTTTTTCTTCAGGCAGATGTGTTATTTGTTTTATTGTTTTAAAATGGCATAATGTTGGTGACTTTCCTATCATGAACCAACTTTGCATACCTCCCTAAATCCCATGTGATCATGGTATACAGTCTTGTTTATATGCTGTTGAAATTTGTTTGCCAGTATTTTGTTTTGGACTCTTTCACCTGTATTCATGAGGGATATCAGGTGTGTGTGTGTGTGTGTGTGTGTGTGTGTGTGTGAGTGATATCTCTGTCTGATATTGGTATGAGAGAAGGAATGGCATCACTTTGCCTGCTATGTGGGGAAGAGACATGTGGCATAAAGGATGAAGCATTGTTGGATTGAAGTTTTGCCAGGATTAGAGGGAGAAATTTAGGATATATCAGTGTGGAATTGGGGTGAGATTATCAAAGAGAGCCCATTCTCCTTTTCCTAGGCCTGTGTTAAGTGCTTGACATTGAATTATGCTGTCTGATAACTAGGTATAGATAGATTATACTTTGAATTTGCTACCTATTTTGTTTGTTAACATTTATGAAATTAGAATTTGTGAATCGGTTGTAATGTGCATTTAAGATCCATTTTCTTCCATTTTTACTACGAAACAAGATGCCATTGAATAGCTGATGCCTTTTAAAAAAGCTGTTAACCTTAAGTCTAAGAAATAAGCATGTTTGTCTTTAAGATACAGAAACACATTTAAAAGTTACAAATTTGCCCAAGAAGACGCAACTGGTGTGTGGTTAAGTTAGAATTCCAACTTAATCTCCTATGACTCCAAAGTCCATGCTTCGAAACGCTGTAGAACAATGCTTTTGTAAAAATACTCATCCTTTACATGTGATTTCACCTAATGATCAGTGTGGCGGGTTTTTTTTATTTTTCCTCTTTTTTAAGTAGAAGAGGTTAAAGTGAACATGCGACAAAGCTATGATTCTAGAGCCATGGAGACTTGTAGTCGTAGTTTTTTCAGCTGTCATTGAGTCTGGTTGACACTCAGTGTCTTTGTCTGTAAGATAAGGGTGTGTATAAGTACTCTAGAGTTTTGGAGATAATCAAATAGCCCATTTTTCTGTACTTAACTAATCTGTAGTATGTTTACACTTAGGTGGCAGTTTGTATAAAGGAAGCACTGGGACTTGTGGCCGCACCCTCTAAGAATAAAAAAGTATTAAAAATATGGAACTCCCACGTATGTTACGTGAAGAAGAACAAGAGCCAGAAGTACGGAAAAGGGAGGGAGAGACGAAACAAGTAGATGATGATGATGATGATGAAGTGATCTTGGTTGGAGTGGAACATGGAAATGACGATGCTGACGTGATCTTTGTTGGGATGAGCTCAGCTTCAAAACCAGTCGTTTCAAACATACTGAACAGAGATACCCCAGGTTCTTATTCAAGGAGAAAAAGGTGTGGTCACTTCAGGAGAGGTAACGCTCACAGATTACAGCCTGTTAGTCATGTGACTCCTACATCAGAAGCAAAGACTGTCTTGCCAGTGTCTGACTCTGACTCAGGATCAACAGGTAGTCCTATTATTATTGAACCTCCGTCTCAAGCTGATTATAAAAATCTTTCACCACAAATAGTGCCTGATTGCTTTTCGAAGGAGTTATGTTCTTCTTTGATTACCTTCACAAGGTCATTGCAGCATCCAGTAGAAACAGCAGTTTCTGCAGGAGATGTGAATAAAAGTCCTCATGTATCAAAGCGAGTTTCCCCTTGTGAAACAAATCGCAGAAATCCCAGAAGGCCTAAACTCAGTGATGGCATTGTAGGGGAACATTCTTTAGGTTTCTCCCCGTCAGGTTTTTTTCATACAGAGACCACTCAGCAAAGCACACCAGACCGTGTCCATACCTCACTAGGCCATGTTCAGAATGGAGAACCTTGTCCAACACCTTTTCCAAAGGACAGTGTTCATTGCAAGCCTGTAAGACCTTTAGGGGAAAGTGGACAGACAAAAACTGATTTTCCAAGTTTGGCAAGTCCAAACAAAATTGGTGATCCCACAGAAGGAAATCTGATTGTGTTACTTCGTGACTTCTACTATGGCGAGCATAGAGGAGTTGGGCAGCCAGAAGCGAAGACCCACACGGCGTTTAAATGCCTCAGCTGCTTGAAAGTTCTAAAAAATGTCAAGTTTATGAATCACATGAAGCACCATTTGGAACTTGAGTGGCAGAGAGGTGACAGCTGGAAAACCCACACCACCTGCCAGCACTGCCTCCGCCAGTTTCCTACTCCTTTCCAGCTGCAGTGTCACATTGAAAGTGTCCACACGGCCCAGGAGCCCTCCGCAGTCTGTCACATCTGTGAGTTGTCCTTTGAGACAGATCAGGTTCTCTTAGAGCACATGAAAGACAATCATAAGCCTGGTGAAATGCCCTATGTATGCCAGGTTTGCAGTTACAGATCATCATTTTTTGCAGATGTGGATGCACATTTCAGAGCATACCATGGTAACACTAAGAAATTACTTTGCCCGTTTTGTCTCAAAATTTTTCAAACTGCAACAGCATACAGACATCATCATCGAGGGCACTGGGAAAAGAGTTTTCACCAGTGTTCCAAATGTCGGCTACAGTTTTTAACTTCCAAAGAGGAGAGGGAGCACAAGACCCAGTGTCATCAAATGTTTAAGAAGCCTAAGCAGCTAGAAGGATTGTCTCCTGAAACAAAAATTGTTATTCAGGTATCACTGGAACCCCTTCAGCCAGGATTGGTGGAAGTTGCATCCATTACTGTGAACACATCTGATTTTGAATCATCACCCCCCAAATCTAAAAGGAGGAGGTCAAAAAAAGAAAAATAATAGTTAATTCTGCCTTCATTAAGTCTGAAGCAAGTATTTCAGTCAAAGTTAAAAACCCCATTAAAAACAAAAAGATCAACTTATAGCATTATTCAATAATATCAAATATAGGGAAACCGATGGGTAATTTATGTGATTTTGTTTTAAATAGAGGAAGTACAGTTTTGTTTGAACTTCATATTGAGCTGCTATTTAAAAATCTATGATCTGTTTTTCGTGTAATTGTCTTAACATGTAAAAAGGATGTGTGCATGTGTGTGTGAGAGAGAGAGAATGAGAGAAGTGGAGAAAGGAAAAGTAAGAACCTATTTTGGTATTTGATGTTACTTGTAAGTTCGAAAGCTCTCCTATACATATAATCTGTAGAGTGTTTTAGCAACGTAATTTTGAAGTGTTTTCATGCCTTGCAGATCTCAGTATCAGCTATATAGCCAGACTTGAATGTCACTCTCTGAAGTGCCTCTTGGGCTGATCTAAGATAACCTGGCTCTGAAAGCGTGCAGTGGAGGTTGATGGAGAAGCTACGATGTGAGTTTGGACCAGACACGGGATTTAATCAGTGAAGAGCTGTGGCTTCTTGTCCCAGCTGAGGAAGAGGCATACATTCACTGCAGGCACAGAGCCAAGGGAGAAGGAACACTGTCTCAGAGTGCTTTCACCTAGCCCAGGGACATCTCAAGGATGCCAGCTGCTAAAATGCCTGTGTTTGGTGAGAGACCCTGGCAAGCATGAAGCAGGCCCTGTGTAGCACTGACTGCAGTTGGAGAAGCAGAGATAGTTAATAGAATGAGACCTGGTGCCTGTGGACCTCCTGTTGAGTGAGCAAAAGGGGGATTTGATTCATTCTGTCCCCTTTCCCATTTGGCTGGCCTGTAGTCACAGTGAGGTCGGCATATCTGTGTCAGACACAGTAGCAAAGCAAATTAAAATTCCCAAAGGAAAAAGAGCCTTGACGTCCACTTTGATTTGCGCTGGACCCATAGTTGTAACTGAAAAGGATCAAACAGAGGAAATCTGTTCAGCTTTTGAATTGGGCTAAATTGAGTTCTCTTACCCTTAAGCTACAATGGAGTTGTCCAAGAATCGTAAATATAGTGGACAAAAATAGTCCAGGGTGATTAAAGCCTTTTTGGAACTCTTCCTTCCAATTTCCAGTTACATGTGTCTTACCCGAGTTGACCGTGTGAAGATTTCGGTTCTGTATCTTATCTTGCCTTGGACACAAATGTAGTACAGTTAACAGCTAATTCTTTGCGTGTGTAATTTCCCATTGTATCAAACTGATTGAGTTTCCGTCTTTCTTGACACAGTCTGATGTGCAAGAATCGTCTCATGTATTTCAGTAATTATCAGGTCATAGAGTTACCCTTCCTCTAATGTATCCAACCATCTAATCTGTGATTATACTTGTGGAAACCTTCTTTCTTGCGGTCTCCAAGGGCTCTTTCACAGACCTGTGGGGTACCCTCTAAGTATTGGTGCCTGAACATCAGCGCACTTGGCTGCCTCTAGGTTCTTGAAGTTGAGTCTCCTCCTGCAGGTGAATGTCACCCCTTCTCCACTTCTGGCACGGATACCTAGCAATCTCTGTGCACCATTCCAGGAAGCTGGGATCCTGTCTGTAGACCTATGCCAGGAGCAATCTCTCCGTTTCCTCTTCCTTTCTCCTCCTCTTTGTCTCTCGCCACTCTCCCCAGTCCTCAATTTCTTTAAGTCCTCTAAGCTTTCACAAAATGCTGGAAAGAGATCATCACCAAGCGGTTAGCATCCTTCTCAGAACTGAAAAGGAAGGACTACAGATGATGAAGCTGCAGTGAATCTGTTGTCTCCATTTTAGGTAATTTCGTGAGTATAAATTCAAATTCAAATAAATTGTGTTTATTTATTCAAAGCTTGATTGATATATTTTCACTTTGAATATTTTACTAGGCCTTTCTGGTTAGTTTATTTGGGCCAAAGCACTTTGCTAAGTGTCAGCTGAAACCACTTTTAGTTGTATAAAGAGTGTGTGTGTGTTCTGGTCTCAGGTGAAAACTCTCTGTATAAATAAATATGCAGACTATTGCATATGTATCTGCTTTCTTCGATTTCTATAGTAAAAAATACGAAATGTTTTAGTTACGTGTTTTTACTGTTGCTTAGTATTATCAACACTGTTGCTGTTAGTTGCTGTGAAGTATGCTCCTAAGGACTACAAGTTGTATTTATTGCCAAATTAAAAGGTTCCCACAATATGGTCCCTGACTGCTTCCTCTCTTCCATTCTCTGTCTTCTACTGTACTATTTTCCCCACTAATGTACTCTTTTTGACAACACAGGCCTTGGTTTTCCTCCATCAAATTCCGTTTCTTGCCGATCCAGACTGCAAGTGTTGTTCTTCTGGAAATACTCTTCCCGTAGGCCTGCATGGCTCCCTTGTTTGAGCTTCACCAATGCTGTTCAAATAACACAATCAAATCTCCAACCCCCTCTCTTTCCTCCTCCTCCTTAAAGGCACTTGAAGTCTCTATCCTCTTCTTCCCTCTCCAGCCTAAATTTCCTAAATTTTCACACAAAAAAAAAAAGAAAGAAAAATGAAAAAGAGAAGAGATAATAACATCAGGGCTTTGCTTCTTAGAATTAACTTGAGTCAGTTTCTGTGCCTGCAAATCAAAGATAGTTAATAGTGAGTTGAATTCTTTCAGGAGCTTCCTCTGTTTTTCTTTTGATACCTCTATATTTTGTTCACACAATGACACTTTGTTTTCTTTACAAATTATTGAAGATGTGTCAAGATTATTATTTTGTTACTGCCCTTTGTGAATTTCCTTGTCTGCCTTGCTTGTTCTTTCAGGTAAAATTTATTATTTGATTAATGTTGCCAAAACATTGTAAGTAAAATTAGTATTTGTAGAAATAATGTTTTAAAAATTATTTCTGCTGTCTCTTTACAAATAACATGGCATGTTTTTATTTTTTTTAAATAATCGTATTGTGTTGGCCAGTTCTAAACAGTGATGTGTAAGTGGGCTTTCTTGTTCTGAGTACCATCAAAAGCAATGAGTATCTGGCTTAATAAATTTCCGTTTCTGCTTTTAGATCTTGAAGAGAATTGTTTTATTGGATAGTTTACAACATTTGTTGAGACACTTACTGTTCCTTCCTCTCCTCTCCTTTCTTTTTCTTGCTTTCTTCCCTTGTCTCTCTTCCTCTTTCTTTCCTTCCCTTTCTTTCCCCAGGTTGTTGCTTGACTGGACCTTTCCTGAAACAAAAGGAATTCCACACAGAGTTGAATGTTATCCTCTCAGAATCCCATTTCGTTCCTCATTTCTAGTATTGGAATTAACCTCCCTGTCCCCTTATTAGATTTGCCACAGTTGTATCAATGTTTCTGATTTTCTTTTTCCAAGAAGCAGCTCTTGTCGTCTTATCCCAACAAGCTTTATTTTTGTTTTCTATTTTTGTTTCAATTCATAGATACTTCCTACATTCTTTAGGATTTTTTTTCTTTATACCTTTGCATTTTAGAAGTTTCTTCACAATTTTTTTCCTGTAAGTATATTAGATTTACAATGTTGAATTTCAGATGTATATCAGAGTGATTTAGTTATGCAGATACGTATCTATTCTTTTGTAGGTCCTTTTCCATGATAGGTTATTACATGATACTGAGGATTTCTTTTCTTTTTTTTTCCATAGATGATTTAGGGGTTGACCTATCTTTATTTAGCAATTTTGTCTGAATCCCAAATATTTTTATGTATCCATGTTTTTTAATTAAAATTTCATTGTCTAAGATTTTTGGCAAGTTGATTCCAAAGAGTTCACTATTTTCAGGCTGAATGTTTTCATTTATTGTTTACTGAGAATTAAGTTTTCCTTGGAGCTCTGAGGGCATGTGTGTATATACACTGACATGTCTATATACGCATCCTTTTCAGATTACTACATGTTTTAAGATATGTAAATGTATTTTCAAAGATATTTTCTGTTTGTATGGTAAAAACATGAAATGTTTTAATGCTAGAAATTTGTTCCCCCGAATGAATATAGTATAAAGAATAAAGATATAAAACTAGATTCCTTTGAGAGTAATCCTTACTAACAGAACTTGGGAATGTTCAAAGAGTACTCATAACACTTACGAAAGGTGGCAAGAAAAACTTTATTCAAGGTAAGAGTACTACAGTGGCGTATTATAACATGGGAGAGAGATTGAGCTTATGTGTGACTCCAGGAGGGGTGCAGCTGGGATTTATAGCTAAGGAACAGGGTGGGCCCATGGGATTGCAGACAGAGATGGGAGACTGAAAAGCAATGGACAACAATAACAGAATGGGTGTCAGTGGATGGAAACTTATTAAAATGAGGACTATAATCGTGAGGGTGGACTCTGGCTCAACTGAGAGGATCATTGCTGAGGCTAGGCAAGGCTGATAAGATATTCCGGTGAGTGAAATGATATTTGATCGGATACTGAGGGTGGTCAGATCAAGGGTGGGCTATGTTTTCTAAACTGAAGTAGCAGATTCTGGATTAGATTGGACTAGATGGACAGGCAGCCCTGAATAAAGACATTGCCCAAAGTTGGCAGTGCATTAATGAACTAGTGCTGCATAAGCAGTTAGCCAAAACTAGCAGCTTAAAACAATATTATTTCATACTGCTGCTGAAAGTTGGGAATCCAGGAGTAATTCAGCTGAGTGTTGTGGCTCAGTGTCTGATGAGATTGCCATCCTCTGAAGCCTTGACATGCGCTGGTGGATTTCCTTCCAAGATGGCTTACTCACATAGCTGATGAAACCGGTTTGCTTGCTGGCTGTTGGGAGAAAGCCTCGGTTCTTTCACATGGGCCTCTCTAAAGGGCTACCTGAGTGCTCTCGAGATATGACTAAGCTGGCTTCTAGAGTGAGTGATCCAAGAGGATGATCAAGGAGGCTGCAGTGCCTTTTATGACCTAGTCTCAGACGCTTCATTGTTCGTTTCTACAGTATTCTAACATGAGAAGTGAGCCACTAAGCCCACCACACATGTGAAGGGGCGGAGGAAGGAACCGTGGACATAATTTAAAACCACGTGGTACACACATGGCCAGAAATTGTTCACATACGTGTATGTCCAAAATGCCTTTTCCTGCCAATGCTTTTAAACAATTTATCTGTTACAGCATTAACTTGAAGTTCAGGACCTTGTCATCTAAGTCAGGTCCAGCTATGGATCAGGGTCCACGTGTACAGTATCTCGTGTTCTGTTGCTCAGTTGTGTCGTATTCTTGGCGACCCCATGGGCTGCAGCGCTGCAGGCTTCCCTGTCCATCAACTCCAGGAGCTTGCTCAAACTCAAGTCCATTGAGTCGATGATGCTATCCAACAATCCCATCCTCTGCTGTCCCCTTCTCCTACCTTCATCTTTTTCCGCATCACGGTCTTTTCCAATGAGACGGCTATTCCCATCACATAGCCCAAGTATTGGAGCTTCAGCTTCAGCATCAGTCCTTCGAATGAATATGCAGGAGAGATTTACTTTAGGATTGACTGGTTTGATCTCCTTGCAGTCCAAGAGCCTCTCAAGTCTGCAACACATCAGTTCAAATTATAGAAGTGTAGTTCCTCTAGACCTGAGGATGTGTGAACAAAAGAGATGAGTTAATCTGCTCCCTTTCACAGCCAACATACAGTGGTGGTTCAGGCATAGATAACCTTCATAGACACTCCTGTTCCAGAAAGGGGAGGGGAGATGGGAGTCAATAGTAGCAGTTCTGAAATCCCATGGGTTCTTGCGGGCAGTCCTTTGATTAGTATTTAAGGCCTGGACACTTCCTAGGCTTCCGTCTCTGATTTTTTCATTCTACCCGCTGACATGATGCCATTGCATGAAAGGTGGCTAGTATATGGTTACATGAAACAGTCTCCCTAGCCTGCTTCCTGCTTGTAGAAGGTAGAAGTCCAGAGCTCCTATTTTGTACTATTGCTGGTCCTTTCAGTCCGAGCTGAACTTAAATATGTTATCTTAAAACCTTGGTGTGTCTCCTGATACTCTTACTGGTGTTCAAGGCAAAGCACCCCACTCCAAAGCGACAGTCACACATGTCTTCATAATAAGGCTTACTCTGTCTTGGTTTTCTGCTGAGATAGCTGAGGGATAACACCCTGAACCTTGGTAGAAGTCTTATTGTGTGACTGAAAGGATCTCTGAGTGACACCCCTAAACTCTTTGGAGGGTATTGGCCTGACTAAATAATGCCATGAGGCATCCCCTTCCAGCTTTCTGAGGCTTAACAAAGAATTTTACAGTCACACTCGTCTTTAGAACACCTTTGTTTATAAAAAATAATAAGAAGAACTGGCCTATCGGTGGTGTAAAATGTTGTATTTAGACCACCTAATCTCAATGCCCTGGATATGATCTTGCTTGAGAGTCATTAATTTTAACAACTTCTGTCATCTTAAAAGACTGGAAAATTCCCAAATCAGCAAGTTTTGTCCCCTGTTTTAATAATCTTTATATTAAACATTAAAGGAAAAAAAAATCCCTTCATGTTTTACTACAGGCAGCAAGAAAAAACCAGGAAGTACTTTTGGCTGTTTGGATGGAAATCCTCTTAGATAACTCAATTAATTAAGTACAGTTTGTCCTCCCAGCTCATTAGGTACATTTTCTACTTTTCATAAACTGCAGATGTAGTGGACTTTCGTCTTCACACTCCCCAGGCTCTCTCCTCCTGCCTCTCCTTTCTGCCAAGCAGCCTAGGTGCACGACTGTGATTCCGCCTAGAACGTGTTTGCTCAGTGAGCAAACGGGGAGCGATTCCCTGGCTTCAGTGCTTCTGCTGGCCAGAGACTGTGTACCGTTCCCTAAGAACTTCATGGTTTCGCTGTCCAACTTCTATCACCTGGCTAGGTCAGTTGCAGTAGCTCATACTCACAAGCGAACTGGCAGGGATTTCTACACGCACATGTGCAGAAACATACATGTGTACACAGTAACATCGCTGAGGGGAAACCTGTCCATATGCAGAAGTACAGCTTTCTTTTCCAGGAATGTGAATTTTGGTAAGCGCTCAAATTTCTACACACACATGTGCACAAATATATTGGTGAATACAGTTACATCGCTGAGAGGAAACCTGTCCATATGCAGAAGTACAAGCTTGCTTTTCCAGGAACATAAATTTTGGTAAGCACTCAAATTTCTGCACGCACATGTGCACAAACATGCACGTGTACTCAGTAACATCCCTGAGAGGAAACTTGTCCATATGCAGAAGTACAAGCTTTCTTTTCAGGAACATTAATTTTGGTAAGCACTCAAATTTCTATGTGCACATGTGCACAAATATATGCGTGTACACAGTAAGATCGCTGAGGGGTAACCTGTCCATATGCAGAAGTACAAGCTTTCTTTTCCAGGAACTTGAATTTTAATAAGCACTCAAATTTCTGCACGCACATGTGCACAAACATGCACGTGTACTCAGTAACATCCCTGAGAGGAAACTGGCCATATGCAGAAGTACAAGCTTTCTTTTCCAGGAACATTAATTTTGGTAAGCACTCAAATTTCTACACACACATGTGCACAAATAGATGGGTGAATACAGTTACATCGCTGAGACAAAACCTGTCCATATGCAGAAGTACAAGCTTTCCTTCCCAGGACATTGAATTTTGGTAAGCACTCAAATTTCTACGTGCACATGTGCACAAGTATATGCGTGTACACAGTAACATCGCTGAGAGGAAACCTGTCCATATGCAGAAGTACAAGCTTTCTTTCCAGGACCTTGAATTTTGGTAAGCACTAAAATTTCTACGTGCACATGTGCACAAATATATGCGTGTACACAGTAACATCGCTGAGAGGAAACTTGTCTATATGCTGAAGTACAAGCTTTCTTTTTGAGGAACATGAATGAGACCTGGTGACTAGGACCTCCTGTTGAGTGATCAAAAGGGGAATTTGATTCATTCCGTCCCCTTTCCCATTTGGTGTCCGTGAACAATGGAGATCAACGTGGCAAATGGTGGGGTTTTTCCCTACTTCCCTAGCATCTGGCCAGCAACAGCCTGTCCTGGTGATGCTGTGCATGGCTGGGACGTTGCAGCCACCAGTGGCCACACCAGGCGAAGATGCCACCCTCTTCAGAGTGGAGGCAGGAGAGGACAGCGAGGCCCAGGTGGACGGAGTCGTGGCAGGGATCAGACGGGGTTTCCAGCTGCTTGCAGAGGACATCACTGAGGATGTGGAGGTTGTGCCAGATGAATGACAGAAACAGGGGTCCTCCCTGGAGCTGGAGGAGAAGACATTGGAGGAGCAGTGCCAGGAAAGGCCTGGAGGCCCGAGTGAGCTCCCGGCACTAGATGTGATGCAGGCACTGGCGACCTTGTAAGTGGAACTTAGCTCTAAGCCTGAGAAAACCTGCAGGGCCTACGTTTGGTTCATGTGCAAGAGTCATGAGAGGAGGAAGCGTGACTTGGCTCAGAAGAGTGCCAACATCCAGGGCATCCCTGGCTTCTGGGCCAACGTGGTATCCTTTCTGCTACTCGTTGTGGTCCAGTGCTCAGGAGGAGGGGGAGGTGCAGAGGCAGGAGCAGGAGGAGGGGTGGAGGCGAGGGGGCAGAATGGTGGACCCTGAAGGAAGTGTGGTACTGGGCAATTGGCAGGCTCCACAGGCACAGCTGAGTAGAGTCCGGGCAGGGCCACACCTGTAAGTGTCACAGCCATGACTCTGTGTGTCTCCTTCAGGCCTGCATCTGAGGAGGATTAGCCTCTGAGTCAGAAATGACCAGAGACAGTACATGAGAGCCACCTTAGCTGACAGTTATTGTTGTAAAGGTGAATGATTCCAAAAATAACTGAGATATGGGAGTCACACACACAAGCGCGCGCGCAGACACACACACATACACAAACCCACAGAACATATGTAGACATACTTTCTGATCCCCGTTATCTCACTGAGTGAGCAAGTTCTGAGTGGAATCACAGTGGTACAGCAAGGATGCCTGGCAGAAAGGAGAGGCAGGAATAAAGTGTCTGGGGGTGACCAGTGAGAGTTCAGAAGATCTGAGACACAGAACAGGTTGCAGTCCCAGACACAGAAGCCACAGTGGGTGACCCCACAGCCCTTTGAACACCCTGATACAAGGGCCTTTCCATCCTTCCCAAGTGCCAGGCAAACTTTCTCTGACCTTACCATGAGCATGAGCACTACTGAGTTCCAGGGCAAGATGCGCTGCAGGCACTGGCTGCCCTGCTGGTGGAACTGAGCTCTGAGCATAAGAAGAACTGCAGGGCCTACTTCCAGTTCATGTGCAGGAACCATCAGAGGAGGAAGCCTGACTTGGCTTGGAGGATCGCCATCACCTGGGGCATCCCTTGCTTCTGGGCCGTAGCTGTATCCTTTCTGCTGCTCTTTGAAGTCTGCTGCTCAGGAAGAGGAGGCGGCGCAGGAACCTTTTCCCTGCTCCCTATCCTGACAGGTGCTGTTGCGGAGCCATCCATCGTCCCACTGCAAGTTGATATTTTCCTTTCAGGACCCCCCTACTTCTTGAACACAGTGACCACTAAGTAGAATTACCTTGACATCACTTGTGAAACGTGGTTCCTGGGGTGATGAGTGTGGGTGTGCAAGGTTGTGGAGTGTCGACCTGTGGGATCCACACCCATCTCCCGTCTCTCTGTAGGGCATAGAGCACGTTGTTCCACTCCTGTCCACTGGTTCTGGGACTTTGAACGGGGAGCATCCAGCCGCAGCGTGGACACCAGGAGCCTTAACTTTCTCAGCTGGTTGTCAGGTCACAACTGCTCAGAGTTGAACAGGATTGCTGAGGTGTGGTTGCTTTGGGCCTGAACACAGTTAGCAATTCACTTTGGGATTCTTGGCTGCTGGCTCACCTTGCTCGTATTGCCAGTGGATTGTCGGCCAAGATGTGTGGGATGATCGCCTGAAGTAGTACCCTGGGCAGGAAGGTTCTTCCATGAGAGTAACTGACAGAAACGTGTGGAGATGGGGTCTGAAGGTGGGCCCTGAAGGGACACTCATGTGATACTACAGGGACACTGTCCTTTCCCAAATGGGGATGCTCAGACTCATGCAAACTGGCTGTGGAGCCTGAGTTTGGGTCGTGCTTGTAGCAGGTGACCTCCTGAGACTGTTTATTTGGGGACTTGGTGTGTCCGTGAGGGAAGCAAGTCTCCATCAAATCAGCTGAGGTGGCAGCACCAGAGTCCAGGTGATACTTCTAGAGGCAGTGTGTATTAAGTATCTTTGTCAGAATCATCCTTTGTGGGTCCTTTCATCCCCTGGCCTCCTGCTGCTCACTGAGTTTGAGATTGCCTGGGCACTTCACTCCCGCCCCTTACCCAGGGAAGGCCTATCATTGAAAAGCTGTCCTCTCCGGGGTCCCAGTGCACCTGTGTGCTGACTTTGGGATCTTCTGTGAATTTCCACATTCACCACTCAGTGTCTCACAACCACCAAACATGCTGCGCTGGAAGCGGCTTCAGGCTGCCTTGGGAACATACGGAAGAGTTCGTGGAGAAGGTGAACAGGGAGCCCCAAGGGCAGGACATGGTGCCTACTGTCACCATCCCCGACATTGCTGGCCTCGGTCGTCTTCACCTCCTGAAACACCTATGCTCGTTGTTTGCATTTGTGTCCCCGTGCTGAGCATGTGTGTGTATACACACGTGTGCTTATTTATGCTGGCTGTGATTGTGTGTGTGTGTGTGTGTGTGTGTGTGTGTGTGTGTGTGTCCGGCCCAGGGCAGAGGCAGAGATGAAGGTGGCAGGAGAGGAGGTGCTGAGCAACCAGAAGAGGAGTCATGAGGCGACCAGGCTGAAGGTGGTCTGTCGCCTCATCTCTGCATTGACCCTGCCCAGGATAGGAACAAGGAAAGGATGGCCAGTGATAACTCCAGACTGTGGCTCCAGATATCTGCAATTAGACCAGATACAAAACACGCTCATCAGTTCTACCGTGTTGTTGTGTGTGCTTGGATCAGGAAGAGGGTTTCATGGTCTAAGGATTCACACAGAGCAAATCACGTGGGGTGGGGCTTTGAAACCACTGCCTGTGGAGCCCTTCGTGTGTGGGGCCATGGGCTGGCCTCTGGAAATGAGGGACGTGGCTATGGCAAGATCTGGGATGGTGAGGCTAAGGTCCTGCCGAGATGGGCAGAGAGCTGAAGGAGAAAGAGTCATAGATTGCCTGCTGCACTGGAGATTGTTCCACACACATGTGAAAAGGAGAACTGGGAAGGTCCTGGGTCAGTGCTGCCCAGATCAGCCCAGCAGCCAGCACACGCCCTCCCTGAGGGTGGCACACACTGGCACAATATGACACAAAACATGAGATGCACTAAAGTATGCTGTATCTGCCAACCACAGGCATCCTAGGAGAGACATGGTCTGTAAGCAAGGCATGCCTCCAGGCACTTCCAGCCTGCCTCGCTGGCAGTGCCCAAAGCCGAGAAATGTGCAAGTGGGTTTCCCTGTGTGACCCTATCCGGGATATGCCTGTGAGGGAGGGAACAGAGAAAAGACAAGGGCGGTGGGTAAACTGCATGTCCTAAGGGACCTCAGGGGAGTGGAGACAGAGAAGCCCCTGGGGCAGTTCAGGGCCTGCTGGTTTTCAGGGTCCAGACTCTAGGCAGTAGCGGTCCTGCCAAAGATACCCCATGGTCTGTGCTGAAAGTTCTGATATGAATTCCTCCTTTTCTTTGGGGTCTTGCCCCTGGCTTGGGGGCCTGAGTGTCAAAGGTGCACGTCTGCACCTGAAGGAGGATTCTGATATTCTTGCTGGAGCAGAATCTCTGATTGCGTTGTAGGGGATCTGCACCCAGGTGACACAGAGGGACGCTGCCTTCCAGGTGACCATCTTGGATATCCCTGGGCCCAACCGCGCACTGGCTTCCTTGGCACGGGTGCTGTGTAGGGAAGCAGGGATGCGTGACTGTAGGGAGTCCTACCTGGGCCTAATGAGAGCAACTGAAAGAGAGCCTTGGCATTTAGCAAATCACTGAGGCATGGGTGGTTCAAGCCCTCTTGGTCCATTTGAGATAGTAACGCTGCTTTCTGTCCAACGGAGGCATTAGCTCTGGGCCCAGAACCTGCAGGTTCCCCAGGGCATCATCTGTTGGGGGACTCCCATGTGCATGGGTAGTGTTAAACAGAAAGGAAGACGTGTAGGGATGCCACCTTACTTTGATGGCCTCCGGTTCCATTCTTGGTATCGGAAGAGACCCTGCATCCATGTGTACCTTCTTCACAACCTTGGATCAGAACCAGGCCTGTCACAGTCTCCGGGGGCTTTTGGAGGCTCAGGCGTTTCTGGCCTTTTCCTGCCACATGGAGAGAGCACATCGGGGCACAGGTAGATGGTGCACACAGTACGCTCCACAGATAGGAAGAACAGGGGGCCTCATTCAGAATGCTGGGGGCTGTAACGGGTGGTAGGCTACCAAGAGGGGCACAACATTGACACGGAATGACCTAGACAGGTGCACACCGAGAAAGCAGTTCTTCAAGTCAGCTGAGCTCAGAGGTCCTTGTTTTCTGGTCCCCTGAAGGAATGCACAGTCAATGGATCAGGCCAACGTGACTGGTACTGTGAAGCTGTCCAAGGTGATGGGAGAATGCAGAAGGCAGGCACATGTTATACAGCTGTTCATGGCAAGAACTTCCAATGCTGCCTGCTGCTCTGCAGGCCAGTCCCTATCAATAGCAAATGCCAAGGTTTTGGAACCTTTGAGGATAAGGCACAGAGTTAGAAGTGTAACATGACATAATCGATGAGCAAGTGAAAAAACAAGGACAGAAATGTGGATGCTTACCAACATTCATGTTCCTGGAAAAGAAAACTTGTACTTTGGAATATGGACAAGTTTGCTCTCAGCGATCTTACTGTGTGCATGCATATATTTGTGCATATGTGCACATAGAAATTTGAGTGCTTACCAAAACTAATGTCCCTGGAAAAGAAAGCTTGTACTTCTGCATATGGACAAGTTTCCTCCCAGGGATGTTACTGAGTACACGTGCATGTTTGTGCACATGTGCGTGCAGAAATTTGAGTGTCTACCAAAATTCAAGTTCCTGGAAAGGAAAGCTTTACTTCTGCATATGGACAGGTTTCCCCTCAGCGATGTTACTGTGTACACATGTATGTTTCTGCACATGTGCGTGTAGTAATCCCTGCTAGTTCACTTGTGAGTATGAACTACTGCAACTGACCTAGCCAGGTGATAGAAGTTGGACAGCGAAACCATGAAGTTCTTAGGGAACGGTACAGAGTCTCTGGCCAGCAGAAGCACTGAAGCCAGGGAATCGCTCCCCGTTTGCTCACTAAGAAAACACGTTCTAAGTAGAATCACAGTCGTGCACCTAGGATGCTTGGCAGAAAGGAGAGGCAGGAGGAAAGAGTCTGGGGATTGTGAAGACGAAAGTCGACTACATCTGCAGTATTATGAAAAGTAGAAAATGCACCTAATGAGCTGGGAGAACAAACTGTACTTAATTGAGTTATCTAAGAGGATTTCCATCCAAACAGCCAAAAGTGCCTCCTGGTTTCTTCTTGCTGCCTGTAGTAAAACATGAAGGGAATTTTTTTTTTTAATGTTTAAGATAAAGATTATTAAAACAGGGGACAAAACTTGCTGATTTGGGAAGTTTCCAGTCTTTTAAGATGACATTAATAAAATAATAAATTTTCCCTGAAAGAACAAGCAAGGCAGACAAGGGAATTCACAAAGGGCAGTAACAAAATAGTAATCTTGACACATCTTCAATATATTTGTAAAGAAAACAAAGTGTCATTGTGTGAACAAAATATAGAGGTATCAAAAGAAAAACAGAGGAAGCTCCTGAAAGAACTCAACTCACTATTAACTATCTTTGATTTGCAGGCACAGAAACTGACTCATGTTAATTCTAAGAAGCAAAGCCCTGATGTTATTATCTCTTCTTTTTTCCTTTTTTCTTTTTCTTTTTTTGTGAAAAGTTAGGAAATTTAGGCTGGAGAGGGAAGAAGAGGATAGAGACTTCAAGTGCCTTTAAGGAGGAGGAGGAAAGGGAGGGGGTTGGAGATTTGATTGTGTTATTTGAACAGCATTGGTGAAGCTCAAACAAGGGAGGTAGCAAGCCATGCAGTCCTGCGGGAAGAGCATTTCCAGAAGAACAGCACTTGCAGTCTTGGGATCGGGAAGAAATGGAATTTGATGGGGGAAAACCAAGGCCAGTGTTGTCAAAAAGAGTACATTAGTGGGGAAAAAAGTAGAGTAGAAGACAGAGAATGGAAGAGAGGAAGCAGTCAGGGACCATATTGTGGGAACCTTTTAATTTGGCAATAAATACAACTTGTAGTCCTTAGGAGCATACTTCACAGCAACTAACAGCAACAGTGTTGATAATACTAAGCAACAATAAAAGCACGTAACTAAAACATTTCGTATTTTTTACTATAGAAATCGAGGAAAGGAGATACAAATGCAATAGTCTGCATATTTATTTATACAGAGAGTTTTCACCTGAGACCAGAACACACACACACTCTTTACACAACTAAAAGTGGTTTCAGCTGACACTTAGCAAAGTGCTTTGGCCCAAATAAACTAACCAGAAAGGCCTAGTAAAGAATTCAAAGTGCAAATAAATCAATCAGGCTCTGAGTAAATAAACACAATTTATTTGAATTTGAATTTACACTCACGAAGTTACCTAAAATGGAGACAGCAGATTCACTGCAGCTTCATCATCTGTAGTCCTTCCTCTTCAGTTCTGAGAAGGATGCTAACCGCTTGGTGATGATCTCTTTCCAGCATTTTGTGAAAGCTTAGAGGACTTAAAGAAACTGAGGCCTGGGGAGAGTGGCGAGAGACAAAGAGGAGGAGAAAGGAAGAGGAAACGGAGAGTTGCTCCTGGCATAGGTCTACAGACAGGATCCCAGCTTCCTGGAATGGTGCACAGAGATTGCTAGGTATCCGTGCCAGAAGTGGAGAAGGGGTGACATTCACCTCCAGGAGGAGACTCAACTCCAAGAACCTACAGAGGCAGCCAAGTGTGCTGATGTTCAGGAACCGATACTTAGAGGGTACCCCACAGGTCTGTGAAAGAGCCCTTGGAGACCGCAAGAAAGAAGGTTTCCACAAGTAGAATCACAGATTAGATGGTTGGATAGATTAGAGGAAGGATAACTCTATGACCTGATAATTACTGAAATACATGAGACAATTCTTGCACATCAGACTGTGTCAAGAAAGACGGAAACTCAATTAGTTTGATACAATGGGAAATTACACACGCAAAGAATTAGCTGTTAACTGCACTACATTTGTGTCCAAGGCAAGATAAGATACAGAACCGAAATCTTCACATGGTCAACTCGGGTAAGACACATGTAACTGGAAAATGGAAGCAAGAGTTCCAAAAAGGCTTTAATCACCCTGGACTATTTTTATCCACTATATTTACGATTCTTGGACAACTCCACTGTAGCTTAAGGGTAAGAGAACTCAATTTAGCCCAATTCAAAAGCTGAACAGATTTCCTCTGTTTGATCCTTTTCAGCTACAACTATGGGTCCAGCGCAAATCAAAGTGGACGTCAAGGCTCTTTTTCCTTTGGGAATTGTAACTTGCTTTGCTACTGTGTCTGACACAGATATGCCGACCTCACTGTGACTACAGGCCAGCCAAATGGGAAAGGGGACAGAATGAATCAAATTCCCCTTTTGATCACTCAACAGGAGGTCCACAGGCACCAGGTCTCATTAACGATCTCTGCTTCTCCAACTGAAGTCAGTGCTACACAGGGCCTGCTTCATGCTTGCCAGGGTCTCTCACCAAACACAGGCATTTTAACGGCTGGCTTCCTGGAGATGTCCCTGGGCTAGGTAAAAGCACTCTGAGACAGTGTTCCTTCTCCCTTGGCTCTGTGCCTGCAGTGAATGTATGCCTCTTCCTCAGCTGGGACACGAAGGCACAGCTCTTCACTGATTAAAACCCGTGTCTGGTCCAAACTCACATCGTAGCTTCTCCATCAACCTCCACTGCACGCTTTCAGAGCCAGGTTATCTTAGATCAGCCCAAGAGGCACTTCAGAAAGTGACATTCAAATCTGGCTATATAGCTGATACTGAGATCTGCAAGGCATGAAAACACTTCAAAATTACGTTGCTAAAACACTCTACAGATTATATGTATAGGAGAGCTTTCGAACTTACAAGTAACATCAAATACCAAAATAGGTTCTTACTTTTCCTTTCTCCACTTCTCTCATTCTCTCTCTCTCACACACACATGCACACATCCTTTTTACATGTTAAGACAATTACACGAAAAACAGATCATAGATTTTTAAATAGCAGCTCAATATGAAGATCAAACAAAACTGTACTTCCTCTATTTAAAACAAAATCACATAAATTACCCATCGGTTTCCCTATATTTGATATTATTGAATAATGCTATAAGTTGATCTTTTTGTTTTTAATGGGATTTTTAACTTTGACTGAAATACTTGCTTCAGACTTACTGAAGGCAGAATTAACTATTATTTTTCTTTTTTTGGCCTCCTCCTTTTAGATTTGGGGGGTGATGATTCAAAATCAGATGTGTTCACAGTAACGGATGCAACTTCCACCAATCCTGGCTGAAGGGGTTCCAGTGATACTTGAATAACAATTTTTGTTTCAGGAGACAATCCTTCTAGCTGCTTAGGCTTCTTAAACATTTAATGACACTGGGTCTTGTGCTCCCTCTCCTCTTTGGAAGTTAAAAACTGTAGCCGACATTTGGAACACTGGTGAAAACTCTTTTCCAAGTGCCCTCGATGATGACGTCTGTATGCTGTTGCAGTTTGAAAAATTTTGAGACAAAACGGGCAAAGTAAATTCTTGGTGTTACCATGGTATGCTCTGAAATGTGCATCCACATCTGCAAAAAATGATGATCTGTAACTGCAAACCTGGCATACATAGGGCATTTCACCAGGCTTATGATTGTCTTTCATGTGCTCTAAGAGAACCTGATCTGTCTCAAAGGACAACTCACAGATGTGACAGACTGCGGAGGGCTCCTGGGCCGTGTGGACACTTTCAATGTGACACTGCAGCTGGAAGGGAGTAGGAAACTGGCGGAGGCAGTGCTGGCAGGTGGTGTGGGTATTCCAGCTGTCACCTCTCTGCCTCTCAAGTTCCAAATGGTGCTTCATGTGATTCATAAACTTGACATTTTTTAGAACTTTCAAGCAGCTGAGGCATTTAAACGCGGTGTGGGTCTTCTCTTCTGGCTGCCCAACTCCTCCATGCTCGCCATAGTAGAAGTCACGAAATAACACAATCAGATTTCCTTCTGTGGGATCACCAATTTTGTTTGGACTTGCCAAACTTGGAAAATCAGTTTTTGTCTGTCCACTTTCCCCTAAAGGTCTTACAGGCTTGCAATGAACACTGTCCTTTGGAAAAGGTGTTGGACAAGGTTCTCCATTCTGAACATGGCTTAGTGAGGTATGGACACGGTCTGGTGTGCTTTGCTGAGTGGTCTCTGTATGAAAAAAAAGTGACGGGGAGAAACCTAAAGAATGTTCCCCGACAATGCCATCACTGAGTTTAGGCCTTCTGGGATTTCTGCGATTTGTTTCACAAGGGGAAACTCGCTTTGATACATGAGGACTTTTATTCATATCTCCTGCAGAAACTGCTGTTTCTACTGGATGCTGCAATGACCTTGTGAAGGTAATCAAAGAAGAACATAACTCCTTCGAAAAGCCATCAGGCACTATTTGTGGTGAAAGATTTTTATAATCAGCTTGAGACGGAGGTTCAATAATAATAGGACTACCTGTTGATCTTGAGTCAGAGT
The DNA here is from genome assembly GCF_016772045.2 of Ovis aries. Classification (NCBI taxonomy): domain Eukaryota; kingdom Metazoa; phylum Chordata; class Mammalia; order Artiodactyla; family Bovidae; genus Ovis; species Ovis aries. Next base: position 19,986,907 of record NC_082741.1, on the reverse strand, counting down.
CAGACACTGGCAAGACAGTCTTTGCTTCTGATGTAGGAGTCACATGACTAACAGGCTGTAATCTGTGAGCGTTACCTCTCCTGAAGTGACCACACCTTTTTCTCCTTGAATAAGAACCTGGGGTATCTCTGTTCAGTATGTTTGAAACGACTGGTTTTGAAGCTGAGCTCATCCCAACAAAGATCACGTCAGCATCTTCATTTCCATGTTCCACTCCAACCAAGATCACTTCATCATCATCATCATCTACTTCTTTGGTCTCTCCCTCCCTTTTCCGTACTTCTGGCTCTTGTTCTTCTTCACGTAACATACGTGGGAGTTCCATATTTTTAATACTTTCTTATTCTTAGAGGGTGCGGTCACAAGTCCCAGTGCTTCCTTTATACAAACTGCCACCTAAGTATAAACATACTACAGATTAGTTAAGTACAGAAAAATGGGCTATTTGATTATCTCCAAAACTCTAGAGTACTTATACACACCCTTATCTTACAGACAAAGACACTGAGCGTCAACCAGACTCAATGACAGCTGAAAAAACTACGCCTACAAGTCTCCATGGCTCTAGAATCATAGCTTTGTCGCATGTTCACTTTAACCTCTTCTACTTAAAAAAATAAAGAGGGGGAAAAAAAAACAAAACACCACACTGATCATTACGTGAAATCAAATGTAAAGGAGAGTATTTTTACAAAAGCATTGTTCTACAGCGTTTCGAAGCATGGACTTTGGAGTCATAGGAGATTAAGTTGGAATTCTAACTTAACCACACACCAGTTGCCTCTTCTTGGGCAAATTTGTAAGTTTTAAATGTGTTTCTGTATCTTAAAGACAAACATGCTTATTTCTTAGACTTAAGGTTAACAGCTTTTTTAAAAGGCATCAGCTATTCAATGGCATCTTGTTTTGTAGTAAAAATGGAAGAAAATGGATCTTAAATGCACATTACAACTGATCCATAAATTCTAATTTCATAAATGTTAACAAACAAAATAGGTAGCAAAGTCAAAGTATAATCTATATATTCCTAGTTAACAAACAGCATAATTCAATGTCAAGCACTTAATTCAGGCCTAGGAAACTGAGAATGAGCTCTCTGATAATCTCACCCCAATTCCACACAGATATATCCTAAATTTCTCCCTCTAATCCTGGCTAAACTTCAATCCAACAATGCTTCATCTTTATGCCACACGTCTCTTCCCCACATATTAGGCAAAATGATGCCAGTCTTTCTCTCATACCAATATCAGACAGAGACATCACACACACACACACACACACACAAACACACACACACCTGATATCCCTTATGGATACAGGTGAAAGAGTCCTCAACAAAATACTGGCAAACAAAATCCAACAGCATATAAAAAAGACTGTACACTATGATCACATGCGATTTAGGGAGGTATGCAAAGTTGGTTCATTATAGGAAAGTCAATCAACATTATGCCATTTTAAAACAATAAAACAAATAACACATCTGCCTGAAGAAAAGGCATTTCCCTGAATCTAGCACCTTTTCATAACCGGGGTTAAAAGAACACTTAATAATTAAGAACAGAAGAGAATTTTCTCAATCAAAGGGCACCTGTAAAATGACCCACAGCTAACATCATACTTAAGAATGAAAAACTGAAAGCTTTCCCTCTAAGACTGGGAACAACACAAGGAAGTCTATTACACACTTTGGCTCAACATTATACTGGCAGTTGTATAACCAGAGCAATCAGGTAACAGAAGAGAATTGTTGCTGTAGTTTCAAAAAAAAAAAAAAAAAAAACAAAAAAACAAAAAACAATAAAAAACAAAAAAACAGCCTTCAGAATGGAAAGGAAGAAGTCAAAGTATATTAGACATAAGATAATTTAGTATAGAAAATGTTGAAGAAACACAAGTATTAGAATTAATATAAAGCTTGCAGAATAGAAGACAAATATTTTAAAAGTCAACCACATTTTATACAGTAGCAACAAATGTTGTTAAGTAAATACTTGAATCTACACTAGCATTCAAAAGAATACTTAGGAAGTCAGAAAGAGAAAGACAATATATTCTTTTGAATGGCTGAGTAATACTCCACTGGGTATATGTACCACAGCTTTCTGATCCATTTATCTGTTGATGGACATCTAGGTTGTTCCATGTCCTGGCTATTATAAACAGTGTTCTCCATAGTGGCTGTACTAGACTGCATTCCCACCAACAGTGTAAGAGGGTTCCCTTTTCTCCACACCCTCTCCAGCATTATTGCTTGCAGACTTTATAGGAATCAATTCTAATGAGATGGATGAAACTGGAGCCGATTATACACAGTGAAGTGAGCCAGAAAAAAAACACCAACACAGTATACTAACACATATATATGGAATTTAGAAAGATGGTAATGATAACCCTGTATGAGAGACAGCAGAAGAGACACAGATGTATAGAACAGATTTTTGGACTCTGAGGGAGCGGGAGAGGGTGGGATAATATGGGAGAATGGCACTGAAATATGTACACTATCATGTAAGATAGTCTCCAGTCTATGTTCGATGCAGGATACAGGATGCTTGGCGCTGGTGCACAGGGATGATCCAGAGAGATGATATGGGGTGGGCGGTGGGAGGGGGGTGATATTGGGAACTCATGTACACCTGTGGCGGATTCATGTCAATGTATGGCAAAACCAACACAGTGTTGTAAAATAAAACATAGTAAAAATAAAAATTAAAAAAAAGAGAGAGAAAGACAATTATCGTATGGTATCACTTACATGGACTCTAAAATATGCCACAAATAAGCTGATCTATGAAAGAGAAACAGACTCACAGACATAGAGAGCAGACTATGTGATTCCCAAGAGGGAAAGGTACGGCAGGCACAGATTGGGAGCTGGTGATTAGCAGATGCAAAGCATAATATATACAATAGACAAACAAGAGCGTACTGTATAGCACAAGGAACTATATTCATAATTTGAGATAAACAATCATGGAAAAGGGTATGAAAGAAATTGTGTGTGCATATGTGTGTGTTTACATATGAAGGAAAGGAAAGGGCAACTGTTGGCAAGCACGTACAGAAACTGGATCCTTGTGTGTTACGGATAGATTTTAAAATGGTGCAACTGCTACGGAAAACAGTTTAAAGGCTCCTCGAAAAAATAAAGAACTAGGGCTGACACATGATTCAGCAATTCCACTTCAGGATATAAATTCAAAAGAAGTTAACATGGGGTCTTGGGATATCTGCAGAGCCGTGCTCACAGCAGCACGAAGCACAACAACTAAGAGGTGGAAGCATCGAAATGTCCATCAAATGTGATATATACACACAATGAAATATTATTTAGCCATATAGAGAAAATTCTGTCACATGCTACAGCATGCATGATCATTTCAGACATCAAGCCAAATGCAATAAGCCAGTCGTACAAAAAGACAAATACTGTAAGTTTCTACTTGCATGAAATAGCTAACACAGTCAAGCAATAGAAAGGAAACAAAAAAGAATGATGGAGTCCATGGTCTAGGTCAACGGGCAAGAAAACAGGAGTTGCTGTTTGTTTAATGGGACAAGTGATGGGTACAGAGTTTCGATTTTGCAAGCTGTAAAGGTGTAGAGATCTGCTTCATAACAATGTGATAAGGAATTCCCTGGTAGTTCAGAGGTTAGGACTCCACAGTGTCCTATCAGGGGCCTGGGAACTGTCATTCAAGCTGCACAACACAGCTAAAACAATGACAACAACAACAAATCAACACTGTGACTATGTGTGTGTATATGTCTTAGTCACTCAGTTGTGCCCAACTTTGCATCCCCATGGACTAAAGTTCACCACGTTCCCTTCTCCATCAGATTTGCAGTGGGTTGCCATTTCTTTCTCCAAAAGGCTGATGAAAGTGTGCAAAATACTTAGCATGCAAAAATGGTTAAAATGGTAAAAATTTAAGTTAGATGTTTTCTACAACAATTAAAAACAGAAAAGCATTTAACAACCAGGAAAAGAATTTGAATAGACATTTCCGACTCTTTGCAATCCCATGGACTGTAGCCTACCAGGCTCCTCCGTTCATGGGTTTTCCAGGCAAGAGTGCTGGAGTGGATTACCATTTCCTTCTCAAGGCGATCTTCCCCACCCAGGAATTCATGCCAGGTCTCCTACCTTGCAGGCAGACATTTGAATATTTGAAATTCACCTGTGGCCTTGACAAGAGTGGCTTTATAGGAAAATGAGAGAACTCGAGATAACAAAGTCTAGGAACAACTCTGCAGAGGTCTGTAACAAGCAAATATGAAATAAAAGCAGCAGAAGCAGGATGTGTCACCAAAAGATGGATTTGTAACGACAGGTCACATTATAGTCAGTCAGTTTGCTGATGGGAACCATCCAGAGAAACAGAAACCTTAATCCAGGGCAAAGAGGAGACTTGCTAGAACTTCAAGAAATGAGTAGGTCTAGAACTGAGTAGATCAAAATTGAGTACATCAGGCCAGAGAGCACACAAGCTGGAGAAGGCAATGGAAACCCAAACCAGTACTCTGGCCTGGAATATCCCACAGACGGAGGAGCCTGGTAGGCCGCAGTCCATGTGGTTTCGAAGGGTCGGACACGACTGAGCGACTTCACTCTCATGCACTGGAGAAGGAAATGGCAACCCACTCCAGCGTTCTTGCCTGGAGAATCCCAGATAAGGGAGAGCCTTGTGTGTGGCTGTCCATGAGACTGCAGAGTCGGACACGACTGAAGTGGCTTAGCAGCAGTAGCAGCACACAAGAAGGGTACACAAGCCAAATAATTTGCTTACATTGACAGAGCTGAGATCATATAAAAAAAAGGCTGGCATAGTGGATTAATGGGTATGGTAACCAGCCTTCAAGTGAATTCAATCTCCTAATATTCCCACCCCTGTGTAGTTCTCTCTCAATCTATCACAGGGTAGACCTGTGAGACTAAGCAAATACACAAGTGCAGATGTGTAACATCTCAAAAAAGACTCTGCACTTTATCATGGGTGCAAGCGCTTTCCTGAATCACTCATTCTGAGAAAAGACAGCAGCCTCCACAAGAGAAGCCCCTTGGAGAGGCCCACAGAAGGAGGAACTGAGGCTTCAAGAGTACAGACAAGTGAGAGAGCTTAGATTCCACAAGCTAAGTCTTCAGAGGTTGCCAAGCCAGACAAAAGCTTGACTACTAACTACCTCAGGAGAGATCCTAGGCCAAGAGATAACAAGTGGTAAGTTCTTGCAAACTATTCCATTTTGAGATCATAGGTACAACACAAACAGTTCAAGTTTTAATACCATTCACATCATACTTACACACAGAACAGTTCTCCTATAAATATAGCAAAAATCAAAACACACACACACACAGACACACACACACACTCACCCAATCCAAAGCACCGAAACACAGGAGTTGCCTAGCAGCCCAGTGGTTTGGTTAGGACTCAGCCCTCTCACTGCCAGGATCCTGTGTTCGATCCCTGGCTGGGGAACTAATGTCCTATGAAGCCACATGTTGTGACCAAAACAAAACATGCTGTGAAGTCAAAGCTGTACCAGCAAGATAAGTATACAACACAGCTGTAGGCACAAGTGGCTGGCCATAGAGCTTCCTATGATCTTGTTTACTCGCATGAAATGAACTCAGATGGTGCCTCACCCCCATCCAGTGGAGCTGACTTACTTAATGAAGAAAAGCCCTTAAGGGTACAGAAATGAGAAAGCAATCTCACGTCAACATGTTAAATCACAGGATATTTTCTCTGAATGTACCACTGGATTCATTCATTCATTTGGCCATGCTGTTTGGCTTGTGGGGTCCCAGTACCCTGACCAGAGACTGAATCCAGACCACTGTAGTGAAAGCCCAGAATCCTAATCAGCAGGCCACCAGGGAACCCCCACACCTGCATTGCTTTGCTTTGCCAGCTAAAACCTTAGGATATGTGCATTGCCCCATTTTAGCCTCACCAAGTGGTAGGAGTCAGCTCTACACAGCTTAAGACCCATGGTATTCTTACTTTTTTTCTTTCAAGAAGGCAGGCGAAAGCAAGTCACCATGCCTGTTTTTACGCTTGCCACTCAGAAAGCTGCAAACCTGAAACCATGATGGCCCTGAAGTCAGCACCCGCAATCAGGGTCACGTAATCCCCAATCAGGAATACTCTCTCTCAACAGCAACGTGTCAGCCGACGAATGAAAGGAGAAAAACGCAAAGTAAGAAAGCCACACCTTTGTCCCTGTTGTAAAGATGTCTGTCACCTTACCTCAGGGGCCCACTGAACTCCTGAGCGCTTGAGACCTCCCAGGCAGCACACGGTCACATCCTGGGGACAAGCAGAGGAAACGGCCAGGGTGAGTCCCCTGTTCTGGGAACATTCTATCCCCCCAGGCCCTACCTGGTCCTACCCTACGGATGCTGACCAGGCGTCTCACACTCAACCAGACCAAGTGATTGAACTCCTTTGCCCTGAGCTTCTTCCTCCCACCTCCCTTCTCTCAGTAACAAACAAACAAATACCTCATCTGCCAACTTCCAGAACCAAAGGCCTGAATCTCGGGGCCCCCAGGGACGGGGCAGCCCTGGAGTCTGAGGAGAGGCAGAGGAAACAGGAAAACGACTAAAGCACCAGGGCAGTGAAGAGGCTGCTAGATAGATGTTTTTTTGGTTTTTGTTTTTGTTTTTTTGCTGCTCCTGCCTGACTGTGCCTGGGTGCAGAACCGGGTTGGGCCGTGAAGATTTGTGCGTCTGTGTTTAAATACATTAGGTTCCACAGGAGAGCTGGGGGTGGTGCCAGGGGCCAGGGGCCTAAGAGGCCCTTTCCGCGAGCTGGCTTGTCCCGCCCCTGGGCAGGAAAGCTGCTGGAGAGCAGAGCCCGCCCAGACTAGAGAGGGGAGAGGGCGAAAGGAGCCTGAAGCCTGTGGATCCTGCCGCAAGCTCTCACCGCCCTCACCAGCCGCCCTGCCGAGCAAGGCCTCGTGCGAGTGGGGACCCGAGAAACCCTCCCTTTAGCCGTCAGGCACTGCTTTGGCTGAACCACGCTCCAGTCCTTACCGGTCCCCATTGAGGGAGGAGACAGAACTGCTGGCAGCTCACCTGCCCTAGGCAGTTCCAAGATTAACCCCGAGGAGTCCAGCCTGCGGGGACGAGGCCTCCTCAGGTCTGGGGCGCCGCCTCAGCTCCCCCTACAGGCGTGCGGGCTGCCTCCGATGATTGGCTGCCAGGTGTCGGCACCTGCCATCGGATTGGCCGCGAGGCCGAGTTGGGCGCATGCGCGCGATGAGCCCGCCCCACACCCCCTGCCCCCATAAAAGCAGCCGCTGTAGGCGTGGTCAGGCTGAATCTGAATGTTAAGGATCTTGGGTCAAGATTGCTCAGCTCACCAAACGCGAAGAAAGAAAAAACAGATGGCACAGTCGCCAGGGCTCAGGGCTGAGAACGGCCTCCGAGTCTACCAGGGGAGTCCAGTGATGGTGACCGGCACTCACAGCCCTCAGGGGTGACCTCCCTTAAGCCAGTTCTTTGCTTAAGGAACTTGACCGTACAGTGGATCTTGGCGCCTCTCCTCTTGGAATTACATTTCAATCAAGGCAGGGCAGCCTGCCCCTGTTTTTGCACTGTCTATTGTGAGCTGAGAATGAGCTTTACTTTTTCTTCTTCTTCTTTTTAATTTTAGAGCTTTACACTTTTAATGGCTGAGGAAAACCGAAAAGACTTTTCTTTTCTGACGTGAAAATTGTGTGTAATTCAGTTTTCGGAGTCCTTAAAGGTGGAAGAGGGACTTGCCAGCTTCTTTGGTTATCCTCTATGCCTGAAAACTTAATTAATTGCCAATGGTCATATTCGCAAAGCCTAACATATTTCTTTTTTGGCCCTTTACAGAGTGTTTTTTAAATGCTCTGTTCTGCTGGAAGTCTCCTGGTAGTCATATGGGAGAATAAAGTTTTGGTTTTGTTACAATATTTCTTTTCTTTTTTTTTTTTAATACCTTTTCTTTATTTTCCTCAACTCATGTTATTTCCCCCCCCCAGTGTTTTTTTTTTTTAAATGTTAATATCTTTAATTCTTACATGCGTTCCCAAACATGACCCCCCTCCCACCTCCCTCCCCTCAACATCTCTCTGGGTCATCCCCATGCACCAGCCCCAAGCATGCTGCACCGTACGTCAGACATGGACTGGTGATTCAATTCTTACATGATAGTATACATGTTAGAATTCCCATTCTCCCAAATCATCCCACCCTCTCCCTCTCCCTCTGAGTCCAAAAGTCCGTTATACACATCTGTGTCTTTTTTCCTGTCTTGCATACAGGGTCGTCATTGCCATCTTCCTAAATTCCATATATATGTGTTAGTATACTGTATTGGTGTTTTTCTTTCTGGCTTACTTCACTCTGTATAATTGGCTCCAGTTTCATCCATCTCATCAGAACTGATTCAAATGAATTCTTTTTAATGGCTGAGTAATACTCCATTGTGTATATGTACCACAGCTTTCTTATCCATTCATCTGCTGATGGACATCTAGGTTGTTTCCATGTCCTGGCTATTATAAACAGAGCTGCGATGAACATTGGGGTACATGTGTCTATTTCAATTCTGGTTTCCTCAGTGTGGATGCCCAGCAGTGGGATTGCTGGGTCATAAGGTAGTTCTATTGGCAATTTCTTAAGGAATCTCCACACTGTTCTCCATAGTGGCTGTACTAGTTTGCATTCCCACCAACAGTGTAGGAGGGTTCCCTTTTCTCCACTTCTCCATTATATTCATTTTTCATTCTTTACTAAGTTCATTCCTTCATATCGCTATAAGTTTCCTTTAATGGAAGCAATGAAATAACATCAAAGAAAATACCTCTGTTGGTAGTTTTAACAGGTAACATGTTAGAAGGTATATGCTCAACTACAAATATGTTGTATATATACAGTAAATACCACTTTAAGTAGCTTCAGAACTTGTATCTGGTTTCAAGTCACTAGGAAGGTTTGTTGAACATCCAATATTCTAACCTCCAGCTGTTCTCAACTTCAAAAAGATACAACTTTTTCAATAATTTGTTATCTCAAGTTTAAACTCCGTTTTAGCCACATATATGAACATGCTTTCTAGGTCACATGATTGAATCTGACCCATTGCCAAAAAGTGAAAATTTTGGAATACCTTTCTCAAAAGAGAGATGTTGTTTTCTTCTTCCAGAAAGACTGGTAGTGCAGCCGATCTTTGAACAGTTTGTCGGTTTTTGTTAACTCCATAAAGATTAAGCTGTCGAATTAACCTCTTCATGCTCTTGGTTTCAAATTTTCTGAAAGGCTCCTTTCTTTCCAAGACTTCTTTCCTGAAGAGTTCTTCATTGATCACTCTACATGTGCCTGTCTCATCCCACCAAATAGACTCAAACTGATCACTTTCCACTATATTCCAAAGTTTTTGTGGAAATGTGAGTAAAAGAAAATCATTCACATCATCTGTTTCAGAGACAGAATATGTGTAGTGTGGCCTTTTGATCACCAGATCCTCAGCCAAAGCCTGAAAAGCATATTCTTCAATCATAGATCTCAAAACTGAGTCCCCAGTTGTATAATCATACCAGTAAGATCGAATGGAGGTTTCTGAACCAGTGGACTCACCTTTAGGAGGTCCATCTTGAATTTCTGAAGAAATATGTGCCATCTCAGGGAAATCTTTCTTCAGATAATGTTCTCATTTGTCTGCTTTTACACAATGCAACTTCAAATGATGTTTGGCTGGCCTACAGAGAGAAACTCTCTGGACAATCACAGAGATCCCCCCAGTCAAACAGCTGTGACATCACAAAATCACTGGTCTCCTAGCAATCGAAGGTTAGTTGTGACATGACAAAGTCACTGGTCTCCTAGCAACTGAAGGGTATTGTTCAACCAAGTGTTTACTTCAGCATCAACTTAAAATACAGACTGCTGGCAGAAATAGTAACCAAAACCATGAAGCATGCAAAAATCTCATTAGTCAATTTGGCCTTTTTTTTGGGGGGGGGGGTCGGGGGGGGTTCCTGTGTTTGGGATGGTCTTTCTCTTTCTGGCAGTTTGTGGTTCCTCTTTATTGTGGAGGTTCCTCCCTGTGGCTGGGGTTGGACGAGGGGCTTGTCAGGTTTCCTGGTTAGGGAAGCTTGTGTCAGTGTTCCGGTGGGTGGAGCTGCATCTCTTCTCTCTGGAGGGCAATGAAGTGTCCAGTAGTGAGGTTTGAGATGTCTATGGGTTTGCTGTTTGGGCAACCTGTGTATTGAAGCTCCAGGTTCTGTTCCTGTGTTGCTGGAGAATTGGCATGGTATGTCTTCCTGTGGAACTTGTTGGCTCTTGGTCATGCTTGGTTTCAATGTAGGTGTGGACCTTTTTTAGAAGATTTCCTTTTTTTTAAAAAAAATAAATTTATTATTTTAATTGTAGGGTAATTACTTTACATTATTGTAATGATTTTGCCGTACATTAACATATGTCCGCCACAGGTGTACACATGTTCCCTTTCCTGAACCCCTTCCCTTCTGCCAACCCGTACCATCCCTCTGGGTCGTCCCAGTGCACCAGCCCCAAGCATCCAGTATCATGCATTGAACCTGGGCTGGAGACCCATTTCATATATGATATTATACATGTTTCAATGCCATTCTCCCAAAACATCCCACCCTCTCACTCTCCCACAGAGTGCAAAAGACTGTTCTATACATCTGTGTCTCTTTTGCTATCTCGCATACAGGGTTATCGAAAACTCACATCAATAAATCTACTTTATTTCTGAAATAAAAGTGATTTATCATCCTTCTATGCACACATTCTTAATATTCAGTACTGTTACCCTAGCAGACTTGGTCTACTTGCTTCTGTGCAAACAAATTTATGAATTGACTGTGGGTTTCACTGTGGAGGGGGGGGGGGAAGTGCTTATTGTAGGACGAAGCAAGGTGTCTTAGCAGCTGGTGCTTCAAAGACACAAATCCCCAAATACTTTCAGGGGGACTATTTTAATGGCTGAGTGAGGGTGGAACATGGGGTCTGTGATCCATATTGGGACATTCTACTAATGGCCTATTAGTGAGGATATTGGGAGTCCACATCATTGACCGTCTAGTTCCAACTATGCACTTACATTTCAGCCTGGTTTGGGCTTTAGCATCTCTAAAATTGTTCACAGGATATTGCTCCGAATGTCAGCGATGGTCCTTGCTGCTGCTGCTGCTAATTCGCTTCAGTCGTGTCCGACTCTGTGCGATCCCAAAGATGGCAGCCCACCAGGCTCCCCCATCCCTGGGATTCTCCAGGCAGAACACTGGCGTGGGTTGCCATTTCCTTCTCCACGCTGGCCCTTGAGGAGGGACTAAAGACCCTTGAGTTTGATTAGTGGCTAAATCATTATTATTGTCTATCACTTGATTGTTTTCCTTAGTTTCTGTCTTTTCTAGCTTCTCTGATTAAAATTCCTTTTGAACATGAGGAGGTCTACAATCTCCTACCTCTCTCTCTCGATTTCCAGGCTTTTCAATCTTAAGAAGGGACTGCTTAGTACAATAAAGGAAAACAAGTCTTGGACTTAGAGCTCGATCTTAAATATGACAGAAAATCTCAGTGCAGGTTCCGTTTCTTTTTCAGGTTTCCCAGCTCTTGGAGTGATTAAGTCAGCAACAACTTTGGCTCTTTCCTGTTGAGATGGAGCATGGAGGTGGAAATAATTCTAAAATCTAGGCTTGCTATCAACAGTTTATGATATGAAAACATATCTCTATTTTATATATAATATATATATATATGTCTATGTTAGTATTTTTTCATTAAACTGGACAAACATTTGAAAATTGGTCTATATTTATGAAAAGGAGAGAGGTGAGTGATATAAAAGAGTCCTCATATGTTACATGCAGCCAAGGAAACAGATTTTGAAGTATTTCAACTCACATAATATTCAACAATCGAGTAGAATTTGAATCATTCTACATTTGGGTTTTATTGTTTTCCCATTTCTACTACACCTAACATGAATTAAAAGCTAATGTTTATTACAATTCTCTTTCTGAAAGCTATGACTTGCACGTAATCTAGATGCACATCAGCAGATGAAAATATAAGGAAGTTGTGCTATATATTCAAATATAATATTACTTAGCTACAGAAAAACACATGTTAGTGTCACTTTTGGTAAGGCAGTTCAACCTGCAGCCTATTATTCAGAGCAAAAAAAAAAAAGTTAGAAAGAGAAAGGCAAATATTGTTTATTAATGCGTACAAATGGGATTTAGGAAGACAGTAACAATGATTCTGCATGAAGGCCAGTAAAAAAGATCCACATATAAAGAACAGACTCTGAGACTCAATGGGAGAGTTCAAGGATGGGATGATTGGAGAAATTAGCATTGAAACAGGTACATTACCATACATAAAAGAGATGACCAGTGCAAGTTCAATGCATGAAAGATGCATCCAACCCTTGTGCTGTGGACGAACCCAGAAGCGTGGGGTAATAAATGAGGTTTGAGTTGTGTTCAGGATAGGGGGACGCATGTATCCATGCGGCTGATTCATGTTGATGTATATGTCAAAAACTATCACAGTAATACACAATAATTCTATTCCAATTAAATCATTTTTTAAAAGAAATATGAAGAAATACAAAAAGAATGCATTCAGAAATAACAGGGACATGCTCCAGAATACAACCTCAACAGTTGTTTCATATCTCTTCCAGAAAGCGGGCTTAGGAGGGGCAGAACATGTGTGCTGGTATAAAAGCTGAAAGTCGAAGAAGATAAGCTTGAGATTGCAACTATGCAGTTGCAGCATGACCTCAGTATCATAGTCTAAATAGTGAAAGACGCATGCGGCACAATGCAAGCTTAGTAGATCGGCATGACTACTGTGGAGCTTAGGCTGAGTAGGAGTTCAATGCATGCACCTGAGCATCCTTTCAGGAGTGACGGTACGTATGTTTCAGAGTGAAGATAAAGAGATGCAGCGAAAGTGCTCTAAAATGGTGGACAAATACTTGTAAGAAGGAAGGTTCAGAGTGGAAGCTCAGTATTTGCTATAGACTTAGACTTAAGTTGAAGACAGTAGGGAAGACCACTCGATGATTCAGGTTTGACCTAAATCAGATCCCTTATGATGGTACAGTGGACAAGAGAAAATATTTAAGGGATTAGGCATAATATAGTGTTTGAAGAACTACATTTGGAGGTTCATGACATTGTAGAGGAGGCAGTGATGAAGACCATCCCCAAGAACATGAATGCAAAAAGGCAAAATGGGTGTCTGAGGAGGCCTTACAAATAACTGAGAAAGGAATAGAAACAAAAGGCAAAGGAGAAAAGGGAAGATATACCCATATGAATAGAGTGCACCAAAGAATAGCAAAGAGCGATAAGAAAGCCTTCCTCGGTGATGAGTGCAAAAAATAGAGGAAAGCAACAGAATGGGAAAGAGTAGAGATCTCTTCAAGAAAATTAGAGATACCAAGGGAACATTTCATGCAAAGGTGGATACAGTAAAGGACAGAGATTGTATGGACTGAACAGAAGCAGAAGATATTAAGAAGAGGTAGCAAAAATCTATACCGCAAAGATTGAAGAACTATGCAGAAAAGATCTCCATGATCCAGATAATCATCATGATCTAATCACTCACCTAGAGCCAAACATCCTGGAATGTGAGGTCAAGCGTGCCGCAAGAGGCATCAATAGAAAGAAAGCTAGCGGAGATAGAGAACTCCACTTGAGTGATTTCAAATCCTAATAGATAGTGAGTGCTATGAAAGTGCTGAACTCAATATGCAAGCAAATCTGGAAAACTCAGCAGTGGCTACAAGACTGGAAAAAATCAGTTGTTCCAGTATATGCATTTTAGAGCTTCTTCTCTGTAGTGGTGAAATGTGTTCCACACAGAGTTAGACAGGACTGAAGCAATCCTGTGCAAATAGTTGCACGATTTGTTTTTTTAACCAGTAGCAGCTTTTTTCCAATGAGAGTTAACTGTGAAAGTGGAGCAGCTGCTTGGCTTTGAGGGACACAGGTGGTGTCAAACGGGCAGGGTGCAGGGACACAGACTGACTACACCACAGGAGTTAGGGCCCTATCAGAGCCTTTTTTTTTTCTTTTTTGAGCCCTTGTATCCGGTGATAAGAAGGCGTCTTTGGCCAGTCTTCTCCCTAGTTCCACCTATTCGGCCACTCAGAAGGCTTCCTTGCCTGGGATCCTTCTCTGTCGTTCAATGGGTCAGCACATAGAGCGAATTTCCTGGCTGGGGTCCTCCTGTGTAAATCAGTGCATCCGACACTTAAAGGAGCATCCTGAGTGGGATTCTACTCTAGTATGGTGCATCAGGCACTTAATGGATGACCCTGCGTGGTGTCCTGCTCTGCATTTCAGGGTGTTCAGCATTTGAAGGGTCAGCCTCATTATTGTAGTAACTACTGATGCTAGCATGTGGGAGAGAGAGGCTATGGTGATTGCTCCACCCCCGACATGTGACTCGGTGTTATGGCCTTGCTTTCATGGCTGCCTAGCTTTCCTCCACAGGCATACCCTACGACAGTGTCCTCCTTCAAACCCCCTCTCTCCATCTCTCCCCAGGAAACAGCAGCCCTCCCCATGAATTGCCGCAAAGTCCCTAAACTGCAGGTGCCAGCCACGGGGCCTTTCAGGGGATGGATGTCCTTGTACGGGGTATGTACGGCTGCAGCAAGGACCCTCTGCTTCTCATTGCACCCAGCTTTCCACAGACCAGCTGTTTCACTCTCAGCTTTAAATGCCTATTCTACACTTCAGACGATTGACCCAATGTGGGATTGGACCTCAGCTTCAGTTCCTTCCCCCACTCAGGGCAGATCCAGTCCTACTAACACTCCTGACTTTTCCCCCAGTTCTTTTCCCCGACTGAGTTTTGCGTGGTTCTATATATTCTTTGCCACTTGTCAGGTACTCCTGTCTACTTTCCGGTAATGTTCTGATTACTCTTCTGTGTCTGAAGGTGTATGCCTGATGTATCCATGGAGAGATGTACTGCACATCCACTTATAGCTCCACCATCTTGTTCTCTCATCTCATGAGAGTTTTAGAGCACAGAATCCACCGTGGTAGTAGGTGTGGCTATAAAATGTGAGTTCAGATATACTCTTGAGGGCAAGCTCAGTGATTTTAGCACAGCTGATCTAAAGCGTGGATTTAGTGTTGGCCAGACATATGCTTCAAATGTTAAGAAAATTATGTATGGTGTGCCAATTCTAGAGCACAAGGTCAGTGTTTGTGTACCATTTCCTGTAGAATGCAAGTTCACTTGTGGAAAGAGGTATGCTCCGCAATGCAACTGAGCAGTTTTAGACATCTTGTGGTAGAGTACATGCTCAATAGTGGCAGGAACTGTGCTCTAGTGTGCATTCAGCAGTGGCTGCACGCATGTTGCCAGTGCCAATGGGATGGCTTCAGACAGCCTGCTCTAAAGTGCAAGCACACTAGTGGCAGAACGTGTGCTGCGGATTGCGAGCTAAGCTGTTTCAGTACTTCCAGGCTAGAGCAGAGACGCAGTAGTGAGGCATGCAGGCTCCAAAGTGTCACACCCGCTCTAGAGCACAGATTTAGTAGTGGTGGGGAGAATCGGCAAAAGCACCATCTCAGGAGATGAAGCACGTGTTCTCGAAAGCCAAGATTCAGGATGTGAAGCATGCTTGCTCTAGATCATGGGTCTGTATTAAGAGGGGTATGCCTAAAGTGTGTTTCACTGTTGAGAGGCATGCTGAAGAGCTAAGTTCATCTGCTCTACATGTGCTTCAGAGTGTTGTCTCAGGAGTTGGTGCCCTTGCTCAAGAGTGCAGACTGCAGAGGGACATGTTCTCTTGAAAGCTGGGTTTTTATTTTTGGTTGCATATCCAGAGATCCAATTCAGAAAATGTGATATACCTGCTCTGCCACACAAGCTCAGTAGCGGGAAGACAAGCCCTCAACAGTGCAAGCGCAAGGGTTGTGGCATATGTGTATGGTGACGCACGATCAATTGAGGCAGGACATATGAAGTATACACCAGGTCTGTAGTGGTGGCACGTCATCCACAGATATACAGGTACACTACTCACAGCTTGCACAGTCTAGAGTGCTGGGTGACTAGCAGCAAAATGGCTGGTATAAAATGTCACGGGGGTAATTGTTGCACACACCTTCTCGAGCAATACCTCAAGGAAGTTAAGATAACACTTCAGAATTCAAGGTCACTAGTGGTCACACAGTTGATCTAGAATGACGGTTCACTCGTGGAGACGATATGTGTTTTAGAAAGCAGCCTCCTGGAGTAGGTGCTCCAGAGTGCAGGAAGAAGCGTGGGGAACATATGCAACAGAGGGCAAGCCAAGTCATTGGCAATTTTCAGCTGCAGAGTGTAGGCTCACAGGTTTAAGCACTCAGGCCACCGAGCAAGATTAGTAGTAGTGGAACTCATGCTCTGTAACGCAGGCTCAGCAGTGATAAAGGAGTGTACCAGGGTGCACTATCAGTAGCTGAAGCATGAATATTTGGGGGCCTGGGCTTACAAGTGGCAAGACACAGGCTTCCGAGTCTGAAATTAGTAATGGCCACACATATGCTCTAGACCACATGCTCACTAGCTGTGCCATGCCTGCTTAGTGTAAGGACTCAGAAGTGACAAGTGTGCTGCAGTGCTAGGATTTATACTGCTGGGATGCATGATTCAGTGTGCAGTTGTGTAGTTCAGGCATTCTTACTCTACAGCACAGTCTCCGTAGTGTCAGAACATTGGCTCTTGAAGGCACACGCAGTCACGATGGAAGATATGCTTCTGAGTAAACCTCAGAAGTGCAAAACCCATGATGAAATGTGCTCACTCTGTATTCATGAGATCTGTACCCCCAGCTGCACGTTCAGTTACTTTGGCATGTGTGCAACTAGAGCATGTTCTCAGCAGAGCCCGGATGCCTGCACTTGAGCTCATGCTCAGGAGAGGCGTACCATGTCCTCCAGTGTTTAAAATCACTCTGTCTACAGGAGTTCTGGCTCAGTTGTGTCCAGAAGGAAACTTCAGAGTGCAAGTTCAGTAACTATTTAGGCACACCTGAACTACAGTGCAGGTTGAGTAGTGGCCTGACTTACCTATAAAGCAACAAGCTAATGATTGTGATGTTCATGCTTCACAGTGAAAGTTCAGCCGGTGATGAACTCTTGTTCTGGAAGGCAATTTCAGTAGTGCAGGGATGCAGAATCCAGAGCGTAATACACCAAAAGTGTATGTGAGTTTACAACAGGCATGTTTTAGGGACAGGCTCAGTAGTGGTAGGCCATATCCTAAAGAACCCGGGTTTAGGAGTGATGGGATGTATGCTCTACTGTGCAGTCTCAGTGACAGCAAGGCACTTGTTCTAAAGCTTGTTAATAGTCTCAATAGTGGCAGAAAGGGTGATCCAGATTGGAAACTAAGTAGCTCCTGCGAGCGTTCTCTAGATAGCGGCCTCAGTATCAACAAGCGCGTATTCCAGAGGGCAAGCTCAGTGTTTGTAGCATGTATGGTTTGACATAAGAGAAGGAAATGGCAACTCACCCCAATATTCTTGCCTGGAGAATCCCGTGGACAGAGGGGCGTCATGGGCTACTGTCCATAGGTTCGCACGGAGTCGGATAAGACTAAAGCGACTTAGCATGCATGCATGCATTGGAGAAGGAAGTGGCAACGCACTCCAGTATTCTTGCCCCAAGAATCCCAGGGACAGGGGAGCCTGGTGGGCTGGTAATCTATGTGGTCACACAGAGTCGGACACGACTGAAGTGACTTAGCAGCAGCAGCAGTGGTTTCAAATCAGGGGTCAGTAACTGTGAAAAGTTTCTTGCATTTTCAGTCGTTGCCGCATGCCAGGTCCGGAGTGCAGACGCACGTGGTTGTGATACTTATGCTCTAGAGTTGTAATGTATGTGCCAGAGTGCAAGCTAAGTAGTGCACCTGTCCTAATTCAATTCTTAGTAAAAGCAGAATGCAAACTCGTGATTTCAACCTCAGTAGTTGCTGCATGCATCATCAGAAGTAGTGGTGCATACACTCATTTGATCTCTGGTTCCTCTGACTTGTCCAAAACCAGCTTGAACATCTGGAAGTTTATGGTTCGTGTATTGCTGAAGCTTGGCTTGGATATTTTTGTGCATTACTCTACTAGCGTGTGAGATGAGTGCAATTGTGCAGTAGTTTGAGCATTCTTTGGCATTGCCTTTGTTTGGGATTGGAATGAAAACTGACCTTTCCCAGTCCTGAGCCGCTGCTTAGTTTTTTAAATTTGCTGACATATTGAGTGAAGCACTTCCGCAGCATAATCGTTTAGGATTTCAAATAGCTCAACTGGAATTCTATCACTTCCACTCACTTTGTTCATAGTGATGCTTCTTAAGGCCCACTTGACTTCACATTCCAAGTATCTGGATGTAGGTGAGTGATCACATCGTCATGATTATTTGGGTTGTGAAGATCTTTGATGTACAGTTCTTCTGTGTGTTCTTTGCCGCCTCGTCTTAATACCTATTGCTTCTGTTAGGTCCGTACCATTTATGTCCCTAATAGTGCCCATCTTTGCATGAAATGCCCCCTTGGTATCTCCGGTTTTCTTGAAGAAATCTTTAGTCTTCCCCATTGCATTGCTTTGCTTTATTGCTTTGCTTTATTTCTTGGCACTGATCACCGAGGAAGGCTTTCTTCTCTCTCCTTGGAACTCTGTGTTCAGATGGCTATATCTTTCCTCCTCTCCTTTGGCTTCATTTCTCTTCATTTCACAGCTAATTGTAAGGCCTCCTCCGGCAGCCATTTTGCCTTTTTGCGTGTCTTTTTTCTTGGGAATGGTCTTGATCCCTGTCTCCTGTACAATGTCATGAACCTCCGTCCATAGTTCATCAGGCATTCTATCAGATCTAGTCCCTTACATGTATTTCTCACTTACACTGTGTAATCATAAGGGATTTGAGATAGGTCATTCCTGAATGGTTTAGTGGTTTGTTCCTGCTTTCTTCAATTTAAGTCTGAATTTGGCAATACAGATTTCATGATCTGAGCTGCAGTCAGCCTCTGGTCTTGTTTTTTGCTGTCTAGGAAGACTAAGCGTCTTTTCATTTCATGGCTGCAGTCACTATCTTCAGTGATTTTGGAGCCTCCCCCCCCCCGAAAAAAAAAAACAAAACAGTCTGCCACCATTTCCACTGTTTTCCCATCTATTTGTCATGAACTGATGGGACAGGATGCCATCTCAGGTTTCCTTATTTAGAGCTTTAAGCCTACTTCTTCACTTTCCTCTTTCACTTTCATCAAGAGACTCTTCAGTTCCTCTTTAGTTTCTGCCATAAGGGGGGTGTCATCTACATATCTGAAGTTTTTGACATTTCTCCTGGCAGTCTTGATTCCCGTTTGCATTTCTTCCAACCTCACATTTCTCTGCATAGAAGTTAAATAAGCAGAGTGACAATATATACCCTTGAGGTGCTGGTTTTCCTATTTGGAACCAGTCTGTTATTCAATGTCCAGTTCTAACTGTTGCTTCCTGAACTGTATACAGGCTTCTCAAGAGGCAGATCTGGTGGTGTGGTACTACCGTCTCTTTCAGAATTTTCCACAGTTTATTTTGATCCGTACACTCAAAGGCTTTGGCATACTCAATAAAGCAGAACTAGATGTTTTTCTGGAACTTGCTTGCTTTTTTGTGAAGATCCAGCAGATGTTGGGAATTTGATCTTTGGTTCCTCTGTATTTTCTAAAACAAGATTGAATATCTGGAAGTTCATGGTTCACATATTGCTGAAGCCTGGCTTGGAGAATTTTGAGCATTTCTTTGTTAGCATGTGAGATGAGTAAAATTGCATGGTAGTTTGAGCATTCGTTGGCATTGCCTTTTTCGAGACTGGAATGACAACTGACCATTTCCAACTGAGCCACAGCTGAGATTTTCAAATTTCTTGTCTTATTGAGTACATCACTTTCACAGCATCGTCTTCGAGGATTTGAAGTAGCTCATCTGGAATCGAAGCCGTAATAGAGCCTTCTAAGTCCCTAATGGACACTGCATGGACTCTCAGAACAAGTGAGATCAACAGCCATCCTCTTTAACAACAACAACAAAAAGTTCTCTCAACAGGAAAACTTACACAAGCCACTGGTCCCACCACATTCACTTGGAGGAGACCACCCAATTAATAGCAATGATGGCCCTCCGGTGTGCAGAAAATAGACCTCGAAGACAGTCATCGAAACAACATGAAAAGGCAGAGACATATCCAGCAGATGAAGGAATACAATGAAAATCAACAAACCAGTGAAAGAGGAGGAGGTAGGAAGTCTACAGGAAAAACAGTTCAGCACAAAAATAGTCAATGTCTTGGAAACAAATGGATCGACAGATAAATAGACTTCAGGCATGGATTGAGAAGATGAAAGGGGTGTTTTAAATGGACCTGGAAGAAATCATGAGTAGTCAATCAATAATGAGCGATGACATAACTGAGATAGAAATCACTCTGGACAACAGGAACAGTACTGTAACTGAGGCAGAAGAAAGACTAAGTGAGCTGGAAGATCGGATATGGGAAATAAATGAAGCAGAGCAGGAAAAAAAAAAGAAAGAGAGAAATGAAGACAATCACAGAGACCTATGGGACAATGTTAAATGCCCCCATATTTAAATCATAGGTTTCTCAGAGAAAGAAGACAAAAGGAAAGGGCATGAGAAAATATTTGAGGAGGAAATAGTTAAAAACATCCCTGAAATGGAAAAAATAAAAAATAAAAAAACAGACACCTAAGATGAAAAATCCCAGTGTGTCCCACAGGGGTAAAATCAAGACACAACATGTCAAAACACACATTAATCAAAATGAAAACAAACAAATAAATATACAGAATGAACAAATATTCAAGGTAACAAAGGAATCACAACAAATAACATAGAAGGGAATCCCCATAAGGATAACAGCTGATCTTACTATAGAAACTCTTCAGCTTAGAAGGGAATGGCAGGATGTACCTAAAGTGCTGAGAGGCAAAAGCCTAAAGCCAAAATTACTCTATCCAACAAGGATAGTATTCTCATTCAAAAGACAAAACAAGAGCTTTACAGACAAACAAAAGCAGTTAGTGTTCAGAACCACCAAACCAGCACTTCAGCAAATGCTGAAGGATCTTTTCTAGATAGGAAACAGAAAAGCTTATAAAAACAAAGCCACAAAATATATAGTAAATGGTAAGAAGATCATACTTATCAACAACTACCTTAAACAGAAATGGGCTAAATGCTCCAACGAAAAGGCAAAGACTGGGTGAATGCATACAAGAATATACTGTCTGCAAGAAAACCACCTCATACCTAGGGACACATGCAGCCTGAAAGTGATGGCCAGGAAAAAGCTATCTTGTGAAAATGGAGAGCAAAAGTGGGAGGAGCGATATTCATATCAGATAAATGGACTTTACCTAAAGACCACTATAGGAGACAAAGTTGCATTACAGAACATTCAAGGCATCAATCCAAGAAGAAGCTACATGCACCCAATGTAGGAGCACCTCAATACAAGAGGCAAATGCCAACAACTAGTAGAGCAGAAATAGACACTAACCAATAGTATTGGGTGATTTTAATACTTCACTCATAACATGAACAGATCATCCAGACAGAAAATGAAATAAGGGAAACTCAGGTTTTAGAAGATACATTAGACCAGTTTGAGCTAATTGATATCTAGAGGTCATCCCACCGCCAAAGAACAGATTTCACCTGTTTCTCCTTTTTTTCTCCTTTTTCTCACGTGCAAATGGAACATTATCTTAGGACAGATCACACCCAAGGTTAGATCACATCTAACCTTAATAAACTTCAAGATATTATACTATTTGCAAGCATAATTTCTGATCACAATGCTGTTCGATCAGATATCAACCACAGGAAAACGACAACAACAACAACAACTAGAGGAAACACAAAAAATTTGGAGGCTAAAACCACCAAAATTCACATTTGAATTCAACAAAATCCAAAACTTTTATGAAAAAACAAACAAACAAACAAACAAACCTCTGCCAAAGTAGTCATAGGTGGAACATACCTCAACGTAATGAAAGCCAAATATGACAAAACCATTGTAAACATTATTGTTAATAATGAAAAGCTGAAAAAATTTCCTTTAAAGTCAGCATGAAGACAATGTGCCCACACTCATCAGTACTCGTTCTGGGAATTCTAGCCACAGTTTTCAAAGAAGAAAAAGATATGAACAGAATCCTCATTTGAAAAGAAGAGGTATAACTGTCTATTTGCACATGCTATTACCCTTTACAAAGAAAACCCAAGAGATGCCACCAGAAAATTCCTGGAGTTTATCAATGAATACAGTAAACGTGCAGGGTATAAAACTAATACACAGAAACCCTTATAGTCCTACACATTCACAATGAAAAATCAGAAAGAGAAATGAAGGAACAATCCTGTTCCCCATTGCAATGAAAGGAATAAAACAACTAGAAATAAGTTTGCATAAAGAGACAAAGGACGTCCCCGATGGCTCAATTGGTAAAGAAGCTGCCTGCAATGCAGGAGACTCCTGTTTGGTTCCTGGGTCACGAAGACCCCCTGAAGAAGGGATAGGCTAGCCACTATGGTGTTCTTGGGCTTCCCTTGTGGCCCCAGCTGGTGACAAATCCTCCTGCAATGTGTGAGACCTGCATTTGAGGACTGGGTTGGGAAGATCCTCTGGAGAAGGGAAAGCTACCCATTCCAGTATTCTGGCGTGGAGAATTTCAAATTCCATACACTGTATAGCCCATGGGATTGCTAAGAGTCAGACGTGACTGAGCAACTTTCACTTTCCCAGAAGGATGAAAGAAAGCACTGAGGAAAGAAATCAAAACATATATAGATGGAGACAGATATCATGTTCTTGGATTGGACTAACTGATAGAGTTAAAATCAATATACCAGCCAAAACAATCAATAGATTCAATACAATACCTCTCAAACTACCGACAGTATTTTTCATAAACTAGAACAAATTATTTTACGATTTGCATGGAAACACATAAGACCTCGAAGAGCCAAAGCAGTTTTGAGAAAGAAGAATGGAACGAGAGGAGTCAAATTTTCTAGCTTCAGACTACACTACGAAGATATCACAAGAGTATGAAACTTGCACAAATATAGAAATATAGACCAATGGAAGACAAATATGAAGTCCAATAATAGATTCCTGCCCCCATTATCTTTGACGATGCAGGCAAAAATGCGCAACAGAAAAAGACATTTTCTTCAAAAAAGTGTTATGGGAAAAGTGGAGAGCTCTGTGTAGAAGCTAGAACGCTATCTAACATCATGTTCAAAAATAAACTCAAAATGGATTACAGGTGGAAAAGTAAGACCAGAAAATATACCACCCTCAGAGTACAATATAGGTATAACCACCACAAAATAAGTCACAGCAAGGTCCTCTGTGGCCCATTGCCTAAAGGAAATAAAAATGTTTGAAAAAAGGAACCTAATTAAACTCTATAGCTTTTGTACATTGAAGGAAACTATAATTAAGGTGAATATGTAGCTTCAGAATTGGGAGAAAATAAGAGCAACTCTGAGTGAACTCCGGGAGTTGGCGATGGACAGGGAGGCCTGGGGTGCTGCCATTCACAGCGTCGCAAAGAGACGGACACGACTGAGCGACTGAACTGAACTGAACTGAATAGCAACTGAAAAGCTAACAAAAAAGTTGTCTCCAAAATATGCAAGGTGCTCACGCATCTCAATACTCAGCTACAAATACTACTCAGCAAAACAAACCACCAATCAAAACATAGGTAAAAGCCCTCTGCAAAGAAGATACACAGATTACTAAGAGACACAGAAACGTTGCTCAGCATCACTCATTATAAGAGAAATGCAAATCAAAACCACATTGAGGTATCATTTCACACTGGTCAGATTGGCCATCATTAAAATGTCTACAATATAACTGCTGGAGAGGGTGTGGAGAAAAGGGAACCTTTTTACACTGTGGATGGGAATGCAAACTGGTACAACCATTATGGAGACTCCTTAGAAAGTTTGAAAGAGAAATACCATATGACCCAGCGATCCCGCTCTTAGGCATGAACTTCAAGGAAACGAGAATGGTAAGAAACAGTACTCCAACGTTTATTGAAGCACTGTTTGCAATACCAAGGACGTGAAAGTGACCACGAGGTCCATCAGCAGATGAATGGTTAAGGAAGTTTTGCTACATATACATATGAAGTATTACTCAGGTATAAGAAGTCATGCATTTGAGTCAGTTCTAATGAGTGGGAAGAGCACGAAACCTATTACACAGAATGAAGGAACTAAGAAAGAGAGAGACAAAACTGTATATTAATGCACAGATGTGGAATTTAGAAAGATGGGCTCTACGCAGGCAAGGAGAAGAGACAAGGATCTCAAGAACAGACGTTTGACTCAGTGGGAGAAGGTGAAGGCGGGATGCCTTGAGAAAAGCGCACTTAAATGGGTACGGTACCATATGTAAAAAATAGAAGACCAGTGTGAGGTTTTACAACATGGGTGATATGGGATACCCATGTCACAACTTCTGAACTTGCAATCTAATGCACGCATCAGCCACCAAGGAGCCCTCATTCTAGTGCACGTCGTGCACATTCTGAGCTTGCCGCCTCCAGCTCTCCTTTTACCCCTTCTGACATCACGATCCAGGGTAGGCTGTGGTAACTGCTGAATTTGCACTTTAGGGGAGGCATCACAAACTTACTAAGCCCACATTCTAGTGCAAACATGCTGCGTCTTGAACCGGAACTCTGGAGCAGGCATCTTGCCACTGATAATACTGTTCATCATCAGCTAGTGTTTCGCTGTCATGACATGTTCCCATTGCTTCTTCATCTCTGGTCATCACTCTGTGTCGCTTACCACCATCCAGTGTTTCTCTCAGTTCTGTAACCTGTTTCGAGTGCTTGTTAAACTCACTCCAGGAAAAACATATCTAGTATTCAGTGCTATGACAGGTTCAGTGTTTCTTCATCCTCCCCTAGTTAAACACAACAGTAGGTTACCACCCTTAGTGTTTCATTTTGTGACGGGCTTCTATCCACTCCAGGTCTAACACACTCAGTAGATTATCATCATCCAATGTCTTAACTGCGGAACATCCCACAAGTCTTCTTAACGCACCCCATGTCAAACGTACCCAGTAGCTTATCACTATCCCATGTTTCAGTGCAGAGAGATGATTCAAGCGTTTCTTCATTTCCTCCAGGTAAAGCATACTCAGCAGTTTGTCACCAGTGTTTCACCTGAGACGTGATTCTTCTTCATTTATGTAGTTGGCTGTGCTGGGTCTCAGTTGTGTCACGTAAGATAGTCCTTGAGACAAGCCAACTCTAACCATGGCATGAAGTCTCGGGAGTGTGAGAACTTCAGTATTTGCAGCTATGCAGGTTTACTTACTCTGTAGCATATGGGATGTTCCTTTCCCAATCGGGGATTGAACCTTCATCCCCTACACTACAAGGTGGATGCTTAACCGCTGGACCACCAGGAGAGGCCCTGTGACATGCTCTAAGTGCCTGCTTTTACGCCTCATATGAAAGAGACACATTGCTTGATGGGAACATATCAGCATCCAGGGTTGCAAAGATTGGACATGCTTCAGGAACTTCTTCATCCACACTGGTCAAATACAAGCAGGTGTTTATCACAATGTAGTGCCATTCCATGTGCTTCTTCGTTGATTACTGGCTGAACGTGTCCAGTAGATTATCATCGTCTACTGTTTCAGAGCAGTGACACCTTGAGTTATTCTTCATGCACCCTGGGTCAAACACATCCTGTTGTGTATCTCCCTCCAGTGTTGCACTGCTGTGACATGCTTTCAGTGTTTCTCCATCCACCCCAGGTCAAACATACTAAGTCGCTTATTATCCACACTTCAGAGAGGAGGTTCAGCCACATCTTTCTCCACCCCAGGTAAAATAGCCTCACCAGCTTATCCCTTGCTGCTTTTCACTGCTGTCACAAGTTCAAGTGCATCTTTATCAAACACACCAGCCGTTTATCACCATCCAGCACTTCCAAGCTGTGACACAAACTGCTGTATCATCCAGACTGGAAAAATACATCCGGTACTTTACTAAAGTCAGTGTTTCAGTGCTATGACGTGATTCAAGTGCCTATTCATCCACTCTCTGCAAAAATACACTCTGTAGTCTATCACCATGCAGTGCTCAGTGCCTTGACAGAGGACATGCTCCGAATGCTTCTTTGTCCACCTGGTGTCAAATACTCAATAGTTTTCCAACATCTGTATCTCAGTACTGTGAATCACTGCGTATGCTCCTTTGTCAATCCTGGCCCGTCACTCCTTGGAGTTTACCACCCTTCAGTGCTTCAGTGCTGTAATATGCTTCATGTGCTTCATCTTCTCCTGAAAAACATACTCATTAGTGTATCATCATCCAATATTCAGTACAGTGATATGCTTCAAGTGCTTACTAGTCCACATCAGTTGAACATTCCCAGCATTTTATCATTAGCCAAGGTTTCAGGGCCGTAACTTGTGGCATTTAGTAGGCGCTTGTTTGATCCCCAGAGGTGAAACTCAACACCTGTTTTTTCGCCATTTATTCTATCAGTGCTGTGACATACTACAGTGCTTTCTTAACTGCTCTGGGTTAATACACACATCCGTTCTTTCAGTGCTGATTAATGCACAAGTGCTTCCGCAACTATCCTCTTTCAAATACATACAGTAGTTTTGGAACTCATGAAAATAAAACTCTTTCACAGTTTCCATTGTGTCCTGATTTATTTGCTATCAAGAGGTGGGACTGGATGACAGGATCTGAATTTATTGCATGTAGAGGTGTAAGTCAACGTTTTAAATCTCCACTTTCATCTCAGCAAAGAGCTCTAATCCCTCGTCTGCTTTCTGTCATGGGCATGTCTGAGTTTATTTATGTTTCTCCCAGCAATTTCGATTCCACTTTGCGCTTCATCCAGTCTGACATTTTGCGTGATATACTGTGCATGTAAGTTAAATAAGTGGCGTGACAACAAGACAGCCTTGACCTACTCCGTTACCAATTCTGAACAACTCCATTGTTCCTGTCTGATTCTGTTACTTCATGACCTGCATACAGGTTTCTCAGGAGCCAGGTAAAGTGGTCTAGTATACCCACCTCTTTAAGAATTTTCCGCAATTTCTGTGACCCCCACAGTCAAATGCTTTAGCATAGTGAATGAAGCAGAAGTCGGTCATTTTCTGGAACTCCCTGCTTTTTCTATGATCCAATGAATGTTGGCAATTTGATCTCTGGTTCCTCTGCCTTTCGTAATCCAATTTGTACATTTGAAAGTTCTCAGTTCACATACTGTTGAAACCTAGATGGAGGCATTTGGAGCATTACCCAGCCAGCATATGAAGTGAGAACGACTGGGCAGCAGTTTGAGCATGCCTACACAATGCCCTTTTTTGGGATCAGAGTAAATCTGACCTTTCCCTGTCCTGTGGTCATTGATGAGTTTTCCAAATGTCCTGGCACATTGAGTGCAGCATTTTAACAGCATTATCTTTTACAATTTGAAATAGCTGAGCTTCAAGTCTATCATCTTGACTAGCATTGTTTGTGATATTTCTGCCTAAGATCCACTTGACTTCACACCCCAGGTTGTCTGCTCTACGTGAGTGATCACACCATTATGGTTATGTGGGTGATTAAGCAGAGAAGGTGATGGCACCCCACTCCAATATTCTTGCCTGGAAAATCCCATGGACAGAGGAGCCTGGTAGTGAGCTGTCCATGGGGTCATGAAGAGCTGGACACGAGAGAAGCGACATAGCAGCAGCAGCAGCAGCAGCGGCAGCAGGTGATTAAGACCTTGCTTTGGTACAGCTCTTCTCGTGTACTCTTGCCAGCACTCCATCACATTTTCTCCTTCTGCTAGGTTCATACCCCTTCTGTCCTGGATTGTGCCCATGTCTCATGAAATATTCCCTTGCAGTCTCTCAGTTTCTGGGCAAGATTTCTCGTCTTTCCTATTCTATTGTTCCCTCTATTTCTTACTGGCATTAAATACACACAATATTATATCCCCATCCAGTGTGTAACTTTAGATATGCTTCAAGGGGTTTTTAATCCACTCCAGAAGAAATTAATGTGACAGCTATCACCATCCATTTTTTCTGTATTGTGACATGTTTTGAGCCTCCTCCATCCCCTCCAGGTAAAACACACCCTGTACATTTTCATCATTCGTTGATGCTGTGCTATTACCGGCCTGAAGGGTCCCTTTGTCTCATTTAGTCAAACACTCCCTGTCGTTTACCACTATCCAGTGTTCCAGTACTGTGGCATGCCTCATGTACTCCTTTATCCTCTCCATATAAAATATGGTAGGTAGCTTATCACAATTCCTGTTTCGGTTCTGTGCTGAGTTTAAAGTCCTTCTTTAGGCCATTCTAGATAAAACGCATTCAGAAGTTTATGATGGTCCCATGTTTTCGTCTGTGCCATGCTCTCAGTTTCTCCTCATTCAACATGTATCAAACAAACCCCGTAGTTTATCATCATCCAGTGTTTCAAGGCTGTTTCCTGCTCAACTGCTTCGTCATTCTCTGCAGAAAATACATAACCAATAATTTATCACAATCCAGTGTGTTAATTCTGGCATATGCTTCAAAAGATCCTTTGTCCACTCAAGGTTGAGCACACTCTTAGTTTATCACCATCCATTGATTCAGGGCTAGTACATACTTTCATTGATTTTTCAACTACCACAGCTCATCATACACAATGATTTACCATGATCCAGTTTCAGGGTTGTGACAGGCTCCTTGTGCTTCTTTCTATATACAAGATCAAACACAGACCATCTGAAGTGTGAACATACAGTGTTTCAGTCATGAAACCCACTTCAAGGGGTTCTTCACTTACTCCACAACAAATACACCATATAGGTTATCGACATTCATTGTTTCAATGTTGTAGCACATACTAATGGCTGCTTCACTAACTCCAAGTCAAACACCTTCAGTGGTTTGCCACTATCTTGGGTTTCAGATCTGTGACATGCTTCAAGAGCTCCTGAAACTACTCACGGTCAAAGGCACTCTGTAGATTTGTTGTTGCTGGCTGTTATAGGTTGTTCAGTCATTCAGTCATCTCCAACTCTCCAAATCCCATGGACTGCAGTATGTCACGCCTTCTTGCCCTTGACCATCTCCCGGAGCTTGTTCAAACTCACATCCACTGGGTCGGTGATGCCATCCAAGTATCTGGTCCTCCATCGTCCCCTTCTTCTGCTCCAATCTTTGGCGGCATCAGAGTCTTTGCCAACGAGTTGACTCTTCACATCAGATAGCCATAATATTGGAGCTTCTGCCTCAGCATCAGCCCCTCCAGTGAATTTTCAGGATTGATGTCCTTTACAGTTGACTGGATTGATTTCCTTGCAGCCCAAGGGACTCACAAGGGTCTTCTCCAAGACTGTGGTTCAAAAGTATCAATTTCTTAATGTTCAGCCTTCTTTATGGCCTAACTTACATTGTCACATGACTGCTTAAAAAAACACAAATATAGCTCTGACTATATGGACGCTTCTTGGCAAACGGATGCCTCTGCTCTTTAACATGCAGTCTAGGTTTGTCACTGCTTTTCTTCCAAGAAACAAGTGTCATTTAATTTCATAGCTGCAGTCATCACCTGCCATGATTTTGGAGTCCAAGGAAACAGAAGTCTCACTGTTACCATTGTTTTCCCATCTATTTGCCATGAAATAATAGGACACGATGCTAGGATCTTAGTGTTTTGAATGTTGCGTCTTAAGCCAGCTTTTTCACTCTCCTCTTTCACCTGCATCAAGAGGCTCTTTAGTTATTCTTTGCTTGATGCTATATCGGTGGTGTCATCTGCATATCTGAAGTTATTAATATTTCTATTTTTCTCTTAATTTCAGCTTGTGTTTCCTCCAGCCCCGCATTTTCCAAGATGTGCTCTGCATATAAGTTAAATCAACAGGGTGACACATGTAGTAGTTTGTTTGTTTGTTTGTTTGTTTGTTTTCCAATTTCAAACCATCTGTTCTTCTTTACCTGGTTCTCACTGGTTGTTTCTTGACCTGGATACAGGTCTCTCAGGAGGCATGTAGGTAGTCTGGTATTTCCATGTCTTTAAGAATTTTCTGCAGTTTGTTGTGATCCACACAGTGGATTTTTATCATACTCAATAAAGCAGAAATAGTTTTTTTTTTTCAATAATATTCTTGCTTTTTCCATGATCCAATGGATGTTGCCAATTTGACCTCTGGTTTCTGTCTTTTCTAAATCCAGTTTGAACATTTGCAGCTTCTAGGTTAATGTGCTGTTAAAGTCTTGGCAGGAGAATTGTGAGCATGTCTTTGTTCGATTCACTTCAGCTGCTCAGTTGTGTATGACTGTTTGTGAGCCCATGGACTACAGCAAATCAGGCCTTCCTGTCCATCACCAACTCCCGCAGTTTACTGAAATTCATGTCCTTTGAGTCGGTGATACCAGCTAACTGTCTCATCCTCTGTCGTCTCCTTCTCCTCCTGCTTTCAATCTTGCCAAACATCAGGGTCTTTTCAAATGAGTCAGCTCTTCACATCAGTTGGCCAAAGTATTGGAGTTTCAGCTTTAACCTCAGTCCTTCTAATGAATATTCGTGATTGATCTCCTTTCGGATGGACTGGTTGGATCTCCTTGCCGTTCAAGGGACTCTCAAGAATCTCCTCCAACAACACAGTTCAAAAGCATCACTTCTTTGGTGCTCAGCTTTCTTTATAGTTCCACTGGTACATCCATACACGCCTACTGGAAAAATCATAATCTTAACTAGGTGGAGCTTTGTTGGCACATTAACATCTCTGCTTTTTAATATGCTGTCTCAGTTCAATTCAGTTCAGCCTGTCCGACTCTTTGCGCCCCCATGAATCGCCACAAGCCAAGCCTCCCTGTCCGTCACCAACTCTCTTAGTTCACTCAGACTCATGTCCATCGAGTCAGTGACGTCATCCAGCTATCTCACTTGTTCATAAATTGTGTTCAAAGGAGTTAGTGCGTAAAATAATGGCCGTTGTGTGATATTTGGAACATCATGTGGTGTTGCCCTTCCTTGGATTTCAAACGAAAAACTGACCTTTTCCAGTCCTGCAGCCACTGCTGAGTTTCCCAAGTTTTCTGGCATACTGAGTGCAGCACTTCAACAATATCATCTTTTAAAATTTGAAATAGCTCAGCTGGTGTTCCATCACCTCCACTATCTTTGTTGGTAGTGATGCTTTCTAAGAGCCACTGGATTTCCCACTCCAAGATGTCTAGCTGTAGGCGAGTCATCACCCCATCATGGTTATCTAGGTCATCGGGAACTTTTTGGATAGTTCTTCTATGTAATCATGCCAACACTCCTTAATATCTTCCACTTCTTTTAGGTTCACACATTTTCGGCCCTTTATTATACACATATGTGCATGAAATACTCCCTTGATACCACTTATTTTCCTGAAGAGATCTCTAGTCTTTCCCAGGCTCTCATTCCCACTCAGTAGTTTAGCAACATTTATTGTTTCATGGATGTGACATGCTTCCAGTGCTTCTTATTCCACTTGAATTCCTACACTCCCAGTAGTGTATCAGAATCCCTTGTGTCACCCCAGGGACCTGCTTTACCTGCTTCTTCGCAACCCCAGATCAAACACATTCAGTACTTTATCCCCGTAGAGTATTCAGTGCATTAACATGCGACACTTTCCGGTGTTTCCTTGTCACCTGGGACTAATCACCCAGTGGTATAAGTGCCATACTCTATTTTAGTGCCGTTACACAGGTCAAGTGCTTCATTTTCTGAGGCTAAAACACACTCCTCATCCAGTGTCTTAGTGCAGAGACATGCTTGAGGAGCGTCTTCATCCACCCAGTCAAACACTCCCAGGAGTTTTTCACCATCCAGTGTTCAAGTTCTGTGACATGCTTCAAGTGCTCCTTTGTGTACACGGGGTCAAAGACACCCAGTAGTGTGTCGTTATCCAATGTTTCAGTTATGCAACATGCTTCTGGGTTTCTTCATTCCCTCAGGTCATCACACCAAGTGGTTTCTCACTATCCAGTGTTTCAGGGTTACAGCATGCTTCCAGAGCTTCTTTTTCTCCCTGGGTCAAACATTCCAAGTCTCTTGCCCCGTCCACGTTTGAGTTCTGTGAAATGGATCATGTGCTTCCTGTCCACCCTGATTCAAGCACCCTCAACAGTTTGTCACCATCCAGTGTTTCATGTTGGTGACAAGGTTCAGATACTTCCCCATGCACTCTGGGTCATACACACCCTGTTGTTTATCACCTGTTTCAGGTTTTTGACATGCATCAATTGCTTCTTGCCCATCCTGGATCAAACACACCAGGAGTTTAGCATCATCCAATGTTTCCATACTGTAACATATTTCAAGAATTTTGCCACACACCACTGTTCAGAAGTACCCAACAGTTTATCAGCATCCCATGCCTCAGTTCGAGGACTTGCCTCAAGTGCTTCTTCACAACCCCAGACAAAACACACCCAGTGGATTATCACCATCCACTGTTTCAGTCCTGTAGCATGCTTCATGTGCTTCTTCATCCTCTCTAGGTGAAGCACATGCAGTAGCTTATGACCATTGAATGTTTCCATTTTACGGCAGATTCCAGGACGTTTCCATCCTCACCAGGCCAAACACACTCAAACATTAACACCATCCAATGTTTTACTGTGTGTGACATTCCTCAAGTCTTCCTCATTATCGCAAGTCAAACACATCCATAACATTCACCACCTCCAGTTCCAATGCCAAGATCCACTTCAATGGTGTGTTCATTTTCCCCATTTAATGGCATTCACTAGGCTATCACCATACAGTGTTGAAGTTCAGTGACATGCCTGCAGTGCTTCTCCGTCCATCCAATGTCAAGCCCAGCTGGTAGTTACTGACCATTTAACGTTTCATTGCATGGCATGCTTCAGTCAAATGTGCCCAAGATTATTTAAAAGAAAAAGGAAAAGAAAGAAAAAAAAATCACTCTTTAAGGGGTGATCAGTTCAGTTGAGTCACTCATTCATGTCCAGCTCTTTGTTATCCCATGAACCGCAGCAAGCCAGACCTCCCTGTCCATCATCAACTCCCATGGGTAACCCAAACCCATGTCCATTGAGTCGGTGATACCATCCATCCATCTCACCTTCTGACGTCCCCTTCTCCTCCTGCCCTCAATCATTTCCAGCAACAAGATGCTTTCAAATGAGCCAGCTCTTCACATCACGGGGCCAAATTATTGGAGTTTCAGCTTCAACATCAGTCCTGTCAATGAACACTAAGGACTGATTTCTTTTAGGATGGACTGGTTGGATCTCCTAGCAGTCCAAGGGACTCTCAAGAGTCTTCTTAAACACCCAGTTCAAAAGCATCAATACTTCAGTGCTCAGCCTTCTTTATATTCCAAAACTTACATCCACACATGACTACTGGGAAAACCGTAGCATTGACTAGATGGACCTTTCTTGACAAAGTAAAGCCTCTGTTTTTCAATATGAATATAATAATCAATAATAATCAATCATCAGCAATAGTCAATAATGATAATTAATCATCTAGGTTGGTCATAAGTTTCCTTCTAAGGACGAAGCGTCTTTTAATTTCATGGCTGCAGTCACCATCTGCAGCGATTTTGGAGCCCAGAAGTATAAAGTCATCTTCTGTTTCCACTGTTTCCCACCTATTTGCCATGATGTGGCGGCATCCGATGCCATGATCTTTGTTTTTTGAATGTTGAGCATTAAGCCAACTTATTCACTCTCTCGTGTCACTTTTATCAAGAGGCTCTTTAGTTCTTCACTTTCTGCCATAAGGCTGGTGTCATCGGCATATTTCAGATGATTGATATTTCTCTGTCAATCTTGTTTCCACCTTGAGATTCCTCCAGCCCAGTGTTTCTCGTTATGTAGTCTGTGTAGAAGTTAAATAAGCAAGGTGGCAATTATACAGCCTCGGGGTACTCCTTTTCCTTTTTGGAGCCAGTCTGTTGTTCTATTTCCAGTTCTAATTGTTGCTTCCTGACCTGCATACAAGTTTATCAAGAGGCAAGTCAGGTTGTCTGGTATTCCCTGAAATCTCTTTCAGAATTTCCCAAAGTTTATTGTGATCCACATAGTCAAAGTCTCAATAAAACCGAAGTAGATCTTTTGGAACTCTCTTGGTTTTTCAATGATGCAGCAGATGTTGGCAATTTGATCTTGGTTGCTCTGCCTTTTGGAAAACCAACTCGAATAGCTGGAAGTTCCTGGTTGCTGTATTGCTGAAGCATGGCTTGGATAATTTTGCCCATTAATTTAGTAGCATATGAGATGAGTGCAACTGTGTAGTAGTTGGAGAATTCTTTGGCATTGCCTTTCTTTGGGATTGGAGTGAAAACTGCCCCTTTCCAGTCCTGTGGCCAGTGCTGAATTTTCCACATTTGGTGCCATGTTAAGTGCAACCCTTTCATAGCATGGTCCTTTGGGATTTGAACTAGCTCAACTGGAATTCTATCCCCTCCACTAGCTTTCTTTGTAGTGATGCTTCCTAAGACCCACTTGAGTGTACATTCCTGGATGTCTGGTTCTAGGTGAATGATCACATCATCGTGATTATCTGCGTCATGACTATCTTTTATGTACAGTTCTTCTGTGTATTTTTGCTACCTCTTCTTAATATCTTCTGCTTCTGTTGGGCCCATACGACTTCTGTCCTTTATTCAGCCCATCTTTGCAAGAAATGTTTGCTTGGTATCTCTAAGTTTTTGAGGAGATCCCTAGTCTTTCGCATTCTATTGTTTCCTCTATTTCTTTAGTGCAGTGGGTGTGGCACAATTCAAAGGCTCTCTTCCCACTCAGGTCAGTCATCGTCAATAAGTGGTACCAACCAGTGTCCAGTGCTGTGACATATGACCAAGTTCAATTCTTCCTTAACGAAGTGACTAAATAAAACATCCCGGAGTTTATCAATACACAGTGTTCCATGGCTGCCCCTGGATTCGAGTACTTCCTCACCCACTCCAGGTTAACATAGTCCTTTATCACCATCCATTGCTTCAGTACACTGACAGTCTTCAAATGCTTCTACATTAATCCTGGTGTAAAATTTCTAGTAGTTATAAACGGCCAGTGGTTTACTTTGCAGCACGACCCAATGGCTTCTTCATGCGCACTCATACACCAACTCCGTAGTTTGTCGCCATCTAGTGTATACATGAAGTGACATGCTTCAAGAGCTTCCTCATCCACCCCAGATCTAGACAGTCAGTCTGTCGTCTCCATACAAGCGTTTCAGTGCTGTGACATGATTTGAAATGTTGTCTGTGCACACTGAGGCATACACAGCCAGCAGTTCACCATGCTCCAGTGTTTCAGGACTTTGATAAGATTAAATATGTTCTTGGTCCCACTAACGTCAATACACTCACCGTTTATAACCATCTTGTTTCACTGCTGTGACATAATGTCAACTGCTTCTTCATCCATTCCTGTGTCAAACGAACTCAGTAGCTTTTTCCCCATCTAGTGCTAGTGTTCAGTACTATGAAATGATTCTGAAGCCTCTGTGTCCATTCCGGCTCAAACATAGTCCATATTCTCAACCAGTGCTTCAGTGATGTCACATGCTTCAAGTGCTTTCTTCATTCACTCCATATCAAGTACATGCAGTCGTTCATAAGCATGCAATGTTTCAGTTGTGCGACATGCTTCAAATGGTTCTCTAATCCACTTGAGCTGAAACATACCCAGTAGCTTATGACCATTGGTGTTTCGGTGCTGCGACATGTTTCAAGTCCTTCTTCTTCTACGCCATGCTGAACGCATGCAATAGTTTATCACCATCAGTTGTTTCAGTTCTGTTACATTCTTCAAGTCTTGTTTCGTATACTCTGGTCCAAATACACCTAGAAGTTGTTCACCATCAACTGTTGAGTTCTGTGATATGTCTCAATTGTTTCTGTACATACCAGTTCATAAACACGCATACATTTTTCTCCATATTGTGTTTTAGGGCTGTCATACGGTTAAATGAGTCCCCTTCTTACCCCAGGTCAAATACACCCAGTATTCATCAACATCCAGTCTTTCAGCTACGTGATACAGTTCAAGTGCTTCAGCATCCATTCTTGGAAGACACAGCCGATAAGTTGTCAAATTCCAGTGCTTCAGTGCTGTGAATTTTTTAAGTGTTTCTGCATCCAAATAGCTCAGGCAAGACTAAGAGATTGTAACTATCACTGGTTCAGTTTTATGACATGGCTTAAGCGCATCTCCATCTACATTAGCTGGAACGCACTCAATAATTACCACCATGCTGTAACTCATAGGTAAAACATTCTTGGAACGTTTCTTTGTCTACTGTGGGTCAAACACACCAAGGAGTTTTTCTCCAGTCAGTGTTTCAGTGCTGTGACAACTTCCACTGCTTCTTTGTGTACTACAGGTCAGCACACAAAGTGTCTTGTAACTACTAGCTTGCACTCTAGAGAACACACCTCTCTTCTACTGAGACTGAGATGTAGAGCATGCATCTCACCACTATTAAGACCCCATTCTAAGCACACATGCCACTTCTGCAGTGGCTAAACTCTGGAGGAAATGTGACAACACTATTGACCCTGAATTCTAGAACACACATCTTACCATTGCTGAATCAGTGTTCTACAGAAGGCTTAGCACAACTACTGAGCTTGCACTCTGAAAGTATCATCCTACCTCTACTGAGTCAACATTATATGCCATACATGTTCCAACTTCTGAGTTTGCACTATGGAATACACATTATGCCACTACTGAGCAAGCTCTAGTGTACACATGACAACGTACTGATCCCCACATCAAAGGGTAATGCTGAAAATTTGTCAAAGTACTGCACTCTTGTGCTCATTTCACATACTAAGCAAGATAAGGCTCAAAATCCTTTGTGCTAGGCTTCAAAGTATTTGAACCAAGAACTTCCAAATATATGCGATGGATTTAGAAAAGGCAGAGGAATGAGGGCTTATACTGCCCACGTTCATTGCCTCCTAGAGAAAGTAGGAAGTCAAGAGATACCTGGAATAACAAGCAAGTTGGACCTTGGAGTACATATGAAGTATGGCAAAGGCTAACAGAATTCCCTAAGAGAACTCACCATTCATAGAAAACACCCTCTTCCAACAACACAAGAGATGACTCTTGAGATGGTCAATGCTGAAATCAGATTGATTCTGTCCTGTGTAGCTGAAGATGAAGAAGCTCTATGCAGTCAGAAAAAACAAACAAACAAACAAACACAAGACTGAGCAGTGACATGGCTCAGATCAGGAATGCCTTAAAGAAAACTTCAGACTTAAGTTGAAGAAAGTATGGAAAACCACTAGACCATTTGGGTTGGCCAAAATCAGTCTCTTATGATTATGCAGTGGATGTGACAAATAGATTTGAGGGATTAGATCTTATAGACAGACTGCTTGGAGACTATGGACCAAGGGTCATGACATTCTGCATGAGACAATGAACAAAACCTACCCAAGAAAAAGAAATGCAAAAAGGCAAAAGGTTTGTCTGAGGAGGCCTTACAAATAACTTAGAAAAGAAGAGAAGCTAAAGGCATAGGAGAAAAAGAAAGATAATCCATTTGAATGCAGTTTTCTTAAGAATAGCATGGAGAGATAAGAAAAGCCTTCCTCAGGGATCAATGCAAAGAAGCAGAGAAACACAATAGGATGGCAAAGAACAGAGATTACCTCAGGAATGATACAGATACCAAGGGAACATTTCATGCAAAGATGGGCACAATAAAGGAGACAAAATATATGGACCTAACAGAAGCAGATATATTAAGAAGTGGTGGCAAGAATACACAGAAGAACTGAACTTAAAAAAAAAAAAAGAAAAGGAAGAAGAAGAAGAAGAACTTAATGACCCACATAACCGTGAAGGTGTCTTTACTCACCCAGAACCAGACATCCTGCAATGTGAAGTCAAGCAGCCCTTAGTACATAACTATGAACAAAGTTACTAGAGGTAATGTGTTTCCAGTTGTGGAATTTCAAGTCCTACCAGATTATGACATTACAATCCTGCACGCAATGTGCCAGCAAATGTGAAAAGCTCGGCACTGGCCGCCGAACTTGGAAAGGTTAGTTTAAACTCCAATCCTCAAGAAAAGCTAGGCCAAAGATTGTTTAAACTAACACACAATTGCACACATCTCACATGTAAGCACAGTCATGTTCAAAGTTCTTCAAGCTAGGCTTCAGCAGTACATGAACCGAGAACTTCCAGATGTTAAAGCTGGATTTAGAAAAGTCAGAGAAACCAGAGATCAAATTGTCAGCATCCATTGGATCAGAGAAAAAGCAAAGGAGTTCAAGAAAAACATCGACTTCTGATTTGGACTATGCCAAAGGTTTTGACTGTGTGGATGACAACAAGCTATGGGAAATTCCTGGAAAGATGCAAATACCAGACCTCTTTAGCTGCCTGCTGAGAAATCTGTAGGCATGTCAAGAAGCAACACTTGGACATAGAACAATGCGCTAGCTTCAAATTGGGAAAGGAGCACATCAAGGCTGTATATTGTCATGTGGCTTATTTAACTTATATTCAGCACGTCATGTGAAATGCCAGGCTGGATGAAGCCCAACTAGAATCAAGATTGCTTGGAGAACTATCAATAACCACAGATTTGCAGTTGACACCACATATATGACAGAAAGTGGAGATTAAATAAAGAGCGTATTGATGGAAAGAAAGAAGAGAGTGAAGAACCTTGCTTAAAACTCAATGTTGAAACCATGAAGATCATGGCATCTGGCCCCGTGACTTCACATCAAATAGGGAAATCACGGGGAAAAATGGAAACAGTGATAGACTTTATTTTCTCGGGCTCCAAAATCACTGCAGATGGTGAGGGCAGCTGCGGAATTAAAAGGTGCTAGATCCTATGAAGAAAAGCTGTAACCACCTAAAGAGCATATGCAAAAGCAGAGGCATTACTTTGCAATTAATGGTCTATCAGGTCATACCTATGGAGTTTCCATTACTCATGTATGGATGGGAGAGTTGGACTATACAGGAAGTTGCGCATGGAATCATTGATGATTTTGAACTGTGGTGTTGGAGAAGACTCTTGCGAGTCCCTTGGACTGCAAGGAGATCAAAGCAGTCAATCCTGATGGAAATCAGCCCTGAATATTCATTGGAAGTACTTTTGCTGAAGCTGAAACTCTGGTACTTTCGCCACCCGATGCAAAGAGCTAACTATAGGAAAAGACCCTGATGTTGGGAAAGCTTGAGTGCAGAAGGAGAAGGGCCTAGCAGACGATGAGATGGTTGGATGGTACAACTAATTTGAGGCACATGACTTTGAGCAAACTCTGGGAGTTAGTGATGGACAGTGAGGCGTGGTGTGCTGCATAATAAGGAACGTAACATGCCTTATTATGTTGCAGAGAGTTACTATGCCTGAGCAACAGAACAACAGCAGAATCAACCATTTCAGTAAGAAGTGAAGACACAACTTACAGGAAGATGCTCAGAGAAAAATAGAGAAACAATATCAATCCACTTCTCATGCAGCCATTTTTCCTCTTATTGAAACAAGCTTTTTCCATATTTAAATATGGCTTTCCTGAAGTATGTGAATTCTAACTTGTTTTTTCACCTCAGAGAGGTGTGTTGATGAAGTCACGATGCACAGAGAACATGGCCGTTCTCACAGATTCCCTTAATAAAATCATGATGTACTTAAGGAGCTGGGGCTATTTTTTCCATGGGAATAAATATTTTGATGAGGAACTCTTTAATTCTTTAGAAAATGTTAATTACCATAATCAAATTTGTTTGGAATATTTGTAGTCTTTCCTTTGGTATCAGAAGATACTGCAGCCCTGACAATAAGGCAGGGTTTTCCAACCAAAAGCCTGAAACAGAGCAGCTCACCACACTCTAAAAGCACATTAGAAAAGTGGTAATTTGCTATTCAAATCAGTGAGCATTATACCCAAGTGAAAGAATGGCTAAAAGAGCTTGAAGAACATCACTAGAGCCTGCTAAAGGAAATCAATATGGGATTAATGGTATGAAAGGTTAGAGTAGATGAAACTTGAATTATATTAATGGAAAATATAGTAAAAGTTTCCTAGCATGTGGGCAGAATGAGAAGTCTCCTCAGAAACTAACACAAACAAAACAAATCTACACATTCTTTCAGAAAATCCAAATGGCTTCAGAATGAAATATAAAGGTGCAGGAGAGATAGCTAAGAGCTTAAGTGGATATATGGATACTCGAATTATTTGACCAACATGATGTTTCATAGGCTTTTCGGCATTCACACCACAAATGTGAACTCTGATGGCTGGGATACCCTTACCTCTCATCCTGCTGAACTATTGCCTAGAATATTTTTATTCTGTGATAGATTTCTTCTAATCAGTATCATTCTATCACGTTTTGAAAAATTAGTATTTTTGCACTTTCAACATGCAAATTATATTTGCTTGTTGCTAAATATATGTAACTAACTTCTCTGCTAAACTCAGTGGTTTTTGTTTGTTTGTTTGTTTGTTTTTTGCCCCTTAAGGTCTTATTTATGTATTTATTTTTCCATTTTATTTATTTTTTTCTTTTTTTTTTTTTTTAGTTTTTTATTTTTTTAAATTTTAAAATCTTTAATTCTTACATGCATTCCCAAACATGAACCCCCCTCCCACCTCCCTCCCCATAACATCTTTCTGGGTCATCCCCATGCACCAGCCCCAAGCATGCTGCATCCTGCGTCAGACATAGCCTGGCGATTCAATTCACATGATAGTATACATGTTAGAATGTCATTCTCCCAAATCATCCCACCCTCTCCCTCTCCCTCTGAGTCCAAAAGTCCGTTATACACATCTGTGTCTCTTTCCCTGTCTTGCATACAGGGTCGTCATTGCCATCTTCCTAAATTCCATATATATGTGTTAGTATACTGTATTGGTGTTTTTCTTTCTGGCTTACTTCACTCTGTATAATCGGCTCCAGTTTCATCCATCTCATCAGAACTGATTCAAATGAATTCTTTTTAATGGCTGAGTAATACTCCATTGTGTATATGTACCACAGCTTTCTTATCCATTCATCTGCTGATGGACATCTAGGTTGTTTCCATGTCCTGGCTATTATAAACAGTGCTGCGATGAACATTGGGGTACATGTGTCTCTTTCAATTCTGGTTTCCTCGGTGTGTATGCCCAGAAGTGGGATTGCTGGGTCATAAGGTAGTTCTATTTGCAATTTTTTAAGGAATCTCCACACTGTTCTCCATAGTGCCTGTACTAGTTTGCATTCCCACCAACAGTGTAGGAGGGTTCCCTTTTCTCCACACCCTCTCCAGCATTTATTGCTTGCAGATTTTTGGATCGCAGCCATTCTGACTGGTGTGAAGTGGTACCTCATTGTGGTTTTGATTTGCATTTCTCTAATAATGAGTGATGTTGAGCATCTTTTCATGTGTTTGTTAGCCATCCGTATGTCTTCTTTGGAGAAATGTCTATTTAGTTCTTTGGCCCATTTTTTGATTGGGTCGTTTATTTTTCTGGAGTTGAGCTGCAGAAGTTGCTTGTATATTTTTGAGATTAGTTGTTTGTCAGTTGCTTCATTTGCTATTATTTTCTCCCATTCAGATGGCTGTCTTTTCACCTTGCTTATATTTTCCTTTGTTGTGCAGAAGCTTTTAATTTTAATTAGATCCCATTTGTTTATTTTTGCTTTTATTTCCAGCATTCTGGGAGGTGGATCATAGAGGATCCTGCTGTGATTTATGTCTGAGAGTGTTTTGCCTATATTCTCCTCTAGGAGTTTTATAGTTTCTGATCTTACATTTAGATCTTTAATCCATTTTGAGTTTATTTTTGTGTGCGGTGTTAGAAAGTGATCTAGTTTCATTCTTTTACAAGTGGTTGACCAGTTTTCCCAGCACCACTTGTTAAAGAGATTGTCTTTACTCCATTGTATATTCTTGCCTCCTTTGTCAAAGATAAGGTGTCCATATGTGTGTGGATTTATCTCTGGGCTTTCTATTTTGTTCCATTGATCTATATGTCTGTCTTTGTGCCAGTACCATACTGTCTTGATGACTGTGGCTTTGTAGTAGAGCCTGAAGTCAGGCAAGTTGATTC
Source organism: Ovis aries (assembly GCF_016772045.2). Classification (NCBI taxonomy): domain Eukaryota; kingdom Metazoa; phylum Chordata; class Mammalia; order Artiodactyla; family Bovidae; genus Ovis; species Ovis aries. The sequence continues at coordinate 19,944,704 of NC_082741.1, read as the reverse complement.
CTCCAGTTCCATTTTTCTTTCTCAAGATTGCTTTGGCTATTCGAGGTTTTTTGTATTTCCATACAAAGCTTGAGATTATTTGTTCTAGTTCTGTGAAAAATGTGGCTGGTAGCTTGATAGGGATTGCATTGAATTTGTAAATTGCTTTGGGTAGTATACTCATTTTCACTATATTGATTCTTCCAATCCATGAACATGGTATATTTCTCCATCTATTAGTGTCCTCTTTGATTTGTTTCATCAGTGTTTTATAGTTTTCTATATATAGGTCTTTAGTTTCTTTAGGTAGATATATTCCTAAGTATTTTATTCTTTTCGTTGCAATGGTGAATGGAATTGCTTCCTTAATTTCTTTTTCTACTTTCTCATTATTCGTGTATAGGAATGCAAGGGATTTCTGTGTGTTGATTTTATATCCTGCAACTTTACTATATTCATTGATGAGCTCTAGTAATTTTCTGGTGGAGTCTTTAGGGTTTTCCATGTAGAAGATCATGTCATCTGCAAACAGTGAGAGTTTTATTTCTTCTTTTCCAATTTGGATTCCTTTTATTTCTTTTTCTGCTCTGATTGCTGTGGCCAAAACTTCCAGAACTATGTTGAATAGTAGCGGTGAAAGTGGACACCCTTGTCTTGTTCCTGACTTTAGGGGAAATGCTTTCAATTTTTCACCATTGAGGATAATGTTTGCTGTGGGTTTGTCATAGATAGCTTTTATTATGTTGAGATATGTTCCTTCTATTCCTGCTTTCTGGAGAGTTTTTATCATAAATGGATGTTGAATTTTGTCAAAGGCCTTCTCTGCATCTATTGAGATAATCATATGGTTTTTATTTTTCAATTTGTTAATGTGGTGAATTACATTGATTGATTTGCGGATATTGAAGAATCCTTGCATCCCTGGGATAAAGCCCACTTGGTCATGGTGTATGATCTTTTTAATGTGTTGTTGGATTCTGATTGCTAGAATTTTGTTGAGGATTTTTGCATCTATGTTCATCAGAGATATTGGCCTGTAGTTTTCTTTTTTTGTGACATCTTTGTCAGGTTTTGGTATTAGGGTGATGGTGGCCTCATAGAATGAGTTTGGAAGTTTACCTTCCTCTGCAATTTTCTGGAAGAGTTTGAGGAGGATAGGTGTTAGCTCTTCTCGAAATTTTTGGTAGAATTCAGCTGTGAAGCCATCTGGACCTGGGCTTTTGTTTGCTGGAAGATTTCTGATTACAGTATCAATTTCCGTGCTTGTGATGGGTCTGTTAAGATTTTCGATTTCTTCCTGGTTCAGTTTTGGAAAATTGTACTTTTCTAAGAATTTGTCCATTTCTTCCACGTTGTCCATTTTATTGGCATACAACTGCTGATAGTAGTCTCTTATGATCCTTTGTATTTCTGTGTTGTCTGTTGTGATCTCTCCATTTTCATTTCTAATTTTATTGATTTGATTTTTCTCTCTTTGCTTCTTGATGAGTCTGGCTAATGGTTTGTCAATTTTATTTATCCTTTCAAAGAACCAGCTTTTGGCTTTGTTGATTTTTGCTATGGTCTCTTTTGTTTCTTTTGCATTTATTTCTGCCCTAATTTTTAAGATTTCTTTCCTTCTACTAACTCTGGGGTTCTCCAACTCTTCCTTTTCTAGTTGCTTTAGTTGTAGAGTTAGGTTATTTATTTGACTTTTTTCTTGTTTCTTGAGGTATGCCTGTATTGCTATGAACTTTCCTCTTAGCACTGCTTTTATAGTGTCCCACAGGTTTTGGGTTGTTGTGTTTTCATTTTCATTAGTTTCCATGCATATTTTGATTTCTTTTTTGATTTCTTCTGTGATTTGTTGGTTATTCAGAAGTGTGTTGTTCAACCTCCATATGTTAGAATTTTTAATAGTTTTTCTCCTGTAATTGAGATCTAATTCTGATTTTCTTTTTCCAAGAAGCAGCTCTTGTCGTCTTATCCCAACAAGCTTTATTTTTGTTTTCTATTTTTGTTTCAATTCATAGATACTTCATACATTCTTTAGGATTTTTTTTTCTTTATAACTTTGTATTTTAGAAGTTCCTTCACAATTTTTTTCCTGTAAATATATTAGATTTACAATGTTGAATTTCAGATGTATATCAGAGTGATTTAGTTATGCAGATATGTATCTATTCTTTTGTAGGTTCTTTTCCATGATAGGTTATTACATGATACTGAGGATTTCTTTTTTTTTTTTTTCCAGAGATGGTTTAGGGGTTGACCTATCTTTATTTAGCAATTTTGTCTGAATCCCAAATATTTTTATGTATCCATGTTTTTTAATTAAAATTTCATTGTCTAAGATTTTTGGCAAGTTGAATCCAAAGAGTTCACTATTTTCAGGCTGAATGTTTTCATTTATTGTTTACTGAGAATTAAGTTTTCCTTGGAGCTCTGAGGGTGTGTGTGTATATACACTGACATGTCTATATACCCATCCTTTTCAGATTACTACATATTTTAAGATATGTAAATGTATTTTAAAAGATATTTTCTGTTTGTATGGTAAAAACATGAAATGTTTTAATTCTAGAAATTTGTTCCCCCAAATGAATATAGTATAAAGAATAAAGATATAAAACTAGATTCCTTTGAGAGTAATCCTTACTAACAGAACTTGGGAATGTTCAAAAAGTATTCATAACCATTACGAAAGGTGGCAAGAAAAACTTTATTCAAGGTAAGAGTACTACAGTGGTGTATTATAACATGGGAGAGAGATTGAGCTTATGTGTGACTCCAGGAGGGGTGCAGCTGGGATTTATAGCTGAGGAACAGGGTGGGCCCATGGGATTGCAGACAGAGATGGGAGACTGAAAAGCAATGGACAACAATAACAGAATGGGTGTCAGTGGATGGAAACTTATTAAAATGAGGACTATAATCGTGAGGGTGGACTCTGGCTCAACTGAGAGGATCATTGCTGAGGCTAGGCAAGGCTGATAAGATATTCCGGTGAGTGAAATGATATTTGATCGGATACTGAGGGTGGTCAGATCAAGGGTGGGCTATGTTTTCTAAACTGAAGTAGCAGATTCTGGATTAGATTGGACTAGATGGACAGGCAGCCCTGAATAAAGACATTGCCCAAAGTTGGCAGTGCATTAATGAACTAGTGCTGCATAAGCAGTTAGCCAAAACTAGCAGCTTAAAACAATATTATTTCATACTGCTGCTGAAAGTTGGGAATCCAGGAGTAATTCAGCTGAGTGTTGTGGCTCAGTGTCTCATGAGATTGCCATCCTCTGAAGCCTTGACATGCGCTGGTGGATTTCCTTCCAAGATGGCTTACTCACATAGCTGTTGGAACCAGTTTGCTTGCTGGCTGTTGGGAGAAAGCCTCGGTTCTTTCACATGGGCCTCTCTAAAGGGCTACCTGAGTGCTCTCGAGATATGACTAAGCTGGCTTCTAGAGTGAGTGATCCAAGAGGATGATCAAGGAGCCTGCAGTGCCTTTTATGACCTAGTCTCAGACGCTTCATTGTTCGTTTCTACAGTATTCTAACATGAGAAGTGAGCCACTAAGCCCACCACACATGTGAAGGGGTGGAGGAAGGAACCGTGGACATAATTTAAAACCACGTGGTACACACATGGCCAGAAATTGTTCACATGCGTGTATGTCCAAAATGCCTTTTCCTGCCAATGCTTTTAAACAATTTATCTGTTACAGCATTAACTTGAAGTTCAGGACCTTGTCATCTAAGTCAGGTCCAGCTATGGATCAGGGTCCACGTGTACAGTATCTCAAGTGTTCTGTTGCTCAGTTGTGTCGTATTCTTGGCGACCCCATGGGCTGCAGCGCTGCAGGCTTCCCTGTCCATCAACTCCAGGAGCTTGCTCAAACTCAAGTCCATTGAGTCGATGATGCTATCCAACAATCCCATCCTCTGCTGTCCCCTTCTCCTACCTTCATCTTTTTCCGCATCACGGTCTTTTCCAATGAGACGGCTATTCCCATCACATAGCCCAAGTATTGGAGCTTCAGCTTCAGCATCAGTCCTTCGAATGAATATGCAGGAGAGATTTACTTTAGGATTGACTGGTTTGATCTCCTTGCAGTCCAAGAGCCTCTCAAGTCTGCAACACATCAGTTCAAATTATAGAAGTGTAGTTCCTCTAGACCTGAGGATGTGTGAACAAAAGAGATGAGTTAATCTGCTCCCTTTCACAGCCAACATACAGTGGTGGTTCAGGCATAGATAACCTTCATAGACACTCCTGTTCCAGAAAGGGGAGGGGAGATGGGAGTCAATAGTAGCAGTTCTGAAATCCCATGGGTTCTTGCGGGCAGTCCTTTGATTAGTATTTAAGGCCTGGACACTTCCTAGGCTTCCGTCTCTGATTTTTTCATTCTATCCGCTGACATGATGCCATTGCATGAAAGGTGGCTAGTATATGGTTACATGAAACAGTGTCCCTAGCCTGCTTCCTGCTTGTAGAAGGTAGAAGTCCAGAGCTCCTATTTTGTACTATTGCTGGTCCTTTCAGTCCGAGCTGAACTTAAATATGTTATCTTAAAACCTTGGTGTGTCTCCTGATACTCTTACTGGTGTTCAAGGCAAAGCACCCCACTCCAAAGCGACAGTCACACATGTCTTCATAATAAGGCTTACTCTGTCTTGGTTTTCTGCTGAGATAGCTGAGGGATAACACCCTGAACCTTGGTAGAAGTCTTATTGTGTGACTGAAAGGATCTCTGAGTGACACCCCTAAACTCTTTGGAGGGTATTGGCCTGACTAAATAATGCCATGAGGCATCCCCTTCCAGCTTTCTGAGGCTTAACAAAGAATTTTACAGTCATACTCGTCTTTAGAACACCTTTGTTTATAAAAAATAATATGAAGAAGAACGGCCTATCGGTGGTGTAAAATGTTATATTTAGACCACCTAATCTCAATGCCCTGGATATGATCTTGCTTGAGAGTCATTAATTTATCATCTTCCATCATCTTAAAAGATTGGAAAATTCCCAAATCAGCAAATTCTGTCCCCTGTTTTAATAATCTTTATGTTAAACATTAAAAAAAAAAAATATCCCTTCATGTTTTACTACAGGCAGCAAGAAGAAACCGGGATGCACTTTTGGCTGTTTGGATGGAAATCCTCTTAGATAACTCAATTAAGTACAGTTTGTCCTCCCAGCTCATTAGGTACATTTTCTACTTTTCATAAACTGCAGATGTAGTGGACTTTCATCTTCACACTCCCCAGGCTCTCTCCTCCTGCCTCTCCTTTCTGCCAAGTATCCTAGGTGCACGACTGTGATTCCGCCTAGAACGTGTGTGCTCAGTGAGCAAACGGGGAGCTTTGTGCTTCTGGGCTTCAGTGCTTCTGCTGGCCAGAGACTCTGTACCGTTCCCTAAGAACTTCATGGTTTCGCTGTCCAACTTCTATCACCTGGCTAGGTCAGTTGCAGTAGCTCATACACACAAGCGAACTGGCAGGGATTTCTACACGCACATGTGCAGAAACATACATGTGTACACGGTAACATCGCTGAGGGGAAACCTGTCCATATGCAGAAGTACAGCTTTCTTTTCCAGGAACTTGAATTTTGGTAGGCACTCAAATTTCTGCACGCACATGTGCACAAACATGCACGTGTAGTCAGTAACATCCCTGAGAGGAAACTTGTCCATATGCAGAAGTACAAGCTTTCTTTTCAGGAACATTAATTTTGGTAAGCACTCAAATTTCTATGTGCACATGTGCACAAATATATGCGTGTACACAGTAAGATCGCTGAGGGGAAACCTGTCCATATGCAGAAGTACACGCTTTCTTTTCCAGGAACTTGAGTTTTGGTAAGCACTAAAATTTCTGCACGCATATGTGCAGAAACACACTCGTGCACACAGTAACATCCCTGAGAGGAAGCTTCTCCATATGCGGAAGTACAAGCTTTCTTTTCAAGGAACATGAATTTTGGTAAGCACTCAAATTTCTACGTGCACATGTGCACAAATATATGCGTGTACACAGTAACATCGCTGAGAGGAAACCTGTCCATATGCAGAAGTACAAGCTTTCTTTCCCAGGACCTTGAATTTTGGTAAGCACTAAAATTTCTACGTGCACATGTACACAAATATATGCGTGTACACAGTAACATCGCTGAGAGGAAACTTGTCTATATGCTGAAGTACAAGCTTTCTTTTTCAGGAACATGAATGAGACCTGGTGACTAGGACCTCCTGTTGAGTGATCAAAAGGGGAATTTGATTCATTCCGTCCCCTTTCCCATTTGGTGTCCCTGAACAATGGAGATCAATGTGGCAAACGGTGGGGTTTTTCCCTACTCCCCTAGCATCTGGCCAGCAACAGCCTGTCCTGGTGATGCTGTGCATGGCTGGGACGTTGCAGCCACCAGTGGCCACACCAGGCGAAGATGCCACCCTCTTCAGAGTGGAGGCAGGAGAGGACAGCGAGGCCCAGGTGGACGGAGTCGTGGCAGGGATCAGACGGGGTTTCCAGCTGCTTGCAGAGGACATCACTGAGGATGTGGAGGTTGTGCCAGATGAATAACAGAAACAGGGTCCTCCCTGGAGCTGGAGGAGAAGACATTGGAGGAGCAGTGCCAGGAAAGGCCTGGAGGCCCGAGTGAGCTCCCGGCACTAGATGAGATGCTGGCACTGGCGACCTTGTAAGTGGAACTTAGCTCTAAGCCTGAGAAAACCTGCAGGGCATTCGTTTGGTTCATGTGCAAGAGTCATGAGAGGAGGAAGCGTGGCTTGGCTCAGAAGAGTGCCAACATCCAGGGCATCCCTGGCTTCTAGGCCAACGTGGTATCCTTTCTGCTACTCGTTGTGGTCCAGTGCTCAGGAGGAGGGGAGGTGCAGAGGCAGGAGCAGGAGGAGGGGTGGAGGCGAGGGGGCAGAATGGTGGACCCTGAAGGAAGTGTGGTACTGGGCAATTGGCAGGCTCCAAAGGCACAGCTGAGTAGAGTCCGGGCAGGGCCACACCTGTAAGTGTCGCAGCCATGACTGTGTGTCTCCTTCAGGCCTGCATCTGAGGAGGATTAGCCTCTGAGTCAGAAATGACCAGAGACAGTACATCAGAGCCACCTTAGCTGACAGTTATTGTTGTAAAGGTGAATGATTCCGAAAATAACAGATGTGGGAGTCACACACACGCGTGCGCGCGCACACACACACACATACACAAACCCACAGAACATATGTAGACATACTTACTGATCCCCGTTATCTCACTGAGTGAGCAAGTTCTGAGTGGAATCACAGTGGTCCAGCAAGGATTCCTGGCAGAAAGGAGAGGCAGGAATAAAGTGCCTGGGGGTGACCAGTGAGAGTGCAGAAGATCTGAGACACAGAACAGGTTGCAATCCCAGACACAGAAGCCACGGTGGGTGACCCCACAGCCCTTTGAACACCCTGGTACAAGGGCCTTTCCATCCTTCCCAAGTGCCAGGCATACTTTGCCTGACCTTACCATGAGCATGAGCAACCCTTGCCTATTTTGTGTGGTTTCAGTGATGGACCAGAACTGCAGCATAAGCACCTGCTACCTGCAGTCTTCCAGTCTGAATCATCACTCTTTGTACTCTTTGCAGAACACATATATTGGCTCTCAGGACTATAGGCTGGATGGCTTATCTTGATCCTCTTGCTGCTCCCAGCCCCACAGGCTTGGGTGACCGGGCAGGCTTGAATGTGTTCTCACATGGAGAACAGAACCGCTTTGAAAGGGCCTCGATAGGGTAAACTGGCAGCCATGCATGTTTCTGGCACCAGTGTGTCATGGAACTTAATGGGGAGCTGTCCTTACCATCTCCCTGGCAGGTATTCAAATAATGTTCAGGGAGTGCCCTCAGGCCCCAGGCCATGCCCCATTTCTCCATCTGTGCAAAGTGTGGCCAAGCTACCTGAGGCCTTTGCACTATTCACGTCTGTCCAGCGATGGAGGGAGGGTCACTCCGCACCTTCTGCAGTTCAGCAGTGACCGCACACTGTGGACTTTCAAGTTTGAGAAAGCACTCTCCGAACGTGTGGACTAACAAAGTCTGATCTCCCATGGGTGCAACTCACTAAGGAGGAGCAGGGCTTGCCTTCTCATATAAACTTCTCGTATGAGCACTGGTGTGCAGAGAGTGACAGACAGCAAGAGCACCACTTAGAGAGATGGAGACAAACAGACACCAGCCCTTGGTACACACATGGAAGGGTTGCCCAAAACAGTGCTATGCCAGAAGCAGAGATGAAGAGACACAGAGCCAGCTCTGTACCCTAAGGCTCTGGTGTCCCTGAACAGTGGAGATCAACTGTAGCCAACAGTGTGGTTTTTCCCTTCTCCCCTAGCATCCGGACAACAGGTTCTGTGTCCCATGGAGAAAAAGTATCCAGGCACGTGGAGTCCCTGTTTATCCTTTGAATCCTCAGGGAAATTTCTCAGTTATTGAGGGTCCTGAGGGACACAGGAGTAAGCTGTTCAGACTGTGAAGCAGGAACCCGTCGTTGGGATTTCCAGAGTCCGGACAATGACAGCGCCTGGAGTATCAGCAGATGCAAAACCCATTATTCCCTGGAGCGGTATATGCCATGTGGGTGCGCTGTAGCCCAGGAACTGTGGAAGACTTCCTACGTTTGAGGGGCGTGTCCAGAAGGGTGCCACCCACCACTCTCTCAGCCATTGGACTAGATTTGGGCCAGCAGCCTATCCGTGGCTCACGGCCTAGGGATCCGCCTATTCGGCTGATTTCCCCAGGGCCTGTTCACCCTGTCCCATGCTGTCTGCCACCCCTTTCTTCAGCCTCAGGCCACCGGACACACACCAGCCCCCGCTTCCCTACCATCCCCCTCACTCCCCGCCCCCAAAGAGCTAGTGGGTCCCACAGGATTACTGAAACCTGAGCCGCATTTGCACACCACTTGCTGTGCTATTATGTCCCATCCCTTGGCATCTGCCCCAGCCTGGGGTCACGACCAGGGCCAAGAGGCGTGTGAAAGGCCGTCAGAGGAATGCAGGAGCATCCTGAGACCCCAGACCTTCCTAGTTGTGAGCTCCGGTTTCAGGGCGCTGGGGTTGGTGGCCTGCCATCCTCAGGCTTTTTGAGGCTGGGACCTTACAGCCACAAGTTGTCATTCCAGGCAAAGGAGCCACGCTATGCAGGGTGGAGGCGGTGGACGACGGTGAGCCCCTGGTGGACGGAGACGTGGTGGGGATTGGGTGGTGGTTCCAGCTGCTTGCGGAAGACGTCATGGAGGAGGTGGAGGTTGTGGCAGATGAGGAGCAGCAATAGGGGTTCTTCCAGGAGCTGAGAAGACGGTGGAGGAGCAGAGCCAGGGAAGGCCCGGGAGCACTACTGAGCTTCCAGGGCAAGATGAGCTGCAGGCACTGGCTGCCCTGCTGGTGGAACTGAGCTCTGAGCATAAGAAGAACTGCAGGGCCTACTTCCAGTTCATGTGCAAGAATCATCAGAGGAGGAAGCCTGACTTGGCTTGGAGGATCGCCATCACCTGGGGCATCCCTTGCTTCTGGGCTGTAGCTGTATCCTTTCTGCTGCTCTTTGAAGTCTGCTGCTCAGGAAGAGGAGGCGGCGCAGGAACCTTTTCCCTGCTCCCTATCCTGACAGGTGCTGTTGCGGAGCCATCCATCGTCCCACTGCAAGTTGATATTTTCCTTTCAGGACCCCCCTACTTCTTGAACTCAGTGACCACTAAGTAGAATTACCTTGACATCACTTGTGAAATGTGGTTCCTGGGGTGGTGAGTGTGGGTGTGCAAGGTTGTGGAGTGTCGACCTGTGGGATCCACACCCATCTCCCGTCTCTCTGTAGGGCATAGGGCACGTTGTTCCACTCCTGTCCACTGGTTCTGGGACTTTGAACGGGGAGCATCCAGCTGCAGCGTGGACACCAGGAGCCTTAAATTTCTCGGCTGGTTGTCAGGTCACAACTGCTCAGAGTCGAACAGGATTGCTGAGGTGTGGTTGCTTTGGGCCTGAACACAGTTAGCAATTCACTTTGGGATTCTTGGCTGCTGGCTCACCTTGCTCGGATTGCCAGTGGATTGTCGGCCAAGATGTGTGGGATGATCGCCTGAAGTAGTACCTTGGGCAGGAAGGTTCTTCCATGAGAGTAACTGACAGAAACATGTGTGGAGATGGGGTCTGAAGGTGGGCCCTGAAGGGACACTCGTGTGATACTACAGGGACACTGTCCTTTCCCAAATGGGGATGCTCAGACTCATGCAAACTGGCTGTGGAGCCTGAGTTTGGGTCGTGCTTGTAGCAGGTGACCTCCTGAGACTGTTTATTTGGGGACTTGGTGTGTCCGTGAGTGAAGCAAGTCTCCATCAAATCAGCTGAGGTGGCAGCACCAGAGTCCAGGTGATACTACTAGAGGCAGTGTGTATTAAGTATCTTTGTCAGAATCATCCTTTGTGGGTCCTTTCATCCCCTGGCCTCCTGCTGCTCACTGAGTTTGAGATTGCCTGGGCACTTCACTCCCGCCCCTTACCCAGGGAAGGCCTATCATTGAAAAGCTGTCCTCTCCGGGGTCCCAGTGCACCTGTGTGCTGACTTTGGGATCTTCTGTGAATTTCCACATTCACCACTCAGTGTCTCACAACCACCAAACATGCTGCGCTGGAAGCGGCTTCAGGCTGCCTTGGGAACATACGGAAGAGTTCGTGGAGAAGGTGAACAGGGAGCCCCAAGGGCAGGACATGGTGCCTACTGTCGCCATCTCCGACATTGCTGGCCTCGGTCGTCTTCACCTCCTGAAACACCTATGCTCGTTGTTTGCATCTGTGTCCCCGTGCTGAGCATGTGTGTGTGTATACACTCGTGTGCTTATTTATGCTGGCTGTGATTGTGTGTGTGTGTGTGTGTGTGTGTGTGTGTGTGTATGTGTCTGTGTCTGTGTCCGGCCCAGGGCAGAGGTAGAGATGAAGGTGGCAGGAGAGGAGATGCTGAGCAACCAAAAGAGGAGTCCTGAGGCGACCAGGCTGAAGGTGGTTTGTCGCCTTATCTCTGCATTGACCCTGCCCAGGATGGGAACAAGGAAAGGATGGCCAGTGATAACTCCAGACTGTGGCTCCAGATATCTGCAATTAGACAGATACAAAACACACTCATCAGTTCTACCGTGTTGTTGTGTGTGCTTGGATCAGGAAGAGGGTTTCATGGTCTAAGGATTCACACAGAGCAAATCACGTGGGGTGGGGCTTTGAAACCACTGCCTGTGGAGCCCTCCGTGTGTGGGGCCATGGGCTGGCCTCTGGAAATGAGGGACGTGGCTATGGCAAGATCTGGGATGGTGAGGCTAAGGTCCTGCCGAGATGGGCAGAGAGCTGAAGGAGAAAGAGTCATAGACTGCCTGCTGCACTGGAGATTGTTCCACACACATGTGAAAAGGAGAACTGGGAAGGTCCTGGGCCAGTGCTGCCCCGGATCCGCCCAGCAGCCAGCACACGCCCTCCCTGAGGGTGGCACACACTGGCACGATATGAAACAAAACATGAGATGCGCTAAAGTATGCTGTATCTGCCAAACCACAGGCATCCTAGGAGAGACATGGTCTGTAAGCAAGGCATGCCTCCAGGCACTTCCAGCCTGCCTCCCTGGCAGTGCCCAAAGGCGAGGAATGTGCAAGTGGGTTTCCCTGTGTGACCCTATCCGGGATATGCCTGTGAGGGAGGGAACAGAGAAAAGACAAGGGCGGTGGGTAAACTGCATGTCCTAAGGGACCTCAGGGGAGTGGAGACAGAGAAGCCCCTGGGGCAGTTCAGGGCCTGCTGGTCTTCAGGGTCCAGACTCTAGGCAGTAGCGGTCCTGCCAAAGATACCCCATGGTCTGTGCTGAAAGTTCTGATATGAATTCCTCCTTTTCGTTGGGGTCTTGCCCCTGGCTATGGAGGCCTGAGTGTCAAAGGTGCACGTCTGCACCTGAAGGAGGATTCTGGTAGTCTTGCTGGAGCAGAATCTCTGATTGCGTTGTAGGGGATCTGCACCCAGGTGACACAGAGGGATGCTGCCTTCCAGGTGACCGTCTTGGATATCCCTGGGCCCAACCGCGCACTGGCTTCCTTGGCACGGGTGCTGTGTAGGGAAGCAGGGATGCGTGACTGTAGGGAGTCCTACCTGGGCCTAATGAGAGCAACTGAAAGAGAGCCTTGGCATTTAGCAAATCACTGAGGCATGGGTGGCTCAAGCCCTCTTGGTCCATTTGAGATAGTAACGCTGCTTTCTGTCCAACGGAGGCATTAGCTCTGGGCCCAGAACCTGCAGGTTCCCCAGGGCATCATCTGTTGGGGGACTCCCATGTGCACGGGTAGTGTTAAACAGAAAGGAAGACGTGTAGGGATGCCACCTTACTTTGATGGCCTCCGGTTCCATTCTTGGTATCGGAAGAGACCCTGTATCCATATGTACCTTCTTCACAACCTTGGATCAGAACCAGGCCTGTCACAGTCTCCGGGGGCTTTTGGAGGCTCAGGCGTTTCTGGCCTTTTCCTGCCACATGGAGAGAGCACATCGGGGCACAGGTAGATGGTGCACACAGAACGCACCACAGATAGGAAGAACAGGGGGCCTCATTCAGAATGCTGGGGGCTGTAACGGGTGGTAGGCTACCAAGAGGGGCACAACATTGACACGGAATGACCTAGACAGGTGCACACCGAGAAAGCAGTTCTTCAAGTCAGCTGAGCTCAGAGGTCCTTGTTTTCTGGTCCCCTGAAGGAATGCACAGGCAATGGATCAGGCCAACGTGACTGGTACTGTGAAGCTGTCCAAGGTGATGGGAGAATGCAGAAGGCAGGCACACGTTATACAGCTGTTCATGGCAAGAACTTCCAACGCTGCCTGCTGCTCTGCAGGCCAGTCCCTATCAATAGCAAATGCCAAGATTTTGGAACCTTTGAGGATAAGGCACACAGTTAGAAGTGTAACATGACATAATCGATGAGCAAGTGAAAAAACAAGGACAGAAATGTGGATGCTTACCAAAATTCATGTTCCTGGAAAAGAAAACTTGTACTTCGGAATATGGACAAGTTTCCTCTCAGCGATCTTACTGTGTGCATGCATATATTTGTGCACATGTGCACATAGAAATTTGAGTGCTTACCAAAACTAATGTTCCTGGAAAAGAAAGCTTGTACTTCTGCATATGGACAAGTTTCCTCTCAGGGATGTTACTGAGAACACGTGAATGTTTGTGCACGTGTGCGTCCAGAAATTTGAGTGCTTACCAAAATTCAAGTTCCTGGAAAGGAAAGCTTTACTTCTGCATATGGACAGGTTTCCCCTCAGCGATGTTACTGTGTACACATGTATGTTTCTGCACATGTGCGTGTAGGAATCCCTGCCAGTTCACTTGTGAGTATGAACTACTGCAACTGACCTAGCCAGGTGATAGAAGTTGGACAGCGAAACCATGAAGTTCTTAGGGAACGGTACAGAGTCTCTGGCCAGCAGAAGCACTGAAGCCAGGGAATCGCTCCCCGTTTGCTCACTGAGCAAACATGTTCTAGGCGGAATCACAGTCGTGCACCTAGGATGCTTGGCAGAAAGGAGAGGCAGGAGGAAAGAGCCTGGGGAGTGTGAAGATGAAAGTCGACTACATCTGCAGTATTATGAAAAGTAGAAAATGCACCTAATGAGCTGGGAGGACAAACTGTACTTAATTGAGTTATCTAAGAGGATTTCCATCCAAACAGCCAAAAGTGCCTCCTGGTTTCTTCTTGCTGCTTGTAGTAAAACATGAAGGGAATTTTTTTTTTTTTTAATGTTTAAGATACAGATTATTAAAACAGGGTACAAAACTTGCTGATTTGGGAAGTTTCCAGTCTTTTAAGATGACAGTAATAAAATAATAAATTTTACCGGAAAGAACAAGCAAGGCAGACAAGGGAATTCACAAAGGGCAGTAACAAAATAGTAATCTTGACACATCTTCAATATATTTGTAAAGAAAACAAAGTGTCATTGTGTGAACAAAATATAGAGGTATCAAAAGAAAAACAGAGGAAGCTCCTGAAAGAACTCAACTCACTATTAACTATCTTTGATTTGCAGGCACAGAAACTGACTCAAGTTAATTCTAAGAAGCAAAGCCCTGATGTTATTATCTCTTCTTTTTTTCCTTTTTTCTTTTTCTTTTTTTGTGAAAACTTAGGAAATTTAGGCTGGAAAGGGGAGAAGAGGATAGAGACTTCAAGTGCCTTTAAGGAGGAGGAGGAAAGAGAGGGGGTTGGAGATTTGATTGTGTTATTTGAACAGCATTGGTGAAGCTCAAACAAGGGAGGTAGCAAGCCATGCAGGCCTGCGGGAAGAGCATTTCCAGAAGAACAGCACTTGCAGTCTTGGGATCGGGAAGAAATGGAATTTGATGGGGGAAAACCAAGGCCAGTGTTGTCAAAAAGAGTACATTAGTGGGGAAAAGAGTAGAGTAGAAGACAGAGAATGGAAGAGAGGAGCAGTCAGGGACCATATTGGGGGAACCTTTTAATTTGGCAATAAATACAACTTGTAGTCCTTAGGAGCATACTTCACAGCAACTAACAGCAACAGTGTTGATAATACTAAGCAACAATAAAAGCACGTAACTAAAACATTTCGTATTTTTTACTATAGAAATCGAAGAAAGGAGATACAAATGCAATAGTCTGCATATTTATTTATACAGAGAGTTTTCACCTGAGACCAGAACACACACACACACTTTACACAACTAAAAGTGGTTTCAGCTGACACTTAGCAAAGTGCTTTGGCCAAATAAACTAACGAGAAAGGCCTAGTAAAGAATTCAAAGTGCAAATATATCAATCATGCTCTGAGTAAATAAACACAATTTATTTGAATTTTAATTTACACTCACGAAATTACCTAAAATGGAGACAACAGATTCACTGCAGCTTCATCATCTGTAGTCCTTCCTTTTCAGTTCTGAGAAGGATGCTAACCGCTTGGTGATGATCTCTTTCCAGCATTTTGTGAAAGCTTAGAGGACTTAAAGAAATTGAGGACTGGGGAGAGTGGGGAGAGACAAAGAGGAGGAGAAAGGAAGAGGAAACGGAGAGATTGCTCCTGGCATAGGTCTACAGACAGGATCCCAGCTTCCTGGAATGGTGCACAGAGATTGCTAGGTATCCGTGCCAGAAGTGGAGAAGGGGTGACATTCAACTGCAGGAGGAGACTCAACTTCAAGAACCTAGAGGCAGCCAAGTGCGCTGATGTTCAGGCACCAATACTTAGAGGGTACCCCACAGGTCTGTGAAAGAGCCCTTGGAGACCGCAAGAAAGAAGGTTTCCACAAGTATAATCACAGATTAGATGGTTGGATACATTAGAGGAAGGATAACTCTACGACCTGATAATTACTGAAATACATGAGACAATTCTTGCACATCAGACTGTGTCAAGAAAGACGGAAACTCAATCAGTTTGATACAATGGGAAATTACACACGCAAAGAATTAGCTGTTAACTGTACTACATTTGTGTGCAAGGCAAGATAAGATACAGAACCGAAATCTTCACATGGTCAACTCGGGTAAGACACATGTAACTGGAAAATGGAAGCAAGAGTTCCAAAAAGGCTATAATCACCCTGGACTATTTTTGTCCACTATATTTACGATTCTTGGACAACTCCATTGTAGCTTAAGGGTAAGAGAACTCAATTTAGCCCAATTCAAAAGCTGAACAGATTTCCTCTGTTTGATCCTTTTCAGCTACAACTATGGGTCCAGCGCAAATCAAAGTGGACGTCAAGGCTCTTTTTCCTTTGGGAATTTTAACTTGCTTTGCTACTGTGTCTGACACAGATATGCCGACCTCACTGTGACTACAGGCCAGCCAAATGGGAAAGGGGACAGAATGAATCAAATCCCCCTTTTGCTCACTCAACAGGAGGTCCACAGGCACCAGGTCTCATTCTATTAACTATCTCTGCTTCTCCAACTGCAGTCAGTGCTACACAGGGCCTGCTTCATGCTTGCCAGGGTCTCTCACCAAACACAGGCATTTTAGCAGCTGGCATCCTTGAGATGTCCCTGGGCTAGGTGAAAGCACTCTGAGACAGTGTTCCTTCTCCCTTGGCTCTGTGCCTGCAGTGAATGTATGCTTCTTCCTCAGCTGGGACAAGAAGCCACAGCTCTTCACTGATTAAATCCCGTGTCTGGTCCAAACTCACATCGTAGCTTCTCCATCAACCTCCACTGCACGCTTTCAGAGCCAGGTTATCTTAGATCAGCCCAAGAGGCACTTCAGAGAGTGACATTCAAGTCTGGCTATATAGCTGATACTGAGATCTGCAAGGCATGAAAACACTTCAAAATTACGTTGCTAAAACACTCTACAGATTATATGTATAGGAGAGCTTTCAAACTTACAAGTAACATCAAATACCAAAATAGGTTCTTACTTTTCCTTTCTCCACTTCTCTCATTCTCTCTCTCTCACACACACATGCACACATCCTTTTTACATGTTAAGACAATTACACGAAAAACAGATCATAGATTTTTAAATAGCAGCTCAATATGAAGTTCAAACAAAACTGTACTTCCTCTATTTAAAACAAAATCACATAAATTACCCATCGGTTTCCCTATATTTGATATTATTGAATAATGCTATAAGTTGATCTTTTTGTTTTTAATGGGGTTTTTAACTTTGACTGAAATACTTGCTTCAGACTTACTGAAGGCAGAATTAACTATTATTTTTCTTTTTTTGACCTCCTCCTTTTAGATTTGGGGGGTGATGATTCAAAATCAGATGTGTTCACAGTAATGGATGCAACTTCCACCAATCCTGGCTGAAGGGGTTCCAGTGATACCTGAATAACAATTTTTGTTTCAGGAGACAATCCTTCTAGCTGCTTAGGCTTCTTAAACATTTGATGACACTGGGTCTTGTGCTCCCTCTCCTCTTTGGAAGTTAAAAACTGTAGCCGACATTTGGAACACTGGTGAAAACTCTTTTCCCAGTGCCCTCGATGATGATGTCTGTATGCTGTTGCAGTTTGAAAAATTTTGAGACAAAACGGGCAAAGTAATTTCTTAGTGTTACCATGGTATGCTCTGAAATGTGCATCCACATCTGCAAAAAATGATGATCTGTAACTGCAAACCTGGCATACATAGGGCATTTCACCAGGCTTATGATTGTCTTTCATGTGCTCTAAGAGAACCTGATCTGTCTCAAAGGACAACTCACAGATGTGACAGACTGCGGAGGGCTCCTGGGCCGTGTGGACACTTTCAATGTGACACTGCAGCTGGAAAGGAGTAGGAAACTGGCGGAGGCAGTGCTGGCAGGTGGTGTGGGTTTTCCAGCTGTCACCTCTCTGCCACTCAAGTTCCAAATGGTGCTTCATGTGATTCATAAACTTGACATTTTTTAGAACTTTCAAGCAGCTGAGGCATTTAAACGCCGTGTGGGTCTTCGCTTCTGGCTGCCCAACTCCTCTATGCTCGCCATAGTAGAAGTCACGAAGTAACACAATCAGATTTCCTTCTGTGGGATCACCAATTTTGTTTGGACTTGCCAAACTTGGAAAATCAGTTTTTGTCTGTCCACTTTCCCCTAAAGGTCTTACAGGCTTGCAATGAACACTGTCCTTTGGAAAAGGTGTTGGACAAGGTTCTCCATTCTGAACATGGCCTAGTGAGGTATGGACACGGTCTGGTGTGCTTTGCTGAGTGGTCTCTGTATGAAAAAAACCTGACGGGGAGAAACCTAAAGAATGTTCCCCTACAATGCCATCACTGAGTTTAGGCCTTCTGGGATTTCTGCGATTTGTTTCACAAGGGGAAACTCGCTTTGATACATGAGGACTTTTATTCACATCTCCTGCAGAAACTGCTGTTTCTACTGGATGCTGCAATGACCTTGTGAAGGTAATCAAAGAAGAACATAACTCCTTCGAAAAGCAATCAGGCACTATTTGTGGTGAAAGATTTTTATAATCAGCTTGAGACGGAGGTTCAATAATAATAGGACTACCTGTTGATCCTGAGTCAGAGTCAGACACTGGCAAGACAGTCTTTGCTTCTGATGTAGGAGTCACATGACTAACAGGCTGTAATCTGTGAGCGTTACCTCTCCTGAAGTGACCACACCTTTTTCTCCTTGAATAAGAACCTGGGGTATCTCTGTTCAGTATGTTTGAAACGACTGGTTTTGAAGCTGAGCTCATCCCAACAAAGATCACGTCAGCATCGTCATTTCCATGTTCCACTCCAACCAAGATCACTTCATCATCATCATCATCATCTACTTGTTTCGTCTCTCCCTCCCTTTTCCGTACTTCTGGCTCTTGTTCTTCTTCACGTAACATACGTGGGAGTTCCATATTTTTAATACTTTTTTATTCTTAGAGGGTGCGGCCACAAGTCCCAGTGCTTCCTTTATACAAACTGCCACCTAAGTATAAACATACTACAGATTAGTTAAGTACAGAAAAATGGGCTATTTGATTATCTCCAAAACTCTAGAGTACTTATACACACCCTTATCTTACAGACAAAGACACTGAGTGTCAACCAGACTCAATGACAGCTGAAAAAACTACGACTACAAGTCTCCATGGCTCTAGAATCATAGCTTTGTCGCATGTTCACTTTAACCTCTTCTACTTAAAAAAGAGGAAAAATAAAAAAAACCCGCCACACTGATCATTAGGTGAAATCACATGTAAAGGATGTGTATTTTTACAAAAGCATTGTTCTACAGCGTTTCGAAGCATGGACTTTGGAGTCATAGGAGATTAAGTTGGAATTCTAACTTAACCACACACCAGTTGCGTCTTCTTTGGCAAATTTGTAACTTTTAAATGTGTTTCTGTATCTTAAAGACAAACATGCTTATTTCTTAGACTTAAGGTTAACAGCTTTTTTAAAAGGCATCAGCTATTCAATGGCATCTTGTTTTGTAGTAAAAATGGAAGAAAATGGATCTTAAATGCACATTACAACCGATTCACAAATTCTAATTTCATAAATGTTAACAAACAAAATAGGTAGCAAATTCAAAGTATAATCTATCTATACCTAGTTATCAGACAGCATAATTCAATGTCAAGCACTTAACACAGGCCTAGGAAAAGGAGAATGGGCTCTCTTTGATAATCTCACCCCAATTCCACACTGATATATCCTAAATTTCTCCCTCTAATCCTGGCAAAACTTCAATCCAACAATGCTTCATCCTTTATGCCACATGTCTCTTCCCCACATAGCAGGCAAAGTGATGCCATTCCTTCTCTCATACCAATATCAGACAGAGATATCACTCACACACACACACACACACACACACACACACACACACACACACACACACACCTGATATCCCTCATGAATATAGGTGAAAGAGTCCAAAACAAAATACTGGCAAACAAATTTCAACAGCATATAAACAAGACTGTATACCATGATCACATGGGATTTAGGGAGGTATGCAAAGTTGGTTCATGATAGGAAAGTCACCAACATTATGCCATTTTAAAACAATAAAACAAATAACACATCTGCCTGAAGAAAAAGCATTTCCTTGAATCTAGCACCTTTTCATAACCAGGGTTAAAAGAACACTTAATAATTAAGAAAAGAAGAGAACTTTCTCAATCAAAGGGCACCTGTAAATAGACCCACAGCTAACATCATACTTAAGAATGAAAAACTGAAAGCTTTCCCTCTAAGACTGGGAACAACACAAGGAAGTCTATTACACACTTTGGCTCAACATTATACTGGCAGTTTTACAACCAGAGCAATCAGGTAACAAAAGAGAATTGTTGCTGTAGTTTAAAAAAAAAAACACAATGAAAAAAACAAAAAACCGCCTTCAGAATGGAAAGTAAAAATCAAAGTATATTGGAGATAACATACATTTGTATATAGAAAATCTTGAAGAAAACCCAAGTATTAGAATTAATATAAAGCTTGCAGAATAGAAGACAAATATTTTAAAAGTCAACCACATTTTACACTGTAGCAACAAATGTTGTTGAGTAAATACTTGAATCTACACTAGCATTCAAAAGAATACTTAGGAAGTCAGAAAGAGGAAGACAATATATTCTTTTGAATGGCTGAGTAACACTCCATTGTGTATATGTACCACAGCTTTCTGATCCATTTATCTGTTGGTGGACATCTAGGTTGTTCCATGTCCTGGCTATTATAAACAGTGCTGCGATGAACACCGGGGTACATGTGTGTCTTTCAATTCTGGTTTCCTCAGTGTGTATGCCCAGCGGTGGGATTGCTGGGTCATATGGCAGTTCTATTTGCCATTTTTTAAGGAATCTCCACAATGTTCTCCATAGTGGCTGCACTAGATTGCATTCCCACCAACAGTGTAAGAGGGTTCCCTTTTCTCCACACCCTCTCCAGCATTTATTGCTTGCAGACTTTATAGGAGTCAATTCTAATGAGACGGATGAAACTGGAGCCGATTATACACAGTGAAGTGAGCCAGAAAGAAAAACACCAATACAGTATACTAACACATATATATGGAATTTAGAAAGATGGTAATGATAACCCTGCATGAGAGACAGCAGAAGAGACACAGATGTATAGAACAGATTTTTGGACTCTGAGGGAGCGGGAGAGGGTGGGATAATTTGGGAGTTAATAGCACTGAAACATGTACACTATCATGTAAGGTAGTCGCCAGTCTATGTTTGATGCAGGATACAGGATGTTTGGGGCTGGTGCACAGGGATGATCCAGAGAGATGATATGGGGTGGGAGGTGGGAGGGGGGTCAGGATTGGGAACTTATGTACACCTGTGGTGGATTCATGTCAATGTATGGCAAAACCAACACAGTGTTGTAAAATAAAATAAAGTACAAATAAAAATAATAAAAAGGAGAGAAAGACAAATATCATATGGTATCACTTACATGGACTCTAAAATATGACACAAATGAACTTATCTATGAAACAGAAACAGACTCACAGACATAGAGAGCACACTATGTGATTCCCCAGAGGGGAAAGTTGGGGTAGGCACAGATTGGGAGCTGGTGATTAGCAGATGCAAACTATAATATATACAAGAGAGAAATAACAGCGTACTGTATATCACAAGGAACTATATTCATAATTTGTGATAAACAATCATGGAACAGGGTATGAAAAAATTGTATGTGCATATGTGTGTGTTTACATATGAAGGAAAGGAAAGGACAACTGTTGGCAAGCACATACAGAAACTGGATCCTTGTGTGTTATAGATAGATTTTAAAATGGTGCACCTGCTACAGAAAACAGTTTAAAGGCTCCTCAAAAAACTAAAAAACTAGACCTGATACATGATTCAGCAGTTCCACTTCCGGATATAAAATCAAAAGAAGTTAACATGGGGTCTTGGGATATCTGCAGAGCCGTGCTCACAGCAGCACGAAGCACAACAACTAAGAGGTGGAAGCATCGAAATGTCCATCAAATGTGATATATACACACAATGAAATATTATTTAGCCATATAGAGAAAATTCTGTCACATGTTACAACATGCATGATCATTTCAGACATCAAGCCAAATGCAATAAGCCAGTCGTACAAAAAGACAAATACTGTAAGTTTCTACTTGCATGAAATAGATAACACAGTCAAGCAATAGAAAGGAAACAAAAAAGAACGATGGAGTCCATGGTCTAGGTCAACGGGCAAGAAAAGAGGAGTTGCTGTTTAATGGGACAGGTGATGGGTACAGAGTTTTGATTTTGCAAGCTGTAAAGGTGTAGAGATCTGCTTCATAACAATGTGATAAGGAATTCTCTGGTAGTTCAGAGGTTAGGACTCCACAGTGTCCTATCAGGGGCCTGGGAACTGTCATTCAAGCTGCACAACACAGCTAAAACAATGACAACAACAACAAATCAACACTGTGACTATGTGTGTGTATATGTCTTAGTCACTCAGTTGTGCCCAACTTTGCATCCCCAGGGACTAAAGTTCACCACGTTCCCTTCTCCATCAGATTTGCAGTGGGTTGCCATTTCTTTCTCCAAAAGGCTGATGAAAGTGTGCAAAATACTTAGCATGCAAAAATGGGTAAAATGGTAAAAATTTAACTTAGATGTTTTCTACAACAATTAAAAACAGAAAAGCATTTAATAACCAGGAAAAGAATTTGAATAGACATTTCCGACTCTTTGCAACCCCATGGACTGTAGTCTACCAGGCTCCTCCATTCATGGGATTTTCCAGGCAAGAGTGCTGGAGTGGATTACCATTTCCTTCTCAAGGCGATCTTCCCCACCCAGGAATTGATCCCAGGTCTCCTACCTTGCAGGCAGACACTTTCCCTTCTGAGCCACCAGGGAAGCCCTGAGCAAAATGTCAATCAGTCTCACTGAGATACTACTTCACACCAGACTACTTCACACCCAATCAAAAGGACGAATAATAACAAGTGCTGCAGAAGATGTGGAGAAAAGGAATCTTCATGATATTGTTGAGGTAATTGCTGTAAAATGGTACAACCACTCTTGCAAAAGTGGTTGGTCAGTACCTCAAAAATTAAATGTAGAGTAGAGATATGATCCAGGAATTTCCCTCTTTTGTATATATGCACCAACACTGAAAATGTTCAGTCCATGCAAAATCAGTGTTCACAGCAACATTACTCGCAATAGCCACAAAGAGTACACCATCCACGTATTATCCATTCATTGACGAATGGATAAACAAACTGTGGTATATGCTCAAAATGGACTGCATGGAAGCCATTTACCATATTCATATACCATATTCAGCCATAAAAATAAAATAAAAACATTCACTGCTATACAAGCATGAACACGATGAATCTTGAAAGTACACAAACGAGGGGACTTTCCTGGCGATCCAGGGTTTAAGACTCTCCACAGGTGCCATCCCTGGGCTGGGAACTAAGATCCCACATGCCACATAGCTAAATAAATAAATACTTAAAAAGAAAATACGACATCTGAATAAAGCCAGACACAAAGGTCACACATTGTATGTGGGGAACTGTAGGTGGAAGACAAGCAGGAAAGAGAAGCACTCTGTAATCCAAGTGAAACATTTTTTTCAGGGAGGAGGAAATGAACTACTCTGATAAAGGCTGCCAACAAATTAAATAAAATAACAATTAAAAGTTCACCACTGAGTTAAACATTTGAATTCACCTGTGGCCTTGACAAGAGTGGCTTTATGGGAAAATGAGAGAACTCGAGATAACAAAGTCTAGGAACAACTCTGCAGAGTTCTATAACAAGCAAATATGAAATAAAAGCAGCAGAAGCAGGAGGTGTCACCAAAAGATGGATTTTTACCGACAGGTCACGTTATAGTCAGTCTGTTTGCTGATGGGAACCATCCAGAGAAACAGAAACCTTAATCCAGGAGGACAAAGAGGAGACTTGCTAGAATATCAAGAAATGAGTAGGTCTAGAAATGAGCAGATCAGGAATTGAGTACATCAAACCACAAGAGCACACAAGCTGGAGAAGGCAATGGAAACCCAAACCAGTACTCTGGCCTGGAATATCCCACAGGTGGAGGAGCCTGGTAGGCCGCAGTCCATGGGGTTTCGAAGGGTTGGACACGACTGGGCGACTTCACTCTCATGCACTGGAGAAGGAAATGGCAACCCACTCCAGCATTCTTGCCTGGAGAATCCCAGAAAAGGGGGAGCCTTGTGGGTGGCTGTCCATGAGACTGCAGAGTCAGACACGACTGAAGCGGCTTAGCAGCAGTAGCAGCACACAAGAAGGGTACACAAGCCGAATAATTTGCTCACATTGACAGAGCTGAGATCATATTAAAAAAAAAAGGCTGGCATAGTGGATTAATGGGTATGGTAACCAGCCTTCAAGTGAATTCAATCTCCTGATATTCCTCCCCCTGTGTAGTTCTCTCTCAATCTATCACAGGGTAGACCTGTGAGACTAAGCAAATACACAAGTGCAGATGTGTAACATCTCAAAAAAACTCTGCACTTTATCATGGGTGCAAGTACTTTCCTGAATCACTCATTCTGAGTAAAGACAGCAGCCTCCACAAGAGAAGCCCCTTGGAGAGGCCCACAGAAGGAGGAACTGAGGCTAGAAGAGTACAGACAAGTGAGAGAGCTTAGATTCAACTAGCTAAGTCTTCAGAGGTTGCCAAGCCAGACAAAAGCTTGACTACTACCTCAGGAGAGATCCTAGGCCAAGAGATAACAAGTGGTAAGTTCTTTCAAACTATTCCATTTTGAGATCATATGTACAACACAAACATTTCAAGTTCTAATACCATTCACATCATACTTACACACAGATCAGTTCTCCTATAAATATAGCAAAAATCAAGACACACACACACACACACACACACACACACACACACACACACACACACACACACCCCTATCCACAGCACCGAAACACAGGAGTTGCCTGGCAGTCCAGTGGTTTGGTTAGGACTCAGCCCTCTCACAGCCAGGATCCTTTGTTCGATCCCTGGCTGGGGAACTAATATCCTATGAAGCCACATGTTGTGACCAAAACAAAACATGCGGTGAAGTTCAAAGCTGTACCAGCAAGATAAGTATACAACACAGCTGTAGGCACAAGTGGCTGGGCATAGAGCTTCCTATGATCTTGTTTACTCGCATGAAATGAACTCAGATGGTGCCTCACCCCCATCCAGTGGAGTTCACTTACTTAATGAAGAAAAGCCCTTAAGGGTACAGAAATGAGCAAGTAATCTCACGTGAACATGTTAAATCACAGGATAATTTCTCTGAATGAACCACCGAATTCATTCATTCATTTGGCCATGCTGTTTGGCTTGTGGGGTCCCAGTTCCCTGACCAGAGACTGAATCCAGACCACTGCAGTGAAAACCCAAAATCCTAATCACCAGGCCACCAGGGAACCCCACACCTGCATTGCTTTGCTTTGCTAGCTAAAACCTTAGGATATGTGCATTGCCCCATTTTAGCCTCACCAAGTGGCAGGAGTCAACTCTACACAGCTTAAGACCCATGGTGCTCTTACTATTTTTCTTTCAAGAAGGCAGGAGAAAGCAAGTCATCATGCCTGTTTTTAAGCTTGCCACTCAGAAAGCTGCAAACCTGAAACCATGATGGCCCTGAAGTCAGCACCCGCAATCAGGGTCACGTAATCCCCAATCAGGAATACTCTCTCTCAACAGCAACGTGTCAGCCGACGAATGAAAGGAGAAAAACACAAAGTAAGAAAGCCACAACTTTGTCCCTCGTTGTAAAGATGTCTGTCACCTTACCTCAGGGGCCCACTGAAGTCCTGAGCGCTTGAGACCTCCCAGGCAGCACACGGTCACATCCTGGGGACAAGCAGAGGAAACGGCCAGGGTGAGTCCCCTGTTCCGGGAACATTCTATCCCCCCAGGCCCTCCCTGGTCCTACCCTACGGATGCTGACCAGGCGTCTCACACTCAACCAGACCAAGTGATTGAACTCCTTTGCCCTGAGCTTCTTCCTCCCACCTCCCTTCTCTCAGTAACAAACAAATACCTCATCTGCCAACTTCCCGAACCAAAGGCCTGAATCTCGGGGCCCCCAGGGACGGGGCAGCCCTGGAGTCTGAGGAGAGGCCGAGGAAACAGGAAAACGACCAAAGCACCAGGGCAGTGAAGAGGCCACTAGATCGATTTTTTTTTCTTTTTTTTTTTGCTGCGCTCGCCTGACTATGCCTGGGTGCAGGACCGGGTTGGGCCGTGAAGATTTGTGTGTGTGTGTGTTTAAATCATTAGGTTCCACAGGAGAGCTGGGGGTGGTGCCCGGGGCCAGGGGCCTAAGAGGCCCTTTCCGCGAGCTGACTTGTGCCACCCACCCCCGGGCCGGAAAGCTGCTGGAGAGCTGAGCCCGCCCAGACTAGAGAGGACAGAGGGCGAAAGGCGCCTGAGGCCTGTGGGTCCTGCCGCACACTCCCTCCTGAGGGCCCGCGGGCCCTCACCAGCCGCCCCACCGAGCAAGGCCTCGTGCGAGTGGGGACCCGAGAAACCCTCCCTTTAGCCGTCAGGCACCTCTTAGGCTGAACCACGCTCCAGTCCTTACCAGCCCCCGTTGACGGAGGAGACAGAACTGCCTGCAGCTCACCTGCCTTAGGCAGTTCCCGGATCAAGCCTGAGGAGGCCAGCCGGAGGGGATGAGGAGGCGAGGCGGACGGGACGAGGCTTCCTCAGGTCTGGGGTGCCGCCTCAGCTCCCCCTACAGGCGACCGGGCTGCCTCCGATGATTGGCTGCCAGGTGTTGGCTCCTGCCATCTGATTGGCCGCGAGGCTGAGTTGGGCGCATGCGCACGCGATGGACACCCCCCCACCCACTCCCCCCACCCCGTAAAAGCACCCCCTATGGGCGTGGTCAGGCTGAATCTGAATCTCAAAAGAGTATTGGGTCAAGATTGCTCAGCTCACCAAACGCGAAGAAAGAAAAAACAGATGGCACAGTCGCCAGGGCTCAGGGCTGAGAACGGCCTCCGAGTCTACCAGGGGAGTCCAGTGATGGTGTCCGGCACTCACAGCCCTCAGGGGTGACCTCCCTTAAGCCAGTTCTTTGCTTAAGGAACTTGACCTTACAGTGAATCTTGGCGCCCCTCCTCTTGGAATTCCATTTCAATCAAGGCAGGGCAGCCTGCCCCTGTTTTTGCACTGTCTATTGTGAGCTGAGAATGAGCTTTACTTCTTCTTCTTCTTCTTTTTAATTTTAGAGCTTTACGCTTTTAATGGCTGAGGAAAACCGAAAAGACTTTTATTTTCTGACGTGGAAATTGTGTGAAATTCAGTTTTCGGAGTCCTTAAATTTGGAACAGGGACTTGCCAGTTTCTTTCGTTGTTGTCTATGGCTGAAAACTTAATGGCCAATGATCATATTCGCAAAGCCTAAAATATTTCTTCTTTGGCCCTTCACAGAGTCTTTTTTAAATGCCCTGTGCTGCTGGAAGTCTCCTAGTAGACCGTTGAGATCTCCTATGGGAGGATAAAGTTTTGGTTTTGTTACATTATTTTCTTCTCTAATATATTCATTTTTCATTCTTTACTAATTTCATTCCTTCACATCGCCATAAGTTTGTTCTGTTGCTCATCTTTACAACTTTTTGAGATAACTGTTTGTAACTCTCATTTCTCTTGTATCTAATGCTATAAATTTACCTTAATTTGTTGTTGTTGTTCAGTCCCTCAGTCATGTTGGACTCTTTGCAACGCCATGGACTGCATGCAGCACACCAGGCTTTCCTGTCCTTCACTGTCTCCTGGAGTTTGCTCAAACTCATGTCCATTGAGTTGGTGATACCATCCGAACATCTCATCCATCGCCGCCCACTTCTTCTCTTGCCCTCAGTCGTTCCCAGCATCAAGGTGGTTTCCAATGAGTTGGCTTTTCCCATCAGGTGGCCAAACTATTGGATCGTCAGATTCAGCATCAGTCCTTCCAGTGAATATTCAGAGTTGATTTCCCTTAGGATTGACTGGTTGAATCTTGCTGTCCAAGGGACTCTCGAGAGTCTTCAACACCACAGTTCAAAAGCATCAGTTCTTCGGCACTCCACCTTCTTTACGGTCCAGCTGTCACATCCATACATGACTGTGGGGAAAAGCATAGCTGTGACTAGATGGACTTTGTCAGCAAAGAAATGTCTCTGCTTTTTACTAGGCTGTCTAGGCTTGTCATAGCTTTTCTTCCAAGGGCCACATATCTTTTAAGCTCATGGCTGCATTCACCACCCACAATCATTTTGGACCCCAAGAAAATAAAGTCTGTTACTCTTTCCATTGTTTCTCCGTACAACTTTAACTGTGTCCCGCAATTTTTGCGAATAGGCTGTTCATTATCATTCACGTCCGAGTATATCCTAATATTCTCTTCTAAAGACAAGCCTAAATATTGCATGGGCTTCCCTGGTCACTCAACTGGTAAATCGCTTTCCAGCCAATGCAGGAGACACAAAAGGCCTGGGTTCGATCCCGGGTCAGGAGGATCCCCTGGAGAAAATAATGACAATCTGCTCCAGGATTCTTGCATGAAAATTCCATAGAGATATGTTAGTTAAGATAGTTATTTCTATTTTCCAAGTGAATGGCATTTTCAAAGACGTTTCTTGGTCAATTTCTCATTATTGCATTATAGTCAGATGACACAGTCTAAATATTATTGATCCTTTGTATTCGAAGATTTCCGTTAAGTATGCCGTACTTCAGATTTCCATCTCCGTGAAGTCAAAATGAAGTGGGTGTTGTGTAGAGAAAACACTTGCAATGTCTGAAATGTGTGTATGTGAAATGACTTCCTTTATGCTTCACAATTATTCCAGCATCTTTCAGTAGGGTACCTTTAACTAAGTTCCAGGGTTTTCTCAAATTTTACCAGTTTTTCCACAAATGTTCTTTCCTAGTTTCATAGTCCCATATAGAATACTGAACTGCATGAGAATATAGAGCAAGAAGCTACAGATACCTCCCTTAGCTTACTCTGGTCTATAGCTGTTTCTTAAACTTTCCTTGTTTTTCAAGACTTTTGACCGTTTTCAGGAGTCCTTCAGGGACAGGTATTTTGCAGAATGACTCTCTATATGGGTTTGGGATGTTTCTCGTGATTGCCCTGGGGTTTATATAATTGTAGAACTATACCTCCAAGGCAAAATATCTTTCTCATCATCTCCCATCAAGGATTCATACTATCAATATGACCTACCACTAGTTCGTCTGCTAGAAAGTTGTCTCCTTCCTGCTGACATATTCTGTTCTTGGAAACAAGCCGCTAAACACAGCCTACATTTAGGGAGGGGCATGGAATCTCATCTTGAGGAAAATATCGAAGAGATACACAAATTACTGAGTATACAAGTTAATTGAAACTCCTTTGTAAGGAAGATCTGATCCTTCTAGCCATATCTTTTAATGTTAAATTAATTAAAGTAAAGATTTAATAGGTTTCCCAGTTGGTGCTAGTGGTAAAGTACCTGCCTGCCAATACAGGAGATGTAAAAGATGTGGGTTCAGAGGAGCCTGGTGCGCTACACTGATGGGGTCGCAAAGAGTTGGACAGACTGAAGCCGCTGAACACACACAAAGATTTAATACCGCAGTCACACTGGCTACATTTTAACATTTGCAAAGTGGCATATTAGATACGGACATAGAAAATATATTTTACTGAGGATTCCTTAATGATCGGGTTGTTAGAGATTTGTGCTTCCACTGCAGGGGGCAGAGAGTCAATCCCTGGTTGAAGATCTAAGATCCATTAATCCTCACCGCAAGGCAAAAAAAAAAAAAAAACAAAGAAAGAAAACAAACCCTGCTGGATGAATACTCCATCTGAATATACAGATAAAGGATATAAACAGAACACCTCACAGAAAAGAAAAGAAACATAAGCATTTATATATGTGAAAAGCTGATCGCCCTTATGAGGGAATATATGTAACAATTATGAAAATGTTTTCTATTGCTGCAGAAAGGTCTGTGAATAGCACTGACTTAGGTCATTGTTTTTCCAACCTTTCTTCTTTTCAAATGTGATGCATATTAACACATGAAACTGCTTTAGCTCTGTCTCAAAAATTTGCTATTTTCACTATCATTCAGTTCAAATAATGTTTTTCCCATAACAATTTCTCTTAGGAGCAATAAGTTATTTAGGTTCAGAAGCAGGAGAAGGAGAAGCCTAAACCACAACATTAAAGAGGCTTGTGAATTGCAGAGGTGCCGCTTTTGCACTTTGGGTTCCTGGCAATCCTTACTCTATCCTCAGCCTGTGTGCAGTGCCATTGCTTCATTTTCAAACTTTGGGAGTTCTGTACTCCTCAGTTATCTTTCTGGGGTTTTGTTTGGTCATGCCACAGAAGCTGTGGGATCTTAGTTCCACAATCAGGTGTTGAACCCTGGCCATTGACCGTGAAAGCATCAACTCCGAACCACTGAAGCAACAGGGAATTCTCATACCTCTTTCTTTCTTTCTTTCAAATATTTGTTCATTTACTTGGCTGTGCTTGTTTTTAGTTCCAGCACAAGGACCCTTCAATCTTCATTGTAGCATGTGGGAGCAGGAATTTTAATTGTCACATGTGGTATTTTTAGTTGCAGTATGTGGGATCTAATGCCCGGACCAAGGAATGAACTTGGATGCCCTAATCTGGGAGCACCGAGTATTTCCACCGGACTACAGGGATGTCCTTCCCATGAATGAACCCAGGTCTCCCACATTGCAAGTGAATTCCTTACTGTCTGAACCACCATAGCTTTGACTATAAGAATTTTGGTCAGCATAGTGATGCCTTAGCTTTTTTTTTTTTTTTTTTTCTTTTTTAATGCTGTCTATGATTGCCATAGCTTTCTTCCAAGGAGCTAGCTTCCTTTGATTTTGTGGCTACATTCACGATCCTCAGTGATTTTGGAGTCCAAGAAAATCAAACGTGCTGTTATTTTCAGTTGTTCACCATTTCTTTGCCATAAAGTGATGGGACCAGACGTTGTGATCTTCGTCTTTTGAAATTTGAGTTTTAAGCCAGCCTTTCACTCTCCTCTTTTGCCACCATCAAGAGGCTCTTCACTTTCTGCCCTTAGGGTGACATCATCTGCATATCTGAGGTTGTCGCTGTTTCTCCAGCAATCTTGATTCCAGATTGTGCTTCATCCAGCCCAGTGTTTTTCATGATGTACTCTGCGTTTAAGTTAAATAAGCAGGGCAACAGTATATAATCCTGACGTACTCCTTTCCCTATTTGGAACCAGTCGCTTGTTCCATGTCCAGTTCTAAGTGTTGCTTCTTGACCTGCATACAGATTTCTCAGGAGGCAGGTCAGATGGTCTGGTATTCCCATCTCTTTAAGAATTTTCCAGTTTGTTGTGGTTCACACAGGCAAAGGTCTCATCACTTCATGGAAAATAGATGAAGAAACAATGGAAACAGTGACAGAATTTATTTTCTTGAGCTCCAAAATCACTGCAGATGGTGACTGCAGCCACGAAATTAAAAGATGCTCACTGCTTGGAAGAAAAGTTGTGACAAAGCTAGGCAGTGTTTTAAAAGAAAGAGACATTACTTTGCCAACAAATGTCCATAAAGTCAAAGCTATGGTTTTTCCAGGAGTCAGGTACAGATGGAGGAGCTGCACCATAAAGAAGGCTGAGTGCTGAAGAATGGATCCTTTCAAACTGTGGTGCTGGAGAATGGAGAAGACTCTTGAGAGTCCCTTGGACTGCAAGGAGATCCAACCAGTCAATCCTAAGGGAAATCAACCCTGAATCTTCAGTGGAAAAACTGATGCTGAAGCTCCAATACTTTGGCCTCCTGAAGGGAAGAGTCAGCTCATTGGGAAAACAAAACAAAACAAAACCCTTGATCCTGGGAAATATTGAAGGCAGCAGCAGAAGGCATGACAGAGGATGAGATGATTGGGTGGCGTCATCAACCCAACGGAATGAGTCTGAGCAAGCCTCAGGGGATGATGATGGACATGGAAGCGTGGCATACAGAAGTTCATGGGGTCACAGGGAGTCAGACACGACTGAGCAACTGAACAACAAAAGCCAGGCAGGGTCTTTATGTACAGCTGGCTGAACCTCAATGGGGCTTTTCTGAATTTCTGGAGGTGGGTAGAACATAATTTTTTAGCCAGATCCCATGCTGCAGCATGTCTGGAATATTTTGTGCTCGTAGTCAATCTTTTTTGTGTGTTTTCTGGGTGGCACTTGGGAGTCAGTGTTCCTCACAATGATGGATGCTGTCTCTCTCAGTCCCAGCTGAACTGAACTTTGGATCATGACCTCTGTTTCAGGAGGCAACCCTGGCAAGTGCTCTGGCTGTTTGAATGACTGATGATTCTTGGTTTGGTGCTCGGTCTTTTCCTTCACGTTCAAACTTTGTAGCCAGCACGTGCAACATGGAAAGACCCTCCTGTTGCAGTTCCTCCGAGCGTGATTTACAAAGGATGTCACCTATTTGAACATTTTGAGGCAAAACAGACAAACAAATTGTTCATGTTTCCATGCCATGTTCTAAAATACGCCTCTACATTGGCAAAGGCTGACAATCTGTAAGTGCAAACACGGCAGACATAGGGCATTTTGCCAGGTTTGTGACTGTCCTTCAGGTACTGTAAGAGAACCTGATCTGTTTTGAAGGACAATTCACAGATATTACAGACCGTGGAGGGCTCCCAGGAAGCAGGGACACTTTCCATGCGACACTGCAGCTGGAACGAGGTGGGAAACTGGCGGTGGCAGTGCTGGCAGGTAGTGTGGGTTTCCCAGCTGTCACCCTTCTGCCTCTCAAGCTCCAGATGGTTCCTCAGGTGGGTCATAAACTTGACATATTTTAGAAGACTCAAGCAGCTGAGGCATTTGAAGGCTGTGTGAGTCTTCTGTTCTGGTGCCGTCTCTTGTATGCTCCAAAGTAAAAGCCATCAGATAACATTTACTCTCATCAGTGAATTTGATCCCAGATTTACTTTCATGGGATCAACAGTCTTGCTCTGACGTGCAAGAGTCAGAAAGTCCATTTTCTCCAGGCCTGACAAACTACATGTTCCTTCTGGATCCATAAGACGGAAGCATGCCTGGCCATTGGTGCGAGTCCGTGAAAATGATGCCCCACCATGCACACGGCTCGGTGAGGTCGGGGAATCTTCCAAGGTCATAACCGTGTTTTTCCAGGAGGGATACCTGGAGGGGCCATGGTGGAGGCAGGTCCCCCTGGGATTCCATCGCTGAGTTTGGGTCTTTTGGGATTCCCACTGTTAAAATTCACATCTGAAGTGGGACACCGCTTTGAATTAAGAGGGCTTTCATCCTTGCCTCCTAATGAGAGAACGGCTCGAGAGAGACAGGGAGGCCGCAGAGAGAACGATTCTGAATTGTGAAGGACAGTTTCCGGCGAGCTCGTTTTCTAATCAGGTTTAGATGAAGGCTCCGAAATAATAGAACTGCCTCTTCCTCCCCATACACACTGAGAAACTGGTGATACGGCAGCTGGCTCTGATGCTGGGGTCCTAAGATTTGCAGGTTGCCACCTGCAGGAGGGATCCGGATTCACGTGGTCCTTCATTCTTCTTGAAGATGAGTCCCTGGTCACTCTGTTCAAAACGTTAGAAATGACTGGCTTTGAAGTTGAAATCACTCTGACAAAGAAGGTTTCAGCATCCTCCTTGACGTGCTCCACTCCAACAAAGATGACCTCAGCATCGTCATTGTCCTCACCTCTGGATTTGGACACGGCGGTCTTTTTCTCGGGTTGTGGTGGTGCTTGTGCTTCCTCACACGGGAAGAGATGGGCCATTTTGCAACCACTTGTGGCTTCAAGTGGCCCCTTCTAGTGTTTTTCTCCCCCTAAAAGCAATCACCAGGCAAGGTCATCCCCTCTGATCTCAGGTGTCAGTCTCTGTGGTTTCAGGTCACCCTCAGTTGGTCACCGAGAATATTAAATGGAAAACTCCAGAAATATACAACTTACGCATTTTAAGCTGCAGGTAATTCTGAGGAGAGTGATTGGAATCTCACACCATCCTGCTTCCTCCTGCCCAGAATGTGAATCGTTCCTTAGTCCTGAACATCCCACGCGTCTGTCACTCGGTTACCACAATGACTGTTGAGATGCCACAGGGCTTGTGACCAAGTTTTCCTTACTTTACTCAATAATGGCCCCAAACCGTAAGTGGAGGGATGCTGTCCATTGACATATGCCAGAGAAAAATCCATTAAGTGCTACCTTTCAGTGAAAAGATCCAAGTTCTCAATTTGATATAAAAGAGAAAGAAACAATGTATGCTGAGGTTGCTAATATCTGTGGTGAATGTGAAGAAGAGAAAATAAATCTGGGTTAGTTTTGCTGTCAAACCTCCAACTGCAAAAGGTATGGACACAGAGCGTAGTAAGTGCTTAGTTAGGGTGAAAAAAAATCGCTCAATTAGTACAGTAGTATATTTTACATAGCGACTACACTCACAACACTTTTATAAAAGTATATTGTTATAATTGTTCCATGTTATTATTACACCTTCCCTGGTGGCTCAGATGGTAAAGTGTCTGCCTACAATTCGGGAGAGCCAGGTTCAATGCCTGGGTCAGGAAGATCCTGTGAAGAAGGAAATGGCAATCCAGCCCAGAATTCTTGCCTGGGAAATCCCATGGACAGAGGAGCGTAATAAGCGGCACTCCATGGGGTCGCAAAGAGTTGCACACGACTGAGCGACTTCACTTTCACTTTCCTGTTATTTTTAGGCAGTGGCTATCTCTTACTGTGCCTCTATACAGTAGACTGCATCACAGGTGTGTTTGTATAGAAGAACCATTGTGTACATAGAGTTTGATACTGTGTGAGGTTACCGATGTCCCCTGGGGGTCTTGAAACTTACTCTCTGCCGATAAGTGGTGATGATTATATTTCTTTCAAAAGACAAAATTAGTACCTGGTTGAATCACTGGCTGAAACATTGAGATAACTATTAGCACCCTTAGACATAAGGAAACATCTCAAAGTCAGTGAAATGACATGACCGTTTTAAACTTCCTTCTCCAGCCACCACTTTTGCCTTGACTCCCCATGGTGGCCCCCGTGTTCCTCTTAAACTCTGCAGGAGAGTTGGTAGGCACCATTTTGCTTACAGATCTACAATCTCACTCAGAAATGCTGACCGACAGAAAATGTCCAAAAGAGCCCCCAGCTGTCACTTGGGGGTGCCTCTCACTCCCTCCACTTTCCGAGTCCAGAAGGCACCATAGTCTATACATGGATCCAAAATATTTTCTTTAAATCCCAGCCATTTCTAATAGCAGGACTTGAACCTGCCTCATGCTGGCAACTCTCTCTCTCTCTCTCTCTCTCTCTCTCTCTCTCTCTCTCTCTCTCTCTCTCAGAGAGGGAGAGCATTTACACTGTACTTGAAACTACTTCCACAGCATCAACATTGTATTAGGTATTATACGGATGTGGAGATGATTTAAAACATGTGGGAGTATCCCCTTATGTTACATGCAAAGACTGTACCATTTTATGTAATGGACTTGATCACCCATTAATTTTGGTGTCTCCAGGTGCAGGGTTCCCAGACCCAATCTCCCAAGGGTACCAAGGAGGGAGGGACGGGACTTCTCAAGACTTCTACTGCTCCCCCTGCCTTGGATGCTGTCTCAATTACCAGCACCCAACTCCTGAGCTGCCTCGGTCCACAGTTTCTCTGCCAGGCTTTCCTGACCATGATGTCAGAAATCACAGCCTCCCCCAACTCACATGCCATTTTCCCCTCCAGAGCTATCGGGCTGCTGTATTTTGGTTTCTAGAACAACATGGAGTGTCTGTCAGTGCTACATGCCTGCTGCAGAAATAAACAGTAACTGTTATGAAACAATCATTTACCTGTACCTCAAGCTCGGCCCACTCATTCCTGGCTCCCCAGGTACTTACACTTGATCTTAGCCAAAAGGCTGAGAAGCAATTTCTCCAAGCATTTGATGACTTCCAAATCTGAATGGATTAAAACTATCAGGCAAGAGAGAAAGTCAGCCAGTATGTAGCTGGATGCTGACAGGGGCAGCGGTGCTCCTTGAAATTAAAGGTTTGTAACACAGTTTCTCTCCATATAATACATTTGTTGATAGCTTCCATGCCATTAACACGTTTCATAGACATTAAAGGCCATTCTAAAGTTTACATTTGGCCATTTGTGATACCAGATCACATTTCATCAGTAGCATATCATAGTTTGTTTGCTTGTGTGTAAATGATGTCCCTAGCGGTAAAGGTCCCTCCTGCCAATGCAGAAGACCTAAGAGATGCAGGTTCCATCTCTGGGTCAGGAAGACCCCCTGGAGGAGGGCATGGCAACCCACTGCAGTATTCCTACCTGAAGAATCGTATGGACAGAGAAGAATCGTGGGCGACAGTCCATAGGGTTGCAGAAAGTCAAGCATGACTGAAGCAACTGAACACACACGCAGACATATGTATATAAATATATATTTTATAGTGGTATGAAAAATAGTGCTGTGGGACCTCCCCGGTATTCCAGTATTTAAGACTTCTCACTTCCAGGCCAGGGACACAGCTTCAATCCCTGGTCAGGGACCTGTGATCCCACATGCCACTGGGTGTGGCCAAAGGTAAATGGAATAATGTATCTTACAGCTGATGTCATCTTAGATTTATTGAAGATTTCTATTTTTCATAAGCAGAATCCAGCCTACTAAATTCATGTCACAAGTCACTAATGGCATGCTAGCTGCATTATATAGGCAAGTGGTTTAGACAGGGATTGACAAATCGGCTTGCTTCCCGATTGTTTTTTTTTTTTTTTTAATTTTTAAAAACGTTTAACATTTTTTACATTGATGTTTAATTTTGGGAAAAACAAAGGAAAGGTTTGTGACGTGTGAACATTATATGATATCTAAATTTCAGTGTCACAAAGAAAGTTTTATTGGAACACAGACGTGATCATTTGCCTCTGCCTGAGGCTATTTCACCCTGCTAATGGGAGAGACCTCATGGCCCTTAATGCCTGGTTACTCTCTAGCCCTTAACAGAGAAATTTTGCAGACTCATGGCTGCAGAGAACAAAAGGAAGCATTCCAAACCCCATGGCTCACCAGCTCCTGAAGTCCAGTTGACTCAGTGCAGCTAAACACTTCCTACTCTGAGACCAAGTGGAGGGTGAAGCTGGAGTGTCTTTGTCTCCACGTCCCAGAAAGATTTCTCTGGGAATAGCAGCACCGCTTCCTGTGTCCAGTGTCCGTGAAACTCCTCCCTGGCTCTCCAAAAGCCTTTTCCCAGTGAGGCGGCATCAGGAGATTCCACGCCTTTTAAAGCCCATTCGAGTCCAATCCATAGTACCCAAACCAGGCTCCAATCAGGTTTCTGAACCAGTTTTTCCCCATAGGATCTTTCAACTAGAAACCTTTCTAGCAAAATGTTGGAGAGGGGAAAGAATCTGAGTGGGGCTTCAGGGCCCCTCCCAGGGGCTATTTTCCAGGTCTCAGTGTGGTGAGAGTCCCCACTTGCATCTCCAGCATCCAGAGGCCCACCACCTTATCTCCAGTTTATCTGAGTCTTTAGATATTTGCGGTTCAATAGCTCAAGGGCAAGGGAAGGTGGTCCACACAGCTATTCCAACAGGGCATGGGCTGATGTCAGGAACCTAAAAAGTCAGGAGTTCTCTTCCAATGGCAAAAAATTCTCCAGCTGCAAACAGCGAACCCCTGTCCTCTTCCGAGGGCAAGGGGGTGGGTTGGGGAGGAGGCAGGGTGAGGAGGGCAGGAAGCAAGCTTACTCCCAAGTGATCTGCACTTGAAGGCTCAGCACCCGCTGGATTCCCAGGGTCCTCACTGTGAATCTACATGCTGAACCCCAGGAGCTTTTTCTAGGCGGGGGCTCATGCGTTCTTAAACCACGTCAGGGGTGTCAGGTCACACCCTCACTGCCCTCCTGCACCCTTCCCCCCTGACTCGCCCTCTTCTCTGTCCTCCTTTGCAGCACCTAGATTATATCTCAAGCTTTCCCTCCCACTGCCTTTACAGCCCTGTGCACACAGATTCGTGGGTTTCAGAGAGGGTTTCAGAGAAGAAATACGTGTATTTCCATTCGTTATAAGGTAATAGAGTCACTGAATTCGAACAAAAATGATGTCCACTAATGAACGTGATCTCAAATGCTGTGATCAGATACACCATCAAAGACACCATTATCATCAAATCAACATGTTCTCCCCTTAAACTTACAGAAGGTATGTCCATTACATCTCAATGAACCAGGGAAAAAAGAAGAAAAACTGACCATTAGAAAGAGCTCGTTTTAGACTCTTTTCAGAAGCATGATGGCCAGTGTTGTGCCTAGGAGCTCAGCTGTGTCTGACTTTTTGCGACCCCATGGACTGCAGCCAGCCAGCCTCCTCTACCCGTTGAGTGCACCAGGGAAAATTGCTGGAGTGGGTTGCCATGTCCTCCAATGTCGGTAAGTATCAGAACCCAGGGCTAGGGATTTCCTGGCGGTCCAGTGGTTGAGGATCTGCCTTCCAATGCTGGGAATGTGAGTTTAATACGTGGTGGGTAAGATCCCACATGCCAGAGGGCCGTAGAACGGACAAAGGATCCTGCATGACACGGCTAAGCCCCGAAGAAGCCAAATAAGTGAATAAAACGGAATATTTTTAAAACTCTATGCTCTTTACGTTCTTCTGGATATGTTTGAAAGCATGATATTAACAGTTTTATTTATTTATGGACACACCATGAGACTTCCTGCAGGAGCTTAGTTTCCTGACCAGGCGCTGAACCCCGGTCACTAGACTGAAAGCATTAAACACTAAGTGCTGGCTTGCCAGGCAATTCCTAGTTTGATTTACTTAAAAGGGTTTATTTTGATTGTATGCCAAAAGGTACATCCTTTGCAGTGTTTACACTTACAACAGAAATATTTTGGGTGTCAGTTTTAAAATGTTTGCAAATACTTAGGGGAGGGGAAGAAACATTTTGACTACAGACTTATGCTTCTAGGCTTCCCTGATGGCTCAGAGAGTAAAACATCTGCCTGCAGTACAGGAGACCAGGGTTTAATCCCTGTGTCAGGAAGATCTGCCGGAGAAAGAAATGGCTCTCCACTCAAGTATGCTTGCCTGGGGAATTCCATGGACAGAGGAGCCTGGTGAGCTACTATCCATGGTTTGGCAAAGTGTCAGACACAACTGGATAACTAACACTTTCACTTTCATATGCTTCTGAAGATTGCTCAAATCTCAGAATCTCCTGGGACATTATTAAACACAGAGATTCCAGGGCTGCATATCACACCTAAGAAATTCAAATTGCCCTAGGAGAGGACCTGCGAACCTGAAAACGCAAAGCTCGCCTCACTTGATTCTGAAGTGAAGTGAATCCCAGGGTGTAAAGTCATCCAGTACTTTGGGAAAGGTTGATCTCTGGTGGCTCAGCAGTAAAGAATCCACCTCTTAATGCAGGAGACCTGGGTACAGTCTCTGGGTCGGAAAGCTCTCCTGGAGGAAGAAATGGCAACCACGCCAGGATTCTTGCCTGAGAAATCCCATGGACAGAGAAGCCTGGCAGGCTACAGTCTATGGGGTCACAAAAGACTCAGACACACAACTTAGCAACTCTGCCACAACAGTGAAAGTGAGAGGTGCTCAGTTGTGTCCAACCCTTTGTGACCGCGTGGAACATATGCAGTCCATGGAATCGTGCAGGCTAGAATACTGGCGTGGCTAGCCTTTCCTGTCTCCAGGGGATCTTCCCAACCCAGGGATCAAACCCAGGTCTCCCGCATTGCAGGCAGATTCTTTACCAGATGGGGCGCAATGGGAGCCCAAGCAACAATAAGAACAAGCTTAAAATGCCCAAGAATATACACCTTCAGGAGACCCTAAGGGTTGAGGGTCAGGAATGCATTTTTTCCTTCATGTGACGCACTGAGCACCTGCCTTGGGAGGAGTAGGTTATTGGCAATTCAATAAACTAAAGAGATGTAGCTTGAGCTGGGAGCTTCATCCTCCCCACCACCCTTCAGAGATTCTAGGAGCTCCACACCCTCTTTGGGGGCTTCTGGAGGTCCTAGGATATAATCAAAGCTGAGAGATCTGGATGCAAACATCTCCGTTTGGGCCACACTTTCAAATCTCCTGGGCTGTGCTTCTTCACCATCAGTGAATCTAAGGAATTGCCTATGTGTCTTGTGCAAAAGCACATTCTCATCCAACAGTTGTGAGTGGGGCCTGAGAGCCTGAGTTTCTCCCAAGCTCCAGTTGTTGCCCAGGCTGCTTAAGGTGTCCATATTAAACAGTGAGTACTAGAGAGCTTTTGAAAAGTACGGACGTTCTGATTGATTCTGTCAAGCTTACTCCCTGCCCACAGACTCAGTGTCTCCAGGAATGGGACCAGGGAGTCAACGTTATTAAAGGTCTCAGGTATTTCTAAGGAACAGATAGGGTGCAAATGTGTAGCCAGGCAAATCACCCTACCATCAACCCTGTTTTGGGCTTCATTGTGTCCTGCAAAATCCATATGTTGCAGGGACTTTCCCAAAGGTCCAGTGGCTAAAACTCTCCACTCCCAGTGCAGGGGGCTGGGCTTCTGTCCGTGGTCAGGGAACTAGATCCCACGTGCTGCCAGGAAGACTGAAGACCCTACGTACCACTA
Source organism: Ovis aries (assembly GCF_016772045.2). Lineage (NCBI taxonomy): Eukaryota > Metazoa > Chordata > Mammalia > Artiodactyla > Bovidae > Ovis > Ovis aries. The sequence goes on along the minus strand of NC_082741.1, from coordinate 19,904,580 downwards.
CTAACACCTGGTGCCATCAAATAAATTAATTCATTAAAAAAAAATCTGTAGAATATCTAAGCCCCAACACTTTGGAGATTCGTAATCCTCTTTGTAGATTCTGCCTTTAATGAGGTGATTCAGTTAAAACGAGGTCACTAGGGTGGGCCCTAATCCAAGCTGATGGTTCTTTATATAAAAAGACAGAGGGAAATTTCCTGGAAGGCCAGTGGTTAGGGCTCAGATCTTTCACTGCCAAGGGCCCAAGTTCAATCCCTGGCCTGGAAACTAAGACCCAGAAGAAAAGCAGCATGGCCGGAAAACAAAGAGGAAATTAGGACACACAAGATATCAAGGATGCATGGACATAAAGGGACAGGAGGACACGAGAATGCGGGTGCCTGCTCATCAAGGAAAGGGACCTCCAGAGACACCACACTGTCAACACCTTAATCCTGGATTTCTAGCCTCCAGAACTGGGAGAAAACAATTTCCTGTTCTTTAAGTCTCGTGTATTTCTGGTGGCCACCTGAGAACCTCAACATGTTCTTTAGATCAGGAGTCCCTAGAGAGGGTTCACCTCAAGGACAGTACGGGGTATGCAGGTGATGACTCGGCTTCCAGCTGACTCCCAAACATCAACAAATGTCGCCCACCCAGATCTTCCAGGACGCAGCCTGCTCCTGTGGACCCCATCTTGCAGACCACTACTGCTAAACGCCCCACACAAATCTCTTTCTGCCCCGCCCCCTTTGTTTGTTTCTTTGTTTGTTTGACTTCTCTCCTAGACTCTGAGGGACAGAACCTTGAGAACAGAGTGAGGCCTGTCCTCACACCATCCTGAATGTGAAGGAGAGTATGTGTTTTAACCAAAAAACAAACAAACAAACAACACCAACAAAAGGAAGAAAACCCAAAGCTGTCTAGCAGAAGCTTGTCACCAAGTGTACAGAAAAGCCTTCACATGACAGGTTAGGAAGAAGCAGAGGACATGATTTCAACCTCTTCTTCAGGGAAGGTATCTGGGCAGGAGGATAGCACGCTTTCTGCAGATGGATTGAGGGCAGATGAATTTATTGGAAGGCATTGGGTAGCTAGGAAAGGAATATGAGTGGAGAGGGGTATGTCATCCATTCTGTCTAGTTCCAGAAGTTTCTATGATACGGGCCACGGTCACAGGTCTCCCAGAGGTCAGGGAGAAAGGAACGTTTGGTGACCTCATCAAAGCCTGGCCCATAGAAGCCTGGCTCTCAGCAGCCAACATCAGGCTTCTGGGGCATCCACCAGGCTCAGGAAATGACCTACTGGGCACTCTCTGGTAGTCCTCGGGTGGTTAGGACTCTGCACTTTCACTGCCGAGGGCGTGGATTCTGTCCTTAGTTGGGGAACTAAGATCCTGCAAGCTGTGTTGGCTGGCCAAAAAAAGAAACCAAAAAAGAAAGACAGACATGACCTGTTCCCACCTTTCGTTCCGCGGACAACCCCAAGGCCAACTCCGGTCCAGGTCCATTGCTGTGGTCAAGGAGGAAGCTCCCTGGGGCTTGTGGCCGTGGAGTGATATGTGGTCAGCCTGAGTGTCCTCCATCAAGGCTGATCATCTCACACCAACTGAGAAGCTGGTACCCAGGAGGAGATCAGGCCCTTGGGACAGGGCCGTGTGAGAAGTGGGCTCTACAAGGTGTCCAAAAGGCACACCTTTCAAGACAGCACTAATCCTGGTGGCTAGCCTCTACCCACTTCCTCCATCTCTAGGGGAGAGCTTGGCCCTTCCATTGTTCTCACAAATCTTTTCCTCTTCTACTCTCCCTGGAACAGCTTTATCTCAAGAAATTGTTGTTGTTCCTTAGCTCGGTTATATCCGCAACTCCAGGGACTTCAGCACACCAGACCTCCCTGTCCTTCACCGTTTCCTGAAGTTTGCTCCACTTCATGTCTAGTGCATTGGTGATGCCATCCAGCCATCTTATTCTCTGTTGCCCTCGTCTTCTGCCCTCAGTCTTGCCCAGCATCAGGGACTTTCCCAGTGAATCAGCTGCTTATACCGCATGACCAATATAGTGGACCTTCAGCTTCAGCATCAACCCTTCTAACAAGTACTCAGGGTTGATCTCCCTTAAGATTGACTGGTTTGAACTCCTTGCTGTCCAAAGGACTTCCAGGAGGTTCACCAGCACAGCAACTCGAAGGCAACAATTCTTTGGCGCTCTGCCTTCTTTGTGGTCCAGCTCTCACAACCGTACATGACCACTTGGAAGACCATAGCCTTGACTCTACAGACCTTTGATGGCAGAGTAACGTCTCTGCATTTCAACACACTGTCTAGGTTTGTCATAGCTTTCCTGCCAAGAAGCAACCGTCTTTTGATCTCATGGTTGCAATCACCATTGCAGTGATTGTACAGCCCAAGAAGAGGAAATCTGTCAGTACTTCCACCTTTTTGCTTCTATTTACCATGGAGTAATGGGGCTAGATGCCATGATCTTAGTGTTTTGAGTATGTAGGCTTAAGCTGGCTCTTTCACCCTCCTCCTTCATCCTCACCTAATCAGTGCAGAGTGTCTGGCTTCTTGCTGCTTCTTCCCTCAGTTCGAATTCCCTGAGTAAGAAATCATAAAGGGATGGTTTTGTAGCTTCAATGCAAGGGTGCAACAGAGAGGGACCAAAACATGGGATCATGACACATTGAGAAACTCAACCAACGACGACTTGCACCACCTGCTTACCTACAGGATTAAAGGTGACGTGAACGTGTTAGTCAGTCCTATCTGATGCTTTATGACTTCATGTACTCTAACCCAGCAGGCTCCTCTATGGAACTCTCCAGGAAAGAATACTGGAGTGTTGCCACTCCCTTCTTCCAGGGGATCTTCCTGATTCAGGGACTGAATTCTGAGCCTCCTGCATTGCAGGTGGACTCTTTACCACCTGAGGCACCAGGAAATCTCAAACCAAGGCAATGCTAATTTCCAGGACATTACTATAGCAAAATTTTGGTGGTCCATGCCGGTCGCAGCTTCTCGGTCACAAAAAGTGATATAGTTGGAGCCCACCACTCTGAACGGGTGCTGTTGTTTGGTTTAGCTGCTAAATCTCCTCTGACTCTTAGAGGACTTGGTCTCAGTAAAGAGCTCTGGTGGGAAAAGAGAATTAGTTAAAAGCCTTAGTACGGCCAGGTTGGCAGAGAACTAGGATTTGGAGGAAATTTTATCTTTACCATTTGGATTAAGCTAAATGCCTCAGGAATAAGGTTTTATTTAAAAAAAAAGTTACAGATGAATGACACCAAGAAGAAAAATGCCAAGTTACACTCAACACTGAAATACTGAACTCATCAGTGACACTTTTGGACGATCGGGAATAGATTTCCAGCAGCCTTTGAGTAAATATTTGTGTGTGAAAGTGTTTATTCATGTAAAAACAGAATAAAACATGTGGGGATATGAGCGACATAAATGCACATTTGGACAATGGATTCGGGGATGTTGGGTTGTCTCTTAGCAACTGGAGGCTTGTCTGGCTGCTCAGTCGTGCATGCAATGCAGGAGATCCAAGTTCAATCCCTGGGTTGAGAAGGTCTCCCGGAAAAGAGATCTGTTACCCACTGTAGTATTCTCAGCTGAAGAATTCCATAGGCAGAGAAGCCTGGCAGCCTACAATCCATGGAGTCCCAAAGAGTCAGACACGGCTGAGCAGTGGGAAAACGGGCATGGGCTGGTGGGTCCCAGAGGCTCCAGGTGGACTGCGGGTGAATATGACCCAGGACTCTGGGGCTGATTTTGCACAGTGAACCCATTTTGGCACCGCCCAGCGTACGAGATGGAGGATTTGCATCTGCTGAATCCACTGGGGAAAATGCTCCAGTCCAGGGCCTGGGTGAGGGTCCCTTGGAAGAAGGTTCCCTCTAGTGATGCTCACTCCTGGACACTTAGTTCAGCTACCAAAGAGGGAATCAATGCAACGCATTCATACAGACAGACTAGGCCGCATCCTCTCAGCTTTTATCACTGTGTTCAAGGCAGAGCGACAACCTGCTATTGAGAATTTCCTATGTACTCAGAGGTCTTAGAGGAAAACAAGAATTGTAATTTGGACTTAGATTGGAGCCACTTCAGCAATGATGCTTATGTAACTTTTTATCTTCTCTGGACTGCTTAGGAGCTGCAATTTCCCCTCACGGTCCCTCCTTGTCATCTCGAGAATCACCTACTTTCCACAGCTCACCTGGAGCCTAAAACAGCTCAGGACAAATGTGGCAGGTGGGAGGGAGAAACAGAGCTTCGGACTTCAAACTTCACGCCTGATGGACCAATGTCCTCCTTGCTTAATTATTTGTAATCGCCTCAGCTAAGACATCATTCTCTCGGAAAGAATTCCCAAGGGCATCACACCTGACCGCCACCGTGCGGACTCCCAGAAAGAAGTCCGCTTTGACAGCATCTAACCTAGGCCACACCTCTGACCCTAGTCAGGAAGGTGACCTGACAAGAAGCCCGGGGACAGAGCGGCAGCATCATGAGGACTTTCGAGTGACCCGGGCACCCTGGCAATGTCCACAGCAGGCACAGAGTACACGTCCTTATGGTAACGAAAGAGAGAGGCCCATTCTGGTCTACGGAGCTGGCGCCATGCCTTACCTGAGCACCCGGTGCAGGCGGCTCTCGAGGAAGGAGATGGAGTTCAGCTAGAGCTCCTACAGGTGGGGCAGGTTCAGGAACTGGGCCGTGAGCTGGGTGATGCAGTGCTCCTCCTGTTTGGGGGCTGTGTGCGGCAACACGTGGATGCGCCAGAGCGGCAGCCGGGGCAGGTTGCCCATCTGGCCCAGGTGCAGCACAAACCTGCCCAAAGTGGCCCGATTCCAGGTGCAATTCACCTCCAAGTCCTCGACTCAGTCCAGCTGCAACACCTTCAGGATCCTCCTGATGCTCCGCGTGGGCATGGTGGAGATGCTGAGCTTCTGGCAGCTCAGGTGCAGCAGGCTCCTCCTGTTTGGCCTTCTTCAGCAGGTAGCTGAGGGTCTGTTTCAGGGTGTCCTCCTTGAGGCACAGGTCAAGCAGCACCTTCACAGGGGCCTGTGCCGGCTTTAGCCCACCTGCACCTCCACCCTGCACCTCTTCTGCATGGACTGGGCTGGCTCGGGCTCCAGCAACAAGCAAACACTGTCCGTGTGGCTGGATCACATGGTCCAGATGTCCTAGTGGGCTTTCCAGTGCAAGTTCAGCAGCTGCAGCTTCCACTGCCTGCAGGGCCACAGGAGACACGCTGAGCTGTGCAGAGGCTGACTGGCACCAGGACCACGCGAGGGCTCTGCACTCCATATACCACCGCTCCCCCGGCTTCAGGAACCCCCTTGGTCCCCACCTTAAGGGACACTGGTGGGGAGCACATGCCTTTCGTCCCTTCTGTCCCTCAACCAGTCCTGTACATCCGGAGGCCTGTCCAAGTGAACCCCTCATCCTCCTGCTCTGGCTGCAAGACTGGAAAAAAATCAGTTGTTCCAGTATATGCATTTTAGAGCTTTTTCTCTGTAGTGGTGAAATGTGTTCCACACAGAGTTAGACAGGACTGAAGCAATCCTGTGCAAATAGTTGCACGATTTTTTTTTTTTAACCTGTAGCAGCTTTTTTCCAATGAGAGTTAACTGTGAAGGTGGAGCAGCTGCTTGGCTTTGAGGGACGCAGGTGGTGTCAAACGGGCAGGGTGCAGGGACACAGACTGACTACACCACAGGAGTTAGGGCCCTATCAGAGCCTTTTTTTTCTTTTTTGAGCCCTTGTATCCGGTGATAAGAAGGCGTCTTTGGCCAGTCTTCTCCCTAGTTCCACCTATTCGGCCACTCAGAAGGCTTCCTTGCCTGGGATCCTTCTCTGTCGTTCAATGGGTCAGCACATAGAGCGAATTTCCTGGCTGGGGTCCTCCTGTGTAAATCAGTGCATCCGACACTTAAAGGAGCATCCTGAGTGGGATTCTACTCTAGTATGGTGCATCAGGCACTTGAAGGAGGACTCTGCGTGGTGTCCTGCTCTGCATTTCAGTGTGTTCAGCATTTGATTGGTCAGCCTCACTATTGTAGTAACTGCCGATGCTAGCATGTGGGGAGAGAGAGGCTATGGTGATTGCTCCACCCCCGACATGTGACTCGGTGTTATTGCCTTGCTTTCATGGCTGCCTGGCTTTCCTCCACAGGCATACCCTACCACAGTGTCCTCCTTCAAACCCCCTCTCTCCATTTCTCCCCAGGAAACAGCAGCCCTCCCCATGAATTGCCACAAAGTCCCTAAACTGCAGCTGCCAGCCACGGGGCCTTTCAGGGGATGGATGTCCTTGTACGGGGTATGTACAGCTGCAGCAAGGACCCTCTGCTTCTCATTGCACCCAGCTTTCCACAGATCAGCTGTTTCACTCTCAGCTTTAAATGTCTATTCTACACTTCAGACGATTGACCCAATGTGGGATTGGACCTCAGCTTCAGTTCCTTCCCCCACTCAGGGCAGATCCAGTCCTACTAACACTCCTGATTTTTCCCCCAGTTCTTTCCCCCGACTGAGTTTTGCGTGGTTCTATATATTCTTTGCCACGTGTCAGGTACTCCTGTCTACTTTCCGGTAACGTTCTGAATACTCTCCTGTGTCTGAAGGTGTATGCCTGATGTATCCATGGAGAGATGTACTCCACATCCACTTATAGCTCCACCATCTTGTTCTCTCATCTCACGAGAGTTTTAGAGCACAGAATCCACCGTGGTAGTAGGTGTGGCTATAAAATGTGAGTTCAGATATACTCTTGAGGGCAAGCTCAGTGATTTTAACACAGCTGATCTAAAGCGTGGATTTAGTGTTGGCCAAGTTCAATTGTTCCTTAACGAAGTGACTAAATAAAACATCTCGGAGTTTATCAATACACAGTGTTCCATGGCTGCCCCTGGATTCGAGTACTTCCTCACCCACTCCAGGTTAACATAGTCCTTTATCACCATCCATTGCTGCAGTACACTGACAGTCTTCAAATGCTTCTACATTAATCCTGGTGTAAAATTTCTAGTAGTTATAAACGGCCAGTGTTTTACTTTGCAGCACGACCCAATGGCTTCTTCATGCGCACCCATACACCAACTCCGTAGTTTGTCGCCATCTAGTGTATACATGAAGTGACATGCTTCAAGAGCTTCCTCATCCACCCCAGATCTAGACAGTCAGTCTGTCGTCTCCATACAAGCGTTTCAGTGCTGTGACATGATTTGAAATGTTGTCTGTGCACACTGAGGCATACACAGCCAGCAGTTCACCATGCTCCAGTGTTTCAGGACTTTGATAAGATTAAATATGTTCTTGGTCCCACTAACGTCAATACACTCACCGTTTATAACCATCTTGTTTCACTGCTGTGACATAATGTCAACTGCTTCTTCATCCATTCCTGTGTCAAACGAACTCAGTAGCTTTTTCCCCATCTAGTGCTAGTGTTCAGTACTATGAAATGATTCTGAGGCCTCTGTGTCCATTCCGGCTCAAACATAGTCCATATTCTCAACCAGTGCTTCAGTGATGTCACATGCTTCAAGTGCTTTCTTCATTCACTCCATATCAAGTACATGCAGTCGTTCATAAGCATGCAATGTTTCAGTTGTGCGACATGCTTCAAATGGTTCTCTAATCCACTTGAGCTGAAACATACCCAGTAGCTTATGACCATTGGTGTTTCAGTGCTGCGACATGTTTCAAGTCCTTCTTCTTCTACGCCATGCTGAACGCATGCAATAGTTTATCACCATCAGTTGTTTCAGTTCTGTTACATTCTTCAAGTCTTGTTTCGTATACTCTGGTTCAAATACACCTAGAAATTGTTCACCATCAACTGTTGAGTTCTGTGATATGTCTCAATTGTTTCTGTACATACCAGTTCATAAACACGCATACATTTTTCTCCATCCTGTGTTTTAGGGCTGTCATATGGTTAAATGAGTCCCCTTCTTACCCCAGGTCAAATACACCCAGTATTCATCAACATCCAGTCTTTCAGCTATGTGGTACAGTTCAAGTGCTTCAGCATCCATTCTTGGAAGACACAGCCGATAATTTGTCAAATTCCAGTGCTTCAGTGCTGTGAATTTTTTAAGTGTTTCTGCATCCAAATAGCTCAGGCAAGACTAAGAGATTGTAACTATCACTGGTTCAGTTTTATGACATGGCTTAAGCGCATCTCCATCTACATTAGCTGGAACGCACTCAATAATTACCACCATGCTGTAACTCATAGGTAAAACATTCTTGGAACGTTTCTTTGTCTACTGTGGGTCAAACACACCGAGGAGTTTTTCTCCAGTCAGTGTTTCAGTGCTGTGACAACTTCCACTGCTTCTTTGTGTACTACAGGTCAGCACACCAAGTGTCTTGTAACTACTAGCTTGCACTCTAGAAAACACACCTCTCTTCTACTGAGACTGAGATGTAGAGCATGCATCTCACCACTATTAAGACCCCATTCTAAGCACACATGCCACTTCTGCAGTGGCTAAACTCTCGAGGAAATGTGACAACACTATTGACCCTGAATTCTAGTTCACACATCTTACCATTGCTGAATCAGTGTTCTACAGAAGGCTTAGCACAACTACTGAGCTTGCACTCTGAAAGTATCATCCTACCTCTACTGAGTCAACATTATATGCCATACATGTTCCAACTTCTGAGTTTGCACTATGGAATACACATTATGCCACTACTGAGCAAGCTCTAGTGTACACATGACAACGTACTGATCCCCACATCAAAGGGTAATGCTGAAAATTTGTCAAAGTACTGCACTCTTGTGCTCATTTCACATACTAAGCAAGATAAGGCTCAAACTCCTTTGTGCTAGGCTTCAAAGTATTTGAACCAAGAACTTCCAAATATATGCGATGGATTTAGAAAAGGCAGAGGAATGAGGGCTTATACTGCCCACGTTCATTGCCTCCTAGAGAAAGTAGGAAGTCAAGAGATACCTGGAATAACAAGCAAGTTGGACCTTGGAGTACATATGAAGTATGGAAAAGGCTAACAGAATTCCCTAAGAGAACTCACCATTCATAGAAAACACCCTCTTCCAACAACACAAGAGATGACTCTTGAGATGGTCAATGCTGAAATCAGATTGATTCTGTTCTTTGTAGCCGAAGATGGAGAAGCTCTATGCAGTCAGGAAAAAAAAAAAAAAAAACACCCAAGACTGAGCAGTGACATGGCTCAGATCAGGAATGCCTTAAAGAAAACTTCAGACTTAAGTTGAAGAAAGTATGGAAAACCGCTAGACCATTTGGGTTGGCCAAAATCAGTCTCTTATGATTACGCAGTGGATGTGACAAATAGATTTGAGGGATTAGATCTTATAGACAGACTGCTTGGAGAACTATGGACCAAGGGTCATGACATTCTGCATGAGACAATGAACCAAACCTACCCAAGAAAAAGAAATGCAAAAAGGCAAAAGGTTTGTCTGAGGAGGCCTTACAAATAACTTAGAAAAGAAGAGAAGCTAAAGGCATAGGAGAAAAAGAAAGATAATCCATTTGAATGCAGTTTTCTTAAGAATAGCAAGGAGAGATAAGAAAAGCCTTCCTCAGGGATCAATGCAAAGAAACAGAGAAACACAATAGGATGGCAAAGAACAGAGGTTACCTCAAGAATGATACAGATACCAAGGGAACATTTCATGCAAAGATGGGCACAATAAAGGAGACAAAATATATGGACCTAACAGAAGCAGATATATTAAGAAGTGGTGGCAAGAATACACAGAAGAACTGAACTTAAAAAAAAAAAAAAGAAGAAGAAGAAGAAGATCTTAATGACCCACATAACCGTGAAAGTGTCTTTACTCACCCAGAACCAGACATCCTGGAATGTGAAGTCAAGCAGCCCTTAGTACATAACTATGAACAAAGTTACTAGAGGTAATGTGTTTCCAGTTGTGGAATTTCAAGTCCTACCAGATTATGACATTACAAACCTGCACGCAATATGCCAGCGAATTTGAAAAGCTCGGCACTGGCCGCAGAACTTGGAAAGGTTAGTTTAAACTCCAATCCTCAAGAAAAGCTAGGCCAAAGATTGTTTAAACTAACACACAATTGCACACATCTCACATGTAAGCAAAGTCATGTTCAAAGTTCTTCAAGCTAGGCTTCAGCAGTACATGAACTGAGAACTTCCAGATGCTAAAGCTGGATTTAGAAAAGTCAGAGAAACCAGAGATCAAATTGCCAGCATCCATTGGATCAGAGAAAAAGCAAAGGAGTTCAAGAAAAACATCGACTTCTGATTTGGACTATGCCAAAGGTTTTGACTGTGTGGATGACAACAAGCTATGGGAAATTCCTGGAAAGATGCAAATACCAGACCTCTTTAGCTGCCTGCTGAGAAATCTGTAGGCATGTCAAGAAGCAACACTTGGACATAGAACAATGCGCTAGCTTCAAAATGGGAAAGGAGCACATCAAGGCTGTATATTGTCATGTGGCTTATTTAACTTATATTCAGCACGTCATGTGAAATGCCAGGCTGGATGAAGCCCAACTAGAATCAAGATTGCTTGGAGAACTATCAATAACCACAGATTTGCAGTTGACACCACAAATATGACAGAAAGCGGAGAATAAATAAAGAGCATATTGATGGAAAGAAAGAAGAGAGTGAAGAACCTTGCTTAAAACTCAATGTTGAAAAAATGAAGATCATGGCATCTGGCCCCGTGACTTCACATGAAATAGGGAAATCATGAGGAAAAATGGAAACAGTGATAGACTTTATTTTCTCGGGCTCCAAAATCACTGCAGATGGTGAGGGCAGCCGCGGAATTAAAAGGTGCTAGATCCTATGAAGAAAAGCTGTAACCACCTAAAGAGCATATGCAAAAGCAGAGGCATTACTTTGCAATTAATGGTCTATCAGGTCATACCTATGGAGTTTCCATTACTCATGTATGGATGGGAGAGTTGGACTATATGGGAAGTTGCGCATGGAATCATTGATGATTTTGAACTGTGGTGTTGGAGAAGACTCTTGCGAGTCCCTTGGACTGCAAGGAGATCAAAGCAGTCAATCCTGATGGAAATCAGCCCTGAATATTCATTGGAAGTACTTTTGCTGAAGCTGAAACTCTGGTACTTTCGCCACCCGATGCAAAGAGCTAACTATAGGAAAAGACCCTGATGCTGGGAAAGCTTGAGTGCAGAAGGAGAAGGGCCTAGCAGTGTTGTTTTGGCAGATAAAGTAGGTAGTTTGTTTAAATGTCCTTGGCCTGGAATGTCTGAAAAGTAGTCAGTGCTTTTGATTATTAGAAGTATGCATAAGTAAAAGGCATTTTTATTTTATTGTGTGTAAAAATCCCTTTCAATGTTGACTGCAAGTTTTTATAACGTATTGCCAGAGAATTTAGCCAGTCATTATATACATTAATTTGGTTCTCTTTTGAAGCCATGTCTCACAACAGCAAGTGATATCGATTATGTTCTTGCTTTGGTATCCGTCTTGAATTGGATTTTATTTATTTATTTATTTATTTGAAAGCAGCATTTCAGTAGGTTTCAATAATTTATTTAATCATTTCATAGTTTCTACGAGAACAACTAGCTTCTAAAAAGGGAAATGACACTCCATTTCTCTTCTGATCTTATAGGGAAAAGAGAGCAGTAAAGTTCATTGTTTTATGGTGTTTTTTCTTTTTTTTTCAGGGTTAACATGCTCTTTCTAAGGAACACTTCCAAATTTCAAGGTTTTCAAGGATTTCTTAAAAATATATTTTGGTTTCTGGTCTGCTCATACTCACAGTCATGTCTGGTTCTTTGTGAGTGTCTGGAATATAGCCCATCAAGCTCCTCTGTCCATGGGTGTTCTTCAGGCAAGAATACTGGAGTGGGTTGTTAGGCCAGTCTTCCAGTGGCTCTCTCATAGCAGATGGATTGTTTGCTATCTAAACCACCAGGGAAACCTAAAGAACCCTGGAGGGAGTGGCCTGTTGCTTCTCCAGAGCATCCTCCCAAACCAGAAATCAAACTGGGGTCTCCTGCATTGCATCAGATTCTTAGGCAGCTTACCTCCCAGGGAAGCCCTGGTTTCTGCTAAAAAGTGCCAATTGTCATTCCTTAGTATGTGGACTCACTGATCACATGTCATGATTAAATAGGAGACAACTTTCAGTACGAAGTTTGAAGAAAATTATGCCATAATGATAAAAATACCCAATAAATTATATATACTAAAATTAGGAGAAAAATAAAAATAAACTCAAGAACCATAGCCTGGGAAATGGTCTTCCGTACAGTTTAAAGAGGAGTGTTCTGAAGCTGTAGGGGCAGAGCCAGGACACAGAGAAAATTCTTTAAAGTTGAAAGTACATGAATGAAACATATCTCGTGGGAAAAGGATCCTGTTAACCACAAAATACAGGTCTGACAAGAGTGATGTTAGTGTTTTCCTAGGCGAGAATCTGGAATCATTACACTTCTTAATTATCTTCACTAACTAGGAACACATAACTCCAAAGCACAGAAATGCACAATCTCATTTTCTATCCTGACTTCCCCAGAGGGTACACTGATGAAAGACAACTGCAACAGATTTTTACTTTCCCATTCCAGTGAATACCCAGTGACTCTCCTCCATGGTTAAAGCAGATGTACAATATGTGTTTCCCAGGTCAAAAATAGGCTGTCTAGCATAAAGTTCAAGCAAAACTATATCTAGCCAGAATGTTCACTAATACTTAGTAGGTGAAAAGGCCTTCCCTCAGTATGAAAATCAATTCTGAACATTTTATTTCTGAAGAGAAACTCTTTTCTGTTTCTTTGTTTACAGTCACTTTATTTATTTATATTGTACTTTACAATAGTGCATTGGTTTTGTCAGACACCAACATGAACCCTCCACGGGTGTAGACGTGTTCCCAATCCTAAACCCCCTCCCTCCGCCCTCCCCTTACCATCCCTCTGGGTCAACCCCGTGCAACAGTCCCAAGCATCCTCTCCTACACTGAAGCTAGACTGGCGATTCTTTTCTTATATGACATTATACATGTTTCAATGCCATTCTCGCAAATCATCCCGCCCTCTCCCTTTCCCACAGAGTCCAAACGACTGTTCTATTCATCTGTGTCTCTTTTGCTGTCTCGCATACAGGGTTATCGTTACCATCTTTCTAAATTCCCTATGTTTACAGTCACTTTAAACTGTATTCCATCACTCCAACTGTGGATACACAGACTGGGGCCTCTACCTCTGCCACCAACAGTCCCTAGCTTCAGTTCCGTTCAGTTCAGTTCCGTTCAGTCACTCAGTTGTGTCTGACTCTTTGTGACCCCATGAAATGCAGCAGGCCAGGCCTCCCTGTCCGTCACCAACTCCCGAAGTTCACTCAGACTCACGTCCATCGAGTCAGCGATGCCATCCAGCCATCTCATCCTCTGTCGTCTCCTTCTCCGCCTGCCCCCAATCCCTCCCAGCATCAGAGTTCTTTTCCAATGAGTCAACTCTTCACATGAGGTGGCCAAACTACTGGAGTTTCCGCTTTAGCATCATTCCTTCCAAAGAAGTCCCAGGGCTGATCTCCTTCAGAATGGACTGGTTGGATCTCCTCGCAGTCCAAGGCACTCTCAAGAGTCTTCTCCAGCACCATAGTTCAAAAGCATCAATTCTTCGGTGCTCAGCTTTCTTCACAGTCCAACTCACATCCATACATGACCGCAGGAAACACCATAGCCTTGACTAGACGGACCTTAGTCGGTAAAGTAATGTTTCTGCTTTTGAACGTGCTATCTAGGTTAGTCATAACTTTTCTTTCAAGGAGTAAGCATCTTTTAATTTCATGGCTGCAGTCACCATCTGCAGGGATTTTGGAGCCCCAAAAATAAACTCTGACACTGTTTCCCCATCTATTTCCCATGAAGTGATGGGACCAGAAGCCATGATCTTCATTTTCTGAAAGGTGAGCTTTAAGCCAACTTTTTCACTCTCTTTCACTTGCATCAAGAGGCTTCTTAGTTCCTCTTCACTTTCTGCCATAAGGGTGGTGTCATCTGCATATCGGAGGTTCTTGAAATTTCTCCCGGCAATCTTGATTCCAGCTTGTGTTTTGTCCAGTCTAGCATTTCTCATGATGTACTATGCATAGACGTTAAATAAGCAGGGTGACATTATACAGCCTGATGTACTCCTTTTCCTATTTGGAACCAGTCTGTTTTTCCATGTCCAGTTCTAAATGTTGCTTCCTGACCTGCACATAGATTTCTCAAAAGGCAGCTCAGGCATGGTCACCAATAACAATGAAAACGCAAGTTGTTTCAGAGTTCTCTCATCATGCATTAAAACAGCTGAATATGTATGTTTAATGATGAAATTTGTACCGGTATTATTTACCATATTTTTATAGATTTTTAAACATATGACAATACTCGACTAAAGTGAAAGTGGAGTCGTTCAGTCGTGTCTGACCCTTTGCGACCCCATGGACTGTAGCCTTACAGGCTCCTCCATCTATAGGATTCTCAGGCAGGAATACTGGAATGGGTTGCCATTTCCTTCTTCAGGGGATCTTCCTAACCCAGGATTAGAACCCAGGGCTCCATTTCAAGCAGACATTTTACCCTCTGAGCCACCACGGAAGCCCAATACTCTACTGGTGTTGTAATGCATTCTAAAGCACATGAGAAAGATGAAATCAAAAAAGATTAGAAAAATGTTGAAACATCACTAAATGTTTTTACAATGCTTCTGTTCCAGTTTTGCTATCATTTATCGGAGGCTATAATAATATAACTACATTTTTATTTTTTGTATTTATGATGTTTTTGTCATCATCTTTTATGTATTTGGAGTTATGAATGATGTCAATGTTGAAATGAACATCTTAAAGACATCAGTTAAATCTTGGCTTAAAAACAAGCAAAAAAAAGCACCAGTTTCATTTGAAAAAGTACCAGTTGCAAATCTGAAAGTATAAAATGGTTATATACAAAGAAAGAATCTAATAATGAAATGTGTATTAAGTAGATGTCTATTTCGTGATGACTTTGTAGTTTATAGGTCGTTTGTAAAGCTGACAACATATTTCGTAGACGTGCTGTCATCTCTCTAACGTTTTGTTTAGTTTTGCCGAAGATTCCTTGTGGCTAAATTAATACTGTGGAGATACAACTGACACTTACTTTCTTTGGTAAGAATGTAAAATGCACCAGTTGCATAGTATGCTATTTGACACCTGAAGGTTGTCAGCACTGAGCTGGGGTTGAAGGCAGGGAATCTAACCAAAGGGAATACTTAAATACCAAGCCCCACAGAGGTAAGCCTGTCCTTAGAAGGAAAAGAGAATAGCTTTCTGGAGCTGTGACTAAGCACGTTTAAGGTAATTACTGATCATTATGATCCCGTTGCCATTTCCTTTATTGTTTTGGGTTTGGGGTTAAACACCCTTTTTGTGTTTCCTGTGTACAGGATATCCTTTAGCATTTGTTGGAGAGCTGGTTTAGTGGTGCTGAGTTCTCTCAGCTTTTGCTTGTCTGTAAAGCTTTTGATTTCTCCTTCGTATTTGAATGAGATCCTTGCCGGGTACAGTAATCTGGGCTGTAGGTTATTCTCTTTCTTCACTTTAAGTATGTCTTGCTATTCCTTCCTGGCCTGAAGAGTTTCTTTGGAAAGATCAGCTGTTACCGTTATGGGAATCCCCTCATGTGTTATTTCTTGTTTTTCCCATGCTGCTTTTAATATTTGTTCTCGTGTTTGCTCTTTGTTAATTTGATTAATATGTGTCTTGGGGTGTTTTGCCTTGGGTTTATCCTGTTTGGGACTCTCTGGTTTTCTTGGGACTGGGTGATTATTTCCATGCCCACTGTAGGGAGGTTTTCAACTATTGTCGCCTGGAGGATTTTCTCATGGTCTTTCTTTTGGTCTTCTTCTTCTGGGACTCCTATACTTCGAATGTTGGAGCGTTTCATATTGTCCTGGAGGTCTCTGAGATTGTCCTCATTTCTTTTAATTCGTTTTTCTTGTTTTCTCTCTGATTCATTTATTTCTACCATTCTATTTAACTAATCCTATCTTCTGCCTCTGTTATTCTACTATTTGTTGCCTCCAGAGTGTTTCTGATCTCATTTATTGAGTCATTCATTATCTATTGACTCGTTGTTATTCTTCTAGGTCCTTGTTAAACCTTTCTTGCATCTTCTCAATCCTTGTCTCCAGGCTATTTATCTGTGATTCCATTTTGATTTCAAGATTTTGGATCCTTTTCAGTATCAATATCTGGAATCCTTTCTCAGGTAGATTCCCTATCTCTTCCTCTTTTGTTTGATTTGGTGGGCATTTCTCCTGTTCTTTACCTGCTGAGTATCCCTCTGTCTCTTCATCTTGGTTCTATTGCTGCGTTTGGGGTGGCCTTTCTATATTCTGGGAATTTGTGGCGTTCTCTTCATTATGGAGTTTCTCCACTGTGGGTGGGGTTGTATCAGTGGCTTGTCAAGATTTCTTGGTTCGGGAGGCTTGTGTTGGAGTTCTGGTGGGTGAGGCTGGATTTCTTCTCTCTGGAGTGCAATGGAGTGACCAGTAATGTGTTATGAGACGCCAATGGTTTTGGAGTAACTTTGAGCTGCCTGTATATTGAAGCTCAGGGCTGTGTCCCTGTGTCGCTGGAGAATTTGCATGGTGTGTCTGACTCTGGAACTTGTTGGCCCTTGGGTGGTGCTTGGTTTCAGTGTAGGTATGGAGGCATTTGATGAGCTGCTATCAATTAATGTTCCCTGGAGTCAGGACTTGTCTGATGTTCTCAGGGTTTGGACTTAAGCCTCCTGCTTCTGGTTTTCAGTTTTCTTTTTACAGTAGCCTCAAGACCTCTCCACCTATACAGCACCGATGATAACACATCTAGGTTAAAGATGAAAGGTTTACCCACAGTGAGGGGCAACCAGAGTGGTTCACTGAGTTACATGGAGGAGAGAAGAGGGAGGGGGTTGTTAGAAGTGACTGGAATGAGATGAGGTGGGGTCAAAAGAGGAGAGAGAGAGAGGAAAAAAAAAAAAGAGGAGAGAGCAAGCTAGCCAGCTATCACATCCTTATGTGTGCTCCACCGTCTGGAACACTCAGAGGTATTCATGGAGTTATACAGGGAAGAGGAGAGGGAGGAAGTAGACAGAGGTGGCCAGGAGGATAAAAGAGGGAAATGAAAAACGGAGAGACAGATTCAGCCAGTAACCAGTTCCTGAAGTGTTCTCCACCGTCTTGAACACGGAGATTCACAGAATTGGGTAGAGAAGAGAAGGGGGAGGGAAGAGACAGAGGCCACCTGGTGGAGAAAAAGGAGTGTCCAAAGGAGGAGAGAGTGGTCAATCCAGTAATCTCGCTCTCAGGTAAAATTGGGTAGTGAAGTTTGGGTTTTTAAATGTACAAAATTGACAACAAATACCAAAAAGCAAAGATTAAAAATCTAGAATAGAGGTTGGATTTTTAAAAATGCAATATTAAGGAAAAGAAGAAGAAGAAAAAAAAGCCACAAGAACTATTAAAACAACAACAACAACCACACAAAGACTATATACAGTGTTTGCTTTAAAAAATAGGTTTCTTTTTAAGTAAGAGTAGGTTATAAGAATAAAAATTAAAGGATAAATAGAGGACTTAAATATTTCTAAAAGTTAAAAAAAGAAGAAGAAGAAAAAGAAAAGAAGAAAAATCTACCACACAACAACATCAGCGAAAAAGAAAAAAAGAAAAAGAAATGGTCATAAAAATAGTAACGATATTTCTGGCCCTTTCTCTGGTGTTGTGGGGTTATTTCCAAGGCGGTTCCCTCCATTTAATTTCTTCTGTTTGCTGGTATCTTCAGTGTCTGATTTCCGTCCTAATAAGGGGTGGGGGGGGGAGGGCATGGTGGACACTTTTTATTTTTTATTTTTTTGGCTCTCTTGTTGAGTTGCACTGTGGGGAGGGAGGGATGCTGCAAAGAACTAACACCTGTGTGTGCTTTCAGTGTCTCAGGCCCACTGGGCCTGCCCCTGCTCATGGTGCACACCGCTCAGGCTCTACGTTGCTCCAGGGTCTGAGGCCGGCCTTAGGCTGCACGCACCTCCCAGGTCTAAGCCGAACTCAGGTTCGGTGCTCAGGTAAGCCCTCAGAGGCGCAGGTTCGGTTGGGACTGCCTTTTGTGTCCTTCCCACGTCCGAGTAGCTCAGGTGTGTGGTGAGCGCGGTCACTGTGACTTATCGCCTTTCCCGTGTCTGCTGCTAGTTTTCTGGATGTACCACTGGTGCCCCTTGTGAGGTGGATGGTGACTGTCCAGAACCCCCAGAAGCCTTAGCAAAGAAGCCTGCTTACAGTTTTGTAGGTAAAGTCTCTCCGGGGCTGCGATCACCCCCTTCCAGCCCATACGGTTCTGGCTGCCCGTCACCGGCGGGGAATGGTCTGTAACCGGCTATTTCTGTTCCATCCTTTGTTCTGTGTGCGGTCCTGGTGGTGTCTTGTGATCGGGCTTTTCACGTGGTAGCTGTCCCACAGTCTGGTTTGCTAGCGCAGGTTCGTTCATTGTGGTTATGTGCGGGGTGTTCCTGCCTGATTCTTAAAAAGCACTGCAGCCCATGCCTCCTGCGCCTCCCTGCCCTGCCCCCACTTGCTAGTGTCGGATGCAGGCGTCTGTGCTGCTTTTCCGCTGGGGGAGTTACTGTTGGGCTTGTAATCTGTTGGTTTGAATTATGTATTTATGTTTCTTTCCTGCTACGTTGCCCTCTGTGCTTCCAAAGCTCGCCACATTGGAAACCTCCCTTCTTAAGATTCCCTGCCCAGAACGGGATTCCCTTCCCAGGACGGAGCTCCCTTCCTACCTCCTTTGTCTCTTTTTTCATCTTTTATATTTTTTCCTACCTGTTTTTGAAGACAATGATCTGCTTTTCCGGGTGCCTGAAGTCCTCTGCCAGCATTCAGAAGTTGTTTTTTGGAATTTGCTCATCGCTGAAATGTTCTTTTGATGAATTTGTGAGGGAGAAAGTGGTCTCCCTGTCCTATTCCTCCGCCAGCTTTACCATATTTCTTAACCAAACAGAATTTGGCAGGGGGTGCGCAGGGGGGGCATGGCATAGCGTATGGTGAGAGTGAGGGGATACGGTCACACCAAATAGAATCTGGGGTCATAGTTCCCTAATGGGAATAGAGCTCATGCCCCTGCAGTGAAAGCACAGAGTCCTCCTCACTGAACTGCCTGGGAAGTCCCAGGAATTGATTTAATGAAAGATACCTAATTAGGATCTGGTGACATTTTACATTGTAGTGTGTTACCAGTGATTATGGTTCATATCATTTTATAGGTTTGTGATTTTACTAGCTTAAAATTTTGGGGGGTTTCTTTTTGTTTTAAAAGCTGAAAACTGTTTTTTAATTCCATGGAATTAAAAACAATCTGTAGAATATATTAAATAGTGGCGGCTTTTTTCTGCATGTGGATGTTTTGCTCCATTGAACTGAATGGTAGTAACATTTGTAGAAGAGACACAGAGTGTAAGGTATGTCTTTTTTATTAAGTGACATAACAACACCCATTGCGTGAGTTATTGGTTGGAGTTTAGAGACAGACTGTGTGGACTAACCTCCTTATTCCTGTTTTCAGCCCTTGAGTAATAATCAGAAGCTTTCTCTGAAGAAAGTGGGGCCAGCTGTCAGGCTCCTAAGTATCTACTGGCCAGCAGGGCTAGGAATAAATGCAGAAACTGGTAGATACGGGTTGGGGCAAGAGGCTACCTTGTCCCTTTTTTTTTTTTTTTTTTTTTTTTTTGCTGCCTGGAGAGATGCTTGTCCTGGTACAAGTGTGGCCAAAACTGTGTCTTTGTGGCCAGAGGATGTCTCTGAGCCTGCCTTGGGTTCTCCCAGGATGGAGGGACAGCAAGTTCTCCCCGGTTCCTTGGCCAGAGAAGACCGTGCCCCCACTTGCTCTATGACATCCCCCCACGACTCACTCCATATTAGGTTCTTCAGAACGGGTGTCCAGGACCCACCCCAACTCCTGGGCCTGGCGGGCCAGAGCCTGCTGTGGAATGAGGCCTTGGCCATGGTGGCCCTGGAGGAGCTGCCCCTAGAGCTCTTCCCGCCACTGTTTATGGTGGCCTTTGCCGGGAGGCACACCCAGGCCCTGAAAGTGGTGGTGCAGTCCAGGCCCTTCCCCTGCCTCTGCTGGGGACCCTGATGAAGGAACACCAGCCTCATCTGGACACCTTCCAGGCTCCACTCGATGACCTGGACGTCGTGCTTGCTCAGAGGCTCCAACCCAGGTAAGGTCAACCTGGCAGACTGGTGGGGCCTGGGGGTGTGAGCAAGATGCAGCCAGAGCAGGAGGATGAGGGGTTCACTTGGACAGGCCTCCGGATGTACAGGACTGGTTGAGGGGCAGAAGGGACGAAAGGCATGTGCTCCCCACCAGTGTCCCTTAAGGTAGGGACCAAGTGGGTTCCTGAAGCCGGGGGAGCGGTGGTATATGGAGTGCAGAGCCCTCGCGTGGTCCTGGTGCCAGTCAGCCTCTGCACAGCACAGCGTGTCTCCTGTGGCCCTGCAGGCAGTGGAAGCTGCAGCTGCTGAACTTGCACTGGAAAGCCCACCAGGACATCTGGACCATGTGATCCAGCCACACGGACAGTGTTTGCTCGTTGCTGGAGCCCGAGCCAGCCCAGTCCATGCAGAAGAGGTGCAGGGTGGAGGTGCAGGTGGGCTAAAGCCGGCACAGGCCCCTGTGAAGGTGCTGCTTGACCTGTGCCTCAAGGAGGACACCCTGAAACAGACCCTCAGCTACCTGCTGAAGAAGGCCAAACAGGAGGAGCCTGCTGCACCTGAGCTGCCAGAAGCTCAGCATCTCCACCATGCCCACGCGGAGCATCAGGAGGATCCTGAAGGTGTTGCAGCTGGACTGAGTCGAGGACTTGGAGGTGAATTGCACCTGGAATCGGGCCACTTTGGGCAGGTTTGTGCTGCACCTGGGCCAGATGGGCAACCTGCCCCGGCTGCTGCTCTGGCGCATCCACGTGTTGCCGCACACAGCCCCCAAACAGGAGGAGCACTGCATCACCCAGCTCACGGCCCAGTTCCTGAACCTGCCCCACCTGTAGGAGCTCTAGCTGAACTCCATCTCCTTCCTCGAGAGCCGCCTGCACCGGGTGCTCAGGTAAGGCATGGCGCCAGCTCCGTAGACCAGAATGGGCCTCTCTCTTTCGTTACCGTCAGGACGTGTACTCTGTGCCTGCTGTGGACATTGCCAGGGTGCCCGGGTCACTCGAAAGTCCTCACGATGCTGCTGCTCTGTCCCCGGGCTTCTTGTCAGGTCACCTTCCTGACTAGGGTCAGAGGTGTGGCCTAGGTTAGATGCTGTCAAAGCGGACTTCTTTCTGGGAGTCCGCACGGTGGCGGTCAGGTGTGATGCCCTTGGGAATTCTTTCCGAGAGAATGATGTCTTAGCTGAGGCGATCACAAATAATTAAGCAAGGAGGACATTGGTCCATCAGGCGTGAGGTTTGAAGTCCGAAGCTCTGTTTCTCCCTCCCACCTGCCACATTTGTCCTGAGCTGTTTTAGGCTCCAGGTGAGCTGTGGAAAGTAGGTGATTCTCGAGATGACAAGGAGGGACCGTGAGGGGAAATTGCAGCTCCTAAGCAGTCCAGAGAAGATAAAAAGTTACATAAGCATCATTGCTGAAGTGGCTCCAATCTAAGTCCAAATTACAATTCTTGTTTTCCTCTAAGACTTCTGACTACATAGGAAATTCTCAATAGCAGGTTGTCGCTCTGCCTTGAACACAGTGATAAAAGCTGAGAGGATGCGGCCTAGTCTGTCTGTATGAATGCGTTGCATTGATTCCCTCTTTGGTAGCTGAACTAAGTGTCCAGGAGTGAGCATCACTAGAGGAACCGTCTTCCAAGGGACCCTCACCCAGGCCCTGGACTGGAGCATTTTCCCCAGTGGATTCAGTAGATGCAAATCCTCCATCTCGTACGCTGGGCGGTGCCAAAATGGGTTCACTGTGCAAAATCAGCCCCAGAGTCCTGGGTGATATTCACCCGCAGTCCACCTGGAGCCTCTGGGACCCACCAGCCCATGCCCGTTTTCCCACTGCTCAGCCGTGTCTGACTCTTTGGGACTCCATGGATTGTAAGCTGCCAGGCTTCTCTGCCTATGGAATTCTTCAGCTGAGAATACTACAGTGGGTAACAGATCTCTTTTCCGGGAGACCTTCTCAACCCAGGGATTGAACTTGGGTCTCCTGCATTGCATGCACGACTGAGCAGCCAGGCAAGCCTCCAGTTGCTAAGAGACAACCCAACATCCCCGAATCCATTGTCCAAATGTGCGTTTATGTCGCTCATATCCCCACACGTTTTATTCTGTTTTTACATGAATAAACACTTTCACACACAAATATTTACTCAAAGGCTGCTGGAAATCTATTCCCGATCGTCCAAAAATGTCACTGATGAGTTCAGTATTTCAGTGTTGAGTGTAACTTGGCATTTTTCTCCTTGGTGTCATTCATCTGTAACTTTTTTTTTTTTTTAATAAAACCTTATTCCTGAGGCATTTAGCTTAATCCAAATGGTAAAGATAAAATTTCCTCCAAATCCTATTCTCTGCCAACCTGGCCATACTAAGGCTTTTAACTAATTCTCTTTTCCCACCAGAGCTCTTTACTGAGACCAAGTCCACTAAGAGTCAGAGGAGATTTAGCAGCTAAACCAAACAACAGCACCCCTTCAGAGTGGTGGGCTCCAACTATACCATTTTTTGTGACCGAGAAGCTGCGACCGGCATGGACCACCAAAATTTTGCTATAGTAATGTCCTGGAAATTAGCATTGCCTTGGTTTGAGATTTCCTGGTGCCTCAGGTGGTAAAGAGTCCACCTGCAATGCAGGAGGCTCAGAATTCAGTCCCTGAATCAGGAAGATCCCCTGGGAGAAGGGAGTGGCAATCCACTCCAATATTCTTTCCTGGAGAGTTCCATAGAGGAGCCTGTTGGGTTACAGTACATGAAGTCATAAACCATCAGATAGGACTGACTAACATGTTCACGTCACCTTTAATCCTGTAGGTAAGCAGGTGGTGCAAGTCGTCATTGGTTGAGTTTCTCAATGTGTCATGATCCCATGTTTTGGGCCCTCTCTGTCCCACCCTTGCATTGAAGCTACAAAACCATCCCTTTATGATTTCTTACTCAGGGAATTCGAACTGAGGGAAGAAGCAGCAAGAAGCCAGACGCTCTGCACTGATTAGGTGAGGATGAAGGAGGAGAGTGAAAGAGCCAGCTTAAACCTACATACTCAAAACACTAAGATCATGGCATCTAGCCCCATTACTCCATGGTAAATAGAAGCAAAAAGGTGGAAGTACTGACAGATTTCCTCTTCTTGGGCTGTACAATCACTGCAATGGTGATTGCAACCATGAGATCAAAAGACGGTTGCTTCTTGGCAGGAAATCTATGACAAACCTAGACAGTGTGTTGAAACGCAGAGACGTTACTCTGCCAACAAAGGTCTGTAGAGTCAAGGCTATGGTCTTCCAAGTGGTCATGTACGGTTGTGAGAGCTGGACCACAAAGAAGGCAGAGCGCCAAAGAATTGTTGCCTTCGAGTTGCGGTGCTGGTGAACACTCCTGGAAGTCCTTTGGACAGCAAGGAGTTCAAACCAGTCAATCTTAAGGGAGATCAACCCTGAGTACTTGTTAGAAGGGTTGATGCTGAAGCTGAAGGTCCACTATATTGGTCATGCGGTATAAGCCGCTGATTCACTGGGAAAGTCCGTGATGCTGGGCAAGATTGAGGGCAGAAGACGAGGGCAACAGAGAATAAGATGGCTGGATGGCATCACCAATGCACTAGACATGAAGTGGAGCAAACTTCAGGAAACGGTGAGGGACAGGGAGGTCTGGTGAGCTAAAGTCCCTGGGGTTGAGGATATAACCGAGCAAAAGAACAACAACAATTTCTTGAGATAAAGCTGTTCCAGGGAGAGTAGAAGAGGAAAAGATTTGTGAGAACAATGGAAGGGCCAAGCTCTCCCCTAGAGATGGAGGAAGTGGATAGAGGCTAGCCACCTGGATTAGTGCTGTCTTGAAAGGTGTGCCTTTTGGACACCTTGTAGAGCCCACTTCTCACACGGCCCTGTCCCAGGGGCCTGATCTCCTCCTGGGTACCAACTTCTCAGTTGGTGTGAGATGATCAGCCTTGTTGGTGGACACTCAGGCTGACCACATATCACTCCACGGCCACAAGCCCCAGGGAGCTTCCTCCTTGACCACAGCAATGGACCTGGACCGGAGTTGGCCTTGGGGTTGTCCGCGGAACGAAAGGCAGGAATAGGTCATGTCTGTCTTTCTTTTTTGGTTTCTTTTGTTGGCCAGCCAAAGCAGCTTGCAGGATCTTAGTTCCCCAACTAAGGATAGAATCCATGCCCTCAGCAGTGAAAGTGCAGAGTCCTAACCACCCCAGGACTACCAGAGTGTTCCCAGTAGGTCATTTCCTGAGCCTGGTGGATGCCCTGGAAGCCTGATGTTGGCTGCCGAGAGCCAGGCTTCTATGGGCCAGGCTTTGATGAGGTCACCAAACGTTCCTTTCTCCCTGACCTCTGGGAGACCTGTGACCATGGCCCGTATCATAGAAACTTCTGGAACTTGACAGAATGGATGACATACCCCTCTCCACTCATATTCCTTTCCTGGCTACCCAATGCCTTCCAATAAATTCATCTGCCCTCATCCATCTACAGAAAGCATGCTATCCTCCTTCCCGGAAACCTTCCCTGAAGAAGAGGTTGAAATCATGTCCTGTGCTTCTTCCTAACCTATCATGTAAAGGTTTTTCTGTACACTTGGTGACAAGCTTCTGCTTGACAGCTTTGGGTTTTCTTCCTTTTGTTGTTGTTTGTTTTTTTTGGGGGGGGGGGGCTGGGGGGTTTAAAACACATACTCTCCTTCACATCCAGGATGGTGTGAGCACAGGCCTCACTCTATTCTCAAGGTTCTGTCCCTCAGAGTCTAGGAGAGAAGTCAAACAAACAAAGAAACAAACAAAGGGGGCGGGGCAGAAAGAGATTTGTGTGGGGACGTTTAGCAGTAGTGGTCTGCAAGATGGGGTCCACAGGAGCAGGCTGCGTCCTGGAAGATCTGGGTGGGCGACATTTGTTGATGTTTGGGAGTCAGCTGGAAGCCGAGTCATCACCTGCATACCCCCTACTGTCCTTGAGGTGAACCCTCTCTAGGGACTCCTGATCTAAAGAACACATTAATGTTCTCAGGTGGCCACCAGAAATACACGAGATTTAAACAACAGAAAATTGTTTTCTCCCAGTTCTAGAGGCTAGAAATCCAGGATTAAGGTGTTGACAGTGTGGTGTCTCTGGAGTTCTCTTTCCTTGATGAGCAGGCACCCGCATTCTCGTGTCCTCCTGTCCCTTTATGTCCATGCATCCTTGATGTCTTGTGTGTCCTAATTTCCTCTTTTTTCTCCAGCCATGCTGCTTTTCTTCTGGGTCTTAGTTTCCAGGCCAGGGATTGAACTTGGGCCCTTGGCAGTGAAAGATCTGAGCCCTAACCACTGGCCTTCCAGGGAATTTCCCCCTTTCTTTTTATATAGAGAACCATCAGCTTGGACTAGGGCCCACCCTAGTGACCTCCTTTTAACTTAATCACCTCATTAAAGGCAGAATCTACAAAGAGGATTACATTCCAAAGTGTTGGGGCTTAGATATTCTACAGATTTTTTTTAATGAATTAATTTATTTGACGGCACCAGGTGTTAGTTGTGGTACGTGGGGTCTTCGGTCTTCCTGGCAGCACGTGGGATCTAGTTCCCTGACCACGGACAGAAGCCCAGCCCCATGCACTGGGAGTGGAGAGTTTTAGCCACTGGACCTTTGGGAAAGTCCCTGCAACATATGGATTTTGCAGGACACAATGAAGCCCAAAACAGGGTTGATGGTAGGGTGATTTGCCTGGCTACACATTTGCACCCTATCTGCTCCTTAGAAATACCTGAGACCTTTAATAATGTTGACTCCCTGGTCCCATTCCTGGAGACACTGAGTCTGTGGGCAGGGAGTAAGCTTGACAGAATCAATCAGAACGTCCGTACTTTTCAAAAGCTCTCTAGTACTCACTGTTTAATATGGACACCTTAAGCAGCCTGGGCAACACCTGGAGCTTGGGAGAAACTCAGGCTCTCAGGCCCCACCCACAACTGTTGGATGAGAATGTGTTTTTGCACAAGACACATAGGCAATTCCTTAGATTCACTGACGGTGAAGAAGCACAGCCCAGGAGATTTGAAAGTGTGGCCCAAACGGAGATGTCTGCATCCAGATCTCTCAGCTTTGATTATATCCTAACTTCCTTCAATACGAAGGACCTCCAGAAGCCGCCAAAGAGGGTGTGGAGCTCCTAGAATCTCTGAAGGGTGGTGGGGAGGATGAAGCTCCCAGCTCAAGCTACATCTCTTTAGTTTATTGAATTGCCAATAACCTGCTCCTCCCAAGGCAGGTGCTCAGTGCGTCACATGAAGGAAAAAATGCATTCCTGACCCTCAACCCTTAGGGTCTCCTGAAGGTGTATATTCTTGGGCATTTTAAGCTTGTTCTTATTGTTGCTTGGGCTCCCATTGCGCCCCATCTGGTAAAGAATCTGCCTGCAATGCGAGAGACCTGGGTTTGATCCCTGGGTTGGGAAGATCCCCTGGAGACAGGAAAGGCTACCCACACCAGTATTCTAGCCTGCAAGATTCCATGGACTGTATATGATCCACGCGGTCACAAAGGGTTGGACACAACTGAGCACCTCTCACTTTCACTGTTGCGGCAGAGTTGCTAAGTTGTGTGTCTGAGTCTTTTGTGACCCCATAGACTGTCGCCTGCCAGGCTCCTCTATCCATGGGATTTCTCAGGCAAGAATCCTGGCGTGGTTGCCATTTCTTCCTCCAGGAGAGCTTTCCGACCCAGAGACTGTACCCAGGTCTCCTGCATTAAGAGGTGGATTCTTTACTGCTGAGCCACAAGAGATCAATCTTTCCCAAAGTGTTGGATGACTTTACACCGTGGGATTCACTTCAGTTCAGAATCAAGTGAGGTGAGCTTTGAATTTTCAGGTTTGCAGGCCCTCTCCTAGGGCAATTTGAATTTCTTAGGTGTGATATGCAGCCCTGGAATCTCTGTGTTTAATAATGTCCCAGGTGATTCTGAGATTTGAGCAATCTTCAGAAGCATATGAAAGTGAAAGTGTTAGTTATCCAGTTGTGTCTGACACTTTGCCAAACCATGGATAGTAGCTCACCAGGCTCCTCTGTCCATGGAATTCCCCAGGCAAGCATACTTGAGTGGAGAGCCATTTCCTTCTCTGGGAGATCTTCCTGACACAGGAATTAAACCCTGGTCTCCTGTACTGCAGGCAGATGTTTTACTCTCTGAGCCATCAGGGAAGCCTAGAAGCATAAATCGGTAGTCAAAATGTTTCTTCCTCTCTCCTAAGTTTTTGCAAACATTTTAAAACTGACACCCAAAATGTTTCTGTTGTAAGTGTAAACACTGCAAAGGATGTACCTTTTGGCATACAATCAAAATAAACCCTTTTAAGTAAATCAAACTAGGAATTGCCTGGCAAGCCAGCACTTCGTGTTCAATGCTTTCAGTCTGGTGACCGGGGTTCAGCGCCTGGTCAGGAAACTAAGCTCCTGCAGGAAGTCTCATGGTGTGTCCATAAATAAATAAAACTGTTAATATCATGCTTTCAAACATATCCAGAAGAATGTAAAGAGCATAGAGTTTTAAAAATATTCCGTTTTATTCACTTATTTGGCTTCTTCGGGGCTTAGCCGTGTCATGCAGGATCCTTTGTCCGTTCTACGGCCCTCTGGCATGTGGGATCTTACCCACCACGTATTAAACTCACATTCCCAGCATTGGAAGGCAGATCCTCAACCACTGGACCGCCAGGAAATCCCTAGCCCTGGGTTCTGATACTCACCGACATTGGAGGACATGGCAACCCACTCCAGCATTTTTCCCTGGTGCACTCAGGGGTAGAGGAGGCTGGCTGGCTGCAGTCCATGGGGTCGCAAAAAGTCAGACACAGCTGAGCTCCTAGGCACAGCACCGGCCATCATGCTTCTGAAAAGAGTCTAAAACGAGCTCTTTCTAATGGTCAGTTTTTCTTCTTTTTTCCCTGGTTCATTGAGATGTAATGGACATACCTTCTGTAAGTTTAAGGGGAGAACATGTTGATTTGATGATAATGGTGTCTTTGATGGTGTATCTGATCACAGCATTTGAGATCACGTTCATTAGTGGACATCATTTTTGTTCGAATTCAGTGACTCTATTACCTTATAACGAATGGAAATACACGTATTTCTTCTCTGAAACCCTCTCTGAAACCCACGAATCTGTGTGCACAGGGCTGTAAAGGCAGTGGGAGGGAAAGCTTGAGATATAATCTAGGTGCTGCAAAGGAGGACAGAGAAGAGGGCGAGTCAGGGGGGAAGGGTGCAGGAGGGCAGTGAGGGTGTGACCTGACACCCCTGACGTGGTTTAAGAACGCATGAGCCCCCGCCTAGAAAAAGCTCCTGGGGTTCAGCATGTAGATTCACAGTGAGGACCCTGGGAATCCAGCGGGTGCTGAGCCTTCAAGTGCAGATCACTTGGGAGTAAGCTTGCTTCCTGCCCTCCTCACCCTGCCTCCTCCCCAACCCACCCCCTTGCCCTCGGAAGAGGACAGGGGTTCGCTGTTTGCAGCTGGAGAATTTTTTGCCATTGGAAGAGAACTCCTGACTTTGTAGGTTCCTGACATCAGCCCATGCCCTGTTGGAATAGCTGTGTGGACCACCTTCCCTTGCCCTTGAGCTATTGAACCGCAAATATCTAAAGACTCAGATAAACTGGAGATAAGGTGGTGGGCCTCTGGATGCTGGAGATGCAAGTGGGGACTCTCACCACACTGAGACCTGGAAAATAGCCCCTGGGAGGGGCCCTGAAGCCCCACTCAGATTCTTTCCCCTCTCCAACATTTTGCTAGAAAGGTTTCTAGTTGAAAGATCCTATGGGGAAAAACTGGTTCAGAAACCTGATTGGAGCCTGGTTTGGGTACTATGGATTGGACTCGAATGGGCTTTAAAAGGCGTGGAATCTCCTGATGCCGCCTCACTGGGAAAAGGCTTTTGGAGAGCCAGGGAGGAGTTTCACGGACACTGGACACAGGAAGCGGTGCTGCTATTCCCAGAGAAATCTTTCTGGGACGTGGAGACAAAGACACTCCAGCTTCACCCTCCACTTGGTCTCAGAGTAGGAAGTGTTTAGCTGCACTGAGTCAACTGGACTTCAGGAGCTGGTGAGCCATGGGGTTTGGAATGCTTCCTTTTGTTCTCTGCAGCCATGAGTCTGCAAAATTTATCTGCTAAGGGCTAGAGAGTAACCAGGCATTAAGGCCCATGAGGTCTCTCCCATTAGCAGGGTGAAATAGCCTCAGGCAGAGGCAAATGATCACGTCTGTGTTCCAATAAAACTTTCTTTGTGACACTGAAATTTAGATATCATATAATGTTCACACGTCACAAACCTTTCCTTTGTTTTTCCCAAAATTAAACATCAATGTAAAAAATGTTAAACGTTTTTAAAAATTAAAAAAAAAAAAAAAACAATCGGGAAGCAAGCCGATTTGTCAATCCCTGTCTAAACCACTTGCCTATATAATGCAGCTAGCATGCCATTAGTGACTTGTGACATGAATTTAGTAGGCTGGATTCTGCTTATGAAAAATAGAAATCTTCAATAAATCTAAGATGACATCAGCTGTAAGATACATTATTCCATTTACCTTTGGCCACACCCAGTGGCATGTGGGATCACAGGTCCCTGACCAGGGATTGAAGCTGTGTCCCTGGCCTGGAAGTGAGAAGTCTTAAATACTGGAATACCGGGGAGGTCCCACAGCACTATTTTTCATACCACTATAAAATATATATTTATATACATATGTCTGCGTGTGTGTTCAGTTGCTTCAGTCATGCTTGACTTTCTGCAACCCTATGGACTGTCGCCCACGATTCTTCTCTGTCCATACGATTCTTCAGGTAGGAATACTGCAGTGGGTTGCCATGCCCTCCTCCAGGGGGTCTTCCTGACCCAGAGATGGAACCTGCATCTCTTAGGTCTTCTGCATTGGCAGGAGGGACCTTTACCGCTAGGGACATCATTTACACACAAGCAAACAAACTATGATATGCTACTGATGAAATGTGATCTGGTATCACAAATGGCCAAATGTAAACTTTAGAATGGCCTTTAATGTCTATGAAACGTGTTAATGGCATGGAAGCTATCAACAAATGTATTATATGGAGAGAAACTGTGTTACAAACCTTTAATTTCAAGGAGCACCGCTGCCCCTGTCAGCATCCAGCTACATACTGGCTGACTTTCTCTCTTGCCTGATAGTTTTAATCCATTCAGATTTGGAAGTCATCAAATGCTTGGAGAAATTGCTTCTCAGCCTTTTGGCTAAGATCAAGTGTAAGTACCTGGGGAGCCAGGAATGAGTGGGCCGAGCTTGAGGTACAGGTAAATGATTGTTTCATAACAGTTACTGTTTATTTCTGCAGCAGGCATGTAGCACTGACAGACACTCCATGTTGTTCTAGAAACCAAAATACAGCAGCCCGATAGCTCTGGAGGGGAAAATGGCATGTGAGTTGGGGGAGGCTGTGATTTCTGACATCATGGTCAGGAAAGCCTGGCAGAGAAACTGTGGACCGAGGCAGCTCAGGAGTTGGGTGCTGGTAATTGAGACAGCATCCAAGGCAGGGGGAGCAGTAGAAGTCTTGAGAAGTCCCGTCCCTCCCTCCTTGGTACCCTTGGGAGATTGGGTCTGGGAACCCTGCACCTGGAGACACCAAAATTAATGGGTGATCAAGTCCATTACATAAAATGGTACAGTCTTTGCATGTAACATAAGGGGATACTCCCACATGTTTTAAATCATCTCCACATCCGTATAATACCTAATACAATGTTGATGCTGTGGAAGTAGTTTCAAGTACAGTGTAAATGCTCTCCCTCTCTGAGAGAGAGAGAGAGAGAGAGAGAGAGAGAGAGAGAGAGAGAGAGAGAGTTGCCAGCATGAGGCAGGTTCAAGTCCTGCTATTAGAAATGGCTGGGATTTAAAGAAAATATTTTGGATCCATGTATAGACTATGGTGCCTTCTGGACTCGGAAAGTGGAGGGAGTGAGAGGCACCCCCAAGTGACAGCTGGGGGCTCTTTTGGACATTTTCTGTCGGTCAGCATTTCTGAGTGAGATTGTAGATCTGTAAGCAAAATGGTGCCTACCAACTCTCCTGCAGAGTTTAAGAGGAACACGGGGGCCACCATGGGGAGTCAAGGCAAAAATGTTGGCTGGAGAAGGAAGTTTAAAACGGTCATGTCATTTCACTGACTTTGAGATGTTTCCTTATGTCTAAGGGTGCTAATAGTTATCTCAATGTTTCAGCCAGTGATTCAACCAGGTACTAATTTTGTCTTTTGAAAGAAATATAATCATCACCACTTATCGGCAGAGAGTAAGTTTCAAGACCCCCAGGGGACATCGGTAACCTCACACAGTATCAAACTCTATGTACACAATGGTTCTTCTATACAAACACACCTGTGATGCAGTCTACTGTATAGAGGCACAGTAAGAGATAGCCACTGCCTAAAAATAACAGGAAAGTGAAAGTGAAGTCGCTCAGTCGTGTGCAACTCTTTGCGACCCCATGGAGTGCCGCTTATTACGCTCCTCTGTCCATGGGATTTCCCAGGCAAGAATTCTGGGCTGGATTGCCATTTCCTTCTTCACAGGATCTTCCTGACCCAGGCATTGAACCTGGCTCTCCCGAATTGTAGGCAGACACTTTACCATCTGAGCCACCAGGGAAGGTGTAATAATAACATAGAACAATTATAACAATATACTTTTATAAAAGTGTTGTGAGTGTAGTCGCTATGTAAAATATACTACTGTACTAATTGAGCGATTTTTTTTCACCCTAACTAAGCACTTACTATGCTCTGTGTCCATACCTTTTGCAGTTGGAGGTTTGACAGCAAAACTAACCCAGATTTATTTTCTCTTCTTCACATTCACCACAGATATTAGCCACCTCAGCATACATTGTTTCTTTCTCTTTTATATCAAATTGAGAACTTGGATCTTTTCACTGAAAGGCAGCACTTAATGGATTTTTCTCTGGCATATGTCAATGGACAGCATCCCTCCACTTACGGTTTGGGGCCATTATTGAGTAAAGTAAGGAAAACTTGGTCACAAGCCCTGTGGCATCTCAACAGACATTGTGGTAACCGAGTGACAGACGCGTGGGATGTTCAGGACTAAGGAACGATTCACATTCTGGGCAGGAGGAAGCAGGATGGTGTGAGATTCCAATCACTCTCCTCAGAATTACCTGCAGCTTAAAATGCATAAGTTGTATATTTCTGGAGTTTTCCATTTAATATTCTCGGTGACCAACTGAGGGTGACCTGAAACCACAGAGACTGACACCTGAGATCAGAGGGGATGACCTTGCCTGGTGATTGCTTTTAGGGGGAGAAAAACACTAGAAGGGGCCACTTGAAGCCACAAGTGGTTGCAAAATGGCCCATCTCTTCCCGTGTGAGGAAGCACAAGCACCACCACAACCCGAGAAAAAGACCGCCGTGTCCAAATCCAGAGGTGAGGACAATGACGATGCTGAGGTCATCTTTGTTGGAGTGGAGCACGTCAAGGAGGATGCTGAAACCTTCTTTGTCAGAGTGATTTCAACTTCAAAGCCAGTCATTTCTAACGTTTTGAACAGAGTGACCAGGGACTCATCTTCAAGAAGAATGAAGGACCACGTGAATCCGGATCCCTCCTGCAGGTGGCAACCTGCAAATCTTAGGACCCCAGCATCAGAGCCAGCTGCCGTATCACCAGTTTCTCAGTGTGTATGGGGAGGAAGAGGCAGTTCTATTATTTCGGAGCCTTCATCTAAACCTGATTAGGAAACGAGCTCGCCAGAAACTGTCCTTCACAATTCAGAATTGTTCTCTCTGTGGCCTCCCTGTCTCTCTCGAGCCGTTCTCTCATTAGGAGGCAAGGATGAAAGCCCTCTAAATTCAAAGCGGTGTCCCACTTCAGATGTGAATTTTAACAGTGGGAATCCCAAAAGACCCAAACTCAGCGATGGAATCCCAGGGGGACCTGCCTCCACCATGGCCCCTCCAGGTATCTCTCCTGGAAAAACACGGTTATGACCTTGGAAGATTCCCCGACCTCACCGAGCCGTGTGCATGGTGGGGCATCATTTTCACGGACTCGCACCAATGGCCAGGCATGCTTCCGTCTTATGGATCCAGAAGGAACATGTAGTTTGTCAGGCCTGGAGAAAATGGACTTTCTGACTCTTGCACGTCAGAGCAAGACTGTTGATCCCATGAAAGTAAATCTGGGATCAAATTCACTGATGAGAGTAAATGTTATCTGATGGCTTTTACTTTGGAGCATACAAGAGACGGCACCAGAACAGAAGACTCACACAGCCTTCAAATGCCTCAGCTGCTTGAGTCTTCTAAAATATGTCAAGTTTATGACCCACCTGAGGAACCATCTGGAGCTTGAGAGGCAGAAGGGTGACAGCTGGGAAACCCACACTACCTGCCAGCACTGCCACCACCAGTTTCCCACCTCGTTCCAGCTGCAGTGTCGCATGGAAAGTGTCCCTGCTTCCTGGGAGCCCTCCACGGTCTGTAATATCTGTGAATTGTCCTTCAAAACAGATCAGGTTCTCTTACAGTACCTGAAGGACAGTCACAAACCTGGCAAAATGCCCTATGTCTGCCGTGTTTGCACTTACAGATTGTCAGCCTTTGCCAATGTAGAGGCGTATTTTAGAACATGGCATGGAAACATGAACAATTTGTTTGTCTGTTTTGCCTCAAAATGTTCAAATAGGTGACATCCTTTGTAAATCACGCTCAGAGGAACTGCAACAGGAGGGTCTTTCCATGTTGCAAGTGCTGGCTACAAAGTTTGAACGTGAAGGAAAAGACCGAGCACCAAACCAAGAATCATCAGTCATTCAAACAGCCAGAGCACTTGCCAGGGTTGCCTCCTGAAACAGAGGTCATGATCCAAAGTTCAGTTCAGCTGGGACTGAGAGAGACAGCATCCATCATTGTGAGGAACACTGACTCCCAAGTGCCACCCAGAAAACACACAAAAAAGATTGACTACGAGCACAAAATATTCCAGACATGCTGCAGCATGGGATCTGGCTAAAAAATTATGTTCTACCCACCTCCAGAAATTCAGAAAAGCCCCATTGAGGTTCAGCCAGCTGTACATAAAGACCCTGCCTGGCTTTTGTTGTTCAGTTGCTCAGTCGTGTCTGACTCCCTGTGACCCCATGAACTTCTGTATGCCACGCTTCCATGTCCATCATCATCCCCTGAGGCTTGCTCAGACTCATTTCGTTGGGTTGCTGATGCCACCCAATCATCTCATCCTCTGTCATGCCTTCTGCTGCTGCCTTCAATATTTCCCAGGATCAAGGGTTTTGTTTTGTTTTGTTTTCCCAATGAGTTGATTCTTCCCTTCAGGAGGCCAAAGTATTGGAGCTTCAGCATCAGTTTTTCCACTGAAGATTCAGGGTTGATTTCCCTTAGGATTGACTGGTTGGATCTCCTTGCAGTCCAAGGGACTCTCAAGAGTCTTCTCCATTCTCCAGCACCACAGTTTGAAAGGATCCATTCTTCAGCACTCAGCCTTCTTTATGGTGCAGCTCCTCCATCTGTACCTGACTCCTGGAAAAACCATAGCTTTGACTTTATGGACATTTGTTGGCAAAATAATGTCTCTTTCTTTTAAAACACTGCCTAGCTTTGTCACAACTTTTCTTCCAAGCAGTGAGCATCTTTTAATTTCGTGGCTGCAGTCACCATCTGCAGTGATTTTGGAGCTCAAGAAAATAAATTCTGTCACTTTTTCCATTGTTTCTTCATCTATTTTCCATGAAGTGATGAGACCTTTGCCTGTGTGAACCACAACAAACTCTGGAAAATTCTTAAAGAGATGGGAATACCAGACCATCTGACCTGCCTCCTGAGAAATCTGTATGCAGGTCAAGAAGCAACACTTAGAACTGGACATGGAACAAGCGACTGGTTCCAAATAGGGAAAGGAGTACGTCAGGATTATATACTGTTGCCCTGCTTATTTAACTTAAACGCAGAGTACATCATGAAAAACACTGGGCCGGATGAAGCACAATCTGGAATCAAGATTGCTGGAGAAACAGCGACAACCCCAGATATGCAGATGATGTCACCCTAAGAGCAGAAAGTGAAGAGCCTCTTGATGGTGGCAAAAGAGGAGAGTGAAAGGCTGGCTTAAAACTCAAATTTCAAAAGACGAAGATCACAACGTCTGGTCCCATCACTTTATGGCAAGGAAATGGTGAACAACTGAAAATAACAGCACGTTTGATTTTCTTGGACTCCAAAATCACTGAGGATCGTGAATGTAGCCACAAAATCAAAGGAAGCTAGCTCCTTGGAAGAAAGCTATGGCAAACATAGAGAGCATTAAAAAAGAAAAAAAAAAAAAAAAGCTAAGGCATCACTATGCTGACCAAAATTCTTATAGTCAAAGCTATGGTGGTTCAGACAGTAAGGAATTCACTTGCAATGTGGGAGACCTGGGTTCATTCATGGGAAGGACATCCCTGTAGTCCGGTGGAAATACTCGGTGCTCCCAGATTAGGGCATCCAAGTTCATTCCTTGGTCCGGGCATTAGATCCCACATACTGCAACTAAAAATACCACATGTGACAATTAAAATTCCTGCTCCCACATGCTACAATGAAGATTGAAGGGTCCTTGTGCTGGAACTAAAAACAAGCACAGCCAAGTAAATGAACAAATATTTGAAAGAAAGAGGTATGAGAATTCCCTGTTGCTTCAGTGGTTCGGACTTGATGCTTTCACTGTCAATGGCCAGGGTTCAACACCTGGTTGTGGAACTAAGATCCCACAGCTTCTGTGGCATGACCAAACAAAACCCCAGAAAGATAACTGAGGAGTACAGAACTCCCAAAGTTTGAAAATGAAGCAATGGCACTGCACACAGGCTGAGGATAGAGTAAGGATTGCCAGGAACCCAAAGTGCAATTCACAAGCCTCTTTAATGTTGTGGTTTAGGCTTCTCCTTCTCCTGCTTCTGAACCTAAATAACTTATTGCTCCTAGGAGAAATTGTTATGGGAAAAACATTATTTGAACTGAATGATAGTGAAAATAGCAAATTTTTGAGACAGAGCTAAAGCAGTTTCATGTGTTAATATGCATCACATTTGAAAAGAAGAAAGGTTGGAAAAACAATGACCTAAGTCATTGCTATTCACAGACCTTTCTGCAGCAATAGAAAACATTTTCATAATTGTTACATGTATTCCCTCATAAGGGCGATCAGCTTTTCACATATATAAATGCTTATGTTTCTTTTCTTTTCTGTGAGGTGTTCTGTTTATATCCTTTATCTGTATACTCAGATGGAGTGTTCATCCGGCAGGGTTTGTTTTCTTTCTTTTTTTTTTTTTTTTTTTTTTTTGCCTTGCGGTGCGGATTAAGGGATCTTAGATCTTCAACCAGGGGTTGACTCTCTGCCCCCTGCAGTGGAAGCACAAATCTCTAATAACCCGATCACTAAGGAATTCTCAGTAAAATATATTTTCTATGTCTGTGTCTAATATGCCACTTTGCAAATGTTAAAATGTAGCCAGTGTGACTGAGGTATTAAATCTTTTTGTGTGTTCAGGGGCTTCAGTCTGTCCAACTCTTTGCGACCCCATCAGTGTAGCACACCAGGCTCCTCTGAACCCACATCTTTTACATCTCCTGTATTGGCAGGCAGGTACTTTACCACTAGCACCAACTGGGAAACCTATTAAATCTTTACTTTAATTAATTTAACATTAAAAGATATGGCTAGAAGGACCAGATCTTCCTTACAAGGGAGTTTCAATTAACTTGTATACTCAGTAATTTGTGTATCTCTACGATATTTTCCTCAAGATGAGATTCCATGCCCCTCCCTAAATGTAGGCTGTGTTTAGCGGCTTGTTTCCAAGAACAGAATATGTCAGCAGGAAGGAGACAACTTTCTAGCAGACGAACTAGTGGTAGGTCATATTGATAGTATGAATCCTTGATGGGAGATGATGAGAAAGATATTTTGCCTTGGAGGTATAGTTCTACAATTATATAAACCCCAGGGCAATCAGGAGAAACATCCCAAACTCATATAGAGAGTCATTCTGCAAAATACCTGTCCCTGAAGGACTCCTGAAAACGGTCAAAAGTCTTGAAAAACAAGGAAAGTTTAAGAAACTGCTATAGACCAGAGTAAGCTAAGGGAGGTATCTGTAGCTTCTTGCTCTATATTCTCATGCAGTTCAGTATCCTATATGGGACTATGAAACTAGGAAAGAACATTTGTGGAAAAACTGGTAAAATTTGAGAAAACCCTGGAACTTAGTTAAAGGTACCCTACTGAAAGATGCTGGAATAATTGTGAAGCATAAAGGAAGTCATTTCACATACACACATTTCAGACATTGCAAGTGCTTTCTCTACACAACACCCACTTCATTTTGACTTCACGGAGATGGAAATCTGAAGTACGGCATACTTAACGGAAATCTTCGAATACAAAGGATCAATAATATTTAGACTGTGTCATCTGACTATAATGCAATAATGAGAAATTGACCAAGAAACGTCTTTGAAAATGCCATTCACTTGGAAAATAGAAATAACTATCTTAACACATATCTCTATGGAATTTTCATGCAAGCATCCTGGAGCAGATTGCCATTATTTTCTCCAGGGGATCCTCCTGACCCGGGATCAAACCCAGGCCTTTTGTGTCTCCTGCATTGGCTGGAAGCGATTTACCAGTTGAGTGACCAGGGAAGCCCATGCAATATTTAGGCTTGTCTTTAGAAGAGAATATTAGGATATACTCGGACGTGAATGATAATGAACAGTCTATTCACAAAAATTACGGGACACAGTTAAAGTTGTACGGAGAAACAATGGAAAGAGTAACAGACTTTATTTTCTTGGGGTCCAAAATGATTGTGGATGGTGAATGCAGCCATGAGCTTAAAAGATATGTGGCCCTTGGAAGAAAAGCTATGACAAGCCTAGACAGCCTATTAAAAAGCAGAGACATTTCTTTGCTGACAAAGTCCATCTAGTCACAGCTATGCTTTTCCCCACAGTCATGTATGGATGTGACAGCTGGACCGTAAAGAAGGTGGAGTGCCGAAGAACTGATGCTTTTGAACTGTGGTGTTGAAGACTCTCGAGAGTCCCTTGGACAGCAAGATTCAACCAGTCAATCCTAAGGGAAATCAACTCTGAATATTCACTGGAAGGACTGATGCTGAATCTGACGATCCAATAGTTTGGCCACCTGATGGGAAAAGCCAACTCATTGGAAACCACCTTGATGCTGGGAACGACTGAGGGCAAGAGAAGAAGTGGGCGGCGATGGATGAGATGTTCGGATGGTATCACCAACTCAATGGACATGAGTTTGAGCAAACTCCAGGAGACAGTGAAGGACAGGAAAGCCTGGTGTGCTGCATGCAGTCCATGGCGTTGCAAAGAGTCCAACATGACTGAGGGACTGAACAACAACAACAAATTAAGGTAAATTTATAGCATTAGATACAAGAGAAATGAGAGTTACAAACAGTTATCTCAAAAAGTTGTAAAGATGAGCAACAGAACAAACTTATAGCGATGTGAAGGAATGAAATTAGTAAAGAATGAAAAATGAATATATTAGAGAAGAAAATAATGTAACAAAACCAAAACTTTATCCTCCCATAGGAGATCTCAACGGTCTACTAGGAGACTTCCAGCAGCACAGGGCATTTAAAAAAGACTCTGTGAAGGGCCAAAGAAGAAATATTTTGGGCTTTGCGAATATGATCATTGGCGATTAAGTTTTCAGCCATAGACAACAACGAAAGAAACTGGCAAGTCCCTGTTCCAAATTTAAGGACTCCGAAAACTGAATTTCACACAATTTCCACGTCAGAAAATAAAAGTCTTTTCGGTTTTCCTCAGCCATTAAAAGCGTAAAGCTCTAAAATTTAAAAGAAGACGAAGAAGAAGAAAAAGTAAAGCTCATTCTCAGCTCACAATAGACAGTGCAAAAACAGGGGCAGGCTGCCCTGCCTTGATTGAAATGGAATTCCAAGAGGAGGGGCGCCAAGATTCACTGTAAGGTCAAGTTCCTTAAGCAAAGAACTGGCTTAAGGGAGGTCACCCCTGAGGGCTGTGAGTGCCAGATCACCATCACTGGACTCCCCTAGTAGACTCGGAGGCCGTTCTCAGCCCTGTGCCCTGGCGACTGTGCCATCTGTTTTTTTCTTTCTTCGCCTTCGGTGAGCTGAGCAATCTTGACCCAATACTCTTGAGATTCAGATTCAGCCTGACCACGCCCACAGGGGGTGCTTTTACGGGGTGGGGGAGGGGGTGGGGTGTCCATCGCGTGCGCATGCGCCCAACTCAGCCTCGCGGCCAATCAGATGGCAGGCGCCGACACCTGGCAGCCAATCATCGGAGGCAGCCCGCTCGCCTGTAGGGGGAGCTGAGGCGGCGCCCCAGACCTGAGGAGGCCTCATCCCCTCAGGCTCCCCTCCTCATCCCCTCGGGCTCGCCTCCTCAGGCTTGATCCGGGAACTGCCTAAGGCAGGTGAGCAGCAGGCAGTTCTGTCTCCTCCGTCAACGGGGGCTGGTAAGGACTGGAGCGTGGTTCAGCCAAAGCGGTGCCTGACGGCTATAGGGAGGGTTTCTCGGGTCCCCACTCTCACGAGGCCTTGCTCGGTGGGGCGGCTGGTGAGGGCCCGCGGGCCCTCAGGAGGGAGCGTGCGGCAGGACCCACAGGCCTCAGGCGCCTTTCGCCCTCTGTCCTCTCTAGTCTGGGCGGGCTCAGCTCTCCAGCAGCTTTCCGGCCCGGGGGGTGGGTGGGGCACCACCCCTAGCTCTCCTGTGGAACCTAATGATTTAAACACACACGCACACAAATCTTCACGGCCCAACCCGGTCCTGCACCCAGGCATAGTCAGGCGAGCACAGCAAAAAAAAAAAGAAAAAAAATCGATCTAGTGGCCTCTTCACTGCCCTAGTGCTTTGGTCGTTTTCCTGTTTCCTCGGCCTCTCCTCAGACTCCAGGGCTGCCCCGTCCCTGGGAGCCCCAAGATTCAGGCCTTTGGTTCGGAAGTTGGCATATGAGGTATTTGTTTGTTTGTTACTGAGAGAAGGGAGGTGGGAGGAAGAAGCTCAGGGCAAAGGAGTTCAATCACTTGGTCTGGTTGAGTGTGAGACGCCTGGTCAGCATCCATAGAATAGGACCAGGTAGGGACTGGGGGGACAGAATGTTCCCAGAACAGGGGACTCACCCTGGCCGTTTCCTCTGCTTTTCCCCAGGATGTGACCGTGTGCTGCCTGGGAGGTCTCAAGCGCTCAGGATTTCAGTGGGCCCCTGAGGTAAGGTGACAGACATCTTTACAACGAGGGACAAAGGTGTGGCTTTCTTACTTTGCGTTTTTCTCCTTTCATTCGTAGGCTGACACGTTGCTGTTGAGAGAGAGTATTCCTGATTGGGGATTACCTGACCCTGATTGCGGGTGTTGACTTCAGGGCCATCATGGTTTCAGGTTTGCAGCTTTCTGAGTGTCAAGCTTAAAAACAGGCAGGGTGACTTGCTTTCTCCTGCCTTCTTGAAAGAAAAAAAGTAAGAGCACCATGGGTCTTAAGCTGTGTAGAGGTGACTCCTACCACTTGGTGAGGCTAAAGTGGGGCAATGCACATATCCTAAGGTTTTAGCTAGCAAAGCAAAGCAATGCAGGTGTGGGGTTCCCTGGTGGCCTGGTGATTAGGATTTTGGGCTTTCACTGCAGTAGTCTGGATTCAGTCTCTGGTCAGGGAACTGGGACCCCACAAGCCAAACGGCATGGCCAAATGAATGAATGAATCCAGTGGTTCATTCAGAGAAAATATCCTGTGATTTAACATGTTCACGTGAGATTACTTGCTCATTTCTGTACCCTTAAGGGCTTTTCTTCATTAAGTAAGTGAACTGCACTGGATGGGGGTGAGGCACCATCTGAGTTCATTTCATGCGAGTAAACAAGATCATAGGAAGCTCTATGCCCAGCCACTTGTGCCTACAGCTGTGTTGTATACTTATCTTGCTGGTACAGCTTTGAACTTCACAGCATGTTTTGTTTTGGTGACAACATGTGGCTTCATAGGATATTAGTTCCCCAGCCAGGGATCGAACACAGGATCCTGGCAGTGAGAGGGCTGAGTCCTAACCAAACCACTGGACTGCCAGGCAACTCCTGTGTTTCGGTGCTGTGGATAG
Source organism: Ovis aries (assembly GCF_016772045.2). Lineage (NCBI taxonomy): Eukaryota > Metazoa > Chordata > Mammalia > Artiodactyla > Bovidae > Ovis > Ovis aries. Next base: position 19,863,122 of record NC_082741.1, on the reverse strand, counting down.
GGGTGTGTGTGTGTGTGTGTGTGTGTGTGTGTGTGTTTTGATTTTTGCTATATTTATAGGAGAACTGTTCTGTGTGTAAGTATGATGTCAATGGTATTAGAACTTGAAATGTTTGTGTTGTACATATGATCTCAAAATGGAATAGTTTGAAAGAACTTACCACTTGTTATCTCTTGGCCTAGGATCTCTCCTGAGGTAGTAGTCAAGCTTTTGTCTGGCTTGGCAACCTCTGAAGACTTAGCTTGTTGAATCTAAGCTCTCTCACTTGTCTGTACTCTTGAAGCCTCAGTTCCTCCTTCTGTGGGCCTCTCCAAGGGGCTTCTCTTGTGGAGGCTGCTGTCTTTACTCAGAATGAGTGATTCAGGAAAGTGCTTGCACCCATGATAAAGTGCAGGGTTTTTTTGAGATGTTACACATCTGCACTAGTGTATTTGCTTAGTCTCACAGGTCTACCCTGTGATAGATTGAGAGAGAACTACACAGGGGGGGAATATCAGGAGATTGAATTCACTTGAAGGCTGGTTACCATACCCATTAATCCACTATGCCAGCCTTTTTTTTAATATTATCTCAGCTCTGTCAACATGAGCAGATTATTTGGCTTGTGTACCCTTCTTGGGTGCTGCTACTGCTGCTAAGCCGCTTCAGTCGTGTCTGACTCTGCAGTCTCATGGACAGCCACCCACAAGGCTCCCCCTTTTCTGGGATTCTCCAGGCAAGAATGCTGGAGTGGGTTGCCATTTCCTTCTCCAGTGCATGAGAGTGAAGTCGCCCAGTCGTGTCCAACCCTTCGAAACCCCATGGACTGCGGCCTACCAGGCTCCTCCACCTGTGGGATATTCCAGGCCAGAGTACTGGTGTGGGTTTCCATTGCCTTTTCCAGCTTGTGTGCTCTTGTGGTTTGATGTACTCAATTCTTAATCTGCTCATTTCTAGACCTACTCATTTCTTGATATTCTAGCAAGTCTCCTCTTTGTCCTCCTGGATTAAGGTTTCTGTTTCTCTGGATGGTTCCCATCAGCAAACAGACTGACTATAATGTGACCTGTCGTTAAAAACCCATCTTTTGGTGACACCTCCTGCTTCTGCTGCTTTTATTTCATATTTGCTTGTTATAGAACTCTGCAGAGTTGTTCCTAGACTTTGTTATCTCGAGTTCTCTCATTTTCCCATAAAGCCACTCTTGTCAAGGCCACAGGTGAATTCAAATGTTTAACTCAGTGGTGAATTTTTAATTGTTATTTTATTTAATTTGTTGGTAGCCTTTATCAGAGTAGTTCATTTCCTCCTCCCTGAAAAAAATGTTTCACTTGGATTACAGAGTGCTTCTCTTTCCTGCTTGTCTTCCACATACAGTTCTCCCACATACAATGTGTGACCTTTGTGTCTGGCTTTATTCAGATGTCGTATTTTCTTTTTAAATATTTATTTATTTAGCTCTGTGGCATGTGGGATCTTAGTTCCCAGCCCAGGGATGGCACCTGTGGAGAGTCTTAAACCCTGGATCGCCAGGAAAGTCCCCTCGTTTGTGTACTTACAAGATTCATCGTGTTCATGCTTGTATAGCAGTGAATGTTTTTGTTTTATTTTTATGGCTGAATGTGGTATATGAATATGGTAAATGGCTTCCATGCAGTCCATTTTGAGCATATACTACAGTTTGTTTATCCATTCGTCAATGAATGGATAATACGTGGATGGTGTACTCTTTGTGGCTATTGCGAGTAATGTTGCTGTGAACACTGATTTTGCATGGACTGAACATTTTCAGTGTTGGTGCATATATACAAAAGAGGGAAATTCCTGGATCATATCTCTACTCTACATTTAATTTTTGAGGTACTGACCAACCACTTTTGCAAGAGTGGTTGTACCATTTTATAGCAATTACTTCAACAATATCATGAAGATTCCTTTTCTCCACATCCTCTGCAGCACTTGTTATTATTCGTCCTTTTGATTGGGTGTGAAGTAGTCTGGGTGTGAAGTAGTATCTCAGTGAGACTGATTGACATTTTGCTCAGGGCTTCCCTGGTGGCTCAGAAGGGAAAGTGTCTGCCTGCAAGGTAGGAGACCTGGGATCAATTCCTGGGTGGGGAAGATCGCCTTGAGAAGGAAATGGTAATCCACTCCAGCACTCTTGCCTGGAATATCCCATGAACGGAGGAGCCTGGTAGACTACAGTCCATTGGGTTGCAAAGAGTCGGAAATGTCTATTCAAATTCTTTTCCTGGTTGTTAAATGCTTTTCTGTTTTTAATTGTTGTAGAAAACATCTAACTTAAATTTTTACCATTTTACCATTTTTGAATTCTAAGTACTTTGCACACTTTCATCAGCCTTTTGGAGAAAGAAATGGCAACCCACTGCAAATCTGATGGAGAAGGGAACGTGGTGAACTTTAGTCCCTGGGGATGCAAAGTTGGTCACAACTGAGTGACTAAGACATATACACACACGTAGTCACAGTGTTGATTTGTTGTTGTTGTCATTGTTTTAGCTGTGTTGTGCAGCTTGAATGACAGTTCCCTGGTTGAGGATCATACCCAGGCCCCTGATAGGACACTGTGGAGTCCTAACCTCTGAACTACCAGAGAATTCCTTATCACATTGTTATGAAGCAGATCTCTACACCTTTACAGCTTGCAAAATCGAAACTCTGTACCCATCACCTGTCCCATTAAACAGCAACTCCTCTTTTCTTGCCCGTTGACCTAGACCATGGACTCCATCGTTCTTTTTTGTTTCCTTTCTATTGCTTGACTGTGTTAGCTATTTCATACAAGTAGAAACTTACAGTATTTGTCTTTTTGTACGACTGTCTTATTGCATTTGGCTTGATGTCTGAAATGATCATGCATGTTGTAGCATGTGACAGAATTTTCTCTATATGGCTAAATAATATTTCATTGTGTGTATATATCACATTTGATGGACATTTCGATGCTTCCACCTCTTAGTTGTTGTGCTTCGTGCTGCTGTGAGCACAGCTCTGCAGATATCCCAAGACCCCATGTTAAATTCTTTTGATTTTATATCCTGAAGTGGAATTGCAGAATCATGTATCAGGTCTAGTTTTTTAGTTTTTTGAGGAGCCTTTAAACTGTTTTCTGTAGCAGGTGCACCATTTTAAAATCTATCTATAACACACAAGGATCCAATTTCTGTACGTGCTTGCCAACAGTTGTCCTTTCCTTTCCTTCATATGTAAACACACACATATGCACATACAATTTTTCATACACTGTTCCATGATTGTTTATCACAAATTATGAATATAGTTCCTTGTGCTATACAGTATGCTCTTATTTCTCTCTTGTATATATTATAGTTTGCATCTGCTAATCACCAGCTCCCAATCTGTGCCTACCCCAACTTTCCCCTCTTGGGAATCACATAGTGTGCTCTCTATGTCTGTGAGTCTGTTTCTGTTTCATAGATAAGTTCATTTGTGTCATATTTTAGAGTCCATGTAAGTGATGCCATATGATATTTGTCTTTCTCTCCTTTTTATTATTTTTATTTTTACTTTATTTTATTTGATAACACTGTGTTGGTTTTGCCATACATTGACATGAATCCACCACAGGTGTACATAAGTTCCCAATCCTGACCCCCCTCCCACCTCCCACCCCATATCATCTCTCTGGATCATCCCTGTGCACCAGCCCCAAACATCCTGTATCCTGCTTCAAACATAGACTGGCGACTACCTTACATGATAGTGTACATGTTTCAGTGCCATTCTCCCAAATTATCCCACCCTCTCCCGCTCCCTCAGAGTCCAAAAATCTGTTCTATACATCTGTGTCTCTTCTGTTGTCTCTCGTGCAGTGTTATCATTACCATCTTTCTAAATTCCATATATATGTGTTAGTAGACTGTATTGGTGTATTTCTTTCTGGCTCACTTCACTGTGTATAATCGGCTCCAGTTTCATCCGTCTCATTAGAATTGATTCCTATAAAGTCTGCAAGCAATAAATGCTGGAGAGGGTGTGGAGAAAAGGGAACCCTCTTACACTGTTGGTGGGAATGCAATCTAGTGCAGCCACTATGGAGAACATTGTGGAGATTCCTTAAAAAATGGCAAATAGAACTGCCATATGACCCAGCAATCCCACCGCTGGGCATACACACTGAGGAAACCAGAATTGAAAGAGACACATGTACCCTGGTGTTCATCGCAGCACTGTTTATAATAGCCAGGACATGGAACAACCTAGATGTCCACCAACAGATAAATGGATCAGAAAGCTGTGGTACATATACACAGTGGAGTATTACTCAGCCATTCAAAAGAATATATTGTCTTCCTCTTTCTGACTTCCTAAGTATTCTTTTGAATGCTAGTGTAGATTCAAGTGTTTACTCAACAACATTTGTTGCTACAGTGTAAAATGTGGTTGACTTTTAAAATATTTGTCTTCTATTCTGTAAGCTTTATATTAATTCTAATACTTGTGTTTTCTTCAAGATTTTCTATACAAAAGTATGTTATCTCCAATATACTTTGACTTTTTCCTTTCCATTCTGAAGGCTGTTTTTTGTTTTTTCATTGTGTTTTTTTTTTTTTTAAACTACAGCAACAATTCTCTTTTGTTACCTGATTGCTCTGGTTGTAAAACTGCCAGTATAATGTTGAGCCAAAGTGTGTAATAGACTTCCTTGTGTTGTTCCCGGTCTTAGAGGGAAAGCTTTCAGTTTTTCATTCTTAAGTATGATGTTAGCTGTGGGTCTTTTTACAGGTGCCCTTTGATTGAGAAAGTTCTCTTCTGTTCTTAAGTATTAAGTGTTCTTTTAACCCTGGTTATGAAACGGTGCTAGATTCAAGGAAATGCTTTATCTTCAGGCAGATGTGTTATTTGTTTTATTGTTTTAAAATGGCATAATGTTGATTGACTTTCCTATAATGAACCAACTTTGCATACCTCCCTAAATCCCATGTGATCATGGTATACAGTCTTTTTTATATGCTGTTGAATTTTGTTTGCCAGTATTTTGTTGAGGACTCTTTCACCTGTATTCATAAGGGATATCAGGTGTGTGTGTGTGTGTGTGTGTGTTTGTGTGTGTGTGTGTGTGTGTGAGTGATATCTCTGTCTGATATTGGTATGAGAGAAAGAATGGCAACACTTTGCATGCTATGTGGGGAAGAGACATGTGGCATAAAGGATGAAGCATTGTTGGATTGACGTTTAGCGAGGATTAGAGGGAGAAATTTAGGATATGTCAGTGTGGAATTGGGGTGAGATTATCAAAGAGAGCCCATTCTCCTTTTCCTAGGCCTGTGTTAAGGGCTTGACATTGAATTATGCTGTTTGTTAACTAGGTATAGATAGATTATACTTTGAATTTGCTACCTATTTTCTTTGTTAACATTTATGAAATTAGAATTTGTGGATCGGTTGTAATGTGCATTTAAGATACATTTTCTTCCATTTTTACTACAAAACAAGATGCCATTGAATAGCTGATGCTTTTAAAAAAGCTGTTAACCTTAAGTCTAAGAAATAAGCATGTTTGTCTTTGAGATACAGAAACACATTTAAAAGTTACAAATTTGCCCAAGAAGACGCAACTGGTGTGTGGTTAAGTTAGAATTCCAACTTAATCTCCTTTGACTCCAAAGTCCATGCTTCTAAACGCTGTAGAACAATGCTTTTGTAAAAATACTCTCCTTTACATGTGATTTCACCTAATGATCAGTGTGGCGTTTTGTTTTTTTTCCCCCCTCTTTATTTTTTTAAGTAGAAGAGGTTAAATTGAACATGCGACAAAGCTATGATTCTAGAGCCATGTAGACTTGTAGTCGTAGTTTTTTCAGCTGTCATTGAGTCTGGTTGACACTCAGTGTCTTTGTCTGTAAGATAAGGGTGTGTATAAGTACTCTAGAGTTTTGGAGATAATCAAATAGCCCATTTTTCTGTACTTAACTAATCTGTAGTATGTTTACACTTAGGTGGCAGTTTGTATAAAGGAAGCACTGGGACTTGTGGCCGCACCCTCTAAGAATAAAAAAGTATTAAAAATATGGAACTCCCACGTATGTTACGTGAAGAAGAACAAGAGCCAGAAGTATGGAAAAGGGAGGGAGAGCCCAAACAAGTAGATGCTGATGATGATGATGAAGTGATCTTGGTTGGAGTGGAACATGGAAATGACGATGCTGACGTGATCTTTGTTGGGATGAGCTCAGCTTCAAAACCAGTCGTTTCAAACATACTGAACAGAGATACCCCAGGTTCTTATTCAAGGAGAAAAAGGTGTGGTCACTTCAGGAGAGGTAACGCTCACAGATTACAGCCTGTTAGTCATGTGACTCCTACATCAGAAGCAAAGACTGTCTTGCCAGTGTCTGACTCTGACTCAAGATCAACAGGTAGTCCTGTTATTATTGAATCTCCGTCTCAAGCTGATTATAAAAATCTTTCACCACAAATAGTGCCTGATGGCTTTTCGAAGGAGTTATGTTCTTCTTTGATTACCTTCACAAGGTCATTGCAGCATCCAGTAGAAACAGCAGTTTCTGCAGGAGATATGAATAAAAGTCCTCATGTATCAAAGCGAGTTTCCCCTTGTGAAACAAATCGCAGAAATCCCAGAAGGCCTAAACTCAGTGATGGCATTGTAGGGGAACGTTCTTTAGGTTTCTCCCCGTCAGGTTTTTTTCATATAGAGACCACTCAGCAAAGCACACCAGACCGTGTCCATACCTCACTAAGCCATGTTCAGAATGGAGAACCTTGTCCAACACCTTTTCCAAAGGACAGTGTTCATTGCAAGCCTGTAAGACCTTTAGGGGAAAGTGGACAGACAAAAACTGATTTTCCAAGTTTGGCAAGTCCAAACAAAATTGGTGATCCCACAGAAGGAAATCTGATTGTGTTACTTCGTGACTTCTACTATGGCGAGCATAGAGGAGTTGGGCAGCCAGAACCGAAGACCCACACGGCGTTTAAATGCCTCAGCTGCTTGAAAGTTCTAAAAAATGTCAAGTTTATGAATCACATGAAGCACCATTTGGAACTTGAGAGGCAGAGAGGTGACAGCTGGAAAACCCACACCACCTGCCAGCACTGCCTCCGCCAGTTTCCTACTCCCTTCCAGCTGCAGTGTCACATTGAAAGTGTCCACACGGCCCAGGAGCCCTCCGCAGTCTGTCACATCTGTGAATTGTCCTTTGAGACAGATCAGGTTCTCTTAGAGCACATGAAAGACAATCATAAGCCTGGTGAAATGCCCTATGTATGCCAGGTTTGCAGTTACAGATCATCAATTTTTGCAGATGTGGATGCACATTTCAGAGCATACCATGGTAACACCAAGAATTTACTTTGCCCGTTTTGTCTCAAAATTTTTCAAACTGCAACAGCATGCAGACATCATCGAGGGCACTGGGAAAAGAGTTTCACCAGTGTTGCAAATGTCGGCTACAGTTTTTAACTTCCAGAGAGGAAAGGGAGCACAAGACCCAGTGTCATCAAATGTTTAAGAAGCCTAAGCAGCTAGAAGGATTGTCTCCTGAAACAAAAATTGTTATTCAGGTATCACTGGGACCCCTTCAGCCAGGATTGGTGGAAGTAGCATCCATTACTGTGAACACATCTGACTTTGAAACATCACCCCCCAAATCTAAAAGGAGGAGGTCAAAGAAAGAAAAAAAAATAGTTAATTCTGCCTTCAGTAAGTCTGAAGCAAGTATTTCAGTCAAAGTTAAAAACCCCATTAAAAACAAAAAGATCAACTTATAGCATTATTCAATAATATCAAATATAGGGAAACCAATGGGTAATTTATGTGATTTTGTTTTAAATAGAGGAAGTACAGTTTTGTTTGATCTGCATATTGAGATGTTATTTAAAAATCTATGATCTGTTTTTCGTGTAATTGTCTTAACATGTAAAAAGGATGTGTGCATGTGTGTGTGAGAGAGAGAGAATGAGAGAAGTGGAGAAAGGAAAAGTAAGAACCTATTTTGGTATTTGATGTTACTTGTAAGTTTGAAAGCTCTCCTATACATATAATCTGTAGAATGTTTTAGCAACGTAATTTTGAAGTGTTTTCATGCCTTGAAGATCTCAGTATCAGCTATATAGCCAGATTTGAATGTCACTTTCTGAAGTGCCTCTTGGGCTGATCTAAGATAACCTGGCTCTGAAAGCGTGCAGTGGAGGTTGATGGAGAAGCTACGATGTGAGTTTGGACCAGACACGGGATTTAATCAGTGAAGAGCTGTGGCTTCATGTCCCAGCTGAGGAAGAGGCATACATTCACTGCAGGCACAGAGCCATGGGAGAAGGAACACTGTCTCAGAGTGCTTTCACCTAGCCCAGGGACATCTCAAGGAAGCCAGCCGTTAAAATGCCTGTGTTTGGTGAGAGACCCTGGCAAGCATGAAGCAGGCCCTGTGTAGCCCTGACTGCAGTTGGAGAAGCAGAGATAGTTAATGAGACCTGGTGCCTGTGGACCTCCTGTTGAGTGATCAAAAGGGGAATTTGATTCATTCTGTCCCCTTTCCCATTTGGCTGGCCTGTAGTCACAGTGAGGTCGGCATATCTGTGTCAGACACAGTAGCAAAGCAAGTTAAAATTCCCAAAGGAAAAAGAGTGCAGACTGCAAGGGACATGTTCTCTTGAAAGCTGGGTTTTTATTTTTGGTTGCATATCCAGAGATCCAATTCAGAAAATGTGATATACCTGCTCTGCCACACAAGCTCAGTAGAGGGAAGACAAGCCCTCAACAGTGCAAGCGCAAGGGTTGTGGCATATGTGTATGGTGACACACGATCAATTGAGGCAGGACATATGAAGTATACACCAGGTCTGTAGTGGTGGCACGTCATCCACAGATATACAGGTACACTACTCACAGCTTGCACAGTCTAGAGTGCTGGGTGACTAGCAGCAAAATGTCTGGTATAAAACGTCACTGGGGTAATTGTTACACACACCTTCTCGAGCAATACCTCAAGGAAGTTAAGATAACACTTCAGAATTCAAGGTCACTAGTGGTCACACAGTTGATCTAGAATGACGGTTCACTCGTGGAGATGATATGTGTTTTAGAAAGTAGCCTCCTGGAGTAGGTGCTCCAGAGTGCAGGAAGAAGCGTGGGGAAAATATGCAACAGACGGCAAGCCAAGTCATTGGCAATTTTCAGCTGCAGAGTGTAGGCTCACAGGTTTAAGCACCCAGGCCATCGAGCAAGATTAGTAGTAGTGGAACTCATGCTCTGTAATGCAGTCTCAGCAGTGATAAAGGAGTGTACCAGGGTGCAATATCAGTAGCTGAAGCATGAATATTTGGGGGCCTGGGCTTACAAGTGGCAAGACACAGGCTTCCGAGTCTGAAATTAGTAATGGCCACACACATGCTCTAGACCACATGCTCACTAGCTGTGCCATGCCTGCTTAGTGTAAGGACTCAGAAGTGACAAGTGTGCTGCAGTGCTAGGATTTATACTGCTGGCGTGCATGATTCAGTGTGCAGTTGTGTAGTTCAGGCATTCTTACTCTACAGCACAGTCTCCGTAGTGTCAGAACATTGGCTCTTGAAGGCACACGCAGTCACGATGGAAGATATGCTTCTGAGTAAACCTCAGTAGTGCAAAACCCATGATGAAATGCGCTCACTCTGTATTCATGAGATCTGTACCCCCAGCTGCACATTCAGTTACTTTGGCATGTGTGCAACTAGAGCATGTTCTCAGCAGAGCCCGGATGCCTGCACTTGAGCTCATGCTCAGGAGAGGCTTACCATGTCTTCTAGTGTTTAAAATCACTCTGTCTACAGGAGTTCTGGCTCAGTTATGTCCAGAAGGAAACTTCAGAGTGCAAGTTCAGTAACTATTTAGGCACACCTGAACTACAGTGCAGGTTGAGTAGTGGTCTGACTTACCTATAAAGCAACAAGCTAATGATTGTGATGTTCATGCTTCAGAGTGAAAGTTCAGCCGGTGATGAACTCTTGTTCTGGAAGGCAATTTCAGTAGTGCAGGGATGCAGAATCCAGAGCGTAATACACCAAAAGTGTATGTGAGTTTACAACAGGCATGTTTTAGGGACAGGCTCAGTAGTGGTAGGCCATATCCTAAAGAAACCGGGTTTAGGAGTGATGGGATGTATGCTCTACTGTGCAGTCTCAGTGACAGCAAGGCACTTGTTCTAAAGCTTGTTAATAGTCTCAATGGTGGCAGAAAGGGTGATCCAGATTGGAAACTAAGTAGCTCCTGCGAGCGTTCTCTAGATGGCGGCCTCAGTATCAACAAGCGCGTATTCCAGAGGGCAAGCTCAGTGTTTGTAGCATGTGTGGTTTGACATAAGAGAAGGAAATGGCAACTCACCCCAATATTCTTGCCTGGAGAATCCCGTGGACAGAGGGGCGTCGTGGGCTACTGTCCATAGGTTCGCATGGAGTCGGATAAGACTAAAGCGACATAGCATGCATGCATGCATTGGAGAAGGAAGTGGCAACGCACTCCAGTATTCTTGCCCCAAGAATCCCAGGGACAGGGGAGCCTGGTGGGCTGCTATCTATGCGGTCACACAGAGTCGGACACGACTGAAGTGACTTAGCAGCAGCAGCAGCAGTGGTTTCAAATCAGGGGTCAGTAACTGTGAAAAGTTTCTTGCATTTTCAGTCGTTGCCGCATGCCAGGTCCGGAGTGCAGACGCACGTGGTTGTGATACTTATGCTCTAGAGTTGTAATGTATGTGCCAGAGTGCAAGCTAAGTAGTGCACCTGTCCTAATTCAATTCTTAGTAAAAGCAGAATGCAAACTCGTGATTTCAACCTCAGTAGTTGCTGCATGCATCATCAGAAGTAGTGGTGTATACACTCATTTGATCTCTGGTTCCTCTGACTTGTCCAAAACCAGCTTGAACATCTGGAAGTTTATGGTTCGTGTATTGCTGAAGCTTGGCTTGGATATTTTTGTGCATTACTCTACTAGCGTGTGAGAAGAGTGCAATTGTGCAGTAGTTTGAGCATTCTTTGGCATTGCCTTTGTTTGGGATTGAAATGAAGACTGACCTTTCCCAGTCCTGAGCCGCTGCTTAGTTTTTTAAATTTGCTGACATATTGAGTGAAGCACTTCCGCAGCATAATCGTTTAGGATTTCAAATAGCTCAACTGGAATTCTATCACTTCCACTCACTTTGTTCATAGTGATGCTTCTTAAGGCCCACTTGACTTCACATTCCAAGTATCTGGATGTAGGTGAGTGATCACATCGTCATGATTATTTGGGTTGTGAAGATCTTTGATGTACAGTTCTTCTGTGTATTCTTTGCCACCTCGTCTTAATACCTATTGCTTCTGTTAGGTCCATACCATTTATGTCCTTAATAGTGCCCATCTTTGCATGAAATGCCCCCTTGGTATCTCCGGTTTTCTTGAAGAAATCTTTAGTCTTCCCCATTGCATTGCTTTGCTTTATTGCTTTGCTTTATTTCTTGGCACTGATCACCGAGGAAGGCTTTCTTCTCTCTCCTTGGAACTCTGTGTTCAAATAGGTATATCTTTCCTTCTCTCCTTTGGCTTCATTTCTCTTCATTTCACAGCTAATTGTAAGGCCTCCTCAGGTAGCCATTTTGCCTTTTTGCATTTCTTTTTTCTTGGGAATGGTTTTGATCCCTGTCTCCTTTACAATGTCATGAACCTCCGTCCATAGTTCATCAGGCATTCTACCAGATCTAGTCCCTTACATTTATTTCTCACTTACACTGTGTAATCATAAGGGATTTGAGATAGGTCATTCCTGAATGGTTTAGTGGTTTGTTCCTCCTTTCTTCAATTTAAGTCTGAATTTGGCAATACAGATTTCATGATCTGAGCTACAGTCAGCCTCTGGTCTTGTTTTATGCTGTCTAGGAAGAGTAAGCGTCTTTTAATTTCATGGCTTCAGTCAGTATCTTCAGTGATTTTGGAGCCCCCCCTCCCCCCAAAAAACAGTCTGCCACCATTGCCACTGTTTTCCCATCTATTTGTCATGCAGTGATGCGACAGGATGCCATCTCAGGTTTCCTAATGTAGAGCTTTAAGCCCACTTCTTCACTTTCCTCTTTCACTTTCATCAAGAGACTCTTCAGTCTCTCTTTAGTTTCTACCATAAGGGGGGGGGGGGTGTCATCTACATATCTGAAGTTTTTGACATTTCTCCTGGCAGTCTTGATTCCCGTTTGCATTTCTTCCAGCCACACATTTCTCTGCATAGAAGTTAAATAAGCAGGGTGACAATATATACCCTTGAGGTGCTGCTTTTCCTATTTGGAACCAGTCTGTTATTCAATGTCCAGTTCTAACTGTTGCTTCCTGAACTGTATACAGGCTTCTCAAGAGGCAGATCTGGTGGTGTGGTACTAACGTCTCTTTCAGAATTTTCCACAGTTTATTTTGATCCGTACACTCAAAGGCTTTGGCATACTCAGCAAAGCAGAACTAGATGTTTTTCTGGAACTTGCTTGCTTTTTTGCGAAGATCCAGCAGATGTTGGGAATTTGATCTTTGGTTCCTCTGTATTTTCTAAAACAAGATTGAATATCTGGAAGTTCATGGTTCACATATTGCTGAAGCCTGGCTTGGAGAATTTTGAGCATTTCTTTGTTAGCATGTGAGATGAGTAAAATTGCATGGTAGTTTGAGCACTCGTTGGCATTGCCTTTTTCGAGACTGGAATGACAACTGACCATTTCCAACTGAGCCACAGCTGAGATTTTCAAATTTCTTGTCTTATTGAGTACATCACTTTCACAGCATCGTCTTCGAGGATTTGAAGTAGCTCATCTGGAATCGAAGCTGTAATAGAGCCTTCTAAGTCCCTAATGGACACTGCATGGACTCTCAGAACAAGTGAGATCAACAGCCATCCTCTTTAACAACAACAACAAAAAGTTCTCTCAACAAGAAAACTTACACAAGCCACTGGTCCCACCACATTCACTTGGAGGAGACCACCCAATTAATAGCAATGATGGCCCTCCGGTGTGCAGAAAATAGACCTCGAAGACAGTCATCGAAACAACATGAAAAGGTGGAGACATATCCAGCAGATGAAGGAATACAATGAAAATCAACAAACCAGTGAAAGAGGAGGAGGTAGGAAGTCTACAGGAAAAACAGTTCAGCACAAAAATAGTCAATGTCTTGGAAACAAATGGATCGACAGATAAATAGACTTCAGGCATGGATTGAGAAGATGAAAGGGGTGTTTTAAATGGACCTGGAAGAAATCATGAGTAGTTAATCAATAATGAGCGATGACATAACTGAGATAGAAATCACTCTGGACAACAGGAACAGTACTGTAACTGAGTCAGAAGAAAGACTAAGTGAGCTGGAAGTTCGGATATGGGAAATAAATGAAGCAGAGCAGGAAAAAAAAAAGCAAGAGAGAAATGAAGATAATCACAGAGACCTATGGGACAATGTTAAATGCCCCCATATTTAAATCATAGGTTTCTCAGAGAAAGAAGACAAAAGGAAAGGGCATGAGAAAATATTTGAGGAGGAAATAGTTAAAAACTTCCCTGAAATGGGAAAAAGAACACACAACTAAAATGAAAAATCCCAGTGTGTCCCATAGGGGGAAAACCAAGACACAACATGTCAAAAGACACATTAATCAAAAAAACAAACAAACAAACAAACAAATAAATATACACAATGAACAAATATTCAAGGTAACAAAGGAATGACAACAAATAACATAGAAGGGAATCCCCATAAGGATAACAGCTGATCTTACAATAGAAACTCTTCAGCTTAGAAGGGAATGGCAGGATGTACCTAAATTGCTGAAAGGCAAAAGCCTAAAGCCAAAATTACTCTATCCAACAAGGATAGTATTCTCATTCAAAAGACAAAACAAGAGCTTTACAGACAAACAAAAGCAGTTAGTGTTCAGAACCACCAAACCAGCACTTCAGCAAATGCTGAAGGATCTTCTCTAGATAGGAAACAGAAAAGCTTATAAAAACAAAGCCACAAAATATATAGTAAATGGTAAGAAGATCATACTTATCAACAACTACCTTAAACAGAAATGGGCTAAATGCTCCAATGAAAAGGCAAAGACTGGGTGAATGCATACAAGAATATACTGTCTGCAAGAAAACCATCTCATACCTAGGGACACATACAGCCTGAAAGTGATGGCCAGGAAAAAGCTATCGATGAGAAAAGAGACAAAGGAGGTAGGAAGGGAGCTCCATCCCGGGAAGGGAATCCCGTTCCGGGAAGGGACTCTTAAGAAGAGGGGTTTCCAAACACCAAGAAACATTCTCCCTGCCGAGTCTGTGGCGAGCTTTGGAAGCAGAGAGGGCAACGTAGCAGGAAGGAAACATAAATATATAATTAAAACCAACAGATTACAAGCCCAACAGTAACTCCCCCAGCAGAAAAGCAGCACAGACGCCTGCATCCGACACTAGCAAGTGGGGGCAGGGCAGGGAGGTGCAGGAGGCGTGGGCTGCAGTGCTTTTTAAGAATCAGGCAGGAACGCCCCGCACATAACCACAACGAATGAACCTGCACTAGCAAACCAGACTGTGGGATAGCTACCATGTGAAAAGCCCGAACATAAAATACCACCAGAACCACACACAGAACAAAGGATGGAACAGAAATAGCCAGTTACAGACCATTCCCCGCCGGTGACTGGCAGCCAGAACCGTATGGGCTGGAAGGGGGTGATCACAGCCCGGGAGAGACTTTACCTACAAAACTGCAAGCAGGCTTCTTTGCTACGGCTTCTTGGGGTTCTGGACAGTCACCATCCACCTCACAAGGGGCACCAGTGGTACATCCAGAAAACTAGCAGCGGATACGGGAATGGCGATAAGTCACCGTGACCGCGCTCACCACCCACCTGAGCTACTCGGATGTCAGAAGGACACAAAAGGCAGTCCCAACCGAATCTGTGCCTCTGAGGGCTTACCTGAGCACCGAACCTGAGTTCGGCTTAGACCTGGGAGGTGCGTGCAGCCTAGGGCCGGCCTCAGACCCTGGAGCAACGTAGAGCATGAGCGGTGTGCATCGTGAGCAGGGGCAGGCCCAGTGGGTCTGAGACGCTGAAAGCACACGCAGGTGTTATTTGTTTGCAGCATCCCTCCCTCCCCACAGCGCAACTGAACAAGGGAGCCAAAAAAAATAAAAATAAAAAGTGTCCACCATGCCCCCCCCCCTTAAGAGGACGGAAATCAGACACTGAAGAGACCAGCAAACAGAAGAAATTTAATGGAGGGAACCGCCTTGGAAATAACCCCACACTGCCCACAACACCAGAGAAAGGGCCAGAAATATCTTTACTATTTTTATGACCATTTCTTTTTCTTTTTTTCTTTTTCGCTGATGTGGTTGTGTGGTAGTTTTTTCTTCTTTTCTTTTTCTTCTTCTTCTTTTTTTAACTTTTAGAAATATTTAAGTCCTCTATTTATCCTTTAATTTTTATTCTTATAACCTACTCTTACTTAAAAAGGAACCTATTTTAAAGCAAACACTGTATATAGTCTTTGTGTGGTTGTTGTTGTTGTTTTAATAGTTCTTGTGGCTTTTTTTTCTTCTTCTTCTTTTCCTTAATATTGCATTTTTTAACATCCAACCTCTATTCTAGATTTTTAATCTTTGCTTTTTGGTATTTGTTGTCAATTTTGTACATTTAAAAACCCAAACTTCACTACCCAATTTTACCTGAGAGCGAGATTACTGGCTTGACCACTCTCTCCTCCTTTGGACTCTCCTTTTTCTCCACCAGGTGGCCTCTGTCTCTTCCCTCCCCCTTCTCTTCTCTACCCAATTCTGTGAATCTCCGTGTTCCAGACAGTGGAGAACACTTCAGGAACTGGTCACTGGCTGGATCTGTCTCTCTGCTTTTCATTTCCCTCTTTTATCCTCCTGGCCACCTCTGTCTAATTCCTCCCTCTCCTCTTCCCTGTATAACTCCGTGAATACCTCTGAGTGGTCCAGACGGTGGAGCACACATAAGGATGTGATTGCTGGCTAGCTTGCTCTCTCCTCTTTTTTTTTTTTTTCTCTCTCTCTTTCCTCTTTTGATCCCACCTCATCTCATTCCAGTCACCTCTAACTACCCCTCCCTCTTCTCTCCTCCATGTAACTCAGTGAACCTCTCCGGTTGCCCCTCACTGTGGGTAAACCTTTCATCTTTAACCTAGATATCTTATCATTGGTGCTGTATAGGTGGAGAAGTCTTGAGGCTACTGTAAAAATAAAACTGAAAACCAGAAGCAGGAGGCTTAAGTCCAAACCCTGAGAACATCAGACAAGTCCTGACTCCAGGAACATTAATTGATAGCAGCTCATCAAATGCCTCCATACCTACACTGAAACCAAGCACCACCCAAGGGCCAACAAGTTCCAGAGTCAGACACACCATGCAAATTCTCCAGCGACACAGGAACACAGCCCTGAGCTTCAATATACAGGCAGCTCAAAGTTACTCCAAAACCATTGGCGTCTCATAACACATTACTGGTCACTCCATTGCACTCCAGAAAGAAGAAATCCAGCCTCACCCACCAGAACTCCAACACAAGCCTCCCGAACCAAGAAATCTTGACAAGCCACTGATACAACCCCACCCACAGTGGAGAAACTCCATAATGAAGAGAACTCCACAAATTCCCAGAATATAGAAAGGCCACCCCAAACGCAGCAATAGAACCAAGATGAAGAGACAGAGGGATACTCAGCAGGTAAAGAACAGGAGAAATGCCCACCAAATCAAACAAAAGAGGAAGAGATAGGGAATCTACCTGAGAAAGGATTCCAGATATTGATACTGAAAGTGATCCAAAATCTTGAAATCAAAATGGAATCACAGATAAATAGCCTGGAGACAAGGATTGAGAAGATGCAAGAAAGGTTTAACAAGGACCTAGAAGAATAAAAACGAGTCAATAGATAATGAATGACTCAATAAATGAGATCAGAAACACTCTGGAGGCAACAAATAGTAGAGTAACAGAGGCAGAAGATATGATTAGTGAAATAGAATGGTAGAAATAAATGAATCAGAGAGGAAACAAGAAAAATGAGTTAAAAGAAATGAGGACAATCTCAGAGACCTCCAGGACAATATGAAACGCTCCAACATTCGAATTATAGGAGTCCCAGAAGAAGAAGACCAAAAGAAAGACCATGAGAAAATCCTCCAGGCGACAATAGTTGAAAACCTCCCTACAGTGGGCATGGAAATAATCACCCAGTCCCAAGAAAACCAGAGAGTCCCAAACAGGATAAACCCAAGGCAAAACACCCCAAGACACATATTAATCAAATTAACAAAGAGCAAACACGAGAACAAATATTAAAAGCAGCATGGGAAAAACAGGAAATAACACATGAGGGGATTCCCATAACGGTAACAGCTGATCTTTCCAAAGAAACTCTTCAGGCCAGGAAGGAATGGCAAGATATACTTAAAGTGAAGAAAGAGAATAACCTACAACCCAGATTACTGTACCCAGCAAGGATCTCATTCAAACACGAAGGAGAAATCAGAAGCTTTACAGACAAGCAAAAGCTGAGAGAACTCAGCACCACTAAACCAGCTCTCCAACAAATGCTAAAGGATATTCTGCACACAGGAAACACAAAAAGGGTGTTTAAACCCAAACCCAAAACAATAAAGGAAATGGCAACGAGATCATAATGATCAGTAATTACCTTAAACGTGCTTAGTCACAGCTCCAGAAAGCTATTCTCTTTTCCTTCTAAGGACAGGCTTACCTCTTTGGGGCTTGGTATTTAAGTATTCCCTTTGGTTAGATTCCTTGCCTTCAACCCCAGCTCAGTGCTGACAACCTTCAGGTCTCAAATAACATACTATGCAACTGGTTCATTTTACATTCTTACCAAAGAAAGTAAGTGTCAGTTGTATCTCCACAGTATTAATTTAGCCACAAGGAATCTTCGGTAAAACTAAACAAAACGTTAGAGAGATGACAGCACTTCTATGAAATATGTTGTCAGCTTTACAAACGACCTATAAACTACAAAGTCATCACGAAATAGACATCTACCCAATACACATTTCATTACTAGATTCTTTCTTTGTATATAACCATTTTATACTTTCAGATTTGCAACTGGTACTTTTTCAAATAAAACTGGTGCTTTTTTTTTTTTTTTGCTTGTTTTTAAGCCTAGATTTAACTGATGTCTTTAAGATGTTCATTTTAACATTGACATCATTCATAACTCCAAATACATAAAAGATGATGACAAAAACATCATAAATACAAAAAACAAAAAGGGAGTTCTATTATTATAGCCTCCAATAAATGCTAGCAAAACTGGAACAGAAGCATTTTAAAACATTTAGTGATGTTTCAACATTTTTCTAACCTTTTTTGATTTCATCTTTCTCATGTGCTTTAGAATGCATTACAACATCAGTAGAGTATTGGGCTTCCGTGGTGGCTCAGAGGGTAAAATGTCTGCTTGAAATGGAGCCCTGGGTTCTAATCCTGGGTTAGGAAGATCCCCTGAAGAAGGAAATGGCAACCCATTCCAGTATTCCTGCCTGAGAATCCTATAGATGGAGGAGACTGTAAGGCTACAGTCCATGGGGTCGCAAAGGGTCGGTCGGGCACGACTGAACGACTCCACTTTCACTTTAGTCGAGTATTGTCATATGTTTAAAACATCTATAAAAATATGGTAAATAATACTGGTACAAATTTCATCATTAAACATACATATTCAGCTGTTTTAATGCATGATGAGAGAACTCTGAAACAACTTGCGTTTTCATTGTTATTGGTGACCATGCCTGACCTGCCTCTTGAGAAATCTATGTGCAGTTGAGAAAGCAACATTTAGAACTGGACATGGAAAAACAGACTGGTTCCAAATAGGAAAAGGAGTACATCAGGCTGTATAATGTCACCCTGCTTATTTAACGTCTATGCATAGTACATCATGAGAAATGCTAGACTGGACGAAACACAAGCTGGAATCAAGATTACCGGGAGAAATTTCAAGAACCTCCGATACGCAGATGACACCACCCTTATGGCAGAAAGTGAAGAGGAACTAAAAAGCCTCTTGATGCAAGTGAAAGAGGAGAGTGAAAAAGTTGGCTTAAAGCTCACCTTTCAGAAAATGAAGATCATGGCTTCTGGTCCCATCACTTCATGGGAAATAGATGGGGAAACAGTGGAAACAGTGTCAGAGTTTACTTTTGGGGCTCCAAAATCCCTGCAGATGGTGACTGCAGCCATGAAATTAAAAGACACTTACTCCTTGAAAGAAAAGTTATGACTAACCTAGATAGCACGTTCAAAAGCAGAAACATTACTTTACCGACTAAGGTCCGTCTAGTCAAGGCTATGGTGTTTCCTGCGGTCATGTATGGATGCGAGTTGGACTGTGTAGAAAGCTGAGCACCGAAGAATTGATGCTTTTGAACTATGGTGCTGGAGAAGACTCTTGAGAGTGCCTTGGACTGCGAGGAGATTCAACCAGTCCATTCTGAAGGAGATCAGCCCTGGGACTTCTTTGGAAGGAATGATGCTAAAGCGGAAACTCCAGTAGTTTGGCCACCTCATGTGAAGAGTTGACTCATTGGAAAAGAACTCTGATGCTGGGAGGGATGGGGGGCAGGAGGAGAAGGAGACGACAGAGGATGAGATGGCTGGATGGCATCGCTGACTCGATGGACGTGAGTCTGAGTGAACTTCGGGAGTTGGTGACGGACAGGGAGGCCTGGCCTGCTGCATTTCATGGGGTCACAAAGAGTCAGACACAACTGAGTGACTGAACGGAACTGAACTGAACAGAACTGAAGCTAGGGACTGTTGGTGGCAGAGGTAGAGGCCCCAGTCTGTGTATCCAATGTTGGAGTGATGGAATACAGTTAAAGTGACTGTAAACATAGGGAATTTAGAAAGATGGTAACGATAAACCTGTATGCGAGACAGCAAAAGAGACACAGATGAATAGAACAGTCTTTTGGACTCTGTGGGAAAGGGAGAGGGCGGGATGATTTGCGAGAATGGCATTGAAACATGTATAATGTCATATAAGAAAAGAATCGCCAGTCTAGCTTCAGTGTAGGAGAGGATGCTTGGGACTGTTGCACGGGGTTGACCCAGAGGGATGGTAAGGGGAGGGCGGAGGGAGGGGGTTTAGGATTGGGAACACGTCTACACCCGTGGAGGGTTCATGTTGGTGTCTGACAAAACCAATGCACTATTGTAAAGTACAATATAAATAAATAAAGTGTCTGTAAACAAAGACACAGAAAAGAGTTTCTCTTCAGAAATAAAATGTTCAGAATTGATTTTCATACTGAGGGAAGGCCTTTTCACCTACTAAGTATTAGTGAACATTCTGGCTAGATATAGTTTTGCTTGAACTTTATGCTAGACAGCCTATTTTTGACCTGGGAAACACATATTGTACATCTGCTTTAACCATGGAGGAGAGTCACTGGGTATTCACTGGAATGGGAAAGTAAAAATCTGTT
This sequence comes from Ovis aries, assembly GCF_016772045.2. Classification (NCBI taxonomy): domain Eukaryota; kingdom Metazoa; phylum Chordata; class Mammalia; order Artiodactyla; family Bovidae; genus Ovis; species Ovis aries. The sequence continues at coordinate 19,842,634 of NC_082741.1, read as the reverse complement.
GCAGTTGTCTTTCATCAGTGTACCCTCTGGGGAAGTCAGGATATGAAAATGAGATTGTGCATTTCTGTGCTTTGGAGTTATGTGTTCCTAGTTAGTGAAGATAATTAAGAAGTGTAATGATTCCAGATTCTCGCCTAGGAAAACACTAACATCACTCTTGTCAGACCTGTATTTTGTGGTTAACAGGATCCTTTTCCCACGAGATATGTTTCATTCATGTACTTTCAACTTTAAAGAATTTTCTCTGTGTCCTGGCTCTGCCCCTACAGCTTCAGAACACTCCTCTTTAAACTGTACGGAAGACCATTTCCCAGGCTATGGTCCTTGAGTTTATTTTTATTTTTCTCCTAATTTTAGTATATATAATTTATTGGGTATTTTTATCATTATGGCATAATTTTCTTCAAACTTCGTACTGAAAGTTGTCTCCTATTTAATCATGACATATGATCAGTGAGTCCACATACTAAGGAATGACAATTGGCACTTTTTAGCAGAAACCAGGGCTTCCCTGGGAGGTAAGCTGCCTAAGAATCTGATGCAATGCAGGAGACCCCAGTTTGATTTCTGGTTTGGGAGGATGCTCTGGAGAAGCAACAGGCCACTCCCTCCAGGGTTCTTTAGGTTTCCCTGGTGGTTTAGATAGCAAACAATCCATCTGCTATGAGAGAGCCACTGGAAGACTGGCCTAACAACCCACTCCAGTATTCTTGCCTGAAGAACCCCCATGGACAGAGGAGCTTGACGGGCTATATTCCAGACACTCACAAAGAACCAGACACGACTGTGAGAATGAGCAGACCAGAAACCAAAATATATTTTTAAGAAATCCTTGAAAACCTTGAAATTTGGAAGTGTTCCTTAGAAAGAGCATGTTAACCCTGAAAAAAAAAAAAAAAACACCATAAAGCAATGAACTTTATTACTCTCTTTTCCCTATAAGATCAGAAGAGAAATGGAGTGTCATTTCCCTTTTTAGAAGCTAGTTGTTCTCGTAGAAACTATGAAATGATTAAATAAATTATTGAAACCTACTGAAATGCTGCTTTCAAATAAATAAATAAATAAAACCCAATTCAAGACGGATACCAAAGCAAGAACATAATCGAAATCACTTGCTGTTGTGAGACATGGCTTCAAAAGAGAACCAAATTAATGTATATAATGACTGGCTAAATTTTCTGGCAATACGTTATAAGAATTTACAGTCAACATTGAAAGGGATTTTTACACACAATAAAATAAAAATGCCTTTTACTCATGCATACTTTTAATAATCAAAAGCACTGACTAATTTTCAGACATTGCAGGCCAAGGACATTTAAACAAACTACCTACTTTATCTGCCAAAACAACACGGTGGTGGTGGTCATGATTAGCTGCTAAGTCATTTCCGTCTCTTCATCTCCATGGACCATAGACCACCAGGCTCCTCTGCCCGTGGGATTTCCCAGGCAAGAATACTGAGTCTGGTTTTCATTCTCTCTTCCAGAAGATCTATCTTCCCAACTCAGGGATTTCTCAACCCTGGGTCATCTACATTGGGAAGTGGACTCTTTACCAATGAGCCACCAGGAGAATACCCCAAAGAAAAACAGTATCTACTTAAGTACTTCTTGGCTTTCATATGTACGGTATCAACCTTCCAGCCTATATAGTCTGTGTTGAACTATCCTAGTGATCCATCGATTAATAGTCAGCCTCCCAGTGATTCTTGTCTGGGAAGATCCCACATGCTGAAGTGTAACTAAGCTCATGGGCCACAACTCAGGAGCTCATGTGCCGAAACTAGAGCCAGTGTTCTCCAGCAAAAGAAACATCACGATGGGAAGGTTATGCAGCATAGTGAAGTGCACCATACCACTTGCCTCAGCTACAGAAAGCCCTTGAACATCCATGACTACCTGGCCCTACCAAAATAAATGCAGTTTTAACAATAACAAATATTCATGTCAATGTATGGGAAAACCAATACAGTGTTGTAAAGAAAAATAAAGTAGAAATAAAAATTAAAGAAAAAAATAAATAAAATGGAAAAATAAATACATAAATAAGACCTTAAAGGGCAAAAAACAAACAAACAAACAAAAAAAAACTAGTGAGTTTAGCAGAGAAGTTAGTTACATATATTTAGCAACAAGCAAATATAATTTGCATGTTGAAAGTGCAAAAATACTAATTTTTCAAAACGTGATAGACTGATACTGATTAGAAGAAATCTATCACAGAATAAAAATATTCTAGGCAATAGTTCAGCAGGATGAGAGGTAAGGGTATCCCAGCCATCAGAGTTCACATTTGTGGTGTGAATGCCGAAAAGCCTATGAAACATCATGTTGGTCAAATAATTCGAGTATCCATATATCCACTTAAGCTCTTAGCTATCTCTCCTGCACCTTTATATTTCATTCTGAAGCCATTTGGATTTTCTGAAAGACTGTGTAGATTTGTTTTGTTTGTGTCAGTTTCTGAGGAGACTTCTCATTCTGCCCACATGCTAGGAAACTTTTACTATATTTTCCATTAATATAATTCAAGTTTCATCTACTCTAACCTTTCATACCATTAATCCCATATTGATTTCCTTTAGCAGGCTCTAGTGATGTTCTTCAAGCTCTTTTAGCCATTCTTTCACTTGGGTATAATGCTCACTGATTTGAATAGCAAATTACCACTTTTCTAATGTGCTTTTAGAGTGTGGTGAGCTGCTCTGTTTCAGGCTTTTGGTTGGAAAACCCTGCCTTATTGTCAGGGCTGCAGTATCTTCTGATACCAAAGGAAAGACTACAAATATTCCAAACAAATTTGATTATGGTAATTAACATTTTCTAAAGAATTAAAGAGTTCCTCATCAAAATATTTATTCCCATGGAAAAAATACCCCCAGCTCCTTAAGTACATCATGATTTTATTAAGGGAATCTGTGAGAACGGCCATGTTCTCTGTGCATCGTGACTTCATCAACACACCTCTCTGAGGTGAAAAAACAAGTTAGAATTCACATACTTCAGGAAAGCCATATTTCAATATGGAAAAACCTTGTTTCAATAAGAGGAAAAATGGCTGCATGAGAAGTGGATTGATATTGTTTCTCTATTTTTCTCTGAGCATCTTCCTGTAAGTTGTGTCTTCACTTCTTACTGAAATGGTTGATTCTGCTGTTGTTCTGTTGCTCAGGCATAGTAACTCTCTGCAACATAATAAGGCATGTTACGTTCCTTATTATGCAGCACACCACGCCTCACTGTCCATCACTAACTCCCAGAGTTTGCTCAAAGTCATGTGCCTCAAATTAGTTGTACCATCCAACCATCTCATCGTCTGCTAGGCCCTTCTCCTTCTGCACTCAAGCTTTCCCAGCATCAGGGTCTTTTCCTATAGTTAGCTCTTTGCATCGGGTGGCGAAAGTACCAGAGTTTCAGCTTCAGCAAAAGTACTTCCAATGAATATTCAGGGCTGATTTCCATCAGGATTGACTGCTTTGATCTCCTTGCAGTCCAAGGGACTCGCAAGAGTCTTCTCCAACACCACAGTTCAAAATCATCAATGATTCCATGCGCAACTTCCTGTATAGTCCAACTCTCCCATCCATACATGAGTAATGGAAACTCCATAGGTATGACCTGATAGACCATTAATTGCAAAGTAATGCCTCTGCTTTTGCATATGCTCTTTAGTTGGTTACAGCTTTTCTTCATAGGATCTAGCACCTTTTAATACCACAGCTGCCCTCACCATCTGCAGTGATTTTGGAGCCCGAGAAAATAAAGTCTATCACTGTTTCCATTTTTCCCCGTGATTTCCCTATTTGATGTGAAGTCACGGGGCCAGATGCCATGATCTTCATGGTTTCAACATTGAGTTTTAAGCAAGGTTCTTCACTCTCTTCTTTCTTTCCATCAATATGCTCTTTATTTATTCTCCACTTTCTGTCATATATGTGGTGTCAACTGCAAATCTGTGGTTATTGATAGTTCTCCAAGCAATCTTGATTCTAGCTGGGCTTCATCCAGCCTGGCATTTCACATGACGTGCTGAATATAAGTTAAATAAGCCACATGACAATATACAGCCTTGATGTGCTCCTTTCCCAATTTGAAGCTAGCGCATTGTTCTATGTCCAAGTGTTGCTTCTTGACATGCCTACAGATTTCTCAGCAGGCAGCTAAAGAGGTCTGGTATTTGCATCTTTCCAGGAATTTCCCATAGCTTGTTGTCATCCACACAGTCAAAACCTTTGGCATAGTCCAAATCAGAAGTCGATGTTTTTCTTGAACTCCTTTGCTTTTTCTCTGATCCAATGGATGCTGACAATTTGATCTCTGGTTTCTCTGACTTTTCTAAATCCAGCTTTAACATCTGGAAGTTCTCGGTTCATGTACTGCTGAAGCCTAGCTTGAAGAACTTTGAACATGACTGTGCTTACATGTGAGATGTGTGCAATTGTGTGTTAGTTTAAACAATCTTTGGCCTAGCTTTTCTTGAGGATTGGAGTTTAAACTAACCTTTCCAAGTTCTGCGGCCAGTGTCGAGCTTTTCACATTTGCTGGCATATTGTGTGCAGGATTGTAATGTCATAATCTGGTAGGACTTGAAATTCCACAACTGGAAACACATTACCTCTAGTAACTTTGTTCATAGTTATGTACTAAGGGCTGCTTGACTTCAGATTGCAGGATGTCTGGTTCTGGGTGAGTAAAGACACCTTCACGGTTATGTGGGTCATTAAGATCTTCTTCTTCTTCTTCCTTTTTTTTTTTTCTTTAAGTTCAGTTCTTCTGTGTATTCTTGCCACCACTTCTTAATATATCTGCTTCTGTTAGGTCCATATATTTTGTCTCCTTTATTGTGCCCATCTTTGCATGAAATGTTCCCTTGGTATCTGTATCATTCCTGAGGTAATCTCTGTTCTTTGCCATCCTATTGTGTTTCTCTGTTTCTTTGCATTGATCCCTGAGGAAGGCTTTTCTTATCTCTCCATGCTATTCTTAAGAAAACTGCATTCAAATGGATTATCTTTCTTTTTCTCCTATGCCTTTAGCTTCTCTTCTTTTCTAAGTTATTTGTAAGGCCTCTTCAGACAAACCTTTTGCCTTTTTGCATTTCTTTTTCTTGGGTAGGTTTTGTTCATTGTCTCATGCAGAATGTCATGACCCTTGGTCCATAGTCTCCAAGCAGTCTGTCTATAAGATCTAATCCCTCAAATCTATTTGTCACATCCACTGCATAATCATAAGAGACTGATTTTGGCCAACCCAAATGGTCTAGTGGTTTTCCATACTTTCTTCAACTTAAGTCTGAAGTTTTCTTTAAGGCATTCCTGATCTGAGCCATCTCACTGCTCAGTCTTGTGTTTTTGTTTTTCTTTTTTTTTTTTTTTTTCTGACTGCATAGAGCTTCTCCATCTTCAGCTACAAAGGACAGAATCAATCTGATTTCAGCATTGACCATCTCAAGAGTCATCTCTTGTGTTGTTGGAAGAGGGTGTTTTCTGTGAATGGTGAGTTCTCTTAGGGAATTCTGTTAGCCTTTGCCATACTTCATATGTACTCCAAGGTCCAACTTGCCTGTTATTCCAGGTATCTCTTGACTTCCTACTTTCTCTAGGAGGCAATGAACGTGGGCAGTATAAGCCCTCATTCCTCTGCCTTTTCTAAATCCATCGCATATATTTGGAAGTTCTTGGTTCAAATACTTTGAAGCCTAGCACAAAGGATTTTGAGCCTTATCTTGCTTAGTATGTGAAATGAGCACAAGAGTGCAGTACTTTGACAAATTTTCAGCATTACCCTTTGATGTGGGGATCAGTACGTTGTCATGTGTACACTAGAGCTTGCTCAGTAGTGGCATAATGTGTATTCCATAGTGCAAACTCAGAAGTTGGAACATGTATGGCATATAATGTTGACTCAGTAGAGGTAGGATGATACTTTCAGAGTGCAAGCTCAATAGTTGTGCTAAGCCTTCTGTAGAACACTGATTCAGCAATGGTAAGATGTGTGAACTAGAATTCAGGGTCAATAGTGTTGTCACATTTCCTCGAGAGTTTAGCCACTGCAGAAGTGGCATGTGTGCTTAGAATGGGGTCTTAATAGTGGTGAGATGCATGCTCTACATCTCAGTCTCAGTAGAAGAGAGGTGTGTTCTCTAGAGTGCAAGCTAGTAGTTACAAGACACTTGGTGTGCTGACCTGTAGTACACAAAGAAGCAGTGGAAGTTGTCACAGCACTGAAACACTGACTGGTGAAAAACTCCTCGGTGCGTTGAACCCACAGTAGACAAAGAAGCGTTCCAAGAATGTTTTACCTATGAGTTACAGCATGGTGGTAATTATTGAGTGCGTTCCAGCTAATGTAGATGGAGATGCGCTTAAGCCATGTCATAAAACTGAACCAGTGATAGTTACAATCTCTTAGTCTTGCCTGATCTATTTGGATGCAGAAACACTTAAAAAATTCACAGCACTGAAGCACTGGAATTTGACAAATTATCGGCTGTGTCTTCCAAGAATGGATGCTGAAGCACTTGAACTGTATCACGTAGCTGAAAGACTGGATGTTGATGAATACTGGGTGTATTTGACCTATGGTAAGAAGGGGACTCATTTAACTGTATGACAGCCCTAAAACACAATATGGAGAAAAATGTATGCGTGTTTATGAACTGGTATGTACAGAAACAATTGAGACAGATCACAGAACTCAACAGTTGATGGTGAACAACTTCTAGGTGTATTTGAACCAGAGTATACGAAACAAGACTTGAAGAATGTAACAGAACTGAAACAACTGATGGTGATAAACTATTGCATGCGTTCAGCATGGCGTAGAAGAAGAAGGACTTGAAACATGTCGCAGCACTGAAACACCAATGGTCATAAGCTACTGGGTATGTTTCAGCTCAAGTGGATTAGAGAACCATTTGAAGCATGTCGCACAACTGAAACATTGCATGCTTATGAACGACTGCATGTACTTGATATGGAGTGAATGAAGAAAGCACTTGAAGCATGTGACATCACTGAAGCACTGGTTGAGAATATGGACTATGTTTGAGCCGGAATGGACACAGAGCCTTCAGAATCATTTCATAGTACTGAACACTAGCACTAGACGGGGAAAAAACTACTGAGTTCGTTTGACACAGGAATGGATGAAGAAGCAGTTGACATTATGTCACAGCAGTGAAACAAGATGGTTATAAACGGTGAGTGTATTGACGTTAGTGGGACCAAGAACATATTTAATCTTATCAAAGTCCTGAAACACTGGAGCATGGTGAACTGCTGGCTGTGTATGCCTCAGTGTGCACAGACAACATTTCAAATCATGTCACAGCACTGAAACGCTTGTATGGAGACGACAGACTGACTGTCTAGATCTGGGGTGGATGAGGAAGCTCTTTAAGCATGTCACTTCATGTATACACTAGATGGCGACAAACTACGGCGTTGGTGTATGGGTGCGCATGAAGAAGCCATTGGGTCGTGCTGCAAAGTAAAACACTGGCCGTTTATAACTACTAGAAGTTTTACACCAGGATTAATGTAGAAGCATTTGAAGACTGTCAGTGTACTGAAGCAATGGATGGTGAGAAAGGACTATGTTAACCTGGAGTGGGTGAGGAAGTACTCGAATCCAGGGGCAGCCATGGAACACTGTGTATTGATAAACTCCGGGATGTTTTATTTAGTCACTTCGTTAAGGAAGAATTGAACTTGGTCATATGTCACAGCACTGGACACTGGTTGGTACCACTTATTGACGATGACTGACCTGAGTGGGAAGAGAGCCTTTGAATTGTGCCACACCCACTGCACTAAAGAAATAGAGGAAACAATAGAATGCGAAAGACTAGGGATCTCCTCAAAAACTTAGAGATACCAAGCAAACATTTCTTGCAAAGATGGGCTGAATAAAGGACAGAAGTCGTATGGGCCCAACAGAAGCAGAAGATATTAAGAAGAGGTAGCAAAAATACACAGAAGAACTGTACATAAAAGATAGTCATGACGCAGATAATCACGATGATGTGATCATTCACCTAGAAGCAGACATCCAGGAATGTACACTCAAGTGGGTCTTAGGAAGCATCACTACAAAGAAAGCTAGTGGAGGGGATAGAATTCCAGTTGAGCTAGTTCAAATCCCAAAGGACCATGCTATGAAAGGGTTGCACTTAACATGGCACCAAATGTGGAAAATTCAGCACTGGCCACAGGACTGGAAAGGGGCAGTTTTCACTCCAATCCCAAAGAAAGGCAATGCCAAAGAATTCTCCAACTACTACACAGTTGCACTCATCTCATATGCTACTAAATTACTGGGCAAAATTATCCAAGCCATGCTTCAGCAATACAGCAACCAGGAACTTCCAGCTATTCGAGTTGGTTTTCCAAAAGGCAGAGCAACCAAGATCAAATTGCCAACATCTGCTGCATCATTGAAAAACCAAGAGAGTTCCAAAAGATCTACTTCGGTTTTATTGAGACTTTGACTATGTGGATCACAATAAACTTTGGGAAATTCTGAAAGAGATTTCAGGGAATACCAGACAACCTGACTTGCCTCTTGATAAACTTGTATGCAGGTCAGGAAGCAACAATTAGAACTGGAAATAGAACAACAGACTGGCTCCAAAAAGGAAAAGGAGTACCCCGAGGCTGTATAATTGCCACCTTGCTTATTTAACTTCTACACAGACTACATAATGAGAAACACTGGGCTGGAGGAATCTCAAGGTGGAAACAAGATTGACAGAGAAATATCAATCATCTGAAATATGCCGATGACACCAGCCTTATGGCAGAAAGTGAAGAACTAAAGAGCCTCTTGATAAAAGTGACACGAGAGAGGGATTAGTTGGCTTAATGCTCAACATTCAAAAAACAAAGATCATGGCATCGGATGCCGCCACATCATGGCAAATAGGTGGGAAACAGTGGAAACAGAAGATGACTTTATACTTCTGGGCTCCAAAATCGCTGCAGATGGTGACTGCAGCCATGAAATTAAAAGACGCTTCGTCCTTAGAAGGAAACTTATGACCAACCTAGATGATTAATTATCATTATTGATTATTGCTGATGATTGATTATTATTGATTATTATATTCATATTGAAAAACAGAGGCTTTACTTTGTCAAGAAAGGTCCATCTAGTCAACGTTACGGTTTTCCCAGTAGTCATGTGTGGATGTAAGTTTTGGAATATAAAGAAGGCTGAGCACTGAAGTATTGATGCTTTTGAACTGGGTGTTTAAGAAGACTCTTGAGAGTCCCTTGGACTGCTAGGAGATCCAACCAGTCCATCCTAAAAGAAATCAGTCCTTAGTGTTCATTGACAGGACTGATGTTGAAGCTGAAACTCCAATAATTTGGCCCCGTGATGTGAAGAGCTGGCTCATTTGAAAGCATCTTGTTGCTGGAAATGATTGAGGGCAGGAGGAGAAGGGGACGTCAGAAGGTGAGATGGATGGATGGTATCACCGACTCAATGGACATGGGTTTGGGTTACCCATGGGAGTTGATGATGGACAGGGAGGTCTGGCTTGCTGCGGTTCATGGGATAACAAAGAGCTGGACATGAATGAGTGACTCAACTGAACTGATCACCCCTTAAAGAGTGATTTTTTTTTCTTTCTTTTCCTTTTTCTTTTAAATAATCTTGGGCACATTTGACTGAAGCATGCCATGCAATGAAACGTTAAATGGTCAGTAACTACCAGCTGGGCTTGACATTGGATGGACGGAGAAGCACTGCAGGCATGTCACTGAACTTCAACACTGTATGGTGATAGCCTAGTGAATGCCTTTAAATGGGGAGAATGAACACACCATTGAAGTGGATCTTGGCATTGGAACTGGAGGTGGTGAATGTTATGGGTGTGTTTGACTTGCGATAATGAGGAAGACTTGAGGAATGTCACACACAGTAAAACATTGGATGGTGTTAATGTTTGAGTGTGTTTGGCCTGGTGAGGATGGAAACGTCCTGGAATCTGCCATAAAATGGAAACATTCAATGGTCATAAGCTACAGCATGTGCTTCACCTAGAGAGGATGAAGAAGCACATGAAGCATGCTACAGGACTGAAACAGTGGATGGTGATAATCCACTGGGTATGTTTTGTCTGGGGTTGTGAAGAAGCACTTGAGGCAAGTCCTCGAACTGAGGCATGGGATGCTGATAAACTGTTGGGTACTTCTGAACAGTGGTGTGTGGCAAAATTCTTGAAATATGTTACAGTATGGAAACATTGGATGATGCTAAACTCCTGGTGTGTTTGAGCCAGGATGGGCAAGAAGCAATTGATGCATGTCAAAAACCTGAAACAGGTGATAAACAACAGGGTGTGTATGACCCAGAGTGCATGGGGAAGTATCTGAACCTTGTCACCAACATGAAACACTGGATGGTGACAAACTGTTGAGGGTGCTTGATTCAGGGTGGACAGGAAGCACATGATCCATTTCACAGAACTCAAACGTGGACGGGGCAAGAGACTTGGAATGTTTGACCCAGGGAGAAAAAGAAGCTCTGGAAGCATGCTGTAACCCTGAAACACTGGATAGTGAGAAACCACTTGGTGTGATGACCTGAGGGAATGAAGAAACCCAGAAGCATGTTGCATAACTGAAACATTGGATAACGACACACTACTGGGTGTCTTTGACCCCGTGTACACAAAGGAGCACTTGAAGCATGTCACAGAACTTGAACACTGGATGGTGAAAAACTCCTGGGAGTGTTTGACTGGGTGGATGAAGACGCTCCTCAAGCATGTCTCTGCACTAAGACACTGGATGAGGAGTGTGTTTTAGCCTCAGAAAATGAAGCACTTGACCTGTGTAACGGCACTAAAATAGAGTATGGCACTTATACCACTGGGTGATTAGTCCCAGGTGACAAGGAAACACCGGAAAGTGTCGCATGTTAATGCACTGAATACTCTACGGGGATAAAGTACTGAATGTGTTTGATCTGGGGTTGCGAAGAAGCAGGTAAAGCAGGTCCCTGGGGTGACACAAGGGATTCTGATACACTACTGGGAGTGTAGGAATTCAAGTGGAATAAGAAGCACTGGAAGCATGTCACATCCATGAAACAATAAATGTTGCTAAACTACTGAGTGGGAATGAGAGCCTGGGAAAGACTAGAGATCTCTTCAGGAAAATAAGTGGTATCAAGGGAGTATTTCATGCACATATGTGTATAATAAAGGGCCAAAAATGTGTGAACCTAAAAGAAGTGGAAGATATTAAGGAGTGTTGGCATGATTACATAGAAGAACTATCCAAAAAGTTCCCGATGACCTAGATAACCATGATGGGGTGATCACTCGCCTACAGCTAGACATCTTGGAGTGGGAAATCCAGTGGCTCTTAGAAAGCATCACTACCAACAAAGATAGTGGAGGTGATGGAACACCAGCTGAGCTATTTCAAATTTTAAAAGATGATATTGTTGAAGTGCTGCACTCAGTATGCCAGAAAACTTGGGAAACTCAGCAGTGGCTGCAGGACTGGAAAAGGTCAGTTTTTTGTTTGAAATCCAAGGAAGGGCAACACCACATGATGTTCCAAATATCACACAACGGCCATTATTTTACGCACTAACTCCTTTGAACACAATTTATGAACAACTGAGATAGCTGGATGACGTCACTGACTCGATGGACGTGAGTCTGAGTGAACTAAGAGAGTTGGTGACGGACAGGGAGGCTTGGCTTGTGGCGATTCATGGGGTCGCAAAGAGTCGGACGGGCTGAACTGAACTGAGACAGCATATTAAAAAGCAGAGATGTTAATGTGCCAACAAAACTCCACCTAGTTAAGATTATGATTTTTCCAGTAGGCGTGTATGGATGTACCAGTGGAACTATAAAGAAAGCTGAGCACCAAAGAAGTGATGCTTTTGAACTGTGTTGTTGGAGGAGATTCTTGAGAGTCCCTTGAACTGCAAGGAGATCCAACCAGTCCATCCGAAAGGAGATCAATCACGAATATTCATTAGAAGGACTGAGGTTAAAGCTGAAACTCCAATACTTTGGCCAACTCATGTGAAGAGCTGACTCATTTGAAAAGACCCTGATGTTTGGCAAGATTGAAAGCAGGAGGAGAAGGAGACGACAGAGGATGAGACAGTTAGCTGGTATCACCGACTCAAAGGACATGAATTTCAGTAAACTGCGGGAGTTGGTGATGGACAGGAAGGCCTGATTTGCTGTAGTCCATGGGCTCACAAACAGTCATACACAACTGAGCAGCTGAAGTGAATCGAACAAAGACATGCTCACAATTCTCCTGCCAAGACTTTAACAGCACATTAACCTAGAAGCTGCAAATGTTCAAACTGGATTTAGAAAAGACAGAAACCAGAGGTCAAATTGGCAACATCCATTGGATCATGGAAAAAGCAAGAATATTATTGAAAAAAAAAAACTATTTCTGCTTTATTGAGTATGATAAAAATCCACTGTGTGGATCACAACAAACTGCAGAAAATTCTTAAAGACATGGAAATACCAGACTACCTACATGCCTCCTGAGAGACCTGTATCCAGGTCAAGAAACAACCAGTGAGAACCAGGTAAAGAAGAACAGATGGTTTGAAATTGGAAAACAAACAAACAAACAAACAAACAAACTACTACATGTGTCACCCTGTTGATTTAACTTATATGCAGAGCACATCTTGGAAAATGCGGGGCTGGAGGAAACACAAGCTGAAATTAAGAGAAAAATAGAAATATCAATAACTTCAGATATGCAGATGACACCACCGATATAGCATCAAGCAAAGAATAACTAAAGAGCCTCTTGATGCAGGTGAAAGAGGAGAGTGAAAAAGCTGGCTTAAGACGCAACATTCAAAACACTAAGATCCTAGCATCGTGTCCTATTATTTCATGGCAAATAGATGGGAAAACAATGGTAACAGTGAGACTTCTGTTTCCTTGGACTCCAAAATCATGGCAGGTGATGACTGCAGCTATGAAATTAAATGACACTTGTTTCTTGGAAGAAAAGCAGTGACAAACCTAGACTGCATGTTAAAGAGCAGAGGCATCCGTTTGCCAAGAAGCGTCCATATAGTCAGAGCTATATTTGTGTTTTTTTAAGCAGTCATGTGACAATGTAAGTTAGGCCATAAAGAAGGCTGAACATTAAGAAATTGATACTTTTGAACCACAGTCTTGGAGAAGACCCTTGTGAGTCCCTTGGGCTGCAAGGAAATCAATCCAGTCAACTGTAAAGGACATCAATCCTGAAAATTCACTGGAGGGGCTGATGCTGAGGCAGAAGCTCCAATATTATGGCTATCTGATGTGAAGAGTCAACTCGTTGGCAAAGACTCTGATGCCGCCAAAGATTGGAGCAGAAGAAGGGGACGATGGAGGACCAGATACTTGGATGGCATCACCGACCCAGTGGATTTGAGTTTGAACAAGCTCCGGGAGATGGTCAAGGGCAAGAAGGCGTGACATACTGCAGTCCATGGGATTTGGAGAGTTGGAGATGACTGAATGACTGAACAACCCATAACAGCCAGCAACAACAAATCTACAGAGTGCCTTTGACCGTGAGTAGTTTCAGGAGCTCTTGAAGCATGTCACAGATCTGAAACCCAAGATAGTGGCAAACCACTGAAGGTGTTTGACTTGGAGTTAGTGAAGCAGCCATTAGTATGTGCTACAACAATGAAACAATGAATGTCGATAACCTATATGGTGTATTTGTTGTGGAGTAAGTGAAGAACCACTTGAAGTGGGTTTCATGACTGAAACACTGTATGTTCACACTTCAGATGGTCTGTGTTTGATCTTGTATATAGAAAGAAGCACAAGGAGCCTGTCACAACCCTGAAACTGGATCATGGTAAATCATTGTGTATGATGAGCTGTGGTAGTTGAAAAATCAATGAAAGTATGTACTAGCCCTGAATCAATGGATGGTGATAAACTAAGAGTGTGCTCAACCTTGAGTGGACAAAGGATCTTTTGAAGCATATGCCAGAATTAACACACTGGATTGTGATAAATTATTGGTTATGTATTTTCTGCAGAGAATGACGAAGCAGTTGAGCAGGAAACAGCCTTGAAACACTGGATGATGATAAACTACAGGGTTTGTTTGATACATGTTGAATGAGGAGAAACTGAAAGCATGGCACAGACGAAAACATGGGACCATCATAAACTTCTGAATGCGTTTTATCTAGAATGGCCTAAAGAAGGACTTTAAACTCAGCACAGAACCGAAACAGGAATTGTGATAAGCTACCTACCATATTTTATATGGAGAGGATAAAGAAGTACATGAGGCATGCCACAGTACTGGAACACTGGATAGTGGTAAACGACAGGGAGTGTTTGAGTAAATGAGACAAAGGGACCCTTCAGGCCGGTAATAGCGCAGCATCAACGAATGATGAAAATGTACAGGGTGTGTTTTACCTGGAGGGGATGGAGGAGGCTCAAAACATGTCACAATACAGAAAAAATGGATGGTGATAGCTGTCACATTAATTTCTTCTGGAGTGGATTAAAAACCCCTTGAAGCATATCTAAAGTTACACACTGGATGGGGATATAATATTGTGTGTATTTAATGCCAGTAAGAAATAGAGGGAACAATAGAATAGGAAAGACGAGAAATCTTGCCCAGAAACTGAGAGACTGCAAGGGAATATTTCATGAGACATGGGCACAATCCAGGACAGAAGGGGTATGAACCTAGCAGAAGGAGAAAATGTGATGGAGTGCTGGCAAGAGTACATGAGAAGAGCTGTACCAAAGCAAGGTCTTAATCACCTGCTGCCGCTGCTGCTGCTGCTGCTGCTGCTGCTATGTCGCTTCTCTCATGTCCAGCTCTTCATGACCCCATGGACAGCTCACTACCAGGCTCCTCTGTCCATGGGATTTTCCAGGCAAGAATATTGGAGTGGGGTGCCATCACCTTCTCTGCTTAATCACCCACATAACCATAATGGTGTGATCACTCACGTAGAGCAGACAACCTGGGGTGTGAAGGCAAGTGGATCTTAGGCAGAAATACCACAAACAATGCTAGTCAAGATGATAGACTTGAAGCTCAGCTATTTCAAATTGTAAAAGATAATGCTGTTAAAATGCTTCACTCAAGGTGCCAGGACATTTGGAAAACTCATCAATGACCACAGGACAGGGAAAGGTCAGATTCACTCTGATCCCAAAAAGGGGCATTGTGTAGGCATGCTCAAACTGCTGCCCAGTCGTTCTCACTTCATATGCTGGCTGGGTAATGCTCCAAATGCCTCCATCTAGGTTTCAACAGTATGTGAACTGAGAACTTTCAAATGTACAAATTGGATTACGAAAGGCAGAGGAACCAGAGATCAAATTGCCAACATTCATTGGATTATAGAAAAAGCAGGGAGTTCCAGAAAATGACCTACTTCTGCTTCATTCACTATGCTAAAGCATTTGACTGTGGGGGTCACAGAAACTGTGGAAAATTCTTAAAGAGGTGGGTATACTAGACCACTTTACCTGGCTCCTGAGAAACCTGTATGCAGGTCACGAAGTAACAGAATCAGACAGGAACAATGGAGTTGTTCAGAATTGGTAACGGAGTAGGTCAAGGCTGTCTTGTTGTCACGCCACTTATTTAACTTACATGCACAGTATATCACGCAAAATGTCAGACTGGATGAAGCGCAAAGTGGAATCGAAATTGCTGGGAGAAACATAAATAAACTCAGACATGCCCATGACAGAAAGCAGACGAGGGATTAGAGCTCTTTGCTGAGATGAAAGTGGAGATTTAAAACGTTGACTTAAACCTCTACATGCAATAAATTCAGATCCTGTCATCCAGTCCCACCTCTTGATAGCAAATAAATCAGGACACAATGGAAACTGTGAAAGAGTTTTATTTTCATGAGTTCCAAAACTACTGTATGTATTTGAAAGAGGATAGTTGCGGAAGCACTTGTGCATTAATCAGCACTGAAAGAACGGATGTGTGTATTAACCCAGAGCAGTTAAGAAAGCACTGTAGTATGTCACAACACTGATAGAATAAATGGCGAAAAAACAGGTGTTGAGTTTCACCTCTGGGGATCAAACAAGCGCCTACTAAATGCCACAAGTTACAGGCCTGAAACCTTGGCTAATGATAAAATGCTGGGAATGTTCAACTGATGTGGACTAGTAAGCACTTGAAGCATATCACTGTACTGAATATTGGATGATGATACACTAATGAGTATGTTTTTCAGGAGAAGATGAAGCACATGAAGCACATTACAGCACTGAAGCACTGAAGGGTGGTAAACTCCAAGGAGTGACGGGCCAGGATTGACAAAGGAGCATACGCAGTGATTCACAGTACTGAGATACAGATGTTGGAAAACTATTGAGTATTTGACACCAGGTGGACAAAGAAGCATTCGGAGCATGTCCTCTGTCAAGGCACTGAGCACTGCATGGTGATACACTACAGAGTGTGTTTTTGCAGAGAGTGGATGAATAGGCACTTGAATCACGTCATAGCACTGAAACACTGACTTTAGTAAAGTACCGGATGTATTTTTCCAGTCTGGATGATACAGCAGTTTGTGTCACAGCTTGGAAGTGCTGGATGGTGATAAACGGCTGGTGTGTTTGATAAAGATGCACTTGAACTAGTGACAGCAGTGAAAAGCAGCAAGGGATAAGCTGGTGAGGCTATTTTACCTGGGGTGGAGAAAGATGTGGCTGAACCTCCTCTCTGAAGTGTGGATAATAAGCGACTTAGTATGTTTGACCTGGGGTGGATGGAGAAACACTGAAAGCATGTCACAGCAGTGCAACACTGGAGGGAGATACACAACAGGATGTGTTTGACCCAGGGTGCATGAAGAATAACTCGAGGTGTCACTGCTCTGAAACAGTAGACGATGATAATCTACTGGATACGTTCAGCCAGTAATCAATGAAGAAGCACATGGAATGGCACTACATTGTGATAAACACCTGCTTGTATTTGACCAGTGTGGATGAAGAAGTTCCTGAAGCATGTCCAATCTTTGCAACCCTGGATGCTGATATGTTCCCATCAAGCAATGTGTCTCTTTCATATGAGGCGTAAAAGCAGGCACTTAGAGCATGTCACAGGGCCTCTCCTGGTGGTCCAGCGGTTAAGCATCCACCTTGTAGTGTAGGGGATGAAGGTTCAATCCCCGATTGGGAAAGGAACATCCCATATGCTACAGAGTAAGTAAACCTGCATAGCTGCAAATACTGAAGTTCTCACACTCCCGAGACTTCATGCCATGGTTAGAGTTGGCTTGTCTCAAGGACTATCTTACGTGACACAACTGAGACCCAGCACAGCCAACTACATAAATGAAGAAGAATCACGTCTCAGGTGAAACACTGGTGACAAACTGCTGAGTATGCTTTACCTGGAGGAAATGAAGAAACGCTTGAATCATCTCTCTGCACTGAAACATGGGATAGTGATAAGCTACTGGGTACGTTTGACATGGGGTGCATGAAGAAGACTTGTGGGATGTTCCGCAGTTAAGACATTGGATGATGATAATCTACTGAGTGTGTTAGACCTGGAGTGGATAGAAGCCCGTCACAAAATGAAACACTAAGGGTGGTAAACTACTAGGTGTTTAACTAGGGGAGGATGAAGAAACACTGAACCTGTCACAGCACTGAATACTAGATATGTTTGTCCCGGAGTGAGTTGAACAAGCACTCGAAACAGGTTACAGAACTGAGAGGAACACTGGATGGTGGTAAGCGACACAGAGTGATGACCAGAGATGAAGAAGCAATGGGAACATGTCATGACAGTGAAACACTAGCTGATGATGAACAGTATTATCAGTGGCAAGATGCCTGCTCCAGAGTTCCGGTTCAAGACGCAGCATGCTTGCACTAGAATGCGGGCTTAGTAAGTTTGTGATGCCTCCCCTAAAGTGCAAATTCAGCAGTTACCACAGCCTACCCTGGATCGTGATGTCAGAAGGGGTAAAAGGAGAGCTGGAGGCGGCAAGCTCAGAATGTGCACGACGTGCACTAGAATGAGGGCTCCTTGGTGGCTGATGCGTGCATTAGATTGCAAGTTCAGAAGTTGTGACATGGGTATCCCATATCACCCATGTTGTAAAACCTCACACTGGTCTTCTATTTTTTACATATTGTACCGTACCCATTTAAGTGCGCTTTTCTCAAGGCATCCCGCCTTCACCTTCTCCCACTGAGTCAAACGTCTGTTCTTGAGATCCTTGTCTCTTCTCCTTGCCTGCGTAGAGCCCATCTTTCTAAATTCCACATCTGTGCATTAATATACAGTTTTGTCTCTCTCTTTCTTAGTTCCTTCATTCTGTGTAATAGGTTTCGTGCTCTTCCCACTCATTAGAACTGACTCAAATGCATGACTTCTTATACCTGAGTAATACTTCATATGTATATGTAGCAAAACTTCCTTAACCATTCATCTGCTGATGGACCTCGTGGTCACTTTCACATCCGTGGTATTGCAAACAGTGCTTCAATAAACGTTGGAGTACTGTTTCTTACCATTCTCGTTTCCTTGAAGTTCATGCCTAAGAGCGGGATCGCTGGGTCATATGGTATTTCTCTTTCCAACTTTCTAAGGAGTCTCCATAATGGTTGTACCAGTTTGCATTCCCATCCACAGTGTAAAAAGGTTCCCTTTTCTCCACACCCTCTCCAGCAGTTATATTGTAGACATTTTAATGATGGCCAATCTGACCAGTGTGAAATGATACCTCAATGTGGTTTTGATTTGCATTTCTCTTATAATGAGTGATGCTGAGCAACGTTTCTGTGTCTCTTAGTAATCTGTGTATCTTCTTTGCAGAGGGCTTTTACCTATGTTTTGATTGGTGGTTTGTTTTGCTGAGTAGTATTTGTAGCTGAGTATTGAGATGCGTGAGCACCTTGCATATTTTGGAGACAAATTTTTTGTTAGCTTTTCAGTTGCTATTCAGTTCAGTTCAGTTCAGTCGCTCAGTCGTGTCCGTCTCTTTGCGACACCATGAATCACAGCCCGCCAGGCCTCCCTGTCCATCGCCAACTCCCGGAGTTCACTCAGAGTTGCTCTTATTTTCTCCCAATTCTGAAGCTACATATTCACCTTAATTATAGTTTCCTTCAATGTACAAAAGCTATAGAGTTTAATTAGGTTCCTTTTTTCAAACATTTTTGTTTCCTTTAGGCAATGGGCCACAGAGGACCTTGCTGTGACTTATTTTGTGGTGGTTATACCTATATTGTACTCTGAGGGTGGTATATTTTCTGGTCTTACTTTTCCACCTGTAATCCATTTTGAGTTTATTTTTGAACATGATGTTAGATAGCGTTCTAGCTTCTACACAGAGCTCTCCACTTTTCCCATAACACTTTTTTGAAGAAAATGTCTTTTTCTGTTGCGCATTTTTGCCTGCATCGTCAAAGATAATGGGGGCAGGAATCTATCATTGGACTTCATATTTGTTTTCCATTGGTCTATATTTCTATATTTGTGCAAGTTTCATACTCTCTTGATATCTTCGTAGTGTAGTCTGAAGCTAGAAAATTTGACTCCTCTCGTTCCATTCTTCTTTCTCAAAACTGCTTTGGCTCTTCGAGGTCTTATGTGTTTCCATGCAAATCGTAAAATAATTTGTTCTAGTTTATGAAAAATACTGTCGGTAGTTTGAGAGGTATTGTATTGAATCTATTGATTGTTTTGGCTGGTATATTGATTTTAACTCTATCAGTTAGTCCAATCCAGGAACATGATATCTGTCTCCATCTATATAGGTTTTGATTTCTTTCCTCAGTGCTTTCTTTCATCCTTCTGGGAAAGTGAAAGTTGCTCAGTCACGTCTGACTCTTAGCAATCCCATGGGCTATACAGTGTATGGAATTTGAAATTCTCCACGCCAGAATACTGGAATGGGTAGCTTTCCCTTCTCCAGAGGATCTTCCCAACCCAGTCCTCAAATGCAGGTCTCACACATTGCAGGAGGATTTGTCACCAGCTGGGGCCACAAGGGAAGCCCAAGAACACCATAGTGGCTAGCCTATCCCTTCTTCAGGGGGTCTTCGTGACCCAGGAACCAAACAGGAGTCTCCTGCATTGCAGGCAGCTTCTTTACCAATTGAGCCATCGGGGACGTCCTTTGTCTCTTTATGCAAACTTATTTCTAGTTGTTTTATTCCTTTCATTGCAATGGGGAACAGGATTGTTCCTTCATTTCTCTTTCTGATTTTTCATTGTGAATGTGTAGGACTATAAGGGTTTCTGTGTATTAGTTTTATACCCTGCACGTTTACTGTATTCATTGATAAACTCCAGGAATTTTCTGGTGGCATCTCTTGGGTTTTCTTTGTAAAGGGTAATAGCATGTGCAAATAGACAGTTATACCTCTTCTTTTCAAATGAGGATTCTGTTCATATCTTTTTCTTCTTTGAAAACTGTGGCTAGAATTCCCAGAACGAGTACTGATGAGTGTGGGCACATTGTCTTCGTGCTGACTTTTAAGGAAATGTTTTCAGCTTTTCATTATTGACAATAATGTTTACAATGGTTTTGTCATATTTGGCTTTCATTATGTTGAGGTATGTTCCACCTATGACTACTTTGGCAGAGGTTTGCTTGTTTGTTTGTTTTTTCATAAAAGTTTTGGATTTTGTTGAATTCAAATGTGAATTTTGGGGGTTTTAGCCTCCAAATTTTTTGTGTTTCCTCTAGTTGTTGTTGTTGTTGTCGTTTTCCTGTGGTTGATATCTGATCGAACAACATTGTGATCAGAAATTATGCTTGCAAATAGTATAATATCTTGAAGTTTATTAAGGTTAGATGTGATCTAACCTTGGGTGTGATCTGTCCTAAGATAATGTTCCATTTGCACGTGAGAAAAAGGAGAAAAAAAGGAGAAACAGGTGAAATCTGTTCTTTGGCGGTGGGATGACCTCTAGATATCAATTAGCTCAAACTGGCCTAATGTATCTTCTAAAACCTGAGTTTCCCTTATTTCATTTTCTGTCTGGATGATCTGTTCATGTTATGAGTGAAGTATTAAAATCACCCAATACTATTGGTTAGTGTCTATTTCTGCTCTACTAGTTGTTGGCATTTGCCTCTTGTATTGAGGTGCTCCTACATTGGGTGCATGTAGCTTCTTCTTGGATTGATGCCTTGAATGTTCTGTAATGCAACTTTCTTTGTCTCCTATAGTGGTCTTTAGGTAAAGTCCATTTATCTGATATGAATATCGCTCCTCCCACTTTTGCTCTCCATTTTCACAAGATAGCTTTTTCCTGGCCATCACTTTCAGGCTGCATGTGTCCCTAGGTATGAGGTGGTTTTCTTGCAGACAGTATATTCTTGTATGCATTCACCCAGTCTTTGCCTTTTCATTGGAGCATTTAGCCCATTTCTGTTTAAGGTAGTTGTTGATAAGTATGATCTTCTTACCATTTACTATATATTTTGTGGCTTTGTTTTTATAAGCTTTTCTGTTTCCTATCTAGAAAAGATCCTTCAGCATTTGCTGAAGTGCTGGTTTGGTGGTTCTGAACACTAACTGCTTTTGTTTGTCTGTAAAGCTCTTGTTTTGTCTTTTGAATGAGAATACTATCCTTGTTGGATAGAGTAATTTTGGCTTTAGGCTTTTGCCTCTCAGCACTTTAGGTACATCCTGCCATTCCCTTCTAAGCTGAAGAGTTTCTATAGTAAGATCAGCTGTTATCCTTATGGGGATTCCCTTCTATGTTATTTGTTGTGATTCCTTTGTTACCTTGAATATTTGTTCATTCTGTATATTTATTTGTTTGTTTTCATTTTGATTAATGTGTGTTTTGACATGTTGTGCCTTGATTTTACCCCTGTGGGACACACTGGGATTTTTCATCTCAGGTGTCTTTTTTTTTTTTTTCCCATTTCAGGGATGTTTTTAACTATTTCCTCCTCAAATATTTTCTCATGCCCTTTCCTTTTGTCTTCTTTCTCTGAGAAACCTATGATTTAAATATGGGGGCATTTAACATTGTCCCATAGGTCTCTGTAATTGTCTTCATTTCTCTCTTTCTTTTTTTTTTCCTGCTCTGCTTCATTTATTTCCCATATCCGATCTTCCAGCTCACTTAGTCTTTCTTCTGCCTCAGTTACAGTACTGTTCCTGTTGTCCAGAGTGATTTCTATCTCAGTTATGTCGTCGCTCATTATTGATTGACTACTCATGATTTCTTCCAGGTCCATTTAAAACACCCCTTTCATCTTCTCAATCCATGCCTGAAGTCTATTTATCTGTCGATCCATTTGTTTCCAAGACATTGACTATTTTTGTGCTGAACTGTTTTTCCTGTAGACTTCCTACCTCCTCCTCTTTCACTGGTTTGTTGATTTTCATTGTATTCCTTCATCTGCTGGATATGTCTCTGCCTTTTCATGTTGTTTCGATGACTGTCTTCGAGGTCTATTTTCTGCACACCGGAGGGCCATCATTGCTATTAATTGGGTGGTCTCCTCCAAGTGAATGTGGTGGGACCAGTGGCTTGTGTAAGTTTTCTTGTTGAGAGAACTTTCTGTTGTTGTTGTTAAAGAGGATGGCTGTTGATCTCACTTGTTCTGAGAGTCCATGAAGTGTACATTAGGGACTTAGAAGGCTCTATTACGGCTTCGATTCCAGATGAGCTATTTCAAATCCTCGAAGACGATGCTGTGAAAGTGATGTACTCAATAAGACAAGAAATTTGAAAATCTCAGCTGTGGCTCAGTTGGAAATAGTCAGTTGTCATTCCAGTCTCGAAAAAGGCAATGCCAACGAATGCTCAAACTACCATGCAATTTTACTCATCTCACATGCTAACAAAGAAATGCTCAAAATTCTCCAAGCCAGGCTTCAGCAATATGTGAACCATGAACTTCCAGATATTCAATCTTGTTTTAGAAAATACAGAGGAACCAAAGATCAAATTCCCAACATCTGCTGGATCTTCGCAAAAAAGCAAGCAAGTTCCAGAAAAACATCTAGTTCTGCTTTATTGAGTATGCCAAAGCCTTTGAGTGTACGGATCAAAATAAACTGTGGAAAATTCTGAAAGAGACGGTAGTACCACACCACCAGATCTGCCTCTTGAGAAGCCTGTATACAGTTCAGGAAGCAACAGTTAGAACTGGACATTGAATAACAGACTGGTTCCAAATAGGAAAAGCAGCACCTCAAGGGTGTATATTGTCACTCTGCTTATTTAACTTCTATGCAGAGAAATGTGTGGTTGGAAGAAATGCAAACGGGAATCAAGACTGCGAGGAGAAATGTCAAAAACTTCAGATATGTAGATGACACCCCCCTTATGGCAGAAACTAAAGAGGAACTGAAGAGTCTCTTGATGAAAGTGAAAGAGGAAAGTGAAGAAGTAGGCTTAAAGCTCTAAATAAGGAAACCTGAGAAGGCATCCTGTCCCATCAGTTCATGACAAATAGATGGGAAAACAGTGGAAATGGTGGCAGACTGTTTTGTTTTGTTTTTTTTTTTTTTGGGGGGGGAGGCTCCAAAATCACTGAAGATAGGGACTGCAGCCATGAAATGAAAAGACGCTTACTCTTCCTAGATAGCAAAAAACAAGACCAGAGGCTGACTGCAGCTCAGATCATGAAATCTGAATTGCCAAATTCAGACTTAAATTGAAGAAAGCAGGAACAAACCACTAAACCATTCAAGAATGACCTATCTCAAATCCCTTATGATTACACAGTGTAAGTGAGAAATACATGTAAGGGACTAGATCTGATAGAATGCCTGATGAACTATGGACGGAGGTTCATGACATTGTACAGGAGACAGGGATCAAGACCATTCCCAAGAAAAAAGACACGCAAAAAGGCAAAATGGCTGCCGGAGGAGGCCTTACAATTAGCTGTGAAATGAAGAGAAATGAAGCCAAAGGAGAGGAGGAAAGATATAGCCATCTGAACACAGAGTTCCAAGGAGAGAGAAGAAAGCCTTCCTCGGTGATCAGTGCCAAGAAATAAAGCAAAGCAATAAAGCAAAGCAATAGAACGGGGAAGACTAAAGATTTCTTCAAGAAAACCGGAGATACCAAGGGGGCATTTCATGCAAAGATGGGCACTATTAGGGACATAAATGGTACGGACCTAACAGAAGCAATAGGCATTAAGACGAGGTGGCAAAGAACACACAGAAGAACTGTACATCAAAGATCTTCACAACCCAAATAATCATGACGATGTGATCACTCACCTACATCCAGATACTTGGAATGTGAAGTCAAGTGGGCCTTAAGAAGCATCACTATGAACAAAGTGAGTGGAAGTGATAGAATTCCAGTTGAGCTATTTGAAATCCTAAACGATTATGCTGCGGAAGTGCTTCACTCAATATGTCAGCAAATTTAAAAAACTAAGCAGCGGCTCAGGACTGGGAAAGGTCAGTTTTCATTCCAATCCCAAACAAAGGCAACGCCAAAGAATGCTCAAACTACTGCACAATTGCACTCATCTCACACGCTAGTAGAGTAATGCACAAAAATATCCAAGCCAAGCTTTAGCAATACATGAACCATAAACTTCCAGATGTTCAAGCTGGTTTTGGACAAGTCAGAGGAACCAGAGATCAAATGAGTGTATGCACCACTACTTCTGATGATGCATGCAGCAACTACTGAGGTTGAAAGCACGAGTTTGCATTCTGCCTTTACTAAGAATTGAATTAGGACAGGTGCACTACTTAGCTTGTACTCTGGCACATACATTACAACTCTAGAGCATAAGTATCACAACCACGTGCGTCTGCACTCCGGACCTGGCATGCGGCAACGACTGAAAATGCAAGAAACTTTTCACAGTTACTGACCCCTGATTTGAAACCACTGCTGCTGCTGCTGCTAAGTCACTTCAGTCGTGTCCGACTCTGTGTGACCACATAGATTACCAGCCCACCAGGCTCCCCTGTCCCTGGGATTCTTGGGGCAAGAATACTGGAGTACGTTGCCACTTCCTTCTCCAATGCATGCATGCATGCTATGTCGCTTTAGTCTTATCCGACTCCGTGCGAACCTATGGACAGTAGCCCACGACGCCCCTCTGTCCACGGGATTCTCCAGGCAAGAATATTGGGGTGAGTTGCCATTTCCTTCTCTTATGTCAAACCATACATGCTACAAACACTGAGCTTGCCCTCTGGAATATGCGCTTGTTGATACTGAGGCCGCTATCTAGAGAACGCTCGCAGGAACTACTTAGTTTCCAATCTGGATCACCCTTTCTGCCACCATTGAGACTATTAACAAGCTTTGGAACAAGTGCATTGCTGTCACTGAGACTGCACAGTAGAGCATACATCCCATCACTCCTAAACCCGGGTTCTTTAGGATATGGCCTACCACTACTGAGCCTGTCCCTAAAACATGCCTGTTGTAAACTCACATACACTTTTGGTGTATTACGCTCTGGATTCTGCATCCCTGCACTACTGAAATTGCCTTCCAGAACAAGAGTTCATCACCGGCTGAACTTTCACTCTGAAGCATGAACATCACAATCATTAGCTTGTTGCTTTATAGGTAAGTCAGGCCACTACTCAACCTGCACTGTAGTTCAGGTGTGCCTAAATAGTTACTGAACTTGCACTCTGAAGTTTCCTTCTGGACACAACTGAGCCAGAACTCCTGTAGACAGAGTGATTTTAAACACTGGAGGACATGGTACGCCTCTCCTGAGCATGAGCTCAAGTGCAGGCATCCGGGCTCTGCTGAGAACATGCTCTAGTTGCACACATGCCAAAGTAACTGAACGTGCAGCTGGGGGTACAGATCTCATGAATACAGAGTGAGCACATTTCATCATGGGTTTTGCGCTTCTGAGGTTTACTCAGAAGCATATCTTCCATCGTGACTGCGTGTGCCTTCAAGAGCCAAAGTTCTGACACTACGGAGACTGTGCTGTAGAGTAAGAATGCCTGAACTACACTACTGCACACTGAATCATGCATCCCAGCAGTATAAATCCTAGCACTGCAGCACACTTGTCACTTCTGAGTCCTTACACTAAGCAGGCATGGCACAGCTAGTGAGCATGTGGTCTAGAGCATATGTGTGGCCATTACTAATTTCAGACTCGGAAGCCTGTGTCTTGCCACTTGTAAGCCCAGGCCCCCAAATATTCATGCTTCAGCTACTGATATTGCACCCTGGTACACTCCTTTATCACTGCTGAGACTGCATTACAGAGCATGAGTTCCATTACTACTAATCTTGCTCGATGGCCTGAGTGCTTAAACCTGTGAGCCTACACTCTGCAGCTGAAAATTGCCAATGACTTGGCTTGCCCTCTGTTTCATATGTTCCCCACGCTTCTTCCTGCACTCTGGAGCACCTATTCCAGGAGGTTGCTTTCTAAAACACATATCGTCTCCACGAGTGAACTGTCATTCTAGATCAACTGTGTGACCACTAGTGACCTTGAATTCTGAAGTGTTATCTTAACTTCCTTGAGGTATTGCTCGAGAAGGTGTGTGCAACAATTACCCCCGTGACATTTTATACCAGCCATTTTGCTGCTAGTCACCCAGCACTCTAGACTGTGCAAGCTGTGAGTAGTGTACCTGTATATCTGTGGATGACGTGCCACCACTACAGACCTGGTGTATACTTCATACGTCCTGCCTCAATTGATCGTGCGTCACCATACACATATGCCACAACCCTTGCGCTTGCACTGTTGAGGGCTTGTCTTCCCTCTACTGAGCTTGTGTGGCAGAGCAGGTATATCACATTTTCTGAATTGGATCTCTGGATATGCAACCAAAAATAAAAACCCAGCTTTCAAGAAAACATGTCCCTCTGCAGTCTGCACTCTTGAGCAAGGGCACTGCAACTCCTGAGACAACACTCTGAAGCACATGTAGAGCAGGCATGCTGCATCTGCTGAACTTAGCTCTTCAGCATGCCTCTCAACAGTGAAACACACTTTAGGCATACCCCTCTTAATACAGACCCATGATCTAGAGCAGGCATGCTTCACATCCTGAATCTTGGCTTTCGAGAACACGTGCTTCATCTCCTGAGATGGTGCTTTTGCCGATTCTCCCCACCACTACTAAATCTGTGCTCTAGAGCGGGTGTGACACTTTGGAGCCTGCATGCCTCACTTCTGCCTCCCTGCTCTAGCCTGGAAGTACTGAAACAGCTTAGCTCGCAATCCAGAGCACACATTCTGCCACTAGTGTGCTTGCACTTTAGAGCAGGCTGTCTGAAGCCATCCCATTGGCACTGGCAACATGCGTGCAGCCACTGCTAAATGCACCCTAGAGCACAGTTCCTGCCACTATTGAGCATGTACTCTACCACAAGATGTCTAAAACTGCTCAGTTGCATTGCGGAGCATACCTCTTTCCACAAGTGAACTTGCATTCTACAGGAAATGGTACACAAACACTGACCTTGTGCTCTAGAATTGGCACACCATACATAATTTTCTTAACATTTGAAGCATATGTCTGGCCAACACTAAATCCACGCTTTAGATCAGCTGTGCTAAAATCACTGAGCTTGCCCTCAAGAGTATATCTGAACTCACATTTTATAGCCACACCTACTACCACGGTGGATTCTGTGCTCTAAAACTCTCGTGAGATGAGAGAACAAGATGGTGGAGCTATAAGTGGATGTGGAGTACATCTCTCCATGGATACATCAGGCATACAACTTCAGACACAGAAGAGTAATCAGAACATTACCGGAAAGTAGACAGGAGTACCTGACAAGTGGCAAAGAATATATAGAACCACGCAAAACTCAGTCGGGGGAAAGAACTGGGGGAAAAATCAGGAGTGTTAGTAGGACTGGATCTGCCCTGAGTGGGGGAAGGAACTGAAGCTGAGGTCCAATCCCACATTGGGTCAATCGTCTGAAGTGTAGAATAGACATTTAAAGCTGAGAGTGAAACAGCTGATCTGTGGAAAGCTGGGTGCAATGAGAAGCAGAGGGTCCTTGCTGCAGCCGTACATACCCCGTACAAGGACATCCGTCCCCTGAAAGGCCCCGTGGCTGGCAGCTGCAGTTTAGGGACTTTGTGGCAATTCATGGGGAGGGCTGCTGTTTCCTGGGGAGAAATCGAGAGAGGGGGTTTGAAGGAGGACACTGTCGTAGGGTATGCCTGTGGAGAAAAGCTAGGCAGCCATGAAAGGAGGCAATAACACCGAGTCACATGTCGGGGGTGGAGCAATCACCATAGCCTCTCTCTCCCTCATGCTAGCATCAGTAGTTACTACAATAATGAGGCTGACCCTTCAAATGCTGAACACACTGAAATGCAGAGCAGGACACCACGCAGGGTCATCCATTAAGTGCCTGATGCATCATACTAGAGTAGAATCCCACTCAGGATGCTCCTTTAAGTGTCGGATGCACTGATTTACACAGGAGGACCCCAGCCAGGAAATTCGCTCTATGTGCTGACCCATTGAACGACAGAGAAGGATCCCAGGCAAGGAAGCCTTCTGAGTGGCCGAATAGGTGGAACTAGGGAGAAGACTGGCCAAAGACGCCATCTTATCACCGGATACAAGGGCTCAAAAAAGAAAAAAAAAAAAAAAGGCTCTGATAGGGCCCTAACTCCTGTGGTGTAGTCAGTCTGTGTCCCTGCACCCTGCCCGTTTGACACCACCTGTGTCCCTCAAAGCCAAGCAGCTGCTCCACTTTCACAGTTAACTCTCATTGGAAAAAAGCTGCTACTGGTTAAAAAAACAAATCGTGCAACTATTTGCACAGGATTGCTTCAGTCCTGTCTAACTCTGTGTGGAACACATTTCACCACTACAGAGAAGAAGCTCTAAAATGCATATACTGGAACAAATGATTTTTTCCAGTCTTGTAGCCACTGCTGAGTTTTCCAGATTTGCTTGCATATTGAGTTCAGCACTTTCATAGCACTCACTATTAGGATTTGAAATCACTCAAGTGGAGTTCTCTATCTCCACTAGCTGTGTTTCTTTTGATGCCTCTTGTGGCATGCTTGACCTCACATTCCAGGATGTTTGGCTCTAGGTGAGTGATTAGATCATGATGATTATCTGGATCATGGAGATCTTTTCTGCCTAGTTCTTCAATCTTTGCGGTATCGATTTTTGCTACCTCTTCTTAATATCTTCTGCTTCTGTTCAGTCCATACAATCTCTGTCCTTTACTGTATCCACCTTTGCATGAAATGTTCCCTTGGTATCTCTAATTTTCTTGAAGAGATCTCTACTCTTTCCCATTCTGTTGCTTTCCTCTATTTTTTGCACTCATCACCGAGGAAGGCTTTCTTATCGCTCTTTGCTATTCTTTGGTGCACTCTATTCATATGGGTATATCTTCCCTTTTCTCCTTTGCCTTTTGTTTCTATTCCTTTCTCAGTTATTTGTAAGGCCTCCTCAGACAACCATTTTGCCTTTTTGCATTCATGTTCTTGGGGATGGTCTTCATCACTGCCTCCTCTACAATGTCATGAACCTCCAAATGTAGTTCTTCAAACACTATATTATGCCTAATCCCTTAAATATTTTCTCATGTCCACTGTACCATCATAAGGGATCTGATTTAGGTCAAACCTGAATCATCGAGTGGTCTTCCCTGCTGTCTTCAACTTAAGTCCAAGTCTATAGCAAATACTGAGCTTCCACTCTGAACCTTCCTTCTTACAAGTATTTGTCCACCATTTTAGAGCACTTTCGCTGCATCTCTTTATCTTCACTCTGAAACATACGTACCGTCACTCCTGAAAGGATGCTCAAGTGCATGCATTGAACTCCTACTCAGCCTAAGCTCCACAGTAGTCATGCCGATCTACTAAGCTTGCATTGGGCCGCATGCGTCTTTCACTATTTAGACTATGATACTGAGGTCATGCTGCAACTGCATAGTTGCAATCTCAGGCATACCTTCTTCGACTTTCAGCTTTTATACCAGCACACATGTTCTGCCCCTCCTAAGCCCGCTTTCTGGAAGAGATATGAAACAACTGTTGAGGTTGTATTCTGGAGCATGTCCCTGTTATTTCTGAATGCATTCTTTTTGTATTTCTTCATATTTCTTTTAAAAAATGATTTAATTGGAATAGAATTATTGTGTATTACTGTGATAGTTTTTGACATATACATCAGCATGGATACATGCGTCCCCCTATCCTGAACACAACTCAAACCTCATTTATTACCCCACGCTTCTGGGTTCGTCCACAGCACAAGGGTTGGATGCATCTTTCATGCATTGAACTTGCACTGGTCATCTCTTTTATGTATGGTAATGTACCTGTTTCAATGCTAATTTCTCCAATCATCCCATCCTTGAACTCTCCCATTGAGTCTCAGAGTCTGTTCTTTATATGTGGATCTTTTTTACTGGCCTTCATGCAGAATCATTGTTACTGTCTTCCTAAATCCCATTTGTATGCATTAATAAACAATATTTGCCTTTCTCTTTCTAACTTTTTTTTTTTGCTCTGAATAATAGGCTGCAGGTTGAACTGCCTTACCAAAAGTGACACAAACATGTGTTTTTCTGTAGCTAAGTAATATTATATTTGAATATATAGCACAACTTCCTTATATTTTCATCTGCTGATGTGCATCTAGATTACGTGCAAGTCATAGCTTTCGGAAAGAGAATTGTAATAAACATTAGCTTTTAATTCATGTTAGGTGTAATAGAAATGGGAAAACAATAAAACCCAAATGTAGAATGATTCAAATTCTACTCGATTGTTGAATATTATGTAAGTTGAAATACTTCAAAATCTGTTTCCTTGGCTGCATGTAACATATGAGGACTCTTTTATATCACTCACCTCTCTCCTTTTCATAAATATAGACCAATTTTCAAATGTTTGTCCAGTTTAATGAAAAAAATACTAACATAGACATATATATATATATTATATATAAAATAGAGATATGTTTTCATATCATAAACTGTTGATAGCAAGCCTAGATTTTAGAATTATTTCCATGGCTTGCTACCTCCCTTGTTTGAGCTTCACCAATGCTGTTCAAATAACACAATCAAATCTCCAACCCCCTCTCTTTCCTCCTCCTCCTTAAAGACACTTGAAGTCTCTATCCTCTTCTTCCCTCTCCAGCCTAAATTTCCTAAATTTTCACAAAAAAAAAAAAAAAGAAAAATGAAAAAGAGAAGAGATAATAACATCAGGGCTTTGCTTCTTAGAATTAACTTGAGTCAGTTTCTGTGCCTGCAAATCAAAGATAGTTAATAGTGAGTTGAATTCTTTCAGGAGCTTCCTCTGTTTTTCTTTTGATACCTCTATATTTTGTTCACACAATGACACTTTGTTTTCTTTACAAATTATTGAAGATGTGTCAAGATTATTATTTTGTTACTGCCCTTTGTGAATTTCCTTGTCTGCCTTGCTTGTTCTTTCAGGTAAAATTTATTTTATTAATGTTGCCAAAACATTGTAAGTAATATTAGTATTTGTAGAAATAATGTTTTAAAAATTATTTCTGTTGTCTTTTTACAAATAACATGGCATATTTTTATTTTTTTTAAATAATCGTATTGTGTTGGCCAGTTCTAAACAGTGATGTCTAAGTGGGCTTTCTTGTTCTGAGTAGCATCAAAAGCAATGAGTATCTGGCTTAATAAATTTCCGTTTCTGCTTTTAGATCTTGAAGAGAATTGTTTTATTGGATAGTTTACAACATTTGTTGAGACACTTACTGTTCCTTCTTTCTCCTCTCCTTTCTTTTTCTTGCTTTCTTCCCTTGTCTCTCTTCCTCTTTCTTTCCTTCCCTTTCTTTCCCCAGGTTGTTGCTTGACTGGACCTTTCCTGAAACAAAAGGAATTCCACACAGAGTTGAATGTTATCCTCTCAGAATGCCATTTCGTTCCTCATTTCTAGTATTGGAATTAACTTCCCTGTCCCCTTATTAGATTTGCGACAGTTGTATCAATGTTTCTGATTTTCTTTTTCCAAGAAGCAGCTCTTGTCGTCTTATCCCAACAAGCTTTATTTTTGTTTTCTATTTTTGTTTCAATTCATAGATACTTCCTACATTCTTTAGGATTTTTTTTCTTTATACCTTTGCATTTTAGAAGTTTCTTCACAATTTTTTTCCTGTAAATATATTAGATTTACAATGTTGAATTTCAGATGTATATCAGAGTGATTTAGTTATGCAGATACGTATCTATTCTTTTGTAGGTCCTTTTCCATGATAGGTTATTACATGATACTGAGGATTTCTTTTCTTTTTTTTTTCCATAGATGATTTAGGGGTTGACCTATCTTTATTTAGCAATTTTGTCTGAATCCCAAATATTTTTATGTATCCATGTTTTTTAATTAAAATTTCATTGTCTAAGATTTTTGGCAAGTTGATTCCAAAGAGTTCACTATTTTCAGGCTGAATGTTTTCATTTATTGTTTACTGAGAATTAAGTTTTCCTTGGAGCTCTGAGGGCATGTGTGTATATACACTGACATGTCTATATACACATCCTTTTCAGGTTACTACATGTTTTAAGATATGTAAATGTATTTTCAAAGATATTTTCTGTTTGTATGGTAAAAACATGAAATGTTTTAATGCTAGAAATTTGTTCCCCCGAATGAATATAGTATAAAGAGTAAAGATATAAAACTAGATTCCTTTGAGAGTAATCCTTACTAACAGAACTTGGGAATGTTCAAAGAGTACTCATAACACTTACGAAAGGTGGCAAGAAAAACTTTATTCAAGGTAAGAGTACTACAGTGGCGTATTATAACATGGGAGAGAGATTGAGCTTATGTGTGACTCCAGGAGGGGTGCAGCTGGGATTTATAGCTAAGGAACAGGGTGGGCCCATGGGATTGCAGACAGAGATGGGAGACTGAAAAGCAGTGGACAACAATAACAGAATGGGTGTCAGTGGATGGAAACTTATTAAAATGAGGACTATAAGGGTGAGGGTGGACTCTGGCTCAACTGAGAGGATCATTGCTGAGGCTAGGCAAGGCTGATAAGATATTCCGGTGAGTGAAATGATATTTGATCGGATACTGAGGGTGGTCAGATCAAGGGTGGGCTATGTTTTCTAAACTGAAGTAGCAGATTCTGGATTAGATTGGACTAGATGGACAGGCAGCCCTGAATAAAGACATTGCCCAAAGTTGGCAGTGCATTAATGAACTAGTGCTGCATAAGCAGTTAGCCAAAACTAGCAGCTTAAAACAATATTATTTCATACTGCTGCTGAAAGTTGGAAATCCAGGAGTAATTCAGCTGAGTGTTGTGGCTCAGTGTCTCATGAGATTGCCATCCTCTGAAGCCTTGACATGCGCTGGTGGATTTCCTTCCAAGATGGCTTACTCACATAGCTGATGAAACCGGTTTGCTTGCTGGCTGTTGGGAGAAAACCTCGGTTCTTTCACATGGGCCTCTCTAAAGGGCTACCTGAGTGCTCTCGAGATATGACTAAGCTGGCTTCTAGAGTGAGTGATCCAAGAGGATGATCAAGGAGGCTGCAGTGCCTTTTATGACCTAGTCTCAGACGCTTCATTGTTCGTTTCTACAGTATTCTAACATGAGAAGTGAGCCACTAAGCCCACCACACATGTGAAGGGGCGGAGGAAGGAACCGTGGACATAATTTAAAACCACGTGGTACACACATGGCCAGAAATTGTTCACATGCGTGTATGTCCAAAATGCCTTTTCCTGCCAATGCTTTTAAACAATTTATCTGTTACAGCATTAACTTGAAGTTCAGGACCTTGTCATCTAAGTCAGGTCCAGCTATGGATCAGGGTCCACGTGTACAGTATCTCAAGTGTTCTGTTGCTCAGTTGTGTCGTATTCTTGGCGACCCCATGGGCTGCAGCGCTGCAGGCTTCCCTGTCCATCAACTCCAGGAGCTTGCTCAAACTCAAGTCCATTGAGTCGATGATGCTATCCAACAATCCCATCCTCTGCTGTCCCCTTCTCCTACCTTCATCTTTTTCCGCATCACGGTCTTTTCCAATGAGACGGTTATTCCCATCACATAGCCCAAGTATTGGAGCTTCAGCTTCAGCATCAGTCCTTCGAATGAATATGCAGGAGAGATTTACTTTAGGATTGACTGGTTTGATCTCCTTGCAGTCCAAGAGCCTCTCAAGTCTGCAACACATCAGTTCAAATTATAGAAGTGTAGTTCCTCTAGACCTGAGGATGTGTGAACAAAAGAGATGAGTTAATCTGCTCCCTTTCACAGCCAACATACAGTGGTGGTTCAGGCATAGATAACCTTCATAGACACTCCTGTTCCAGAAAGGGGAGGGGAGATGGGAGTCAATAGTAGCAGTTCTGAAATCCCATGGGTTCTTGCGGGCAGTCCTTTGATTAGTATTTAAGGCCTGGACACTTCCTAGGCTTCCGTCTCTGATTTTTTCATTCTACCCGCTGACATGATGCCATTGCATGAAAGGTGGCTAGTATATGGTTACATGAAACAGTCTCCCTAGCCTGCTTCCTGCTTGTAGAAGGTAGAAGTTCAGAGCTCCTATTTTCTACTACTGCTGGTCCTTTCAGTCCGAGCTGAACTTAAATATGTTATCTTAAAACCTTGGTGTGTCTCCTGATACTCTTACTGGTGTTCAAGGCAAAGCACCCCACTCCAAAGCGACAGTCACACATGTCTTCATAATAAGGCTTACTCTGTCTTGGTTTTCTGCTGAGATAGCTGAGGGATAACACCCTGAACCTTGGTAGAAGTCTTATTGTGTGACTGAAAGGATCTCTGAGTGACACCCCTAAACTCTTTGGAGGGTATTGGCCTGACTAAATAATGCCATGAGGCATCCCCTTCCAGCTTTCTGAGGCTTAACAAAGAATTTTACAGTCACACTCGTCTTTAGAACACCTTTGTTTATAAAAAATAATAAGAAGAACTGGCCTATCGGTGGTGTAAAATGTTGTATTTAGACCACCTAATCTGAATGCCCTGGATATGATCTTGCTTGAGAGTCATTAATTTTAACAACTTCTGTCATCTTAAAAGACTGGAAAATTCCCAAATCAGCAAGTTTTGTCCCCTGTTTTAATAATCTTTATATTAAACATTAAAGAAAAAAAATCCCTTCATGTTTTACTACAGGCAGCAAGAAAAAACCAGGAAGTACTTTTGGCTGTTTGGATGGAAATCCTCTTAGATAACTCAATTAATTAAGTACAGTTTGTCCTCCCAGCTCATTAGGTACATTTTCTACTTTTCATAAACTGCAGATGTAGTGGACTTTCGTCTTCACACTCCCCAGGCTCTCTCCTCCTGCCTCTCCTTTCTGCCAAGCATCCTAGGTGCACGACTGTGATTCCGCCTAGAACGTGTTTGCTCAGTGAGCAAACGGGGAGCGATTCCCTGGCTTCAGTGCTTCTGCTGGCCAGAGACTGTGTACCGTTCCCTAAGAACTTCATGGTTTCGCTGTCCAACTTCTATCACCTGGCTAGGTCAGTTGCAGTAGCTCATACTCACAAGCGAACTGGCAGGGATTTCTACACGCACATGTGCAGAAACATACATGTGTACACGGGAACATCGCTGAGGGGAAACCTGTCCATATGCAGAAGTTCAGCTTTCTTTTCCAGGAACGTGAATTTTGGTAAGCGCTCAAATTTCTACACACACATGTGCACAAATATATTGGTGAATACAGTTACATCGCTGAGAGGAAACCTGTCCATATGCAGAAGTACAAGCTTGCTTTTCCAGGAACATAAATTTTGGTAAGCACTCAAATTTCTGCACGCACATGTGCACAAACATGCACGTGTACTCAGTAACATCCCTGAGAGGAAACTTGTCCATATGCAGAAGTACAAGCTTTCTTTTCAGGAACATTAATTTTGGTAAGCACTCAAATTTCTATGTGCACATGTGCACAAATATATGCGTGTACACAGTAAGATCGCTGAGGGGAAACCTGTTCATATGCAGAAGTACAAGCTTTCTTTTCCAGGAACTTGAATTTTAATAAGCACTCAAATTTCTGCACGCACATGTGCACAAACATGCACGTGTACTCAGTAACATCCCTGAGAGGAAACTGGCCATATGCAGAAGTACAAGCTTTCTTTTCCAGGAACATTAATTTTGGTAAGCACTCAAATTTCTACACACACATGTGCACAAATAGATGGGTGAATACAGTTACATTGCTGAGACAAAACCTGTCCATATGCAGAAGTACAAGCTTTCCTTCCCAGGACATTGAATTTTGGTAAGCACTCAAATTTCTACGTGCACATGTGCACAAGTATATGCGTGTACACAGTAACATCGCTGAGAGGAAACCTGTCCATATGCAGAAGTACAAGCTTTCTTTCCAGGACCTTGAATTTTGGTAAGCACTAAAATTTCTACGTGCACATGTGCACAAATATATGCGTGTACACAGTAACATCGCTGAGAGGAAACTTGTCTATATGCTGAAGTACAAGCTTTCTTTTTGAGGAACATGAATGAGACCTGGTGACTAGGACCTCCTGTTGAGTGATCAAAAGGGGAATTTGATTCATTCCGTCCCCTTTCCCATTTGGTGTCCGTGAACAATGGAGATCAACGTGGCAAACGGTGGGGTTTTTCCCTACCCTCCTAGCATCTGGCCAGCAACAGCCTGTCCTGGTGATGCTGTGCATGGCTGGGACGTTGCAGCCACCAGTGGCCACACCAGGCGAAGATGCCACCCTCTTCAGAGTGGAGGCAGGAGAGGACAGCGAGGCCCAGGTGGACGGAGTCGTGGCAGGGATCAGACGGGGTTTCCAGCTGCTTGCAGAGGACATCACTGAGGATGTGGAGGTTGTGCCAGATGAATGACAGAAACAGGGGTCCTCCCTGGAGCTGGAGGAGAAGACATTGGAGGAGCAGTGCCAGGAAAGGCCTGGAGGCCCGAGTGAGCTCCCGGCACTAGATGTGATGCAGGCACTGGCGACCTTGTAAGTGGAACTTAGCTCTAAGCCTGAGAAAACCTGCAGGGCCTACGTTTGGTTCATGTGCAAGAGTCATGAGAGGAGGAAGCGTGACTTGGCTCAGAAGAGTGCCAACATCCAGGGCATCCCTGGCTTCTGGGCCAACGTGGTATCCTTTCTGCTACTCGTTGTGGTCCAGTGCTCAGGAGGAGAGGGAGGTGCAGAGGCAGGAGCAGGAGGAGGGGTGGAGGCGAGGGGGCAGAATGGTGGACCCTGAAGGAAGTGTGGTACTGGGCAATTGGCAGGCTCCAAAGGCACAGCTGAGTAGAGTCCGGGCAGGGCCACACCTGTAAGTGTCGCAGCCATGACTCTGTGTGTCTCCTTCAGGCCTGCATCTGAGGAGGATTGGCCTCTGAGTCAGAAATGACCAGAGACAGTACATGAGAGCCACCTTAGCTGACAGTTATTGTTGTAAAGGTGAATGATTCCGAAAATAACTGAGATATGGGAGTCACACACACAAGCGCGCGCGCAGACACACACACATACACAAACCCACAGAACATATGTAGACATACTTTCTGATCCCCGTTATCTCACTGAGTGAGCAAGTTCTGAGTGGAATCACAGTGGTACAGCAAGGATGCCTGGCAGAAAGGAGAGGCAGGAATAAAGTGTCTGGGGGTGACCAGTGAGAGTGCAGAAGATCTGAGACACAGAACAGGTTGCAATCCCAGACACAGAAGCCACAGTGGGTGACCCCACAGCCCTTTGAACACCCTGATACAAGGGCCTTTCCATCCTTCCCAAGTGCCAGGCATACTTTCTCTGACCTTACCATGAGCATGAGCACTACTGAGCTTCCAGGGCAAGATGCGCTGCAGGCACTGGCTGCCCTGCTGGTGGAACTGAGCTCTGAGCATAAGAAGAACTGCAGGGCCTACTTCCAGTTCATGTGCAGGAACCATCAGAGGAGGAAGCCTGACTTGGCTTGGAGGATCGCCATCACCTGGGGCATCCCTTGCTTCTGAGCCGTAGCTGTATCCTTTCTGCTGCTCTTTGAAGTCTGCTGCTCAGGAAGAGGAGGCGGCGCAGGAACCTTTTCCCTGCTCCCTATCCTGACAGGTGCTGTTGCGGAGCCATCCATCGTCCCACTGCAAGTTGATATTTTCCTTTCAGGACCCCCCTACTTCTTGAACACAGTGACCACTAAGTAGAATTACCTTGACATCACTTGTGAAACGTGGTTCCTGGGGTGATGAGTGTGGGTGTGCAAGGTTGTGGAGTGTCGACCTGTGGGATCCACACCCATCTCCCGTCTCTCTGTAGGGCATAGGGCACGTTGTTCCACTCCTGTCCACTGGTTCTGGGACTTTGAACGGGGAGCATCCAGCCGCAGCGTGGACACCAGGAGCCTTAACTTTCTCAGCTGGTTGTCAGGTCACAACTGCTCAGAGTCGAACAGGATTGCTGAGGTGTGGTTGCTTTGGGCCTGAACACAGTTAGCAATTCACTTTGGGATTCTTGGCTGCTGGCTCACCTTGCTCGTATTGCCAGCGGATTGTCGGCCAAGATGTGTGGGATGATCGCCTGAAGTAGTACCCTGGGCAGGAAGGTTCTTCCATGAGAGTAACTGACAGAAATGTGTGGAGATGGGGTCTGAAGGTGGGCCCTGAAGGGACACTCATGTGATACTACAGGGACACTGTCCTTTCCCAATGGGGATGCTCAGACTCATGCAAACTGGCTGTGGAGCCTGAGTTTGGGTCGTGCTTGTAGCAGGTGACCTCCTGAGACTGTTTATTTGGGGACTTGGTGTGTCCGTGTGTGAAGCAAGTCTCCATCAAATCAGCTGAGGTGGCAGCACCAGAGTCCAGGTGATACTTCTAGAGGCAGTGTGTATTAAGTATCTTTGTCAGAATCATCCTTTGTGGGTCCTTTCATCCCCTGGCCTCCTGCTGCTCACTGAGTTTGAGATTGCCTGGGCATTTCACTCCCGCCCCTTACCCAGGGAAGGCCTATCATTGAAAAGCTGTCCTCTCCGGGGTCCCAGTGCACCTGTGTGCTGACTTTGGGATCTTCTGTGAATTTCCACATTCACCACTCAGTGTCTCACAACCACCAAACATGCTGCGCTGGAAGCGGCTTCAGGCTGCCTTGGGAACATACGGAAGAGTTCGTGGAGAAGGTGAACAGGGAGCCCCAAGGGCAGGACATGGTGCCTACTGTCGCCATCCCCGACATTGCTGGCCTCGGTCGTCTTCACCTCCTGAAACACCTATGCTCATTGTTTGCATTTGTGTCCCCGTGCTGAGCATGTGTGTGTATACACACGTGTGCTTATTTATGCTGGCTGTGATTGTGTGTGTGTGTTTGTGTGTGTGTGTGTGTGTGTGTGTGTGTGTGTGTCCGGCCCAGGGCAGAGGCAGAGATGAAGGTGGCAGGAGAGGAGGTGCTGAGCAACCAGAAGAGGAGTCATGAAGCGACCAGGCTGAAGGTGGTCTGTCGCCTCATCTCTGCATTGACCCTGCCCAGGATGGGAACAAGGAAAGGATGGCCAGTG
Source organism: Ovis aries (assembly GCF_016772045.2). Lineage (NCBI taxonomy): Eukaryota > Metazoa > Chordata > Mammalia > Artiodactyla > Bovidae > Ovis > Ovis aries. The sequence goes on along the minus strand of NC_082741.1, from coordinate 19,803,133 downwards.
ATAACTCCAGACTGTGGCTCCAGATATCTGCAATTAGACCAGATACAAAACACGCTCATCAGTTCTACCGTGTTGTTGTGTGTGCTTGGATCAGGAAGAGGGTTTCATGGTCTAAGGATTCACACAGAGCAAATCACGTGGGGTGGGGCTTTGAAACCACTGCCTGTGGAGCCCTCCGTGCGTGGGGCCATGGGCTGGCCTCTGGAAATGAGGGACGTGGCTATGGCAAGATCTGGGATGGTGAGGCTAATGTCCTGCCGAGATGGGCAGAGAGCTGAAGGAGAAAGAGTCATAGATTGCCTGCTGCACTGGAGATTGTTCCACACACATGTGAAAAGGAGAACTGGGAAGGTCCTGGGCCAGTGCTGCCCAGATCAGCCCAGCAGCCAGCACACGCCCTCCCTGAGTGTGGCACACACTGGCACGATATGACACAAAACATGAGATGCACTAAAGTATGCTGTATCTGCCAACCACAGGCATCCTAGGAGAGACATGGTCTGTAAGCAAGGCATGCCTCCAGGCACTTCCAGCCTGCCTCGCTGGCAGTGCCCAAAGCCGAGAAATGTGCAAGTGGGTTTCCCTGTGTGACCCTATCCGGGATATGCCTGTGAGGGAGGGAACAGAGAAAAGACAAGGGCGGTGGGTAAACTGCATGTCCTAAGGGACCTCAGGGGAGTGGAGACAGAGAAGCCCCTGGGGCAGTTCAGGGCCTGCTGGTTTTCAGGGTCCAGACTCTAGGCAGTAGCGGTCCTGCCAAAGATACCCCATGGTCTGTGCTGAAAGTTCTGATATGAATTCCTCCTTTTCTTTGGGGTCTTGCCCCTGGCTTGGGGGCCTGAGTGTCAAAGGTGCACGTCTGTACCTGAAGGAGGATTCTGGTAGTCTTGCTGGAGCAGAATCTCTGATTGCGTTGTAGGGGATCTGCACCCAGGTGACACAGGGATGCTGCCTTCCAGGTGACCGTCTTGGATATCTCTGGGCCCAACCGCGCACTGGCTTCCTTGGCACGGGTGCTGTGTAGGGAAGCAGGGATGCGTGACTGTAGGGAGTCCTACCTGGGCCTAATGAGAGCAACTGAAAGAGAGCCTTGGCATTTAGCAAATCACTGAGGCATGGGTGGTTCAAGCCCTCTTGGTCCATTTGAGATAGTAACGCTGCTTTCTGTCCAACGGAGGCATTAGCTCTGGGCCCAGAACCTGCAGGTTCCCCAGGGCATCATCTGTTGGGGGACTCCCATGTGCATGGGTAGTGTTAAACAGAAAGGAAGACGTGTAGGGATGCCACCTTACTTTGATGGCCTCCGGTTCCATTCTTGGTATCGGAAGAGACCCTGCATCCATGTGTACCTTCTTCACAACCTTGGATCAGAACCAGGCCTGTCACAGTCTCCGGGGGCTTTTGGAGGCTCAGGCGTTTCTGGCCTTTTCCTGCCACATGGAGAGAGCACATCGGGGCACAGGTAGATGGTGCACACAGAACGCTCCACAGATAGGAAGAACAGGGGGCCTCATTCAGAATGCTGGGGGCTGTAACGGGTGGTAGGCTACCAAGAGGGGCACAACATTGACACGGAATGACCTAGACAGGTGCACACCGAGAAAGCAGTTCTTCAAGTCAGCTGAGCTCAGAGGTCCTTGTTTTCTGGTCCCCTGAAGGAATGCACAGTCAATGGATCAGGCCAACGTGACTGGTACTGTGAAGCTGTCCAAGGCGATGGGAGAATGCAGAAGGCAGGCACATGTTATACAGCTGTTCATGGCAAGAACTTCCAATGCTGCCTGCTGCTCTGCAGGCCAGTCCCTATCAATAGCAAATGCCAAGGTTTTGGAACCTTTGAGGATAAGGCACAGAGTTAGAAGTGTAACATGACATAATCGATGAGCAAGTGAAAAAACAAGGACAGAAATGTGGATGCTTACCAACATTCATGTTCCTGGAAAAGAAAACTTGTACTTCGGAATATGGACAAGTTTCCTCTCAGCGATCTTACTGTGTGCATGCATATATTTGTGCACATGTGCACATAGAAATTTGAGTGCTTACCAAAACTAATGTCCCTGGAAAAGAAAGCTTGTACTTCTGCATATGGACAAGTTTCCTCCCAGGGATGTTACTGAGTACACGTGCATGTTTGTGCACATGTGCGTGCAGAAATTTGAGTGTCTACCAAAATTCAAGTTCCTGGAAAGGAAAGCTTTACTTCTGCATATGGACAGGTTTCCCCTCAGTGATGTTACTGTGTACACATGTATGTTTCTGCACATGTGCGTGTAGTAATCCCTGCTAGTTCACTTGTGTGTATGAGCTACTGCAACTGACCTAGCCAGGTGATAGAAGTTGGACAGCGAAACCATGAAGTTCTTAGGGAACGGTACAGAGTCTCTGGCCAGCAGAAGCACTGAAGCCAGGGAATCGCTCCCCGTTTGCTCACTAAGAAAACACGTTCTAAGTAGAATCACAGTCGTGCACCTAGGATGCTTGGCAGAAAGGAGAGGCAGGAGGAAAGAGTCTGGGGATTGTGAAGACGAAAGTCGACTACATCTGCAGTATTATGAAAAGTAGAAAATGCACCTAATGAGCTGGGAGGACAAACTGTACTTAATTGAGTTATCTAAGAGGATTTCCATCCAAACAGCCAAAAGTGCCGCCTGGTTTCTTCTGCTGCCTGTAGTAAAACATGAAGGGAATTTTTTTTTTTAATGTTTAAGATAAAGATTATTAAAACAGGGGACAAAACTTGCTGATTTGGGAAGTTTCCAGTCTTTTAAGATGACATTAATAAAATAATAAATTTTCCCTGAAAGAACAAGCAAGGCAGACAAGGGAATTCACAAAGGGCAGTAACAAAATAGTAATCTTGACACATCTTCAATATATTTGTAAAGAAAACAAAGTGTCATTGTGTGAACAAAATATAGAGGTATCAAAAGAAAAACAGAGGAAGCTCCTGAAAGAACTCAACTCACTATTAACTATCTTTGATTTGCAGGCACAGAAACTGACTCATGTTAATTCTAAGAAGCAAAGCCCTGATGTTATTATCTCTTCTTTTTTCCTTTTTTCTATTTCTTTTTTTGTGAAAAGTTAGGAAATTTAGGCTGGAGAGGGAAGAAGAGGATAGAGACTTCAAGTGCCTTTAAGGAGGAGGAGGAAAGAGAGGGGGTTGGAGATTTGATTGTGTTATTTGAACAGCATTGGTGAAGCTCAAACAAGGGAGGTAGCAAGCCATGCAGGCCTGCGGGAAGAGCATTTCCAGAAGAACAGCACTTGCAGTCTTGGGATCGGGAAGAAATGGAATTTGATGGGGGAAAACCAAGGCCTGTGTTGTCAAAAAGAGTACATTAGTGGGGAAAAAAGTAGAGTAGAAGACAGAGAATGGAAGAGAGGAAGCAGTCAGGGACAATATTGCAGGAACCTTTTAATTTGGCAATAAATACAACTTGTTGTCCTTAGGAGCATACTTCACAGCAACTAACAGCAACAGTGTTGATAATACTAAGCAACAGTAAAAACACGTAACTAAAACATTTCGTATTTTTTACTACAGAAATCGAAGAAAGGAGATACAAATGCAATAGTCTGAATATTTATTTATACAGAGAGTTTTCACCTGAGACCAGAACACACACACACTCTTTACACAACTAAAAGTGGTTTCAGCTGACACTTAGCAAAGTGCTTTGGCCCAAATAAACTAACCAGAAAGGCCTAGTAAAGAATTCAAAGTGCAAATAAATCAATCAGGCTCTGAGTAAATAAACACAATTTATTTGAATTTGAATTTACACTCACGAAATTACCTAAAATGGAGACAACAGATTCACTACAGCTTCATCATCTGTAGTCCTTCCTCTTCAGTTCTGAGAAGGATGCTAACCGCTTGGTGATGATCTCTTTCCAGCATTTTGTGAAAGCTTAGAGGACTTAAAAAAAGTGAGGCCTGGGGAGAGTGGCGAGAGACAAAGAGGAGGAGAAAGGAAGAGGAAACGGAGAGTTGCTCCTGGCATAGGTCTACAGACAGGATCCCAGCTTCCTGGAATGGTGCACAGAGATTGCTAGGTATCCGTGCCAGAAGTGGAGAAGGGGTGACATTCACCTCCAGGAGGAGACTCAACTCCAAGAACCTACAGAGGCAGCCAAGTGTGCTGATGTTCAGGAACCGATACTTAGAGGGTACCCCACAGGTCTGTGAAAGAGCCCTTGGAGACCACAAGAAAGAAGGTTTCCACAAGTATAATCACAGATTAGATGGTTGGATAGATTAGAGGAAGGATAACTCTATGACCTGATAATTACTGAAATACATGAGACAATTCTTGCACATCAGACTGTGTCAAGAAAGACGGAAACTCAATCAGTTTGATACAATGGGAAATTACACACGCAAAGAATTAGCTGTTAACTGTACTACATTTGTGTGCAAGGCAAGATAAGATACAGAACCGAAATCTTCACATGGTCAACTCGGGTAAGACACATGTAACTGGAAAATGGAAGCAAGAGTTCCAAAAAGGCTTTAATCATCCTGGACTATTTTTATCCACTATATTTACGATTCTTGGACAACTCCACTGTAGCTTAAGGGTAAGAGAACTCAATTTAGCCCAATTCAAAAGCTGAACAGATTTCCTCTGTTTGATCCTTTTCAGCTACAACTATGGGTCCAGCGCAAATCAAAGTGGACGTCAAGGCTCTTTTTCCTTTGGGAATTGTAACTTGCTTTGCTACTGTGTCTGACACAGATATGCCGACCTCACTGTGACTACAGGCCAGCCAAATGGGAAAGGGGACAGAATGAATCAAATTCCCCTTTTGATCACTCAACAGGAGGTCCACAGGCACCAGGTCTCATTAACGATCTCTGCTTCTCCAACTGCAGTCAGTGCTACACAGGGCCTGCTTCATGCTTGCCAGGGTCTCTCACCAAACACAGGCATTTTAACGGCTGGCTTCCTTGAGATGTCCCTGGGCTAGGTAAAAGCACTCTGAGACAGTGTTCCTTCTCCCTTGGCTCTGTGCCTGCAGTGAATGTATGCCTCTTCCTCAGCTGGGACAAGAAGCCACAGCTCTTCACTGATTAAATCCCGTGTCTGGTCCAAACTCACATCGTAGCTTCTCCATCAACCTCCACTGCACGCTTTCAGAACCAGGTTATCTTAGATCAGCCCAAGAGGCACTTCAGAGAGTGACATTCAAATCTGGCTATATAGCTGATACTGAGATCTGCAAGGCATGAAAACACTTCAAAATTACGTTGCCAAAACACTCTACAGATTATATGTATAGGAGAGCTTTCGAACTTACAAGTAACATCAAATACCAAAATAGGTTCTTACTTTTCCTTTCTCCACTTCTCTCATTCTCTCTCTCACACACACATGCACACATCCTTTTTACATGTTAAGACAATTACACGAAAAACAGATCATAGATTTTTAAATAGCAGCTCAATATGAAGATCAAACAAAACTGTACTTCCTCTATTTAAAACAAAATCACATAAATTACCCATCGGTTTTCCTATATTTGATATTATTGAATAATGCTATAAGTTGATCTTTTTGTTTTTAATGGGATTTTTAACTTTGACTGAAATACTTGCTTCAGACTTACTGAAGGCAGAATTAACTATTATTTTTCTTTTTTTGACCTCCTCCTTTTAGATTTGGGGGGTGATGATTCAAAATCAGATGTGTTCACAGTAATGGATGCAACTTCCACCAATCCTGGCTGAAGGGGTTCCAGTGATACTTGAATAACAATTTTTGTTTCAGGAGACAATCCTTCTAGCTGCTTAGGCTTCTTAAACATTTGATGACACTGGGTCTTGTGCTCCCTTTCCTCTCTGGAAGTTAAAAACTGTAGCCGATATTTGCAACACTGGTGAAAACTCTTTTCCCAGTGCCCTCGATGATGACGTCTGTATGCTGTTGCAGTTTGAAAAATTTTGAGACAAAACGGGCAAAGTAAATTCTTGGTGTTACCATGGTATGCTCTGAAATGTGCATCCACATCTGCAAAAAATGATGATCTGTAACTGCAAACCTGGCATACATAGGGCATTTCACCAGCCTTATGATTGTCTTTCATGTGCTCTAAGAGAACCTGATCTGTCTCAAAGGACACCTCACAGATGTGACAGACTGCGGAGGGCTCCTGGGCCGTGTGGACACTTTCAATGTGACACTGAAGCTGGAAGGGAGTAGGAAACTGGCGGAGGCAGTGCTGGCAGGTGGTGTGGGTTTTCCAGCTGTCACCTCTCTGCCTCTCAAGTTCCAAATGGTGCGTCATGTGATTCATAAACTTGACATTATTTAGAACTTTCAAGCAGCTGAGGCATTTAAACGCCATGTGGGTCTTCGCTTCTGGCTGCCCAACTCCTCCATGCTCGCCATAGTAGAAGTCACGAAGTAACACAATCAGATTTCCTTCTGTGGGATCACCAATTTTGTTTGGACTTGCCAAACTTGGAAAATCAGTTTTTGTCTGTCCACTTTCCCCTAAAGGTCTTACAGGCTTGCAATGAACACTGTCCTTTGGAAAAGGTGTTGGACAAGGTTCTCCATTCTGAACATGGCTTAGTGAGGTATGGACATGGTCTGGTGTGCTTTGCTGAGTGGTCTCTGTATGAAAAAAACCTGACGGGGAGAAACCTAAAGAATGTTCCCCTACAATGCCATCACTGAGTTTAGGCCTTCTGGGATTTCTGCGATTTGTTTCACAAGGGGAAACTCGCTTTGATACATGAGGACTTTTATTCATATCTCCTGCAGAAACTGCTGTTTCTACTGGATGCTGCAATGACCTTGTGAAGGTAATCAAAGAAGAACATAACTCCTTCGAAAAGCAATCAGGCACTATTTGTGGTGAAAGATTTTTATAATCAGCTTGAGACGGAGGTTCAATAATAATAGGACTACCTGTTGATCTTGAGTCAGAGTCAGACACTGGCAAGACAGTCTTTGCTTCTGATGTAGGAGTCACATGACTAACAGGCTGTAATCTGTGAGCGTTACCTCTCCTGAAGTGACCACACCTTTTTCTCCTTGAATAAGAACCTGGGGTATCTCTGTTCAGTATGTTTGAAACGACTGGTTTTGAAGCTGAGCTCATCCCAACAAAGATCACGTCAGCATCTTCATTTCCATGTTCCACTCCAACCAAGATCACTTTATCATCATCATCATCTACTTGTTTCGTCTCTCCCTCCCTTTTCCGTACTTCTGGCTCTTGTTCTTCTTCACGTAACATACGTGGGAGTTCCATATTTTTAATACTTTCTTATTCTTAGAGGGTGCGGTCACAAGTCCCAGTGCTTCCTTTATACAAACTGCCACCTAAGTGTAAACATACTACAGATTAGTTAAGTACAGAAAAATGGGCTATTTGATTATCTCCAAAACTCTAGAGTACTTATACACACCCTTATCTTACAAAGACACTGAGTGTCAACCAGACTCAATGACAGCTGAAAAAACTACGACTACAAGTCTACATGGCTCTAGAATCATTGCTTTGTCGCATGTTCACTTTAACCTCTTCTACTTAAAAAAATAAAGAGGGGGAAAAAAAAAAACAAAACACCACACTGATCATTACGTGAAATCAAATGTAAAGGAGAGTATTTTTACAAAAGCATTGTTCTACAGCGTTTCGAAGCATGGACTTTGGAGTCATAGGAGATTAAGTTGGAATTCTAACTTAACCACACACCAGTTGCCTCTTCTTGGGCAAATTTGTAACTTTTAAATGTGTTTCTGTATCTTAAAGACAAACATGCTTATTTCTTAGACTTAAGGTTAACAGCTTTTTTATAAGGCATCAGCTATTCAATGGCATCTTGTTTTGTAGTAAAAATGGAAGAAAATGGATCTTAAATGCACATTACAACTGATCCATAAATTCTAATTTCATAAATGTTAACAAACAAAATAGGTAGCAAATTCAAAGTATAATCTATATATTCCTAGTTAACAAACAGCATAATTCAATGTCAAGCACTTAATTCAGGCCTAGGAAACTGAGAATGAGCTCTCTGATAATCTCACCCCAATTCCACACAGATATATCCTAAATTTCTCCCTCTAATCGTGGCTAAACTTCAATCCAACAATGCTTCATCTTTATGCCACACGTCTCTTCCCCACATAGCAGGCAAAATGATGCCAGTCTTTCTCTCATACCAATATCAGACAGAGACATCACACACACACACACACACACACACACACCACACAAACACACACACACCTGATATCCCTTATGGATACAGGTGAAAGAGTCCTCAACAAAATACTGGCAAACAAAATCCAACAGCATATAAAAAAGACTGTACACTATGATCACATGCGATTTAGGGAGGTATGCAAAGTTGGTTCATTATAGGAAAGTCAATCAACATTATGCCATTTTAAAACAATAAAACAAATAACACATCTGCCTGAAGAAAAGGCATTTCCCTGAATCTAGCACCTTTTCATAACCGGGGTTAAAAGAACACTTAATAATTAAGAACAGAAGAGAACTTTCTCAATCAAAGGGCACCTGTAAAATGACCCACAGCTAACATCATACTAAAGAATGAAAAACTGAAAGCTTTCCCTCTAAGACTGGGAACAACACAAGGAAGTCTATTACACACTTTGGCTCAACATTATACTGGCAGTTCTATAACCAGAGCAATCAGGTAACAAAAGAGAATTGTTGCTGTAGTTTCAAAAAAAAAAAAAAAAACAACGAAAAAACACAAAACAATAAAAAACAAAAAACAGCCTTCAGAATGGAAAGGAAGAAGTCAAAGTATATTAGACATAAGATAATTTAGTATAGAAAATGTTGAAGAAACACAAGTATTAGAATTAACATAAAGCTTGCAGAATAGAAGACAAATATTTTAAAAGTCAACCACATTTTATACAGTAGCAACAAATGTTAAGTAAATACTTGAATCTACACTAGCATTCAAAAGAATACTTAGGAAGTCAGAAAGAGAAAGACAATATATTCTTTTGAATGGCTGAGTAATACTCCACTGGGTGTATGTACCACAGCTTTCTGATCCATTTATCTGTTGATGGACATTTAGGTTGTTCCATGTCCTGGCTATTATAAACAGTGTTCTCCATAGTGGCTGTACTAGATTGCATTCCCACCAACAGTGTAAGAGGGTTCCCTTTTCTCCACACCCTCTCCAGCATTATTGCTTGCAGACTTTATAGGAATCAATTCTAATGAGATGGATGAAACTGGAGCCGATTATACACAGTGAAGTGAGCCAGAGAAAAAACACCAACACAGTATACTAACACATATATATGGAATTTAGAAAGATGGTAATGATAACCCTGTATGAGAGACAGCAGAAGAGACACAGATGTATAGAACAGATTTTTGGACTCTGAGGGAGCGGGAGAGGGTGGGATAATACGGGAGAATGGCACTGAAATATGTACACTATCATGTAAGATAGTCGCCAGTCTATGTTCGATGCAGGATACAGGATGCTTGGCGCTGGTGCACAGGGATGATCCAGAGAGATGATATGGGGTGGGCGGTGGGAGGGGGGTGAGGATTGGGAACTCATGTACACCTGTGGCGGATTCATGTCAATGTATGGCAAAACCAACACAGTGTTGTAAAATAAAACATAGTAAAAATAAAAATTAAAAAAAAGAGAGAGAAAGACAAATATCGTATGGTATCACTTACATGGACTCTAAAATATGCCACAAATAAGCTGATCTATGAAAGAGAAACAGACTCACAGACATAGAGAGCAGACTATGTGATTCCCAAGAGGGAAAGGTACGGCAGGCACAGATTGGGAGCTGGTGATTAGCAGATGCAAAGCATAATATATACAATAGACAAACAAGAGCGTACTGTATAGCACAAGGAACTATATTCATAATTTGAGATAAACAATCATGGAAAAGGGTATGAAAGAAATTGTGTGTGCATATGTGTGTGTTTACATATGAAGGAAAGGAAAGGACAACTGTTGGCAAGCACGTACAGAAACTGGATCCTTGTGTGTTACGGATAGATTTTAAAATGGTGCAACTGCTACCGAAAACAGTTTAAAGGCTCCTCGAAAAATTAAAGAACTAGAGCTGACACATGATTCAGCAATTCCACCTCAGGATATAAATTCAAAAGAAGTTAACATGGGGTCTTGGGATATCTGCAGAGCCGTGCTCACAGCAGCACGAAGCACAACAACTAAGAGGTGGAAGCATCGAAATGTCCATCAAATGTGATATATACACACAATGAAATATTATTTAGCCATATAGAGAAAATTCTGTCACATGCTACAGCATGCATGATCATTTCAGACATCAAGCCAAATGCAATAAGCCAGTCGTACAAAAAGACAAATACTGTAAGTTTCTACTTGCATGAAATAGCTAACACAGTCAAGCAATAGAAAGGAAACAAAAAAGAATGATGGAGTCCATGGTCTAGGTCAACGGGCAAGAAAAGAGGAGTTGCAGTTTGTTTAATGGGACACGTGATGGGTACAGAGTTTCGATTTTGCAAGCTGTAAAGGTGTAGAGATCTGCATCATCACAATGTGATAAGGAATTCCCTGGTAGTTCAGAGGTTAGGACTCCACAGTGTCCTATCAGGGGCCTGGGAACTGTCATTCAAGCTGCACAACACAGCTAAAACAATGACAACAACAACAAATCAACACTGTGACTATGTGTGTGTATATGTCTTAGTCACTCAGTTGTGCCCAACTTTGCATCCCCATGGACTAAAGTTCACCACGTTCCCTTCTCCATCAGATTTGCAGTGGGTTGCCATTTCTTTCTCCAAAAGGCTGATGAAAGTGTGCAAAATACTTAGCATGCAAAAATGGTTAAAATGGTAAAAATTTAAGTTAGATGTTTTCTACAACAATTAAAAACAGAAAAGCATTTAACAACCAGGAAAAGAATTTGAATAGACATTTCCGACTCTTTGCAATCCCATGGACTGTAGCCTACCAGGCTCCTCCGTTCATGGGTTTTCCAGGCAAGAGTGCTGGAGTGGATTACCATTTCCTTCTCAATGCGATCTTCCCCACCCAGGAATTGATGCCAGGTCTCCTACCTTGCAGGCAGACATTTGAATATTTGAAATTCACCTGTGGCCTTGACAAGAGTGGCTTTATAGGAAAATGAGAGAACTCGAGATAACAAAGTCTAGGAACAACTCTGCAGAGGTCTGTAACAAGCAAATATGAAATAAAAGCAGCAGAAGCAGGATGTGTCACCAAAAGATGGATTTGTAACGACAGGTCACATTATAGTCAGACAGTTTGCTGATGGGAACCATCCAGAGAAACAGAAACCTTAATCCAGGGCAAAGAGGAGACTTGCTAGAACTTCAAGAAATGAGTAGGTCTAGAACTGAGTAGATCAAAATTGAGTACATCAGGCCAGAGAGCACACAAGCTGGAGAAGGCAATGGAAACCCAAACCAGTACTCTTGCCTGGAATATCCCACAGACGGAGGAGCCTGGTAGGCCGCAGTCCATGTGGTTTCGAAGGGTCGGACACGACTGAGCGACTTCACTCTCATGCACTGGAGAAGGAAATGGCAACCCACTCCAGCGTTCTTGCCTGGAGAATCCCAGATAAGGGAGAGCCTTGTGTGTGGTTGTCCATGAGACTGCAGAGTCGGACACGACTGAAGTGGCTTAGCAGCAGTAGCAGCACACAAGAAGGGTACACAAGCCAAATAATTTGCTCACATTGACAGAGCTGAGATCATATAAAAAAAAGGCTGGCATAGTGGATTAATGGGTATGGTAACCAGCCTTCAAGTGAATTCAATCTCCTAATATTCCCACCCCTGTGTAGTTCTCTCTCAATCTATCACAGGGTAGACCTGTGAGACTAAGCAAATACACAAGTGAAGATGTGTAACATCTCAAAAAAGACTCTGCACTTTATCATGGGTGCAAGCGCTTTCCTGAATCACTCATTCTGAGAAAAGACAGCAGCCTCCACAAGAGAAGCCCCTTGGAGAGGCCCACAGAAGGAGGAACTGAGGCTTCAAGAGTACAGACAAGTGAGAGAGCTTAGATTCCACAAGCTAAGTCTTCAGAGGTTGCCAAGCCAGACAAAAGCTTGACTACTAACTACCTCAGGGGAGATCCTAAGTCAAGAGATAACAAGTGGTATGTTCTTTCAAACTATTCCATTTTGAGATCATAGGTACAACACAAACATTTCAAGTTTTAATACCATTCACATCATACTTACACACAGAACAGTCCTCCTATAAATATAGCAAAAATCAAAACACACACACACACAGACACACACACACACACACACACACACACTCACCCAATCCAAAGCACCGAAACACAGGAGTTGCCTAGCAGCCCAGTGGTTTGGTTAGGACTCAGCCCTCTCACTGCCAGGATCCTGTGTTCGATCCCTGGCTGGGGAACTAATGTCCTATGAAGCCACATGTTGTGACCAAAACAAAACATGCTGTGAAGTCAAAGCTGTACCAGCAAGATAAGTATACAACACAGCTGTAAGCACAAGTGGCTGGGCATAGAGCTTCCTATGATCTTGTTTACTCGCATGAAATGAACTCAGATGGTGCCTCACCCCCATCCAGTGGAGCTGACTTACTTAATGAAGAAAAGCCCTTAAGGGTACAGAAATGAGAAAGCAATCTCACGTGAACATGTTAAATCACAGGATATTTTCTCTGAATGTACCACTGGATTCATTCATTCATTTGGCCATGCTGTTTGGCTTGTGGGGTCCCAGTACCCTGACCAGAGATTGAATCCAGACCACTGTAGTGAAAGCCCAGAATCCTAATCAGAAGGCCACCAGGGAACCCCCACACCTGCATTGCTTTGCTTTGCCAGCTAAAACCTTAGGATATGTGCATTGCCCCATTTTAGCCTCACCAAGTGGTAGGAGTCAGCTCTACACAGCTTAAGACCCATGGTGTTCTTACTTTTTTTCTTTCAAGAAGGCAGGCGAAAGCAAGTCACCATGCCTGTTTTTAAGCTTGCCACTCAGAAAGCTGCAAACCTGAAACCATGATGGCCCTGAAGTCAGCACCCGCAATCAGGGTCAGGTAATCCCCAATCAGGAATACTCTCTCTCAACAGCAACGTGTCAGCCGTCGAATGAAAGGAGAAAAATGCAAAGTAAGAAAGCCACACCTTTGTCCCTGTTGTAAAGATGTCTGTCACCTTACCTCAGGGGCCCACTGAACTCCTGAGCGCTTGAGACCTCCCCGTCAGCACACGGTCACATCCTGGGGACAAGCAGAGGAAACGGCCAGGGTGAGTCCCCTGTTCTGGGAACATTCTATCCCCCCAGGCCCTACCTGGTCCTACCCTACGGATGCTGACCAGGCGTCTCACACTCAACCAGACCAAGTGATTGAACTCCTTTGCCCTGAGCTTCTTCCTCCCACCTCCCTTCTCTCAGTAACAAACAAACAAATACCTCATCTGCCAACTTCCCGAACCAAAGGCCTGAATCTCGGGGCCCCCAGGGACGGGGCAGCCCTGGAGTCTGAGGAGAGGCAGAGGAAACAGGAAAACGACTAAAGCACCAGGGCAGTGAAGAGGCTGCTAGATAGATGTTTTTTTTGGTTTTTGTTTTTGTTTTTTTCTGCTCCTGCCTGACTGTGCCTGGGTACAGAACCGGGTTGGGCCGTGAAGATTTGTGTTTAAATACATTAGGTTCCACAGGAGAGCTGGGGGTGGTGCCAGGGGCCAGGGGCCTAAGAGGCCCTTTCCGCGAGCTGGCTTGTCCCGCCCCTGGGCAGGAAAGCTGCTGGAGAGCAGAGCCCGCCCAGACTAGAGAGGGGAGAGGGCGAAAGGAGCCTGAAGCCTGTGGATCCTGCCGCAAGCTCTCACCGCCCTCACCAGCCGCCCCGCCGAGCAAGGCCTCGTGCGAGTGGGGACCCGAGAAACCCTCCCTTTAGCCGTCAGGCACTGCTTTGGCTGAACCACGCTCCAGTCCTTACCGGTCCCCATTGAGGGAGGAGACAGAACTGCTGGCAGCTCACCTGCCCTAGGCAGTTCCAAGATTAACCCCGAGGAGTCGAGCCTGTGGGGACGAGGCCTCCTCAGGTCTGGGGCGCCGCCTCCGCTCCCCCTACAGGCGTGCGGGCTGCCTCCGATGATTGGCTGCCAGGTGTCGGCACCTGCCATCGGATTGGCCGCGAGGCCGAGTTGGGCGCATGCGCGCGCGATGAGCCCGCCCCACACCCCCTCCCCCCATAAAAGCAGCCGCTGTAGGCGTGGTCAGGCTGAATCTGAATGTCAAGGATCTTGGGTCAAGATTGCTCAGCTCACCAAATGCGAAGAAAGAAAAAACAGATGGCACAGTCGCCAGAGCTCAGGGCTGAGAACGGCCTCCGAGTCTACCAGGGGAGTCCAGTGATGGTGTCCAGCACTCACAGCCCTCAGGGGTGACCTCCCTTAAGCCAGTTCTTTGCTTAAGGAACTTGACTGTACAGTGGAACTTGGCGCCCCTCCTCTTGAAATTCCATTTCAATCAAGGCAGGGCAGCCTGCCCCTGTTTTTGCACTGTCTATTGTGAGCTGAGAATGAGCTTTACTTTTTCTTCTTCTTCTTCTTTTTAATTTTAGAGCTTTACACTTTTAATGGCTGAGGAAAACCGAAAAGACTTTTCTTTTCTGACGTGAAAATTGTGTGTAATTCAGTTTTTGGAGTCCTTAAAGGTGGAAGAGGGACTTGCCAGCTTCTTTGGTTATCCTCTATGCCTGAAAACTTAATTAATTGCCAATGGTCATATTCGCAAAGCCTAACATATTTCTTTTTTGGCCCTTTACAGAGTGTTTTTTAAATGCTCTGTTCTGCTGGAAGTCTCCTGGTAGTCATATGGGAGAATAAAGTTTTGATTTTGTTACAATATTTCTTTTCTTTTTTTTTTTTTAATACCTTTTCTTTATTTTCCTCAACTCATGTTATTTCCCCCCCCAAGTGTTTTTTTTTTAAATGTTAATATCTTTAATTCTTACATGCGTTCCCAAACATGACCCCCCCTCCCACCTCCCTCCCCTCAACATCTCTCTGGGTCATCCCCATGCACCAGCCCCAAGCATGCTGCACCCTACGTCAGACATGGACTGGTGATTCAATTCTTACATGATAGTATACATGTTAGAATTCCCATTCTCCCAAATCATCCCACCCTCTCCCTCTCCCTCTGAGTCCAAAAGTCCGTTATACACATCTGTGTCTTTTTTCCTGTCTTGCATACAGGGTCGTCATTGCCATCTTCCTAAATTCCATATATATGTGTTAGTATACTGTATTGGTGTTTTTCTTTCTGGCTTACTTCACTCTGTAAAATTGGCTCCAGTTTCATCCATCTCATCAGAACTGACTCAAATGAATTCTTTTTAACGGCTAGTAATACTCCATTGTGTATATGTACCACAGCTTTCTTATCCATTCATCTGCTGATGGACATCTAGGTTGTTTCCATGTCATGGCTATTATAAACAGAGCTGCGATGAACATTGGGGTACATGTGTCTATTTCAATTCTGGTTTCCTCAGTGTGGATGCCCAGCAGTGGGATTGCTAGGTCATAAGGTAGTTCTATTGGCAATTTCTTAAGGAATCTCCACACTGTTCTCCATAGTGGCTGTACTAGTTTGCATTCCCACCAACAGTGTAGGAGGGTTCCCTTTTCTCCACTTCTCCATTATATTCATTTTTCATTCTTTACTAATTTCATTCCTTCATATCACTATAAGTTTCCTTTAATGGAAGCAATGAAATAACATCAAAGAAAATACCTCTGTTGGTAGTTTTAACAGGTAACATGTTAGAAGGTATATGCTCAACTACAAATATGTTGTATATATACAGTAAATACCACTTTAAGTAGCTTCAGAACTTGTATCTGGTTTCAAGTCACTAGGAAGGTTTGTTGAACATCCAATATTCTAACCTCCAGCTGTTCTCAACTTCACAAAGATACAACTTTTTCAATAATTTGTTATCTCAAGTTTAAACTCCGTTTTAGCCACATATATGAACATGCTTTCTAGGTCACATGATTGAATCTGACCCATTGCCAAAAAGTGAAAATTTTGGAATACCTTTCTCAAAAGAGAGATGTTGTTTTCTTCTTCCAGAAAGACTGGTAGTGCAGCCGATCTTTGAACAGTTTGTCGGTTTTTGTTAACTCCATAAAGATTAAGCTGTCGAATTAAACTCTTCATGCTGTTGGTTTCAAATTTTCTGAAAGGCTCCTTTCTTTCCAAGACTTCTTTCCTGAAGAGTTCTTCATTGATCACTCTACATGTGCCTGTCTCATCCCACCAAATAGACTCAAACTGATCACTTTCCACTATATTCCAAAGTTTTTGTGGAAATGTGAGTAAAAGAAAATCATTCACATCATCTGTTTCAGAGACAGAATATGTGTAGTGTGGCCTTTTGATCACCAGATCCTCAGCCAAAGCCTGAAAAGCATATTCTTCAATCATAGATCTCAAAACTGAGTCCCCAGTTGTATAATCATACCAGTAAGATCGAATGGAGGTTTCTGAACCAGTGGACTCACCTTTAGGAGGTCCATCTTGAATTTCTGAAGAAATATGTGCCATCTCAGGGAAATCTTTCTTCAGATAATGTTCTCATTTGTCTGCTTTTACACAATGCAACTTCAAATGATGTTTGGCTGGCCTACAGAGAGAAACACTCTGGACAATCACAGAGATCCCCCCAGTCAAACAGCTGTGACATCACAAAGTCACTGGTCTCCTAGCAATCGAAGGTTAGTTGTGACATGACAAAGTCACTGGTCTCCTAGCAACTGAAGGGTAATGTTCAACCAAGTGTTTACTTCAGCATCAACTTAAAATACAGACTGCTGGCAGAAATAGTAACCAAAACCATGAAGCATGCAAAAATCTCATTAGTCAATTTGGCCTTTTTTTTGGGGGGGGGGTCGGGGGGGGTTCCTGTGTTTGGGATGGTCTTTCTCTTTCTGGCAGTTTGTGGTTCCTCTTTATTGTGGAGGTTCCTCCCTGTGGCTGGGGTTGGACGAGGGGCTTGTCAGGTTTCCTGGTTAGGGAAGCTTGTGTCAGTGTTCCGGTGGGTGGAGCTGCATCTCTTCTCTCTGGAGGGCAATGAAGTGTCCAGTAGTGAGGTTTGAGATGTCTATGGGTTTGCTGTTTGGGCAACCTGTGTATTGAAGCTCCAGGTTCTGTTCCTGTGTTGCTGGAGAATTGGCATGGTATGTCTTCCTGTGGAACTTGTTGGCTCTTGGTCGTGCTTGGTTTCAATGTATGTGTGGAGCTTTTTTAGAAGATTTCCTTTTTTTTTTTAAATAAATTTATTAATTTAATTGTAGGGTAATTACTTTACATTATTGTAATGATTTTGCCGTACATTAACATATGTCCGCCACAGGTGTACACACGTTCCCTTTCCTGAACCCCTTCCCTTCTGCCAACCCGTACCATCCCTCTGGGTCGTCCCAGTGCACCAGCCCCAAGCATCCAGTATCATGCATTGAACCTGGGCTGGAGACCCATTTCATATATGATATTATACATGTTTCAATGCCATTCTCCCAAAACATCCCACCCTCTCACTCTCCCACAGATTGCAAAAGACTGTTCTATACATCTGTGTCTCTTTTGCTATCTCGCATACAGGGTTATCGAAAACTCACATCAATAAATCTACTTTATTTCTGAAATAAAAGTGATTTATCATCCTTCTATGCACACATTCTTAATATTCAGTACTGTTACCCTAGCAGACTTGGTCTACTTGCTTCTGTGCAAACAAATTTATGAATTGACTGTGGGTTTCAATGTGGAGGGGGGGGGGAAGTGCTTATTGTAGGACGAAGCAAGGTGTCTTAGCAGCTGGTGCTTCAAAGACACAAATCCCCAAATACTTTCAGGGGGACTATTTTAATGGCTGAGTGAGGGTGGAACATGGGGTCTGTGATCAATATTGGGACATTCTACTAATGGCCTATTAGTGAGGATATTGGGAGTCCACATCATTGACCGTCTAGTTCCAACTATGCACTTACATTTCAGCCTGGTTTGGGCTTTAGCATCTCTAAAATTGTTCACAGGATAT
The DNA here is from genome assembly GCF_016772045.2 of Ovis aries. Classification (NCBI taxonomy): domain Eukaryota; kingdom Metazoa; phylum Chordata; class Mammalia; order Artiodactyla; family Bovidae; genus Ovis; species Ovis aries. The sequence goes on along the minus strand of NC_082741.1, from coordinate 19,785,010 downwards.
TGCTCCGAATGTCAGCGATGGTCCTTGCTGCTGCTGCTGCTAATTCGCTTCAGTCGTGTCTGATTCTGTGAGATCCCAAAGATGGCAGCCCACCAGGCTCCCCCATCCCTGGGATTCTCCAGGCAGAACACTGGAGTGGGTTGCCATTTCCTTCTCCACGCTGGCCCTTGAGGAGGGACTAAAGACCCTTGAGTTTGATTAGTGGCTAAATCATTATTATTGTCTATCACTTGATTGTTTTCCTTAGTTCCTGTCTTTTCTAGCTTCTCTGATTAAAATTCCTTTTGAACATGAGGAGGTCTACAATCTCCTACCTCTCTCTCTCGATTTCCAGGCTTTTCAATCTTAAGAAGGGACTGCTTCGTACAATAAAGGAAAACAAGTCTTGGACTTAGAGCTCGATCTTAAATATGACAGAAAATCTCAGTGCAGGTTCCGTTTCTTTTTCAGGTTTCCCAGCTCTTGGAGTGATTAAGTCAGCAACAACTTTGGCTCTTTCCTGTTGAGATGGAGCATGGAGGTGGAAATAATTCTAAAATCTAGGCTTGCTATCAACAGTTTATGATATGAAAACATATCTCTATTTTATATATATTATATATATATGTCTATGTTAGTATTTTGTCATTAAACTGGACAAACATTTGAAAATTGGTCTATATTTATGAAAAGGAGAGAGGTGAGTGATATAAAAGAGTCCTCATATGTTACATGCAGCCAAGGAAACATATTTTGAAGTATTTCAACTTACATAATATTCAACAATCGAGTAGAATTTGAATCATTCTACATTTGGGTTTTATTGTTTTCCCATTTCTATTACACCTAACATGAATTAAAAGCTAATGTTTATTACAATGCTCTTTCCGAAAGCTATGACTTGCACGTAATCTAGATGCACATCAGCAGATGAAAATATAAGGAAGTTGTGCTATATATTCAAATATAATATTACTTAGCTACAGAAAAACACATGTTTGTGTCACTTTTGGTAAGGCAGTTCAACCTGCAGCCTATTATTCAGAGCAAAAAAAAAAAGTTAGAAAGAGAAAGGCAAATATTGTTTATTAATGTGTACAAATGGGATTTAGGAAGACAGTAACAATGATTCTGCATGAAGGCCAGTAAAAAAGATCCACATATAAAGAACAGACTCTGAGACTCAATGGGAGAGTTCAAGGATGGGATGATTGGAGAAATTAGCATTGAAACAGGTACATTACCATACATAAAAGAGATGACCAGTGCAAGTTCAATGCATGAAAGATGCATCCAACCCTTGTGCTGTGGACAAACCCAGAAGCGTGGGGTAATAAATGAGGTTTGAGTTGTGTTCAGGATAGGGGGACGCATGTATCCATGCGGCTGATTCATGTTGATGTATATGTCAAAAACTATCACAGTAATACACAATAATTCTATTCCAATTAAATCATTTTTTAAAAGAAATATGAAGAAATACAAAAAGAATGCATTCAGAAATAGCAGGGACATGCTCCAGAATACAACCTCAACAGTTGTTTCATATCTCTTCCAGAAAGCGGGCTTAGGAGGGGCAGAACATGTGTGCTGGTATAACAGCTGAAAGTCGAAGAAGATAAGCTTGAGATTGCAACTATGCAGTTGCGGCATGACCTCAGTATCATAGTGTAAATAGTGAAAGACGCATGCGGCACAATGCAAGCTTAGTAGATCGGCATGACTACTGTGGAGCTTAGGCTGAGTAGGAGTTCAATGCATGCACTTGAGCATCCTTTCAGGAGTGACGGTACGTATGTTTCAGAGTGAAGATAAAGAGATGCAGCGAAAGTGCTCTAAAATGGTGGACAAATACTTGTAAGAAGGAAGGTTCAGAGTGGAAGCTCAGTATTTGCTATAGACTTAGACTTAAGTTGAAGACAGTAGGGAAGACCACTCGATGATTCAGGTTTGACCTAAATCAGATCCCTTATGATGGTACAGTGGACAAGAGAAAATATTTAAGGGATTAGGCATAATATAGTGTTTGAAGAAGTACATTTGGAGGTTCATGACATTGTAGAGGAGGCAGTGATGAAGACCATCCCCAAGAACATGAATGCAAAAAGGCAAAATGGTTGTCTGAGGAGGCCTTACAAATAACTGAGAAAGGAATAGAAACAAAAGGCAAAGGAGAAAAGGGAAGATATACCCATATGAATAGAGTGCACCAAAGAATAGCAAAGAGCGATAAGAAAGCCTTCCTCGGTGATGAGTGCAAAAAATAGAGGAAAGCAACAGAATGGGAAAGAGTAGAGATCTCTTCAAGAAAATTAGAGATACCAAGGGAACATTTCATGCAAAGGTGGATACAGTAAAGGACAGAGATTGTATGGACTGAACAGAAGCAGAAGATATTAAGAAGAGGTAGCAAAAATCGATACCGCAAAGATTGAAGAACTATGCAGAAAAGATCTCCATGATCCAGATAATCATCATGATCTAATCACTCACCTAGAGCCAAACATCCTGGAATGTGAGGTCAAGCGTGCCGCAAGAGGCATCAATAGAAACAAAGCTAGCGGAGATAGAGAACTCCACTTGAGTGATTTCAAATCCTAATAGATAGTGAGTGCTATGAAAGTGCTGAACTCAATATGCAAGCAAATCTGGAAAACTCAGCAGTGGCTACAAGACTGGAAAAAATCAGTTGTTCCAGTATATGCATTTTAGAGCTTCTTCTCTGTAGTGGTGAAATGTGTTCCACACAGAGTTAGACAGGACTGAAGCAATCCTGTGCAAATAGTTGCACGATTTGTTTTTTTAACCAGTAGCAGCTTTTTTCCAATGAGAGTTAACTGTGAAAGTGGAGCAGCTGCTTGGCTTTGAGGGACACAGGTGGTGTCAAACGGGCAGGGTGCAGGGACACAGACTGACTACACCACAGGAGTTAGGGCCCTATCAGAGCCTTTTTTTTTTCTTTTTTGAGCCCTTGTATCCGGTGATAAGAAGGCGTCTTTGGCCAGTCTTCTCCCTAGTTCCACCTATTCGGCCACTCAGAAGGCTTCCTTGCCTGGGATCCTTCTCTGTCGTTCAATGGGTCAGCACATAGAGCGAATTTCCTGGCTGGGGTCCTCCTGTGTAAATCAGTGCATCCGACACTTAAAGGAGCATCCTGAGTGGGATTCTACTCTAGTATGGTGCATCAGGCACTTAATGGATGACCCTGCGTGGTGTCCTGCTCTGCATTTCAGTGTGTTCAGCATTTGAAGGGTCAGCCTCATTATTGTAGTAACTACTGATGCTAGCATGTGGGAGAGAGAGGCTATGGTGATTGCTCCACCCCCGACATGTGACTCGGTGTTATTGCCTTGCTTTCATGGCTGCCTAGCTTTCCTCCACAGGCATACCCTACGACAGTGTCCTCCTTCAAACCCCCTCTCTCCATTTCTCCCCAGGAAACAGCAGCCCTCCCCATGAATTGCCGCAAAGTCCCTAAACTGCAGCTGCCAGCCACGGGGCCTTTCAGGGGACGGATGTCCTTGTACGGGGTATGTACGGCTGCAGCAAGGACCCTCTGCTTCTCATTGCACCCAGCTTTCCACAGATCAGCTGTTTCACTCTCAGCTTTAAATGTCTATTCTACACTTCAGACGATTGACCCAATGTAGGATTGGACCACAGCTTCAGTTCCTTCCCCCACTCAGGGCAGATCCAGTCCTACTAACACTCCTGATTTTTCCCCCAGTTCTTTCCCCCGACTGAGTTTTGCGTGGTTCTATATATTCTTTGCCACTTGTCAGGTACTCCTGTCTACTTTCCGGTAACATTCTAAATACTCTCCTGTGTCTGAAGGTGTATGCCTGCTGTATCCATGGAGAGATGTACTCCACATCCACTTATAGCTCCACCATCTTGTTCTCTCATCTCACGAGAGTTTTAGAGCACAGAATCCACCGTGGTAGTAGGTGTGGCTATAAAATGTGAGTTCAGATATACTCTTGAGGGCAAGCTCAGTGATTTTAGCACAGCTGATCTAAAGCGTGGATTTAGTGTTGGCCAGACATATGTTTCAAATGTTAAGAAAATTATGTATGGTGTGCCAATTCTAGAGCACAAGGTCAGTGTTTGTGTACCCTTTCCTGTAGAATGCAAGTTCACTTGTGGAAAGAGGTATGCTCCGCAATGCAACTGAGCAGTTTTAGACATCTTGTGGTAGAGTACATGCTCAATAGTGGCAGGAACTGTGCTCTAGTGTGCATTCAGCAGTGGCTGGACGCATGTTGCCAGTGCCAATGGGATGGCTTCAGACAGCCTGCTCTAAAGTGCAAGCACACTAGTGGCAGAACGTGTGCTGCGGATTGCGAGCTAAGCTGTTTCAGTACTTCCAGGCTAGAGCAGAGACGCAGTAGTGAGGCATGGAGGCTCCAAAGTGTCACACCCGCTCTAGAGCACAGAATTAGTAGTGGGGGGGAGAATCGGCAAAAGCACCATCTCAGGAGATGAAGCACGTGTTCTCGAAAGCCAAGATTCAGGATGTGAAGCATGCCTGCTCTAGATCATGGGTCTGTATTAAGAGGGGTATGCCTAAAGTGTGTTTCACTGTTGAGAGGCATGCTGAAGAGCTAAGTTCAGCAGATGCAGCATGCCTGCTCTACATGTGCTTCAGAGTGTTGTCTCAGGAGTTGGTGCCCTTGCTCAAGAGTGCAGACTGCAGAGGGACATGTTCTCTTGAAAGCTGGGTTTTTATTTTTGGTTGCATATCCAGAGATCCAATTCAGAAAATGTGATATACCTGCTCTGTCACACAAGCTCAGTAGCGGGAAGACAAGCCCTCAACAGTGCAAGCGCAAGGGTTGTGGCATATGTGTATGGTGACGCACGATCAATTGACGCAGGACATATGAAGTATACACCAGGTCTGTAGTGGTGGCACGTCATCCACAGATATACAGGTACACTACTCACAGCTTGCACAGTCTAGAGTGCTGGTTGACTTGCAGCAAAATGGCTGCTATAAAATGTCACAGGGGTAATTGTTGCACACACCTTCTCGAGCAATACCTCAAGGAAGTTAAGATAACACTTCAGAATTCAAGGTCACTAGTGGTCACACAGTTGATCTAGAATGACGGTTCACTCGTGGAGACGATATGTGTTTTAGAAAGCAGCCTCCTGGAGCAGGTGCTCCAGAGTGCAGGAAGAAGCGTGGGGAACATATGCAACAGAGGGCAAGCCAAGCCATTGGCAATTTTCAGCTGCAGAGTGTAGGCTCACAGGTTTAAGCACTCAGGCCATCGAGCAAGATTAGTAGTAGTGGAACTCATGCTCTGTAATGCAGTCTCAGCAGTGATAATGGAGTGTACCAGGGTGCAATATCAGTAGCTGAAGCATGAATATTTGGGGGCCTGGGCTTACAAGTGGCAAGACACAGGCTTCCGAGTCTGAAATTAGTAATGGCCACACATATGCTCTAGACCACATGCTCACTAGCTGTGCCATGCCTGCTTAGTGTAAGGACTCAGAAGTGACAAGTGTGCTGTAGTGCTAGGATTTATACTGCTGGGATGCATGATTCAGTGTGCAGTTGTGTAGTTCAGGCATTCTTACTCTACAGCACAGTCTCCGTAGTGTCAGAACATTGGCTCTTGAAGGCACACGCAGTCACGATGGAAGATATGCTTCTGAGTAAACCTCAGAAGCGCAAAACCCATGATGAAATGCGCTCACTCTGTATTCATGAGATCTGTACCCCCAGCTGCACGTTCAGTTACTTTGGCATGTGTGCAACTAGAGCATGTTCTCAGCAGAGCCCAGATGCCTGCACTTGAGCTCATGCTCAGGAGAGGCGTACCATGTCCTCCAGTGTTTAAAATCACTCTGTCTACAGGAGTTCTGGCTCAGTTGTGTCCAGAAGGAAACTTCAGAGTGCAAGTTCAGTAACTATTTAGGCACACCTGAACTACAGTGCAGGTTGAGTAGTGGCCTGACTTACCTATGAAGCAACAAGCTAATGATTGTGATGTTCATGCTTCAGAGTGAAAGTTCAGCCGGTGATGAACTCTTGTTCTGGAAGGCAATTTCAGTAGTGCAGGGATGCAGAATCCAGAGCGTAATACACCAAAAGTGTAGGTGAGTTTACAACAGGCATGTTTTAGGGACAGGCTCAGTAGTGGTAGGCCATATCCTAAAGAACCCGGGTTTAGGAGTGATGGGATGTATGCTCTACTGTGCAGTCTCAGTGACAGCAATGCACTTGTTCTAAAGCTTGTTAATAGTCTCAATGGTGGCAGAAAGGGTGATCCAGATTGGAAACTAAGTAGTTCCTGCGAGCGTTCTCTAGATAGCGGCCTCAGTATCAACAAGCGCGTATTCCAGAGGGCAAGCTCAGTGTTTGTAGCATGTATGGTTTGACATAAGAGAAGGAAATGGCAACTCACCCCAATATTCTTGCCTGGAGAATCCCGTGGACAGAGGGGCGTCGTGGGCTACTGTCCATAGGTTCGCACGGAGTCGGATAAGACTAAAGCGACATAGCATGCATGCATGCATTGGAGAAGGAAGTGGCAACGCACTCCAGTATTCTTGCCCCAAGAATCCCAGGGACAGGGGAGCCTGGTGGGCTGGTAATCTATGTGGTCACACAGAGTCGGACACGACTGAAGTGACTTAGCAGCAGCAGCAGCAGTGGTTTCAAATCAGGGGTCAGTAACTGTGAAAAGTTTCTTGCATTTTCAGTCGTTGCCGCATGCCAGGTCCGGAGTGCAGACGCACGTGGTTGTGATACTTATGCTCTAGAGTTGTAATGTATGTGCCAGAGTACAAGCTAAGTAGTGCACCTGTCCTAATTCAATTCTTAGTAAAGGCAGAATGCAAACTCGTGCTTTCAACCTCAGTAGTTGCTGCATGCATCATCAGAAGTAGTGGTGCATACACTCATTTGATCTCTGGTTCCTCTGACTTGTCCAAAACCAGCTTGAACATCTGGAAGTTTATGGTTCGTGTATTGCTGAAGCTTGGCTTGGATATTTTTGTGCATTACTCTACTAGCGTGTGAGATGAGTGCAATTGTGCAGTAGTTTGAGCATTCTTTGGCATTGCCTTTGTTTGGGATTGGAATGAAAACTGACCTTTCCCAGTCCTGAGCCGCTGCTTAGTTTTTTAAATTTGCTGACATATTGAGTGAAGCACTTCCGCAGCATAATCGTTTAGGATTTCAAATAGCTCAACTGGAATTCTATCACTTCCACTCACTTTGGTCATAGTGATGCTTCTTAAGGCCCACTTGACTTCACATTCCAAGTATCTGGATGTAGGTGAGTGATCACATCGTCATGATTATTTGGGTTGTGAAGATCTTTGATGTACAGTTCTTCTGTGTGTTCTTTGCCACCTCGTCTTAATACCTATTGCTTCTGTTAGGTCCGTACCATTTATGTCCCTAATAGTGCCCATCTTTGCATGAAATGCCCCCTTGGTATCTCCGGTTTTCTTGAAGAAATCTTTAGTCTTCCCCATTCTATTGCTTTGCTTTATTGCTTTGCTTTATTTCTTGGCACTGATCACCGAGGAAGGCTTTCTTCTCTCTCCTTGGAACTCTGTGTTCAGATGGCTATATCTTTCCTCCTCTCCTTTGGCTTCATTTCTCTTCATTTCACAGCTAATTGTAAGGCCTCCTCCGGCAGCCATTTTGCCTTTTTGCGTGTCTTTTTTCTTGGGAATGGTCTTGATCCCTGTCTCCTGTACAATGTCATGAACCTCCGTCCATAGTTCATCAGGCATTCTATCAGATCTAGTCCCTTACATGTATTTCTCACTTACACTGTGTAATCATAAGGGATTTGAGATAGGTCATTCTTGAATGGTTTAGTGGTTTGTTCCTGCTTTCTTCAATTTAAGTCTGAATTTGGCAATACAGATTTCATGATCTGAGCTGCAGTCAGCCTCTGGTCTTGTTTTTTGCTATCTAGGAAGAGTAAGCATCATTTCATTTCATGGCTGCAGTCCCTATCTTCAGTGATTTTGGAGCCTCCCCCCTCCCCCCCCAAAAAAAAAAAAACAAAACAGTCTGCCACCATTTCCACTGTTTTCCCATCTATTTGTCATGAACTGATGGGACAGGATGCCATCTCAGGGTTCCTTATTTAGAGCTTTAAGCCTACTTCTTCACTTTCCTCTTTCACTTTCATCAAGAGACTCTTCAGTTCCTCTTTAGTTTCTGCCATAAGGGGGGTGTCATCTACATATCTGAAGTTTTTGACATTTCTCCTCGCAGTCTTGATTCCCGTTTGCATTTCTTCCAACCACACATTTCTCTGCATAGAAGTTAAATAAGCAGAGTGACAATATACACCCTTGAGGTGCTGCTTTTCCTATTTGGAACCAGTCTGTTATTCAATGTCCAGTTCTAACTGTTGCTTCCTGAACTGTATACAGGCTTCTCAAGAGGCAGATCTGGTGGTGTGGTACTACCGTCTCTTTCAGAATTTTCCACAGTTTATTTTGATCCGTACACTCAAAGGCTTTGGCATACTCAGTAAAGCAGAACTAGATGTTTTTCTGGAACTTGCTTGCTTTTTTGTGAAGATCCAGCAGATGTTGGGAATTTGATCTTTGGTTCCTCTGTATTTTCTAAAACAAGATTGAATATCTGGAAGTTCATGGTTCACATATTGCTGAAGCCTGGCTTGGAGAATTTTGAGCATTTCTTTGTTAGCATGTGAGATGAGTAAAATTGCATGGTAGTTTGAGCATTCGTTGGCATTGCCTTTTTCGAGACTGGAATGACAACTGACCATTTCCAACTGAGCCACAGCTGAGATTTTCAAATTTCTTGTCTTATTGAGTACATCACTTTCACAGCATCGTCTTCGAGGATTTGAAATAGCTCATCTGGAATCGAAGCCGAAAAAGAGCCTTGTAAGTCCCTAATGGACACTGCATGGACTCTCAGAACAAGTGAGATCAACAGCCATCCTCTTTAACAACAACAACAGAAAGTTCTCTCAACAAGAAAACTTACACAAGCCACTGGTCCCACCACATTCACTTGGAGGAGACCACCCAATTAATAGCAATGATGGCCCTCCGGTGTGCAGAAAATAGACCTCGAAGACAGTCATCGAAACAACATGAAAAGGCAGAGACATATCCAGCAGATGAAGGAATACAATGAAAATCAACAAACCAGTGAAAGAGGAGGAGGTAGGAAGTCTACAGGAAAAACAGTTCAGCACAAAAATAGTCAATGTCTTGGAAACAAATGGATCGACAGATAAATAGACTTCAGGCATGGATTGAGAAGATGAAAGGGGTGTTTTAAATGGACCTGGAAGAAATCATGAGTAGTCAATCAATAATGAGCGATGACATAACTGAGATAGAAATCACTCTGGACAACAGGAACAGTACTGTAACTGAGGCAGAAGAAAGACTAAGTGAGCTGGAAGATCGGATATGGGAAATAAATGAAGCAGAGCAGGAAAAAAAAAAGAAAGAGAGAAATGAAGACAATCACAGAGACCTATGGGACAATGTTAAATGCCCCCATATTTAAATCATAGGTTTCTCAGAGAAAGAAGACAAAAGGAAAGGGCATGAGAAAATATTTGAGAAGGAAATAGTTAAAAACATCCCTGAAATGGGAAAAAAAAAAAAAAACAGACACCTAAGATGAAAAATCCCAGTGTGTCCAACAGGGGTAAAATCAAGACACAACATGTCAAAACACACATTAATCAAAATGAAAACAAACAAATAAATATACAGAATGAACAAATATTCAAGGTAACAAAGGAATCACAACAAATAACATAGAAGGGAATCCCCATAAGGATAACAGCTGATCTTACTATAGAAACTCTTCAGCTTAGAAGGGAATGGCAGGATGTACCTAAAGTGCTGAGAGGCAAAAGCCTAAAGCCAAAATTACTCTATCCAACAAGGATAGTATTCTCATTCAAAAGACAAAACAAGAGCTTTACAGACAAACAAAAGCAGTTAGTGTTCAGAACCACCAAACCAGCACTTCAGCAAATGCTGAAGGATCTTTTCTAGATAGGAAACAGAAAAGCTTATAAAAACAAAGCCACAAAATATATAGTAAATGGTAAGAAGATCATACTTATCAACAACTACCTTAAACAGAAATGGGCTAAATGCTCCAACGAAAAGGCAAAGACTGGGTGAATGCATACAAGAATATACTGTCTGCAAGAAAACCACCTCATACCTAGGGACACATGCAGCCTGAAAGTGATGGCCAGGAAAAAGCTATCTTGTGAAAATGGAGAGCAAAAGTGGGAGGAGCGATATTCATATCAGATAAATGGACTTTACCTAAAGACCACTATAGGAGACAAAGAAAGTTGCATTACAGAACATTCAAGGCATCAATCCAAGAAGAAGCTACATGCACCCAATGTAGGAGCACCTCAATACAAGAGGCAAATGCCAACAACTAGTAGAGCAGAAATAGACACTAACCAATAGTATTGGGTGATTTTATTACTTCACTCATAACATGAACAGATCATCCAGACAGAAAATGAAATAAGGGAAACTCAGGTTTTAGAAGATACATTAGACCAGTTTGAGCTAATTGATATCTAGAGGTCATCCCACCGCCAAAGAACAGATTTCACCTGTTTCTCCTTTTTTTCTCCTTTTCCTCACGTGCAAATGGAACATTATCTTAGGACAGATCACACCCAAGGTTAGATCACATCTAACCTTAATAAACTTCAAGATATTATACTAATTGCAAGCATAATTTCTGATCACAATGCTGTTCGATCAGATATCAACCACAGGAAAACGACAACAACAACAACAACTAGAGGAAACACAAAAAATTTGGAGGCTAAAACCACCAAAATTCACATTTGAATTCAACAAAATCCAAAACTTTTATGAAAAAACAAACAAACAAACCTCTGCCAAAGTAGTCATAGGTGGAACATACCTCAACATAATGAAAGCCAAATATGACAAAACCATTGTAAACATTATTGTCAATAATGAAAAGCTGAAAAAATTTCCTTAAAAGTCAGCACGAAGACAATGTGCCCACACTCATCAGTACTCGTTCTGGGAATTCTAGCCACAGTTTTCAAAGAAGAAAAAGATATGAACAGAATCCTCATTTGAAAAGAAGAGGTATAACTGTCTATTTGCACATGCTATTACCCTTTACAAAGAAAACCCAAGAGATGCCACCAGAAAATTCCTGGAGTTTATCAATGAATACAGTAAACGTGCAGGGTATAAAACTAATACACAGAAACCCTTATAGTCCTACACATTCACAATGAAAAATCAGAAAGAGAAATGAAGGAACAATCCTGTTCCCCATTGCAATGAAAGGAATAAAACAACTAGAAATAAGTTTGCATAAAGAGACAAAGGACGTCCCCGATGGCTCAATTGGTAAAGAAGCTGCCTGCAATGCAGGAGACTCCTGTTTGGTTCCTGGGTCACGAAGACCCCCTGAAGAAGGGATAGGCTAGCCACTATGGTGTTCTTGGGCTTCCCTTGTGGCCCCAGCTGGTGACAAATCCTCCTGCAATGTGTGAGACCTGCATTTGAGGACTGGGTTGGGAAGATCCTCTGGAGAAGGGAAAGCTACCCATTCCAGTATTCTGGCGTGGAGAATTTCAAATTCCATACACTGTATAGCCCATGGGATTGCTAAGAGTCAGACGTGACTGAGCAACTTTCACTTTCCCAGAAGGATGAAAGAAAGCACTGAGGAAAGAAATCAAAACCTATATAGATGGAGACAGATATCATGTTCTTGGATTGGACTAACTGATAGAGTTAAAATCAATATACCAGCCAAAACAATCAATAGATTCAATACAATACCTCTCACACTACCGACAGTATTTTTCATAAACTAGAACAAATTATTTTACGATTTGCATGGAAACACATAAGACCTCGAAGAGCCAAAGCAGTTTTGAGAAAGAAGAATGGAACGAGAGGAGTCAAATTTTCTAGCTTCAGACTACACTACGAAGATATCAAGAGAGTATGAAACTTGCACAAATATAGAAATATAGACCAATGGAAAACAAATATGAAGTCCAATGATAGATTCCTGCCCCCATTATCTTTGACGATGCAGGCAAAAATGCGCAACAGAAAAAGACATTTTCTTCAAAAAAGTGTTATGGGAAAAGTGGAGAGCTCTGTGTAGAAGCTAGAACGCTATCTAACATCATGTTCAAAAATAAACTCAAAATGGATTACAGGTGGAAAAGTAAGACCAGAAAATATACCACCCTCAGAGTACAATATAGGTATAACCACCACAAAATAAGTCACAGCAAGGTCCTCTGTGGCCCATTGCCTAAAGGAAACAAAAATGTTTGAAAAAAGGAACCTAATTAAACTCTATAGCTTTTGTACATTGAAGGAAACTATAATTAAGGTGAATATGTAGCTTCAGAATTGGGAGAAAATAAGAGCAACTCTGAGTGAACTCCGGGAGTTGGCGATGGACAGGGAGGCCTGGCGGGCTGTGATTCATGGTGTCGCAAAGAGACGGACACGACTGAGCGACTGAACTGAACTGAACTGAATAGCAACTGAAAAGCTAACAAAAAATTTGTCTCCAAAATATGCAAGGTGCTCACGCATCTCAATACTCAGCTACAAATACTACTCAGCAAAACAAACCACCAATCAAAACATAGGTAAAAGCCCTCTGCAAAGAAGATACACAGATTACTAAGAGACACAGAAACGTTGCTCAGCATCACTCATTATAAGAGAAATGCAAATCAAAACCACATTGAGGTATCATTTCACACTGGTCAGATTGGCCATCATTAAAATGTCTACAATATAACTGCTGGAGAGGGTGTGGAGAAAAGGGAACCTTTTTACACTGTGGATGGGAATGCAAACTGGTACAACCATTATGGAGACTCCTTAGAAAGTTGGAAAGAGAAATACCATATGACCCAGCAATCCCGCTCTTAGGCATGAACTTCAAGGAAACGAGAATGGTAAGAAACAGTACTCCAACGTTTATTGAAGCACTGTTTGCAATACCAAGGATGTGAAAGTGACCACGAGGTCCATCAGCAGATGAATGGTTAAGGAAGTTTTGCTACATATACATATGAAGTATTACTCAGGTAAAAGAAGTCATGCATTTGAGTCAGTTCTAATGAGTGGGAAGAGCACGAAACCTATTACACAGAATGAAGGAACTAAGAAAGAGAGAGACAAAACTGTATATTAATGCACAGATGTGGAATTTAGAAAGATGGGCTCTACGCAGGCAAGGAGAAGAGACAAGGATCTCAAGAACAGACGTTTGACTCAGTGGGAGAAGGTGAAGGCGGGATGCCTTGAGAAAAGCGCACTTAAATGGGTACGGTACCATATGTAAAAAATAGAAGACCAGTGTGAGGTTTTACAACATGGGTGATATGGGATACCCATGTCACAACTTCTGAACTTGCAATCTAATGCACGCATCAGCCACCAAGGAGCCCTCATTCTAGTGCACGTCGTGCACATTCTGAGCTTGCCGCCTCCAGCTCTCCTTTTACCCCTTCTGACATCACGATCCAGGGTAGGCTGTGGTAACTGCTGAATTTGCACTTTAGGGGAGGCATCACAAACTTACTAAGCCCGCATTCTAGTGCAAACATGCTGCGTCTTGAACCGGAACTCTGGAGCAGGCATCTTGCCACTGATAATACTGTTCATCATCAGCTAGTGTTTCGCTGTCATGACATGTTCCCATTGCTTCTTCATCTCTGGTCATCACTCTGTGTCGCTTACCACCATCCAGTGTTTCTCTCAGTTCTGTAACCTGTTTCGAGTGCTTGTTCAACTCACTCCGGGACAAACATATCTAGTATTCAGTGCTGTGACAGGTTCAGTGTTTCTTCATCCTCCCCTAGTTAAACACAACAGTAGTTTACCACCCTTAGTGTTTCATTTTGTGACGGGCTTCTATCCACTCCAGGTCTAACACACTCAGTAGATTATCATCATCCAATGTCTTAACTGCGGAACATCCCACAAGTCTTCTTCATGCACCCCATGTCAAACATACCCAGTAGCTTATCACTATCCCATGTTTCAGTGCAGAGAGATGATTCAAGCGTTTCTTCATTTCCTCCAGGTAAAGCATACTCAGCAGTTTGTCACCAGTGTTTCACCTGAGACGTGATTCTTCTTCATTTATGTAGTTGGCTGTGCTGGGTCTCAGTTGTGTCACATAAGATAGTCCTTGAGACAAGCCAACTCTAACCATGGCATGAAGTCTCGGGAGTGTGAGAACTTCAGTATTTGCAGCTATGCAGGTTTACTTACTCTGTAGCATATGGGATGTTCCTTTCCCAATCGGGGATTGAACCTTCATCCCCTACACTACAAGGTGGATGCTTAACCGCTGGACCACCAGGAGAGGCCCTGTGACATGCTCTAAGTGCCTGCTTTTATGCCTCATATGAAAGAGACACATTGCTTGATGGGAACATATCAGCATCCAGGGTTGCAAAGATTGGACATGCTTCAGGAACTTCTTCATCCACACTGGTCAAATACAAGCAGGTGTTTATCACAATGTAGTGCCATTCCATGTGCTTCTTCATTGATTACTGGCTGAACGTATCCAGTAGATTATCATCGTCTACTGTTTCAGAGCAGTGACACCTCGAGTTATTCTTCATGCACCCTGGGTCAAACACATCCTGTTGTGTATCTCCCTCCAGTGTTGCACTGCTGTGACATGCTTTCAGTGTTTCTCCATCCACCCCAGGTCAAACATACCAAGTCGCTTATTATCCACACTTCAGAGAGGAGGTTCAGCCACATCTTTCTCCACCCCAGGTAAAATAGCCTCACCAGCTTATCCCTTGCTGCTTTTCACTGCTGTCACAAGTTCAAGTGCATCTTTATCAAACACACCAGCCGTTTATCACCATCCAGCACTTCCAAGCTGTGACACAAACTGCTGTATCATCCAGACTGGAAAAATACATCCGGTACTTTACTAAAGTCAGTGTTTCAGTGCTATGACGTGATTCAAGTGCCTATTCATCCACTCTCTGCAAAAACACACTCTGTAGTTTATCACCATGCAGTGCTCAGTGCCTTGACAGAGGACATGCTCCGAATGCTTCTTTGTCCACCTGGTGTCAAATACTCAATAGTTTTCCAACATCTGTATCTCAGTACTGTGAATCACTGCATATGCTCCTTTGTCAATCCTGGCCCGTCACTCCTTGGAGTTTACCACCCTTCAGTGCTTCAGTGCTGTAATGTGCTTCATGTGCTTCATCTTCTCCTGAAAAACATACTCATTAGTGTATCATCATCCAATATTCAGTACAGTGATATGCTTCAAGTGCTTACTAGTCCACATCAGTTGAACATTCCCAGCATTTTATCATTAGCCAAGGTTTCAGGCCTGTAACTTGTGGCATTTAGTAGGCGCTTGTTTGATCCCCAGAGGTGAAACTCAACACCTGTTTTTTCGCCATTTATTCTATCAGTGCTGTGACATACTACAGTGCTTTCTTAACTGCTCTGGGTTAATACACACATCCGTTCTTTCAGTGCTGATTAATGCACAAGTGCTTCCGCAACTATCCTCTTTCAAATACATACAGTAGTTTTGGAACTCATGAAAATAAAACTCTTTCACAGTTTCCATTGTGTCCTGATTTATTTGCTATCAAGAGGTGGGACTGGATGACAGGATCTGAATTTATTGCATGTAGAGGTGTAAGTCAACGTTTTAAATCTCCACTTTCATCTCAGCAAAGAGCTCTAATCCCTCGTCTGCTTTCTGTCATGGGCATGTCTGAGTTTATTTATGTTTCTCCCAGCAATTTCGATTCCACTTTGCGCTTCATCCAGTCTGACATTTTGCGTGATATACTGTGCATGTAAGTTAAATAAGTGGCGTGACATCAAGACAGCCTTGACCTACTCCGTTACCAATTCTGAACAACTCCATTGTTCCTGTCTGATTCTGTTACTTCGTGACCTGCATACAGGTTTCTCAGGAGCCAGGTAAAGTGGTCTAGTATACCCACCTCTTTAAGAATTTTCCGCAATTTCTGTGACCCCCACAGTCAAATGCTTTAGCATAGTGAATGAAGCAGAAGTAGGTCATTTTCTGGAACTCCCTGCTTTTTCTATAATCCAATGAATGTTGGCAATTTGATCTCTGGTTCCTCTGCCTTTCGTAATCCAATTTGTACATTTGAAAGTTCTCAGTTCACATACTGTTGAAACCTAGATGGAGGCATTTGGAGCATTACCCAGCCAGCATATGAAGTGAGAACGACTGGGCAGCAGTTTGAGCATGCCTACACAATGCCCCTTTTTGGGATCAGAGTGAATCTGACCTTTCCCTGTCCTGTGGTCATTGATGAGTTTTCCAAATGTCCTGGCACCTTGAGTGAAGCATTTTAACAGCATTATCTTTTACAATTTGAAATAGCTGAGCTTCAAGTCTATCATCTTGACTAGCATTGTTTGTGGTATTTCTGCCTAAGATCCACTTGCCTTCACACCCCAGGTTGTCTGCTCTACGTGAGTGATCACACCATTATGGTTATGTGGGTGATTAAGCAGAGAAGGTGATGGCACCCCACTCCAATATTCTTGCCTGGAAAATCCCATGGACAGAGGAGCCTGGTAGTGAGCTGTCCATGGGGTCATGAAGAGCTGGACATGAGAGAAGCGACATAGCAGCAGCAGCAGCAGCAGCAGCAGCGGCAGCAGGTGATTAAGACCTTGCTTTGGTACAGCTCTTCTCGTGTACTCTTGCCAGCACTCCATCACATTTTCTCCTTCTGCTAGGTTCATACCCCTTCTGTCCTGGATTGTGCCCATGTCTCATGAAATATTCCCTTGCAGTCTCTCAGTTTCTGAGCAAGATTTCTCGTCTTTCCTATTCTATTGTTCCCTCTATTTCTTACTGGCATTAAATACACACAATATTATATCCCCATCCAGTGTGTAACTTTAGATATGCTTCAAGGGGTTTTTAATCCACTCCAGAAGAAATTAATGTGACAGCTATCACCATCCATTTTTTCTGTATTGTGACATGTTTTGAGCCTCCTCCATCCCCTCCAGGTAAAACACACCCTGTACATTTTCATCATTCGTTGATGCTGCGCTATTACCGGCCTGAAGGGTCCCTTTGTCTCATTTAGTCAAACACTCCCTGTCGTTTACCACTATCCAGTGTTCCAGTACTGTGGCATGCCTCATGTACTCCTTTATCCTCTCCATATAAAATATGGTAGGTAGCTTATCACAATTCCTGTTTCGGTTCTGTGCTGAGTTTAAAGTCCTTCTTTAGGCCATTCTAGATAAAACGCATTCAGAAGTTTATGATGGTCCCATGTTTTCGTCTGTGCCATGCTTTCAGTTTCTCCTCATTCAACATGTATCAAACAAACCCCGTAGTTTATCATCATCCAGTGTTTCAAGGCTGTTTCCTGCTCAACTGCTTCGTCATTCTCTGCAGAAAATACATAACCAATAATTTATCACAATCCAGTGTGTTAATTCTGGCATATGCTTCAAAAGATCCTTTGTCCACTCAAGGTTGAGCACACTCTTAGTTTATCACCATCCATTGATTCAGGGCTAGTACATACTTTCATTGATTTTTCAACTACCACAGCTCATCATACACAATGATTTACCATGATCCAGTTTCAGGGTTGTGACAGGCTCCTTGTGCTTCTTTCTATATACAAGATCAAACACAGACCATCTGAAGTGTGAACATACAGTGTTTCAGTCATGAAACCCACTTCAAGGGGTTCTTCACTTACTCCACAACAAATACACCATATAGGTTATCGACATTCATTGTTTCCATGTTGTAGCACATACTAATGGCTGCTTCACTAACTCCAAGTCAAACACCTTCAGTGGTTTGCCACTATCTTGGGTTTCAGATCTGTGACATGCTTCAAGAGCTCCTGAAACTACTCACGGTCAAAGGCACTCTGTAGATTTGTTGTTGCTGGCTGTTATAGGTTGTTCAGTCATTCAGTCATCTCCAACTCTCCAAATCCCATGGACTGCAGTATGTCACGCCTTCTTGCCCTTGACCATCTCCCGGAGCTTGTTCAAACTCAAATCCACTGGGTCGGTGATGCCATCCAAGTATCTGGTCCTCCATCGTCCCCTTCTTCTGCTCCAATCTTTGGCGGCATCAGAGTCTTTGCCAACGAGTTGACTCTTCACATCAGATAGCCATAATATTGGAGCTTCTGCCTCAGCATCAGCCCCTCCAGTGAATTTTCAGGATTGATGTCCTTTACAGTTGACTGGATTGATTTCCTTGCAGCCCAAGGGACTCACAAGGGTCTTCTCCAAGACTGTGGTTCAAAAGTATCAATTTCTTAATGTTCAGCCTTCTTTATGGCCTAACTTACATTGTCACATGACTGCTTAAAAAAACACAAATATAGCTCTGACTATATGGACGCTTCTTGGCAAACGGATGCCTCTGCTCTTTAACATGCAGTCTAGGTTTGTCACTGCTTTTCTTCCAAGAAACAAGTGTCATTTAATTTCATAGCTGCAGTCATCACCTGCCATGATTTTGCAGTCCAAGGAAACAGAAGTCTCACTGTTACCATTGTTTTCCCATCTATTTGCCATGAAATAATAGGACACGATGCTAGGATCTTAGTGTTTTGAATGTTGCGTCTTAAGCCAGCTTTTTCACTCTCCTCTTTCACCTGCATCAAGAGGCTCTTTAGTTATTCTTTGCTTGATGCTATATCGGTGGTGTCATCTGCATATCTGAAGTTATTAATATTTCTATTTTTCTCTTAATTTCAGCTTGTGTTTCCTCCAGCCCCGCATTTTCCAAGATGTGCTCTGCATATAAGTTAAATCAACAGGGTGACACATGTAGTAGTTTGTTTGTTTGTTTGTTTGTTTGTTTTCCAATTTCAAACCATCTGTTCTTCTTTACCTGGTTCTCACTGGTTGTTTCTTGACCTGGATACAGGTCTCTCAGGAGGCATGTAGGTAGTCTGGTATTTCCATGTCTTTAAGAATTTTCTGCAGTTTGTTGTGATCCACACAGTGGATTTTTATCATACTCAATAAAGCAGAAATAGTTTTTTTTTTTTCAATAATATTCTTGCTTTTTCCATGATCCAATGGATGTTGCCAATTTGACCTCTGGTTTCTGTCTTTTCTAAATCCAGTTTGAACATTTGCAGCTTCTAGGTTAATGTGCTGTTAAAGTCTTGGCAGGAGAATTGTGAGCATGTCTTTGTTCGATTCACTTCAGCTGCTCAGTTGTGTATGACTGTTTGTGAGCCCATGGACTACAGCAAATCAGGCCTTCCTGTCCATCACCAACTCCCGCAGTTTACTGAAATTCATGTCCTTTGAGTCGGTGATACCAGCTAACTGTCTCATCCTCTGTCGTCTCCTTCTCCTCCTGCTTTCAATCTTGCCAAACATCAGGGTCTTTTCAAATGAGTCAGCTCTTCACATCAGTTGGCCAAAGTATTGGAGTTTCAGCTTTAACCTCAGTCCTTCTAATGAATATTCGTGATTGATCTCCTTTCGGATGGACTGGTTGGATCTCCTTGCCGTTCAAGGGACTCTCAAGAATCTCCTCCAACAACACAGTTCAAAAGCATCACTTCTTTGGTGCTCAGCTTTCTTTATAGTTCCACTGGTACATCCATACACGCCTACTGGAAAAATCATAATCTTAACTAGGTGGAGCTTTGTTGGCACATTAACATCTCTGCTTTTTAATATGCTGTCTCAGTTCAATTCAGTTCAGCCTGTCCGACTCTTTGCGCCCCCATGAATCGCCACAAGCCAAGCCTCCCTGTCCGTCACCAACTCTCTTAGTTCACTCAGACTCATGTCCATCGAGTCAGTGACGTCATCCAGCTATCTCAGTTGTTCATAAATTGTGTTCAAAGGAGTTAGTGCGTAAAATAATGGCCGTTGTGTGATATTTGGAACATCATGTGGTGTTGCCCTTCCTTGGATTTCAAACGAAAAACTGACCTTTTCCAGTCCTGCAGCCACTGCTGAGTTTCCCAAGTTTTCTGGCATACTGAGTGCAGCACTTCAACAATATCATCTTTTAAAATTTGAAATAGCTCAGCTGGTGTTCCATCACCTCCACTATCTTTGTTGGTAGTGATGCTTTCTAAGAGCCACTGGATTTCCCACTCCAAGATGTCTAGCTGTAGGCGAGTGATCACCCCATCATGGTTATCTAGGTCATCGGGAACTTTTTGGAGAGTTCTTCTATGTAATCATGCCAACACTCCTTAATATCTTCCACTTCTTTTAGGTTCACACATTTTCGGCCCTTTATTATACACATATGTGCATGAAATACTCCCTTGATACCACTTATTTTCCTGAAGAGATCTCTAGTCTTTCCCAGGCTCTCATTCCCACTCAGTAGTTTAGCAACATTTATTGTTTCATGGATGTGACATGCTTCCAGTGCTTCTTATTCCACTTGAATTCCTACACTCCCAGTAGTGTATCAGAATCCCTTGTGTCACCCCAGGGACCTGCTTTACCTGCTTCTTCGCAACCCCGGATCAAACACATTCAGTACTTTATCCCCGTAGAGTATTCAGTGCATTAACATGCGACACTTTCCGGTGTTTCCTTGTCACCTGGGACTAATCACCCAGTGGTATAAGTGCCATACTCTATTTTAGTGCCGTTACACAGGTCAAGTGCTTCATTTTCTGAGGATAAAACACACTCCTCATCCAGTGTCTTAGTGCAGAGACATGCTTGAGGAGCGTCTTCATCCACCCAGTCAAACACTCCCAGGAGTTTTTCACCATCCAGTGTTCAAGTTCTGTGACATGCTTCAAGTGCTCCTTTGTGTACACGGGGTCAAAGACACCCAGTAGTGTGTCGTTATCCAATGTTTCAGTTATGCAACATGCTTCTGGGTTTCTTCATTCCCTCAGGTCATCACACCAAGTGGTTTCTCACTATCCAGTGTTTCAGGGTTACAGCATGCTTCCAGAGCTTCTTTTTCTCCCTGGGTCAAACATTCCAAGTCTCTTGCCCCGTCCACGTTTGAGTTCTGTGAAATGGATCATGTGCTTCCTGTCCACCCTGAATCAAGCACCCTCAACAGTTTGTCACCATCCAGTGTTTCATGTTGGTGACAAGGTTCAGATACTTCCCCATGCACTCTGGGTCATACACACCCTGTTGTTTATCACCTGTTTCAGGTTTTTGACATGCATCAATTGCTTCTTGCCCATCCTGGATCAAACACACCAGGAGTTTAGCATCATCCAATGTTTCCATACTGTAACATATTTCAAGAATTTTGCCACACACCACTGTTCAGAAGTACCCAACAGTTTATCAGCATCCCATGCCTCAGTTCGAGGACTTGCCTCAAGTGCTTCTTCACAACCCCAGACAAAACATACCCAGTGGATTATCACCATCCACTGTTTCAGTCCTGTAGCATGCTTCATGTGCTTCTTCATCCTCTCTAGGTGAAGCACATGCAGTAGCTTATGACCATTGAATGTTTCCATTTTACGGCAGATTCCAGGACGTTTCCATCCTCACCAGGCCAAACACACTCAAACATTAACACCATCCAATGTTTTACTGTGTGTGACATTCCTCAAGTCTTCCTCATTATCGCAAGTCAAACACATCCATAACATTCACCACCTCCAGTTCCAATGCCAAGATCCACTTCAATGGTGTGTTCATTTTCCCCATTTAAAGGCATTCACTAGGCTATCACCATACAGTGTTGAAGTTCAGTGACATGCCTGCAGTGCTTCTCCGTCCATCCAATGTCAAGCCCAGCTGGTAGTTACTGACCATTTAACGTTTCATTGCATGGCATGCTTCAGTCAAATGTGCCCAAGATTATTTAAAAGAAAAAGGAAAAGAAAGAAAAAAAAATCACTCTTTAAGGGGTGATCAGTTCAGTTGAGTCACTCATTCATGTCCAGCTCTTTGTTATCCCATGAACCGCAGCAAGCCAGACCTCCCTGTCCATCATCAACTCCCATGGGTAACCCAAACCCATGTCCATTGAGTCGGTGATACCATCCATCCATCTCACCTTCTGACGTCCCCTTCTCCTCCTGCCCTCAATCATTTCCAGCAACAAGATGCTTTCAAATGAGCCAGCTCTTCACATCACGGGGCCAAATTATTGGAGTTTCAGCTTCAACATCAGTCCTGTCAATGAACACTAAGGACTGATTTCTTTTAGGATGGACTGGTTGGATCTCCTAGCAGTCCAAGGGACTCTCAAGAGTCTTCTTAAACACCCAGTTCAAAAGCATCAATACTTCAGTGCTCAGCCTTCTTTATATTCCAAAACTTACATCCACACATGACTACTGGGAAAACCGTAGCGTTGACTAGATGGACCTTTCTTGACAAAGTAAAGCCTCTGTTTTTCAATATGAATATAATAATCAATAATAATCAATCATCAGCAATAGTCAATAATTATAATTAATCATCTAGGTTGGTCATAAGTTTCCTTCTAAGGACGAAGCGTCTTTTAATTTCATGGCTGCAGTCACCATCTGCAGCGATTTTGGAGCCCAGAAGTATAAAGTCATCTTCTGTTTCCACTGTTTCCCACCTATTTGCCATGATGTGGCGGCATCCGATGCCATGATCCTTGTTTTTTGAATGTTGAGCATTAAGCCAACTTATTCACTCTCTCGTGTCACTTTTATCAAGAGGCTCTTTAGTTCTTCACTTTCTGCCATAAGGCTGGTGTCATCGGCATATTTCAGATGATTGATATTTCTCTGTCAACCTTGTTTCCACCTTGAGATTCCTCCAGCCCAGTGTTTCTCATTATGTAGTCTGTGTAGAAGTTAAATAAGCAAGGTGGCAATTATACAGCCTCGGGGTACTCCTTTTCCTTTTTGGAGCCAGTCTGTTGTTCTATTTCCAGTTCTAATTGTTGCTTCCTGACCTGCATACAAGTTTATCAAGAGGCAAGTCAGGTTGTCTGGTATTCCCTGAAATCTCTTTCAGAATTTCCCAAAGTTTATTGTGATCCACATAGTCAAAGTCTCAATAAAACCGAAGTAGATCTTTTGGAACTCTCTTGGTTTTTCAATGATGCAGCAGATGTTGGCAATTTGATCTTGGTTGCTCTGCCTTTTGGAAAACCAACTCGAATAGCTGGAAGTTCCTGGTTGCTGTATTGCTGAAGCATGGCTTGGATAATTTTGCCCAGTAATTTAGTAGCATATGAGATGAGTGCAACTGTGTAGTAGTTGGAGAATTCTTTGGCATTGCCTTTCTTTGGGATTGGAGTGAAAACTGCCCCTTTCCAGTCCTGTGGCCAGTGCTGAATTTTCCACATTTGGTGCCATGTTAAGTGCAACCCTTTCATAGCATGGTCCTTTGGGATTTGAACTAGCTCAACTGGAATTCTATCCCCTCCACTAGCTTTCTTTGTAGTGATGCTTCCTAAGACCCACTTGAGTGTACATTCCTGGATGTCTGCTTCTAGGTGAATGATCACATCATCGTGATTATCTGCGTCATGACTATCTTTTATGTACAGTTCTTCTGTGTATTTTTGCTACCTCTTCTTAATATCTTCTGCTTCTGTTGGGCCCATACGACTTCTGTCCTTTATTCAGCCCATCTTTGCAAGAAATGTTTGCTTGGTATCTCTAAGTTTTTGAGGAGATCCCTAGTCTTTCGCATTCTATTGTTTCCTCTATTTCTTTAGTGCAGTGGGTGTGGCACAATTCAAAGGCTCTCTTCCCACTCAGGTCAGTCATCGTCAATAAGTGGTACCAACCAGTGTCCAGTGCTGTGACATATGACCAAGTTCAATTCTTCCTTAACGAAGTGACTAAATAAAACATCCCGGAGTTTATCAATACACAGTGTTCCATGGCTGCCCCTGGATTCGAGTACTTCCTCACCCACTCCAGGTTAACATAGTCCTTTATCACCATCCATTGCTTCAGTACACTGACAGTCTTCAAATGCTTCTACATTAATCCTAGTGTAAAATTTCTAGTAGTTATAAACGGCCAGTGGTTTACTTTGCAGCACGACCCAATGGCTTCTTCATGCGCACTCATACACCAACTCCGTAGTTTGTCGCCATCTAGTGTATACATGAAGTGACATGCTTAAAGAGCTTCCTCATCCACCCCAGATCTAGACAGTCAGTCTGTCGTCTCCATACAAGCGTTTCAGTGCTGTGACATGATTTGAAATGTTGTCTGTGCACACTGAGGCATACACAGCCAGCAGTTCACCATGCTCCAGTGTTTCAGGACTTTGATAAGATTAAATATGTTCTTGGTCCCACTAACGTCAATACACTCACCGTTTATAACCATCTTGTTTCACTGCTGTGACATAATGTCAACTGCTTCTTCATCCATTCCTGTGTCAAACGAACTCAGTAGCTTTTTCCCCATCTAGTGCTAGTGTTCAGTACTATGAAATGATTCTGAAGCCTCTGTGTCCATTCCGGCTCAAACATAGTCCATATTCTCAACCAGTGCTTCAGTGATGTCACATGCTTCAAGTGCTTTCTTCATTCACTCCATATCAAGTACATGCAGTCGTTCATAAGCATGCAATGTTTCAGTTGTGCGACATGCTTCAAATGGTTCTCTAATCCACTTGAGCTGAAACATACCCAGTAGCTTATGACCATTGGTGTTTCGGTGCTGCGACATGTTTCTAGTCCTTCTTCTTCTACGCCATGCTGAACGCATGCAATAGTTTATCACCATCAGTTGTTTCAGTTCTGTTACATTCTTCAAGTCTTGTTTCGTATACTCTGGTTCAAATACACCTAGAAGTTGTTCACCATCAACTGTTGAGTTCTGTGATATGTCTCAATTGTTTCTGTACATACCAGTTCATAAACACGCATACATTTTTCTCCATATTGTGTTTTAGGGCTGTCATACGGTTAAATGAGTCCCCTTCTTACCCCAGGTCAAATACACCCAGTATTCATCAACATCCAGTCTTTCAGCTACGTGATACAGTTCAAGTGCTTCAGCATCCATTCTTGGAAGACACAGCCGATAATTTGTCGAATTCCAGTGCTTCAGTGCTGTGAATTTTTTAAGTGTTTCTGCATCCAAATAGCTCAGGCAAGACTAAGAGATTGTAACTATCACTGGTTCAGTTTTATGACATGGCTTAAGCGCATCTCCATCTACATTAGCTGGAACGCACTCAATAATTACCACCATGCTGTAACTCATAGGTAAAACATTCTTGGATCGTTTCTTTGTCTACTGTGGGTCAAGCACACCGAGGAGTTTTTCACCAGTCAGTGTTTCAGTGCTGTGACAACTTCCACTGCTTCTTTGTGTACTACAGGTCAGCACACCAAGTGTCTTGTAACTACTAGCTTGCACTCTAGAGAACACACCTCTCTTCTACTGAGACTGAGATGTAGAGCATGCATCTCACCACTATTAAGACCCCATTCTAAGCACACATGCCACTTCTGCAGTGGCTAAACTCTGGAGGAAATGTGACAACACTATTGACCCTGAATTCTAGAACACACATCTTACCATTGCTGAATCAGTGTTCTACAGAAGGCTTAGCACAACTACTGAGCTTGCACTCTGAAAGTATCATCCTACCTCTACTGAGTCAACATTATATGCCATACATGTTCCAACTTCTGAGTTTGCACTATGGAATACACATTATGCCACTACTGAGCAAGCTCTAGTGTACACATGACAACGTACTGATCCCCACATCAAAGGGTAATGCTGAAAATTTGTCAAAGTACTGCACTCTTGTGCTCATTTCACATACTAAGCAAGATAAGGCTCAAAATCCTTTGTGCTAGGCTTCAAAGTATTTGAACCAAGAACTTCCAAATATATGCGATGGATTTAGAAAAGGCAGAGGAATGAGGGCTTATACTGCCCACGTTCATTGCCTCCTAGAGAAAGTAGGAAGTCAAGAGATACCTGGAATAACAAGCAAGTTGGACCTTGGAGTACATATGAAGTATGGAAAAGGCTAACAGAATTCCCTAAGAGAACTCACCATTCATAGAAAACACCCGCTTCCAACAACACAAGAGATGACTCTTGAGATGGTCAATGCTGAAATCAGATTGATTCTGTCCTGTGTAGCTGAAGATGGAGAAGCTCTATGCAGTCAGAAAAAAAAAAAAAAAAACACACCACAAGACTGAGCAGTGAGATGGCTCAGATCAGGAATGCCTTAAAGAAAACTTCAGACTTAAGTTGAAGAAAGTATGGAAAACCACTAGACCATTTGGGTTGGCCAAAATCAGTCTCTTATGATTATGCAGTGGATGTGACAAATAGATTTGAGGGATTAGATCTTATAGACAGACTGCTTGGAGACTATGGACCAAGGGTCATGACATTCTGCATGAGACAATGAACAAAACCTACCCAAGAAAAAGAAATGCAAAAAGGCAAAAGGTTTGTCTGAGGAGGCCTTACAAATAACTTAGAAGAGAAGCTAAAGGCATAGGAGAAAAAGAAAGATAATCCATTTGAATGCAGTTTTCTTAAGAATAGCATGGAGAGATAAGAAAAGCCTTCCTCAGGGATCAATGCAAAGAAGCAGAGAAACACAATAGGATGGCAAAGAACAGAGATTACCTCAGGAATGATACAGATACCAAGGGAACATTTCATGCAAAGATGGGCACAATAAAGGAGACAAAATATATGGACCTAACAGAAGCAGATATATTAAGAAGTGGTGGCAAGAATACACAGAAGAACTGAACTTAAAAAAAAAAAAAGAAAAGGAAGAAGAAGAAGAAGATCTTAATGACCCACATAACCGTGAAGGTGTCTTTACTCACCCAGAACCAGACATCCTGCAATGTGAAGTCAAGCAGCCCTTAGTACATAACTATGAACAAAGTTACTAGAGGTAATGTGTTTCCAGTTGTGGAATTTCAAGTCGTACCAGATTATGACATTACAATCCTGCACGCAATGTGCCAGCAAATGTGAAAAGCTCGGCACTGGCCGCCGAACTTGGAAAGGTTAGTTTAAACTCCAATCCTCAAGAAAAGCTAGGCCAAAGATTGTTTAAACTAACACACAATTGCACACATCTCACATGTAAGCACAGTCATGTTCAAAGTTCTTCAAGCTAGGCTTCAGCAGTACATGAACCGAGAACTTCCAGATGTTAAAGCTGGATTTAGAAAAGTCAGAGAAACCAGAGATCAAATTGTCAGCATCCATTGGATCAGAGAAAAAGCAAAGGAGTTCAAGAAAAACATCGACATCTGATTTGGACTATGCCAAAGGTTTTGACTGTGTGGATGACAACAAGCTATGGGAAATTCCTGGAAAGATGCAAATACCAGACCTCTTTAGCTGCCTGCTGAGAAATCTGTAGGCATGTCAAGAAGCAACACTTGGACATAGAACAATGCGCTAGCTTCAAATTGGGAAAGGAGCACATCAAGGCTGTATATTGTCATGTGGCTTATTTAACTTATATTCAGCACGTCATGTGAAATGCCAGGCTGGATGAAGCCCAACTAGAATCAAGATTGCTTGGAGAACTATCAATAACCACAGATTTGCAGTTGACACCACATATATGACAGAAAGTGGAGATTAAATAAAGAGCGTATTGATGGAAAGAAAGAAGAGAGTGAAGAACCTTGCTTAAAACTCAATGTTGAAACCATGAAGATCATGGCATCTGGCCCCGTGACTTCACATCAAATAGGGAAATCACGGGGAAAAATGGAAACAGTGATAGACTTTATTTTCTCGGGCTCCAAAATCACTGCAGATGGTGAGGGCAGCTGCGGAATTAAAAGGTGCTAGATCCTATGAAGAAAAGCTGTAACCACCTAAAGAGCATATGCAAAAGCAGAGGCATTACTTTGCAATTAATGGTCTATCAGGTCATACCTATGGAGTTTCCATTACTCATGTATGGATGGGAGAGTTGGACTATACAGGAAGTTGCGCATGGAATCATTGATGATTTTGAACTGTGGTGTTGGAGAAGACTCTTGCGAGTCCCTTGGACTGCAAGGAGATCAAAGCAGTCAATCCTGATGGAAATCAGCCCTGAATATTCATTGGAAGTACTTTTGCTGAAGCTGAAACTCTGGTACTTTCGCCACCCGATGCAAAAAGCTAACTATAGGAAAAGACCCTGATGCTGGGAAAGCTTGAGTGCAGAAGGAGAAGGGCCTAGCAGACGATGAGATGGTTGGATGGTACAACTAATTTGAGGCACATGACTTTGAGCAAACTCTGGGAGTTAGTGATGGACAGTGAGGCGTGGTGTGCTGCATAATAAGGAACGTAACATGCCTTATTATGTTGCAGAGAGTTACTATGCCTGAGCAACAGAACAACAGCAGAATCAACCATTTCAGTAAGAAGTGAAGACACAACTTACAGGAAGATGCTCAGAGAAAAATAGAGAAACAATATCAATCCACTTCTCATGCAGCCATTTTTCCTCTTATTGAAACAAGGTTTTTCCATATTGAAATATGGCTTTCCTGAAGTATGTGAATTCTAACTTGTTTTTTCACCTCAGAGAGGTGTGTTGATGAAGTCACGATGCACAGAGAACATGGCCGTTCTCACAGATTCCCTTAATAAAATCATGATGTACTTAAGGAGCTGGGGCTATTTTTTCCATGGGAATAAATATTTTGATGAGGAACTCTTTAATTCTTTAGAAAATGTTAATTACCATAATCAAATTTGTTTGGAATATTTGTAGTCTTTCCTTTGGTATCAGAAGATACTGCAGCCCTGACAATAAGGCAGGGTTTTCCAACCAAAAGCCTGAAACAGAGCAGCTCACCACACTCTAAAAGCACATTAGAAAAGTGGTAATTTGCTATTCAAATCAGTGAGCATTATACCCAAGTGAAAGAATGGCTAAAAGAGCTTGAAGAACATCACTAGAGCCTGCTAAAGGAAATCAATATGGGATTAATGGTATGAAAGGTTAGAGTAGATGAAACTTGAATTATATTAATGGAAAATATAGTAAAAGTTTCCTAGCATGTGGGCAGAATGAGAAGTCTCCTCAGAAACTAACACAAACAAAACAAATCTACACATTCTTTCAGAAAATCCAAATGGCTTCAGAATGAAATATAAAGGTGCAGGAGAGATAGCTAAGAGCTTAAGTGGATATATGGATACTCGAATTATTTGACCAACATGATGTTTCGTAGGCTTTTCGGCATTCACACCACAAATGTGAACTCTGATGGCTGGGATACCCTTACCTCTCATCCTGCTGAACTATTGCCTAGAATATTTTTATTCTGTGATAGATTTCTTCTAATCAGTATCATTCTATCACGTTTTGAAAAATTAGTATTTTTGCACTTTCAACATGCAAATTATATTTGCTTGTTGCTAAATATATGTAACTAACTTCTCTGCTAAACTCAGTGGTTTTTGTTTGTTTGTTTGTTTGTTTTTTGCCCCTTAAGGTCTTATTTATGTATTTATTTTTCCATTTTATTTTTTTTCTTTTTTTTTTTTAGTTTTTTATTTTTTTAAATTTTAAAATCTTTAATTCTTACATGCATTCCCAAACATGAACCCCCCTCCCACCTCCCTCCCCATAACATCTTTCTGCGTCATCCCCATGCACCAGCCCCAAGCATGCTGCATCCTGCGTCAGACATAGCCTGGCGATTCAATTCACATGATAGTATACATGTTAGAATGTCATTCTCCCAAATCATCCCACCCTCTCCCTCTCCCTCTGAGTCCAAAAGTCCGTTATACACATCTGTGTCTCTTTCCCTGTCTTGCATACAGGGTCGTCATTGCCATCTTCCTAAATTCCATATATATGTGTTAGTATACTGTATTGGTGTTTTTCTTTCTGGCTTACTTCACTCTGTATAATCGGCTCCAGTTTCATCCATCTCATCAGAACTGATTCAAATGAATTCTTTTTAATGGCTGAGTAATACTCCATTGTGTATATGTACCACAGCTTTCTTATCCATTCATCTGCTGATGGACATCTAGGTTGTTTCCATGTCCTGGCTATTATAAACAGTGCTGCGATGAACATTGGGGTACATGCGTCTCTTTCAATTCTGGTTTCCTCGGTGTGTATGCCCAGAAGTGGGATTGCTGGGTCATAAGGTAGTTCTATTTGCAATTTCTTAAGGAATCTCCACACTGTTCTCCATAGTGGCTGTACTAGTTTGCATTCCCACCAACAGTGTAGGAGGGTTCCCTTTTCTCCACACCCTCTCCAGCATTTATTGCTTGCAGATTTTTGGATCGCAGCCATTCTGACTGGTGTGAAGTGGTACCTCATTGTGGTTTTGATTTACATTTCTCTAATAATGAGTGATGTTGAGCATCTTTTCATGTGTTTGTTAGCCATCCGTATGTCTTCTTTGGAGAAATGTCTATTTAGTTCTTTGGCCCATTTTTTGATTGGGTCGTTTATTTTTCTGGAGTTGAGCTGCAGAAGTTGCTTGTATATTTTTGAGATTAGTTGTTTGTCAGTTGCTTCATTTGCTATTATTTTCTCCCATTCAGATGGCTGTCTTTTCACCTTGCTTATATTTTCCTTTGTTGTGCAGAAGCTTTTAATTTTAATTAGATCCCATTTGTTTATTTTTGCTTTTATTTCCAGCATTCTGGGAGGTGGATCATAGAGGATCCTGCTGTGATTTATGTCTGAGAGTGTTTTGCCTATATTCTCCTCTAGGAGTTTTATAGTTTCTGATCTTACATTTAGATCTTTAATCCATTTTGAGTTTATTTTTGTGTGCGGTGTTAGAAAGTGATCTAGTTTCATTCTTTTACAAGTGGTTGACCAGTTTTCCCAGCACCACTTGTTAAAGAGATTGTCTTTACTCCATTGTATATTCTTGCCTCCTTTGTCAAAGATAAGGTGTCCATATGTGTGTGGATTTATCTCTGGGCTTTCTATTTTGTTCCATTGATCTATATGTCTGTCTTTGTGCCAGTACCATACTGTCTTGATGACTGTGGCTTTGTAGTAGAGCCTGAAGTCAGGCAAGTTGATTCCTCCAGTTCCATTTTTCTTTCTCAAGATTGCTTTGGCTATTCGAGGTTTTTTGTATTTCCATACAAAGCTTGAAATTATTTGTTCTAGTTCTGTGAAAAATGTGGCTGGTAGCTTGATAGGGATTGCATTGAATTTGTAAATTGCTTTGGGTAGTATACTCATTTTCACTATATTGATTCTTCCAATCCATGAACATGGTATATTTCTCCATCTATTAGTGTCCTCTTTGATTTGTTTCATCAGTGTTTTATAGTTTTCTATATATAGGTCTTTAGTTTCTTTAGGTAGATATATTCCTAAGTATTTTATTCTTTTCGTTGCAATGGTGAATGGAATTGTTTCCTTAATTTCTTTTTCTACTTTCTCATTATTCGTGTATAGGAATGCAAGGGATTTCTGTGTGTTGATTTTATATCCTGCAACTTTACTATATTCATTGATGAGCTCTAGTAATTTTCTGGTGGAGTCTTTAGGGTTTTCCATGTAGAGGATCATGTCATCTGCAAACAGTGAGAGTTTTATTTCTTCTTTTCCAATTTGGATTCCTTTTATTTCTTTTTCTGCTCTGATTGCTGTGGCCAAAACTTCCAGAACTATGTTGAATAGTAGCGGTGAAAGTGGACACCCTTGTCTTGTTCCTGACTTTAGGGGAAATGCTTTCAATTTTTCACCATTGAGGATAATGTTTGCTGTGGGTTTGTCATAGATAGCTTTTATTATGTTGAGATATGTTCCTTCTATTCCTGCTTTCTGGAGAGTTTTTATCATAAATGGATGTTGAATTTTGTCAAAGGCCTTCTCTGCATCTATTGAGATAATCATATGGTTTTTATTTTTCAATTTGTTAATGTGGTGAATTACATTGATTGATTTGCGGATATTGAAGAATCCTTGCATCCCTGGGATAAAGCCCACTTGGTCATGGTGTATGATCTTTTTAATGTGTTGTTGGATTCTGATTGCTAGAATTTTGTTGAGGATTTTTGCATCTATGTTCATCAGAGATATTGGCCTGTAGTTTTCTTTTTTTGTGACATCTTTGTCAGGTTTTGGTATTAGGGTGATGGTGGCCTCATAGAATGAGTTTGGAAGTTTACCTTCCTCTGCAATTTTCTGGAAGAGTTTGAGGAGGATAGGTGTTAGCTCTTCTCGAAATTTTTGGTAGAATTCAGCTGTGAAGCCATCTGGACCTGGGCTTTTGTTTGCTGGAAGATTTCTGATTACAGTATCAATTTCCGTGCTTGTGATGGGTCTGTTAAGATTTTCGATTTCTTCCTGGTTCAGTTTTGGAAAGTTGTACTTTTCTAAGAATTTGTCCATTTCTTCCACGTTGTCCATTTTATTGGCATACAACTGCTGATAGTAGTCTCTTATGATCCTTTGTATTTCTGTGTTGTCTGTTGTGATCTCTCCATTTTCATTTCTAATTTTATTGATTTGATTTTTCTCTCTTTGCTTCTTGATGAGTCTGGCTAATGGTTTGTCAATTTTATTTATCCTTTCAAAGAACCAGCTTTTGGCTTTGTTGATTTTTGCTATGGTCTCTTTTGTTTCTTTTGCATTTATTTCTGCCCTAATTTTTAAGATTTCTTTCCTTCTACTAACTCTGGGGTTCTCCAACTCTTCCTTTTCTAGTTGCTTTAGTTGTAGAGTTAGGTTATTTATTTGACTTTTTTCTTGTTTCTTGAGGTATGCCTGTATTGCTATGAACTTTCCTCTTAGCACTGCTTTTATAGTGTCCCACAGGTTTTGGGTTGTTGTGTTTTCATTTTCATTAGTTTCTATGCATATTTTGATTTCTTTTTTGATTTCTTCTGTGATTTGTTGGTTATTCAGAAGTGTGTTGTTCAACCTCCATATGTTAGAATTTTTAATAGTTTTTCTCCTGTAATTGAGATCTAATCTTAATGCATTATGGTCAGAAAAGATGCTTGTATTTTATTTATTTTTTTTCTTTAATTTTTATTTTTACTTTATTTTTCTTTACAACACTGTATTGGTTTTCCCATACATTGACATGAATATTTGTTATTGTTAAAACTGCATTTATTTTGGCAGGGCCAGGTAGTCATGGATGTTCAAGGGCTTTCTGTAGCTGAGGCAAGTGGTATGGTGCACTTCACTATGCTGCATAACCTTCCCATTGTGATGTTTCTTTTGCTGGAGAACACTGGCTCTAGTTTCGGCACATGAGCTCCTGAGTTGTGGCCCATGAGCTTAGTTACACTTCAGCATGTGGGATCTTCCCAGACAAGAATCACTGGGAGGCTGACTATTAATCGATGGATCACTAGGATAGTTCAACACAGACTATATAGGCTGGAAGGTTGATACCGTACATATGAAAGCCAAGAAGTACTTAAGTAGATACTGTTTTTCTTTGGGGTATTCTCCTGGTGGCTCATTGGTAAAGAGTCCATTTCCCAATGTAGATGACCCAGGGTTGAGAAATCCCTGAGTTGGGAAGATAGATCTTCTGGAAGAGAGAATGAAAACCAGACTCAGTATTCTTGCCTGGGAAATCCCACGGGCAGAGGAGCCTGGTGGTCTATGGTCCATGGAGATGAAGAGACGGAAATGACTTAGCAGCTAATCATGACCACCACCACCGTGTTGTTTTGGCAGATAAAGTAGGTAGTTTGTTTAAATGTCCTTGGCCTGCAATGTCTGAAAATTAGTCAGTGCTTTTGATTATTAAAAGTATGCATGAGTAAAAGGCATGTTTATTTTATTGTGTGTAAAAATCCCTTTCAATGTTGACTGTAAATTGTTATAACGTATTGCCAGAGAATTTAGCCAGTCATTATATACATTAATTTGGTTCTCTTTTGAAGCCATGTCTCACAACAGCAAGTGATTTCGATTATGTTCTTGCTTTGGTATCCGTCTTGAATTGGGTTTTATTTATTTATTTATTTGAAAGCAGCATTTCAGTAGGTTTCAATAATTTATTTAATCATTTCATAGTTTCTACGAGAACAACTAGCTTCTAAAAAGGGAAATGACACTCCATTTCTCTTCTGATCTTATAGGGAAAAGAGAGCAGTAAAGTTCATTGCTTTATGGTGGTTTCTTTTTTTTTTTTTTCAGGGTTAACATGCTCTTTCTAAGGAACACTTCCAAATTTCAAGGTTTTCAATGATTTCTTAAAAATATATTTTGGTTTCTGGTCTGCTCATTCTCATAGTCGTGTCTGGTTCTTTGTGAGTGTCTGGAATATAGCCCATCAAGCTCCTCTGTCCATGGGGGTTCTTCAGGCAAGAATACTGGAGTGGGTTGTTAGGCCAGTCTTCCAGTGGCTCTCTCATAGCAGATGGATTGTTTGCTATCTAAACCACCAGGGAAACCTAGAGAACCCTGGAGGGAGTGGCCTGTTGCTTCTCCAGAGCATCCTCCCAAACCAGAAATCAAACTGGGGTCTCCTGCATTGCATCAGATTCTTAGGCAGCTTACCTCCCAGGGAAGCCCTGGTTTCTGCTAAAAAGTGCCAATTGTCATTCCTTAGTATGTGGACTCACTGATCATATGCCATGATTAAATAGGAGACAACTTTCAGTACGAAGTTTGAAGAAAATTATGCCATAATGATAAAAATACCCAATAAATTATATATACTAAAATTAGGAGAAAAATAAAAATAAACTCAAGGACCATAGCCTGGGAAATGGTCTTCCGTACAGTTTAAAGAGGAGTGTTCTGAAGCTGTAGGGGCAGAGCCAGGACACAGAGAAAATTCTTTAAAGTTGAAAGTACATGAATGAAACATATCTCGTGGGAAAAGGATCCTGTTAACCACAAAATACAGGTCTGACAAGAGTGATGTTAGTGTTTTCCTAGGCGAGAATCTGGAATCATTACACTTCTTAATTATCTTCACTAACTAGGAACACATAACTCCAAAGCACAGAAATGCACAATCTCATTTTCATATCCTGACTTCCCCAGAGGGTACACTGATGAAAGACAACTGCAACAGATTTTTACTTTCCCATTCCAGTGAATACCCAGTGACTCTCCTCCATGGTTAAAGCAGATGTACAATATGTGTTTCCCAGGTCAAAAATAGGCTGTCTAACATAAAGTTCAAGCAAAACTATATCTAGCCAGAATGTTCACTAATACTTAGTAGGTGAAAAGGCCTTCCCTCAGTATGAAAATCAATTCTGAACATTTTATTTCTGAAGAGAAACTCTTTTCTGTTTCTTTGTTTACAGTCACTTTATTTATTTATATTGTACTTTACAATAGTGCATTGGTTTTGTCAGACACCAACATGAACCCTCCACGGGTGTAGACGTGTTCCCAAGCCTAAACCCCCTCCCTCCGCCCTCCCCTTACCATCCCTCTGGGTCAACCCCGTGCAACAGTCCCAAGCATCCTCTCCTACACTGAAGCTAGACTGGCGATTCTTTTCTTATATGACATTATACATGTTTCAATGCCATTCTCGCAAATCATCCCACCCTCTCCCTTTCCCACAGAGTCCAAAAGACTGTTCTATTCATCTGTGTCTCTTTTGCTGTCTCGCATACAGGGTTATCGTTACCATCTTTCTAAATTCCCTATGTTTACAGTCACTTTAACTGTATTCCATCACTCCAACATTGGATACACAGACTGGGGCCTCTACCTCTGCCACCAACAGTCCCTAGCTTCAGTTCCGTTCAGTTCAGTTCCGTTCAGTCACTCAGTTGTGTCTGACTCTTTGTGACCCCATGAAATGCAGCACGCCAGGCCTCCCTGTCCGTCACCAACTCCCGAAGTTCACTCAGACTCACGTCCATCGAGTCAGCGATGCCATCCAGCCATCTCATCCTCTGTCGTCTCCTTCTCCTCCTGCCCCCAATCCCTCCCAGCATCAGAGTTCTTTTCCAATGAGTCAACTCTTCACATGAGGTGGCCAAACTACTGGAGTTTCCGCTTTAGCATCATTCCTTCCAAAGAAGTCCCAGGGCTGATCTCCTTCAGAATGGACTGGTTGAATCTCCTCGCAGTCCAAGGCACTCTCAAGAGTCTTCTCCAGCACCATAGTTCAAAAGCATCAATTCTTCGGTGCTCAGCTTTCTACACAGTCCAACTCGCATCCATACATGACCGCAGGAAACACCATAGCCTTGACTAGACGGACCTTAGTCGGTAAAGTAATGTTTCTGCTTTTGAACGTGCTATCTAGGTTAGTCATAACTTTTCTTTCAAGGAGTAAGTGTCTTTTAATTTCATGGCTGCAGTCACCATCTGCAGGGATTTTGGAGCCCCAAAAGTAAACTCTGACACTGTTTCCACTGTTTCCCCATCTATTTCCCATGAAGTGATGGGACCAGAAGCCATGATCTTCATTTTCTGAAAGGTGAGCTTTAAGCCAACTTTTTCACTCTCCTCTTTCACTTGCATCAAGAGGCTTTTTAGTTCCTCTTCAGTTTCTGCCATAAGGGTGGTGTCATCTGCGTATCGGAGGTTCTTGAAATTTCTCCCGGTAATCTTGATTCCAGCTTGTGTTTCGTCCAGTCTAGCATTTCTCATGATGTACTATGCATAGACGTTAAATAAGCAGGGTGACATTATACAGCCTGATGTACTCCTTTTCCTATTTGGAACCAGTCTGTTTTTCCATGTCCAGTTCTAAATGTTGCTTTCTCAACTGCACATAGATTTCTCAAGAGGCACGTCAGGCATGGTCACCAATAACAATGAAAACGCAAGTTGTTTCAGAGTTCTCTCATCATGCATTAAAACAGCTGAATATGTATGTTTAATGATGAAATTTGTACCAGTATTATTTACCATATTTTTATAGATGTTTTAAACATATGACAATACTCGACTAAAGTGAAAGTGGAGCCGTTCAGTCGTGCCCGACCGACCCTTTGCGACCCCATGGACTGTAGCCTTACAGGCTCCTCCATCTATAGGATTCTCAGGCAGGAATACTGGCATGGGTTGCCATTTCCTTCTTCAGGGGATCTTCCTAACCCAGGATTAGAACCCAGGGCTCCATTTCAAGCAGACATTTTACCCTCTGAGCCACCACGGAAGCCCAATACTCTACTGATGTTGTAATGCATTCTAAAGCACATGAGAAAGATGAAATCAAAAAAGGTTAGAAAAATGTTGAAACATCACTAAATGTTTTTACAATGCTTCTGTTCCAGTTTTGCTAGCATTTATCGGAGGCTATAATAATATAACTACATTTTTATTTTTTGTATTTATGATGTTTTTGTCATCATCTTTTATGTATTTGGAGTTATGAATGATGTCAATGTTAAAATGAACATCTTAAAGACATCAGTTAAATCTAGGCTTAAAAACAAGCAAAAAAAAAAGCACCAGTTTTATTTGAAAAAGTACCAGTTGCAAATCTGAAAGTATAAAATGGTTATATACAAAGAAAGAATCTAGTAATGAAATGTGTATTGGGTAGATGTCTATTTCGTGATGACTTTGTAGTTTATAGGTCGTTTGTAAAGCTGACAACATATTTCGTAGAAGTGCTGTCATCTCTCTAACGTTTTGTTTAGTTTTACCGAAGATTCCTGTGGCTAAATTAATACTGTGGAGATACAACTGACACTTACTTTCTTTGGTAAGAATGTAAAATGCACCAGTTGCATAGTATGTTATTTGAGACCTGAAGGTTGTCAGCACTGAGCTGGGGTTGAAGGCAAGGAATCTAACCAAAGGGAATACTTAAATACCAAGCCCCACAGAGGTAAGCCTGTCCTTAGAAGGAAAAGAGAATAGCTTTCTGGAGCTGTGACTAAGCACGTTTAAGGTAATTACTGATCATTATGATCCCGTTGCCATTTCCTTTATTGTTTTGGGTTTGGGTTTAAACACCCTTTTTGTGTTTCCTGTGTGCAGAATATCCTTTAGCATTTGTTGGAGAGCTGGTTTAGCGGTGCTGAGTTCTCTCAGCTTTTGCTTGTCTGTAAAGCTTTTGATTTCTCCTTCGTGTTTGAATGAGATCCTTGCTGGGTACAGTAATCTGGGTTGTAGGTTATTCTCTTTCTTCACTTTAAGTATATCTTGCCATTCCTTCCTGGCCTGAAGAGTTTCTTTGGAAAGATCAGCTGTTACCGTTATGGGAATCCCCTCATGTGTTGTTTCCTGTTTTTCCCATGCTGCTTTTAATATTTGTTCTCGTGTTTGCTCTTTGTTAATTTGATTAAGATGTGTCTTGGGGTGTTTTGCCTTGGGTTTATCCTGTTTGGGAATCTCTGGTTTTCTTGGGACTGGGTGATTATTTCCATGCCCACTGTAGGGAGGTTTTCAACTATTGTCGCCTGGAGGATTTTCTCATGGTCTTTCTTTTGGTCTTCTTCTTCTGGGACTCCTATAATTCAAATGTTGGAGCGTTTCATATTGTCCTGGAGGTCTCTGAGATTGTCCTCATTTCTTTTAACTCATTTTTCTTGTTTCCTCTCTGATTCATTTATTTCTACCATTCTATTTCACTAATCCTATCTTCTGCCTCTGTTATTCTACTATTTGTTGCCTCCAGAGTGTTTCTGATCTCATTTATTGAGTCATTCATTATCTATTGACTCGTTTTTATTCTTCTAGGTCCTTGTTAAAACTTTCTTGCATCTTCTCAATCCTTGTCTCCAGGCTATTTATCTGTGATTCCATTTTGATTTCAAGATTTTGGATCCTTTTCAGTATCAATATCTGGAATCCTTTCTCAGGTAGATTCCCTATCTCTTCCTCTTTTGTTTGATTTGGTGGGCATTTCTCCTGTTCTTTACCTGCTGAGTATCCCTCTGTCTCTTCATCTTGGTTCTATTGCTGCGTTTGGGGTGGCCTTTCTATATTCTGGGAATTTGTGGAGTTCTCTTCATTATGGAGTTTCTCCACTGTGGGTGGGGTTGTATCAGTGGCTTGTCAAGATTTCTTGGTTCGGGAGGCTTGTGTTGGAGTTCTGGTGGGTGAGGCTGGATTTCTTCTCTCTGGAGTGCAATGGAGTGACCAGTAATGTGTTATGAGACGCCAATGGTTTTGGAGTAACTTTGAGCTGCCTGTATATTGAAGCTCAGGGCTGTGTCCCTGTGTCGCTGGAGAATTTGCATGGTGTGTCTGACTCTGGAACTTGTTGGCCCTTGGGTGGTGCTTGGTTTCAGTGTAGGTATGGAGGCATTTGATGAGCTGCTATCAATTAATGTTCCTGGAGTCAGGACTTGTCTGATGTTCTCAGGGTTTGGAATTAAGCCTCCTGCTTCTGGTTTTCAGTTTTATTTTTACAGTAGCCTCAAGACTTCTCCACCTATACAGCACCAATGATAAGATATCTAGTTTAAAGATGAAAGGTTTACCCACAGTGAGGGGCAACCGGAGAGGTTCACTGAGTTACATGGAGGAGAGAAGAGGGAGGGGTAGTAAGAGGTGACTGGAATGAGATGAGGTGGGATCAAAAGAGGAGAGAGAGAGAAAAAAAAAAAAAAAAGAGGAGAGAGCAAGCTAGCCAGCAATCACATCCTTATGTGTGCTCCACCGTCTGGACCACTCAGAGGTATTCACGGAATTATACGGGAAGAGGAGAGGGAGGAAGTAGACAGAGGTGGCCAGGAGGATAAAAGAGGGAAATGAAAAGCAGAGAGACAGATCCAGCCAGTGACCAGTTCCTGAAGTGTTCTCCACCGTCTGGAACACGGAGATTCACAGAATTGGGTAGAGAAGAGAAGGGGGAGGGAAGAGACAGAGGCCACCTGGTGGAGAAAAAGGAGAGTCCAAAGGAGGAGAGAGTGGTCAAGCCAGTAATCTCGCTCTCAGGTAAAATTGGGTAGTGAAGTTTGGATTTTTAAATGTACAAAATTGACAACAAATACCAAAAAGCAAAGATTAAAAATCTAGAATAGAGGTTGGATGTTAAAAAATGCAATATTAAGGAAAAGAAGAAGAAGAAAAAAAAGCCACAAGAACTATTAAAACAACAACAACAACCACACAAAGACTATATACAGTGTTTGCTTTAAAAAATAGGTTTCTTTTTAAGTAAGAGTAGGTTATAAGAATAAAAATTAAAGGATAAATAGAGGACTTAAATATTTCTAAAAGTTAAAAAAAGAAGAAGAAAAAGAAAAGAAGAAAAAACTACCACACAACCACATCAGCGAAAAAGAAAAAAAGAAAAAGAAATGGTCATAAAAATAGTAACGATATTTCTGGCCCTTCCTCTGGTGTTGTGGGTAGTGTGGGGTTATTTCCAAGGCGGTTCCCTCCATTAAATTTCTTCTGTTTGCTGGTCTCTTCAGTGTCTGATTTCCGTCCTCTTAAGGGGGGGGGGGGGGCATGGTGGACACTTTTTATTTTTATTTTTTTTGGCTCCCTTGTTCAGTTGCGCTGTGGGGAGGGAGGGATGCTGCAAAGAAATAACACCTGCGTGTGCTTTCAGCGTCTCAGACCCACTGGGCCTGCCCCTGCTCACGATGCACACCGCTCATGCTCTACGTTGCTCCAGGGTCTGAGGCCGGCCCTAGGCTGCACGCACCTCCCAGGTCTAAGCCGAACTCAGGTTCGGTGCTCAGGTAAGCCCTCAGAGGCACAGATTCGGTTGGGACTGCCTTTTGTGTCCTTCTGACGTCCGAGTAGTTCAGGTGGGTGGTGAGCGCGGTCACGGTGACTTATCGCCTTTCCCGTGTCTGCTGCTAGTTTTCTGGATGTACCACTGGTGCCCCTTGTGAGGTGGATGGTGACTGTCCAGAACCCCCAGAAGCCTTAGCAAAGAAGCCTGCTTGCAGTTTTGTAGGTAACGTCTCTCCCGGGCTGTGATCACCCCCTTCCAGCCCATACGGTTCTGGCTGCCAGTCACCGGCGGGGAATGGTCTGTAACTGGCTATTTCTGTTCCATCCTTTGTTCTGTGTGTGGTTCTGGTGGTGTTTCATGTTCGGGCTTTTCACATGGTAGCTATCCCACAGTCTGGTTTGCTAGTGCAGGTTCATTCGTTGTGGTTATGTGCGGGGCGTTCCTGCCTGATTCTTAAAAAGCACTGCAGCCCGCACCTCCTGCGCCTCCCTGCCCTGCCCCCACTTGCTAGTGTCGGATGCAGGCGTCTGTGCTGCTTTTCTGCTGGGGGAGTTACTGTTGGGCTTGTAATCTGTTGGTTTTAATTATATATTTATGTTTCCTTCCTGCTACGTTGCCCTCTCTGCTTCCAAAGCTCGCCACAGACTCGGCAGGGAGAATGTTTCTTGGTGTTTGGAAACCCCTCTTCTTAAGATTCCCTTCCCGGAACGGGATTCCCTTCCCGGGATGGAGCTCCCTTCCTACCTCCTTTGTCTCTTTTCTCATCGATAGCTTTTTCCTGGCCATCACTTTCAGGCTGTATGTGTCCCTAGGTATGAGATGGTTTTCTTGCAGACAGTATATTCTTGTATGCATTCACCCAGTCTTTGCCTTTTCATTGGAGCATTTAGCCCATTTCTGTTTAAGGTAGTTGTTGATAAGTATGATCTTCTTACCATTTACTATATATTTTGTGGCTTTGTTTTTATAAGCTTTTCTGTTTCCTATCTAGAGAAGATCCTTCAGCATTTGCTGAAGTGCTGGTTTGGTGGTTCTGAACACTAACTGCTTTTGTTTGTCTGTAAAGCTCTTGTTTTGTCTTTTGAATGAGAATACTATCCTTGTTGGATAGAGTAATTTTGGCTTTAGGCTTTTGCCTTTCAGCAATTTAGGTACATCCTGCCATTCCCTTCTAAGCTGAAGAGTTTCTATTGTAAGATCAGCTGTTATCCTTATGGGGATTCCCTTCTATGTTATTTGTTGTCATTCCTTTGTTACCTTGAATATTTGTTCATTCTGTATATTTGTTTGTTTGTTTGTTTGTTTGTTTGTTTGATTAATGTGTCTTTTGACATGTTGTGTCTTGGTTTTCCCCCTATGGGACACACTGGGATTTTTCATTTTAGTTGTCTGTTCTTTTTCACATTTCAGGGAAGTTTTTAACTATTTCCTCCTCAAATATTTTCTCATGCCCTTTCCTTTTGTCTTCTTTCTCTGAGAAACCTATGATTTAAATATGGGGGCATTTAACATTATCCCATAGGTCTCTGTGATTGTCTTCATTTCTCTCTTGCTTTTTTTTTTTCCTGCTCTGCTTCATTTATTTCCCATATCCGATCTTCCAGCTCACTTAGTCTTTCTTCTGCCTCAGTTACAGTACTGTTCCTGTTGTCCAGAGTGATTTCTATCTCAGTTATGTCATCGCTCATTATTGATTGACTACTCATGATTTCTTCCAGGTCCATTTAAAACACCCCTTTCATCTTCTCAATCCATGCCTGAAGTCTATTTATCTGTCGATCCATTTGTTTCCAAGACATTGACTATTTTTGTGCTGAACTGTTTTTCCTGTAGACTTCCTACCTCCTCCTCTTTCACTGGTTTGTTGATTTTCATTGTATTCCTTCATCTGCTGGATATGTCTCTGCCTTTTCATGTTGTTTCGATGACTGTCTTCGAGGTCTATTTTCTGCACACCCGAGGGCCATCATTGCTATTAATTGGGTGGTCTCCTCCAAGTGAATGTGGTGGGACCAGTGGCTTGTGTAAGTTTTCTTGTTGAGAGAACTTTTTGTTGTTGTTGTTAAAGAGGATGGCTGTTGATCTCACTTGTTCTGAGAGTCCATGCAGTGTCCATTAGGGACTTAGAAGGCTCTATTATGGCTTCGATTCCAGATGAGCTACTTCAAATCCTCGAAGACGATGCTGTGAAAGTGATGTACTCAATAAGACAAGA
Source organism: Ovis aries (assembly GCF_016772045.2). Lineage (NCBI taxonomy): Eukaryota > Metazoa > Chordata > Mammalia > Artiodactyla > Bovidae > Ovis > Ovis aries. Next base: position 19,742,231 of record NC_082741.1, on the reverse strand, counting down.
AATTTGAAAATCTCAGCTGTGGCTCAGTTGGAAATGGTCAGTTGTCATTCCAGTCTCAAAAAAGGCAATGCCAACGAATGCTCAAACTACCATGCAATTTTACTCATCTCACATGCTAACAAAGAAATGCTCAAAATTCTCCAAGCCAGGCTTCAGCAATATGTGAACCATGAACTTCCAGATATTCAATCTTGTTTTAGAAAATACAGAGGAACCAAAGATAAAATTCCCAACATCTGCTGGATCTTCGCAAAAAAGCAAGCAAGTTCCAGAAAAACATCTAGTTCTGCTTTACTGAGTATGCCAAAGCCTTTGAGTGTACGGATCAAAATAAACTGTGGAAAATTCTGAAAGAGACGGTAGTACCACACCACCAGATCTGCCTCTTAAGAAGCCTGTATACAGTTCAGGAAGCAACAGTTAGAACTGGACATTGAATAACAGACTGGTTCCAAATAGGAAAAGCAGCACCTCAAGGGTATATATTGTCACCCTGCTTATTTAACTTCTATGCAGAGAAATGTGTGGCTGGAAGAAATGCAAACGGGAATCAAGACTGCCAGGAGAAATGTCAAAAACTTCAGATATGTAGATGACACCCCCCCCCCTTATGGCAGAAACTAAAGAGAGACTGAAGAGTCTCTTGATGAAAGTGAAAGAGGAAAGTGAAGAAGTGGGCTTAAAGCTCTACATTAGGAAACCTGAGATGGCATCCTGTCGCATCACTGCATGACAAGTAGATGGGAAAACAGTGGAAATGGTGGCAGACTGTTTTTTGGGGGGAGGGGGGGCTCCAAAATCACTGAAGATACTGACTGAAGCCATGAAATTAAAAGACGCTTACTCTTCCTAGAGAGCATAAAACAAGACCAGAGGCTGACTGCAGCTCAGATCATGAAATCTGTATTGCCAAATTCAGACTTAAATTGAAGAAAGCAGGAACAAACCGCTAAACCATTCAGGAATGACCTATCTCAAATCCCTTATGATTACACAGTGTAAGTGAGAAATAAATGTAAGGGACTAGATCTGGTAGAATGCCTGATGAACTATGGACGGAGGTTCATGACATTGTAAAGGAGACAGGGATCAAAACCATTCCCAAGAAAAAAGAAATGCAAAAAGACAAAATGGCTACCTGAGGAGGCCTTACAATTAGCTGTGAAATGAAGAGAAATGAAGGCAAAGGAGAGAAGGAAAGATATACCTATTTGAACACAGAGTTCCAAGGAGAGAGAAGAAATCCTTCCTCGGTGATCAGTGCCAAGAAATAAAGCAAAGCAATAAAGCAAAGCAATGCAATGGGGAAGACTAAAGATTTCTTCAAGAAAACCGGAGATACCAAGGGGGCATTTCATGCAAAGATGGGCACTATTAAGGACATAAATGGTATGGACCTAACAGAAGCAATAGGTATTAAGATGAGGTGGCAAAGAACACACAGAAGAACTGTACATCAAAGATCTTCACAACCCAAATAATCATGACGATGTGATCACTCACCTACATCCAGATACTTGGAATGTGAAGTCAAGTGGGCCTTAAGAAGCATCACTATGAACAAAGTGAGTGGAAGTGATAGAATTCCAGTTGAGCTATTTGAAATCCTAAACGATTATGCTGCGGAAGTGCTTCACTCAATATGTCAGCAAATTTAAAAAACTAAGCAGCGGCTCAGGACTGGGAAAGGTCAGTCTTCATTTCAATCCCAAACAAAGGCAATGCCAAAGAATGCTCAAACTACTGCACAATTGCACTCTTCTCACACGCTAGTAGAGTAATGCACAAAAATATCCAAGCCAAGCTTCAGCAATACACGAACCATAAACTTCCAGATGTTCAAGCTGGTTTTGGACAAGTCAGAGGAACCAGAGATCAAATGAGTGTATGCACCACTACTTCTGATGATGCATGCAGCAACTACTGAGGTTGAAATCACGAGTTTGCATTCTGCTTTTACTAAGAATTGAATTAGGACAGGTGCACTACTTAGCTTGCACTCTGGCACATACATTACAACTCTAGAGCATAAGGATCACAACCACGTGCGTCTGCACTCCGGACCTGGCATGCGGCAACGACTGAAAATGCAAGAAACTTTTCACAGTTACTGACCCCTGATTTGAAACCACTGCTGCTGCTGCTGCTAAGTCACTTCAGTCGTGTCCGACTCTGTCTGACCGCATAGATAGCAGCCCACCAGGCTCCCCTGTCCCTGGGATTCTTGGGGCAAGAATACTGGAGTGCGTTGCCACTTCCTTCTCCAATGCATGCATGCATACTAAGTCGCTTTAGTCTTATCCGACTCCATGCGAACCTATGGACAGTAGCCCACGACGCCCCTCTGTCCACGGGATTCTCCAGGCAAGAATATTGGGGTGAGTTGCCATTTCCTTCTCTTATGTCAAACCACGCATGCTACAAACACTGAGCTTGCCCTCTGGAATATGCGCTTGTTGATACTGAGGCCGCCATCTAGAGAACGCTCGCAGGAGCCACTTAGTTTCCAATCTGGATCACCCTTTCTGCCACCATTGAGACTATTAACAAGCTTTAGAAAAAGTGCATTGTTGTCACTGAGGCTGCATAGTAGAGCATACATCCCATCACTCCTAAACCCGGGTTCTTTAGGATATGGCCTACCACTACTGAGCCTGTCCCTAAAACATGCCTGTTGTAAACTCACATACACTTTTGGTGTATTACGCTCTGGATTCTGCATCCCTGCACTACTGAAATTGCCTTCCAGAACAAGAGTTCATCACCGGCTGAACTTTCACTCTGAAGCATGAACATCACAATCATTAGCTTGTTGCTTTATAGGTAAGTCAGGCCACTACTCAACCTGCACTGTAGTTCAGGTGTGCCTAAATAGTTACTGAACTTGCACTCTGAAGTTTCCTTCTGGACACAACTGAGCCAGAACTCCTGTAGACAGAGTGATTTTAAACACTGGAAGACATGGTACGCCTCTCCTGAGCATGAGCTCAAGTGCAGGCATCCGGGCTCTGCTGAGAACATGCTCTAGTTGCACACATGCCAAAGTAACTGAACGTGCAGCTGGGGGTACAGATCTCATGAATACAGAGTGAGCGCATTTCATCATGGGTTTTGCACTACTGAGGTTTACTCAGAAGCATATCTTCCATCGTGACTGCGTGTGCCTTCAAGAGCCAATGTTCTGACACTACGGAGACTGTGCTGTAGAGTAAGAATGCCTGAACTACACAACTGCACACTGAATCATGCATCCCAGCAGTATAAATCCTAGCACTACAGCACACTTGTCACTTCTGAGTCCTTACACTAAGCAGGCATGGCACAGCTAGTGAGCATGTGGTCTAGAGCATATGTGTGGCCATTACTAATTTCAGACTCGGAAGCCTGTGTCTTGCCACTTGTAAGCCCAGGCCCCCAAATATTCATGCTTCAGCTACTGATATTGCACCCTGGTACACTCCTTTATCACTGCTGAGCCTGCGTTACAGAGCATGAGTTCCACTACTCCTAATCTTGCTCGATGGCCTGGGTGCTTAAACCTGTGAGCCTACACTCTGCAGCTGAAAATTGCCAATGACTTGGCTTGCCGTCTGTTGCATATGTTCCCCACGCTTCTTCCTGCACTCTGGAGCACCTACTCCAGGAGGCTACTTTCTAAAACACATATCATCTCCACGAGTGAACCGTCATTCTAGATCAACTGTGTGACCACTAGTGACCTTGAATTCTGAAGTGTTATATTAACTTCCTTGAGGTATTGCTCGAGAAGGTGTGTGTAACAATTACCCCAGTGACGTTTTATACCAGACATTTTGCTGCTAGTCACCCAGCACTCTAGACTGTGCAAGCTGTGAGTAGTGTACCTGTATATCTGTGGATGACGTGCCACCACTACAGACCTGGTGTATACTTCATATGTCCTGCGTCAATTGATCGTGCGTCACCATACACATATGCCACAACCCTTGCGCTTGCACTGTTGAGGGCTTGTCTTCCCTCTACTGAGCTTGTGTGGCAGAGCAGGTATATCACATTTTCTGAATTGGATCTCTGGATATGCAACCAAAATTAAAAACCCAGCTTTCAAGAGAACATGTCCCTCTGCAGTCTGCACTCTTGAGCAAGGGCACTGAAACTCCTGAGACAACACTCTGAAGCACATGTAGAGCAGGCATGCTGCATCTGCTGAACTTAGCTCTTCAGCATGCCTCTCAACAGTGAAACACACTTTAGGCATACCCCTCTTAATACAGACCCATGATCTAGAGCAGGCATGCTTCAAATCCTGAATCTTGGCTTTCGAGAACACGTGCTTCATCTCCTGAGATGGTGCTTTTGCGGATTCTCCCCCCCACTACTAAATCTGTGCTCTAGAGCGGGTGTGACACTTTGGAGCCTGCATGCCTCACTTCTGCGTCCCTGCTCTAGCCTGGAAGTACTGAAACAGCTTAGCTCGCAATCCAGAGCACACGTTCTGCCACTAGTGTGCTTGCACTTTAGAGCAGGCTGTCTGAAGCCATCCCATTGGCACTGGCAACATGCGTGCAGCCACTGCTGAATGCACACTAGAGCACAGTTCCTGCCACTATTGAGCATGTACTCTACCACAAGATGTCTAAAACTGCTCAGTTGCATTGCGGAGCATACCTCTTTCCACAAGTGAACTTGCATTCTACAGGAAATGGTACACAAACACTGACCTTGTGCTCTAGAATTGGCACACCATACATAATTTTCTTCACATTTGAAGCATATGTCTGGCCAACACTAAATCCACGCTTTAGATCAGCTGTGCTAAAATCACTGAGCTTGCCCTCAAGAGTATATCTGAACTCACATTTTATAGCCACACCTACTACCACGGTGGATTCTGTGCTCTAAAACTCTCGTGAGATGAGAGAACAAGATGGTGGAGCTATAAGTGGATGTGCAGTACATCTCTCCATGGATACAGCAGGCATACACCTTCAGACACAGGAGAGTATTTAGAATGTTACCGGAAAGTAGACAGGAGTACCTGACAAGTGGCAAAGAATATATAGAACCACGCAAAACTCAGTCGGGGGAAAGATCTGGGTGAAAAATCAGGAATGTTAGTAGGACTGGATCTGCCCTGAGTGGGGGAAGGAACTGAAGCTGAGGTCCAATCCCACATTGGGTCAATCGTCTGAAGTGTAGAATAGACATTTAAAGCTGAGAGTGAAACAGCTGATCTGTGGAAAGCTGGGTGCAATGAGAAGCAGAGGGTCCTTGCTGCAGCTGTACATACCCCGTACAAGGACATCCATCCCCTGAAAGGCCCCGTGGCTGGCAGCTGCAGTTTAGGGACTTTGGGGCAATTCATGGGGAGGGCTGCTGTTTCGTGGGGAGAGATGGAGAGAAGGGGTTTGAAGGAGGACATTGTCGTAGGGTATGCCTGTGGAGGAAAGCCAGGCAGCCATGAAAGCAAGGCAATAACACCGAGTCACATGTCGGGGGTGGAGCAATCACCATAGCCTCTCTCTCCCACATCCTAGCATCACCAGTTAGTACAATAGTGAGGCTGACCCATCAAATGCTGAACACACTGAAATGCAGAGCAGGACACCACGCAGGGTCCTCCTTTAAGTGCCTGATGCACCATACTAGAGTAGAATCCCACTCAGGATGCTTTAAGTGTCGGATGCACTGATTTACACAGGAGGACCCCAGCCAGGAAATTCGCTCTATGTGCTGACCCATTGAACGACAGAGAAGGATCCCAGGCAAGGAAGCCTTCTGAGTGGCCGAATAGGTGGAACTAGGGAGAAGACTGGCCAAAGACGCCTTCTTATTACCGGATACAAGGGCTCAAAAAAGAAAAAAAAAAGGCTCTGATAGGGCCCTAACTCCTGTGGTGTAGTCAGTCTGTGTCCCTGCACCCTGCCCGTTTGACACCACCTGCGTCCCTCAAAGCCAAACAGTTGCTCCACTTTCACAGTTAACTCTCATTGGAAAAAAGCTGCTACTGGTTAAAAAAAAAAAAAAATCGTGCAACTATTTGCACAGGATTGCTTCAGTCCTGTCTAACTCTGTGTGGAACACATTTCACCACTACAGAGAAGAAGCTCTAAAATGCATATACTGGAACAACTGATTTTTTCCAGTCTTGTAGCCACTGCTGAGTTTTCCAAATTTGCTTGCATATTGAGTTCAGCACTTTCATAGCACTCACTATCTATTAGGATTTGAAATCACTCAAGTGGAGTTCTCTATCTCCGCTAGCTTTCTTTCTATTGATGCTTCTTGCGGCCCGCTTGACCTCACATTCCAGGATGTTTGGCTCTAGGTGAGTGATTAGATCATGATGATTATCTGAATCATGGAGATCTTTTCTGCCTAGTTCTTCAATCTTTGCGGTATAGATTTTTGCTACCTCTATTAATATCTTCTGCTTCTGTTCAGTCCATACAATCTCTGTCCTTTACTGTATCCATCTTTGCATGAAATGTTCCCTTGGTATCTCTAATTTTCTTGAAGAGATCTCTACTCTTTCCCATTCTGTTGCTTTCCTCTATTTTTTGCACTCATCACCGAGGAAGGCTTTCTTATCGCTCTTTGCTATTCTTTGGTGCACTCTATTCATATGGGTATATCTTCCCTTTTCTCCTTTGCCTGTTGTTTCTATTCCTTTCTCAGTCATTTGTAACGCCTCCTCAGACAACCATTTTGCCTTTTTGCATTCATGTTCTTGGGGATGGCCTTCATCACTGCCTCCTCTACAATGTCATGAACCTCCAAATGTAGTTCTTCAAACACTATATTATGCCTAATCCCTTAAATATTTTCTCATGTCCACTGTACCATCATAAGGGATCTGATTTAGGTCAAACCTGAATCATCGAGTGGTCTTCCCTACTGTCTTCAACTTAAGTCTAAGTCTATAGCAAATACTGAGCTTCCACTCTGAACCTTCCTTCTTACAAGTATTTGTCCACCATTTTAGAGCACTTTCGCTGCATCTCTCTATCGTCACTCTGAAACATACGTACCGTCACTCCTGAAAGGATGCTCAAGTGCATGCATTGAACTCCTACTCAGCCTAAGCTCCACAGTAGTCATGCCGATCTACTAAGCTTGCATTGTGCCGCATGCATCTTTCACTATTTAGACTATGATACTGAGGTCATGCTGCAACTGCACAGTTGCAATCTCAAGCTTACCTTCTTCGACTTTCAGCTTTTATACCAGCACACATGTTCTGCCCCTCCTAAGCCCGCTTTCTGGAAGAGATATGAAACAACTGTTGAGGTTGTATTCTGGAGCATGTCCCTGCTATTTCTGAATGCATTCTTTTTGTATTTCTTCATATTTCTTTTAAAAAATGATTTATTTTAATTGGAATAGAGTTACTGTGTATTACTGTGATGGTTTTTGACATATACATCAACATGAATCAGCTGCATGGATACATGCGTGCCCCTATCCTGAACACAACTCAAACCTCCCTTATTACCCCACGCTTCTGGGTTCATCCACAGCACCAGAGCTGGATGCATCTTTCATGCATTGAACTTGCACTGGTCATCTCTTTTATGTATGGTAGTGTACCTGTTTCAATGCTAATTTCTCCAATCATCCCATCCTTGAACTCTCCCATTGAGTCTCAGAGTCTGTTCTTTATATGTGGATCTTTTTTACTGGCCTTCATGCAGAATCATTGTTACTGTCTTCCTAAATCCCATTTGTACACATTAATAAACAATATTTGCCTTTCTCTTTCTAACTTTTTTTTTTGCTCTGAATAATAGGCTGCAGGTTGAACTGCCTTACCAAAAGTGACACAAATATGTGGTTTTCTGTAGCTAAGTAATATTATATTTGAATATATAGCACAACTTCCTTATATTTTCATCTGCTGATGTGCATCTAGATTACGTGCAAGTCATAGCTTTTGGAAAGAGAATTGTAATAAACATTGGCTTTTAATTCATGTTAGGTGTAATAGAAATGGGAAAACAATAAAACCCAAATGTAGAATGATTCAAATTCTACTCGATTGTTGAATATTATGTAAGTTGAAATACTTCAAAATCTGTTTCCTTGGCTGCATGTAACATATGAGGACTCTTTTATATCACTCACCTCTCTCCTTTTCATAAATATAGACCAATTTTCAAATGTTTGTCCAGTTTAATGACAAAATACTAACATAGACATATATATATATAATATATATAAAATAGAGATATGTTTTCATATCATAAACTGTTGATAGCAAGCCTAGATTTTAGAATTATTTCCACCTCCATGCTCCATCTCAACAGGAAAGAGCCAAAGTTGTTGCTGACTCAATCACTCCAAGAGCTGGGAAACCTGAAAAAGAAACGGAACCTGCACTGAGATTTTCTGTCATATTTATGATCGAGTTCTAAGTCCAAGACTTGTTTTCTTTTATTGTACTAAGCAGTCCCTTCTTAAGATTGAAAAGCCTGGAAATCGAGAGAGAGAGGTAGGAGATTGTAGACCTCCTCATGTTCAAAAGGAATTTTAATCAGAGAAGCTAGAAAAGACAGAAACTAAGGAAAACAATCAAGTGATAGACAATAATAATGATTTAGCCATTAATCAAACTCAAGGGTCTTTAGTCCCTCCTCAAGGGCCAGCGTGGAGAAGGAAATGGCAACCCACTCCAGTGTTCTGCCTGGAGAATCCCAGGGATGGGGGAGCCTGGTGGGCTGCCATCTTTGGGATCGCACAGAGTCGGACACGACTGAAGCGAATTAGCAGCAGCAGCAGCAAGGACCATCGCTGACATTCGGAGCAATATCCTGTGAACAATTTTAGAGATGCTAAAGCCCAAACCAGGCTGAAATGTAAGTGCATAGTTGGAACTAGACGGTCAATGATGTGGACTCCCAATATCCTCACTAATAGGCCACTAGTAGAATGTCCCAATATTGATCACAGACCCCATGTTCCACCCTCACTCAGCCATTAAAATAGTCCCCCTGAAAGTATTTGGGGATTTGTGTCTTTGAAGCACCAGTTGCTAAGACACCATGCTTCGTCCTACAATAAGCACTTCCCCCCCCCACATTGAAACCCACAGTCAATTCATAAATTTGTTTGCACAGAAGCAAGTAGACCAAGTCTGCTAGGGTAACAGTACTGAATATTAAGAATGTGTGCATAGAAGGATGATAAATCACTTTTATTTCAGAAATAAAGTAGATTTATTGATGTGAGTTTTCGATAACCCTGTATGCGAGATAGCAAAAGAGACACAGATGTATAGAACAGTCTTTTGCACTCTGTGGGAGAGTGAGAGGGTGGGATGTTTTGGGAGAATGGCATTGAAACATGTATAATATCATATATGAAATGGGTCTCCAGCCCAGGTTCAATGCATGATACTGGATGCTTGGGGCTGGTGCACTGGGACGACCCAGAGGGATGGTACGGGTTGGCAGAAGGGAAGGGGTTCAGGAAAGGGAACGTGTGTACACCTGTGGCGGACATATGTTAATGTACGGCAAAATCATTACAATAATGTAAAGTAATTACCCTACAATTAAAATAATAAATTTATTTAAAAAAAAAAAGGAAATCTTCTAAAAAAGCTCCACACCTGCATTGAAACCAAGCACGACCAAGAGCCAACAAGTTCCACAGGAAGACATACCATGCCAATTCTCCAGCAACACAGGAACAGAACCTGGAGCTTCAATACACAGGTTGCCCAAACAGCAAACCCATAGACATCTCAAACCTCACTACTGGACACTTCATTGCCCTCCGGAGAGAAGAGATCCAGCTCCACCCACCGGAACACTGACACAAGCTTCCCTAACCAGGAAACCTGACAAGCCCCTCATCCACCCCCAGCCACAGGGAGGAACCTCCACAATAAAGAGGAACCACAAACTGCCAGAAAGAGAAAGACCATCCCAAACACAGGAACCCCCCCCCGACCCCCCCCCCCCAAAAAAAAAGGCCAAATTGACTAATGAGATTTTTGCATGCTTCATGGTTTTGGTTACTATTTCTGCCAGCAGTCTGTATTTTAAGTTGATGCTGAAGTAAACACTTGGTTGAACATTACCCTTCAGTTGCTAGGAGACCAGTGACTTTGTCATGTCACAACTAACCTTCGATTGCTAGGAGACCAGTGATTTTGTGATGTCACAGCTGTTTGACTGGGGGGATCTCTGTGATTGTCCAGAGAGTTTCTCTCTGTAGGCCAGCCAAACATCATGTGAAGTTGCATTCTGTAAAAGCAGACAAATGAGAACATTATCTGAAGAAAGATTTCCCTGAGATGGCACATATTTCTTCAGAAATTCAAGATGGACCTCCTAAAGGTGAGTCCACTGGTTCAGAAACCTCCATTCGATCTTACTGGTATGATTATACAACTGGGGACTCAGTTTTGAGATCTATGATTGAAGAATATGCTTTTCAGGCTTTGTCTGAGGAACTGGTGATCAAAAGGCCACACTACACATATTCTGTCTCTGAAACAGATGATGTGAATGATTTTCTTTCACTCACATTTCCACAAAAACTTTGGAGTATAGTGGAAAGTGATCAGTTTGAGTCTATTTGGTGGGATGAGACAGGCACATGTAGAGTGATCAATGAAGAACTCTTCAGGAAAGAAGTCTTGGAAAGAAAGGAGCCTTTCAGAAAATTTGAAACCAAGAGCATGAAGAGGTTAATTCGACAGCTTAATCTTTATGGAGTTAACAAAAACCGACAAACTGTTCAAAGATCGGCTGCACTACCAGTCTTTCTGGAAGAAGAAAACAACATCTCTCTTTTGAGAAAGGTATTCCAAAATTTTCACTTTTTGGCAATGGGTCAGATTCAATCATGTGACCTAGAAAGCATGTTCATATATGTGGCTAAAACGGAGTTTAAACTTGAGATAACAAATTATTGAAAAAGTTGTATCTTTTTGAAGTTGAGAACAGCTGGAGGTTAGAATATTGGATGTTCAACAAACCTTCCTAGTGACTTGAAACCAGATACAAGTTCTGAAGCTACTTAAAGTGGTATTTACTGTATATATACAACATATTTGTAGTTGAGCATATACCTTCTAACATGTTACCTGTTAAAACTACCAACAGAGGTATTTTCTTTGATGTTATTTCATTGCTTCCATTAAAGGAAACTTATAGTGATATGAAGGAATGAAATTAGTAAAGAATGAAAAATGAATATAATGGAGAAGTGGAAAAAAGGGAACCCTCCTACACTGTTGGTGGGAATGCAAACTAGTACAGCCACTATGGAGAACAGTGTGGAGATTCCTTAAGAAATTGCCAATAGAACTACCTTATGACCCAGCAATCCCACTGCTGGGCATCCACACTGAGGAAACCAGAATTGAAATAGACACATGTACCCCAATGTTCATCGCAGCTCTGTTTATAATAGCCAGGACATGGAAACAACCTAGATGTCCATCAGCAGATGAATGGATAAGAAAGCTGTGGTACATATACACAATGGAGTATTACTAGCCGTTAAAAAGAATTCATTTGAGTCAGTTCTGATGAGATGGATGAAACTGGAGCCAATTATACAGAGTGAAGTAAGCCAGAAAGAAAAACACCAATACAGTATACTAACACATATATATGGAATTTAGGAAGATGGCAATGACGACCCTGTATGCAAGACAGGAAAAAAGACACAGATGTGTATAATGGACTTTTGGACTCAGAGGGAGAGGGAGAGGGTGGGATGATTTGGGAGAATGGGAATTCTAACATGTGTACTATCATCTAAGAATTGAATCACCAGTCCATGTCTGACGTAGGGTGCAGCATGCTTGGGGCTGGTGCATGGGGATGACCCAGAGAGATGTTGAGGGGAGGGAGGTGGGAGGGGGGGTCATGTTTGGGAACGCATGTAAGAATTAAAGATATTAACATTTAAAAAAAAAAACACTGGGGGGGGGAAATAACATGAGTTGAGGAAAATAAAGAAAAGGTATTTAAAAAAAAAAGAAAAGAAATATTGTAACAAAACCAAAACTTTATTCTCCCATATGACTACCAGGAGACTTCCAGCAGAACAGAGCATTTAAAAAACACTCTGTAAAGGGCCAAAAAAGAAATATGTTAGGCTTTGCGAATATGACCATTGGCAATTAATTAAGTTTTCAGGCATAGAGGATAACCAAAGAAGCTGGCAAGTCCCTCTTCCACCTTTAAGGACTCCGAAAACTGAATTACACACAATTTTCACGTCAGAAAAGAAAAGTCTTTTCGGTTTTCCTCAGCCATTAAAAGTGTAAAGCTCTAAAATTAAAAAGAAGAAGAAGAAGAAAAAGTAAAGCTCATTCTCAGCTCACAATAGACAGTGCAAAAACAGGGGCAGGCTGCCCTGCCTTGATTGAAATGGAATTCCAAGAGGAGGGGCGCCAAGATGCACTGTAAGGACAAGTTCCTTAAGCAAAGAACTGGCTTAAGGGAGGTCACCCCTGAGGGCTGTGAGTGCCGGACACCATCACTGGACTCCCCTGGTAGACTCGGAGGCCGTTCTCAGCCCTGAGCCCTGGCGACTGTGCCATCTGTTTTTTCTATCTTCGCGTTTGGTGAGCTGAGCAATCTTGACCCAAGACCCTTGACATTCAGATTCACCCTGACCACGCCTACAGCGGCTGCTTTTATGGGGGGAGGGGGTGGGGGACGGGCTCAACGCGAGCGCATGCGCCCAACTCGGCCTCGCGGCCAATCCGATGGCAGGTGCCGACACCTGGCAGCCAATCATCGGAGGTAGCCCGCTCGCCTGTAGGGGGAGCTGAGGCGCGCCCCAGACCTGAGGAGACCTCGTCCCCGCAGGCTCGACTCCTCGGGGTTAATCTTGGAACTGTCTAGGGCAGGTGAGCTGCTAGCAGTTCTGTCTACTCCCTCAATGGGGACCGGTAAAGACTGGAGCGTGGTTCAGCCAAAGCAGTGCCTGACGGCTAAAGGGAGGGTTTCTCAGGTCCCCACTCGCACGAGGCCTTGCTCGGCGGAGTGGCTGGTGAGGGCGGAGAGAGCTTGCGGCAGGATCCACAGGCTTCAGGCTCCTTTCGCCCTCTCCCCTCTCTAGTCTGGGCGGGCTCTGCCCTCCAGCAGCTTTCCTGCCCAGGGGCGGGACAAGCCAGCTCGCGGAAAGGGCCTCTTAGGCCCCTGGCCCCTGGCACCACCCCCAGCTCTCCTGTGGAACCTAATGTATTTAAACACAGATGCACAAATCTTCACGGCCCAACCCGGTTCTGCACCCAGGCACAGTCAGGCAGGAGCAGAAAAAAAACCAAAACCAAAACCAAAAAAAACATCTATCTAGCAGCCTCTTCATTGCCCTGGTGCTTTAGTCGTTTTCCTGTTTCCTCTGCCTCTCCTCAGACTCCAGGGCTGCCCCGTCCCTGGGGGCCCCGAGATTCAGGCCTTTGGTTAGGGAAGTTGGCAGATGAGGTATTTGTTTGTTTGTTACTGAGAGAAGGGAGGTGGGAGGAAGAAGCTCAGGGAAAAGGAGTTCAATCACTTGGTCTGGTTGAGTGTGAGACGCCTGGTCAGCATCCGTAGGGTAGGACCAGGTAGGGCCTGGGGGGATAGAATGTTCCCAGAACAGGGGACTCACCCTGGACATTTCCTCTGCTTGTCTCCAGGATGTGACCGTGTGCTGCCTGGGAGGTCTCAAGCGCTCAGGATTTCAGTGGGCCCCTGAGGTAAGGTGACAGACATCTTTACAACAGGGACAAAGGTGTGGCTTTCTTACTTTGCGTTTTTCTCCTTTCATTCGTCGGCTGACACGTTGCTGTTGAGAGAGAGTATTCCTGATTGGGGATTACCTGACCCTGATTGCGGGTGCTGACTTCAGGGCCATCATGGTTTCAGGTTTGCAGCTTTCTGAGTGGCAAGCTTAAAAACAGGCAGAGTGACTTGCTTTCGCCTGCCTTCTTGAAAGAAGAAAAGTAAGAACACCATGGGTCTTAAGCTGTGTAGAGCTGACTCCTACCACTTGGTGAGGCTAAAATGGGGCAATGCACATATCCTAAGGTTTTAGCTGGCAAAGCAAAGCAATGCAGGTGTGGGGGTTCCCTGGTGGCCTGGTGATTAGGATTCTGGGCTTTCACTACAGTGTTCTGGATTCAATCTCTTCTCAGGGAACTGGGACCCCACAAGCCAAACGGCATGGCCAAATGAATGAATGAATCCAGTGGTACATTCAGAGAAAATATCCTGTGATTTAACATGTTGACGTGAGATTGCTTTCTCATTTCTGTACCCTTAAGGGCTTTTCTTCATTAAGTAAGTCAGCTCCACTGGATGGGGGTCAGGCACCATCTGAGTTCATTTCATGCGAGTAAACAAGATCATAGGAAGCTCTGTGCCCAGCCACTTGTGCCTACAGCTGTGTTGTATACTTATCTTGCTGGTACAGCTTTGACTTCACAGCATGTTTTGTTTTGGTCACAACATGTGGCTTCATAGGACATTAGTTCCCCAGCCAGGGATCGAACACAGGATCTTGACAGTGAGAGGGCTGAGTCCTAACCAAACCACTGGGCTGCTAGGCAACTCCTGTGTTTCGGTGCTTTGGATTGGGTGAGTGTGTGTGTGTGTGTGTGTGTGTGTTTTGATTTTAGCTATATTTATGGGACAACTGTTCTGTGTGTAAGTATGATGTGAATGGTATTAAAACTTGAACTGTTTGTGTTGTACCTATGATCTCAAAATGGAATAGTTTGAAAGAACTTACCACTTGTTATCTCTTGGCCTAGGATCTCTCCTGAGGTAGTTAGTAGTCAAGCTTTTGTCTGGCTTGGCAACCTCTGAAGACTTAGCTTGTTGAATCTAAGCTCTCTCACTTGTCTGTACTCTTGAAGCCTCAGTTCCTCCTTCTGTGGGCCTCTCCAAGGGGCTTCTCTTGTGGAGGCTGCTGTCTTTTCTCAGAATGAGTGATCCAGGAAAGCGCTTGCACCCATGATAAAGTGCAGAGTCTTTTTTGAGATGTTACACATCTTCACTTGTGTATTTGCTTAGTCTCACAGGTCTACCCTGTGATAGATTGAGAGAGAACTACACAGGGGTGGGAATATTAGGAGATTGAATTCACTTGAAGGCTGGTTACCATACCCATTAATCCACTATGCCAGCCTTTTTTTTATATGATCTCAGCTCTGTCAATGTGAGCAAATTATTTGGCTTGTGTACCCTTCTTGTGTGCTGCTACTGCTGCTAAGCCACTTCAGTCGTGTCCGACTCTGCAGTCTCATGGACAGCCACACACAAGGCTCTCCCTTATCTGGGATTCTCCAGGCAAGAACGCTGGAGTGGGTTGCCATTTCCTTCTCCAGTGCATGAGAGTGAAGTCGCTCAGTCGTGTCCGACCCTTCGAAACCACATGGACTGCGGCCTACCAGGCTCCTCCGTCTGTGGGATATTCCAGGCAAGAGTACTGGTTTGGGTTTCCATTGCCTTCTCCAGCTTGTGTGCTCTCTGGCCTGATGTACTCAATTTTGATCTACTCAGTTCTAGACCTACTCATTTCTTGAAGTTCTAGCAAGTCTCCTCTTTGCCCTGGATTAAGGTTTCTGTTTCTCTGGATGGTTCCCATCAGCAAACTGACTGACTATAATGTGACCTGTCGTTACAAATCCATCTTTTGGTGACACATCCTGCTTCTGCTTCTGCTGCTTTTATTTCATATTGCTTGTTACAGACCTCTGCAGAGTTGTTCCTAGACTTTGTTATCTCAAGTTCTCTCATTTTCCTATAAAGCCACTCTTGTCAAGGCCACAGGTGAATTTCAAATATTCAAATGTCTGCCTGCAAGGTAGGAGACCTGGCATCAATTCCTGGGTGGGGAAGATCGCCTTGAGAAGGAAATGGTAATCCACTCCAGCACTCTTGCCTGGAAAACCCATGAACGGAGGAGCCTGGTAGGCTACAGTCCATGGGATTGCAAAGAGTCGGAAATGTCTATTCAAATTCTTTTCCTGGTTGTTAAATGCTTTTCTGTTTTTAATTGTTGTAGAAAACATCTAACTTAAATTTTTACCATTTTAACCATTTTTGCATGCTAAGTATTTTGCACACTTTCATCAGCCTTTTGGAGAAAGAAATGGTAACCCACTGCAAATCTGATGGAGAAGGGAACGTGGTGAACTTTAGTCCATGGGGATGCAAAGTTGGGCACAACTGAGTGACTAAGACATATACACACACATAGTCACAGTGTTGATTTGTTGTTGTTGTCATTGTTTTAGCTGTGTTGTGCAGCTTGAATGACAGTTCCCTGGTTGAGGATCATACCCAGGCCCCTGATAGGACACTGTGGAGTCCTAACCTCTGAACTACCAGGGAATTCCTTATTACATTCTTATGAAGCAGATCTCTACATCTTTACAGCTTGCAAAATCGAAACTCTGTACCCATCACTTGTCCCATTAAACAGCAAGTCTTCTTTTCTTGCCCGTTGACCTAGACCATGGACTCCATCATTCTTTTTTGTTTCCTTTCTATTGCTTGACTGTGTTAGCTATTTCATACAAGTAGAAACTTACAGTATTTGTCTTTTGGTACGACTGGCTTATTGCATTTGGCTTGATGTCTGAAATGATCATGCATGTTGTAGCATGTGACAGAATTTTCTCTATATGGCTAAATAATATTTCATTTTGTGTATATATCACATTTGATGGACATTTCGATGCTTCCACCTCTTAGTTGTTGTGCTTCGTGCTGCTGTGAGCACGGCTCTGCAGATATCCCAAGACCCCATGTTAACTTCTTTTGATTTTATATCCTGAAGTGGAATTGCTGAATCATGTGTCAGCCCTAGTTCTTTAATTTTTCGAGGAGCCTTTAAACTGTTTTCGGTAGCAGTTGCACCATTTTAAAATCTATCCGTAACACACAAGGATCCAGTTTCTGTACGTGCTTGCCAACAGTTGCCCTTTCCTTTCCTTCATATGTAAACACACACATATGCACACACAATTTCTTTCATACCCTTTTCCATGATTGTTTATCTCAAATTATGAATATAGTTCCTTGTGCTATACAGTACGCTCTTGTTTGGCTATTGTATGTATTATGCTTTGCATCTGCTAATCACCAGCTCCCAATCTGTGCCTGCCGTACCTTTCCCTCTTGGGAATCACATAGTCTGCTCTCTATGTCTGTGAGTCTGTTTCTCTTTCATAGATCAGTTTATTTGTGGCATATTTTAGAGTCCATATAAGTGATACCATACGATAATTGTCTTTCTCTCTCTTTTTTTTAATTTTTATTTTTACTATGTTTTATTTTACAACACTGTGTTGGTTTTGCCATACATTGACATGAATCCGCCACAGGTGTACATGAGTTCCCATTCCTCACCCCCCTCCCACCGCCCACCCCATATCATCTCTCTGGATCATCCCTGTGCACCAGCGCCAAGAATCCTGTATCCTGCATCGAACATAGACTGGCGAATATCTTACATGATAGTGTACATATTTCAGTGCCATTTTCCCGTATTATCCCACCCTCTCCCGCTCCCTCAGAGTCCGAAAATCTGTTCTATACATCTGTGTCTCTTCTGCTGTCTCTCATACAGGGTTATCATTACCATCTTTCTAAATTCCATATATATGTGTTAGTATACTGTGTTGGTGTTTTTTTTCTGGCTCACTTCACTGTGTATAATTGGCTCCAGTTTCATCCATCTCATTAGAATTGATTCCTATAAAGTCTGCAAGCAATAATGCTGGAGAGGGTGTGGAGAAAAGGGAACCCTCTTACACTGTTGGTGGGAATGCAGTCTAGTACAGCCACTATGGAGAACACTGTTTATAATAGCCAGGACATGGAACAACCTAGATGTCCATCAACAGATAAATGGATCAGAAAGCTGTGGTACATATACCCAGTGGAGTATTACTCAGCCATTCAAAAGAATATATTGTCTTTCTCTTTCTGACTTCCTAAGTATTCTTTTGAATGCTAGTGTAGATTCAAGTATTTACTTAACAACATTTGTTGCTACTGTATAAAATGTGGTTGACTTTTAAAATACTTGTCTTCTATTCTGCAAGCTTTATATTAGTTCTAATACTTGTGTTTCTTCAACATTTTCTATACTAAATTATCTTATCTCTAATATACTTTGACTTCTTCCTTTCCATTCTGAAGGCTGTTTTTTGTTTTTTATTGTTTTGTGTTTTTTCGTTTTTTTTTTTTTTTTTTTGAAACTACAGCAACAATTCTCTTTTGTTACCTGATTGCTCTGGTTATAGAACTGCCAGTATAATGTTGAGCCAAAGTGTGTAATAGACTTCCTTGTGTTGTTCCTCGTCTTAGAGGGAAAGCTTTCAGCTTTTCATTCTTAAGTATGATGTTAGCTGTGGGTCATTTTACAGGTGCCCTTTGATTGAGAAAGTTCTCTTCTGTTCTTAATTATTAAGTGTTCTTTTAACCCCGGTTATGAAAAGGTGCTAGATTCAGGGAAATGCCTTTTCTTCAGGCAGATGTGTTATTTGTTTTATTGTTTTAAAATGGCATAATGTTGATTGACTTTCCTATAATGAACCAACTTTGCATACCTCCCTAAATCGCATGTGATCATAGTGTACAGTCTTTTTTATATGCTGTTGGATTTTGTTTGCCAGTATTTTGTTGAGGACTCTTTCACCTGTATCCATAAGGGATATCAGGTCTGTGTGTGTTTGTGTGTGTGTGTGTGTGTGTGTGTGTGTGTGATGTCTCTGTCTGATATTGGTATGAGAGAAAGACTGGCATCATTTTGCCTGCTATGTGGGGAAGAGACGTGTGGCATAAAGATGAAGCATTGTTGGATTGAAGTTTAGCCAGCATTAGAGGGAGAAATTTAGGATATATCTGTGTGGAATTGGGGTGAGATTATCAGAGAGCTCATTCTCAGTTTCCTAGGCCTGAATTAAGTGCTTGACATTGAATTATGCTGTTTGTTAACTAGGTATAGATAGATTATACTTTGAATTTGCTACCTATTTTGTTTGTTAACATTTATGAAATTAGAATTTATGGATCAGTTGTAATGTGCATTTAAGATCCATTTTCTTCCATTTTTACTACAAAACAAGATGCCATTGAATAGCTGACGCCTTTTAAAAAAGCTGTTAACCTTAAGTCTAAGAAATAAGCATGTTTGTCTTTAAGATACAAAAACACATTTAAAAGTTACAAATTTGCCAAAGAAGACGCAACTGGTGTGTGGTTAAGTTAGAATTCCAACTTAATCTCCTATGACTCCAAAGTCCATGCTTCGAAACGCTGTAGAACAATGCTTTTGTAAAAATACTCTCCTTTACATGTGATTTCACGTAATGATCAGTGTGGCGTTTTGTTTTTTTTCCCCCTCTTTATTTTTTTAAGTAGAAGAGGTTAAAGTGAACATGCGACAAAGCTATGATTCTAGAGCCATGTAGACTTGTAGTCGTAGGTTTTTTAGCTGTCATTGAGTCTGGTTGACACTCAGTGTCTTTGTAAGATAAGGGTGTGTATAAGTACTCTAGAGTTTTGGAGATAATCAAATAGCCCATTTTTCTGTACTTAACTAATCTGTAGTATGTTTATACTTAGGTGGCAGTTTGTATAAAGGAAGCACTGGGACTTGAGGCCGCACCCTCTAAGAATAAAAAAGTATTAAAAATATGGAACTCCCACGTATGTTACGTGAAGAAGAACAAGAGCCAGAAGTACAGAAAAGGGAGGGAGAGACCAAACAAGTAGATGATGATGATGATGATGATGAAGTGATCTTGGTTGGAGTGGAACATGGAAATGAAGATGCTGACGTGATCTTTGTTGGGATGAGCTCAGCTTCAAAACCAGTCGTTTCAAACATACTGAACAGAGATACCCCAGGTTCTTATTCAAGGAGAAAAAGGTGTGGTCACTTCAGGAGAGGTAACGCTCACAGATTACAGCCTGTTAGTCATGTGACTCCTACATCAGAAGCAAAGACTGTCTTGCCAGTGTCTGACTCTGACTCAAGATCAACAGGTAGTCCTATTATTATTGAACCTCCGTCTCAAGCTGATTATAAAAATCTTTCACCACAAATAGTGCCTGATGGCTTTTCGAAGGAGTTATGTTCTTCTTTGATTACCTTCACAAGTTCATTGCAGCATCCAGTAGAAACAGCAGTTTCTGCAGGAGATATGAATAAAAGTCCTCATGTATCAAAGCGAGTTTCCCCTTGTGAAACAAATCGCAGAAATCCCAGAAGGCCTAAACTCAGTGATGGCATTGTAGGGGAACATTCTTTAGGTTTCTCCCCGTCAGGTTTTTTTCATATAGAGACCACTCAGCAAAGCACACCAGACCGTGTCCATACCTCACTAAGCCATGTTCAGAATGGAGAACCTTGTCCAACACCTTTTCCAAAGGACAGTGTTCATTGCAAGCCTGTAAGACCTTTAGGGGAAAATGGACGGACAAAAACTGATTTTCCAAGTTTGGTAAGTCCAAACAAAATTGGTGATCCCACAGAAGGAAATCTGATTGTGTTACTTCGTGACTTCTACTATGGCGAGCATGGAGGAGTTGGGCAGCCAGAACCGAAGACCCACACGGCATTTAAATGCCTCAGCTGCTTGAAAGTTCTAAAAAATGTCAAGTTTATGAATCACGTGAAGAACCATTTGGAACTTGAGAGGCAGAGAGGTGACAGCTGGAAAACCCACACCACCTGCCAGCACTGCCTCCGCCAGTTTCCTACTCCCTTCCAGCTGCAGTGTCACATTGAAAGTGTCCACACGGCCCAGGAGCCCTCCGCAGTCTGTCACATCTGTGAGTTGTCCTTTGAGACAGATCAGGTTCTCTTAGAGCACATGAAAGACAATCATAAGCCTGGTGAAATGCCCTATGTATGCCAGGTTTGCAGTTACAGATCATCATTTTTTGCAGATGTGGATGCACATTTCAGAGCATACCATGGTAACACCAAGAATTTACTTTGCCCGTTTTGTCTCAAAATTTTTCAAACTGCAACAGCATACAGACGTCATCATCGAGGGCACTGGGAAAAGAGTTTTCACCAGTGTTCCAAATGTCGGCTACAGTTTTTAACTTCCAAAGAGGAGAGGGAGCACAAGACCCAGTGTCATCAAATGTTTAAGAAGCCTAAGCAGCTAGAAGGATTGTCTCCTGAAACAAAAATTGTTATTCAGGTATCACTGGAACCCCTTCAGCCAGGATTGGTGGAAGTTGCATCCATTACTGTGAACACATCTGATTTTGAATCATCACCCCCCAAATCTAAAAGGAGGAGGTCAAAAAAAGAAAAATAATAGTTAATTCTGCCTTCAGTAAGTCTGAAGCAAGTATTTCAGTCAAAGTTAAAAACCCCATTAAAAACAAAAAGATCAACTTATAGCATTATTCAATAATATCAAATATAGGGAAACCGATGGGTAATTTATGTGATTTTGTTTTAAATAGAGGAAGTACAGTTTTGTGTGATCTTCATATTGAGATGCTATTTAAAAATCTATGATCTGTTTTTCGTGTAATTGTCTTAACATGTAAAAAGGATGTGTGCATGTGTGTGTGAGAGAATGAGAGAAGTGGAGAAAGGAAAAGTAAGAACCTATTTTGGTATTTGATGTTACTTGTAAGTTCGAAAGCTCTCCTATACATATAATCTGTAGAATGTTTTAGCAACGTAATTTTGAAGTGTTTTCATGCCTTGAAGATCTCAGTATCAGCTATATAGCCAGATTTGAATGTCACTCTCTGAAGTGCCTCTTGGGCTGATCTAAGATAACCTGGCTCTGAAAGCGTGCAGTGGAGGTTGATGGAGAAGCTACGATGTGAGTTTGGACCAGACACGGGATTTAATCAGTGAAGAGCTGTGGCTTCGTGTCCCAGCTGAGGAAGAGGCATACATTCACTGCAGGCACAGAGCCAAGGGAGAAGGAACACTGTCTCAGAGTGCTTTCACCTAGCCCAGGGACATCTCAAGGAAGCCAGCCGTTAAAATGCCTGTGTTTGGTGAGAGACCCTGGCAAGCATGAAGCAGGCCCTGTGTAGCACTGACTGCAGTTGGAGAAGCAGAGATTGTTAATGAGACCTGGTGCCTGTGGACCTCCTGTTGAGTGATCAAAAGGGGAATTTGATTCATTCTGTCCCCTTTCCCATTTGGCTGGCCTGTAGTCACAGTGAGGTCGGCATATCTGTGTCAGACACAGTAGCAAAGCAAGTTAAAATTCCCAAAGGAAAAAGAGCCTTGACGTCCACTTTGATTTGCGCTGGACCCATAGTTGTAGCTGAAAAGGATCAAACAGAGGAAATCTGTTCAGCTTTTGAATTGGGCTAAATTGAGTTCTCTTACCCTTAAGCTACAGTGGAGTTGTCCAAGAATCGTAAATATAGTGGATAAAAATAGTCCAGGGTGATTATAGCCTTTTTGGAACTCTTGCTTCCATTTTCCAGTTACATGTGTCTTACCCGAGTTGACCATGTGAAGATTTCGGTTCTGTATCTTATCTTGCCTTGCACACAAATGTAGTACAGTTAACAGCTAATTCTTTGCGTGTGTAATTTCCCATTGTATCAAACTAATTGAGTTTCCGTCTTTCTTGACACAGTCTGATGTGCAAGAATTGTCTCATGTATTTCAGTAATTATCAGGTCATAGAGTTTTCCTTCCTCTAATCTATCCAACCATCTAATCTGTGATTATACTTGTGGAAACCTTCTTTCTTGCGGTCTCCAAGGGCTCTTTCACAGACCTGTGGGGTACCCTCTAAGTATTGGTTCCTGAACATCAGCGCACTTGGCTGCCTCTGTAGGTCCTTGGAGTTGAGTCTCCTCCTGGAGGTGAATGTCACCCCTTCTCCACTTCTGGCACGAATACCTAGCAATCTCTGTGCACCATTCCAGGAGCTGGGATCCTGTCTGTAGACCTATGCCAGGAGCAATCTCTCCGTTTCCTCTTCCTTTCTCCTCCTCTTTGTCTCTCCCCACTCTCCCCAGGCCTCAGTTTCTTTAAGTCCTCTAAGCTTTCACAAAATGCTGGAAAGAGATCACCACCAAGCGGTTAGCATCCTTCTCAGAACTGAAGAGGAAGGACTACAGATGATGAAGCTGCAGTGAATCTGTTGTCTCCATTTTAGGTAATTTCGTGAGTGTAAATTAAAATTCAAATAAATTGTGTTTATTTACTCAGAGCATGATTGATATATTTGCACTTTGAATTCTTTACTAGGCCTTTCTCGTTAGTTTATTTGGCCAAAGCACTTTGCTAAGTGTCAGCTGAAACCACTTTTAGTTGTGTAAAGTGTGTGTGTGTGTGTTCTGGTCTCAGGTGAAAACTCTCTGTATAAATAAATATGCAGACTATTGCATTTGTATCTCCTTTCTTCGATTTCTATAGTAAAAAATACGAAATGTTTTAGTTACGTGCTTTTATTGTTGCTTAGTATTATCAACACTGTTGCTGTTAGTTGCTGTGAAGTATGCTCCTAAGGACTACAAGTTGTATTTATTGCCAAATTAAAAGGTTCCCCCAATATGGTCCCTGACTGCTCCTCTCTTCCATTCTCTGTCTTCTACTCTACTCTTTTCCCCACTAATGTACTCTTTTTGACAACACTGGCCTTGGTTTTCCCCCATCAAATTCCATTTCTTCCCGATCCCAAGACTGCAAGTGCTGTTCTTCTGGAAATGCTCTTCCCGCAGGCCTGCATGGCTTGCTACCTCCCTTGTTTGAGCTTCACCAATGCTGTTCAAATAACACAATCAAATCTCCAACCCCCTCTCTTTCCTCCTCCTCCTTAAAGGCACTTGAAGTCTCTATCCTCTTCTCCCCTCTCCAGCCGAAATTTCCTAAATTTTCACAAGAAGAAAAAAAAAAGAAAAAGAAAAAAATGAAAAAAGAAGAGATAATAACATCAGGGCTTTGCTTCTTAGAATTAACTTGAGTCAGTTTCTGTGCCTGCAAATCAAAGATAGTTAATAGTGAGTTGAGTTCTTTCAGGAGCTTCCTCTGTTTTTCTTTTGATACCTCTATATTTTGTTCACACAATGACACTTTGTTTTCTTTACAAATATATTGAAGATGTGTCAAGATTACTATTTTGTTACTGCCCTTTGTGAATTCCCTTGTCTGCCTTGCTTGTTCTTTCCGGTAAAATTTATTATTTTATTACTGTCATCTTAAAAGACTGGAAACTTCCCAAATCAGCAAGTTTTGTCCCCTGTTTTAATAATCTGTATCTTAAACATTAAAAAAAAAATTCCCTTCATGTTTTACTACAAGCAGCAAAAAAAAAAAAAAAAAAAAAACCTGGAAGCACTTTTGGCTGTTTGGATGGAAATCCTCTTAGATAACTCAATTAAGTACAGTTTGTCCTCCCAGCTCATTAGGTGCATTTTCTACTTTTCATAAAGCTGCAGATGTAGTGGACTTTCATCTTCACACTCCCCAGGCCCTTTCCTCCTGCCTCTCCTTTCTGCCAAGCATCCTAGGTGCACGACTGTGATTCCACTTAGAACATGTTTGCTCAGTGAGCAAACGGGGAGCGATTCCCTGGCTTCAGTGCTTCTGCTGGCCAGAGACTCTGTACCGTTCCCTAAGAACTTCATGGTTTCGCTGTCCAACTTCTATCACCTGGCTAGGTCAGTTGCAGTAGTTCATACTCACAAGTGAACTGGCAGGGATTTCTACACGCACATGTGCAGAAACATACATGTGTACACAGTAACATTGCTGAGGGGAAACCTGTCCATATGCAGAAGTAAAGCTTTCCTTTCCAGGAACTTGAATTTTGGTAAGCACTCAAATTTCTGGACGCACACGTGCACAAACATGCACGTGTACTCAGTAACATCCCTGAGAGGAAACTTGTCCATATGCAGAAGTACAAGCTTTCTTTTCCAGGAACATTAGTTGTGGTAAGCACTCAAATTTCTATGTGCACATGTGCACAAATATATGCATGCACACAGTAAGATCGCTGAGAGGAAACTTGTCCATATTCCGAAGTACAAGTTTTCTTTTCCAGGAACATGAATGTTGGTAAGCATCCACATTTCTGTCCTTGTTTTTTCACTTGCTCATCGATTATGTCATGTTACACTTCTAACTGTGTGCCTTATCCTCAAAGGTTCCAAAATCTTGGCATTTGCTATTGATAGGGACTGGCCTGCAGAGCAGCAGGCAGCGTTGGAAGTTCTTGCCATGAACAGCTGTATAACATGTGCCTGCCTTCTGCATTCTCCCATCACCTTGGACAGCTTCACAGTACCAGTCACGTTGGCCTGATCCATTGCCTGTGCATTCCTTCAGGGGACCAGAAAACAAGGACCTCTGAGCTCAGCTGACTTGAAGAACTGCTTTCTCGGTGTGCACCTGTCTAGGTCATTCCGTGTCAATGTTGTGCCCCTCTTGGTAGCCTACCACCCGTTACAGCCCCCAGCATTCTGAATGAGGCCCCCTGTTCTTCCTATCTGTGGTGCGTTCTGTGTGCACCATCTACCTGT
Source organism: Ovis aries (assembly GCF_016772045.2). Lineage (NCBI taxonomy): Eukaryota > Metazoa > Chordata > Mammalia > Artiodactyla > Bovidae > Ovis > Ovis aries. The sequence goes on along the minus strand of NC_082741.1, from coordinate 19,716,753 downwards.
ACCCCGATGTGCTCTCTCCATGTGGCAGGAAAAGGCCAGAAACGCCTGAGCCTCCAAAAGCCCCCGGAGACTGTGACAGGCCTGGTTCTGATCCAAGGTTGTGAAGAAGGTACATATGGATACAGGGTCTCTTCCGATACCAAGAATGGAACCGGAGGCCATCAAAGTAAGGTGGCATCCCTACACGTCTTCCTTTCTGTTTAACACTACCCGTGCACATGGGAGTCCCCCAACAGATGATGCCCTGGGGAACCTGCAGGTTCTGGGCCCAGAGCTAATGCCTCCGTTGGACAGAAAGCAGCGTTACTATCTCAAATGGACCAAGAGGGCTTGAGCCACCCATGCCTGAGTGATTTGCTAAATGCCAAGGCTCTCTTTCAGTTGCTCTCATTAGGCCCAGGTAGGACTCCCTACAGTCACGCATCCCTGCTTCCCTACACAGCACCCGTGCCAAGGAAGCCAGTGCACGGTTGGGCCCAGGGATATCCAAGACGGTCACCTGGAAGGCAGCATCCCTCTGTGTCACCTGGGTGCAGATCCCCTACAACGCAATCAGAGATTCTGCTCCAGCAAGACTACCAGAATCCTCCTTCAGGTGCAGACGTGCACCTTTGACACTCAGGCCCCCATAGCCAGGGGCAAGACCCCAACGAAAAGGAGGAATTCATATCAGAACTTTCAGCACAGACCATGGGGTATCTTTGGCAGGACCGCTACTGCCTAGAGTCTGGACCCTGAAGACCAGCAGGCCCTGAACTGCCCCAGGGGCTTCTCTGTCTCCACTCCCCTGAGGTCCCTTAGGACATGCAGTTTACCCACCGCCCTTGTCTTTTCTCTGTTCCCTCCCTCACAGGCATATCCCGGATAGGGTCACACAGGGAAACCCACTTGCACATTCCTCGCCTTTGGGCACTGCCAGGGAGGCAGGCTGGAAGTGCCTGGAGGCATGCCTTGCTTACAGACCATGTCTCTCCTAGGATGCCTGTGGTTTGGCAGATACAGCATACTTTAGCGCATCTCATGTTTTGTGTCATATCGTGCCAGTGTGTGCCACCCTCAGGGAGGGCGTGTGCTGGCTGCTGGGCGGATCCAGGGCAGCACTGGCCCAGGACCTTCCCAGTTCTCCTTTTCACATGTGTGTGGAACAATCTCCAGTGCAGCAGGCAGTCTATGACTCTTTCTCCTTCAGCTCTCTGCCCATCTCGGCAGGACCTTAGCCTCACCATCCCAGATCTTGCCATAGCCACGTCCCTCATTTCCAGAGGCCAGCCCATGGCCCCACACACGGAGGGCTCCACAGGCAGTGGTTTCAAAGCCCCACCCCACGTGATTTGCTCTGTGTGAATCCTTAGACCATGAAACCCTCTTCCTGATCCAAGCACACACAACAACACGGTAGAACTGACGAGTGTGTTTTGTATCTGTCTAATTGCAGATATCTGGAGCCACAGTCTGGAGTTATCACTGGCCATCCTTTCCTTGTTCCCATCCTGGGCAGGGTCAATGCAGAGATAAGGCGACAAACCACCTTCAGCCTGGTCGCCTCAGGACTCCTCTTTTGGTTGCTCAGCATCTCCTCTCCTGCCACCTTCATCTCTACCTCTGCCCTGGGCCGGACACACACACACACACACACACACACACACACACACACACACACAATCACAGCCAGCATAAATAAGCACACGAGTGTATACACACACACATGCTCAGCACGGGGACACAGAGGCAAACAACGAGCATAGGTGTTTCAGGAGGTGAAGACGACCGAGGCCAGCAATGTCGGAGATGGCGACAGTAGGCACCATGTCCTGCCCTTGGGGCTCCCTGTTCACCTTTTCCACGAACTCTTCCATATGTTCCCAAGGCAGCCTGAAGCCGCTTCCAGCGCAGCATGTTTGGTGGTTGTGAGACACTGAGTGGTGAATGTGGAAATTCACAGAAGATCCCAAAGTCAGCACACAGGTGCACTGGGACCCCGGAGAGGACAGCTTTTCAATGATAGGCCTTCCCTGGGTAAGGGGCGGGAGTGAAGTGCCCAGGCAATCTCAAACTCAGTGAGCAGCAGGAGGCCAGGGGATGAAAGGACCCACAAAGGATGATTCTGACAAAGATACTTAATACACACTGCCTCTAGTAGTATCACCTGGACTCTGGTGCTGCCACCTCAGCTGATTTGATGGAGACTTGCTTCACTCACGGACACATCAAGTCCCCAAATAAACAGTCTCAGGAGGTCACCTGCTACAAGCACGACCCAAACCCAGGCTCCACAGCCAGCTTGCATGAGTCTGAGCATCCCCATTTGGGAAAGGACAGTGTCCCTGTAGTATCACACGAGTGTCCCTTCAGGGCCCACCTTCAGACCCCATCTCCACACATGTTTCTGTCAGTTACTCTCATGGAAGAACCTTCCTGCCCAAGGTACTACTTCAGGCGATCATCCCACACATCTTGGCCGACAATCCACTGGCAATCCGAGCAAGGTGAGCCAGCAGCCAAGAATCCCAAAGTGAATTGCTAACTGTGTTCAGGCCCAAAGCAACCACACCTCAGCAATCCTGTTCGACTCTGAGCAGTTGTGACCTGACAACCAGCCGAGAAATTTAAGGCTCCTGGTGTCCACACTGCAGCTGGATGCTCCCCGTTCAAAGTCCCAGAACCAGTGGACAGGAGTGGAACAACGTGCCCTATGCCCTACAGAGAGACGGGAGATGGGTGTGGATCCCACAGGTCGACACTCCACAACCTTGCACACCCACACTCACCACCCCAGGAACCACATTTCACAAGTGATGTCAAGGTAATTCTACTTAGTGGTCACTGAGTTCAAGAAGTAGGGGGGTCCTGAAAGGAAAATATCAACTTGCAGTGGGACGATGGATGGCTCCGCAACAGCACCTGTCAGGATAGGGAGCAGGGAAAAGGTTCCTGCGCCGCCTCCTCTTCCTGAGCAGCAGACTTCAAAGAGCAGCAGAAAGGATACAGCTACAGCCCAGAAGCAAGGGATGCCCCAGGTGATGGCGATCCTCCAAGCCAAGTCAGGCTTCCTCCTCTGATGATTCTTGCACATGAACTGGAAGTAGGCCCTGCAGTTCTTCTTATGCTCAGAGCTCAGTTCCACCAGCAGGGCAGCCAGTGCCTGCAGCTCATCTTGCCCTGGAAGCTCACTAGTGCTCCCGGGCCTTCCCTGGCTCTGCTCCTCCACCGTCTTCTCAGCTCCTGGAAGAACCCCTATTGCTGCTCCTCATCTGCCACAACCTCCACCTCCTCCATGACGTCTTCCGCAAGCAGCTGGAACCACCACCCAATCCCCACCACGTCTCCGTCCACCAGGGGCTCACCGTCATCCACCGCCTCCACCCTGCATAGCGTGGCTCCTTTGCCTGGAATGACAACTTGTGGCTGTAAGGTCCCAGCCTCAAAAAGCCTGAGGATGGCAGGCCACCAACCCCAGCGCCCTGAAACCGGAGCTCACAACTAGGAAGGTCTGGGGTCTCAGGATGCTCCTGCATTCCTCTGACGGCCTTTCACACGCCTCTTGGCCCTGGTCGTGACCCCAGGCTGGGGCAGATGCCAAGGGATGGGACATAATAGCACAGCAAGTGGTGTGCAAATGCGGCTCAGGTTTCAGTAATCCTGTGGGACCCACTAGCTCTTTGGGGGCGGGGAGTGAGGGGGATGGTAGGGAAGCGGGGGCTGGTGTGTGTCCAGTGGCCTGAGGCTGAAGAAAGGGGTGGCAGACAGCATGGGACAGGGTGAACAGGCCCTGGGGAAATCAGCCAAATAGGCGGATCCCTAGGCCGTGAGCCACGGATAGGCTGCTGTCCCAAATCTAGTCCAATGGCTGAGAGAGTGGTGGGTGGCACCCTTCTGGACACGCCCCTCAAACGTAGGAAGTCTTCCACAGTTCCTGGGCTACAGCGCACCCACATGGCATATACCGCTCCAGGGAATAATGGGTTTTGCATCTGCTGATACTCCAGGCGCTGTCATTGTCCGGACTCTGGAAATCCCAACGACGGGTTCCTGCTTCACAGTCTGAACAGCTTACTCCTGTGTCCCTCAGGACCCTCAATAACTGAGAAATTTCCCTGAGGATTCAAAGGATAAACAGGGACTCCACGTGCCTGGATACTTTTTCTCCATGGGACACAGAACCTGTTGTCCGGATGCTAGGGGAGAAGGGAAAAACCACACTGTTGGCTACAGTTGATCTCCACTGTTCAGGGACACCAGAGCCTTAGGGTACAGAGCTGGCTCTGTGTCTCTTCATCTCTGCTTCTGGCATAGCACTGTTTTGGGCAACCCTTCCATGTGTGTACCAAGGCCTGGTGTCTGTTTGTCTCCATCTCTCTAAGTGGTGCTCTTGCTGTCTGTCACTCTCTGCACACCAGTGCTCATACGAGAAGTTTATATGAGAAGGCAAGCCCTGCTCCTCCTTAGTGAGTTGCACCCATGGGAGATCAGACTTTGTTAGTCCACACATTCGGAGAGTGCTTTCTCAAACTTGAAAGTCCACAGTGTGCGGTCACTGCTGAACTGCAGAAGGTGCGGAGTGACCCTCCCTCCATCGCTGGACAGACGTGAATAGTGCAAAGGCCTCAGGTAGCTTGGCCACACTTTGCACAGATGGAGAAATGGGGCATGGCCTGGGGCCTGAGGGCACTCCCTGAACATTATTTGAATACCTGCTAGGGAGATGGTAAGGACAGCTCCCCATTAAGTTCCATGACACACTGGTGCCAGAAACATGCATGGCTGCCAGTTTACCCTATCGAGGCCCTTTCAAAGCGGTTCTGTTCTCCATGTGAGAACACATTCAAGCCTGCCCGGCCACCCAAGCCTGTGGGGCTGGGAGCAGCAAGAGGATCAAGATAAGCCATCCAGCCTATAGTCCTGAGACCCAATATATGTGTTCTGCAAAGAGTACAAAGAGTGATGATTCAGACTGGAAGACTGCAGGTAGCAGGTGCTTATGCTGCAGTTCTGGTCCATCACTGAAACCACACAAAATAGGCAAGGGTTGCTCATGCTCATGGTAAGGTCAGGCAAAGTATGCCTGGCACTTGGGAAGGATGGAAAGGCCCTTGTATCAGGGTGTTCAAAGGGCTGTGGGGTCACCCACCGTGGCTTCTGTGTCTGGGATTGCAACCTGTTCTGTGTCTCAGATCTTCTGCACTCTCACTGGTCACCCCCAGGCACTTTATTCCTGCCTCTCCTTTCTGCCAGGAATCCTTGCTGGACCACTGTGATTCCACTCAGAACTTGCTCACTCAGTGAGATAACGGGGATCAGTAAGTATGTCTACATATGTTCTGTGGGTTTGTGTATGTGTGTGTGTGTGCGCGCGCACGCGTGTGTGTGACTCCCACATCTGTTATTTTCAGAATCATTCACCTTTACAACAATAACTGTCAGCTAAGGTGGCTCTGATGTACTGTCTCTGGTCATTTCTGACTCAGAGGCTAATCCTCCTCAGATGCAGGCCTGAAGGAGACACACAGAGTCATGGCTGCGACACTTACAGGTGTGGCCCTGCCCGGACTCTACTCAGCTGTGCCTTTGGAGCCTGCCAATTGCCCAGTACCACACTTCCTTCAGGGTCCACCATTCTGCCCCCTCGCCTCCACCCCTCCTCCTGCTCCTGCCTCTGCACCTCCCCTCCTCCTGAGCACTGGACCACAACGAGTAGCAGAAAGGATACCACGTTGGCCCAGAAGCCAGGGATGCCCTGGATGTTGGCACTCTTCTGAGCCAAGCCACGCTTCCTCCTCTCATGACTTGCACATGAACCAAACGAAGGCCCTGCAGGTTTTCTCAGGCTTAGAGCTAAGTTCCACTTACAAGGTCGCCAGTGCCAGCATCTCATCTAGTGCCGGGAGCTCACTCGGGCCTCCAGGCCTTTCCTGGCACTGCTCCTCCAATGTCTTCTCCTCCAGCTCCAGGGAGGACCCTGTTTCTGTTATTCATCTGGCACAACCTCCACATCCTCAGTGATGTCCTCTGCAAGCAGCTGGAAACCCCGTCTGATCCCTGCCACGACTCCGTCCACCTGGGCCTCGCTGTCCTCTCCTGCCTCCACTCTGAAGAGGGTGGCATCTTCGCCTGGTGTGGCCACTGGTGGCTGCAACGTCCCAGCCATGCACAGCATCACCAGGACAGGCTGTTGCTGGCCAGATGCTAGGGGAGTAGGGAAAAACCCCACCGTTTGCCACGTTGATCTCCATTGTTCAGGGACACCAAATGGGAAAGGGGACGGAATGAATCAAATTCCCCTTTTGATCACTCAACAGGAGGTCCTAGTCACCAGGTCTCATTCATGTTCCTGAAAAAGAAAGCTTGTACTTCAGCATATAGACAAGTTTCCTCTCAGCGATGTTACTGTGTACACGCATATATTTGTGTACATGTGCACGTAGAAATTTTAGTGCTTACCAAAATTCAAGGTCCTGGGAAAGAAAGCTTGTACTTCTGCATATGGACAGGTTTCCTCTCAGCGATGTTACTGTGTACACGCATATATTTGTGCACATGTGCACGTAGAAATTTGAGTGCTTACCAAAATTCATGTTCCTTGAAAAGAAAGCTTGTACTTCCGCATATGGAGAAGCTTCCTCTCAGGGATGTTACTGTGTGCACGAGTGTGTTTCTGCACATATGCGTGCAGAAATATTAGTGCTTACCAAAACTCAAGTTCCTGGAAAAGAAAGCGTGTACTTCTGCATATGGACAGGTTTCCCCTCAGCGATCTTACTGTGTACACGCATATATTTGTGCACATGTGCACACAGAAATTTGAGTGCTTACCAAAATTAATGTTCCTGGAAAAGAAAGCTTGTACTTCTGCATATGGACAAGTTTCCTCTCAGGGATGTTACTGACTACACGTGCATGTTTGTGCACATGTGCGTGCAGAAATTTGAGTGCCTACCAAAATTCAAGTTCCTGGAAAAGAAAGCTGTACTTCTGCATATGGACAGGTTTCCCCTCAGCGATGTTACCGTGTACACATGTATGTTTCTGCACATGTGCATGTAGAAATCCCTGCCAGTTCGCTTGTGTGTATGAGCTACTGCAACTGACCTAGCCAGGTGATAGAAGTTGGACAGCGAAACCATGAAGTTCTTAGGGAACGGTACAGAGTCTCTGACCAGCAGAAGCACTGAAGCCAGGGGATCGCTTCCCGTTTGCTCACTGAGCAAACACGTTCTAGGCGGAATCACAGTCGTGCACCTAGGATACTTGGCAGAAAGGAGAGGCAGGAGGAGAGAGCCTGGGGAGTGTGAAGATTAAAGTCCACTACATCTGCAGTTTATGAAAAGCAGAAAATGTACCTAATGAGCTGGGAGGACAACTGTACTTAATTAATTGAGTTATCTAAGAGGATTTCCATCCAAACAGCCAAAAGTGCTTCCCGGTTTCTTCTTGCTGCCTGTAGTAAAACATGAAGGGATTTTTTTTTTTTTTTAATGTTTAACATAAAGATTATTAAAACAGGGGACAAAATTTGCTGATTTGGGAATTTTCCAGTCTTTTAAGATGATGGAAGATGATAAATTAATGACTCTCAAGCAAGATCATATCCAGGGAATTGAGATTAGGTGGTCTAAATATAACATTTTACACCACCGATAGGCCGTTCTGCTTCATATTATTTTTTATAAACAAAGGTGTTCTAAAGACGAGTGTGACTGTAAAATTCTTTGTTAAGCCTCAGAAAGCTGGAAGGGGATGCCTCATGGCATTATTTAGTCAGGCCAATACCCTCCAAAGAGTTTAGGGGTGTCACTCAGAGATCCTTTCAGTCACACAATAAGACTTCTACCAAGGTTCAGGGTGTTATCCCTCAGCTATCTCAGCAGAAAACCAAGACAGAGTAAGCCTTATTATGAAGACATGTGTGACTGTCGCTTTGGAGTGGGGTGCTTTGCCTTGAACACCAGTAAGAGTATCAGGAGACACACCAAGGTTTTAAGATAACATATTTAAGTTCAGCTCGGACTGAAAGGACCAGCAATAGTACAAAATAGGAGCTCTGGACTTCTACCTTCTACAAGCAGGAAGCAGGCTAGGGAGACTGTTTCATGTAACCATATACTAGCCACCTTTCATGCAATGGCATCATGTCAGCGGGTAGAATGAAAAAATCAGAGACGGAAGCCTAGGAAGTGTCCAGGCCTTAAATACTAATCAAAGGACTGCCCGCAAGAACCCATGGGATTTCAGAACTGCTACTATTGACTCCCATCTCCCCTCCCCTTTCTGGAACAGGAGTGTCTATGAAGGTTATCTATGCCTGAACCACCACTGTATGTTGGCTGTGAAAGGGAGCAGATTAACTCATCTCTTTTGTTCACACATCCTCAGGTCTAGAGGAACTACACTTCTATAATTTGAACTGATGTGTTGCAGACTTGAGAGGCTCTTGGACTGCAAGGAGATCAAACCAGTCAATCCTAAAGTAAATCTCTCCTGCATATTCATTCGAAGGACTGATGCTGAAGCTGAAGCTCCAATACTTGGGCTATGTGATGGGAATAGCCGTCTCATTGGAAAAGACCGTGATGCGGAAAAAGATGAAGGTAGGAGAAGGGGACAGCAGAGGATGGGATTGTTGGATAGCATCATCGACTCAATGGACTTGAGTTTGAGCAAGCTCCTGGAGTTGATGGACAGGGAAGCCTGCAGCGCTGCAGCCCATGGGGTCGCCAAGAATACGACACAACTGAGCAACAGAACACGAGATACTGTACACGTGGACCCTGATCCATAGCTGGACCTGACTTAGATGACAAGGTCCTGAACTTCAAGTTAATGCTGTAACAGATAAATTGTTTAAAAGCATTGGCAGGAAAAGGCATTTTGGACATACACGCATGTGAACAATTTCTGGCCATGTGTGTACCACGTGGTTTTAAATTATGTCCACGGTTCCTTCCTCCACCCCTTCACATGTGTGGTGGGCTTAGTGGCTCACTTCTCATGTTAGAATACTGTAGAAACGAACAATGAAGCGTCTGAGACTAGGTCATAAAAGGCACTGCAGCCTCCTTGATCATCCTCTTGGATCACTCACTCTAGAAGCCAGCTTAGTCATATCTCGAGAGCACTCAGGTAGCCCTTTAGAGAGGCCCATGTGAAAGAACCGAGGCTTTCTCCCAACAGCCAGCAAGCAAACTGGTTCCAACAGCTATGTGAGTAAGCCATCTTGGAAGGAAATCCACCAGCGCATTCAAGGCTTCAGAGGATGGCAATCTCATGAGACACTGAGCCACAACACTCAGCTGAATTACTCCTGGATTCCCAACTTTCAGCAGCAGTATGAAATAATATTGTTTTAAGCTGCTAGTTTTGGCTAACTGCTTATGCAGCACTAGTTCATTAATGCACTGCCAACTTTGGGCAATGTCTTTATTCAGGGCTGCCTGTCCATCTAGTCCAATCTAATCCAGAATCTGCTACTTCAGTTTAGAAAACATAGCCCACCCTTGATCTGACCACCCTCAGTATCCGATCAAATATCATTTCACTCACCGGAATATCTTATCAGCCTTGCCTAGCCTCAGCAATGATCCTCTCAGTTGAGCCAGAGTCCACCCTCACCCTTATAGCCCTCATGTTAATAAGTTTCCATCCACTGACACCCATTCTGTTATTGTTGTCCATTGCTTTTCAGTCTCCCATCTCTGTCTGCAATCCCATGGGCCCACCCTGTTCCTCAGCTATAAATCCCAGCTGCACCCCTCCTGGAGTTACACATAAGCTCAATCTCTCTCCCATGTTATAATACACCACTGTAGTACTCTTACCTTGAATAAAGTTTTTCTTGCCACCTTTCGTAAGTGTTATGAATACTTTTTGAACATTCCCAAGTTCTGTTAGTAAGGATTACTCTCAAAGGAATCTAGTTTTATATCTTTATTCTTTATACTATATTCATTTGGGGGAACAAATTTCTAGAATTAAAACATTTCATGTTTTTACCATACAAACAGAAAATATCTTTTAAAATACATTTACATATCTTAAAATATGTAGTAATCTGAAAAGGATGTGTATATAGACATGTCAGTGTATATACACACATACCCTCAGAGCTCCAAGGAAAACTTAATTCTCAGTAAACAATAAATGAAAACATTCAGCCTGAAAATAGTGAACTCTTTGGATTCAACTTGCCAAAAATCTTAGACAATTAAATTTTAATTAAAAAACATGGATACATAAAAATATCTGGGATTCAGACAAAATTGCTAAATAAAGATAGGTCAACCCCTAAACCATCTCTGGAAAAAAAAAAAAAAAAGAAATCCTCAGTATCATGTAATAACCTATCATGGAAAAGAACCTACAAAAGAATAGATACATATCTGCATAACTAAATCACTCTGATATACATCTGAAATTCAACATTGTAAATCTAATATATTTACAGGAAAAAAATTGTGAAGGAACTTCTAAAATACAAAGTTATAAAGAAAAAAAAATCCTAAAGAATGTAGGAAGTATCTATGAATTGAAACAAAAATAGAAAACAAAAATAAAGCTTGTTGGGATAAGACGACAAGAGCTGCTTCTTGGAAAAAGAAAATCAGAAACAGTGATACAACTGTGGCAAATCTAATAAGGGGACAGGGAGGTTAATTCCAATACTAGAAATGAGGAACGAAATGGGATTCTGAGAGGATAACATTCAACTCTGAGTGGAATGCCTTTTGTTTCAGGAAAGGTCCAGTCAAGCAACAACCTGGGGAAAGAAAGGGAAGGAAAGAAAGAGGAAGAGAGACAAGGGAAGAAAGCAAGAAAAAGAAAGGAGAGGAGAAGGAAGGAACAGTAAATGTCTCAACAAATGTTGTAAACTATCCAATAAAACAATTCTCTTCAAGATCTAAAAGCAGAAACGGAAATTTATTAAGCCAGATACTCATTGCTTTTGATGGTACTCAGAACAAGAAAGCCCACTTACACATCACTGTTTAGAACTGGCCAACACAATACGATTATTTAAAAAAAATAAAAATATGCCATGTTATTTGTAAAAAGACAGCAGAAATAATTTTTAAAACATTATTTCTACAAATACTAATTTTACTTACAATGTTTTGGCAACATTAATCAAATAATAAATTTTACCTGAAAGAACAAGCAAGGCAGACAAGGAAATTCACAAAGGGCAGTAACAAAATAATAATCTTGACACATCTTCAATAATTTGTAAAGAAAACAAAGTGTCATTGTGTGAACAAAATATAGAGGTATCAAAAGAAAAACAGAGGAAGCTCCTGAAAGAATTCAACTCACTATTAACTATCTTTGATTTGCAGGCACAGAAACTGACTCAAGTTAATTCTAAGAAGCAAAGCCCTGATGTTATTATCTCTTCTTTTTTCATTTTTTTCTTTTTCTTTTTTTTTTTCTTCTTGTGAAAATTTAGGAAATTTAGGCTGGAGAGGGGAGAAGAGGATAGAGACTTCAAGTGCCTTTAAGGAGGAGGAGGAAAGAGAGGGGGTTGGAGATTTGATTGTGTTATTTGAACAGCATTGGTGAAGCTCAAACAAGGGAGCCATGCAGGCCTACGGGAAGAGTATTTCCAGAAGAACAGCCCTTGCAGTCTGGATCGGGAAGAAATGGAATTTGATGGAGGAAAACCAAGGCCAGTGTTGTCAAAAAGAGTACATTAGTGGGGAAAAGAGTAGAGTAGAAGACAGAGAATGGAAGAGAGGAAGCAGTTAGGGACCGTATTGTGGGAACCTTTTAATTTGGCAATAAATACAACTTGTTCTCCTTAGGAGCATACTTCACAGCAACTAACAGCAACAGTGTTGATAATACTAAGCAACAGTAAAAACACGTAACTAAAACATTTCGTATTTTTTACTACAGAAATCGAAGAAAGCAGATACAAATGCAATAGTCTGCATATTTATTTATACAGAGAGTTTTCACCTGAGACCAGAACACACACACACTCTTTATACAACTAAAAGTGGTTTCAGCTGACACTTAGCAAAGCGCTTTGGCCCAAGTAAACTAACCAGAAAGGCCTAGTAAAATATTCAAAGTGCAAATAAATCAATCAAGCTTTGAATAAATAAACACAATTTATTTGAATTTGAATTTATACTCAAGAATTACCTAAAATGGAGACAACAGATTCACTATAGCTTCATCATCTGTAGTCCTTCCTTTTCAGGTCTGGGAAGGATGCTAACCGCTTGGTGATGATCTCTTTCCAGCATTTTGTGAAAGCTTAGAGGACTTAAAGAAATTGAGGACTGGGGAGAGTGGGGAGAGACAAAGAGGAGGAGAAAGGAAGAGGAAACGGAGAGATTGCTCCTGGCATAGGTCTACAGACAGGATCCCAGCTTCCTGGAATGGTGCACAGAGATTGCTAGGTATCCGTGCCAGAAGTGGAGAAGGGGTGACATTCACCTCCAGGAGGAGAGTCAACTCCAAGAACCTACAGAGGCAGCCAAGTGCGCTGGTGTTCAGGCACCAATACTTAGAGGGTACCTCACAGGTCTGTGAAAGAGCCCTTGGAGACCGCAAGAAAGAAGGTTTCCACAAGTATAATCACAGATTAGATGGTTGGATATATTGGAGAAAGGATAACTCTATGACCTGATAATTACTGAAATACATGAGACAATTCTTGCACATCAGACTGTGTCGAGAAAGATGGAAACTCAATTAGTTTGATACAATGGGAAATTACACACGCAAAGAATTAGCTGTTAACTGTACTACATTTGTGTCCAAGGCAAGATAAGATACAGAACCGAAATCTTCACATGGTCAACTCGGGTAAGACACATGTAACTGGAAAATGGAAGCAAGAGTTCCAAAAAGGCTTTAATCACCCTGGACTATTTTTATCCACTATATTTACGATTCTTGGACAACTCCATTGTAGCTTAAGGGTAAGAGAACTCAATTTAGCCCAATTCAAAAGCTGAACAGATTTCCTTTGTTTGATCCTTTTCAGTTACAACTATGGGTCCAGCGCAAATCAAAGTGGATGTTAAGGCTCTTTTTCCTTTGGGAATTTTAACTTGCTTTGCTACTGTGTCTGACACAGATATGCCGACCTCACTGTGACTACAGGCCAGCCAAATGGGAAAGGGGACAGAATGAATCAAATTCCCCTTTTGATCACTCAACAGGAGGTCCACAGGCACCAGGTCTCATTCTATTAACTATCTCTGCTTCTCCAACTGCAGTCAGTGCTACACAGGGCCTCCTTCATGCCTGCCAGGGTCTCTCACCAAACACAGGCATTTTAACGGCTGGCTTCCTTCAGATGTCCCTGGGCTAGGTGAAAGCACTCTGAGACAGTGTTCCTTCTCCCTTGGCTCTGTGCCTGCAGTGAATGTATGCCTCTTCCTCAGCTGGGACACGAAGCCACAGCTCTTCACTGATTAAATCCCGTGTCTGGTCCAAACTCACATCGTAGCTTCTCCATCAACCTCCACTGCACGCATTCAGAGCCAGGTTATCTTAGATCAGCCCAAGAGGCACTTCAGAGAGTGACATTCAAATCTGGCTATATAGCTGATACTGAGATCTGCAAGGCATGAAAACACTTCAAAATTACGTTGCTAAAACACTCTACAGATTATATGTATAGGAGAGCTTTCGAACTTACAAGTAACATCAAATACCAAAATAGGTTCTTACTTTTCCTTTCTCCACTTCTCTCATTCTCTTTCTCTCACACACACATGCACACATCCTTTTTACATGTTAAGACAATTACACGAAAAACAGATCATATATTTTTAAATAACATCTCAATATGCAGATCAAACAAAACTGTACTTCCTCTATTTAAAACAAAATCACATAAATTACCCATTGGTTTCCCTATATTTGATATTATTGAATAATGCTATAAGTTGATCTTTTTGTTTTTAATGGGGTTTTTAACTTTGACTGAAATACTTGCTTCAGACTTACTGAAGGCAGAATTAACTATTTTTTTTCTTTTTTTGACCTCCTCCTTTTAGATTTGGGGGGTGATGTTTCAAAGTCAGATGTGTTCACAGTAATGGATGCTACTTCCACCAATCCTGGCTGAAGGGGTCCCAGTGATACCTGAATAACAATTTTTGTTTCAGGAGACAATCCTTCTAGCTGCTTAGGCTTCTTAAACATTTGATGACACTGGGTCTTGTGCTCCCTTTCCTCTCTGGAAGTTAAAAACTGTAGCCGACATTTGCAACACTGGTGAAAACTCTTTTCCCAGTGCCCTCGATGATGACGTCTGTATGCTGTTGCAGTTTGAAAAATTTTGAGACAAAACGGGCAAAGTAAATTCTTGGTGTTACCATGGTATGCTCTGAAATGTGCATTCACATCTGCAAAAAATGATGATCTGTAACTGCAAACCTGGCATACATAGGGCATTTCACCAGGCTTATGATTGTCTTTCATGTGCTCTAAGAGAACCTGATCTGTCTCAAAGGACAACTCACAGATATGACAGACTGCGGAGGGCTCCTGGGCTGTGTGGACACTTTCAACGTGACACTGCAGCTGGAAAGGAGTAGGAAACTGGCGGAGGCAGTGCTGGCAGGTGGTGTGGGTTTTCCAGCTGTCACCTCTCTGCCTCTCAAGTTCCAAATGGTGCTTCATGTGATTCATAAACTTGACATTTTTTAGAACTTTCAAGCAGCTGAGGCATTTAAACGCCGTGTGGGTCTCCGATTCTGGCGGCCCAACTCCTCCATGCTCGCCATAGTAGAAGTCACGAAGTAACACAATCAGATTTCCTTCTGTGGGATCACCAATTTTGTTTGGACTTGCCAAACTTGGAAAATCAGTTTTTGTCCGTCCACTTTCCCCTAAAGGTCTTACAGACTTGCAATGAACACTGTCCTTTGGAAAAGGTGTTGGACAAGGTTCTCCATTCTGAACATGGCTTAGTGAGGTATGGACACGGTCTGGTGTGCTTTGCTGAATGGTCTCTGTATGAAAAAAACCTGACGGGGAAAAACCTAAAGAATGTTCCCCTACAATGCCATCACTGAGTTTAGGCCTTCTGGGATTTCTGCGATTTGTTTCACAAGGGGAAACTCGCTTTGATACATGAGGACTTTTACTCATATCTCCTGCAGAAACTGCTGTTTCTACTCGATGCTGCAATGACCTTGTGAAGGTAATCAAAGAAGAACATAACTCCTTCGAAAAGCCATCAGGCACTATTTGTGGTGAAAGATTTTTATAACCAGCTTGAGACGGAGGTTCAATAATAATAGGACTACCTGTTGATCTTGAGTCAGAGTCAGACACTGGCAAGACAGTCTTTGCTTCTGATGTAGGAGTCACATGACTAACAGGCTGTAATCTGTGAGCGTTACCTCTCCTGAAGTGACCACACCTTTTTCTCCTTGAATAAGAACCTGGGGTATCTCTGTTCAGTATGTTTGAAACGACTGGTTTTGAAGCTGAGCTCATCCCAACAAAGATCACGTCAGCATCGTCATTCCTATGTTCCACTCCAACCAAGATCACTTCATCATCATCATCATCATCTACTTGTTTTGTCTCTCCCTCCCTTTTCCGTACTTCTGGCTCTTGTTCTTCTTCACGTAACATACGTGGGAGTTCCATATTTTTAATACTTTTTTATTCTTAGAGGGTGCGGCCACAAGTCCCAGTGCTTCCTTTATACAAACTGCCACCTAAGTGTAAACATACTACAGTTTAGTTAAGTACAGAAAAATGGGCTATTTGATTATCTCCAAAACTCTAGAGTACTTATACACACCCTTATCTTACAGACAAAGACACTGAGTGTCAACCAGACTCAATGACAGCTGAAAAAACTACGACTACAAGTCTCCATGGCTCTAGAATCATAGCTTTGTCGCATGTTCACTTTAACCTCTTCTACTTAAAAAAATAAAGAGGAAAAATAAAAAAAAAAAACCCGCCACACTGATCATTAGGTGAAATCACATGTAAAGGAGAGTATTTTTACAAAAGCACTGTTCTACAGCGTTTAGAAGCATGGACTTTGGAGTCAAAGGTTATTAAGTTGGAATTCTAACTTATCCACACACCCGTTGCGTCTTCTTGGGCAAATTTGTAACTTTTAAATGTGTTTCTGTATCTTAAAGACAAACATGCTTATTTCTTAGACTTAAGGTTAACAGCTTTTTTAAAAGGCATCAGCTATTCAATGGCATCTTGTTTTGTAGTAAAAATGGAAGAAAATGGATCTTAAATGCACATTACAACCGATCCACAAATTCTAATTTCATAAATGTTAACAAAGAAAATAGGTAGCAAATTCAAAGTATAATCTATCTATACCTAGTTAACAAACAGCATAATTCAATGTCAAGCCCTTAACACAGGCCTAGGAAAAGGAGAATGGGCTCTCTTTGATAATCTCACCCCAATTCCACACTGACACATCCTAAATTTCTCCCTCTAATCCTCGCTAAACCTCAATCCAACAATGCTTCATCCTTTATGCCACATGTCTCTTCCCCACATAGCATGCAAAGTGATGCCATTCTTTCTCTCATACCAATATCAGACAGAGATATCACTCACACACACACACACACACACACACACACACACACACACACACACACCTGATATCCCTTATGAATACAGGTGAAAGAGTCCTCAACAAAATACTGGCAAACAAAATTCAACAGCATATAAAAAAGACTGTATACCATGATCACATGGGATTTAGGGAGGTATGCAAAGTTGGTTCATTATAGGAAAGTCAATCAACATTATGCCATTTTAAAACAATAAAACAAATAACACATCTGCCTGAAGAAAAAGCATTTCCTTGAATCTAGCACCTTTTCATAACCAGGGTTAAAAGAACACTTAATACTTAAGAACAGAAGAGAACTTTCTCAATCAAAGGGCACCTGTAAAAAGACCCACAGCTAACATCATACTTAAGAATGAAAAACTGAAAGCTTTCCCTCTAAGACCGGGAACAACACAAGGAAGTCTATTACACACTTTGGCTCAACATTATACTGGCAGTTTTACAACCAGAGCAATCAGGTAACAAAAGAGAATTGTTGCTGTAGTTAAAAAAAAAAAAAAAAACACAATGAAAAAACAAAAAACAGCCTTCACAATGGAAAGGAAAAAGTCAAAGTATATTGGAGATAACATACTTTTGTATAGAAAATCTTGAAGAAAACACAAGTATTAGAATTAATATAAAGCTTGCAGAATAGAAGACAAATATTTTAAAAGTCAACCACATTTTACACTGTAGCAACAAATGTTGTTGAGTAAATACTTGAATCTACACTAGCATTCAAAAGAATACTTAGGAAGTCAGAAAGAGGAAGACAATATATTCTTTTGAATGGCTGAGCAATACTCCACTGTGTATATGTACCACAGCTTTCTGATCCATTTATCTGTTGGTGGACATCTAGGTTGTTCCATGTCCTGGCTATTATAAACAGTGCTGCGATGAACACCAGGGTACATGTGTCTCTTTCAATTCTGGTTTCCTCAGTGTGTATGCCTAGCGGTGGGATTGCTGGGTCATATGGCAGTTCTATTTGCCATTTTTTAAGGAATCTCCACAATGTTCTCCATAGTGGCTGCACTAGATTGCATTCCCACCAACAGTGTAAGAGGGTTCCCTTTTCTCCACACCCTCTCCAGCATTTATTGCTTGCAGACTTTATAGGAATCAATTCTAATGAGACGGATGAAACTGGAGCCGATTATACACAGTGAGGTAAGCCAGAAAGAAATACACCAATACAGTCTACTAACACATATATATGGAATTTAGAAAGATGGTAATGATAACACTGCACGAGAGACAGCAGAAGAGACACAGATGTATAGAACAGATTTTTGGACTCTGAGGGAGCGGGAGAGGGTGGGATAATTTGGGAGAATAGCACTGAAACATGTACACTATCATGTAAGGTAGTCGCCAGTCTATGTTTGAAGCAGGATACAGGATGTTTGGGGCTGGTGCACAGGGATGATCCAGAGAGATGATATGGGGTGGGAGGTGGGAGGGGGGTCAGGATTGGGAACTTATGTACACCTGTGGTGGATTCATGTCAATGTATGGCAAAACCAACACAGTGTTATCAAATAAAATAAAGTAAAAATAAAAATAATAAAAAGGAGAGAAAGACAAATATCATATGGCATCACTTACATGGACTCTAAAATATGACACAAATGAACTTACCTATGAAACAGAAACAGACTCACAGACATAGAGAGCACACTATGTGATTCCCAAAGGGGAAAGTTGGGGTAGGCACAGATTGGGAGCTGGTGATTAGCAGATGCAAACTATAATATATACAAGAGAGAAATAAGAGCATACTGTATAGCACAAGGAACTATATTCATAATTTGTGATAATCATGGAACAGTGTATGAAAAAATTGTATGTGCATATGTGTGTGTTTACATATGAAGGAAAGGAAAGGACAACTGTTGGCAAGCACATACAGAAATTGGATCCTTGTGTGTTATAGATAGATTTTAAAATGGTGCACCTGCTACAGAAAACAGTTTAAAGGCTCCTCAAAAAACTAAAAAACTAGACCTGATACATGATTCAGCAATTCCACTTCAGGATATAAAATCAAAAGAATTTAACATGGGGTCTTGGGATATCTGCAGAGCCGTGCTCACAGCAGCACGAAGCACAACAACTAAGAGGTGGAAGCATCGAAATGTCCATCAAATGTGATATATACACACAATGAAATATTATTTAGCCATATAGAGAAAATTCTGTCACATGCTACAACATGCATGATCATTTCAGACATCAAGCCAAATGCAATAAGACAGTCGTACAAAAAGACAAATACTGTAAGTTTCTACTTGTATGAAATAGCTAACACAGTCAAGCAATAGAAAGGAAACAAAAAAGAACGATGGAGTCCATGGTCTAGGTCAACGGGCAAGAAAAGAGGAGTTGCTGTTTAATGGGACAGGTGATGGGTACAGAGTTTCGATTTTGCAAGCTGTAAAGGTGTAGAGATCTGCTGCATAACAATGTGATAAGGAATTCTCTGGTAGTTCAGAGGTTAGGACTCCACAGTGTCCTATCAGGGGCCTGGGTATGATCCTCAACCAGGGAACTGTCATTCAAGCTGCACAACACAGCTAAAACAATGACAACAACAACAAATCAACACTGTGACTACGTGTGTGTATATGTCTTAGTCACTCAGTTGTGCCCAACTTTGCATCCCCAGGGACTAAAGTTCACCACGTTCCCTTCTCCATCAGATTTGCAGTGGGTTGCCATTTCTTTCTCCAAAAGGCTGATGAAAGTGTGCAAAGTACTTAGAATGCAAAAATGGTAAAATGGTAAAAATTTAAGTTAGATGTTTTCTACAACAATTAAAAACAGAAAAGCATTTAACAACCAGGAAAAGAATTTGAATAGACATTTCCGACTCTTTGCAACCCAATGGACTGTAGTCTACCAGGCTCCTCCGTTCATGGGATTTTCCAGGCAAGAGTGCTGGCGTGGATTACCATTTCCTTCTCAAGGCGATCTTCCCCACCCAGGAATTGATCCCAGGTCTCCTACCTTGCAGGCAGACACTTTCCCTTCTGAGCCACCAGGGAAGCCCTGAGCAAAATGTCAATCAGTCTCACTGAGATACTACTTCACACCCAGACTACTTCACACCCAATCAAAAGGACGAATAATAACAGGTGCTGCAGAGGATGTGGAGAAAAGGAATCTTCATGATATTGTTGAAGTAATTGCTGTAAAATGGTACAACCACTCTTGCAAAAGTGGTTGGTCAGTACCTCAAAAATTAAATGTAGAGTAGAGATATGATCCAGGAATTTCCCTCTTTTGTATATATGCACCAACACTGAAAATGTTCAGTCCATGCAAAATCAGTGTTCACAGCAACATTACTCGCAATAGCCACAAAGAGTACACCATCCACGTATTATCCATTCATTGACGAATGGATAAACAAACTGTAGTATATGCTCAAAATGGACTGCATGGAAGCCATTTACCATATTCATATACCATATTCAGCCATAAAAATAAAACAAAAACATTCACTGCTATACAAGCATGAACACGATGAATCTTGAAAGTACACAAACGAGGGGACTTTCCTGGCGATCCAGGGTTTAAGACTCTCCACAGGTGCCATCCCTGGGCTGGGAACTAAGATCCCACATGCCACATAGCTAAATAAATAAATATTTAAAAAGAAAATACGACATCTGAATAAAGCCAGACACAAAGGTCACACATTGTATGTGGGAGAACTGTAGGTGGAAGACAAGCAGGAAAGAGAAGCACTCTGTAATCCAAGTGAAACATTTTTTTCAGGGAGGAGGAAATGAACTACTCTGATAAAGGCTGCCAACAAATTAAATAAAATAACAATTAAAAATTCACCACTGAGTTAAACATTTGAATTCTCCTCTGGCCTTGACAAGAGTGGCTTTATGGGAAAATGAGAGAACTCGAGATAACAAAGTCTAGGAACAACTCTGCAGAGTTCTATAACAAGCAAATATGAAATAAAAGCAGCAGAAGCAGGAGGTGTCACCAAAAGATGGGTTTTTAACGACAGGTCACATTATAGTCAGTCTGTTTGCTGATGGGAACCATCCAGAGAAACAGAAACCTTAATCCAGGAGGACAAAGAGGAGACTTGCTAGAATATCACGAAATGAGTAGGTCTAGAAATGAGCAGATTAAGAATTGAATACATCAAACCACAAGAGCACACAAGCTGGAGAAGGCAATGGAAACCCACACCAGTACTCTGGCCTGGAATATCCCACAGGTGGAGGAGCCTGGTAGGCCGCAGTCCATGGGGTTTCGAAGGGTTGGACACGACTGGGCGACTTCACTCTCATGCACTGGAGAAGGAAATGGCAACCCACTCCAGCGTTCTTGCCTGGAGAATCCCAGAAAAGGGGGAGCCTTGTGGGTGGCTGTCCATGAGACTGCAGAGTCAGACACGACTGAAGTGGCTTAGCAGCAGTAGCAGCACCCAAGAAGGGTACACAAGCCAAATAATCTGCTCACATTGACAGAGCTGAGATCATATTAAAAAAAGGCTGGCATACTGGATTAATGGGTATGGTAACCAGCCTTCAACTGAATTCAATCTCCTAATATTCCCACCCCTGTGTAGTTCTCTCCCAATCTATCACAGGGTAGACCTGTGAGCCTAAGCAAATACACAAGTGCAGATGTGTAACATCTCAAAAAAACCCTGCACTTTATCATGGGTGCAAGCACTTTCCTGAATCACTCATTCTGAGTAAAGACAGCAGCCTCCACAAGAGAAGCCCCTTGGAGAGGCCCACAGAAGGAGGAACTGAGGCTTCAAGAGTACAGACAAGTGAGAGAGCTTAGATTCAACAAGCTAAGTCTTCAGAAGTTGCCAAGCCAGACAAAAGCTTGACTACTACCTCAGGAGAGATCCTAGGCTAAGAAATAACAAGTGGTAAGTTCTTTCAAACTATTCCATTTTGAGATCATATGTACAACACAAACATTTCAAGTTCTAATACCATTCACATCATACTTACACACAGAACAGTTCTCCTATAAATATAGCAAAAATCAAAACACACACACACACACACACACACCCCTATCCAAAGCACCGAAACACAGGAGTTGCCTGGCAGTCCAGTGGTTTGGTTAGGACTCAGCCCTCTCACTGCCAGGATCCTGTGTTCGATCCCTGGCTGGGGAACTAATATCCTATGAAGCCACATGTTGTCACCAAAACAAAACATGCTGTGAAGTTCAAAGCTGTGCCAGCAAGATAAGTATACAACACAGCTGTAGGCACAAGTGGCTGGGCATAGAGCTTCCTATGATCTTGTTTACTTGCATGAAATGAACTCAGAAGGTGCCTCACCCCCATCCAGTGGAGTTCACTTACTTAATGAAGAAAAGCCCTTAAGGGTACAGAAATGAGCAAGTAATCTCACGTGAACATGTTAAATCACAGGATATTTTCTCTGAATGAACCACTGGATTCATTCATTCATTTGGCCATGCCGTTTGGCTTGTGGGGTCCCAGTTCCCTGACCAGAGACTGAATCCAGACCACTGCAGTGAAAGCCCAAAATCCTAATCACCAGGCCACCAGGGAACCCCACACCTGCATTGCTTTGCTTTGCCAGCTAAAACCTTAGGATATGTGCATTGCCCCACTTTAGCCTCACCAAGTGGTAGGAGTCAGCTCTACACAGCTTAAGACCCATGGTGCTCTTACTTTTTTTCTTTCAAGAAGGCAGGCGAAAGCAAGTCACCCTGCCTGTTTTTAAGCTTGCCACTCACTCAGAAAGCTGCAATCCTGAAACCATGATGGACCTGAAGTCAACACCCGCAATCAGGGTCACGTAATCCCCAATCAGGAATACTCTCTCTCAACAGCAACGTGTCAGCCGTCGAATGAAAGGAGAAAAACACAAAGTAAGAAAGCCACACCTTTGTCCCTTGTTGTAAAGATGTCTGTCACCTTACCTCAGGGGCCCACTGAAATCCTGAGCGCTTGAGACCTCCCAGGCAGCACACGGTCACATCCTGGGGACAAGCAGAGGAAACGGCCAGGGTGAGTCCCCTGTTCTGGGAACATTCTCACACTCAACCAGACCAAGTGATTGAACTCCTTTGCCCTGAGCTTCTTCCTCCCACCTCCCTTCTCTCAGTAACAAACAAACAAATACCTCATATGCCAACTTCCGAACCAAAGGCCTGAATCTCGGGGCCCCCAGGGACGGGGCAGCACTGGAGTCTGAGGAGAGGCCGAGGAAACAGGAAAACCAGCAAAGCACTAGGGCAGTGAAGAGGCCACTACATCGATTTTTTTTCTTTTTTTTTTTTCTGTGCTCGCCGGACTATGCCTGGGTGCAGGACCGGGTTGGGCCGTGAAGATTTGTGTGCGTGTGTTTAAATCATTAGGTTCCACAGGAGAGCTGGGGGTGGTGCCCCACCCACCCCCCCGGGCCGGAAAGCTGCTGGAGAGCTGAGCCCGCCCAGACTAGAGAGGACAGAGGGCGAAAGGCGCCTGAGGCCTGTGGGTCCTGCCCCACGCTCCCTCCTGAGGGCCCGCGGGCCCTCACCAGCCGCCCCACCGAGCAAGGCCTCGTGAGAGTGGGGACCCGAGAAACCCTCCCTATAGCCGTCAGGCACCGCTTTGGCTGAACCACGCTCCAGTCCTTACCAGCCCCCGTTGACAGAGGAGACAGAACTGCCTGCTGCTCACCTGCCTTAGGCAGTTCCCGGATCAAGCCTGAGGAGGCCAGCCTGAGGGGATGAGGTCTCCTCAGGTCTGGGGCGCCGCCTCAGCTCCCCCTACAGGCGTGCGGGCTGCCACCGATGATTGGCTGCCAGGTGTTGGCGCCTGCCATCTGATTGGCCGCGAGGCTGAGTTGGGCGCATGCGCGCGCGATGGACGCCCCACCCCCTCCCCCACCCCGTAAAAGCACCCCCTGTGGGCGTGGTCAGGCTGAATCTGAATCTCAAGAGTATTGGGTCAAGATTGCTCAGCTCACCAAACGCGAAGAAAGAAAAAACAGATGGCACAGTCGCCAGGGCACAGGGCTGAGAACGGCCTCCGAGTCTACCAGGGGAGTCCAGTGATGGTGTCCGGCACTCACAGCCCTCAGGGGTGACCTCCCTTAAGCCAGTTCTTTGCTTAAGGAACTTGTCCTTACAGTTTATCTTGGCGCCCCTCCTCTTGGAATTCCATTTCAATCAAGGCAGGGCAGCCTGCCCCTGTTTTTGCAGTCTATTGTGAGCTGAGAATGAGCTTTACTTTTTCTTCTTCTTCGTCTTCTTTTTAATTTTAGAGCTTTACGCTTTTAATGGCTGAGGAAAACCGAAAAGACTTTTATTTTCTGACGTGGAAATTGTGTGAAATTCAGTTTTCGGAGTCCTTAAATTTGGAACAGGGACTTGCCAGTTTCTTTCGTTGTTGTCTATGGCTGAAAACTTAATCGCCAATGATCATATTCGCAAAGCCTAAAATATTTCTTTTTTGGCCCTTCACAGAGTCTTTTTTAAATGCCCTGTGCTGCTGGAAGTCTCCTAGTAGACCGTTGAGATCTCCTATGGGAGGATAAAGTTTTGGTTTTGTTACATTATTTTCTTCTCTAATATATTCATTTTTCATTCTTTACTAATTTCATTCCTTCACATCGCTATAAGTTTGTTCTGTTGCTCATCTTTACAACTTTTTGAGATAACTGTTTGTAACTCTCATTTCTCTTGTATCTAATGCTATAAATTTACCTTAATTTGTTGTTGTTGTTCAGTCCCTCAGTCATGTTGGACTCTTTGCAACGCCATGGACTGCATGCAGCACACCAGGCTTTCCTGTCCTTCACTGTCTCCTGGAGTTTGCTCAAACTCATGTCCATTGAGTTGGTGATACCATCCGAACATCTCATCCATCGCCGCCCACTTCTTCTCTTGCCCTCAGTCGTTCCCAGCATCAAGGTGGTTTCCAATGAGTTGGCTTTTCCCATCAGGTGGCCAAACTATTGGATCATCAGATTCAGCATCAGTCCTTCCAGTGAATATTCAGAGTTGATTTCCCTTAGGATTGACTGGTTGAATCTTGCTGTCCAAGGGACTCTCGAGTGTCTTCAACACCACAGTTCAAAAGCATCAGTTCTTCGGCACTCCACCTTCTTTACGGTCCAGCTGTCACATCCATACATGACTGTGGGGAAAACCATAGCTGTGACTAGATGGACTTTGTCAGCAAAGAAATGTCTCTGCTTTTTACTAAGCTGTCTAGGCTTGTCATAGCTTTTCTTCCAAGGGCCACATATCTTTTAAGCTCATGGCTGCATTCACCATCCACAATCATTTTGGACCCCAAGAAAATAAAGTCTGTTACTCTTTCCATTGTTTCTCCGTACAACTGTAACTGTGTCCCGTAATTTTTGTGAATAGACTGTTCATTATCATTCACGTCCGAGTATAATCTAATATTCTCTTCTAAAGACAAGCCTAAATATTGCATGGGCTTCCCTGGTCACTCAACTGGTAAATCGCTTTCCAGCCAATGCAGGAGACACAAAAGGCCTGGGTTCGATCCCGGGTCAGGAGGATCCCCTGGAGAAAATAATGGCAATCTGCTCCAGGATGCTTGCATGAAAATTCCATAGAGATATGTGTTAAGATAGTTATTTCTATTTTCCAAGTGAATGGCATTTTCAAAGACGTTTCTTGGTCAATTTCTCATTATTGCATTATAGTCAGATGACACAGTCTAAATATTATTGATCCTTTGTATTCGAAGATTTCCGTTAAGTATGCCGTACTTCAGATTTCCATCTCCGTGAAGTCAAAATGAAGTGGGTGTTGTGTAGAGAAAACACTTGCAATGTCTGAAATGTGTGTATGTGAAATGACTTCCTTTATGCTTCACAATTATTCCAGCATCTTTCAGTAGGGTACCTTTAACTAAGTTCCAGGGTTTTCTCAAATTTTACCAGTTTTTCCACAAATGTTCTTTCCTAGTTTCATAGTCCCATATAGAATACTGAACTGCATGAGAATATAGAGCAAGAAGCTACAGATACCTCCCTTAGCTTACTCTGGTCTATAGCAGTTTCTTAAACTTTCCTTGTTTTTCAAGCCTTTTGACAGTTTCAGGAGTCCTTCAAGGACAGGTATTTTGCAGAATGACTCTCTATATGGGTTTGGGATGTTTCTCCTGATTGCCCTGGGGTTTATATAATTGTAGAACTATACCTCCAAGGCAAAATATCTTTCTCATCATCTCCCATCAAGGATTCATACTATCAATATGACCTACCACTAGTTCGTCTGCTAGAAAGTTGTCTCCTTCCTGCTGACATATTCTGTTCTTGGAAACAAGCCGCTAAACACAGCCTACATTTAGGGAGGGGCATGGAATCTCATCTTGAGGAAAATATCGAAGAGATACACAAATTACTGAGTATACAAGTTAATTGAAACTCCCTTGTAAGGAAGATCTGGTCCTTCTAGCCATATCTTTTAATGTTAAATTAATTAAAGTAAAGATTTAATAGGTTGCCCAGTTGGTGCTAGTGGTAAAGTACCTGCCTGCCAATACAGGAGATGTAAAAGATGTGGGTTCAGAGGAGCCTGGTGTGCTACACTGATGGGGTCGCAAAGAGTTGGACAGACTGAAGCCGCTGAACACACAAAAAGATTTAATACCTCAGTCACACTGGCTACATTTTAACATTTGCAAAGTGGCATATTAGACACAGACATAGAAAATATATTTTACTGAGAATTCCTTAGTGATCGGGTTATTAGAGATTTGTGCTTCCACTGCAGGGGGCAGAGAGTCAACCCCTGGTTGAAGATCTAAGATCCCTTAATCCTCACCGCAAGGCAAAAAAAAAAAAAAAAGAAAGAAAACAAACCCTGCCGGATGAACACTCCATCTGAGTATACAGATAAAGGATATAAACAGAACACCTCACAGAAAAGAAAAGAAACATAAGCATTTATATATGTGAAAAGCTGATCGCCCTTAAGAGGGAATACATGTAACAATTATGAAAATGTTTTCTATTGCTGCAGAAAGGTCTGTGAATAGCACTGACTTAGGTCATTGTTTTTCCAACCTTTCTTCTTTTCAAATGTGATGCATATTAACACATGAAACTGCTTTAGCTCTGTCTCAAAAATTTGCTATTTTCACTATCATTCAGTTCAAATAATGTTTTTCCCATAACAATTCCTCTTAGGAGCAATAAGTTATTTAGGTTCAGAAGCAGGAGAAGGAGAAGCCTAAACCACAACATTAAAGAGGCTTGTGAATTACAAAGGTGCCGCTTTTGCACTTTGGGTTCCTGGCAATCCTTACTCTATCCTCAGCCTGTGTGCAGTGCCATTGCTTCATTTTCAAACTTTGGGAGTTCTGTACTCCTCAGTTATCTTTCTGGGGTTTTGTTTGGTCATGCCACAGAAGCTGTGGGATCTTAGTTCCACAACCAGGTGTTGAACCCTGGCCATTGACAGTGAAAGCATCAAGTCCGAACCACTGAAGCAACAGGGAATTCTCATACCTCTTTCTTTCTTTCTTTCAAATATTTGTTCATTTACTTGGCTGTGCTTGTTTTTAGTTCCAGCACAAGGACCCTTCAATCTTCATTGTAGCATGTGGGAGCAGGAATTTTAATTGTCACATGTGGTATTTTTAGTTGCAGTATGTGGGATCTAATGCCCGGACCAAGGAATGAACTTGGACGCCCTAATCTGGGAGCACCGAGTATTTCCACCGGACTACAGGGATGTCCTTCCCATGAATGAACCCAGGTCTCCCACATTGCAAGTGAATTCCTTACTGTCTGAACCACCATAGCTTTGACTATAAGAATTTTGGTCAGCAGAGTCATGCCTTAGCTTTTTTTTTTTTTTTTCTTTTTTAATGCTGTCTATGTTTGCCATAGCTTTCTTCCAAGGAGCTAGCTTCCTTTGATTTTGTGGCTACATTCACGATCCTCAGTGATTTTGGAGTCCAAGAAAATCAAACGTGCTGTTATTTTCAGTTGTTCACCATTTCTTTGCCATAAAGTGATGGGACCAGACGCTGTGATCTTCGTCTTTTGAAATTTGAGTTTTAAGCCAGCCTTTCACTCTCCTCTTTTGCCACCATCAAGAGGCTCTTCACTTTCTGCCCTTAGGGTGACATCATCTGCATATCTGAGGTTGTCGCTGTTTCTCCAGCAATCTTGATTCCAGATTGTGCTTCATCCGGC
This sequence comes from Ovis aries, assembly GCF_016772045.2. Lineage (NCBI taxonomy): Eukaryota > Metazoa > Chordata > Mammalia > Artiodactyla > Bovidae > Ovis > Ovis aries. The sequence goes on along the minus strand of NC_082741.1, from coordinate 19,688,982 downwards.
CCAGTGTTTTTCATGATGTACTCTGCGTTTAAGTTAAATAAGCAGGGCAACAGTATATAATCCTGACGTACTCCTTTCCCTATTTGGAACCAGTCGCTTGTTCCATGTCCAGTTCTAAGTGTTGCTTCTTGACCTGCATACAGATTTCTCAGGAGGCAGGTCAGATGGTCTGGTATTCCCATCTCTTTAAGAATTTTCCAGTTTGTTGTGGTTCACACAGGCAAAGGTCTCATCACTTCATGGAAAATAGATGAAGAAACAATGGAAACAGTGACAGAATTTATTTTCTTGAGCTCCAAAATCACTGCAGATGGTGACTGCAGCCACGAAATTAAAAGATGCTCACTGCTTGGAAGAAAAGTTGTGACAAAGCTAGGCAGTGTTTTAAAAGAAAGAGACAGTACTTTCCCAACAAACGTCCATAAAGTCAAAGCTATGGTTTTTCCAGGAGTCAGGTACAGATGGAGGAGCTGCACCATAAAGAAGGCTGAGTGCTGAAGAATGGATCCTTTCAAACTGTGGTGCTGGAGAACGGAGAAGACTCTTGAGAGTCCCTTGGACTGCAAGGAGATCCAACCAGTCAATCCTAAGGGAAATCAACCCTGAATCTTCAGTGGAAAAACTGATGCTGAAGCTCCAATACTTTGGCCTCCTGAAGGGAAGAGTCAGCTCATTGGGAAAACAAAACAAAACAAAACCCTTGATCCTGGGAAATATTGAAGGCAGCAGCAGAAGGCATGACAGAGGATGAGATGATTGGGTGGCGTCAGCAACCCAACGGAATGAGTTTGAGCAAGCTTCAGGGGATGATGATGGACATGGAAGCGTGGCATACAGAAGTTCATGGGGTCACAGGGAGTCAGACACGACTGAGCAACTGAACAACAAAAGCCAGGCAGGGTCTTTATGTACAGCTGGCTGAACCTCAATGGGGCTTTTCTGAATTTCTGGAGGTGGGTAGAACATAATTTTTTAGCCAGATCCCATGCTGCAGCATGTCTGGAATAGTTTGTGCTCGTAGTCAATCTTTTTTGTGTGTTTTCTGGGTGGCACTTGGGAGTCAGTGTTCCTCACAATGATGGATGCTGTCTCTCTCAGTCCCAGCTGAACTGAACTTTGGATCATGACCTCTGTTTCAGGAGGCAACCCTGGCAAGTGCTCTGGCTGTTTGAATGACTGATGATTCTTGGTTTGGTCCTCGGTCTTTTCCTTCACGTTCAAACTTTGTAGCCAGCACTTGCAACATGGAAAGACCCTCCTGTTGCAGTTCCTCCGAGTGTGATTTACAAAGGATGTCACCTATTTGAACATTTTGAGGCAAAACAGACAAACAAATTGTTCATGTTTCCATGCCATGTTCTAAAATACGCCTCTACATTGGCAAAGGCTGACAATCTGTAAGTGCAAACACGGCAGACATAGGGCATTTTGCCAGGTTTGTGACTGTCCTTCAGGTACTGTAAGAGAACCTGATCTGTTTTGAAGGACAATTCACAGATATTACAGACCGTGGAGGGCTCCCAGGAAGCAGGGACACTTTCCATGCGACACTGCAGCTGGAACGAGGTGGGAAACTGGTGGTGGCAGTGCTGGCAGGTAGTGTGGGTTTCCCAGCTGTCACCCTTCTGCCTCTCAAGCTCCAGATGGTTCCTCAGGTGGGTCATAAACTTGACATATTTTAGAAGACTCAAGCAGCTGAGGCATTTGAAGGCTGTGTGAGTCTTCTGTTCTGGTGCCGTCTCTTGTATGCTCCAAAGTAAAAGCCATCAGATAACATTTACTCTCATCAGTGAATTTGATCCCAGATTTACTTTCATGGGATCAACAGTCTTGCTCTGACGTGCAAGAGTCAGAAAGTCCATTTTCTCCAGGCCTGACAAACTGCATGTTCCTTCTGGATCCATAAGACGGAAGCATGCCTGGCCATTGGTGCGAGTCCGTGAAAATGATGCCCCACCATGCACACGGCTCGGTGAGGTCGGGGAATCTTCCAAGGTCATAACCGTGTTTTTCCAGGAGGGATACCTGGAGGGGCCATGGTGGAGGCAGGTCCCCCTGGGATTCCATCGCTGAGTTTGGGTCTTTTGGGATTCCCACTGTTAAAATTCACATCTGAAGTGGGACACCGCTTTGAATTAAGAGGGCTTTCATCCTTGCCTCCTAATGAGAGAACGGCTCGAGAGAGACAGGGAGGCCGCAGAGAGAACAATTCTGAATTGTGAAGGACAGTTTCCGGCGAGCTCGTTTGCTAATCAGGTTTAGATGAAGGCTCCGAAATAATAGAACTGCCTCTTCCTCCCCATACACACTGAGAAACTGGTGATACGGCAGCTGGCTCTGATGCTGGGGTCCTAAGATTTGCAGGTTGCCACCTGCAGGAGGGATCCGGATTCACGTGGTCCTTCATTCTTCTTGAAGATGAGTCCCTGGTCACTCTGTTCAAAACGTTAGAAATGACTGGCTTTGAAGTTGAAATCACTCTGACAAAGAAGGTTTCAGCATCCTCCTTGACGTGCTCCACTCCAACAAAGATGACCTCAGCATCGTCATTGTCCTCACCTCTGGATTTGGACACGGCGGTCTTTTTCTCGGGTTGTGGTGGTGCTTGTGCTTCCTCACACGGGAAGAGATGGGCCATTTTGCAACCACTTGTGGCTTCAAGTGGCCCCTTCTAGTGTTTTTCTCCCCCTAAAAGCAATCACCAGGCAAGGTCATCCCCTCTGATCTCAGGTGTCAGTCTCTGTGGTTTCAGGTCACCCTCAGTTGGTCACCGAGAATATTAAATGGAAAACTCCAGAAATATACAACTTATGCATTTTAAGCTGCAGGTAATTCTGAGGAGAGTGATTGGAATCTCACACCATCCTGCTTCCTCCTGCCCAGAATGTGAATCGTTCCTTAGTCCTGAACATCCCACGCGTCTGTCACTCGGTTACCACAATGACTGTTGAGATGCCACAGGGCTTGTGACCAAGTTATCCTTACTTTACTCAATAATGGCCCCAAACCGTAAGTGGAGGGATGCTGTCCATTGACATATGCCAGAGAAAAATCCATTAAGTGCTACCTTTCAGTGAAAAGATCCAAGTTCTCAATTTGATATAAAAGAGAAAGAAACAATGTATGCTGAGGTTGCTAATATCTGTGGTGAATGTGAAGAAGAGAAAATAAATCTGGGTTAGTTTTGCTCTCAAACCTCCAACTGCAAAACGTATGGACACAGAGCGTAGTAAGTGCTTAGTTAGGGTGAAAAAAAATCGCTCAATTAGTACAGTAGTATATTTTACATAGCGACTACACTCGCAACACTTTTGTAAAAGTATGTTGTTATAATTGTTCCATGTTATTATTACACCTTCCCTGGTGGCTCAGATGGTAAAGTGTCTGCCTACAATTCGGGAGAGCCAGGTTCAATGCCTGGGTCAGGAAGATCCTGTGAAGAAGGAAATGGCAATCCAGCCCAGAATTCTTGCCTGGGAAATCCCATGGACAGAGGAGCGTAATAAGCGGCACTCCATGGGGTCGCAAAGAGTTGCACACGACTGAGCGACTTCACTTTCACTTTCCTGTTATTTTTAGGCAGTGGCTATCTCTTACTGTGCCTCTATACAGTAGACTGCATCACAGGTGTGTTTGTATAGAAGAACCATTGTGTACATAGAGTTTGATACTGTGTGAGGTTACCGATGTCCCCTGGGGGTCTTGAAACTTACTCTCTGCCGATAAGTGGTGATGATTATATTTCTTTCAAAAGACAAAATTAGTACCTGGTTGAATCACTGGCTGAAACATTGAGATAACTATTAGCACCCTTAGACATAAGGAAACATCTCAAACTCAGTGAAATGACATGACCGTTTTAAACTTCCTTCTCCAGCCACCACTTTTGCCTTGAGTCCCCATGGTGGCCCCCGTGCTCCTGTTAAACTCTGCAGGAGAGCTGGTAGGCACCATTTTGCTTACAGATCTACAATCTCACTCAGAAATGCTGACCGACAGAAAATGTCCAAAAGAGCCCCCAGCCGTCCCTTGGGGGTGCCTCTCACTCCCTCCACTCTCTGAGTCCAGAAGGCACCATAGTCTATACATGGATCCAAAATATTTTCTTTAAATCCCAGCCATTTCTAATAGCAGGACTTGAACCTGCCTCATGCTGGCAACTCTCTCTCTCTCTCTCTCTCTCTCAGAGAGGGAGAGCATTTACACTGTACTTGAAACTACTTCCACAGCATCAACATTGTATTAGGTATTATACGGATGTGGAGATGATTTAAAACATGTGGGAGTATCCCCTTATGTTACATGCAAAGACTGTACCATTTTATGTAATGGACTTGATCACCCATTAATTTTGGTGTCTCCAGGTGCAGGGTTCCCAGACCCAATCTCCCAAGGGTACCAAGGAGGGAGGGACGGGACTTCTCAAGACTTCTACTGCTCCCCCTGCCTTGGATGCTGTCTCAATTACCAGCACCCAACTCCTGAGCTGCCTCGGTCCACAGTTTCTCTGCCAGGCTTTCCTGACCATGATGTCAGAAATCACAGCCTCCCACAACTCACATGCCATTTTCCCCTCCAGAGCTATTGGGCTGCTGTATTTTGGTTTCTAGAACAACATGGAGTGTCTGTCAGTGCTACATGCCTGCTGCAGAAATAAACAGTAACTGTTATGAAACAATCATTTACCTGTACCTCAAGCTCGGCCCACTCATTCCTGGCTCCCCAGGTACTTACACTTGATCTTAGCCAAAAGGCTGAGAAGCAATTTCTCCAAGCATTTGATGACTTCCAAATCTGAATGGATTAAAACTATCAGGCAAGAGAGAAAGTCAGCCAGTATGTAGCTGGATGCTGACAGGGGCAGCGATGCTCCTTGAAATTAAAGGTTTGTAACACAGTTTCTCTCCATATAATACATTTGTTGATAGCTTCCATGCCATTAACACGTTTCATAGACATTAAAGGCCATTCTAAAGTTTACATTTGGCCATTTGTGATACCAGATCACATTTCATCAGTAGCATATCATAGTTTCTTTGCTTGTGTGTAAATGATGTCCCTAGCGGTAAAGGTCCCTCCTGCCAATGCAGAAGACCTAAGAGATGCAGGTTCCATCTCTGGGTCAGGAAGACCCCCTGGAGGAGGGCATGGCAACCCACTGCAGTATTCCTGCCTGAAGAATCGTATGGACAGAGAAGAATCGTGGGCGACAGTCCATAGGGTTGCAGAAAGTCAAGCATGACTGAAGCAACTGAACACACATGCAGACATATGTATATAAATATATATTTTATAGTGGTATGAAAAATAGTGCTGTGGGACCTCCCCGCGCTCACCTTCTGAGTGGCCGAATAGGTGGAACTAGGAAGAAGACTGGCCAAAGACGCCTTCTTATCACCGGATACAAGGGCTCAAAAAAAAGAAGGCTCTGATAGGGCCCTAACTCCTGTGGTGTAGTCAGTCTGTGTCCCTGCACCCTGCCCGTTTGACACCACCTGTGTCCCTCAAAGCCAAGCAGCTGCTCCACTTTCACAGTTAACTCTCATTGGAAAAAAGCTGCTACTGGTTAAAAAAAAAAAAATCGTGCAACTATTTGCACAGGATTGCTTCAGTCCTGTCTAACTCTGTGTGGAACACATTTCACCACTATAGAGAAGAAGCTCTAAAATGCATATACTGGAACAACTGATTTTTTTCCAGTCTTGCAGCCAGAGCAGGAGGATGAGGGGTTCACTTGGACAGGCCTCCGGATGTACAAGACTGGTTGAGGGACAGAAGGGACGAAAGGCATGTGCTCCCCACCAGTGTCCCTTAAGGTGGGGACCAAGGGGGTTCCTGAAGCCAGGGGAGCGGTGGTATATGGAGTGCAGAGCCCTCCCGTGGTCCTGGTGCCAGTCAGCCTCTGCACAGCTCAGCGTGTCTCCTGTGGCCCTGCAGGCAGTGGAAGCTGCAGCTGCTGAACTTGCACTGGAAAGCCCACCAGGACATCTGGACCATGTGATCCAGCCACACGGACAGATAATGAATGACTCAATAAATGAGATCAGAAACACTCTGGAGGCAACAAATAGTAGAATAACAGAGGCAGAAGATAGGATTAGTGAAATAGAATGGTAGAAATAAATGAATCAGAGAGGAAACAAGAAAAATGAGTTAAAAGAAATGAGGACAATCTCAGAGACCTCCAGGACAATATGAAACGCTCCAACATTTGAATTATAGGAGTCCCAGAAGAAGAAGACCAAAAGAAAGACCATGAGAAAATCCTCCAGGCGACAATAGTTGAAAACCTCCCTACAGTGGGCATGGAAATAATCACCCAGTCCCAAGAAAACCAGAGACTCCCAAACAGGATAAACCCCAGGCAAAACACCCCAAGACACATCTTAATCAAATTAACAAAGAGCAAACACGAGAACAAATATTAAAAGCAGCATGGGAATAACAGGAAATAACACATGAGGGGATTCCCATAATGGTAACAGCTGATCTTTCCAAAGAAACTCTTCAGGCCAGGAAGGAATGGCAAGATATACTTAAAGTGAAGAAAGAGAATAACCTACAACCCAGATTACTGTACCCAGCAAGGATCTCATTCAAACACGAAGGAGAAATCAAAAGCTTTACAGACAAGCAAAAGCTGAGAGAACTCAGCACCGCTAAACCAGCTCTCCAACAAATGCTAAAGGATATTCTGCACACAGGAAACACAAAAAGGGTGTTTAAACCCAAACCCAAAACAATAAAGGAAATGGCAACGGGATCATAATGATCAGTAATTACCTTAAACGTGCTTAGTCACAGCTCCAGAAAGCTATTCTCTTTTCCTTCTAAGGACAGGCTTACCTCTGTGGGGCTTGGTATTTAAGTATTCCCTTTGGTTAGATTCCTTGCCTTCAACCCCAGCTCAGTGCTGACAACCTTCAGGTCTCAAATAACATACTATGCAACTGGTGCATTTTACATTCTTACCAAAGAAAGTAAGTGTCAGTTGTATCTCCACAGTATTAATTTAGCCACAAGGAATCTTTGGTAAAACTAAACAAAACGTTAGAGAGATGACAGCACTTCTACGAAATATGTTGTCAGCTTTACAAACGACCTATAAACTACAAAGTCATCACGAAATAGACATCTACCCAATACACATTTCATTACTAGATTCTTTCTTTGTATATAACCATTTTATACTTTCAGATTTGCAACTGGTACTTTTTCAAATAAAACTGGTGCTTTTTTTTTTTGCTTGTTTTTAAGCCTAGATTTAACTGATGTCTTTAAGATGTTCATTTTAACATTGACATCATTCATAACTCCAAATACATAAAAGATGATGACAAAAACATCATAAATACAAAAAATAAAAATGTAGTTATATTATTATAGCCTCCGATAAATGCTATCAAAACTGGAACAGAAGCATTGTAAAAACATTTAGTGATGTTTCAACATTTTTCTAATCTTTTTTGATTTCATCTTTCTCATGTGCTTTAGAATGCATTACAACATCAGTAGAGTATTGGGCTTCCGTGGTGGCTCAGAGGGTAAAATGTCTGCTTGAAATGGAGCCCTGGGTTCTAATCCTGGGTTAGGAAGATCCCCTGAAGAAGGAAATGGCAACCCATTCCAGTATTCCTGCCTGAGAATCCTATAGATGGAGGAGCCTGTAAGGCTACAGTCCATGGGGTCGCAAAGGGTCGGTCGGGCACGACTGAACGACTCCACTTTCACTTTAGTCGAGTATTGTCATATGTTTAAAACATCTATAAAAATATGGTAAATAATACTGGTACAAATTTCATCATTAAACATACATATTCAGCTGTTTTAATGCATGATGAGAGAACTCTGAAACAACTTGCGTTTTCATTGTTATTGGTGACCATGCCTGACCTGCCTCTTGAGAAATCTATGTGCAGTTGAGAAAGCAACATTTAGAACTGGACATGGAAAAACAGACTGGTTCCAAATAGGAAAAGGAGTACATCAGGCTGTATAATGTCACCCTGCTTATTTAACGTCTATGCATAGTACATCATGAGAAATGCTAGACTGGACGAAACACAAGCTGGAATCAAGATTACCGGGAGAAATTTCAAGAACCTCCGATACGCAGATGACACCACCCTTATGGCAGAAAGTGAAGAGGAACTAAAAAGCCTCTTGATGCAAGTGAAAGAGGAGAGTGAAAAAGTTGGCTTAAAGCTCACCTTTCAGAAAATGAAGATCATGGCTTCTGGTCCCATCACTTCATGGGAAATAGATGGGGAAACAGTGGAAACAGTGTCAGAGTTTACTTTTGGGGCTCCAAAATCCCTGCAGATGGTGACTGCAGCCATGAAATTAAAAGACACTTACTCCTTGAAAGAAAAGTTATGACTAACCTAGATAGCACGTTCAAAAGCAGAAACATTACTTTACCGACTAAGGTCCGTCTAGTCAAGGCTATGGTGTTTCCTGCGGTCATGTATGGATGCGAGTTGGACTGTGTAGAAAGCTGAGCACCGAAGAATTGATGCTTTTGAACTATGGTGCTGGAGAAGACTCTTGAGAGTGCCTTGGACTGCGAGGAGATTCAACCAGTCCATTCTGAAGGAGATCAGCCCTGGGACTTCTTTGGAAGGAATGATGCTAAAGCGGAAACTCCAGTAGTTTGGCCACCTCATGTGAAGAGTTGACTCATTGGAAAAGAACTCTGATGCTGGGAGGGATTGGGGGCAGGCGGAGAAGGAGACGACAGAGGATGAGATGGCTGGATGGTATCGCTGACTCGATGGACGTGAGTCTGAGTGAACTTCGGGAGTTGGTGACGGACAGGGAGGCCTGGCGTGCTGCATTTCATGGGGTCACAAAGAGTCAGACACAACTGAGTGACTGAACGGAACTGAACTGAACGGAACTGAAGCTAGGGACTGTTGGTGGCAGAGGTAGAGGCCCCAGTCTGTGTATCCAATGTTGGAGTGATGGAATACAGTTAAAGTGACTGTAAACATAGGGAATTTAGAAAGATGGTAACAATAAACCTGTATGCGAGACAGCAAAAGAGACACAGATGAATAGAACAGTCTTTTGGACTCTGTGGGAAAGGGAGAGGGTGGGATGATTTGCGAGAATGGCATTGAAACATGTATAATGTCATATAAGAAAAGAATCGCCAGTCTAGCTTCAGTGTAGGAGAGGATGCTTGGGACTGTTGCACGGGGTTGACCCAGAGGGATGGTAAGGGGAGGGCGGAGGGAGGGGGTTTAGGATTGGGAACACGTCTACACCCGTGGAGGGTTCATGTTGGTGTCTGACAAAACCAATGCACTATTGTAAAGTACAATATAAATAAATAAAGTGACTGTAAACAAAGAAACAGAAAAGAGTTTCTCTTCAGAAATAAAATGTTCAGAATTGATTTTCATACTGAGGGAAGGCCTTTTCACCTACTAAGTATTAGTGAACATTCTGGCTAGATATAGTTTTGCTTGAACTTTATGCTAGACAGCCTATTTTTGACCTGGGAAACACATATTGTACATCTGCTTTAACCATGGAGGAGAGTCACTGGGTATTCACTGGAATGGGAAAGTAAAAATCTGTTGCAGTTGTCTTTCATCAGTGTACCCTCTGGGGAAGTCAGGATATGAAAATGAGATTGTGCATTTCTGTGCTTTGGAGTTATGTGTTCCTAGTTAGTGAAGATAATTAAGAAGTGTAATGATTCCAGATTCTCGCCTAGGAAAACACTAACATCACTCTTGTCAGACCTGTATTTTGTGGTTAACAGGATCCTTTTCCCACGAGATATGTTTCATTCATGTACTTTCAACTTTAAAGAATTTTCTCTGTGTCCTGGCTCTGCCCCTACAGCTTCAGAACACTCCTCTTTAAACTGTACGGAAGACCATTTCCCAGGCTATGGTCCTTGAGTTTATTTTTATTTTTCTCCTAATTTTAGTATATATAATTTATTGGGTATTTTTATCATTATGGCATAATTTTCTTCAAACTTCGTACTGAAAGTTGTCTCCTATTTAATCATGACATATGATCAGTGAGTCCACATACTAAGGAATGACAATTGGCACTTTTTAGCAGAAACCAGGGCTTCCCTGGGAGGTAAGCTACCTAAGAATCTGATGCAATGCAGGAGACCCCAGTTTGATTTCTGGTTTGGGAGGATGCTCTGGAGAAGCAACAGGCCACTCCCTCCAGGGTTCTTTAGGTTTCCCTGGTGGTTTAGATAGCAAACAATCCATCTGCTATGAGAGAGCCACTGGAAGACTGGCCTAACAACCCACTCCAGTATTCTTGCCTGAAGAACCCCCATGGACAGAGGAGCTTGACGGGCTATATTCCAGACACTCACAAAGAACCAGACACGACTGTGAGAATGAGCAGACCAGAAACCAAAATATATTTTTAAGAAATCCTTGAAAACCTTGAAATTTGGAAGTGTTCCTTAGAAAGAGCATGTTAACCCTGAAAAAAAAAAAAAAAAACCACCATAAAGCAATGAACTTTACTGCTCTCTTTTCCCTATAAGATCAGAAGAGAAATGGAGTGTCATTTCCCTTTTTAGAAGCTAGTTGTTCTCGTAGAAACTATGAAATGATTAAATAAATTATTGAAACCTACTGAAATGCTGCTTTCAAATAAATAAATAAATAAATAAATAAAATCCAATTCAAGACGGATACCAAAGCAAGAACATAATCGATATCACTTGCTGTTGTGAGACATAGCTTCAAAAGAGAACCAAATTAATGTATATAATGACTGGCTAAATTCTCTGGCAATACGTTATAAAAACTTGCAGTCAACATTGAAAGGGATTTTTACACACAATAAAATAAAAATGCCTTTTACTTATGCACACTTCTAATAATCAAAAGCACTGACTACTTTTCAGACATTGCAGGCCAAGGACATTTAAACAAACTACCTACTTTATCTGCCAAAACAACACTGTGGTGGTGGTCATGATTAGCTGCTAAGTCATTTCCGTTTCTTCATCTCCATGGACCATAGACCACCAGGCTCCTCTGCCCGTGGGATTTCCCAGGCAAGAATACTGAGTCTGTTTTTCATTCTCTCTTCCAGAAGATCTATCTTCCCAACTCAGGGATTTCTCAACCCTGGGTCATCTACATTGGGAAGTGGACTCTTTACCAATGAGCCACCAGGAGAATACCCCAAAGAAAAACAGTATCTACTTAAGTACTTCCTGGCTTTCATATGTACAGTATCAAACTTCCAGCCTATATAGTCTGTGTTGAACTACCCTAGTGATCCATCGATTAATAGTCAGCCTCCCAGTGATTCTTGTCTGGGAAGATCCCACATGCTGAAGTGTAACTAAGCTCATGGGCCACAACTCAGGAGCTCATGTGCCGAAACTAGAGCCAGTGTTCTCCAGCAAAAGAAACATCACAGTGGGAAGGCTATGCAGCATAGTGAAGTGCACCATACCACTTGCCTCAGCTAGAGAAAGCCCTTGAACATCCATGACTGCCTGGCCCCGACAAAATAAATGCAGTTTTAAAAATAACAAATATTCATCTCAATGTATGGGAAAACCAATACAGTATTGTAAAGTAAAATAAAGTGAAAATAAAAATTAAAGAAAAAAATAAATAAAATGGAAAAATAAATACATAAATAAGACTTTAAGGGGCAAAAAAAAAAAAAACAGTGAGTTTAGCAGAGAAGTTAGTTACATATATTTAGCAACAAGCAAATATAATTTGCATGTTGAAAGTGCAAAAATACTTATTTTTCAAAACGTGATAGAATGATACTGATTATAAGAAATCTATCACAGAATAAAAATATTCTAGGCAATAGTTCAGCAGGATGAGAGGTAAGGGTATCCCAGCCATCAGAGTTCACATTTATGATGTGAATGCCGAAAAGCCTATGAAACATCATGTTGGTCATATAATTCGAGTATCCATATATCCACTTAAGCTCTTAGCTATCTCTTCTGCACCTTTATATTTCATTCTGAAGCCATTTGGATTTTCTGAAAGAATGTGTAGATTTGTTTTGTTTGTGTTAGTTTCTGAGGAGACTTCTCATTCTGCCCACATGCTAGGAAACTTTTACTATATTTTCCATTAATATAATTCAAGTTTCATCTACTCTAAACTTTCATACCATTAATCCCATATTGATTTCTTTTAGCAGGCTCTAGTGATGTTCTTCAAGCTCTTTTAGCCATTCTTTCACTTGGGTATAATGCTCACTGATTTGAATAGCAAATTAACACTTTTCTAATGTGCTTTTAGAGCGTGGTGAGCTGCTCTGTTTCAGGCTTTTGGTTGGAAAACCCTGCCTTATTGTCAGGGCTGCAGTATCTTCTGATACCAAAGGAAAGACTACAAATATTCCAAACAAATTTGATAATGGTAATTAACATTTTCTAAAGAATTAAAGAGTTCCTCATCAAAATATTTATTCCCATGGAAAAAATACCCCCAGCTCCTTAAGTACATCATGATTTTATTAAGGGAATCTGTGAGAAAAGCCATGTTCTCTGTGCATTGTGACTTCATCAACACACCTCTCTGAGGTGAAAAAACAAGTTAGAATTCACATAGTTCAGGAAAGCCATATTTAAATATGGAAAAACCTTGTTTCAATAAGAGTAAAAATGGCTGCATGAGAAGTGGATTGATATTGTTTCTCTATTTTTCTCTGAGCATCTTCCTGTAAGTTGCGTCTTCACTTCTTACTGAAATGGTTGATTCTGCTGTTGTTCAGTTGCTCAGGCATAGTAACTCTCTGCAACATAAGGCATGTTACGCTCCTTATTATGCAGCACACCACGCCTCACTGTCCATCACTAACTCCCAGAGTTTGCTCAAAGTCATGTGCCTCAAATTAGTTGTACCATCCAACCATCTCATCGTCTGCTAGGCCCTTCTCCTTCTGCACTCAAGCTTTCCCAGCATCAGGGTCTTTTCCTATAGTTAGCTCTTTGCATCGGGTGGCGAAAGTACCAGAGTTTCAGCTTCAGCAAAAGTACTTCCAATGAATATTCAGGGCTGATTTCCATCAGGATTGACTGCTTTGATCTCCTTGCAGTCCAAGGGACTCGCAAGAGTCTTCTCCAACACCACAGTTCAAAATCATCAATGATTCCATGCGCAACTTCCTGTATAGTCCAACTCTCCCATCCATACATGAGTAATGGAAACTCCATAGGTATGACCTGATAGACTATTAATTGCAAAGTAATGCCTCTGCTTTTGCATATGCTCTTTAGGTGGTTACAGCTTTTCTTCATAGGATCTAGCACCTTTTAATTCCACAGCTGCCCTCACCATCTGCAGTGATTTTGGAGCCCGAGAAAATAAAGTCTATCACTGTTTCCATTTTTCCTCATGATTTCCCTATTTCATGTGAAGTCACGGGGCCAAATGCCATGATCTTCATGGTTTCAACATTGAGTTTTAAGCAAGGTTCTTCACTCTCTTCTTTCTTTCCATCAATACGCTCTTTATTTATTCTCCACTTTCTGTCATATATGTGGTGTCAACTGCAAATCTGTGGTTATTGATAGTTCTCCAAGCAATCTTGATTCTAGTTGGGCTTCATCCAGCCTGGCATTTCACATGACGTGCTGAATATAAGTTAAATAAGCCACATGACAATATACAGCCTTGATGTGCTCCTTTCCCAATTTGAAGCTAGCACATTTTTCTATGTCCAAGTGTTGCTTCTTGACATGCCTACAGATTTCTCAGCAGGCAGCTAAAGAGGTCTGGTATTTGCATCTTTCCAGGAATTTCCCATAGCTTGTTGTCATCCACACAGTCAAAACCTTTGGCATAGTCCAAATCAGATGTCGATGTTTTTCTTGAACTCCTTTGCTTTTTCTCTGATCCAATGGATGCTGACAATTTGATCTCTGGTTTCTCTGACTTTTCTAAATCCAGCTTTAGCATCTGGAAGTTCTCAGTTCATGTACTGCTGAAGCCTAGCTTGAAGAACTTTGAACATGACTGTGCTTACATGTGAGATGTGTGCAATTGTGTGTTAGTTTAAACAATCCTTGGCCTAGCTTTTCTTGAGGATTGGAGTTTAAACTAACCTTTCCAAGTTCTGCGGCCAGTGCCGAGCTTTTCAAATTCGCTGGCATATTGCGTGCAGGATTGTAATGTCCTAATCTGGTAGGACTTGAAATTCCACAACTGGAAACACATTACCTCTAGTAACTTTGTTCATAGTTATGTACTAAGGGCTGCTTGATTTCACATTGCAGGATGTCTGGTTCTGGGTGAGTAAAGACACCTTCACGGTTATGTGGGTCATTAAGATCTTCTTCTTTTTTTTTTTTTAAGTTCAGTTCTTCTGTGTATTCTTGCCACCACTTCTTAATATATCTGCTTCTGTTAGGTCCATATATTTTGTCTCCTTTATTGTGCACATCTTTGCATGAAATGTTCCCTTGGTATCTGTATCATTCCTGAGGTAATCTCTGTTCTTTGCCATCCTATTGTGTTTCTCTGTTTCTTTGCATTGATCCCTGAGGAAGGCTTTTCTTATCTCTCCTTGCTATTCTTAAGAAAACTGCATTCAAATGGATTATCTTTCTTTTTCTCCTATGCCTTTAGCTTCTCTTCTTTTCTTAGTTATTTGTAAGGCCTCCTCAGACAAACCTTTTGCCTTTTTGCATTTCTTTTTCTTGGGTAGGTTTTGTTCATTGTCTCATGCAGAATGTCATGACCCTTGGTCCATAGTTCTCCAAGCAGTCTGTCTATAAGATCTAATCCCTCAAATCTATTTGTCACATCCACTGCGTAATCATAAGAGATTGATTTTGGCCAACCCAAATGGTCTAGCGGTTTTCCATACTTTCTTCAACTTAAGTCTGAAGTTTTCTTTAAGGCATTCCTGATCTGAGCCATGTCACTGCTCAGTCTTGGTTTTTTTTTTTTTTTTTCTGACTGCATAGAGCTTCTCCATCTTCGGCTACAAAGAACAGAATCAATCTGATTTCAGCATTGACCATCTCAAGAGTCATCTCTTGTGTTGTTGGAAGAGGGTGTTTTCTATGAATGGTGAGTTCTCTTAGAGAATTCTGTTAGCCTTTGCCATACTTCATATGTACTCCAAGGTCCAACTTGCCTGTTATTCCAGGTATCTCTTGACTTCCTACTTTCTCTAGGAGGCAATGAACGTGGGCAGTATAAGCCCTCATTCCTCTGCCTTTTCTAAATCCATCGCATATATTTGGAAGTTCTTGGTTCAAATACTTTGAAGCCTAGCACAAAGGATTTTGAGCCTTATCTTGCTGAGTATGTGAAATGAGCACAAGAATGCAGTACTTTGAAAAATTTTCAGCATTACCCTTTGATGTGGGGATTAGTACGTTGTCATGTGTACACTAGAGCTTGCTCAGTAGTGGCATAATGTGTATTCCATAGTGCAAATTCAGAAGTTGGAACATGTATGGCATATAATGTTGACTCAGTAGAGGTAGGATGATACTTTCAGAGTGCAAGCTCAGTAGTTGTGCTAAGCCTTCTGTAGAACACTGATTCAGCAATGGTAAGATGTGTGTTCTAGAATTCAGGGTCAGTAGTGTTGTCACATTTCCTCGAGAGTTTAGCCACTGCAGAAGTGGCATGTGTGCTTAGACTGGGGTCTTAATAGTGGTGAGATGCATTCTCTACATCTCAGTCTCAGTAGAAGAGAGGTATGTTCTCTAGAGTGCAAGCTAGTAGTTACAAGACACTTGGTGTGCTGACCTGTAGTACACAAAGAAGCAGTGGAAGTTGTCACAGCACTGAAACACCGAATGGTAAAAACTCCTCAGTGTGTTTGACCCACAGTAGACAAAGAAACGTTCCAAGAATATTTTACCTATGAGTTACAGGATGGTGGTAATTACTGAGTGCATTCAACCTAATGTAGATGGAGATGCGCTTAAGCCATGTCATAAAACTGAACCAGTGATAGTTACAATCTCTTAGTCTTGCCTGAGCTATTTGGATGCAGAAACACTTAAAAAATTCACAGCACTGAAGCACTGGAATTCGAAAAATTATTGGCTGTGTCTTCCAAGAATGGATGCTGAAGCACTTGAACTGTATCACTTAGCTGAAAGACTGGATGTTGATGAATACTGGGTGTATTTGACCTGGGGTAAGAAGGGGACTCATTAAACCATATGACAGCCCTAAAACACAGGATGGAGAAAAATGTATGCGTGTTTATGAACTGGTATGTACAGAAACAATTGAGACATATCACAGAACTCAACAGTTGATGGTGAACAACTTCTAGGTGTATTTGAACCAGAGTATACGAAACAAGACTTGAAGAATGTAACAGAACTGAAACAACTGATGGTGATAAACTATTGCATGCGTTCAGCATGGCGTAGAAGAAGAAGGACTTGAAACATGTCGCAGCACTGAAACACCAATGGTCATAAGCTACTGGGTATGTTTCAGCTCAAGTGGATTAGAGAACCATTTGAAGCATGTCACACAACTGAAACATTGCATGCTTATGAACGACTGCATGTACTTGATATGGAGTGAATGAAGAAAGCACTTGAAGCATGTGACATCACTGAAGCACTGGTTGAGAATATGGACTATGTTTGAGCCGGAATGGACACAGAGGCTTCAGAATCATTTCATAGTACTGAACACTAGCACTAGATGGGGAAAAAACTACTGAGTTCGTTTGACACAGGAATGGATGAAGAAGCAGTTGACATTATATCACAGCAGTGAAACAAGATGGTTATAAACGGTGAGTGTATTGACGTTAGTGGGACCAAGAACATATTTAATCTTATCAAAGTCCTGAAACACTGGAGCATGGTGAACTGCTGGCTGTGTATGCCTCAGTGTGCACAGACAACATTTCAAATCATGTCACAGCACTGAAACGCTTGTATGGAGACGACAGACTGACTGTCTAGATCTGGGGTGGATGAGGAAGCTCTTGAAGCATGTCACTTCATGTATACACTAGATGGCGACAAACTATGGCGTTGGTGTATGGGTGCACATGAAGAAGCCATTGGGTCGTGCTGCAAAGTAAACCACTGGCCGTTTATAACTACTAGAAATTTTACACTAGGATTAATGTAGAAGCATTTGAAGACTGTCAGTGTACTGAAGCAATGGATGGTGATAAAGGACTATGTTAACCTGGAGTGGGTGAGGAAGTACTCGAATCCAGGGGCAGCCATGGAACACTGTGTATTGATAAACTCCGGGATGTTTTATTTAGTCACTTCGTTAAGGAAGAATTGAACTTGGTCATATGTCACAGCACTGGACACTGGTTGGTACCACTTATTGACGATGACTGACCAGAGTGGGAAGAGAGCCTTTGAATTGTGCCACACCCACTGCACTAAAGAAATAGAGGAAACAATAGAATGTGAAAGACTAGGGATCTCCTCAAAAACTTAGAGATACCAAGCAAACATTTCTTGCAAAGATGGGCTGAATAAAGGACAGAAGTCGTATGGGCCTAAAAGAAGCAGAAGATATTAAGAAGAGGTAGCAAAAATACACAGAAGAACTGTACATAAAAGATAGTCATGACGCAGATAATCACGATGATGTGATCATTCACCTAGAACCAGACATCCAGGAATGTACACTCAAGTGGGTCTTAGGAAGCATCACTACAAAGAAAGCTAGTGGAGGGGATAGAATTCCAGTTGAGCTAGTTCAAATCCCAAAGGACCATGCTATGAAAGGTTTGCACTTAACATGGCACCAAATGTGGAAAATTCAGCACTGGCCACAGGACTGGAAAGGGGCAGTTTTCACTCCAATCCCAAAGAAAGGCAATGCCAAAGAATTCTCCAACTACTACACAGTTGCACTCATCTCATATGCTACTAAATTAATGGGCAAAATTATCCAAGCCATGCTTCAGCAATACAGCAACCAGGAACTTCCAGATATTCGAGTTGGTTTTCCAAAAGGCAGAGCAACCAAGATCAAATTGCCAACATCTGCTGCACAATTGAAAAACCAGGAGAGTTCCAAAAGAAGATCTACTTCTGTTTTATTGAGACTTTGACTATGTGGATCACAATAAACTTTGGGAAATTCTGAAAGAGATTTCAGGGAATACCAGACAACCTGACTTGCCTCTTGACAAACTTGTATGCAGGTCAGGAAGCAACAATTAGAACTGGAAATAGAACAACAGACTGGCTCCAAAAAGGAAAAGGAGTACCCCGAGGCTGTATAATTGCCACCTTGCTTATTTAACTTCTACACAGACTACATAACGAGAAACACTGGGCTGGAGGAATCTCAAGGTGGAAACAAGATTGACAGAGAAATATCAATAATCTGAAATATGCCGATGACACCAGCCTTATGGCAGAAAGTGAAGAACTAAAGAGCCTCTTGATAAAAGTGACACGAGAGAGTGAATAAGTTGGCTTAATGCTCAACTTTCAAAAAAACAAAGATCATGGCATCGGATGCCGCCACGTCATGGCAAATAAGTGGGGAAACAGTGGAAACAGAAGATGACCTTATACTTCTGGGCTCCAAAATCGCTGCAGATGGTGACTGCAGCCATGAAATTAAAAGACGCTTCGTCCTTAGAAGGAAACTTATGACCAACCTAGATGATTAATTATCATTATTGATTATTGCTGATGATTGATTATTATTGATTACTATATTCATATTGAAAAACAGAGGCTTTACTTTGTCAAGAAAGGTCCATCTAGTCAACGCTACGGTTTTCCCAGTAGTCATGTGTGGATGTAAGTTTTGGAATATAAAGAAGGCTGAGCACTGAAGAATTGATGCTTTTGAACTGGGTGTTTAAGAAGACTCTTGAGAGTCCCTTGGACTGCTAGGAGATCCAACCAGTCCATCCTAAAGGAAATCAGTCCTTAGTGTTCATTGGCAGGACTGATGTTGAAGCTGAAACTCCAATAATTTGGCCCCGTGATGTGAAGAGCTGGCTCATTTGAAAGCATCTTGTTGCTGGAAATGATTGAGGGCAGGAGGAGAAGGGGACGTCAGAAGGTGAGATGGATGGATGGTATCACCGACTCAATGGACATGGGTTTGGGTTACCCATGGGAGTTGATGATGGACAGGAAGGCCTGGCTTGCTGCGGTTTATGGGATAACAAAGAGCTGGACATGCATGAGTGACTCAACTGAACTGATCACCCCTTAAAGAGTGTTTTTTTTTTGTTTCTTTTCCTTTTTCTTTTAAATAATCTTGGGCACATTTGACTGAAGCATGCCATGCAATGAAACGTTAAATGTTCAGTAACTACCAGCTGGGCTTGACATTGGATGGACGGAGAAGCACTGCAGGCATGTCACTGAACTTCAACACTGTATGGTGATAGCCTAGTGAATGCCTTTAAATGGGGAGAATGAACACACCATTGAAGTGGATCTTGGCATTGGAACTGGAGGTGGTGAATGTTATGGATGTGTTTGACTTGCGATAATGAGGAAGACTTGAGGAATGTCACACACAGTAAAACATTGGATGGTGTTAATGTTTGAGTGTGTTTGGCCTGGTGAGGATGGAAACGTCCTGGAATCTGCCAGGGAGAAAAAGAAGCTCTGGAAGCATGCTGTAACCCTGAAACACTGGATAGTGAGAAAGCACTTGGTGTGATGACCTGAGGGAATGAAGAAACCCAGAAGCATGTTGCATAACTGAAACATTGGATAACGACACACTACTGGGTGTCTTTGACCCCGTGTACACAAAGGAGCACTTGAAGCATGTCACAGAACTTGAACACTGGATGGTGAAAAACTCCTGGGAGTGTTTGACTGGGTGGATGAAGACGCTCCTCAAGCATGTCTCTGCACTAAGACACTGGATGAGGAGTGTGTTTTAGCCTCAGAAAATGAAGCACTTGACCTGTGTAACGACACTAAAATAGAGTATGGCACTTATACCACTGGGTGATTAGTCCCAGGTGACAAGGAAACACCGGAAAGTGTCGCATGTTAATGCACTGAATACTCTACGGGGATAAAGTACTGAATGTGTTTGATCCGGGGTTGCGAAGAAGCAGGTAAAGCAGGTCCCTGGGGTGACACAAGGGATTCTGATACACTACTGGGAGTGTAGGAATTCAAGTGGAATAAGAAGCACTGGAAGCATGTCACATCCATGAAACAATAAATGTTGCTAAACTACTGAGTGGGAATGAGAGCCTGGGAAAGACTAGAGATCTCTTCAGGAAAATAAGTGGTATCAAGGGAGTATTTCATGCACATATGTGTATAATAAAGGGCCGAAAATGTGTGAACCTAAAAGAAGTGGAAGATATTAAGGAGTGTTGGCATGATTACATAGAAGAACTATCCAAAAAGTTCCCGATGACCTAGATAACCATGATGGGGTGATCACTCGCCTACAGCTAGACATCTTGGAGTGGGAAATCCAGTGGCTCTTAGAAAGCATCACTACCAACAAAGATAGTGGAGGTGATGGAACACCAGCTGAGCTATTTCAAATTTTAAAAGATGATATTTGAAGTGCAGCACTCAGTATGCCAGAAAACTTGGGAAACTCAGCAGTGGCTGCAGGACTGGAAAAGGTCAGTTTTTCATTTGAAATCCAAGGAAGGGCAACACCACATGATGTTCCAAATATCACACAACGGCCATTATTTTATGCACTAACTCCTTTGAACACAATTTATGAACAACTGAGATAGCTGGATGACGTCACTGACTCGATGGACGTGAGTCTGAGTGAACTAAGAGAGTTGGTGACGGACAGGGAGGCTTGGCTTGTGGCGATTCATGGGGGCGCAAAGAGTCGGACAGGCTGAACTGAATTGAACTGAGACAGCATATTAAAAAGCAGAGATGTTAATGTGCCAACAAAGCTCCACCTAGTTAAGATTATGATTTTTCCAGTAGGCGTGTATGGATGTACCAGTGGAACTATAAAGAAAGCTGAGCACCAAAGAAGTGATGCTTTTGAACTGTGTTGTTGGAGGAGATTCTTGAGAGTCCCTTGAACGGCAAGGAGATCCAACCAGTCCATCCGAAAGGAGATCAATCACGAATATTCATTAGAAGGACTGAGGTTAAAGCTGAAACTCCAATACTTTGGCCAACTGATGTGAAGAGCTGACTCATTTGAAAAGACCCTGATGTTTGGCAAGATTGAAAGCAGGAGGAGAAGGAGACGACAGAGGATGAGACAGTTAGCTGGTATCACCGACTCAAAGGACATGAATTTCAGTAAACTGCGGGAGTTGGTGATGGACAGGAAGGCCTGATTTGCTGTAGTCCATGGGCTCACAAACAGTCATACACAACTGAGCAGCTGAAGTGAATCGAACAAAGACATGCTCACAATTCTCCTGGCAAGACTTTAACAGCACATTAACCTAGAAGCTGCAAATGTTCAAACTGGATTTAGAAAAGACAGAAACCAGAGGTCAAATTGGCAACATCCATTGGATCATGGAAAAAGCAAGAATATTATTGAAAAAAAAACTATTTCTGCTTTATTGAGTATGATAAAAATCCACTGTGTGGATCACAACAAACTGCAGAAAATTCTTAAAGACATGGAAATACCAGACTACCTACATGCCTCCTGAGAGACCTGTATCCAGGTCAAGAAACAACCAGTGAGAACCAGGTAAAGAAGAACAGATGGTTTGAAATTGGAAACAAACAAACAAACAAACAAACAAACTACTACATGTGTCACCCTGTTGATTTAACTTATATGCAGAGCACATCTTGGAAAATGCGGGGCTGGAGGAAACACAAGCTGAAATTAAGAGAAAAATAGAAATATTAATAACTTCAGATATGCAGATGACACCACCGATATAGCATCAAGCAAAGAATAACTAAAGAGCCTCTTGATGCAGGTGAAAGAGGAGAGTGAAAAAGCTGGCTTAAGACGCAACATTCAAAACACTAAGATCCTAGCATCTGGTCCTATTATTTCATGGCAAATAGATGGGAAAACAATGGTAACAGTGAGACTTCTGTTTCCTTGGACTCCAAAATCATGGCAGGTGATGACTGCAGCTATGAAATTAAATGACACTTGTTTCTTGGAAGAAAAGCAGTGACAAACCTAGACTGCATGTTAAAGAGCAGAGGCATCCGTTTGCCAAGAAGCGTCCATATAGTCAGAGCTATATTTGTGTTTTTTTAAGCAGTCATGTGACAATGTAAGTTAGGCCATAAAGAAGGCTGAACATTAAGAAACTGATACTTTTGAACCACAGTCTTGGAGAAGACCCTTGTGAGTCCCTTGGGCTGCAAGGAAATCAATCCAGTCAACTGTAAAGGACATCAATCCTGAAAATTCACTGGAGGGGCTGATGCTGAGGCAGAAGCTCCAATATTATGGCTATCTGATGTGAAGAGTCAACTCGTTGGCAAAGACTCTGATGCCGCCAAAGATTGGAGCAGAAGAAGGGGACGATGGAGGACCAGATACTTGGATGGCATCACCGACCCAGTGGATTTGAGTTTGAACAAGCTCCGGGAGATGGTCAAGGGCAAGAAGGCGTGACATACTGCAGTCTATGGGATTTGGAGAGTTGGAGATGACTGAATGACTGAACAACCCATAACAGCCAGCAACAACAAATCTACAGAGTGCCTTTGACCGTGACTAGTTTCAGGAGCTCTTGAAGCATGTCACAGATCTGAAACCCAAGATAGTGGCAAACCACTGAAGGTGTTTGACTTGGAGTTAGTGAAGCAGCCATTAGTATGTGCTACAACATTGAAACAATGAATGTCGATAACCTATATGGTGTATTTGTTGTGGAGTAAGTGAAGAACCCCTTGAAGTGGGTTTCATGACTGAAACACTGTATGTTCACACTTCAGATGGTCTGTGTTTGATCTTGTATATAGAAAGAAGCACAAGGAGCCTGTCACAACCCTGAAACTGGATCATGGTAAATCATTGTGTATGATGAGCTGTGGTAGTTGAAAAATCAATGAAAGTATGTACTAGCCCTGAATCAATGGATGGTGATAAACTAAGAGTGTGCTCAACCTTGAGTGGACAAAGGACCTTTTGAAGCATATGCCAGAATTAACACACTGGATTGTGATAAATTATTGGTTATGTATTTTCTGCAGAGAATGACGAAGCAGTTGAGCAGGAAACAGCCTTGAAACACTGGATGATGATAAACTGCAGGGTTTGTTTGATACATGTTGAATGAGGAGAAACTGAAAGCATGGCACAGACGAAAACATGGGACCATCATAAACTTCTGAATGCGTTTTATCTAGAATGGCCTAAAGAAGGACTTTAAACTCAGCACAGAACCGAAACAGGAATTGTGATAAGCTACCTACCATATTTTATATGGAGAGGATAAAGGAGTACATGAGGCATGCCACAGTACTGGAACACTGGATAGTGGTAAACGACAGGGAGTGTTTGACTAAATGAGACAAAGGGACCCTTCAGGCCGTTAATAGCGCAGCATCAACGAATGATGAAAATGTACAGGGTGTGTTTTACCTGGAGGGGATGGAGGAGGCTCAAAACATGTCACAATACAGAAAAAATGGATGGTGATAGCTGTCACATTAATTTCTTCTGGAGTGGATTAAAAACCCCTTGAAGCATATCTAAAGTTACACACTGGATGGGGATATAATATTGTGTGTATTTAATGCCAGTAAGAAATAGAGGGAACAATAGAATAGGAAAGACGAGAAATCTTGCCCAGAAACTGAGAGACTGCAAGGGAATATTTCATGAGACATGGGCACAATCCAGGACAGAAGGGGTATGAACCTAGCAGAAGGAGAAAATGTGATGGAGTGCTGGCAAGAGTACACGAGAAGAGCTGTACCAAAGCAAGGTCTTAATCACCTGCTGCCGCTGCTGCTGCTGCTGCTGCTGCTATGTCGCTTCTCTCGTGTCCAGCTCTTCATGACCCCATGGACAGCTCACTACCAGGCTCCTCTGTCCATGGGATTTTCCAGGCAAGAATATTGGAGTGGGGTGCCATCACCTTCTCTGCTTAATCACCCACATAACCATAATGGTGTGATCACTCACGTAGAGCAGACAACCTGGGGTGTGAAGTCAAGTGGATCTTAGGCAGAAATATCACAAACAATGCTAGTCAAGATGATAGACTTGAAGCTCAGCTATTTCAAATTGTAAAAGATAATGCTGTTAAAATGCTGCACTCAATGTGCCAGGACATTTGGAAAACTCATCAATGACCACAGGACAGGGAAAGGTCAGATTTACTCTGATCCCAAAAAAGGGCATTGTGAAGGCATGCTCAAACTGCTGCCCAGTCGTTCTCACTTCATATGCTGGCTGGGTAATGCTCCAAATGCCTCCATCTAGGTTTCAACAGTATGTGAACTGAGAACTTTCAAATGTACAAATTGGATTACGAAAGGCAGAGGAACCAAAGATCAAATTGCCAACATTCATTGGATCATAGAAAAAGCAGGGAGTTCCAGAGAATGACCTACTTCTGCTTCATTCACTATGCTAAAGCATTTGACTGTGGGGGTCACAGAAATTGCGGAAAATTCTTAAAGAGGTGGGTATACTAGACCACTTTACCTGGCTCCTGAGAAACCTGTATGCAGGTCACGAAGTAACAGAATCAGACAGGAACAATGGAGTTGTTCAGAATTGGTAACGGAGTAGGTCAAGGCTGTCTTGTTGTCACGCCACTTATTTAACTTACATGCACAGTATATCACGCAAAATGTCAGACTGGATGAAGCGCAAAGTGGAATCGAAATTGCTGGGAGAAACATAAATAAACTCAGACATGCCCATGACAGAACGCAGACGAGGGATTAGAGCTCTTTGCTGAGATGAAAGTGGAGATTTAAAACGTTGACTTACACCTCTACATGCAATAAATTCAGATCCTGTCATCCAGTCCCACCTCTTGATAGCAAATAAATCAGGACACAATGGAAACTGTGAAAGAGTTTTATTTTCATGAGTTCCAAAACTACTGTATGTATTTGAAAGAGGATAGTTGCGGAAGCACTTGTGCATTAATCAGCACTGAAAGAACGGATGTGTGTATTAACCCAGAGCAGTTAAGAAAGCACTGTAGTATGTCACAGCACTGATAGAATAAATGGCGAAAAAACAGGTGTTGAGTTTCACCTCTGGGGATCAAACAAGCGCCTACTAAATGCCACAAGTTACGGCCCTGAAACCTTGGCTAATGATAAAATGCTGGGAATGTTCAACTGATGTGGACTAGTAAGCACTTGAAGCATATCACTGTACTGAATATTGGATGATGATACACTAATGAGTATGTTTTTCAGGAGAAGATGAAGCACATGAAGCATATTACAGCACTGAAGCACTGAAGGGTGGTAAACTCCAAGGAGTGACGGGCCAGGATTGACAAAGGAGCATACGCAGTGATTCACAGTACTGAGATACAGATGTTGGAAAACTATTGAGTATTTGACACCAGGTGGACAAAGAAGCATTCGGAGCATGTCCTCTGTCAAGGCACTGAGCACTGCATGGTGATAGACTACAGAGTGTGTTTTTGCAGAGAGTGGATGAATAGGCACTTGAATCACGTCATAGCACTGAAACACTGACTTTAGTAAAGTACCGGATGTATTTTTCCAGTCTGGATGATACAGCAGTTTGTGTCACAGCTTGGAAGTGCTGGATGGTGATAAACGGCTGGTGTGTTTGATAAAGATGCACTTGAACTTGTGACAGCAGTGAAAAGCAGCAAGGGATAAGCTGGTGAGGCTATTTTACCTGGGGTGGAGAAAGATGTGGCTGAACCTCCTCTCTGAAGTGTGGATAATAAGCGACTTAGTATGTTTGACCTGGGGTGGATGGAGAAACACTGAAAGCATGTCACAGCAGTGCAACACTGGAGGGAGATACACAACAGGATGTGTTTGACCCAGGGTGCATGAAGAATAACTCGAGGTGTCACTGCTCTGAAACAGTAGACGATGATAATCTACTGGACACGTTCAGCCAGTAATCAACGAAGAAGCACATGGAATGGCACTACATTGTGATAAACACCTGCTTGTATTTGACCAGTGTGGATGAAGAAGTTCCTGAAGCATGTCCAATCTTTGCAACCCTGGATGCTGATATGTTCCCATCAAGCAATGTGTCTCTTTCATATGAGGCGTAAAAGCAGGCACTTAGAGCATGTCACAGGGCCTCTCCTGGTGGTCCAGCGGTTAAGCATCCACCTTGTAGTGTAGGGGATGAAGGTTCAATCCCCGATTGGGAAAGGAACATCCCATATGCTACAGAGTAAGTAAACCTGCATAGCTGCAAATACTGAAGTTCTCACACTCCCGAGACTTCATGCCATGGTTAGAGTTGGCTTGTCTCGAGGACTATCTTACGTGACACAACTGAGACCCAGCACAGCCAACTACATAAATGAAGAAGAATCACGTCTCAGGTGAAACACTGGTGACAAACTGCTGAGTATGCTTTACCTGGAGGAAATGAAGAAACGCTTGAATCATCTCTCTGCACTGAAACATGGGATAGTGATAAGCTACTGGGTATGTTTGACATGGGGTGCATGAAGAAGACTTGTGGGATGTTCCGCAGTTAAGACATTGGATGATGATAATCTACTGAGTGTGTTAGACCTGGAGTGGATAGAAGCCCATCACAAAATGAAACACTAAGGGTGGTAAACTACCGTTGTGTTTAACTAGGGGAGGATGAAGAAACACTGAACCTGTCACAGCACTGAATACTAGATATGTTTGTCCCGGAGTGAGTTGAACAAGCACTCGAAACAGGTTACAGAACTGAGAGGAACACTGGATGGTGGTAAGCGACACAGAGTGATGACCAGAGATGAAGAAGCAATGGGAACATGTCATGACAGCGAAACACTAGCTGATGATGAACAGTATTATCAGTGGCAAGATGCCTGCTCCAGAGTTCCGGTTCAAGACGCAGCATGTTTGCACTAGAATGCGGGCTTAGCAAGTTTGTGATGCCTCCCCTAAAGTGCAAATTCAGCAGTTACCACAGCCTACCCTGGATCGTGATGTCAGAAGGGGTAAAAGGAGAGCTGGAGGCGGCAAGCTCAGAATGTGCACGACGTGCACTAGAATGAGGGCTCCTTGGTGGCTGATGCGTGCATTAGATTGCAAGTTCAGAAGTTGTGACATGGGTATCCCATATCACCCATGTTGTAAAACCTCACACTGGTCTTCTATTTTTTACATATGGTACCGTACCCATTTAAGTGCGCTTTTCTCAAGGCATCCCAGCTTCACCTTCTCCCACTGAGTCAAACGTCTGTTCTTGAGATCCTTGTCTCTTCTCCTTGCCTGCGTAGAGCCCATCTTTCTAAATTCCACATCTGTGCATTAATATACAGTTTTGTCTCTCTCTTTCTTAGTTCCTTCATTCTGTGTAATAGGTTTCGTGCTCTTCCCACTCATTAGAACTGACTCAAATGCATGACTTCTTATACCTGAGTAATACTTCATATGTATATGTAGCAAAACTTCCTTAACCATTCATCTGCTGATGGACCTCGTGGTCACTTTCACATCCTTGGTATTGCAAACAGTGCTTCAATAAACGTTGGAGTACTGTTTCTTACCATTCTCGTTTCCTTGAAGTTCATGCCTAAGAGCGGGATCGCTGGGTCATATGGTATTTCTCTTTCCAACTTTCTAAGGAGTCTCCATAATGGCTGTACCAGTTTGCATTCCCATCCACAGTGTAAAAAGGTTCCCTTTTCTCCACACCCTCTCCAGCAGTTATATTGTAGACATTTTAATGATGGCCAATCTGACCAGTGTGAAATGATACCTCAATGTGGTTTTGATTTGCATTTCTCTTATAATGAGTGATGCTGAGCAACGTTTCTGTGTCTCTTAGTAATCTGTGTATCTTCTTTGCAGAGGGCTTTTACCTATGTTTTGATTGGTGGTTTGTTTTGCTGAGTAGTATTTGTAGCTGAGTATTGAGATGCGTGAGCACCTTGCATATTTTGGAGACAAATTTTTTGTTAGCTTTTCAGTTGCTATTCAGTTCAGTTCAGTTCAGTCGCTCAGTCGTGTCCGTCTCTTTGCGACACCATGAATCACAGCCCGCCAGGCCTCCCTGTCCATCGCCAACTCCCGGAGTTCACTCAGAGTTGCTCTTATTTTCTCCCAATTCTGAAGCTACATATTCACCTTAATTATAGTTTCCTTCAATGTACAAAAGCTATAGAGTTTAATTAGGTTCCTTTTTTCAAACATTTTTATTTCCTTTAGGCAATGGGCCACAGAGGACCTTGCTGTGACTTATTTTGTGGTGGTTATACCTATATTGTACTCTGAGGGTGGTATATTTTCTGGTCTTACTTTTCCACCTGTAATCCATTTTGAGTTTATTTTTGAACATGATGTTAGATAGCGTTCTAGCTTCTACACAGAGCTCTCCACTTTTCCCATAACACTTTTTTGAAGAAAATGTCTTTTTCTGTTGCGCATTTTTGCCTGCATCGTCAAAGATAATGGGGGCAGGAATCTATCATTGGACTTCATATTTGTTTTCCATTGGTCTATATTTCTATATTTGTGCAAGTTTCATACTCTCTTGATATCTTCGTAGTGTAGTCTGAAGCTAGAAAATTTGACTCCTCTCGTTCCATTCTTCTTTCTCAAAACTGCTTTGGCTCTTCGAGGTCTTATGTGTTTCCATGCAAATCGTAAAATAATTTGTTCTAGTTTATGAAAAATACTGTCGGTAGTTTGAGAGGTATTGTTTTGAATCTATTGATTGTTTTGGCTGGTATATTGATTTTAACTCTATCAGTTAGTCCAATCCAAGAACATGATATCTGTCTCCATCTATATATGTTTTGATTTCTTTCCTCAGTGCTTTCTTTCATCCTTCTGGGAAAGTGAAAGTTGCTCAGTCACGTCTGACTCTTAGCAATCCCATGGGCTATACAGTGTATGGAATTTGAAATTCTCCACGCCAGAATACTGGAATGGGTAGCTTTCCCTTCTCCAGAGGATCTTCCCAACCCAGTCCTCAAATGCACGTCTCACACATTGCAGGAGGATTTGTCACCAGCTGGGGCCACAAGGGAAGCCCAAGAACACCATAGTGGCTAGCCTATCCCTTCTTCAGGGGGTCTTCGTGACCCAGGAACCAAACAGGAGTCTCCTGCATTGCAGGCAGCTTCTTTACCAATTGAGCCATCGGGGACGTCCTTTGTCTCTTTATGCAAACTTATTTCTAGTTGTTTTATTCCTTTCATTGCAATGGGGAACAGGATTGTTCCTTCATTTCTCTTTCTGATTTTTCATTGTGAATGTGTAGGACTATAAGGGTTTCTGTGTATTAGTTTTATACCCTGCACGTTTACTGTATTCATTGATAAACTCCAGGAATTTTCTGGTGGCATCTCTTGGGTTTTCTTTGTAAAGGGTAATAGCATGTGCAAATAGACAGTTATACCTCTTCTTTTCAAATGAGGATTCTGTTCATATCTTTTTCTTCTTTGAAAACTGTGGCTAGAATTCCCAGAACGAGTACTGATGAGTGTGGGCACATTGTCTTCGTGCTGACTTTTAAGGAAATGTTTTCAGCTTTTCATTATTGACAATAATGTTTACAATGGTTTTGTCATATTTGGCTTTCATTATGTTGAGGTATGTTCCACCTATGACTACTTTGGCAGAGGTTTGTTTGTTTGTTTGTTTTTTCATAAAAGTTTTGGATTTTGTTGAATTCAAATGTGAATTTTGGTGGTTTTAGCCTCCAAATTTTTTGTGTTTCCTCTAGTTGTTGTTGTTGTTGTCGTTTTCCTGTGGTTGATATCTGATCGAACAGCATTGTGATCAGAAATTATGCTTGCAAATAGTATAATATCTTGAAGTTTATTAAGGTTAGATGTGATCTAACCTTGGGTGTGATCTGTCCTAAGATAATGTTCCATTTGCACGTGAGAAAAAGGAGAAAAAAAGGAGAAACAGGTGAAATCTGTTCTTTGGCGGTGGGATGACCTCTAGATATCAATTAGCTCAAACTGGTCTAATGTATCTTCTAAAACCTGAGTTTCCCTTATTTCATTTTCTGTCTGGATGATCTGTTCATGTTATGAGTGAAGTATTAAAATCACCCAATACTATTGGTTAGTGTCTATTTCTGCTCTACTAGTTGTTGGCATTTGCCTCTTGTATTGAGGTGCTCCTACATTGGATGCATGTAGCTTCTTCTTGGATTGATGCCTTGAATGTTCTGTAATGCAACTTTCTTTGTCTCCTATAGTGGTCTTTAGGTAAAGTCCATTTATCTGATATGAATATCGCTCCTCCCACTTTTGCTCTCCATTTTCACAAGATAGCTTTTTCCTGGCCATCACTTTCAGGCTGCATGTGTCCCTAGGTATGAGGTGGTTTTCTTGCAGACAGTATATTCTTGTATGCATTCACCCAGTCTTTGCCTTTTCATTGGAGCATTTAGCCCATTTCTGTTTAAGGTAGTTGTTGATAAGTATGATCTTCTTACCATTTACTATATATTTTGTGGCTTTGTTTTTATAAGCTTTTCTGTTTCCTATCTAGAAAAGATCCTTCAGCATTTGCTGAAGTGCTGGTTTGGTGGTTCTGAACACTAACTGCTTTTGTTTGTCTGTAAAGCTCTTGTTTTGTCCTTTGAATGAGAATACTATCCTTGTTGGATAGAGTAATTTTGGCTTTAGGCTTTTGCCTCTCAGCACTTTAGGTACATCCTGCCATTCCCTTCTAAGCTGAAGAATTTCTCTAGTAAGATCAGCTGTTATCCTTATGGGGATTCCCTTCTATGTTATTTGTTGTGATTCCTTTGTTACCTTGAATATTTGTTCATTCTGTATATTTATTTGTTTGTTTTCATTTTGATTAATGTGTGTTTTGACATGTTGTGTCTTGATTTTACCCCTGTGGGACACACTGGGATTTTTCATCTTAGGTGTCTGTTTTTTTTTTTTTTTTTTTTTTTCCCATTTCAGGGATGTTTTTAACTATTTCCTCCTCAAATATTTTCTCATGCCCTTTCCTTTTGTCTTCTTTCTCTGAGAAACCTATGATTTAAATATGGGGGCATTTAACATTGTCCCATAGGTCTCTGTGATTGTCTTCATTTCTCTCTTGCTTTTTTTTTTTCCTGCTCTGCTTCATTTATTACCCATATCCGATCTTCCAGCTCACTTAGTCTTTCTTCTGCCTCAGTTACAGTACTGTTCCTGTTGTCCAGAGTGATTTCTCAGTTATGCCATCGCTCATTATTGATTGACTACTCATGATTTCTTCCAGGTCTATTTAAAACACCCCTTTCATCTTCTCAATCCATGCCTGAAGTCTATTTATCTGTCGATCCATTTGTTTCCAAGACATTGACTATTTTTGTGCTGAACTGTTTTTCCTGTAGACTTCCTACCTCCTCCTCTTTCACTGGTTTGTTGATTTTCATTGTATTCCTTCATCTGCTGGATAGGTCTCTGCCTTTTCATGTTGTTTCGATGACTGTCTTCGAGGTCTATTTTCTGCACAGCGGAGGGCCATCATTGCTATTAATTGGGTGGTCTCCTCCAAGTGAATGTGGTGGGACCAGTGGCTTGTGTAAGTTTTCTTGTTGAGAGAGCTTTTTGTTGGTGTTGTTAAAGAGGATGGCTGTTGATCTCACTTGTTCTGAGAGTCCATGCAGTGTCCATTAGGGACTTAGAAGGCTCTATTACGGCTTCGATTCCAGATGAGCTACTTCAAATCCTCGAAGACGATGCTGTGAAAGTGATGTACTCAATAAGACAAGAAATTTGAAAATCTCAGCTGTGGCTCAGTTGGAAATGGTCAGTTGTCATTCCAGTCTCGAAAAAGGCAATGCCAACGAATGCTCAAACTACCATGCAATTTTACTCATCTCACATGCTAACAAAGAAATGCTCAAAATTCTCCAAGCCAGGCTTCAGCAATATGTGAACCATGAACTTCCAGATATTCAATCTTGTTTTAGAAAATACAGAGGAACCAAAGACCAAATTCCCAACATCTGCTGGATCTTCACAAAAAAGCAAGCAAGTTCCAGAAAAACATCTAGTTCTGCTTTATTGAGTATGCCAAAGCCTTTGAGTGTACGGATCAAAATAAACTGTGGAAAATTCTGAAAGTGACGGTAGTACCACACCACCAGATCTGCCTCTTAAGAAGCCTGTATACAGTTCAGGAAGCAACAGTTAGAACTGGACATTGAATAACAGACTGGTTCCAAATAGGAAAACCAGCACCTCAAGGGTATATATTGTCACTCTGCTTATTTAACTTCTATGCAGAGAAATGTGTGGTTGGAAGAAATGCAAACGGGAATCAAGACTGCCAGGAGAAATGTCAAAAACTTCAGATATGTAGATGACACCCCCCTTATGGCAGAAACTAAAGAGGAACTGAAGAGTCTCTTGATGAAAGTGAAAGAGGAAAGTGAAGAAGTAGGCTTAAAGCTCTAAATAAGGAAACCTGAGATGGCATCCTGTCCCATCAGTTCATGACAAATAGATGGGAAAACAGTGGAAATGGTGGCAGACTGTTTTGTTTTTTTTTTTTTTTTTGGGGGGGGGAGGCTCCAAAATCACTGAAGATAGTGACTGCAGCCATGAAATTAAAAGACGCTTACTCTTCCTAGACAGCATAAAACAAGACCAGAGGCTGACTGCAGCTCAGATCATGAAATCTGTATTGCCAAATTCAGACTTAAATTGAAGAAAGCAGGAACAAACCACTAAACCATTCAGGAATGACCTATCTCAAATCCCTTATGATTACACAGTGTAAGTGAGAAATACATTAAGGGACTAGATCTGATAGAATGCCTGATGAACTATGGACGGAGGTTCATGACATTGTAAAGGAGACAGGGATCAAAACCATTCCCAAGAAAAAAGACACGCAAAAAGGCAAAATGGCTGCCGGAGGAGCCCTTACAATTAGCTGTGAAATGAAGAGAAATGAAGCCAAAGGAGAGGAGGAAAGATATAGCCATCTGAACACAGAGTTCCAAGGAGAGAGAAGAAAGCCTTTCTCGGTGATCAGTGCCAAGAAATAAAGCAAAGCAATAAAGCAAAGCAATGCAATGGGGAAGACTAAAGATTTCTTCAAGAAAACCGGAGATACCAAGGGGGCATTTCATGCAAAGATGGGCACTATTAGGGACATAAATGGTACGGACCTAAGAGAAGCAATAGGTATTAAGACGAGGTGGCAAAGAACACACAGAAGAACTGTACATCAAAGATCTTCACAACCCAAATAATCATGACGATGTGATCACTCACCTACATCCAGATACTTGGAATGTGAAGTCAAGTGGGCCTTAAGAAGCATCACTATGAACAAAGTGAGTGGAAGTGATAGAATTCCAGTTGAGCTATTTGAAATCCTAAACGATTATGCTGCGGAAGTGCTTCACTCAATATGTCAGCAAATTTTAAAAACTAAGCAGCGGCTCAGGACTGGGAAAGGTCAGTTTTCATTCCAATCCCAAACAAAGGCAATGCCAAAGAATGCTCAAACTACTGCACAATTGCACTCATCTCACACGCTAGTAGAGTAATGCACAAAAATATCCAAGCCAAGCTTCAGCAATACACGAACCATAAACTTCCAGATGTTCAAGCTGGTTTTGGACAAGTCAGAGGAACCAGAGATCAAATGAGTGTATGCACCACTACTTCTGATGATGCATGCAGCAACTACTGAGGTTGAAATCACGAGTTTGCATTCTGCTTTTACTAAGAATTGAATTAGGACAGGTGCACTACTTAGCTTGCACTCTGGCACAAACATTACAACTCTAGAGCATAAGTATCACAACCACGTGCGTCTGCACTCCGGACCTGGCATGCGGCAACGACTGAAAATGCAAGAAACTTTTCACAGTTACTGACCCCTGATTTGAAACCACTGCTGCTGCTGCTGCTAAGTCACTTCAGTCGTGTCCGACTCTGTGTGACCGCATAGATAGCAGCCCACCAGGCTCCCCTGTCCCTGGGATTCTTGGGGCAAGAATACTGGAGTGCGTTGCCACTTCCTTCTCCAATGCATGCATGCATGCTATGTCGCTTTAGTCTTATCCGACTCCGTGCAAACCTATGGACAGTAGCCCACGACGCCCCTCTGTCCACGGGATTCTCCAGGCAAGAATATTGGGGTGAGTTGCCATTTCCTTCTCTTATGTCAAACCATACATGCTACAAACACTGAGCTTGCCCTCTGGAATACGCGCTTGTTGATACTGAGGCCGCTATCTAGAGAACGCTCGCAGGAGCTATTAGTTTCCAATCTGGATCACCCTTTCTGCCACTATTGAGACTATTAACAAGCTTTAGAACAAGTGCATTGCTGTCACTGAGACTGCACAGTAGAGCATACATCCCATCACTCCTAAACCCGGGTTCTTTAGGATATGGCCTACCACTACTGAGCCTGTCCCTAAAACATGCCTGTTGTAAACTCACATACACTTTTGGTGTATTACGCTCTGGATTCTGCATCCCTGCACTACTGAAATTGCCTTCCAGAACAAGAGTTCATCACCGGCTGAACTTTCACTCTGAAGCATGAACATCACAATCATTAGCTTGTTGCTTTATAGGTAAGTCAGGCCACTACTCAACCTGCACTGTAGTTCAGGTGTGCCTAAATAGTTACTGAACTTGCACTCTGAAGTTTCCTTCTGGACACAACTGAGCCAGAACTCCTGTAGACAGAGTGATTTTAAACACTGGAGGACATGGTACGCCTCTCCTGAGCATGAGCTCAAGTGCAGGCATCCGGGCTCTGCTGAGAACATGCTCTAGTTGCACACATGCCAAAGTAACTGAACGTGCAGCTGGGGGTACAGATCTCATGAATACAGAGTGAGCACATTTCATCATGGGTTTTGCGCTTCTGAGGTTTACTCAGAAGCATATCTTCCATCGTGACTGCGTGTGCCTTCAAGAGCCAATGTTCTGACACTACGGAGACTGTGCTGTAGAGTAAGAATGCCTGAACTACACAACTGCACACTGAATCATGCATCCCAGCAGTATAAATCCTAGCACTGCAGCACACTTGTCACTTCTGAGTCCTTACACTAAGCAGGCATGGCACAGCTAGTGAGCATGTGGTCTAGAGCATATGTGTGGCCATTACTAATTTCAGACTCGGAAGCCTGTGTCTTGCCACTTGTAAGCCCAGGCCCCCAAATATTCACGCTTCAGCCACTGATATTGCACCCTGGTACACTCCTTTATCACTGCTGAGACTGCATTACAGAGCATGAGTTCCACTACTACTAATCTTGCTCGATGGCCTGAGTGCTTAAACCTGTGAGCCTACACTCTGCAGCTGAAAATTGCCAATGACTTGGCTTGCCCTCTGTTGCATATGTTCCCCACGCTTCTTCCTGCACTCTGGAGCACCTACTCCAGGAGGCTGCTTTCTAAAACACATATCGTCTCCACGAGTGAACCGTCATTCTAGATCAACTGTGTGACCACTAGTGACCTTGAATTCTGAAGTGTTATCTTAACTTCCTTGAGGTATTGCTCGAGAAGGTGTGTGCAACAGTTACCCCCGTGACATTTTATACCAGCCATTTTGCTGCTAGTCACCCAGCACTCTAGACTGTGCAAGCTGTGAGTAGTGTACCTGTATATCTGTGGATGACGTGCCACCACTACAGACCTGGTGTATACTTCATATGTCCTGCCTCAATTGATCGTGCGTCACCATACACATATGCCACAACCCTTGCGCTTGCACTGTTGAGGGCTTGTCTTCCCGCTACTGAGCTTGTGTGGCAGAGCAGGTATATCACATTTTCTGAATTGGATCTCTGGATATGCAACCCAAAATAAAAACCCAGCTTTCAAGAGAACATGTCCCTCTGCAGTCTGCACTCTTGAGCAAGGGCACCAACTCCTGAGACAACACTCTGAAGCACATGTAGAGCAGGCATGCTGCATCTGCTGAACTTAGCTCTTCAGCATGCCTCTCAACAGTGAAACACACTTTAGGCATACCCCTCTTAATACAGACCCATGATCTAGAGCAGGCATGCTTCACATCCTGAATCTTGGCTTTCGAGAACACGTGCTTCATCTCCTGAGATGGTGCTTTTGCCGATTCTCCCCACCACTACTAAATCTGTGCTCTAGAGCGGGTGTGACACTTTGGAGCCTGCATGCCTCACTTCTGCGTCCCTGCTCTAGCCTGGAAGTACTGAAACATCTTAGCTCGCAATCCGCAGCACACGTTCTGCCACTAGTGTGCTTGCACTTTAGAGCAGGCTGTCTGAAGCCATCCCATTGGCACTGGCAACATGCGTCCAGCCACTGCTGAATGCACACTAGAGCACAGTTCCTGCCACTATTGAGCATGTACTCTACCACAAGATGTCTAAAACTGCTCAGTTGCATTGCGGAGCATACCTCTTTCCACAAGTGAACTTGCATTCTACAGGAAATGGTACACAAACACTGACCTTGTGCTCTAGAATTGGCACACCATACATAATTTTCTTAACATTTGAAGCATATGTCTGGCCAACACTAAATCCACGCTTTAGATCAGCTGTGCTAAAATCACTGAGCTTGCCCTCAAGAGTATATCTGAACTCACATTTTATAGCCACACCTACTACCACGGTGGATTCTGTGCTCTAAAACCCTTGTGAGATGAGAGAACAAGATGGTGGAGCTATAAGTGGATGTGGAGTACATCTCTCCATGGATACATCAGGCATACACCTTCAGACACAGAAGAGTAATCAGAACATTACCGGAAAGTAGACAGGAGTACCTGACAAGTGGCAAAGAATATATAGAACCACGCAAAACTCAGTCGGGGGAAAGAACTGGGGGAAAAATCAGGAGTGTTAGTAGGACTGGATCTGCCCTGAGTGGGGGAAGGAACTGAAGCTGTGGTCCAATCCTACATTGGGTCAATCGTCTGAAGTGTAGAATAGACATTTAAAGCTGAGAGTGAAACAGCTGATCTGTGGAAAGCTGGGTGCAATGAGAAGCAGAGGGTCCTTGCTGCAGCCGTACATACCCCGTACAAGGACATCCGTCCCCTGAAAGGCCCCGTGGCTGGCAGCTGCAGTTTAGGGACTTTGCGGCAATTCATGGGGAGGGCTGCTGTTTCCTGGGGAGAAATGGAGAGAGGGGGTTTGAAGGAGGACACTGTCGTAGGGTATGCCTGTGGAGGAAAGCTAGGCAGCCATGAAAGCAAGGCAATAACACCGAGTCACATGTCGGGGGTGGAGCAATCACCATAGCCTCTCTCTCCCACATGCTAGCATCAGTAGTTACTACAATAATGAGGCTGACCCTTCAAATGCTGAACACACTGAAATGCAGAGCAGGACACCACGCAGGGTCATCCATTAAGTGCCTGATGCACCATACTAGAGTAGAATCCCACTCAGGATGCTCCTTTAAGTGTCGGATGCACTGATTTACACAGGAGGACCCCAGCCAGGAAATTCGCTCTATGTGCTGACCCATTGAACGACAGAGAAGGATCCCAGGCAAGGAAGCCTTCTGAGTGGCCGAATAGGTGGAACTAGGGAGAAGACTGGCCAAAGACGCCTTCTTATCACCGGATACAAGGGCTCAAAAAAGAAAAAAAAAAGGCTCTGATAGGGCCCTAACTCCTGTGGTGTAGTCAGTCTGTGTCCCTGCACCCTGCCCGTTTGACACCACCTGTGTCCCTCAAAGCCAAGCAGCTGCTCCACTTTCACAGTTAACTCTCATTGGAAAAAAGCTGCTACTGGTTAAAAAAACAAATCGTGCAACTATTTGCACAGGATTGCTTCAGTCCTGTCTAACTCTGTGTGGAACACATTTCACCACTACAGAGAAGAAGCTCTAAAATGCATATACTGGAACAACTGATTTTTTCCAGTCTTGTAGCCACTGCTGAGTTTTCCAGATTTGCTTGCATATTGAGTTCAGCACTTTCATAGCACTCACTATCTATTAGGATTTGAAATCACTCAAGTGGAGTTCTCTATCTCCGCTAGCTTTCTTTCTATTGATGCCTCTTGCGGCCCGCTTGACCTCACATTCCAGGATGTTTGGCTCTAGGTGAGTGATTAGATCATGATGATTATCTGGATCATGGAGATCTTTTCTGCCTAGTTCTTCAATCTTTGCGGTATCGATTTTTGCTACCTCTTCTTAATATCTTCTGCTTCTGTTCAGTCCATACAATCTCTGTCCTTTACTGTATCCACCTTTGCATGAAATGTTCCCTTGGTATCTCTAATTTTCTTGAAGAGATCTCTACTCTTTCCCATTCTGTTGCTTTCCTCTATTTTTTGCACTCATCACCGAGGAAGGCTTTCTTATCGCTCTTTGCTATTCTTTGGTGCACTCTATTCATATGGGTATATCTTCCCTTTTCTCCTTTGCCTTTTGTTTCTATTCCTTTCTCAGTTATTTGTAAGGCCTCCTCAGACACCCATTTTGCCTTTTTGCATTCATGTTCTTGGGGATGGTCTTCATCACTGCCTCCTCTACAATGTCATGAACCTCCAAATGTAGTTCTTCAAACACTATATTATGCCTAATCCCTTAAATATTTTCTCTTGTCCACTGTACCATCATAAGGGATCTGATTTAGGTCAAACCTGAATCATCGAGTGGTCTTCCCTACTGTCTTCAACTTAAGTCTAAGTCTATAGCAAATACTGAGCTTCCACTCTGAACCTTCCTTCTTACAAGTATTTGTCCACCATTTTAGAGCACTTTCGCTGCATCTCTTTATCTTCACTCTGAAACATATGTACCGTCACTCCTGAAAGGATGCTCAAGTGCATGCATTGAACTCCTACTCAGCCTAAGCTCCACAGTAGTCATGCCGATCTACTAAGCTTGCATTGTGCCGCATGCGTCTTTCACTATTTAGACTATGATACTGAGGTCATGCTGCAACTGCATAGTTGCAATCTCAAGCTTGTCTTCTTCGACTTTCAGCTTTTATACCAGCACACATGTTCTGCCCCTCCTAAGCCCGCTTTCTGGAAGAGATATGAAACAACTGTTGAGGTTGTATTCTGGAGCATGTCCCTGCTATTTCTGAATGCATTCTTTTTGTATTTCTTCATATTTCTTTTAAAAAATGATTTAATTGGAATAGAATTATTGTGTATTACTGTGATAGTTTTTGACATATACATCAACATGAATCAGCCGCATGGATACATGCGTCCCCCTATCCTGAACACAACTCAAACCTCATTTATTACCCCACGCTTCTGGGTTCGTCCACAGCACAAGGGTTGGATGCATCTTTCATGCATTGAACTTGCACTGGTCATCTCTTTTATGTATGGTAATGTACCTGTTTCAATGCTAATTTCTCCAATCATCCCATCCTTGAACTCTCCCATTGAGTCTCAGAGTCTGTTCTTTATATGTGGATCTTTTTTACTGGCCTTCATGCAGAATCATTGTTACTGTCTTCCTAAATCCCATTTGTACGCATTAATAAACAATATTTGCCTTTCTCTTTCTAACTTTTTTTTTTTGCTCTGAATAATAGGCTGCAGGTTGAACTGCCTTACCAAAAGTGACACAAACATGTGTTTTTCTGTAGCTAAGTAATATTATATTTGAATATATAGCACAACTTCCTTATATTTTCATCTGCTGATGTGCATCTAGATTACGTGCAAGTCATAGCTTTCGGAAAGAGAATTGTAATAAACATTAGCTTTTAATTCATGTTAGGTGTAATAGAAATGAGAAAACAATAAAACCCAAATGTAGAACGATTCAAATTCTACTCGATTGTTGAATATTATGTAAGTTGAAATACGTCAAAATCTGTTTCCTTGGCTGCATGTAACATATGAGGACTCTTTTATATCACTCACCTCTCTCCTTTTCATAAATATAGACCAATTTTCAAATGTTTGTCCAGTTTAATGACAAAATACTAACATAGACATATATATATATAATATATATAAAATAGAGATATGTTTTCATATCATAAACTGTTGATAGCAAGCCTAGATTTTAGAATTATTTCCACCTCCATGCTCCATCTCAACAGGAAAGAGCCAAAGTTGTTGCTGACTCAATCACTCCAAGAGCTGGGAAACCTGAAAAAGAAACGGAACCTGCACTGAGATTTTCTGTCATATTTAAGATCGAGCTCTAAGTCCAAGACTTGCTTTCCTTTATTGTACTAAGCAGTCCCTTCTTAAGATTGAAAAGCCTGGAAATCGAGAGAGAGAGGTAGCAGATTGTAGACCTCCTCATGTTCAAAAGGAATTTTAATCAGAGAAGCTAGAAAAGACAGGAACTAAGGAAAACAATCAAGTGATAGACAATAATAATGATTTAGCCACTAATCAAACTCAAGGGTCTTTAGTCCCTCCTCAAGGGCCAGCGTGGAGAAGGAAATGGCAACCCACTCCAGTGTTCTGCCTGGAGAATCCCAGGGATGGGGGAGCCTGGTGGGCTGCCATCTTTGGGATCGCACAGAGTCGGACACGACTGAAGCGAATTAGCAGCAGCAGCAGCAAGGACCATCGCTGACATTCGGAGCAATATCCTGTGAACAATTTTAGAGATGCTAAAGCCCAAACCAGGCTGAAATGTAAGTGCATAGTTGGAACTAGACGGTCAATGATGTGGACTCCCAATATCCTCACTAATAGGCCATTAGTAGAATGTCCCAATATTGATCACAGACCCCATGTTCCACCCTCACTCAGCCATTAAAATAGTCCCCCTGAAAGTATTTGGGGATTTGTGTCTTTGAAGCACCAGCTGCTAAGACACCTTGCTTCGTCCTACAATAATCACTTCCCCCCCCTCCACATTGAAACCCACAGTCAATTCATAAATTTGTTTGCACAGAAGCAAGTAGACCAAGTCTGCTAGGGTAACAGTACTGAATATTAAGAATGTGTGCATAGAAGGATGATAAATCACTTCTTTTCAGAAATAAAGTAGATTTATTGATGTGAGTTTTCGATAACCCTGTATGCGAGATAGCAAAAGAGACACAGATGTATAGAACAGTCTTTTGCACTCTGTGGGAGAGTGAGAGGGTGGGATGTTTTGGGAGAATGGCATTGAAACATGTATAATATCATATATGAAATGGGTCTCCAGCCCAGGTTCAATGCATGATACTGGATGCTTGGGGCTGGTGCACTGGGACGACCCAGAGGGATGGTACGGGTTGGCAGAAGGGAAGGGGTTCAGGAAAGGGAACGTGTGTACACCTGTGGCGGACATATGTTAATGTACGGCAAAATCATTACAATAATGTAAAGTAATTACCCTACAATTAAAATAATAAATTTATTTTTTTTAAAAAAAGGAAATCTTCTAAAAAAGGTCCACACCTACATTGAAACCAAGCACGACCAAGAGCCAACAAGTTCCACAGGAAGACATACCATGCCAATTCTCCAGCAACACAGGAACAGAACCTGGAGCTTCAAGACACAGGTTGCCCAAACAGCAAACCCATAGACATCTCAAACCTCACTACTGGACACTTCATTGCCCTCCAGAGAGAAGAGATGCAGCTCCACCCACCGGAACACTGACACAAGCTTCCCTAACCAGGAAACCTGACAAGCCCCTCGTCCACCCCCAGCCACAGGGAGGAACCTCCACAATAAAGAGGAACCACAAACTGCCAGAAAGAGAAAGACCATCCCAAACACAGGAACCCCCCCCGACCCCCCCCCCCAAAAAAAAAGGCCAAATTGACTAATGAGATTTTTGCATGCTTCATGGTTTTGGTTACTATTTCTGCCAGCAGTCTGTATTTTAAGTTGATGCTGAAGTAAACACTTGGTTGAACATTACCCTTCAGTTGCTAGGAGACCAGTGACTTTGTCATGTCACAACTAACCTTCGATTGCTAGGAGACCAGTGATTTTGTGATGTCACAGCTGTTTGACTGGGGGGATCTCTGTGATTGTCCAGAGAGTTTCTCTCTGTAGGCCAGCCAAACATCATTTGAAGTTGCATTGTGTAAAAGCAGACAAATGAGAACATTATCTGAAGAAAGATTTCCCTGAGATGGCACATATTTCTTCAGAAATTCAAGATGGACCTCCTAAAGGTGAGTCCACTGGTTCAGAAACCTCCATTCGATCTTACTGGTATGATTATACAACTGGGGACTCAGTTTTGAGATCTATGATTGAAGAATATGCTTTTCAGGCTTTGGCTGAGGATCTGGTGATCAAAAGGCCACACTACACATATTCTGTCTCTGAAACAGATGATGTGAATGATTTTCTTTTACTCACATTTCCACAAAAACTTTGGAATGTAGTGGAAAGTGATCAGTTTGAGTCTATTTGGTGGGATGAGACAGGCACATGTAGAGTGATCAATGAAGAACTCTTCAGGAAAGAAGTCTTGGAAAGAAAGGAGCCTTTCAGAAAATTTGAAACCAAGAGCATGAAGAGGTTAATTCGACAGCTTAATCTTTATGGAGTTAACAAAAACCGACAAACTGTTCAAAGATCGGCAGCACTACCAGTCTTTCTGGAAGAAGAAAACAACATCTCTCTTTTGAGAAAGGTATTCCAAAATTTTCACTTTTTGGCAATGGGTCAGATTCAATCATGTGACCTAGAAAGCATGTTCATATATGTGGCTAAAACGGAGTTTAAACTTGAGATAACAAATTATTGAAAAAGTTGTATCTTTTTGAAGTTGAGAACAGCTGGAGGTTAGAATATTGGATGTTCAACAAACCTTCCTAGTGACTTGAAACCAGATACAAGTTCTGAAGCTACTTAAAGTGGTATTTACTGTATATATACAACATATTTGTAGTTGAGCATATACCTTCTAACATGTTACCTGTTAAAACTACCAACAGAGGTATTTTCTTTGATGTTATTTCATTGCTTCCATTAGAGGAAACTTATAGTGATATGAAGGAATGAAATTAGTAAAGAATGAAAAATGAATATAATGGAGAAGTGGAGAAAAGGGAACCCTCCTACACTGTTGGTGGGAATGCAAACTAGTACAGCCACTATGGAGAACAGTGTGGAGATTCCTTAAGAAATTGCCAATAGAACTACCTTATGACCCAGCAATCCCACTGCTGGGCATCCACACTGAGGAAACCAGAATTGAAATAGACACATGTACCCCAATGTTCATCGCAGCTCTGTTTATAATAGCCAGGACATGGAAACAACCTAGATGTCCATCAGCAGATGAATGGATAAGAAAGCTGTGGTACATATACACAATGGAGTATTACTAGCCATTAAAAAGAATTCATTTGAGTCAGTTCTGATGAGATGGATGAAACTGGAGCCAATTATACAGAGTGAAGT
This sequence comes from Ovis aries, assembly GCF_016772045.2. Lineage (NCBI taxonomy): Eukaryota > Metazoa > Chordata > Mammalia > Artiodactyla > Bovidae > Ovis > Ovis aries. The sequence goes on along the minus strand of NC_082741.1, from coordinate 19,645,627 downwards.
AAGCCAGAAAGAAAAACACCAATACAGTATACTAACACATATATATGGAATTTAGGAAGATGGCAATGACGACCCTGTATGCAAGACAGGAAAAAAGACACAGATGTGTATAACGGACTTTTGGACTCAGAGGGAGAGGGAGAGGGTGGGATGATTTGGGAGAATGGGAATTCTAACATGTATACTATCATGTAAGAATTGAATCACCAGTCCATGTCTGACGTAGGGTGCAGCATGCTTGGGGCTGGTGCATGGGGATGACCCAGAGAGATGTTGAGGGGAGGGAGGTGGGAGGGGGGGTCATGTTTGGGAACGCATGTAAGAATTAAAGATATTAACATTTAAAAAAAAAACACTGGGGGGGGGAAATAACATGAGTTGAGGAAAATAAAGAAAAGGTATTAAAAAAAAAAAAGAAAAGAAATATTGTAACAAAACCAAAACTTTATTCTCCCATATGACTGGAGCGTGGTTCAGCCAAAGCAGTGCCTGACGGCTAAAGGGAGGGTTTCTCGGGTCCCCACTCGCACGAGGCCTTGCTCGGCGGGGCGGCTGGTGAGGGCGGTCAGAGCTTGTGGCAGGATCCACAGGCTTCAGGCTCCTTTCGCCCTCTCCCCTCTCTAGTCTGGGCGGGCTCTGCTCTCCAGCAGCTTTCCTGCCCAGGGGCGGGACAAGCCAGCTCGCGGAAAGGGCCTCTTAGGCCCCTGGCCCCTGGCACCACCCCCAGCTCTCCTGTGGAACCTAATGTATTTAAACACAGACGCACAAATCTTCACGGCCCAACCCGGTTCTGCACCCAGGCACAGTCAGGCAGGAGCAGAAAAAAACAAAAACAAAAACCAAAAAAAACATGTATCTAGCAGCCTCTTCACTGCCCTGGTGCTTTAGTCGTTTTCCTGTTTCCTCTGCCTCTCCTCAGACTCCAGGGCGGCCCCGTCCCTGGGGGCCCCGAGATTCAGGCCTTTGGTTCGGGAAGTTGGCAGATGAGGTATTTGTTTGTTTGTTACTGAGAGAAGGGAGGTGGGAGGAAGAAGCTCAGGGCAAAGGAGTTCAATCACTTGGTCTGGTTGAGTGTGAGACGCCTGGTCAGCATCCGTAGGGTAGGACCAGGTAGGGCCTGGGGGGATAGAATGTTCCCAGAACAGGGGACTCACCCTGGCCGTTTCCTCTGCTTGTCCCCAGGATGTGACCGTGTGCTGCCTGGGAGGTCTCAAGCGCTCAGGAGTTCAGTGGGCCCCTGAGGTAAGGTGACAGACATCTTTACAACAGGGACAAAGGTGTGGCTTTCTTACTTTGCATTTTTCTCCTTTCATTCGTCGGCTGACACGTTGCTGTTGAGAGAGAGTATTCCTGATTGGGGATTACCTGACCCTGATTGCGGGTGCTGACTTCAGGGCCATCATGGTTTCAGGTTTGCAGCTTTCTGAGTGGCAAGCTTAAAAACAGGCATGGTGACTTGCTTTCGCCTGCCTTCTTGAAAGAAAAAAAGTAAGAACACCATGGGTCTTAAGCTGTGTAGAGCTGACTCCTACCACTTGGTGAGGCTAAAATGGGGCAATGCACATATCCTAAGGTTTTAGCTGGCAAAGCAAAGCAATGCAGGTGTGGGGGTTCCCTGGTGGCCTGGTGATTAGGATTCTGGGCTTTCACTACAGTGGTCTGGATTCAATCTCTGGTCAGGGAACTGGGACCCCACAAGCCAAACAGCATGGCCAAATGAATGAATGAATCCAGTGGTACATTCAGAGAAAATATCCTGTGATTTAACATGTTCACGTGAGATTGCTTTCTCATTTCTGTACCCTTAAGGGCTTTTCTTCATTAAGTAAGTCAGCTCCACTGGATGGGGGTGAGGCACCATCTGAGTTCATTTCATGCGAGTAAACAAGATCATAGGAAGCTCTATGCCCAGCCACTTGTGCTTACAGCTGTGTTGTATACTTACCTTGCTGGTACAGCTTTGACTTCACAGCATGTTTTGTTTTGGTCACAACATGTGGCTTCATAGGATATTAGTTCCCCAGCCAGGGATCGAACACAGGATCCTGGCAGTGAGAGGGCTGAGTCCTAACCAAACCACTGGGCTGCTAGGCAACACCTGTGTTTCGGTGCTTTGGATTGGGTGAGTGTGTGTGTGTGTGTGTGTCTGTGTGTGTGTGTGTTTTGATTTTTGCTATATTTATAGGAGAACTGTTCTGTGTGTAAGTATGATGAATGGTATAAAAACTTGAAATGTTTGTGTTGTACCTATGTTCTCAAAATGGAATAGTTTGAAAGAACATACCACTTGTTATCTCTTGACTTAGGATCTCTCCTGAGGTAGTTAGTAGTCAAGCTTTTGTCTGGCTTGGCAACCTCTGAAGACTTAGCATGTTGAATCTAAGCTCTCTCACTTGTCTGTACTCTTGAAGCCTCAGTTCCTCCTTCTGTGGGCCTCTCCAAGGGGCTTCTCTTGTGGAGGCTGCTGTCTTTTCTCAGAATGAGTGATTCAGGAAAGCGCTTGCACCCATGATAAAGTGCAGAGTCTTTTTTGAGATGTTACACATCTTCACTTGTGTATTTGCTTAGTCTCACAGGTCTACCCTGTGATAGATTGAGAGAGAACTACACAGGGGTGGGAATATTAGGAGATTGAATTCACTTGAAGGCTGGTTACCATACCCATTAATCCACTATGCCAGCCTTTTTTTTATATGATCTCAGCTCTGTCAATGTGAGCAAATTATTTGGCTTGTGTACCCTTCTTGTGTGCTGCTACTGCTGCTAAGCCACTTCAGTCGTGTCCGACTCTGCAGTTTCATGGACAGCCACACACAAGGCTCTCCCTTATCTGGGATTCTCCAGGCAAGAACGCTGGAGTGGGTTGCCATTTCCTTCTCCAGTGCATGAGAGTGAAGTCGCTCAGTCGTGTCCGACCCTTCGAAACCACATGGACTGTGGCCTACCAGGCTCCTCCGTCTGTGGGATATTGCAGGCAAGAGTACTGGTTTGGGTTTCCATTGCCTTCTCCAGCTTGTGTGCTCTCTGGCCTGATGTACTCAATTTTGATCTACTCAGTTCTAGACCTACTCATTTCTTGAAGTTCTAGCAAGTCTCCTCTTTGCCCTGGATTAAGGTTTCTGTTTCTCTGGATGGTTCCCATCAGCAAACTGACTGACTATAATGTGACCTGTCGTTACAAATCCATCTTTTGGTGACACATCCTGCTTCTGCTGCTTTTATTTCATATTTGCTTGTTACAGACCTCTGCAGAGTTGTTCCTAGACTTTGTTATCTGGAGTTCTCTCATTTTCCTATAAAGCCACTCTTGTCAAGGCCACAGGTGAATTTCAAATATTCAAATGTCTGCCTGCAAGGTAGGAGACCTGGGATCAATTCCTGGGTGGGGAAGATCGCCTTGAGAAGGAAATGGTAATCTACTCCAGCACTCTTGCCTGGAAAACCCATGAACGGAGGAGCCTGGTAGGCTACAGTCCATGGGATTGCAAAGAGTCGGAAATGTCTATTCAAATTCTTTTCCTGGTTGTTAAATGCTTTTCTGTTTTTAATTGTTGTAGAAAACATCTAACTTAAATTTTTACCATTTTAACCATTTTTGCATGCTAAGTATTTTGCACACTTTCATCAGCCTTTTGGAGAAAGAAATGGCAACCCACTGCAAATCTGATGGAGAAGGGAACGTGGTGAACTTTAGTCCATGGGGATGCAACGTTGGGCACAACTGAGTGACTAAGACATATACACACACATAGTCACAGTGTTGATTTGTTGTTGTTGTCATTGTTTTAGCTGTGTTGTGCAGCTTGAATGACAGTTCCCAGGCCCCTGATAGGACACTGTGGAGTCCTAACCTCTGAACTACCAGGGAATTCCTTATCACATTGTTATGATGCAGATCTCTACACCTTTACAGCTTGCAAAATCGAAACTCTGTACCCATCACGTGTCCCATTAAACAAACTGCAACTCCTCTTTTCTTGCCCGTTGACCTAGACCATGGACTCCATCATTCTTTTTTGTTTCCTTTCTATTGCTTGACTGTGTTAGCTATTTCATACAAGTAGAAACTTACAGTATTTGTCTTTTTGTACGACTGGCTTATTGCATTTGGCTTGATGTCTGAAATGATCATGCATGCTGTAGCATGTGACAGAATTTTCTCTATATGGCTAAATAATATTTCATTGTGTGTATATATCACATTTGATGGACATTTTGATGCTTCCACCTCTTAGTTGTTGTGCTTCGTGCTGCTGTGAGCACGGCTCTGCAGATATCCCAAGACCCCATGTTAACTTCTTTTGAATTTATATCCTGAGGTGGAATTGCTGAATCATGTGTCAGCTCTAGTTCTTTAATTTTTCGAGGAGCCTTTAAACGGTTTTCTGTAGCAGTTGCACCATTTTAAAATCTATCCGTAACACACAAGGATCCAGTTTCTGTACGTGCTTGCCAACAGTTGCCCTTTCCTTTCCTTCATATGTAAACACACACATATGCACACACAATTTCTTTCATACCCTTTTCCATGATTGTTTATCTCAAATTATGAATATAGTTCCTTGTGCTATACAGTACGCTCTTGTTTGTCTATTGTATATATTATGCTTTGCATCTGCTAATCACCAGCTCCCAATCTGTGCCTGCCGTACCTTTCCCTCTTGGGAATCACATAGTCTGCTCTCTATGTCTGTGAGTCTGTTTCACTTTCATAGATCAGCTTATTTGTGGCATATTTTAGAGTCCATGTAAGTGATACCATACGATATTTGTCTTTCTCTTTTTTTTAATTTTTATTTTTACTATGTTTTATTTTACAACACTGTGTTGGTTTTGCCATACATTGACATGAATCCGCCACAGGTGTACATGAGTTGCCAGTCCTCACCCCCCTCCCACCGCCCACCCCATATCATCTCTCTGGATCATCCCTGTGCACCAGCGCCAAGCATCCTGTATCCTGCATCGAACATAGACTGGCGACTATCTTACATGATAGTGTACATATTTCAGTGCCATTCTCCCGTATTATCCCACCCTCTCCCGCTCCCTCAGAGTCCAAAAATCTGTTCTATACATCTGTGTCTCTTCTGCTGTCTCTCATACAGGGTTATCATTACCATCTTTCTAAATTCCATATATATGTGTTAGTATACTGTGTTGGTGTTTTTTTTCTGGCTCACTTCACTGTGTATAATCGGCTCCAGTTTCATCCATCTCATTAGAATTGATTCCTATAAAGTCTGCAAGCTATAATGCTGGAGAGGGTGTGGAGAAAAGGGAACCCTCTTACACTGTTGGTGGGAATGCAATCTAGTACAGCCACTATGGAGAACACTGTTTATAATAGCCAGGACATGGAACAACCTAGATGTCCATCAACACATAAATGGATCAGAAAGCTGTGGTACGTATACCCAGTGGAGTATTACTCAGCCATTCAAAAGAATATATTGTCTTTCTCTTTCTGACTTCCTAAGTATTCTTTTGAATGCTAGTGTAGATTCAAGTATTTACTTAACAACATTTGTTGCTACCGTATAAAATGTGGTTGACTTTTAAAATATTTGTCTTCTATTCTGCAAGCTTTATATTAATTCTAATACTTGTGTTTCTTCAACATTTTCTATGCTAAATTATCTTATGTCTAATATACTTTGACTTCTTCCTTTCCATTCTGAAGGCTGTTTTTTGTTTTTTATTGTTTTTTGTTTTTTCGTTGTTTTTTTTTTTTTTTTTTTTTTTTTCTGAAACTACAGCAACAATTCTCTTTTGTTACCTGATTGCTCTGGTTATAGAACTGCCAGTATAATGTTGAGCCAAAGTGTGTAATAGACTTCCTTGTGTTGTTCCCAGTCTTAGAGGGAAAGCTTTCAGTTTTTCATTCTTAAGTATGATGTTAGCTGTGGGTCATTTTACAGGTGCCCTTTGATTGAGAAAGTTCTCTTCTGTTCTTAATTATTAAGTGTTCTTTTAACCCCGGTTATGAAAAGGTGCTAGATTCAGGGAAATGCCTTTTCTTCAGGCAGATGTGTTATTTGTTTTATTGTTTTAAAATGGCATAATGTTGATTGACTTTCCTATAATGAACCAACTTTGCATACCTCCCTAAATCGCATGTGATCATAGTGTACAGTCTTTTTTATATGCTGTTGGATTTTGTTTGCCAGTATTTTGTTGAGGACTCTTTCACCTATATCCATAAGGGATATCAGGTGTGTGTGTGTTTGTGTGGTGTGTGTGTGTGTGTGTGTTTGTGTGTGATGTCTCTGTCTGATATTGGTATGAGAGAAAGACTGGCATCATTTTGCCTAATATGTGGGGAAGAGACATGTGGCATAAAGATGAAGCATTGTTGGATTGAAGTTTAGCCAGGATTAGAGGGAGAAATTTAGGATATATCTGTGTGGAATTGGGGTGAGATTATCAGAGAGCTCATTCTCAGTTTCCTAGGCCTGAATTAAGTGCTTGACATTGAATTATGCTGTTTGTTAACTAGGAATATATAGATTATACTTTGAATTTGCTACCTATTTTGTTTGTTAACATTTATGAAATTAGAATTTATGGATCAGTTGTAATGTGCATTTAAGATCCATTTTCTTCCATTTTTACTACAAAACAAGATGCCATTGAATAGCTGATGCCTTTTAAAAAAGCTGTTAACCTTAAGTCTAAGAAATAAGCATGTTTGTCTTTAAGATACAGAAACACATTTAAAAGTTACAAGTTTGCCCAAGAAGAGGCAACTGGTGTGTGGTTAAGTTAGAATTCCAACTTAATCTCCTATGACTCCAAAGTCCATGCTTCGAAACGCTGTAGAACAATGCTTTTGTAAAAATACTCTCCTTTACATTTGATTTCACGTAATGATCAGTGTGGTGTTTTTTGTTTTTTTTTTTCCCACCTCTTTATTTTTTTAAGTAGAAGAGGTTAAAGTGAACATGCGACAAAGCAATGATTCTAGAGCCATGTAGAGTTGTAGTCGTAGTTTTTTCAGCTGTCATTGAGTCTGGTTGACACTCAGTGTCTTTGTCTGTAAGATAAGGGTGTGTATAAGTACTCTAGAGTTTTGGAGATAATCAAATAGCCCATTTTTCTGTACTTAACTAATCTGTAGTATGTTTATACTTAGGTGGCAGTTTGTATAAAGGAAGCACTGGGACTTGTGACCGCACCCTCTAAGAATAAAAAAGTATTAAAAATATGGAACTCCCACGTATGTTACGTGAAGAAGAACAAGAGCCAGAAGTACGGAAAAGGGAGGGAGAGACAAAACAAGTAGATGATGATGATGATGATGAAGTGATCTTGGTTGGAGTGGAACACGGAAATGAAGATGCTGACGTGATCTTTGTTGGGATGAGCTCAGCTTCAAAACCAGTCGTTTCAAACATACTGAACAGAGATACCCCAGGTTCTTATTCAAGGAGAAAAAGGTGTGGTCACTTCAGGAGAGGTAACGCTCACAGATTACAGCCTGTTAGTCATGTGACTCCTACATCAGAAGCAAAGACTGTCTTGCCAGTGTCTGACTCTGACTCAAGATCAACAGGTAGTCCTATTATTATTGAACCTCCGTCTCAAGCTGATTATAAAAATCTTTCACCACAAATAGTGCCTGATGGCTTTTCGAAGGAGTTATGTTCTTCTTTGATTACCTTCACAAGTTCATTGCAGCATCCAGTAGAAACAGCAGTTTCTGTAGGAGATATGAATAAAAGTCCTCATGTATCAAAGCGAGTTTCCCCTTGTGAAACAAATCGCAGAAATCCCAGAAGGCCTAAACTCAGTGATGGCATTGTAGGGGAACATTCTTTAGGTTTCTCCCCGTCACGTTTTTTTCATACAGAGACCACTCAGCAAAGCACACCAGACCGTGTCCATACCTCACTAAGCCATGTTCAGAATGGAGAACCTTGTCCAACACCTTTTCCAAAGGACAGTGTTCATTGCAAGCCTGTAAGACCTTTAGGGAAAAGTGGACAGACAAAAACTGATTTTCCAAGTTTGGCAAGTCCAAACAAAATTGGTGATCCCACAGAAGGAAATCTGATTGTGTTACTTCATGACTTCTACTATGGCGAGCATGGAGGAGTTGGGCCGCCAGAAGCGAAGACCCACACGGCGTTTAAATGCCTCAGCTGCTTGAAAGTTCTAAAAAATGTCAAGTTTATGAATCACATGAAGCACCATTTGGAACTTGAGAGGCAGAGAGGTGACAGCTGGAAAACCCACACCACCTGCCAGCACTGCCTCCGCCAGTTTCCTACTCCCTTCCAGCTGCAGTGTCACATTGAAAGTGTCCACACGGCCCAGGAGCCCTCCGCAGTCTGTCACATCTGTGAGTTGTCCTTTGAGACAGATCAGGTTCTCTTAGAGCACATGAAAGACAATCATAAGCCTGGTGAAATGCCCTATGTATGCCAGGTTTGCAGTTACAGATCATCATTTTTTGCAGATGTGGATGCACATTTCAGAGCATACCATGGTAACACCAAGAATTTACTTTGCCCGTTTTGTCTCAAAATTTTTCAAACTGCAACAGCATACAGACGTCATCATCGAGGGCACTGGGAAAAGAGTTTTCACCAGTGTTCCAAATGTCGGCTACAGTTTTTAACTTCCAAAGAGGAGAGGGAGCACAAGACCCAGTGTCATCAAATGTTTAAGAAGCCTAAGCAGCTAGAAGGATTGTCTCCTGAAACAAAAATTGTTATTCAGGTATCACTGGAACCCCTTCAGCCAGGATTGGTGGAAGTTGCATCCATTACTGTGAACACATCTGATTTTGAATCATCACCCCCCAAATCTAAAAGGAGGAGGTCAAAAAAAGAAAAATAATAGTTAATTCTGCCTTCAGTAAGTCTGAAGCAAGTATTTCAGTCAAAGTTAAAAATCCCATTAAAAACCAAAAGATCAACTTATAGCATTATTCAATAATATCAAATATAGGGAAACCGATGGGTAATTTATGTGATTTTGTTTTAAATAGAGGAAGTACAGTTTTGTTTGATCTTCATATTGAGCTGCTATTTAAAAATCTATGATCTGTTTTTCGTGTAATTGTCTTAACATGTAAAAAGGATGTGTGCATGTGTGTGTGAGAGAGAGAAAATGAGAGAAGTGGAGAAAGGAAAAGTAAGAACCTATTTTGGTATTTGATGTTACTTGTAAGTTCGAAAGCTCTCCTATACATATAATCTGTAGAGTGTTTTAGCAACGTAATTTTGAAGTGTTTTCATGCCTTGCAGATCTCAGTATCAGCTATATAGCCAGATTTGAATGTCACTCTCTGAAGTGCCTCTTGGGCTGATCTAAGATAACCTGGCTCTGAAAGCGTGCAGTGGAGGTTGATGGAGAAGCTACGATGTGAGTTTGGACCAGACACGGGATTTAATCATTGAAGAGCTCTGGCTTCGTGTCCCAGCTGAGGAAGAGGCATACATTCACTGCAGGCACAGAGCCAAGGGAGAAGGAACACTGTCTCAGAGTGCTTTTACCTAGCCCAGGGACATCTCAAGGAAGCCAGCCGTTAAAATGCCTGTGTTTGGTGAGAGACCCTGGCAAGCATGAAGCAGGCCCTGTGTAGCACTGACTGCAGTTGGAGAAGCAGAGATAGTTAATGAGACCTGGTGCCTGTGGACCTCCTGTTGAGTGATCAAAAGGGGAATTTGATTCATTCTGTCCCCTTTCCCATTTGGCTGGCCTGTAGTCACAGTGAGGTCGGCATATCTGTGTCAGACACAGTAGCAAAGCAAGTTACAATTCCCAAAGGAAAAAGAGCCTTGACGTCCACTTTGATTTGCGCTGGACCCATAGTTGTAGCTGAAAAGGATCAAACAGAGGAAATCTGTTCAGCTTTTGAATTGGGCTAAATTGAGTTCTCTTACCCTTAAGCTACAATGGAGTTGTCCAAGAATCGTAAATATAGTGGATAAAAATAGTCCAGGGTGATTAAAGCCTTTTTGGAACTCTTCCTTCCATTTTCCAGTTACATGTGTCTTACCCGAGTTGACCACGTGAAGATTTCGGTTCTGTATCTTATCTTGCCTTGGACACAAATGTAGTACAGTTAACAGCTAATTCTTTGCATGTGTAATTTCCCATTGTATCAAACTAATTGAGTTTCCGTCTTTCTTGACACAGTCTGATGTGCAAGAATTGTCTCATGTATTTCAGTAATTATCAGGTCATAGAGTTATCCTTCCTCTAATCTATCCAACCATCTAATCTGTGATTCTACTTGTGGAAACCTTCTTTCTTGCGGTCTCCAAGGGCTCTTTCACAGACCTGTGGGGTACCCTCTAAGTATTGGTGCCTGAACATCAGCACACTTGGCTGCCTCTGTAGGTTCTTGGAGTTGAGTCTCCTCCTGGAGGTGAATGTCACCCCTTCTCCACTTCTGGCACGGATACCTAGCAATCTCTGTGCACCATTCCAGGAAGCTGGGATCCTGTCTGTAGACCTATGCCAGGAGCAATCTCTCCGTTTCCTCTTCCTTTCTCCTCCTCTTTGTCTCTCGCCACTCTCCCCAGGCCTCACTTTTTTTAAGTCCTCTAAGCTTTCACAAAATGCTGGAAAGAGATCATCACCAAGCGGTTAGCATCCTTCTCAGAACTGAAGAGGAAGGACTACAGATGATGAAGCTGTAGTGAATCTGTTGTCTCCATTTTAGGTAATTTCGTGAGTGTAAATTCAAATTCAAATAAATTGTGTTTATTTACTCAGAGCCTTATTGATTTATTTGCACTTTGAATTCTCTACTAGGCCTTTCTCGTTAGTTTATTTGGGCCAAAGCACTTTGCTAAGTGTCAGCTGAAACCACTTTTAGTTGTGTAAAGTGTGTGTGTGTGTTCTGGTCTCAGGTGAAAACTCTCTGTATAAATAAATATGCAGACTATTGCATTTGTATCTCCTTTCTTCGATTTCTATAGTAAAAAATACGAAATGTTTTAGTTACGTGCTTTTATTGTTGCTTAGTATTATCAACACTGTTGCTGTTAGTTGCTGTGAAGTATGCTCCTAAGGACTACAAGTTGTATTTATTGCCAAATTAAAAGGTTCCCGCAATATGGTTCCTGACTGCTTCCTCTCTTCCATACTCTGTCTTCTACTCTACTTTTTTCCCCACTAATGTACTCTTTTTGACAACACTGGCCTTGGTTTTCCCCCATCAAATTCCATTTCTTCCCGATCCCAAGACTGCAAGTGCTGTTCTTCTGGAAATGCTCTTCCCGCAGGCCTGCATGGCTTGCTACCTCCCTTGTTTGAGCTTCACCAATGCTGTTCAAATAACACAATCAAATCTCCAACCCCCTCTCTTTCCTCCTCCTCCTTAAAGGCACTTGAAGTCTCTATCCTCTTCTTCCCTCTCCAGCCTAAATTTCCTAACTTTTCACAAAAAAAGAAAAAGAAAAAAAGGAAAAAAGAAGAGATAATAACATCAGGGCTTTGCTTCTTAGAATTAACTTGAGTCAGTTTCTGTGCCTGCAAATCAAAGATAGTTAATAGTGAGTTGAGTTCTTTCAGGAGCTTCCTCTGTTTTTCTTTTGATACCTCTATATTTTGTTCACACAATGACACTTTGTTTTCTTTACAAATATATTGAAGATGTGTCAAGATTACTATTTTGTTACTGCCCTTTGTGAATTCCCTTGTCTGCCTTGCTTGTTCTTTCCGGTAAAATTTATTATTTTATTACTGTCATCTTAAAAGACTGGAAACTTCCCAAATCAGCAAGTTTTGTCCCCTGTTTTAATAATCTTTATCTTAAACATTTAAAAAAAAATTCCCTTCATGTTTTACTACAGGCAGCAAGAAGAAACCAGGAGGCACTTTTGGCTGTTTGGATGGAAATCCTCTTAGATAACTCAATTAAGTACAGTTTGTCCTCCCAGCTCATTAGGTGCATTTTCTACTTTTCATAATACTGCAGATGTAGTCGACTTTCGTCTTCACACTCCCCAGGCTCTTTCCTCCTGCCTCCCCTTTCTGCCAAGCATCCTAGGTGCACGACTGTGATTCTACTTAGAACGTGTTTGCTCAGTGAGCAAACGGGGAGCGATTCCCTGGCTTCAGTGCTTCTGCTGGCCAGAGACTCTGTACCGTTCCCTAAGAACTTCATGGTTTTGCTGTCCAACTTCTATCACCTGGCTAGGTCAGTTGCAGTAGTTCATACTCACAAGTGAACTAGCAGGGATTACTACACGCACATGTGCAGAAACATACATGTGTACACAGTAACATCGCTGAGGGGAAACCTGTCCATATGCAGAAGTAAAGCTTTCTTTTCCAGGAACTTGAATTTTGGTAGACACTCAAATTTCTGCACGCACATGTGCACAAACATGCACGTGTACTCAGTAACATCCCTGGGAGGAAACTTGTCCATATGCAGAAGTACAAGCTTTCTTTTCCAGGGACATTAGTTTTGGTAAGCACTCAAATTTCTATGTGCACATGTGCACAAATATATGCATGCACACAGTAAGATCGCTGAGAGGAAACTTGTCCATATTCCGAAGTACAAGTTTTCTTTTCCAGGAACATGAATGTTGGTAAGCATCCACATTTCTGTCCTTGTTTTTTCACTTGCTCATCGATTATGTCATGTTACACTTCTAACTCTGTGCCTTATCCTCAAAGGTTCCAAAACCTTGGCATTTGCTATTGATAGGGACTGGCCTGCAGAGCAGCAAGCAGCATTGGAAGTTCTTGCCATGAACAGCTGTATAACATGTGCCTGCCTTCTGCATTCTCCCATCACCTTGGACAGCTTCACAGTACCAGTCACGTTGGCCTGATCCATTGACTGTGCATTCCTTCAGGGGACCAGAAAACAAGGACCTCTGAGCTCAGCTGACTTGAAGAACTGCTTTCTCGGTGTGCACCTGTCTAGGTCATTCCGTGTCAATGTTGTGCCCCTCTTGGTAGCCTACCACCCGTTACAGCCCCCAGCATTCTGAATGAGGCCCCCTGTTCTTCCTATCTGTGGAGCGTTCTGTGTGCACCATCTACCTGTGCCCCGATGTGCTCTCTCCATGTGGCAGGAAAAGGCCAGAAACGGCTGAGCCTCCAAAAGCCCCCGGAGACTGTGACAGGCCTGGTTCTGATCCAAGGTTGTGAAGAAGGTACACATGGATGCAGGGTCTCTTCCGATACCAAGAATGGAACCGGAGGCCATCAAAGTAAGGTGGCATCCCTACACGTCTTCCTTTCTGTTTAACACTACCCATGCACATGGGAGTCCCCCAACAGATGATGCCCTGGGGAACCTGCAGGTTCTGGGCCCAGAGCTAATGCCTCCGTTGGACAGAAAGCAGCGTTACTATCTCAAATGGACCAAGAGGGCTTGAACCACCCATGCCTCAGTGATTTGCTAAATGCCAAGGCTCTCTTTCAGTTGCTCTCATTAGGCCCAGGTAGGACTCCCTACAGTCACGCATCCCTGCTTCCCTACACAGCACCCGTGCCAAGGAAGCCAGTGCGCGGTTGGGCCCAGGGATATCCAAGACGGTCACCTGGAAGGCAGCATCCCTGTGTCACCTGGGTGCAGATCCCCTACAACGCAATCAGAGATTCTGCTCCAGCAAGACTACCAGAATCCTCCTTCAGGTACAGACGTGCACCTTTGACACTCAGGCCCCCAAGCCAGGGGCAAGACCCCAAAGAAAAGGAGGAATTCATATCAGAACTTTCAGCACAGACCATGGGGTATCTTTGGCAGGACCGCTACTGCCTAGAGTCTGGACCCTGAAAACCAGCAGGCCCTGAACTGCCCCAGGGGCTTCTCTGTCTCCACTCCCCTGAGGTCCCTTAGGACATGCAGTTTACCCACCGCCCTTGTCTTTTCTCTGTTCCCTCCCTCACAGGCATATCCCGGATAGGGTCACACAGGGAAACCCACTTGCACATTTCTCGGCTTTGGGCACTGCCAGCGAGGCAGGCTGGAAGTGCCTGGAGGCATGCATTGCTTACAGACCATGTCTCTCCTAGGATGCCTGTGGTTGGCAGATACAGCATACTTTAGTGCATCTCATGTTTTGTGTCATATCGTGCCAGTGTGTGCCACACTCAGGGAGGGCATGTGCTGGCTGCTGGGCTGATCTGGGCAGCACTGACCCAGGACCTTCCCAGTTCTCCTTTTCACATGTGTGTGGAACAATCTCCAGTGCAGCAGGCAATCTATGACTCTTTCTCCTTCAGCTCTCTGCCCATCTCGGCAGGACCTTAGCCTCACCATCCCAGATCTTGCCATAGCCACGTCCCTCATTTCCAGAGGCCAGCCCATGGCCCCACACACGGAGGGCTCCACAGGCAGTGGTCTCAAAGCCCCACCCCACGTGATTTGCTCTGTGTGAATCCTTAGACCATGAAACCCTCTTCCTGATCCAAGCACACACAACAACACGGTAGAACTGATGAGCGTGTTTTGTATCTGTCTAATTGCAGATATCTGGAGCCACAGTCTGGAGTTATCACTGGCCATCCTTTCCTTGTTCCCATCCTGGGCAGGGTCAATGCAGAGATGAGGCGACAGACCACCTTCAGCCTGGTCGCCTCATGACTCCTCTTCTGGTTGCTCAGCACCTCCTCTCCTGCGCCACCTTCATCTCTGCCTCTGCCCTGGGCCGGACACACACACACACACACACACACACACAATCACAGCCAGCATAAATAAGCACACGTGTGTATACACACACATGCTCAGCACGGGGACACAGATGCAAACAACGAGCATAGGTGTTTCAGGAGGTGAAGACGACCGAGGCCAGCAATGTCGGGGATGGCGACAGTAGGCACCATGTCCTGCCCTTGGGGCTCCCTGTTCACCTTCTCCACGAACTCTTCCGTATGTTCCCAAGGCAGCCTGAAGCCGCTTCCAGCGCAGCATGTTTGGTGGTTGTGAGACACTGAGTGGTGAATGTGGAAATTCACAGAAGATCCCAAAGTCAGCACACAGGTGCACTGGGACCCCGGAGAGGACAGCTTTTCAATGATAGGCCTTCCCTGGGTAAGGGGCGGGAGTGAAGTGCCCAGGCAATCTCAAACTCAGTGAGCAGCAGGAGGCCAGGGGATGAAAGGACCCACAAAGGATGATTCTGACAAAGATACTTAATACACACTGCCTCTAGTAGTATCACCTGGACTCTGGTGCTGCCACCTCAGCTGATTTGATGGATACTTGCTTCACTCACGGACACACCAAGTCCCCAAATAAACAGTCTCAGGAGGTCACCTGCTACAAGCACGACCCAAACTCAGGCTCCACAGCCAGCTTGCATGAGTCTGAGCATCCCCATTTGGGAAAGGACAGTGTCCCTGTAGTATCACATGAGTGTCCCTTCAGGGCCCACCTTCAGACCCCATCTCCACACGTTTCTGTCAGTTACTCTCATGGAAGAACCTTCCTGACCAGGGTACTACTTCAGGCGATCATCCCACACATCTTGGCCGACAATCTGCTGGCAATCCGAGCAAGGTGAGCCAGCAGCCAAGAATCCCAAAGTGAATTGCTAACTGTGTTCAGGCCCAAAGCAACCACACCTCAGCAATCCTGTTCGACTCTAAGCAGTTGTGACCTGACAACCAGCCGAGAAATTTAAGGCTCCTGGTGTCCACGCTGCAGCTGGATGCTCCCCGTTCAAAGTCCCAGAACCAGTGGACAGGAGTGGAACAACGTGCCCTATGCCCTACAGAGAGACGGGAGATGGGTGTGGATCCCACAGGTCGACACTCCACAACCTTGCACACCCACACTCATCACCCCAGGAACCACGTTTCACAAGTGATGTCAAGGTAATTCTACTTAGTGGTCACTGTGTCCAAGAAGTAGGGGGGTCCTGAAAGGAAAATATCAACTTGCAGTGGGACGATGGATGGCTCCGCAACAGCACCTGTCAGGATAGGGAGCAGGGAAAAGGTTCCTGCGCCGCCTCCTCTTCCTGAGCAGCAGACTTCAAAGAGCAGCAGAAAGGATACAGCTACGGCCCAGAAGCAAGGGATGCCCCAGGTGATGGCGATCCTCCAAGCCATGTCAGGCTTCCTCCTCTGATGGTTCTTGCACATGAACTGGAAGTAGTCCCTGCAGTTCTTCTTATGCTCAGAGCTCAGTTCCACCAGCAGGGCAGCCAGTGCCTGCAGCGCATCTTGCCCTGGAAGCTCAGTAGTGCTCATGCTCATGGTAAGGTCAGAGAAAGTATGCCTGGCACTTGAGAAGGATGGAAAGGCCCTTGTATCAGGGTGTTCAAAGGGCTGTGGGGTCACCCACTGTGGCTTCTGTGTCTGGGATTGCAACCTGTTCTGTG
The DNA here is from genome assembly GCF_016772045.2 of Ovis aries. Classification (NCBI taxonomy): domain Eukaryota; kingdom Metazoa; phylum Chordata; class Mammalia; order Artiodactyla; family Bovidae; genus Ovis; species Ovis aries. The sequence continues at coordinate 19,629,314 of NC_082741.1, read as the reverse complement.
TCTCAGATCTTCTGCACTCTCACTGGTCACCCCCAGACACTTTATTCCTGCCTCTCCTTTCTGCCAGGCATCCTTGCTGTACCACTGTGATTCCACTCAGAACTTGCTCACTCAGTGAGATAACGGGGATCAGAAAGTATGTCTACATATGTTCTGTGGGTTTGTGTATGTGTGTGTGTCTGCGCGCGCGCTTGTGTGTGTGACTCCCATATCTCAGTTATTTTCGGAATCATTCACCTTTACAACAATAACTGTCAGCTAAGGTGGCTCTCATGTACTGTCTCTGGTCATTTCTGACTCAGAGGCCAATCCTCCTCAGATGCAGGCCTGAAGGAGACACACAGAGTCATGGCTGCGACACTTACAGGTGTGGCCCTGCCCGGACTCTACTCAGCTGTGCCTGTGGAGCCTGCCAATTGCCCAGTACCACACTTCCTTCAGGGTCCACCATTCTGCCCCCTCGCCTCCACCCCTCCTCCTGCTCCTGCCTCTGCACCTCCCCCTCCTCCTGAGCACTGGACCACAACGAGTAGCAGAAAGGATACCACGTTGGCCCAGAAGCCAGGGATGCCCTGGATGTTGGCACTCTTCTGAGCCAAGTCACGCTTCCTCCTCTCATGACTCTTGCACATGAACCAAACGTAGGCCCTGCAGGTTTTCTCAGGCTTAGAGCTAAGTTCCACTTACAAGGTCGCCAGTGCCTGCATCACATCTAGTGCCGGGAGCTCACTCGGGCCTCCAGGCCTTTCCTGGCACTGCTCCTCCAATGTCTTCTCCTCCAGCTCCAGGGAGGACCCCTGTTTCTGTCATTCATCTGGCACAACCTCCACATCCTCAGAGATGTCCTCTGCAAGCAGCTGGAAACCCCGTCTGATCCCTGCCACGACTCCGTCCACCTGGGCCTCGCTGTCCTCTCCTGCCTCCACTCTGAAGAGGGTGGCATCTTCGCCTGGTGTGGCCACTGGTGGCTGCAACGTCCCAGCCATGCACAGCATCACCAGGACAGGCTGTTGCTGGCCAGATGCTAGGGAAGTAGGGAAAAACCCCACCATTTGCCACGTTGATCTCCATTGTTCACGGAAACCAAATGGGAAAGGGGACGGAATGAATCAAATTCCCCTTTTGATCACTCAACAGGAGGTCCTAGTCACCAGGTCTCATTCATGTTCCTGAAAAAGAAAGCTTGTACTTCAGCATATAGACAAGTTTCCTCTCAGCGATGTTACTGTGTACACGCATATTTTTGTGCACATGTGCACGTAGAAATTTTAGTGCTTACCAAAATTCAAGGTCCTGGAAAGAAAGCTTGTACTTCTGCATATGGACAGGTTTCCTCTCAGCGATGTTACTGTGTACACGCATATACTTGTGCACATGTGCACGTAGAAATTTGAGTGCTTACCAAAATTCAATGTCCTGGGAAGGAAAGCTTGTACTTCTGCATATGGACAGGTTTTGTCTCAGCGATGTAACTGTATTCACCCATCTATTTGTGCACATGTGTGTGTAGAAATTTGAGTGCTTACCAAAATTAATGTTCCTGGAAAAGAAAGCTTGTACTTCTGCATATGGCAAGTTTCCTCTCAGGGATATTACTGAGTACACGTGCATGTTTGTGCACATGTGTATGCAGAAATTTGAGTGCTTATTAAAATTCAAGTTCCTGGAAAAGAAAGCTTGTACTTCTGCATATGGACAGGTTACCCCTCAGTGATCTTACTGTGTACACGCATATATTTGTGCACATGTGCACATAGAAATTTGAGTGCTTACCAAAATTAATGTTCCTGAAAAGAAAGCTTGTACTTCTGCATATGGACAAGTTTCCTCTCAGGGATGTTACTGAGTACACGTGCATGTTTGTGCACATGTGCGTGCAGAAATTTGAGTGTCTACCAAAATTCAAGTTCCTGGAAAGGAAAGCTTTACTTCTGCATATGGACAGGTTTCCCCTCAGCGATGTAACTGTATTCACCAATATATTTGTGCACATGTGTGTGTAGAAATTTGAGCGCTTACCAAAATTCACATTCCTGGAAAAGAAAGCTGTACTTCTGCATATGGACAGGTTTCCCCTCAGCGATGTTCCCATGTGCACATGTATGTTTCTGCACATGTGCGTGTAGAAATCCCTGCCAGTTCGCTTGTGAGTATGAGCTACTGCAACTGACCTAGCCAGGTGATAGAAGTTGGACAGCGAAACCATGAAGTTCTTAGGGAACGGTACAGAGTCTCTGGCCAGAAGAAGCACTGAAGCCAGGGAATCGCTCCCCGTTTGCTCACTGAGCAAACACGTTCTAGGCGGAATCACAGTCGTGCACCTAGGATGCTTGGCAGAAAGGAGAGGCAGGAGGAGAGAGCCTGGGGAGTGTGAAGACGAAAGTCCACTACATCTGCAGTTTATGAAAAGTAGAAAATGTACCTAATGAGCTGGGAGGACAAACTGTACTTAATTAATTGAGTTATCTAAGAGGATTTCCATCCAAACAGCCAAAAGTACTTCCTGGTTTTTTCTTGCTGCCTGTAGTAAAACATGAAGGGATTTTTTTTTCTTTAATGTTTAATATAAAGATTATTAAAACAGGGGACAAAACTTGCTGATTTGGGAATTTTCCAGTCTTTTAAGATGACAGAAGTTGTTAAAATTAATGACTCTCAAGCAAGATCATATCCAGGGCATTGAGATTAGGTGGTCTAAATACAACATTTTACACCACCGATAGGCCAGTTCTTCTTATTATTTTTTATAAACAAAGGTGTTCTAAAGACGAGTGTGACTGTAAAATTCTTTGTTAAGCCTCAGAAAGCTGGAAGGGGATGCCTCATGGCATTATTTAGTCAGGCCAATACCCTCCAAAGAGTTTAGGGGTGTCACTCAGAGATCCTTTCAGTCACACAATAAGACTTCTACCAAGGTTCAGGGTGTTATCCCTCAGCTATCTCAGCAGAAAACCAAGACAGAGTAAGCCTTATTATGAAGACATGTGTGACTGTCGCTTTGGAGTGGGGTGCTTTGCCTTGAACACCAGTAAGAGTATCAGGAGACACACCAAGGTTTTAAGATAACATATTTAAGTTCAGCTCGGACTGAAAGGACCAGCAATAGTACAAAATAGGAGCTCTGGACTTCTACCTTCTACAAGCAGGAAGCAGGCTAGGGAGACTGTTTCATGTAACCATATACTAGCCACCTTTCATGCAATGGCATCATGTCAGCGGGTAGAATGAAAAAATCAGAGATGGAAGCCTAGGAAGTGTCCAGGCCTTAAATACTAATCAAAGGACTGCCCGCAAGAACCCATGGGATTTCAGAACTGCTACTATTGACTCCCATCTCCCCTCCCCTTTCTGGAACAGGAGTGTCTATGAAGGTTATCTATGCCTGAACCACCACTGTATGTTGGCTGTGAAAGGGAGCAGATTAACTCATCTCTTTTGTTCACACATCCTCAGGTCTAGAGGAACTACACTTCTATAATTTGAACTGATGTGTTGCAGACTTGAGAGGCTCTTGGACTGCAAGGAGATCAAACCAGTCAATCCTAAAGTAAATCTCTCCTGCATATTCATTCGAAGGACTGATGCTGAAGCTGAAGCTCCAATACTTGGGCTATGTGATGGGAATAGCCGTCTCATTGGAAAAGACCGTGATGCGGAAAAAGATGAAGGTAGGAGAAGGGGACAGCAGAGGATGGGATTGTTGGATAGCATCATCGACTCAATGGACTTGAGTTTGAGCAAGCTCCTGGAGTTGATGGACAGGGAAGCCTGCAGCGCTGCAGCCCATGGGGTCGCCAAGAATACGACACAACTGAGCAACAGAACACGAGATACTGTACACGTGGACCCTGATCCATAGCTGGACCTGACTTAGATGACAAGGTCCTGAACTTCAAGTTAATGCTGTAACAGATAAATTGTTTAAAAGCATTGGCAGGAAAAGGCATTTTGGACATACACGTATGTGAACAATTTCTGGCCATGTGTGTACCACGTGGTTTTAAATTATGTCCACGGTTCCTTCCTCCGCCCCTTCACATGTGTGGTGGGCTTAGTGGCTCACTTCTCATGTTAGAATACTGTAGAAACGAACAATGAAGCGTCTGAGACTAGGTCATAAAAGGCACTGCAGCCTCCTTGATCATCCTCTTGGATCACTCACTCTAGAAGCCAGCTTAGTCATATCTCGAGAGCACTCAGGTAGCCCTTTAGAGAGGCCCATGTGAAAGAACCGAGGTTTTCTCCCAACAGCCAGCAAGCAAACCGGTTTCATCAGCTATGTGAGTAAGCCATCTTGGAAGGAAATCCACCAGCGCATGTCAAGGCTTCAGAGGATGGCAATCTCATCAGACACTGAGCTACAACACTCAGCTGAATTACTCCTGGATTCCCAACTTTCAGCAGCAGTATGAAATAATATTGTTTTAAGCTGCTAGTTTTGGCTAACTGCTTATGCAGCACTAGTTCATTAATGCACTGCCAACTTTGGGCAATGTCTTTATTCAGGGCTGCCTGTCCATCTAGTCCAATCTAATCCAGAATCTGCTACTTCAGTTTAGAAAACATAGCCCACCCTTGATCTGACCACCCTCAGTATCAGATCAAATATCATTTCACTCACCGGAATATCTTATCAGCCTTGCCTAGCCTCAGCAATGATCCTCTCAGTTGAGCCAGAGTCCACCCTCATGCTTATAGTCCTCATTTTAATAAGTCTCCATCCACTGACACCCATTCTGTTATTGTTGTCCATTGCTTTTCAGTCTCCCATCTCTGTCTGCAATCCCATGGGCCCACCCTGTTCCTTAGCTATAAATCCCAGCTGCACCCCTCCTGGAGTCACACATAAGCTCAATCTCTCTCCCATGTTATAATACGCCACTGTAGTACTCTTACCTTGAATAAAGTTTTTCTTGCCACCTTTCGTAAGTGTTATGAGTACTCTTTGAACATTCCCAAGTTCTGTTAGTAAGGATTACTCTCAAAGGAATCTAGTTTTATATCTTTATTCTTTATACTATATTCATTCGGGGGAACAAATTTCTAGAATTAAAACATTTCATGTTTTTACCATACAAACAGAAAATATCTTTGAAAATACATTTACATATCTTAAAACATGTAGTAATCTGAAAAGGATGCGTATATAGACATGTCAGTGTATATACACACATACCCTCAGAGCTCCAAGGAAAACTTAATTCTCAGTAAACAATAAATGAAAACATTCAGCCTGAAAATAGTGAACTCTTTGGAATCAACTTGCCAAAAATCTTAGACAATGAAATTTTAATTAAAAAACATGGATACATAAAAATATTTGGGATTCAGACAGAATTGCTAAATAAAGATAGGTCAACCCCTAAATCATCTATGGAAAAAAAAAAAGAAAAGAAATCCTCAGTATCATGTAATAACCTATCATGGAAAAGGACCTACAAAAGAATAGATACGTATCTGCATAACTAAATCACTCTGATATACATTTGAATTTCAACATTGTAAATCTAATATATTTACAGGAAAAAAAATTGTGAAGAAACTTCTAAAATGCAAAGGTATAAAGAAAAAAAATCCTAAAGAATGGAGGAAGTATCTATGAATTGAAACAAAAATAGAAAACAAAAATAAAGCTTGTTGGGATAAGACGACAAGAGCTGCTTCTTGGAAAAAGAAAATCAGAAACATTGATACAACTGTGGCAAATCTAATAAGGGGACAGGGAGGTTAATTCCAATACTAGAAATGAGGAATGAAATGGGATTCTGAGAGGATAACATTCAACTCTGAGTGGGATTCCTTTTGTTTCAGGAAAGGTCCAGTCAAGCAACAACCTGGGGAAAGAAAGGGAAGGAAAGAAAGAGGAAGAGAGACAAGGGAAGAAAGCAAGAAAAAGAAAGGAGAGGAGAAGGAAGGAACAGTAAATGTCTCAACAAATGTTGTAAACTATCCAATAAAACAATTCTCTTCAAGATCTAAAAGCAGAAACGGAAATTTATTAAGCCAGATACTCATTGCTTTTGATGGTACTCAGAACAAGAAAGCCCACTTACACATCACTGTTTAGAACTGGCCAACACAATACGATTATTTAAAAAAAATAAAAACATGCCATGTTATTTGTAAAAAAGACAGCAGAAATAATTTTTAAAACATTATTTCTACAAATACTAATTTTACTTACAATGTTTTGGCAACATTAATAAAATAATAAATTTTACCTGAAAGAACAAGCAAGGCAGACAAGGAAATTCACAAAGGGCAGTAACAAAATAATAATCTTGACACATCTTCAATAATTTGTAAAGAAAACAAAGTGTCATTGTGTGAACAAAATATAGAGGTATCAAAAGAAAAACAGAGGAAGCTCCTGAAAGAATTCAACTCACTATTAACTATCTTTGATTTGCAGGCACAGAAACTGACTCAAGTTAATTCTAAGAAGCAAAGCCCTGATGTTATTATCTCTTCTCTTTTTCATGTTTCTTTTTTTTTTTTTGTGAAAATTTAGGAAATTTAGGCTGGAGAGGGAAGAAGAGGATAGAGACTTCAAGTGCCTTTAAGGAGGAGGAGGAAAGAGAGGGGGTTGGAGATTTGATTGTGTTATTTGAACAGCATTGGTGAAGCTCAAACAAGGGAGCCATGCAGGCCTATGGGAAGAGTATTTCCAGAAGAACAACACTTGCAGTCTGGATCGGCAAGAAACGGAATTTGATGGAGGAAAACCAAGGCCTGTGTTGTCAAAAAGAGTACATTAGTGGGGAAAATAGTACAGTAGAAGACAGAGAATGGAAGAGAGGAAGCAGTCAGGGACCATATTGTGGGAACCTTTTAATTTGGCAATAAATACAACTTGTAGTCCTTAGGAGCATACTTCACAGCAACTAACAGCAACAGTGTTGATAATACTAAGCAACAGTAAAAACACGTAACTAAAACATTTCATATTTTTTTACTATAGAAATCGAAGAAAGCAGATACAAATGCAATAGTCTGCATATTTATTTATACAGAGAGTTTTCACGTGAGACCAGAACACACACACACTCTTTATACAACTAAAAGTGGTTTCAGCTGACACTTAGCAAAGTGCTTTGGCCCAAATAAACTAACCAGAAAGGCCTAGTAAAATATTCAAAGTGCAAATATATCAATCAAGCTTTGAATAAATAAACACAATTTATTTGAATTTTAATTTACACTCACGAAATTACCTAAAATGGAGACAACAGATTCACTACAGCTTCATCATCTATAGTCCTTCCTCTTCAGTTCTGAAAAGGATGCTACCCGCTTGGTGATGATCTCTTTCCAGCATTTTGTGAAAGCTTAGAGGACTTAAAGAAACTGAGGCCTGGGGAGAGTGGCGAGAGACAAAGAGGAGGAGAAAGGAAGAGGAAACGGAGAGATTGTGCCTGGCATAGGTCTACAGACAGGATCCCAGCTCCTGGAATGGTGCACAGAGATTGCTAGGTATCCGTGCCAGAAGTGGAGAAGGGGTGACATTCAACTCCAGGGGGAGACTCAACTCCAAGGACCTACAGAGGCAGCCAAGTGTGCTGATGTTCAGGAACCAATACTTAGAGGGTACCCCACAGGTCTGTGAAAGAGCCCTTGGAGACCCCAAGAAAGAAGGTTTCCACAAGTAGAATCACAGATTAGATGGTTGGATAGATTAGAGGAAGGAAAACTCTATGACCTGATAATTACTGAAATACATGAGACAATTCTTGCACATCAGACTGTGTCAAGAAAGACGAAAACTCAATTAGTTTGATACAATGGGAAATTACACACGCAAAGAATTAGCTGTTAACTGTACTACATTTGTGTGCAAGGCAAGATAAGATACAGAACCGAAATCTTCACATGGTCAACTCGGGTAAGACACATGTAACTGGAAAATGGAAGGAAGAGTTCCAAAAAGGCTTTAATCACCCTGGACTATTTTTATCCACTATATTTACGATTCTTGGACAACTCCACTGTAGCTTAAGGGTAAGAGAACTCAATTTAGCCCAATTCAAAAGCTGAACAGATTTCCTCTGTTTGATCCTTTTCAGCTACAACTATGGGTCCAGCACCAATCAAAGTGGACGTCAAGGCTCTTTTTCCTTTGGGAATTTTAACTTGCTCTGCTACTGTGTCTGACACAGATATGCCGACCTCACTGTGACTACAGGCCAGCCAAATGGGAAAGGGGACAGAATGAATCAAATTCCCCTTTTGATCACTCAACAGGAGGTCCACAGGCACCAGGTCTCATTAACTATCTCTGCTTCTCCAACTGCAGTCAGTGCTACACAGGGCCTGCTTCATGCTTGCCAGGGTCTCTCACCAAACACAGGCATTTTAACGGCTGGCTTCCTTCAGATGTCCCTGGGCTAGGTGAAAGCACTCTGAGACAGTGTTCCTTCTCCCTTGGCTCTGTGCCTGCACTGAATGTATGCCTCTTCCTCAGCTGGGACACCAAGGCACAGCTCTTCACTGATTAAATCCCGTGTCTGGTCCAAACTCACATCGTAGCTTCTCCATCAACCTCCACTGCACGCTTTCAGAGCCAGGTTATCTTAGATCAGCCCAAGAGGCACTTCAGAGAGTGACATTCAAATCTGGCTATATAGCTGATACTGAGATCTTCAAGGCATGAAAACACTTCAAAATTACGTTGCTAAAACATTCTACAGATTATATGTATAGGAGAGCTTTCGAACTTACAAGTAACATCAAATACCAAAATAGGTTCTTACTTTTCCTTTCTCCACTTCTCTCATTCTCTCTCTCTCACACACACATGCACACATCCTTTTACATGTTAACACAATTACACGAAAAACAGATCATAAATTTTTAAATAGCATCTCAATATGAAGATCACACAAAACTGTACTTCCTCTATTTAAAACAAAATCACATAAATTACCCATCGGTTTCCCTATATTTGATATTATTGAATAATGCTATAAGTTGATCTTTTGGTTTTTAATGGGGTTTTTAACTTTGACTGAAATACTTGCTTCAGACTTACTGAAGGCAGAATTAACTATTATTTTTCTTTTTTTGACCTCCTCCTTTTAGATTTGGGGGGTGATGATTCAAAATCAGATGTGTTCACAGTAATGGATGCAACTTCCACCAATCCTGGCTGAAGGGGTTCCAGTGATACCTGAATAACAATTTTTGTTTCAGGAGACAATCCTTCTAGCTGCTTAGGCTTCTTAAACATTTGATGACACTGGGTCTTGTGCTCCCTCTCCTCTTTGGAAGTTAAAAACTGTAGCCGACATTTGGAACACTGGTGAAAACTCTTTTCCCAGTGCCCTCGATGATGACGTCTGTATGCTGTTGCAGTTTGAAAAATTTTGAGACAAAACGGGCAAAGTAATTTCTTAGTGTTACCATGGTATGCTCTGAAATGTGCATCCACATCTGCAAAAAATGATGATCTGTAACTGCAAACCTGGCATACATAGGGCATTTCACCAGGCTTATGATTGTCTTTCATGTGCTCTAAGAGAACCTGATCTGTCTCAAAGGACAACTCACAGATGTGACAGACTGCGGAGGGCTCCTGGGCCGTGTGGACACTTTCAATCTGACACTGCAGCTGGAAAGGAGTAGGAAACTGGCGGAGGCAGTGCTGGCAGGTGGTGTGGGTTTTCCAGCTGTCACCTCTCTGCCACTCAAGTTCCAAATGGTGCTTCATGTGATTCATAAACTTGACATTTTTTAGAACTTTCAAGCAGCTGAGGCATTTAAACGCCGTGTGGGTCTTCGCTTCTGGCTGCCCAACTCCTCTATGCTCGCCATAGTAGAAGTCACGAAGTAACACAATCAGATTTCCTTCTGTGGGATCACCAATTTTGTTTGGACTTGCCAAACTTGGAAAATCAGTTTTTGTCCGTCCACTTTCCCCTAAAGGTCTTACAGGCTTGCAATGAACACTGTCCTTTGGAAAAGGTGTTGGACAAGGTTCTCCATTCTGAACATGGCCTAGTGAGGTATGGACACGGTCTGGTGTGCTTTGCTGAGTGGTCTCTGTATGAAAAAAACCTGACGGGGAGAAACCTAAAGAATGTTCCCCTACAATGCCATCACTGAGTTTAGGCCTTCTGGGATTTCTGCGATTTGTTTCACAAGGGGAAACTCGCTTTGATACATGAGGACTTTTATTCACATCTCCTGCAGAAACTGCTGTTTCTACTGGATGCTGCAATGACCTTGTGAAGGTAATCAAGGAAGAACATAACTCCTTCGAAAAGCCATCAGGCACTATTTGTGGTGAAAGATTTTTATAATCAGCTTGAGACGGAGGTTCAATAATAATAGGACTACCTGTTGATCTTGAGTCAGAGTCAGACACTGGCAAGACAGTCTTTGCTTCTGATGTAGGAGTCACATGACTAACAGGCTGTAATCTGTGAGCGTTACCTCTCCTGAAGTGACCACACCTTTTTCTCCTTGAATAAGAACCTGGGGTATCTCTGTTCAGTATGTTTGAAACGACTGGTTTTGAAGCTGAGCTCATCCCAACAAAGATCACGTCAGCATCTTCATTTCCATGTTCCACTCCAACCAAGATCACTTCATCATCATCATCATCATCATCTACTTTTTTCGTCTCTCCCTCCCTTTTCCGTACTTCTGGCTCTTGTTCTTCTTCACGTAACATACGTGGGAGTTCCATATTTTTAATACTTTTTTATTCTTAGAGGGTGCGGTCACAAGTCCCAGTGCTTCCTTTATACAAGTGCCACCTAAGTATAAACATACTACAGATTAGTTAAGTACAGAAAAATGGGCTATTTGATTATCTCCAAAACTCTAGAGTACTTATACACACCCTTATCTTACAGACAAAGACACTGAGTGTCAACCAGACTCAATGACAGCTGAAAAAACTACGACTACAAGTCTCCATGGCTCTAGAATCATAGCTTTGTCGCATGTTCACTTTAACCTCTTCTAGTTAAAAAAATAAAGAGGAAAAATAAAACACCCGCCACACTGATCATTAGGTGAAATCACATGTAAAGGATGAGTATTTTTACAAAAGCATTGTTCTACAGCGTTTCGAAGCATGGACTTTGGAGTCATAGGAGATTAAGTTGGAATTCTAACTTAACCACACACCAGTTGCGTCTTCTTTGGCAAATTTGTAAGTTTTAAATGTGTTTCTGTATCTTAAAGACAAACATGCTTATTTCTTAGACTTAAGGTTAACAGCTTTTTTAAAAGGCATCAGCTATTCAATGGCATCTTGTTTTGTAGTAAAAATGGAAGAAAATGGATCTTAAATGCACATTACAACCGATTCACAAATTCTAATTTCATAATTGTTAACAAACAAAATAGGTAGCAAATTCAAAGTATAATCTATCTATACCTAGTTAACAGAGAGCATAATTCAATGTCAAGCACTTAACACAGGCCTAGGAAAAGGAGAATGGGCTCTCTTTGATAATCTCACCCCAATTCCACACTGATATATCCTAAATTTCTCCCTCTAATCCTGGCAAAACTTCAATCCAACAATGCTTCATCCTTTATGCCACATGTCTCTTCCCCAAATAGCATGCAAAGTGATGCCAGTCTTTCTCTCATACCAATATCAGACAGAGATATCACTCACACACACACACACACACACACACACACACACACACACACACACCTGATATCCCTTATGAATACAGGTGAAAGAATCCTCAACAAAATACTGGCAAACAAATTTCAACAGCATATAAACAAGACTGTATACCATGATCACATGGGATTTAGGGAGGTATGCAAAGTTGGTTCATGATAGGAAAGTCACCAACATTATGCCATTTTAAAACAATAAAACAAATAACACATCTGCCTGAAGAAAAAGCATTTCCTTGAATCTAGCACCTTTTCATAACCAGGGTTAAAAGAACACTTAATAATTAAGAACAGAAGAGAACTTTCTCAATCAAAGGGCACCTGTAAAAAGACCCACACCTAACATCATACTTAAGAATGAAAAACTGAAAGCTTTCCCTCTAAGACTGGGAACAACACAAGGAAGTCTATTACACACTTTGGCTCAACATTATACTGGCAGTTTTACAACCAGAGCAATCAGGTAACAAAAGAGAATTGTTGCTGTAGTTTAAAAAAAAAACACAATGAAAAAACAAAAAACCGCCTTCAGAATGGAAAGTAAAAATCAAAGTATATTGGAGATAACATACATTTGTATATAGAAAATCTTGAAGAAAACCCAAGTATTAGAATTAATATAAAGCTTGCAGAATAGAAGACAAATATTTTAAAAGTCAACCACATTTTACACTGTAGCAACAAATGTTGTTGAGTAAATACTTGAATCTACACTAGCATTCAAAAGAATACTTAGGAAGTCAGAAAGAGGAAGACAATATATTCTTTTGAATGGCTGAGTAACACTCCATTGTGTATATGTACCACAGCTTTCTGATCCATTTATCTGTTGGTGGACATCTAGGTTGTTCCATGTCCTGGCTATTATAAACAGTGCTGCGATGAACACCGGGGTACATGTGTCTCTTTCAATTCTGGTTTCCTCAGTGTGTATGCCCAGCGGTGGGATTGCTGTGTCATATGGCAGTTCTATTTGCCATTTTTTAAGGAATCTCCACAATGTTCTCCATAGTGGCTGCACTAGATTGCATTCCCACCAACAGTGTAAGAGGGTTCCCTTTTCTCCACACCCTCTCCAGCATTTATTGCTTGCAGACTTTATAGGAGTCAATTCTAATGAGACGGATGAAACTGGAGCCGATTATACACAGTGAAGTGAGCCAGAAAGAAAAACACCAATACAGTATACTAACACATATATATGGAATTTAGAAAGATGGTAACGATAACCCTGCATGAGAGACAGCAGAAGAGCCACAGATGTATAGAACAGATTTTTGGACTCTGAGGGAGCGGGAGAGGGTGGGATAATTTGGGAGTTAATAGCACTGAAACATGTACAATATCATGTAAAGTAGTCGCCAGTCTATGTTTGATGCAGGATACAGGATGTTTGGGGCTGGTGCACAGGGATGATCCAGAGAGATGATATGGGGTGGGAGGTGGGAGGGGGGTCAGGATTGGGAACTTATGTACACCTGTGGTGGATTCATGTCAATGTATGGCAAAACCAACACAGTGTTGTAAAATAAAATAAAGTACAAATAAAAATAATAAAAAGGAGAGAAAGACAAATATCATATGGTATCACTTACATGGACTCTAAAATATGACACAAATGAACTTATCTATGAAACAGAAACAGACTCACAGACATAGAGAGCACACTATGTGATTCCCCAGAGGGGAAAGTTGGGGTAGGCACAGATTGGGAGCTGGTGATTAGCAGATGCAAACTATAATATATACAAGAGAGAAATAACAGCGTACTGTATATCACAAGGAACTATATTCATAATTTGTGATAAACAATCATGGAACAGGGTATGAAAAAATTGTATGTGCATATGTGTGTGTTTACATATGAAGGAAAGGAAAGGACAACTGTTGGCAAGCACATACAGAAACTGGATCCTTGTGTGTTATAGATAGATTTTAAAATGGTGCACCTGCTACAGAAAACAGTTTAAAGGCTCCTCAAAAAACTAAAAAACTAGACCTGATACATGATTCAGCAGTTCCACTTCCGGATATAAAATCAAAAGAAGTTAACATGGGGTCTTGGGATATCTGCAGAGCCGTGCTCACAGCAGCACGAAGCACAACAACTAAGAGGTGGAAGCATCAAAATGTCCATCAAATGTGATATATACACACAATGAAATATTATTTAGCCATATAGAGAAAATTCTGTCACATGCTACAACATGCATGATCATTTCAGACATCAAGCCAAATGCAATAAGCCAGTCGTACAAAAAGACAAATACTGTAAATTTCTACTTGCATGAAATAGCTAACACAGTCAAGCAATAGAAAGGAAACAAAAAAGAACGATGGAGTCCATGGTCTAGGTCAACGGGCAAGAAAAGAGGAGTTGCTGTTTAATGGGACAGGTGATGGGTACAGAGTTTCGATTTTGCAAGCTGTAAAGGTGTAGAGATCTGTTTCATAACAATGTGATAAGGAATTCTCTGGTAGTTCAGAGGTTAGGACTCCACAGTGTCCTATCAGGGGCCTGGGTATGATCCTCAACCAGGGAACTGTCATTCAAGCTGCACAACACAGCTAAAACAATGACAACAACAACAAATCAACACTGTGACAACGTGTGTGTATATGTCTTAGTCACTCAGTTGTGCCCAACGTTGCATCCCCAGGGACTAAAGTTCACCACGTTCCCTTCTCCATCAGATTTGCAGTGGGTTGCCATTTCTTTCTCCAAAAGGCTGATGAAAGTGTGCAAAATACTTAGCATGCAAAAATGGGTAAAATGGTAAAAATTTAAGTTAGATGTTTTCTACAACAATTAAAAACAGAAAAGCATATAATAACCAGGAAAAGAATTTGAATAGACATTTCCGACTCTTTGCAACCCCATGGACTGTAGCCTACCAGGCTCCTCCATTCATGGGATTTTCCAGGCAAGAGTGCTGGAGTGGATTACCATTTCCTTCTCAAGGCGATCTTCCCCACCCAGGAATTGATCCCAGGTCTCCTACCTTGCAGGCAGACACTTTCCCTTCTGAGCCACCAGGGAAGCCCTGAGCAAAATGTCAATCAGTCTCACTGAGATACTACTTCACACCCAGACTACTTCACACCCAATCAAAAGGACGAATAATAACAAGTGCTGCAGAAGATGTGGAGAAAAGGAATCTTCATGATATTGTTGAGGTAATTGCTGTAAAATGGTACAACCACTCTTGCAAAAGTGGTTGGTCAGTACCTCAAAAATTAAATGTAGAGTAGAGATATGATCCAGGAATTTCCCTCTTTTGTATATATGCACCAACACTGAAAATGTTCAGTCCATGCAAAATCAGTGTTCACAGCAACATTACTCGCAATAGCCACAAAGAGTACACCATCCACGTATTATCCATTCATTGACGAATGGATAAACAAACTGTGGTATATGCTCAAAATGGACTGCATGGAAGCCATTTACCATATTCATATACCATATTCAGCCATAAAAATAAAATAAAAACATTCACTGCTATACAAGCATGAACACGATGAATCTTGAAAGTACACAAACGAGGGGACTTTCCTGGCGATCCAGGGTTTAAGACTCTCCACAGGTGCCATCCCTGGGCTGGGAACTAAGATCCCACATGCCACATAGCTAAATAAATAAATACTTAAAAAGAAAATACGACATCTGAATAAAGCCAGACACAAAGGTCACACATTGTATGTGGGGAACTGTAGGTGGAAGACAAGCAGGAAAGAGAAGCACTCTGTAATCCAAGTGAAACATTTTTTTCAGGGAGGAGGAAATGAACAACTCTGATAAAGGCTGCCAACAAATTAAATAAAATAACAATTAAAAGTTCACCACTGAGCTAAACATTTGAATTCACCTGTGGCCTTGACAAGAGTGGCTTTATGGGAAAATGAGAGAACTCGAGATAACAAAGTCTAGGAACAACTCTGCAGAGTTCTATTTCAAGCAAATATGAAATAAAAGCAGCAGAAGCAGGAGGTGTCACCAAAAGATGGATTTTTACCGACAGGTCACGTTATAGTCAGTCTGTTTGCTGATGGGAACCATCCAGAGAAACAGAAACCTTAATCCAGGAGGACAAAGAGGAGACTTGCTAGAATATCAAGAAATGAGTAGGTCTAGAAATGAGCAGATCAGGAATTGAGTACATCAAACCACAAGAGCACACAAGCTGGAGAAGGCAATGGAAACCCAAACCAGTACTCTGGCCTGGAATATCCCACAGGTGGAGGAGCCTGGTAGGCCACAGTCCATGGGGTTTCGAAGGGTTGGACACGACTGGGCGACTTCACTCTCATGCACTGGAGAAGGAAATGGCAACCCACTCCAGCATTCTTGCCTGGAGAATCCCAGAAAAGGGGGAGCCTTGTGGGTGGCTGTCCATGAGACTGCAGAGTCAGACACGACTGAAGCGGCTTAGCAGCAGTAGCAGCACACAAGAAGGGTACACAAGCCGAATAATTTGCTCACATTGACAGAGCTGAGATCATATTAAAAAAAAAAGGCTGGCATAGTGGATTAATGGGTATGGTAACCAGCCTTCAAGTGAATTCAATCTCCTGATATTCCTCCCCCTGTGTAGTTCTCTCTCAATCTATCACAGGGTAGACCTGTGAGACTAAGCAAATACACAAGTGCAGATGTGTAACATCTCAAAAAAACTCTGCACTATATCATGGGTGCAAGTACTTTCCTGAATCACTCATTCTGAGTAAAGACAGCAGACTCCACAAGAGAAGCCCCTTGGAGAGGCCCACAGAAGGAGGAACTGAGGCTAGAAGAGTACAGACAAGTGAGAGAGCTTAGATTCAACTAGCTAAGTCTTCAGAGGTTGCCAAGCCAGACAAAAGCTTGACTACTACCTAAGGAGAGATCCTAGGCCAAGAGATAACAAGTGGTAAGTTCTTTCAAACTATTCCATTTTGAGATCATATGTACAACACAAACATTTCAAGTTCTAATACCATTCACATCATACTTACACACAGATCAGTTCTCCTATAAATATAGCAAAAATCAAGACACACACACACACACATACACACACACACACACACACACACACACACACACACACACACACACACACACACACACACACACACACACACACACCCCTATCCACAGCACCGAAACACAGGAGTTGCCTGGCAGTCCATTGGTTTGGTTAGGACTCAGCCCTCTCACTGCCAGGATCCTGTGTTCGATCCCTGGCTGGGGAACTAATATCCTATGAAGCCACATGTTGTGACCAAAACAAAACATGCGGTGAAGTTCAAAGCTGTACCAGCAAGATAAGTATACAACACAGCTGTAGGCACAAGTGGCTGGGCATAGAGCTTCCTATGATCTTGTTTACTTGCATGAAATGAACTCAGATGGTGCCTCACCCCCATCCAGTGGAGTTCACTTACTTAATGAAGAAAAGCCCTTAAGGGTACAGAAATGAGCAAGTAATCTCACGTGAACATGTTAAATCACAGGATAATTTCTCTGAATGAACCACCGAATTCATTCATTCATTTGGCCATGCTGTTTGGCTTGTGGGGTCCCAGTTCCCTGACCAGAGACTGAATCCAGACCACTGCAGTGAAAACCCAAAATCCTAATCACCAGGCCACCAGGGAACCCCACACCTGGATTGCTTTGCTTTGCTAGCTAAAACCTTAGGATATGTGCATTGCCCCATTTTAGCCTCACCAAGTGGCAGGAGTCAACTCTACACAGCTTAAGACCCATGGTGCTCTTACTTTTTTTCTTTCAAGAAGGCATGCGAAAGCAAGTCACCATGCCTGTTTTTAAGCTTGCCACTCAGAAAGCTGCAAACCTGAAACCATGATGGCCCTGAAGTCAGCACCCGCAATCAGGGTCAGGTAATCCCCAATCAGGAATACTCTCTCTCAACAGCAACGTGTCAGCCGACGAATGAAAGGAGAAAAACACAAAGTAAGAAAGCCACAACTTTGTCCCTTGTTGTAAAGATGTCTGTCACCTTACCTCAGGGGCCCACTGAAGTCCTGAGCGCTTGAGACCTCCCAGGCAGCACACGGTCACATCCTGGGGACAAGCAGAGGAAACGGCCAGGGTGAGTCCCCTGTTCCGGGAACATTCTATCCCCCCAGGCCCTCCCTGGTCCTACCCTACGGATGCTGACCAGGCGTCTCACACTCAACCAGACCAAGTGATTGAACTCCTTTGCCCTGAGCTTCTTCCTCCCACCTCCCTTCTCTCAGTAACAAACAAATACCTCATCTGCCAACTTCCCGAACCAAAGGCCTGAATCTCGGGGCCCCCAGGGACGGGGCAGCCCTGGAGTCTGAGGAGAGGCCGAGGAAACAGGAAAACGACCAAAGCACCAGGGCAGTGAAGAGGCCACTAGATCGATTTTTTTTTCTTTTTTTTTTTGCTGCGCTCGCCTGACTATGCCTGGGTGCAGGACCGGGTTGGGCCGTGAAGATTTGTGTGTGTGTGTGTTTAAATCATTAGGTTCCACAGGAGAGCTGGGGGTGGTGCCCGGGGCCAGGGGCCTAAGAGGCCCTTTCCGCGAGCTGACTTGTGCCACCCACCCCCGGGCCGGAAAGCTGCTGGAGAGCTGAGCCCGCCCAGACTAGAGAGGAGAGAGGGCAAAAGGCGCCTGAGGCCTGTGGGTCCTGCCGCACACTCCCTCCTGAGGGCCCGCGGGCCCTCACCAGCCGCCCCACCGAGCAAGGCCTCGTGCGAGTGGGGACCCGAGAAACCCTCCCTTTAGCCGTCAGGCACCTCTTAGGCTGAACCACGCTCCAGTCCTTACCAGCCCCCGTTGACGGAGGAGACAGAACTGCCTGCAGCTCACCTGCCTTAGGCAGTTCCCGGATCAAGCCTGAGGAGGCCAGCCAGAGGGGATGAGGAGGCGAGGCGGACGGGACGAGGCTTCCTCAGGTCTGGGGCGCCGCCTCAGCTCCCCCTACAGGCGACCGGGCTGCCTCCGATGATTGGCTGCCAGGTGTTGGCTCCTGCCATCTGATTGGCTGCGAGGCTGAGTTGGGCGCATGCGCGCGCGATGGACACCCCCCCCCACCCACTCCCCCCACCCCGTAAAAGCACCCCCTGTGGGCGTGGTCAGGCTGAATCTGAATCTCAAGAGTATTGGGTCAAGATTGCTCAGCTCACCGAAGGCGAAGAAAGAAAAAACAGATGGCACAGTCGCCAGGGCACAGGGCTGAGAACGGCCTCCGATTCTACTAGGGGAGTCCAGTGATGGTGATCCGGCACTCACAGCCCTCAGGGGTGACCTCCCTTAAGCCAGTTCTTTGCTTAAGGAACTTGACCTTACAGTGAATCTTGGCGCCCCTCCTCTTGGAATTACATTTCAATCAAGGCAGGGCAGCCTGCCCCTGTTTTTGCACTGTCTATTGTGAGCTGAGAATGAGCTTTACTTCTTCTTCTTCTTCTTTTTAATTTTAGAGCTTTACGCTTTTAATGGCTGAGGAAAACCGAAAAGACTTTTATTTTCTGACGTGGAAATTGTGTGAAATTCAGTTTTCGGAGTCCTTAAATTTGGAACAGGGACTTGCCAGTTTCTTTCGTTGTTGTCTATGGCTGAAAACTTAATGGCCAATGATCATATTCGCAAAGCCTAAACTATTTCTTCTTTGGCCCTTCACAGAGTCTTTTTTAAATGCCCTGTGCTGCTGGAAGTCTCCTAGTAGACCGTTGAGATCTCCTATGGGAGGATAAACTTTTGGTTTTGTTACATTATTTTCTTCTCTAATATATTCATTTTTCATTCTTTACTAATTTCATTCCTTCACATCGCTATAAGTTTGTTCTGTTGCTCATCTTTACAACTTTTTGAGATAACTGTTTGTAACTCTCATTTCTCTTGTATCTAATGCTATAAATTTACCTTAATTTGTTGTTGTTGTTCAGTCCCTCAGTCATGTTGGACTCTTTGCAACGCCATGGACTGCAGGCAGCACACCAGGCTTTCCTGTCCTTCACTGTCTCCTGGAGTTTGCTCAAACTCATGTCCATTGAGTTGGTGATACCATCCGAACATCTCATCCATCGCCGCCCACTTCTTCTCTTGCCCTCAGTCGTTCCCAGCATCAAGGTGGTTTCCAATGAGTTGGCTTTTCCCATCAGGTGGCCAAACTATTGGATCGTCAGATTCAGCATCAGTCCTTCCAGTGAATATTCAGAGTTGATTTCCCTTAGGATTGACTGGTTGAATCTTGCTGTCCAAGGGACTCTCGAGAGTCTTCAACACCACAGTTCAAAAGCATCAGTTCTTCGGCACTCCACCTTCTTTACGGTCCAGCTGTCACATCTATACATGACTGTGGGGAAAAGCATAGCTGTGACTAGATGGACTTTGTCAGCAAAGAAATGTCTCTGCTTTTTACTAGGCTGTCTAGGCTTGTCATAGCTTTTCTTCCAAGGGCCACATATCTTTTAAGCTCATGGCTGCATTCACCACCCACAATCATTTTGGACCCCAAGAAAATAAAGTCTGTTACTCTTTCCATTGTTTCTCCGTACAACTTTAACTGTGTCCCGCAATTTTTGCGAATAGGCTGTTCATTATCATTCACGTCCGAGTATATCCTAATATTCTCTTCTAAAGACAAGCCTAAATATTGCATGGGCTTCCCTGGTCACTCAACTGGTAAATCGCTTTCCAGCCAATGCAGGAGACACAAAAGGCCTGGGTTCGATCCCGGGTCAGGAGGATCCCCTGGAGAAAATAATGACAATCTGCTCCAGGATTCTTGCATGAAAATTCCATAGAGATATGTGTTAAGATAGTTATTTCTATTTTCCAAGTGAATGGCATTTTCAAAGACGTTTCTTGGTCAATTTCTCATTATTGCATTATAGTCAGATGACACAGTCTAAATATTATTGATCCTTTGTATTCGAAGATTTCCGTTAAGTATGCCGTACTTCAGATTTCCATCTCCGTGAAGTCAAAATGAAGTGGGTGTTGTGTAGAGAAAACACTTGCAATGTCTGAAATGTGTGTGTGTGAAATGACTTCCTTTATGCTTCACAATTATTCCAGCATCTTTCAGTAGGGTACCTTTAACTAAGTTCCAGGGTTTCCTCAAATTTTACCAGTTTTTCCACAAATGTTCTTTCCTAGTTTCATAGTCCCATATAGAATACTGAACTGCATGAGAATATAGAGCAAGAAGCTACAGATACCTCCCTTAGCTTACTCTGGTCTATAGCTGTTTCTTAAACTTTCCTTGTTTTTCAAGCCTTTTGACAGTTTTCAGGAGTCCTTCAGGGACAGGTATTTTGCAGAATGACTCTCTATATGGGTTTGGGATGTTTCTCCTGATTGCCCTGGGGTTTATATAATTGTAGAACTATACCTCCAAGGCAAAATATCTTTCTCATCATCTCCCATCAAGGATTCATACTATCAATATGACCTACCACTAGTTCGTCTGCTAGAAAGTTGTCTCCTTCCTGCTGACATATTCTGTTCTTGGAAACAAGCCGCTAAACACAGCCTACATTTAGGGAGGGGCATGGAATCTCATCTTGAGGAAAATATCGAAGAGATACACAAATTACTGAGTATACAAGTTAATTGAAACTCCTTTGTAAGGAAGATCTGATCCTTCTAGCCATATCTTTTAATGTTAAATTAATTAAAGTAAAGATTTAATAGGTTTCCCAGTTGGTGCTAGTGGTAAAGTACCTGCCTGCCAATACAGGAGATGTAAAAGATGTGGGTTCAGAGGAGCCTGGTGCGCTACACTGATGGGGTCGCAAAGAGTTGGACAGACTGAAGCCGCTGAACATACACAAAGATTTAATACCGCAGTCACACTGGCTACATTTTAACATTTGCAAAGTGGCATATTAGATACGGACATAGAAAATATATTTTACTGAGGATTCCTTAATGATCGGGTTGTTAGAGATTTGTGCTTCCACTGCAGGGGGCAGAGAGTCAATCCCTGGTTGAAGATCTAAGATCCCTTAATCCGCACCGCAAGGCAAAAAAAAAAAAAAAAAAAAGAAAGAAAACAAACCCTGCTGGATGAATACTCCATCTGAATATACAGATAAAGGATATAAACAGAACACCTCACAGAAAAGAAAAGAAACATAAGCATTTATATATGTGAAAAGCTGATCGCCCTTATGAGGGAATATATGTAACAATTATGAAAATGTTTTCTATTGCTGCAGAAAGGTCTGTGAATAGCACTGACTTAGGTCATTGTTTTTCCAACCTTTCTTCTTTTCAAATGTGATGCATATTAACACATGAAACTGCTTTAGCTCTGTCTCAAAAATTTGCTATTTTCACTATCATTCAGTTCAAATAATGTTTTTCCCATAACAATTTCTCTTAGGAGCAATAAGTTATTTAGGTTCAGAAGCAGGAGAAGGAGAAGCCTAAACCACAACATTAAAGAGGCTTGTGAATTGCAGAGGTGCCGCTTTTGCACTTTGGGTTCCTGGCAATCCTTACTCTATCCTCAGCCTGTGTGCAGTGCCATTGCTTCATTTTCAAACTTTGGGAGTTCTGTACTCCTCAGTTATCTTTCTGGGGTTTTGTTTGGTCATGCCACAGAAGCTGTGGGATCTTAGTTCCACAACCAGGTGTTGAACCCTGGCCATTGACCGTGAAAGCATCAAGTCCGAACCACTGAAGCAACAGGGAATTCTCATACCTCTTTCTTTCTTTCTTTTAAATATTTGTTCATTTACTTGGCTGTGCTTGTTTTTAGTTCCAGCACAAGGACCCTTCAATCTTCATTGTAGCATGTGGGAGCAGGAATTTTAATTGTCACATGTGGTATTTTTAGTTGCAGTATGTGGGATCTAATGCCCGGACCAAGGAATGAACTTGGATGCCCTAATCTGGGAGCACCGAGTATTTCCACCGGACTACAGGGATGTCCTTCCCATGAATGAACCCAGGTCTCCCACATTGCAAGTGAATTCCTTACTGTCTGAACCACCATAGCTTTGACTATAAGAATTTTGGTCAGCAGAGTGATGCCTTAGCTTTTTTTTTTTTTTTTTCTTTTTTAATGCTGTCTATGATTGCCATAGCTTTCTTCCAAGGAGCTAGCTTCCTTTGATTTTGTGGCTACATTCACGATCCTCAGTGATTTTGGAGTCCAAGAAAATCAAACGTGCTGTTATTTTCAGTTGTTCACCATTTCCTTGCCATAAAGTGATGGGACCAGACGTTGTGATCTTCGTCTTTTGAAATTTGAGTTTTAAGCCAGCCTTTCACTCTCCTCTTTTGCCACCATCAAGAGGCTCTTCAATTTCTGCCCTTAGGGTGACATCATCTGCATATCTGAGGTTGTCGCTGTTTCTCCAGCAATCTTGATTCCAGATTGTGCTTCATCCGGCCCAGTGTTTTTCATGATGTACTCTGCGTTTAAGTTAAATAAGCAGGGCAACAGTATATAATCCTGACGTACTCCTTTCCCTATTTGGAACCAGTCGCTTGTTCCATGTCCAGTTCTAAGTGTTGCTTCTTGACCTGCATACAGATTTCTCAGGAGGCAGGTCAGATGGTCTGGTATTCCCATCTCTTTAAGAATTTTCCAGTTTGTTGTGGTTCACACAGGCAAAGGTCTCATCACTTCATGGAAAATAGATGAAGAATCAATGGAAACAGTGACAGAATTTATTTTCTTGAGCTCCAAAATCACTGCAGATGGTGACTGCAGCCACGAAATTAAAAGATGCTCACTGCTTGGAAGAAAAGTTGTGACAAAGCTAGGCAGTGTTTTAAAAGAAAGAGACATTACTTTGCCAACAAATGTCCATAAAGTCAAAGCTATGGTTTTTCCAGGAGTCAGGTGCAGATGGAGGAGCTGCACCATAAAGAAGGCTGAGTGCTGAAGAATGGATCCTTTCAAACTGTGGTGCTGGAGAATGGAGAAGACTCTTGAGAGTCCCTTGGACTGCAAGGAGATCCAACCAGTCAATCCTAAGGGAAATCAACCCTGAATCTTCAGTGGAAAAACTGATGCTGAAGCTCCAATACTTTGGCCTCCTGAAGGGAAGAGTCAGCTCATTGGGAAAACAAAACAAAACAAAACCCTTGATCCTGGGAAATATTGAAGGCAGCAGCAGAAGGCATGACAGAGGATGAGATGATTGGGTGGCGTCAGCAACCCAATGGAATGAGTTTGAGCAAGCTTCAGGGGATGATGATGGACATGGAAGCGTGGCATACAGAAGTTCATGGGGTCACAGGGAGTCAGACACGACTGAGCAACTGAACAACAAAAGCCAGGCAGGGTCTTTATGTACAGCTGGCTGAACCTCAATGGGGCTTTTCTGAATTTCTGGAGGTGGGTAGAACATAATTTTTTAGCCAGATCCCATGCTGCAGCATGTCTGGAATATTTTGTGCTCGTAGTCAATCTTTTTTGTGTGTTTTCTGGGTGGCACTTGGGAGTCAGTGTTCCTCACAATGATGGATGCTGTCTCTCTCAGTCCCAGCTGAACTGAACTTTGGATCATGACCTCTGTTTCAGGAGGCAACCCTGGCAAGTGCTCTGGCTGTTTGAATGACTGATGATTCTTGGTTTGGTGCTCGGTCTTTTCCTTCACGTTCAAACTTTGTAGCCAGCACGTGCAACATGGAAAGACCCTCCTGTTGCAGTTCCTCCGAGCGTGATTTACAAAGGATGTCACCTATTTGAACATTTTGAGGCAAAACAGACAAACAAATTGTTCATGTTTCCATGCCATGTTCTAAAATACGCCTCTACATTGGCAAAGGCTGACAATCTGTAAGTGCAAACACGGCAGACATAGGGCATTTTGCCAGGTTTGTGACTGTCCTTCAGGTACTGTAAGAGAACCTGATCTGTTTTGAAGGACAATTCACAGATATTACAGACCGTGGAGGGCTCCCAGGAAGCAGGGACACTTTCCATGCGACACTGCAGCTGGAACGAGGTGGGAAACTGGTGGTGGCAGTGCTGGCAGGTAGTGTGGGTCACCCTTCTGCCTCTCAAGCTCCAGATGGTTCCTCAGGTGGGTCATAAACTTGACATATTTTAGAAGACTCAAGCAGCTGAGGCATTTGAAGGCTGTGTGAGTCTTCTGTTCTGGTGCCGTCTCTTGTATGCTCCAAAGTAAAAGCCATCAGATAACATTTACTCTCATCGGTGAATTTGATCCCAGATTTACTTTCATGGGATCAACAGTCTTGCTCTGACGTGCAAGAGTCAGAAAGTCCATTTTCTCCAGGCCTGACAAACTGCATGTTCCTTCTGGATCCATAAGACGGAAGCATGCCTGGCCATTTGTGCGAGTCCATGAAAATGATGCCCCACCATGCACACGGCTCGGTGAGGTCGGGGAATCTTCCAAGGTCATAACCGTGTTTTTCCAGGAGGGATACCTGGAGGGGCCATGGTGGAGGCAGGTCCCCCTGGGATTCCATCGCTGAGTTTGGGTCTTTTGGGATTCCCACTGTTAAAATTCACATCTGAAGTGGGACACCGCTTTGAATTAAGAGGGCTTTCATCCTTGCCTCCTAATGAGAGAACGGCTCGAGAGAGACAGGGAGGCCGCAGAGAGAACGATTCTGAATTGTGAAGGACAGTTTCCGGCGAGCTCGTTTTCTAATCAGGTTTAGATGAAGGCTCCGAAATAATAGAACTGCCTCTTCCTCCCCATACACACTGAGAAACTGGTGATACGGCAGCTGGCTCTGATGCTGGGGTCCTAAGATTTGCAGGTTGCCACCTGCAGGAGGGATCCGGATTCACGTGGTCCTTCATTCTTCTTGAAGATGAGTCCCTGGTCACTCTGTTCAAAACGTTAGAAATGACTGGCTTTGAAGTTGAAATCACTCTGACAAAGAAGGTTTCAGCATCCTCCTTGACGTGCTCCACTCCAACAAAGATGACCTCAGCATCGTCATTGTCCTCACCTCTGGATTTGGACACGGCGGTCTTTTTCTCGGGTTGTGGTGGTGCTTGTGCTTCCTCACACGGGAAGAGATGGGCCATTTTGCAACCACTTGTGGCTTCAAGTGGCCCCTTCTAGTGTTTTTCTCCCCCTAAAAGCAATCACCAGGCAAGGTCATCCCCTCTGATCTCAGGTGTCAGTCTCTGTGGTTTCAGGTCACCCTCAGTTGGTCACCGAGAATATTAAATGGAAAACTCCAGAAATATACAACTTACGCATTTTAAGCTGCAGGTAATTCTGAGGAGAGTGATTGGAATCTCACACCATCCTGCTTCCTCCTGCCCAGAATGTGAATCGTTCCTTAGTCCTGAACATCCCACGCGTCTGTCACTCGGTTACCACAATGACTGTTGAGATGCCACAGGGCTTGTGACCAAGTTATCCTTACTTTACTCAATAATGGCCCCAAACCGTAAGTGGAGGGATGCTGTCCATTGACATATGCCAGAGAAAAATCCATTAAGTGCTGCCTTTCAGTGAAAAGATCCAAGTTCTCAATTTGATATAAAAGAGAAAGAAACAATGTATGCTGAGGTTGCTAATATCTGTGGTGAATGTGAAGAAGAGAAAATAAATCTGGGTTAGTTTTGCTGTCAAACCTCCAACTGCAAAAGGTATGGACACAGAGCGTAGTAAGTGCTTAGTTAGGGTGAAAAAAAATCGCTCAATTAGTACAGTAGTATATTTTACATAGCGACTACATTCACAACACTTTTATAAAAGTATATTGTTATAATTGTTCTATGTTATTATTACGCCTTCCCTGGTGGCTCAGATGGTAAAGTGTCTGCCTACAATTCGGGAGAGCCAGGTTCAATGCCTGGGTCAGGAAGATCCTGTGAAGAAGGAAATGGCAATCCAGCCCAGAATTCTTGCCTGGGAAATCCCATGGACAGAGGAGCATAATAAGCGGCACTCCATGGGGTCGCAAAGAGTTGCACACGACTGAGCGACTTCACTTTCACTTTCCTGTTATTTTTAGGCAGTAGCTATCTCTTACTGTGCCTCTATACAGTAGACTGCATCACAGGTGTGTTTGTATAGAAGAACCATTGTGTACATAGAGTTTGATACTGTGTGAGGTTACCGATGTCCCCTGGGGGTCTTGAAACTTACTGTCTGCCGATAAGTGGTGATGATTATATTTCTTTCAAAAGACAAAATTAGTACCTGGTTGAATCACTGGCTGAAACATTGAGATAACTATTAGCACCCTTAGACATAAGGAAACATCTCAAACTCAGTGAAATGACATGACCGTTTTAAACTTCCTTCTCCAGCCACCACTTTTGCCTTGAGTCCCCATGGTGGCCCCCGTGCTCCTGTTAAATTCTGCAGGAGAGCTGGTAGGCACCATTTTGCTTACAGATCTACAATCTCACTCAGAAATGCTGACTGACAGAAAATGTCCAAAAGAGCCCCCAGCTGTCCCTTGGGGGTACCTCTCACTCTCTCCACTCTCCGAGTCCAGAAGGCACCATAGTCTATACATGGATCCAAAATATTTTCTTTAAATCCCAGCCATTTCTAATAGCAGGACTTGAACCTGCCTCATGCTGGCAACTCTCTCTCTCTCTCTCTCTCTCTCTCTCTCTCTCTCTCTCTCTCTCTCAGAGAGGGAGAGCATTTACACTGTACTTGAAACTACTTCCACAGCATCAACATTGTATTAGGTATTATATGGATGTGGAGATGATTTAAAACATGTGGGAGTATCCCCTTATGTTACATGCAAAGACTGTACAATTTTATGTAATGGACTTGATCACCCATTAATTTTGGTGTCTCCAGGTGCAGGGTTCCCAGACCCAATCTCCCAAGGGTACCAAGGAGGGAGGGATGGGACTTCTCAAGACTTCTACTGCTCCCCCTGCCTTGGATGCTGTCTCAATTACCAGCACCCAACTCCTGAGCTGCCTCGGTCCACAGTTTCTCTGCCAGGCTTTCCTGACCATGATGTCAGAAATCACAGCCTCCCCCAACTCACATGCCATTTTCCCCTCCAGAGCTATCGGGCTGCTGTATTTTGGTTTCTAGAACAACATGGAGTGTCTGTCAGTGCTACATGCCTGCTGCAGAAATAAACAGTAACTGTTATGAAACAATCATTTACCTGTACCTCAAGCTCGGCCCACTCATTCCTGGCTCCCCAGGTACTTACACTTGATCTTAGCCAAAAGGCTGAGAAGCAATTTCTCCAAGCATTTGATGACTTCCAAATCTGAATGGATTAAAACTATCAGGCAAGAGAGAAAGTCAGCCAGTATGTAGCTGGATGCTGACAGGGGCAGCGGTGCTCCTTGAAGTTAAAGGTTTGTAACACAGTTTCTCTCCATATAATACATTTGTTGATAGCTTCCATGCCATTAACACGTTTCATAGACATTAAAGGCCATTCTAAAGTTTACATTTGGCCATTTGTGATACCAGATCACATTTCATCAGTAGCATATCATAGTTTGTTTGCTTGTGTGTAAATGATGTCCCTAGCGGTAAAGGTCCCTCCTGCCAATGCAGAAGACCTAAGAGATGCAGGTTCCATCTCTGGGTCAGGAAGACCCCCTGGAGGAGGGCATGGCAACCCACTGCAGTATTCCTACCTGAAGAATCGTATGGACAGAGAAGAATCGTGGGCGACAGTCCATAGGGTTGCAGAAAGTCTAGCATGACTGAAACAACTGAACACACACGCAGACATATGTATATAAATATATATTTTACAGTGGTATGAAAAATAGTGCTGTGGGACCTCCCTGGTATTCCAGTATTTAAGACTTCTCACTTCCAGGCCAGGGACACAGCTTCAATCCCTGGTCAGGGACCTGTGATCCCACATGCCACTGGGTGTGGCCAAAGGTAAATGGAATAATGTATCTTACAGCTGATGTCATCTTAGATTTATTGAAGATTTCTATTTTTCATAAGCAGAATCCAGCCTACTAAATTCATGTCACAAGTCACTAATGGCATGCTAGCTGCATTATATAGGCAAGTGGTTTAGACAGGGATTGACAAATCGGCTTGCTTCCCGATTGTTTTTTTTTTTTTTTTTAATTTTTAAAAACGTTTAACATTTTTTACATTGATGTTTAATTTTGGGAAAAACAAAGGAAAGGTTTGTGACGTGTGAACATTATATGATATCTAAATTTCAGTGTCACAAAGAAAGTTTTATTGGAACACAGACGTGATCATTTGCCTCTGCCTGAGGCTATTTCACCCTGCTAATGGGAGAGACCTCATGGCCCTTAATGCCTGGTTACTCTCTAGCCCTTAACAGAGAAATTTTGCAGACTCATGGCTGCAGAGAACAAAAGGAAGCATTCCAAACCCCACGTTTCACCAGCTCCTGAAGTCCAGTTGACTCAGTGCAGCTAAACACTTCCTACTCTGAGACCAAGTGGAGGGTGAAGCTGGAGTGTCTTTGTCTCCACGTCCCAGAAAGATTTCTCTGGGAATAGCAGCACCGCTTCCTGTGTCCAGTGTCCGTGAAACTCCTCCCTGGCTCTCCAAAAGCCTTTTCCCAGTGAGGCGGCATCAGGAGATTCCACGCCTTTTAAAGCCCATTCGAGTCCAATCCATAGTACCCAAACCAGGCTCCAATCAGGTTTCTGAACCAGTTTTTCCCCATAGGATCTTTCAACTAGAAACCTTTCTAGCAAAATGTTGGAGAGGGGAAAGAATCTGAGTGGGGCTTCAGGGCCCCTCCCAGGGGCTATTTTCCAGGTCTCAGTGTGGTGAGAGTCCCCACTTGCATCTCCAGCATCCAGAGGCCCACCACCTTATCTCCAGTTTATCTGAGTCTTTAGATATTTGGGGTTCAATAGCTCAAGGGCAAGGGAAGGTGGTCCACACAGCTATTCCAACAGGGCATGGGCTGATGTCAGGAACCTACAAAGTCAGGAGTTCTCTTCCAATGGCAAAAAATTCTCCAGCTGCAAACAGCGAACCCCTGTCCTCTTCCGAGGGCAAGGGGGTGGGTTGGGGAGGAGGCAGGGTGAGGAGGGCAGGAAGCAAGCTTACTCCCAAGTGATCTGCACTTGAAGGCTCAGCACCCGCTGGATTCCCAGGGTCCTCACTGTGAATCTACATGCTGAACCCCAGGAGCTTTTTCTAGGCGGGGGCTCATGCGTTCTTAAACCACGTCAGGGGTGTCAGGTCACACCCTCAGCGCCCTCCTGCACCCTTCCCCCCTAACTCGCCCTCTTCTCTGTCCTCCTTTGCAGCACCTAGATTATATCTCAAGCTTTCCCTCCCACTGCCTTTACAGCCCTGTGCACACAGATTCGTGGGTTTCAGAGAGGGTTTCAGAGAAGAAATACGTGTATTTCCATTCGTTATAAGGTAATAGAGTCACTGAATTCGAACAAAAATGATGTCCACTAATGAACGTGATCTCAAATGCTGTGATCAGATACACCATCAAAGACACCATTATCATCAAATCAACATGTTCTCCCCTTAAACTTACAGAAGGTATGTCCATTACATCTCAATGAACCAGGGAAAAAAGAAGAAAAACTGACCATTAGAAAGAGCTCGTTTTAGACTCTTTTAAGAAGCATGATGGCCAGTGTTCTGCCTAGGAGCTCAGCTGTGTCTGACTTTTTGCGACCCCATGGACTGCAGCCAGCCAGCCTCCTCTACCCGTTGAGTGCACCAGGGAAAATTGCTGGAGTGGGTTGCCATGTCCTCCAATGTCGGTAAGTATCAGAACCCAGGGCTAGGGATTTCCTGGCGATCCAGTGGTTGAGGATCTGCCTTCCAATGCTGGGAATGTGAGTTTAATACGTGGTGGGTAAGATCCCACATGCCAGAGGGCCGTAGAACGGACAAAGGATCCTGCATGACACGGCTAAGCCCCGAAGAAGCCAAATAAGTGAATAAAACGGAATATTTTTAAAACTCTATGCTCTTTACGTTCTTCTGGATATGTTTGAAAGCATGATATTAACAGTTTTATTTATTTATGGACACACCATGAGACTTCCTGCAGGAGCTTAGTTTCCTGACCAGGCGCTGAACCCCGGTCACCAGACTGAAAGCATTAAACACTAAGTGCTGGCTTGCCAGGCAATTCCTAGTTTGATTTACTTAAAAGGGTTTATTTTGATTGTATGCCAAAAGTACATCCTTTGCAGTGTTTACACTTACAACAGAAATATTTTGGGTGTCAGTTTTAAAATGTTTGCAAATACTTAGGGGAGGGGAAGAAACATTTTGACTACAGACTTATGCTTCTAGGCTTCCCTGATGGCTCAGAGAGTAAAACATCTGCCTGCAGTACAGGAGACCAGGGTTTAATCCCTGTGTCAGGAAGATCTGCCGGAGAAGGAAATTGCTCTCCACTCAAGTATGCTTGCCTGGGGAATTCCATGGACAGAGGAGCCTGGTGAGCTACTATCCACGGTTTGGCAAAGTGTCAGACACAACTGGATAACTAACACTTTCACTTTCATATGCTTCTGAAGATTGCTCAAATCTCAGAATCTCCTGGGACATTATTAAACACAGAGATTCCAGGGCTGCATATCACACCTAAGAAATTCAAATTGCCCTAGCAGAGGACCTGCGAACCTGAAAACGCAAAGCTCGCCTCACTTGATTCTGAAGTGAAGTGAATCCCAGGGTGTAAAGTCATCCAGTACTTTGGGAAATGTTGATCTCTGGTGGCTCAGCAGTAAAGAATCCACCTCTTAATGCAGGAGACCTGGGTACAGTCTCTGGGTCGGAAAGCTCTCCTGGAGGAAGAAATGGCAACCACGCCAGGATTCTTGCCTGAGAAATCCCATGGACAGAGAAGCCTGGCAGGCGACAGTCTATGGGGTCACAAAAGACTCAGACACACAACTTAGCAACTCTGCCGCAACAGTGAAAGTGAGAGGTGCTCAGTTGTGTCCAACCCTTTGTGACCGCGTGGACCATATGCAGTCCATGGAATCGTGCAGGCTAGAATACTGGAGTGGCTAGCCTTTCCTGTCTCCAGGGGATCTTCCCAACCCAGGGATCAAACCCAGGTCTCCCGCATTGCAGGCAGATTCTTTACCAGATGGGGCGCAATGGGAGCCCAAGCAACAATAAGAACAAGCTTAAAATGCCCAAGAATATACACCTTCAGGAGACCCTAAGGGTTGAGGGTCAGGAATGCATTTTTTCCTTCATGTGACACACTGAGCACCTGCCTTGGGAGGAGTAGGTTATTGGCAATTCAATAAACTAAAGAGATGTAGCTTGAGCTGGGAGCTTCATCCTCCCCACCACCCTTCAGAGATTCTAGGAGCTCCACACCCTCTTTGGGGGCTTCTGGAGGTCCTTCGTATTGAAGGAAGTTAGGATATAATCAAAGCTGAGAGATCTGGATGCAAACATCTCCGTTTGGGCCACACTTTCAAATCTCCTGGGCTGTGCTTCTTCACCATCAGTGAATCTAAGGAATTGCCTATGTGTCTTGTGCAAAAGCACATTCTCATCCAACAGTTGTGGGTGGGGCCTGAGAGCCTGAGTTTCTCCCAAGCTCCAGTTGTTGCCCAGGCTGCTTAAGGTGTCCATATTAAACAGTGAGTACTAGAGAGCTTTTGAAAAGTACGGACGTTCTGATTGATTCTGTCAAGCTTACTCCCTGCCCACAGACTCAGTGTCTCCAGGAATGGGACCAGGGAGTCAACGTTATTAAAGGTCTCAGGTATTTCTAAGGAGCAGATAGGGTGCAAATGTGTAGCCAGGCAAATCACCCTACCATCAACCCTGTTTTGGGCTTCATCGTGTCCTGCAAAATCCATATGTTGCAGGGACTTTCCCAAAGGTCCAGTGGCTAAAACTCTCCACTCCCAGTGCAGGGGGCTGGGCTTCTGTCCGTGGTCAGGGAACTAGATCCCACGTGCTGCCAGGAAGACTGAAGTACGTACCACTACTAACACCTGGTGCCATCAAATAAATTAATTCATTAAAAAAAAAATCTGTAGAATATCTAAGCCCCAACACTTTGGAGATTCGTAATCCTCTTTGTAGATTCTGCCTTTAATGAGGTGATTCAGTTAAAACGAGGTCACTAGGGTGGGCCCTAGTCCAAGCTGATGGTTCTTTATATAAAAAGAAAGAGGGAAATTTCCTGGAAGGCCAGTGGTTAGGGCTCAGATCTTTCACTGCCAAGGGCCCAAGTTCAATCCCTGGCCTGGAAACTAAGACCCAGAAGAAAAGCAGCATGGCCGGAAAACAAAGAGGAAATTAGGACACACAAGATATCAAGGATGCATGGACATAAAGGGACAGGAGGACACGAGAATGCGGGTGCCTGCTCATCAAGGAAAGGGACCTCCAGAGACACCACACTGTCAACACCTTAATCCTGGATTTCTAGCCTCCAGAACTGGGAGAAAACAATTTTCTGTTGTTTAAGTCTCGTGTATTTCTGGTGGCCACCTGAGAACCTCAACGTGTTCTTTAGATCAGGAGTCCCTAGAGAGGGTTCACCTCAAGGACAGTAGGGGGTATGCAGGTGATGACTCGGCTTCCAGCTGACTCCCAAACATCAACAAATGCCACCCACCCAGATCTTCCAGGACGCAGCCTGCTCCTGTGGACCCCATCTTGCAGACCACTACTGCTAAACGCCCCACACAAATCTCTTTCTGCCCCGCCCCCTTTGTTTGTTTCTTTGTTTGTTTGACTTCTCTCCTAGACTCTGAGGGACAGAACCTTGAGAACAGAGTGAGGCCTGTCCTCACACCATCCTGAATGTGAAGGAGAGTATGTGTTTTAACCAAAAAACAAACAAACAAACAACACCAACAAAAGGAAGAAAACCCAAAGCTGTCTAGCAGAAGCTTGTCACCAAGTGTACAGAAAAGCCTTCACATGACAGGTTAGGAAGAAGCAGAGGACATGATTTCAACCTCTTCTTCAGGGAAGGTATCTGGGCAGGAGGATAGCACGCTTTCTGCAGATGGATTGAGGGCAGATGAATTTATTGGAAGGCATTGGGTAGCCAGGAAAGGAATATGAGTGGAGAGGGGTATGTCATCCATTCTGTCTAGTTCCAGAAGTTTCTATGATACGGGCCACGGTCACAGGTCTCCCAGAGGTCAGGGAGAAAGGAACGTTTGGTGACCTCATCAAAGCCTGGCCCATAGAAGCCTGGCTCTCAGCAGCCAACATCAGGCTTCTGGGGCATCCACCAGGCTCAGGAAATGACCTACTGGGCACTCTCTGGTAGTCCTGGGGTGGTTAGGACTCTGCACTTTCACTGCTGAGGGCGTGGATTCTGTCCTTAGTTGGGGAACTAAGATCCTGCAAGCTGTGTTGGCTGGCCAACAAAAGAAACCAAAAAAGAAAGACAGACATGACCTGTTCCCACCTTTCGTTCCGCGGACAACCCCAAGGCCAACTCCG
Organism: Ovis aries; assembly: GCF_016772045.2. Lineage (NCBI taxonomy): Eukaryota > Metazoa > Chordata > Mammalia > Artiodactyla > Bovidae > Ovis > Ovis aries. Next base: position 19,595,311 of record NC_082741.1, on the reverse strand, counting down.
GTCCAGGTCCATTGCTGTGGTCAAGGAGGAAGCTCCCTGGGGCTTGTGGCCGTGGAGTGATATGTGGTCAGCCTGAGTGTCCTCCATCAAGGCTGATCATCTCACACCAACTGAGAAGCTGGTACCCAGGAGGAGATCAGGCCCTTGGGACAGGGCCGTGTGAGAAGTGGGCTCTACAAGGTGTCCAAAAGGCACACCTTTCAAGACAGCACTAATCCAGGTGGCTAGCCTCTACCCACTTCCTCCATCTCTAGGGGAGAGCTTGGCCCTTCCATTGTTCTCACAAATCTTTTCCTCTTCTACTCTCCCTGGAACAGCTTTATCTCAAAAAATTGTTGTTGTTCCTTTGCTCGGTTATATCCGCAACTCCAGGGACTTCAGCACACCAGACCTCCCTGTCCCTCACCGTTTCCTGAAGTTTGCTCCACTTCATGTCTAGTGCATTGGTGATGCCATCCAGCCATCTTATTCTCTGTTGCCCTCTTCTTCTGCCCTCAGTCTTGCCCAGCATCAGGGACTTTCCCAGTGAATCAGCTGCTTATACCGCATGACCAATATAGTGGACCTTCAGCTTCAGCATCAACCCTTCTAACAAGTACTCAGGGTTGATCTCCCTTAAGATTGACTGGTTTGAACTCCTTGCTGTCCAAAGGACTTCCAGGAGTTTCACCAGCACAGCAACTCGAAGGCAACAATTCTTTGGCGCTCTGCCTTCTTTGTGGTCCAGCTCTCACAACCGTACATGACCACTTGGAAGACCATAGCCTTGACTCTACAGACCTTTGATGGCAGAGTAACGTCTCTGCATTTCAACACACTGTCTAGGTTTGTCATAGCTTTCCTGCCAAGAAGCAACCGTCTTTTGATCTCATGGTTGCAGTCACCATTGCAGTGATTGTACAGCCCAAGAAGAGGAAATCTGTCAGTACTTCCACCTTTTTGCTTCTACTTACCATGGAGTAATGGGGCTAGATGCCATGATCTTAGTGTTTTGAGTATGTAGGCTTAAGCTGGCTCTTTCACCCTCCTCCTTCATCCTCACCTAATCAGTGCAGAGTGTCTGGCTTCTTGCTGCTTCTTCCCTCAGTTCGAATTCCCTGAGTAAGAAATCATAAAGGGATGGTTTTGTAGCTTCAATGCAAGGGTGCAACAGAGAGGGACCAAAACATGGGATCATGACACATTGAGAAACTCAACCAACGACGACTTGCACCACCTGCTTACCTACAGGATTAAAGGTGACGTGAACGTGTTAGTCAGTCCTATCTGATGCTTTATGACTTCATGTACTCTAACCCAGCAGGCTCCTCTATGGAACTCTCCAGGAAAGAATACTGGAGTGTTGCCACTCCCTTCTTCCAGGGGATCTTCCTGATTCAGGGACTGAATTCTGAGCCTCCTGCATTGCAGGTGGACTCTTTACCACCTGAGGCACCAGGAAATCTCAAACCAAGGCAATGCTAATTTCCAGGACATTACTATAGCAAAATTTTGGTGGTCCATGCCGGTCGCAGCTTCTCGGTCACAAAAAGTGATATAGTTGGAGCCCACCACTCTGAACGGGTGCTGTTGTTTGGTTTAGCTGCTAAATCTCCTCTGACTCTTAGAGGACTTGGTCTCAGTAAAGAGCTCTGGTGGGAAAAGAGAATTAGTTAAAAGCCTTAGTACGGCCAGGTTGGCAGAGAACTAGGATTTGGAGGAAATTTTATCTTTACCATTTGGATTAAGCTAAATGCCTCAGGAATAAGGTTTTATTTAAAAAAAAAGTTACAGATGAATGACACCAAGAAGAAAAATGCCAAGTTACACTCAACACTGAAATACTGAACTCATCAGTGACACTTTTGGACGATCGGGAATAGATTTCCAGCAGCCTTTGAGTAAATATTTGTGTGTGAAAGTGTTTATTCATGTAAAAACAGAATAAAACGTGTGGGGATATGAGCGACATAAATTCTCATGGACAATGGATTCGGGGATGTTGGGTTGTCTCTTAGCAACTGGAGGCTTGCCTGGCTGCTCAGTCGTGCATGCAATGCAGGAGATCCAAGTTCAATCCCTGGGTTGAGAAGGTCTCCCGGAAAAGAGATCTGTTACCCACTGTAGTATTCTCAGCTGAAGAATTCCATAGGCAGAGAAGCCTGGCAGCCTACAATCCATGGAGTCCCAAAGAGTCAGACACGGCTGAGCAGTGGGAAAACGGGCATGGGCTGGTGGGTCCCAGAGGCTCCAGGTGGACTGCGGGTGAATATCACCCAGGACTCTAGGGCTGATTTTGCACAGTGAACCCATTTTGGCACCGCCCAGCGTACGAGATGGAGGATTTGCATCTGCTGAATCCACTGGGGAAAATGCTCCAGTCCAGGGCCTGGGTGAGGGTCCCTTGGAAGAAGGTTCCCTCTAGTGATGCTCACTCCTGGACACTTAGTTCAGCTACCAAAGAGGGAATCAATGCAACGCATTCATACAGACAGACTAGGCCGCATCCTCTCAGCTTTTATCACTGTGTTCAAGGCAGAGCGACAACCTGCTATTGAGAATTTCCTATGTAGTCAGAAGTCTTAGAGGAAAACAAGAATTGCAATTTGGACTTAGATTGGAGCCACTTCAGCAATGATGCTTATGTAACTTTTTATCTTCTCTGGACTGCTTAGGAGCTGCAATTTCCCCTCACGGACCCTCCTTGTCATCTCGAGAATCACCTACTTTCCACAGCTCACCTGGAGCCTAAAACAGCTCAGGACAAATGTGGCAGGTGGGAGGGAGAAACAGAGCTTCGGACTTCAAACTTCACGCCTGATGGACCAATGTCCTCCTTGCTTAATTATTTGTAATCGCCTCAGCTAAGACATCATTCTCTCGGAAAGAATTCCCAAGGGCATCACACCTGACCGCCACCGTGCGGACTCCCAGAAAGAAGTCCGCTTTGACAGCATCTAACCTAGGCCACACCTCTGACCCTAGTCAGGAAGGTGACCTGACAAGAAGCCCGGGGACAGAGCGGCAGCATCGTGAGGACTTTCGAGTGACCCGGGCACCCTGGCAATGTCCACAGCAGGCACAGAGTACACGTCCTGACGGTAACGAAAGAGAGAGGCCCATTCTGGTCTACGGAGCTGGCCCCATGCCTTACCTGAGCACCCGGTGCAGGCGGCTCTCGAGGACGGAGATGGAGTTCAGCTAGAGCTCCTACAGGTGGGGCAGGTTCAGGAACTGGGCCGTGAGCTGGGTGATGCAGTGCTCCTCCTGTTTGGGGGCTGTGTGCGGCAACACGTGGATGCGCCAGAGCGGCAGCCGGGGCAGGTTGCCCATCTGGCCCAGGTGCAGCACAAACCTGCCCAAAGTGGCCCAATTCCAGGTGCAATTCACCTCCAAGTCCTCGACTCAGTCCAGCTGCAACACCTTCAGGATCCTCCTGATGCTCCGCATGGGCATGGTGGAGATGCTGAGCTTCTGGCAGCTCAGGTGCAGCAGGCTCCTCCTGTTTGGCCTTCTTCAGCAGGTAGCTGAGGGTCTGTTTCAGGGTGTCCTCCTTGAGGCACAGGTCAAGCAGCACCTGCACAGGGGCCTGTACCGGCTTTAGCCCACCTGCACCTCCACCCTGCACCTCTTCTGCATGGACTGGGCTGGCTCGGGCTCCAGCAACGAGCAAACACTGTCCGTGTGGCTGGATCACATGGTCCAGATGTCCTGGTGGGCTTTCCAGTGCAAGTTCAGCAGCTGCAGCTTCCACTGCCTGCAGGGCCACAGGAGACACGCTGAGCTGTGCAGAGGCTGACTGGCACCAGGACCACGCGAGGGCTCTGCACTCCATATACCACCGCTCCCCCGGCTTCAGGAACCCCCTTGATCCCCACCTTAAGGGACACTGGTGGGAAGCACATGCCTTTCGTCCCTTCTGTCCCTCAACCAGTCCTGTACATCCGGAGGCCTGTCCAAGTGAACCCCTCATCCTCCTGCTCTGGCTGCAAGACTGGAAAAAAATCAGTTGTTCCAGTATATGCATTTTAGAGCTTCTTCTCTGTAGTGGTGAAATGTGTTCCATACAGAGTTAGACAGGACTGAAGCAATCCTGTGCAAATAGTTGCACGATTTTTTTTTTTTAACCTGTAGCAGCTTTTTTCCAATGAGAGTTAACTGTGAAGTTGGAGCAGCTGCTTGGCTTTGAGGGACGCAGGTGGTGTCAAACGGGCAGGGTGCAGGGACACAGACTGACTACACCACAGGAGTTAGGGCCCTATCAGAGCCTTTTTTTTCTTTTTTGAGCCCTTGTATCCGGTGATAAGAAGGCGTCTTTGGCCAGTCTTCTCCCTAGTTCCACCTATTCGGCCACTCAGAAGGCTTCCTTGCCTGGGATCCTTCTCTGTCGTTCAATGGGTCAGCACATAGAGCGAATTTCCTGGCTGGGGTCCTCCTGTGTAAATCAGTGCTTCTGACACTTAAAGGAGCATCCTGAGTGGGATTCTACTCTAGTATGGTGCATCAGGCACTTGAAGGAGGACCCTGCGTGGTGTCCTGCTCTGCATTTCAGTGTGTTCAGCATTTGATGGGTCAGCCTCACTATTGTAGTAACTGCTGATGCTAGCATGTGGGGAGAGAGAGGCTATGGTGATTGCTCCACCCCCGACATGTGACTCGGTGTTATTGCCTTGCTTTCATGGCTGCCTGGCTTTCCTCCACAGGCATACCCTACCACAGTGTCCTCCTTCAAACCCCCTCTCTCCATCTCTCCCCAGGAAACAGCAGCCCTCCCCATGAATTGCCACAAAGTCCCTAAACTGCAGCTGCCAGCCACGGGGCCTTTCAGGGGATGGATGTCCTTGTATGGGGTATGTACAGCTGCAGCAAGGACCCTCTGCTTCTCATTGCACCCAGCTTTCCACAGATCAGCTGTTTCACTCTCAGCTTTAAATGTCTATTCTACACTTCAGACGATTGACCCAATGTGGGATTGGACCTCAGCTTCAGTTCCTTCCCCCACTCAGGGCAGATCCAGTCCTACTAACACTCCTGATTTTTCCCCCAGTTCTTTCCCCCGACTGAGTTTTGCGTGGTTCTATATATTCTTTGCCACGTGTCAGGTACTCCTGTCTACTTTCCGGTAACGTTCTGAATACTCTCCTGTGTCTGAAGGTGTATGCCTGATGTATCCATGGAGAGATGTACTCCACATCCACTTATAGCTCCACCATCTTGTTCTCTCATCTCACGAGAGTTTTAGAGCACAGAATCCACCGTGGTAGTAGGTGTGGCTAGAAAATGTGAGTTCAGATATACTCTTGAGGGCAAGCTCAGTGATTTTAGCACAGCTGACCTAAAGCGTGGATTTAGTGTTGGCCAAGTTCAATTCTTCCTTAACGAAGTGACTAAATAAAACATCCCGGAGTTTATCAATACACAGTGTTCCATGGCTGCCCCTGGATTCGAGTACTTCCTCACCCACTCCAGGTTAACATAGTCCTTTATCACCATCCATTGCTGCAGTACACTGACAGTCTTCAAATGCTTCTACATTAATCCTGGTGTAAAACTTCTAGTAGTTATAAACGGCCAGTGTTTTACTTTGCAGCACGACCCAATGGCTTCTTCATGCGCACCCATACACCAACTCCGTAGTTTGTCGCCATCTAGTGTATACATGAAGTGACATGCTTCAAGAGCTTCCTCATCCACCCCAGATCTAGACAGTCAGTCTGTCGTCTCCATACAAGCGTTTCAGTGCTGTGACATGATTTGAAATGTTGTCTGTGCACACTGAGGCATACACAGCCAGCAGTTCACCATGCTCCAGTGTTTCAGGACTTTGATAAGATTAAATATGTTCTTGGTCCCACTAACGTCAATACACTCACCGTTTATAACCATCTTGTTTCACTGCTGTGACATAATGTCAACTGCTTCTTCATCCATTCCTGTGTCAAACGAACTCAGTAGTTTTTTTCCCCATCTAGTGCTAGTGTTCAGTACTATGAAATGATTCTGAAGCCTCTGTGTCCATTCCGGCTCAAACATAGTCCATATTCTCAACCAGTGCTTCAGTGATGTCACATGCTTCAAGTGCTTTCTTCATTCACTCCATATCAAGTACATGCAGTCGTTCATAAGCATGCAATGTTTCAGTTGTGCGACATGCTTCAAATGGTTCTCTAATCCACTTGAGCTGAAACATACCCAGTAGCTTATGACCATTGGTGTTTCAGTGCTGCGACATGTTTCAAGTCCTTCTTCTTCTACGCCATGCTGAACGCATGCAATAGTTTATCACCATCAGTTGTTTCAGTTCTGTTACATTCTTCAAGTCTTGTTTCGTATACTCTGGTTCAAATACACCTAGAAGTTGTTCACCATCAACTGTTGAGTTCTGTGATATGTCTCAATTGTTTCTGTACATACCAGTTCATAAACACGCATACATTTTTCTCCATCCTGTGTTTTAGGGCTGTCATATGGTTAAATGAGTCCCCTTCTTACCCCAGGTCAAATACACCCAGTATTCATCAACATCCAGTCTTTCAGCTACGTGATACAGTTCAAGTGCTTCAGCATCCATTCTTGGAAGACACAGCCGATAATTTGTCAAATTCCAGTGCTTCAGTGCTGTGAATTTTTTAAGTGTTTCTGCATCCAAATAGCTCAGGCAAGACTAAGAGATTGTAACTATCACTGGTTCAGTTTTATGACATGGCTTAAGCGCATCTCCATCTACATTAGCTGGAACGCACTCAATAATTACCACCATGCTGTAACTCATAGGTAAAACATTCTTGGAACGTTTCTTTGTCTACTGTGGGTCAAACACACCGAGGAGTTTTTCTCCAGTCAGTGTTTCAGTGCTGTGACAACTTCCACTGCTTCTTTGTGTACTACAGGTCAGCACACCAAGTGTCTTGTAACTACTAGCTTGCACTCTAGAGAACACACCTCTCTTCTACTGAGACTGAGATGTAGAGCATGCATCTCACCACTATTAAGACCCCATTCTAAGCACACATGCCACTTCTGCAGTGGCTAAACTCTCGAGGAAATGTGACAACACTATTGACCCTGAATTCTAGTTCACACATCTTACCATTGCTGAATCAGTGTTCTACAGAAGGCTTAGCACAACTACTGAGCTTGCACTCTGAAAGTATCATCCTACCTCTACTGAGTCAACATTATATGCCATACATGTTCCAACTTCTGAGTTTGCACTATGGAATACACATTATGCCACTACTGAGCAAGCTCTAGTGTACACATGACAACGTACTGATCCCCACATCAAAGGGTAATGCTGAAAATTTGTCAAAGTACTGCACTCTTGTGCTCATTTCACATACTAAGCAAGATAAGGCTCAAAATCCTTTGTGCTAGGCTTCAAAGTATTTGAACCAAGAACTTCCAAATATATGCGATGGATTTAGAAAAGGCAGAGGAATGAGGGCTTATACTGCCCACGTTCATTGCCTCCTAGAGAAAGTAGGAAGTCAAGAGATACCTGGAATAACAAGCAAGTTGGACCTTGGAGTACATATGAAGTATGGCAAAGGCTAACAGAATTCCCTAAGAGAACTCACCATTCATAGAAAACACCCTCTTCCAACAACACAAGAGATGACTCTTGAGATGGTCAATGCTGAAATCAGATTGATTCTGTTCTTTGTAGCAGAAGATGGAGAAGCTCTATGCAGTCAGAAAAAAAAAAAAAAAAAACACCCAAGACTGAGCAGTGACATGGCTCAGATCAGGAATGCCTTAAAGAAAACTTCAGACTTAAGTTGAAGAAAGTATGGAAAACCGCTAGACCATTCGGGTTGGCCAAAATCAGTCTCTTATGATTACGCAGTGGATGTGACAAATAGATTTGAGGGATTAGATCTTATAGACAGACTGCTTGGAGAACTATGGACCAAGGGTCATGACATTCTCCATGAGACAATGAACCAAACCTACCCAAGAAAAAGAAATGCAAAAAGGCAAAAGGTTTGTCTGAGAAGGCCTTACAAATAACTTAGAAAAGAAGAGAAGCTAAAGGCATAGGAGAAAAAGAAAGATAATCCATTTGAATGCAGTTTTCTTAAGAATAGCAAGGAGAGATAAGAAAAGCCTTCCTCAGGGATCAATGCAAAGAAACAGAGAAACACAATAGGATGGCAAAGAACAGAGATTACCTCAAGAATGATACAGATACCAAGGGAACATTTCATGCAAAGATGGGCACAATAAAGGAGACAAAATATATGGACCTAACAGAAGCAGATATATTAAGAAGTGGTGGCAAGAATACACAGAAGAACTGAACTTAAAAAAAAAAAAAAAAAGAAGAAGAAGAACAAGATCTTAATGACCCACATAACCGTGAAGGTGTCTTTACTCACCCAGAACCAGACATCCTGGAATGTGAAATCAAGCAGCCCTTAGTACATAACTATGAACAAAGTTACTAGAGGTAATGTGTTTCCAGTTGTGGAATTTCAAGTCCTACCAGATTATGACATTACAATCCTGCACGCAATATGCCAGCGAATTTGAAAAGCTCGGCACTGGCCGCAGAACTTGGAAAGGTTAGTTTAAACTCCAATCCTCAAGAAAAGCTAGGCTAAAGATTGTTTAAACTAACACACAATTGCACACATCTCACATGTAAGCAAAGTCATGTTCAAAGTTCTTCAAGCTAGGCTTCAGCAGTACATGAACTGAGAACTTCCAGATGCTAAAGCTGGATTTAGAAAAGTCAGAGAAACCAGAGATCAAATTGCCAGCATCCACTGGATCAGAGAAAAAGCAAAGGAGTTCAAGAAAAACATCGACTTCTGATTTGGACTATGCCAAAGGTTTTGACTGTGTGGATGACAACAAGCTATGGGAAATTCCTGGAAAGATGCAAATACCAGACCTCTTTAGCTGCCTGCTGAGAAATCTGTAGGCATGTCAAGAAGCAACACTTGGACATAGAACAATGCGCTAGCTTCAAAATGGGAAAGGAGCACATCAAGGCTGTATATTGTCATGTGGCTTATTTAACTTATATTCAGCACGTCATGTGAAATGCCAGGCTGGATGAAGCCCAACTAGAATCAAGATTGCTTGGAGAACTATCAATAACCACAGATTTGCAGTTGACACCACAAATATGACAGAAAGCGGAGAATAAATAAAGAGCATATTGATGGAAAGAAAGAAGAGAGTGAAGAACCTTGCTTAAAACTCAATGTTGAAAAAATGAAGATCATGGCATCTGGCCCCGTGACTTCACATGAAATAGGGAAATCATGAGGAAAAATGGAAACAGTGATAGACTTTATTTTCTCGGGCTCCAAAATCACTGCAGATGGTGAGGGCAGCCGCAGAATTAAAAGGTGCTAGATCCTATGAAGAAAAGGTGCAACCACCTAAAGAGCATATGCAAAAGCAGAGGCATTACTTTGCAATTAATGGTCTATCAGGTCATACCTATGGAGTTTCCATTACTCATGTATGGATGGGAGAGTTAGACTATACGGGAAGTTGCGCATGGAATCATTGATGATTTTGAACTGTGGTGTTGGAGAAGACTCTTGCGAGTCCCTTGGACTGCAAGGAGATCAAAGCAGTCAATCCTGATGGAAATCAGCCCTGAATATTCATTGGAAGTACTTTTGCTGAAGCTGAAACTCTGGTACTTTCGCCACCCGATGCAAAGAGCCAACTATAGGAAAAGACCCTGATGCTGGGAAAGCTTGAGTGCAGAAGGAGAAGGGCCTAGCAGTGCTGTTTTGGCAGATAAAGTAGGTAGTTTGTTTAAATGTCCTTGGCCTGGAATGTCTGAAAAGTAGTCAGTGCTTTTGATTATTAGAAGTATGCATAAGTAAAAGGCATTTTTATTTTATTGTGTGTAAAAATCCCTTTCAATGTTGACTGCAAGTTTTTATAACGTATTGCCTGAGAATTTAGCCAGTCATTATATACATTAATTTGATTCTCTTTTGAAGCCATGTCTCACAACAGCAAGTGATATCGATTATGTTCTTGCTTTGGTATCCGTCTTGAATTGGATTTTATTTATTTATTTATTTATTTGAAAGCAGCATTTCAGTAGGTTTCAATAATTTATTTAATCATTTCATAGTTTCTGCTAGAACAACTAGCTTCTAAAAAGGGAAATGACACTCCATTTCTCTTCTGATCTTATAGGGAAAAGAGAGTAATAAAGTTCATTGCTTTATGGTGGTTTTTTTTTTTTTTTTCAGGGTTAACATGCTCTTTCTAAGGAACACTTCCAAATTTCAAGGTTTTCAAGGATTTCTTAAAAATATATTTTGGTTTCTGGTCTGCTCATACTCACAGTCATGTCTGGTTCTTTGTGAGTGTCTGGAATATAGCCCATCAAGCTCCTCTGTCCATGGGTGTTCTTCAGGCAAGAATACTGGAGTGGGTTGTTAGGCCACTCTTCCAGTGGCTCTCTCATAGCAGATGGATTGTTTGCTATCTAAACCACCAGGGAAACCTAAAGAACCCTGGAGGGAGTGGCCTGTTGCTTCTCCAGAGCATCCTCCCAAACCAGAAATCAAACTGGGGTCTCCTGCATTGCATCAGATTCTTAGGCAGCTTACCTCCCAGGGAAGCCCTGGTTTCTGCTAAAAAGTGCCAATTGTCATTCCTTAGTATGTGGACTCACTGATCACATGTCATGATTAAATAGGAGACAACTTTCAGTACGAAGTTTGAAGAAAATTATGCCATAATGATAAAAATACCCAATAAATTATATATACTAAAATTAGGAGAAAAATAAAAATAAACTCAAGGACCATAGCCTGGGAAATGGTCTTCCGTACAGTTTAAAGAGGAGTGTTCTGAAGCTGTAGGGGCAGAGCCAGGACACAGAGAAAATTCTTTAAAGTTGAAAGTACATGAATGAAACATATCTCGTGGGAAAAGGATCCTGTTAACCACAAAATACAGGTCTGACAAGAGTGATGTTAGTGTTTTCCTAGGCGAGAATCTGGAATCATTACACTTCTTAATTATCTTCACTAACTAGGAACACATAACTCCAAAGCACAGAAATGCACAATCTCATTTTCATATCCTGACTTCCCCAGAGGGTACACTGATGAAAGACAACTGCAACAGATTTTTACTTTCCCATTCCAGTGAATACCCAGTGACTCTCCTCCATGGTTAAAGCAGATGTACAATATGTGTTTCCCAGGTCAAAAATAGGCTGTCTAGCATAAAGTTCAAGCAAAACTATATCTAGCCAGAATGTTCACTAATACTTAGTAGGTGAAAAGGCCTTCCCTCAGTATGAAAATCAATTCTGAACATTTTATTTCTGAAGAGAAACTCTTTTCTGTTTCTTTGTTTACAGTCACTTTATTTATTTATATTGTACTTTACAATAGTGCATTGGTTTTGTCAGACACCAACATGAACCCTCCACGGGTGTAGACGTGTTCCCAATCCTAAACCCCCTCCCTCCGCCCTCCCCTTACCATCCCTCTGGGTCAACCCCGTGCAACAGTCCCAAGCATCCTCTCCTACACTGAAGCTAGACTGGCGATTCTTTTCTTATATGACATTATACATGTTTCAATGCCATTCTCGCAAATCATCCCACCCTCTCCCTTTCCCACAGAGTCCAAACGACTGTTCTATTCATCTGTGTCTCTTTTGCTGTCTCGCATACAGGGTTATCGTTACCATCTTTCTAAATTCCCTATGTTTACAGTCACTTTAAACTGTATTCCATCACTCCAACTGTGGATACACAGACTGGGGCCTCTACCTCTGCCACCAACAGTCCCTAGCTTCAGTTCCGTTCAGTTCAGTTCCGTTCAGTCACTCAGTTGTGTCTGACTCTTTGTGACCCCATGAAATGCAGCACGCCAGGCCTCCCTGTCCGTCACCAACTCCCGAAGTTCACTCAGACTCACGTCCATCGAGTCAGCGATGCCATCCAGCCATCTCATCCTCTGTCGTCTCCTTCTCCGCCTGCCCCCAATCCCTCCCAGCATCAGAGTTCTTTTCCAATGAGTCAACTCTTCACATGAGGTGGCCAAACTACTGGAGTTTCCGCTTTAGCATCATTCCTTCCAAAGAAGTCCCAGGGCTGATCTCCTTCAGAATGGACTGGTTGGATCTCCTCGCAGTCCAAGGCACTCTCAAGAGTCTTCTCCAGCACCATAGTTCAAAAGCATCAATTCTTCGGTGCTCAGCTTTCTTCACAATCCAACTCACATCCATACATGACCGCAGGAAACACCATAGCCTTGACTAGACGGACCTTAGTCGGTAAAGTAATGTTTCTGCTTTTGAACGTGCTATCTAGGTTAGTCATAACTTTTCTTTCAAGGAGTAAGCATCTTTTAATTTCATGGCTGCAGTCACCATCTGCAGGGATTTTGGAGCCCCAAAAATAAACTCTGACACTGTTTCCACTGTTTCCCCATCTATTTCCCATGAAGTGATGGGACCAGAAGCCATGATCTTCATTTTCTGAAAGGTGAGCTTTAAGCCAACTTTTTCACTCTCTTTCACTTGCATCAAGAGGCTTCTTAGTTCCTCTTCACTTTCTGCCATAAGGGTGGTGTCATCTGCATATCGGAGGTTCTTGAAATTTCTCCCGGCAATCTTGATTCCAGCTTGTGTTTTGTCCAGTCTAGCATTTCTCATGATGTACTATGCATAGACGTTAAATAAGCAGGGTGACATTATACAGCCTGATGTACTCCTTTTCCTATTTGGAACCAGTCTGTTTTTCCATGTCCAGTTCTAAATGTTGCTTCCTGACCTGCACATAGATTTCTCAAAAGGCAGCTCAGGCATGGTCACCAATAACAATGAAAATGCAAGTTGTTTCAGAGTTCTCTCATCATGCATTAAAACAGCTGAATATGTATGTTTAATGATGAAATTTGTACCGGTATTATTTACCATATTTTTATAGATGTTTTAAACATATGACAATACTCGACTAAAGTGAAAGTGGAGTCGTTCAGTCGTGTCTGACCCTTTGCGACCCCATGGACTGTAGCCTTACAGGCTCCTCCATCTATAGGATTCTCAGGCAGGAATACTGGAATGGGTTGCCATTTCCTTCTTCAGGGGATCTTCCTAACCCAGGATTAGAACCCAGGGCTCCATTTCAAGCAGACATTTTACCCTCTGAGCCACCATGGAAGCCCAATACTCTACTGATGTTGTAATGCATTCTAAAGCACATGAGAAAGATGAAATCAAAAAAGATTAGAAAAATGTTGAAACATCACTAAATGTTTTTACAATGCTTCTGTTCCAGTTTTGATAGCATTTATCGGAGGCTATAATAATATAACTACATTTTTATTTTTTGTATTTATGATGTTTTTGTCATCATCTTTTATGTATTTGGAGTTATGAATGATGTCAATGTTGAAATGAACATCTTAAAGACATCAGTTAAATCTTGGCTTAAAAACAAGCAAAAAAAAGCACCAGTTTCATTTGAAAAAGTACCAGTTGCAAATCTGAAAGTATAAAATGGTTATATACAAAGAAAGAATCTAATAATGAAATGTGTATTAAGTAGATGTCTATTTCGTGATGACTTTGTAGTTTATAGGTCGTTTGTAAAGCTGACAACATATTTCGTAGAAGTGCTGTCATCTCTCTAACGTTTTGTTTAGTTTTGCTGAAGATTCCTTGTGGCTAAATTAATACTGTGGAGATACAACTGACACTTACTTTCTTTGGTAAGAATGTAAAATGCACCAGTTGCATAGTATGCTATTTGACACCTGAAGGTTGTCAGCACTGAGCTGGGGTTGAAGGCAGGGAATCTAACCAAAGGGAATACTTAAATACCAAGCCCCACAGAGGTAAGCCTGTCCTTAGAAGGAAAAGAGAATAGCTTTCTGGAGCTGTGACTAAGCACGTTTAAGGTAATTACTGATCATTATGATCCCGTTGCCATTTCCTTTATTGTTTTGGGTTTGGGGTTAAACAGTCTTTTTGTGTTTCCTGTGTACAGGATATCCTTTAGCATTTGTTGGAGAGCTGGTTTAGTGGTGCTGAGTTCTCTCAGCTTTTGCTTGTCTGTAAAGCTTTTGATTTCTCCTTCGTATTTGAATGAGATCCTTGCCGGGTACAGTAATCTGGGCTGTAGGTTATTCTCTTTCTTCACTTTAAGTATGTCTTGCTATTCCTTCCTGGCCTGAAGAGTTTCTTTGGAAAGATCAGCTGTTACCGTTATGGGAATCCCCTCATGTGTTATTTCTTGTTTTTCCCATGCTGCTTTTAATATTTGTTCTCGTGTTTGCTCTTTGTTAATTTGATTAATATGTGTCTTGGGGTGTTTTGCCTTGGGTTTATCCTGTTTGGGACTCTCTGGTTTTCTTGGGACTGGGTGATTATTTCCATGCCCACTGTAGGGAGGTTTTCAACTATTGTCTCCTGGAGGATTTTCTCATGGTCTTTCTTTTGGTCTTCTTCTTCTGGGACTCCTATAATTCGAATGTTGGAGCGTTTCATATTGTCCTGGAGGTCTCTGAGATTGTCCTCATTTCTTTTAATTCGTTTTTCTTGTTTCCTCTCTGATTCATTAATTTCTACCATTCTATTTCACTAATCCTATCTTCTGCCTCTGTTATTCTACTATTTGTTGCCTCCAGAGTGTTTCTGATCTCATTTATTGAGTCATTCATTATCTATTGACTCGTTGTTATTCTTCTAGGTCCTTGTTAAACCTTTCTTGCATCTTCTCAATCCTTGTCTCCAGGCTATTTATCTGTGATTCCGTTTTGATTTCAAGATTTTGGATCCTTTTCAGTATCAATATCTGGAATCCTTTCTCAGGTAGATTCCCTATCTCTTCCTCTTTTGTTTGATTTGGTGGGCATTTCTCCTGATCTTTACCTGCTGAGTATCCCTCTGTCTCTTCATCTTGGTTCTATTGCTGCGTTTGGGTTGGCCTTTCTATATTCTGGGAATTTGTGGCGTTCTCTTCATTATGGAGTTTCTCCACTGTGGGTGGGGTTGTATCAGTGGCTTGTCAAGATTTCTTGGTTCGGGAGGCTTGTGTTGGAGTTCTGGTGGGTGAGGCTGGATTTCTTCTCTCTGGAGTGCAATGGAGTGACCAGTAATGTGTTATGAGACGCCAATGGTTTTGGAGTAACTTTGAGCTGCCTGTATATTGAAGCTCAGGGCTGTGTTCCTGTGTCGCTGGAGAATTTGCATGGTGTGTCTGACTCTGGAACTTGTTGGCCCTTGGGTGGTGCTTGGTTTCAGTGTAGGTATGGAGGCATTTGATGAGCTGCTATCAATTAATGTTCCCTGGAGTCAGGACTTGTCTGATGTTCTCAGGGTTTGGACTTAAGCCTCCTGCTTCTGGTTTTCAGTTTTATTTTTACAGTAGCCTCAAGACCTCTCCACCTATACAGCACCGATGATAACACATCTAGGTTAAAGATGAAAGGTTTACCCACAGTGAGGGGCAACTGGAGTGGTTCACTGAGTTACATGGAGGAGAGAAGAGGGAGGGGGTAGTTAGAAGTGACTGGAATGAGATGAGGTGGGGTCAAAAGAGGAGAGAGAGAGAGGAAAAAAAAAAAGAGGAGAGAGCAAGCTAGCCAGCTATCACATCCTTATGTGTGCTCCACCGTCTGGAACACTCAGAGGTATTCACGGAGTTATACAGGGAAGAGGAGAGGGAGGAAGTAGACAGAGGTGGCCAGTAGGATAAAAGAGGGAAATGAAAAACGGAGAGACAGATTCAGCCAGTAACCAGTTCCTGAAGTGTTCTCCACCGTCTGGAACACGGAGATTCACAGAATTGGGTAGAGAAGAGAAGGGGGAGGGAAGAGACAGAGGCCACCTGGTGGAGAAAAAGGAGTGTCCAAAGGAGGAGAGAGTGGTCAATCCAGTAATCTCGCTCTCAGGTAAAATTGGGTAGTGAAGTTTGGGTTTTTAAATGTACAAAATTGACAACAAATACCAAAAAGCAAAGATTAAAAATCTAGAATAGAGGTTGGATTTTTAAAAATGCAATATTAAGGAAAAGAAGAAGAAGAAAAAAAAGCCACAAGAACTATTAAAACAACAACAACAACCACACAAAGACTATATACAGTGTTTGCTTTAAAAAATAGGTTTCTTTTTAAGTAAGAGTAGGTTATAAGAATAAAAATTAAAGGATAAATAGAGGACTTAAATATTTCTAAAAGTTAAAAAAAAGAAGAAGAAGAAAAAGAAAAGAAGAAAAATCTACCACACAACAACATCAGCGAAAAAGAAAAAAAGAAAAAGAAATGGTCATAAAAATAGTAACGATATTTCTGGCCCTTTCTCTGGTGTTGTGGGGTTATTTCCAAGGCGGTTCCCTCCATTTAATTTCTTCTGTTTGCTGGTATCTTCAGTGTCTGATTTCCGTCCTAATAAGGGGTGGGGGGGGGGGAGGGCATGGTGGACACTTTTTATTTTTTATTTTTTTGGCTCTCTTGTTGAGTTGCACTGTGGGGAGGGAGGGATGCTGCAAAGAACTAACACCTGTGTGTGCTTTCAGTGTCTCAGGCCCACTGGGCCTGCCCCTGCTCATGGTGCACACCGCTCAGGCTCTACGTTGCTCCAGGGTCTGAGGCCGGCCTTAGGCTGCACGCACCTCCCAGGTCTAAGCCGAACTCAGGTTCGGTGCTCAGGTAAGCCCTCAGAGGCGCAGGTTCGGTTGGGACTGCCTTTTGTGTCCTTCCCGCGTCCGAGTAGCTCAGGTGTGTGGTGAGCGCGGTCACTGTGACTTATCGCCTTTCCCGTGTCTGCTGCTAGTTTTCTGGATGTACCACTGGTGCCCCTTGTGAGGTGGATGGTGACTGTCCAGAACCCCCAGAAGCCTTAGCAAAGAAGCCTGCTTACAGTTTTGTAGGTAAAGTCTCTCCGGGGCTGCGATCACCCCCTTCCAGCCCATACGGTTCTGGCTGCCCGTCACCGGCGGGGAATGGTCTGTAACCGGCTATTTCTGTTCCATCCTTTGTTCTGTGTGCGGTCCTGGTGGTGTCTTGTGATCGGGCTTTTCACGTGGTAGCTGTCCCACAGTCTGGTTTGCTAGCGCAGGTTCGTTCATTGTGGTTATGTGCGGGGTGTTCCTGCCTGATTCTTAAAAAGCACTGCAGCCCATGCCTCCTGCGCCTCCCTGCCCTGCCCCCACTTGCTAGTGTCGGATGCAGGCGTCTGTGCTGCTTTTCCGCTGGGGGAGTTACTGTTGGGCTTGTAATCTGTTGGTTTGAATTATGTATTTATGTTTCTTTCCTGCTACGTTGCCCTCTGTGCTTCCAAAGCTCGCCACATTGGAAACCTCCCTTCTTAAGATTCCCTGCCCAGAACGGGATTCCCTTCCCAGGACGGAGCTCCCTTCCTACCTCCTTTGTCTCTTTTTTCATCTTTTATATTTTTTCCTACCTGTTTTTGAAGACAATGATCTGCTTTTCCGGGTGCCTGAAGTCCTCTGCCAGCATTCAGAAGTTGTTTTTTGGAATTTGCTCATCGCTGAAATGTTCTTTTGATGAATTTGTGAGGGAGAAAGTGGTCTCCCTGTCCTATTCCTCCGCCAGCTTTACCATATTTCTTAACCAAACAGAATTTGGCAGGGGGTGCGCAGGGGGGGCATGGCATAGCGTATGGTGAGAGTGAGGGGATACGGTCACACCAAATAGAATCTGGGGTCATAGTTCCCTAATGGGAATAGAGCTCATGCCCCTGCAGTGAAAGCACAGAGTCCTCCTCACTGAACTGCCTGGGAAGTCCCAGGAATTGATTTAATGAAAGATACCTAATTAGGATCTGGTGACATTTTACATTGTAGTGTGTTACCAGTGATTATGGTTCATATCATTTTATAGGTTTGTGATTTTACTAGCTTAAAATTTTGGGGGGTTTCTTTTTTTTTTAAAAGCTGAAAACTGTTTTTTAATTCCATGGAATTAAAAACAATCTGTAGAATATATTAAATAGTGGCGGCTTTTTTCTGCATGTGGATGTTTTGCTCCACTGAACTGAATGGTAGTAACATTTGTAGAAGAGACACAGAGTGTAAGGTATGTCTTTTTTATTAAGTGACATAACAACACCCATTGCGTGAGTTATTGGTTGGAGTTTAGAGACAGACTGTGTGGACTAACCTCCTTATTCCTGTTTTCAGCCCTTGAGTAATAATCAGAAGCTTTCTCTGAAGAAAGTGGGGCCAGCTGTCAGGCTCCTAAGTATCTACTGGCCAGCAGGGCTAGGAATAAATGCAGAAACTGGTAGATACGGGTTGGGGCAAGAGGCTACCTTGTCCCTTTTTTTTTTTTTTTTTTTTTTGCTGCCTGGAGAGATGCTTGTCCTGGTACAAGTGTGGCCAAAACTGTGTCTTTGTGGCCAGAGGATGTCTCTGAGCCTGCCTTGGGTTCTCCCAGGATGGAGGGACAGCAAGTTCTCCCCGGTTCCTTGGCCAGAGAAGACCGTGCCCCCACTTGCTCTATGACATCCCCCCACGACTCACTCCATATTAGGTTCTTCAGAACGGGTGTCCAGGACCCACCCCAACTCCTGGGCCTGGCGGGCCAGAGCCTGCTGTGGAATGAGGCCTTGGCCATGGTGGCCCTGGAGGAGCTGCCCCTAGAGCTCTTCCCGCCACTGTTTATGGTGGCCTTTGCCGGGAGGCACACCCAGGCCCTGAAAGTGGTGGTGCAGTCCAGGCCCTTCCCCTGCCTCTGCTGGGGACCCTGATGAAGGAACACCAGCCTCATCTGGACACCTTCCAGGCTCCACTCGATGACCTGGACGTCGTGCTTGCTCAGAGGGTCCAACCCAGGTAAGGTCAACCTGGCAGACTGGTGGGGCCTGGGGGTGTGAGCAAGATGCAGCCAGAGCAGGAGGATGAGGGGTTCACTTGGACAGGCCTCCGGATGTACAGGACTGGTTGATGGGCAGAAGGGACGAAAGGCATGTGCTCCCCACCAGTGTCCCTTAAGGTAGGGACCAAGGGGGTTCCTGAAGCCGGGGGAGCGGTGGTATATGGAGTGCAGAGCCCTCGCGTGGTCCTGGTGCCAGTCAGCCTCTGCACAGCTCAGCGTGTCTCCTGTGGCCCTGCAGGCAGTGGAAGCTGCAGCTGCTGAACTTGCACTGGAAAGCCCACTAGGACATCTGGACCATGTGATCCAGCCACATGGACAGTGTTTGCTTGTTGCTGGAGCCCGAGCCAGCCCAGTCCATGCAGAAGAGGTGCAGGGTGGAGGTGCAGGTGGGCTAAAGCCGGCACAGGCCCCTGTGAAGGTGCTGCTTGACCTGTGCCTCAAGGAGGACACCCTGAAACAGACCCTCAGCTACCTGCTGAAGAAGGCCAAACAGGAGGAGCCTGCTGCACCTGAGCTGCCAGAAGCTCAGCATCTCCACCATGCCCACGCGGAGCATCAGGAGGATCCTGAAGGTGGTACAGCTGGACTGTGTCGAGGACTTGGAGGTGAATTGCACCTGGAATCGGGCCACTTTGGGCAGGTTTGTGCTGCACCTGGGCCAGATGGGCAACCTGCCCCGGCTGCCGCTCTGGCGCATCCACGTGTTGCCGCACACAACCCCCCAAACAGGAGGAGCACTGCATCACCCAGCTCACGGCCCAGTTCCTGAACCTGCCCCACCTGTAGGAGCTCTAGCTGAACTCCATCTCCTTCCTCGAGAGCCGCCTGCACCGGGTGCTCAGGTAAGGCATGGCGCCAGCTCCGTAGACCAGAATGGGCCTCTCTCTTTCGTTACCATCAGGACGTGTACTCTGTGCCTGCTGTGGACATTGCCAGGGTGCCCGGGTCACTCGAAAGTCCTCACGATGCTGCCGCTCTGTCCCCGGGCTTCTTGTCAGGTCACCTTCCTGACTAGGGTCAGAGGTGTGGCCTAGGTTAGATGCTGTCAAAGCGGACTTCTTTCTGGGAGTCCGCACGGTGGCGGTCAGGTGTGATGCCCTTGGGAATTCTTTCCGAGAGAATGATGTCTTAGCTGAGGCGATCACAAATAATTAAGCAAGGAGGACATTGGTCCATCAGGCATGAGGTTTGAAGTCCGAAGCTCTGTTTCTCCCTCCCACCTGCCACATTTGTCCTGAGCTGTTTTAGGCTCCAGGTGAGCTGTGGAAAGTAGGTGATTCTCGAGATGACAAGGAGGGACCGTGAGGGGAAATTGCAGCTCCTAAGCAGTCCAGAGAAGATAAAAAGTTACATAAGCATCATTGCTGAAGTGGCTCCAATCTAAGTCCAAATTACAATTCTTGTTTTCCTCTAAGACTTCTGACTACATAGGAAATTCTCAATAGCAGGTTGTCGCTCTGCCTTGAACACAGTGATAAAAGCTGAGAGGATGCGGCCTAGTCTGTCTGTATGAATGCGTTGCATTGATTCCCTCTTTGGTAGCTGAACTAAGTGTCCAGGAGTGAGCATCACTAGAGGAACCCTCTTCCAAAGGACCCTCACCCAGGCCCTGGACTGGAGCATTTTCCCCAGTGGATTCAGCAGATGCAAATCCTCCATCTCATACCCTCGCGGTGCCATAATGGGTTCACTGTGCAAAATCAGCCCCAGAGTCCTGGGTGATATTCACCCGCAGTCCACCTGGAGCCTCTGGGACCCACCAGCCCATGCCCGTTTTCCCACTGCTCAGCCGTGTCTGACTCTTTGGGACTCCATGGATTGTAAGCTGCCAGGCTTCTCTGCCTATGGAATTCTTCAGCTGAGAATACTACAGTGGGTAACAGATCTCTTTTCCAGGAGACCTTCTCAACCCAGGGATTGAACTTGGGTCTCCTGCATTGCATGCACGACTGAGCAGCCAGGCAAGCCTCCAGTTGCTAAGAGACAACCCAACATCCCCGAATCCATTGTCCAAATGTGCGTTTATGTCGCTCATATCCCCACACGTTTTATTCTGTTTTTACATGAATAAACACTTTCACACACAAATATTTACTCAAAGGCTGCTGGAAATCTATTCCCGATCGTCCAAAAATGTCACTGATGAGTTCAATATTTCAGTGTTGAGTGTAACTTGGCATTTTTCTCCTTGGTGTCATTCATCTGTAACTTTTTTTTTTTTAATAAAACCTTATTCCTGAGGCATTTAGCTTAAGCCAAATGGTAAAGATAAAATTTCCTCCAAATCCTAGTTCTCTGCCAACCTGGCCATACTAAGGCTTTTAACTAATTCTCTTTTCCCACCAGAGCTCTTTACTGAGACCAAGTCCTCTAAGAGTCAGAGGAGATTTAGCAGCTAAACCAAACAACAGCACCCCTTCAGAGTGCTGGGCTCCAACTATATCACTTTTTGTGACCGAGAAGCTGCGACCGGCATGGACCACCAAAATTTTGCTATAGTAATGTCCTGGAAATTAGCACTGCCTTGGTTTGAGATTTCCTGGTGACTCAGGTGGTAAAGAGTCCACCTGCAATGCAGGAGGCTCAGAATTCAGTCCCTGAATCAGGAAGATCCCCTGGGAGAAGGGAGTGGCAATCCACTCCAATATTCTTTCCTGGAGAGTTCCATAGAGGAGCCTGTTGGGTTACAGTACATGAAGTCATAAACCATCAGATAGGACTGACTAACATGTTCACGTCACCTTTAATCCTGTAGGTAAGCAGGTGGTGCAAGTCGTCATTGGTTGAGTTTCTCAATGTGTCATGATCCCATGTTTTGGGCCCTCTCTGTCCCACCCTTGCATTGAAGCTACAAAACCATCCCTTTATGATTTCTTACTCAGGGAATTCGAACTGAGGGAAGAAGCAGCAAGAAGCCAGACGCTCTGCACTGATTAGGTGAGGATGAAGGAGGAGAGTGAAAGAGCCACCTTAAACCTACATACTCAAAACACTAAGATCATGGCATCTAGCCCCATTACTCCATGGTAAATAGAAGCAAAAAGGTGGAAGTACTGACAGATTTCCTCTTCTTGGGCTGTACAATCACTGCAATGGTGATTGCAACCATGAGATCAAAAGACGGTTGCTTCTTGGCAGAAAATCTATGACAAACCTAGACAGTGTGTTGAAACGCAGAGACGTTACTCTGCCAACAAAGGTCTGTAGAGTCAAGGCTATGGTCTTCCAAGTGGTCATGTACGGTTGTGAGAGCTGGACCACAAAGAAGGCAGAGCGCCAAAGAATTGTTGCCTTCGAGTTGCGGTGCTGGTGAACACTCCTGGAAGTCCTTTGGACAGCAAGGAGTTCAAACCAGTCAATCTTAAGGGAGATCAACCCTGAGTACTTGTTAGAAGGGTTGATGCTGAAGCTGAAGGTCCACTATATTGGTCATGCGGTATAAGTCGCTGATTCACTGGGAAAGTCCGTGATGCTGGGCAAGACTGAGGGCAGAAGAAGAGGGCAACAGAGAATAAGATGGCTGGATGGCATCACCAATGCACTAGACATGAAGTGGAGCAAACTTCAGGAAACGGTGAGGGACAGGGAGGTCTGGTGAGCTAAAGTCCCTGGGGTTGAGGATATAACCGAGCAAAGGAACAACAACAATTTCTTGAGATAAAGCTGTTCCAGGGAGAGTAGAAGAGGAAAAGATTTGTGAGAACAATGGAAGGGCCAAGCTCTCCCCTAGAGATGGAGGAAGTGGATAGAGGCTAGCCACCTGGATTAGTGCTGTCTTGAAAGGTGTGCCTTTTGGACACCTTGTAGAGCCCACTTCTCACACGGCCCTGTCCCAGGGGCCTGATCTCCTCCTGGGTACCAACTTCTCAGTTGGTGTGAGATGATCAGCCTTGTGGGTGGACACTCAGGCTGACCACATATCACTCCACGGCCACAAGCCCCAGGGAGCTTCCTCCTTGACCACAGCAATGGACCTGGACCGGAGTTGGCCTTGGGGTTGTCCGCGGAACGAAAGGCAGGAATAGGTCATGTCTGTCTTTCTTTTTTGGTTTCTTTTGTTGGCCAGCCAAAGCAGCTTGCAGGATCTTAGTTCCCCAACTAAGGATAGAATCCATGCCCTCAGCAGTGAAAGTGCAGAGTCCTAACCACCCCAGGACTACCAGAGTGTTCCCAGTAGGTCATTTCCTGAGCCTGGTGGATGCCCTGGAAGCCTGATGTTGGCTGCTGAGAGCCAGGCTTCTATGGGCCAGGCTTTGATGAGGTCACCAAACGTTCCTTTCTCCCTGACCTCTGGGAGACCTGTGACCGTGGCCCGTATCATAGAAACTTCTGGAACTAGACAGAATGGATGACATACCCCTCTCCACTCATATTCCTTTCCTGGCTACCCAATGCCTTCCAATAAATTCATCTGCCCTCAATCCATCTGCAGAAAGCGTGCTATCCTCCTGCCCAGATACCTTCCCTGAAGAAGAGGTTGAAATCATGTCCTCTGCTTCTTCCTAACCTGTCATGTGAAGGCTTTTCTGTACACTTGGTGACAAGCTTCTGCTAGACAGCTTTGGGTTTTCTTCCTTTTGTTGGTGTTGTTTGTTTGTTTGTTTTTTGGTTAAAACACATACTCTCCTTCACATTCAGGATGGTGTGAGGACAGGCCTCACTCTGTTCTCAAGGTTCTGTCCCTCAGAGTCTAGGAGAGAAGTCAAACAAACAAAGAAACAAACAAAGGGGGCGGGGCAGAAAGAGATTTGTGTGGGGCGTTTAGCAGTAGTGGTCTGCAAGATGGGGTCCACAGGAGCAGGCTGCGTCCTGGAAGATCTGGGTGGGTGGCATTTGTTGATGTTTGGGAGTCAGCTGGAAGCCGAGTCATCACCTGCATACCCCCTACTGTCCTTGAGGTGAACCCTCTCTAGGGACTCCTGATCTAAAGAACACGTTGAGGTTCTCAGGTGGCCACCAGAAATACACGAGACTTAAACAACAGAAAATTGTTTTCTCCCAGTTCTGGAGGCTAGAAATCCAGGATTAAGGTGTTGACAGTGTGGTGTCTCTGGAGGTCCCTTTCCTTGATGAGCAGGCACCCGCATTCTCGTGTCCTCCTGTCCCTTTATGTCCATGCATCCTTGATATCTTGTGTGTCCTAATTTCCTCTTTGTTTTCCGGCCATGCTGCTTTTCTTCTGGGTCTTAGTTTCCAGGCCAGGGATTGAACTTGGGCCCTTGGCAGTGAAAGATCTGAGCCCTAACCACTGGCCTTCCAGGAAATTTCCCTCTTTCTTTTTATATAAAGAACCATCAGCTTGGACTAGGGCCCACCCTAGTGACCTCGTTTTAACTGAATCACCTCATTAAAGGCAGAATCTACAAAGAGGATTACGAATCTCCAAAGTGTTGGGGCTTAGATATTCTACAGATTTTTTTTTAATGAATTAATTTATTTGATGGCACCAGGTGTTAGTAGTGGTACGTAGGGTCTTCAGTCTTCCTGGCAGCACGTGGGATCTAGTTCCCTGACCACGGACAGAAGCCCAGCCCCCTGCACTGGGAGTGGAGAGTTTTAGCCACTGGACCTTTGGGAAAGTCCCTGCAACATATGGATTTTGCAGGACACGATGAAGCCCAAAACAGGGTTGATGGTAGGGTGATTTGCCTGGCTACACATTTGCACCCTATCTGCTCCTTAGAAATACCTGAGACCTTTAATAACGTTGACTCCCTGGTCCCATTCCTGGAGACACTGAGTCTGTGGGCAGGGAGTAAGCTTGACAGAATCAATCAGAACGTCCGTAC
This sequence comes from Ovis aries, assembly GCF_016772045.2. NCBI lineage: Eukaryota > Metazoa > Chordata > Mammalia > Artiodactyla > Bovidae > Ovis > Ovis aries. The sequence continues at coordinate 19,570,695 of NC_082741.1, read as the reverse complement.
TTTTCAAAAGCTCTCTAGTACTCACTGTTTAATATGGACACCTTAAGCAGCCTGGGCAACAACTGGAGCTTGGGAGAAACTCAGGCTCTCAGGCCCCACCCACAACTGTTGGATGAGAATGTGCTTTTGCACAAGACACATAGGCAATTCCTTAGATTCACTGATGGTGAAGAAGCACAGCCCAGGAGATTTGAAAGTGTGGCCCAAACGGAGATGTTTGCATCCAGATCTCTCAGCTTTGATTATATCCTAACTTCCTTCAATACGAAGGACCTCCAGAAGCCCCCAAAGAGGGTGTGGAGCTCCTAGAATCTCTGAAGGGTGGTGGGGAGGATGAAGCTCCCAGCTCAAGCTACATCTCTTTAGTTTATTGAATTGCCAATAACCTACTCCTCCCAAGGCAGGTGCTCAGTGTGTCACATGAAGGAAAAAATGCATTCCTGACCTCAACCCTTAGGGTCTCCTGAAGGTGTATATTCTTGGGCATTTTAAGCTTGTTCTTATTGTTGCTTGGGCTCCCATTGCGCCCCATCTGGTAAAGAATCTGCCTGCCATGCGGGAGACCTGGGTTTGATCCCTGGGTTGGGAAGATCCCCTGGAGACAGGAAAGGCTAGCCACGCCAGTATTCTAGCCTGCACGATTCCATGGACTGCATATGGTCCACGCGGTCACAAAGGGTTGGACACAACTGAGCACCTCTCACTTTCACTGTTGCGGCAGAGTTGCTAAGTTGTGTGTCTGAGTCTTTTGTGACCCCATAGACTGTCGCCTGCCAGGCTTCTCTGTCCATGGGATTTCTCAGGCAAGAATCCTGGCGTGGTTGCCATTTCTTCCTCCAGGAGAGCTTTCCGACCCAGAGACTGTACCCAGGTCTCCTGCATTAAGAGGTGGATTCTTTACTGCTGAGCCACCAGAGATCAACATTTCCCAAAGTACTGGATGGCTTTACACCCTGGGATTCACTACACTTCAGAATCAAGTGAGGCGAGCTTTGCGTTTTCAGGTTCGCAGGTCCTCTGCTAGGGCAATTTGAATTTCTTAGGTGTGATATGCAGCCCTGGAATCTCTGTGTTTAATAATGTCCCAGGTGATTCTGAGATTTGAGCAATCTTCAGAAGCATATGAAAGTGAAAGTGTTAGTTATCCAGTTGTGTCTGACACTTTGCCAAACCGTGGATAGTAGCTCACCAGGCTCCTCTGTCCATGGAATTCCCCAGGCAAGCATACTTGAGTGGAGAGCCATTTCCTTCTCTGGGAGATCTTCCTGACACAGGGATTAAACCCTGGTCTCCTGTACTGCAGGCAGATGTTTTACTCTCTGAGCCATCAGGGAAGCCTAGAAGCATAAATCGGTAGTCAAAATGTTTCTTCCTCTCTCCTAAGTTTTTGCAAACATTTTAAAACTGACACCCAAAATGTTTCTGTTGTAAGTGTAAACACTGCAAAGGATGTACCTTTTGGCATACAATCAAAATAAACCCTTTTAAGTAAATCAAACTAGGAATTGCCTGGCAAGCCAGCACTTCGTGTTCAATGCTTTCAGTCTGGTGACCGGGGTCCAGCGCCTGGTCAGGGAACTAAGCTCCTGCAGGAAGTCTCATGGTGTGTCCATAAATAAATAAAACTGTTAATATCATGCTTTCAAACATATCCAGAAGAATGTAAAGAGCATAGAGTTTTAAAAATATTCCGTTTTATTCACTTATTTGGCTTCTTCGGGGCTTAGCCGTGTCATGCAGGATCCTTTGTCCGTTCTACGGCCCTCTGGCATGTGGGATCTTACCCACCACGTATTAAACTCACATTCCCAGCATTGGAAGGCAGATCCTCAACCACTGGACCGCCAGGAAATCCCTAGCCCTGGGTTCTGATACTCACCGACATTGGAGGACATGGCAACCCACTCCAGCATTTTTCCCTGGTGCACTCACGGGTAGAGGAGGCTGGCTGGCTGCAGTCCATGGGGTCGCAAAAAGTCAGACACAACTGAGCTCCTAGGCACAGCACCGGCCATCATGCTTCTGAAAAGAGTCTAAAACGAGCTCTTTCTAATGGTCAGTTTTTCTTCTTTTTTCCCTGGTTCATTGAGATGTAATGGACATACCTTCTGTAAGTTTAAGGGGAGAACATGTTGATTTGATGATAATGGTGTCTTTGATGGTGTATCTGATCACAGCATTTGAGATCACGTTCATTAGTGGACATCATTTTTGTTCGAATTCAGTGACTCTATTACCTTATAACGAATGAAAATACACGTATTTCTTCTCTGAAACCCTCTCTGAAACCCACGAATCTGTGTGCACAGGGCTGTAAAGGCAGTGGGAGGGAAAGCTTGAGATATAATCTAGGTGCTGCAAAGGAGGACAGAGAAGAGGGTGAGTTAGGGGGGAAGGGTGCAGGAGGGCGGTGAGGGTGTGACCTGACACCCCTGACGTGGTTTAAGAACGCATGAGCCCCCGCCGAGTAAAAGCTCCTGGGGTTCAGCATGTAGATTCACAGTGAGGACCCTGGGAATCCAGCGGGTGCTGAGCCTTCAAGTGCAGATCACTTGGGAGTAAGCTTGCTTCCTGCCCTCCTCACCCTGCCTCCTCCCCAACCCACCCCCTTGCCCTCGGAAGAGGACAGGGGTTCGCTGTTTGCAGCTGGAGAATTTTTTGCCATTGGAAGAGAACTCCTGACTTTTTAGGTTCCTGACATCAGCCCATGCCCTGTTGGAATAGCTGTGTGGACCACCTTCCCTTGCCCTTGAGCTATTGAACCCCAAATATCTAAAGACTCAGATAAACTGGAGATAAGGTGGTGGGCCTCTGGATGCCGGAGATGCAAGTGGGGACTCTCACCACACTGAGACCTGGGAAATAGCCCCTGGGAGGGGCCCTGAAGCCCCACTCAGATTCTTTCCCCTCTCCAACATTTTGCTAGAAAGGTTTCTAGTTGAAAGATCCTATGGGGAAAAACTGGTTCAGAAACCTGATTGGAGCCTGGTTTGGGTACTATGGATTGGACTCGAATGGGCTTTAAAAGGCGTGGAATCTCCTGATGCCGCCTCACTGGGAAAAGGCTTTTGGAGAGCCAGGGAGGAGTTTCACGGACACTGGACACAGGAAGCGGTGCTGCTATTCCCAGAGAAATCTTTCTGGGACGTGGAGACAAAGACACTCCAGCTTCACCCTCCACTTGGTCTCAGAGTAGGAAGTGTTTAGCTGCACTGAGTCAACTGGACTTCAGGAGCTGGTGAAACGTGGGGTTTGGAATGCTTCCTTTTGTTCTCTGCAGCCATGAGTCTGCAAAATTTCTCTGTTAAGGGCTAGAGAGTAACCAGGCATTAAGGGCCATGAGGTCTCTCCCATTAGCAGGGTGAAATAGCCTCAGGCAGAGGCAAATGATCACGTCTGTGTTCCAATAAAACTTTCTTTGTGACACTGAAATTTAGATATCATATAATGTTCACACGTCACAAACCTTTCCTTTGTTTTTCCCAAAATTAAACATCAATGTAAAAAATGTTAAACGTTTTTAAAAATTAAAAAAAAAAAAAAAAACAATCGGGAAGCAAGCCGATTTGTCAATCCCTGTCTAAACCACTTGCCTATATAATGCAGCTAGCATGCCATTAGTGACTTGTGACATGAATTTAGTAGGCTGGATTCTGCTTATGAAAAATAGAAATCTTCAATAAATCTAAGATGACATCAGCTGTAAGATACATTATTCCATTTACCTTTGGCCACACCCAGTGGCATGTGGGATCACAGGTCCCTGACCAGGGATTGAAGCTGTGTCCCTGGCCTGGAAGTGAGAAGTCTTAAATACTGGAATACCAGGGAGGTCCCACAGCACTATTTTTCATACCACTATAAAATATATATTTATATACATATGTCTGCGTGTGTGTTCAGTTGTTTCAGTCATGCTAGACTTTCTGCAACCCTATGGACTGTCGCCCACGATTCTTCTCTGTCCATACGATTCTTCAGGTAGGAATACTGCAGTGGGTTGCCATGCCCTCCTCCAGGGGGTCTTCCTGACCCAGAGATGGAACCTGCATCTCTTAGGTCTTCTGCATTGGCAGGAGGGACCTTTACCGCTAGGGACATCATTTACACACAAGCAAACAAACTATGATATGCTACTGAAGAAATGTGATCTGGTATCACAAATGGCCAAATGTAAACTTTAGAATGGCCTTTAATGTCTATGAAACGTGTTAATGGCATGGAAGCTATCAACAAATGTATTATATGGAGAGAAACTGTGTTACAAACCTTTAATTTCAAGGAGCACCGCTGCCCCTGTCAGCATCCAGCTACATACTGGCTGACTTTCTCTCTTGCCTGATAGTTTTAATCCATTCAGATTTGGAAGTCATCAAATGCTTGGAGAAATTGCTTCTCAGCCTTTTGGCTAAGATCAAGTGTAAGTACCTGGGGAGCCAGGAATGAGTGGGCCGAGCTTGAGGTACAGGTAAATGATTGTTTCATAACAGTTACTGTTTATTTCTGCAGCAGGCATGTAGCACTGACAGACACTCCATGTTGTTCTAGAAACCAAAATACAGCAGCCCGATAGCTCTGGAGGGGAAAATGGCATGTGAGTTGGGGGAGGCTGTGATTTCTGACATCATGGTCAGGAAAGCCTGGCAGAGAAACTGTGGACCGAGGCAGCTCAGGAGTTGGGTGCTGGTAATTGAGACAGCATCCAAGGCAGGGGGAGCAGTAGAAGTCTTGAGAAGTCCCGTCCCTCCCTCCTCGGTACCCTTGGGAGATTGGGTCTGGGAACCCTGCACCTGGAGACACCAAAATTAATGGGTGATCAAGTCCATTACATAAAATGGTACAGTCTTTGCATGTAACATAAGGGGATACTCCCACATGTTTTAAATCATCTCCACATCCGTATAATACCTAACACAATGTTGATGCTGTGGAAGTAGTTTCAAGTACAGTGTAAATGCTCTCCCTCTCTGAGAGAGAGAGAGAGAGAGAGAGAGAGAGAGTTGCCAGCATGAGGCAGGTTCAAGTCCTGCTATTAGAAATGGCTGGGATTTAAAGAAAATATTTTGGATCCATGTATAGACTATGGTGCCTTCTGGACTCGGAGAGTGGAGGGAGTGAGAGGCACCCCCAAGGGACAGCTGGGGGCTCTTTTGGACATTTTCTGTCGGTCAGCATTTCTGAGTGAGATTGTAGATCTGTAAGCAAAATGGTGCCTACCAACTCTCCTGCAGAGTTTAAGAGGAACACGGGGGCCACCATGGGGACTCAAGGCAAAAGTGGTGGCTGGAGAAGGAAGTTTAAAACGGTCATGTCATTTCACTGAGTTTGAGATGTTTCCTTATGTCTAAGGGTGCTAATAGTTATCTCAATGTTTCAGCCAGTGATTCAACCAGGTACTAATTTTGTCTTTTGAAAGAAATATAATCATCACCACTTATCGGCAGACAGTAAGTTTCAAGACCCCCAGGGGACATCGGTAACCTCACACAGTATCAAACTCTATATACACAATGGTTCTTCTATACAAACACACCTGTGATGCAGTCTACTGTATAGAGGCACAGTAAGAGATAGCTACTGCCTAAAAATAACAGGAAAGTGAAAGTGAAGTCGCTCAGTCGTGTGCAACTCTTTGCGACCCCGTGGACTGCCGCTTATTACGCTCCTCTGTCCATGGGATTTCCCAGGCAAGAATTCTGGGCTGGATTGCCATTTCCTTCTTCACAGGATCTTCCTGACCCAGGCATTGAACCTGGCTCTCCCGAATTGTAGGCAGACACTTTACCATCTGAGCCACCAGGGAAGGTGTAATAATAACATAGAACAATTATAACAATATACTTTTATAAAAGTGTTGTGAGTGTAGTCGCTATGTAAAATATACTACTGTACTAATTGAGCGATTTTTTTTCACCCTAACTAAGCACTTACTACGCTCTGTGTCCATACCTTTTGCAGTTGGAGGTTTGACAGCAAAACTAACCCAGATTTATTTTCTCTTCTTCACATTCACCACAGATATTAGCAACCTCAGCATACATTGTTTCTTTCTCTTTTATATCAAATTGAGAACTTGGATCTTTTCACTGAAAGGCAGCACTTAATGAATTTTTCTCTGGCATATGTCAATGGACAGCATCCCTCCACTTACGGTTTGGGGCCATTATTGAGTAAAGTAAGGATAACTTGGTCACAAGCCCTGTGGCATCTCAACAGTCATTGTGGTAACCGAGTGACAGACGCGTGGGATGTTCAGGACTAAGGAACGATTCACATTCTGGGCAGGAGGAAGCAGGATGGTGTGAGATTCCAATCACTCTCCTCAGAATTACCTGCAGCTTAAAATGCATAAGTTGTATATTTCTGGAGTTTTCCATTTAATATTCTCGGTGACCAACTGAGGGTGACCTGAAACCACAGAGACTGACACCTGAGATCAGAGGGGATGACCTTGCCTGGTGATTGCTTTTAGGGGGAGAAAAACACTAGAAGGGGCCACTTGAAGCCACAAGTGGTTGCAAAATGGCCCATCTCTTCCCGTGTGAGGAAGCACAAGCACCACCACAACCCGAGAAAAAGACCGCCGTGTCCAAATCCAGAGGTGAGGACAATGACGATGCTGAGGTCATCTTTGTTGGAGTGGAGCACGTCAAGGAGGATGCTGAAACCTTCTTTGTCAGAGTGATTTCAACTTCAAAGCCAGTCATTTCTAACGTTTTGAACAGAGTGACCAGGGACTCATCTTCAAGAAGAATGAAGGACCACGTGAATCCGGATCCCTCCTGCAGGTGGCAACCTGCAAATCTTAGGACCCCAGCATCAGAGCCAGCTGCCGTATCACCAGTTTCTCAGTGTGTATGGGGAGGAAGAGGCAGTTCTATTATTTCGGAGCCTTCATCTAAACCTGATTAGAAAACGAGCTCGCCGGAAACTGTCCTTCACAATTCAGAATTGTTCTCTCTGCGGCCTCCCTGTCTCTCTCGAGCCGTTCTCTCATTAGGAGGCAAGGATGAAAGCCCTCTTAATTCAAAGCGGTGTCCCACTTCAGATGTGAATTTTAACAGTGGGAATCCCAAAAGACCCAAACTCAGCGATGGAATCCCAGGGGGACCTGCCTCCACCATGGCCCCTCCAGGTATCCCTCCTGGAAAAACACGGTTATGACCTTGGAAGATTCCCCGACCTCACCGAGCCGTGTGCATGGTGGGGCATCATTTTCACGGACTCGCACCAATGGCCAGGCATGCTTCCGTCTTATGGATCCAGAAGGAACATGCAGTTTGTCAGGCCTGGAGAAAATGGACTTTCTGACTCTTGCACGTCAGAGCAAGACTGTTGATCCCATGAAAGTAAATCTGGGATCAAATTCACTGATGAGAGTAAATGTTATCTGATGGCTTTTACTTTGGAGCATACAAGAGACGGCACCAGAACAGAAGACTCACACAGCCTTCAAATGCCTCAGCTGCTTGAGTCTTCTAAAATATGTCAAGTTTATGACCCACCTGAGGAACCATCTGGAGCTTGAGAGGCAGAAGGGTGACAGCTGGGAAACCCACACTACCTGCCAGCACTGCCACCGCCAGTTTCCCACCTCGTTCCAGCTGCAGTGTCGCATGGAAAGTGTCCCTGCTTCCTGGGAGCCCTCCACGGTCTGTAATATCTGTGAATTGTCCTTCAAAACAGATCTTACAGTACCTGAAGGACAGTCACAAACCTGGCAAAATGCCCTATGTCTGCCGTGTTTGCACTTACAGATTGTCAGCCTTTGCCAATGTAGAGGCGTATTTTAGAACATGGCATGGAAACATGAACAATTTGTTTGTCTGTTTTGCCTCAAAATGTTCAAATAGGTGACATCCTTTGTAAATCACGCTCGGAGGAACTGCAACAGGAGGGTCTTTCCATGTTGCACGTGCTGGCTACAAAGTTTGAACGTGAAGGAAAAGACCGAGCACCAAACCAAGAATCATCAGTCATTCAAACAGCCAGAGCACTTGCCAGGGTTGCCTCCTGAAACAGAGGTCATGATCCAAAGTTCAGTTCAGCTGGGACTGAGAGAGACAGCATCCATCATTGTGAGGAACACTGACTCCCAAGTGCCACCCAGAAAACACACAAAAAAGATTGACTACGAGCACAAAATATTCCAGACATGCTGCAGCATGGGATCTGGCTAAAAAATTATGTTCTACCCACCTCCAGAAATTCAGAAAAGCCCCATTGAGGTTCAGCCAGCTGACCCTGCCTGGCTTTTGTTGTTCAGTTGCTCAGTCGTGTCTGACTCCCTGTGACCCCATGAACCTGTATGCCACGCTTCCATGTCCATCATCATCCCCTGAAGCTTGCTCAAACTCATTCCGTTGGGTTGCTGACACCACCCAATCATCTCATCCTCTGTCATGCCTTCTGCTGCTGCCTTCAATATTTCCCAGGGTCAAGGGTTTTGTTTTGTTTTGTTTTCCCAATGAGTTGACTCTTCCCTTCAGGAGGCCAAAGTATTGGAGCTTCAGCATCAGTTTTTCCACTGAAGATTCAGGGTTGATTTCCCTTAGGATTGACTGGTTGGATCTCCTTGCAGTCCAAGGGACTCTCAAGAGTCTTCTCCGTTCTCCAGCACCACAGTTTGAAAGGATCCATTCTTCAGCACTCAGCCTTCTTTATGGTGCAGCTCCTCCATCTGTACCTGACTCCTGGAAAAACCATAGCTTTGACTTTATGGACATTTGTTGGCAAAGTAATGTCTCTTTCTTTTAAAACACTGCCTAGCTTTGTCACAACTTTTCTTCCAAGCAGTGACCATCTTTTAATTTCGTGGCTGCAGTCACCATCTGCAGTGATTTTGGAGCTCAAGAAAATAAATTCTGTCACTGTTTCCATTGTTCCTTCATCTATTTTCCATGAAGTGATGAGGCCTTTGCCTGTGTGAACCACAACAAACTCTGGAAAATTCTTAAAGAGATGGGAATACCAGACCATCTGACCTGCCTCCTGAGAAATCTGTATGCAGGTCAAGAAGCAACACTTAGAACTGGACATGGAACAAGCGACTGGTTCCAAATAGGGAAAGGAGTACGTCAGGATTATATACTGTTGCCCTGCTTATTTAACTTAAATGCAGAGTACATCATGAAAAACACTGGGCCGGATGAAGCACAATCTGGAATCAAGATTGCTGGAGAAACAGCGACAACCTCAGATATGCAGATGATGTCACCCTAAGGGCAGAAAGTGAAGAGCCTCTTGATGGTGGCAAAAGAGGAGAGTGAAAGGCTGGCTTAAAACTCAAATTTCAAAAGACGAAGATCACAACGTCTGGTCCCATCACTTTATGGCAAGGAAATGGTGAACAACTGAAAATAACAGCACGTTTGATTTTCTTGGACTCCAAAATCACTGAGGATCGTGAATGTAGCCACAAAATCAAAGGAAGCTAGCTCCTTGGAAGAAAGCTATGGCAAACATAGACAGCATTAAAAAAGAAAAAAAAAAAAAAAGCTAAGGCATCACTCTGCTGACCAAAATTCTTATAGTCAAAGCTATGGTGGTTCAGACAGTAAGGAATTCACTTGCAATGTGGGAGACCTGGGTTCATTCATGGGAAGGACATCCCTGTAGTCCGGTGGAAATACTCGGTGCTCCCAGATTAGGGCGTCCAAGTTCATTCCTTGGTCCGGGCATTAGATCCCACATACTGCAACTAAAAATACCACATGTGACAATTAAAATTCCTGCTCCCACATGCTACAATGAAGATTGAAGGGCCCTTGTGCTGGAACTAAAAACAAGCACAGCCAAGTAAATGAACAAATATTTGAAAGAAAGAAAGAAAGAGGTATGAGAATTCCCTGTTGCTTCAGTGGTTCGGACTTGATGCTTTCACTGTCAATGGCCAGGGTTCAACACCTGGTTGTGGAACTAAGATCCCACAGCTTCTGTGGCATGACCAAACAAAACCCCAGAAAGATAACTGAGGAGTACAGAACTCCCAAAGTTTGAAAATGAAGCAATGGCACTGCACACAGGCTGAGGATAGAGTAAGGATTGCCAGGAACCCAAAGTGCAAAAGCGGCACCTCTGCAATTCACAAGCCTCTTTAATGTTGTGGTTTAGGCTTCTCCTTCTCCTGCTTCTGAACCTAAATAACTTATTGCTCCTAAGAGAAATTGTTATGGGAAAAACATTATTTGAACTGAATGATAGTGAAAATAGCAAATTTTTGAGACAGAGCTAAAGCAGTTTCATGTGTTAATATGCATCACATTTGAAAAGAAGAAAGGTTGGAAAAACAATGACCTAAGTCAGTGCTATTCACAGACCTTTCTGCAGCAATAGAAAACATTTTCATAATTGTTACATGTATTCCCTCATAAGGGCGATCAGCTTTTCACATATATAAATGCTTATGTTTCTTTTCTTTTCTGTGAGGTGTTCTGTTTATATCCTTTATCTGTATATTCAGATGGAGTGTTCATCCGGGAGGGTTTGTTTTCTTTCTTTGTTTTTTTTTTTTTTTTGCCTTGCGGTGCGGATTAAGGGATCTTAGATCTTCAACCAGGGATTGACTCTCTGCCCCCTGCAGTGGAAGCACAAATCTCTAACAACCCGATCATTAAGGAATTCTCAGTAAAATATATTTTCTATGTCTGTGTCTAATATGCCACTTTGCAAATGTTAAAATGTAGCCAGTGTGACTGCGGTATTAAATCTTTGTGTGTGTTCAGCGGCTTCAGTCTGTCCAACTCTTTGCGACCCCATCAGTGTAGCGCACCAGGCTCCTCTGAACCCACATCTTTTACATCTCCTGTATTGGCAGGCAGGTACTTTACCACTAGCACCAACTGGGAAACCTATTAAATCTTTACTTTAATTAATTTAACATTAAAAGATATGGCTAGAAGGACCAGATCTTCCTTACAAAGGAGTTTCAATTAACTTGTATACTCAGTAATTTGTGTATCTCTTCGATATTTTCCTCAAGATGAGATTCCATGCCCCTCCCTAAATGTAGGCTGTGTTTAGCGGCTTGTTTCCAAGAACAGAATATGTCAGCAGGAAGGAGACAACTTTCTAGAAGACGAACTAGTGGTAGGTCATATTGATAGTATGAATCCTTGATGGGAGATGATGAGAAAGATATTTTGCCTTGGAGGTATAGTTCTACAATTATATAAACCCCAGGGCAATCAGGAGAAACATCCCAAACCCATATAGAGAGTCATTCTGCAAAATACTTGTCCCTGAAGGACTCCTGAAAACTGTCAAAAGGCTTGAAAAACAAGGAAAGTTTAAGAAACTGCTATAAACCAGAGTAAGCTAAGGGAGGTATCTGTAGCTTCTTGCTCTATATTCTCATGCAGTTCAGTATCCTATATGGGACTATGAAACTAGGAAAGAACATTTGTGGAAAAACTGGTAAAATTTGAGAAAACCCTGGAACTTAGTTAAAGGTACCCTACTGAAAGATGCTGGAATAATTGTGAAGCATAAAGGAAGTCATTTCACATACACACATTTCAGACATTGCAAGTGTTTTCTCTACACAACACCCACTTCATTTTGACTTCACGGAGATGGAAATCTGAAGTACGGCATACTTAACGGAAATCTTCGAATACAAAGGATCAATAATATTTAGACTGTGTCATCTGACTATAATGCAATAATGAGAAATTGACCAAGAAACGTCTTTGAAAATGCCATTCACTTGGAAAATACAAATAACTATCTTAACACATATCTCTATGGAATTTTCATGCAAGAATCCTGAAGCAGATTGTCATTATTTTCTCCAGGGGATCCTCCTGACCAGGGATCGAACCCAGGCCTTTTGTGTCTCCCGCATTGGCTGGAAAGCGATTTACCAGTTGAGTGACCAGGGAAGCCCATGCAATATTTAGGCTTGTCTTTAGAAGAGAATATTAGGATATACTCGGACGTGAATGATAATGAACAGCCTATTCGCAAAAATTGCGGGACACAGTTAAAGTTGTACGGAGAAACAATGGAAAGAGTAACAGACTTTATTTTCTTGGGGTCCAAAATGATTGTGGATGGTGAATGCAGCCATGAGCTTAAAAGATATGTGGCCCTTGGAAGAAAAGCTATGACAAGCCTAGACAGCCTAGTAAAAAGCAGAGACATTTCTTTGCTGACAAAGTCCATCTAGTCACAGCTATGGTTTTCCCCACAGTCATGTATGGATGTGACAGCTGGACCGTAAAGAAGGTGGAGTGCCGAAGAACTGATGCTTTTGAACTGTGGTGTTGAAGACTCTTGAGAGTCCCTTGGACAGCAAGATTCAACCAGTCAATCCTAAGGGAAATCAACTCTGAATATTCACTGGAAGGACTGATGCTGAATCTGATGATCCAATAGTTTGGCCACCTGATGGGAAAAGCCAACTCATTGGAAACCACCTTGATGCTGGGAACGACTGAGGGCAGGAGAAGAAGTGGGCGGCGATGGATGAGATGTTCGGATGGTATCACCAACTCAATGGACATGAGTTTGAGCAAACTCCAGGAGACAGTGAAGGACAGGAAAGCCTGGTGTGCTGCCTGCAGTCCATGGCGTTGCAAAGAGTCCAACATGACTGAGGGACTGAACAACAACAACAAATTAAGGTAAATTTATAGCATTAGATACAAGAGAAATGAGAGTTACAAACAGTTATCTCAAAAAGTTGTAAAGATGAGCAACAGAACAAACTTATAGCGATGTGAAGGAATGAAATTAGTAAAGAATGAAAAATGAATATATTAGAGAAGAAAATAATGTAACAAAACCAAAAGTTTATCCTCCCATAGGAGATCTCAACGGTCTACTAGGAGACTTCCAGCAGCACAGGGCATTTAAAAAAGACTCTGTGAAGGGCCAAAGAAGAAATAGTTTAGGCTTTGCGAATATGATCATTGGCCATTAAGTTTTCAGCCATAGACAACAACGAAAGAAACTGGCAAGTCCCTGTTCCAAATTTAAGGACTCCGAAAACTGAATTTCACACAATTTCCACGTCAGAAAATAAAAGTCTTTTCGGTTTTCCTCAGCCATTAAAAGCGTAAAGCTCTAAAATTAAAAAGAAGAAGAAGAAGAAGTAAAGCTCATTCTCAGCTCACAATAGACAGTGCAAAAACAGGGGCAGGCTGCCCTGCCTTGATTGAAATGTAATTCCAAGAGGAGGGGCGCCAAGATGCACTGTAAGGTCAAGTTCCTTAAGCAAAGAACTGGCTTAAGGGAGGTCACATCTGAGGGCTGTGAGTGCCGGACACCATCACTGGACTCCCCTAGTAGACTCGGAGGCCGTTCTCAGCCCTGTGCCCTGGCGACTGTGCCATCTGTTTTTTTTCTTCCTTCGCCTTCGGTGAGCTGAGCAATCTTGACCCAATACTCTTGAGATTCAGATTCAGCCTGACCACGCCCACAGGGGGTGCTTTTACGGGGTGGGGGCAGGGGGTGGGGTGTCCATCGTGCGCGCATGCGCCCAACTCGGCCTCGCGGCCAATCAGATTGCAGGAGCCGACACCTGGCAGCCAATCATCGGAGTGAGCCCGCTCGCCTGTAGGGGGAGCTGAGGCGGCGCCCCAGACCTGAGGAGGCTTCATCCCCTCCGGCTCGCCTCCTCATCCCCTTGGGCTCGCCTCCTCAGGCTTGATCCGGGAACTGCCTAAGGCACTTGAGCCGCAGGCAGTTCTGTCTCCTCCGTCAACGGGGGCTGGTAAGGACTGGAGCGTGGTTCAGCCTAAGAGGTGCCTGACGGCTAAAGGGAGGGTTTCTCGGGTCCCCACTCTCACGAGGCCTTGCTCGGTGGGGCGGCTGGTGAGGGCCCGCGGGCCCTCAGGAGGGAGCGTGCGGCAGGACCCACAGGCCTCAGGCACCTTTCGCCCTCTCTCCTCTCTAGTCTGGGCGGGCTCAGCTCTCCAGCAGCTTTCCGGCCCGGGGGGTGGGTGGGACAAGCCAGCTCCAGGAAAGGGCCTCTTAGGCCCCTGGCCCCGGGCACCACCCCCAGCTCTCCTGTGGAACCTAATGATTTAAACACACACACACACAAATCTTCACGGCCCAACCCGGTCCTGCACCCAGGCATAGTCAGGCGAGCGCAGCAAAAAAAAAAAGAAAAAAAAATCGATCTAGTGGCCTCTTCACTGCCCTGGTGCTTTGGTCGTTTTCCTGTTTCCTCGGCCTCTCCTCAGACTCCAGGGCTGCCCCGTCCCTGGGGGCCCCGAGATTCAGGCCTTTGGTTCGGGAAGTTGGCAGATGAGGTATTTGTTTGTTTGTTACTGAGAGAAGGGAGGTGGGAGGAAGAAGCTCAGGGCAAAGGAGTTCAATCACTTGGTCTGGTTGAGTGTGAGACGCCTGGTCAGCATCCGTAGGGTAGGACCAGGTAGGGCCTGGGGGGATAGAATGTTCCCAGAACAGGGGACTCACCCTGGCCGTTTCCTCTGCTTGTCCCCAGGATGTGACCGTGTGCTGCCTGGGAGGTCTCAAGCGCTCAGGATTTCAGTGGGCCCCTGAGGTAAGGTGACAGACATCTTTACAACAAGGGACAAAGTTGTGGCTTTCTTACTTTGTGTTTTTCTCCTTTCGTTCGACGGCTAACACGTTGCTGTTGAGAGAGAGTATTCCTGATTGGGGATTACGTGACCCTGATTGCGGGTGCTGACTTCAGGGCCATCATGGTTTCAGGTTTGCAGCTTTCTGAGTGGCAAGCTTAAAAACAGGCAGGGTGACTTGCTTTCTCCTGCCTTCTTGAAAGAAAAAAAGTAAGAGCACCATGGGTCTTAAGCTGTGTAGAGCTGACTCCTACCACTTGGTGAGGCTAAAATGGGGCAATGCACATATCCTAAGGTTTTAGCTAGCAAAGCAAAGCAATGCAGGTGTGGGGTTCCCTGGTGGCCTGGTGATTAGGATTTTGGGTTTTCACTGCAGTGGTCTGGATTCAGTCTCTGGTCAGGGAGCTGGCACCCCACAAGCCAAACAGCATGGCCAAATGAATGAATGAATTCGGTGGTTCATTCAGAGAAATTATCCTGTGATTTAACATGTTCACGTGAGATTACTTGCTCATTTCTGTACCCTTAAGGGCTTTTCTTCATTAAGTAAGTGAACTCCACTGGATGGGGGTGAGGCACCATCTGAGTTCATTTCATGCGAGTAAACAAGATCATAGGAAGCTCTATGCCCAGCCACTTGTGCCTACAGCTGTGTTGTATACTTATCTTGCTGGTACAGCTTTGAACTTCACCGCATGTTTTGTTTTGGTCACAACCTGTGGCTTCATAGGATATTAGTTCCCCAGCCAGGGATCAAACACAGGATCCTGGCAGTGAGAGGGCTGAGTCCTAACCAAACCAATGGACTGCCAGGCAACTCCTGTGTTTCGGTGCTGTGGATAGGGGTGTGTGTGTGTGTGTGTGTGTGTATGTGTGTGTGTGTGTGTGTCTTGATTTTTGCTATATTTATAGGAGAACTGTTCTGTGTGTAAGTATGATGTGAATGGTATTAGAACTTGAAATGTTTGTGTTGTACATATGATCTCAAAATGAAATAGTTTGAAAGAACTTACCACTTGTTATCTCTTGGCCTAGGATCTCTCCTGAGGTAGTAGTCAAGCTTTTGTCTGGCTTGGCAACCTCTGAAGACTTAGCTAGTTGAATCTAAGCTCTCTCACTTGTCTGTACTCTTGAAGCCTCAGTTCCTCCTTCTGTGGGCCTCTCCAAGGGGCTTCTCTTGTGGAGGCTGCTGTCTTTACTCAGAATGAGTGATTCAGGAAAGTACTTGCACCCATGATAAAGTGCAGAGTTTTTTTGAGATGTTACACATCTGCACTTGTGTATTTGCTTAGTCTCACAGGTCTACCCTGTGATAGATTGAGAGAGAACTACACAGGGGTGGGAATATCAGGAGATTGAATTCACTTGAAGGCTGGTTACCATGCCCATTAATCCACTATGCCAGGCTTTTTTTTTTAATATGATCTCAGCTCTGTCAATGTGAGCAAATTATTTGGCTTGTGTACCCTTCTTGGGTGCTGCTACTGCTGCTAAGCCGCTTCAGTCGTGTCTGACTCTGCAGTCTCATGGACAGCCACCCACAAGGCTCCCCCTTTTCTGGGATTCTCCAGGCAAGAACGCTGGAGTGGGTTGCCATTTCCTTCTCCAGTGCATGAGAGTGAAGTCGCCCAGTCGTGTCCAACCCTTCGAAACCCCATGGACTGCGGCCTACCAGGCTCCTCCGTCTGTGGGATATTCCAGGCAAGAGTACTGGTGTGGGTTTCCATTGCCTTCTCCAGCTTGTGTGCTCTTGTGGTTTGATGTATTCAATTCCTGATCTGCTCATTTCTAGACCTACTCATTTCTTGATATTCTAGCAAGTCTCCTCTTTGTCCTCCTGGATTAAGGTTTCTGTTTCTCTGGATGGTTCCCATCAGCAAACTGACTGACTCTAATGTGACCTGTCGTTAAAAATCCATCTTTTGGTACACCTCCTGCTTCTGCTGCTTTTATTTCATATTTGCTTGTTATAGAACTCTGCAGAGTTGTTCCTAGACTTTGTTATCTCGAGTTCTCTCATTTTCCCGTAAAGCCACTCTTGTCAAGGCCACAGGTGAATTCAAATGTTTAACTCAGTGGTGAACTTTTAATTGTTATTTTATTTAATTTGTTGGCAGCCTTTATCAGAGTAGTTCATTTCCTCCTCCCTGAAAAAAATGTTTCACTTGGATTGCAGAGTGCTTCTCTTTCCTGCTTGTCTTCCACCTACAGTTCTCCCACATACAATGTGTGACCTTTGTGTCTGGCTTTATTCAGATGTCGTATTTTCCTTTTAAGTATTTATTTATTTAGCTATGTGGCATGTGGGATCTTAGTTCCCAGCCCAGGGATGGCACCTGTGGAGAGTCTTAAACCCTGGATCGCCAGGAAAGTCCCCTCGTTTGTGTACTTTCGAGATTCATCGTGTTCATGCTTGTATAGCAGTGAATGTTTTTGTTTTATTATTATGGCTGAATATGGTATATGAATATGGTAAATGGCTTCCATGCAGTCCATTTTGAGCGTATACCACAGTTTGTTTATCCATTCGTCAATGAATGGATAATACGTGGATGGTGTACTCTTTGTGGCTATTGCGAGTAATGTTGCTGTGAACACTGATTTTGCATGGACTGAACATTTTCAGTGTTGGTGCATATATACAAAAGAGGGAAATTCCTGGATCATATCTCGATTCTACATTTAATTTTTGAGGTGCTGACCAACCACTTTTGCAAGAGTGGTTGTGCCATTTTACAGCAATTACCTCAACAATATCATGAAAATTCCTTTTCTCCACATCTTCTGCAGCACTTGTTATTATTCGTCCTTTTGATTGGGTGTGAAGTAGTCTGGGTGTGAAGTAGTATCTCAGTGAGACTGATTGACATTTTGCTCAGGGCTTCCCTGGTGGCTCAGAAGAGAAAGTGTCTGCCTGCAAGGTAGGAGACCTGGGATCAATTCCTGGGTGGGGAAGATCGCCTTGAGAAGGAAATGGTAATCCACTCCAGCACTCTTGCCTGGAAAATCCCATGAATGGAGGAGCCTGGTAGACTACAGTCCATGGGGTTGCAAAGAGTTGGAAATGTCTATTCAAATTCTTTTCCTGGTTATTAAATGCTTTTCTGTTTTTAATTGTTGTAGAAAACATCTAAGTTAAATTTTTACCATTTTACCCATTTTTGCATGCTAAGTATTTTGCACACTTTCATCAGCCTTTTGGAGAAAGAAATGGCAACCCACTGCAAATCTGATGGAGAAGGGAACGTGGTGAGCTTTAGTCCCTGGGGATGCAACGTTGGGCACAACTGAGTGACTAAGACATATACACACACGTAGTCACAGTGTTGATTTGTTGTTGTTGTCATTGTTTTAGCTGTGTTGTGCAGCTTGAATGACAGTTCCCTGGTTGAGGATCATACCCAGGCCCCTGATAGGACACTGTGGAGTCCTAACCTCTGAACTACCAGGGAATTCCTTATCACATTGTTATGAAACAGATCTCTACACCTTTACAGCTTGCAAAATCGAAACTCTGTACCCATCACCTGTCCCATTAAACAGCAACTCCTCTTTTCTTGCCCGTTGACCTAGACCATGGACTCCATCGTTCTTTTTTGTTTCCTTTCTATTGCTTGACTGTGTTAGCTATTTCATGCAAGTAGAAACTTACAGTATTTGTCTTTTTGTACGACTGGCTTATTGCATTTGGCTTGATGTCTGAAATGATCATGCATGTTGTAGCATGTGACAGAATTTTCTGTATATGGCTAAATAATATTTCATTGTGTGTATATATCACATTTGATGGACATTTCGATGCTTCCACCTCTTAGTTGTTGTGCTTCGTGCTGCTGTGAGCACGGCTCTGCAGATATCCCAAGACCCCATGTTAACTTCTTTTGATTTTATATCCGGAAGTGGAACTGCTGAATCATGTATCAGGTCTAGTTTTTTAGTTTTTTGAGGAGCCTTTATACTGTTTTTGGTAGCAGTTACACCATTTTAAAATCTATCTATAACACACAAGGATCCAGTTTCTGTATGTGCTTGCCAACAGTTGTCCTTTCCTTTCCTTCATATGTAAACACACACATATGCACATACAATTTTTTCGTACCCTGTTCCATGATTGTTTATCACAAATTATGAATATAGTTCCTTGTGCTATACAGTACGCTCTTATTTCTCTCTTGTATATATTATAGTTTGCATCTGCTAATCACCAGCTCCCAATCTGTGCCTACCCCAACTTTCCCCTCTGGGGAATCACATAGTGTGCTCTCTATGTCTGTGAGTCTGTTTCTGTTTCATAGATAAGTTCATTTGTGTCATATTTTAGAGTCCATGTAAGTGATACCATATGATATTTGTCTTTCTCTCCTTTTTATTATTTTTATTTGTACTTTATTTTATTTTACAACACTGTGTTGGTTTTGCCATACATTGACATGAATCCACCACAGGTGTACATAAGTTCCCAATCCTGACCCCCCTCCCACCTCCCACCCCATATCATCTCTCTGGATCATCCCTGTGCACCAGCCCCAAACATCCTGTATCCTGCATCAAACATAGACTGGCGACTACCTTACATGATAGTGTACATGTTTCAGTGCTATTCTCCCAAATTATCCCACCCTCTCCCGCTCCCTCAGAGTCCAAAAATCTGTTCTATACATCTGTGTCTCTTCTGCTGTCTCTCATGCAGGGTTATCATTACCATCTTTCTAAATTCCATATATATGTGTTGGTATACTGTATTGATGTTTTTCTTTCTGGCTTACTTCACTGTGTATAATCGGCTCCAGTTTCATCTGTCTCATTAGAATTGATTCCTATAAAGTCTACAAGCAATAAATGCTGGAGCGGGTGTGGAGAAAAGGGAACCCTCTTACATTGCATTCCCTGGGTTGGTGGGAATGCAATCTAGTGCAGCCACTATGGAGAACATTGTGGAGATTCCTTAAAAAATGGCAAATAGAACTGCCATATGACGCAGCAATCCCACCGCTGGGCATACACACTGAGGAAACCAGAATTGAAAGAGACACATGTACCCCGGTGTTCATCGCAGCACTGTTTATAATAGCCAGGACATGGAACAACCTAGATGTCCACCAACAGATAAATGGATCAGAAAGCTGTGGTACATATACACAATGGAGTATTACTCAGCCATTCAAAAGAATATATTGTCTTCCTCTTTCTGACTTCCTAAGTATTCTTTTGAATGCTAGTGTAGATTCAAGTATTTACTCAACAACATTTGTTGCTGCTGTGTAAAATGTGGTTGACTTTTAAAATATTTGTCTTCTATTCTGCAAGCTTTATATTAATTCTAATACTTGGGTTTTCTTCAAGATTTTCTATATACAAAAGTATGTTATCTCCAATATACTTTGATTTTTACTTTCCATTCTGAAGGCGGTTTTTTGTTTTTTCATTGTGGTTTTTTTTTTTTTAAACTACAGCAACAATTCTCTTTTGTTACCTGATTGCTCTGGTTGTAAAACTGCCAGTATAATGTTGAGCCAATGTGTGTAATAGACTTCCTTGTGTTGTTCCCAGTCTTAGAGGGAAAGCTTTCAGTTTTTCATTCTTAAGTATGATGTTAGCTGTGGGTCTTTTTACAGGTGCCCTTTGATTGAGAAAGTTCACTTCTGTTCTTAATTATTAAGTGTTCTTTTAACCCTGGTTATGAAAAGGTGCTAGATTCAAGGAAATGCTTTTTCTTCAGGCAGATGTGTTATTTGTTTTATTGTTTTAAAATGGCATAATGTTGGTTTTCTTTCCTATCATGAACCAACTTTGCATACCTCCCTAAATCCCATGTGATCATGGTATACAGTCTTGTTTATATGCTGTTGAATTTTGTTTGCCAGTATTTTGTTTTGGACTCTTTCACCTGTATTCATGAGGGATATCAGGTGTGTGTGTGTGTGTGTGTGTGTGTGTGTGTGTGTGTGTGTGTGAGTGAGTGATATCTCTGTCTGATATTGGTATGAGAGAAAGACTGGCATCACTTTGCCTGCTATGTGGGGAAGAGACATGTGGCATAAAGGATGAAGCATTGTTGGATTGAAGTTTAGCCAGGATTAGAGGGAGAAATTTAGGATATATCAGTGTGGAATTGGGGTGAGATTATCAAAGAGAGCCCATTCTCCTTTTCCTAGGCCTGTGTTAAGTGCTTGACATTGAATTATGCTGTTTGTTAACTAGGTATAGATAGATTATACTTTGAATTTGCTACCTATTTTGTTTGTTAACATTTATGAAATTAGAATTTGTGGATCGGTTGTAATGTGCATTTAAGATCCATTTTCTTCCATTTTTACTACAAAACAAGATGCCATTGAATAGCTGATGCCTTTTAAAAAAGCTGTTAACCTTAAGTCTAAGAAATAAGCATGTTTGTCTTTAAGATACAGAAACACATTTAAAAGTTACAAATTTGCCCAAGAAGAAGCAACGGGTGTGTGGTTAAGTTAGAATTCCAACTTAATGTCCTTTGACTCCAAAGTCCATGCTTCGAAACGCTGTAGAACAATGCTTTTGTAAAAATACTCATCCTTTACATGTGATTTCACGTAATGATCAGTGTGGCGTTTTGTTTTTTTTCCCCTCATTATATTTTTAAGTAGAAGAGGTTAAAGTGAACATGCGACAAAGCTATGATTCTAGAGCCATGTAGACTTGTAGTCGTAGTTTTTTCAGCTGTCACTGAGTCTGGTTGACACTCAGTGTCTTTGTCTGTAAGATAAGGGTGTGTATAAGTACTCTAGAGTTTTGGAGATAATCAAATAGCCCATTTTTCTGTACTTAACTAATCTGTAGTATGTTTACACTTAGGTGGCAGTTTGTATAAAGGAAGCACTGGGACTTGTGGCCGCACCCTCTAAGAATAAAAAATATTAAA
Source organism: Ovis aries (assembly GCF_016772045.2). NCBI lineage: Eukaryota > Metazoa > Chordata > Mammalia > Artiodactyla > Bovidae > Ovis > Ovis aries. The sequence continues at coordinate 19,549,245 of NC_082741.1, read as the reverse complement.
AATATGGAACTCCCACGTATGTTACGTGAAGAAGAACAAGAGCCAGAAGTACAGAAAAGGGAGGGAGAGCCCAAACAAGTAGATGATGATGATGATGATGAAGTGATCTTGGTTGGAGTGGAACATGGAAATGACGATGCTGACGTGATCTTTGTTGGGATGAGCTCAGCTTCAAAACCAGTCGTTTCAAACATACTGAACGGAGATACCCCAGGTTCTTATTCAAGGAGAAAAAGGTGTGGTCACTTCAGGAGAGGTAACGCTCACAGATTACAGCCTGTTAGTCATGTGACTCCTACATCAGAAGCAAAGACTGTCTTGCCAGTGTCTGACTCTGACTCAAGATCAACAGGTAGTCCTATTATTATTGAACCTCCGTCTCAAGCTGATTATAAAAATCTTTCACCACAAATAGTGCCTGATGGCTTTTCGAAGGAGTTATGTTCTTCTTTGATTACCTTCACAAGGTCATTGCAGCATCCAGTAGAAACAGCAGTTTCTGCAGGAGATATGAATAAAAGTCCTCATGTATCAAAGCGAGTTTCCCCTTGTGAAACAAATCGCAGAAATCCCAGAAGGCCTAAACTCAGTGATGGCATTGTCCGGGAACATTCTTTAGGTTTCTCCCCGTCAGGTTTTTTTCATACAGAGACCACTCAGCAAAGCACACCAGACCGTGTCCATACCTCACTAGGCCATGTTCAGAATGGAGAACCTTGTCCAACACCTTTTCCAAAGGACAGTGTTCATTGCAAGCCTGTAAGACCTTTAGGGGAAAGTGGACGGACAAAAACTGATTTTCCAAGTTTGGCAAGTCCAAACAACATTGGTGATCCCACAGAAGGAAATCTGATTGTGTTACTTCGTGACTTCTACTATGGCGAGCATAGAGGAGTTGGGCATCCAGAACTGAAGACCCACACGGCGTTTAAATGCCTCAGCTGCTTGAAAGTTCTAAAAAATGTCAAGTTTATGAATCACATGAAGCACCATTTGGAACTTGAGAGGCAGAGAGGTGACAGCTGGAAAACCCACACCACCTGCCAGCACTGCCTCTGCCAGTTTCCTACTCCCTTCCAGCTGCAGTGTCACATTGAAAGTGTCCACACGGCCCAGGAGCCCTCCGCAGTCTGTCACATCTGTGAGTTGTCCTTTGAGACAGATCAGGTTCTCTTAGAGCACATGAAAGACAATCATAAGCCTGGTGAAATGCCCTATGTATGCCAGGTTTGCAGTTACAGATCATCATTTTTTGCAGATGTGGATGCACATTTCAGAGCATACCATGGTAAGACCAAGAATTTACTTTGCCCGTTTTGTCTCAAAATTTTTCAAACTGCAACAGCATACAGACGTCATCATCGAGGGCACTGGGAAAAGAGTTTTCACCAGTGTTCCAAATGTCGGCTACAGTTTTTAACTTCCAAAGAGGAGAGGGAGCACAAGACCCAGTGTCATCAAATGTTTAAGAAGCCTAAGCAGCTAGACGGATTGTCTCCTGAAACAAAAATTGTTATTCAGGTATCACTGGAACCCCTTCAGCCAGGATTGGTGGAAGTAGCATCCATTACTGTGAACACATCTGATTTTGAATCATCACCCCCCAAATCTCAAAGGAGGAGGTCAAAAAAAGAAAAAAAAAGTTAATTCTGCCTTCAGTAAGTCTGAAGCAAGTATTTCAGTCAAAGTTAAAAATCCCATTAAAAACAAAAAGATCAACTTATAGCATTATTCAATAATATCAAATATAGGGAAACCGATGAGTAATTTATGTGATTTTGTTTTAAATAGAGGAAGTACAGTTTTGTTTGATCTGCATATTGAGATGTTATTTAAAAATCTATGATCTGTTTTTCGTGTAATTGTCTTAACATGTAAAAAGGATGTGTGCATGTGTGTGTGAGAGAGAGAGAATGAGAGAAGTGGAGAAAGGAAAAGTAAGAACCTATTTTGGTGTTTGATGTTACTTGTAAGTTCGAAAGCTCTCCTATACCTATAATCTGTAGAGTGTTTTAGCAACGTAATTTTGAAGTATTTTCATGCCTTGCAGATCTCAGTATCAGCTATATAGCCAGATTTGAATGTCACTCTCTGAAGTGCCTCTTGGGCTGATCTAAGATAACCTGGCTCTGAAAGCGTGCAGTGGAGGTTGATGGAGAAGCTACGATGTGAGTTTGGACCAGACACGGGATTTAATCAGTGAAGAGCTGTGGCTTCTTGTCCCAGCTGAGGAAGAGGCATACATTCACTGCAGGCACAGAGCCAAGGGAGAAGGAACACTGTCTCAGAGTGCTTTCACCTAGCCCAGGGACATCTCAAGGATGCCAGCCGCTAAAATGCCTGTGTTTGGTGAGAGACCCTGGCAAGCATGAAGCAGGCCCTGTGTAGCACTGACTGCAGTTGCAGAAGCAGAGATAGTTAATAGAATGAGACCTGGTGCCTGTGGACCTCCTGTTGAGTGAGCAAAAGGGGGATTTGATTCATTCTGTCCCCTTTCCCATTTGGCTGGCCTGTAGTCACAGTGAGGTCGGCATATCTGTGTCAGACACAGTAGCAAAGCAAGTTACAATTCCCAAAGGAAAAAGAGCCTTGACGTCCACTTTGATTTGCGCTGGACCCATAGTTGTAGCTGAAAAGGATCAAACAGAGGAAATCTGTTCAGCTTTTGAATTGGGCTAAATTGAGTTCTCTTACCCTTAAGCTACAATGGAGTTGTCCAAGAATCGTAAATATAGTGGACAAAAATAGTCCAGGGTGATTAAAGCCTTTTTGGAACTCTTGCTTCCATTTTCCAGTTACATGTGTCTTACCCGAGTTGACCATGTGAAGATTTCGGTTCTGTATCTTATCTTGCCTTGCACACAAATGTAGTACAGTTAACAGCTAATTCTTTGCGTGTGTAATTTCCCATTGTATCAAACTAATTGAGTTTCGGTCTTTCTTGACACAGTCTGATGTGCAAGAATTGTCTCATGTATTTCAGTAATTATCAGGTCATAGAGTTACCCTTCCTCTAATGTATCCAACCATCTAATCTGTGATTATACTTGTGGAAACCTTCTTTCTTGCGGTCTCCAAGGGCTCTTTCACAGACCTGTGGGGTACCCTCTAAGTATTGGTGCCTGAACATCAGCGCACTTGGCTGCCTCTGTAGGTTCTTGGAGTTGAGTCTCCTCCTGGAGGTGAATGTCACCCCTTCTCCACTTCTGGCACGGATACCTAGCAATCTCTGTGCACCATTCCAGGAAGCTGGGATCCTGTCTGTAGACCTATGCCAGGAGCAATCTCTCCGTTTCCTCTTCCTTTCTCCTCCTCTTTGTCTCTCGCCAATCTCCCCAGGCCTCAGTTTCTTTAAGTCCTCTAAGCTTTCACAGAATGCTGGAAAGAGATCATCACCAAGCGGTTAGCATCCTTCTCAGACCTGAAGAGGAAGGACTACAGATGATGAAGCTGTAGTGAACCTGTTGTCTCCATTTTAGGTAATTTCATGAGTGTAAATTCAAATTCAAATAAATTGTGTTTATTTACTCAGAGCCTGATTGATTTATTTGCACTTTGAATTCTTTACTAGGCCTTTCTCGTTAGTTTATTTGGGCCAAAGCACTTTGCTAAGTGTCAGCTGAAACCACTTTTAGTTGTGTAAAGAGTGTGTGTGTGTTCTGGTCTCAGGTGAAAACTCTCTGTATAAATAAATATGCAGACTATTGCATTTGTATCTCCTTTCTTCGATTTCTATAGTAAAAAATACGAAATGTTTTAGTTACGTGCTTTTATTGTTGCTTAGTATTATCAACACTGTTGCTGTTAGTTGCTGTGAAGTATGCTCCTAAGGAGTACAAGTTGTATTTATTGCCAAATTAAAAGGTTCCCGCAATATGGTCCCTGACTGCTTCCTCTCTTCCATTCTCTGTCTTCTACTCTACTGTTTTCCCCACTAATGTACTCTCTTTGACAACACTGGCCTTGGTTTTCCCCCATCAAATTCCATTTCTTCCCGATCCCAAGACTGCAAGTGCTGTTCTTCTGGAAATGCTCTTCCCGCAGGCGTGCATGGCTTGCTACCTCCCTTGTTTGAGCTTCACCAATGCTGTTCAAATAACACAAATCTCCAACCCCCTCTCTTTCCTCCTCCTCCTCAAAGGCACTTGAAGTCTCTATCCTCTTCTTCCCTCTCCAGCCTAAATTTCCTAAGTTTTCACAAAAAAAGAGAAAAAAGGAAAAAAGAAGAGATAATAACATCAGGGCTTTGCTTCTTAGAATTAACTTGAGTCAGTTTCTGTGCCTGCAAATCAAAGATAGTTAATAGTGAGTTGAGTTCTTTCAGGCGCTTCCTCTGTTTTTCTTTTGATACCTCTATATTTTGTTCACACAATGACATTTTGTTTTCTTTACAAATATATTGAAGATGTGTCAAGATTACTATTTTGTTACTGCCCTTTGTGAATTCCCTTGTCTGCCTTGCTTGTTCTTTCAGGGAAAATTTATTATTTTATTAATGTCATCTTAAAAGACTGGAAACTTCCCAAATAGCAAGTTTTGTCCCCTGTTTTAATAATTTTTATCTTAAACATTAAAAAAAAAAAATTCCCTTCATGTTTTACTACAGACAGCAAGAAGAAACCAGGAGGCACTTTTGGCTGTTTGGATGGAAATCCTCTTAGATAACTCAATTAAGTACAGTTTGTCCTCCCAGCTCATTAGGTACATTTTCTACTTTTCATAAAGCTGCAGATGTAGTGGACTTTCGTCTTCACACTCCCCAGGCTCTTTCCTCCTGCCTCTCCTTTCTGCCAAGCATCCTAGGTGCACGACTGTGATTCCACTTAGAACGTGTTTGCTTAGTGAGCAAACTGGGAGCGATTCCCTGGCTTCAGTGCTTCTGCTGGCCAGAGACTCTGTACCGTTCCCTAAGAACTTCATGGTTTTGCTGTCCAACTTCTATCACCTGGCTAGGTCAGTTGCAGTAGTTCATACTCACAAGTGAACTGGCAGGGATTACTACACGCACATGTGCAGAAACATACATGTGTACACAGTAACATCGCTGAGGGGAAACCTGTCCATATGCAGAAGTAAAGCTTTCTTTTCCAGGAACTTGAATTTTGGTAGACACTCAAATTTCTGCACGCACATGTGCACAAACATGCACGTGTACTCAGTAACATCCCTGAGAGGAAACTTGTCCATATGCAGAAGTTCAAGCTTTCTTTTCCAGGAACATTAGTTTTGGTAAGCACTCAAATTTCTATGTGCACATGTGCACAAATATATGCATGCACACAGTAAGATCGCTGAGAGGAAACTTGTCCATATTCCGAAGTACAAGTTTTCTTTTCCAGGAACATGAATGTTGGTAAGCATCCACATTTCTGTCCTTGTTTTTTCACTTGCTCATCGATTATGTCATGTTACACTTCTAACTCTGTGCCTTATCCTCAAAGGTTCCAAAACCTTGGCATTTGCTATTGATAGGGACTGGCCTGCAGAGCAGCAGGCAGCATTGGAAGTTCTTGCCATGAACAGCTGTATAACATGTGCCTGCCTTCTGCATTCTCCCATCACCTTGGACAGCTTCACAGTACCAGTCACGTTGGCCTGATCCATTGACTGTGCATTCCTTCAGGGGACCAGAAAACAAGGACCTCTGAGCTCAGCTGACTTGAAGAACTGCTTTCTCGGTGTGCACCTGTCTAGGTCATTCCGTGTCAATGTTGTGCCCCTCTTGGTAGCCTACCACCCGTTACAGCCCCCAGCATTCTGAATGAGGCCCCCTGTTCTTCCTATCTGTGGAGCGTTCTGTGTGCACCATCTACCTGTGCCCCGATGTGCTCTCTCCATGTGGCAGGAAAAGGCCAGAAACGGCTGAGCCTCCAAAAGCCCCCGGAGACTGTGACAGGCCTGGTTCTGATCCAAGGTTGTGAAGAAGGTACACATGGATGCAGGGTCTCTTCCGATACCAAGAATGGAACCGGAGGCCATCAAAGTAAGGTGGCATCCCTACACGTCTTCCTTTCTGTTTAACACTACCCATGCACATGGGAGTCCCCCAACAGATGATGCCCTGGGGAACCTGCAGGTTCTGGGCCCAGAGCTAATGCCCCCGTTGGACAGAAAGCAGCGTTACTATCTCAAATGGACCAAGAGGGCTTGAGCCACCCATGCCTCAGTGATTTGCTAAATGCCAAGGCTCTCTTTCAGTTGCTCTCATTAGGCCCAGGTAGGACTCCCTACAGTCACGCATCCCTGCTTCCCTACACAGCACCCGTGCCAAGGAAGCCAGTGCGCGGTTGGGCCCAGGGATATCCAAGACGGTCACCTGGAAGGCAGCATCCCTCTGTGTCACCTGGGTGCAGATCCCCTACAACGCAATCAGAGATTCTGCTCCAGCAAGACTACCAGAATCCTCCTTCAGGTACAGACGTGCACCTTTGACACTCAGGCCCCCAAGCCAGGGGCAAGACCCCAAAGAAAAGGAGGAATTCATATCAGAACTTTCAGCACAGACCATGGGGTATCTTTGGCAGGACCGCTACTGCCTAGAGTCTGGACCCTGAAGACCAGCAGGCCCTGAACTGCCCCAGGGGCTTCTCTGTCTCCACTCCCCTGAGGTCCCTTAGGACATGCAGTTTACCCACCGCCCTTGTCTTTTCTCTGTTCCCTCCCTCACAGGCATATCCCGGATAGGGTCACACAGGGAAACCCACTTGCGCATTTCTCGGCTTTGGGCACTGCCAGGGAGGCAGGCTGGAAGTGCCTGGAGGCATGCCTTGCTTACAGACCATGTCTCTCCTAGGATGCCTGTGGTTGGCAGATACAGCATACTTTAGCGCATCTCATGTTTTGTGTCATATCGTGCCAGTGTGTGCCACCCTCAGGGAGGGCGTGTGCTGGCTGCTGGGCTGATCCGGGGCAGCACTGGCCCAGGACCTTCCCAGTTCTCCTTTTCACATGTGTGTGGAACAATCTCCAGTGCAGCAGGCAATCTATGACTCTTTCTCCTTCAGCTCTCTGCCCATCTTGGCAGGACATTAGCCTCACCATCCCAGATCTTGCCACAGCCACGTCCCTCATTTCCAGGGGCCAGCCCATGGCCCCACACACGGAGGGCTCCACAGGCAGTGGTTTCAAAGCCCCACCCCACGTGATTTGCTCTGTGTGAATCCTTAGACCATGAAACCCTCTTCCTGATCCAAGCACACACAACAACACGGTAGAACTGATGAGCGTGTTTTGTATCTGGTCTAATTGCAGATATCTGGAGCCACAGCCTGGAGTTATCACTCGCCATCCTTTCCTTGTTCCCATCCTGGGCAGGGTCAATGCAGAGATGAGGCGACAGACCACCTTCAGCCTGGCCGCCTCATGACTCCTCTTCTGGTTGCTCAGCACCTCCTCTCCTGCCACCTTCATCTCTGCCTCTGCCCTGGGCCGGACACACACACACACACACACACACACACACACACACACAAAATCACAGCCAGCATAAATAAGCACACGTGTGTATACACACACATGCTCAGCACGGGGACACAAATGCAAACAACGAGCATAGGTGTTTCAGGAGGTGAAGACGACCGAGGCCAGCAATGTCGGGGATGGCGACAGTAGGCACCATGTCCTGCCCTTGGGGCTCCCTGTTCACCTTCTCCACGAACTCTTCCGTATGTTCCCAAGGCAGCCTGAAGCCGCTTCCAGCGCAGCATGTTTGGTGGTTGTGAGACACTGAGTGGTGAATGTGGAAATTCACAGAAGATCCCAAAGTCAGCACACAGGTGCACTGGGACCCCAGAGAGGACAGCTTTTCAATGATAGGCCTTCCCTGGGTAAGGGGCGGGAGTGAAGTGCCCAGGCAATCTCAAACTCAGTGAGCAGCAGGAGGCCAGGGGATGAAAGGACCCACAAAGGATGATTCTGACAAAGATACTTAATACACACAGCCTCTAGTAGTATCACCTGGACTCTGGTGCTGCCACCTCAGCTGATTTGATGGAGACTTGCTTCACTCACGGACACACCAAGTCCCCAAATAAACAGTCTCAGGAGGTCACCTGCTACAAGCACGACCCAAACTCAGGCTCCACAGCCAGCTTGCATGAGTCTGAGCATCCCCATTTGGGAAAGGACAGTGTCCCTGTAGTATCACACGAGTGTCCCTTCAGGGCCCACCTTCAGACCCCATCTCCACACATGTTTCTGTCAGTTACTCTCATGGAAGAACCTTCCTGCCCAGGGTACTACTTCAGGCGATCATCCCACACATCTTGGCCGACAATCCGCTGGCAATCCGAGCAAGGTGAGCCAGCAGCCAAGAATCCCAAAGTGAATTGCTAACTGTGTTCAGGCCCAAAGCAACCACACCTCAGCAATCCTGTTCGACTCTGAGCAGTTGTGACCTGACAACCAGCCGAGAAAGTTAAGGCTCCTGGTGTCCACGCTGCGGCTGGATGCTCCCCGTTCAAAGTCCCAGAACCAGCGGACAGGAGTGGAACAACGTGCCCTATGCCCTACAGAGAGACGGGAGATGGGTGTGGATCCCACAGGTCGACACTCCACAACCTTGCACACCCACACTCATCACCCCAGGAACCACGTTTCACAAGTGATGTCAAGGTAATTCTACTTAGTGGTCACTGTGTTCAAGAAGTAGGGGGGTCCTGAAAGGAAAATATCAACTTGCAGTGGGACGATGGATGGCTCCGCAACAGCACCTGTCAGGATAGGGAGCAGGGAAAAGGTTCCTGCGCCGCCTCCTCTTCCTGAGCAGCAGACTTCAAAGAGCAGCAGAAAGGATACAGCTATGGCCCAGAAGCAAGGGATGCCCCAGGTGATGGCGATCCTCCAAGCCAAGTCAGGCTTCCTCCTCTGATGGTTCTTGCACATGAACTGGAAGTAGGCCCTGCAGTTCTTCTTATGCTCAGAGCTCAGTTCCACCAGCAGGGCAGCCAGTGCCTGCAGCGCATCTTGCCCTGGAAGCTCAGTAGTGCTCATGCTCATGGTAAGGTCCTCTTCCTTTATCCTCCTCTTTGTCTCTCCCCACTCTCCCCAGTCCTCAATTTCTTTAAGTCCTCTAAGCTTTCACAAAATGCTGGAAAGAGATCATCACCAAGCGGTTAGCATCCTTCTCAGACCTGAAAAGGAAGGACTAGAGATGATGAAGCTGTAGTGAATCTTTTGTCTCCATTTTAGGTAATCCGTGAGTATAAATTCAAATTCAAATAAATTGTGTTTATTTATTCAAAGCTTGATTGATTTATTTGCACTTTGAATATTTTACTAGGCCTTTCTGGTTAGTTTACTTGGGCCAAAGCGCTTTGCTAAGTGTCAGCTGAAACCACTTTTAGTTGTATAAAGAGTGTGTGTGTGTTCTGGTCTCAAGTGAAAACTCTCTGTATAAATAAATATGCAGACTATTGCATTTGTATCTCCTTTCTTCGATTTCTGTAGTAAAAAATACGAAATGTTTTAATTACGTGTTTTTACTGTTGCTTAGTATTATCAACACTGTTGCTGTTAGTTGCTGTGAAGTATGCTCCTAAGGACTACAAGTTGTATTTATTGCCAAATTAAAAGGTTCCCACAATATGGTCCCTGACTGCTTCCTCTCTTCCATTCTCTGTCTTCTACTCTGCTCTTTTCCCCACTAATGTACTCTTTTTGACAACACTGGCCTTGGTTTTCCTCCATCAAATTCCGTTTCTTGCCGATCCAGACTGCAAGTGCTGTTCTTCTGGAAATACTCTTCCCGAAGGCCTGCATGGCTCCCTTGTTTGAGCTTCACCAATGCTGTTCAAATAACACAATCAAATCTCCAACCCCCTCTCTTTCCTCCTCCTCCTTAAAGGCACTTGAAGTCTCTATCCTCTTCTTCCCTCTCCAGCCTAAATTTCCTAAATTTTCACAAAAAAATGAAAAATGAAAAAGAGAAGAGATAATAACATCAGGGCTTTGCTTCTTAGAATTAACTTGAATCAGTTTCTGTGCCTGCAAATCAAAGATATTTAATAGTGAGTTGAATTCTTTCAGGAGCTTCCTCTGTTTTTCTTTTGATACCTCTATATTTGTTCACACAATGACACTGTTTTCTTTACAAATTATTGAAGATGTGTCAAGATTATTATTTTGTTACTGCCCTTTGTGAATTTCCTCGTCTGCCTTGCTTGTTCTTTCAGGTAAAATTTATTATTTGATTAATGTTGCCAAAACATTGTAAGTAAAATTAGTATTTGTAGAAATAATGTTTTAAAAATTATTTCTGCTGTCTTTTTACAAATAACATGGCATATTTTTATTTTTTTAAATAATCGTATTGTGCTGGCCAGTTCTAAACAGTGATGTGTAAGTGGGCTTTCTTGTTCTGAGTACCATCAAAAGCAATGAGTATCTGGCTTAATAAATTTCCGTTTCTGCTTTTAGATCTTGAAGAGAATTGTTTTATTGGATAGTTTACAACATTTGTTGAGACATTTACTGTTCTTTCCTTCTCCTCTCCTTTCTTTTTCTTGATTTCTTCCCTTGTCTCTCTTCCTCTTTCTTTCCTTCCCTTTCTTTCCCCAGGTTGTTGCTTGACTGGACCTTTCCTGAAACAAAAGGCATTCCACTCAGAGTTGAATGTTATCCTCTCAGAATCCCATTTCGTTCCTCATTTCTAGTATTGGAATTAACCTCCCTGTCCCCTTATTAGATTTGCCACAGTTGTATCAATGTTTCTGATTTTCTTTTTCCAAGAAGCAGCTCTTGTCGTCTTATCCCAACAAGCTTTATTTTTGTTTTCTATTTTTGTTTCAATTCATAGATACTTCCTACATTCTTTAGGATTTTTTTTCTTTATACCTTTGTATTTTAGAAGTTTCTTCACAATTTTTTTCCTGTAAATATATTAGATTTACAATGTTGAATTTCAGATGTATATCAGAGTGATTTAGTTATGCAGATATGTATCTATTCTTTTGTAGGTCCTTTTCCATGATAGGTTATTACATGATACTGAGGATTTCTTTTCTTTTTTTTCCATAGATGATTTAGGGGTTGACCTATCTTTATTTAGCAATTTTGTCTGAATCCCAAATATTTTTATGTATCCATGTTTTTTAATTAAAATTTCATTGTCTAAGATTTTTGGCAAGTTGATTCCAAAGAGTTCACTATTTTCAGGCTGAATGTTTTCATTTATTGTTTACTGAGAATTAAGTTTTCCTTGGAGCTCTGAGGGTATGTGTGTATATACACTGACATGTCTATATACGCATCCTTTTCAGATTACTACATGTTTTAAGATATGTAAATGTATTTTCAAAGATATTTTCTGTTTGTATGGTAAAAACATGAAATGTTTTAATGCTAGAAATTTGTTCCCCCGAATGAATATAGTATAAAGAATAAAGATATAAAACTAGATTCCTTTGAGAGTAATCCTTACTAACAGAACTTGGGAATGTTCAAAGAGTACTAATAACACTTACGAAAGGTGGCAAGAAAAACTTTATTCAAGGTAAGAGTACTACAGTGGCGTATTATAACATGGGAGAGAGATTGAGCTTATGTGTGACTCCAGGAGGGGTGCAGCTGGGATTTATAGCTAAGGAACAGGGTGGGCCCATGGGATTGCAGACAGAGATGGGAGACTGAAAAGCAATGGACAACAATAACAGAATGGGTGTCAGTGGATGGAAACTTATTAAAATGAGGACTATAAGGGTGAGGGTGGACTCTGGCTCAACTGAGAGGATCATTGCTGAGGCTAGGCAAGGCTGATAAGATATTCCGGTGAGTGAAATGATATTTGATCGGATACTGAGGGTGGTCAGATCAAGGGTGGGCTATGTTTTCTAAACTGAAGTAGCAGATTCTGGATTAGATTGGACTAGATGGACAGGCAGCCCTGAATAAAGACATTGCCCAAAGTTGGCAGTGCATTAAGGAACTAGTGCTGCATAAGCAGTTAGCCAAAACTAGCAGCTTAAAACAATATTATTTCATACTGCTGCTGAAAGTTGGGAATCCAGGAGTAATTCAGCTGAGTGTTGTGGCTCAGTGTCTGATGAGATTGCCATCCTCTGAAGCCTTGACATGCGCTGGTGGATTTCCTTCCAAGATGGCTTGCTCACACAGCTGATGAAACCAGTTTGCTTGCTGGCTGTTGGGAGAAAGCCTCGGTTCTTTCACATGGGCCTCTCTAAAGGGCTACGTGAGTGTTCTCGAGATATGACTAAGCTGGCTTCTAGAGTGAGTGATCCAAGAGGATGATCAAGGAGGCTGCAGTGCCTTTTATGACCTAGTCTCAGACGCTTCATTGTTCGTTTCTACAGTATTCTAACATGAGAAGTGAGCCACTAAGCCCACCACACATGTGAAGGGGCGGAGGAAGGAACCATGGACATAATTTAAAACCACATGGTACACACATGGCCAGAAATTGTTCACATGCGTGTATGTCCAAAATGCCTTTTCCTGCCAATGCTTTTAAACAATTTATCTGTTACAGCATTAACTTGAAGTTCAGGACCTTGTCATCTAAGTCAGGTCCAGCTATGGATCAGGGTCCACGTGTACAGTATCTCGTGTTCTGTTGCTCAGTTGTGTCGTATTCTTGGCCACCCCATGGGCTGCAGCGCTGCAGGCTTCCCTGTCCATCAACTCCAGGAGCTTGCTCAAACTCAAGTCCATTGAGTCGATGATGCTGTCCAACAATCCCATCCTCTGCTGTCCCCTTCTCCTACCTTCATCTTTTTCTGCATCACGGTCTTTTCCAATGAGACGGTTATTCCCATCACATAGCCCAAGTATTGGAGCTTCAGCTTCAGCATCAGTCCTTCGAATGAATATGCAGGAGAGATTTACTTTAGGATTGACTGGTTTGATCTCCTTGCAGTCCAAGAGCCTCTCAAGTCTGCAACACATCAGTTCAAATTATAGAAGTGTAGTTCCTCTAGACCTGAGGATGTGTGAACAAAAGAGATGAGTTAATCTGCTCCCTTTCACAGCCAACATACAGTGGTGGTTCAGGCATAGATAACCTTCATAGACACTCCTGTTCCAGAAAGGGGAGGGGAGATGGGATTCAATAGTAGCAGTTCTGAAATCCCATGGGTTCTTGCGGGCAGTCCTTTGATTAGTATTTAAGGCCTGGACACTTCCTAGGCTTCCGTCTCTGATTTTTTCATTCTACCCGCTGACATGATGCCATTGCATGAAAGGTGGCAAGTATATGGTTACATGAAACAGTCTCCCTAGCCTGCTTCCTGCTTGTAGAAGGTAGAGGTCCAGAGCTCCTATTTTGTACTATTGCTGGTCCTTTCAGTCCGAGCTGAACTTAAATATGTTATCTTAAAACCTTGGTGTGTCTCCTGATACTCTTACTGGTGTTCAAGGCAAAGCACCCCACTCCAAAGCGACAGTCACACGTGTCTTCATAATAAGGCTTACTCTGTCTTGGTTTTCTGCTGAGATAGCTGAGGGATAACACCCTGAACCTTGGTAGAAGTCTTATTGTGTGACTGAAAGGATCTCTGAGTGACACCCCTAAACTCTTTGGAGGGTATTGGCCTGACTAAATAATGCCATGAGGCATCCCCTTCCAGCTTTCTGAGGCTTAACAAAGAATTTTACAGTCACACTCGTCTTTAGAACACCTTTGTTTATAAAAAATAATATGAAGAAGAACTGGCCTATCGGTGGTGTAAAATGTTGTATTTAGACCACCTAATCTCAATGCCCTGGATATGATCTTGCTTGAGAGTCATTAATTTTAACAACTTCTGTCATCTTAAAAGACTGGAAAATGCCCAAATCAGCAAGTTTTGTCCCCTGTTTTAATAATCTTTATATTAAACATTAAAGAAAAAAAAATTCCCTTCAGGTTTCCTACAGGCAGCAAGAAAAAACCAGGAAGCACTTTTGGCTGTTTGGATGGAAATCTTCTTAGATAACTCAATTAATTAAGTACAGTTTGTCCTCCCAGCTCATTAGGTACATTTTCTACATTTCATAAACTGCAGATGTAGTGGACTTTCGTCTTCACACTCCCCAGGCTCTCTCCTCCTGCCTCTCCTTTCTGCCAAGCATCCTAGGTGCACGACTGTGATTCCACTTAGAACGTGTTTGCTCAGTGAGCAAACGGGGAGCGATTCCCTGGCTTCAGTGCTTCTGCTGGCCAGAGACTCTGTACCGTTCCCTAAGAACTTCATGGTTTCGCTGTCCAACTTCTATCACCTGGCTAGGTCAGTTGCAGTAGTTCATACTCACAAGTGAACTGGCAGGGATTTCTACACGCACATGTGCAGAAACATACATGTGTACACGGTAACATCGCTGAAGGGAAACCTGTCCATATGCAGAAGTACAGCTTTCTTTTCCAGGAACGTGAAGTTTGGTAAGCGCTCAAATTTCTACGCACACATGTGCGCAAATATATTGGTGAATACAGTTACATCGCTGAGAGGAAACCTGTCCATATGCAGAAGTACAAGCTTTCTTTTCCAGGAACATAAATTTTGGTAAGCACTCAAATTTCTGCACGCACATGTGCACAAACATGCACGTGTACTCAGTAACATCCCTGAGAGGAAACTTGCCATATGCAGAAGTACAAGCTTTCTTTTCCAGGAACATTAATTTTGGTAAGCACTCAAATTTCTATGTGCACATGTGCACAAATATATGCGAGTACACAGTAAGATCGCTGAGGGGAAACCTGTCCATATGCAGAAGTACAAGCTTTCTTTTCCAGGAACATTAATTTTGGTAAGCACTCAAATTTCTATGTGCACATGTGCACAAATATATGCGTGTACACAGTAAGATCGCTGATGGGAAACCTGTCCATATGCAGAAGTACAAGCTTTCTTTTCCAGGAACTTGAATTTTGGTAAGCACTAAAATTTCTGCACGCATATGTGCACAAACACGCTCGTGTATACAGTAACATCCCTGAGAGGAAGCTTCTCCATATGCGGAAGTACAAGCTTTCTTTTCAAGGAACATGAATTTTGGTAAGCACTCAAATTTCTACACACACATGTGCACAAATAGATGGGTGAATACAGTTACATCGCTGAGACAAAACCTGTCCATATGCAGAAGTACAAGCTTTCCTCCCCAGGACCTTGAATTTTGGTAAGCACTAAAATTTCTTCGTGCACATGTGCACAAATATATGCGTGTACACAGTAACATCGCTGAGAGGAAACTTGTCTATATGCTGAAGTACAAGCTTTCTTTTTCAGGAACATGAATGAGACCTGGTGACTAGGACCTCCTGTTGAGTGATCAAAAGGGGAATTTGATTCATTCCATCCCCTTTCCCATTTGGTGTCCGTGAACAATGGAGATCAACGTGGCAAACGGTGGGGTTTTTCCCTACTTCCCTAGCATCTGGCCAGCAACAGCCTGTCCTGGTGATGCTGTGCATGGCTGGGACGTTGCAGCCACCAGTGGCCACACCAGGCGAAGATGCCACCCTCTTCAGAGTGGAGGCAGGAGAGGACAGCGAGGCCCAGGTGGACGGAGTCGTGGCAGGGATCAGACGGGGTTTCCAGCTGCTTGCAGAAGACATCACTGAGGATGTGGAGGTTGTGCCAGATGAATGACAGAAACAGGGGTCCTCCCTGGAGCTGGAGGAGAAGACATTGGAGGAGCAGTGCCAGGAAAGGCCTGGAGGCCTGAGTGAGCTCCCGGCACTAGATGTGATGCAGGCACTGGCGACCTTGTAAGTGGAACTTAGCTCTAAGCCTGAGAAAACCTGCAGGGCCTACGTTTGGTTCATGTGCAAGAGTCATGAGAGGAGGAAGCGTGACTTGGCTCAGAAGAGTGCCAACATCCAGGGCATCCCTGGCTTCTGGGCCAACGTGGTATCCTTTCTGCTACTCGTTGTGGTCCAGTGCTCAGGAGGAGGGGGAGGTGCAGAGGCAGGAGCAGGAGGAGGGGTGGAGGCGAGGGGGCAGAATGGTGGACCCTGAAGGAAGTGTGGTACTGGGCAATTGGCAGGCTCCAAAGGCACAGCTGAGCAGAGTCCGGGCAGGGCCACACCTGTAAGTGTCGCAGCCATGACTCTGTGTGTCTCCTTCAGGACTGCATCTGAGGAGGATTAGCCTCTAAGTCAGAAATGACCAGAGACAGTACATCAGAGCCACCTTAGCTGACAGTTATTGTTGTAAAGGTGAATGATTCCGAAAATAACTGAGATATGGGAGTCACACACACAAGCGCGCGCGCAGACACACACACATACACAAACCCACAGAACATATGTAGACATACTTTCTGATCCCCGTTATCTCACTGAGTGAACAAGTTCTGAGTGGAATCACAGTGGTACAGCAAGGATGCCTGGCAGAAAGGAGAGGCAGGAATAAAGTGTCTGGGGGTGACCAGTGAGAGTGCAGAAGATCTGAGACACAGAACAGGTTGCAATCCCAGACACAGAAGCCACAGTGGGTGACCCCACAGCCCTTTGAACACCCTGATACAAGGGCCTTTCCATCCTTCCCAAGTGCCAGGCATACTTTGCCTGACCTTACCATGAGCATGAGCACTACTGAGCTTCCAGGGCAAGATGCGCTGCAGGCACTGGCTGCCCTGCTGGTGGAACTGAGCTCTGAGCATAAGAAGAACTGCAGGGCCTACTTCCAGTTCATGTGCAAGAACCATCAGAGGAGGAAGCCTGACTTGGCTTGGAGGATCGCCATCACCTGGGGCATCCCTTGCTTCTGGGCCGTAGCTGTATCCTTTCTGCTGCTCTTTGAAGTCTGCTGCTCAGGAAGAGGAGGCGGCGCAGGAACCTTTTCCCTGCTCCCTATCCTGACAGGTGCTGTTGCGGAGCCATCCATCGTCCCACTGCAAGTTGATATTTTCCTTTCAGGACCCCCCTACTTCTTGAACACAGTGACCACTAAGTAGAATTACCTTGACATCACTTGTGAAACGTGGTTCCTGGGGTGATGAGTGTGGGTGTGCAAGGTTGTGGAGTGTCGACCTGTGGGATCCACACCCATCTCCCGTCTCTCTGTAGGGCATAGGGCACGTTGTTCCACTCCTGTCCGCTGGTTCTGGGACTTTGAACGGGGAGCATCCAGCCGCAGCGTGGACACCAGGAGCCTTAACTTTCTCGGCTGGTTGTCAGGTCACAACTGCTCAGAGTCGAACAGGATTGCTGAGGTGTGGTTGCTTTGGGCCTGAACACAGTTAGCAATTCACTTTGGGATTCTTGGCTGCTGGCTCACCTTGCTCGTATTGCCAGCGGATTGTCGGCCAAGATGTGTGGGATGATCGCCTGAAGTAGTACCCTGGGCAGGAAGGTTCTTCCATGAGAGTAACTGACAGAAACATGTGTGGAGATGGGGTCTGAAGGTGGGCCCTGAAGGGACACTCGTGTGATACTACAGGGACACTGTCCTTTCCCAAATGGGGATGCTCAGACTCATGCAAGCTGGCTGTGGAGCCTGAGTTTGGGTCGTGCTTGTAGCAGGTGACCTCCTGAGACTGTTTATTTGGGGACTTGGTGTGTCCGTGAGTGAAGCAAGTCTCCATCAAATCAGCTGAGGTGGCAGCACCAGAGTCCAGGTGATACTACTAGAGGCTGTGTGTATTAAGTATCTTTGTCAGAATCATCCTTTGTGGGTCCTTTCATCCCCTGGCCTCCTGCTGCTCACTGAGTTTGAGATTGCCTGGGCACTTCACTCCCGCCCCTTACCCAGGGAAGGCCTATCATTGAAAAGCTGTCCTCTCTGGGGTCCCAGTGCACCTGTGTGCTGACTTTGGGATCTTCTGTGAATTTCCACATTCACCACTCAGTGTCTCACAACCACCAAACATGCTGCGCTGGAAGCGGCTTCAGGCTGCCTTGGGAACATACGGAAGAGTTCGTGGAGAAGGTGAACAGGGAGCCCCAAGGGCAGGACATGGTGCCTACTGTCGCCATCCCCGACATTGCTGGCCTCGGTCGTCTTCACCTCCTGAAACACCTATGCTCGTTGTTTGCATTTGTGTCCCCGTGCTGAGCATGTGTGTGTATACACACGTGTGCTTATTTATGCTGGCTGTGATTTTGTGTGTGTGTGTGTGTGTGTGTGTGTGTGTGTGTGTGTGTGTGTCCGGCCCAGGGCAGAGGCAGAGATGAAGGTGGCAGGAGAGGAGGTGCTGAGCAACCAGAAGAGGAGTCATGAGGCGACCAGGCTGAAGGTGGTCTGTCGCCTCATCTCTGCATTGACCCTGCCCAGGATGGGAACAAGGAAAGGATGGCGAGTGATAACTCCAGACTGTGGCTCCAGATATCTGCAATTAGACCAGATACAAAACACGCTCATCAGTTCTACCGTGTTGTTGTGTGTGCTTGGATCAGGAAGAGGGTTTCATGGTCTAAGGATTCACACAGAGCAAATCACGTGGGGTGGGGCTTTGAAACCACTGCCTGTGGAGCCCTCCGTGTGTGGGGCCATGGGCTGGCCCCTGGAAATGAGGGACGTGGCTGTGGCAAGATCTGGGATGGTGAGGCTAATGTCCTGCCAAGATGGGCAGAGAGCTGAAGGAGAAAGAGTCATAGATTGCCTGCTGCACTGGAGATTGTTCCACACACATGTGAAAAGGAGAACTGGGAAGGTCCTGGGCCAGTGCTGCCCCGGATCAGCCCAGCAGCCAGCACACGCCCTCCCTGAGGGTGGCACACACTGGCACGATATGACACAAAACATGAGATGCGCTAAAGTATGCTGTATCTGCCAACCACAGGCATCCTAGGAGAGACATGGTCTGTAAGCAAGGCATGCCTCCAGGCACTTCCAGCCTGCCTCCCTGGCAGTGCCCAAAGCCGAGAAATGCGCAAGTGGGTTTCCCTGTGTGACCCTATCCGGGATATGCCTGTGAGGGAGGGAACAGAGAAAAGACAAGGGCGGTGGGTAAACTGCATGTCCTAAGGGACCTCAGGGGAGTGGAGACAGAGAAGCCCCTGGGGCAGTTCAGGGCCTGCTGGTCTTCAGGGTCCAGACTCTAGGCAGTAGCGGTCCTGCCAAAGATACCCCATGGTCTGTGCTGAAAGTTCTGATATGAATTCCTCCTTTTCTTTGGGGTCTTGCCCCTGGCTTGGGGGCCTGAGTGTCAAAGGTGCACGTCTGTACCTGAAGGAGGATTCTGGTAGTCTTGCTGGAGCAGAATCTCTGATTGCGTTGTAGGGGATCTGCACCCAGGTGACACAGAGGGATGCTGCCTTCCAGGTGACCGTCTTGGATATCCCTGGGCCCAACCGCGCACTGGCTTCCTTGGCACGGGTGCTGTGTAGGGAAGCAGGGATGCGTGACTGTAGGGAGTCCTACCTGGGCCTAATGAGAGCAACTGAAAGAGAGCCTTGGCATTTAGCAAATCACTGAGGCATGGGTGGCTCAAGCCCTCTTGGTCCATTTGAGATAGTAACGCTGCTTTCTGTCCAACGGGGGCATTAGCTCTGGGCCCAGAACCTGCAGGTTCCCCAGGGCATCATCTGTTGGGGGACTCCCATGTGCATGGGTAGTGTTAAACAGAAAGGAAGACGTGTAGGGATGCCACCTTACTTTGATGGCCTCCGGTTCCATTCTTGGTATCGGAAGAGACCCTGCATCCATGTGTACCTTCTTCACAACCTTGGATCAGAACCAGGCCTGTCACAGTCTCCGGGGGCTTTTGGAGGCTCAGCCGTTTCTGGCCTTTTCCTGCCACATGGAGAGAGCACATCGGGGCACAGGTAGATGGTGCACACAGAACGCTCCACAGATAGGAAGAACAGGGGGCCTCATTCAGAATGCTGGGGGCTGTAACGGGTGGTAGGCTACCAAGAGGGGCACAACATTGACACGGAATGACCTAGACAGGTGCACACCGAGAAAGCAGTTCTTCAAGTCAGCTGAGCTCAGAGGTCCTTGTTTTCTGGTCCCCTGAAGGAATGCACAGGCAATGGATCAGGCCAACGTGACTGGTACTGTGAAGCTGTCCAAGGTGATGGGAGAATGCAGAAGGCAGGCACATGTTATACAGCTGTTCATGGCAAGAACTTCCAATGCTGCCTGCTGCTCTGCAGGCCAGTCCCTATCAATAGCAAATGCCAAGGTTTTGGAACCTTTGAGGATAAGGCACAGAGTTAGAAGTGTAACATGACATAATCGATGAGCAAGTGAAAAAACAAGGACAGAAATGTGGATGCTTACCAACACTCATGTTCCTGGAAAAGAAAACTTGTACTTCGGAATATGGACAAGTTTCCTCTCAGCGATCTTACTGTGTGCATGCATATATTTGTGCACATGTGCACATAGAAATTTGAGTGCTTACCAAAACTAATGTTCCTGGAAAAGAAAGCTTGAACTTCTGCATATGGACAAGTTTCCTCTCAGGGATGTTACTGAGTACACGTGCATGTTTGTGCACATGTGCGTGCAGAAATTTGAGTGTCTACCAAAATTCAAGTTCCTGGAAAAGAAAGCTTTACTTCTGCATATGGACAGGTTTCCCCTCAGCGATGTTACTGTGTACACATGTATGTTTCTGCACATGTGCGTGTAGTAATCCCTGCCAGTTCACTTGTGAGTATGAACTACTGCAACTGACCTAGCCAGGTGATAGAAGTTGGACAGCAAAACCATGAAGTTCTTAGGGAACGGTACAGAGTCTCTGGCCAGCAGAAGCACTGAAGCCAGGGAATCGCTCCCAGTTTGCTCACTAAGCAAACACGTTCTAAGTGGAATCACAGTCGTGCACCTAGGATGCTTGGCAGAAAGGAGAGGCAGGAGGAAAGAGCCTGGGGAGTGTGAAGACGAAAGTCCACTACATCTGCAGCTTTATGAAAAGTAGAAAATGTACCTAATGAGCTGGGAGGACAAACTGTACTTAATTGAGTTATCTAAGAGGATTTCCATCCAAACAGCCAAAAGTGCCTCCTGGTTTCTTCTTGCTGTCTGTAGTAAAACATGAAGGGAATTTTTTTTTTTTTAATGTTTAAGATAAAAATTATTAAAACAGGGGACAAAACTTGCTATTTGGGAAGTTTCCAGTCTTTTAAGATGACATTAATAAAATAATAAATTTTCCCTGAAAGAACAAGCAAGGCAGACAAGGGAATTCACAAAGGGCAGTAACAAAATAGTAATCTTGACACATCTTCAATATATTTGTAAAGAAAACAAAATGTCATTGTGTGAACAAAATATAGAGGTATCAAAAGAAAAACAGAGGAAGCGCCTGAAAGAACTCAACTCACTATTAACTATCTTTGATTTGCAGGCACAGAAACTGACTCAAGTTAATTCTAAGAAGCAAAGCCCTGATGTTATTATCTCTTCTTTTTTCCTTTTTTCTCTTTTTTTGTGAAAACTTAGGAAATTTAGGCTGGAGAGGGAAGAAGAGGATAGAGACTTCAAGTGCCTTTGAGGAGGAGGAGGAAAGAGAGGGGGTTGGAGATTTGTGTTATTTGAACAGCATTGGTGAAGCTCAAACAAGGGAGGTAGCAAGCCATGCACGCCTGCGGGAAGAGCATTTCCAGAAGAACAGCACTTGCAGTCTTGGGATCGGGAAGAAATGGAATTTGATGGGGGAAAACCAAGGCCAGTGTTGTCAAAGAGAGTACATTAGTGGGGAAAACAGTAGAGTAGAAGACAGAGAATGGAAGAGAGGAAGCAGTCAGGGACCATATTGCGGGAACCTTTTAATTTGGCAATAAATACAACTTGTACTCCTTAGGAGCATACTTCACAGCAACTAACAGCAACAGTGTTGATAATACTAAGCAACAATAAAAGCACGTAACTAAAACATTTCGTATTTTTTACTATAGAAATCGAAGAAAGGAGATACAAATGCAATAGTCTGCATATTTATTTATACAGAGAGTTTTCACCTGAGACCAGAACACACACACACTCTTTACACAACTAAAAGTGGTTTCAGCTGACACTTAGCAAAGTGCTTTGGCCCAAATAAACTAACGAGAAAGGCCTAGTAAAGAATTCAAAGTGCAAATAAATCAATCAGGCTCTGAGTAAATAAACACAATTTATTTGAATTTGAATTTACACTCATGAAATTACCTAAAATGGAGACAACAGGTTCACTACAGCTTCATCATCTGTAGTCCTTCCTCTTCAGGTCTGAGAAGGATGCTAACCGCTTGGTGATGATCTCTTTCCAGCATTCTGTGAAAGCTTAGAGGACTTAAAGAAACTGAGGCCTGGGGAGATTGGCGAGAGACAAAGAGGAGGAGAAAGGAAGAGGAAACGGAGAGATTGCTCCTGGCATAGGTCTACAGACAGGATCCCAGCTTCCTGGAATGGTGCACAGAGATTGCTAGGTATCCGTGCCAGAAGTGGAGAAGGGGTGACATTCACCTCCAGGAGGAGACTCAACTCCAAGAACCTACAGAGGCAGCCAAGTGCGCTGATGTTCAGGCACCAATACTTAGAGGGTACCCCACAGGTCTGTGAAAGAGCCCTTGGAGACCGCAAGAAAGAAGGTTTCCACAAGTATAATCACAGATTAGATGGTTGGATACATTAGAGGAAGGGTAACTCTATGACCTGATAATTACTGAAATACATGAGACAATTCTTGCACATCAGACTGTGTCAAGAAAGACCGAAACTCAATTAGTTTGATACAATGGGAAATTACACACGCAAAGAATTAGCTGTTAACTGTACTACATTTGTGTGCAAGGCAAGATAAGATACAGAACCGAAATCTTCACATGGTCAACTCGGGTAAGACACATGTAACTGGAAAATGGAAGCAAGAGTTCCAAAAAGGCTTTAATCACCCTGGACTATTTTTGTCCACTATATTTACGATTCTTGGACAACTCCATTGTAGCTTAAGGGTAAGAGAACTCAATTTAGCCCAATTCAAAAGCTGAACAGATTTCCTCTGTTTGATCCTTTTCAGCTACAACTATGGGTCCAGCGCAAATCAAAGTGGACGTCAAGGCTCTTTTTCCTTTGGGAATTGTAACTTGCTTTGCTACTGTGTCTGACACAGATATGCCGACCTCACTGTGACTACAGGCCAGCCAAATGGGAAAGGGGACAGAATGAATCAAATCCCCCTTTTGCTCACTCAACAGGAGGTCCACAGGCACCAGGTCTCATTCTATTAACTATCTCTGCTTCTGCAACTGCAGTCAGTGCTACACAGGGCCTGCTTCATGCTTGCCAGGGTCTCTCACCAAACACAGGCATTTTAGCGGCTGGCATCCTTGAGATGTCCCTGGGCTAGGTGAAAGCACTCTGAGACAGTGTTCCTTCTCCCTTGGCTCTGTGCCTGCAGTGAATGTATGCCTCTTCCTCAGCTGGGACAAGAAGCCACAGCTCTTCACTGATTAAATCCCGTGTCTGGTCCAAACTCACATCGTAGCTTCTCCATCAACCTCCACTGCACGCTTTCAGAGCCAGGTTATCTTAGATCAGCCCAAGAGGCACTTCAGAGAGTGACATTCAAATCTGGCTATATAGCTGATACTGAGATCTGCAAGGCATGAAAATACTTCAAAATTACGTTGCTAAAACACTCTACAGATTATAGGTATAGGAGAGCTTTCGAACTTACAAGTAACATCAAACACCAAAATAGGTTCTTACTTTTCCTTTCTCCACTTCTCTCATTCTCTCTCTCTCTCACACACATGCACACATCCTTTTTACATGTTAAGACAATTACACGAAAAACAGATCATAGATTTTTAAATAACATCTCAATATGCAGATCAAACAAAACTGTACTTCCTCTATTTAAAACAAAATCACATAAATTACTCATCGGTTTCCCTATATTTGATATTATTGAATAATGCTATAAGTTGATCTTTTTGTTTTTAATGGGATTTTTAACTTTGACTGAAATACTTGCTTCAGACTTACTGAAGGCAGAATTAACTTTTTTTTTCTTTTTTTGACCTCCTCCTTTGAGATTTGGGGGGTGATGATTCAAAATCAGATGTGTTCACAGTAATGGATGCTACTTCCACCAATCCTGGCTGAAGGGGTTCCAGTGATACCTGAATAACAATTTTTGTTTCAGGAGACAATCCGTCTAGCTGCTTAGGCTTCTTAAACATTTGATGACACTGGGTCTTGTGCTCCCTCTCCTCTTTGGAAGTTAAAAACTGTAGCCGACATTTGGAACACTGGTGAAAACTCTTTTCCCAGTGCCCTCGATGATGACGTCTGTATGCTGTTGCAGTTTGAAAAATTTTGAGACAAAACGGGCAAAGTAAATTCTTGGTCTTACCATGGTATGCTCTGAAATGTGCATCCACATCTGCAAAAAATGATGATCTGTAACTGCAAACCTGGCATACATAGGGCATTTCACCAGGCTTATGATTGTCTTTCATGTGCTCTAAGAGAACCTGATCTGTCTCAAAGGACAACTCACAGATGTGACAGACTGCGGAGGGCTCCTGGGCCGTGTGGACACTTTCAATGTGACACTGCAGCTGGAAGGGAGTAGGAAACTGGCGGAGGCAGTGCTGGCAGGTGGTGTGGGTTTTCCAGCTGTCACCTCTCTGCCTCTCAAGTTCCAAATGGTGCTTCATGTGATTCATAAACTTGACATTTTTTAGAACTTTCAAGCAGCTGAGGCATTTAAACGCCGTGTGGGTCTTCAGTTCTGGATGCCCAACTCCTCTATGCTCGCCATAGTAGAAGTCACGAAGTAACACAATCAGATTTCCTTCTGTGGGATCACCAATGTTGTTTGGACTTGCCAAACTTGGAAAATCAGTTTTTGTCCGTCCACTTTCCCCTAAAGGTCTTACAGGCTTGCAATGAACACTGTCCTTTGGAAAAGGTGTTGGACAAGGTTCTCCATTCTGAACATGGCCTAGTGAGGTATGGACACGGTCTGGTGTGCTTTGCTGAGTGGTCTCTGTATGAAAAAAACCTGACGGGGAGAAACCTAAAGAATGTTCCCGGACAATGCCATCACTGAGTTTAGGCCTTCTGGGATTTCTG
The DNA here is from genome assembly GCF_016772045.2 of Ovis aries. NCBI lineage: Eukaryota > Metazoa > Chordata > Mammalia > Artiodactyla > Bovidae > Ovis > Ovis aries. Next base: position 19,524,286 of record NC_082741.1, on the reverse strand, counting down.
CGATTTGTTTCACAAGGGGAAACTCGCTTTGATACATGAGGACTTTTATTCATATCTCCTGCAGAAACTGCTGTTTCTACTGGATGCTGCAATGACCTTGTGAAGGTAATCAAAGAAGAACATAACTCCTTCGAAAAGCCATCAGGCACTATTTGTGGTGAAAGATTTTTATAATCAGCTTGAGACGGAGGTTCAATAATAATAGGACTACCTGTTGATCTTGAGTCAGAGTCAGACACTGGCAAGACAGTCTTTGCTTCTGATGTAGGAGTCACATGACTAACAGGCTGTAATCTGTGAGCGTTACCTCTCCTGAAGTGACCACACCTTTTTCTCCTTGAATAAGAACCTGGGGTATCTCCGTTCAGTATGTTTGAAACGACTGGTTTTGAAGCTGAGCTCATCCCAACAAAGATCACGTCAGCATCGTCATTTCCATGTTCCACTCCAACCAAGATCACTTCATCATCATCATCATCATCTACTTGTTTGGGCTCTCCCTCCCTTTTCTGTACTTCTGGCTCTTGTTCTTCTTCACGTAACATACGTGGGAGTTCCATATTTTTAATATTTTTTATTCTTAGAGGGTGCGGCCACAAGTCCCAGTGCTTCCTTTATACAAACTGCCACCTAAGTGTAAACATACTACAGATTAGTTAAGTACAGAAAAATGGGCTATTTGATTATCTCCAAAACTCTAGAGTACTTATACACACCCTTATCTTACAGACAAAGACACTGAGTGTCAACCAGACTCAGTGACAGCTGAAAAAACTACGACTACAAGTCTACATGGCTCTAGAATCATAGCTTTGTCGCATGTTCACTTTAACCTCTTCTACTTAAAAATATAATGAGGGGAAAAAAAACAAAACGCCACACTGATCATTACGTGAAATCACATGTAAAGGATGAGTATTTTTACAAAAGCATTGTTCTACAGCGTTTCGAAGCATGGACTTTGGAGTCAAAGGACATTAAGTTGGAATTCTAACTTAACCACACACCCGTTGCTTCTTCTTGGGCAAATTTGTAACTTTTAAATGTGTTTCTGTATCTTAAAGACAAACATGCTTATTTCTTAGACTTAAGGTTAACAGCTTTTTTAAAAGGCATCAGCTATTCAATGGCATCTTGTTTTGTAGTAAAAATGGAAGAAAATGGATCTTAAATGCACATTACAACCGATCCACAAATTCTAATTTCATAAATGTTAACAAACAAAATAGGTAGCAAATTCAAAGTATAATCTATCTATACCTAGTTAACAAACAGCATAATTCAATGTCAAGCACTTAACACAGGCCTAGGAAAAGGAGAATGGGCTCTCTTTGATAATCTCACCCCAATTCCACACTGATATATCCTAAATTTCTCCCTCTAATCCTGGCTAAACTTCAATCCAACAATGCTTCATCCTTTATGCCACATGTCTCTTCCCCACATAGCAGGCAAAGTGATGCCAGTCTTTCTCTCATACCAATATCAGACAGAGATATCACTCACTCACACACACACACACACACACACACACACACACACACACACACACCTGATATCCCTCATGAATACAGGTGAAAGAGTCCAAAACAAAATACTGGCAAACAAAATTCAACAGCATATAAACAAGACTGTATACCATGATCACATGGGATTTAGGGAGGTATGCAAAGTTGGTTCATGATAGGAAAGAAAACCAACATTATGCCATTTTAAAACAATAAAACAAATAACACATCTGCCTGAAGAAAAAGCATTTCCTTGAATCTAGCACCTTTTCATAACCAGGGTTAAAAGAACACTTAATAATTAAGAACAGAAGTGAACTTTCTCAATCAAAGGGCACCTGTAAAAAGACCCACAGCTAACATCATACTTAAGAATGAAAAACTGAAAGCTTTCCCTCTAAGACTGGGAACAACACAAGGAAGTCTATTACACACATTGGCTCAACATTATACTGGCAGTTTTACAACCAGAGCAATCAGGTAACAAAAGAGAATTGTTGCTGTAGTTTAAAAAAAAAAAAAACCACAATGAAAAAACAAAAAACCGCCTTCAGAATGGAAAGTAAAAATCAAAGTATATTGGAGATAACATACTTTTGTATATAGAAAATCTTGAAGAAAACCCAAGTATTAGAATTAATATAAAGCTTGCAGAATAGAAGACAAATATTTTAAAAGTCAACCACATTTTACACAGCAGCAACAAATGTTGTTGAGTAAATACTTGAATCTACACTAGCATTCAAAAGAATACTTAGGAAGTCAGAAAGAGGAAGACAATATATTCTTTTGAATGGCTGAGTAATACTCCATTGTGTATATGTACCACAGCTTTCTGATCCATTTATCTGTTGGTGGACATCTAGGTTGTTCCATGTCCTGGCTATTATAAACAGTGCTGCGATGAACACCGGGGTACATGTGTCTCTTTCAATTCTGGTTTCCTCAGTGTGTATGCCCAGCGGTGGGATTGCTGCGTCATATGGCAGTTCTATTTGCCATTTTTTAAGGAATCTCCACAATGTTCTCCATAGTGGCTGCACTAGATTGCATTCCCACCAACCCAGGGAATGCAATGTAAGAGGGTTCCCTTTTCTCCACACCCGCTCCAGCATTTATTGCTTGTAGACTTTATAGGAATCAATTCTAATGAGACAGATGAAACTGGAGCCGATTATACACAGTGAAGTAAGCCAGAAAGAAAAACATCAATACAGTATACCAACACATATATATGGAATTTAGAAAGATGGTAATGATAACCCTGCATGAGAGACAGCAGAAGAGACACAGATGTATAGAACAGATTTTTGGACTCTGAGGGAGCGGGAGAGGGTGGGATAATTTGGGAGAATAGCACTGAAACATGTACACTATCATGTAAGGTAGTCGCCAGTCTATGTTTGATGCAGGATACAGGATGTTTGGGGCTGGTGCACAGGGATGATCCAGAGAGATGATATGGGGTGGGAGGTGGGAGGGGGGTCAGGATTGGGAACTTATGTACACCTGTGGTGGATTCATGTCAATGTATGGCAAAACCAACACAGTGTTGTAAAATAAAATAAAGTACAAATAAAAATAATAAAAAGGAGAGAAAGACAAATATCATATGGTATCACTTACATGGACTCTAAAATATGACACAAATGAACTTATCTATGAAACAGAAACAGACTCACAGACATAGAGAGCACACTATGTGATTCCCCAGAGGGGAAAGTTGGGGTAGGCACAGATTGGGAGCTGGTGATTAGCAGATGCAAACTATAATATATACAAGAGAGAAATAAGAGCGTACTGTATAGCACAAGGAACTATATTCATAATTTGTGATAAACAATCATGGAACAGGGTACGAAAAAATTGTATGTGCATATGTGTGTGTTTACATATGAAGGAAAGGAAAGGACAACTGTTGGCAAGCACATACAGAAACTGGATCCTTGTGTGTTATAGATAGATTTTAAAATGGTGTAACTGCTACCAAAAACAGTATAAAGGCTCCTCAAAAAACTAAAAAACTAGACCTGATACATGATTCAGCAGTTCCACTTCCGGATATAAAATCAAAAGAAGTTAACATGGGGTCTTGGGATATCTGCAGAGCCGTGCTCACAGCAGCACGAAGCACAACAACTAAGAGGTGGAAGCATCGAAATGTCCATCAAATGTGATATATACACACAATGAAATATTATTTAGCCATATACAGAAAATTCTGTCACATGCTACAACATGCATGATCATTTCAGACATCAAGCCAAATGCAATAAGCCAGTCGTACAAAAAGACAAATACTGTAAGTTTCTACTTGCATGAAATAGCTAACACAGTCAAGCAATAGAAAGGAAACAAAAAAGAACGATGGAGTCCATGGTCTAGGTCAACGGGCAAGAAAAGAGGAGTTGCTGTTTAATGGGACAGGTGATGGGTACAGAGTTTCGATTTTGCAAGCTGTAAAGGTGTAGAGATCTGTTTCATAACAATGTGATAAGGAATTCCCTGGTAGTTCAGAGGTTAGGACTCCACAGTGTCCTATCAGGGGCCTGGGTATGATCCTCAACCAGGGAACTGTCATTCAAGCTGCACAACACAGCTAAAACAATGACAACAACAACAAATCAACACTGTGACTACGTGTGTGTATATGTCTTAGTCACTCAGTTGTGCCCAACGTTGCATCCCCAGGGACTAAAGCTCACCACGTTCCCTTCTCCATCAGATTTGCAGTGGGTTGCCATTTCTTTCTCCAAAAGGCTGATGAAAGTGTGCAAAATACTTAGCATGCAAAAATGGGTAAAATGGTAAAAATTTAACTTAGATGTTTTCTACAACAATTAAAAACAGAAAAGCATTTAATAACCAGGAAAAGAATTTGAATAGACATTTCCAACTCTTTGCAACCCCATGGACTGTAGTCTACCAGGCTCCTCCATTCATGGGATTTTCCAGGCAAGAGTGCTGGAGTGGATTACCATTTCCTTCTCAAGGCGATCTTCCCCACCCAGGAATTGATCCCAGGTCTCCTACCTTGCAGGCAGACACTTTCTCTTCTGAGCCACCAGGGAAGCCCTGAGCAAAATGTCAATCAGTCTCACTGAGATACTACTTCACACCCAGACTACTTCACACCCAATCAAAAGGACGAATAATAACAAGTGCTGCAGAAGATGTGGAGAAAAGGAATTTTCATGATATTGTTGAGGTAATTGCTGTAAAATGGCACAACCACTCTTGCAAAAGTGGTTGGTCAGCACCTCAAAAATTAAATGTAGAATCGAGATATGATCCAGGAATTTCCCTCTTTTGTATATATGCACCAACACTGAAAATGTTCAGTCCATGCAAAATCAGTGTTCACAGCAACATTACTCGCAATAGCCACAAAGAGTACACCATCCACGTATTATCCATTCATTGACGAATGGATAAACAAACTGTGGTATACGCTCAAAATGGACTGCATGGAAGCCATTTACCATATTCATATACCATATTCAGCCATAATAATAAAACAAAAACATTCACTGCTATACAAGCATGAACACGATGAATCTCGAAAGTACACAAACGAGGGGACTTTCCTGGCGATCCAGGGTTTAAGACTCTCCACAGGTGCCATCCCTGGGCTGGGAACTAAGATCCCACATGCCACATAGCTAAATAAATAAATACTTAAAAGGAAAATACGACATCTGAATAAAGCCAGACACAAAGGTCACACATTGTATGTGGGAGAACTGTAGGTGGAAGACAAGCAGGAAAGAGAAGCACTCTGCAATCCAAGTGAAACATTTTTTTCAGGGAGGAGGAAATGAACTACTCTGATAAAGGCTGCCAACAAATTAAATAAAATAACAATTAAAAGTTCACCACTGAGTTAAACATTTGAATTCACCTGTGGCCTTGACAAGAGTGGCTTTACGGGAAAATGAGAGAACTCGAGATAACAAAGTCTAGGAACAACTCTGCAGAGTTCTATAACAAGCAAATATGAAATAAAAGCAGCAGAAGCAGGAGGTGTACCAAAAGATGGATTTTTAACGACAGGTCACATTAGAGTCAGTCAGTTTGCTGATGGGAACCATCCAGAGAAACAGAAACCTTAATCCAGGAGGACAAAGAGGAGACTTGCTAGAATATCAAGAAATGAGTAGGTCTAGAAATGAGCAGATCAGGAATTGAATACATCAAACCACAAGAGCACACAAGCTGGAGAAGGCAATGGAAACCCACACCAGTACTCTTGCCTGGAATATCCCACAGACGGAGGAGCCTGGTAGGCCGCAGTCCATGGGGTTTCGAAGGGTTGGACACGACTGGGCGACTTCACTCTCATGCACTGGAGAAGGAAATGGCAACCCACTCCAGCGTTCTTGCCTGGAGAATCCCAGAAAAGGGGGAGCCTTGTGGGTGGCTGTCCATGAGACTGCAGAGTCAGACACGACTGAAGCGGCTTAGCAGCAGTAGCAGCACCCAAGAAGGGTACACAAGCCAAATAATTTGCTCACATTGACAGAGCTGAGATCATATTAAAAAAAAAAGCCTGGCATAGTGGATTAATGGGCATGGTAACCAGCCTTCAAGTGAATTCAATCTCCTGATATTCCCACCCCTGTGTAGTTCTCTCTCAATCTATCACAGGGTAGACCTGTGAGACTAAGCAAATACACAAGTGCAGATGTGTAACATCTCAAAAAAACTCTGCACTTTATCATGGGTGCAAGTACTTTCCTGAATCACTCATTCTGAGTAAAGACAGCAGCCTCCACAAGAGAAGCCCCTTGGAGAGGCCCACAGAAGGAGGAACTGAGGCTTCAAGAGTACAGACAAGTGAGAGAGCTTAGATTCAACTAGCTAAGTCTTCAGAGGTTGCCAAGCCAGACAAAAGCTTGACTACTACCTCAGGAGAGATCCTAGGCCAAGAGATAACAAGTGGTAAGTTCTTTCAAACTATTTCATTTTGAGATCATATGTACAACACAAACATTTCAAGTTCTAATACCATTCACATCATACTTACACACAGAACAGTTCTCCTATAAATATAGCAAAAATCAAGACACACACACACACACACATACACACACACACACACACACACACCCCTATCCACAGCACCGAAACACAGGAGTTGCCTGGCAGTCCATTGGTTTGGTTAGGACTCAGCCCTCTCACTGCCAGGATCCTGTGTTTGATCCCTGGCTGGGGAACTAATATCCTATGAAGCCACAGGTTGTGACCAAAACAAAACATGCGGTGAAGTTCAAAGCTGTACCAGCAAGATAAGTATACAACACAGCTGTAGGCACAAGTGGCTGGGCATAGAGCTTCCTATGATCTTGTTTACTCGCATGAAATGAACTCAGATGGTGCCTCACCCCCATCCAGTGGAGTTCACTTACTTAATGAAGAAAAGCCCTTAAGGGTACAGAAATGAGCAAGTAATCTCACGTGAACATGTTAAATCACAGGATAATTTCTCTGAATGAACCACCGAATTCATTCATTCATTTGGCCATGCTGTTTGGCTTGTGGGGTGCCAGCTCCCTGACCAGAGACTGAATCCAGACCACTGCAGTGAAAACCCAAAATCCTAATCACCAGGCCACCAGGGAACCCCACACCTGCATTGCTTTGCTTTGCTAGCTAAAACCTTAGGATATGTGCATTGCCCCATTTTAGCCTCACCAAGTGGTAGGAGTCAGCTCTACACAGCTTAAGACCCATGGTGCTCTTACTTTTTTTCTTTCAAGAAGGCAGGAGAAAGCAAGTCACCCTGCCTGTTTTTAAGCTTGCCACTCAGAAAGCTGCAAACCTGAAACCATGATGGCCCTGAAGTCAGCACCCGCAATCAGGGTCACGTAATCCCCAATCAGGAATACTCTCTCTCAACAGCAACGTGTTAGCCGTCGAACGAAAGGAGAAAAACACAAAGTAAGAAAGCCACAACTTTGTCCCTTGTTGTAAAGATGTCTGTCACCTTACCTCAGGGGCCCACTGAAATCCTGAGCGCTTGAGACCTCCCAGGCAGCACACGGTCACATCCTGGGGACAAGCAGAGGAAACGGCCAGGGTGAGTCCCCTGTTCTGGGAACATTCTATCCCCCCAGGCCCTCCCTGGTCCTACCCTACGGATGCTGACCAGGCGTCTCACACTCAACCAGACCAAGTGATTGAACTCCTTTGCCCTGAGCTTCTTCCTCCCACCTCCCTTCTCTCAGTAACAAACAAACAAATACCTCATCTGCCAACTTCCCGAACCAAAGGCCTGAATCTCGGGGCCCCCAGGGACGGGGCAGCCCTGGAGTCTGAGGAGAGGCCGAGGAAACAGGAAAACGACCAAAGCACCAGGGCAGTGAAGAGGCCACTAGATCGATTTTTTTTTCTTTTTTTTTTTGCTGCGCTCGCCTGACTATGCCTGGGTGCAGGACCGGGTTGGGCCGTGAAGATTTGTGTGTGTGTGTGTTTAAATCATTAGGTTCCACAGGAGAGCTGGGGGTGGTGCCCGGGGCCAGGGGCCTAAGAGGCCCTTTCCTGGAGCTGGCTTGTCCCACCCACCCCCCGGGCCGGAAAGCTGCTGGAGAGCTGAGCCCGCCCAGACTAGAGAGGAGAGAGGGCGAAAGGTGCCTGAGGCCTGTGGGTCCTGCCGCACGCTCCCTCCTGAGGGCCCGCGGGCCCTCACCAGCCGCCCCACCGAGCAAGGCCTCGTGAGAGTGGGGACCCGAGAAACCCTCCCTTTAGCCGTCAGGCACCTCTTAGGCTGAACCACGCTCCAGTCCTTACCAGCCCCCGTTGACGGAGGAGACAGAACTGCCTGCGGCTCAAGTGCCTTAGGCAGTTCCCGGATCAAGCCTGAGGAGGCGAGCCCAAGGGGATGAGGAGGCGAGCCGGAGGGGATGAAGCCTCCTCAGGTCTGGGGCGCCGCCTCAGCTCCCCCTACAGGCGAGCGGGCTCACTCCGATGATTGGCTGCCAGGTGTCGGCTCCTGCAATCTGATTGGCCGCGAGGCCGAGTTGGGCGCATGCGCGCGCGATGGACACCCCACCCCCTGCCCCCACCCCGTAAAAGCACCCCCTGTGGGCGTGGTCAGGCTGAATCTGAATCTCAAGAGTATTGGGTCAAGATTGCTCAGCTCACCGAAGGCGAAGGAAGAAAAAAAACAGATGGCACAGTCGCCAGGGCACAGGGCTGAGAACGGCCTCCGAGTCTACTAGGGGAGTCCAGTGATGGTGTCCGGCACTCACAGCCCTCAGATGTGACCTCCCTTAAGCCAGTTCTTTGCTTAAGGAACTTGACCTTACAGTGCATCTTGGCGCCCCTCCTCTTGGAATTACATTTCAATCAAGGCAGGGCAGCCTGCCCCTGTTTTTGCACTGTCTATTGTGAGCTGAGAATGAGCTTTACTTCTTCTTCTTCTTCTTTTTAATTTTAGAGCTTTACGCTTTTAATGGCTGAGGAAAACCGAAAAGACTTTTATTTTCTGACGTGGAAATTGTGTGAAATTCAGTTTTCGGAGTCCTTAAATTTGGAACAGGGACTTGCCAGTTTCTTTCGTTGTTGTCTATGGCTGAAAACTTAATGGCCAATGATCATATTCGCAAAGCCTAAACTATTTCTTCTTTGGCCCTTCACAGAGTCTTTTTTAAATGCCCTGTGCTGCTGGAAGTCTCCTAGTAGACCGTTGAGATCTCCTATGGGAGGATAAACTTTTGGTTTTGTTACATTATTTTCTTCTCTAATATATTCATTTTTCATTCTTTACTAATTTCATTCCTTCACATCGCTATAAGTTTGTTCTGTTGCTCATCTTTACAACTTTTTGAGATAACTGTTTGTAACTCTCATTTCTCTTGTATCTAATGCTATAAATTTACCTTAATTTGTTGTTGTTGTTCAGTCCCTCAGTCATGTTGGACTCTTTGCAACGCCATGGACTGCAGGCAGCACACCAGGCTTTCCTGTCCTTCACTGTCTCCTGGAGTTTGCTCAAACTCATGTCCATTGAGTTGGTGATACCATCCGAACATCTCATCCATCGCCGCCCACTTCTTCTCCTGCCCTCAGTCGTTCCCAGCATCAAGGTGGTTTCCAATGAGTTGGCTTTTCCCATCAGGTGGCCAAACTATTGGATCATCAGATTCAGCATCAGTCCTTCCAGTGAATATTCAGAGTTGATTTCCCTTAGGATTGACTGGTTGAATCTTGCTGTCCAAGGGACTCTCAAGAGTCTTCAACACCACAGTTCAAAAGCATCAGTTCTTCGGCACTCCACCTTCTTTACGGTCCAGCTGTCACATCCATACATGACTGTGGGGAAAACCATAGCTGTGACTAGATGGACTTTGTCAGCAAAGAAATGTCTCTGCTTTTTACTAGGCTGTCTAGGCTTGTCATAGCTTTTCTTCCAAGGGCCACATATCTTTTAAGCTCATGGCTGCATTCACCATCCACAATCATTTTGGACCCCAAGAAAATAAAGTCTGTTACTCTTTCCATTGTTTCTCCGTACAACTTTAACTGTGTCCCGCAATTTTTGCGAATAGGCTGTTCATTATCATTCACGTCCGAGTATATCCTAATATTCTCTTCTAAAGACAAGCCTAAATATTGCATGGGCTTCCCTGGTCACTCAACTGGTAAATCGCTTTCCAGCCAATGCGGGAGACACAAAAGGCCTGGGTTCGATCCCTGGTCAGGAGGATCCCCTGGAGAAAATAATGACAATCTGCTTCAGGATTCTTGCATGAAAATTCCATAGAGATATGTGTTAAGATAGTTATTTGTATTTTCCAAGTGAATGGCATTTTCAAAGACGTTTCTTGGTCAATTTCTCATTATTGCATTATAGTCAGATGACACAGTCTAAATATTATTGATCCTTTGTATTCGAAGATTTCCGTTAAGTATGCCGTACTTCAGATTTCCATCTCCGTGAAGTCAAAATGAAGTGGGTGTTGTGTAGAGAAAACACTTGCAATGTCTGAAATGTGTGTATGTGAAATGACTTCCTTTATGCTTCACAATTATTCCAGCATCTTTCAGTAGGGTACCTTTAACTAAGTTCCAGGGTTTTCTCAAATTTTACCAGTTTTTCCACAAATGTTCTTTCCTAGTTTCATAGTCCCATATAGGATACTGAACTGCATGAGAATATAGAGCAAGAAGCTACAGATACCTCCCTTAGCTTACTCTGGTTTATAGCAGTTTCTTAAACTTTCCTTGTTTTTCAAGCCTTTTGACAGTTTTCAGGAGTCCTTCAGGGACAAGTATTTTGCAGAATGACTCTCTATATGGGTTTGGGATGTTTCTCCTGATTGCCCTGGGGTTTATATAATTGTAGAACTATACCTCCAAGGCAAAATATCTTTCTCATCATCTCCCATCAAGGATTCATACTATCAATATGACCTACCACTAGTTCGTCTGCTAGAAAGTTGTCTCCTTCCTGCTGACATATTCTGTTCTTGGAAACAAGCCGCTAAACACAGCCTACATTTAGGGAGGGGCATGGAATCTCATCTTGAGGAAAATATCGAAGAGATACACAAATTACTGAGTATACAAGTTAATTGAAACTCCTTTGTAAGGAAGATCTGGTCCTTCTAGCCATATCTTTTAATGTTAAATTAATTAAAGTAAAGATTTAATAGGTTTCCCAGTTGGTGCTAGTGGTAAAGTACCTGCCTGCCAATACAGGAGATGTAAAAGATGTGGGTTCAGAGGAGCCTGGTGCGCTACACTGATGGGGTCGCAAAGAGTTGGACAGACTGAAGCCGCTGAACACACACAAAGATTTAATACCGCAGTCACACTGGCTACATTTTAACATTTGCAAAGTGGCATATTAGACACAGACATAGAAAATATATTTTACTGAGAATTCCTTAATGATCGGGTTGTTAGAGATTTGTGCTTCCACTGCAGGGGGCAGAGAGTCAATCCCTGGTTGAAGATCTAAGATCCCTTAATCCGCACCGCAAGGCAAAAAAAAAAAAAAAACAAAGAAAGAAAACAAACCCTCCCGGATGAACACTCCATCTGAATATACAGATAAAGGATATAAACAGAACACCTCACAGAAAAGAAAAGAAACATAAGCATTTATATATGTGAAAAGCTGATCGCCCTTATGAGGGAATACATGTAACAATTATGAAAATGTTTTCTATTGCTGCAGAAAGGTCTGTGAATAGCACTGACTTAGGTCATTGTTTTTCCAACCTTTCTTCTTTTCAAATGTGATGCATATTAACACATGAAACTGCTTTAGCTCTGTCTCAAAAATTTGCTATTTTCACTATCATTCAGTTCAAATAATGTTTTTCCCATAACAATTTCTCTTAGGAGCAATAAGTTATTTAGGTTCAGAAGCAGGAGAAGGAGAAGCCTAAACCACAACATTAAAGAGGCTTGTGAATTGCAGAGGTGCCGCTTTTGCACTTTGGGTTCCTGGCAATCCTTACTCTATCCTCAGCCTGTGTGCAGTGCCATTGCTTCATTTTCAAACTTTGGGAGTTCTGTACTCCTCAGTTATCTTTCTGGGGTTTTGTTTGGTCATGCCACAGAAGCTGTGGGATCTTAGTTCCACAACCAGGTGTTGAACCCTGGCCATTGACCGTGAAAGCATCAAGTCCGAACCACTGAAGCAACAGGGAATTCTCATACCTCTTTCTTTCTTTCTTTCAAATATTTGTTCATTTACTTGGCTGTGCTTGTTTTTAGTTCCAGCACAAGGGCCCTTCAATCTTCATTGTAGCATGTGGGAGCAGGAATTTTAATTGTCACATGTGGTATTTTTAGTTGCAGTATGTGGGATCTAATGCCCGGACCAAGGAATGAACTTGGACGCCCTAATCTGGGAGCACCGAGTATTTCCACCGGACTACAGGGATGTCCTTCCCATGAATGAACCCAGGTCTCCCACATTGCAAGTGAATTCCTTACTGTCTGAACCACCATAGCTTTGACTATAAGAATTTTGGTCAGCAGAGTGATGCCTTAGCTTTTTTTTTTTTTTTTTCTTTTTTAATGCTGTCTATGTTTGCCATAGCTTTCTTCCAAGGAGCTAGCTTCCTTTGATTTTGTGGCTACATTCACGATCCTCAGTGATTTTGGAGTCCAAGAAAATCAAACGTGCTGTTATTTTCAGTTGTTCACCATTTCTTTGCCATAAAGTGATGGGACCAGACATTGTGATCTTCGTTTTTTGAAATTTGAGTTTTAAGCCAGTCTTTCACTCTCCTCTTTTGCCACCATCAAGAGGCTCTTCACTTTCTGCCCTTAGGCTGACATCATCTGCATATCTGAGGTTGTCGCTGTTTCTCCAGCAATCTTGATTCCAGATTGTGCTTCATCCGGCCCAGTGTTTTTCATGATGTACTCTGCATTTAAGTTAAATAAGCAGGGCAACAGTATATAATCCTGACGTACTCCTTTCCCTATTTGGAACCAGTCGCTTGTTCCATGTCCAGTTCTAAGTGTTGCTTCTTGACCTGCATACAGATTTCTCAGGAGGCAGGTCAGATGGTCTGGTATTCCCATCTCTTTAAGAATTTTCCAGAGTTTGTTGTGGTTCACACAGGCAAAGGCCTCATCACTTCATGGAAAATAGATGAAGGAACAATGGAAACAGTGACAGAATTTATTTTCTTGAGCTCCAAAATCACTGCAGATGGTGACTGCAGCCACGAAATTAAAAGATGGTCACTGCTTGGAAGAAAAGTTGTGACAAAGCTAGGCAGTGTTTTAAAAGAAAGAGACATTACTTTGCCAACAAATGTCCATAAAGTCAAAGCTATGGTTTTTCCAGGAGTCAGGTACAGATGGAGGAGCTGCACCATAAAGAAGGCTGAGTGCTGAAGAATGGATCCTTTCAAACTGTGGTGCTGGAGAACGGAGAAGACTCTTGAGAGTCCCTTGGACTGCAAGGAGATCCAACCAGTCAATCCTAAGGGAAATCAACCCTGAATCTTCAGTGGAAAAACTGATGCTGAAGCTCCAATACTTTGGCCTCCTGAAGGGAAGAGTCAACTCATTGGGAAAACAAAACAAAACAAAACCCTTGACCCTGGGAAATATTGAAGGCAGCAGCAGAAGGCATGACAGAGGATGAGATGATTGGGTGGCGTCAGCAACCCAACGGAATGAGTTTGAGCAAGCTTCAGGGGATGATGATGGACATGGAAGCGTGGCATACAGGTTCATGGGGTCACAGGGAGTCAGACACGACTGAGCAACTGAACAACAAAAGCCAGGCAGGGTCAGCTGGCTGAACCTCAATGGGGCTTTTCTGAATTTCTGGAGGTGGGTAGAACATAATTTTTTAGCCAGATCCCATGCTGCAGCATGTCTGGAATATTTTGTGCTCGTAGTCAATCTTTTTTGTGTGTTTTCTGGGTGGCACTTGGGAGTCAGTGTTCCTCACAATGATGGATGCTGTCTCTCTCAGTCCCAGCTGAACTGAACTTTGGATCATGACCTCTGTTTCAGGAGGCAACCCTGGCAAGTGCTCTGGCTGTTTGAATGACTGATGATTCTTGGTTTGGTGCTCGGTCTTTTCCTTCACGTTCAAACTTTGTAGCCAGCACGTGCAACATGGAAAGACCCTCCTGTTGCAGTTCCTCCGAGCGTGATTTACAAAGGATGTCACCTATTTGAACATTTTGAGGCAAAACAGACAAACAAATTGTTCATGTTTCCATGCCATGTTCTAAAATACGCCTCTACATTGGCAAAGGCTGACAATCTGTAAGTGCAAACACGGCAGACATAGGGCATTTTGCCAGGTTTGTGACTGTCCTTCAGGTACTGTAAGAGAACCTGATCTGTTTTGAAGGACAATTCACAGATATTACAGACCGTGGAGGGCTCCCAGGAAGCAGGGACACTTTCCATGCGACACTGCAGCTGGAACGAGGTGGGAAACTGGCGGTGGCAGTGCTGGCAGGTAGTGTGGGTTTCCCAGCTGTCACCCTTCTGCCTCTCAAGCTCCAGATGGTTCCTCAGGTGGGTCATAAACTTGACATATTTTAGAAGACTCAAGCAGCTGAGGCATTTGAAGGCTGTGTGAGTCTTCTGTTCTGGTGCCGTCTCTTGTATGCTCCAAAGTAAAAGCCATCAGATAACATTTACTCTCATCGGTGAATTTGATCCCAGATTTACTTTCATGGGATCAACAGTCTTGCTCTGACGTGCAAGAGTCAGAAAGTCCATTTTCTCCAGGCCTGACAAACTGCATGTTCCTTCTGGATCCATAAGACGGAAGCATGCCTGGCCATTGGTGCGAGTCCGTGAAAATGATGCCCCACCATGCACACGGCTCGGTGAGGTCGGGGAATCTTCCAAGGTCATAACCGTGTTTTTCCAGGAGGGATACCTGGAGGGGCCATGGTGGAGGCAGGTCCCCCTGGGATTCCATCGCTGAGTTTGGGTCTTTTGGGATTCCCACTGTTAAAATTCACATCTGAAGTGGGACACCGCTTTGAATTAAGAGGGCTTTCATCCTTGCCTCCTAATGAGAGAACGGCTCGAGAGAGACAGGGAGGCCGCAGAGAGAACAATTCTGAATTGTGAAGGACAGTTTCTGGCGAGCTCGTTTTCTAATCAGGTTTAGATGAAGGCTCCGAAATAATAGAACTGCCTCTTCCTCCCCATACACACTGAGAAACTGGTGATACGGCAGCTGGCTCTGATGCTGGGGTCCTAAGATTTGCAGGTTGCCACCTGCAGGAGGGATCCGGATTCACGTGGTCCTTCATTCTTCTTGAAGATGAGTCCCTGGTCACTCTGTTCAAAACGTTAGAAATGACTGGCTGTGAAGTTGAAATCACTCTGACAAAGAAGGTTTCAGCATCCTCCTTGACGTGCTCCACTCCAACAAAGATGACCTCAGCATCGTCATTGTCCTCAGCTCTGGATTTGGACACGGCGGTCTTTTTCTCGGGTTGTGGTGGTGCTTGTGCTTCCTCACACGGGAAGAGATGGGCCATTTTGCAACCACTTGTGGCTTCAAGTGGCCCCTTCTAGTGTTTTTCTCCCCCTAAAAGCAATCACCAGGCAAGGTCATCCCCTCTGATCTCAGGTGTCAGTCTCTGTGGTTTCAGGTCACCCTCAGTTGGTCACCGAGAATATTAAATGGAAAACTCCAGAAATATACAACTTATGCATTTTAAGCTGCAGGTAATTCTGAGGAGAGTGATTGGAATCTCACACCATCCTGCTTCCTCCTGCCCAGAATGTGAATCGTTCCTTAGTCCTGAACATCCCACGCGTCTGTCACTCGGTTACCACAATGACTGTTGAGATGCCACAGGGCTTGTGACCAAGTTTTCCTTACTTTACTCAATAATGGCCCCAAACCGTAAGTGGAGGGATGCTGTCCATTGACATATGCCAGAGAAAAATCCATTAAGTGCTGCCTTTCAGTGAAAAGATCCAAGTTCTCAATTTGATATAAAAGAGAAAGAAACAATGTATGCTGAGGTTGCTAATATCTGTGGTGAATGTGAAGAAGAGAAAATAAATCTGGGTTAGTTTTGCTGTCAAACCTCCAACTGCAAAAGGTATGGACACAGAGCGTAGTAAGTGCTTAGTTAGGGTGAAAAAAAATCGCTCAATTAGTACAGTAGTATATTTTACATAGCGACTACACTCACAACACTTTTATAAAAGTATATTGTTATAATTGTTCTATGTTATTATTACACCTTCCCTGGTGGCTCAGATGGTAAAGTGTCTGCCTACAATTCGGGAGAGCCAGGTTCAATGCCTGGGTCAGGAAGATCCTGTGAAGAAGGAAATGGCAATCCAGCCCAGAATTCTTGCCTGGGAAATCCCATGGACAGAGGAGCGTAATAAGCGGCAGTCCACGGGGTCGCAAAGAGTTGCACACGACTGAGCGACTTCACTTTCACTTTCCTGTTATTTTTAGGCAGTAGCTATCTCTTACTGTGCCTCTATACAGTAGACTGCATCACAGGTGTGTTTGTATAGAAGAACCATTGTGTATATAGAGTTTGATACTGTGTGAGGTTACCGATGTCCCCTGGGGGTCTTGAAACTTACTGTCTGCCGATAAGTGGTGATGATTATATTTCTTTCAAAAGACAAAATTAGTACCTGGTTGAATCACTGGCTGAAACATTGAGATAACTATTAGCACCCTTAGACATAAGGAAACATCTCAAACTCAGTGAAATGACATGACCGTTTTAAACTTCCTTCTCCAGCCACCACTTTTGCCTTGAGTCCCCATGGTGGCCCCCGTGTTCCTCTTAAACTCTGCAGGAGAGTTGGTAGGCACCATTTTGCTTACAGATCTACAATCTCACTCAGAAATGCTGACCGACAGAAAATGTCCAAAAGAGCCCCCAGCTGTCCCTTGGGGGTGCCTCTCACTCCCTCCACTCTCCGAGTCCAGAAGGCACCATAGTCTATACATGGATCCAAAATATTTTCTTTAAATCCCAGCCATTTCTAATAGCAGGACTTGAACCTGCCTCATGCTGGCAACTCTCTCTCTCTCTCTCTCTCTCTCTCTCTCAGAGAGGGAGAGCATTTACACTGTACTTGAAACTACTTCCACAGCATCAACATTGTGTTAGGTATTATACGGATGTGGAGATGATTTAAAACATGTGGGAGTATCCCCTTATGTTACATGCAAAGACTGTACCATTTTATGTAATGGACTTGATCACCCATTAATTTTGGTGTCTCCAGGTGCAGGGTTCCCAGACCCAATCTCCCAAGGGTACCGAGGAGGGAGGGACGGGACTTCTCAAGACTTCTACTGCTCCCCCTGCCTTGGATGCTGTCTCAATTACCAGCACCCAACTCCTGAGCTGCCTCGGTCCACAGTTTCTCTGCCAGGCTTTCCTGACCATGATGTCAGAAATCACAGCCTCCCCCAACTCACATGCCATTTTCCCCTCCAGAGCTATCGGGCTGCTGTATTTTGGTTTCTAGAACAACATGGAGTGTCTGTCAGTGCTACATGCCTGCTGCAGAAATAAACAGTAACTGTTATGAAACAATCATTTACCTGTACCTCAAGCTCGGCCCACTCATTCCTGGCTCCCCAGGTACTTACACTTGATCTTAGCCAAAAGGCTGAGAAGCAATTTCTCCAAGCATTTGATGACTTCCAAATCTGAATGGATTAAAACTATCAGGCAAGAGAGAAAGTCAGCCAGTATGTAGCTGGATGCTGACAGGGGCAGCGGTGCTCCTTGAAATTAAAGGTTTGTAACACAGTTTCTCTCCATATAATACATTTGTTGATAGCTTCCATGCCATTAACACGTTTCATAGACATTAAAGGCCATTCTAAAGTTTACATTTGGCCATTTGTGATACCAGATCACATTTCATCAGTAGCATATCATAGTTTGTTTGCTTGTGTGTAAATGATGTCCCTAGCGGTAAAGGTCCCTCCTGCCAATGCAGAAGACCTAAGAGATGCAGGTTCCATCTCTGGGTCAGGAAGACCCCCTGGAGGAGGGCATGGCAACCCACTGCAGTATTCCTACCTGAAGAATCGTATGGACAGAGAAGAATCGTGGGCGACAGTCCATAGGGTTGCAGAAAGTCTAGCATGACTGAAACAACTGAACACACACGCAGACATATGTATATAAATATATATTTTATAGTGGTATGAAAAATAGTGCTGTGGGACCTCCCTGGTATTCCAGTATTTAAGACTTCTCACTTCCAGGCCAGGGACACAGCTTCAATCCCTGGTCAGGGACCTGTGATCCCACATGCCACTGGGTGTGGCCAAAGGTAAATGGAATAATGTATCTTACAGCTGATGTCATCTTAGATTTATTGAAGATTTCTATTTTTCATAAGCAGAATCCAGCCTACTAAATTCATGTCACAAGTCACTAATGGCATGCTAGCTGCATTATATAGGCAAGTGGTTTAGACAGGGATTGACAAATCGGCTTGCTTCCCGATTGTTTTTTTTTTTTTTTAATTTTTAAAAACGTTTAACATTTTTTACATTGATGTTTAATTTTGGGAAAAACAAAGGAAAGGTTTGTGACGTGTGAACATTATATGATATCTAAATTTCAGTGTCACAAAGAAAGTTTTATTGGAACACAGACGTGATCATTTGCCTCTGCCTGAGGCTATTTCACCCTGCTAATGGGAGAGACCTCATGGCCCTTAATGCCTGGTTACTCTCTAGCCCTTAACAGAGAAATTTTGCAGACTCATGGCTGCAGAGAACAAAAGGAAGCATTCCAAACCCCATGGCTCACCAGCTCCTGAAGTCCAGTTGACTCAGTGCAGCTAAACACTTCCTACTCTGAGACCAAGTGGAGGGTGAAGCTGGAGTGTCTTTGTCTCCACGTCCCAGAAAGATTTCTCTGGGAATAGCAGCACCGCTTCCTGTGTCCAGTGTCCGTGAAACTCCTCCCTGGCTCTCCAAAAGCCTTTTCCCAGTGAGGCGGCATCAGGAGATTCCACGCCTTTTAAAGCCCATTCGAGTCCAATCCATAGTACCCAAACCAGGCTCCAATCAGGTTTCTGAACCAGTTTTTCCCCATAGGATCTTTCAACTAGAAACCTTTCTAGCAAAATGTTGGAGAGGGGAAAGAATCTGAGTGGGGCTTCAGGGCCCCTCCCAGGGGCTATTTCCCAGGTCTCAGTGTGGTGAGAGTCCCCACTTGCATCTCCGGCATCCAGAGGCCCACCACCTTATCTCCAGTTTATCTGAGTCTTTAGATATTTGGGGTTCAATAGCTCAAGGGCAAGGGAAGGTGGTCCACACAGCTATTCCAACAGGGCATGGGCTGATGTCAGGAACCTAAAAAGTCAGGAGTTCTCTTCCAATGGCAAAAAATTCTCCAGCTGCAAACAGCGAACCCCTGTCCTCTTCCGAGGGCAAGGGGGTGGGTTGGGGAGGAGGCAGGGTGAGGAGGGCAGGAAGCAAGCTTACTCCCAAGTGATCTGCACTTGAAGGCTCAGCACCCGCTGGATTCCCAGGGTCCTCACTGTGAATCTACATGCTGAACCCCAGGAGCTTTTACTCGGCGGGGGCTCATGCGTTCTTAAACCACGTCAGGGGTGTCAGGTCACACCCTCACCGCCCTCCTGCACCCTTCCCCCCTAACTCACCCTCTTCTCTGTCCTCCTTTGCAGCACCTAGATTATATCTCAAGCTTTCCCTCCCACTGCCTTTACAGCCCTGTGCACACAGATTCGTGGGTTTCAGAGAGGGTTTCAGAGAAGAAATACGTGTATTTTCATTCGTTATAAGGTAATAGAGTCACTGAATTCGAACAAAAATGATGTCCACTAATGAACGTGATCTCAAATGCTGTGATCAGATACACCATCAAAGACACCATTATCATCAAATCAACATGTTCTCCCCTTAAACTTACAGAAGGTATGTCCATTACATCTCAATGAACCAGGGAAAAAAGAAGAAAAACTGACCATTAGAAAGAGCTCGTTTTAGACTCTTTTCAGAAGCATGATGGCCGGTGCTGTGCCTAGGAGCTCAGTTGTGTCTGACTTTTTGCGACCCCATGGACTGCAGCCAGCCAGCCTCCTCTACCCGTGAGTGCACCAGGGAAAAATGCTGGAGTGGGTTGCCATGTCCTCCAATGTCGGTGAGTATCAGAACCCAGGGCTAGGGATTTCCTGGCGGTCCAGTGGTTGAGGATCTGCCTTCCAATGCTGGGAATGTGAGTTTAATACGTGGTGGGTAAGATCCCACATGCCAGAGGGCCGTAGAACGGACAAAGGATCCTGCATGACACGGCTAAGCCCCGAAGAAGCCAAATAAGTGAATAAAACGGAATATTTTTAAAACTCTATGCTCTTTACATTCTTCTGGATATGTTTGAAAGCATGATATTAACAGTTTTATTTATTTATGGACACACCATGAGACTTCCTGCAGGAGCTTAGTTCCCTGACCAGGCGCTGGACCCCGGTCACCAGACTGAAAGCATTGAACACGAAGTGCTGGCTTGCCAGGCAATTCCTAGTTTGATTTACTTAAAAGGGTTTATTTTGATTGTATGCCAAAAGGTACATCCTTTGCAGTGTTTACACTTACAACAGAAACATTTTGGGTGTCAGTTTTAAAATGTTTGCAAAAACTTAGGAGAGAGGAAGAAACATTTTGACTACCGATTTATGCTTCTAGGCTTCCCTGATGGCTCAGAGAGTAAAACATCTGCCTGCAGTACAGGAGACCAGGGTTTAATCCCTGTGTCAGGAAGATCTCCCAGAGAAGGAAATGGCTCTCCACTCAAGTATGCTTGCCTGGGGAATTCCATGGACAGAGGAGCCTGGTGAGCTACTATCCACGGTTTGGCAAAGTGTCAGACACAACTGGATAACTAACACTTTCACTTTCATATGCTTCTGAAGATTGCTCAAATCTCAGAATCACCTGGGACATTATTAAACACAGAGATTCCAGGGCTGCATATCACACCTAAGAAATTCAAATTGCCCTAGGAGAGGGCCTGCAAACCTGAAAATTCAAAGCTCACCTCACTTGATTCTGAACTGAAGTGAATCCCACGGTGTAAAGTCATCCAACACTTTGGGAAAGATTGATCTCTGGTGGCTCAGCAGTAAAGAATCCACCTCTTAATGCAGGAGACCTGGGTACAGTCTCTGGGTCGGAAAGCTCTCCTGGAGGAAGAAATGGCAACCACGCCAGGATTCTTGCCTGAGAAATCCCATGGACAGAGGAGCCTGGCAGGCGACAGTCTATGGGGTCACAAAAGACTCAGACACACAACTTAGCAACTCTGCCGCAACAGTGAAAGTGAGAGGTGCTCAGTTGTGTCCAACCCTTTGTGACCGCGTGGATCATATGCAGTCCATGGAATCTTGCAGGCTAGAATACTGGTGTGGGTAGCCTTTCCTGTCTCCAGGGGATCTTCCCAACCCAGGGATCAAACCCAGGTCTCCCGCATGGCAGGCAGATTCTTTACCAGATGGGGCGCAATGGGAGCCCAAGCAACAATAAGAACAAGCTTAAAATGCCCAAGAATATACACCTTCAGGAGACCCTAAGGGTTGAGGGTCAGGAATGCATTTTTTCCTTCATGTGACGCACTGAGCACCTGCCTTGGGAGGAGCAGGTTATTGGCAATTCAATAAACTAAAGAGATGTAGCTTGAGCTGGGAGCTTCATCCTCCCCACCACCCTTCAGAGATTCTAGGAGCTCCACACCCTCTTTGGGGGCTTCTGGAGGTCCTTCGTATTGAAGGAAGTTAGGATATAATCAAAGCTGAGAGATCTGGATGCAGACATCTCCGTTTGGGCCACACTTTCAAATCTCCTGGGCTGTGCTTCTTCACCGTCAGTGAATCTAAGGAATTGCCTATGTGTCTTGTGCAAAAACACATTCTCATCCAACAGTTGTGGGTGGGGCCTGAGAGCCTGAGTTTCTCCCAAGCTCCAGGTGTTGCCCAGGCTGCTTAAGGTGTCCATATTAAACAGTGAGTACTAGAGAGCTTTTGAAAAGTACGGACGTTCTGATTGATTCTGTCAAGCTTACTCCCTGCTCACAGACTCAGTGTCTCCAGGAATGGGACCAGGGAGTCAACATTATTAAAGGTCTCAGGTATTTCTAAGGAACAGATAGGGTGCAAATGTGTAGCCAGGCAAATCACCCTACCATCAACCCTGTTTTGGGCTTCATTGTGTCCTGCAAAATCCATATGTTGCAGGGACTTTCCCAAAGGTCCAGTGGCTAAAACTCTCCACTCCCAGTGCATGGGGCTGGGCTTCTGTCCGTGGTCAGGGAACTAGATCCCACGTGCTGCCAGGAAGACCGAAGACCCCACGTACCACAACTAACACCTGGTGCCGTCAAATAAATTAATTCATTAAAAAAAATCTGTAGACTATCTAAGCCCCAACACTTTGGAATGTAATCCTCTTCGTAGATTCTGCCTTTAATGAGGTGATTAAGTTAAAACGAGGTCACTAGGGTGGGCCCTAGTCCAAGCTGATGGTTCTCTATATAAAAAGAAAGGGGGAAATTCCCTGGAAGGCCAGTGGTTAGGGCTCAGATCTTTCACTGCCAAGGGCCCAAGTTCAATCCCTGGCCTGGAAACTAAGACCCAGAAGAAAAGCAGCATGGCTGGAGAAAAAAGAGGAAATTAGGACACACAAGACATCAAGGATGCATGGACATAAAGGGACAGGAGGACACGAGAATGCGGGTGCCTGCTCATCAAGGAAAGAGACCTCCAGAGACACCACACTGTCAACACCTTAATCCTGGATTTCTAGCCTCCAGAACTGGGAGAAAACAATTTTCTGTTGTTTAAGTCTCGTGTATTTCTGGTGGCCACCTGAGAACCTCAACGTGTTCTTTAGATCAGGAGTCCCTAGAGAGGGTTCACCTCAAGGACAGTAGGGGGTATGCAGGTGATGACTCGGCTTCCAGCTGACTCCCAAACATCAACAAATGCCACCCACCCAGATCTTCCAGGACGCAGCCTGCTCCTGTGGACCCCATGTTGCAGACAACTACTGCTAAACGTCCCCAAACAAATCTCTTTCTGCCCCGCCCCCTTTGTTTGTTTCTTTGTTTGTTTGACTTCTCTCCTAGACTCTGAGGGACAGAACCTTGAGAATAGAGTGAGGCCTGTGCTCACACCATCCTGGATGTGAAGGAGAGTATGTGTTTTAACCCCCCCAGCCCCCCCCCAAAAAAACCAAACAACAACAAAAGGAAGAAAACCCAAAGCTCTCAAGCAGAAGCTTGTCACCAAGTGTACAGAAAAACCTTTACATGATAGGTTAGGAAGAAGCAGAGGACATGATTTCAACCTCTTCTTCAGGGAAGGTTTCCGGGAAGGAGGATAGCATGCTTTCTGTAGATGGATTGAGGGCAGATGAATTTATTGGAAGGCATTGGGTAGCCAGGAAAGGAATATGAGTGGAGAGGGGTATGTCATCCATTCTGTCAAGTTCCAGAAGTTTCTATGATACGGGCCACGGTCACAGGTCTCCCAGAGGTCAGGGAGAAAGGAACGTTTGGTGACCTCATCAAAGCCTGGCCCATAGAAGCCTGGCTCTCGGCAGCCAACATCAGGCTTCCAGGGCATCCACCAGGCTCAGGAAATGACCTACTGGGAACACTCTGGTAGTCCTGGGGTGGTTAGGACTCTGCACTTTCACTGCTGAGGGCATGGATTCTATCCTTAGTTGGGGAACTAAGATCCTGCAAGCTGCTTTGGCTGGCCAACAAAAGAAACCAAAAAAGAAAGACAGACATGACCTATTCCTGCCTTTCGTTCCGCGGACACCCCCAAGGCCAACTCCGGTCCAGGTCCATTGCTGTGGTCAAGGAGGAAGCTCCCTGGGGCTTGTGGCCGTGGAGTGATATGTGGTCAGCCTGAGTGTCCACCAACAAGGCTGATCATCTCACACCAACTGAGAAGTTGGTACCCAGGAGGAGATCAGGCCCCTGGGACAGGGCCGTGTGAGAAGTGGGCTCTACAAGGTGTCCAAAAGGCACACCTTTCAAGACAGCACTAATCCAGGTGGCTAGCCTCTATCCACTTCCTCCATCTCTAGGGGAGAGCTTGGCCCTTCCATTGTTCTCACAAATCTTTTCCTCTTCTACTCTCCCTGGAACAGCTTTATCTCAAGAAATTGTTGTTGTTCTTTTGCTCGGTTATATCCTCAACCCCAGGGACTTTAGCTCACCAGACCTCCCTGTCCCTCACCGTTTCCTGAAGTTTGCTCCACTTCATGTCTAGTGCATTGGTGATGCCATCCAGCCATCTTATTCTCTGTTGCCCTCGTCTTCTGCCCTCAATCTTGCCCAGCATCACGGACTTTCCCAGTGAATCAGCGGCTTATACCGCATGACCAATATAGTGGACCTTCAGCTTCAGCATCAACCCTTCTAACAAGTACTCAGGGTTGATCTCCCTTAAGATTGACTGGTTTGAACTCCTTGCTGTCCAAAGGACTTCCAGGAGTGTTCACCAGCACCGCAACTCGAAGGCAACAATTCTTTGGCGCTCTGCCTTCTTTGTGGTCCAGCTCTCACAACCGTACATGACCACTTGGAAGACCATAGCCTTGACTCTACAGACCTTTGTTGGCAGAGTAACGTCTCTGCGTTTCAACACACTGTCTAGGTTTGTCATAGATTTCCTGCCAAGAAGCAACCGTCTTTTGATCTCATGGTTGCAATCACCATTGCAGTGATTGTACAGCCCAAGAAGAGGAAATCTGTCAGTACTTCCACCTTTTTGCTTCTATTTACCATGGAGTAATGGGGCTAGATGCCATGATCTTAGTGTTTTGACTATGTAGGTTTAAGCTGGCTCTTTCACTCTCCTCCTTCATCCTCACCTAATCAGTGCAGAGCGTCTGGCTTCTTGCTGCTTCTTCCCTCAGTTCGAATTCCCTGAGTAAGAAATCATAAAGGGATGGTTTTGTAGCTTCAATGCAAGGGTGCAACAGAGAGGGACCAAAACATGGGATCATGACACATTGAGAAACTCAACCAATGACGACTTGCACCACCTGCTTACCTACAGGATTAAAGGTGACGTGAACATGTTAGTCAGTCCTATCTGATGGTTTATGACTTCATGTACTGTAACCCAACAGGCTCCTCTATGGAACTCTCCAGGAAAGAATATTGGAGTGGATTGCCACTCCCTTCTCCCAGGGGATCTTCCTGATTCAGGGACTGAATTCTGAGCCTCCTGCATTGCAGGTGGACTCTTTACCACCTGAGTCACCAGGAAATCTCAAACCAAGGCAGTGCTAATTTCCAGGACATTACTATAGCAAAATTTTGGTGGTCCATGCCGGTCGCAGCTTCTCGGTCACAAAAAATGGTATAGTTGGAGCCCAGCACTCTGAAGGGGTGCTGTTGTTTGGTTTAGCTGCTAAATCTCCTCTGACTCTTAGAGGACTTGGTCTCAGTAAAGAGCTCTGGTGGGAAAAGAGAATTAGTTAAAAGCCTTAGTATGGCCAGGTTGGCAGAGAACTAGGATTTGGAGGAAATTTTATCTTTACCATTTGGCTTAAGCTAAATGCCTCAGGAATAAGGTTTTATTAAAAAAAAAAAAAAAGTTACAGATGAATGACACCAAGGAGAAAAATGCCAAGTTACACTCAACACTGAAATACTGAACTCATCAGTGACATTTTTGGACGATCGGGAATAGATTTCCAGCAGCCTTTGAGTAAATATTTGTGTGTGAAAGTGTTTATTCATGTAAAAACAGAATAAAACGTGTGGGGATATGAGCGACATAAACGCACATTTGGACAATGGATTCGGGGATGTTGGGTTGTCTCTTAGCAACTGGAGGCTTGCCTGGCTGCTCAGTCGTGCATGCAATGCAGGAGACCCAAGTTCAATCCCTGGGTTGAGAAGATCTCCTGGAAAAGAGTTCTGTTACCCACTGTAGTATTCTCAGCTGAAGAATTCCATAGGCAGAGAAGCCTGGCAGCTTACAATCCATGGAGTCCCAAAGAGTCAGACACGGCTGAGCAGTGGGAAAACGGGCATGGGCTGGTGGGTCCCAGAGGCTCCAGGTGGACTGCGGGTGAATATCACCCAGGACTCTGGGGCTGATTTTCCACAGTGAACCCATTTTGGCACCGCCAGGGTATGAGATGGAGGATTTGCATCTGCTGAATCCACTGGGGAAAATGCTCCAGTCCAGGGCCTGGGTGAGGGTCCCTTGGAAGACGGTTCCTCTAGTGATGCTCACTCCTGGACACTTAGTTCAGCTACCAAAGAGGGAATCAATGCAACGCATTCATACAGACAGACTAGGCCGCATCCTCTCAGCTTTTATCACTGTGTTCAAGGCAGAGCGACAACCTGCTATTGAGAATTTCCTATGTAGTCAGAAGTCTTAGAGGAAAACAAGAATTGCAATTTGGACTTAGATTGGAGCCACTTCAGCAATGATGCTTATGTAACTTTTTATCTTCTCTGGACTGCTTAGGAGCTGCAATTTCCCCTCACGGTCCCTCCTTGTCATCTCGAGAATCACCTACTTTCCACAGCTCACCTGGAGCCTAAAACAGCTCAGGACAAATGTGGCAGGTGGGAGGGAGAAACAGAGCTTCGGACTTCAAACCTCACGCCTGATGGACCAATGTCCTCCTTGCTTAATTATTTGTGATCGCCTCAGCTAAGACATCATTCTCTCGGAAAGAATTCCCAAGGGCATCACACCTGACCGCCACCGTGCGGACTCCCAGAAAGAAGTCCGCTTTGACAGCATCTAACCTAGGCCACACCTCTGACCCTAGTCAGGAAGGTGACCTGACAAGAAGCCCGGGGACAGAGCGGCAGCATCGTGAGGACTTTCGAGTGACCCGGGCACCCTGGCAATGTCCACAGCAGGCACAGAGTACACGTCCTGATGGTAACGAAAGAGAGAGGCCCATTCTGGTCTACGGAGCTGGCGCCATGCCTTACCTGAGCACCCGGTGCAGGCGGCTCTCGAGGAAGGAGATGGAGTTCAGCTAGAGCTCCTACAGGTGGGGCAGGTTCAGGAACTGGGCCGTGAGCTGGGTGATGCAGTGCTCCTCCTGTTTGGGGGGTTGTGTGCGGCAACACGTGGATGCGCCAGAGCGGCAGCCGGGGCAGGTTGCCCATCTGGCCCAGGTGCAGCACAAACCTGCCCAAAGTGGCCCGATTCCAGGTGCAATTCACCTCCAAGTCCTCGACACAGTCCAGCTGTACCACCTTCAGGATCCTCCTGATGCTCCGCGTGGGCATGGTGGAGATGCTGAGCTTCTGGCAGCTCAGGTGCAGCAGGCTCCTCCTGTTTGGCCTTCTTCAGCAGGTAGCTGAGGGTCTGTTTCAGGGTGTCCTCCTTGAGGCACAGGTCAAGCAGCACCTGCACAGGGGCCTGTGCCGGCTTTAGCCCACCTGCACCTCCACCCTGCACCTCTTCTGCATGGACTGGGCTGGCTCGGGCTCCAGCAACAGGCAAACACTGTCCATGTGGCTGGATCACATGGTCCAGATGTCCTAGTGGGCTTTCCAGTGCAAGTTCAGCAGCTGCAGCTTCCACTGCCTGCAGGGCCACAGGAGACACGCTGAGCTGTGCAGAGGCTGACTGGCACCAGGACCACGCGAGGGCTCTGCACTCCATATACCACCGCTCCCCCGGCTTCAGGAACCCCCTTGGTCCCTACCTTAAGGGACACTGGTGGGGAGCACATGCCTTTCGTCCCTTCTGCCCCTCAACCAGTCCTGTACATCCAGAGGCCTGTCCAAGTGAACCCCTCATCTTCCTGCTCTGGCTGCATCTTGCTCACACCCCCAGGTCCAACCAGTCTGCCAGGTTGACCTTACCTGGGTTGGACCCTCTGAGCAAGCACGACGTCCAGGTCATCGAGTGGAGCCTGGAAGGTGTCCAGATGAGGCTGGTGTTCCTTCATCAGGGTCCCCAGCAGAGGCAGGGGAAGGGCCTGGACTGCACCACCACTTTCAGGGCCTGGGTGTGCCTCCCGGCAAAGGCCACCATAAACAGTGGCGGGAAGAGCTCTAGGGGCAGCTCCTCCAGGGCCACCATGGCCAAGGCCTCATTCCACAGCAGGCTCTGGCCCGCCAGGCCCAGGAGTTGGGGTGGGTCCTGGACACCCGTTCTGAAGAACCTAATACGGAGTGAGTCGTGGGGGGATGTCATAGAGCAAGTGGGGGCACGGTCTTCTCTGGCCAAGGAACCGGGGAGAACTTGCTGTCCCTCCATCCTGGGAGAACCCAAGGCAGGCTCAGAGACATCCTCTGGCCACAAAGACACAGTTTTGGCCACACTTGTACCAGGACAAGCATCTCTCCAGGCAGCAAAAAAAAAAAAAAAGGGACAAGGTAGCCTCTTGCCCCAACCCGTATCTACCAGTTTCTGCATTTATTCCTAGCCCTGCTGGCCAGTAGATACTTAGGAGCCTGACAGCTGGCCCCACTTTCTTCAGAGAAAGCTTCTGATTATTACTCAAGGGCTGAAAACAGGAATAAGGAGGTTAGTCCACACAGTCTGTCTCTAAACTCCAACCAATAACTCACGCAATGGGTGTTGTTATGTCACTTAATAAAAAAGACATACCTTACACTCTGTGTCTCTTCTACAAATGTTACTACCATTCAGTTCAATGGAGCAAAACATCCACATGCAGAAAAAAGCCGCCACTATTTAATATATTCTACAGATTGTTTTTAATTCCATGGAATTAAAAAACAGTTTTCAGCTTTTAAAACAAAAAGAAACCCCCCAAAATTTTAAGCTAGTAAAATCACAAACCTATAAAATGATATGAACCATAATCACTGGTAACACACTACAATGTAAAATGTCACCAGATCCTAATTAGGTATCTTTCATTAAATCAATTCCTGGGACTTCCCAGGCAGTTCAGTGAGGAGGACTCTGTGCTTTCACTGCAGGGGCATGAGCTCTATTCCCATTAGGGAACTATGACCCCAGATTCTATTTGGTGTGACCGTATCCCCTCACTCTCACCATACGCTATGCCATGCCCCCCCTGCGCACCCCCTGCCAAATTCTGTTTGGTTAAGAAATATGGTAAAGCTGGCGGAGGAATAGGACAGGGAGACCACTTTCTCCCTCACAAATTCATCAAAAGAACATTTCAGCGATGAGCAAATTCCAAAAAACAACTTCTGAATGCTGGCAGAGGACTTCAGGCACCCGGAAAAGCAGATCATTGTCTTCAAAAACAGGTAGGAAAAAATATAAAAGATGAAAAAAGAGACAAAGGAGGTAGGAAGGGAGCTCCGTCCTGGGAAGGGAATCCCGTTCTGGGCAGGGAATCTTAAGAAGGGAGGTTTCCAATGTGGCGAGCTTTGGAAGCACAGAGGGCAACGTAGCAGGAAAGAAACATAAATACATAATTCAAACCAACAGATTACAAGCCCAACAGTAACTCCCCCAGCGGAAAAGCAGCACAGACGCCTGCATCCGACACTAGCAAGTGGGGGCAGGGCAGGGAGGCGCAGGAGGCATGGGCTGCAGTGCTTTTTAAGAATCAGGCAGGAACACCCCGCACATAACCACAATGAACGAACCTGCGCTAGCAAACCAGACTGTGGGACAGCTACCACGTGAAAAGCCCGATCACAAGACACCACCAGGACCGCACACAGAACAGAGGATGGAACAGAAATAGCCGGTTACAGACCATTCCCCACCGGTGACGGGCAGCCAGAACCGTATGGGCTGGAAGGGGGTGATCGCAGCCCCGGAGAGACTTTACCTACAAAACTGTAAGCAGGCTTCTTTGCTAAGGCTTCTGGGGGTTCTTGACAGTCACCATCCACCTCACAAGGGGCGCCAGTGGTACATCCAGAAAACTAGCAGCAGACACGGGAAAGGCGATAAGTCACAGTGACCGCGCTCACCACACACCTGAGCTACTCGGACGTGGGAAGGACACAAAAGGCAGTCCCAACCGAATCTGTGCCTCTGAGGGCTTACCTGAGCACCGAACCTGAGTTCGGCTTAGACCTGGGAGGTGCGTGCAGCCTAAGGCCGGCCTCAGACCCTGGAGCAACGTAGAGCCTGAGCGGTGTGCACCATGAGCAGGGGCAGGCCCAGTGGGCCTGAGACACTGAAAGCACACACAGGTGTTAGTTCTTTGCAGCATCCCTCCCTCCCCACAGTGCAACTCAACAAGAGAGCCAAAAAAATAAAAAATAAAAAGTGTCCACCATGCCCTCCCCCCCCCACCCCTTATTAGGACGGAAATCAGACACTGAAGATACCAGCAAACAGAAGAAATTAAATGGAGGGAACCGCCTTGGAAATAACCCCACAACACCAGAGAAAGGGCCAGAAATATCGTTACTATTTTTATGACCATTTCTTTTTCTTTTTTTCTTTTTCGCTGATGTTGTTGTGTGGTAGATTTTTCTTCTTTTCTTTTTCTTCTTCTTCTTTTTTTAACTTTTAGAAATATTTAAGTCCTCTATTTATCCTTTAATTTTTATTCTTATAACCTACTCTTACTTAAAAAGAAACCTATTTTTTAAAGCAAACACTGTATATAGTCTTTGTGTGGTGTTGTTGTTGTTTTAATAGTTCTTGTGGCTTTTTTTTCTTCTTCTTCTTTTCCTTAATATTGCATTTTTAAAAATCCAACCTCTATTCTAGATTTTTAATCTTTGCTTTTTGGTATTTGTTGTCAATTTTGTACATTTAAAAACCCAAACTTCACTACCCAATTTTACCTGAGAGCGAGATTACTGGCTTGACCACTCTCTCCTCCTTTGGACACTCCTTTTTCTCCACCAGGTGGCCTCTGTCTCTTCCCTCCCCCTTCTCTTCTCTACCCAATTCTGTGAATCTCCGTGTTCCAGACGGTGGAGAACACTTCAGGAACTGGTTACTGGCTGAATCTGTCTCTCCGTTTTTCATTTCCCTCTTTTATCCTACTGGCCACCTCTGTCTACTTCCTCCCTCTCCTCTTCCCTGTATAACTCCGTGAATACCTCTGAGTGTTCCAGACGGTGGAGCACACATAAGGATGTGATAGCTGGCTAGCTTGCTCTCTCCTCTTTTTTTTTTTCCTCTCTCTCTCTCCTCTTTTGACCCCACCTCATCTCATTCCAGTCACTTCTAACTACCCCCTCCCTCTTCTCTCCTCCATGTAACTCAGTGAACCACTCCAGTTGCCCCTCACTGTGGGTAAACCTTTCATCTTTAACCTAGATGTGTTATCATCGGTGCTGTATAGGTGGAGAGGTCTTGAGGCTACTGTAAAAATAAAACTGAAAACCAGAAGCAGGAGGCTTAAGTCCAAACCCTGAGAACATCAGACAAGTCCTGACTCCAGGGAACATTAATTGATAGCAGCTCATCAAATGCCTCCATACCTACACTGAAACCAAGCACCACCCAAGGGCCAACAAGTTCCAGAGTCAGACACACCATGCAAATTCTCCAGCGACACAGGAACACAGCCCTGAGCTTCAATATACAGGCAGCTCAAAGTTACTCCAAAACCATTGGCGTCTCATAACACATTACTGGTCACTCCATTGCACTCCAGAGAGAAGAAATCCAGCCTCACCCACCAGAACTCCAACACAAGCCTCCCGAACCAAGAAATCTTGACAAGCCACTGATACAACCCCACCCACAGTGGAGAAACTCCATAATGAAGAGAACGCCACAAATTCCCAGAATATAGAAAGGCCAACCCAAACGCAGCAATAGAACCAAGATGAAGAGACAGAGGGATACTCAGCAGGTAAAGAACAGGAGAAATGCCCACCAAATCAAACAAAAGAGGAAGAGATAGGGAATCTACCTGAGAAAGGATTCCAGATATTGATACTGAAAAGGATCCAAAATCTTGAAATCAAAACGGAATCACAGATAAATAGCCTGGAGACAAGGATTGAGAAGATGCAAGAAAGGTTTAACAAGGACCTAGAAGAATAACAACGAGTCAATAGATAATGAATGACTCAATAAATGAGATCAGAAACACTCTGGAGGCAACAAATAGTAGAATAACAGAGGCAGAAGATAGGATTAGTGAAATAGAATGGTAGAAATTAATGAATCAGAGAGGAAACAAGAAAAACGAATTAAAAGAAATGAGGACAATCTCAGAGACCTCCAGGACAATATGAAACGCTCCAACATTCGAATTATAGGAGTCCCAGAAGAAGAAGACCAAAAGAAAGACCATGAGAAAATCCTCTAGGAGACAATAGTTGAAAACCTCCCTACAGTGGGCATGGAAATAATCACCCAGTCCCAAGAAAACCAGAGAGTCCCAAACAGGATAAACCCAAGGCAAAACACCCCAAGACACATATTAATCAAATTAACAAAGAGCAAACACGAGAACAAATATTAAAAGCAGCATGGGAAAAACAAGAAATAACACATGAGGGGATTCCCATAACGGTAACAGCTGATCTTTCCAAAGAAACTCTTCAGGCCAGGAAGGAATGGCAAGACATACTTAAAGTGAAGAAAGAGAATAACCTACAGCCCAGATTACTGTACCCGGCAAGGATCTCATTCAAATACGAAGGAGAAATCAAAAGCTTTACAGACAAGCAAAAGCTGAGAGAACTCAGCACCACTAAACCAGCTCTCCAACAAATGCTAAAGGATATCCTGTACACAGGAAACACAAAAAGGGTGGTTAACCCCAAACCCAAAACAATAAAGGAAAAGGCAACGGGATCATAATGATCAGTAATTACCTTAAACGTGCTTAGTCACAGCTCCAGAAAGCTATTCTCTTTTCCTTCTAAGGACAGGCTTACCTCTGTGGAGCTTGGTATTTAAGTATTCCCTTTGGTTAGATTCCCTGCCTTCAACCCCAGCTCAGTGCTGACAACCTTCAGGTGTCAAATAGCATACTATGCAACTGGTGCATTTTACATTCTTACCAAAGAAAGTAAGTGTCAGTTGTATCTCCACAGTATTAATTTAGCCACAAGGAATCTTCGGCAAAACTAAACAAAACGTTAGAGAGATGACAGCACTTCTACGAAATATGTTGTCAGCTTTACAAACGACCTATAAACTACAAAGTCATCACGAAATAGACATCTACTTAATACACATTTCATTATTAGATTCTTTCTTTGTATATAACCATTTTATACTTTCAGATTTGCAACTGGTACTTTTTCAAATGAAACTGGTGCTTTTTTTTGCTTGTTTTTAAGCCAAGATTTAACTGATGTCTTTAAGATGTTCATTTCAACATTGACATCATTCATAACTCCAAATACATAAAAGATGATGACAAAAACATCATAAATACAAAAAATAAAAATGTAGTTCTATTATTATAGCCTCCGATAAATGCTATCAAAACTGGAACAGAAGCATTGTAAAAACATTTAGTGATGTTTCAACATTTTTCTAATCTTTTTTGATTTCATCTTTCTCATGTGCTTTAGAATGCATTACAACAACAGTAGAGTATTGGGCTTCCGTGGTGGCTCAGAGGGTAAAATGTATGCTTGAAATGGAGCCCTGGGTTCTATTCCTGGGTTAGGAAGATCCCCTGAAGAAGGAAATGGCAACCCATTCCAGTATTCCTGCCTGAGAATCCTATAGATGGAGGAGCCTGTAAGGCTACAGTCCATGGGGTCGCAAAGGGTCAGACACGACTGAACGTCTCCACTTTCACTTTAGTCGAGTATTGTCATATGTTTAAAAATCTATAAAAATATGGTAAATAATACCGGTACAAATTTCATCATTAAACATACATATTCAGCTGTTTTAATGCATGATGAGAGAACTCTGAAACAACTTGCGTTTTCATTGTTATTGGTGACCATGCCTGAGCTGCCTTTTGAGAAATCTATGTGCAGGTCAGGAAGCAACATTTAGAACTGGACATGGAAAAACAGACTGGTTCCAAATAGGAAAAGGAGTACATCAGGCTGTATAATGTCACCCTGCTTATTTAACGTCTATGCATAGTACATCATGAGAAATGCTAGACTGGACAAAACACAAGCTGGAATCAAGATTGCCGGGAGAAATTTCAAGAACCTCCGATATGCAGATGACACCACCCTTATGGCAGAAAGTGAAGAGGAACTAAGAAGCCTCTTGATGCAAGTGAAAGAGAGTGAAAAAGTTGGCTTAAAGCTCACCTTTCAGAAAATGAAGATCATGGCTTCTGGTCCCATCACTTCATGGGAAATAGATGGGGAAACAGTGGAAACAGTGTCAGAGTTTACTTTTGGGGCTCCAAAATCCCTGCAGATGGTGACTGCAGCCATGAAATTAAAAGACACTTACTCCTTGAAAGAAAAGTTATGACTAACCTAGATAGCACGTTCAAAAGCAGAAACATTACTTTACTGACTAAGGTCCGTCTAGTCAAGGCTATGGTGTTTCCTGCGGTCATGTATGGATGTGAGTTGGACTGTGAAGAAAGCTGAGCACCGAAGAATTGATGCTTTTGAACTATGGTGCTGGAGAAGACTCTTGAGAGTGCCTTGGACTGCGAGGAGATCCAACCAGTCCATTCTGAAGGAGATCAGCCCTGGGACTTCTTTGGAAGGAATGATGCTAAAGCGGAAACTCCAGTAGTTTGGCCACCTCATGTGAAGAGTTGACTCATTGGAAAAGAACTCTGATGCTGGGAGGGATTGGGGGCAGGCGGAGAAGGAGACGACAGAGGATGAGATGGCTGGATGGCATCGCTGACTCGATGGACGTGAGTCTGAGTGAACTTCGGGAGTTGGTGACGGACAGGGAGGCCTGGCGTGCTGCATTTCATGGGGTCACAAAGAGTCAGACACAACTGAGTGACTGAACGGAACTGAACTGAACGGAACTGAAGCTAGGGACTGTTGGTGGCAGAGGTAGAGGCCCCAGTCTGTGTATCCACAGTTGGAGTGATGGAATACAGTTTAAAGTGACTGTAAACATAGGGAATTTAGAAAGATGGTAACGATAACCCTGTATGCGAGACAGCAAAAGAGACACAGATGAATAGAACAGTCTTTTGGACTCTGTGGGAAAGGGAGAGGGTGGGATGATTTGCGAGAATGGCATTGAAACATGTATAATGTCATATAAGAAAAGAATCGCCAGTCTAGCTTCAGTGTAGGAGAGGATGCTTGGGACTGTTGCACGGGGTTGACCCAGAGGGATGGTAAGGGGAGGGCGGAGGGAGGGGGTTTAGGCTTGGGAACACGTCTACACCCGTGGAGGGTTCATGTTGGTGTCTGACAAAACCAATGCACTATTGTAAAGTACAATATAAATAAATAAAGTGACTGTAAACAAAGAAACAGAAAAGAGTTTCTCTTCAGAAATAAAATGTTCAGAATTGATTTTCATACTGAGGGAAGGCCTTTTCACCTACTAAGTATTAGTGAACATTCTGGCTAGATATAGTTTTGCTTGAACTTTATGCTAGACAGCCTATTTTTGACCTGGGAAACACATATTGTACATCTGCTTTAACCATGGAGGAGAGTCACTGGGTATTCACTGGAATGGGAAAGTAAAAATCTGTTGCAGTTGTCTTTCATCAGTGTACCCTCTGGGGAAGTCAGGATATGAAAATGAGATTGTGCATTTCTGTGCTTTGGAGTTATGTGTTCCTAGTTAGTGAAGATAATTAAGAAGTGTAATGATTCCAGATTCTCGCCTAGGAAAACACTAACATCACTCTTGTCAGACCTGTATTTTGTGGTTAACAGGATCCTTTTCCCACGAGATATGTTTCATTCATGTACTTTCAACTTTAAAGAATTTTCTCTGTGTCCTGGCTCTGCCCCTACAGCTTCAGAACACTCCTCTTTAAACTGTACGGAAGACCATTTCCCAGGCTATGGTCCTTGAGTTTATTTTTATTTTTCTCCTAATTTTAGTATATATAATTTATTGGGTATTTTTATCATTATGGCATAATTTTCTTCAAACTTCGTACTGAAAGTTGTCTCCTATTTAATCATGACATGTGATCAGTGAGTCCACATACTAAGGAATGACAATTGGCACTTTTTAGCAGAAACCAGGGCTTCCCTGGGAGGTAAGCTGCCTAAGAATCTGATGCAATGCAGGAGACCCCAGTTTCATTTCTGGTTTGGAAGGATGCTCTGGAGAAGCAACAGGCCACTCCCTCCAGGGTTCTTTAGGTTTCCCTGGTGGTTTAGATAGCAAACAATCCATCTGCTATGAGAGAGCCACTGGAAGAGTGGCCTAACAACCCACTCCAGTATTCTTGCCTGAAGAACACCCATGGACAGAGGAGCTTGATGGGCTATATTCCAGACACTCACAAAGAACCAGACATGACTGTGAGTATGAGCAGACCAGAAACCAAAATATATTTTTAAGAAATCCTTGAAAACCTTGAAATTTGGAAGTGTTCCTTAGAAAGAGCATGTTAACCCTGAAAAAAAAAAGAAAAAACACCATAAAGCAATGAACTTTACTGCTCTCTTTTCCCTATAAGATCAGAAGAGAAATGGAGTGTCATTTCCCTTTTTAGAAGCTAGTTGTTCTCGTAGAAACTATGAAATGATTAAATAAATTATTGAAACCTACTGAAATGCTGCTTTCAAATAAATAAATAAATAAATAAAATCCAATTCAAGACGGATACCAAAGCAAGAACATAATCGATATCACTTGCTGTTGTGAGACATGGCTTCAAAAGAGAACCAAATTAATGTATATAATGACTGGCTAAATTCTCTGGCAATACGTTATAAAAACTTGCAGTCAACATTGAAAGGGATTTTTACACACAATAAAATAAAAATGCCTTTTACTTATGCATACTTCTAATAATCAAAAGCACTGACTACTTTTCAGACATTCCAGGCCAAGGACATTTAAACAAACTACCTACTTTATCTGCCAAAACAACACTGCTAGGCCCTTCTCCTTCTGCACTCAAGCTTTCCCAGCATCAGGGTCTTTTCCTATAGTTAGCTCTTTGCATCGGGTGGCGAAAGTACCAGAGTTTCAGCTTCAGCAAAAGTACTTCCAATGAATATTCAGGGCTGATTTCCATCAGGATTGACTGCTTTGATCTCCTTGCAGTCCAAGGGACTCGCAAGAGTCTTCTCCAACACCACAGTTCAAAATCATCAATGATTCCATGCGCAACTTCCTGTATAGTCCAACTCTCCCATCCATACATGAGTAATGGAAACTCCATAGGTATGACCTGATAGACCATTAATTGCAAAGTAATGCCTCTGCTTTTGCATATGCTCTTTAGGTGGTTACAGCTTTTCTTCATAGGATCTAGCACCTTTTAATTCCGCGGCTGCCCTCACCATCTGCAGTGATTTTGGAGCCCGAGAAAATAAAGTCTATCACTGTTTCCATTTTTCCTCATGATTTCCCTATTTCATGTGAAGTCACGGGGCCAGATGCCATGATCTTCATTTTTTCAACATTGAGTTTTAAGCAAGGTTCTTCACTCTCTTCTTTCTTTCCATCAATATGCTCTTTATTTATTCTCCGCTTTCTGTCATATTTGTGGTGTCAACTGCAAATCTGTGGTTATTGATAGTTCTCCAAGCAATCTTGATTCTAGTTGGGCTTCATCCAGCCTGGCATTTCACATGACGTGCTGAATATAAGTTAAATAAGCCACATGACAATATACAGCCTTGATGTGCTCCTTTCCCATTTTGAAGCTAGCGCATTGTTCTATGTCCAAGTGTTGCTTCTTGACATGCCTACAGATTTCTCAGCAGGCAGCTAAAGAGGTCTGGTATTTGCATCTTTCCAGGAATTTCCCATAGCTTGTTGTCATCCACACAGTCAAAACCTTTGGCATAGTCCAAATCAGAAGTCGATGTTTTTCTTGAACTCCTTTGCTTTTTCTCTGATCCAATGGATGCTGGCAATTTGATCTCTGGTTTCTCTGACTTTTCTAAATCCAGCTTTAGCATCTGGAAGTTCTCAGTTCATGTACTGCTGAAGCCTAGCTTGAAGAACTTTGAACATGACTTTGCTTACATGTGAGATGTGTGCAATTGTGTGTTAGTTTAAACAATCTTTGGCCTAGCTTTTCTTGAGGATTGGAGTTTAAACTAACCTTTCGAAGTTCTGCGGCCAGTGCCG
Organism: Ovis aries; assembly: GCF_016772045.2. Classification (NCBI taxonomy): domain Eukaryota; kingdom Metazoa; phylum Chordata; class Mammalia; order Artiodactyla; family Bovidae; genus Ovis; species Ovis aries. The sequence goes on along the minus strand of NC_082741.1, from coordinate 19,486,172 downwards.
AGCTTTTCAAATTCGCTGGCATATTGCGTGCAGGTTTGTAATGTCATAATCTGGTAGGACTTGAAATTCCACAACTGGAAACACATTACCTCTAGTAACTTTGTTCATAGTTATGTACTAAGGGCTGCTTGACTTCACATTCCAGGATGTCTGGTTCTGGGTGAGTAAAGACACTTTCACGGTTATGTGGGTCATTAAGATCTTCTTCTTCTTCTTTTTTTTTTTTTTAAGTTCAGTTCTTCTGTGTATTCTTGCCACCACTTCTTAATATATCTGCTTCTGTTAGGTCCATATATTTTGTCTCCTTTATTGTGCCCATCTTTGCATGAAATGTTCCCTTGGTATCTGTATCATTCTTGAGGTAACCTCTGTTCTTTGCCATCCTATTGTGTTTCTCTGTTTCTTTGCATTGATCCCTGAGGAAGGCTTTTCTTATCTCTCCTTGCTATTCTTAAGAAAACTGCATTCAAATGGATTATCTTTCTTTTTCTCCTATGCCTTTAGCTTCTCTTCTTTTCTAAGTTATTTGTAAGGCCTCCTCAGACAAACCTTTTGCCTTTTTGCATTTCTTTTTCTTGGGTAGGTTTGGTTCATTGTCTCATGCAGAATGTCATGACCCTTGGTCCATAGTTCTCCAAGCAGTCTGTCTATAAGATCTAATCCCTCAAATCTATTTGTCACATCCACTGCGTAATCATAAGAGACTGATTTTGGCCAACCCAAATGGTCTAGCGGTTTTCCATACTTTCTTCAACTTAAGTCTGAAGTTTTCTTTAAGGCATTCCTGATCTGAGCCATGTCACTGCTCAGTCTTGGGTGTTTGTTTTTTTTTTTTTTCTGACTGCATAGAGCTTCTCCATCTTCGGCTACAAAGAACAGAATCAATCTGATTTCAGCATTGACCATCTCAAGAGTCATCTCTTGTGTTGTTGGAAGAGGGTGTTTTCTATGAATGGTGAGTTCTCTTAGGGAATTCTGTTAGCCTTTTCCATACTTCATATGTACTCCAAGGTCCAACTTGCTTGTTATTCCAGGTATCTCTTGACTTCCTACTTTCTCTAGGAGGCAATGAACGTGGGCAGTATAAGCCCTCATTCCTCTGCCTTTTCTAAATCCATCGCATATGTTTGGAAGTTCTTGGTTCAAATACTTTGAAGCCTAGCACAAAGGAGTTTGAGCCTTATCTTGCTTAGTATGTGAAATGAGCACAAGAGTGCAGTACTTTGACAAATTTTCAGCATTACCCTTTGATGTGGGGATCAGTACGTTGTCATGTGTACACTAGAGCTTGCTCAGTAGTGGCATAATGTGTATTCCATAGTGCAAACTCAGAAGTTGGAACATGTATGGCATATAATGTTGACTCAGTAGAGGTAGGATGATACTTTCAGAGTGCAAGCTCAGTAGTTGTGCTAAGCCTTCTGTAGAACACTGATTCAGCAATGGTAAGATGTGTGAACTAGAATTCAGGGTCAATAGTGTTGTCACATTTCCTCGAGAGTTTAGCCACTGCAGAAGTGGCATGTGTGCTTAGAATGGGGTCTTAATAGTGGTGAGATGCATGCTCTACATCTCAGTCTCAGTAGAAGAGAGGTGTGTTCTCTAGAGTGCAAGCTAGTAGTTACAAGACACTTGGTGTGCTGACCTGTAGTACACAAAGAAGCAGTGGAAGTTGTCACAGCACTGAAACACTGACTGGTGAAAAACTCCTCGGTGTGTTTGACCCACAGTAGAAAAAGAAACGTTCCAAGAATGTTTTACCTATGAGTTACAGCATGGTGGTAATTATTGAGTGCGTTCCAGCTAATGTAGATGGAGATGCGCTTAAGCCATGTCATAAAACTGAACCAGTGATAGTTACAATCTCTTAGTCTTGCCTGAGCTATTTGGATGCAGAAACACTTAAAAAATTCACAGCACTGAAGCACTGGAATTTGACAAATTATCGGCTGTGTCTTCCAAGAATGGATGCTGAAGCACTTGAACTGTACCACATAGCTGAAAGACTGGATGTTGATGAATACTGGGTGTATTTGACCTGGGGTAAGAAGGGGACTCATTTAACCATATGACAGCCCTAAAACACAGGATGGAGAAAAATGTATGTGTGTTTATGAACTGGTATGTACAGAAACAATTGAGACATATCACAGAACTCAACAGTTGATGGTGAACAATTTCTAGGTGTATTTGAACCAGAGTATACGAAACAAGACTTGAAGAATGTAACAGAACTGAAACAACTGATGGTGATAAACTATTGCATGCGTTCAGCATGGCGTAGAAGAAGAAGGACTTGAAACATGTCGCAGCACTGAAACACCAATGGTCATAAGCTACTGGGTATGTTTCAGCTCAAGTGGATTAGAGAACCATTTGAAGCATGTCGCACAACTGAAACATTGCATGCTTATGAACGACTGCATGTACTTGATATGGAGTGAATGAAGAAAGCACTTGAAGCATGTGACATCACTGAAGCACTGGTTGAGAATATGGACTATGTTTGAGCCGGAATGGACACAGAGGCTTCAGAATCATTTCATAGTACTGAACACTAGCACTAGATGGGGAAAAAGCTACTGAGTTCGTTTGACACAGGAATGGATGAAGAAGCAGTTGACATTATGTCACAGCAGTGAAACAAGATGGTTATAAACGGTGAGTGTATTGATGTTAGTGGGACCAAGAACATATTTAATCTTATCAAAGTCCTGAAACACTGGAGCATGGTGAACTGCTGGCTGTGTATGCCTCAGTGTGCACAGACAACATTTCAAATCATGTCACAGCACTGAAACGCTTGTATGGAGACGACAGACTGACTGTCTAGATCTGGGGTGGATGAGGAAGCTCTTTAAGCATGTCACTTCATGTATACACTAGATGGCGACAAACTATGGCGTTGGTGTATGGGTGCGCATGAAGAAGCCATTGGGTCGTGCTGCAAAGTAAAACACTGGCTGTTTATAACTACTAGAAATTTTACACTAGGATTAATGTAGAAGCATTTGAAGACTGTCAGTGTACTGCAGCAATGGATGGTGATAAAGGACTATGTTAACCTGGAGTGGGTGAGGAAGTACTCGAATCCAGGGGCAGCCATGGAACACTGTGTATTGATAAACTCCGGGATGTTTTATTTAGTCACTTCGTTAAGGAAGAATTGAACTTGGCCAACACTAAATCCACGCTTTAGATCAGCTGTGTTAAAATCACTGAGCTTGCCCTCAAGAGTATATCTGAACTCACATTTTATAGCCACACCTACTACCACGGTGGATTCTGTGCTCTAAAACTCTCGTGAGATGAGAGAACAAGATGGTGGAGCTATAAGTGGATGTGGAGTACATCTCTCCATGGATACATCAGGCATACACCTTCAGACACAGGAGAGTATTCAGAACGTTACCGGAAAGTAGACAGGAGTACCTGACACGTGGCAAAGAATATATAGAACCACGCAAAACTCAGTCGGGGGAAAGAACTGGGGGAAAAATCAGGAGTGTTAGTAGGACTGGATCTGCCCTGAGTGGGGGAAGGAACTGAAGCTGAGGTCCAATCCCACATTGGGTCAATCGTCTGAAGTGTAGAATAGACATTTAAAGCTGAGAGTGAAACAGCTGATCTGTGGAAAGGTGGGTGCAATGAGAAGCAGAGGGTCCTTGCTGCAGCTGTACATACCCCGTACAAGGACATCCATCCCCTGAAAGGCCCCGTGGCTGGCAGCTGCAGTTTAGGGACTTTGTGGCAATTCATGGGGAGGGCTGCTGTTTCCTGGGGAGAGATGGAGAGAGGGGGTTTGAAGGAGGACACTGTGGTAGGGTATGCCTGTGGAGGAAAGCCAGGCAGCCATGAAAGCAAGGCAATAACACCGAGTCACATGTCGGGGGTGGAGCAATCACCATAGCCTCTCTCTCCCCACATGCTAGCATCGGCAGTTACTACAATAGTGAGGCTGACCCATCAAATGCTGAACACACTGAAATGCAGAGCAGGACACCACGCAGAGTCCTCCTTCAAGTGCCTGATGCACCATACTAGAGTAGAATCCCACTCAGGATGCTCCTTTAAGTGTCGGATGCACTGATTTACACAGGAGGACCCCAGCCAGGAAATTCGCTCTATGTGCTGACCCATTGAACGACAGAGAAGGATCCCAGGCAAGGAAGCCTTCTGAGTGGCCGAATAGGTGGAACTAGGGAGAAGACTGGCCAAAGACGCCTTCTTATCACCGGATACAAGGGCTCAAAAAAGAAAAAAAAGGCTCTGATAGGGCCCTAACTCCTGTGGTGTAGTCAGTCTGTGTCCCTGCACCCTGCCCGTTTGACACCACCTGTGTCCCTCAAAGCCAAGCAGCTGCTCCACCTTCACAGTTAACTCTCATTGGAAAAAAGCTGCTACAGGTTAAAAAAAAAAAAATCGTGCAACTATTTGCACAGGATTGCTTCAGTCCTGTCTAACTCTGTGTGGAACACATTTCACCACTACAGAGAAAAAGCTCTAAAATGCATATACTGGAACAACTGATTTTTTTCCAGTCTTGCAGCCAGAGCAGGAGGATGAGGGGTTCACTTGGACAGGCCTCCGGATGTACAGGACTGGTTGAGGGACAGAAGGGACGAAAGGCATGTGCTCCCCACCAGTGTCCCTTAAGGTGGGGACCAAGGGGGTTCCTGAAGCCGGGGGAGCGGTGGTATATGGAGTGCAGAGCCCTCGCGTGGTCCTGGTGCCAGTCAGCCTCTGCACAGCTCAGCGTGTCTCCTGTGGCCCTGCAGGCAGTGGAAGCTGCAGCTGCTGAACTTGCACTGGAAAGCCCACTAGGATATCTGGACCATGTGATCCAGCCACATGGACAGTGTTTGCTTGTTGCTGGAGCCCGAGCCAGCCCAGTCCATGCAGAAGAGGTGCAGTGTGGAGGTGCAGGTGGGCTAAAGCCGGCACAGGCCCCTGTGAAGGTGCTGCTTGACCTGTGCCTCAAGGAGGACACCCTGAAACAGACCCTCAGCTACCTGCTGAAGAAGGCCAAACAGGAGGAGCCTGCTGCACCTGAGCTGCCAGAAGCTCAGCATCTCCACCATGCCCATGCGGAGCATCAGGAGGATCCTGAAGGTGTTGCAGCTGGACTGAGTCGAGGACTTGGAGGTGAATTGCACCTGGAATCGGGCCACTTTGGGCAGGTTTGTGCTGCACCTGGGCCAGATGGGCAACCTGCCCCGGCTGCTGCTCTGGCGCATCCACGTGTTGCCGCACACAGCCCCCAAACAGGAGGAGCACTGCATCACCCAGCTCACGGCCCAGTTCCTGAACCTGCCCCACCTGTAGGAGCTCTAGCTGAACTCCATCTCCTTCCTCGAGAGCCGCCTGCACCGGGTGCTCAGGTAAGGCATGGCGCCAGCTCCGTAGACCAGAATGGGCCTCTCTCTTTCGTTACCGTCAGGACGTGTACTCTGTGCCTGCTGTGGACATTGCCAGGGTGCCCGGGTCACTCGAAAGTCCTCACGATGCTGCCGCTCTGTCCCCGGGCTTCTTGTCAGGTCACCTTCCTGACTAGGGTCAGAGGTGTGGCCTAGGTTAGATGCTGTCAAAGCGGACTTCTTTCTGGGAGTCCGCACGGTGGCGGTCAGGTGTGATGCCCTTGGGAATTCTTTCCGAGAGAATGATGTCTTAGCTGAGGCGATTACAAATAATTAAGCAAGGAGGACATTGGTCCATCAGGCGTGAAGTTTGAAGTCCGAAGCTCTGTTTCTCCCTCCCACCTGCCACATTTGTCCTGAGCTGTTTTAGGCTCCAGGTGAGCTGTGGAAAGTAGGTGATTCTCGAGATGACAAGGAGGGACCGTGAGGGGAAATTGCAGCTCCTAAGCAGTCCAGAGAAGATAAAAAGTTACATAAGCATCATTGCTGAAATGGCTCCAATCTAAGTCCAAATTGCAATTCTTGTTTTCCTCTAAGACTTCTGACTACATAGGAAATTCTCAATAGCAGGTTGTCGCTCTGCCTTGAACACAGTGATAAAAGCTGAGAGGATGCGGCCTAGTCTGTCTGTATGAATGCGTTGCATTGATTCCCTCTTTGGTAGCTGAACTAAGTGTCCAGGAGTGAGCATCACTAGAGGGAACCTTCTTCCAAGGGACCCTCACCCAGGCCCTGGACTGGAGCATTTTCCCCAGTGGATTCAGCAGATGCAAATCCTCCATCTCGTACGCTGGGCGGTGCCAAAATGGGTTCACTGTGCAAAATCAGCCCCAGAGTCCTGGGTGATATTCACCCGCAGTCCACCTGGAGCCTCTGGGACCCACCAGCCCATGCCCGTTTTCCCTCTGCTCAGCCGTGTCTGACTCTTTGGGACTCCATGGATTGTAAGCTGCCAGACTTCTCTGCCTATGGAATTCTTCAGCTGAGAATACTACAGTGGGTAACAGATCTCTTTTCCAGGAGACCTTCTCAACCCAGGGATTGAACTTGGATCTCCTGCATTGCATGCACGACTGAGCAGCCAGGCAAGCCTCCAGTTGCTAAGAGACAACCCAACATCCCCGAATCCATTGTCCAAATGTGCATTTATGTCGCTCATATCCCCACACGTTTTATTCTGTTTTTACATGAATAAACACTTTCACACACAAATATTTACTCAAAGGCTGCTGGAAATCTATTCCCGATCGTCCAAAAGTGTCACTGATGAGTTCAGTATTTCAGTGTTGAGTGTAACTTGGCATTTTTCTTCTTGGTGTCATTCATCTGTAACATTTTTTTAATAAAACCTTATTCCTGAGGCATTTAGCTTAATCCAAATGGTAAAGATAAAATTTCCTCCAAATCCTAGTTCTCTGCCAACCTGGCCGTACTAAGGCTTTTAACTAATTCTCTTTTCCCACCAGAGCTCTTTACTGAGACCAAGTCCTCTAAGAGTCAGAGGAGATTTAGCAGCTAAACCAAACAACAGCACCCGTTCAGAGTGGTGGGCTCCAACTATATCACTTTTTGTGACCGAGAAGCTGCGACCGGCATGGACCACCAAAATTTTGCTATAGTAATGTCCTGGAAATTAGCATTGCCTTGGTTTGAGATTTCCTGGTGCCTCAGGTGGTAAAGAGTCCACCTGCAATGCAGGAGGCTCAGAATTCAGTCCCTGAATCAGGAAGATCCCCTGGGAGAAGGGAGTGGCAACACTCCAGTATTCTTTCCTGGAGAGTTCCATAGAGGAGCCTGCTGGGTTAGAGTACATGAAGTCATAAAGCATCAGATAGGACTGACTAACACGTTCACGTCACCTTTAATCCTGTAGGTAAGCAGGTGGTGCAAGTCGTCGTTGGTTGAGTTTCTCAATGTGTCATGATCCCATGTTTTGGTCCCTCTCTGTTGCACCCTTGCATTGAAGCTACAAAACCATCCCTTTATGATTTCTTACTCAGGGAATTCGAACTGAGGGAAGAAGCAGCAAGAAGCCAGACACTCTGCACTGATTAGGTGAGGATGAAGGAGGAGGGTGAAAGAGCCAGCTTAAGCCTACATACTCAAAACACTAAGATCATGGCATCTAGCCCCATTACTCCATGGTAAATAGAAGCAAAAAGGTGGAAGTACTGACAGATTTCCTCTTCTTGGGCTGTACAATCACTGCAATGGTGATTGCAACCATGAGATCAAAAGACGGTTGCTTCTTGGCAGGAAAGCTATGACAAACCTAGACAGTGTGTTGAAATGCAGAGACGTTACTCTGCCATCAAAGGTCTGTAGAGTCAAGGCTATGGTCTTCCAAGTGGTCATGTACGGTTGTGAGAGCTGGACCACAAAGAAGGCAGAGCGCCAAAGAATTGTTGCCTTCGAGTTGCTGTGCTGGTGAACCTCCTGGAAGTCCTTTGGACAGCAAGGAGTTCAAACCAGTCAATCTTAAGGGAGATCAACCCTGAGTACTTGTTAGAAGGGTTGATGCTGAAGCTGAAGGTCCACTATATTGGTCATGCGGTATAAGCAGCTGATTCACTGGGAAAGTCCCTGATGCTGGGCAAGACTGAGGGCAGAAGAAGAGGGCAACAGAGAATAAGATGGCTGGATGGCATCACCAATGCACTAGACATGAAGTGGAGCAAACTTCAGGAAACGGTGAGGGACAGGGAGGTCTGGTGTGCTGAAGTCCCTGGAGTTGCGGATATAACCGAGCAAAGGAACAACAACAATTTCTTGAGATAAAGCTGTTCCAGGGAGAGTAGAAGAGGAAAAGATTTGTGAGAACAATGGAAGGGCCAAGCTCTCCCCTAGAGATGGAGGAAGTGGGTAGAGGCTAGCCACCTGGATTAGTGCTGTCTTGAAAGGTGTGCCTTTTGGACACCTTGTAGAGCCCACTTCTCACACGGCCCTGTCCCAAGGGCCTGATCTCCTCCTGGGTACCAGCTTCTCAGTTGGTGTGAGATGATCAGCCTTGATGGAGGACACTCAGGCTGACCACATATCACTCCACGGCCACAAGCCCCAGGGAGCTTCCTCCTTGACCACAGCAATGGACCTGGACCGGAGTTGGACTTGGGGTTGTCCGCGGAACGAAAGGTGGGAACAGGTCATGTCTGTCTTTCTTTTTTGGTTTCTTTTGTTGGCCAGCCAACACAGCTTGCAGGATCTTAGTTCCCCAACTAAGGACAGAATCCACGCCCTCAGCAGTGAAAGTGCAGAGTCCTAACCACCCCAGGACTACCAGAGAGTGCCCAGTAGGTCATTTCCTGAGCCTGGTGGATGCCCCAGAAGCCTGATGTTGGCTGCTGAGAGCCAGGCTTCAATGGGCCAGGCTTTGATGAGGTCACCAAACGTTCCTTTCTCCCTGACCTCTGGGAGACCTGTGACCGTGGCCCGTATCATAGAAACTTCTGGAACTAGACAGAATGGATGACATACCCCTCTCCACTCATATTCCTTTCCTGGCTACCCAATGCCTTCCAATAAATTCATCTGCCCTCAATCCATCTGCAGAAAGCGTGCTATCCTCCTGCCCAGATACCTTCCCTGAAGAAGAGGTTGAAATCATGTCCTCTGCTTCTTCCTAACCTGTCATGTGAAGGCTTTTCTGTACACTTGGTGACAAGCTTCTGCTAGACAGCTTTGGGTTTTCTTCCTTTTGTTGGTGTTGTTTGTTTGTTTGTTTTTTGGTTAAAACACATACTCTCCTTCACATTCAGGATGGTGTGAGGACAGGCCTCACTCTGTTCTCAAGGTTCTGTCCCTCAGAGTCTAGGAGAGAAGTCAAACAAACAAAGAAACAAACAAAGGGGGCGGGGCAGAAAGAGATTTGTGTGGGGCGTTTAGCAGTAGTGGTCTGCAAGATGGGGTCCACAGGAGCAGGCTGCGTCCTGGAAGATCTGGGTGGGTGGCATTTGTTGATGTTTGGGAGTCAGCTGGAAGCCGAGTCATCACCTGCATACCCCCTACTGTCCTTGAGGTGAACCCTCTCTAGGGACTCCTGATCTAAAGAACACGTTGAGGTTCTCAGGTGGCCACCAGAAATACACGAGACTTAAAGAACAGAAAATTGTTTTCTCCCAGTTCTGGAGGCTAGAAATCCAGGATTAAGGTGTTGACAGTGTGGTGTCTCTGGAGGTCCCTTTCCTTGATGAGCAGGCACCCGCATTCTCGTGTCCTCCTGTCCCTTTATGTCCATGCATCCTTGATATCTTGTGTGTCCTAATTTCCTCTTTGTTTTCCGGCCATGCTGCTTTTCTTCTGGGTCTTAGTTTCCAGGCCAGGGATTGAACTTGGGCCCTTGGCAGTGAAAGACCTGAGCCCTAACCACTGGCCTTCCAGGAAATTTCCCTCTTTCTTTTTATATAAAGAACCATCAGCTTGGACTAGGGCCCACCCTAGTGACCTTGTTTTAACTGAATCACCTCATTAAAGGCAGAATCTACAAAGAGGATTACGAATCTCCAAAGTGTTGGGGCTTAGATATTCTACAGATTTTTTTTTAATGAATTAATTTATTTGATGGCACCAGGTGTTAGTAGTGGTACGTAGGGTCTTCAGTCTTCCTGGCAGCACGTGGGATCTAGTTCCCTGACCACGGACAGAAGCCCAGCCCCATGCACTGGGAGTGGAGAGTTTTAGCCACTGGACCTTTGGGAAAGTCCCTGCAACATATGGATTTTGCAGGACACGATGAAGCCCAAAACAGGGTTGATGGTAGGGTGATTTGCCTGGCTACACATTTGCACCCTATCTGCTCCTTAGAAATACCTGAGACCTTTAATAACGTTGACTCCCTGGTCCCATTCCTGGAGACACTGAGTCTGTGGGCAGGGAGTAAGCTTGACAGAATCAATCAGAACGTCCGTACTTTTCAAAAGCTCTCTAGTACTCACTGTTTAATATGGACACCTTAAGCAGCCTGGGCAACAACTGGAGCTTGGGAGAAACTCAGGCTCTCAGGCCCCACCCACAACTGTTGGATGAGAATGTGCTTTTGCACAAGACACATAGGCAATTCCTTAGATTCACTGATGGTGAAGAAGCACAGCCCAGGAGATTTGAAAGTGTGGCCCAAACGGAGATGTTTGCATCCAGATCTCTCAGCTTTGATTATATCCTAACTTCCTTCAATACGAAGGACCTCCAGAAGCCCCCAAAGAGGGTGTGGAGCTCCTAGAATCTCTGAAGGGTGGTGGGGAGGATGAAGCTCCCAGCTCAAGCTACATCTCTTTAGTTTATTGAATTGCCAATAACCTACTCCTCCCAAGGCAGGTGCTCAGTGTGTCACATGAAGGAAAAAATGCATTCCTGACCCTCAACCCTTAGGGTCTCCTGAAGGTGTATATTCTTGGGCATTTTAAGCTTGTTCTTATTGTTGCTTGGGCTCCCATTGCGCCCCATCTGGTAAAGAATCTGCCTGCAATGCGGGAGACCTGGGTTTGATCCCTGGGTTGGGAAGATCCCCTGGAGACAGGAAAGGCTAGCCACTCCAGTATTCTAGCCTGCACGATTCCATGGACTGCATATGGTCCACGCGGTCACAAAGGGTTGGACACAACTGAGCACCTCTCACTTTCACTGTTGCGGCAGAGTTGCTAAGTTGTGTGTCTGAGTCTTTTGTGACCCCATAGATTTTAGCCTGCCAGGCTTCTCTGTCCATGGGATTTCTCAGGCAAGAATCCTGGCGTGGTTGCCATTTCTTCCTCCAGGAGAGCTTTCCGACCCAGAGACTGTACCCAGGTCTCCTGCATTAAGAGGTGGATTCTTTACTGCTGAGCCACCAGAGATCAACATTTCCCAAAGTACTGGATGACTTTACACCCTGGGATTCACTTCACTTCAGAATCAAGTGAGGCGAGCTTTGCGTTTTCAGGTTCGCAGGTCCTCTGCTAGGGCAATTTGAATTTCTTAGGTGTGATATGCAGCCCTGGAATCTCTGTGTTTAATAATGTCCCAGGAGATTCTGAGATTTGAGCAATCTTCAGAAGCATATGAAAGTGAAAGTGTTAGTTATCCAGTTGTGTCTGACACTTTGCCAAACCATGGATAGTAGCTCACCAGGCTCCTCTGTCCATGGAATTCCCCAGGCAAGCATACTTGAGTGGAGAGCAATTTCCTTCTCCGGCAGATCTTCCTGACACAGGGATTAAACCCTGGTCTCCTGTACTGCAGGCAGATGTTTTACTCTCTGAGCCATCAGGGAAGCCTAGAAGCATAAGTCTGTAGTCAAAATGTTTCTTCCCCTCCCCTAAGTATTTGCAAACATTTTAAAACTGACACCCAAAATATTTCTGTTGTAAGTGTAAACACTGCAAAGGATGTACCTTTTGGCATACAATCAAAATAAACCCTTTTAAGTAAATCAAACTAGGAATTGCCTGGCAAGCCAGCACTTCGTGTTCAATGCTTTCAGTCTGGTGACCGGGGTTCAGCGCCTGGTCAGGAAACTAAGCTCCTGCAGGAAGTCTCATGGTGTGTCCATAAATAAATAAAACTGTTAATATCATGCTTTCAAACATATCCAGAAGAACGTAAAGAGCATAGAGTTTTAAAAATATTCCGTTTTATTCACTTATTTGGCTTCTTCGGGGCTTAGCCGTGTCATGCAGGATCCTTTGTCCGTTCTACGGCCCTCTGGCATGTGGGATCTTACCCACCACGTATTAAACTCACATTCCCAGCATTGGAAGGCAGATCCTCAACCACTGGACCGCCAGGAAATCCCTAGCCCTGGGTTCTGATACTTACCGACATTGGAGGACATGGCAACCCACTCCAGCAATTTTCCCTGGTGCACTCAACGGGTAGAGGAGGCTGGCTGGCTGCAGTCCATGGGGTCGCAAAAAGTCAGACACAGCTGAGCTCCTAGGCACAACACTGGCCATCATGCTTCTGAAAAGAGTCTAAAACGAGCTCTTTCTAATGGTCAGTTTTTCTTCTTTTTTCCCTGGTTCATTGAGATGTAATGGACATACCTTCTGTAAGTTTAAGGGGAGAACATGTTGATTTGATGATAATGGTGTCTTTGATGGTGTATCTGATCACAGCATTTGAAATCACGTTCATTAGTGGACATCATTTTTGTTCTAATTCAGTGACTCTATTACCTTATAACGAATGGAAATACACGTATTTCTTCTCTGAAACCCTCTCTGAAACCCACGAATCTGTGTGCACAGGGCTGTAAAGGCAGTGGGAGGGAAAGCTTGAGATATAATCTAGGTGCTGCAAAGGAGGACAGAGAAGAGGGCGAGTTAGGGGGGAAGGGTGCAGGAGGGCGGTGAGGGTGTGACCTGACACCCCTGACATGGTTTAAGAACGCATGAGCCCCCGCCTAGAAAAAGCTCCTGGGGTTCAGCATGTAGATTCACAGTGAGGACCCTGGGAATCCAGCGGGTGCTGAGCCTTCAAGTGCAGATCACTTGGGAGTAAGCTTGCTTCCTGCCCTCCTCACCCTGCCTCCTCCCCAACCCACCCCCTTGCCCTCGGAAGAGGACAGGGGTTCGCTGTTTGCAGCTGGAGAATTTTTTGCCATTGGAAGAGAACTCCTGACTTTTTAGGTTCCTGACATCAGCCCATGCCCTGTTGGAATAGCTGTGTGGACCACCTTCCCTTGCCCTTGAGCTATTGAACCCCAAATATCTAAAGACTCAGATAAACTGGAGATAAGGTGGTGGGCCTCTGGATGCTGGAGATGCAAGTGGGGACTCTCACCACACTGAGACCTGGGAAATAGCCCCTGGGAGGGGCCCTGAAGCCCCACTCAGATTCTTTCCCCTCTCCAACATTTTGCTAGAAAGGTTTCTAGTTGAAAGATCCTATGGGGAAAAACTGGTTCAGAAACCTGATTGGAGCCTGGTTTGGGTACTATGGATTGGACTCGAATGGGCTTTAAAAGGCGTGGAATCTCCTGATGCCGCCTCACTGGGAAAAGGCTTTTGGAGAGCCAGGGAGGAGTTTCACGGACACTGGACACAGGAAGCGGTGCTGCTATTCCCAGAGAAATCTTTCTGGGACGTGGAGACAAAGACACTCCAGCTTCACCCTCCACTTGGTCTCAGAGTAGGAAGTGTTTAGCTGCACTGAGTCAACTGGACTTCAGGAGCTGGTGAGCCATGGGGTTTGGAATGCTTCCTTTTGTTCTCTGCAGCCATGAGTCTGCAAAATTTCTCTGTTAAGGGCTAGAGAGTAACCAGGCATTAAGGGCCATGAGGTCTCTCCCATTAGCAGGGTGAAATAGCCTCAGGCAGAGGCAAATGATCACGTCTGTGTTCCAATAAAACTTTCTTTGTGACACTGAAATTTAGATATCATATAATGTTCACACGTCACAAACCTTTCCTTTGTTTTTCCCAAAATTAAACATCAATGTAAAAAATATTAAACGTTTTTAAAAATTTAAAAAAAAAAAAATCGGGAAGCAAGCCGATTTGTCAATCCCTGTCTAAACCACTTGCCTATATAATGCAGCTAGCATGCCATTAGTGACTTGTGACATGAATTTAGTAGGCTGGATTCTGCTTATGAAAAATAGAAATCTTCAATAAATCTAAGATGACATCAGCTGTAAGATACATTATTCCATTTACCTTTGGCCACACCCAGTGGCATGTGGGATCACAGGTCCCTGACCAGGGATTGAAGCTGTGTCCCTGGCCTGGAAGTGAGAAGTCTTAAATACTGGAATACCAGGGAGGTCCCACAGCACTATTTTTCATACCACTATAAAATATATATTTATATACATATGTCTGCGTGTGTGTTCAGTTGCTTCAGTCATGCTTGACTTTCTGCAACCTTTGGACTGTCGCCCACGATTCTTCTCTGTCCATACGATTCTTCAGGCAGGAATACTGCAGTGGGTTGCCATGCCCTCCTCCAGGGGGTCTTCCTGACCCAGAGATGGAACCTGCATCTCTTAGGTCTTCTGCATTGGCAGGAGGGACCTTTACCGCTAGGGACATCATTTACACACAAGCAAACAAACTATGATATGCTACTGAAGAAATGTGATCTGGTATCACAAATGGCCAAATGTAAACTTTAGAATGGCCTTTAATGTCTATGAAACGTGTTAATGGCATGGAAGCTATCAACAAATGTATTATATGGAGAGAAACTGTGTTACAAACCTTTAATTTCAAGGAGCACCGCTGCCCCTGTCAGCATCCAGCTACATACTGGCTGAATTTCTCTCTTGCCTGATAGTTTTAATCCATTCAGATTTGGAAGTCATCAAATGCTTGGAGAAATTGCTTCTCAGCCTTTTGGCTAAGATCAAGTGTAAGTACCTGGGGAGCCAGGAATGAGTGGGCCGAGCTTGAGGTACAGGTAAATGATTGTTTCATAACAGTTACTGTTTATTTCTGCAGCAGGCATGTAGCACTGACAGACACTCCATGTTGTTCTAGAAACCAAAATACAGCAGCCCAATAGCTCTGGAGGGGAAAATGGCATGTGAGTTGGGGGAGGCTGTGATTTCTGACATCATGGTCAGGAAAGCCTGGCAGAGAAACTGTGGACCGAGGCAGCTCAGGAGTTGGGTGCTGGTAATTGAGACAGCATCCAAGGCAGGGGGAGCAGTAGAAGTCTTGAGAAGTCCCGTCCCTCCCTCCTCGGTACCCTTGGGAGATTGGGTCTGGGAACCCTGCACCTGGAGACACCAAAATTAATGGGTGATCAAGTCCATTACATAAAATGGTACAGTCTTTGCATGTAACATAAGGGGATACTCCCACATGTTTTAAATCATCTCCACATCTGTATAATACCTAATAAAATGTTGATGCTGTGGAAGTAGTTTCAAGTACAGTGTAAATGCTCTCCCTCTCTGAGAGAGAGAGAGAGAGAGAGAGTTGCCAGCATGAGGCAGGTTCAAGTCCTGCTATTAGAAATGGCTGGGATTTAAAGAAAATATTTTGGATCCATGTATAGACTATGGTGCCTTCTGGACTCGGAGAGTGGAGGGAGTGAGAGGTACCCCCAAGGGACAGCTGGGGGCTCTTTTGGACATTTTCTGTCGGTCAGCATTTCTGAGTGAGATTGTAGATCTGTAAGCAAAATGGTGCCTACCAGCTCTCCTGCAGAATTTAATAGGAGCACGGGGGCCACCATGGGGACTCAAGGCAAAAGTGGTGGCTGGAGAAGGAAGTTTAAAACGGTCATGTCATTTCACTGAGTTTGAGATGTTTCCTTATGTCTAAGGGTGCTAATAGTTATCTCAATGTTTCAGCCAGTGATTCAACCAGGTACTAATTTTGTCTTTTGAAAGAAATATAATCATCACCACTTATCGGCAGACAGTAAGTTTCAAGACCCCCAGGGGACATCGGTAACCTCACACAGTATCAAACTCTATGTACACAATGGTTCTTCTATACAAACACACCTGTGATGCAGTCTACTGTATAGAGGCACAGTAAGAGATAGCTACTGCCTAAAAATAACAGGAAAGTGAAAGTGAAGTCGCTCAGTCGTGTGCAACTCTTTGCGACCCCATGGAGTGCCGCTTATTACGCTCCTCTGTCCATGGGATTTCCCAGGCAAGAATTCTGGGCTGGATTGCCATTTCCTTCTTCACAGGATCTTCCTGACCCAGGCATTGAACCTGGCTCTCCCGAATTGTAGGCAGACACTTTACCATCTGAGCCACCAGGGAAGGTGCAATAATAACATAGAACAATTATAACAATATACTTTTATAAAAGTGTTGTGAGTGTAGTCGCTATGTAAAATATACTACTGTACTAATTGAGCGATTTTTTTTCACCCTAACTAAGCACTTACTACGCTCTGTGTCCATACCTTTTGCAGTTGGAGGTTTGACAGCAAAACTAACCCAGATTTATTTTCTCTTCTTCACATTCACCACAGATATTAGCAACCTCAGCATACATTGTTTCTTTCTCTTTTATATCAAATTGAGAACTTGGATCTTTTCACTGAAAGGCAGCACTTAATGGATTTTTCTCTGGCATATGTCAATGGACAGCATCCCTCCACTTACGGTTTGGGGCCATTATTGAGTAAAGTAAGGAAAACTTGGTCACAAGCCCTGTGGCATCTCAACAGTCATTGTGGTAACCGAGTGACAGACGCGTGGGATGTTCAGGACTAAGGAACGATTCACATTCTGGGCAGGAGGAAGCAGGATGGTGTGAGATTCCAATCACTCTCCTCAGAATTACCTGCAGCTTAAAATGCATAAGTTGTATATTTCTGGAGTTTTCCATTTAATATTCTCGGTGACCAACTGAGGGTGACCTGAAACCACAGAGACTGACACCTGAGATCAGAGGGGATGACCTTGCCTGGTGATTGCTTTTAGGGGGAGAAAAACACTAGAAGGGGCCACTTGAAGCCACAAGTGGTTGCAAAATGGCCCATCTCTTCCCGTGTGAGGAAGCACAAGCACCACCACAACCCGAGAAAAAGACCGCCGTGTCCAAATCCAGAGGTGAGGACAATGACGATGCTGAGGTCATCTTTGTTGGAGTGGAGCACGTCAAGGAGGATGCTGAAACCTTCTTTGTCAGAGTGATTTCAACTTCAAAGCCAGTCATTTCTAACGTTTTGAACAGAGTGACCAGGGACTCATCTTCAAGAAGAATGAAGGACCACGTGAATCCGGATCCCTCCTGCAGGTGGCAACCTGCAAATCTTAGGACCCCAGCATCAGAGCCAGCTGCCGTATCACCAGTTTCTCAGTGTGTATGGGGAGGAAGAGGCAGTTCTATTATTTCGGAGCCTTCATCTAAACCTGATTAGAAAACGAGCTCGCCGGAAACTGTCCTTCACAATTCAGAATTGTTCTCTCTGCGGCCTCCCTGTCTCTCTCGAGCCGTTCTCTCATTAGGAGGCAAGGATGAAAGCCCTCTTAATTCAAAGCGGTGTCCCACTTCAGATGTGAATTGTAACAGTGGGAATCCCAAAAGACCCAAACTCAGCGATGGAATCCCAGGGGGACCTGCCTCCACCATGGCCCCTCCAGGTATCCCTCCTGGAAAAACACGGTTATGACCTTGGAAGATTCCCCGACCTCACCGAGCCGTGTGCATGGTGGGGCATCATTTTCACGGACTCGCACCAATGGCCAGGCATGCTTCCGTCTTATGGATCCAGAAGGAACATGCAGTTTGTCAGGCCTGGAGAAAATGGACTTTCTGACTCTTGCACGTCAGAGCAAGACTGTTGATCCCATGAAAGTAAATCTGGGATCAAATTCACTGATGAGAGTAAATGTTATCTGATGGCTTTTACTTTGGAGCATACAAGAGACGGCACCAGAACAGAAGACTCACACAGCCTTCAAATGCCTCAGCTGCTTGAGTCTTCTAAAATATGTCAAGTTTATGACCCACCTGAGGAACCATCTGGAGCTTGAGAGGCAGAAGGGTGACAGCTGGGAAACCCACACTACCTGCCAGCACTGCCACCGCCAGTTTCCCACCTCGTTCCAGCTGCAGTGTCGCATGGAAAGTGTCCCTGCTTCCTGGGAGCCCTCCACGGTCTGTAATATCTGTGAATTGTCCTTCAAAACAGATCAGGTTCTCTTACAGTACCTGAAGGACAGTCACAAACCTGGCAAAATGCCCTATGTCTGCCGTGTTTGCACTTACAGATTGTCAGCCTTTGCCAATGTAGAGGCGTATTTTAGAACATGGCATGGAAACATGAACAATTTGTTTGTCTGTTTTGCCTCAAAATGTTCAAATAGGTGACATCCTTTGTAAATCACGCTCGGAGGAACTGCAACAGGAGGGTCTTTCCATGTTGCACGTGCTGGCTACAAAGTTTGAACGTGAAGGAAAAGACCGAGCACCAAACCAAGAATCATCAGTCATTCAAACAGCCAGAGCACTTGCCAGGGTTGCCTCCTGAAACAGAGGTCATGATCCAAAGTTCAGTTCAGCTGGGACTGAGAGAGACAGCATCCATCATTGTGAGGAACACTGACTCCCAAGTGCCACCCAGAAAACACACAAAAAAGATTGACTACGAGCACAAAATATTCCAGACATGCTGCAGCATGGGATCTGGCTAAAAAATTATGTTCTACCCACCTCCAGAAATTCAGAAAAGCCCCATTGAGGTTCAGCCAGCTGTACATAAAGACCCTGCCTGGCTTTTGTTGTTCAGTTGCTCAGTCGTGTCTGACTCCCTGTGACCCCATGAACTTCTGTATGCCACGCTTCCATGTCCATCATCATCCCCTGAGGCTTGCTCAGACTCATTCCGTTGGGTTGATGACGCCACCCAATCATCTCATCCTCTGTCATGCCTTCTGCTGCTGCATTCAATATTTCCCAGGATCAAGGGTTTTGTATTGTTTTGTTTTCCCAATGAGCTGACTCTTCCCTTCAGGAGGCCAAAGTATTGGAGCTTCGGCATCAGTTTTTCCACTGAAGATTCAGGGTTGATTTCCCTTAGGATTGACTGGTTGGATCTCCTTGCAGTCCAAGGGACTCTCAAGAGTCTTCTCCATTCTCCAGCACCACAGTTTGAAAGGATCCATTCTTCAGCACTCAGCCTTCTTTATGGTGCAGCTCCTCCATCTGTACCTGACTCCTGGAAAAACCATAGGTTTGACTTTATGGACATTTGTTGGCAAAGTAATGTCTCTTTCTTTTAAAACACTGCCTAGCTTTGTCACAACTTTTCTTCCAAGCAGTGAGCATCTTTTAATTTCGTGGCTGCAGTCACCATCTGCAGTGATTTTGGAGCTCAAGAAAATAAATTCTGTCACTGTTTCCATTGTTTCTTCATCTATTTTCCATGAAGTGATGAGACCTTTGCCTGTGTGAACCACAACAAACTGGAAAATTCTTAAAGAGATGGGAATACCAGACCATCTGACCTGCCTCCTGAGAAATCTGTATGCAGGTCAAGAAGCAACACTTAGAACTGGACATGGAACAAGCGACTGGTTCCAAATAGGGAAAGGAGTACGTCAGGATTATATACTGTTGCCCTGCTTATTTAACTTAAACGCAGAGTACATCATGAAAAACACTGGGCCGGATGAAGCACAATCTGGAATCAAGATTGCTGGAGAAACAGCGACAACCTCACATATGCAGATGATGTCACCCTAAGGGCAGAAAGTGAAGAGCCTCTTGATGGTGGCAAAAGAGGAGAGTGAAAGGCTGGCTTAAAACTCAAATTTCAAAAGACGAAGATCACAACGTCTGGTCCCATCACTTTATGGCAAGGAAATGGTGAACAACTGAAAATAACAGCACGTTTGATTTTCTTGGACTCCAAAATCACTGAGGATCGTGAATGTAGCCACAAAATCAAAGGAAGCTAGCTCCTTGGAAGAAAGCTATGGCAATCATAGACAGCATTAAAAAAGAAAAAAAAAAAAAAAAAAGCTAAGGCATCACTCTGCTGACCAAAATTCTTATAGTCAAAGCTATGGTGGTTCAGACAGTAAGGAATTCACTTGCAATGTGGGAGACCTGGGTTCATTCATGGGAAGGACATCCCTGTAGTCCGGTGGAAATACTCGGTGCTCCCAGATTAGGGCATCCAAGTTCATTCCTTGGTCCGGGCATTAGATCCCACATACTGCAACTAAAAATACCACATGTGACAATTAAAATTCCTGCTCCCACATGCTACAATGAAGATTGAAGGGTCCTTGTGCTGGAACTAAAAACAAGCACAGCCAAGTAAATGAACAAATATTTGAAAGAAAGAAAGAAAGAGGTATGAGAATTCCCTGTTGCTTCAGTGGTTCGGACTTGATGCTTTCACGGTCAATGGCCAGGGTTCAACACCTGGTTGTGGAACTAAGATCCCACAGCTTCTGTGGCATGACCAAACAAAACCCCAGAAAGATAACTGAGGAGTACAGAACTCCCAAAGTTTGAAAATGAAGCAATGGCACTGCACACAGGCTGAGGATAGAGTAAGGATTGCCAGGAACCCAAAGTGCAAAAGCGGCACCTCTGCAATTCACAAGCCTCTTTAATGTTGTGGTTTAGGCTTCTCCTTCTCCTGCTTCTGAACCTAAATAACTTATTGCTCCTAAGAGAAATTGTTATGGGAAAAACATTATTTGAACTGAATGATAGTGAAAATAGCAAATTTTTGAGACAGAGCTAAAGCAGTTTCATGTGTTAATATGCATCACATTTGAAAAGAAGAAAGGTTGGAAAAACAATGACCTAAGTCAGTGCTATTCACAGACCTTTCTGCAGCAATAGAAAACATTTTCATAATTGTTACATATATTCCCTCATAAGGGCGATCAGCTTTTCACATATATAAATGCTTATGTTTCTTTTCTTTTCTGTGAGGTGTTCTGTTTATATCCTTTATCTGTATATTCAGATGGAGTATTCATCCAGCAGGGTTTGTTTTCTTTCTTTGTTTTTTTTTTTTTTTTTTTTTTTTGCCTTGCGGTGAGGATTAATGGATCTTAGATCTTCAACCAGGGATTGACTCTCTGCCCCCTGCAGTGGAAGCACAAATCTCTAACAACCCGATCATTAAGGAATCCTCAGTAAAATATATTTTCTATGTCCGTATCTAATATGCCACTTTGCAAATGTTAAAATGTAGCCAGTGTGACTGCGGTATTAAATCTTTGTGTGTGTTCAGCGGCTTCAGTCTGTCCAACTCTTTGCGACCCCATCAGTGTAGCGCACCAGGCTCCTCTGAACCCACATCTTTTACATCTCCTGTATTGGCAGGCAGGTACTTTACCACTAGCACCAACTGGGAAACCTATTAAATCTTTACTTTAATTAATTTAACATTAAAAGATATGGCTAGAAGGATCAGATCTTCCTTACAAAGGAGTTTCAATTAACTTGTATACTCAGTAATTTGTGTATCTCTTCGATATTTTCCTCAAGATGAGATTCCATGCCCCTCCCTAAATGTAGGCTGTGTTTAGCGGCTTGTTTCCAAGAACAGAATATGTCAGCAGGAAGGAGACAACTTTCTAGCAGACGAACTAGTGGTAGGTCATATTGATAGTATGAATCCTTGATGGGAGATGATGAGAAAGATATTTTGCCTTGGAGGTATAGTTCTACAATTATATAAACCCCAGGGCAATCAGGAGAAACATCCCAAACCCATATAGAGAGTCATTCTGCAAAATACCTGTCCCTGAAGGACTCCTGAAAACTGTCAAAAGTCTTGAAAAACAAGGAAAGTTTAAGAAACAGCTATAGACCAGAGTAAGCTAAGGGAGGTATCTGTAGCTTCTTGCTCTATATTCTCATGCAGTTCAGTATTCTATATGGGACTATGAAACTAGGAAAGAACATTTGTGGAAAAACTGGTAAAATTTGAGAAAACCCTGGAACTTAGTTAAAGGTACCCTACTGAAAGATGCTGGAATAATTGTGAAGCATAAAGGAAGTCATTTCACATACACACATTTCAGACATTGCAAGTGTTTTCTCTACACAACACCCACTTCATTTTGACTTCACGGAGATGGAAATCTGAAGTACGGCATACTTAACGGAAATCTTCGAATACAAAGGAACAATAATATTCAGACTGTGTCATCTGACTATAATGCAATAATGAGAAATTGACCAAGAAACGTCTTTGAAAATGCCATTCACTTGGAAAATACAAATAACTATCTTAACACATATCTCTATGGAATTTTCATGCAAGAATCCTGGAGCAGATTGTCCTTATTTTCTCCAGGGGATCCTCCTGACCCGGGATCGAACCCAGGCCTTTTGTGTCTCCTGCATTGGCTGGAAAGCGATTTACCAGTTGAGTGACCAGGGAAGCCCATGCAATATTTAGGCTTGTCTTTAGAAGAGAATATTAGGATATACTCGGACGTGAATGATAATGAATAGCCTATTCGCAAAAATTGCGGGACACAGTTAAAGTTGTACGGAGAAACAATGGAAAGAGTAACAGACTTTATTTTCTTGGGGTCCAAAATGATTGTGGATGGTGAATGCAGCCATGAGCTTAAAAGATATGTGGCCCTTGGAAGAAAAGCTATGACAAGCCTAGACAGCCTAGTAAAAAGCAGAGACATTTCTTTGCTGACAAAGTCCATCTAGTCACAGCTATGGTTTTCCCCACAGTCATGTATGGATGTGACAGCTGGACCGTAAAGAAGGTGGAGTGCCGAAGAACTGATGCTTTTGAACTGTGGTGTTGAAGACTCTCGAGAGTCCCTTGGACAGCAAGATTCAACCAGTCAATCGTAAGGGAAATCAACTCTGAATATTCACTGGAAGGACTGATGCTGAATCTGACGATCCAATAGTTTGGCCACCTGATGGGAAAAGCCAACTCATTGGAAACCACCTTGATGCTGGGAACCACTGAGGGAAGGAGAAGAAGTGGGCGGCGATGGATGAGATGTTCGGATGGTATCACCAACTCAATGGACATGAGTTTGACCAAACTCCAGGAGACAGTGAAGGACAGGAAAGCCTGGTGTGCTGCATGCAGTCCATGGCGTTGCAAAGAGTCCAACATGACTGAGGGACTGAACAACAACAACAAATTAAGGTAAATTTATAGCATTAGATACAAGAGAAATGAGAGTTACAAACAGTTATCTCAAAAAGTTGTAAAGATGAGCAACAGAACAAACTTATAGCGATGTGAAGGAATGAAATTAGTAAAGAATGAAAAATGAATATATTAGAGAAGAAAATAATGTAACAAAACCAAAACTTTATCCTCCCATAGGAGATCTCAACGGTCTACTAGGAGACTTCCAGCAGCACAGGGCATTTAAAAAAGACTCTGTGAAGGGCCAAAGAAGAAATATTTTAGGCTTTGCGAATATGATCATTGGCCATTAAGTTTTCAGCCATAGACAACAACGAAAGAAACTGGCAAGTCCCTGTTCCAAATTTAAGGACTCCGAAAACTGAATTTCACACAATTTCCACGTCAGAAAATAAAAGTCTTTTCGGTTTTCCTCAGCCATTAAAAGTGTAAAGCTCTAAAATTAAAAAGAAGAAGAAGAAGAAGTAAAGCTCATTCTCAGCTCACAATAGACAGTGCAAAAACAGGGGCAGGCTGCCCTGCCTTGATTGAAATGTAATTCCAAGAGGAGGGGCGCCAAGATTCACTGTAAGGTCAAGTTCCTTAAGCAAAGAACTGGCTTAAGGGAGGTCACCCCTGAGGGCTGTGAGTGCCGGACACCATCACTGGACTCCCCTAGTAGACTCGGAGGCCGTTCTCAGCCCTGTGCCCTGGCGACTGTGCCATCTGTTTTTTCTTTCTTCGCGTTTGGTGAGCTGAGCAATCTTGACCCAATACTCTTGAGATTCAGATTCAGCCTGACCACGCCCACAGGGGGTGCTTTTACGGGGTGGGGGCAGGGGGTGGGGGGGTGTCCATCGCGCGCACATGCGCCCAACTCAGCCTCGCGGCCAATCAGATTGCAGGAGCCGACACCTGGCAGCCAATCATCGGAGGCAGCCCGCTCGCCTGTAGGGGGAGCTGAGGCGGCACCCCAGACCTGAGGAAGCCTCGTCCCGTCTGCCTCGCCTCCTCATCCCCTCCGGCTCGCCTCCTCAGGCTTGATCCGGGAACTGCCTAAGGCAGGTGAGCCGCAGGCAGTTCTGTCTCCTCAGTCAACGGGGGCTGGTAAGGACTGGAGCGTGGTTCAGCCTAAGAGGTGCCTGACGGCTAAAGGGAGGGTTTCTCGGGTCCCCACTCGCACGAGGTCTTGCTCGGTGGGGCGGCTGGTGAGGGCCCGCGGGCCCTCAGGAGGGAGCGTGCGGCAGGACCCACAGGCCTCAGGCGCCTTTCGCCCTCTCTCCTCTCTAGTCTGGGCGGGCTCAGCTCTCCAGCAGCTTTCCGGCCCGGGGGTGGGTGGCACAAGTCAGCTCGTGGAAAGGGCCTCTTAGGCCCCTGGCCCCGGGCACCACCCCCAGCTCTCCTGTGGAACCTAATGATTTAAACACACACACACACAAATCTTCACGGCCCAACCCGGTCCTGCACCCAGGCATAGTCAGGCGAGCGCAGCAAAAAAAAAAAGAAAAAAAATCGATCTAGTGGCCTCTTCACTGCCCTGGTGCTTTGGTCGTTTTCCTGTTTCCTCGGCCTCTCCTCAGACTCCAGGGCTGCCCCGTCCCTGGGGGCCCCGAGATTCAGGCCTTTGGTTCGGGAAGTTGGCAGATGAGGTATTTGTTTGTTACTGAGAGAAGGGAGGTGGGAGGAAGAAGCTCAGGGCAAAGGAGTTCAATCACTTGGTCTGGTTGAGTGTGAGACGCCTGGTCAGCATCCGTAGGGTAGGACCAGGGAGGGCCTGGGGGGATAGAATGTTCCCGGAACAGGGGACTCACCCTGGCCGTTTCCTCTGCTTGTCCCCAGGATGTGACCGTGTGCTGCCTGGGAGGTCTCAAGCGCTCAGGACTTCAGTGGGCCCCTGAGGTAAGGTGACAGACATCTTTACAACAAGGGACAACGTTGTGGCTTTCTTACTTTGTGTTTTTCTCCTTTCATTCGTCGGCTGACAGGTTGCTGTTGAGAGAGTATTCCTGATTGGGGATTACGTGACCCTGATTGCGGGTGCTGACTTCAGGGCCATCATGGTTTCAGGTTTGCAGCTTTCTGAGTGGCAAGCTTAAAAACAGGCATGGTGACTTGCTTTCTCCTGCCTTCTTGAAAGAAAAAAAGTAAGAGCACCATGGGTCTTAAGCTGTGTAGAGTTGACTCCTGCCACTTGGTGAGGCTAAAATGGGGCAATGCACATATCCTAAGGTTTTAGCTAGCAAAGCAAAGCAATGCAGGTGTGGGGTTCCCTGGTGGCCTGGTGATTAGGATTTTGGGTTTTCACTGCAGTGGTCTGGATTCAGTCTCTGGTCAGGGAACTGGGACCCCACAAGCCAAACAGCATGGCCAAATGAATGAATTAATTCGGTGGTTCATTCAGAGAAATTATCCTGTGATTTAACATGTTCACGTGAGATTACTTGCTCATTTCTGTACCCTTAAGGGCTTTTCTTCATTAAGTAAGTGAACTCCACTGGATGGGGGTGAGGCACCATCTGAGTTCATTTCATGCGAGTAAACAAGATCATAGGAAGCTCTATGCCCAGCCACTTGTGCCTACAGCTGTGTTGTATACTTATCTTGCTGGTACAGCTTTGAACTTCACTGCATGTTTTGTTTTGGTCACAACATGTGGCTTCATAAGATATTAGTTCCCCAGCCAGGGATCGAACACAGGATCCTGGCAGTGAGAGGGCTGAGTCCTAACCAAACCACTGGACTGCCAGGCAACTCCTGTGTTTCGGTGCTGTGGATAGGGGTGTGTGTGTGTGTGTGTGTGTGTATGTGTGTGTGTATGTGTGTGTGTGTGTGTGTGTCTTGATTTTTGCTATATTTATAGGAGAACTGATCTGTGTGTAAGTATGATGTGAATGGTATTAGAACTTGAAATGTTTGTGTTGTACATATGATCTCAAAATGGAATAGTTTGAAAGAACTTACCACTTGTTATCTCTTGGCCTAGGATCTCTCCTGAGGTAGTAGTCAAGCTTTTGTCTGGCTTGGCAACCTCTGAAGACTTAGCTAGTTGAATCTAAGCTCTCTCACTTGTCTGTACTCTTCTAGCCTCAGTTCCTCCTTCTGTGGGCCTCTCCAAGGGGCTTCTCTTGTGGAGGCTGCTGTCTTTACTCAGAATGAGTGATTCAGGAAAGTACTTGCACCCATGATAAAGTGCAGAGTTTTTTTGAGATGTTACACATCTGCACTTGTGTATTTGCTTAGTCTCACAGGTCTACCCTGTGATAGATTGAGAGAGAACTACACAGGGGTAGGAATATCAGGAGATTGAATTCACTTGAAGGCTGGTTACCATACCCATTAATATACTATGCCAGCCTTTTTTTTTTTAATATGATCACAGCTCTGTCAATGTGAGCAAATTATTCGGCTTGTGTACCCTTCTTGTGTGCTGCTACTGCTGCTAAGCCGCTTCAGTCGTGTCTGACTCTGCAGTCTCATGGACAGCCACCCACAAGGCTCCCCCTTTTCTGGGATTCTCCAGGCAAGAATGCTGGAGTGGGTTGCCATTTCCTTCTCCAGTGCATGAGAGTGAAGTCGCCCAGTCGTGTCCAACCCTTCAAAACCCCATGGACTGCGGCCTACCAGGCTCCTCCACCTGTGGGATATTCCAGGCCAGAGTACTGGTTTGGGTTTCCATTGCCTTCTCCAGCTTGTGTGCTCTTGTGGTTTGATGTACTCAATTCCTGATCTGCTCATTTCTAGACCTACTCATTTCTTGATATTCTAGCAAGTCTCCTCTTTGTCCTCCTGGATTAAGGTTTCTGTTTCTCTGGATGGTTCCCATCAGCAAACAGACTGACTATAACGTGACCTGTTGTTAAAAATCCATCTTTTGGTGACACCTCCTGCTTCTGCTGCTTTTATTTCATATTTGCTTGTTATAGAACTCTGCAGAGTTGTTCCTAGACTTTGTTATCTCGAGTTCTCTCATTTTCCCATAAAGCCACTCTTGTCAAGGCCACAGGTGAATTCAAATGTTTAACTCAGTGGTGAACTTTTAATTGTTATTTTATTTAATTTGTTGGCAGCCTTTATCAGAGTAGTTCATTTCCTCCTCCCTGAAAAAAATGTTTCACTTGGATTACAGAGTGCTTCTCTTTCCTGCTTGTCTTCCATCTACAGTTCCCCACATACAATGTGTGACCTTTGTGTCTGGCTTTATTCAGATGTCGTATTTTCTTTTTAAATATTTATTTATTTAGCTATGTGGCATGTGGGATCTTGGTTCCCAGCCTAGGGATGGCACCTGTGGAGAGTCTTAAACCCTGGATCACCAGGAAAGTCCCCTCGTTTGTGTACTTTCAAGATTCATCGTGTTCATGCTTGTATAGCAGTGAATGTTTTTATTTTATTTTTTTGGCTGAATACGGTATATGAATATGGTAAATGGCTTCCATGCAGTCCATTTTGAGCATATACCACAGTTTGTTTATCCATTCGTCAATGAATGGATAATACGTGGATGGTGTACTCTTTGTGGCTATTGCGAGTAATGTTGCTGTGAACACTGATTTTGCATGGACTGAACATTTTCAGTGTTGGTGCATATATACAAAAGAGGGAAATTCCTGGATCATATCTCTACTCTACATTTAATTTTTGAGGTACTGACCAACCACTTTTGCAAGAGTGGTTGTACCATTTTACAGCAATTACCTCAACAATATCATGAAGATTCCTTTTCTCCACATCTTCTGCAGCACTTGTTATTATTCGTCCTTTTGATTGGGTGTGAAGTAGTCTGGTGTGAAGTAGTATCTCAGTGAGACTGATTGACATTTTGCTCAGGGCTTCCCTGGTGGCTCAGAAGGGAAAGTGTCTGCCTGCAAGGTAGGAGACCTGGGATCAATTCCTGGGTGAGGAAGATCGCCTTGAGAAGGAAATGGTAATCCACTCCAGCACTCTTGCCTGGAAAATCCCATGAATGGAGGAGCCTGGTAGACTACAGTCCATGGGGTTGCAAAGAGTCGGAAATGTCTATTCAAATTATTTTCCTGGTTGTTAAATGCTTTTCTGTTTTTAATTGTTGTAGAAAACATCTAAGTTAAATTTTTACCATTTTACCCATTTTTGCATGGTAAGTATTTTGCACACTTTCATCAGCCTTTTGGAGAAAGAAATGGCAACCCACTGCAAATCTGATGGAGAAGGGAACGTGGTGAGCTTTAGTCCCTGGGGATGCAACGTTGGGCACAACTGAGTGACTAAGACATATACACACACGTAGTCACAGTGTTGATTTGTTGTTGTTGTCATTGTTTTAGCTGTGTTGTGCAGCTTGAATGACAGTTCCCTGGTTGAGGATCATACCCAGGCCCCTGATAGGACACTGTGGAGTCCTAACCTCTGAACTACCAGAGAATTCCTTATCACATTGTTATGAAGCAGATCTCTACACCTTTACAGCTTGCAAAATCGAAACTCTGTACCCATCACCTGTCCCATTAAACAGCAACTCCTCTTTTCTTGCCCGTTGACCTAGACCATGGACTCCATCGTTCTTTTTTGTTTCCTTTCTATTGCTTGACTGTGTTAGCTAATTCATGCAAGTAGAAACTTACAGTATTTGTCTTTTTGTACGACTGGCTTATTGCATTTGGCTTGATGTTTGAAATGATCATGCATGTTGTAGCATGTGACAGAATTTTCTCTATATGGCTAAATAATATTTCATTGTGTGTATATATCACATTTGATGGACATTTCGATGCTTCCACCTCTTAGTTGTTGTGCTTCGTGCTGCTGTGAGCACGGCTCTGCAGATATCCCAAGACCCCATGTTAACTTCTTTTGATTTTATATCCGGAAGTGGAATTGCTGAATCATGTATCAGGTCTAGTTTTTTAGTTTTTTGAGGAGCCTTTAAACTGTTTTCTGTAGCAGGTGCACCATTTTAAAATCTATCTATAACACACAAGGATCCAGTTTCTGTATGTGCTTGCCAACAGTTGTCCTTTCCTTTCCTTCATATGTAAACACACACATATGCACATACAATTTTTTCATACCCTGTTCCATGATTGTTTATCACAAATTATGAATATAGTTCCTTGTGATATACAGTACGCTGTTATTTCTCTCTTGTATATATTATAGTTTGCATCTGCTAATCACCAGCTCCCAATCTGTGCCTACCCCACCTTTCCCCTCTGGGGAATCACATAGTGTGCTCTCTATGTCTGTGAGTCTGTTTCTGTTTCATAGATAAGTTCATTTGTGTCATATTTTAGAGTCCATGTACGTGATACCATATGATATTTGTCTTTCTCTCCTTTTTATTATTTTTATTTGTACTTTATTTTATTTTACAACACTGTGTTGGTTTTGCCATACATTGACATGAATCCACCACAGGTGTACATAAGTTCCCAATCCTGACCCCCCTCCCACCTCCCACCCCATATCATCTCTCTGGATCATCCCTGTGCACCAGCCCCAAACATCCTGTATCCTGCATCAAACATAGACGGGCGACTACCTTACATGATAGTGTACATGTTTCAGTGCTATTAACTCCCAAATTATCCCACCCTCTCCCGCTCCCTCAGAGTCCAAAAATCTGTTCTATACATCTGTGTCTCTTCTGCTGTCTCTCATGCAGGGTTATCATTACCATCTTTCTAAATTCCATATATATGTGTTAGTATACTGTATTGGTGTTTTTCTTTCTGGCTCACTTCACTGTGTATAATCGGCTCCAGTTTCATCCGTCTCATTAGAATTGACTCCTATAAAGTCTGCAAGCAATAAATGCTGGAGAGGGTGTGGAGAAAAGGGAACCCTCTTACACTGTTGGTGGGAATGCAATCTAGTGCAGCCACTATGGAGAACATTGTGGAGATTCCTTAAAAAATGGCAAATAGAACTGCCATATGACCCAGCAATCCCACCGCTGGGCATACACACTGAGGAAACCAGAATTGAAAGAGACACATGTACCCCGGTGTTCATCGCAGCACTGTTTATAATAGCCAGGACATGGAACAACCTAGATGTCCACCAACAGATAAATGGATCAGAAAGCTGTGGTACATATACACAATGGAGTGTTACTCAGCCATTCAAAAGAATATATTGTCTTCCTCTTTCTGACTTCCTAAGTATTCTTTTGAATGCTAGTGTAGATTCAAGTATTTACTCAACAACATTTGTTGCTACAGTGTAAAATGTGGTTGACTTTTAAAATATTTGTCTTCTATTCTGCAAGCTTTATATTAATTCTAATACTTGGGTTTTCTTCAAGATTTTCTATATACAAATGTATGTTATCTCCAATATACTTTGATTTTTACTTTCCATTCTGAAGGCGGTTTTTTGTTTTTTCATTGTGTGTTTTTTTTTTAAACTACAGCAACAATTCTCTTTTGTTACCTGATTGCTCTGGTTGTAAAACTGCCAGTATAATGTTGAGCCAAAGTGTGTAATAGACTTCCTTGTGTTGTTCCCAGTCTTAGAGGGAAAGCTTTCAGTTTTTCATTCTTAAGTATGATGTTAGCTGTGGGTCTTTTTACAGGTGCCCTTTGATTGAGAAAGTTCTCTTCTGTTCTTAATTATTAAGTGTTCTTTTAACCCTGGTTATGAAAAGGTGCTAGATTCAAGGAAATACTTTTTCTTCAGGCAGATGTGTTATTTGTTTCATTGTTTTAAAATGGCATAATGTTGGTGACTTTCCTATCATGAACCAACTTTGCATACCTCCCTAAATCCCATGTGATCATGGTATACAGTCTTGTTTATATGCTGTTGGATTTTGTTTGCCAGTATTTTGTTGAGGACTCTTTCACCTGTATTCATGAGGGATATCAGGTGTGTCTGTGTGTGTGTTTGTGTGTGTGTGTGTGTGTGTGTGAGTGATATCTCTGTCTGATATTGGTATGAGAGAAAGACTGGCATCACTTTGCCTGCTATGTGGGGAAGAGACATGTGGCATAAAGGATGAAGCATTGTTGGATTGAAGTTTAGCCAGGATTAGAGGGAGAAAGTTAGGATATATCAGTGGGGAATTGGGGTGAGATTATCAAAGAGAGCCCATTCTCCTTTTCCTAGGCCTGTGTTAAGTGCTTGACATTGAATTATGCTGTCTGTTAACTAGGTATAGATAGATTATACTTTGAATTTGCTACCTATTTTGTTTGTTAACATTTATGAAATTAGAATTTGTGAATCGGTTGTAATGCGCATTTAAGATCCATTTTCTTCCATTTTTACTACATAACAAGATGCCATTGAATAGCTGATGCCTTTTAAAAAAGCTGTTAACCTTAAGTCTAAGAAATAAGCATGTTTGTCTTTAAGATACAGAAACACATTTAAAAGTTACAAATTTGCCCAAGAAGACGCAACTGGTGTGTGGTTAAGTTAGAATTCCAACTTACTCTCCTATGACTTCAAAGTCCATGCTTCGAAACGCTGTAGAACAATGCTTTTGTAAAAATACTCATCCTTTACATGTGATTTCACCTAATGATCAGTGTGGCGGGTTTTTTTTTATTTTTCCTCTTTATTTTTTTAAGTAGAAGACGTCAAAGTGAACATGCGACAAAGCTATGATTCTAGAGCCATGGAGACTTGTAGTCGTAGTTTTTTCAGCTGTCATTGAGTCTGGTTGACACTCAGTGTCTTTGTCTGTAAGATAAGGGTGTGTATAAGTACTCTAGAGTTTTGGAGATAATCAAATAGCCCATTTTTCTGTACTTAACTAAACTGTAGTATGTTTACACTTAGGTGGCAGTTTGTATAAAGGAAGCACTGGGACTTGTGGCCGCACCCTCTAAGAATAAGAAAGTATTAAAAATATGGAACTCCCACGTATGTTACGTGAAGAAGAACAAGAGCCAGAAGTACGGAAAAGGGAGGGAGAGACCAAACAAGTAGATGATGATGATGATGATGAAGTGATCTTGGTTGGAGTGGAACATGGAAATGAAGATGCTGACGTGATCTTTGTTGGGATGAGCTCAGCTTCAAAACCAGTCGTTTCAAACATACTGAACAGAGATACCCCAGGTTCTTATTCAAGGAGACAAAGGTGTGGTCACTTCAGGAGAGGTAACGCTCACAGATTACAGCCTGTTAGTCATGTGACTCCTACGTCAGAAGCAAAGACTGTCTTGCCCGTGTCTGACTCTGACTCAAGATCAACAGGTAGTCCTATTATTATTGAACCTCCGTCTCAAGCTGATTATAAAAATCTTTCACCACAAATAGTGCCTGATGGCTTTTCGAAGGAGTTATGTTCTTCTTTGATTACCTTCACAAGGTCATTGCAGCATCCAGTAGAAACAGCAGTTTCTGCAAGAGATGAGAATAAAAGTCCTCATATATCAAAGCGGGTTTCCCCTTGTGAAACAAATCGCAGAAATCCCAGAAGGCCTAAACTCAGTGATGGCATTGTAGGGGAACATTCTTTAGGTTTTTCCCCGTCAGGTTTTTTTCATACAGAGACCACTCAGCAAAGCACACCAGACCGTGTCCATACCTCACTAGGCCATCTTCAGAATGGAGAACCTTGTCCAACACCTTTTCCAAAGGACAGTGTTCATTGCAAGCCTGTAAGACCTTTAGGGGAAAGTGGACAGACAAAAACTGATTTTCCAAATTTGGCAAGTCCAAACAAAATTGGTGATCCCACAGAAGGAAATCTGATTGTGTTACTTCGTGACTTCTACTATGGCGAGCATAGAGGAGTTGGGCAGCCAGAAGCGAAGACCCACACGGCGTTTAAATGCCTCAGCTGCTTGAAAGTTCTAAAAAATGTCAAGTTTATGAATCACATGAAGCACCATTTGGAACTTGAGAGGCAGAGAGGTGACAGCTGGAAAACCCACACCACCTGCCAGCACTGCCTCCGCCAGTTTCCTACTCCTTTCCAGCTGCAGTGTCACATTGAAAGTGTCCACACGGCCCAGGAGCCCTCCGCAGTCTGTCACATCTGTGAGTTGTCCTTTGAGACAGATCAGGTTCTCTTAGAGCACATGAAAGACAATCATAAGCCTGGTGAAATGCCCTATGTATGCCAGGTTTGCAGTTACAGATCATCATTTTTTGCAGATGTGGATGCACATTTCAGAGCATACCATGGTAAGACCAAGAATTTACTTTGCCCGTTTTGTCTCAAAATTTTTCAAACTGCAACAGCATACAGACGTCATCATCGAGGGCACTGGGAAAAGAGTTTTCACCAGTGTTCCAAATGTCGGCTACAGTTTTTAACTTCCAAAGAGGAGAGGGAGCACAAGACCCAGTGTCATCAAATGTTTAAGAAGCCTAAGCAGCTAGAAGGATTGTCTCCTGAAACAAAAATTGTTATTCAGGTATCACTGGAACCCCTTCAGCCAGGATTGGTGGAAGTTGCATCCATTACTGTGAACACATCTGATTTTGAATCATCACCCCCCAAATCTAAAAGGAGGAGGTCAAAAAAAGAAAAATAATAGTTAATTCTGCCTTCAGTAAGTCTGAAGCAAGTATTTCAGTCAAAGTTAAAAATCCCATTAAAAACCAAAAGATCAACTTATAGCATTATTCAATAATATCAAATATAGGGAAACCGATGGGTAATTTATGTGATTTTGTTTTAAATAGAGGAAGTACAGTTTTGTTTGATCTGCATATTGAGATGTTATTTAAAAATCTATGATCTGTTTTTCGTGTAATTGTCTTAACATGTAAAAAGGATGTGTGCATGTGTGTGTGAGAGAGAGAGAATGAGAGAAGTGGAGAAAGGAAAAGTAAGAACCTATTTTGGTATTTGATGTTACTTGTAAGTTCGAAAGCTCTCCTATACATATAATCTGTAGAGTGTTTTAGCAACGTAATTTTGAAGTGTTTTCATGCCTTGCAGATCTCAGTATCAGCTATATAGCCAGACTTGAATGTCACTCTCTGAAGTGCCTCTTGGGCTGATCTAAGATAACCTGGCTCTGAAAGCGTGCAGTGGAGGTTGATGGAGAAGCTACGATGTGAGTTTGGACCAGACACGGGATTTAATCAGTGAAGAGCTGTGGCTTCTTGTCCCAGCTGAGGAAGAGGCATACATTCAGTGCAGGCACAGAGCCAAGGGAGAAGGAACACTGTCTCAGAGTGCTTTTACCTAGCCCAGGGACATCTCAAGGATGCCAGCTGCTAAAATGCCTGTGTTTGGTGAGAGACCCTGGCAAGCATGAAGCAGGCCCTGTGTAGCACTGACTGCAGTTGGAGAAGCAGAGATCGTTAATGAGACCTGGTGCCTGTGGACCTCCTGTTGAGTGAGCAAAAGGGGGATTTGATTCATTCTGTCCCCTTTCCCATTTGGCTGGCCTGTAGTCACAGTGAGGTCGGCATATCTGTGTCAGACACAGTAGCAAAGCAAATTAAAATTCCCAAAGGAAAAAGAGCCTTGACGTCCACTTTGATTTGCGCTGGACCCATAGTTGTAACTGAAAAGGATCAAACAGAGGAAATCTGTTCAGCTTTTGAATTGGGCTAAATTGAGTTCTCTTACCCTTAAGCTACAATGGAGTTGTCCAAGAATCGTAAATATAGTGGACAAAAATAGTCCAGGGTGATTAAAGCCTTTTTGGAACTCTTCCTTCCAATTTCCAGTTACATGTGTCTTACCCGAGTTGACCATGTGAAGATTTCGGTTCTGTATCTTATCTTGCCTTGGACACAAATGTAGTACAGTTAACAGCTAATTCTTTGCGTGTGTAATTTCCCATTGTATCAAACTAATTGAGTTTCCGTCTTTCTTGACACAGTCTGATGTGCAAGAATTGTCTCATGTATTTCAGTAATTATCAGGTCATAGAGTTACCCTTCCTCTAATGTATCCAACCATCTAATCTGTGATTATACTTGTGGAAACCTTCTTTCTTGCGGTCTCCAAGGGCTCTTTCACAGACCTGTGGAGTACCCTCTAAGTATTGGTGCCTGAACATCAGCGCACTTGGCTGCCTCTAGGTTCTTGAAGTTGAGTCTCCTCCTGCAGTTGAATGTCACCCCTTCTCCACTTCTGGCACGGATACCTAGCAATCTCTGTGCACCATTCCAGGAAGCTGGGATCCTGTCTGTAGACCTATGCCAGGAGCAATCTCTCCGTTTCCTCTTCCTTTCTCCTCCTCTTTGTCTCTCCCCACTCTCCCCAGTCCTCAATTTCTTTAAGTCCTCTAAGCTTTCACAAAATGCTGGAAAGAGATCATCACCAAGCGGTTAGCATCCTTCTCAGAACTGAAAAGGAAGGACTACAGATGATGAAGCTGCAGTGAATCTGTTGTCTCCATTTTAGGTAATTTCGTGAGTATAAATTCAAATTCAAATAAATTGTGTTTATTTATTCAAAGCTTGATTGATATATTTGCACTTTGAATATTTTACTAGGCCTTTCTCGTTAGTTTATTTGGGCCAAAGCACTTTGCTAAGTGTCAGCTGAAACCACTTTTAGTTGTATAAAGAGTGTGTGTGTGTTCTGGTCTCAGGTGAAAACTCTCTGTATAAATAAATATGCAGACTATTGCATATGTATCTGCTTTCTTCGATTTCTATAGTAAAAAATACGAAATGTTTTAGTTACGTGTTTTTACTGTTGCTTAGTATTATCAACACTGTTGCTGTTAGTTGCTGTGAAGTATGCTCCTAAGGACTACAAGTTGTATTTATTGCCAAATTAAAAGGTTCCCACAATATGGTCCCTGACTGCTTCCTCTCTTCCATTCTCTGTCTTCTACTGTACTATTTTCCCCACTAATGTACTCTTTTTGACAACACAGGCCTTGGTTTTCCTCCATCAAATTCCGTTTCTTGCCGATCCAGACTGCAAGTGTTGTTCTTTTGGAAATACTCTTCCCGTAGGCCTGCATGGCTCCCTTGTTTGAGCTTCACCAATGCTGTTCAAATAACACAATCAAATCTCCAACCCCCTCTCTTTCCTCCTCCTCCTTAAAGGCACTTGAAGTCTCTATCCTCTTCTTCCCTCTCCAGCCTAAATTTCCTAAATTTTCACAAAAAAAAAAAAAAAAAGAAAAAAATGAAAAAGAGAAGAGATAATAACATCAGGGCTTTGCTTCTTAGAATTAACTTGAGTCAGTTTCTGTGCCTGCAAATCAAAGATAGTTAATAGTGAGTTGAATTCTTTCAGGAGCTTCCTCTGTTTTTCTTTTGATACCTCTATATTTTGTTCACACAATGACACATTGTTTTCTTTACAAATTATTGAAGATGTGTCAAGATTATTATTTTGTTACTGCCCTTTGTGAATTTCCTTGTCTGCCTTGCTTGTTCTTTCAGGTAAAATTTATTATTTGATTAATGTTGCCAAAACATTGTAAGTAAAATTAGTATTTGTAGAAATAATGTTTTAAAAATTATTTCTGCTGTCTTTTTACAAATAACATGGCATATTTTTATTTTTTTAAAATAATCGTATTGTGTTGGCCAGTTCTAAACAGTGATGTGTAAGTGGGCTTTCTTGTTCTGAGTACCATCAAAAGCAATGAGTATCTGGCTTAATAAATTTCCGTTTCTGCTTTTAGATCTTGAAGAGAATTGTTTTATTGGATAGTTTACAACATTTGTTGAGACACTTACTGTTCCTTCCTTCTCCTCTCCTTTCTTTTTCTTGCTTTCTTCCCTTGTCTCTCTTCCTCTTTCTTTCCTTCCCTTTCTTTCCCCAGGTTGTTGCTTGACTGGACCTTTCCTGAAACAAAAGGAATTCCACACAGAGTTGAATGTTATCCTCTCAGAATCCCATTTCGTTCCTCATTTCTAGTATTGGAATTAACCTCCCTGTCCCCTTATTAGATTTGCCACAGTTGTATCAATGTTTCTGATTTTCTTTTTCCAAGAAGCAGCTCTTGTCGTCTTATCCCAACAAGCTTTATTTTTGTTTTCTATTTTTGTTTCAATTCATAGATACTTCCTACATTCTTTAGGATTTTTTTTCCTTATACCTTTGCATTTTAGAAGTTTCTTCACAATTTTTTTCCTGTAAATATATTAGATTTACAATGTTGAATTTCAGATGTATATCAGAGTGATTTAGTTATGCAGATACGTATCTATTCTTTTGTAGGTCCTTTTCCATGATAGGTTATTACATGATACTGAGGATTTCTTTTCTTTTTTTTTCCATAGATGATTTAGGGGTTGACCTATCTTTATTTAGCAATTTTGTCTGAATCCCAAATATTTTTATGTATCCATGTTTTTTAATTAAAATTTCATTGTCTAAGATTTTTGGCAAGTTGATTCCAAAGAGTTCACTATTTTCAGGCTGAATGTTTTCATTTATTGTTTACTGAGAATTAAGTTTTCCTTGGAGCTCTGAGGGCATGTGTGTATATACACTGACATGTCTATATACGCATCCTTTTCAGATTACTACATGTTTTAAGATATGTAAATGTATTTTCAAAGATATTTTCTGTTTGTATGGTAAAAACATGAAATGTTTTAATGCTAGAAATTTGTTCCCCCGAATGAATATAGTATAAAGAATAAAGATATAAAACTAGATTCCTTTGAGAGTAATCCTTACTAACAGAACTTGGGAATGTTCAAAGAGTACTCATAACACTTACGAAAGGTGGCAAGAAAAACTTTATT
This sequence comes from Ovis aries, assembly GCF_016772045.2. NCBI lineage: Eukaryota > Metazoa > Chordata > Mammalia > Artiodactyla > Bovidae > Ovis > Ovis aries. The sequence continues at coordinate 19,448,604 of NC_082741.1, read as the reverse complement.
CAAGGTAAGAGTACTACAGTGGCGTATTATAACATGGGAGAGAGATTGAGCTTATGTGTGACTCCAGGAGGGGTGCAGCTGGGATTTATAGCTAAGGAACAGGGTGGGCCCATGGGATTGCAGACAGAGATGGGAGACTGAAAAGCAATGGACAACAATAACAGAATGGGTGTCAGTGGATGGAAACTTATTAAAATGAGGACTATAAGCGTGAGGGTGGACTCTGGCTCAACTGAGAGGATCATTGCTGAGGCTAGGCAAGGCTGATAAGATCTTCCGGTGAGTGAAATGATATTTGATCGGATACTGAGGGTGGTCAGATCAAGGGTGGGCTATGTTTTCTAAACTGAAGTAGCAGATTCTGGATTAGATTGGACTAGATGGACAGGCAGCCCTGAATAAAGACATTGCCCAAAGTTGGCAGTGCATTAAGGAACTAGTGCTGCATAAGCAGTTAGCCAAAACTAGCAGCTTAAAACAATATTATTTCATACTGCTGCTGAAAGTTGGGAATCCAGGAGTAATTCAGCTGAGTGTTGTGGCTCAGTGTCTGATGAGATTGCCATCCTCTGAAGCCTTGACATGCGCTGGTGGATTTCCTTCCAAGATGGCTTACTCACATAGCTGATGAAACCGGTTTGCTTGCTGGCTGTTGGGAGAAAGCCTCGGTTCTTTCACATGGGCCTCTCTAAAGGGCTACCTGAGTGCTCTCGAGATATGACTAAGCTGGCGTCTAGAGTGAGTGATCCAAGAGGATGATCAAGGAGGCTGCAGTGCCTTTTATGACCTAGTCTCAGACGCTTCATTGTTCGTTTCTACAGTATTCTAACATGAGAAGTGAGCCACTAAGCCCACCACACATGTGAAGGGGCGGAGGAAGGAACCGTGGACATAATTTAAAACCACGTGGTACACACATGGCCAGAAATTGTTCACATACGTGTATGTCCAAAATGCCTTTTCCTGCCAATGCTTTTAAACAATTTATCTGTTACAGCATTAACTTGAAGTTCAGGACCTTGTCATCTAAGTCAGGTCCAGCTATGGATCAGGGTCCACGTGTACAGTATCTCGTGTTCTGTTGCTCAGTTGTGTCGTATTCTTGGCGACCCCATGGGCTGCAGCGCTGCAGGCTTCCCTGTCCATCAACTCCAGGAGCTTGCTCAAACTCAAGTCCATTGAGTCGATGATGCTATCCAACAATCCCATCCTCTGCTGTCCCCTTCTCCTACCTTCATCTTTTTCCGCATCACGGTCTTTTCCAATGAGACGGCTATTCCCATCACATAGCCCAAGTATTGGAGCTTCAGCTTCAGCATCAGTCCTTCGAATGAATATGCAGGAGAGATTTACTTTAGGATTGACTGGTTTGATCTCCTTGCAGTCCAAGAGCCTCTCAAGTCTGCAGCACATCAGTTCAAATTATAGAAGTGTAGTTCCTCTAGACCTGAGGATGTGTGAACAAAAGAGATGAGTTAATCTGCTCCCTTTCACAGCCAACATACAGTGGTGGTTCAGGCATAGATAACCTTCATAGACACTCCTGTTCCAGAAAGGGGAAGGGAGATGGGATTCAATAGTAGCAGTTCTGAAATCCCATGGGTTCTTGCGGGCAGTCCTTTGATTAGTATTTAAGGCCTGGACACTTCCTAGGCTTCCATCTCTGATTTTTTCATTCTACCCGCTGACATGATGCCATTGCATGAAAGGTGGCTAGTATATGGTTACATGAAACAGTCTCCCTAGCCTGCTTCCTGCTTGTAGAAGGTAGAAGTCCAGAGCTCCTATTTTGTACTATTGCTGGTCCTTTCAGTCCAAGCTGAACTTAAATATGTTATCTTAAAACCTTGGTGTGTCTCCTGATACTCTTACTGGTGTTCAAGGCAAAGCACCCCACTCCAAAGCGACAGTCACACATGTCTTCATAATAAGGCTTACTCTGTCTTGGTTTTCTGCTGAGATAGCTGAGGGATAACACCCTGAACCTTGGTAGAAGTCTTATTGTGTGACTGAAAGCATCTCTGAGTGACACCCCTAAACTCTTTGGAGGGTATTGGCCTGACTAAATCATGCCATGAGGCATCCCCTTCCAGCTTTCTGAGGCTTAACAAAGAATTTTACAGTCACACTCGTCTTTAGAACACCTTTGTTTATAAAAAATAATAAGAAGAACTGGCCTATCGGTGGTGTAAAATGTTGTATTTAGACCACCTAATCTCAATGCCCTGGATATGATCTTGCTTGAGAGTCATTAATTTTAACAACTTCTGTCATCTTAAAAGACTGGAAAATTCCCAAATCAGCAAGTTTTGTCCCCTGTTTTAATAATCTTTATATTAAACATTAAAGAAAAAAAAATCCCTTCATGTTTTACTACAGGCAGCAAGAAAAAACCAGGAAGTACTTTTGGCTGTTTGGATGGAAATCCTCTTAGATAACTCAATTAATTAAGTACAGTTTGTCCTCCCAGCTCATTAGGTACATTTTCTACTTTTCATAAACTGCAGATGTAGTGGACTTTCGTCTTCACACTCCCCAGGCTCTCTCCTCCTGCCTCTCCTTTCTGCCAAGCATCCTAGGTGCACGACTGTGATTCCGCCTAGAACGTGTTTGCTCAGTGAGCAAACGGGGAGCGATTCCCTGGCTTCAGTGCTTCTTCTGGCCAGAGACTCTGTACCGTTCCCTAAGAACTTCATGGTTTCGCTGTCCAACTTCTATCACCTGGCTAGGTCAGTTGCAGTAGCTCATACTCACAAGCGAACTGGCAGGGATTTCTACACGCACATGTGCAGAAACATACATGTGCACATGGGAACATCGCTGAGGGGAAACCTGTCCATATGCAGAAGTACAGCTTTCTTTTCCAGGAATGTGAATTTTGGTAAGCGCTCAAATTTCTACACACACATGTGCACAAATATATTGGTGAATACAGTTACATCGCTGAGAGGAAACCTGTCCATATGCAGAAGTACAAGCTTGCTTTTCCAGGAACATAAATTTTGGTAAGCACTCAAATTTCTGCACGCACATGTGCACAAACATGCACGTGTACTCAGTAACATCCCTGAGAGGAAACTTGTCCATATGCAGAAGTACAAGCTTTCTTTTCAGGAACATTAATTTTGGTAAGCACTCAAATTTCTATGTGCACATGTGCACAAATATATGCGTGTACACAGTAAGATCGCTGAGGGGTAACCTGTCCATATGCAGAAGTACAAGCTTTCTTTTCCAGGAACTTGAATTTTAATAAGCACTCAAATTTCTGCATGCACATGTGCACAAACATGCACGTGTACTCAGTAACATCCCTGAGAGGAAACTTGCCATATGCAGAAGTACAAGCTTTCTTTTCCAGGAACATTAATTTTGGTAAGCACTCAAATTTCTACACACACATGTGCACAAATAGATGGGTGAATACAGTTACATCGCTGAGACAAAACCTGTCCATATGCAGAAGTACAAGCTTTCCTTCCCAGGACATTGAATTTTGGTAAGCACTCAAATTTCTACGTGCACATGTGCACAAGTATATGCGTGTACACAGTAACATCGCTGAGAGGAAACCTGTCCATATGCAGAAGTACAAGCTTTCTTTCCAGGACCTTGAATTTTGGTAAGCACTAAAATTTCTACGTGCACATGTGCACAAAAATATGCGTGTACACAGTAACATCGCTGAGAGGAAACTTGTCTATATGCTGAAGTACAAGCTTTCTTTTTGAGGAACATGAATGAGACCTGGTGACTAGGACCTCCTGTTGAGTGATCAAAAGGGGAATTTGATTCATTCCGTCCCCTTTCCCATTTGGTGTCCGTGAACAATGGAGATCAACGTGGCAAATGGTGGGGTTTTTCCCTACTTCCCTAGCATCTGGCCAGCAACAGCCTGTCCTGGTGATGCTGTGCATGGCTGGGACGTTGCAGCCACCAGTGGCCACACCAGGCGAAGATGCCACCCTCTTCAGAGTGGAGGCAGGAGAGGACAGCGAGGCCCAGGTGGACGGAGTCGTGGCAGGGATCAGACGGGGTTTCCAGCTGCTTGCAGAGGACATCACTGAGGATGTGGAGGTTGTGCCAGATGAATGACAGAAACAGGGGTCCTCCCTGGAGCTGGAGGAGAAGACATTGGAGGTGCAGTGCCAGGAAAGGCCTGGAGGCCCGAGTGAGCTCCCGGCACTAGATGTGATGCAGGCACTGGCGACCTTGTAAGTGGAACTTAGCTCTAAGCCTGAGAAAACCTGCAGGGCCTACGTTTGGTTCATGTGCAAGAGTCATGAGAGGAGGAAGCGTGACTTGGCTCAGAAGAGTGCCAACATCCAGGGCATCCCTGGCTTCTGGGCCAACGTGGTATCCTTTCTGCTACTCGTTGTGGTCCAGTGCTCAGGAGGAGGGGGAGGTGCAGAGGCAGGAGCAGGAGGAGGGGTGGAGGCGAGGGGGCAGAATGGTGGACCCTGAAGGAAGTGTGGTACTGGGCAATTGGCAGGCTCCACAGGCACAGCTGAGTAGAGTCCGGGCAGGGCCACACCTGTAAGTGTCGCAGCCATGACTCTGTGTGTCTCCTTCAGGCCTGCATCTGAGGAGGATTAGCCTCTGAGTCAGAAATGACCAGAGACAGTACATGAGAGCCACCTTAGCTGACAGTTATTGTTGTAAAGGTGAATGATTCCAAAAATAACTGAGATATGGGAGTCACACACACAAGTGCGCGCGCAGACACACACACATACACAAACCCACAGAACATATGTAGACATACTTTCTGATCCCCGTTATCTCACTGAGTGAGCAAGTTCTGAGTGGAATCACAGTGGTACAGCAAGGATGCCTGGCAGAAAGGAGAGGCAGGAATAAAGTGTCTGGGGGTGACCAGTGAGAGTGCAGAAGATCTGAGACACAGAACAGGTTGCAATCCCAGACACAGAAGCCACAGTGGGTGACCCCACAGCCCTTTGAACACCCTGATACAAGGGCCTTTCCATCCTTCCCAAGTGCCAGGCATACTTTCTCTGACCTTACCATGAGCATGAGCACTACTGAGTTCCAGGGCAAGATGCGCTGCAGGCACTGGCTGCCCTGCTGGTGGAACTGAGCTCTGAGCATAAGAAGAACTGCAGGGCCTACTTCCAGTTCATGTGCAAGAACCATCAGAGGAGGAAGCCTGACTTGGCTTGGAGGATCGCCATCACCTGGGGCATCCCTTGCTTCTGGGCCGTAGCTGTATCCTTTCTGCTGCTCTTTGAAGTCTGCTGCTCAGGAAGAGGAGGCGGCGCAGGAACCTTTTCCCTGCTCCCTATCCTGACAGGTGCTGTTGCGGAGCCATCCATCGTCCCACTGCAAGTTGATATTTTCCTTTCAGGACCCCCCTACTTCTTGAACACAGTGACCACTAAGTAGAATTACCTTGACATCACTTGTGAAACGTGGTTCCTGGGGTGATGAGTGTGGGTGTGCAAGGTTGTGGAGTGTCGACCTGTGGGATCCACACCCATCTCCCGTCTCTCTGTAGGGCATAGGGCACGTTGTTCCACTCCTGTCCACTGGTTCTGGGACTTTGAACGGGGAGCATCCAGCCGCAGCGTGGACACCAGGAGCCTTAACTTTCTCGGCTGGTTGTCAGGTCACAACTGCTCAGAGTCGAACAGGATTGCTGAGGTGTGGTTGCTTTGGGCCTGAACACAGTTAGCAATTCACTTTGGGATTCTTGGCTGCTGGCTCACCTTGCTCGTATTGCCAGCGGATTGTCGGCCATGATGTGTGGGATGATCGCCTGAAGTAGTACCCTGGGCAGGAAGGTTCTTCCATGAGAGTAACTGACAGAAACGTGTGGAGATGGGGTCTGAAGGTGGGCCCTGAAGGGACACTCATGTGATACTACAGGGACACTGTCCTTTCCCAAATGGGGATGCTCAGACTCATGCAAACTGGCTGTGGAGCCTGTGTTTGGGTCGTGCTTGTAGCAGGTGACCTCCTGAGACTGTTTATTTGGGGACTTGGTGTGTCCGTGAGTGAAGCAAGTCTCCATCAAATCAGCTGAGGTGGCAGCACCAGAGTCCAGGTGATACTTCTAGAGGCAGTGTGTATTAAGTATCTTTGTCAGAATCATCCTTTGTGGGTCCTTTCATCCCCTGGCCTCCTGCTGCTCACTGAGTTTGAGATTGCCTGGGCACTTCACTCCCGCCCCTTACCCAGGGAAGGCCTATCATTGAAAAGCTGTCCTCTCTGGGGTCCCAGTGCACCTGTGTGCTGACTTTGGGATCTTCTGTGAATTTCCACATTCACCACTCAGTGTCTCACAACCACCAAACATGCTGCGCTGGAAGCGGCTTCAGGCTGCCTTGGGAACATACGGAAGAGTTCGTGGAGAAGGTGAACAGGGAGCCCCAAGGGCAGGACATGGTGCCTACTGTCGCCATCCCCGACATTGCTGGCCTCAGTCGTCTTCACCTCCTGAAACACCTATGCTCGTTGTTTGCATTTGTGTCCCCGTGCTGAGCATGTGTGTGTATACACACGTGTGCTTATTTATGCTGGCTATGATTGTGTGTGTGTGTGTGTGTGTGTGTGTGTGTGTGTGTCCGGCCCAGGGCAGAGGCAGAGATGAAGGTGGCAGGAGAGGAGGTGCTGAGCAACCAGAAGAGGAGTCATGAGGCGACCAGGCTGAAGGTGGTCTGTCGCCTCATCTCTGCATTGACCCTGCCCAGGATGGGAACAAGGAAAGGATGGCCAGTGATAACTCCAGACTGTGGCTCCAGATATCTGCAATTAGACCAGATACAAAACACGCTCATCAGTTCTACCGTGTTGTTGTGTGTGCTTGGATCAGGAAGAGGGTTTCATGGTCTAAGGATTCACACAGAGCAAATCACGTGGGGTGGGGCTTTGAGACCACTGCCTGTGGAGCCCTCCGTGTGTGGGGCCATGGGCTGGCCTCTGGAAATGAGGGACGTGGCTATGGCAAGATCTGGGATGGTGAGGCTAAGGTCCTGCCGAGATGGGCAGAGAGCTGAAGGAGAAAGAGTCATAGATTGCCTGCTGCACTGGAGATTGTTCCACACACATGTGAAAAGGAGAACTGGGAAGGTCCTGGGTCAGTGCTGCCCAGATCAGCCCAGCAGCCAGCACATGCCCTCCCTGAGTGTGGCACACACTGGCACGATATGACACAAAACATGAGATGCACTAAAGTATGCTGTATCTGCCAACCACAGGCATCCTAGGAGAGACATGGTCTGTAAGCAATGCATGCCTCCAGGCACTTCCAGCCTGCCTCGCTGGCAGTGCCCAAAGCCGAGAAATGTGCAAGTGGGTTTCCCTGTGTGACCCTATCCGGGATATGCCTGTGAGGGAGGGAACAGAGAAAAGACAAGGGCGGTGGGTAAACTGCATGTCCTAAGGGACCTCAGGGGAGTGGAGACAGAGAAGCCCCTGGGGCAGTTCAGGGCCTGCTGGTTTTCAGGGTCCAGACTCTAGGCAGTAGCGGTCCTGCCAAAGATACCCCATGGTCTGTGCTGAAAGTTCTGATATGAATTCCTCCTTTTCTTTGGGGTCTTGCCCCTGGCTTGGGGGCCTGAGTGTCAAAGGTGCACGTCTGTACCTGAAGGAGGATTCTGGTAGTCTTGCTGGAGCAGAATCTCTGATTGCGTTGTAGGGGATCTGCACCCAGGTGACACAGGGATGCTGCCTTCCAGGTGACCGTCTTGGATATCCCTGGGCCCAACCGCGCACTGGCTTCCTTGGCACGGGTGCTGTGTAGGGAAGCAGGGATGCGTGACTGTAGGGAGTCCTACCTGGGCCTAATGAGAGCAACTGAAAGAGAGCCTTGGCATTTAGCAAATCACTGAGGCATGGGTGGTTCAAGCCCTCTTGGTCCATTTGAGATAGTAACGCTGCTTTCTGTCCAACGGAGGCATTAGCTCTGGGCCCAGAACCTGCAGGTTCCCCAGGGCATCATCTGTTGGGGGACTCCCATGTGCATGGGTAGTGTTAAACAGAAAGGAAGACGTGTAGGGATGCCACCTTACTTTGATGGCCTCCGGTTCCATTCTTGGTATCGGAAGAGACCCTGCATCCATGTGTACCTTCTTCACAACCTTGGATCAGAACCAGGCCTGTCACAGTCTCCGGGGGCTTTTGGAGGCTCAGCCGTTTCTGGCCTTTTCCTGCCACATGGAGAGAGCACATCGGGGCACAGGTAGATGGTGCACACAGAACGCTCCACAGATAGGAAGAACAGGGGGCCTCATTCAGAATGCTGGGGGCTGTAACGGGTGGTAGGCTACCAAGAGGGGCACAACATTGACACGGAATGACCTAGACAGGTGCACACCGAGAAAGCAGTTCTTCAAGTCAGCTGAGCTCAGAGGTCCTTGTTTTCTGGTCCCCTGAAGGAATGCACAGTCAATGGATCAGGCCAACGTGACTGGTACTGTGAAGCTGTCCAAGGTGATGGGAGAATGCAGAAGGCAGGCACATGTTATACAGCTGTTCATGGCAAGAACTTCCAATGCTGCCTGCTGCTCTGCAGGCCAGTCCCTATCAATAGCAAATGCCAAGGTTTTGGAACCTTTGAGGATAAGGCACAGAGTTAGAAGTGTAACATGACATAATCGATGAGCAAGTGAAAAAACAAGGACAGAAATGTGGATGCTTACCAACATTCATGTTCCTGGAAAAGAAAACTTGTACTTCGGAATATGGACAAGTTTCCTCTCAGCGATCTTACTGTGTGCATGCATATATTTGTGCACATGTGCACATAGAAATTTGAGTGCTTACCAAAACTAATGTCCCTGGAAAAGAAAGCTTGTACTTCTGCATATGGACAAGTTTCCTCCCAGGGATGTTACTGAGTACACGTGCATGTTTGTGCACATGTGCATGCAGAAATTTGAGTGTCTACCAAAATTCAAGTTCCTGGAAAAGAAAGCTTTACTTCTGCATATGGACAGGTTTCCCCTCAGCGATGTTACTGTGTACATATGTATGTTTCTGCACATGTGCGTGTAGTAATCCCTGCTAGTTCACTTGTGAGTATGAACTACTGCAACTGACCTAGCCAGGTGATAGAAGTTGGATAGCGAAACCATGAAGTTCTTAGGGAACGGTACAGAGTCTCTGGCCAGCAGAAGCACTGAAGCCAGGGAATCGCTCCCCGTTTGCTCACTAAGAAAACACGTTCTAAGTAGAATCACAGTCGTGCACCTAGGATGCTTGGCAGAAAGGAGAGGCAGGAGGAAAGAGTCTGGGGATTGTGAAGACGAAAGTCGACTACATCTGCAGTATTATGAAAAGTAGAAAATGCACCTAATGAGCTGGGAGAACAAACTGTACTTAATTGAGTTATCTAAGAGGATTTCCATCCAAACAGCCAAAAGTGCCTCCTGGTTTCTTCTTGCTGCCTGTAGTAAAACATGAAGGGAATTTTTTTTTTAATGTTTAAGATAAAGATTATTAAAACAGGGGACAAAACTTGCTGATTTGGGAAGTTTCCAGTCTTTTAAGATGACATTAATAAAATAATAAATTTTCCCTGAAAGAACAAGCAAGGCAGACAAGGGAATTCACAAAGGGCAGTAACAAAATAGTAATCTTGACACATCTTCAATATATTTGTAAAGAAAACAAAGTGTCATTGTGTGAACAAAATATAGAGGTATCAAAAGAAAAACAGAGGAAGCTCCTGAAAGAACTCAACTCACTATTAACTATCTTTGATTTGCAGGCACAGAAACTGACTCATGTTAATTCTAAGAAGCAAAGCCCTGATGTTATTATCTCTTCTTTTTTCCTTTTTCTTTTTCTTTTTTTGTGAAAAGTTAGGAAATTTAGGCTGGAGAGGGAAGAAGAGGATAGAGACTTCAAGTGCCTTTAAGGAGGAGGAGGAAAGAGAGGGGGTTGGAGATTTGATTGTGTTATTTGAACAGCATTGGTGAAGCTCAAACAAGGGAGGTAGCAAGCCATGCAGGCCTGCGGGAAGAGCATTTCCAGAAGAACAGCACTTGCAGTCTTGGGATCGGGAAGAAATGGAATTTGATGGGGGAAAACCAAGGCCAGTGTTGTCAAAAAGAGTACATTAGTGGGGAAAAAAGTAGAGTAGAAGACAGAGAATGGAAGAGAGGAAACAGTCAGGGACCATATTGCGGGAACCTTTTAATTTGGCAATAAATACAACTTGTAGTCCTTAGGAGCATACTTCACAGCAACTAACAGCAACAGTGTTGATAATACTAAGCAACAATAAAAGCACATAACTAAAACATTTCGTATTTTTTACTATAGAAATCGAAGAAAGGAGATACAAATGCAATAGTCTGCATATTTATTTATACAGAGAGTTTTCACCTGAGACCAGAACACACACACACTCTTTACACAACTAAAAGTGGTTTCAGCTGACACTTAGCAAAGTGCTTTGGCCCAAATAAACTAACCAGAAAGGCCTAGTAAAGAATTCAAAGTGCAAATAAATCAATCAGGCTCTGAGTAAATAAACACAATTTATTTGAATTTGAATTTACACTCATGAAATTACCTAAAATGGAGACAACAGATTCACTACAGCTTCATCATCTGTAGTCCTTCCTCTTCAGTTCTGAGAAGGATGCTAACCGCTTGGTGATGATCTCTTTCCAGCATTTTGTGAAAGCTTAGAGGACTTAAAGAAACTGAGGCCTGGGGAGAGTGGCGAGAGACAAAGAGGAGGAGAAAGGAAGAGGAAACGGAGAGTTGCTCCTGGCATAGGTCTACAGACAGGATCCCAGCTTCCTGGAATGGTGCACAGAGATTGCTAGGTATCCGTGCCAGAAGTGGAGAAGGGGTGACATTCACCTCCAGGAGGAGACTCAACTCCAAGAACCTACAGAGGCAGCCAAGTGTGCTGATGTTCAGGAACCGATACTTAGAGGGTACCCCACAGGTCTGTGAAAGAGCCCTTGGAGACCGCAAGAAAGAAGGTTTCCACAAGTATAATCACAGATTAGATGGTTGGATAGATTAGAGGAAGGATAACTCTATGACCTGATAATTACTGAAATACATGAGACAATTCTTGCACATCAGACTGTGTCAAGAAAGACGGAAACTCAATTAGTTTGATACAATGGGAAATTACACACGCAAAGAATTAGCTGTTAACTGTATTACATTTGTGTGCAAGGCAAGATAAGATACAGAACCGAAATCTTCACATGGTCAACTCGGGTAAGACACATGTAACTGGAAAATGGAAGGAAGAGTTCCAAAAAGGCTTTAATCACCCTGGACTATTTTTATCCACTATATTTACGATTCTTGGACAACTCCACTGTAGCTTAAGGGTAAGAGAACTCAATTTAGCCCAAGTCAAAAGCTGAACAGATTTCCTCTGTTTGATCCTTTTCAGCTACAACTATGGGTCCAGCGCCAATCAAAGTGGACGTCAAGGCTCTTTTTCCTTTGGGAATTTTAATTTGCTTTGCTACTGTGTCTGACACAGATATGCCGACCTCACTGTGACTACAGGCCAGCCAAATGGGAAAGGGGACAGAATGAATCAAATCCCCCTTTTGCTCACTCAACAGGAGGTCCACAGGCACCAGGTCTCATTAACTATCTCTGCTTCTCCAACTGCAGTCAGTGCTACACAGGGCCTGCTTCATGCTTGCCAGGGTCTCTCACCAAACACAGGCATTTTAACGGCTGGCTTCCTTCAGATATCCCTGGGCTAGGTAAAAGCACTCTGAGACAGTGTTCCTTCTCCCTTGGCTCTGTGCCTGCAGTGAATGTATGCCTCTTCCTCAGCTGGGACACGAAGGCACAGCTCTTCACTGATTAAAACCCGTGTCTGGTCCAAACTTACATCGTAGCTTCTCCATCAACCTCCACTGCACGCTTTCAGAGCCAGGTTATCTTAGATCAGCCCAAGAGGCACTTCAGAAAGTGACATTCAAATCTGGCTATATAGCTGATACTGAGATCTGCAAGGCATGAAAACACTTCAAAATTACGTTGCTAAAACACTCTACAGATTATATGTATAGGAGAGCTTTCGAACTTACAAGTAACATCAAATACCAAAATAGGTTCTTACTTTTCCTTTCTCCACTTCTCTCATTCTCTCTCTCTCACACACACATGCACACATCCTTTTTACATGTTAAGACAATTACACGAAAAACAGATCATAGATTTTTAAATAGCAGCTCAATATGAAGATCAAACAAAACTGTACTTCCTCTATTTAAAACAAAATCACATAAATTACCCATCGGTTTCCCTATATTTGATATTATTGAATAATGCTATAAGTTGATCTTTTGGTTTTTAATGGGATTTTTAACTTTGACTGAAATACTTGCTTCAGACTTACTGAAGGCAGAATTAACTATTATTTTCCTTTTTTTGACCTCCTCCTTTTAGATTTGGGGGGTGATGTTTCAAAATCAGATGTGTTCACAGTAACGGATGCAACTTCCACCAATCCTGGCTGAAGGGGTTCCAGTGATACTTGAATAACAATTTTTGTTTCAGGAGACAATCCTTCTAGCTGCTTAGGCTTCTTAAACATTTGATGACACTGGGTCTTGTGCTCCCTCTCCTCTTTGGAAGTTAAAAACTGTAGCCGACATTTGCAACACTGGTGAAAACTCTTTTCCAAGTGCCCTCGATGATGACGTCTGTATGCTGTTGCAGTTTGAAAAATTTTGAGACAAAACGGGCAAAGTAAATTCTTGGTCTTACCATGGTATGCTCTGAAATGTGCATCCACATCTGCAAAAAATGATGATCTGTAACTGCAAACCTGGCATACGTAGGGCATTTCACCAGGCTTATGATTGTCTTTCATGTGCTCTAAGAGAACCTGATCTGTCTCAAAGGACAACTCACAGATGTGACAGACTGCGGAGGGCTCCTGGGCCGTGTGGACACTTTCAATGTGACACTGCAGCTGGAAGGGAGTAGGAAACTGGCGGAGGCAGTGCTGGCAGGTGGTGTGGGTTTTCCAGCTGTCACCTCTCTGCCTCTCAAGTTCCAAATGGTGCTTCATGTGATTCATAAACTTGACATTTTTTAGAACTTTCAAGCAGCTGAGGCATTTAAACGCGGTGTGGGTCTTCTCTTCTGGCTGCCCAACTCCTCCATGCTCGCCATAGTAGAAGTCACGAAGTAACACAATCAGATTTCCTTCTGTGGGATCACCAATTTTGTTTGGACTTGCCAAACTTGGAAAATCAGTTTTTGTCTGTCCACTTTCCCCTAAAGGTCTTACAGGCTTGCAATGAACACTGTCCTTTGGAAAAGGTGTTGGACAAGGTTCTCCATTCTGAACATGGCTTAGTGAGGTATGGACACGGTCTGGTGTGCTTTGCTGAGTGGTCTCTGTATGAAAAAAAAGTGACGGGGAGAAACCTAAAGAATGTTCCCCGACAATGCCATCACTGAGTTTAGGCCTTCTGGGATTTCTGCGATTTGTTTCCCAAGGGGAAACTCGCTTTGATACATGAGGACTTTTATTCATATCTCCTGCAGAAACTGCTGTTTCTACTGGATGCTGCAATGACCTTGTGAAGGTAATCAAAGAAGAACATAACTCCTTCGAAAAGCCATCAGGCACTATTTGTGGTGAAAGATTTTTATAATCAGCTTGAGACGGAGGTTCAATAATAATAGGACTACCTGTTGATCTTGAGTCAGAGTCAGACACTGGCAAGACAGTCTTTGCTTCTGATGTAGGAGTCACATGACTAACAGGCTGTAATCTGTGAGCGTTACCTCTCCTGAAGTGACCACACCTTTTTCTCCTTGAATAAGAACCTGGGGTATCTCTGTTCAGTATGTTTGAAACGACTGGTTTTGAAGCTGAGCTCATCCCAACAAAGATCACGTCAGCATCTTCATTTCCATGTTCCACTCCAACCAAGATCACTTCATCATCATCATCATCTACTTCTTTGGTCTCTCCCTCCCTTTTCCGTACTTCTGGCTCTTGTTCTTCTTCACGTAACATACGTGGGAGTTCCATATTTTTAATACTTTCTTATTCTTAGAGGGTGCGGTCACAAGTCCCAGTGCTTCCTTTATACAAACTGCCACCTAAGTATAAACATACTACAGATTAGTTAAGTACAGAAAAATGGGCTATTTGATTATCTCCAAAACTCTAGAGTACTTATACACACCCTTATCTTACAGACAAAGACACTGAGCGTCAACCAGACTCAATGACAGCTGAAAAAACTACGACTACAAGTCTACATGGCTCTAGAATCATAGCTTTGTCGCATGTTCACTTTAACCTCTTCTACTTAAAAAAATAAAGAGGGGGAAAAAAAAACAAAACACCACACTGATCATTACCTGAAATCAAATGTAAAGGAGAGTATTTTTACAAAAGCATTGTTCTACAGCGTTTCGAAGCATGGACTTTGGAGTCATAGGAGATTAAGTTGGAATTCTAACTTAACCACACACCAGTTGCCTCTTCTTGGGCAAATTTGTAAGTTTTAAATGTGTTTCTGTATCTTAAAGACAAACATGCTTATTTCTTAGACTTAAGGTTAACAGCTTTTTTAAAAGGCATCAGCTATTCAATGGCATCTTGTTTTGTAGTAAAAATGGAAGAAAATGGATCTTAAATGCACATTACAACTGATCCATAAATTCTAATTTCATAAATGTTAACAAACAAAATAGGTAGCAAATTCAAAGTATAATCTATATATTCCTAGTTAACAAACAGCATAATTCAATGTCAAGCACTTAATTCAGGCCTAGGAAACTGAGAATGAGCTCTCTGATAATCTCACCCCAATTCCACACAGATATATCCTAAATTTCTCCCTCTAATCCTGGCTAAACTTCAATCCAACAATGCTTCATCTTTATGCCACACGTCTCTTCCCCACATAGCAGGCAAAATGATGCCAGTCTTTCTCTCATACCAATATCAGACAGAGACATCACACACACACACACACACACACACACACACACACAAACACACACACACCTGATATCCCTTATGGATACAGGTGAAAGAGTCCTCAACAAAATACTGGCAAACAAAATCCAACAGCATATAAAAAAGACTGTACACTATGATCACATGCGATTTAGGGAGGTATGCAAAGTTGGTTCATTATAGGAAAGTCAATCAACATTATGCCATTTTAAAACAATAAAACAAATAACACATCTGCCTGAAGAAAAGGCATTTCCCTGAATCTAGCACCTTTTCATAACCGGGGTTAAAAGAACACTTAATAATTAAGAACAGAAGAGAACTTTCTCAATCAAAGGGCACCTGTAAAATGACCCACAGCTAACATCATACTAAAGAATGAAAAACTGAAAGCTTTCCCTCTAAGACTGGGAACAACACAAGGAAGTCTATTACACACTTTGGCTCAACATTATACTGGCAGTTCTATAACCAGAGCAATCAGGTAACAAAAGAGAATTGTTGCTGTAGTTTCAAAAAAAAAAAAAACAATAAAAAACAAAAAACAGCCTTCAGAATGGAAAGGAAGAAGTCAAAGTATATTAGACATAAGATAATTTAGTATAGAAAATGTTGAAGAAACACAAGTATTAGAATTAATATAAAGCTTGCAGAATAGAAGACAAATATTTTAAAAGTCAACCACATTTTATACTGTAGCAACAAATGTTGTTAATAAATACTTGAATCTACACTAGCATTCAAAAGAATACTTAGGAAGTCAGAAAGAGAAAGACAATATATTCTTTTGAATGGCTGAGTAATACTCCACTGGGTATATGTACCACAGCTTTCTGATCCATTTATCTGTTGATGGACATCTAGGTTGTTCCATGTCCTGGCTATTATAAACAGTGTTCTCCATAGTGGCTGTACTAGATTGCATTCCCACCAACAGTGTAAGAGGGTTCCCTTTTCTCCACACCCTCTCCAGCATTATTGCTTGCAGACTTTATAGGAATCAATTCTAATGAGATGGATGAAACTGGAGCCGATTATACACAGTGAAGTGAGCCAGAGAAAAAACACCAACACAGTATACTAACACATATATATGGAATTTAGAAAGATGGTAATGATAACCCTGTATGAGAGACAGCAGAAGAGACACAGATGTATAGAACAGATTTTTGGACTCTGAGGGAGCGGGAGAGGGTGGGATAATACAGGAGAATGGCACTGAAATATGTACACTATCATGTAAGGTAGTCGCCAGTCTATGTTCGATGCAGGATACAGGATGCTTGGCGCTGGTGCACAGGGATGATCCAGAGAGATGATATGGGGTGGGCGGTGGGAGGGGGGTGAGGATTGGGAACTCATGTACACCTGTGGGGATTCATGTCAATGTATGGCAAAACCAACACAGTGTTGTAAAATAAAACATAGTAAAAATAAAAATTAAAAAAAAAGAGAGAGAAAGACAAATATCGTATGGTATCACTTACATGGACTCTAAAATATGCCACAAATAAACTGATCTATGAAAGAGAAACAGACTCACAGACATAGAGAGCAGACTATGTGATTCCCAAGAGGGAAAGGTACGGCAGGCACAGATTGGGAGCTGGTGATTAGCAGATGCAAAGCATAATATATACAATAGACAAACAAGTGCGTACTGTATAGCACAAGGAACTATATTCATAATTTGAGATAAACAATCATGGAAAAGGGTATGAAAGAAATTGTGTGTGCATATGTGTGTGTTTACATATGAAGGAAAGGAAAGGGCAACTGTTGGCAAGCAAGTACAGAAACTGGATCCTTGTGTGTTACGGATAGATTTTAAAATGGTGCATACTGCTACAGAAAACAGTTTAAAGGCTCCTCGAAAAATTAAAGAACTAGGGCTGACACATGATTCAGCAATTCCACTTCAGGATATAAATTCAAAAGAAGTTAACATGGGGTCTTGGGATATCTGCAGAGCCGTGCTCACAGCAGCACGAAGCACAACAACTAAGAGGTGGAAGCATCGAAATGTCCATCAAATGTGATATATACACACAATGAAATATTATTTAGCCATATAGAGAAAATTCTGTCACATGCTACAGCATGCATGATCATTTCAGACATCAAGCCAAATGCAATAAGCCAGTCGTACAAAAAGACAAATACTGTAAGTTTCTACTTGCATGAAATAGCTAACACAGTCAAGCAATAGAAAGGAAACAAAAAAGAATGATGGAGTCCATGGTCTAGGACAACGGGCAAGAAAAGAGGAGTTGCAGTTTGTTTAATGGGACAAGTGATGGGTACAGAGTTTCGATTTTGCAAGCTGTAAAGGTGTAGAGATCTGCATCATAACAATGTGATAAGGAATTCCCTGGTAGTTCAGAGGTTAGGACTCCACAGTGTCCTATCAGGGGCCTGGGAACTGTCATTCAAGCTGCACAACACAGCTAAAATAATGACAACAACAACAAATCAACACTGTGACTATGTGTGTGTATATGTCTTAGTCACTCAGTTGTGCCCAACTTTGCATCCCCATGGACTAAAGTTCACCACGTTCCCTTCTCCATCAGATTTGCAGTGGGTTGCCATTTCTTTCTCCAAAAGGCTGATGAAAGTGTGCAAAATACTTAGCATGCAAAAATGGTTAAAATGGTAAAAATTTAACTTAGATGTTTTCTACAACAATTAAAAACAGAAAAGCATTTAACAACCAGGAAAAGAATTTGAATAGACATTTCCAACTCTTTGCAATCCCATGGACTGTAGCCTACCAGGCTCCTCCTTTCATGGGTTTTCCAGGCAAGAGTGCTGGGGTGGATTACCATTTCCTTCTCAAGGCGATCTTCCCCACCCAGGAATTGATGCCAGGTCTCCTACCTTGCAGGCAGACATTTGAATATTTGAAATTCACCTGTGGCCTTGACAAGAGTGGCTTTATAGGAAAATGAGAGAACTCGAGATAACAAAGTCTAGGAACAACTCTGCAGAGGTCTGTAACAAGCAAATATGAAATAAAAGCAGCAGAAGCAGGATGTGTCACCAAAAGATGGATTTGTAACGACAGGTCACATTATAGTCAGTCAGTTTGCTGATGGGAACCATCCAGAGAAACAGAAACCTTAATCCAGGGCAAAGAGGAGACTTGCTAGAACTTCAAGAAATGAGTCGGTCTAGAACTGAGTAGATCAAAATTGAGTACATCAGGCCAGAGAGCACACAAGCTGGAGAAGGCAATGGAAACCCAAACCAGTACTCTTGCCTGGAATATCCCACAGACAGAGGAGCCTGGTAGGCCGCAGTCCATGTGGTTTCGAAGGGTCGGACACGACTTGAGCGACTTCACTCTCATGCACTGGAGAAGGAAATGGCAACCCACTCCAGCGTTCTTGCCTGGAGAATCCCAGATAAGGGAGAGCCTTGTGTGTGGCTGTCCATGAGACTGCAGAGTCGGACACGACTGAAGTGGCTTAGCAGCAGTAGCAGCACACAAGAAGGGTACACAAGCCAAATAATTTGCTCACATTGACAGAGCTGAGATCATATAAAAAAAAGGCTGGCATAGTGGATTAATGGGTATGGTAACCAGCCTTCAAGTGAATTCAATCTCCTAATATTCCCACCCCTGTGTAGTTCTCTCTCAATCTATCACAGGGTAGACCTGTGAGACTAAGCAAATACACAAGTGAAGATGTGTAACATCTCAAAAAAGACTCTGCACTTTATCATGGGTGCAAGCGCTTTCCTGAATCACTCATTCTGAGAAAAGACAGCAGCCTCCACAAGAGAAGCCCCTTGGAGAGGCCCACAGAAGGAGGAACTGAGGCTTCAAGAGTACAGACAAGTGAGAGAGCTTAGATTCAACAAGCTAAGTCTTCAGAGGTTGCCAAGCCAGACAAAAGCTTGACTACTAACTACCTCAGGGGAGATCCTAAGTCAAGAGATAACAAGTGGTATGTTCTTTCAAACTATTCCATTTTGAGATCATAGGTACAACACAAACATTTCAAGTTTTAATACCATTCACATCATACTTACATACAGATCAGTTCTCCTATAAATATAGCAAAAATCAAAACACACACACACACAGACACACACACACACACACTCACCCAATCCAAAGCACCGAAACACAGGAGTTGCCTAGCAGCCCAGTGGTTTGGTTAGGACTCAGCCCTCTCACTGCCAGGATCCTGTGTTCGATCCCTGGCTGGGGAACTAATGTCCTATGAAGCCACATGTTGTGACCAAAACAAAACATGCTGTGAAGTCAAAGCTGTACCAGCAAGATAAGTATACAACACAGCTGTAGGCACAAGTGGCTGGGCATAGAGCTTCCTATGATCTTGTTTACTCGCATGAAATGAACTCAGATGGTGCCTCACCCCCATCCAGTGGAGCTGACTTACTTAATGAAGAAAAGCCCTTAAGGGTACAGAAATGAGAAAGCAATCTCACGTGAACATGTTAAATCACAGGATATTTTCTCTGAATGTACCACTGGATTCATTCATTCATTTGGCCATGCTGTTTGGCTTGTGGGGTCCCAGTACCCTGACCAGAGATTGAATCCAGACCACTGTAGTGAAAGCCCAGAATCCTAATCAGCAGGCCACCAGGGAACCCCCACACCTGCATTGCTTTGCTTTGCCAGCTAAAACCTTAGGATATGTGCATTGCCCCATTTTAGCCTCACCAAGTGGTAGGAGTCAGCTCTACACAGCTTAAGACCCATGGTGTTCTTACTTTTTTTCTTTCAAGAAGGCAGGCGAAAGCAAGTCACCATGCCTGTTTTTAAGCTTGCCACTCAGAAAGCTGCAAACCTGAAACCATGATGGCCCTGAAGTCAGCACCCGCAATCAGGGTCACGTAATCCCCAATCAGGAATACTCTCTCTCAACAGCAACGTGTCAGCCGACGAATGAAAGGAGAAAAATGCAAAGTAAGAAAGCCACACCTTTGTCCCTGTTGTAAAGATGTCTGTCACCTTACCTCAGGGGCCCACTGAACTCCTGAGCGCTTGAGACCTCCCAGGCAGCACACGGTCACATCCTGGGGACAAGCAGAGGAAACGGCCAGGGTGAGTCCCCTGTTCTGGGAACATTCTATCCCCCCAGGCCCTACCTGGTCCTACCCTACGGATGCTGACCAGGCGTCTCACACTCAACCAGACCAAGTGATTGAACTCCTTTGCCCTGAGCTTCTTCCTCCCACCTCCCTTCTCTCAGTAACAAACAAACAAATACCTCATCTGCCAACTTCCAGAACCAAAGGCCTGAATCTCGGGGCCCCCAGGGACGGGGCAGCCCTGGAGTCTGAGGAGAGGCAGAGGAAACAGGAAAACGACTAAAGCACCAGGGCAGTGAAGAGGCTGCTAGATAGATGTTTTTTTTGGTTTTTGTTTTTCTTTTTTTCTGCTCCTGCCTGACTGTGCCTGGGTACAGAAACGGGTTGGGCCGTGAAGATTTGTGCGTCTGTGTTTAAATACATTAGGTTCCACAGGAGAGCTGGGGGTGGTGCCAGGGGCCAGGGGCCTAAGAGGCCCTTTCCGCGAGCTGGCTTAACCCGCCCCTGGGCAGGAAAGCTGCTGGAGAGCAGAGCCCGCCCAGACTAGAGAGGGGAGAGGGCGAAAGGAGCCTGAAGCCTGTGGATCCTGCCTCAAGCTCTCACCGCCCTCACCAGCCGCCCAGCCCAGCAAGGCCTCGTGCGAGTGCGGACCCGAGAAACCCTCCCTTTAGCCGTCAGGCACTGCTTTGGCTGAACCACGCTCCAGTCCTTACCGGTCCCCATTGAGGGAGGAGAGAGAACTGCTGGCAGCTCACCTGCCCTAGGCAGTTCCAAGATTAACCCCGAGGAGTCGAGCCTGCGGGGACCAGGCCTCCTCAGGTCTGGAGCGCCGCCTCAGCTCCCCCTACAGGCCTGCTGGCTGCCTCCGATGATTGGCTGCCAGGTGTCGGCACCTGCCATCGGATTGGCCGCGAGGCCGAGTTGGGCGCATGCGCGCGCGATGAGCCCGCCCCACACCCCCTCCCCCCATAAAAGCAGCCGCTGTAGGCGTGGTCAGGCTGAATCTGAATGTCAAGGATCTTGGGTCAAGGTTGCTCAGCTCACCAAATGCGAAGAAAGAAAAAACAGATGGCACAGTCGCCAGGGCTCAGGGCTGAGAACGGCCTCCGAGTCTACCAGGGGAGTCCAGTGATGGTGTCCGGCACTCACAGCCCTCAGGGGTGACCTCCCTTAAGCCAGTTCTTTGCTTAAGGAACTTGACTGTACAGTGGATCTTGGCGCCCCTCCTCTTGGAATTCCATTTCAATCAAGGCAGGGCAGCCTGCCCCTGTTTTTGCACTGTCTATTGTGAGCTGAGAATGAGCTTTACTTTTTCTTCTTCTTCTTCTTTTTAATTTTAGAGCTTTACACTTTTAATGGCTGAGGAAAACCGAAAAGACTTTTCTTTTCTGACGTGAAAATTGTGTGTAATTCAGTTTTCGGAGTCCTTAAAGGTGGAAGAGGGACTTGCCAGCTTCTTTGGTTATCCTCTATGCCTGAAAACTTAATTAATTGCCAATGGTCATATTCGCAAAGCCTAACATATTTCTTTTTTGGCCCTTTACAGAGTGTTTTTTAAATGCTCTGTTCTGCTGGAAGTCTCCTGGTAGTCATATGGGAGAATAAAGTTTTGGTTTTGTTACAATATTTCTTTTCTTTTTTTTTTTTTTCATACCTTTTCTTTATTTTCCTCAACTCATGTTATTTCCCCCCCCCAGTGTTTTTTTTTTTTAAATGTTAATATCTTTAATTCTTACATGCGTTCCCAAACATGACCCCCCCTCCCACCTCCCTCCCCTCAACATCTCTCTGGGTCATCCCCATGCACCAGCCCCAAGCATGCTGCACCCTACGTCAGACATGGACTGGTGATTCAATTCTTACATGATAGTATACATGTTAGAATTCCCATTCTCCCAAATCATCCCACCCTCTCCCTCTCCCTCTGAGTCCAAAAGTCCGTTATACACATCTGTGTCTTTTTTCCTGTCTTGCATACAGGGTCGTCATTGCCATCTTCCTAAATTCCATATATATGTGTTAGTATACTGTATTGGTGTTTTTCTTTCTGGCTTACTTCACTGTGTATAATTGGCTCCAGTTTCATCCATCTCATGAGAACTGACTCAAATGAATTCTTTTTAACGGCTAGTAATACTCCATTGTGTATATGTACCACAGCTTTCTTATCCATTCATCTGCTGATGGACATCTAGGTTGTTTGCATGTCATGGCTATTATAAACAGAGCTGCGATGAACATTGGGGTACATGTGTCTATTTCAATTCTGGTTTCCTCAGTGTGGATGCCCAGCAGTGGGATTGCTAGGTCATAAGGTAGTTCTATTGGCAATTTCTTAAGGAATCTCCACACTGTTCTCCATAGTGGCTGTACTAGTTTGCATTCCCACCAACAGTGTAGGAGGGTTCCCTTTTCTCCACTTCTCCATTATATTCATTTTTCATTCTTTACTAATTTCATTCCTTCATATCACTATAAGTTTCCTTTAATGGAAGCAATGAAATAACATCAAAGAAAATACCTCTGTTGGTAGTTTTAACAGGTAACATGTTAGAAGGTATATGCTCAACTACAAATATGTTGTATATATACAGTAAATACCACTTTAAGTAGCTTCAGAACTTGTATCTGGTTTCAAGTCACTAGGAAGGTTTGTTGAACATCCAATATTCTAACCTCCAGCTGTTCTCAACTTCAAAAAGATACAACTTTTTCAATAATTTGTTATCTCAAGTTTAAACTCCGTTTTAGCCACATATATGAACATGCTTTCTAGGTCACATGATTGAATCTGACCCATTGCCAAAAAGTGAAAATTTTGGAATACCTTTCTCAAAAGAGAGATGTTGTTTTCTTCTTCCAGAAAGACTGGTAGTGCAGCCGATCTTTGAACAGTTTGTCGGTTTTTGTTAACTCCATAAAGATTAAGCTGTCGAATTAAACTCTTCATGCTCTTGGTTTCAAATTTTCTGAAAGGCTCCTTTCTTTCCAAGACTTCTTTCCTGAAGAGTTCTTCATTGATCACTCTACATGTGCCTGTCTCATCCCACCAAATAGACTCAAACTGATCACTTTCCACTATATTCCAAAGTTTTTGTGGAAATGTGAGTGAAAGAAAATCATTCACATCATCTGTTTCAGAGACAGAATATGTGTAGTGTGGCCTTTTGATCACCAGATCCTCAGCCAAAGCCTGAAAAGCATATTCTTCAATCATAGATCTCAAAACTGAGTCCCCAGTTGTATAATCATACCAGTAAGATCGAATGGAGGTTTCTGAACCAGTGGACTCACCTTTAGGAGGTCCATCTTGAATTTCTGAAGAAATATGTGCCATCTCAGGGAAATCTTTCTTCAGATAATGTTCTCATTTGTCTGCTTTTACACAATGCAACTTCAAATGATGTTTGGCTGGCCTACAGAGAGAAACTCTCTGGACAATCACAGAGATCCCCCCAGTCAAACAGCTGTGACATCACAAAATCACTGGTCTCCTAGCAATCGAAGGTTAGTTGTGACATGACAAAGTCACTGGTCTCCTAGCAACTGAAGGGTAATGTTCAACCAAGTGTTTACTTCAGCATCAACTTAAAATACAGACTGCTGGCAGAAATAGTAACCAAAACCATGAAGCATGCAAAAATCTCATTAGTCAATTTGGCCTTTTTTTTGGGGGGCGGTCGGGGGGGGGTTCCTGTGTTTGGGATGGTCTTTCTCTTTCTGGCAGTTTGTGGTTCCTCTTTATTGTGGAGGTTCCTCCCTGTGGCTGGGGGTGGACGAGGGGCTTGTCAGGTTTCCTGGTTAGGGAAGCTTGTGTCAGTGTTCCGGTGGGTGGAGCTGCATCTCTTCTCTCTGGAGGGCAATGAAGTGTCCAGTAGTGAGGTTTGAGATGTCTATGGGTTTGCTGTTTGGGCAACCTGTGTATTGAAGCTCCAGGTTCTGTTCCTGTGTTGCTGGAGAATTGGCATGGTATGTCTTCCTGTGGAACTTGTTGGCTCTTGGTCGTGCTTGGTTTCAATGTAGGTGTGGAGCTTTTTTAGAAGATTTCCTTTTTTTAAAAAAAATAAATTTATTATTTTAATTGTAGGCTAATTACTTTACATTATTGTAATGATTTTGCCGTACATTAACATATGTCCGCCACAGGTGTACACACGTTCCCTTTCCTGAACCCCTTCCCTTCTGCCAACCCGTACCATCCCTCTGGGTCGTCCCAGTGCACCAGCCCCAAGCATCCAGTATCATGCATTGAACCTGGGCTGGAGACCCATTTCATATATGATATTATACATGTTTCAATGCCATTCTCCCAAAACATCCCACCCTCTCACTCTCCCACAGAGTGCAAAAGACTGTTCTATACATCTGTGTCTCTTTTGCTATCTCGCATACAGGGTTATCGAAAACTCACATCAATAAATCTACTTTATTTCTGAAATAAAAGTGATTTATCATCCTTCTATGCACACATTCTTAATATTCAGTACTGTTACCCTAGCAGACTTGGTCTACTTGCTTCTGTGCAAACAAATTTATGAATTGACTGTGGGTTTCAATGTGGGGGGGGGGGAAGTGCTTATTGTAGGACAAAGCAAGGTGTCTTAGCAGCTGGTGCTTCAAAGACACAAATCCCCAAATACTTTCAGGGGGACTATTTTAATGGCTGAGTGAGGGTGGAACATGGGGTCTGTGATCAATATTGGGACATTCTACTAATGGCCTATTAGTGAGGATATTGGGAGTCCACATCATTGACCGTCTAGTTCCAACTATGCACTTACATTTCAGCCTGGTTTGGGCTTTAGCATCTCTAAAATTGTTCACAGGATATTGCTCCGAATGTCAGCGATGGTCCTTGCTGCTGCTGCTGCTAATTCGCTTCAGTCGTGTCCGACTCTGTGAGATCCCAAAGATGGCAGCCCACCAGGCACCCCCATCCCTGGGATTCTCCAGGCAGAACACTGGAGTGGGTTGCCATTTCCTTCTCCACGCTGGCCCTTGAGGAGGGACTAAAGACCCTTGAGTTTGATTAGTGGCTAAATCATTATTATTGTCTATCACTTGATTGTTTTCCTTAGTTTCTGTCTTTTCTAGCTTCTCTGATTAAAATTCCTTTTGAACATGAGGAGGTCTACAATCTCCTACCTCTCTCTCTCGATTTCCAGGCTTTTCAATCTTAAGAAGGGACTGCTTAGTATAATAAAGGAAAACAAGTCTTGGACTTAGAGCTCGATCTTAAATATGACAGAAAATCTCAGTGCAGGTTCCGTTTCTTTTTCAGGTTTCCCAGCTCTTGGAGTGATTAAGTCAGCAACAACTTTGGCTCTTTCCTGTTGAGATGGAGCATGGAGGTGGAAATAATTCTAAAATCTAGGCTTGCTATCAACAGTTTATGATATGAAAACATATCTCTATTTTATATATATTATATATATATATGTCTATGTTAGTATTTTGTCATTAAACTGGACAAACATTTGAAAATTGGTCTATATTTATGAAAAGGAGAGAGGTGAGTGATATAAAAGAGTCCTCATATGTTACATGCAGCCAAGGAAACATATTTTGAAGTATTTCAACTTACATAATATTCAACAATCGAGTAGAATTTGAATCATTCTACATTTGGGTTTTATTGTTTTCCCATTTCTATTACACCTAACATGAATTAAAAGCTAATGTTTATTACAATTCTCTTTCCGAAAGCTATGACTTGCACGTAATCTAGATGCATATCAGCAGATGAAAATATAAGGAAGTTGTGCTATATATTCAAATATAATATTACTTAGCTACAGAAAAACACATGTTTGTGTCACTTTTGGTAAGGCAGTTCAACCTGCAGCCTATTATTCAGAGCAAAAAAAAAAAGTTAGAAAGAGAAAGGCAAATATTGTTTATTAATGCGTACAAATGGGATTTAGGAAGACAGTAACAATGATTCTGCATGAAGGCCAGTAAAAAAGATCCACATATAAAGAACAGACTCTGAGACTCAATGGGAGAGTTCAAGGATGGGATGATTGGAGAAATTAGCATTGAAACAGGTACATTACCATACATAAAAGAGATGACCAGTGCAAGTTCAATGCATGAAAGATGCATCCAACCCTTGTGCTGTGGACGAACCCAGAAGCGTGGGGTAATAAATGAGGTTTGAGTTGTGTTCAGGATAGGGGGACGCATGTATCCATGCGGCTGATTCATATTGATGTATATGTCAAAAACTATCACAGTAATACACAATAATTCTATTCCAATTAAATCATTTTTTAAAAGAAATATGAAGAAATACAAAAAGAATGCATTCAGAAATAGCAGGGACATGCTCCAGAATACAACCTCAACAGTTGTTTCATATCTCTTCCAGAAAGCGGGCTTAGGAGGGGCAGAACATGTGTGCTGGTATAACAGCTGAAAGTCGAAGAAGATAAGCTTGAGACTGCAACTATGCAGTTGCAGCATGACCTCAGTATCATAGTGTAAATAGTGAAAGACACATGCGGAACAATGCAAGCTTAGTAGATCGGCATGACTACTGTGGAGCTTAGGCTGAGTAGGAGTTCAATGCATGCACTTGAGCATCCTTTCAGGAGTGACGGTACGTATGTTTCAGAGTGACGATAAAGAGATGCAGCGAAAGTGCTCTAAAATGGTGGACAAATACTTGTAAGAAGGAAGGTTCAGAGTGGAAGCTCAGTATTTGCTATAGACTTAGACTTAAGTTGAAGACAGTAGGGAAGACCACTCGATGATTCAGGTTTGACCTAAATCAGATCCCTTATGATGGTACAGTGGACAAGAGAAAATATTTAAGGGATTAGGCATAATATAGTGTTTGAAGAAGTACATTTGGAGGTTCATGACATTGTAGAGGAGGCAGTGATGAAGACCATCCCCAAGAACATGAATGCAAAAAGGCAAAATGGTTGTCTGAGGAGGCCTTACAAGTAACTGAGAAAGGAATAGAAACAAAAGGCAAAGGAGAAAAGGGAAGATATACCCATAAGAATAGAGTGCACCAAAGAATAGCAAAGAGCGATAAGAAAGCCTTCCTCGGTGATGAGTGCAAAAAATAGAGGAAAGCAACAGAATGGGAAAGAGTAAAGATCTCTTCAAGAAAATTAGAGATACCAAGGGAACATTTCATGCAAAGGTGGATACAGTAAAGGACAGAGATTGTATGGACTGAACAGAAGCAGAAGATATTAAGAAGAGGTAGCAAAAATCTATACCGCAAAGATTGAAGAACTATGCAGAAAAGATCTCCATGATCCAGATAATCATCATGATCTAATCACTCACCTAGAGCCAAACATCCTGGAATGTGAGGTCAAGCAGGCCGCAAGAGGCATCAATAGAAAGAAAGCTAGCGGAGATAGAGAACTCCACTTGAGTGATTTCAAATCCTAATAGATAGTGAGTGCTATGAAAGTGCTGAACTCAATATGCAAGCAAATCTGGAAAACTCAGCAGTGGCTACAAGACTGGAAAAAATCAGTTGTTCCAGTATATGCATTTTAGAGCTTCTTCTCTGTAGTGGTGAAATGTGTTCCACACAGAGTTAGACAGGACTGAAGCAATCCTGTGCAAATAGTTGCACGATTTGTTTTTTTAACCAGTAGCAGCTTTTTTCCAATGAGAGTTAACTGTGAAAGTGGAGCAGCTGCTTGGCTTTGAGGGACACAGGTGGTGTCAAACGGGCAGGGTGCAGGGACACAGACTGACTACACCACAGGAGTTAGGGCCCTATCAGAGCCTTTTTTTTTTTCTTTTTTGAGCCCTTGTATCCGGTGATAAGAAGGCGTCTTTGGCCAGTCTTCTCCCTAGTTCCACCTATTCGGCCACTCAGAAGGCTTCCTTGCCTGGGATCCTTCTCTGTCGTTCAATGGGTCAGCACATAGAGCGAATTTCCTGGCTGGGGTCCTCCTGTGTAAATCAGTGCATCCGACACTTAAAGGAGCATCCTGAGTGGGATTCTACTCTAGTATGGTGCATCAGGCACTTAATGGATGACCCTGCGTGGTGTCCTGCTCTGCATTTCAGTGTGTTCAGCATTTGAAGGGTCAGCCTCATTATTGTAGTAACTACTGATGTTAGCATGTGGGAGAGAGAGGCTATGGTGATTGCTCCACCCCCGACATGTGACTCGGTGTTATTGCCTTGCTTTCATGGCTGCCTAGCTTTCCTCCACAGGCATACCCTACGACAGTGTCCTCCTTCAAACCCCCTCTCTCCATTTCTCCCCAGGAAACAGCAGCCCTCCCCATGAATTGCCGCAAAGTCCCTAAACTGCAGCTGCCAGCC
This sequence comes from Ovis aries, assembly GCF_016772045.2. Lineage (NCBI taxonomy): Eukaryota > Metazoa > Chordata > Mammalia > Artiodactyla > Bovidae > Ovis > Ovis aries. The sequence continues at coordinate 19,420,280 of NC_082741.1, read as the reverse complement.
ACGGGGCCTTTCAGGGGACGGATGTCCTTGTACGGGGTATGTACGGCTGCAGCAAGGACCCTCTGCTTCTCATTGCACCCAGCTTTCCACAGATCAGCTGTTTCACTCTCAGCTTTAAATGTCTATTCTACACTTCAGACGATTGACCCAATGTGGGATTGGACCACAGCTTCAGTTCCTTCCCCCACTCAGGGCAGATCCAGTCCTACTAACACTCCTGATTTTTCCCCCAGTTCTTTCCCCCGACTGAGTTTTGCGTGGTTCTATATATTCTTTGCCACTTGTCAGGTACTCCTGTCTACTTTCCGGTAATGTTCTGATTACTCTTCTGTGTCTGAAGGTGTATGCCTGATGTATCCATGGAGAGATGTACTCCACATCCACTTATAGCTCCACCATCTTGTTCTCTCATCTCACAAGAGTTTTAGAGCACAGAATCCACCGTGGTAGTAGGTGTGGCTATAAAATGTGAGTTCAGATATACTCTTGAGGGCAAGCTCAGTGATTTTAGCACAGCTGATCTAAAGCGTGGATTTAGTGTTGGCCAGACATATGCTTCAAATGTTAAGAAAATTATGTATGGTGTGCCAATTCTAGAGCACAAGGTCAGTGTTTGTGTACCATTTCCTGTAGAATGCAAGTTCAGTTGTGGAAAGAGGTATGCTCCGCAATGCAACTGAGCAGTTTTAGACATCTTGTGGTAGAGTACATGCTCAATAGTGGCAGGAACTGTGCTCTAGTGTGCATTCAGCAGTGGCTGGACGCATGTTGCCAGTGCCAATGGGATGGCTTCAGACAGCCTGCTCTAAAGTGTAAGCACACTAGTGGCAGAACGTGTGCTGCGGATTGCGAGCTAAGCTGTTTCAGTACTTCTAGGCTAGAGCAGAGACGCAGTAGTGAGGCATGGAGACTCCAAAGTGTCACACCCGCTCTAGAGCACAGATTTAGTAGTGGTGGGGAGAATCGGCAAAAGCACCATCTCAGGAGATGAAGCACGTGTTCTCGAAAGCCAAGATTCAGGATGTGAAGCATGCCTGCTCTAGATCATGGGTCTGTATTAAGAGGGGTATGCCTAAAGTGTGTTTCACTGTTGAGAGGCATGCTGAAGAGCTAAGTTCAGCAGATGTAGCATGCCTGCTCTACATGTGCTTCAGAGTGTTGTCTCAGGAGTTGGTGCCCTTGCTCAAGAGTGCAGACTGCAGAGGAACATGTTCTCTTGAAAGCTGGGGTTTTTTTTTTTTTGGTTGCATATCCAGAGATCCAATTCAGAAAATGTGATATACCTGCTCTGCCACACAAGCTCAGTAGCGGGAAGACAAGCCCTCAACAGTGCAAGCGCAAGGGTTGTGGCATATGTGTATGGTGACGCACGATCAATTGACGCAGGACATATGAAGTATACACCAGGTCTGTAGTGGTGGCACGTCATCCACAGATATACAGGTACACTACTCACAGCTTGCACAGTCTAGAGTGCTGGGTGACTAGCAGCAAAATGGCTGGTATAAAATGTTACGGGGGTAATTGTTACACACACCTTCTCGAGCAATACCTCAAGGAAGTTAAGATAACACTTCAGAATTCAAGGTCACTAGTGGTCACACAGTTGATCTAGAATGACGGTTCACTCGTGGAGACGATATGTGTTTTAGAAAGCAGCCTCCTGGAGTAGGTGCTCCAGAATGCAGGAAGAAGCGTGGGGAACATATGCAACAGAGGGCAAGCCAAGTCATTGGCAATTTTCAGCTGCAGAGTGTAGGCTCACAGGTTTTAGCACTCAGGCCATCGAGCAAGATTAGTAGTAGTGGAACTCATGCTCTGTAACACAGGCTCAGCAGTGATAAAGGAGTGTACCAGGGTGCACTATCAGTAGCTGAAGCATGAATATTTGGGGGCCTGGGCTTACAAGTGGCAAGACACAGGCTTCCGAGTCTGAAATTAGTAATGGCCACACATATGCTCTAGACCACATGCTCACTAGCTGTGCCATGCCTGCTTAGTGTAAGGACTCAGAAGTGACAAGTGTGCTGCAGTGCTAGGATTTATACTGCTGGGATGCATGATTCAGTGTGCAGTTGTGTAGTTCAGGCATTCTTACTCTACAGCACAGTCTCCGTAGTGTCAGAACATTGGCTCTTGAAGGCACACGCAGTCACGATGGAAGATATGCTTCTGAGTAAACCTCAGAAGCGCAAAACCCATGATGAAATGTGCTCACTCTGTATTCATGAGATCTGTACCGCCAGCTGCACGTTCAGTTACTTTGGCATGTGTGCAACTAGAGCATGTTCTCAGCAGAGCCCGGATGCCTGCACTTGAGCTCATGCTCAGGAGAGGCGTACCATGTCCTCCAGTGTTTAAAATCACTCTGTCTACAGGAGTTCTGGCTCAGTTGTGTCCAGAAGGAAACTTCAGAGTGCAAGTTCAGTAACTATTTAGGCACACCTGAACTACAGTGCAGGTTGAGTAGTGGCCTGACTTACCTATAAAGCAACAAGCTAATGATTGTGATGTTCATGCTTCAGAGTGAAAGTTCAGCCGGTGATGAACTCTTGTTCTGGAAGGCAATTTCAGTAGTGCAGGGATGCAGAATCCAGAGCGTAATACACCAAAAGTGTATGTGAGTTTACAACAGGCATGTTTTAGGGACAGGCTCAGTAGTGGTAGGCCATATCCTAAAGAACCCGGGTTTAGGAGTGATGGGATGTATGCTCTACTGTGCAGTCTCAGTGACAGCAATGCACTTGTTCTAAAGCTTGTTAATAGTCTCAATAGTGGCAGAAAGGGTGATCCAGATTGGAAACTAAGTAGCTCCTGCAAGCGTTCTCTAGATAGCGGCCTCAGTATCAACAAGCGCGTATTCCAGAGGGCAAGCTCAGTGTTTGTAGCACGTATGGTTTGACATAAGAGAAGGAAATGGCAACTCACCCCAATATTCTTGCCTGGAGAATCCCGTGGACAGAGGGGCGTCGTGGGCTACTGCCCATAGGTTCGCATGGAGTCGGATAAGACTAAAGCGACATAGCATGCATGCATGCATTGGAGAAGGAAGTGGCAACGCACTCCAGTATTCTTGCCCCAAGAATCCCAGGGACAGGGGAGCCTGGTGGGCTGGTAATCTATGTGGTCACACAGAGTCGGACACGACTGAAGTGACTTAGCAGCAGCAGCAGCAGTGGTTTCAAATCAGGGGTCAGTAACTGTGAAAAGTTTCTTGCATTTTCAGTCGTTGCCGCATGCCAGGTCCGGAGTGCAGACGCACGTGGTTGTGATACTTATGCTCTAGAGTTGTAATGTATGTGCCAGAGTGCAAGCTAAGTAGTGCACCTGTCCTAATTCAATTCTTAGTAAAAGCAGAATGCAAACTCGTGATTTCAACCTCAGTAGTTGCTGCATGCATCATCAGAAGTAGTGGTGCATACACTCATTTGATCTCTGGTTCCTCTGACTTGTCCAAAACCAGCTTGAACATCTGGAAGTTTATGGTTCGTGTATTGCTGAAGCTTGGCTTGGATATTTTTGTGCATTACTCTACTAGCGTGTGAGAAGAGTGCAATTGTGCAGTAGTTTGAGCATTCTTTGGCATTGCCTTTGTTTGGGATTGGAATGAAAACTGACCTTTCCCAGTCCTGAGCCGCTGCTTAGTTTTTTAAATTTGCTGACATATTGAGTGAAGCACTTCCGCAGCATAATCGTTTAGGATTTCAAATAGCTCAACTGGAATTCTATCACTTCCACTCACTTTGTTCATAGTGATGCTTCTTAAGGCCCACTTGACTTCACATTCCAAGTATCTGGATGTAGGTGAGTGATCACATCGTCATGATTATTTGGGTTGTGAAGATCTTTGATGTACAGTTCTTCTGTGTGTTCTTTGCCACCTCGTCTTAATACCTATTGCTTCTGTTAGGTCCGTACCATTTATGTCCCTAATAGTGCCCATCTTTGCATGAAATGCCCCCTTGGTATCTCCGGTTTTCTTGAAGAAATCTTTAGTCTTCCCCATTGCATTGCTTTGCTTTATTGCTTTGCTTTATTTCTTGGCACTGATCACCGAGGAAGGCTTTCTTCTCTCTCCTTGGAACTCTGTGTTCAGATGGCTATATCTTTCCTCCTCTCCTTTGGCTTCATTTCTCTTCATTTCACAGCTAATTGTAAGGCCTCCTCCGGCAGCCATTTTGCCTTTTTGCGTGTCTTTTTTCTTGGGAATGGTCTTGATCCCTGTCTCCTGTACAATGTCATGAACCTCCGTCCATAGTTCATCAGGCATTCTATCAGATCTAGTCCCTTACATGTATTTCTCACTTACACTGTGTAATCATAAGGGATTTGATATAGGTCATTCCTGAATGGTTTAGTGGTTTGTTCCTGCTTTCTTCAATTTAAGTCTGAATTTGGCAATACAGATTTCATGATCTGAGCTGCAGTCAGCCTCTGGTCTTGTTTTTTGCTGTCTAGGAAGACTACGCGTCTTTTCATTTCATGGCTGCAGTCACTATCTTCAGTGATTTTGGAGCTTCCCCCCCACCCCCCCAAAAAAAAAAAACAAAACAGTCTGCCACCATTTCCACTGTTTTCCCATCTATTTGTCATGAACTGATGGGACAGGATGCCATCTCAGGTTTCCTTATTTAGAGCTTTAAGCCTACTTCTTCACTTTCCTCTTTCACTTTCATCAAGAGACTCTTCAGTTCCTCTTTAGTTTCTGCCATAAGGGGGGTGTCATCTACATAGCTGAAGTTTTTGACATTTCTCCTGGCAGTCTTGATTCCCGTTTGCATTTCTTCCAACCTCACATTTCTCTGCATAGAAGTTAAATAAGCAGAGTGACAATATATACCCTTGAGGTGCTGGTTTTCCTATTTGGAACCAGTCTGTTATTCAATGTCCAGTTCTAACTGTTGCTTCCTGAACTGTATACAGGCTTCTCAAGAGGCAGATCTGGTGGTGTGGTACTACCGTCTCTTTCAGAATTTTCCACAGTTTATTTTGATCCGTACACTCAAAGGCTTTGGCATACTCAGTAAAGCAGAACTAGATGTTTTTCTGGAACTTGCTTGCTTTTTTGTGAAGATCCAGCAGATGTTGGGAATTTGATCTTTGGTTCCTCTGTATTTTCTAAAATAAGATTGAATATCTGTAAGTTCATTGTTCACATATTGCTGAAGCCTGGCTTGGAGAATTTTGAGCATTTCTTTGTTAGCATGTGAGATGAGTAAAATTGCATGGTAGTTTGAGCATTCGTTGGCATTGCCTTTTTCGAGACTGGAATGACAACTGACCATTTCCAACTGAGCCACAGCTGAGATTTTCAAATTTCTTGTCTTATTGAGTACATCACTTTCACAGCATCGTCTTCGAGGATTTGAAGTAGCTCATCTGGAATCGAAGCCGTAATAGAGCCTTCTAAGTCCCTAATGGACACTGCATGGACTCTCAGAACAAGTGAGATCAACAGCCATCCTCTTTAACAACAACAACAAAAAGTTCTCTCAACAAGAAAACTTACACAAGCCACTGGTCCCACCACATTCACTTGGAGGAGACCACCCAATTAATAGCAATGATGGCCCTCCGGTGTGCAGAAAATAGACCTCGAAGACAGTCATCGAAACAACATGAAAAGGCAGAGACATATCCAGCAGATGAAGGAATACAATGAAAATCAACAAACCAGTGAAAGAGGAGGAGGTAGGAAGTCTACAGGAAAAACAGTTCAGCACAAAAATAGTCAATGTCTTGGAAACAAATGGATCGACAGATAAATAGACTTCAGGCATGGATTCAGAAGATGAAAGGGGTGTTTTAAATGGACCTGGAAGAAATCATGAGTAGTCAATCAATAATGAGCGATGACATAACTGAGATAGAAATCACTCTGGACAACAGGAACAGTACTGTAACTGAGGCAGAAGAAAGACTAAGTGAGCTGGAAGATCGGATATGGGAAATAAATGAAGCAGAGCAGGAAAAAAAAAAAAGAAAGAGAGAAATGAAGACAATCACAGAGACCTATGGGACAATGTTAAATGCCCCCATATTTAAATCATAGGTTTCTCAGAGAAAGAAGACAAAAGGAAAGGGCATGAGAAAATATTTGAGGAGGAAATAGTTAAAAACATCCCTGAAATGGAAAAAAAAAATAAAAAAACAGACACCTAAGATGAAAAATCCCAGTGTGTCCCACAGGGGTAAAATCAAGACACAACATGTCAAAACACACATTAATCAAAATGAAAACAAACAAATAAATATACAGAATGAACAAATATTCAAGGTAACAAAGGAATCACAACAAATAACATAGAAGGGAATCCCCATAAGGATAACAGCTGATCTTACTATGGAAACTCTTCAGCTTAGAAGGGAATGGCAGGATGTACCTAAAGTGCTGAGAGGCAAAAGCCTAAAGCCAAAATTACTCTATCCAACAAGGATAGTATTCTCATTCAAAAGACAAAACAAGAGCTTTACAGACAAACAAAAGCAGTTAGTGTTCAGAACCACCAAACCAGCCCTTCAGCAAATGCTGAAGGATCTTTTCTAGATAGGAAACAGAAAAGCTTATAAAAACAAAGCCACAAAATATATAGTAAATGGTAAGAGGATCATACTTATCAACAACTACCTTAAACAGAAATGGGCTAAATGCTCCAACGAAAAGGCAAAGACTGGGTGAATGCATACAAGAATATACTGTCTGCAAGAAAACCACCTCATACCTAGGGACACATGCAGCCTGAAAGTGATGGCCAGGAAAAAGCTATCTTGTGAAAATGGAGAGCAAAAGTGGGAGGAGCGATATTCATATCAGATAAATGGACTTTACCTAAAGACCACTATAGGAGACAAAGAAAGTTGCATTACAGAACATTCAAGGCATCAATCCAAGAAGAAGCTACATGCACCCAATGTAGGAGCACCTCAATACAAGAGGCAAATGCCAACAACTAGTAGAGCAGAAATAGACACTAACCAATAGTATTGGGTGATTTTAATACTTCACTCATAACATGAACAGATCATCCAGACAGAAAATGAAATAAGGGAAACTCAGGTTTTAGAAGATACATTAGACCAGTTTGAGCTAATTGATATCTAGAGGTCATCCCACCGCCAAAGAACAGATTTCACCTGTTTCTCCTTTTTTTCTCCTTTTTCTCACGTGCAAATGGAACATTATTTTAGGACAGATCACACCCAAGGTTAGATCACATCTAACCTTAATAAACTTCAAGATATTGTAATATTTGCAAGCATAATTTCTGATCACAATGTTGTTCGATCAGATATCAACCACAGGAAAACGACAACAACAACAACAACTAGAGGAAACACAAAAAATTTGGAGGCTAAAACCCCCAAAATTCACATTTGAATTCAACAATATCCAAAACTTTTATGAAAAAACAAACAAACAAACAAACCTCTGCCAAAGTAGTCATAGGTGGAACATACCTCAACATAATGAAAGCCAAATATGACAAAACCATTGTAAACATTATTGTCAATAATGAAAAGCTGAAAAAATTTCCTTAAAAGTCAGCACGAAGACAATGTGCCCACACTCATCAGTACTCGTTCTGGGAATTCTAGCCACAGTTTTCAAAGAAGAAAAAGATATGAACAGAATCCTCATTTGAAAAGAAGAGGTATAACTGTCTATTTGCACATGCTATTACCCTTTACATAGAAAACCCAAGAGATGCCACCAGAAAATTCCTGGAGTTTATCAATGAATACAGTAAACGTGCAGGGTATAAAACTAATACACAGAAACCCTTATAGTCCTACACATTCACAATGAAAAATCAGAAAGAGAAATGAAGGAACAATCCTGTTCCCCATTGCAATGAAAGGAATAAAACAACTAGAAATAAGTTTGCATAAAGAGACAAAGGACGTCCCCGATGGCTCAATTGGTAAAGAAGCTGCCTGCAATGCAGGAGACTCCTGTTTGGTTCCTGGGTCACGAAGACCCCCTGAAGAAGGGATAGGCTAGCCACTATGGTGTTCTTGGGCTTCCCTTGTGGCCCCAGCTGGTGACAAATCCTCCTGCAATGTGTGAGACCTGCATTTGAGGACTGGGTTGGGAAGATCCTCTGGAGAAGGGAAAGCTACCCATTCCAGTATTCTGGCGTGGAGAATTTCAAATTCCATACACTGTATAGCCCATGGGATTGCTAAGAGTCAGACGTGACTGAGCAACTTTCACTTTCCCAGAAGGATGAAAGAAAGCACTGAGGAAAGAAATCAAAACCTATATAGATGGAGACAGATATCATGTTCTTGGATTGGACTAACTGATAGAGTTAAAATCAATATACCAGCCAAAACAATCAATAGATTCAATACAATACCTCTCAAACTACCGACAGTATTTTTCATAAACTAGAACAAATTATTTTACGATTTGCATGGAAACACATAAGACCTCGAAGAGCCAAAGCAGTTTTGAGAAAGAAGAATGGAACGAGAGGAGTCAAATTTTCTAGCTTCAGACTACACTACGAAGATATCAAGAGAGTATGAAACTTGCACAAATATAGAAATATAGACCAATGGGAAACAAATATGAAGTCCAATGATAGATTCCTGCCCCCATTATCTTTGACGATGCAGGCAAAATGCGCAACAGAAAAAGACATTTTCTTCAAAAAAGTGTTATGGGAAAAGTGGACAGCTCTGTGTAGAAGCTAGAACGCTATCTAACATCATGTTCAAAAACAAACTCAAAATGGATTACAGGTGGAAAAGTAAGACCAGAAAATATACAACCCTCAGAGTACAATATAGGTATAACCACCACAAAATAAGTCACAGCAAGGTCCTCTGTGGCCCATTGCCTAAAGGAAATAAAAATGTTTGAAAAAAGGAACCTAATTAAACTCTATAGCTTTTGTACATTGAAGGAAACTATAATTAAGGTGAATATGTAGCTTCAGAATTGGGAGAAAATAAGAGCAACTCTGAGTGAACTCCGGGAGTTGGCGATGGACAGGGAGGCCTGGCGGGCTGTGATTCACAGCGTCGCAAAGAGACGGACACGACTGAGCGACTGAACTGAACTGAACTGAATAGCAACTGAAAAGCTAACAAAAAACTTGTCTCCAAAATATGCAAGGTGCTCACGCATCTCAATACTCAGCTACAAATACTACTCAGCAAAACAAACCACCAATCAAAACATAGGTAAAAGCCCTCTGCAAAGAAGATACACAGATTACTAAGAGACTCAGAAACGTTGCTCAGCATCACTCATTATAAGAGAAATGCAAATCAAAACCACATTGAGGTATCATTTCACACTGGTCAGATTGGCCATCATTAAAATGTCTACAATATAACTGCTGGAGAGGGTGTGGAGAAAAGGGAACCTTTTTACACTGTGGATGGGAATGCAAACTGGTACAACCATTATGGAGACTCCTTAGAAAGTTGGAAAGAGAAATACCATATGACCCAGCGATCCCGCTCTTAGGCATGAACTTCAAGGAAACGAGAATGGTAAGAAACAGTACTCCAACGTTTATTGAAGCACTGTTTGCAATACCAAGGATGTGAAAGTGACCACGAGGTCCATCAGCAGATGAATGGTTAAGGAAGTTTTGCTACATATACATATGAAGTATTACTCAGGTATAAGAAGTCATGCATTTGAGTCAGTTCTAATGAGTGGGAAGAGCACGAAACCTATTACACAGAGTGAAGGAACTAAGAAAGAGAGAGACAAAACTGTATATTAATGCACAGATGTGGAATTTAGAAAGATGGGCTCTACGCAGGCAAGGAGAAGAGACAAGGATCTCAAGAACAGACGTTTGACTCAGTGGGAGAAGGTGAAGGCGGGATGCCTTGAGAAAAGCGCACTTAAATGGGTACGGTACCATATGTAAAAAATAGAAGACCAGTGTGAGGTTTTACAACATGGGTGATATGGGATACCCATGTCACAACTTCTGAACTTGCAATCTAATGCACGCATCAGCCACCAAGGAGCCCTCATTCTAGTGCACGTCGTGCACATTCTGAGCTTGCCGCCTCCAGCTCTCCTTTTACCCCTTCTGACATCACGATCCAGGGTAGGCTGTGGTAACTGCTGAATTTGCACTTTAGGGGAGGCATCGCAAACTTACTAAGCCCGCATTCTAGTGCAAACATGCTGCGTCTTGAACCGGAACTCTGGAGCAGGCATCTTGCCACTGATAATACTGTTCATCATCAGCTAGTGTTTCACTGTCATGACATGTTCCCATTGCTTCTTCATCTCTGGTCATCACTCTGTGTCGCTTACCACCATCCAGTGTTTCTCTCAGTTCTGTAACCTGTTTCGAGTGCTTGTTCAACTCACTCCGGGACAAACATATCTAGTATTCAGTGCTGTGACAGGTTCAGTGTTTCTTCATCCTCCCCTAGTTAAACACAACAGTAGTTTACCACCCTTAGTGTTTCATTTTGTGACGGGCTTCTATCCACTCCAGGTCTAACACACTCAGTAGATTATCATCATCCAATGTCTTAACTGCGGAACATCCCACAAGTCTTCTTAACGCACCCCATGTCAAACGTACCCAGTAGCTTATCACTATCCCATGTTTCAGTGCAGAGAGATGATTCAAGCGTTTCTTCATTTCCTCCAGGTAAAGCATACTCAGCAGTTTGTCACCAGTGTTTCACCTGAGACGTGATTCTTCTTCATTTATGTAGTTGGCTGTGCTGGGTCTCAGTTGTGTCACGTAAGATAGTCCTTGAGACAAGCCAACTCTAACCATGGCATGAAGTCTCGGGAGTGTGAGAACTTCAGTATTTGCAGCTATGCAGGTTTACTTACTCTGTAGCATATGGGATGTTCCTTTCCCAATCGTGGATTGAACCTTCATCCCCTACACTACAAGGTGGATGCTTAACCGCTGGACCACCAGGAGAGGCCCTGTGACATGCTCTAAGTGCCTGCTTTTACGCCTCATATGAAAGAGACACATTGCTTGATGGGAACATATCAGCATCCAGGGTTGCAAAGATTGGACATGCTTCAGGAACTTCTTCATCCACACTGGTCAAATACAAGCAGGTGTTTATCACAATGTAGTGCCATTCCATGTGCTTCTTCGTTGATTACTGGCTGAACGTGTCCAGTAGATTATCATCGTCTACTGTTTCAGAGCAGTGACACCTCGAGTTATTCTTCATGCACCCTGGGTCAAACACATCCTGTTGTGTATCTCCCTCCAGTGTTGCACTGCTGTGACATGCTTTCAGTGTTTCTCCATCCACCCCAGGTCAAACATACTAAGTCGCTTATTATCCACACTTCAGAGAGGAGGTTCAGCCACATCTTTCTCCACCCCAGGTAAAATAGCCTCACCAGCTTATCCCTTGCTGCTTTTCACTGCTGTCACAAGTTCAAGTGCATCTTTATCAAACACACCAGCCGTTTATCACCATCCAGCACTTCCAAGCTGTGACACAAACTGCTGTATCATCCAGACTGGAAAAATACATCCGGTACTTTACTAAAGTCAGTGTTTCAGTGCTATGACGTGATTCAAGTGCCTATTCATCCACTCTCTGCAAAAACACACTCTGTAGCTTATCACCATGCAGTGCTCAGTGCCTTGACAGAGGACATGCTCCGAATGCTTCTTTGTCCACCTGGTGTCAAATACTCAATAGTTTTCCAACATCTGTATCTCAGTACTGTGAATCACTGCGTATGCTCCTTTGTCAATCCTGGCCCGTCACTCCTTGGAGTTTACCACCCTTCAGTGCTTCAGTGCTGTAATATGCTTCATGTGCTTCATCTTCTCCTGAAAAACATACTCATTAGTGTATCATCATCCAATATTCAGTACAGTGATATGCTTCAAGTGCTTACTAGTCCACATCAGTTGAACATTCCCAGCATTTTATCATTAGCCAAGGTTTCAGGGCCGTAACTTGTGGCATTTAGTAGGCGCTTGTTTGATCCCCAGAGGTGAAACTCAACACCTGTTTTTTCGCCATTTATTCTATCAGTGCTGTGACATACTACAGTGCTTTCTTAACTGCTCTGGGTTAATACACACATCCGTTCTTTCAGTGCTGATTAATGCACAAGTGCTTCCGCAACTATCCTCTTTCAAATACATACAGTAGTTTTGGAACTCATGAAAATAAAACTCTTTCACAGTTTCCATTGTGTCCTGATTTATTTGCTATCAAGAGGTGGGACTGGATGACAGGATCTGAATTTATTGCATGTAGAGGTTTAAGTCAACGTTTTAAATCTCCACTTTCATCTCAGCAAAGAGCTCTAATCCCTCATCTGCTTTCTGTCATGGGCATGTCTGAGTTTATTTATGTTTCTCCCAGCAATTTCGATTCCACTTTGCGCTTCATCCAGTCTGACATTTTGCGTGATATACTGTGCATGTAAGTTAAATAAGTGGCGTGACAACAAGACAGCCTTGACCTACTCCGTTACCAATTCTGAACAACTCCATTGTTCCTGTCTGATTCTGTTACTTCATGACCTGCATACAGGTTTCTCAGGAGCCAGGTAAAGTGGTCTAGTATACCCACCTCTTTAAGAATTTTCCGCAATTTCAGTGACCCCCACAGTCAAATGCTTTAGCATAGTGAATGAAGCAGAAGTCGGTCATTTTCTGGAACTCCCTGCTTTTTCTATGATCCAATGAATGTTGGCAATTTGATCTCTGGTTCCTCTGCCTTTCGTAATCCAATTTGTACATTTGAAAGTTCTCAGTTCACATACTGTTGAAACCTAGATGGAGGCATTTGGAGCATTACCCAGCCAGCATATGAAGTGAGAACGACTGGGCAGCAGTTTGAGCATGCCTTCACAATGCCCTTTTTTGGGATCAGAGTAAATCTGACCTTTCCCTGTCCTGTGGTCATTGATGAGTTTTCCAAATGTCCTGGCACCTTCAGTGCAGCATTTTAACAGCATTATCATTTACAATTTGAAATAGCTGACCTTCAAGTCTATCATCTTGACTAGCATTGTTTGTGATATTTCTGCCTAAGATCCACTTGACTTCACACCCCAGGTTGTCTGCTCTACGTGAGTGATCACACCATTATGGTTATGTGGGTGATTAAGCAGAGAAGGTGATGGCACCCCACTCCAATATTCTTGCCTGGAAAATCCCATGGACAGAGGAGCCTGGCAGTGAGCTGTCCATGGGGTCATGAAGAGCTGGACACGAGAGAAGCGACATAGCAGCAGCAGCAGCAGCAGCGGCAGCAGGTGATTAAGACCTTGCTTTGGTACAGCTCTTCTCGTGTACTCTTGCCAGCACTCCATCACATTTTCTCCTTCTGCTAGGTTCATACCCCTTCTGTCCTGGATTGTGCCCATGTCTCATGAAATATTCCCTTGCAGTCTCTCAGTTTCTGGGCAAGATTTCTCGTCTTTCCTATTCTATTGTTCCCTCTATTTCTTACTGGCATTAAATACACACAATATTATATCCCCATCCAGTGTGTAACTTTAGATATGCTTCAAGGGGTTTTTAATCCACTCCAGAAGAAATTAATGTGACAGCTATCACCATCCATTTTTTCTGTATTGTGACATGTTTTGAGCCTCCTCCATCCCCTCCAGGTAAAACACACCCTGTACATTTTCATCATTCGTTGATGCTGAGCTATTACCGGCCTGAAGGGTCCCTTTGTCTCATTTAGTCAAACACTCCCTGTCGTTTACCACTATCCAGTGTTCCAGTACTGTGGCATGCCTCATGTACTCCTTTATCCTCTCCATATAAAATATGGTAGGTAGCTTATCACAATTCCTGTTTCGGTTCTGTGCTGAGTTTAAAGTCCTTCTTTAGGCCATTCTAGATAAAACGCATTCAGAAGTTTATGATGGTCCCATGTTTTCGTCTGTGCCATGCTTTCAGTTTCTCCTCATTCAACATGTATCAAACAAACCCCGTAGTTTATCATCATCCAGTGTTTCAAGGCTGTTTCCTGCTCAACTGCTTCGTCATTCTCTGCAGAAAATACATAACCAATAATTTATCACAATCCAGTGTGTTAATTCTGGCATATGCTTCAAAAGATCCTTTGTCCACTCAAGGTTGAGCACACTCTTAGTTTATCACCATCCATTGATTCAGGGCTAGTACATACTTTCATTGATTTTTCAACTACCACAGCTCATCATACACAATGATTTACCATGATCCAGTTTCAGGGTTGTGACAGGCTCCTTGTGCTTCTTTCTATATACAAGATCAAACACAGACCATCTGAAGTGTGAACATACAGTGTTTCAGTCATGAAACCCACTTCAAGGGGTTCTTCACTTACTCCACAACAAATACACCATATAGGTTATCGACATTCATTGTTTCAATGTTGTAGCACATACTAATGGCTGCTTCACTAACTCCAAGTCAAACACCTTCAGTGGTTTGCCACTATCTTGGGTTTCAGATCTGTGACATGCTTCAAGAGCTCCTGAAACTACTCACGGTCAAAGGCACTCTGTAGATTTGTTGTTGCTGGCTGTTATAGGTTGTTCAGTCATTCAGTCATCTCCAACTCTTCAAATCCCATGGACTGCAGTATGTCACGCCTTCTTGCCCTTGACCATCTCCCGGAGCTTGTTCAAACTCAAATCCACTGGGTCGGTGATGCCATCCAAGTATCTGGTCCTCCATCGTCCCCTTCTTCTGCTCCAATCTTTGGCGGCATCAGAGTCCTTGCCAACGAGTTGGCTCTTCACATCAGATAGCCATAATATTGGAGCTTCTGCCTCAGCATCAGCCCCTCTAGTGAATTTTCAGGATTGATGTCCTTTACAGTTGACTGGATTGATTTCCTTGCAGCCCAAGGGACTCACAAGAGTCTTCTCCAAGACTGTGGTTCAAAAGTATCAATTTCTTAATGTTCAGCCTCCTTTATGGTCTAACTTACATTGTCACATGACTGCTTAAAAAAACACAAATATAGCTCTGACTATATGGACGCTTCTTGGCAAAGGGATGCCTCTGCTCTTTAACATGCAGTCTAGGTTTGTCACTGCTTTTCTTCCAAGAAACAAGTGTCATTTAATTTCATAGCTGCAGTCATCACCTGCCATGATTTTGGAGTCCAAGGAAACAGAAGTCTCTCACTGTTACCATTGTTTTCCCATCTATTTGCCATGAAATATAGGACCCGATGCTAGGATCTTAGTGTTATGAATGTTGCGTCTTAAGCCAGCTTTTTCGCTCTCCTCTTTCACCTGCATCAAGAGGCTCTTTAGTTATTCTTTGCTTGATGCTATATCGGTGGTGTCATCTGCATATCTGAAGTTATTGATATTTCTATTTTTCTCTTAATTTCAGCTTGTGTTTCCTCCAGCCCCGCATTTTCCAAGATGTGCTCTGCATATAAGTTAAATCAACAGGGTGACACATGTAGTAGTTTGTTTGTTTGTTTGTTTGTTTTTCCCAATTTCAAACCATCTGTTCTTTACCTGGTTCTCACTGGTTGTTTCTTGACCTGGATACAGGTCTCTCAGGAGGCATGTAGGTAGTCTGGTATTTCCATGTCTTTAAGAATTTTCTGCAGTTTGTTGTGATCCACACAGTGGATTTTTATCATACTCAATAAAGCAGACATATGTTTTTTTTTTTTTTAATAATATTCTTGCTTTTTCCATGATCCAATGGATGTTGCCAATTTGACCTCTGGTTTCTGTCTTTTCTAAATCCAGTTTGAACATTTGAAACTTCTAGGTTAATGTGCTGTTAAAGTCTTGCCAGGAGAATTGTGAGCATGTCTTTGTTCGATTCACTTCAGCTGCTCAGTTATGTATGACTGTTTGTGAGCCCATGGACTACAGCAAATCAGGCCTTCCTGTCCATCACCAACTCCCGCAGTTTACTGAAATTCATGTCCTTTGAGTCGGTGATACCATCTAACTGTCTCATCCTCTGTCGTCTCCTTCTCCTCCTGCTTTCAATCTTGCCAAACATCAGGGTCTTTTCAAATGAGTCAGCTCTTCACATCAGTTGGCCAAAGTATTGGAGTTTCAGCTTTAACCTCAGTCCTTCTAATGAATATTCGTGATTGATCTCCTTTCGGATGGACTGGTTGGATCTCCTTGCCGTTCAAGGGACTCTCAAGAATCTCCCCCAACAACACAGTTCAAAAGCATCACTTCTTTGGTGCTCAGCTTTCTTTATAGTTCCACTGGTACATCCATACATGCCTACTGGAAAAATCATAATCTTAACTAGGTGGAGCTTTGTTGGCACATTAACATCTCTGCTTTTTAATATGCTGTCTCGGATCAATTCCGTTCAGCCTGTCCGACTTTTTGCGACCCCATGAATCGCCACAAGCCAAGCCTCCCTGTCCGTCACCAACTCTCTTAGTTCACTCAGACTCACGTCCATCGAGTCAGTGACGTCATCCAGCTATCTCAGTTGTTCATAAATTGTCTTCAAAGGAGTTAGTGCGTAAAATAATGGCCGTTGTGTGATATTTAGAACATCATGTGGTGTTTCCCTTCCTTGGATTTCAAACGAAAAACTGACCTTTTCCAGTCCTGCAGCCTCTGCTGAGTTTCCCAAGTTTTCTGGCATACTGAGTGCAGCACTTCAACAATATCATCTTTTAAAATTTGAAATAGCTCAGCTGGTGTTCCATCACCTCCACTATCTTTGTTGGTAGTGATGCTTTCTAAGAGCCACTGGATTTCCCACTCCAAGATGTCTAGCTGTAGGCGAGTGATCACCCCATCATGGTTATCTAGGTCATCGGGAACTTTTTGGATAGTTCTTCTATGTAATCATGCCAGCACTCCTTAATATCTTCCACTTCTTTTAGGTTCACACATTTTCGGCCCTTTATTATACACATATGTGCATGAAATACTCCCTTGATACCTCTTATTTTCCTGAAGAGATCTCTAGCCTTTCCCAGGCTCTCATTCCCACTCAGTAGTTTAGCAACATTTATTGTTTCATGGATGTGGCATGCTTCCAGTGCTTCTTATTCCACTTGAATTCCTACACTCCCAGTAGTGTATCAGAATCCCTTGTGTCACCCCAGGGACCTGCTTTACCTGCTTCTTCGCAACCCGAGATCAAATACATTCAGTACTTTGTCCCCGTAGAGTATTCAGTGCATTAACATGCGACACTTTCCGGTGTTTCCTTGTCACCTGGGACTAATCACCCAGTGGTATAAGTGCCATACTCTATTTTAGTGCTGTTACACAGGTCAAGTGCTTCATTTTCTGAGGCTAAAACACACTCCTCATCCAGTGTCTTAGTGCAGAGACATGCTTGAGGAGCGTCTTCATCCACCCAGTCAAACACTCCCAGGAGTTTTTCACCATCCAGTGTTCAAGTTCTGTGACATGCTTCAAGTGCTCCTTTGTGTACACGGGGTCAAAGACACCCAGTAGTGTGTCGTTATCCAATGTTTCAGTTATGCAACATGCTTCTGGGTTTCTTCATTCCCTCAGGTCATCACACCAAGTGGTTTCTCACTATCCAGTGTTTCAGGGTTACAGCATGCTTCCAGAGCTTCTTTTTCTCCCTGGGTCAAACATTCCAAGTCTCTTGCCCCGTCCACGTTTGAGTTCTGTGAAATGGATCATGTGCTTCCTGTCCACCCTGATTCAAGCACACTCAACAGTTTGTCACCATCCAGTGTTTCATGTTGGTGACAAGGTTCAGATACTTCCCCTGCACTCTGGGTCATACACACCCTGATGTTTATCACCTGTTTCAGGTTTTTGACATGCATCAATTGCTTCTTGCCTATCCTGGATCAAACACACCAGGAGTTTAGCAACATCAAATGTTTCCGTACTGTAACATATTTCAAGAATTTTGCCACACACCACTGTTCAGAAGTACCCAACAGTTTATCAGCATCCCATGCCTCAGTTCGAGGACTTGCCTCAAGTGCTTCTTCACAACCCCAGACAAAACATACCCAGTGGATTATCACCATCCACTGTTTCAGTCCTGTAGCATGCTTCATGTGCTTCTTCATCCTCTCTAGGTGAAGCACATGCAGTAGCTTATGACCATGGAGTGTTTCCATTTTATGGCAGATTCCAGGACGTTTCCATCCTCACCAGGCCAAACACACTCAAACATTAACACCATCCAATGTTTTACTGTGTGTGACATTCCTCAAGTCTTCCTCATTATCGCAAGTCAAACACATCCATAACATTCACCACCTCCAGTTCCAATGCCAAGATCCACTTCAATGGTGTGTTCATTCTCCCCATTTAAAGGCATTCACTAAGCTATCACCATGCAGTGTTGAAGTTCAGTGACATGCCTGCAGTGCTTCTCCGTCCATCCAATGTCAAGCCCAGCTGGTAGTTACTGACCATTTAACGTTTCATTGCATGGCATGCTTCAGTCAAATGTGCCCAAGATTATTTAAAAGAAAAAGGAAAAGAAAGAAAAAAAAATCACTCTTTAAGGGGTGATCAGTTCAGTTGAGTCACTCATTCATGTCCAGCTCTTTGTTATCCCATGAACCGCAGCAAGCCAGACCTCCCTGTCCATCATCAACTCCCATGGGTAACCCAAACCCATGTCCATTGAGTCGGTGATACCATCCATCCATCTCACCTTCTGACGTCCCCTTCTCCTCCTGCCCTCAATCATTTCCAGCAACAAGATGCTTTCAAATGAGCCAGCTCTTCACATCACGGGGCCAAATTATTGGAGTTTCAGCTTCAACATCAGTCCTGCCAATGAACACTAAGGACTGATTTCCTTTAGGATGGACTGGTTGGATCTCCTAGCAGTCCAAGGGACTCTCAAGAGTCTTCTTAAACACCCAGTTCAAAAGCATCAATTCTTCAGTGCTCAGCCTTCTTTATATTCCAAAACTTACATCCACACATGACTACTGGGAAAACCGTAGCGTTGACTAGATGGACCTTTCTTGACAAAGTAAAGCCTCTGTTTTTCAATATGAATATAATAATCAATAATAATCAATCATCAGCAATAGTCAATAATGATAATTAATCATCTAGGTTGGTCATAAGTTTCCTTCTAAGGACGAAGCGTCTTTTAATTTCATGGCTGCAGTCACCATCTGCAGCGATTTTGGAGCCCAGAAGTATAAAGTCATCTTCTGTTTCCACTGTTTCCCACCTATTTGCCATGATGTGGTGGCATCCGATGCCATGATCTTTGTTTTTTGAATGTTGAGCATTAAGCCAACTTATTCACTCTCTCGTGTCACTTTTATCAAGAGGCTCTTTAGTTCTTCACTTTCTGCCATAAGGCTGGTGTCATCGGCATATTTCAGATGATTGATATTTCTCTGTCAATCTTGTTTCCACCTTGAGATTCCTCCAGCCCAGTGTTTCTCATTATGTAGTCTGTGTAGAAGTTACATAAGCAAGGTGGCAATTATACAGCCTCGGGGTACTCCTTTTCCTTTTTGGAGCCAGTGTTGTTCTATTTCCAGTTCTAATTGTTGCTTCCTGACCTGCATACAAGTTTATCAAGAGGCAAGTCAGGTTGTCTGGTATTCCCATCTCTTTCAGAATTTTCCAAAGTTTATTGTGATCCACATAGTCAAAGTCTCAATAAAACAGAAGTAGATCTTCTTTTGGAACTCTCCTGGTTTTTCAATGATGCAGCAGATGTTGGCAATTTGATCTTGGTTGCTCTGCCTTTTGGAAAACCAACTCGAATATCTGGAAGTTCCTGGTTGCTGTATTGCTGAAGCATGGCTTGGATAATTTTGCCCATTAATTTAGTAGCATATGAGATGAGTGCAACTGTGTAGTAGTTGGAGAATTCTTTGGCATTGCCTTTCTTTGGGATTGGAGTGAAAACTGCCCCTTTCCAGTCCTGTGGCCAGTGCTGAATTTTCCACATTTGGTGCCATGTTAAGTGCAACCCTTTCATAGCATGGTCCTTTGGGATTTGAACTAGCTCAACTGGAATTCTATCCCCTCCACTAGCTTTCTTTGTAGTGATGCTTCCTAAGACCCACTTGAGTGTACATTCCTGGATGTCTGGTTCTAGGTGAATGATCACATCATCGTGATTATCTGCGTCATGACTATCTTTTATGTACAGTTCTTCTGTGTATTTTTGCTACCTCTTCTTAATATCTTCTGCTTCTGTTAGGCCCATACGACTTCTGTCCTTTATTCAGCCCATCTTTGCAAGAAATGTTTGCTTGGTATCTCTAAGTTTTTGAGGAGATCCCTAGTCTTTCGCATTCTATTGTTTCCTCTATTTCTTTAGTGCAGTGTGTGTGGCACAGTTCAAAGGCTCTCTTCCCACTCTGGTCAGTCATAGTCAATAAGTGGTACCAACCAGTGTCCAGTGCTGTGACATATGACCAAGTTCAATTCTTCCTTAACGAAGTGACTAAATAAAACATCCCGGAGTTTATCAATACACAGTGTTCCATGGCTGCCCCTGGATTCGAGTACTTCCTCACCCACTCCAGGTTAGCATAGGCCTTTATCACCATCCATTGCTTCAGTACACTGACAGTCTTCAAATGCTTCTACATTAATCCTGGTGTAAAATTTCTAGTAGTTATAAACGGCCAGTGTTTTACTTTGCAGCACGACCCAATGGCTTCTTCATGCGCACCCATACACCAACTCCGTAGTTTGTCGCCATCTAGTGTATACATGAAGTGACATGCTTAAAGAGCTTCCTCATCCACCCCAGATCTAGACAGTCAGTCTGTCGTCTCCATACAAGCGTTTCAGTGCTGTGACATGATTTGAAATGTTGTCTGTGCACACTGAGGCATACAGAGCCAGCAGTTCACCATGCTCCAGTGTTTCAGGACTTTGATAAGATTAAATATGTTCTTGGTCCCACTAACGTCAATACACTCACCGTTTATACCCATCTTGTTTCACTGCTGTGACATAATGTCAACTGCTTCTTCATCCATTCCTGTGTCAAACGAACTCAGTAGCTTTTTCCCCATCTAGTGCTAGTGTTCAGTACTATGAAATGATTCTGAAGCCTCTGTGTCCATTCCGGCTCAAACATAGTCCATATTCTCAGCCAGTGCTTCAGTGATGTCACATGCTTCAAGTGCTTTCTTCATTCACTCCATATCAAGTACATGCAGTCGTTCATAAGCATGCAATGTTTCAGTTGTGCGACATGCTTCAAATGGTTCTCTAATCCACTTGAGCTGAAACATACCCAGTAGCTCATGACCATTGGTGTTTCAGTGCTGCGACATGTTTCAAGTCCTTCTTCTTCTACGCCATGCTGAATGCATGCAATAGTTTATCACCATAAGTTGTTTCAGTTCTGTTACATTCTTCAAGTCTTGTTTCGTATACTCTGGTTCAAATACACCTAGAAGTTGTTCACCATCAACTGTTGAGTTCTGTGATATGTCTCAATTGTATCTGTACATACCAGTTCATAAACACGCATACATTTTTCTCCATCCTGTGTTTTAGGGCTGTCATATGGTTAAATGAGTCCCCTTCTTACCCCAGGTCAAATACACCCAGTATTCATCAACATCCAGTCTTTCAGCTACGTGATACAGTTCAAGTGCTTCAGCATCCATTCTTGGAAGACACAGCCGATAATTTGTCAAATTCCAGTGCTTCAGTGCTGTGATTTTTTTAAGTGTTTCTGCATCCAAATAGCTCAGGCAAGACTAAGAGATTGTAACTATCACTGGTTCAGTTTTATGACATGGCTTAAGCGCATCTCCATCTACATTAGCTGGAAGGCACTCAATAATTACCACCATGCTGTAACTCATAGGTAAAACATTCTTGGAACGTTTCTTTGTCTACTGTGGGTCAAACACACCGAGGAGTTTTTCTCCAGTCAGTGTTTCAGTGCTGTGACAACTTCCACTGCTTCTTTGTGTACTACAGGTCAGCACACCAAGTGTCTTGTAACTACTAGCTTGCACTCTAGAGAACACACCTCTCTTCTACTGAGACTGAGATGTAGAGCATGCATCTCACCACTATTAAGACCCCATTCTAAGCACACATGCCACTTCTGCAGTGGCTAAACTCTGGAGGAAATGTGACAACACTATTGACCCTGAATTCTAGTTCACACATCTTACCATTGCTGAATCAATGTTCTACAGAAGGCTTAGCACAACTACTGAGCTTGCACTCTGAAAGTATCATCCTACCTCTACTGAGTCAACATTATATGCCATACATGTTCCAACTTCTGAGTTTGCACTATGGAATACACATTATGCCACTACTGAGCAAGCTCTAGTGTACACATGACAACGTACTGATCCCCACATCAAAGGGTAATGCTGAAAATTTGTCAAAGTACTGCACTCTTGTGCTCATTTCACATACTAAGCAAGATAAGGCTCAAAATCCTTTGTGCTAGGCTTCAAAGTATTTGAACCAAGAACTTCCAAATATATGCGATGGATTTAGAAAAGGCAGAGGAATGAGGGCTTATACTGCCC
Organism: Ovis aries; assembly: GCF_016772045.2. Classification (NCBI taxonomy): domain Eukaryota; kingdom Metazoa; phylum Chordata; class Mammalia; order Artiodactyla; family Bovidae; genus Ovis; species Ovis aries. Next base: position 19,397,837 of record NC_082741.1, on the reverse strand, counting down.
ACGTTCATTGCCTCCTAGAGAAAGTAGGAAGTCAAGAGATACTTAGAATAACAAGCAAGTTGGACCTTGGAGTACATATGAAGTATGGCAAAGGCTAACAGAATTCCCTAAGAGAACTCACCATTCATAGAAAACACCCTCTTCCAACAACACAAGAGATGACTCTTGAGATGGTCAATGCTGAAATCAGATTGATTCTGTTCTTTGTAGCCGAAGATGGAGAAGCTCTATGCAGTCAGAAAAAAAAAAAAAAAAACCACCCAAGACTGAGCAGTGACATGGCTCAGAATAGGAATGCCTTAAAGAAAACTTCAGACTTAAGTTGAAGAAAGTATGGAAAACCGCTAGACCATTTGGGTTGGCCAAAATCAGTCTCTTATGATTACGCAGTGGATGTGACAAATAGATTTGAGGGATTAGATCTTATAGACAGACTGCTTGGAGAACTATGGACCAAGGGTCATGACATTCTGCATGAGACAATGAACCAAACCTACCCAAGAAAAAGAAATGCAAAAAGGCAAAAGGTTTGTCTGAGGAGGCCTTACAAATAACTTAGAAAAGAAGAGAAGCTAAAGGCATAGGAGAAAAAGAAAGATAATCCATTTGAATGCAGTTTTCTTAAGAATAGCAAGAAGAGATAAGAAAAGCCTTCCTCAGGGATCAATGCAAAGAAGCAGAGAAACACAATAGGATGGCAAAGAACAGAGATTACCTCAAGAATGATACAGATACCAAGGGAACATTTCATGCAAAGATGGGCACAATAAAGGAGACAAAATATATGGACCTAACAGAAGCAGATATATTAAGAAGTGGTGGCAAGAATACACAGAAGAACTGAACTTAAAAAAAAAAAAAAAGAAGAAGAAGAAGAAGATCTTAATGACCCACATAACCGTGAAGGTGTCTTTACTCACCCAGAACCAGACATCCTGCAATGTGAAATCAAGCAGCCCTTAGTACATAACTATGAATAAAGTTACTAGAGGTAATGTGTTTCCAGTTGTGGAATTTCAAGTCCTACCAGATTATGACATTACAATCCTGCACGCAATATGCCAGCGAATTTGAAAAGCTCGGCACTGGCCGCAGAATTTGGAAAGGTTAGTTTAAACTCCAATCCTCAAGAAAAGCTAGGTCAAAGATTGTTTAAACTAACACACAATTGCACACATCTCACATGTAAGCAAAGTCATGTTCAAAGTTCTTCAAGCTAGGCTTCAGCAGTACATGAACTGAGAACTTCCAGATGCTAAAGCTGGATTTAGAAAAGTCAGAGAAACCAGAGATCAAATTGTCAGCATCCATTGGATCAGAGAAAAAGCAAAGGAGTTCAAGAAAATCATCGACTTCTGATTTGGACTATGCCAAAGGTTTTGACTGTGTGGATGACAACAAGCTATGGGAAATTCCTGGAAAGATGCAAATACCAGACCTCTTTAGCTGCCTGCTGAGAAATCTGTAGGCATGTCAAGAAGCAACACTTGGACATAGAACAATGCGCTAGCTTCAAATAGGGAAAGGAGCACATCAAGGCTGTATATTGTCATGTGGCTTATTTAACTTATATTCAGCACGTCATGTGAAATGCCAGGCTGGATGAAGCCCAACTAGAATCAAGATTGCTTGGAGAACTATCAATAACCACAGATTTGCAGTTGACACCACATATATGACAGAAAGTGGAGAGTAAATAAAGAGCATATTGATGGAAAGAAAGAAGAGAGTGAAGAACCTTGCTTAAAACTCAATGTTGAAAAAATGAAGATCATGGCATCTGGCCCCGTGACTTCACATGAAATAGGGAAATCATGAGGAAAAATGGAAACAGTGATAGACTTTATTTTCTCGGGCTCCAAAATCACTGCAGATGGTGAGGGCAGCCGCGGAATTAAAAGGTGCTAGATCCTATGAAGAAAAGCTGTAACCACCTAAAGAGCATATGCAAAAGCAGAGGCATTACTTTGCAATTAATGGTCTATCAGGTCATACCTATGGAGTTTCCATTACTCATGTATGGATGGGAGAGTTGGACTATGCGGGAAGTTGCGCATGGAATCATTGATGATTTTGAACTGTGGTGTTGGAGAAGACTCTTGCGAGTCCCTTGGACTGCAAGGAGATCAAAGCAGTCAATCCTGATGGAAATCAGCCCTGAATATTCATTGGAAGTACTTTTGCTGCAGCTGAAACTCTGGTACTTTCGCCACCCGATGCAAAGAGCTAACTATAGGAAAAGACCCTGATGCTGGGAAAGCTTGAGTGCAGAAGGAGAAGGGCCTAGCAGACGATGAGATGGTTGGATGGTACAACTAATTTGAGGCACATGACTTTGAGCAAACTCTGGGAGTTAGTGATGGACAGTGAGGCGTGGTGTGCTGCATAATAAGGAGCGTAACATGCCTTATTATGTTGCAGAGAGTTACTATGCCTGAGCAACTGAACAACAGCAGAATCAACCATTTCAGTAAGAAGTGAAGACACAACTTACAGGAAGATGCTCAGAGAAAAATAGAGAAACAATATCAATCCACTTCTCATGCAGCCATTTTTCCTCTTATTGAAACAAGGTTTTTCCATATTGAAATATGGCTTTCCTGAAGTATGTGAATTCTAACTTGTTTTTTCACCTCAGAGAGGTGTGTTGATGAAGTCACGATGCACAGAGAACATGGCCGTTCTCACAGATTCCCTTAATAAAATCATGATGTACTTAAGGAGCTGGGGCTATTTTTTCCATGGGAATAAATATTTTGATGAGGAACTCTTTAATTCTTTAGAAAATGTTAATTACCATAATCAAATTTGTTTGGAATATTTGTAGTCTTTCCTTTGGTATCAGAAGATACTGCAGCCCTGACAATAAGGCAGGGTTTTCCAACCAAAAGCCTGAAACAGAGCAGCTCACCACACTCTAAAAGCACATTAGAAAAGTGGTAATTTGCTATTCAAATCAGTGAGCATTATACCCAAGTGAAAGAATGGCTAAAAGAGCTTGAAGAACATCACTAGAGCCTGCTAAAAGAAATCAATATGGGATTAATGGTATGAAAGGTTAGAGTAGACGAAACTTGAATTATATTAATGGAAAATATAGTAAAAGTTTCCTAGCATGTGGGCAGAATGAGAAGTCTCCTCAGAAACTAAAACAAACAAAACAAATCTACACATTCTTTCAGAAAATCCAAATGGCTTCAGAATGAAATATAAAGGTGCAGGAGAGATAGCTAAGAGCTTAAGTGGATATATGGATACTTGAATTATTTGACCAACATGATGTTTCATAGGCTTTTCGGCATTCACACCACAAATGTGAACTCTGATGGCTGGGATACCCTTACCTCTCATCCTGCTGAACTATTGCCTAGAATATTTTTATTCTGTGATAGATTTCTTCTAATCAGTATCATTCTATCACGTTTTGAAAAATAAGTATTTTTGCACTTTCAACATGCAAATTATATTTGCTTGTTGCTAAATATATGTAACTAACTTCTCTACTAAACTCACTGGTTTTGCTTTTTTGTTTTTTCCCCTTAAGGTCTTATTTATGTATTTATTTTTCCATTTTATTTATTTTTTTCTTTAATTTTTAATTTTACTTTATTTTACTTTACAACACTGTATTGGTTTTCCCATACATTGACATGAATATTTGTTATTTTTAAAACTGCATTTATTTTGGCGGAGCCAGGTAGTCATGGATGTTCAAGGGCTTTCTCTAGATGAGGCAAGTGGTATGGTGCACTTCACTATGCTGAATAACCTTCCCATTGTGATGTTTCTTTTGCTGGAGAACACTGGCTCTAGTTTCGGCACATGAGCTCCTGAGTTATGGCCCATGAGCTTAGTTACACTTCAGCATGTGGGATCTTCCCAGACAAGAATCACTGGGAGGCTGACTATTAATCGATGGATCACTAGGGTAGTTCAACACAGACTATATAGGCTGGAAGTTTGATACCGTACATATGAAAGCCAGGAAGTACTTAAGTAGATACTGTTTTTCTTTGGGGTATTCTCCTGGTGGCTCATTGGTAAAGAGTCCATTTCCCAATGTAGATGACCCAGGGTTGAGAAATCCCTGAGTTAGGACGATAGATCTTCCGGAAGAGAGAATGAAAACCAGACTCAGTATTCTTGCCTGGGAAATCCCACGGGCAGAGGAGCCTGGTGGTCTATGGTCCATGGAGATGAAGAGACGGAAATGACTTAGCAGCTAATCATGACCACCACCTCCGTGTTGTTTTGGCAGATAAAGTGGATAGTTTGTTTAAATGTCCTTGGCCTGGAATGTCTGAAAAGTAGTCAGTGCTTTTGATTATTAAAAGTATGCATAAGTCAAAGGCATTTTTATTTTTTTGTGTGTAAAAATCCCTTTCGATGTTGACTGTAAATTGTTATAACGTATTGCCAGAGAATTTAGCCAGTCATTATATACATTAATTTGGTTCTCTTTAGAAGCCATGTCTCACAACAGCAAGTGATTTCGATTATGTTCTTGCTTTGGTATCCGTCTTGAATTGGGTTTTATTTATTTATTTATTTGAAAGCAGCATTTCAGTAGGTTTCAATAATTTATTTAATCATTTCATAGTTTCTACTAGAAAAACTAGCTTCTAAAAAGGGAAATGACACTCCATTTCTCTTCTGATCTTATAGGGAAAAGAGAGGAGTAAAGTTCATTGCTTTATGGTGTTTTTTTGTTTTTTTCTTTTCCCCCAGGGTTAACATGCTCTTTGTAAGGAACATTTCCAAATTTCACGGTTTTCAAGGATTTCTTAAAAATATATTTTGGTTTCTGGTCTGCTCATTTTCACAGTCGTGTCTGGTTCTTTGTGAGTGTCTGGAATATAGCCCATCAAGCTCCTCTGTCCATGGGGGTTCTTCAGGCAAGAATACTGGAGTGGGTTGTTAGGCCACTCTTCCAGTGGCTCTCTCATAGCAGATGGATTGTTTGCTATCTAAACCACCAGGGAAGCCTAAAGAACCCTGGAGGGAGTGGCCTGTTGCTTCTCCAGAGCATCCTCCCAAACCAGAAATCAAACTGGGGTCTCCTGCATTGCATCAGATTCTTAGGCAGGTTACCTCCCAGGAAAGCCCTGGTTTCTGCTAAAAAGTGCCAATTGTCATTCCTTAGTATGTGGACTCACAGATCATATGTCATGATTAAATAGGAGACACCTTTCAGTACAAAGTTTGAAGAAAATTATGCCATAATGATAAAAATACCCAATAAATTATATATACTAAAATTAGGAGAAAAATGAAAATAAACTCAAGGACCATAGCCTGGGAAATGGTCTTCCGTACAGTTTAAAGAGGAGTGTTCTGAAGCTGTAGGGGCAGAGCCAGGACACAGAGAAAATTCTTTAAAGTTGAAAGTACATGAATGAAACATATCTCGTGGGAAAAGGATCCTGTTAACCACAAAATACAGGTCTGACAACAGTGATGTTAGTGTTTTCCTAGGCGAGAATCTGGAATCATTACACTTCTTAATTATCTTCACTAACTAGGAACACATAACTCCAAAGCACAGAAATGCACAATCTCATTTTCATATCCTGACTTCCCCAGAGGGTACACTGATGAAAGACAACTGCAACAGATTTTTACTTTCCCATTCCAGTGAATACCCAGTGACTCTCCTCCATGGTTAAAGCAGATGTACAACATGTGTTTCCCAGGTCAAAAATAGGCTGTCTAGCATAAAGTTCAAACAAAGCTATATCTAGCCAGAATGTTCACTAATACTTAGTAGGTGAAAAGGCCTTCCCTCAGTATGAAAATCAATTCTGAACATTTTATTTCTGAAGAGAAACTCTTTTCTATTTCTTTGTTTACAGTCACTTTATTTATTTATATTGTACTTTACAATAGTGCATTGGTTTTGTCAGACACCAACATGAACCCTCCATGGGTGTAGACGTGTTCCCAATCCTAAACCCCCTCCCTCCGCCCTCCCCTTACCATCCCTCTGGGTCAACCCAGTGCAACACTCCCAAGCATCCTCTCCTACACTGAAGCTAGACTGGCGATTCTTTTCTTATATGACATTATACATGTTTCAATGTCATTCTGGCAAAACATCCCACCCTCTCCCTTTCCCACAGAGTCCAAACGACTGTTCTATTCATCTGTGTCTCTTTTGCTGTCTCGCATACAGGGTTATCGTTACCATCTTTCTAAATTCCCTATGTTTACAGTCACTTTAAACTGTATTCCATCACTCCAACTTTGGATACACAGACTAGGGCCTCTACCTCTGCCACCAACAGTCCCTAGCTTCAGTTCCATTCAGTTCAGTTCCGTTCAGTCACTCAGTTGTGCCTGACTCTTTGTGACCCCATGAAATGCAGCAGGCCAGGCCTCCCTGTCCGTCACCAACTCCCGAAGTTCACTCAGACTCACGTCCATCGAGTCAGCGATGCCATCCAGCCATCTCATCCTCTGTCGTCTCCTTCTCCTCCTGCCCCCAATCCCTCCCAGCATCAGAGTTCTTTTCCAATGAGTCAACTCTTCACATGAGGTGGCCAAACTACTGGAGTTTCCGCTTTAGCATCATTCCTTCCAAAGAAGTCCCAGGGCTGATCTCCTTCAGAATGGACTGGTTGGATCTCCTCGCAGTCCAAGGCACTCTCAAGAGTCTTCTCCAGCACCATAGTTCAAAAGCATCAATTCTTCGGTGCTCAGCTTTCTTCACAGTCCAACTCACATCCATACATGACCGCAGGAAACACCATAGCCTTGACTAGACGGACCTTAGTCGGTAAAGTAATGTTTCTGCTTTTGAACGTGCTATCTAGGTTAGTCATAACTTTTCTTTCAAGGAGTAAGTGTCTTTTAATTTCATGGCTGCAGTCACCATCTGCAGGGATTTTGGAGCCCAAAAAATAAACTCTGACACTGTTTCCACTGTTTCCCCATCTATTTCCCATGAAGTGATGGGACCAGAAGCCATGATCTTCATTTTCTGAAAGGTGAGCTTTAAGCCAACTTTTTCACTCTCTTTCACTTGCATCAAGAGGCTTCTTAGTTCCTCTTCACTTTCTGCCATAAGGGTGGTGTCATCTGCGTATCGGAGGTTCTTGAAATTTCTCCCGGCAATCGTGATTCCAGCTTGTGTTTCGTCCAGTCTAGCATTTCTCATGATGAACTATGCATAGACGTTAAATAAGCAGGGTGACATTATACAGCCTGATGTACTCCTTTTCCTATTTGGAACCAGTCTGTTTTTCCATGTCCAGTTCTAAATGTTGCTTCCTGACCTGCACATAGATTTCTCAAGAGGCAGCTCAGGCATGGTCACCAATAACAATGAAAATGCAAGTTGTTTCAGAGTTCTCTCATCATGCATTAAAACAGCTGAATATGTATGTTTAATGATGAAATTTGTACCGGTATTATTTACCATATTTTTATAGATTTTTAAACATATGACAATACTCGACTAAAGTGAAAGTGGAGCCGTTCAGTCGTGTCTGACCCTTTGGGACCCCATGGACTGTAGCCTTACAGGCTCCTCCATCTATAGGATTCTCAGGCAGGAATACTGCAATGGGTTGCCATTTCTTTTTCAGGGGATCTTCCTAACCCAGGATTAGAACCCAGGGCTCCATTTCAAGCAGACATTTTACCCTCTGAGCCACCACGGAAGCCCAATACTCTACTGATGTTGTAATGCATTCTAAAGCACACGAGAAATATGAAATAAAAAAAGATTAGAAAAATGTTGAAACATCACTAAATGTGTTTACAATGCTTCTGTTCCAGTTTTGCTATCATTTATCAGAGGCTATAATAATATAACTACATTTTTATTTTTTGTATTTATGATGTTTTTGTCATCATCTTTTATGTATTTGGAGTTATGAATGATGTCAATGTTGAAATGAACATCTTAAAGACATCAGTTAAATCTAGGCTTAAAAACAAGCAAAAAAAAGCACCAGTTTCATTTGAAAAAGTATCAGTTGCAAATCTGAAAGTATAAAATGGTTATATACAAAGAAAGAATCTAATAATGAAATGTGTATTAAGTAGATGTCTATTTCGTGATGACTTTGTAGTTTATAGGTCGTTTGTAAAGCTGACAACATATTTCGTAGAAGTGCTGTCATCTCTCTAACGTTTTGTTTAGTTTTACCGAAGATTCCTTGTGGCTAAATTAATACTGTGGAGATACAACTGACACTTACTTTCTTTGGTAAGAATGTAAAATGCACCAGTTGCATAGTATGCTATTTGACACCTGAAGGTTGTCAGCACTGAGCTGGGGTTGAAGGCAGGGAATCTAACCAAAGGGAATACTTAAATACCAAGCCCCACAGAGGTAAGCCTGTCCTTAGAAGGAAAAGAGAATAGCTTTCTGGAGCTGTGACTAAGCACGTTTAAGGTAATTACTGATCATTATGATCCCGTTGCCATTTCCTTTATTGTTTTGGGTTTGGGTTTAAACAGTCTTTTTGTGTTTCCTGTGTACAGGATATCCTTTAGCATTTGTTGGAGAGCTGGTTTAGTGGTGCTGAGTTCTCTCAGCTTTTGCTTGTCTGTAAAGCTTTTGATTTCTCCTTCGTATTTGAATGAGATCCTTGCCGGGTACAGTAATCTGGGCTGTAGGTTATTCTCTTTCTTCACTTTAAGTATGTCTTGCCATTCCTTCCTGGCCTGAAGAGTTTCTTTGGAAAGATCAGCTGTTACCGTTATGGGAATCCCCTCATGTGTTATTTCTTGTTTTTCCCATGCTGCTTTTAATATTTGTTCTCGTGTTTGCTCTTTGTTAATTTGATTAAGATGTGTCTTGGGGTGTTTTGCCTTGGGTTTATCCTGTTTGGGACTCTCTGGTTTTCTTGGGACTGGGTGATTATTTCCATGCCCACTGTAGGGAAGTTTTCAACTATTGTCTCCTGGAGGATTTTCTCATGGTCTTTCTTTTGGTCTTCTTCTTCTGGGACTCCTATAATTCGAATGTTGGAGCGTTTCATATTGTCCTGGAGGTCTCTGAGATTGTCCTCATTTCTTTTAATTCGTTTTTCTTGTTTCCTCTCTGATTCATTTATTTCTACCATTCTATTTCACTAATCCTATCTTCTGCCTCTGTTATTCTACTATTTGTTGCCTCCAGAGTGTTTCTGATCTCATTTATTGAGTCATTCATTATCTATTGACTCGTTGTTATTCTTCTAGGTCCTTGTTAAACCTTTCTTGCATCTTGTCAATCCTTGTCTCCAGGCTATTTATCTGTGATTCCATTTTGATTTCAAGATTTTGGATCCTTTTCAGTATCAATATCTGGAATCCTTTCTCAGGTAGATTCCCTATCTCTTCCTCTTTTGTTTGATTTTGTGGGCATTTCTCCTGTTCTTTACCTGCTGAGTATCCCTCTGTCTCTTCATCTTGGTTCTATTGCTGCGTTTGGGTTGGCCTTTCTATATTCTGGGAATTTGTGGCGTTCTCTTCATTATGGAGTTTCTCCACTGTGGGTGGGGTTGTATCAGTGGCTTGTCAAGATTTCTTGGTTCGGGAGGCTTGTGTTGGAGTTCTGGTGGGTGAGGCTGGATTTCTTCTCTCTGGAGTGCAATGGAGTGACCAGTAATGTGTTATGAGACGCCAATGGTTTTGGAGTAACTTTGAGCTGCCTGTATATTGAAGCTCAGGGCTGTGTTCCTGTGTCGCTGGAGAATTTGCATGGTGTGTCTGACTCTGGAACTTGTTGGCCCTTGGGTGGTGCTTGGTTTCAGTGTAGGTATGGAGGCATTTGATGAGCTGCTATCAATTAATGTTCCCTGGAGTCAGGACTTGTCTGATGTTCTCAGGGTTTGGACTTAAGCCTCCTGCTTCTGGTTTTCAGTTTTATTTTTACAGTAGCCTCAAGACCTCTCCACCTATACAGCACCGATGATAACACATCTAGGTTAAAGATGAAAGGTTTACCCACAGTGAGGGGCAACTGGAGTGGTTCACTGAGTTACATGGAGGAGAGAAGAGGGAGGGGGTAGTTAGAAGTGACTGGAATGAGATGAGGTGGGGTCAAAAGAGGAGAGAGAGAGAAAAAAAATAAGAGGAGAGAGCAAGCTAGCCAGCTATCACATCCTTATGTGTGCTCCACCGTCTGGAACACTCAGAGGTATTCACGGAGTTATACAGGGAAGAGGAGAGGGAGGAAGTAGACAGAGGTGGCCAGTAGGATAAAAGAGGGAAATGAAAAACGGAGAGACAGATTCAGCCAGTAATCAGTTCCTGAAGTGTTCTCCACCGTCTGGAACACGGAGATTCACAGAATTGGGTAGAGAAGAGAAGGGGGAGGGAAGAGACAGAGGCCACCTGGTGGAGAAAAAGGAGTGTCCAAAGGAGGAGAGAGTGGTCAAGCCAGTAATCTCGCTCTCAGGTAAAATTGGGTAGTGAAGTTTGGGTTTTTAAATGTACAAAATTGACAACAAATACCAAAAAGCAAAGATTAAAAATCTAGAATAGAGGTTGGATGTTAAAAAATGCAATATTAAGGAAAAGAAGAAGAAGAAGAAAAAGCCACAAGAACTATTAAAACAACAACAACAACCACACAAAGACTATATACAGTGTTTGCTTTAAAAAATAGGTTTCTTTTTAAGTAAGAGTAGGTTATAAGAATAAAAATTAAAGGATAAATAGAGGACTTAAATATTTCTAAAAGTTAAAAAAAGAAGAAGAAGAAAAAGAAAAGAAGAAAAATCTACCACACAACAACATCAGCGAAAAAGAAAAAAAAGAAAAAGAAATGGTCATAAAAATAGTAACGATATTTCTGGCCCTTTCTCTGGTGTTGTGGGGTTATTTCCAAGGCGGTTCCCTCCATTTAATTTCTTCTGTTTGCTGGTATCTTCAGTGTCTGATTTCCGTCCTAATAAGGGGGGGGGGAGGGCATGGTGGACACTTTTTATTTTTTATTTTTTTGGCTCTCTTGTTGAGTTGCACTGTGGGGAGGGAGGGATGCTGCAAAGAACTAACACCTGTGTGTGCTTTCAGTGTCTCAGGCCCACTGGGCCTGCCCCTGCTCATGGTGCACACCGCTCAGGCTCTACGTTGCTCCAGGGTCTGAGGCCGGCCTTAGGCTGCACGCACCTCCCAGGTCTAAGCCGAACTCAGGTTCGGTGCTCAGGTAAGCCCTCAGAGGCGCAGGTTCGGTTGGGACTGCCTTTTGTGTCCTTCCCACGTCCGAGTAGCTCAGGTGTGTGGTGAGCAGCGGTCACTGTGACTTATCGCCTTTCCCGTGTCTGCTGCTAGTTTTCTGGATGTACCACTGGCGCCCCTTGTGAGGTGGATGGTGACTGTCCAGAACCCCCAGAAGCCTTAGCAAAGAAGCCTGCTTACAGTTTTGTAGGTAAAGTCTCTCCGGGGCTGCGATCACCCCCTTCCAGCCCATACGGTTCTGGCTGCCCGTCACCGGCGGGGAATGGTCTGTAACCGGCTATTTCTGTTCCATCCTTTGTTCTGTGTGCGGTCCTGGTGGTGTCTTGTGATCGGGCTTTTCACGTGGTAGCTGTCCCACAGTCTGGTTTGCTAGCGCAGGTTCGTTCATTGTGGTTATGTGCGGGGTGTTCCTGCCTGATTCTTAAAAAGCACTGCAGCCCATGCCTCCTGCGCCTCCCTGCCCTGCCCCCACTTGCTAGTGTCGGATGCAGGCGTCTGTGCTGCTTTTCCGCTGGGGGAGTTACTGTTGGGCTTGTAATCTGTTGGTTTGAATTATGTATTTATGTTTCTTTCCTGCTACGTTGCCCTCTGTGCTTCCAAAGCTCGCCACATTGGAAACCTCCCTTCTTAAGATTCCCTGCCCAGAACGGGATTCCCTTCCCAGGACGGAGCTCCCTTCCTACCTCCTTTGTCTCTTTTTTCATCTTTTATATTTTTTCCTACCTGTTTTTGAAGACAATGATCTGCTTTTCCGGGTGCCTGAAGTCCTCTGCCAGCATTCAGAAGTTGTTTTTTGGAATTTGCTCATCGCTGAAATGTTCTTTTGATGAATTTGTGAGGGAGAAAGTGGTCTCCCTGTCCTATTCCTCCGCCAGCTTTACCATATTTCTTAACCAAACAGAATTTGGCAGGGGGTGCGCAGGGGGGGCATGGCATAGCGTATGGTGAGAGTGAGGGGATACGGTCACACCAAATAGAATCTGGGGTCATAGTTCCCTAATGGGAATAGAGCTCATGCCCCTGCAGTGAAAGCACAGAGTCCTCCTCACTGAACTGCCTGGGAAGTCCCAGGAATTGATTTAATGAAAGATACCTAATTAGGATCTGGTGACATTTTACATTGTAGTGTGTTACCAGTGATTATGGTTCATATCATTTTATAGGTTTGTGATTTTACTAGCTTAAAATTTTGGGGGGTTTCTTTTTGTTTTAAAAGCTGAAAACTGTTTTTTAATTCCATGGAATTAAAAACAATCTGTAGAATATATTAAATAGTGGCGGCTTTTTTCTGCATGTGGATGTTTTGCTCCATTGAACTGAATGGTAGTAACATTTGTAGAAGAGACACAGAGTGTAAGGTATGTCTTTTTTATTAAGTGACATAACAACACCCATTGCGTGAGTTATTGGTTGGAGTTTAGAGACAGACTGTGTGGACTAACCTCCTTATTCCTGTTTTCAGCCCTTGAGTAATAATCAGAAGCTTTCTCTGAAGAAAGTGGGGCCAGCTGTCAGGCTCCTAAGTATCTACTGGCCAGCAGGGCTAGGAATAAATGCAGAAACTGGTAGATACGGGTTGGGGCAAGAGGTTACCTTGTCCCTTTTTTTTTTTTTTTTTGCTGCCTGGAGAGATGCTTGTCCTGGTACAAGTGTGGCCAAAACTGTGTCTTTGTGGCCAGAGGATGTCTCTGAACCTGCCTTGGGTTCTCCCAGGATGGAGGGACAGCAAGTTCTCCCCGGTTCCTTGGCCAGAGAAGACCGTGCCCCCACTTGCTCTATGACATCCCCCCACGACTCACTCCATATTAGGTTCTTCAGAACGGGTGTCCAGGACCCACCCTAACTCCTGGGCCTGGCGGGCCAGAGCCTGCTGTGGAATGAGGCCTTGGCAATGGTGGCCCTGGAGGCCACCTCTGCAGGTGCTGCTTGACCTGTGCCTCAAGGAGGACACCCTGAAACAGACCCTCAGCTACCTGCTGAAGAAGGCCAAACAGGAGGAGCCTGCTGCACCTGAGCTGCCAGAAGCTCAGCATCTCCACCATGCCCACGCGGAGCATCAGGAGGATCCTGAAGGTGGTACAGCTGGACTGTGTCGAGGACTTGGAGGTGAATTGCACCTGGAATCGGGCCACTTTGGGCAGGTTTGTGCTGCACCTGGGCCAGATGGGCAACCTGCCCCGGCTGCCGCTCTGGCGCATCCACGTGTTGCCGCACACAGCCCCCAAACAGGAGGAGCACTGCATCACCCAGCTCACGGCCCAGTTCCTGAACCTGCCCCACCTGTAGGAGCTCTAGCTGAACTCCATCTCCTTCCTCGAGAGCCGCCTGCACCGGGTGCTCAGGTAAGGCATGGCGCCAGCTCCGTAGACCAGAATGGGCCTCTCTCTTTCGTTACCGTCAGGACGTGTACTCTGTGCCTGCTGTGGACATTGCCAGGGTGCCCGGGTCACTCGAAAGTCCTCACGATGCTGCCGCTCTGTCCCTGGGCTTCTTGTCAGGTCACCTTCCTGACTAGGGTCAGAGGTGTGGCCTAGGTTAGATGCTGTCAAAGCGGACTTCTTTCTGGGAGTCCGCACGGTGGCGGTCAGGTGTGATGCCCTTGGGAATTCTTTCTGAGAGAATGATGTCTTAGCTGAGGCGATCACAAATAATTAAGCAAGGAGGACATTGGTCCATCAGGCGTGAGGTTTGAAGTCCGAAGCTCTGTTTCTCCCTCCCACCTGCCACATTTGTCCTGAGCTGTTTTAGGCTCCAGGTGAGCTGTGGAAAGTAGGTGATTCTCGAGATGACAAGGAGGGACCGTGAAGGGAAATTGCAGCTCCTAAGCAGTCCAGAGAAGATAAAAAGTTACATAAGCATCATTGCTGAAGTGGCTCCAATCTAAGTCCAAATTGCAATTCTTGTTTTCCTCTAAGACTTCTGACTACATAGGAAATTCTCAATAGCAGGTTGTCGCTCTGCCTTGAACACAGTGATAAAAGCTGAGAGGATGCGGCCTAGTCTGTCTGTCTGAATGCGTTGCATTGATTCCCTCTTTGGTAGCTGAACTAAGTGTCCAGGAGTGAGCATCACTAGAGGAACCGTCTTCCAAGGGACCCTCACCCAGGCCCTGGACTGGAGCATTTTCCCCAGTGGATTCAGCAGATGCAAATCCTCCATCTCATACCCTGGCGGTGCCAAAATGGGTTCACTGTGCAAAATCAGCCCCAGAGTCCTGGGTGATATTCACCCGCAGTCCACCTGGAGCCTCTGGGACCCACCAGCCCATGCCCGTTTTCCCACTGCTCAGCCGTGTCTGACTCTTTGGGACTCCATGGATTGTAAGCTGCCAGGCTTCTCTGCCTATGGAATTCTTCAGCTGAGAATACTACAGTGGGTAACAGATCTCTTTTCCGGGAGACCTTCTCAACCCAGGGATTGAACTTGGGTCTCCTGCATTGCATGCACGACTGAGCAGCCAGGCAAGCCTCCAGTTGCTAAGAGACAACCCAACATCCCCGAATCCATTGTCCAAATGTGCGTTTATGTCGCTCATATCCCCACACGTTTTATTCTGTTTTTACATGAATAAACACTTTCACACACAAATATTTACTCAAAGGCTGCTGGAAATCTATTCCCGATCGTCCAAAAATGTCACTGATGAGTTCAATATTTCAGTGTTGAGTGTAACTTGGCATTTTTCTCCTTGGTGTCATTCATCTGTAACTTTTTTTTTTTTAAATAAAACCTTATTCCTGAGGCATTTAGCTTAAGCCACATGGTAAAGATAAAATTTCCTCCAAATCCTAGTTCTCTGCCAACCTGGCCATACTAAGGCTTTTAACTAATTCTCTTTTCCCACCAGAGCTCTTTACTGAGACCAAGTCCTCTAAGAGTCAGAGGAGATTTAGCAGCTAAACCAAACAACAGCACCCCTTCAGAGTGGTGGGCTCCAACTATACAACTTTTTGTGACCGAGAAGCTGCGACCGGCATGAACCACCAAAATTTTGCTATAGTAATGTCCTGGAAATTAGCACTGCCTTGGTTTGAGATTTCCTGGCGACTCAGGTGGTAAAGAGTCCACCTGCAATGCAGGAGGCTCAGAATTCAGTCCCTGAATCAGGAAGATCCCCTGGGAGAAGGGAGTGGCAATCCACTCCAGTATTCTTTCCTGGAGAGTTCCATAGAGGAGCCTGTTGGGTTACAGTACATGAAGTCATAAAGCATCAGATAGGACTGACTAACATGTTCACGTCACCTTTAATCCTGTAGGTAAGCAGGTGGTGCAAGTCGTCATTGGTTGAGTTTCTCAATGTGTCATGATCCCATGTTTTGGGCCCTCTCTGTCCCACGCTTGCATTGAAGCTACAAAACCATCCCTTTATGATTTCTTACTCAGGGAATTCGAACTGAGGGAAGAAGCAGCAAGAAGCCAGACGCTCTGCACTGATTAGGTGAGGATGAAGGAGGAGAGTGAAAGAGCCAGCTTAAACCTACATACTCAAAACACTAAGATCATGGCATCTAGCCCCATTACTCCATGGTAAATAGAAGCAAAAAGGTGGAAGTACTGACAGATTTCCTCTTCTTGGGCTGTACAATCACTGCAATGGTGATTGCAACCATGAGATCAAAAGACGGTTGCTTCTTGGCAGGAAAGCTATGACAAACCTAGACACTGTGTTGAAACGCAGAGACGTTACTCTGCCAACAAAGGTCTGTAGAGTCAAGGCTATGGTCTTCCAAGTGGTCATGTACGGTTGTGAGAGCTGGACCACAAAGAAGGCAGAGCGCCAAAGAATTGTTGCCTTCGAGTTGCGGTGCTGGTGAACACTCCTGGAAGTCCTTTGGACAGCAAGGAGTTCAAACCAGTCAATCTTAAGGGAGATCAACCCTGAGTCCTTGTTAGAAGGGTTGATGCTGAAGCTGAAGGTCCACTATATTGGTCATGCGGTATAAGCCGCTGATTCACTGGGAAAGTCCGTGATGCTGGGCAAGATTGAGGGCAGAAGATGAGGGCAACAGAGAATAAGATGGCTGGATGGCATCACCAATGCACTAGACATGAAGTGGAGGAAACTTCAGGAAACGGTGAAGGACAGGGAGGTCTGGTGCGCTAAAGTCCCTGGGGTTGCGGATATAACCGAGCAAAAGAACAACAACAATTTCTTGAGATAAAGCTGTTCCAGGGAGAGTAGAAGAGGAAAAGATTTGTGAGAACAATGGAAGGGCCAAGCTCTCCCCTAGAGATGGAGGAAGTGGATAGAGGCTAGCCACCTGGATTATCGCTGTCTTGAAAGGTGTGCCTTTTGGACCCCTTGTAGAGCCCACTTCTCACACTGCCCTGTCCCAGGGGCCTGATCTCCTCCTGGGTACCAACTTCTCAGTTGGTGTGAGATGATCAGCCTTGTTGGTGGACACTCAGGCTGACCACATATCACTCCACGGCCACAAGCCCCAGGGAGCTTCCTCCTTGACCACAGCAATGGACCTGGACCGGAGTTGGCCTTGGGGTTGTCCACGGAACGAAAGGCAGGAATAGGTCATGTCTGTCTTTCTTTTTTGGTTTCTTTTGTTGGCCAGCCAAAGCAGCTTGCAGGATCTTAGTTCCCCAACTAAGGATAGAATCCATGCCCTCAGCAGTGAAAGTGCAGAATCCTAACCACCCCAGGACTACCAGAGTGTTCCCAGTAGGTCATTTCCTGAGCCTGGTGGATGCCCTGGAAGCCTGATGTTGGCTGCCGAGAGCCAGGCTTCTATGGGCCAGGCTTTGATGAGGTCACCAAACGTTCCTTTCTCCCTGACCTCTGGGAGACCTGTGACCGTGGCCCGTATCATAGAAACTTCTGGAACTTGACAGAATGGATGACATACCCCTCTCCACTCATATTCCTTTCCTGGCTACCCAATGCCTTCCAATAAATTCATCTGCCCTCAATCCATCTACAGAAAGCATGCTATCCTCCTTCCCGGAAACCTTCCCTGAAGAAGAGGTTAAAATCATGTCCTGTGCTTCTTCCTAACCTATCATGTAAAGGTTTTTCTGTACACTTGGTGACAAGCTTCTGCTTGACAGCTTTGGGTTTTCTTCCTTTTGTTGTTGTTTGTTTTTTTCTTGGGGGGGTGGGGGGGTTAAAACACATACTCTCCTTCACATCCAGGATGGTGTGAGCACAGGCCTCACTCTATTCTCAAGGTTCTGTCCCTCAGAGTCTAGGAGAGAAGTGAAACAAACAAAGAAACAAACAAAGGGGGCGGGGCAGAAAGAGATTTGTGTGGGGACGTTTAGCAGTAGTGGTCTGCAAGATGGGGTCCACAGGAGCAGGCTGCGTCCTGGAAGTTCTGGGTGGGCGACATTTGTTGATGTTTGGGAGTCAGCTGGAAGCCGAGTCATCACCTGCATACCCCCTACTGTCCTTGAGGTGAACCCTCTCTAGGGACTCCTGATTTAAAGAACACGTTAATGTTCTCAGGTGGCCACCAGAAATACACGAGACTTAAACAACAGAAAATTGTTTTCTCCCAGTTCTGGAGGCTAGAAATCCAGGATTAAGGTGTTGACAGTGTGGTGTCTCTGGAGGTCTCTTTCCTTGATGAGCAGGCACCCGCATTCTCGTGTCCTCCTGTCCCTTTATGTCCATGCATCCTTGATGTCTTGTGTGTCCTAATTTCCTCTTTATTTTCCAGCCATGCTGCTTTTCTTCTGGGTCTTAGTTTCCAGGCCAGGGATTGAACTTGGGCCCTTGGCAGTGAAAGATCTGAGCCTTAACCACTGGCCTTCCAGGGAATTTCCCCCTTTCTTTTTATATAGAGAACCATCAGCTTGGACTAGGGCCCACCCTAGTGACCTCGTTTTAACTTAATCACCTCATTAAAGGCAGAATCTACAAAGAGGATTACATTCCAAAGTGTTGGGGCTTAGATATTCTACAGATTTTTTTTAATGAATTAATTTATTTGACGGCACCAGGTGTTAGTTGTGGTACGTGGGGTCTTCGGTCTTCCTGGTAGCACGTGGGATCTAGTTCCCTGACCACGGACAGAAGCCCAGCCCCCTGCACTGGGAGTGGAGAGTTTTAGCCACTGGACCTTTGGGAAAGTCCCTGCAACATATGGATTTTGCAGGACACAATGAAGCCCAAAACAGGGTTGATGGTAGGGTAATTTGCCTGGCTACACATTTGCACCCTATCTGCTCCTTAGAAATACCTGAGACCTTTAATAACGTTGACTCCCTGGTCCCATTCCTGGAGACACTGAGTCTGTGGGCAGGGAGTAAGCTTGAAAGAATCAATCAGAACGTCCGTACTTTTCAAAAGCTCTCTAGTACTCACTGTTTAATATGGACACCTTAAGCAGCCTGGGCAACACCTGGAGCTTGGGAGAAACTCAGGCTCTCAGGCCCCACCCACAACTGTTGGATGAGAATGTGTTTTTGCACAAGACACATAGGCAATTCCTTAGATTCACTGACGGTGAAGAAGCACAGCCCAGGAGATTTGAAAGTGTGGCCCAAACGGAGATGTCTGCATCCAGATCTCTCAGCTTTGATTATATCCTGACTTCCTTCAATACGAAGGACCTCCAGAAGCCGCCAAAGAGGGTGTGGAGCTCCTAGAATCTCTGAAGGGTGGTGGGGAGGATGAAGCTCCCAGCTCAAGCTACATCTCTTTAGTTTATTGAATTGCCAATAACCTGCTCCTCCCAAGGCAGGTGCTCAGTGCGTCACATGAAGGAAAAAATGCATTCCTGACCCTCAACCCTTAGGGTCTCCTGAAGGTGTATATTCTTGGGCATTTTAAGCTTGTTCTTATTGTTGCTTGGGCTCCCATTGCGCCCCATCTGGTAAAGAATCTGCCTGCAATGCGGGAGACCTGGGTTTGATCCCTGGGTTGGGAAGATCCCCTGGAGACAGGAAAGGCTAGCCACGCCAGTATTCTAGCCTGCACGATTCCATGGACTGCATATGGTCCACGCGGTCACAAAGGGTTGGACACAACTGAGCACCTCTCACTTTCACTGTTGCGGCAGAGTTGCTAAGTTGTGTGTCTGAGTCTTTTGTGACCCCATAGACTGTCGCCTGCCAGGCTCCTCTGTCCATGGGATTTCTCAGGCAAGAATCCTGGCGTGGTTGCCATTTCTTTCTCCAGGAGAGCTTTCCGACCCAGAGACTGTACCCAGGTCTCCTGCATTAAGAGGTGGATTCTTTACTGCTGAGCCACCAGAGATCAATCTTTCCCAAAGTGTTGGATGACTTTACACCGTGGGATTCACTTCAGTTCAGAATCAAGTGAGGTGAGCTTTGAATTTTCAGGTTTGCAGGCCCTCTCCTAGGGCAACTTGAATTTCTTAGGTGTGATATGCAGCCCTGGAATCTCTGTGTTTAATAATGTCCCAGGTGATTCTGAGATTTGAGCAATCTTCAGAAGCATATGAAAGTGAAAGTGTTAGTTATCCAGTTGTGTCTGACACTTTGCCAAACCATGGATAGTAGCTCACCAGGCTCCTCTGTCCATGGAATTCCCCAGGCAAGCATACTTGAGTGGAGAGCCATTTCCTTCTCTGGGAGATCTTCCTGACACAGGGATTAAACCCTGGTCTCCTGTACTGCAGGCAGATGTTTTACTCTCTGAGCCATCAGGGATGCCTAGAAGCATAAATCGGTAGTCAAAATGTTTCTTCCTCTCTCCTAAGTTTTTGCAAACATTTTAAAACTGACACCCAAAATGTTTCTGTTGTAAGTGTAAACACTGCAAAGGATGTACCTTTTGGCATACAATCAAAATAAACCCTTTTAAGTAAATCAAACTAGGAATTGCCTGGCAAGCCAGCACTTCGTGTTCAATGCTTTCAGTCTGGTGACCGGGGTTCAGCCCCTGGTCAGGAAACTAAGCTCCTGCAGGAAGTCTCATGGTGTGTCCATAAATAAATAAAACTGTTAATATCATGCTTTCAAACATATCCAGAAGAATGTAAAGAGCATAGAGTTTTAAAAATATTTCGTTTTATTCACTTATTTGGCTTCTTCGGGGCTTAGCCGTGTCATGCAGGATCCTTTGTCCGTTCTACGGCCCTCTGGCATGTGGGATCTTACCCACCACGTATTAAACTCACATTCCCAGCATTGGAAGGCAGATCCTCAACCACTGGACCGCCAGGAAATCCCTAGCCCTGGGTTCTGATACTCACCGACATTGGAGGACATGGCAACCCACTCCAGCATTTTTCCCTGGTGCACTCACGGGTAGAGGAGGCTGGCTGGCTGCAGTCCATGGGGTCGCAAAAAGTCAGACACAGCTGAGCTCCTAGGCACAGCACCGGCCATCATGCTTCTGAAAAGAGTCTAAAACGAGCTCTTTCTAATGGTCAGTTTTTCTTCTTTTTTCCCTGGTTCATTGAGATGTAATGGACATACCTTCTGTAAGTTTAAGGGGAGAACATGTTGACTTGATGATAATGGTGTCTTTGATGGTGTATCTGATCACAGCATTTGAGATCACGTTCATTAGTGGACATCATTTTTGTTCGAATTCAGTGACTATTACCTTATAACGAATGGAAATACACGTATTTCTTCTCTGAAACCCTCTCTGAAACCCACGAATCTGTGTGCACAGGGCTGTAAAGGCAGTGGGAGGGAAAGCTTGAGATATAATCTAGGTGCTGCAAAGGAGGACAGAGAAGAGGGCGAGTCAGGGGGTAAGGGTGCAGGAGGGCGGTGAGGGTGTGACCTGACACCCCTGACGTGGTTTAAGAACGCATGAGCCCCCGCCTAGAAAAAGCTCCTGGGGTTCAGCATGTAGATTCACAGTGAGGACCCTGGGAATCCAGCGGGTGCTGAGCCTTCAAGTGCAGATCACTTGGGAGTAAGCTTGCTTCCTGCCCTCCTCACCCTGCCTCCTCCCCAACCCACCCCCTTGCCCTCGGAAGAGGACAGGGGTTCGCTGTTTGCAGCTGGAGAATTTTTTGCCATTGGAAGAGAACTCCTGACTTTTTAGGTTCCTGACATCAGCCCATGCCCTGTTGGAATAGCTGTGTGGACCACCTTCCCTTGCCCTTGAGCTATTGAACCCCAAATATCTAAAGACTCAGATAAACTGGAGATAAGGTGGTGGGCCTCTGGATGCCGGAGATGCAAGTGGGGACTCTCACCACACTGAGACCTGGAAAATAGCCCCTGGGAGGGGCCCTGAAGCCCCACTCAGATTCTTTCCCCTCTCCAACATTTTGCTAGAAAGGTTTCTAGTTGAAAGATCCTATGGGGAAAAACTGGTTCAGAAACCTGATTGGAGCCTGGTTTGGGTACTATGGATTGGACTCGAATGGGCTTTAAAAGGCGTGGAATCTCCTGATGCCGCCTCACTGGGAAAAGGCTTTTGGAGAGCCAGATAGGAGTTTCACGGACACTGGACACAGGAAGCGGTGCTGCTATTCCCAGAGAAATCTTTCTGGGACATGGAGACAAAGACACTCCAGCTTCACCCTCCACTTGGTCTCAGAGTAGGAAGTGTTTAGCTGCACTGAGTCAACTGGACTTCAGGAGCTGGTGAGCCATGGGGTTTGGAATGCTTCCTTTTGTTCTCTGCAGCCATGAGTCTGCAAAATTTCTCTGCTAAGGGCTAGAGAGTAACCAGGCATTAAGGGCCATGAGGTCTCTCCCATTAGCAGGGTGAAAGAGCCTCAGGCAGAGGCAAATGATCACGTCTGTATTCCAATAAAACTTTCTTTGTGACACTGAAATTTAGATATCATATAATGCTCACATGTCACAAACCTTTCCTTTGTTTTTCCCAAAATTAAACCTCAATGTAAAAAAATTAAATGTTTTTAAAAATTAAAAGAAAAAAAAATCGGGAAGCAAGCCGATTTGTCAATCCCTGTCTAAACCACTTGCCTATATAATGCAGCTAGCATGCCATTAGTGACTTGAGACATGAATTTAGTAGGCTGGATTCTGCTTATGAAAAATAGAAACCTTCATTAAACCTAAGATGACATCAGCTGTAAGATACATTATTCCATTTACCTTTGGCCACACCCAGTGGCATGTGGGATCACAGGTCCCTGACCAGGGATTGAAGCTGTGTCCCTGGCCTGGAAGTGAGAAGTCTTAAATACTGGAATACCGGGGAGGTCCCACAGCACTATTTTTCATACCACTATAAAATATATATTTATATACATATGTCTGCGTGTGTGTTCAGTTGCTTCAGTCATGCTTGACTTTCTGCAACCCTATGGACTGTCGCCCACGATTCTTCTCTGTCCATACGATTCTTCAGGCAGGAATACTGCAGTGGGTTGCCATGCCCTCCTCCAGGGGGTCTTCCTGACCCAGAGATGGAACCTGCATCTCTTAGGTCTTCTGCATTGGCAGGAGGGACCTTTACCGCTAGGGACATCATTTACACACAAGCAAACAAACTATGATATGCTACTGATGAAATGTGATCTGGTATCACAAATGGCCAAATGTAAACTTTAGAATGGCCTTTAATGTCTATGAAACGTGTTAATGGCATGGAAGCTATCAACAAATGTATTATATGGAGAGAAACTGTGTTACAAACCTTTAATTTCAAGGAGCACCGCTGCCCCTGTCAGCATCCAGCTACCTACTGGCTGACTTTCTCTCTTGCCTGATAGTTTTAATCCATTCAGATTTGGAAGTCATCAAATGCTTGGAGAAATTGCTTCTCAGCCTTTTGGCTAAGATCAAGTGTAAGTACCTGGGGAGCCAGGAATGAGTGGGCCGAGCTTGAGGTACAGGTAAATGATTGTTTCATAACAGTTACTGTTTATTTCTGCAGCAGGCATGTAGCACTGACAGACACTCCATGTTGTTCTAGGAACCAAAATACAGCAGCCCAATAGCTCTGGAGGGGAAAATGGCATGTGAGTTTGGGGGAGGCTGTGATTTCTGACATCATGTTCAGGAAAGCCTGGCAGAGAAACTGTGGACCGAGGCAGCTCAGGAGTTGGGTGCTGGTAATTGAGACAGCATCCAAGGCAGGGGGAGCAGTAGAAGTCTTGAGAAGTCCCGCCCCTCCCTCCTCGGTACCCTTGGGAGATTGGGTCTGGGAACCCTGCACCTGGAGACACCAAAATTAATGGGTGATCAAGTCCATTACATAAAATGGTACAGTCTTTGCATGTAACGTAAGGGGATACTCCCACAAGTTTTAAATCATCTCCACATTCCTTATAATACCTAATACAATGTTGATGCTGTGGAAGTAGTTTCAAGTACAGTGTAAATGCTCTCCCTCTCTGAGAGAGAGAGAGAAAGAGAGAGAGAGAGAGAGAGAGAGAGAGAGAGAGAGGGAGGGAGGGAGGGAGGGAGGGAGGGAGGGAGGGAGGGAGGGAGGGAGGGAGGGAGGGAGAGAGAGAGAGAGAGAGAGAGAGAGAGAGTTGCCAGCATGAGGCAGGTTCAAGTCCTGCTATTAGAAATGTCTGGGATTTAAAAAAAATATTTTGGATCCATGTATAGACTATGGTGCCTTCTGGACTCGGAGAGTGGAGGGAGTGAGAGGCACCCCCAAGGGACAGCTGGGGGCTCTTTTGGACATTTTCTGTCGGTCAGCATTTCTGAGTGAGATTGTAGATCTGTAAGCAAAATGGTGCCTACCAGCTCTCCTGCAGAGTTTAACAGGAGCACGGGGGCCACCATGGGGACTCAAGGCAAAAGTGGTGGCTGGAGAAGGAAGTTTAAAACGGTCATGTCATTTCACTGAGTTTGAGATGTTTCCTTATGTCTAAGGGTGCTAATAGTTATCTCAATGTTTCAGCCAGTGATTCAACCAGGTACTAATTTTGTCTTTTGAAAGAAATATAATCATCACCACTTATCGGCAGACAGTAAGTTTCAAGACCCCCAGGGGACATCGGTAACCTCACACAGTATCAAACTCTATGTACACAATGGTTCTTCTATACAAACACACCTGTGATGCAGTCTACTGTATAGAGGCACAGTAAGAGATAGCCACTGCCTAAAAATAACAGGAAAGTGAAAGTGAAGTCGCTCAGTCGTGTGCAACTCTTTGCGACCCCATGGAGTGCCGCTTATTACGCTCCTCTGTCCATGGGATTTCCCAGGCAAGAATTCTGGGCTGGATTGCCATTTCCTTCTTCACAGTATCTTCCTGACCCAGGCATTGAACCTGGCTCTCCCGAATTGTAGGCAGACACTTTACCATCTGAGCCACCAGGGAAGGTGTAATAATAACATGGAACAATTATAACAATATACTTTTATAAAAGTGTTGTGAGTGTAGTCGCTATGTAAAATATACTACTGTACTAATTGAGCGATTTTTTTTCACCCTAACTAAGCACTTACTACGCTCTGTGTCCATACCTTTTGCAGTTGGAGGTTTGACAGCAAAACTAACCCAGATTTATTTTCTCTTCTTCACATTCACCACAGATATTAGCAACCTCAGCATACATTGTTTCTTTCTCTTTTATATCAAATTGAGAACTTGGATCTTTTCACTGAAAGGCAGCACTTAATGGATTTTTCTCTGGCATATGTCAATGGACAGCATCCCTCCACTTGCGGTTTGGGGCCATTATTGAGTAAAGTAAGGATAACTTGGTCACAAGCCCTGTGGCATCTCAACAGTCATTGTTTTAACCGAGTGACAGACGCGTGGGATGTTCAGGACTAAGGAACGATTCACATTCTGGGCAGGAGGAAGCAGGATGGTGTGAGATTCCAATCACTCTCCTCAGAATTACCTGCAGCTTAAAATGCATAAGTTGTATATTTCTGGAGTTTTCCATTTAATATTCTCGGTGACCAACTGAGGGTGACCTGAAACCACAGAGACTGACACCTGAGATCAGAGGGGATGACCTTGCCTGGTGATTGCTTTTAGGGGGAGCAAAACACTAGAAGGGGCCACTTGAAGCCACAAGTGGTTGCAAAATGGCCCATCTCTTCCCGTGTGAGGAAGCACAAGCACCACCACAACCCGAGAAAAAGACCGCCGTGTCCAAATCCAGAGGTGAGGACAATGACGATGCTGAGGTCATCTTTGTTGGAGTGGAGCACGTCAAGGAGGATGCTGAAACCTTCTTTGTCAGAGTGATTTCAACTTCAAAGCCAGTCATTTCTAACGTTTTGAACAGAGTGACCAGGGACTCATCTTCAAGAAGAATGAAGGACCACGTGAATCCGGATCCCTCCTGCAGGTGGCAACCTGCAAATCTTAGGACCCCAGCATCAGAGCCAGCTGCCGTATCACCAGTTTCTCAGTGTGTATGGGGAGGAAGAGGCAGTTCTATTATTTCGGAGCCTTCATCTAAACCTGATTAGCAAACGAGCTCGCCGGAAACTGTCCTTCACAATTCAGAATCGTTCTCTCTGCGGCCTCCCTGTCTCTCTCGAGCCGTTCTCTCATTAGGAGGCAAGGATGAAAGCCCTCTTAATTCAAAGTGGTGTCCCACTTCAGATGTGAATTTTAACAGTGGGAATCCCAAAAGACCCAAACTCAGCGATGGAATCCCAGGGGGACCTGCCTCCACCATGGCCCCTCCAGGTATCCCTCCTGGAAAAACACGGTTATGACCTTGGAAGATTCCCCGACCTCACCGAGCCATGTGCATGGTGGGGCATCATTTTCACGGACTCGCACCAATGGCCAGGCATGCTTCCGTCTTATGGATCCAGAAGGAACATGCAGTTTGTCAGGCCTGGAGAAAATGGACTTTCTGACTCTTGCACGTCAGAGCAAGACTGTTGATCCCATGAAAGTAAATCTGGGATCAAATTCACTGATGAGAGTAAATGTTATCTGATGGCTTTTACTTTGGAGCATACAAGAGACGGCACCAGAACAGAAGACTCACACAGCCTTCAAATGCCTCAGCTGCTTGAGTCTTCTAAAATATGTCAAGTTTATGACCCACCTGAGGAACCATCTGGAGCTTGAGAGGCAGAAGGGTGACAGCTGGGAAACCCACACTACCTGCCAGCACTGCCACCGCCAGTTTCCCACCTCGTTCCAGCTGCAGTGTCGCATGGAAAGTGTCCCTGCTTCCTGGGAGCCCTCCACGGTCTGTAATATCTGTGAATTGTCCTTCAAAACAGATCAGGTTCTCTTACAGTACCTGAAGGACAGTCACAAACCTGGCAAAATGCCCTATGTCTGCCGTGTTTGCACTTACAGATTGTCAGCCTTTGCCAATGTAGAGGCGTATTTTAGAACATGGCATGGAAACATGAACAATTTGTTTGTCTGTTTTGCCTCAAAATGTTCAAATAGGTGACATCCTTTGTAAATCACGCTCGGAGGAACTGCAACAGGAGGGTCTTTCCATGTTGCACGTGCTGGCTACAAAGTTTGAACGTGAAGGAAAAGACCGAGCACCAAACCAAGAATCATCAGTCATTCAAACAGCCAGAGCACTTGCCAGGGTTGCCTCCTGAAACAGAGGTCATGATCCAAAGTTCAGTTCAGCTGGGACTGAGAGAGACAGCATCCATCATTGTGAGGAACACTGACTCCCAAGTGCCTCCCAGAAAACACACAAAAAAGATTGACTACGAGCACAAAATATTCCAGACATGCTGCAGCATGGGATCTGGCTAAAAAATTATGTTCTACCCACCTCCAGAAATTCAGAAAAGCCCCATTGAGGTTCAGCCAGCTGTACATAAAGACCCTGCCTGGCTTTTGTTGTTCAGTTGCTCAGTCGTGTCTGACTCCCTGTGACCCCATGAACTTCTGTATGCCACGCTTCCATGTCCATCATCATCCCCTGAAGCTTGCTCAAACTCATTCCGTTGGGTTGCTGACGCCACCCAATCATCTCATCCTCTGTCATGCCTTCTGCTGCTGCCTTCAATATTTCCCAGGATCAAGGGTTTTGTTTTGTTTTGTTTTCCCAATGAGCTGACTCTTCCCTTCAGGAGGCCAAAGTATTGGAGCTTCAACATCAGTTTTTCCACTGAAGATTCAGGGTTGATTTCCCTTAGGATTGACTGGTTGGATCTCCTTGCAGTCCAAGGGACTCTCAAGAGTCTTCTCCGTTCTCCAGCACCACAGTTTGAAAGGATCCATTCTTCAGCACTCAGCCTTCTTTATGGTGCAGCTCCTCCATCTGTACCTGACTCCTGGAAAAACCATAGCTTTGACTTTATGGACGTTTGTTGGCAAAGTAATGTCTCTTTCTTTTAAAGCACTGCCTAGCTTTGTCACAACTTTTCTTCCAAGCAGTGAGCATCTTTTAATTTCGTGGCTGCAGTCACCATCTGCAGTGATTTTGGAGCTCAAGAAAATAAATTCTGTCACTGTTTCCATTGTTTCTTCATCTATTTTCCATGAAGTGATGAGACCTTTGCCTGTGTGAACCACAACAAACTGGAAAATTCTTAAAGAGATGGGAATACCAGACCATCTGACCTGCCTCCTGAGAAATCTGTATGCAGGTCAAGAAGCAACACTTAGAACTGGACATGGAACAAGCGACTGGTTCCAAATAGGGAAAGGAGTACGTCAGGATTATATACTGTTGCCCTGCTTATTTAACTTAAACGCAGAGTACATCATGAAAAACACTGGGCCGGATGAAGCACAATCTGGAATCAAGATTGCTGGAGAAACAGCGACAACCTCAGATATGCAGATGATGTCACCCTAAGGGCAGAAAGTGAAGAGCCTCTTGATGGTGGCAAAAGAGGAGAGTGAAAGGCTGGCTTAAAACTCAAATTTCAAAAGACGAAGATCACAACGTCTGGTCCCATCACTTTATGGCAAAGAAATGGTGAACAACTGAAAATAACAGCACGTTTGATTTTCTTGGACTCCAAAATCACTGTGGATGGTGAATGTAGCCACAAAATCAAAGGAAGCTAGCTCCTTGGAAGAAAGCTATGGCAATCATAGACGGCATTAAAAAAGAAAAAAAAAAAAAAACCTAAGGCATCACTCTGCTGACCAAAATTCTTATAGTCAAAGCTCTGGTGGTTCAGACAGTAAGGAATTCACTTGCAATGTGGGAGACCTGGGTTCATTCATGGGAAGGACATCCCTGTAGTCCGGTGGAAATACTCGGTGCTCCCAGATTAGGGCATCCAAGTTCATTCCTTGGTCAGGGCATTAGATCCCACATACTGCAACTAAAAATACCACATGTGACAATTAAAATTCCTGCTCCCACATGCTACAATGAAGATTGAAGGGTCCTTGTGCTGGAACTAAAAACAAGCACAGCCAAGTAAATGAACAAATATTTGAAAGAAAGAAAGAAAGAGGTATGAGAATTCCCTGTTGCTTCAGTGGTTCGGACTTGATGCTTTCACGGTCAATGGCCAGGGTTCAACACCTGGTTGTGGAACTAAGATCCCACAGCTTCTGTGGCATGACCAAACAAAACCCCAGAAAGATAACTGAGGAGTACAGAACTCCCAAAGTTTGAAAATGAAGCAATGGCACTGCACACAGGCTGAGGATAGAGTAAGGATTGCCAGGAACCCAAAGTGCAAAAGCGGCACCTCTGCAATTCACAAGCCTCTTTAATGTTGTGGTTTAGGCTTCTCCTTCTCCTGCTTCTGAACCTAAATAACTTATTGCTCCTAAGAGAAATTGGTATGGGAAAAACATTATTTGAACTGAATGATAGTGAAAATAGCAAATTTTTGAGACAGAGCTAAAGCAGTTTCATGTGTTAATATGCATCACATTTGAAAAGAAGAAAGGTTGGAAAAACAATGACCTAAGTCAGTGCTATTCACAGACCTTTCTGCAGCAATAGAAAACATTTTCATAATTGTTACATGTATTCCCTCATAAGGGCGATCAGCTTTTCACATATATAAATGCTTATGTTTCTTTTCTTTTCTGTGAGGTGTTCTGTTTATATCCTTTATCTGTATATTCAGATGTAGTGTTCATCCAGCAGGGTTGGTTTTCTTACTTTCTTTTTTTTTTTTTTTTTTTTTTTGCCTTGCGGTGAGGATTAAGGGATCTTAGATCTTCAACCAGGGATTGACTCTCTGCCCCCTGGGGTGGAAGCACAAATCTCTAACAACCCGATCATTAAGGAATCCTCAGTAAAATATATTTTCTATGTCCGTGTCTAATATGCCACTTTGCAAATGTTAAAATGTAGCCAGTGTGACTGCGGTATTAAATCTTTGTGTGTGTTCAGCGGCTTCAGTCTGTCCAACTCTTTGCGACCCCATCAGTGTAGCGCACCAGGCTCCTCTGAACCCACATCTTTTACATCTCCTGTATTGGCAGGCAGGTACTTTACCACTAGCACCAACTGGGAAACCTATTAAATCTTTACTTTAATTAATTTAACATTAAAAGATATGGCTAGAAGGATCAGATCTTCCTTACAAAGGAGTTTCAATTAACTTGTATACTCAGTAATTTGTGTATCTCTTCGATATTTTCCTCAAGATGAGATTCCATGCCCCTCCCTAAATGTAGGCTGTGTTTAGCGGCTTGTTTCCAAGAACAGAATATGTCAGCAGGAAGGAGACAACTTTCTAGCAGACGAACTAGTGGTAGGTCCTATTGATAGTATGAATCCTTGATGGGAGATGATGAGAAAGATATTTTGCCTTGGAGGTATAGTTCTAAAATTATATAAACCCCAGGGCAATCAGGAGAAACATCCCAAACCCATATAGAGAGTCATTCTGCAAAATACCTGTCCCTGAAGGACTCCTGAAAACTGTCAAAAGGCTTGAAAAACAAGGAAAGTTTAAGAAACAGCTATAGACCAGAGTAAGCTAAGGGAGGTATCTGTAGCTTCTTGCTCTATATTCTCATGCAGTTCAGTATCCTATATGGGACTATGAAACTAGGAAAGAACATTTGTGGAAAAACTGGTAAAATTTGAGAAAACCCTGGAACTTAGTTAAAGGTACCCTACTGAAAGATGCTGGAATAATTGTGAAGCATAAAGGAAGTCATTTCACATACACACATTTCAGACATTGCAAGTGTTTTCTCTACACAACACCCACTTCATTTTGACTTCACGGAGATGGAAATCTGAAGTACGGCATACTTAACGGAAATCTTCGAATACAAAGGATCAATAATATTTAGACTGTGTCATCTGACTATAATGCAATAATGAGAAATTGACCAAGAAACGTCTTTGAAAATGCCATTCACTTGGAAAATACAAATAACTATCTTAACACATATCTCTATGGAATTTTCATGCAAGAATCCTGGAGCAGATTGTCCTTATTTTCTCCAGGGGATCCTCCTGACCCGGGATCGAACCCAGGCCTTTTGTGTCTCCTGCATTGGCTGGAAAGCGATTTACCAGTTGAGTGACCAGGGAAGCCCATGCAATATTTAGGCTTGTCTTTAGAAGAGAATATTAGGATATACTCGGACGTGAATGATAATGAACAGCCTATTCGCAAAAATTGCGGGACACAGTTAAAGTTGTACGGAGAAACAATGGAAAGAGTAACAGACTTTATTTTCTTGGGGTCCAAAATGATTGTGGGTGGTGAATGCAGCCATGAGCTTAAAAGATATGTGGCCCTTGGAAGAAAAGCTATGACAAGCCTAGACAGCCTAGTAAAAAGCAGAGACATTTCTTTGCTGACAAAGTCCATCTAGTCACAGCTATGGTTTTCCCCACAGTCATGTATGGATGTGACAGCTGGACCGTAAAGAAGGTGGAGTGCCGAAGAACTGATGCTTTTGAACTGTGGTGTTGAAGACTCTCGAGAGTCCCTTGGACAGCAAGATTCAACCAGTCAATCGTAAGGGAAATCAACTCTGAATATTCACTGGAAGGACTGATGCTGAATCTGACGATCCAATAGTTTGGCCACCTGATGGGAAAAGCCAACTCATTGGAAACCACCTTGATGCTGGGAACCACTGAGGGAAGGAGAAGAAGTGGGCGGCGATGGATGAGATGTTCGGATGGTATCACCAACTCAATGGACATGAGTTTGAGCAAACTCCAGGAGACAGTGAAGGACAGGAAAGCCTGGTGTGCTGCATGCAGTCCATGGCGTTGCAAAGAGTCCAACATGACTGAGGGACTGAACAACAACAACAAATTAAGGTAAATTTATAGCATTAGATACAAGAGAAATGAGAGTTACAAACAGTTATCTCAAAAAGTTGTAAAGATGAGCAACAGAACAAACTTATAGCGATGTGAAGGAATGAAATTAGTAAAGAATGAAAAATGAATATATTAGAGAAGAAAATAATGTAACAAAACCAAAACTTTATCCTCCCATAGGAGATCTCAACGGTCTACTAGGAGACTTCCAGCAGCACAGGGCATTTAAAAAAGACTCTGTGAAGGGCCAAAGAAGAAATATTTTAGGCTTTGCGAATATGATCATTGGCCATTAAGTTTTCAGCCATAGACAACAACGAAAGAAACTGGCAAGTCCCTGTTCCAAATTTAAGGACTCCGAAAACTGAATTTCCATGTCACACAATTTCCACGTCAGAAAATAAAAATCTTTTCGGTTTTCCTCAGCCATTAAAAGCGTAAAGCTCTAAAATTAAAAAGAAGAAGAAGAAGAAGTAAAGCTCATTCTCAGCTCACAATAGACAGTGCAAAAACAGGGGCAGGCTGCCCTGCCTTGATTGAAATGTAATTCCAAGAGGAGGGGCGCCAAGATTCACTGTAAGGTCAAGTTCCTTAAGCAAAGAACTGGCTTAAGGGAGGTCACCCCTGAGGGCTGTGAGTGCCGGACACCATCACTGGACTCCCCTAGTAGACTCGGAGGCCGTTCTCAGCCCTGTGCCCTGGCGACTGTGCCATCTGTTTTTTCTTTCTTCGCGTTTGGTGAGCTGAGCAATCTTGACCCAATACTCTTGAGATTCAGATTCAGCCTGACCACGCCCACAGGGGGTGCTTTTACGGGGTGGGGGGAGGCGGCGGGGGGGTGTCCATCGCGCGCGCATGCGCCCAACTCGGCCTCGCGGCCAATCAGATGGCAGGAGCCGACACCTGGCAGCCAATCATCGGAGGCAGCCCGCTCGCCTGTAGGGGGAGCTGAGGCGGCGCCCCAGACCTGAGGAAGCCTCGTCCCGTCCGGCTCGCCTTCTCATCCCCTCGGGCTCGCCTCCTCAGGCTTGATCTGGGAACTGCCTAAGGCAGGTGAGCAGCAGGCAGTTCTGTCTCCTCCGTCAAGGGGGGCTGGTAAGGACTGGAGCGTGGTTCAGCCAAAGCGGTGCCTGACGGCTATAGGGAGGGTTTCTCGGGTCCCCACTCTCACGAGGCCTTGTTCGGTGGGGCGGCTGGTGAGGGCCCGCGGGCCCTCAGGAGTGAGCGTGCGGCAGGACCCACAGGCCTCAGGCGCCATTCGCCGTCTCTCCTCTCTAGTCTGGGCGGGCTCAGCTCTCCAGCAGCTTTCTGGCCCGGGGGTGGGTGGGACAAGTCAGCTCGAGGAAAAGGCCTCTTAGGCCCCTGGCCCCGGGCACCACCCCCAGCTCTCCTGTGGAACATAATGATTTAAACACACACACACAGAAATCTTCACGGCCCAACCCGGTCCTGCACCCAGGCATAGTCAGGCGAGCGCAGCAAAAAAAAAAAGAAAAAAAAATCGATCAAGTGGCCTCTTCACTGCCCTGGTGCTTTGGTCGTTTTCCTGTTTCCTCGGCCTCTCCTCAGACTCCAGGGCTGCCCCGTCCCTGGGGGCCCCGAGATTCAGGCCTTTGGTTCGGGAAGTTGGCAGATGAGGTATTTGTTTGTTTGTTACTGAGAGAAGGGAGGTGGGAGGAAGAAGCTCAGGGCAAAGGAGTTCAATCACTTGGTCTGGTTGAGTGTGAGACGCCTGGTCAGCATCCGTAGGGTAGGACCAGGTAGGGCCTGGGGGGATAGAATGTTCCCGGAACAGGGGACTCACCCTGGCCGTTTCCTCTGCTTGTCCCCAGGATGTGACCGTGTGCTGCCTGGGAGGTCTCAAGCGCTCAGGACTTTAGTGGGCCCCTGAGGTAAGGTGACAGACATCTTTACAACAAGGGACAAAGGTGTGGCTTTCTTACTTTGTGTTTTTCTCCTTTCATTCGTCGGCTGACACGTTGCTGTTGAGAGAGAGTATTCCTGATGGGGATTACGTGACCATGATTGCGGGTGCTGACTTCAGGGCTATCATGGTTTCAGGTTTGCAGCTTTCTGAGTGGCAAGCTTAAAAACAGGCATGGTGACTTGCTTTCTCCTGCCTTCTTGAAAGAAAAAAAGTAAGCACCATGGCTCTAAAGCTGTGTAGAGCTGACTCCTTCCACTTGGTGAGGCTAAAATGGGGCAATGTACATATCCTAAGGTTTTAGCTAGCAAAGCAAAGCAATGCAGGTGTGGGGTTCCCTGGTGGCCTGGTGATTAGGATTTTGGGTTTTCACTGCAGTGGTCTGGATTCAGTCTCTGGTCAGGGAACTGGGACCCCACAAGCCAAACAGCATGGCCAAATGAATGAATGAATTCGGTGGTTCATTCAGAGAAATTATCCTGTGATTTAACATGTTCACGTGAGATTACTTGCTCATTTCTGTACCCTTAAGGGCTTTTCTTCATTAAGTAAGTGAACTCCACTGGATGGGGGTGAGGCACCATCTGAGTTCATTTCATGCGAGTAAACAAGATCATAGGAAGCTCTATGCCCAGCCACTTGTGCCTACAGCTGTGTTGTATACTTATCTTGCTGGTACAGCTTTGAACTTCACCGCATGTTTTGTTTTGGTGACAACATGTGGCTTCATAGGATATTAGTTCTCCAGCCAGGGATCGAACACAGGATCCTGGCAGTGAGAGGGCTGAGTCCTAACCAAACCACTGGACTGCCAGGCAACTCCTGTGTTTCGGTGCTGTGGATAGGGGTGTGTGTGTGTCTGTGTGTGTATGTGTGTGTGTGTGTGTCTTGATTTTTGCTATATTTATAGGAGAACTGATCTGTGTGTAAGTATGATGTGAATGGTATTAGAACTTGAAATGTTTGTGTTGTACATATGATCTCAAAATGGAATAGTTTGAAAGAACTTACCACTTGTTATCTCTTGGCCTAGGATCTCTCCTGAGGTAGTAGTCAAGCTTTTGTCTGGCTTGGCAACCTCTGAAGACTTAGCTAGTTGAATCTAAGCTCTCTCACTTGTCTGTACTCTTGAAGCCTCAGTTCCTCCTTCTGTGGGCCTCTCCAAGGGGCTTCTCTTGTGGAGGCTGCTGTCTTTACTCAGAATGAGTGATTCAGGAAAGTACTTGCACCCATGATAAAGTGCAGAGTTTTTTTGAGATGTTATACATCTGCACTTGTGTATTTGCTTACTCTCACAGGTCTACCCTGTGATAGATTGAGAGAGAACTACACAGGGGTAGGAATATCAGGAGATTGAATTCAGTTGAAGGCTGGTTACCATACCCATTAATCCACTATGCCAGCCTTTTTTTTTTCAATATGATCTCAGCTCTGTCAATGTGAGCAAATTATTTGGCTTGTGTACCCTTCTTGTGTGCTGCTACTGCTGCTAAGCCGCTTCAGTCGTGTCTGACTCTGCAGTCTCATGGACAGCAACCCACAAGGCTCCCCCTTTTCTGGGATTCTCCAGGCAAGAACGCTGGAGTGGGTTGCCATTTCCTTCTCCAGTGCATGAGAGTGAAGTCACCCAGTCATGTCCAACCCTTCGAAACCCCATGGACTGCGGCCTACCAGGCTCCTCCACCTGTGGGATATTCCAGGCCAGAGTACTGGTTTGGGTTTCCATTGCCTTCTCCAGCTTGTGTGCTCTTGTGGTTTGATGTACTCAATTCCTGATCTGCTCATTTCTAGACCTACTCATTTCTTGATATTCTAGCAAGTCTCCTCTTTGTCGTCCTGGATTAAGGTTGCTGTTTCTCTGGATGGTTCCCATCAGCAAACAGACTGACTATAACGTGACCTGTCGTTAAAAATCCATCTTTTGGTGACACCTCCTGCTTCTGCTGCTTTTATTTCATATTTGCTTGTTATAGAACTCTGCAGAGTTGTTCCTAGACTTTGTTATCTCGAGTTATCTCATTTTCCCATAAAGCCACTCTTGTCAAGGCCACAGGTGAATTCAAATGTTTAACTCAGTGGTGAACTTTTAATTGTTATTTTATTTAATTTGTTGGCAGCCTTTATCAGAGTAGTTCATTTCCTCCTCCCTGAAAAAAATGTTTCACTTGGATTACAGAGTGCTTCTCTTTCCTGCTTGTCTTCCACCTATAGTTCCCCACATACAATGTGTGACCTTTGTGTCTGGCTTTATTCAGATGTCGTATTTTCCTTTTAAGTATTTATTTATTTAGCTATGTGGCATGTGGGATCTTAGTTCCCAGCCAAGGGATGGCACCTGTGGAGAGTCTTAAACCCTGGATCGCCAGGAAAGTCCCCTCGTTTGTGTACTTTCAAGATTCATCGTGTTCATGCTTGTATAGCAGTGAATGTTTTTATTTTATTTTTATGGCTGAATATGGTATATGAATATGGTAAATGGCTTCCATGCAGTCCATTTTGAGCATATACCGCAGTTTGTTTATCCATTCGTCAATGAATGGATAATACGTGGATGGTGTACTCTTTGTGGCTATTGCGAGTAATGTTGCTGTGAACACTGATTTTGCATGGACTGAACATTTTCAGTGTTGGTGCATATATACAAAAGAGGGAAATTCCTGGATCATATCTCTACTCTACATTTAATTTTTGAGGTACTGACCAACCACTTTTGCAAGAGTGGTTGTACCATTTTATAGCAATTACCTCAACAATATCATGAAGATTCCTTTTCTCCACATCTTCTGCAGCACTTGTTATTATTCGTCCTTTTGATTAGGTGTGAAGTAGTCTGGTGTGAAGTAGTATCTCAGTGAGACTGATTGACATTTTGCTCAGGGCTTCGCTGGTGGCTCAGAAGAGAAATTGTCTGCCTGCAAGGTAGGAGACCTGGGATCAATTCCTGGGTGAGGAAGATCGCCTTGAGAAGGAAATGGTAATCCACTCCAGCACTCTTGCCTGGAAAATCCCATGAATGGAGGAGCCTGGTAGACTACAGTCCATGGGGTTGCAAAGAGTCGGAAATGTCTATTCAAATTCTTTTCCTGGTTGTTAAATGCTTTTCTCTTTTTAATTGTTGTAGAAAACATCTAACTTAAATTTTTACCATTTTAACCATTTTTGCATGCTAAGTATTTTGCACACTTTCATCAGCCTTTTGGAGAAAGAAATGGCAACCCACTGCAAATCTGATGGAGAAGGGAACGTGGTGAGCTTTAGTCCCTGGGGATGCAACGTTGGGCACAACGGAGTGACTAAGACATATACACACACGTAGTCACAGTGTTGATTTGTTGTTGTTGTCATTGTTTTAGCTGTGTTGTGCAGCTTGAATGACAGTTCCCTGGTTGAGAATCATACCCAGGCCCCTGATAGGACACTGTGGAGTCCTAACCTCTGAACTACCAGGGAATTCCTTATCACATTGTTATGAAACAGATCTCTACACCTTTACAGCTTGCAAAATCGAAACTCTGTACCCATCACCTGTCCCATTAAACAGCAACTCCTCTTTTCTTGCCCGTTGACCTAGACCATGGACTCCATCGTTCTTTTCTGTTTCCTTTCTATTGCTTGACTGTGTTAGCTATTTCATGCAAGTAGAAACTTACAGTATTTGTCTTTTTGTACGACTGGCTTATTGCATTTGGCTTGATGTCTGAAATGATCATGCATGTTGTAGCATGTGACAGAATTTTCTCTATATGGCTAAATAATATTTCATTGTGTGTATATATCACACTTGATGGACGTTTCGATGCTTCCACCTCTTAGTTGTTGTGCTTCGTGCTGCTGTGAGCACGGCTCTGCAGATATCCCAAGACCCCATGTTAACTTCTTTTGATTTTATATCCGGAAGTGGAACTGCTGAATCATGTATCAGGTCTAGTTTTTTAGTTTTTTGAGGAGCCTTTAAACTGTTTTCTGTAGCAGTTGCACCATTTTAAGATCTATCTATAACACACAAGGATCCAGTTTCTGTATGTGCTTGCCAACAGTTGTCCTTTCCTTTCCTTCATATGTAAACACACACATATGCACATACAATTTTTTCATACCCTGTTCCATGATTGTTTATCACAAATTATGAATATAGTTCCTTGTGATATACAGTACGCTCTTATTTCTCTCTTGTATATATTATAGTTTGCATCTGCTAATCACCAGCTCCCGATCTGTGCCTACCCCAACTTTCCCCTCTGGGGAATCACATAGTGTGCTCTCTATGTCTGTGAGTCTGTTTCTGTTTCATAGATAAGTTCATTTGTGTCATATTTTAGAGTCCATGTAAGTGATACCATATGATATTTGTCTTTCTCTCCTTTTTATTATTTTTATTTGTACTTTATTTTATTTTACAACACTGTGTTGGTTTTGCCATACATTGACATGAATCCACCACAGGTGTACATAAGTTCCCAATCCTGACCCCCCTCCCACCTCCCACCCCATATCATCTCTCTGGATCATCCCTGTGCACCAGCCCCAAACATCCTGTATCCTGCATCAAACATAGACTGGCGACTACCTTACATGATAGTGTACATGTTTCAGTGCTATTCTCCCAAATTATCCCACCCTCTCCCGCTCCCTCAGAGTCCAAAAATCTGTTCTATACATCTGTGTCTCTTCTGCTGTCTCTCATGCAGGGTTATCATTACCATCTTTCTAAATTCCATATATATGTGTTAGTATACTGTATTGGTGTTTTTCTTTCTGGCTCACTTCACTGTGTATAATCGGCTCCAGTTTCATCCGTCTCATTAGAATTGACTCCTATAAAGTCTGCAAGCAATAAATGCTGGAGAGGGTGTGGAGAAAAGGGAACCCTCTTGCACTGTTGGTGGGAATGCAATCTAGTGCAGCCACTATGGAGAACATTGTGGAGATTCCTTAAAAAATGGCAAATAGAACTGCCATATGACGCAGCAATCCCACCGCTGGGCATACACACGAGGAAACCAGAATTGAAAGAGACACATGTACCCCGGTTTTCATCGCAGCACTGTTTATAATAGCCAGGACATGGAACAACCTAGATGTCCACCAACAGATAAATGGATCAGAAAGCTGTGGTACATATACACAATGGAGTGTTACTCAGCCATTCAAAAGAATATATTGTCTTCCTCTTTCTGACTTCCTAAGTATTCTTTTGAATGCTAGTGTAGATTCAAGTATTTACTCAACAACATTTGTTGCTACAGTGTAAAATGTGGTTGACTTTTAAAATATTTGTCTTCTATTCTGCAAGCTTTATATTAATTCTAATACTTGGGATTTCTTCAAGATTTTCTATATACAAATGTATGTTATCTCCAATATACTTTGATTTTTACTTTCCATTCTGAAGGCGGTTTTTTGTTTTTTCCTTGTGTGTTTTTTTTTTTTTAAACTACAGCAACAATTCTCTTTTGTTACCTGATTGCTCTGGTTGTAAAACTGCCAGTATAATGTTGAGCCAAAGTGTGTAATAGACTTCCTTGTGTTGTTCCCAGTCTTAGAGGGAAAGCTTTCAGTTTTTCATTCTTAAGTATGATGTTAGCTGTGGGTCTTTTTACAGGTACGCTTTGATTGAGAAAGTTCTCTTCTGTTCTTAATTATTAAGTGTTCTTTTAACCCTGGTTATGAAAAGGTACTAGATTCAAGGAAATGCTTTTTCTTCAGGCAGATGTGTT
This sequence comes from Ovis aries, assembly GCF_016772045.2. Taxonomy (NCBI): domain Eukaryota; kingdom Metazoa; phylum Chordata; class Mammalia; order Artiodactyla; family Bovidae; genus Ovis; species Ovis aries. The sequence goes on along the minus strand of NC_082741.1, from coordinate 19,358,973 downwards.
ATTTGTTTTATTGTTTTAAAAATGGCATAATGTTGATTGACTTTCCTATCATGAACCAACTTTGCATACCTCCCTAAATCCCATGTGATCATGGTATACAGTCTTTTTTATATGCTGTTGAAATTTGTTTGCCAGTATTTTGTTTTGGACTCTTTCACCTGTATTCATGAGGGATATCAGGTGTGTGTGTGTGTGTGTGTGTGTGTGTGTGTGTGTGTGTGTGTGTGTGAGTGATATCTCTGTCTGATATTGGTATGAGAGAAAGACTGGCATCACTTTGCCTGCTATGTGGGGAAGAGACATGTGGCATAAAGGATGAAGCATTGTTGGATTGAAGTTTTGCCAGGATTAGAGGGAGAAGTTTAGGATATGTCAGTGTGGAATTATGGTGAGATTATCAAAGAGAGCCCATTCTCCTTTTCCTAGGCCTGTGTTAAGTGCTTGACATTGAATTATGCTGTCTGTTAACTAGGTATAGATAGATTATAATTTGAATTTGCTACCTATTTTGTTTGTTAACATTTATGAAATTAGAATTTGTGAATCGGTTGTAATGTGCATTTAAGATCCATTTTCTTCCATTTTTACTACAAAACAAGATGCCATTGAATAGCTGATGCCTTTTAAAAAAGCTGTTAACCTTAAGTCTAAGAAATAAGCATGTTTGTCTTTAAGATACAGAAACACATTTAAAAGTTACAAATTTGCCCAAGAAGACGCAACTGGTGTGTGGTTAAGTTAGAATTCCAACTTAATCTCCTATGACTCCAAAGTCCATGCTTCGAAACGCTGTAGAACAATGCTTTTGTAAAAATACTCATCCTTTACATGTGATTTCACCTAAAGATCAGTGTGGCGGGTTTTTTTTTATTTTTCCTCTTTATTTTTTTAAGTAGAAGAGGTTAAAGTGAACATGCGACAAAGCTATGATTCTAGAGCCATGTAGACTTGTAGTCATAGTTTTTTCAGCTGTCATTGAGTCTGGTTGACACTCAGTGTCTTTGTCTGTAAGATAAGGGTGTGTATAAGTACTCTAAAGTTTTGGAGATAATCAAATAGCCCATTTTTCTGTACTTAACTAATCTGTAGTATGTTTACACTTAGGTGGCAGTTTGTATAAAGGAAGCACTGGGACTTGTGGCCGCACCCTCTAAGAATAAAAAAGTATTAAAAATATGGAACTCCCACGTATGTTACGTGAAGAAGAACAAGAGCCAGAAGTACGGAAAAGGGAGGGAGAGACGAAAAAAGTAGATGATGCTGATGATGATGATGAAGTGATCTTGGTTGGAGTGGAACATGGAAATGAAGATGCTGACGTGATCTTTGTTGGGATGAGCTCAGCTTCAAAACCAGTCGTTTCAAACATACTGAACAGAGATACCCCAGGTTCTTATTCAAGGAGAAAAAGGTATGGTCACTTCAGGAAAGGTAACGCTCACAGATTACAGCCTGTTAGTCATGTGACTCCTACATCAGAAGCAAAGACTGTCTTGCCAGTGTCTGACTCTGACTCAAGATCAACAGGTAGTCCTATTATTATTGAACCTCCGTCTCAAGCTGATTATAAAAATCTTTCACCACAAATAGTGCCTGATGGCTTTTCGAAGGAGTTATGTTCTTCTTTGATTACCTTCACAAGGTCATTGCAGCATCCAGTAGAAACAGCAGTTTCTGCAGGAGATATGAATAAAAGTCCTCATGCATCAAAGCGAGTTTCCCCTTGTGAAACAAATCGCAGAAATCCCAGAAGGCCTAAAATCAGTGATGGCATTGTAGGGGAACATTCTTTAGGTTTCTCCCCGTCACGTTTTTTTCATACAGAGACCACTCAGCAAGGCACACCAGACCGTGTCCATACCTCACTAGGCCATGTTCAGAATGGAGAACCTTGTCCAACACCTTTTGCAAAGGACAGTGTTCATTGCAAGCCTGTAAGACCTTTAGGGGAAAGTGGACGGACAAAAACTGATTTTCCAAGTTTGGCAAGTCCAAACAAAATTGGTGATCCCACAGAAGGAAATCTGATTGTGTTACTTCGTGACTTCTACTATGGCGAGCATAGAGGAGTTGGGCAGCCAGAACTGAAGACCCACACGGCGTTTAAATGCCTCAGCTGCTTGAAAGTTCTAAAAAATGTCAAGTTTATGAATCACATGAAGCACCATTTGGAACTTGAGTGGCAGAGAGGTGACAGCTGGAAAACCCACACCACCTGCCAGCACTGCCTCCGCCAGTTTCCTACTCCTTTCCAGATGCAGTGTCACATTGAAAGTGTCCACATGGCCCAGGAGCCCTCCGCAGTCTGTCACATCTGTGAGTTGTCCTTTGAGACAGATCAGGTTCTCTTAGAGCACATGAAAGACAATCATAAGCCTGGTGAAATGCCCTATGTATGCCAGGTTTGCAGTTACAGATCATCATTTTTTGCAGATGTGGATGCACATTTCAGAGCATACCATGGTAACACTAAGAAATTACTTTGCCCGTTTTGTCTCAAAATTTTTCAAACTGCAACAGCATACAGACGTCATCATCGAGGGCACTGGGAAAAGAGTTTTCACCAGTGTTCCAAATGTCGGCTACAGTTTTTAACTTCCAAAGAGGAGAGGGAACACAAGACCCAGTGTCATCAAATGTTTCAGAAGCCTAAGCAGCTAGAAGGATTGTCTCCTGAAACAAAAATTGTTATTCAGGTATCACTGGAACCGCTTCAGCCAGGATTGGTGGAAGTTGCATCCATTACTGTGAACACATCTGATTTTGAATCATCACCCCCCAAATCTAAAAGGAGGAGGTCAAAAAAAGAAAAATAATAGTTAATTCTGCCTTCAGTAAGTCTGAAGCAAGTATTTCAGTCAAAGTTAAAAATCCCATTATAAACCAAAAGATCAACTTATAGCATTATTCAATAATATCAAATATAGGGAAACCGATGGGTAATTTATGTGATTTTGTTTTAAATAGAGGAAGTACAGTTTTGTTTGATCTGCATATTGAGATGTTATTTAAAAATCTATGATCTGTTTTTCGTGTAATTGTCTTAACATGTAAAAAGGATGTGTGCATGTGTGTGTGAGAGAGAGAGAATGAGAGAAGTGGAGAAAGGAAAAGTAAGAACCTATTTTGGTATTTGATGTTACTTGTAAGTTCGAAAGCTCTCCTATACATATAATCTGTAGAGTGTTTTAGCAACGTAATTTTGAAGTGTTTTCATGCCTTGCAGATCTCAGTATCAGCTATATAGCCAGACTTGAATGTCACTCTCTGAAGTGCCTCTTGGGCTGATCTAAGATAACCTGGCTCTGAAAGCGTGCAGTGGAGGTTGATGGAGAAGCTACGATGTGAGTTTGGACCAGACACGGGATTTAATCAGTGAAGAGCTGTGGCTTCCTGTCCCAGCTGAGGAAGAGGCATACATTCACTGCAGGCACAGAGCCAAGGGAGAAGGAACACTGTCTCAGAGTGCTTTCACTTAGCCCAGGGACATCTCAAGGATGCCAGCTGCTAAAATGCCTGTGTTTGGTGAGAGACCCTGGCAAGCATGAAGCAGGCCCTGTGTAGCACTGACTGCAGTTGGAGAAGCAGAGATAGTTAATAGAATGAGACCTGGTGCCTGTGGACCTCCTGTTGAGTGAGCAAAAGGGGGATTTGATTCATTCTGTCCCCTTTCCCATTTGGCTGGCCTGTAGTCACAGTGAGGTCGGCATATCTGTGTCAGACACAGTAGCAAGGCAAACTAAATTCCCAAAGGAAAAAGAGCCTTGACGTCCACTTTGATTTGCGCTGGACCCATAGTTGTAACTGAAAAGGATCAAACAGAGGAAATCTGTTCAGCTTTTGAATTGGGCTAAATTGAGTTCTCTTACCGTTAAGCTACAATGGAGTTGTCCAAGAATCGTAAATATAGTGGACAAAAATAGTCCAGGGTGATTAAAACCTTTTTGGAACTCTTCCTTCCAATTTCCAGTTACATGTGTCTTACCCGAATTGACCATGTGAAGATTTCGGTTCTGTATCTTATCTTGCCTTGGACACAAATGTAGTACAGTTAACAGCTAATACTTTGCGTGTGTAATTTCCCATTGTATCAAACTAATTGAGTTTCCGTCTTTCTTGACACAGTCTGATGTGCAAGAATTGTCTCATGTATTTCAGTAATTATCAGGTCATAGAGTTACCCTTCCTCTAATGTATCCAACCATCTAATCTGTGATTATACTTGTGGAAACCTTCTTTCTTGCGGTCTCCAAGGGCTCTTTCACAGACCTGTGAGGTACCCTCTAAGTATTGGTGCCTGAACATCAGCGCACGTGGCTGCCTCTGTAGGTTCTTGGAGTTGAGACTCCTCCTGCAGTTGAATGTCACCCCTTCTCCACTTCTGGCACAGATACCTAGCAATCTCTGTGCACCATTCCAGGAAGCTGGGATCCTGTCTGTAGACCTATGCCAGGAGCAATCTCTCCGTTTCCTCTTCCTTTCTCCTCCTCTTTGTCTCTCCCCACTCTCCCCAGTCCTCAATTTCTTTAAGTCCTCTAAGCTTTCACAAAATGCTGGAAAGAGATCATCACCAAGCGGTTAGCATCCTTCTCAGAACTGAAAAGGAAGGACTACAGTTGATGAAGCTGCAGTGAATCTGTTGTCTCCATTTTAGGTAATTTCGTGAGTATAAATTCAAATTCAAATAAATTGTGTTTATTTATTCAAAGCTTGATTGATATATTTGCACTTTGAATATTTTACTAGGCCTTTCTCGTTAGTTTATTTGGGCCAAAGCGCTTTGCTAAGTGTCAGCTGAAACCACTTTTAGTTGTATAAAGAGTGTGTGTGTGTTCTGGTCTCAGGTGAAAACTCTCTGTATAAATAAATATGCAGACTATTGCATTTGTATCTGCTTTCTTCGATTTCTGTAGTAAAAATACGAAATGTTTAGTTACGTGTTTTTACTGTTGCTTAGTATTATCAACACTGTTGCTGTTAGTTGCTGTGAAGTATGCTCCTAAGGACTACAAGTTGTATTTATTGCCAAATTAAAAGGTTCCCACAATATGGTCCCTGACTGCTTCCTCTCTTCCATTCTCTGTCTTCTACTGTACTATTTTCCCCACTAATGCACTCTTTTTGACAACACAGGCCTTGGTTTTCCTCCATCAAATTCCGTTTCTTGCCGATCCAGACTGCAAGTGTTGTTCTTCTGGAAATACTCTTCCCGTAGGCCTGCATGGCTCCCTTGTTTGAGCTTCACCAATGCTGTTCAAATAACACAATCAAATCTCCAACCCCCTCTCTTTCCTCCTCCTCCTTAAAGGCACTTGAAGTCTCTATCCTCTTCTCCCCTCTCCAGCCTAAATTTCCTAAATTTTCACAAGAAAAAAAAAAAAAAAAAAGAAAAAGAAAAAAATGAAAAAAGAAGAGATAATAACATCAGGGCTTTGCTTCTTAGAATTAACTTGAGTCAGTTTCTGTGCCTGCAAATCAAAGATAGTTAATAGTGAGTTGAGTTCCTTCAGGAGCTTCCTCTGTTTTTCTTTTGATACCTCTATATTTTGTTCACACAATGACACTTTGTTTTCTTTACAAATTATTGAAGATGTGTCAAGATTATTATTTTGTTACTGCCCTTTGTGAATTTCCTTGTCTGCCTTGCTTGTTCTTTCAGGTAAAATTTATTATTTTATTAATGTTGCCAAAACATTGTAAGTAAAATTAGTATTTGTAGAAATAATGTTTTAAAAATTATTTCTGCTGTCTTTTTACAAATAGCATGGCATATTTTTATTTTTTTTAAATAATCGTAGTGTGTTGGCCAGTTCTAAACAGTGATGTGTAAGTGGGCTTTCTTGTTCTGAGTACCATCAAAAGCAATGAGTATCTGGCTTAATAAATTTCCGTTTCTGCTTTTAGATCTTGAAGAGAATTGTTTTATTGGATAGTTTACAACATTTGTTGAGACATTTACTGTTCCTTCCTTCTCCTCTCCTTTCTTTTTCTTGCTTTCTTCCCTTGTCTCTCTTCCTCTTTCTTTCCTTCCCTTTCTTTCCCCAGGTTGTTGCTTGACTGGACCTTTCCTGAAACAAAAGGCATTCCACTCAGAGTTGAATGTTATCCTCTCAGAATCCCATTTCGTTCCTCATTTCTAGTATTGGAATTAACCTCCCTGTCCCCTTATTAGATTTGCCACAGTTGTATCAATGTTTCTGATTTTCTTTTTCCAAGAAGCAGCTCTTGTCGTCGTATCCCAACAAGCTTTATTTTTGTTTTCTATTTTTGTTTCAATTAATAGATACTTCCTACATTCTTTAGGATTTTTTTTTCTTTATAACTTTGTATTTTAGAAGTTTCTTCACAATTTTTTTCCTGTAAATATATTAGATTTACAATGTTGAATTTCTGATGTATATCAGAGTGATTTAGTTATGCAGATACGTATCTATTCTTTTGTAGGTCCTTTTCCATGATAGGTTATTACATGATACTGAGGATTTCTTTTCTTTTTTTTTCCATAGATGATTTAGGGGTTGACCTATCTTTATTTAGCAATTTTGTCTGAATCCCAAATATTTTTATGTATCCATGTTTTTTAATTAAAATTTCATTGTCTAAGATTTTTGGCAAGTTGATTCCAAAGAGTTCACTATTTTCAGGCTGAATGTTTTCATTTATTGTTTACTGAGAATTAAGTTTTCCTTGGAGCTCTGAGGGCATGTGTGTATATACACTGACATGTCTATATACGCATCCTTTTCAGATTACTACATGTTTTAAGATATGTAAATGTATTTTCAAAGATATTTTCTGTTTGTATGGTAAAAACATGAAATGTTTTAATTCTAGAAATTTGTTCCCCCGAATGAATATAGTATAAAGAATAAAGATATAAAACTAGATTCCTTTGAGAGTAATCCTTACTAACAGAACTTGGGAATGTTCAAAGAGTACTCATAACACTTACGAAAGGTGGCAAGAAAAACTTTATTCAAGGTAAGAGTACTACAGTGGCGTATTATAACATGGGAGAGAGATTGAGCTTATGTGTGACTCCAGGAGGGGTGCAGCTGGGATTTATAGCTAAGGAACAGGGTGGGCCCATGGGATTGCAGACAGAGATGGGAGACTGAAAAGCAATGGACAACAATAACAGAATGGGTGTCAGTGGATGGAAACTTATTAAAATGAGGACTAAAAGCATGAGGGTGGACTCTGGCTCAACTGAGAGGATCATTGCTGAGGCTAGGCAAGGCTGATGAGATATTCCGGTGAGTGAAATGATATTTGATCTGATACTGAGGGTGGTCAGATTAAGGGTGGGCTATGTTTTCTAAACTGAAGTAGCAGATTCTGGATTAGATTGGACTAGATTGACAGGCAGCCCTGAATAAAGACATGGCCCAAATTTGGCAGTGCATTAATGAACTAGTGCTGCATAAGCAGTTAGCCAAAACTAGCAGCTTAAAACAATATTATTTCATACTGCTGCTGAAAGTTGGGAATCCAGGAGTAATTCAGCTGAGTGTTGTGGCTCAGTGTCTCATGAGATTGCCATCCTCTGAAGCCTTGACATGCGCTGGTGGATTTCCTTCCAAGATGGCTTACTCACATAGCTGATGAAACCGGTTTGCTTGCTGGCTGTTGGGAGAAAGCCTCGGTTCTTTCACATGGGCCTCTCTAAAGGGCTACCTGAGTGCTCTCGAGATATGGCTAAGCTGGCTTCTAGAGTGAGTGATCCAAGAGGATGATCAAGGAGGCTGCAGTGCCTTTTATGACCTAGTCTCAGACGCTTCATTGTTCGTTTCTACAGTATTCTAACATGAGAAGTGAGCCACTAAGCCCACCACACATGTGAAGGGGCGGAGGAAGGAACCGTGGACATAATTTAAAACCACGTGGTACACACATGGCCAGAAATTGTTCACATGCGTGTATGTCCAAAATGCCTTTTCCTGCCAATGCTTTTAAACAATTTATCTGTTACAGCATTAACTTGAAGTTCAGGACCTTGTCATCTAAGTCAGGTCCAGCTATGGATCAGGGTCCACGTGTACAGTATCTCAAGTGTTCTGTTGCTCAGTTGTGTCGTATTCTTGGCGACCCCATGGGCTGCAGCGCTGCAGGCTTCCCTGTCCATCAACTCCAGGAGCTTGCTCAAACTCAAGTCCATTGAGTCGATGATGCTATCCAACAATCCCATCCTCTGCTGTCCCCTTCTCCTACCTTCATCTTTTTCTGCATCACGGTCTTTTCCAATGAGACGGTTATTCCCATCACATAGCCCAAGTATTGGAGCTTCAGCTTCAGCATCAGTCCTTCGAATGAATATGCAGGAGAGATTTACTTTAGGATTGACTGGTTTGATCTCCTTGCAGTCCAAGAGCCTCTCAAGTCTGCAACACATCAGTTCAAATTATAGAAGTGTAGTTCCTCTAGACCTGAGGATGTGTGAACAAAAGAGATGAGTTAATCTGCTCCCTTTCACAGCCAACATACAGTGGTGGTTCAGGCATAGATAACCTTCATAGACACTCCTGTTCCAGAAAGGGGAGGGGAGATGGGAGTCAATAGTAGCAGTTCTGAAATCCCATGGGTTCTTGCGGGCAGTCCTTTGATTAGTATTTAAGGCCTGGACACTTCCTAGGCCTCAGTCTCTGATTTTTTCATTCTACCCGCTGACATGATGCCATTGCATGAAAGGTGGCTAGTATATGGTTACATGAAACAGTCTCCCTAGCCTGCTTCCTGCTTGTAGAAGGTAGAAGTCCAGAGCTCCTATTTTGTACTATTGCTGGTCCTTTCAGTCCGAGCTGAACTTAAATATGTTATCTTAAAACCTTGGTGTGTCTCCTGATACTCTTACTGGTGTTCAAGGCAAAGCACCCCACTCCAAAGCGACAGTCACACATGTCTTCATAATAAGGCTTACTCTGTCTTGGTTTTCTGCTGAGATAGCTGAGGGATAACACACTGAACCTTGGTAGAAGTCTTATTGTGTGACTGAAAGGATCTCTGAGTGACACCCCTAAACTCTTTGGAGGGTATTGGCCTGACTAAATAATGCCATGAGGCATCCCCTTCCAGCTTTCTGAGGCTTAACAAAGAATTTTACAGTCACACTCGTCTTTAGAACACCTTTGTTTATAAAAAATAATATGAAGAAGAACTGGCCTATCGGTGGTGTAAAATGTTGTATTTAGACCACCTAATCTCAATGCCCTGGATATGATCTTGCTTGAGAGTCATTAATTTTAACAACTCCTGTCATCTTAAAAGACTGGAAAATTCCCAAATCAGCAAGTTTTGTCCCCTGTTTTAATAATCTTTATATTAAACATTAAAGAAAAAAAAAATCCCTTCATGCTTTACTACAGGCAGCAAGAAAAAACCAGGAAGTACTTTTGGCTGTTTGGATGGAAATCCTCTTAGATAACTCAATTAAGTAGTTTGTTCTCCCAGCTCATTAGGTACATTTTCTACTTTTCATAAACTGCAGATGTAGTGGACTTTCGTCTTCACACTCCCCAGGCTCTCTCCTCCTGCCTCTCCTTTCTGCCAAGCATCCTAGGTGCACGACTGTGATTCCGCCTAGAACGTGTTTGCTCAGTGAGCAAACGGGGAGCGATTCCCTGGCTTCAGTGCTTCTGCTGGCCAGAGACTCTGTACCGTTCCCTAAGAACTTCATGGTTTCGCTGTCCAACTTCTATCACCTGGCTAGGTCAGTTGCAGTAGCTCATACTCACAAGCGAACTGGCAGAGATTTCTACACGCACATGTGCAGAAACATACATGTGTACACGGTAACATCGCTGAGGGGAAACCTGTCCATATGCAGAAGTACAGCTTTCTTTTCCAGGAACGTGAATTTTGGTAAGCGCTCAAATTTCTACACACACATGTGCGCAAATATATTGGTGAATACAGTTGCATCGCTGAGAGGAATCCTGTCCATATGCAGAAGTACAAGCTTGCTTTTCCAGGAACATAAATTTTGGTAAGCACTCAAATTTCTGCACGCACATGTGCACAAACATGCACGTGTACTCAGTAACATCCCTGAGAGGAAACTTGTCCATATGCAGAAGTACAAGCTTTCTTTTCAGGAACATTAATTTTGGTAAGCACTCAAATTTCTATGTGCACATGTGCACAAATATATGCATGTACACAGTAAGATCGCTGAGGGGTAACCTGTCCATATGCAGAAGTACAAGCTTTCTTTTCCAGGAACTTGAATTTTAATAAGCACTCAAATTTCTGCACGCACATGTGCACAAACATGCACGTGTACTCAGTAACATCCCTGAGAGGAAACTGGCCATATGCAGAAGTACAAGCTTTCTTTTCCAGGAACATTAATTTTGGTAAGCACTCAAATTTCTACACACACATGTGCACAAATAGATGGGTGAATACAGTTACATCGCTGAGACAAAACCTGTCCATATGCAGAAGTACAAGCTTTCCTTCCCAGGACATTGAATTTTGGTAAGCACTAAAATTTCTACGTGCACATGTGCACAAATATATGCGTGTACACAGTAACATCGCTGAGAGGAAACCTGTCCATATGCAGAAGTACAAGCTTGCTTTCCCAGGACCTTAAATTTTGGTAAGCACTAAAATTTCTACATGCACATGTGCACAAAAATATGCGTGTACACAGTAACATCGCTGAGAGGAAACTTGTCTATATGCTGAAGTACAAGCTTTCTTTTTGAGGAACATGAATGAGACCTGGTGACTAGGACCTCCTGTTGAGTGATCAAAAGGGGAATTTGATTCATTCCGTCCCCTTTCCCATTTGGTGTCCGTGAACAATGGAGATCAACGTGGCAAACGGTGGGGTTTTTCCCTACTTCCCTAGCATCTGGCCAGCAACAGCCTGTCCTGGTGATGCTGTGCATGGCTGGGACGTTGCAGCCACCAGTGGCCACACCAGGCGAAGATGCCACCCTCTTCAGAGTGGAGGCAGGAGAGGACAGCGAGGCCCAGGTGGACAGAGTCGTGGCAGGGATCAGACGGGGTTTCCAGCTGCTTGCAGAGGACATCACTGAGGATGTGGAGGTTGTGCCAGATGAATGACAGAAACAGGGGTCCTCCCTGGAGCTGGAGGAGAAGACATTGGAGGAGCAGTGCCAGGAAAGGCCTGGAGGCCCGAGTGAGCTCCCGGCACTAGATGTGATGCAGGCACTGGCGACCTTGTAAGTGGAACTTAGCTCTAAGCCTGAGAAAACCTGCAGGGCCTACGTTTGGTTCATGTGCAAGAGTCATGAGAGGAGGAAGCGTGACTTGGCTCAGAAGAGTGCCAACATCCAGGGCATCCCTGGCTTCTGGGCCAACGTGGTATCCTTTCTGCTACTCGTTGTGGTCCAGTGCTCAGGAGGAGGGGGAGGTGCAGAGGCAGGAGCAGGAGGAGGGGTGGAGGCGAGGGGGCAGAATGGTGGACCCTGAAGGAAGTGTGGTACTGGGCAATTGGCAGGCTCCACAGGCACAGCTGAGTAGAGTCCGGGCAGGGCCACACCTGTAAGTGTCGCAGCCATGACTCTGTGTGTCTCCTTCAGGCCTGCATCTGAGGAGGATTAGCCTCTAAGTCAGAAATGACCAGAGACAGTACATGAGAGCCACCTTAGCTGACAGTTATTGTTGTAAAGGTGAATGATTCCGAAAATAACTGAGATATGGGAGTCACACACACAAGCGCGCGCGGACACACACACATACACAAACCCACAGAACATATGTAGACATACTTTCTGATCCCCGTTATCTCACTGAGTGAGCAAGTTCTGAGTGGAATCACAGTGGTAGAGCAAGGATGCCTGGCAGAAAGGAGAGGCAGGAATAAAGTGTCTGGGGGTGACCAGTGAGAGTGCAGAAGATCTGAGACACAGAACAGGTTGCAATCCCAGACACAGAAGACACAGTGGGTGACCCCACAGCCCTTTGAACACCCTGATACAAGGGCCTTTCCATCCTTCCCAAGTGCCAGGCATACTTTCTCTGACCTTACCATGAGCATGAGCACTACTGAGCTTCCAGGGCAAGATGCGCTGCAGGCACTGGCTGCCCTGCTGGTGGAACTGAGCTCTGAGCATAAGAAGAACTGCAGGGCCTACTTCCAGTTCATGTGCAAGAACCATCAGAGGAGGAAGCCTGACTTGGCTTGGAGGATCGCCATCACCTGGGGCATCCCTTGCTTCTGGGCTGTAGCTGTATCCTTTCTGCTGCTCTTTGAAGTCTGCTGCTCAGGAAGAGGAGGCGGCGCAGGAACCTTTTCCCTGCTCCCTATCCTGACAGGTGCTGTTGCGGAGCCATCCATCGTCCCACTGCAAGTTGATATTTTCCTTTCAGGACCCCCCTACTTCTTGAACACAGTGACCACTAAGTAGAATTACCTTGACATCACTTGTGAAACGTGGTTCCTGGGGTGATGAGTGTGGGTGTGCAAGGTTGTGGAGTGTCGACCTGTGGGATCCACACCCATCTCCCGTCTCTCTGTAGGGCATAGGGCACGTTGTTCCACTCCTGTCCACTGGTTCTGGGACTTTGAACGGGGAGCATCCAGCCGCAGCGTGGACACCAGGAGCCTTAACTTTCTCGGCTGGTTGTCAGGTCACAACTGCTCAGAGTCGAACAGGATTGCTGAGGTGTGGTTGCTTTGGGCCTGAACACAGTTAGCAATTCACTTTGGGATTCTTGGCTGCTGGCTCACCTTGCTCGGATTGCCAGCGGATTGTCGGCCAAGATGTGTGGGATGATCGCCTGAAGTAGTACCCTGGGCAGGAAGGTTCTTCCATGAGAGTAACTGACAGAAACGTGTGGAGATTGGGTCTGAAGGTGGGCCCTGAAGGGACACTCATGTGATACTACAGGGACACTGTCCTTTCCCAAATGGGGATGCTCAGACTCATGCAAACTGGCTGTGGAGCCTGGGTTTGGGTCGTGCTTATAGCAGGTGACCTCCTGAGACTGTTTATTTGGGGACTTGGTGTGTCCGTGAGTGAAGCAAGTCTCCATCAAATCAGCTGAGGTGGCAGCACCAGAGTCCAGGTGATACTACTAGAGGCAGTGTGTATTAAGTATCTTTGTCAGAATCATCCTTTGTGGGTCCTTTCATCCCCTGGCCTCCTGCTGCTCACTGAGTTTGAGATTGCCTGGGCACTTCACTCCCGCCCCTTACCCAGGGAAGGCCTATCATTGAAAAGCTGTCCTCTCCGGGGTCCCAGTGCACCTGTGTGCTGACTTTGGGATCTTCTGTGAATTTCCACATTCACCACTCAGTGTCTCACAACCACCAAACATGCTGCGCTGGAAGCGGCTTCAGGCTGCCTTGGGAACATACGGAAGAGTTCGTGGAGAAGGTGAACAGGGAGCCCCAAGGGCAGGACATGGTGCCTACTGTCGCCATCCCCGACATTGCTGGCCTCGGTCGTCTTCACCTCCTGAAACACCTATGCTCGTTGTTTGCATCTGTGTCCCCGTGCTGAGCATGTGTGTGTATACACACGTGTGCTTATTTATGCTGGCTGTGATTGTGTGTGTGTGTGTGTGTGTGTGTGTGTGTGTGTGTGTGTGTGTCCGGCCCAGGGCAGAGGCAGAGATGAAGGTGGCAGGAGAGGAGGTGCTGAGCAACCAGAAGAGGAGTCATGAGGCGACCAGGCTGAAGGTGGTCTGTCGCCTCATCTCTGCATTGACCCTGCCCAGGATGGGAACAAGGAAAGGATGGCCAGTGATAACTCCAAACTGTGGCTCCAGATATCTGCAATTAGACCAGATACAAAACACGCTCATCAGTTCTACCATGTTGTTGTGTGTGCTTGGATCAGGAAGAGGGTTTCATGGTCTAAGGATTCACACAGAGCAAATCACGTGGGGTGGGGCTTTGAAACCACTACCTGTGGAGCCCTCCGTGTGTGGGGCCATGGGCTGGCCTCTGGAAATGAGGGACGTGGCTATGGCAAGATCTGGGATGGTGAGGCTAAGGTCCTGCCGAGATGGGCAGAGAGCTGAAGGAGAAAGAGTCATAGATTGCCTGCTGCACTGGAGATTGTTCCACACACATGTGAAAAGGAGAACTGGGAAGGTCCTGGGCCAGTGCTGCCCAGATCAGCCCAGCAGCCAGCACACGCCCTCCCTGAGGGTGGCACACACTGGCACGATATGACACAAAACATGAGATGCACTAAAGTATGCTGTATCTGCCAACCACAGGCATCCTAGGAGAGACATGGTCTGTAAGCAAGGCATGCCTCCAGGCACTTCCAGCCTGCCTCGCTGGCAGTGCCCAAAGCCGAGAAATGTGCAAGTGGGTTTCCCTGTGTGACCCTATCCGGGATATGCCTGTGAGGGAGGGAACAGAGAAAAGACAAGGGCGGTGGGTAAACTGCATGTCCTAAGGGACCTCAGGGGAGTGGAGACAGAGAAGCCCCTGGGGCAGTTCAGGCCTGCTGGTCTTCAGGGTCCAGACTCTAGGCAGTAGCGGTCCTGCCAAAGATACCCCATGGTCTGTGCTGAAAGTTCTGATATGAATTCCTCCTTTTCTTTGGGGTCTTGCCCCTGGCTTGGGGGCCTGAGTGTCAAAGGTGCATGTCTGCACCTGAAGGAGGATTCTGGTAGTCTTGCTGGAGCAGAATCTCTGATTGCGTTGTAGGGGATCTGCACCCAGGTGACACAGAGGGACGCTGCCTTCCAGGTGACCGTCTTGGATATCCCTGGGCCCAACCGCGCACTGGCTTCCTTGGCACGGGTGCTGTGTAGGGAAGCAGGGATGCGTGACTGTAGGGAGTCCTACCTGGGCCTAATGAGAGCAACTGAAAGAGAGCCTTGGCATTTAGCAAATCACTGAGGCATGGGTGGTTCAAGCCCTCTTGGTCCATTTGAGATAGTAACGCTGCTTTCTGTCCAACAGAGGCATTAGCTCTGGGCCCAGAACCTGCAGGTTCCCCAGGGCATCATCTGTTGGGGGACTCCCATGTGCATGGGTAGTGTTAAACAGAAAGGAAGACGTGTAGGGATGCCACCTTACTTTGATGGCCTCCGGTTCCATTCTTGGTATCGGAAGAGACCCTGCATCCATGTGTACCTTCTTCACAACCTTGGATCAGAACCAGGCCTGTCACAGTCTCCGGGGGCTTTTGGAGGCTCAGCCGTTTCTGGCCTTTTCCTGCCACATGGAGAGAGCACATCGGGGCACAGGTAGATGGTGCACACAGAACGCTCCACAGATAGGAAGAACAGGGGGCCTCATTCAGAATGCTGGGGGCTGTAACGGGTGGTAGGCTACCAAGAGGGGCACAACATTGACACGGAATGACCTAGACAGGTGCACACCGAGAAAGCAGTTCTTCAAGTCAGCTGAGCTCAGAGGTCCTTGTTTTCTGGTCCCCTGAAGGAATGCACAGTCAATGGATCAGGCCAACGTGACTGGTACTGTGAAGCTGTCCAAGGTGATGGGAGAATGCAGAAGGCAGGCACATGTTATACAGCTGTTCATGGCAAGAACTTCCAATGCTGCCTGCTGCTCTGCAGGCCAGTCCCTATCAATAGCAAATGCCAAGGTTTTGGAACCTTTGAGGATAAGGCACAGAGTTAGAAGTGTAACATGACATAATCGATGAGCAAGTGAAAAAACAAGGACAGAAATGTGGATGCTTACCAACATTCATGTTCCTGGAAAAGAAAACTTGTACTTCGGAATATGGACAAGTTTCCTCTCAGCGATCTTACTGTGTGCATGCATATATTTGTGCACATGTGCACATAGAAATTTGAGTGCTTACCAAAACTAATGTCCCTGGAAAAGAAAGCTTGTACTTCTGCATATGGACAAGTTTCCTCTCAGGGATGTTACTGAGTACACGTGCATGTTTGTGCACATGTGCGTGCAGAAATTTGAGTGTCTACCAAAATTCAAGTTCCTGGAAAAGAAAGCTTTACTTCTGCATATGGACAGGTTTCCCCTCAGCGATGTTACTGTGTACACATGTATGTTTCTGCACATGTGCGTGTAGTAATCCCTGCCAGTTCACTTGTGAGTATGAACTACTGCAACTGACCTAGCCAGGTGATAGAAGTTGGACAGCGAAACCATGAAGTTCTTAGGGAACGGTACAGAGTCTCTGGCCAGCAGAAGCACTGAAGCCAGGGAATCGCTCCCCGTTTGCTCACTAAGCAAACACGTTCTAAGTAGAATCACAGTCGTGCACCTAGGATGCATGGCAGAAAGGAGAGGCAGGAGGAAAGAGCCTGGGGATTGTGAAGACGAAAGCCGACTACATCTTCAGTTTTCTGAAAAGTAGAAAATGCACCTAATGAGCTGGGAGGACAAACTGTACTTAATTGAGTTATCTAAGAGGATTTCCATCAAAACAGCCAAAAGTGCCTCCTGGTTTCTTCTTGCTGCCTGTAGTAAAACATGAAGGGAATTTATTTTTTTAATGTTTAAGATAAAGATTATTAAAACAGGGGACAAAACTTGCTGATTTGGGAAGTTTCCAGTCTTTTAAGATGACATTAATAAAATAATAAATTTTCCCTGAAAGAACAAGCAAGGCAGACAAGGGAATTCACAAAGGGCAGTAACAAAATAGTAATCTTGACACATCTTCAATATATTTGTAAAGAAAACAAAGTGTCATTGTGTGAACAAAATATAGAGGTATCAAAAGAAAAACAGAGGAAGCTCCTGAAAGAACTCAACTCACTATTAACTATCTTTGATTTGCAGGCACAGAAACTGACTCATGTTAATTCTAAGAAGCAAAGCCCTGATGTTATTATCTCTTCTTTTTTCCTTTTTTCTATTTCTTTTTATGTGAAAAGTTAGGAAATTTAGGCTGGAGAGGGAAGAAGAGGATAGAGACTTCAAGTGCCTTTAAGGAGGAGGAGGAAAGAGAGGGGGTTGGAGATTTGATTGTGTTATTTGAACAGCATTGGTGAAGCTCAAACAAGGGAGGTAGCAAGCCATGCAGGCCTGCGGGAAGAGCATTTCCAGAAGAACAGCACTTGCAGTCTTGGGATCAGTAAGAAATGGAATTTGATGGGGGAAAACCAAGGGCAGTGTTGTCAAAAAGAGTACATTAGTGGGGAAAAAAGTAGAGTAGAAGACAGAGAATGGAAGAGAGGAAGCAGTCAGGGACCATATTGCGGGAACCTTTTAATTTGGCAATAAATACAACTTGTAGTCCTTAGGAGCATACTTCACAGCAACTAACAGCAACAGTGTTCATAATACTAAGCAACAATAAAAGCACGTAACTAAAACATTTCGTATTTTTTACTATAGAAATCGAAGAAAGGAGATACAAATGCAATAGTCTGCATATTTATTTATACAGAGAGTTTTCACCTGAGACCAGAACACACACACACTCTTTACACAACTAAAAGTGGTTTCAGCTGACACTTAGCAAAGTGCTTTGGCCCAAATAAACTAACGAGAAAGGCCTAGTAAAGAATTCAAAGTGCAAATAAATCAATCAGGCTCTGGGTAAATAAACACAATTTATTTGAGTTTGAATTTACACTCACAAAATTACCTAAAATGGAGACAACAGATTCACTACAGCTTCATCATCTGTAGTCCTTCCTCTTCAGTTCTGAGAAGGATGCTAACCACTTGGTGATGATCTCTTTCCAGCATTTTGTGAAAGCTTAGAGGACTTAAAGAAACTGAGGCCTGGGGAGAGTGGTGAGAGACAAAGAGGAGGAGAAAGGAAGAGGAAACGGAGAGTTGCTCCTGGCATAGGTCTACAGACAGGATCCCAGCTTCCTGGAATGGTGCACAGAGATTGCTAGGTATCCGTGCCAGAAGTGGAGAAGGGGTGACATTCACCTCCAGGAGGAGACTCAACTCCAAGAACCTACAGAGGCAGCCAAGTGTGCTGATGTTCAGGAACCGATACTTAGAGGGTACCCCACAGGTCTGTGAAAGAGCCCTTGGAGACCGCAAGAAAGAAGGTTTCCACAAGTATAATCACAGAATAGATGGTTGGATAGATTAGAGGAAGGATAACTCTATGACCTGATAATTACTGAAATACATGAGACAATTCTTGCACATCAGACTGTGTCAAGAAAGACGGAAACTCAATTAGTTTGATACAATGGGAAATTACACACGCAAAGAATTAGCTGTTAACTGTACTACATTTGTGTGCAAGGCAAGATAAGATACAGAACCGAAATCTTCACATGGTCAACTCGGGTAAGACACATGTAACTGGAAAATGGGAGCAAGAGTTCCAAAAAGGCTTTAATCACCCTGGACTATTTTTATCCACTATATTTACGATTCTTGGACAACTCCACTGTAGCTTAAGGGTAAGAGAACTCAATTTAGCCCAAGTCAAAAGCTGAACAGATTTCCTCTGTTTGATCCTTTTCAGCTACAACTATGGGTCCAGCGCAAATCAAAGTGGACGTCAAGGCGCTTTTTCCTTTGGGAATTGTAACTTGCTTTGCTACTGTGTCTGACACAGATATGCCGACCTCACTGTGACTACAGGCCAGCCAAATGGGAAAGGGGACAGAATGAATCAAATTCCCCTTTTGATCACTCAACAGGAGGTCCACAGGCACCAGGTCTCATTAACTATCTCTGCTTCTCCAACTGCAGTCAGTGCTACACAGGGCCTGCTTCATGCTTGCCAGGGTCTCTCACCAAACACAGGCATTTTAATGGCTGGCTTCCTTGACATGTCCCTGGGCTAGGTAAAAGCACTCTGAGACAGTGTTCCTTCTCCCTTGGTTCTGTGCCTGCAGTGAATGTATGCCTCTTCCTCAGCTGGGACACGAAGCCACAGCTCTTCACTGATTAAATCCCGTGTCTGGTCCAAACTCACATCGTAGCTTCTCCATCAACCTCCACTGCACTCTTTCAGAGCCAGGTTATCTTAGATCAGCCCAAGAGGCACTTCAGAGAGTGACATTCAAATCTGGCTATATAGCTGATACTGAGATCTGCAAGGCATGAAAACACTTCGAAATTACGTTGCTAAAACACTCTACAGATTATATGTATAGTAGAGCTTTCAAACTTACAAGTAACATCAAATACCAAAATAGGTTCTTACTTTTCCTTTCTCCACTTCTCTCATTTTCTCTCTCTCACACACACATGCACACATCCTTTTTACATGTTAAGACAATTACACGAAAAACAGATCATAGGTTTTTAAATAGCAGCTCAATATGAAGATCAAACAAAACTGTACTTCCTCTATTTAAAACAAAATCACATAAATTACCCATCCGTTTCCCTATATATGATATTATTGAATAATGCTATAAGTTGATCTTTTTGTTTTTAATGGGATTTTTAACTTTGACTGAAATAGTTGCTTCAGACTTACTGAAGGCAGAATTTACTATTATTTTTCTTTTTTTGACCTCCTCCTTTTAGATTTGGGGGGTGATGATTCAAAATCAGATGTGTTCACAGTAACGGATGCAACTTCCACCAATCCTGGCTGAAGGGGTTCCAGTGATACCTGAATAACAATTTTTGTTTCAGGAGACAATCCTTCTAGCTGCTTAGGCTTCTTAAACATTTGATGACACTGGGTCTTGTGCTCCCTCTCCTCTTTGGAAGTTAAAAACTGTAGCCGACATTTGCAACACTGGTGAAAACTCTTTTCCCAGTGCCCTCGATGATGACGTCTGTATGCTGTTGCAGTTTGAAAAATTTTGAGACAAAACGGGCAAAGTAAATTCTTGGTGTTACCATGGTATGCTCTGAAATGTGCATCCACATCTGCAAAAAATGATGATCTGTAACTGCAAACCTGGCATACATAGGGCATTTCACCAGGCTTATGATTGTCTTTCATGTGCTCTAAGAGAACCTGATCTGTCTCAAAGGACAACTCACAGATGTGACAGACTGCGGAGGGCTCCTGGGCCGTGTGGACACTTTCAATGTGACACTGCAGCTGGAAGGGAGTAGGAAACTGGCGGAGGCAGTGCTGGCAGGTGGTGTGGGTTTTCCAGCTGTCACCTCTCTGCCTCTCAAGTTCCAAATGGTGCTTCATGTGATTCATAAACTTGACATTTTTTAGAACTTTCAAGCAGCTGAGGCATTTAAACGCCGTGTGGGTCTTCGCTTCTGGCTGCCCAACTCCTCCATGCTCGCCATAGTAGAAGTCACGAAGTAACACAATCAGATTTCCTTCTGTGGGATCACCAATTTTGTTTGGACTTGCCAAACTTGGAAAATCAGTTTTTGTCCGTCCACTTTCCCCTAAAGGTCTTACAGGCTTGCAATGAACACTGTCCTTTGGAAAAGGTGTTGGACAAGGTTCTCCATTCTGAACATGGCTTAGTGAGGTATGGACACGGTCTGGTGTGCTTTGCTGAGTGGTCTCTGTATGAAAAAAACGTGACGGGGAGAAACCTAAAGAATGTTCCCCTACAATGCCATCACTGAGTTTAGGCCTTCTGGGATTTCTGCGATTTGTTTCACAAGGGGAAACTCGCTTTGTTACATGAGGACTTTTATTCATATCTCCTGCAGAAACTGCTGTTTCTACTGGATGCTGCAATGACCTTGTGAAGGTAATCAAAGAAGAATATAACTCCTTCGAAAAGCAATCAGGCACTATTTGTGGTGAAAGATTTTTATAATCAGCTTGAGACAGAGGTTCAATAATAATAGGACTACCTGTTGATCTTGAGTCAGAGTCAGACACTGGCAGGACAGTCTTTGCTTCTGATGTAGGAGTCACATGACTAACAGGCTGTAATCTGTGAGCGTTACCTCTCCTGAAGTGACCACACCTTTTTCTCCTTGAATAAGAACCTGGGGTATCTCTGTTCAGTATGTTTGAAACGACTGGTTTTGAAGCTGAGCTCATCCCAACAAAGATCACGTCAGCATCTTCATTTCCATGTTCCACTCCAACCAAGATCACTTCATCATCATCATCATCATCTAATTGTTTCGTCTCTCCCTCCCTTTTCCGTACTTCTGGCTCTTGTTCTTCTTCACGTAACATACGTGGGAGTTCCATATTTTTAATACTTTCTTATTCTTAGAGGGTGCGGTCACAAGTCCCAGTGCTTCCTTTATACAAAGTGCCACCTAAGTATAAACATACTACAGATTAGTTAAGTACAGAAAAATGGGCTATTTGATTATCTCCAAAACTCTAGAGTACTTATACACACCCTTATCTTACAGACAAAGACACTGAGTGTCAACCAGACTCAATGACAGCTGAAAAAACTACGACTACAAGTCTACATGGCTCTAGAATCATAGCTTTGTCCCATGTTCACTTTAACCTCTTCTACTTAAAAAAATAAAGAGGGGGAAAAAAAAACAAAACACCACACTGATCATTACCTGAAATCAAATGTAAAGGAGAGTATTTTTACAAAAGCATTGTTCTACAGCGTTTTGAAGCATGGACTTTGGAGTCATAGGAGATTAAGTTGGAATTCTAACTTAACCACACACCAGTTGCCTCTTCTTGGGCAAATTTGTAACTTTTAAATGTGTTTCTGTATCTTAAAGACAAACATGCTTATTTCTTAGACTTAAGGTTAACAGCTTTTTTAAAAGGCATCAGCTATTCAATGGCATCTTGTTTTGTAGTAAAAATGGAAGAAAATGGATCTTAAATGCACATTACAACTGATCCATAAATTCTAATTTCATAAATGTTAACAAACAAAATAGGTAGCAAATTCAAAGTATAATCTATATATTCCTAGTTAACAAACAGCATAATTCAATGTCAAGCACTTAATTCAGGCCTAGGAAACTGAGAATGAGCTCTCTGATAATCTCACCCCAATTCCACACAGATATATCCTAAATTTCTCCCTCTAATCCTGGCTAAACTTCAATCCAACAATGCTTCATCTTTATGCCACACGTCTCTTCCCCACATAGCAGGCAAAATGATGCCAGTCTTTCTCTCATACCAATATCAGACAGAGACATCACACACACACACACACACACACACACACACACACACACACACACACAAACACACACAGACCTGATATCCCTCATGAATACAGGTGAAAGAGTCCTCAACAAAATACTGGCAAACAAAATCCAACAGCATATAAAAAAGACTGTACACTATGATCACATGCGATTTAGCGAGGTATGCAAACTTGGTTCATTATAGGAAAGTCAATCAACATTATGCCATTTTAAAACAATAAAACAAATAACACATCTGCCTGAAGAAAAGGCATTTCCCTGAATCTAGCACCTTTTCATAACCGGGGTTAAAAGAACACTTAATAATTAAGAACAGAAGAGAATTTTCTCAATCAAAGGGCACCTGTAAAATGACCCACAGCTAACATCATACTAAAGAATGAAAAACTGAAAGCTTTCCCTCTAAGACTGGGAACAACACAAGGAAGTCTATTACACACTTTGGCTCAACATTATACTGGCAGTTCTATAACCAGAGCAATCAGGTAACAAAAGAGAATTGATGTTGTAGTTTCAAAAAAAAAAAAAAAAAAAACGAAAAAACAAAAAACAATAAAAAACAAAAAACAGCCTTCAGAATGGAAAGGAAGAAGTCAAAGTATATTAGACATAAGATAATTTAGTATAGAAAATGTTGAAGAAACACAAGTATTAGAATTAATATAAAGCTTGCAGAATAGAAGACAAATATTTTATAAGTCAACCACATTTCATACAGTAGCAACAAATGTTGTTAAGTAAATACTTGAATCTACACTAGCATTCAAAAGAATACTTAGGAAGTCAGAAAGAGAAAGACAATATATTCTTTTGAATGGCTGAGTAATACTCCACTGGGTATATGTACCACAGCTTTCTGATCCATTTATCTGTTGATGGACATCTAGGTTGTTCCATGTCCTGGCTATTATAAACAGTGTTCTCCATAGTGGCTGTACTAGATTGCATTCCCACCAACAGTGTAAGAGGGTTCCCTTTTCTCCACACCCTCTCCAGCATTATTGCTTGCAGACTTTATAGGAATCAATTCTAATGAGATGGATGAAACTGGAGCCGATTATACACAGTGAAGTGAGCCAGAAAAAAAACACCAACACAGTATACTAACACATATATATGGAATTTAGAAAGATGGTAATGATAACCCTGTATGAGAGACAGCAGAAGAGACACAGATGTATAGAACAGATTTTTGGACTCTGAGGGAGCGGGAGAGGGTGGGATAATACGGGAGAATGGCACTGAAATATGTACACTATCATGTAAGATAGTCTCCAGTCTATGTTCGATGCAGGATACAGGATGCTTGGCGCTGGTGCACAGGGATGATCCAGAGAGATGATATGGGGTGGGCGGTGGGAGGGGGGTGAGGATTGGGAACTCATGTACACCTGTGGCGGATTCATGTCAATGTATGGCAAAACCAACACAGTGTTGTAAAATAAAACATAGTAAAAATAAAAATTAAAAAAAAGAGAGAGAAAGACAAATATCGTATGGTATCACTTACATGCACTCTAAAATATGCCACAAGTAAGCTGATCTATGAAAGAGAAACAGACTCACAGACATAGAGAGTAGACTATGTGATTCCTAAGAGGGAAAGGTACGGCAGGCACAGATTGGGAGCTGGTGATTAGCAGATGCAAAGCATAATATATACAATAGACAAACAAGAGTGTATTGTATAGCACAAGGAACTATATTCATAATTTGAGATAAACAATCATGGAAAAGGGTATGAAAGAAATTGTGTGTGCATATGTGTGTGGTTACATATGAAGGAAAGGAAAGGGCAACTGTTGGCAAGCACGTACAGAAACTGGATCCTTGTGTGTTATGGATAGATTTTAAAATGGTGCAACTGCTACAGAAAACAGTTTAAAGGCTCCTCGAAAAATTAAAGAACTAGAGCTGACACATGATTCAGCAATTCCACTTCAGGATATAAATTCAAAAGAAGTTAACATGGGGTCTTGGGATATCTGCAGAGCCGTGCTCACAGCAGCACGAAGCACAACAACTAAGAGGTGGAAGCATCGAAATGTCCATCAAATGTGATATATACACACAATGAAATATTATTTAGCCATATAGAGAAACTTCTGTCACATGCTACAGCATGCATGATCATTTCAGACATCAAGCCAAATGCAATAAGCCAGTCGTACAAAAAGACAAATACTGTAAGTTTCTACTTGCATGAAATAGCTAACACAGTCAAGCAATAGAAAGGAAACAAAAAAGAATGATGGAGTCCATGGTCTAGGTCAACGGGCAAGAAAAGAGGAGTTGCTGTTTGTTTAATGGGACAAGTGATGGGTACAGAGTTTCGATTTTGCAAGCTGTAAAGGTGTAGAGATCTGCTTCATAACAATGTGATAAGGAATTCCCTGGTAGTTCAGAGGTTAGGACTCCACAGTGTCCTATCAGGGGCCTGGGAACTGTCATTCAAGCTGCACAACACAGCTAAAACAATGACAACAACAACAAATCAACACTGTGACTATGTGTGTGTATATGTCTTAGTCACTCAGTTGTGCCCAACTTTGCATCCCCAGGGACTAAAGTTCACCACGTTCCCTTCTCCATCAGATTTGCAGTGGGTTGCCATTTCTTTCTCCAAAAGGCTGATGAAAGTGTGCAAAATACTTAGCATGCAAAAATGGTTAAAATGGTAAAAATTTAACTTAGATGTTTTCTACAACAATTAAAAACAGAAAAGCATTTAACAACCAGGAAAAGAATTTGAATAGACATTTCCGACTCTTTGCAATCCCATGGACTGTAGCCTACCAGGCTCCTCCGTTCATGGGTTTTCCAGGCAAGAGTGCTGGAGTGGATTACCATTTCCTTCTCAAGGCAATCTTCCCCACCCAGGAATTGATGCCAGGTCTCCTACCTTGCAGGCAGACATTTGAATATTTGAAATTCACCTGTGGCCTTGACAAGAGTGGCTTTATAGGAAAATGAGAGAACTTGAGATAACAAAGTCTAGGAACAACTCTGCAGAGGTCTGTAACAAGCAATATGAAATAAAAGCAGCAGAAGCAGGATGTGTCACCAAAAGATGGATTTGTAACGACAGGTCACATTATAGTCAGTCAGTTTGCTGATGGGAACCATCCAGAGAAACAGAAACCTTAATCCAGGGCAAAGAGGAGACTTGCTAGAACTTCAAGAAATGAGTAGGTCTAGAACTGAGTAGATCAAAATTGAGTACATCAGGCCAGAGAGCACACAAGCTGGAGAAGGCAATGGAAACCCAAACCAGTACTCTTGCCTGGAATATCCCACAGACGGAGGAGCCTGGTAGGCCGCAGTCCATGTGGTTTCGAAGGGTCGGACACGACTGAGCGACTTCACTCTCATGCACTGGAGAAGGAAATGGCAACCCACTCCAGCGTTCTTGCCTGGAGAATCCCAGATAAGGGAGAGCCTTGTGTGTGGCTGTCCATGAGACTGCAGAGTCGGACACGACTGAAGTGGCTTAGCAGCAGTAGCAGCACACAAGAAGGGTACACAAGCCAAATAATTTGCTCACATTGACAGAGCTGAGATCATATAAAAAAAAGGCTGGCATAGTGGATTAATGGGTATGGTAACCAGCCTTCAAGTGAATTCAATCTCCTAATATTCCCACCCCTGTGTAGTTCTCTCTCTATCTATCACAGGGTAGACCTGTGAGACTAAGCAAATACACAAGTGCAGATGTGTAACATCTGAAAAAAGACTCTGCACTTTATCATGGGTGCAAGCGCTTTCCTGAATCACTCATTCTGAGAAAAGACAGCAGCCTCCACAAGAGAAGCCCCTTGGAGAGGCCCACAGAAGGAGGAACTGAGGCTTCAAGAGTACAGACAAGTGAGAGAGCTTAGATTCCACAAGCTAAGTCTTCAGAGGTTGCCAAGCCAGACAAAAGCTTGACTACTAACTACCTCAGGAGAGATCCTAAGTCAAGAGATAACAAGTGGTAAGTTCTTTCAAACTATTCCATTTTGAGATCATATGTACAACACAAACATTTCAAGTTCTAATACCATTCACATCATACTTACACACAGAACAGTTCTCCTATAAATATAGCAAAAATCAAAACACACACACACACAGACACACACACACACACACACACCCAATCCAAAGCACCGAAACACAGGAGTTGCCTAGCAGCCCAGTGGTTTGGTTAGGACTCAGCCCTCTCACTGCCAGGATCCTGTGTTCGATCCCTGGCTGGGGAACTAATGTCCTATGAAGCCACATGTTGTGACCAAAACAAAACATGCTGTGAAGTCAAAGCTGTACCAGCAAGATAAGTATACAACACAGCTGTAGGCACAAGTGGCTGGGCATAGAGCTTCCTAATATCTTGTTTACTCGCATGAAATGAACTCAGATGGTGCCTCACCCCCATCCAGTGGAGCTGACTTACTTAATGAAGAAAAGCCCTTAAGGGTACAGAAATGAGCAAGCAATCTCACGTGAACATGTTAAATCACAGGATATTTTCTCTGAATGTACCACTGGATTCATTCATTCATTTGGCCATGCTGTTTGGCTTGTGGGGTCCCAGTTCCCTGACCAGAGATTGACTCCAGACCACTGTAGTGAAAGCCCAGAATCCTAATCACCAGGCCACCAGGGAACCCCCACACCTGCATTGCTTTGCTTTGCCAGCTAAAACCTTAGGATATGTGCATTGCCCCATTTTAGCCTCACCGAGTGGTAGGAGTCAGCTCTACACAGCTTAAGACCCATGGTGTTCTTACTTTTTTTCTTTCAAGAAGGCAGGCGAAAGCAAGTCATCATGCCTGTTTTTAAGCTTGCCACTCAGAAAGCTGCAAACCTGAAACCATGATGGCCCTGAAGTCAGCACCCGCAATCAGGGTCAGGTAATCCCCAATCAGGAATACTCTCTCTCAACAGCAACGTGTCAGCCGACGAATGAAAGGAGAAAAATGCAAAGTAAGAAAGCCACACCTTTGTCCCTGTTGTAAAGATGTCTGTCACCTTACCTCAGGGGCCCACTGAACTCCTGAGCGCTTGAGACCTCCCAGGCAGCACACGGTCACATCCTGGGGACAAGCAGAGGAAACGGCCAGGGTGAGTCCCCTGTTCTGGGAACATTCTATCCCCCCAGGCCCTACCTGGTCCTACCCTACGGATGCTGACCAGGCGTCTCACACTCAACCAGACCAAGTGATTGAACTCCTTTGCCCTGAGCTTCTTCCTCCCACCTCCCTTCTCTCAGTAACAAACAAACAAATACCACATCTGCCAACTTCCCGAACCAAAGGCCTGAATCTCGGGGCCCCCAGGGACGGGGCAGCCCTGGAGTCTGAGGAGAGGCAGAGGAAACAGGAAAACGACTAAAGCACCAGGGCAGTGAAGAGGCTGCTAGATAGATGTTTTTTTGGTTTTTGTTTTTGTTTTTTTGCTGCTCCTGCCTGACTGTGCCTGGGTGCAGAACCGGGTTGGGCCGTGAAGATTTGTGCATCTGTGTTTAAATACATTAGGTTCCACAGGAGAGCTGGGGGTGGTGCCAGGGGCCAGGGGCCTAAGAGGCCCTTTCTGCGAGCTGGCTTGTCCCGCCCCTGGGTAGGAAAGCTGCTGGAGAGCAGAGCCCGCCCAGACTAGAGAGGGGAGAGGGCGAAAGGAGCCTGAAGCCTGTGGATCCTGCCTCAAGCTCTCACCGCCCTCACCAGCCGCCCAGCCCAGCAAGGCCTCGTGCGAGTGCGGACCCGAGAAACCCTCCCTTTAGCCGTCAGGCACTGCTTTGGCTGAACCACGCTCCAGTCCTTACCGGTCCCCATTGAGGGAGGAGAGAGAACTGCTGGCAGCTCACCTGCCCTAGGCAGTTCCAAGATTAACCCCGAGGAGTCAAGCCTGCGGGGACAAGGCCTCCTCAGGTCTGGGGCGCCGCCTCAGCTCCCCCTACAGGCGTGCGGGCTGCCTCCGATGATTGGCTGCCAGGTGTCGGCACCTGCCATCGGATTGGCCGCGAGGCCGAGTTGGGCGCATGCGCGCGCGATGAGCCCGCCCCACACCCCCTCCCCCCATAAAAGCAGCCGCTGTAGGCGTGGTCAGGCTGAATCTGACTGTCAAGGATCTTGGGTCAAGATTGCTCAGCTCACCAAATGCGAAGAAAGAAAAAACAGATGGCACAGTCGCCAGGGCTCAGGGCTGAGAACGGCCTCCGAGTCTACCAGGGGAGTCCAGTGATGGTGTCCGGCACTCACAGCCCTCAGGGGTGACCTCCCTTAAGCCAGTTCTTTGCTTAAGGAACTTGACCGTACAGTGGATCTTGGCGCCCCTCCTCTTGGAATTCCATTTCAATCAAGGCAGGGCAGCCTGCCCCTGTTTTTGCACTGTCTATTCTGAGCTGAGAATGAGCTTTACTTTTTCTTCTTCTTCTTCTTTTTAATTTTAGAGCTTTACACTTTTAATGGCTGAGGAAAACCGAAAAGACTTTTCTTTTCTGACGTGAAAATTGTGTGTAATTCAGTTTTCGGAGTCCTTAAAGGTGGAAGAGGGACTTGCCAGCTTCTTTGGTTATCCTCTATGCCCGAAAACTTAATTAATTGCCAATGGTCATATTCGCAAAGCCTAACATATTTCTTTTTTGGCCCTTTACAGAGTGTTTTTTAAATGCTCTGTTCTGCTGGAAGTCTCCTGATAGTCATATGGGAGAATAAAGTTTTGGTTTTGTTACAATATTTCTTTTCTTTTCTTTTTTTTTTTCATACCTTTTCTTTATTTTCCTAAACTCCTGTTATTTCCCCCCCCCCAGTGTTTTTTTTTAAATGTTAATATCTTTAATTCTTACATGCGTTCCCAAACATGACCCCCCCTCCCACCTCCCTCCCCTCAACATCTCTCTGGGTCATCCCCATGCACCAGCCCCAAGCATGCTGCACCCTACGTCAGACATGGACTGGTGATTCAATTCTTACATGATAGTATACATGTTAGAATTCCCATTCTCCCAAATCATCCCACCCTCTCCCTCTCCCTCTGAGTCCAAAAGTCCGTTATACACATCTGTGTCTTTTTTCCTGTCTTGCATACAGGGTCGTCATTGCCATCTTCCTAAATTCCATATATATGTGTTAGTATACTGTATTGGTGTTTTTCTTTCTGGCTTACTTCACTGTGTATAATTGGCTCCAGTTTCATCCATCTCATCAGAACTGATTCAAATGAATTCTTTTTAACGGCTAGTAATACTCCATTGTGTATATGTACCACAGCTTTCTTATCCATTCATCTGCTGATGGACATCTAGGTTGTTTGCATGTCATGGCTATTATAAACAGAGCTGCGATGAACATTGGGGTACATGTGTCTATTTCAATTCTGGTTTCCTCAGTGTGGATGCCCAGCAGTGGGATTGCTGGGTCATAAGGTAGTTCTATTGGCAATTTCTTAAGGAATCTCCACACTGTTCTCCATAGTGGATGTACTAGTTTGCATTCCCACCAACAGTGTAGGAGGGTTCCCTTTTCTCCACTTCTCCATTATATTCATTTTTCATTCTTTACTAATTTCATTCCTTCATATCACTATAAGTTTCCTTTAATGGAAGCAATGAAATAACATCCAAGAAAATACCTCTGTTGGTAGTTTTAACAGGTAACATGTTAGAAGGTATATGCTCAACTACAAATATGTTGTATATATACAGTAAATACCACTTTAAGTAGCTTCAGAACTTGTATCTGGTTTCAAGTCACTAGGAAGGTTTGTTGAACATCCAATATTCTAATCTCCAGCTGTTCTCAACTTCAAAAAGATACAACTTTTTCAATAATTTGTTATCTCAAGTTTAAACTCCGTTTTAGCCACATATATGAACATGCTTTCTAGGTCACATGATTGAATCTGACCCATTGCCAAAAAGTGAAAATTTTGGAATACCTTTCTCAAAAGAGAGATGTTGTTTTCTTCTTCCAGAAAGACTGGTAGTGCAGCCGATCTTTGAACAGTTTGTCGTTTTTTGTTAACTCCATAAAGATTAAGCTGTCGAATTAACCTCTTCATGCTCTTGGTTTCAAATTTTCTGAAAGGCTCCTTTCTTTCCAAGACTTCTTTCCTGAAGAGTTCTTCATTGATCACTCTACATGTGCCTGTCTCATCCCACCAAATAGACTCAAACTGATCACTTTCCACTATACTCCAAAGTTTTTGTGGAAATGTGAGTGAAAGAAAATCATTCACATCATCTGTTTCAGAGACAGAATATGTGTAGTGTGGCCTTTTGATCACCAGATCCTCAGACAAAGCCTGAAAAGCATATTCTTCAATCATAGATCTCAAAACTGAGTCCCCAGTTGTATAATCATACCAGTAAGATCGAATGGAGGTTTCTGAACCAGTGGACTCACCTTTAGGAGGTCCATCTTGAATTTCTGAAGAAATATGTGCCATCTCAGGGAAATCTTTCTTCAGATAATGTTCTCATTTGTCTGCTTTTACACAATGCAACTTCAAATGATGTTTGGCTGGCCTACAGAGAGAAACTCTCTGGACAATCACAGAGATCCTCCCTGTCAAACAGCTGTGACATCACAAAATCACTGGTCTCCTAGCAATCGAAGGTTAGTTGTGACATGACAAAGTCACTGGTCTCCTAGCAACTGAAGGGTAATGTTCAACCAAGTGTTTACTTCAGCATCAACTTAAAATACAGACTGCTGGCAGAAATAGTAACCAAAACCATGAAGCATGCAAAAATCTCATTAGTAAATTTGACCTTTTTTTTTGGGGGGGGGGGTCGGAGGGGGGTTCCTGTGTTTGGGATGGTCTTTCTCTTTCTGGCAGTTTGTGGTTCCTCTTTATTGTGGAGGTTCCTCCCTGTGGCTGGGGTTGGACGAGGGGCTTGTCAGGTTTCCTGGTTAGGGAACCTTGTGTCAGTGTTCTGGTGGGTGGAGCTGCATCTCTTCTCTCTGGAGGGCAATGAAGTGTCCAGTAGTGAGGTTTGAGATGTCTATGGGTTTGCTGTTTGGGCAACCTGTGTATTGAAGCTCCAGGTTCTGTTCCTGTGTTGCTGGAGAATTGGCATGGTATGTCTTCCTGTGGAACTTGTTGGCTCTTGGTCGTGCTTGGTTTCAATGTAGGTGTGGAGCTTTTTTAGAAGATTTCCTTTTTTGTTTAATAAATTTATTATTTTAATTGTAGGGTAATTACTTTACATTATTGTAATGATTTTGCCGTACATTAACATATGTCCGCCACAGGTGTACACACGTTCCCTTTCCTGAACCCCTTCCCTTCTGCCAACCCGTACCATCCCTCTGGGTCGTCCCAGTGCACCAGCCCCAAGCATGCAGTATCATGCATTGAACCTGGGCTGGAGACCCATTTCATATATGATATTATACATGTTTCAATGCCATTCTCCCAAAACATCCCACCCTCTCACTCTCCCACAGAGTGCAAAAGACTGTTCTATACATCTGTGTCTCTTTTGCTATCTCGCATACAGGGTTATCGAAAACTCACATCAATAAATCTACTTTATTTCTGAAATAAAAGTGATTTATCATCCTTCTATGCACACATTCTTAATATTCAGTACTGTTACCCTAGCAGACTTGGTCTAC
Organism: Ovis aries; assembly: GCF_016772045.2. Classification (NCBI taxonomy): domain Eukaryota; kingdom Metazoa; phylum Chordata; class Mammalia; order Artiodactyla; family Bovidae; genus Ovis; species Ovis aries. Next base: position 19,327,422 of record NC_082741.1, on the reverse strand, counting down.
TTGCTTCTGTGCAAACAAATTTATGAATTGACTGTGGGTTTTAGTGGGGGGGGGGGGGAAGTGCTTATTGTAGGACGAAGCAAGGTGTCTTAGCAGCTGGTGCTTCAAAGACACAAATCCCCAAATACTTTCAGGGGGACTATTTTAATGGCTGAGTGAGGGTGGAACGTGGGGTCTGTGATCAATATTGGGACATTCTACTAATGGCCTATTAGTGAGGATATTGGGAGTCCACATCATTGACCGTCTAGTTCCAACTATGCACTTACATTTCAGCCTGGTTTGGGCTTTAGCATCTCTAAAATTGTTCACAGGATATTGCTCCGAATGTCAGCGATGGTCCTTGCTGCTGCTGCTGCTAATTCGCTTCAGTCGTGTCCGACTCGGTGCGATCCCAAAGATGGCAGCCCACCAGGCTCCCCCATCCCTGGGATTCTCCAGGCAGAACACTGGAGTGGGTTGCCATTTCCTTCTCCACGCTGGCCCTTGAGGATGGACTAAAGACCCTTGAGTTTGATTAATGGCTAAATCATTATTATTGTCTATCACTTGATTGTTTTCCTTAGTTTCTGTCTTTTCTAGCTTCTCTGATTAAAATTCCTTTTGAACATGAGGAGGTCTACAATCTCCTACCTCTCTCTCTCGATTTCCAGGCTTTTCAATCTTAAGAAGGGACTGCTTAGTACAATAAAGTAAAACAAGTCTTGGACTTAGAGCTCGATCATAAATATGACAGAAAATCTCAGTGCAGGTTCCGTTTCTTTTTCAGGTTTCCCAGCTCTTGGAGTGATTAAGTCAGCAACAACTTTGGCTCTTTCCTGTTGAGATGGAGCATGGAGGTGGAAATAATTCTAAAATCTAGGCTTGCTATCAACAGTTTATGATATGAAAACATATCTCTACTTTATATATATTATATATATATATGTCTATGTTAGTATTTTGTCATTAAACTGGACAAACATTTGAAAATTGGTCTATATTTATGAAAAGGAGAGAGGTGAGTGATATAAAAGAGTCCTCATATGTTACATGCAGCCAAGGAAACAGATTTTGAAGTATTTCAACTTACATAATATTCAACAATCGAGTAGAATTTGAATCATTCTACATTTGGGTTTTATTGTTTTCCCATTTCTATTACACCTAACATGAATTAAAAGCTAATGTTTATTACAATTCTCTTTCCGAAAGCTATGACTTGCACGTAATCTAGATGCACATCAGCAGATGAAAATATAAGGAAGTTGTGCTATATATTCAAATATAATATTACTTAGCTACAGAAAAACACATGTTTGTGTCACTTTTGGTAAGGCAGTTCAACCTGCAGCCTATTATTCAGAGCAAAAAAAAAAGTTAGAAAGAGAAAGGCAAATATTGTTTATTAATGCGTACAAATGGGATTTAGGAAGACAGTAACAATGATTCTGCATGAAGGCCAGTAAAAAAGATCCACATATAAAGAACAGACTCTGAGACTCAATGGGAGAGTTCAAGGATGGGATGATTGGAGAAATTAGCATTGAAACAGGTACATTACCATACATAAAAGAGATGACCAGTGCAAGTTCAATGCATGAAAGATGCATCCAACCCTTGTGCTGTGGATGAACCCAGAAGCGTGGGGTAATAAATGAGGTTTGAGTTGCGTTCAGGATAGGGGGACGCATGTATCCATGCGGCTGATTCATGTTGATGTATATGTCAAAAACTATCACAGTAATACACAATAATTCTATTCCAATTAAATCATTTTTTAAAAGAAATATGAAGAAATACAAAAAGAATGCATTCAGAAATAACAGGGACATGCTCCAGAATACAACCTCAACAGTTGTTTCATATCTCTTCAAGAAAGCGGGCTTAGGAGGGGCAGAACATGTGTGCTGGTATAAAAGCTGAAAGTCGAAGAAGGTAAGCTTGAGATTGCAACTATGCAGTTGCAGCATGACCTCAGTATCATAGTCTAAATAGTGAAAGACGCATGCGGCACAATGCAAGCTTAGTAGATCGGCATGACTACTGTGGAGCTTAGGCTGAGTAGGAGTTCAATGCATGCACTTGAGCATCCTTTCAGGAGTGATGGTACGTATGTTTCAGAGTGAAGATAAAGAGATGCAGCGAAAGTGCTCTAAAATGGTGGACAAATACTTGTAAGAAGGAAGGTTCAGAGTGGAAGCTCAGTATTTGCTATAGACTTAGACTTAAGTTGAAGACAGTAGGGAAGACCACTCGATGATTCAGGTTTGACCTAAATCAGATCCCTTATGATGGTACAGTGGACAAGAGAAAATATTTAAGGGATTAGGCATAATATAGTGTTTGAAGAAGTACATTTGGAGGTTCATGACATTGTAGAGGAGGCAGTGATGAAGACCATCCCCAAGAACATGAATGCAAAAAGGCAAAATGGTTGTCTGAGGAGGCCTTACAAGTAACTGAGAAAGGAATAGAAACAAAAGGCAAAGGAGAAAAGGGAAGATATACCCATAAGAATAGAGTGCACCAAAGAATAGCAAAGAGCGATAAGAAAGCCTTCCTCGGTGATGAGTGCAAAAAATAGAGGAAAGCAACAGAATGGGAAAGAGTAGAGATCTCTTCAAGAAAATTAGAGATACCAAGGGAACATTTCATGCAAAGGTGGATACAGTAAAGGACAGAGATTGTATGGACTGAACAGAAGCAGAAGATATTAAGAATAGGTAGCAAAAATCGATACCGCAAAGATTGAAGAACTATACAGAAAAGATCTCCACGATCCAGATAATCATCATGATCTAATCACTCACCTAGAGCCAAACATCCTGGAATGTGAGGTCAAGCAGGCCGCAAGAGGCATCAATAGAAAGAAAGCTAGCGGAGATAGAGAACTCCACTTGAGTGATTTCAAATCCTAATAGTGAGTTTTATGAAAGTGCTGAACTCAATATGCAAGCAAATCTGGAAAACTCAGCAGTGGCTACAAGGCTGGAAAAAATCAGTTTTTCCAGTATATGCATTTTAGAGCTTCTTCTCTGTAGTGGTGAAATGTGTTCCACACAGAGTTAGATAGGACTGAAGCAATCCTGTGCAAATAGTTGCACGATTTGTTTTTTTAACCAGTAGCAGCTTTTTTCCAATGAGAGTTAACTGTGAAAGTGGAGCAGCTGCTTGGCTTTGAGGGACACAGGTGGTGTCAAACGGGCAGGGTGCAGGGACACAGACTGACTACACCACAGGAGTTAGGGCCCTATCAGAGCCTTTTTTTTTTTTCTTTTTTGAGCCCTTGTATCCGGTGATAAGAAGGCGTCTTTGGCCAGTCTTCTCCCTAGTTCCACCTATTCGGCCACTCAGAAGGCTTCCTTGCCTGGGATCCTTCTCTGTCGTTCAATGGGTCAGCACATAGAGCGAATTTCCTGGCTGGGGTCCTCCTGTGTAAATCAGTGCATCCGACACTTAAAGGAGCATCCTGAGTGGGATTCTACTCTAGTATGGTGCATCAGGCACTTAATGGATGACCCTGCGTGGTGTCCTGCTCTGCATTTCAGTGTGTTCAGCATTTGAAGGGTCAGCCTCATTATTGTAGTAACTACTGATGCTAGCATGTGGGAGAGAGAGGCTATGGTGATTGCTCCACCCCCGACATGTGACTCGGTGTTATGGCCTTGCTTTCATGGCTGCCTAGCTTTCCTCCACAGGCATACCCTACGACAGTGTCCTCCTTCAAACCCCCTCTCTCGATTTCTCCCCAGGAAACAGCAGCCCTCCCCATGAATTGCTGCAAAGTCCCTAAACTGCAGCTGCCAGCCACGGGGCCTTTCAGGGGACGGATGTCCTTGTACGGGGTATGTACGGCTGCAGCAAGGACCCTCTGCTTCTCATTGCACCCAGCTTTCCACAGATCAGCTGTTTCACTCTCAGCTTTAAATGTCTATTCTACACTTCAGACGATTGACCCAATGTAGGATTGGACCACAGCTTCAGTTCCTTCCCCCACTCAGGGCAGATCCAGTCCTACTAACACTCCTGATTTTTCCCCCAGTTCTTTCCCCCGACTGAGTTTTGCGTGGTTCTATATATTCTTTGCCACTTGTCAGGTACTCCTGTCTACTTTCCGGTAATGTTCTGATTACTCTTCTGTGTCTGAAGGTGTATGCCTGATGTATCCATGAAGAGATGTACTCCACATCCACTTATAGCTCCACCATCTTGTTCTCTCATCTCACAAGAGTTTTAGAGCACAGAATCCACCGTGGTAGTAGGTGTGGCTATAAAATGTGAGTTCAGATATACTCTTGAGGGCAAGCTCAGTGATTTTAGCACAGCTGATCTAAAGCGTGGATTTAGTGTTGGCCAGACATATGCTTCAAATGTTAAGAAAATTATGTATGGTGTGCCAATTCTAGAGCACAAGGTCAGTGTTTGTGTACCCTTTCCTGTAGAATGCAAGTTCACTTGTGGAAAGAGGTATGCTCCGCAATGCAACTGAGCAGTTTTAGACATCTTGTGGTAGAGTACATGCTCAATAGTGGCAGGAACTGTGCTCTAGTGTGCATTCAGCAGTGGCTGGACGCATGTTGCCAGTGCCAATGGGATGGCTTCAGATAGCCTGCTCTAAAGTGCAAGCACACTAGTGGCAGAACGTGTGCTGCGGATTGCGAGCTAAGCTGTTTCAGTACTTCCAGGCTAGAGCAGAGATGCAGTAGTGAGGCATGCAGGCTCCAAAGTGTCACACCCGCTCTAGAGCACAGATTTAGTAGTGGTGGGGAGAATCGGCAAAAGCACCATCTCAGGAGATGAAGCACGTATTCTCGAAAGCCAAGATTCAGGATGTGAAGCATGCCTGCTCTAGATCATGTGTCTGTATTAAGAGGGGTATGCCTAAAGTGTGTTTCACTGTTGAGAGGCATGCTGAAGAGCTAAGTTCAGCAGATGTAGCATGCCTGCTCTACATGTGCTTCAGAGTGTTGTCTCAGGAGTTGGTGCCCTTGCTCAAGAGTGCAGACTGCAGAGGAACATGTTCTCTTGAAAGCTGGGTTTTTATTTTGGGTTGCATATCCAGAGATCCAATTCAGAAAATGTGATATACCTGCTCTGCCACACAAGCTCAGTAGAGGGAAGACAAGCCCTCAACAGTGCAAGCGCAAGGGTTGTGGCATATGTGTACGGTGACGCACGATCAATTGAGGCAGGACATATGAAGTATACACCAGGTCTGTAGTGGTGGCACGTCATCCACAGATATACAGGTACACTACTCACAGCTTGCACAGTCTAGAGTGCTGGGTGACTAGCAGCAAAATGGCTGGTATAAAATGTCACGGGGGTAATTGTTGCACACACCTTCTCGAGCAATACCTCAAGGAAGTTAAGATAACACTTCAGAATTCAAGGTCACTAGTGGTCACACAGTTGATCTAGAATGACAGTTCACTCGTGGAAACGATATGTGTTTTAGAAAGCAACCTCCTGGAATAGGTGCTCCAGAGTGCAGGAAGAAGCGTGGGGAACATATGCAACAGAGGGCAAGCCAAGTCATTGGCAATTTTCAGCTGCAGAGTGTAGGCTCACAGGTTTAAGCACTCAGGCCATCGAGCAAGATTAGTAGTAGTGGAACTCATGCTCTGTAATGCAGTCTCAGCAGTGATAAAGGAGTGTACCAGGGTGCAATATCAGTAGCTGAAGCATGAATATTTGGGGGCCTGGGCTTACAAGTGGCAAGACACAGGCTTCCGAGTCTGAAATTAGTAATGGCCACACATATGCTCTAGACCACATGCTCACTAGCTGTGCCATGCCTGCTTAGTGTAAGGACTCAGAAGTGACAAGTGTGCTGCAGTGCTAGGATTTATACTGCTGGGATGCATGATTCAGTGTGCAGTTGTGTAGTTCAGGCATTCTTACTCTACAGCACAGTCTCCGTAGTGTCAGAACATTGGCTCTTGAAGGCACACGCAGTCACGATGGAAGATATGCTTCTGAGTAAACCTCAGAAGCGCAAAACCCATGATGAAATGTGCTCACTCTGTATTCATGAGATCTGTACCCCCAGCTGCACGTTCAGTTACTTTGGCATGTGTGCACCTAGAGCATGTTCTCAGCAGAGCCCGGATGCCTGCACTTGAGCTCATGCTCAGGAGAGGCGTACCATGTCCTCCAGTGTTTAAAATCACTCTGTCTACAGGAGTTCTGGCTCAGTTGTGTCCAGAAGGAAACTTCAGAGTGCAAGTTCAGTAACTATTTAGGCACACCTGAACTACAGTGCAGGTTGAGTAGTGGCCTGACTTACCTATAAAGCAACAAGCTAATGATTGTGATGTTCATGCTTCAGAGTGAAAGTTCAGCCGGTGATGAACTCTTGTTCTGGAAGGCAATTTCAGTAGTGCAGGGATGCCGAATCCAGAGCGTAATACACCAAAAGTGTATGTGAGTTTACAACAGGCATGTTTTAGGGACAGGCTCAGTAGTGGTAGGCCATATCCTAAAGAACCTGGGTTTAGGAGTGATGGGATGTATGCTCTACTGTGCAGTCTCAGTGACAGCAATGCACTTGTTCTAAAGCTTGTTAATAGTCTCAATGGTGGCAGAAAGGGTGATCCAGATTGGAAACTAAGTAGCTCCTGCGAGCGTTCTCTAGATAGCGGCCTCAGTATCAACAAGCGCATATTCCAGAGGGCAAGCTCAGTGTTTGTAGCATGTATGGTTTGACATAAGAGAAGGAAATGGCAACTCACCCCAATATTCTTGCCTGGAGAATCCCGTGGACAGAGGGGCGTCGTGGGCTACTGTCCATAGGTTCGCACGGAGTCGGATAAGACTAAAGCGACATAGCATGCATGCATGCATTGGAGAAGGAAGTGGCAACGCACTCCAGTATTCTTGCCCCAAGAATCCCAGGGACAGGGGAGCCTGGTGGGCTGGTAATCTATGTGGTCACACAGAGTCGGACACGACTGAAGTGACTTAGCAGCAGCAGCAGCAGTGGTTTCAAATCAGGGGTCAGTAACTGTGAAAAGTTTCTTGCATTTTCAGTCGTTGCCGCATGCCAGGTCCAGAGTGCAGACGCACGTGGTTGTGATACTTATGCTCTAGAGTTGTAATGTATGTGCCAGAGTACAAGCTAAGTAGTGCACCTGTCCTAATTCAATTCTTAGTAAAAGCAGAATGCAAACTCGTGCTTTCAACCTCAGTAGTTGCTGCATGCATCATCAGAAGTAGTGGTGCATACACTCATTTGATCTCTGGTTCCTCTGACTTGTCCAAAACCAGCTTGAACATCTGGAAGTTTATGGTTCATGTATTGCTGAAGCTTGGCTTGGATATTTTTGTGCATTGCTCTACTAGCGTGTGAGATGAGTGCAATTGTGCAGTAGTTTGAGCATTCTTTGGCATTGCCTTTGTTTGGGATTGGAATGAAGACTGACCTTTCCCAGTCCTGAGCCGCTGCTTAGTTTTTTAAATTTGCTGACATATTGAGTGAAGCACTTCCGCAGCATAATCGTTTAGGATTTCAAATAGCTCAACTGGAATTCTATCACTTCCACTCACTTTGTTCATAGTGATGCTTCTTAAGGCCCACTTGACTTCACATTCCAAGTATCTGGATGTAGGTGAGTGATCACATCGTCATGATTATTTGGGTTGTGAAGATCTTTGATGTACAGTTCTTCTGTGTGTTCTTTGCCACCTCGTCTTAATACCTATTGCTTCTGTTAGGTCCGTACCATTTATGTCCCTAATAGTGCCCATCTTTGCATGAAATGCCCCCTTGGTATCTCCGGTTTTCTTGAAGAAATCTTTAGTCTTCCCCATTGCATTGCTTTGCTTTATTGCTTTGCTTTATTTCTTGGCACTGATCACCGAGGAAGGCTTTCTTCTCTCTCCTTGGAACTCTGTGTTCAGATGGCTATATCTTTCCTCCTCTCCTTTGGCTTCATTTCTCTTCATTTCACAGCTAATTGTAAGGCCTCCTCCGGCAGCCATTTTGCCTTTTCGCGTGTCTTTTTTCTTGGGAATGGTCTTGATCCCTGTCTCCTGTACAATGTCATGAACCTCCGTCCATAGTTCATCAGGCATTCTAGCAGATCTAGTCCCTTACATGTATTTCTCACTTACACTGTGTAATCATAAGGGATTTGAGATAGGTCATTCCTGAATGGTTTAGTGGTTTGTTCCTGCTTTCTTCAATTTAAGTCTGAATTTGGCAATACAGATTTCATGATCTGAGCTGCAGTCAGCCTCTGGTCTTGTTTTTTGCTATCTAGGAAGAGTAAGCGTCTTTTCATTTCATGGCTGCAGTCACTATCTTCAGTGATTTTGGAGCCTCCCCCCCCCCCCAAAAAAAAAAAAAACAAAACACTCTGCCACCATTTCCACTGTTTTCCCATCTATTTGTCATGAACTGATGGGACAGGATGCCATCTCAGGTTTCCTTATTTAGAGCTTTAAGCCTACTTCTTCACTTTCCTCTTTCACTTTCATCAAGAGGCTCTTCAGTTCCTCTTTAGTTTCTGCCATAAGGGGGGTGTCATCTACATATCTGAAGTTTTTGACATTTCTCCCCGCAGTCTTGATTCCCGTTTGCATTTCTTCCAACCACACATTTCTCTGCATAGAAGTTAAATAAGCAGAGTGACAATATACACCCTTGAGGTGCTGCTTTTCCTATTTGGAACCAGTCTGTTATTCAATGTCCAGTTCTAACTGTTGCTTCCTGAACTGTATACAGGCTTCTCAAGAGGCAGATCTGGTGGTGTGGTACTACCGTCTCTTTCAGAATTTTCCACAGTTTATTTTGATCCGTACACTCAAAGGCTTTGGCATACTCAATAAAGCAGAACTAGATGTTTTTCTGGAACTTGCTTGCTTTTTTGTGAAGATCCAGCAGATGTTGGGAATTTGATCTTTGGTTCCTCTGTATTTTCTAAAACAAGATTGAATATCTGGAAGTTCATGGTTCACATATTGCTGAAGCCTGGCTTGGAGAATTTTGAGCATTTCTTTGTTAGCATGTGAGATGAGTAAAATTGCATGGTAGTTTGAGCATTCGTTGGCATTGCCTTTTTCGAGACTGGAATGACAACTGACCATTTCCAACTGAGCCACAGCTGAGATTTTCAAATTTCTTGTCTTATTGAGTACATCACTTTCACAGCATCGTCTTCGAGGATTTGAAATAGCTCATCTGGAATCGAAGCCGTAATAGAGCCTTCTAAGTCCCTAATGGACACTGCATGGACTCTCAGAACAAGTGAGATCAACAGCCATCCTCTTTAACAACAACAACAGAAAGTTCTCTCAACAAGAAAGCTTACACAAGCCACTGGTCCCACCACATTCACTTGGAGGAGACCACCCAATTAATAGCAATGATGGCCCTCCGGTGTGCAGAAAATAGACCTCGAAGACACTCATCGAAACAACATGAAAAGGCAGAGACATATCCAGCAGATGAAGGAATACAATGAAAATCAACAAACCAGTGAAAGAGGAGGAGGTAGGAAGTCTACAGGAAAAACAGTTCAGCACAAAAATAGTCAATGTCTTGGAAACAAATGGATCGACAGATAAATAGACTTCAGGCATGGATTCAGAAGATGAAAGGGGTGTTTTAAATGGACCTGGAAGAAATCATGAGTAGTCAATCAATAATGAGCGATGACATAACTGAGATAGAAATCACTCTGGACAACAGGAACAGTACTGTAACTGAGGCAGAAGAAAGACTAAGTGAGCTGGAAGATCGGATATGGGAAATAAATGAAGCAGAGCAGGAAAAAAAAAAGAAAGAGAGAAATGAAGACAATCACAGAGACCTATGGGACAATGTTAAATGCCCCCATATTTAAATCATAGGTTTCTCAGAGAAAGAAGACAAAAGGAAAGGGCATGAGAAAATATTTGAGGAGGAAATAGTTAAAAACATCCCTGAAATGGAAAAAAAAAAAAACAAAAACAGACACCTAAGATGAAAAATCCCAGTGTGTCCCACAGGGGTAAAATCAAGACACAACATGTCAAAACACACATTAATCAAAATGAAAACAAACAAATAAATATACAGAATGAACAAATATTCAAGGTAACAAAGGAATCACAACAAATAACATAGAAGGGAATCCCCATAAGGATAACAGCTGATCTTACTATGGAAACTCTTCAGCTTAGAAGGGAATGGCAGGATGTACCTAAAGTGCTGAGAGGCAAAAGCCTAAAGCCAAAATTACTCTATCCAACAAGGATAGTATTCTCATTCAAAAGACAAAACAAGAGCTTTACAGACAAACAAAAGCAGTTAGTGTTCAGAACCACCAAACCAGCACTTCAGCAAATGCTGAAGGATCTTTTCTAGATAGGAAACAGAAAAGCTTATAAAAACAAAGCCACAAAATATATAGTAAATGGTAAGAAGATCATACTTATCAACAACTACCTTAAACAGAAATGGGCTAAATGCTCCAATGAAACGGCAAAGACTGGGTGAATGCATACAAGAATATACTGTCTGCAAGAAAACCACCTCATACCTAGGGACACATGCAGCCTGAAAGTGATGGCCAGGAAAAAGCTATCTTGTGAAAATGGAGAGCAAAATTGGGAGGAGCGATATTCATATCAGATAAATGGACTTTACCTAAAGACCACTATAGGAGACAAAGAAAGTTGCATTACAGAACATTCAAGGCATCAATCCAAGAAGAAGCTACATGCACCCAATGTAGGAGCACCTCAATACAAGAGGCAAATGCCAACAACTAGTAGAGCAGAAATAGACACTAACCAATAGTATTGGGTGATTTTAATACTTCACTCATAACATGAACAGATCATCCAGACAGAAAATGAAATAAGGGAAACTCAGGTTTTAGAAGATACATTAGACCAGTTTGAGCTAATTGATATCTACAGGTCATCCCACCGCCAAAGAACAGATTTCACCTGTTTCTCCTTTTTTCCTCCTTTTTCTCATGTGCAAATGGAACATTATCTTAGGACAGATCACACCCAAGGTTAGATCACATCTAACCTTAATAAACTTCAAGATATTATACTATTTGCAAGCATAATTTCTGATCACAATGCTGTTCGATCAGATATCAACCACAGGAAAACGACAACAACAACAACAACTAGAGGAAACACAAAAAATTTGGAGGCTAAAACCCCCAAAATTCACATTTGAATTCAACAAAATCCAAAACTTTTATGAAAAAACAAACAAACAAGCAAACCTCTGCCAAAGTAGTCATAGGTGGAACATACCTCAACATAATGAAAGCCAAATATGACAAAACCATTGTAAACATTATTGTCAATAATGAAAAGCTGAAAAAATTTCCTTAAAAGTCAGCACGAAGACAATGTGCCCACACTCATCAGTACTCGTTCTGGGAATTCTAGCCACAGTTTTCAAAGAAGAAAAAGATATGAACAGAATCCTCATTTGAAAAGAAGAGGTATAACTGTCTATTTGCACATGCTATTACTCTTTACAAAGAAAATCCAAGAGATGCCACCAGAAAATTCCTGGAGTTTATCAATGAATACAGTAAACGTGCAGGGTATAAAACTAATACACAGAAACCCTTATAGTCCTACACATTCACAATGAAAAATCAGAAAGAGAAATGAAGGAACAATCCTGTTCCCCATTGCAATGAAAGGAATAAAACAACTAGAAATAAGTTTGCATAAAGAGACAAAGGACGTCCCCGATGGCTCAATTGGTAAAGAAGCTGCCTGCAATGCAGGAGACTCCTGTTTGGTTCCTGGGTCACGAAGACCCCCTGAAGAAGGGATAGGCTAGCCACTATGGTGTTCTTGGGCTTCCCTTGTGGCCCCAGCTGGTGACAAATCCTCCTGCAATGTGTGAGACCTGCATTTGAGGACTGGGTTGGGAAGATCCTCTGGAGAAGGGAAAGCTACCCATTCCAGTATTCTGGCGTGGAGAATTTCAAATTCCATACACTGTATAGCCCATGGGATTGCTAAGAGTCAGACGTGACTGAGCAACTTTCACTTTCCCAGAAGGATGAAAGAAAGCACTGAGGAAAAAAATCAAAACCTATATAGATGGAGACAGATATCATGTTCTTGGATTGGACTAACTGATAGAGTTAAAATCAATATACCAGCCAAAACAATCAATAGATTCAATACAATACCTCTCAAACTACCGACAGTATTTTTCATAAACTAGAACAAATTATTTTACGATTTGCATGGAAACACATAAGACCTCGAAGAGCCAAAGCAGTTTTGAGAAAGAAGAATGGAACGAGAGGAGTCAAATTTTCTAGCTTCAGACTACACTACGAAGATATCAAGAGAGTATGAAACTTGCACAAATATAGAAATATAGACCAATGGGAAACAAATATGAAGTCCAATGATAGATTCCTGCCCCCATTATCTTTGACGATGCAGGCAAAAATGCGCAACAGAAAAAGACATTTTCTTCAAAAAAGTGTTATGGGAAAAGTGGACAGCTCTGTGTAGAAGCTAGAACGCTATCTAACATCATGTTCAAAAATAAACTCAAAATGGATTACAGGTGGAAAAGTAAGACCAGAAAATATACCACCCTCAGAGTACAATATAGGTATAACCACCACAAAATAAGTCACAGCAAGGTCCTCTGTGGCCCATTGCCTAAAGGAAATAAAAATGTTTGAAAAAAGGAACCTAATTAAACTCTATAGCTTTTGTACAATGAAGGAAACTATAATTAAGGTGAATATGTAGCTTCAGAATTGGGAGAAAATAAGAGCAACTCTGAGTGAACTCCAGGAGTTGGCGATGGACAGGGAGGCCTGGCGGGCTGTGATTCATGGCGTCGCAAAGAGACGGACACGACTGAGCGACTGAACTGAACTGAACTGAATAGCAACTGAAAAGCTTACAAAAAATTTGTCTCCAAAATATGCAAGGTGCTCACGCATCTCAATACTCAGCTACAAATACTACTCAGCAAAACAAACCACCAATCAAAACGTAGGTAAAAGCCCTCTGCAAAGAAGATATACAGATTACTAAGAGACACAGAAACGTTGCTCAGCATCACTCATTATAAGAGAAATGCAAATCAAAACCACATTGAGGTATCATTTCACACTGGTCAGATTGGCCATCATTAAAATGTCTACAATATAACTGCTGGAGAGGGTGTGGAGAAAAGGGAACCTTTTTACACTGTGGATGGGAATGCAAACTGGTACAACCATTATGGAGACTCCTTAGAAAGTTGGAAAGAGAAATACCATATGACCCAGCGATCCCGCTCTTAGGCATGAACTTCAAGGAAACGAGAATGGTAAGAAACAGTACTCCAACGTTTATTGAAGCACTGTTTGCAATACCAAGGATGTGAAAGTGACCACGAGGTCCATCAGCAGATGAATGGTTAAGGAAGTTTTGCTACATATACATATGAAGTATTACTCAGGTATAAGAAGTCATGCATTTGAGTCAGTTCTAATGAGTGGGAAGAGCACGAAACCTATTACACAGAATGAAGGAACTAAGAAAGAGAGAGACAAAACTGTATATTAATGCACAGATGTGGAATTTAGAAAGATGGGCTCTACGCAGGCAAGGAGAAGAGACAAGGGTCTCAAGAACAGACGTTTGACTCAGTGGGAGAAGGTGAAGCTGGGATGCCTTGAGAAAAGCGCACTTAAATGGGTACGGTACCATATGTAAAAAATAGAAGACCAGTGTGAGGTTTTACAACATGGGTGATATGGGATACCCATGTCACAACTTCTGAACTTGCAATCTAATGCACGCATCAGCCACCAAGGAGCCCTCATTCTAGTGCACGTCGTGCACATTCTGAGCTTGCCGCCTCCAGCTCTCCTTTTACCCCTTCTGACATCACGATCCAGGGTAGGCTGTGGTAACTGCTGAATTTGCACTTTAGGGGAGGCATCACACACTTACTAAGCCCGCATTCTAGTGCAAACATGCTGCGTCTTGAACCGGAACTCTGGAGCAGGCATCTTGCCACTGATAATACTGTTCATCATCAGCTAGTGTTTCACTGTCATGACATGTTCCCATTGCCTCTTCATCTCTGGTCATCACTCTGTGTCGCTTACCACCATCCAGTGTTTCTCTCAGTTCTGTAACCTGTTCCGAGTGCTTGTTCAACTCACTCCGGGACAAACATATCTAGTATTCAGTGCTGTGACAGGTTCAGTGTTTCTTCATCCTCCCCTAGTTAAACACAACAGTAGTTTACCACCCTTAGTGTTTCATTTTGTGACGGGCTTCTATCCACTCCAGGTCTAACACACTCAGTAGATTATCATCATCCAATGTCTTAACTGCGGAACATCCCACAAGTCTTCTTCATGCACCCCATGTCAAACATACCCAGTAGCTTATCACTATCCCATGTTTCAGTGCAGAGAGATGATTCAAGCGTTTCTTCATTTCCTCCAGGTAAAGCATACTCAGCAGTTTGTCACCAGTGTTTCACCTGAGACGTGATTCTTCTTCATTTATGTAGTTGGCTGTGCTGGGTCTCAGTTGTGTCACGTAAGATAGTCCTTGAGACAAGCCAACTCTAACCATGGCATGAAGTCTCGGGAGTGTGAGAACTTCAGTATTTGCAGCTATGCAGGTTTACTTACTCTGTAGCATATGGGATGTTCCTTTCCCAATCGGGGATTGAACCTTCATCCCCTACACTACAAGGTGGATGCTTAACCGCTGGACCACCAGGAGAGGCCCTGTGACATGCTCTAAGTGCCTGCTTTTACGCCTCATATGAAAGAGACACATTGCTTGATGGGAACATATCAGCATCCAGGGTTGCAAAGATTGGACATGCTTCAGGAACTTCTTCATCCACACTGGTCAAATACAAGCAGGTGTTTATCACAATGTAGTGCCATTCCATGTGCTTCTTCGTTGATTACTGGCTGAACGTGTCCAGTAGATTATCATCGTCTACTGTTTCAGAGCAGTGACACCTCGAGTTATTCTTCATGCACCCTGGGTCAAACACATCCTGTTGTGTATCTCCCTCCAGTGTTGCACTGCTGTGACATGCTTTCAGTGTTTCTCCATCCACCCCAGGTCAAACATACTAAGTCGCTTATTATCCACACTTCAGAGAGGAGGTTCAGCCACATCTTTCTCCACCCCAGGTAAAATAGCCTCACCAGCTTATCCCTTGCTGCTTTTCACTGCTGTCACAAGTTCAAGTGCATCTTTATCAAACACACCAGCCGTTTATCACCATCCAGCACTTCCAAGCTGTGACACAAACTGCTGTATCATCCAGACAGGAAAAATACATCCGGTACTTTACTAAAGTCAGTGTTTCAGTGCTATGACGTGATTCAAGTGCCTATTCATCCACTCTCTGCAAAAACACACTCTGTAGTTTATCACCATGCAGTGCTCAGTGCCTTGACAGAGGACATGCTCCGAATGCTTCTTTGTCCACCTGGTGTCAAATACTCAATAGTTTTCCAACATCTGTATTTCAGTACTGTGAATCACTGCGTATGCTCCTTTGTCAATCCTGGCCCGTCACTCCTTGCAGTTTACCACCCTTCAGTGCTTCAGTGCTGTAATGTGCTTCATGTGCTTCATCTTCTCCTGAAAAACATACTCATTAGTGTATCATCATCCAATATTCAGTACAGTGATATGCTTCAAGTGCTTACTAGTCCACATCAGTTGAACATTCCCAGCATTTTATCATTAGCCAAGGTTTCAGGCCTGTAACTTGTGGCATTTAGTAGGCGCTTGTTTGATCCCCAGAGGTGAAACTCAACACCTGTTTTTTCGCCATTTATTCTATCAGTGCTGTGACATACTACAGTGCTTTCTTAACTGCTCTGGGTTAATACACACATCCGTTCTTTCAGTGCTGATTAATGCACAAGTGCTTCCTCAACTATCCTCTTTCAAATACATACAGTAGTTTTGGAACTCATGAAAATAAAACTCTTTCACAGTTTCCATTGTGTCCTGAGTTATTTGCTATCAAGAGGTGGGACTGGATGACAGGATCTGAATTTATTGCATGTAGAGGTTTAAGTCAACGTTTTAAATCTCCACTTTCATCTCAGCAAAGAGCTCTAATCCCTCGTCTGCTTTCTGTCATGGGCATGTCTGAGTTTATTTATGTTTCTCCCAGCAATTTCGATTCCACTTTGCGCTTCATCCAGTCTGACATTTTGCGTGATATACTGTGCATGTAAGTTAAATAAGTGGCGTGACAACAAGACAGCCTTGACCTACTCCGTTACCAATTCTGAACAACTCCATTGTTCCTGTCTGATTCTGTTACTTCGTGACCTGCATACAGGTTTCTCAGGAGCCAGGTAAAGTGGTCTAGTATACCCACCTCTTTAAGAATTTTCCGCAATTTCTGTGACCCCCACAGTCAAATGCTTTAGCATAGTGAATGAAGCAGAAGTCGGTCATTTTCTGGAACTCCCTGCTTTTTCTATGATTCAATGAATATTGGCAATTTGATCTCTGGTTCCTCTGCCTTTTGTAATCCAATTTGTACATTTGAAACTTCTCAGTTTACATACTGCTGAAACCTAGATGGAGGCATTTGGAGCATTACCCAGCCAGCATATGAAGTGAGAACGACTGTGCAGCAGTTTGAGCATGCCTTCACAATGCCCCTTTTTGGGATCAGAGTGAATCTGACCTTTCCCTGTCCTGTGGTCATTGATGAGTTTTCCAAAAGTCCTGGCACCTTGAGTGAAGCATTTTAACAGCATTATCTTTTACAATTTGAAATAGCTGAGCTTCAAGTCTATCATCTTGACTAGCATTGTTTGTGGTATTTCTGCCTAAGATCCACTTGCCTTCACACCCCAGGTTGTCTGCTCTATGTGAGTGATCACACCATTATGGTTATGTGGGTGATTAAGCAGAGAAGGTGATGGCACCCCACTCCAATATTCTTGCCTGGAAAATCCCATGGACAGAGGAGCCTGGTAGTGAGCTGTCCATGGGGTCATGAAGAGCTGGACACGAGAGAAGCGACATAGCAGCAGCAGCAGCAGCGGCAGCAGGTGATTAAGACCTTGCTTTGGTACAGCTCTTCTCGTGTACTCTTGCCAGCACTCCATCACATTTTCTCCTTCTGCTAGGTTCATACCCCTTCTGTCCTGGATTGTGCCCATGTCTCATGAAATATTCCCTTGCAGTCTCTCAGTTTCTGGGCAAGATTTCTCGTCTTTCCTATTCTATTGTTCCCTCTATTTCTTACTGGCATTAAAAACACACAATATTATATCCCCATCCAGTGTGTAACTTTAGATATGCTTCAAGGGGTTTTTAATCCACTCCAGAAGAAATTAATGTGACAGCTATCACCATCCATTTTTTCTGTATTGTGACATGTTTTGAGCCTCCTCCATCCCCTCCAGGTAAAACACACCCTGTACATTTTCATCATTCGTTGATGCTGCGCTATTACCGGCCTGAAGGTCCCTTTGTCTCATTTAGTCAAACACTCCCTGTCGTTTACCACTATCCAGTGTTCCAGTACTGTGGCATGCCTCATGTACTTCTTTATCCTCTCCATATAAAATATGGTAGGTAGCTTATCACAATTCCTGTTTCGGTTCTGTGCTGAGTTTAAAGTCCTTCTTTAGGCCATTCTAGATAAAACGCATTCAGAAGTTTATGATGGTCCCATGTTTTCGTCTGTGCCATGCTTTCAGTTTCTCCTCATTCAACATGTATCAAACAAACCCTGTAGTTTATCATCATCCAGTGTTTCAAGGCTGTTTCCTGCTCAACTGCTTCATCATTCTCTGCAGAAAATACATAACCAATAATTTATCACAATCCAGTGTGTTAATTCTGGCATATGCTTCAAAAGATCCTTTGTCCACTCAAGGTTGAGCACACTCTTAGTTTATCACCATCCATTGATTCAGGGCTAGTACATACTTTCATTGATTTTTCAACTACCACAGCTCATCATACACAATGATTTACCATGATCCAGTTTCAGGGTTGTGACAGGCTCCTTGTGCTTCTTTCTATATACAAGATCAAACACAGACCATCTGAAGTGTGAACATACAGTGTTTCAGTCATGAAACCCACTTCAAGGGGTTCTTCACTTACTCCACAACAAATACACCATATAGGTTATCGACATTCATTGTTTCAATGTTGTAGCACATACTAATGGCTGCTTCACTAACTCCAAGTCAAACACCTTCAGTGGTTTGCCACTATCTTGGGTTTCAGATCTGTGACATGCTTCAAGAGCTCCTGAAACTACTCACGGTCAAAGGCACTCTGTAGATTTGTTGTTCCTGGCTGTTATAGGTTGTTCAGTCATTCAGTCATCTCCAACTCTCCAAATCCCATGGACTGCAGTATGTCACGCCTTCTTGCCCTTGACTATCTCCCGGAGCTTGTTCAAACTCAAATCCACTGGGTCGGTGATGCCATCCAAGTATCTGGTCCTCCATCGTCCCCTTCTTCTGCTCCAATCTTTGGCGGCATCAGAGTCTTTGCCAACGAGTTGACTCTTCACATCAGATAGCCATAATATTGGAGCTTCTGCCTCAGCATCAGCCCCTCCAGTGAATTTTCAGGATTGATGTCCTTTACAGTTGACTGGATTGATTTCCTTGCAGCCCAAGGGACTCACAAGGGTCTTCTCCAAGACTGTGGTTCAAAAGTATCAATTTCTTAATGTTCAGCCTTCTTTATGGCCTAACTTACATTGTCACGTGACTGCTTAAAAAAACACAAATATAGCTCTGACTATATGGACGCTTCTTGGCAAACGGATGCCTCTGCTCTTTAACATGCAGTCTAGGTTTGTCACTGCTTTTCTTCCAAGAAACAAGTGTCATTTAATTTCATAGCTGCAGTCATCACCTGCCATGATTTTGGAGTCCAAGGAAACAGAAGTCTCACTGTTACCATTGTTTTCCCATCTATTTGCCATGAAATAATAGGACACGATGCTAGGATCTTAGTGTTTTGAATGTTGCGTCTTAAGCCAGCTTTTTCACTCTCCTCTTTCACCTGCATCAAGAGGCTCTTTAGTTATTCTTTGCTTGATGCTATATCGGTGGTGTCATCTGCATATCTGAAGTTATTAATATTTCTATTTTTCTCTTAATTTCAGCTTGTGTTTCCTCCAGCCCCGCATTTTCCAAGATGTGCTCTGCATATAAGTTAAATCAACAGGGTGACACATGTAGTAGTTTGTTTGCTTGTTTGTTTGTTTGTTTTCCAATTTCAAACCATCTGTTCTTCTTTACCTGGTTCTCACTGGTTGTTTCTTGACCTGGATACAGGTCTCTCAGGAGGCATGTAGGTAGTCTGGTATTTCCATGTCTTTAAGAATTTTCTGCAGTTTGTTGTGATCCACACAGTGGATTTTTATCATACTCAATAAAGCAGAAATAGTTTTTTTTTCAATAATATTCTTGCTTTTTCCATAATCCAATGGGTGTTGCCAATTTGACCTCTGGTTTCTGTCTTTTCTAAATCCAGTTTGAACATTTGCAGCTTCTAGGTTAATGTGCTGTTAAAGTCTTGCCAGGAGAATTGTGAGCATGTCTTTGTTCGATTCACTTCAGCTGCTCAGTTGTGTATGACTGTTTGTGAGCCCATGGACTACAGCAAATCAGGCCTTCCTGTCCATCACCAACTCCCGCAGTTTACTGAAATTCATGTCCTTTGAGTCGGTGATACCAGCTAACTGTCTCATCCTCTGTCGTCTCCTTCTCCTCCTGCTTTCAATCTTGCCAAACATCAGGGTCTTTTCAAATGAGTCAGCTCTTCACATCAGTTGGCCAAAGTATTGGAGTTTCAGCTTTAACCTCAGTCCTTCTAATGAATATTCGTGATTGATCTCCTTTCGGATGGACTGGTTGGATCTCCTTGCAGTTCAAGGGACTCTCAAGAATCTCCTCCAACAACACAGTTCAAAAGCATCACTTCTTTGGTGCTCAGCTTTCTTTATAGTTCCACTGGTACATCCATACATGCCTACTGGAAAAATCATAATCTTAACTAGGTGGAGCTTTGTTGGCACATTAACATCTCTGCTTTTTAATATGCTGTCTCAGTTCAATTCAGTTCAGCCTGTCCGACTCTTTGCGCCCCCATGAATCGCCACAAGCCAAGCCTCCCTGTCCGTCACCAACTCTCTTAGTTCACTCAGACTCATGTCCATCGAGTCAGTGACGTCATCCAGCTATCTCAGTTGTTCATAAATTGTGTTCAAAGGAGTTAGTGCGTAAAATAATGGCCGTTGTGTGATATTTGGAACATCATGTGGTGTTGCCCTTCCTTGGATTTCAAACGAAAAACTGACCTTTTCCAGTCCTGCAGCCTCTGCTGAGTTTCCCAAGTTTTCTGGCATACTGAGTGCAGCACTTCAACAATATCATCTTTTAAAATTTGAAATAGCTCAGCTGGTGTTCCATCACCTCCACTATCTTTGTTGGTAGTGATGCTTTCTAAGAGCCACTGGATTTCCCACTCCAAGATGTCTAGCTGTAGGCGAGTGATCACCCCATCATGGTTATCTAGGTCATCGGGAACTTTTTGGAGAGTTCTTCTATGTAATCATGCCAACACTCCTTAATATCTTCCACTTCTTTTAGGTTCACACATTTTCGGCCCTTTATTATACACATATGTGCATGAAATACTCCCTTGATACCACTTATTTTCCTGAAGAGATCTCTAGTCTTTCCCAGGCTCTCATTCCCACTCAGTAGTTTAGCAACATTTATTGTTTCATGGATGTGACATGCTTCCAGTGCTTCTTATTCCACTTGAATTCCTACACTCCCAGTAGTGTATCAGAATCCCTTGTGTCACCCCAGGGACCTGCTTTACCTGCTTCTTCGCAACCCCAGATCAAACACATTCAGTACTTTATCCCCGTAGAGTATTCAGTGCATTAACATGCAACACTTTCCGGTGTTTCCTTGTCACCTGGGACTAATCACCCAGTGGTATAAGTGCCATACTCTATTTTAGTGCCGTTACACAGGTCAAGTGCTTCATTTTCTGAGGCTAAAACACACTCCTCATCCAGTGTCTTAGTGCAGAGACATGCTTGAGGAGCGTCTTCATCCACCCAGTCAAACACTCCCAGGAGTTTTTCACCATCCAGTGTTCAAGTTCTGTGACATGCTTCAAGTGCTCCTTTGTGTACACGGGGTCAAAGACACCCAGTAGTGTGTCGTTATCCAATGTTTCAGTTATGCAACATGCTTCTGGGTTTCTTCATTCCCTCAGGTCATCACACCAAGTGGTTTCTCACTATCCAGTGTTTCAGGGTTACAGCATGCTTCCAGAGCTTCTTTTTCTCCCTGGGTCAAACATTCCAAGTCTCTTGCCCCGTCCACGTTTGAGTTCTGTGAAATGGATCATGTGCTTCCTGTCCACCCTGAATCAAGCACCCTCAACAGTTTGTCACCATCCAGTGTTTCATGTTGGTGACAAGGTTCAGATACTTCCCCATGCACTCTGGGTCATACACACCCTGATGTTTATCACCTGTTTCAGGTTTTTGACATGCATCAATTGCTTCTTGCCCATCCTGGATCAAACACACCAGGAGTTTAGCATCATCCAATATTTCCATACTGTAACATATTTCAAGAATTTTGCCACACACCACTGTTCAGAAGTACCCAACAGTTTATCAGCATCCCATGCCTCAGTTCGAGGACTTGCCTCAAGTGCTTCTTCACAACCCCAGACAAAACATACCCAGTGGATTATCACCATCCACTGTTTCAGTCCTGTAGCATGCTTCATGTGCTTCTTCATCCTCTCTAGGTGAAGCACATGCAGTAGCTTATGACCATGGAGTGTTTCCATTTTATGGCAGATTCCAGGACGTTTCCATCCTCACCAGGCCAAACACACTCAAACATTAACACCATCCAATGTTTTACTGTGTGTGACATTCCTCAAGTCTTCCTCATTATCGCAAGTCAAACACATCCATAACATTCACCACCTCCAGTTCCAATGCCAAGATCCACTTCAATGGTGTGTTCATTCTCCCCATTTAAAGGCATTCACTAGGCTATCACCATACAGCGTTGAAGTTCAGTGACATGCCTGCAGTGCTTCTCCGTCCATCCAATGTCAAGCCCAGTTACTGACCATTTAACGTTTCATTGCATGGCATGCTTCAGTCAAATGTGCCCAAGATTATTTAAAAGAAAAAGGAAAAGAAAGAAAAAAAAATCACTCTTTAAGGGGTGATCAGTTCAGTTGAGTCACTCATTCATGTCCAGCTCTTTGTTATCCCATGAACCGCAGCAAGCCAGACCTCCCTGTCCATCATCAACTCCCATGGGTAACCCAAACCCATGTCCATTGAGTCGGTGATACCATCCA
Organism: Ovis aries; assembly: GCF_016772045.2. NCBI lineage: Eukaryota > Metazoa > Chordata > Mammalia > Artiodactyla > Bovidae > Ovis > Ovis aries. Next base: position 19,305,054 of record NC_082741.1, on the reverse strand, counting down.
TCCATCTCACCTTCTGACGTCCCCTTCTCCTCCTGCCCTCAATCATTTCCAGCAACAAGATGCTTTCAAATGAGCCAGCTCTTCACATCACGGGGCCAAATTATTGGAGTTTCAGCTTCAACATCAGTCCTGTCAATGAACACTAAGGACTGATTTCTTTTAGGATGGACTGGTTGGATCTCCTAGCAGTCCAAGGGACTCTCAAGAGTCTTCTTAAACACCCAGTTCAAAAGCATCAATACTTCAGTGCTCAGCCTTCTTTATATTCCAAAACTTACATCCACACATGACTACTGGGAAAACCGTAGCGTTGACTAGATGGACCTTTCTTGACAAAGTAAAGCCTCTGTTTTTCAATATGAATATAATAATCAATAATAATCAATCATCAGCAATAGTCAATAATGATAATTAATCATCTAGGTTGGTCATAAGTTTCCTTCTAAGGACAAAGCGTCTTTTAATTTCATGGCTGCAGTCACCATCTGCAGCGATTTTGGAGCCCAGAAGTATAAAGTCATCTTCTGTTTCCACTGTTTCCCACCTATTTGCCATGATGTGGCGGCATCCGATGCCATGATCTTTGTTTTTTGAATGTTGAGCATTAAGCCAACTTATTCACTCTCTCGTGTCACTTTTATCAAGAGGCTCTTTAGTTCTTCACTTTCTGCCATAAGGCTGGTGTCATCGGCATATTTCAGATGATTGATATTTCTCTGTCAATCTTGTTTCCACCTTGAGATTCCTCCAGCCCAGTGTTTCTCGTTATGTAGTCTGTGTAGAAGTTAAATAAGCAAGGTGGCAATTATACAGCCTCGGGGTACTCCTTTTCCTTTTTGGAGCCAGTCTGTTGTTCTATTTCCAGTTCTAATTGTTGCTTCCTGACCTGCATACAAGTTTATCAAGAGGCAAGTCAGGTTGTCTGGTATTCCCTGAAATCTCTTTCAGAATTTCCCAAAGTTTATTGTGATCCACATAGTCAAAGTCTCAATAAAACAGAAGTAGATCTTCTTTTGGAACTCTCTTGGTTTTTCAATGATGCAGCAGATGTTGGCAATTTGATCTTGGTTGCTCTGCCTTTTGGAAAACCAACTCGAATATCTGGAAGTTCCTGGTTGCTGTATTGCTGAAGCATGGCTTGGATAATTTTGCCCATTAATTTAGTAGCATATGAGATGAGTGCAATTGTGTAGTAGTTGGAGAATTCTTTGGCATTGCCTTTCTTTGGGATTGGAGTGAAAACTGCCCCTTTCCAGTCCTGTGGCCAGTGCTGAATTTTCCACATTTGGTGCCATGTTAAGTGCAACCCTTTCATAGCATGGTCCTTTGGGATTTGAACTAGCTCAACTGGAATTCTATCCCCTCCACTAGCTTTCTTTGTAGTGATGCTTCCTAAGACCCACTTGAGTGTACATTCCTGGATGTCTGGTTCTAGGTGAATGATCACATCATCGTGATTATCTGCGTCATGACTATCTTTTATGTACAGTTCTTCTGTGTATTTTTGCTACCTCTTCTTAATATCTTCTGCTTCTTTTAGGCCCATACGACTTCTGTCCTTTATTCAGCCCATCTTTGCAAGAAATGTTTGCTTGGTATCTCTAAGTTTTTGAGGAGATCCCTAGTCTTTCGCATTCTATTGTTTCCTCTATTTCTTTAGTGCAGTGGGTGTGGCACAATTCAAAGGCTCTCTTCCCACTCTGGTCAGTCATCGTCAATAAGTGGTACCAACCAGTGTCCAGTGCTGTGACATATGACCAAGTTCAATTCTTCCTTAACGAAGTGACTAAATAAAACATCCCGGAGTTTATCAATACACAGTGTTCCATGGCTGCCCCTGGATTCGAGTACTTCCTCACCCACTCCAGGTTAACATAGTCCTTTATCACCATCCATTGCTTCAGTACACTGACAGTCTTCAAATGCTTCTACATTAATCCTGGTGTAAAACTTCTAGTAGTTATAAACGGCCAGTGTTTTACTTTGCAGCACGACCCAATGGCTTCTTCATGCGCACCCATACACCAACTCCGTAGTTTGTCGCCATCTAGTGTATACATGAAGTGACATGCTTAAAGAGCTTCCTCATCCACCCCAGATCTAGACAGTCAGTCTGTCGTCTCCATACAAGCGTTTCAGTGCTGTGACATGATTTGAAATGTTGTCTGTGCACACTGAGGCATACACAGCCAGCAGTTCACCATGCTCCAGTGTTTCAGGACTTTGATAAGATTAAATATGTTCTTGGTCCCACTAACGTCAATACACTCACCGTTTATAACCATCTTGTTTCACTGCTGTGATATAATGTCAACTGCTTCTTCATCCATTCCTGTGTCAAACGAACTCAGTAGTTTTTTCCCCATCTAGTGCTAGTGTTCAGTACTATGAAATGATTCTGAAGCCTCTGTGTCCATTCCGGCTCAAACATAGTCCATATTCTCAACCAGTGCTTCAGTGATGTCACATGCTTCAAGTGCTTTCTTCATTCACTCCATATCAAGTACATGCAGTCGTTCATAAGCATGCAATGTTTCAGTTGTGTGACATGCTTCAAATGGTTCTCTAATCCACTTGAGCTGAAACATACCCAGTAGCTTATGACCATTGGTGTTTCAGTGCTGCGACATGTTTCAAGTCCTTCTTCTTCTACGCCATGCTGAACGCATGCAATAGTTTATCACCATCAGTTGTTTCAGTTCTGTTACATTCTTCAAGTCTTGTTTCGTATACTCTGGTTCAAATACACCTAGAAGTTGTTCACCATCAACTGTTGAGTTCTGTGATATGTCTCAATTGTTTCTGTACATACCAGTTCATAAACACGCATACATTTTTCTCCATCCTGTGTTTTAGGGCTGTCATATGGTTAAATGAGTCCCCTTCTTACCCCAGGTCAAATACACCCAGTATTCATCAACATCCAGTCTTTCAGCTAAGTGATACAGTTCAAGTGCTTCAGCATCCATTCTTGGAAGACACAGCCAATAATTTTTCGAATTCCAGTGCTTCAGTGCTGTGAATTTTTTAAGTGTTTCTGCATCCAAATAGCTCAGGCAAGACTAAGAGATTGTAACTATCACTGGTTCAGTTTTATGACATGGCTTAAGCGAATCTCCATCTACATTAGGTTGAATGCACTCAGTAATTACCACCATCCTGTAACTCATAGGTAAAATATTCTTGGAAAGTTTCTTTGTCTACTGTGGGTCAAACACACTGAGGAGTTTTTACCATTCGGTGTTTCAGTGCTGTGACAACTTCCACTGCTTCTTTGTGTACTGCAGGTCAGCACACCAAGTGTCTTGTAACTACTAGCTTGCACTCTAGAGAACATACCTCTCTTCTACTGAGACTGAGATGTAGAGAATGCATCTCACCACTATTAAGACCCCAGTCTAAGCACACATGCCACTTCTGCAGTGGCTAAACTCTCGAGGAAATGTGACAACACTACTGACCCTGAATTCTAGAACACACATCTTACCATTGCTGAATCAGTGTTCTACAGAAGGCTTAGCACAACTACTGAGCTTGCACTCTGAAAGTATCATCCTACCTCTACTGAGTCAACATTATATGCCATACATGTTCCAACTTCTGAATTTGCACTATGGAATACACCTTATGCCACTACTGAGCAAGCTCTAGTGTACACATGACAACGTACTAATCCCCACATCAAAGGGTAATGCTGAAAATTTTTCAAAGTACTGCATTCTTGTGCTCATTTCACATACTCAGCAAGATAAGGCTCAAAATCCTTTGTGCTAGGCTTCAAAGTATTTGAACCAAGAACTTCCAAATATATGCGATGGATTTAGAAAAGACAGAGGAATGAGGGCTTATACTGCCAACGTTCATTGCCTCCTAGAGAAAGTAGGAAGTCAAGAGATACCTGGAATAACAGGCAAGTTGGACCTTGGAGTACATATGAAGTATGGCAAAGGCTAACAGAATTCCCTACGAGAACTCACCATTCATAGAAAACACCCTCTTCGAACAACACAAGAGATGACTCTTGAGATGGTCAATGCTGAAATCAGATTGATTCTGTTCTTTGTAGCCGAAGATGGAGAAGCTCTATGCAGTCAGAAAAAAAAAAAAAAAAAAAAAAAAACCAAGACTGAGCAGTGACATGGCTCAGATCAGGAATGCCTTAAAGAAAACTTCAGACTTAAGTTGAAGAAAGTATGGAAAACCGCTAGACCATTTGGGTTGGCCAAAATCAATCTCTTATGATTACGCAGTGGATGTGACAAATAGATTTGAGGGATTAGATCTTATAGACAGACTGCTTGGAGAACTACGGACCAAGGGTCATGACATTCTGCATGAGACAATGAACAAAACCTACCCAAGAAAAAGAAATGCAAAATGGCAAAAGGTTTGTCTGAGGAGGCCTTACAAATAACTTAGAAAAGAAGAGAAGCTAAAGGCATAGGAGAAAAAGAAAGATAATCCATTTGAATGCAGTTTTCTTAAGAACAGCAAGGAGAGATAAGAAAAGCCTTCCTCAGGGATCAATGCAAAGAAACAGAGAAACACAATAGGATGGCAAAGAACAGAGATTACCTCAGGAATGATACAGATACCAAGGGAACATTTCATGCAAAGATGGGCACAATAAAGGAGACAAAATATATGGACCTAACAGAAGCAGATATATTAAGAAGTGGTGGCAAGAATACACAGAAGAACTGAACTTAAAAAAAAAAAAGAAGAAGATCTTAATGACCCACATAACCGTGAAGGTGTCTTTACTCACCCAGAACCAGACATCCTGCAATGTGAAATCAAGCAGCCCTTAGTACATAACTATGAACAAAGTTACTAGAGGTAATGTGTTTCCAGTTGTGGAATTTCAAGTCCTACCAGATTAGGACATTACAATCCTGCACGCAATATGCCAGCGAATTTGAAAAGCTCGGCACTGGCCGCCGAACTTGGAAAGGTTAGTTTAAACTCCAATCCTCAAGAAAAGCTAGGCCAAAGATTGTTTAAACTAACACACAATTGCACACATCTCACATGTAAGCACAGTCATGTTCAAAGTTCTTCAAGCTAGGCTTCAGCAGTACATGAACTGAGAACTTCCAGATGCTAAAGCTGGATTTAGAAAAGTCAGAGAAACCAGAGATCAAATTGTCAGCATCCATCGGATCAGAGAAAAAGCAAAGGAGTTCAAGAAAAACATCGACATCTGATTTGGACTATGCCAAAGGTTTTGACTGTGTGGATGACAACAAGCTATGGGAAATTCCTGGAAAGATGCAAATACCAGACCTCTTTAGCTGCCTGCTGAGAAATCTGTAGGCATGTCAAGAAGCAACACTTGGACATAGAACAATGCGCTAGCTTCAAATTGGGAAAGGAGCACATCAAGGCTGTATATTGTCATGTGGCTTATTTAACTTATATTCAGCACGTCATGTGAAATGCCAGGCTGGATGAAGCCCAGCTAGAATCAAGATTGCTTGGAGAACTATCAATAACCACAGATTTGCAGTTGACACCACATATATGACAGAAAGTGGAGATTAAATAAAGAGCGTATTGATGGAAAGAAAGAAGAGAGTGAAGAACCTTGCTTAAAACTCAATGTTGAAACCATGAAGATCATGGCATTTGGCCCCGTGACTTCACATGAAATAGGGAAATCATGAGGAAAAATGGAAACAGTGATAGACTTTATTTTCTCGGGCTCCAAAATCACTGCAGATGGTGAGGGCAGCCGCGGAATTAAAGGGTGCTAGATCCTATGAAGAAAAGCTGTAACCACCTAAAGAGCATATGCAAAAGCAGAGGCATTACTTTGCAATTAATAGTCTATCAGGTCATACCTATGGAGTTTCCATTACTCATGTATGGATGGGAGAGTTGGACTATACAGGAAGTTGCGCATGGAATCATTGATGATTTTGAACTGTGGTGTTGGAGAAGACTCTTGCGAGTCCCTTGGACTACAAGGAGATCAAAGCAGTCAATCCTGATGGAAATCAGCCCTGAATATTCATTGGAAGTACTTTTGCTGCAGCTGAAACTCTGGTACTTTCGCCACCCGATGCAAAGAGCTAACTATAGGAAAAGACCCTGATGCTGGGAAAGCTTGAGTGCAGAAGGAGAAGGGCCTAGCAGACGATGAGATGGTTGGATGGTACAACTAATTTGAGGCACATGACTTTGAGCAAACTCTGGGAGTTAGTGATGGACAGTGAGGCGTGGTGTGCTGCATAATAAGGAGCGTAACATGCCTTATTATGTTGCAGAGAGTTACTATGCCTGAGCAACTGAACAACAGCAGAATCAACCATTTCAGTAAGAAGTGAAGACGCAACTTACAGGAAGATGCTCAGAGAAAAATAGAGAAACAATATCAATCCACTTCTCATGCAGCCATTTTTACTCTTATTGAAACAAGGTTTTTCCATATTTAAATATGGCTTTCCTGAAGTATGTGAATTCTAACTTGTTTTTTCACCTCAGAGAGGTGTGTTGATGAAGTCACAATGCACAGAGAACATGGCTTTTCTCACAGATTCCCTTAATAAAATCATGATGTACTTAAGGAGCTGGGGCTATTTTTTCCATGGGAATAAATATTTTGATGAGGAACTCTTTAATTCTTTAGAAAATGTTAATTACCATTATCAAATTTGTTTGGAATATTTGTAGTCTTTCCTTTGGTATCAGAAGATACTGCAGCCCTGACAATAAGGCAGGGTTTTCCAACCAAAAGCCTGAAACAGAGCAGCTCACCACGCTCTAAAAGCACATTAGAAAAGTGGTAATTTGCTATTCAAATCAGTGAGCATTATACCCAAGTGAAAGAATGGCTAAAAGAGCTTGAAGAACATCACTAGAGCCTGCTAAAAGAAATCAATATGGGATTAATGGTATGAAAGTTTAGAGTAGATGAAACTTGAATTATATTAATGGAAAATATAGTAAAAGTTTCCTAGCATGTGGGCAGAATGAGAAGTCTCCTCAGAAACTAACACAAACAAAACAAATCTACACATTCTTTCAGAAAATCCAAATGGCTTCAGAATGAAATATAAAGATGCAGAAGAGATAGCTAAGAGCTTAAGTGGATATATGGATACTCGAATTATATGACCAACATGATGTTTCATAGGCTTTTCGGCATTCACATCATAAATGTGAACTCTGATGGCTGGGATACCCTTACCTCTCATCCTGCTGAACTATTGCCTAGAATATTTTTATTCTGTGATAGATTTCTTATAATCAGTATCATTCTATCACGTTTTGAAAAATAAGTATTTTTGCACTTTCAACATGCAAATTATATTTGCTTGTTGCTAAATATATGTAACTAACTTCTCTGCTAAACTCACTGTTTTGTTTTTTTTTTTTTGCCCCTTAAGCTCTTATTTATGTATTTATTTTTCCATTTTATTTATTTTTTTCTTTAATTTTTATTTTCACTTTATTTTACTTTACAATACTGTATTGGTTTTCCCATACATTGAGATGAATATTTGTTATTTTTAAAACTGCATTTATTTTGTCGGGGCCAGGCAGTCATGGATGTTCAAGGGCTTTCTCTAGCTGAGGCAAGTGGTATGGTGCACTTCACTATGCTGCATAGCCTTCCCACTGTGATGTTTCTTTTGCTGGAGAACACTGGCTCTAGTTTCGGCACATGAGCTCCTGAGTTGTGGCCCATGAGCTTACTTACACTTCAGCATGTGGGATCTTCCCAGACAAGAATCACTGGGAGGCTGACTATTAATCGATGGATCACTAGGGTAGTTCAACACAGACTATATAGGCTGGAAGTTTGATACTGTACATATGAAAGCCAGGAAGTACTTAAGTAGATACTGTTTTTCTTTGGGGTATTCTCCTGGTGGCTCATTGGTAAAGAGTCCACTTCCCAATGTAGATGACCCAGGGTTGAGAAATCCCTGAGTTGGGAAGATAGATCTTCCGGAAGAGAGAATGAAAACCAAACTCAGTATTCTTGCCTGGGAAATCCCACGGGCAGAGGAGCCTGGTGGTCTATGGTCCATGGAGATGAAGAAACGGAAATGACTTAGCAGCTAATCATGACCACCACCACAGTGTTGTTTTGGCAGATAAAGTAGGTAGTTTGTTTAAATGTCCTTGGCCTGCAATGTCTGAAAAGTAGTCAGTGCTTTTGATTATTAGAAGTGTGCATAAGTAAAAGGCATTTTTATTTTATTGTGTGTAAAAATCCCTTTCAATGCTGACTGCAAGTTTTTATAACGTATTGCCAGAGAATTTAGCCAGTCATTATATACATTAATTTGGTTCTCTTTTGAAGCTATGTCTCACAACAGCAAGTGATATCGATTATGTTCTTGCTTTGGTATCCGTCTTGATTTGGATTTTATTTATTTATTTATTTATTTATTTATTTGAAAGCAGCATTTCAGTAGGTTTCAATAATTTATTTAATCATTTCATAGTTTCTACGAGAACAACTAGCTTCTAAAAAGGGAAATGACACTCCATTTCTCTTCTGATCTTATAGGGAAAAGAGAGTAATAAAGTTCATTGCTTTATGGTGGTTTTTTTTTTTTTTTCAGGGTTAACATGCTCTTTCTAAGGAACACTTCCAAATTTCAAGGTTTTCAAGGATTTCTTAAAAATATATTTTGGTTTCTGGTCTGCTCATTCTCACAGTCGTGTCTGGTTCTTTGTGAGTGTCTGGAATATAGCCCGTCAAGCTCCTCTGTCCATGGGGGTTCTTCAGGCAAGAATACTGGAGTGGGTTGTTAGGCCAGTCTTCCAGTGGCTCTCTCATAGCAGATGGATTGTTTGCTATCTAAACCACCAGGGAAACCTAAAGAAACCTGGAGGGAGTGGCCTGTTGCTTCTCCAGAGCATCCTCCCAAACCAGAAATCAAACTGGGGTCTCCTGGTTTGCATCAGATTCTTAGGCAGCTTACCTCCCAGGGAAGCCCTGGTTTCTGCTAAAAAGTGCCAATTGTCATTCCTTAGTATGTGGACTCACTGATCATATGTCATGATTAAATAGGAGACAACTTTCAGTACGAAGTTTGAAGAAAATTATGCCATAATGATAAAAATACCCAATAAATTATATATACTAAAATTAGGAGAAAAATAAAAATAAACTCAAGGACCATAGCCTGGGAAATGGTCTTCCGTACAGTTTAAAGAGGAGTGTTCTGAAGCTGTAGGGGCAGAGCCAGGACACAGAGAAAATTCTTTAAAGTTGAAAGTACATGAATGAAACATATCTCGTGGGAAAAGGATCCTGTTAACCACAAAATACAGGTCTGACAACAGTGATGTTAGTGTTTTCCTAGGCGAGAATCTGGAATCATTACACTTCTTAATTATCTTCATTAACTAGGAACACATAACTCCAAAGCACAGAAATGCACAATCTCATTTTCATATCCTGACTTCCCCAGAGGGTACACTGATGAAAGACAACTGCAACAGATTTTTACTTTCCCATTCCAGTGAATACCCAGTGACTCTCCTCCATGGTTAAAGCAGATGTACAATATGTGTTTCCCAGGTCAAAAATAGGCTGTCTAGCATAAAGTTCAAGCAAAACTATATCTAGCCAGAATGTTCACTAATACTTAGTAGGTGAAAAGGCCTTCCCTCAGTATGAAAATCAATTCTGAACATTTTATTTCTGAAGAGAAACTCTTTTCTGTTTCTTTGTTTACAGTCACTTTATTTATTTATATTGTACTTTACAATAGTGCATTGGTTTTGTCAGACACCAACATGAACCCTCCACGGGTGTAGACGTGTTCCCAAGCCTAAACCCCCTCCCTCCGCCCTCCCCTTACCATCCCTCTGGGTCAACCCCGTGCAACAGTCCCAAGCATCCTCTCCTACACTGAAGCTAGACTGGCGATTCTTTTCTTATATGACATTATACATGTTTCAATGCCATTCTCGCAAATCATCCCACCCTCTCCCTTTCCCACAGAGTCCAAAAGACTGTTCTATTCATCTGTGTCTCTTTTGCTGTCTCGCATACAGGTTTATCGTTACCATCTTTCTAAATTCCCTATGTTTACAGTCACTTTAACTGTATTCCATCACTCCAACATTGGATACACAGACTGGGGCCTCTACCTCTGCCACCAACAGTCCCTAGCTTCAGTTCCGTTCAGTTCAGTTCCGTTCAGTCACTCAGTTGTGTCTGACTCTTTGTGACCCCATGAAATGCAGCACGCCAGGCCTCCCTGTCCGTCACCAACTCCCAAAGTTCACTCAGACTCACGTCCATCGAGTCAGCTATACCATCCAGCCATCTCATCCTCTGTCGTCTCCTTCTCCTCCTGCCCCCAATCCCTCCCAGCATCAGAGTTCTTTTCCAATGAGTCAACTCTTCACATGAGGTGGCCAAACTACTGGAGTTTCCGCTTTAGCATCATTCCTTCCAAAGAAGTCCCAGGGCTGATCTCCTTCAGAATGGACTGGTTGGATCTCCTCGCAGTCCAAGGCACTCTCAAGAGTCTTCTCCAGCACCATAGTTCAAAAGCATCAATTCTTCGGTGCTCAGCTTTCTACACAGTCCAACTCGCATCCATACATGACCGCAGGAAACACCATAGCCTTGACTAGACGGACCTTAGTCGGTAAAGTAATGTTTCTGCTTTTGAACGTGCTATCTAGGTTAGTCATAACTTTTCTTTCAAGGAGTAAGTGTCTTTTAATTTCATGGCTGCAGTCACCATCTGCAGGGATTTTGGAGCCCCAAAAGTAAACTCTGACACTGTTTCCACTGTTTCCCCATCTATTTCCCATGAAGTGATGGGACCAGAAGCCATGATCTTCATTTTCTGAAAGGTGAGCTTTAAGCCAACTTTTTCACTCTCCTCTTTCACTTGCATCAAGAGGCTTTTTAGTTCCTCTTCACTTTCTGCCATAAGGGTGGTGTCATCTGCGTATCGGAGGTTCTTGAAATTTCTCCCGGTAATCTTGATTCCAGCTTGTGTTTCGTCCAGTCTAGCATTTCTCATGATGTACTATGCATAGACGTTAAATAAGCAGGGTGACATTATACAGCCTGATGTACTCCTTTTCCTATTTGGAACCAGTCTGTTTTTCCATGTCCAGTTCTAAATGTTGCTTTCTCAACTGCACATAGGTTTCTCAAGAGGCAGGTCAGGCATGGTCACCAATAACAATGAAAACGCAAGTTGTTTCAGAGTTCTCTCATCATACATTAAAACAGCTGAATATGTATGTTTAATGATGAAATTTGTACCAATATTATTTACCATATTTTTATAGATGTTTTAAACATATGACAATACTCGACTAAAGTGAAAGTGGAGTCGTTCAGTCGTGCCCGACCGACCCTTTGCGACCCCATGGACTGTAGCCTTACAGGCTCCTCCATCTATAGGATTCTCAGGCAGGAATACTGGAATGGGTTGCCATTTCCTTCTTCAGGGGATCTTCCTAACCCAGGATTAGAACCCAGGGCTCCATTTCAAGCAGACATTTTACCCTCTGAGCCACCACGGAAGCCAAATACTCTACTGATGTTGTAATGCATTCTAAAGCACATGAGAAAGATGAAATCAAAAAAGATTAGAAAAATGTTGAAACATCACTAAATGTTTTTAAAATGCTTCTGTTCCAGTTTTGCTAGCATTTATCGGAGGCTATAATAATATAACTACATTTTTATTTTTTGTATTTATGATGTTTTTGTCATCATCTTTTATGTATTTGGAGTTATGAATGATGTCAATGTTAAAATGAACATCTTAAAGACATCAGTTAAATCTAGGCTTAAAAACAAGCAAAAAAAAAAAAGCACCAGTTTTATTTGAAAAAGTACCAGTTGCAAATCTGAAAGTATAAAATGGTTATATACAAAGAAAGAATCTAGTAATGAAATGTGTATTGGGTAGATGTCTATTTCGTGATGACTTTGTAGTTTATAGGTCGTTTGTAAAGCTGACAACATATTTCGTAGAAGTGCTGTCATCTCTCTAACGTTTTGTTTAGTTTTACCGAAGATTCCTGTGGCTAAATTAATACTGTGGAGATACAACTGACACTTACTTTCTTTGGTAAGAATGTAAAATGCACCAGTTGCATAGTATGTTATTTGAGACCTGAAGGTTGTCAGCACTGAGCTGGGGTTGAAGGCAAGGAATCTAACCAACGGGAATACTTAAATACCAAGCCCCACAGAGGTAAGCCTGTCCTTAGAAGGAAAAGAGAATAGCTTTCTGGAGCTGTGACTAAGCACGTTTAAGGTAATTACTGATCATTATGATCCCGTTGCCATTTCCTTTATTGTTTTGGGTTTGGGTTTAAACACCCTTTTTGTGTTTCCTGTGTGCAGAATATCCTTTAGCATTTGTTGGAGAGCTGGTTTAGCGGTGCTGAGTTCTCTCAGCTTTTGCTTGTCTGTAAAGCTTCTGATTTCTCCTTCGTGTTTGAATGAGATCCTTGCTGGGTACAGTAATCTGGGTTGTAGGTTATTCTCTTTCTTCACTTTAAGTATATCTTGCCATTCCTTCCTGGCCTGAAGAGTTTCTTTGGAAAGATCAGCTGTTACCGTTATGGGAATCCCCTCATGTGTTATTTCCTGTTATTCCCATGCTGCTTTTAATATTTGTTCTCGTGTTTGCTCTTTGTTAATTTGATTAAGATGTGTCTTGGGGTGTTTTGCCTGGGGTTTATCCTGTTTGGGAGTCTCTGGTTTTCTTGGGACTGGGTGATTATTTCCATGCCCACTGTAGGGAGGTTTTCAACTATTGTCGCCTGGAGGATTTTCTCATGGTCTTTCTTTTGGTCTTCTTCTTCTGGGACTCCTATAATTCAAATGTTGGAGCGTTTCATATTGTCCTGGAGGTCTCTGAGATTGTCCTCATTTCTTTTAACTCATTTTTCTTGTTTCCTCTCTGATTCATTTATTTCTACCATTCTATTTCACTAATCCTATCTTCTGCCTCTGTTATTCTACTATTTGTTGCCTCCAGAGTGTTTCTGATCTCATTTATTGAGTCATTCATTATCTGTCCGTGTGGCTGGATCACATGGTCCAGATGTCCTGGTGGACTTTCCAGTGCAAGTTCAGCAGCTGCAGCTTCCACTGCCTGCAGGGCCACAGGAGACACGCTGAGCTGTGCAGAGGCTGACTGGCACCAGGACCACGCGAGGGCTCTGCACTCCATATACCACCGCTCCCCTGGCTTCAGGAACCCCCTTGGTCCCCACCTTAAGGGACACTGGTGGGGAGCACATGCCTTTCGTCCCTTCTGTCCCTCAACCAGTCCTGTACATCCGGAGGCCTGTCCAAGTGAACCCCTCATCCTCCTGCTCTGGCTGCAAGACTGGAAAAAAATCAGTTGTTCCAGTATATGCATTTTAGAGCTTCTTCTCTATAGTGGTGAAATGTGTTCCACACAGAGTTAGACAGGACTGAAGCAATCCTGTGCAAATAGTTGCACGATTTTTTTTTTTTTAACCAGTAGCAGCTTTTTTCCAATGAGAGTTAACTGTGAAAGTGGAGCAGCTGCTTGGCTTTGAGGGACACAGGTGGTGTCAAACGGGCAGGGTGCAGGGACACAGACTGACTACACCACAGGAGTTAGGGCCCTATCAGAGCCTTCTTTTTTTTGAGCCCTTGTATCCGGTGATAAGAAGGCGTCTTTGGCCAGTCTTCTCCCTAGTTCCACCTATTCGGCCACTCAGAAGGTGAGCGCGGGGAGGTCCCACAGCACTATTTTTCATACCACTATAAAATATATATATTTATATACATATGTCTGCATGTGTGTTCAGTTGCTTCAGTCATGCTTGACTTTCTGCAACCCTATGGACTGTCGCCCACGATTCTTCTCGGTCCATACGATTCTTCAGGCAGGAATACTGCAGTGGGTTGCCATGCCCTCCTCCAGGGGGTCTTCCTGACCCAGAGATGGAACCTGCATCTCTTAGGTCTTCTGCATTGGCAGGAGGGACCTTTACCGCTAGGGACATCATTTACACACAAGCAAACAAACTATGATATGCTACTGATGAAATGTGATCTGGTATCACAAATGGCCAAATGTAAACTTTAGAATGGCCTTTAATGTCTATGAAACGTGTTAATGGCATGGAAGCTATCAACAAATGTATTATATGGAGAGAAACTGTGTTACAAACCTTTAATTTCAAGGAGCACCACTGCCCCTGTCAGCATCCAGCTACATACTGGCTGACTTTCTCTCTTGCCTGATAGTTTTAATCCATTCAGATTTGGAAGTCATCAAATGCTTGGAGACATTGCTTCTCAGCCTTTTGGCTAAGATCAAGTGTAAGTACCTGGGGAGCCAGGAATGAGTGGGCCGAGCTTGAGGTACAGGTAAATGATTGTTTCATAACAGTTACTGTTTATTTCTGCAGCAGGCATGTAGCACTGACAGACACTCCATGTTGTTCTAGAAACCAAAATACAGCAGCCCAATAGCTCTGGAGGGGAAAATGGCATGTGAGTTGGGGGAGGCTGTGATTTCTGACATCATGGTCAGGAAAGCCTGGCAGAGAAACTGTGGACCGAGGCAGCTCAGGAGTTGGGTGCTGGTAATTGAGACAGCATCCAAGGCAGGGGGAGCAGTAGAAGTCTTGAGAAGTCCCGTCCCTCCCTCCTTGGTACCCTTGGGAGATTGGGTCTGGGAACCCTGCACCTGGAGACACCAAAATTAATGGGTGATCAAGTCCATTACATAAAATGGTACAGTCTTTGCATGTAACATAAGGGGATACTCCCACATGTTTTAAATCATCTCCACATCCGTATAATACCTAATACAATGTTGATGCTGTGGAAGTAGTTTCAAGTACAGTGTAAATGCTCTCCCTCTCTGAGAGAGAGAGAGAGAGAGAGAGTTGCCAGCATGAGGCAGGTTCAAGTCCTGCTATTAGAAATGGCTGGGATTTAAAGAAAATATTTTGGATCCATGTATAGACTATGGTGCCTTCTGGACTCGGAGAGTGGAGGGAGTGAGAGGCACCCCCAAGGGACAGCTGGGGGCTCTTTTGGACATTTTCTGTCGGTCAGCATTTCTGAGTGAGATTGTAGATCTGTAAGCAAAATGGTGCCTACCAGCTCTCCTGCAGAGTTTAACAGGAGCACGGGGGCCACCATGGGGACTCAAGGCAAAAGTGGTGGCTGGAGAAGGAAGTTTAAAACGGTCATGTCATTTCACTGAGTTTGAGATGTTTCCTTATGTCTAAGGGTGCTAATAGTTATCTCAATGTTTCAGCCAGTGATTCAACCAGGTACTAATTTTGTCTTTTGAAAGAAATATAATCATCACCACTTATCGGCAGAGAGTAAGTTTCAAGACCCCCAGGGGACATCGGTAACCTCACACAGTATCAAACTCTATGTACACAATGGTTCTTCTATACAAACACACCTGTGATGCAGTCTACTGTATAGAGGCACAGTAAGAGATAGCCACTGCCTATAAATAACAGGAAAGTGAAAGTGAAGTCGCTCAGTCGTGTGCAACTCTTTGCGACCCCATGGAGTGCCGCTTATTACGCTCCTCTGTCCATGGGATTTCCCAGGCAAGAATTCTGGGCTGGATTGCCATTTCCTTCTTCACAGGATCTTCCTGACCCAGGCATTGAACCTGGCTCTCCCGAATTGTAGGCAGACACTTTACCATCTGAGCCACCAGGGAAGGTGTAATAATAACATGGAACAATTATAACAATATACTTTTATAAAAGTGTTGCGAGTGTAGTCGCTATGTAAAATATACTACTGTACTAATTGAGCGATTTTTTTTCACCCTAACTAAGCACTTACTACGCTCTGTGTCCATACGTTTTGCAGTTGGAGGTTTGAGAGCAAAACTAACCCAGATTTATTTTCTCTTCTTCACATTCACCACAGATATTAGCAACCTCAGCATACATTGTTTCTTTCTCTTTTATATCAAATTGAGAACTTGGATCTTTTCACTGAAAGGTAGCACTTAATGGATTTTTCTCTGGCATATGTCAATGGACAGCATCCCTCCACTTACGGTTTGGGGCCATTATTGAGTAAAGCAAGGATAACTTGGTCACAAGCCCTGTGGCATCTCAAAAGTCATTGTGGTAACCGAGTGACAGATGCGTGGGATGTTCAGGACTAAGGAACGATTCACATTCTGGGCAGGAGGAAGCAGGATGGTGTGAGATTCCAATCACTCTCCTCAGAATTACCTGCAGCTTAAAATGCATAAGTTGTATATTTCTGGAGTTTTCCATTTAATATTCTCGGTGACCAACTGAGGGTGACCTGAAACCACAGAGACTGACACCTGAGATCAGAGGGGATGACCTTGCCTGGTGATTGCTTTTAGGGGGAGCAAAACACTAGAAGGGGCCACTTGAAGCCACAAGTGGTTGCAAAATGGCCCATCTCTTCCCGTGTGAGGAAGCACAAGCACCACCACAACCCGAGAAAAAGACCGCCGTGTCCAAATCCAGAGGTGAGGACAATGACGATGCTGAGGTCATCTTTGTTGGAGTGGAGCACGTCAAGGAGGATGCTGAAACCTTCTTTGTCAGAGTGATTTCAACTTCAAAGCCAGTCATTTCTAACGTTTTGAACAGAGTGACCAGGGACTCATCTTCAAGAAGAATGAAGGACCACGTGAATCCGGATCCCTCCTGCAGGTGGCAACCTGCAAATCTTAGGACCCCAGCATCAGAGCCAGCTGCCGTATCACCAGTTTCTCAGTGTGTATGGGGAGGAAGAGGCAGTTCTATTATTTCGGAGCCTTCATCTAAACCTGATTAGCAAACGAGCTCGCCGGAAACTGTCCTTCACAATTCAGAATTGTTCTCTCTGCGGCCTCCCTGTCTCTCTCGAGCCATTCTCTCATTAGGAGGCAAGGATGAAAGCCCTCTTAATTCAAAGTGGTGTCCCACTTCAGATGTGAATTTTAACAGTGGGAATCCCAAAAGACCCAAACTCAGCGATGGAATCCCAGGGGGACCTGCCTCCACCATGGCCCCTCCAGGTATCCCTCCTGGAAAAACACGGTTATGACCTTGGAAGATTCCCCGACCTCACCGAGCCATGTGCATGGTGGGGCATCATTTTCACGGACTCGCACCAATGGCCAGGCATGCTTCCGTCTTATGGATCCAGAAGGAACATGCAGTTTGTCAGGCCTGGAGAAAATGGACTTTCTGACTCTTGCACGTCAGAGCAAGACTGTTGATCCCATGAAAGTAAATCTGGGATCAAATTCACTGATGAGAGTAAATGTTATCTGATGGCTTTTACTTTGGAGCATACAAGAGACGGCACCAGAACAGAAGACTCACACAGCCTTCAAATGCCTCAGCTGCTTGAGTCTTCTAAAATATGTCAAGTTTATGACCCACCTGAGGAACCATCTGGAGCTTGAGAGGCAGAAGGGTGACAGCTGGGAAACCCACACTACCTGCCAGCACTGCCACCGCCAGTTTCCCACCTCGTTCCAGCTGCAGTGTCGCATGGAAAGTGTCCCTGCTTCCTGGGAGCCCTCCACGGTCTGTAATATCTGTGAATTGTCCTTCAAAACAGATCAGGTTCTCTTACAGTACCTGAAGGACAGTCACAAACCTGGCAAATGCCCTATGTCTGCCGTGTTTGCACTTACAGATTGTCAGCCTTTGCCAATGTAGAGGCGTATTTTAGAACATGGCATGGAAACATGAACAATTTGTTTGTCTGTTTTGCCTCAAAATGTTCAAATAGGTGACATCCTTTGTAAATCACGCTCGGAGGAACTGCAACAGGAGGGTCTTTCCATGTTGCAAGTGCTGGCTACAAAGTTTGAACGTGAAGGAAAAGACCGAGCACCAAACCAAGAATCATCAGTCATTCAAACAGCCAGAGCACTTGCCAGGGTTGCCTCCTGAAACAGAGGTCATGATCCAAAGTTCAGTTCAGCTGGGACTGAGAGAGACAGCATCCATCATTGTGAGGAACACTGACTCCCAAGTGCCACCCAGAAAACACACAAAAAAGATTGACTACGAGCACAAAATATTCCAGACATGCTGCAGCATGGGATCTGGCTAAAAAATTATGTTCTACCCACCTCCAGAAATTCAGAAAAGCCCCATTGAGGTTCAGCCAGCTGTACATAAAGACCCTGCCTGGCTTTTGTTGTTCAGTTGCTCAGTCGTGTCTGACTCCCTGTGACCCCATGAACTTCTGTATGCCACGCTTCCATGTCCATCATCATCCCCTGAAGCTTGCTCAAACTCATTCCGTTGGGTTGCTGATGCCACCCAATCATCTCATCCTCTGTCATGCCTTCTGCTGCTGCCTTCAATATTTCCCAGGATCAAGGGTTTTGTTTTGTTTTGTTTTCCCAATGAGCTGACTCTTCCCTTCAGGAGGCCAAAGTATTGGAGCTTCAGCATCAGTTTTTCCACTGAAGATTCAGGGTTGATTTCCCTTAGGATTGACTGGTTGGATCTCCTTGCAGTCCAAGGGACTCTCAAGAGTCTTCTCCATTCTCCAGCACCACAGTTTGAAAGGATCCATTCTTCAGCACTCAGCCTTCTTTATGGTGCAGCTCCTCCATCTGTACCTGACTCCTGGAAAAACCATAGCTTTGACTTTATGGACGTTTGTTGGGAAAGTACTGTCTCTTTCTTTTAAAACACTGCCTAGCTTTGTCACAACTTTTCTTCCAAGCAGTGAGCATCTTTTAATTTCGTGGCTGCAGTCACCATCTGCAGTGATTTTGGAGCTCAAGAAAATAAATTCTGTCACTGTTTCCATTGTTTCTTCATCTATTTTCCATGAAGTGATGAGACCTTTGCCTGTGTGAACCACAACAAACTGGAAAATTCTTAAAGAGATGGGAATACCAGACCATCTGACCTGCCTCCTGAGAAATCTGTATGCAGGTCAAGAAGCAACACTTAGAACTGGACATGGAACAAGCGACTGGTTCCAAATAGGGAAAGGAGTACGTCAGGATTATATACTGTTGCCCTGCTTATTTAACTTAAATGCAGAGTACATCATGAAAAACACTGGGCCGGATGAAGCACAATCTGGAATCAAGATTGCTGGAGAAACAGGGACAACCTCAGATATGCAGATGATGTCACCCTAAGGGCAGAAAGTGAAGAGCCTCTTGATGGTGGCAAAAGAGGAGAGTGAAAGGCTGGCTTAAAACTCAAATTTCAAAAGACGAAGATCACAGCGTCTGGTCCCATCACTTTATGGCAAAGAAATGGTGAACAACTGAAAATAACAGCACGTTTGATTTTCTTGGACTCCAAAATCACTGTGGATGGTGAATGTAGCCACAAAATCAAAGGAAGCTAGCTCCTTGGAAGAAAGCTATGGCAAACATGGACAGCATTAAAAAAGAAAAAAAAAAAAAAAAAGCTAAGGCATGACTCTGCTGACCAAAATTCTTATAGTCAAAGCTATGGTGGTTCAGACAGTAAGGAATTCACTTGCAATGTGGGAGACCTGGGTTCATTCATGGGAAGGACATCCCTGTAGTCCGGTGGAAATACTCGGTGCTCCCAGATTAGGGCGTCCAAGTTCATTCCTTGGTCCGGGCATTAGATCCCACATACTGCAACTAAAAATACCACATGTGACAATTAAAATTCCTGCTCCCACATGCTACAATGAAGATTGAAGGGTCCTTGTGCTGGAACTAAAAACAAGCACAGCCAAGTAAATGAACAAATATTTGAAAGAAAGAAAGAAAGAGGTATGAGAATTCCCTGTTGCTTCAGTGGTTCGGACTTGATGCTTTCACGGTCAATGGCCAGGGTTCAACACCTGGTTGTGGAACTAAGATCCCACAGCTTCTGTGGCATGACCAAACAAAACCCCAGAAAGCTAACTGAGGAGTACAGAACTCCCAAAGTTTGAAAATGAAGCAATGGCACTGCACACAGGCTGAGGATAGAGTAAGGATTGCCAGGAACCCAAAGTGCAAAAGCGGCACCTTTGTAATTCACAAGCCTCTTTAATGTTGTGGTTTAGGCTTCTCCTTCTCCTGCTTCTGAACCTAAATAATTTATTGCTCCTAAGAGGAATTGTTATGGGAAAAACATTATTTGAACTGAATGATAGTGAAAATAGCAAATTTTTGAGACAGAGCTAAAGCAGTTTCATGTGTTAATATGCATCACATTTGAAAAGAAGAAAGGTTGGAAAAACAATGACCTAAGTCAGTGCTATTCACAGACCTTTCTGCAGCAATAGAAAACATTTTCATAATTGTTACATGTATTCCCTCATAAGGGCGATCAGCTTTTCACATATATAAATGCTTATGTTTCTTTTCTTTTCTGTGAGGTGTTCTGTTTATATCCTTTATCTGTATACTCAGATGGAGTGTTCATCCGGCAGGGTTTGTTTTCTTTCTTTTTTTTTTTTTTTGCCTTGCGGTGAGGATTAAGGGATCTTAGATCTTCAACCAGGGGTTGACTCTCTGCCCCCTGCAGTGGAAGCACAAATCTCTAATAACCCGATCACTAAGGAATTCTCAGTAAAATATATTTTCTATGTCTGTGTCTAATATGCCACTTTGCAAATGTTAAAATGTAGCCAGTGTGACTGAGGTATTAAATCTTTGTGTGTGTTCAGCGGCTTCAGTCTGTCCAACTCTTTGCGACCCCATCAGTGTAGCACACCAGGCTCCTCTGAACCCACATCTTTTACATCTCCTGTATTGGCAGGCAGGTACTTTACCACTAGCACCAACTGGGAAACCTATTAAATCTTTACTTTAATTAATTTAACATTAAAAGATATGGCTAGAAGGACCAGATCTTCCTTACAAAGGAGTTTCAATTAACTTGTATACTCAGTAATTTGTGTATCTCTTCGATATTTTCCTCAAGATGAGATTCCATGCCCCTCCCTAAATGTAGGCTGTGTTTAGCGGCTTGTTTCCAAGAACAGAATATGTCAGCAGGAAGGAGACAACTTTCTAGCAGACGAACTAGTGGTAGGTCATATTGATAGTATGAATCCTTGATGGCAGATGATGAGAAAGATATTTTGCCTTGGAGGTATAGTTCTACAATTATATAAACCCCAGGGCTATCAGGAGAAACATCCCAAACCCATATAGAGAGTCATTCTGCAAAATACCTGTCCCTGAAGGACTCCTGAAAACTGTCAAAAGGCTTGAAAAACAAGGAAAGTTTAAGAAACTGCTATAGACCAGAGTAAGCTAAGGGAGGTATCTGTAGCTTCTTGCTCTATATTCTCATGCAGTTCAGTATCCTATATGGGACTATGAAACTAGGAAAGAACATTTGTGGAAAAACTGGTAAAATTTGAGAAAACCCTGGAACTTAGTTAAAGGTACCCTACTGAAAGATGCTGGAATAATTGTGAAGCATAAAGGAAGTCATTTCACATACACACATTTCAGACATTGCAAGTGTTTTCTCTACACAACACCCACTTCATTTTGACTTCACGGAGATGGAAATCTGAAGTACGGCATACTTAACGGAAATCTTCAAATACAAAGGATCAATAATATTTAGACTGTGTCATCTGACTATAATGCAATAATGAGAAATTGACCAAGAAACGTCTTTGAAAATGCCATTCACTTGGAAAATAGAAATAACTATCTTAACACATATCTCTATGGAATTTTCATGCAAGCATCCTGGAGCAGATTGCCATTATTTTCTCCAGGGGATCCTCCTGACCCGGGATCGAACCCAGGCCTTTTGTGTCTCCTGCATTGGCTGGAAAGCGATTTACCAGTTGAGTGACCAGGGAAGCCCATGCAATATTTAGGCTTGTCTTTAGAAGAGAATATTAGATTATACTCGGACGTGAATGATAATGAACAGTCTATTCACAAAAATTACGGGACACAGTTACAGTTGTACGGAGAAACAATGGAAAGAGTAACAGACTTTATTTTCTTGGGGTCCAAAATGATTGTGGATGGTGAATGCCGCCATGAGCTTAAAAGATATGTGGCCCTTGGAAGAAAAGCTATGACAAGCCTAGACAGCTTAGTAAAAAGCAGAGACATTTCTTTGCTGACAAAGTCCATCTAGTCACAGCTATGCTTTTCCCCACAGTCATGTATGGATGTGACAGCTGGACCGTAAAGAAGGTGGAGTGCCGAAGAACTGATGCTTTTGAACTGTGGTGTTGAAGACTCTCGAGAGTCCCTTGGACAGCAAGATTCAACCAGTCAATCCTAAGGGAAATCAACTCTGAATATTCACTGGAAGGACTGATGCTGAATCTGACGATCCAATAGTTTGGCCACCTGATGGGAAAAGCCAACTCATTGGAAACCACCTTGATGCTGGGAACGACTGAGGGCAAGAGAAGAAGTGGGCGGCGATGGATGAGATGTTCGGATGGTATCACCAACTCAATGGACATGAGTTTGAGCAAACTCCAGGAGACAGTGAAGGACAGGAAAGCCTGGTGTGCTGCATGCAGTCCATGGCGTTGCAAAGAGTCCAACATGACTGAGGGACTGAACAACAACAACAAATTAAGGTAAATTTATAGCATTAGATACAAGAGAAATGAGAGTTACAAACAGTTATCTCAAAAAGTTGTAAAGATGAGCAACAGAACAAACTTATAGCGATGTGAAGGAATGAAATTAGTAAAGAATGAAAAATGAATATATTAGAGAAGAAAATAATGTAACAAAACCAAAACTTTATCCTCCCATAGGAGATCTCAACGGTCTACTAGGAGACTTCCAGCAGCACAGGGCATTTAAAAAAGACTCTGTGAAGGGCCAAAGAAGAAATATTTTAGGCTTTGCGAATATGATCATTGGCCATTAAGTTTTCAGCCATAGACAACAACGAAAGAAACTGGCAAGTCCCTGTTCCAAATTTAAGGACTCCGAAAACTGAATTTCACACAATTTCCACGTCAGAAAATAAAAGTCTTTTCGGTTTTCCTCAGCCATTAAAAGCGTAAAGCTCTAAAATTAAAAAGAAGACGAAGAAGAAGAAAAAGTAAAGCTCATTCTCAGCTCACAATAGACAGTGCAAAAACAGGGGCAGGCTGCCCTGCCTTGATTGAAATGGAATTCCAAGAGGAGGGGCGCCAAGATGCACTGTAAGGTCAAGTTGCTTAAGGAAAGAACTGGCTTAAGGGAGGTCACCCCTGAGGGCTGTGAGTGCCGGACACCATCACTGGACTCCCCTGGTAGACTCGGAGGCCGTTCTCAGCCCTGTGCCCTGGCGACTGTGCCATCTGTTTTTTCTTTCTTCGCGTTTGGTGAGCTGAGCAATCTTGACCCAATACTCTTGAGATTCAGATTCAGCCTGACCACGCCCACAGGGGGTGCTTTTACGGGGTGGGGGAGGGGGTGGGGCGTCCATCGCGCGCGCATGCGCCCAACTCAGCCTCGCGGCCAATCAGATGGCAGGCGCCAACACCTGGCAGCCAATCATCGGAGGCAGCCCGCTCGCCTGTAGGGGGAGCTGAGGCGGCGCCCCAGACCTGAGGAGACCTCATCCCCTCCGGCTGGCCTCCTCAGGCTTGATCCGGGAACTGCCTAAGGCAGGTGAGCAGCAGGCAGTTCTGTCTCCTCTGTCAACGGGGGCTGGTAAGGACTGGAGCGTGGTTCAGCCAAAGCGGTGCCTGACGGCTATAGGGAGGGTTTCTCGGGTCCCCACTCTCACGAGGCCTTGCTCGGTGGGGCGGCTGGTGAGGGCCCGCGGGCCCTCAGGAGGGAGCGTGCGGCAGGACCCACAGGCCTCAGGAGCCTTTCGCCCTCTGTCCTCTCTAGTCTGGGCGGGCTCAGCTCTCCAGCAGCTTTCCGGCCCGGGGGGGTGGGTGGGGCACCACCCCCAGCTCTCCTGTGGAACCTAATGATTTAAACACACGCACACAAATCTTCACGGCCCAACCCAGTCCTGCACCCAGGCATAGTCCGGCGAGCACAGAAAAAAAAAAAAAGAAAAAAAATCGATCTAGTGGCCTCTTCACTGCGCTAGTGCTTTGCTCGTTTTCCTGTTTCCTCGGCCTCTCCTCAGACTCCAGTGCTGCCCCGTCCCTGGGGGCCCCGAGATTCAGGCCTTTGGTTCGGAAGTTGGCAGATGAGGTATTTGTTTGTTTGTTACTGAGAGAAGGGAGGTGGGAGGAAGAAGCTCAGGGCAAAGGAGTTCAATCACTTGGTCTGGTTGAGTGTGAGAATGTTCCCAGAACAGGGGACTCACCCTGGCCGTTTCCTCTGCTTGTCCCCAGGATGTGACCGTGTGCTGCCTGGGAGGTCTCAAGCGCTCAGGATTTCAATGGGCCCCTGAGGTAAGGTGACAGACATCTTTACAACAAGGGACAAAGGTGTGGCTTTCTTACTTTGTGTTTTTCTCCTTTCATTCGACGGCTGACACGTTGCTGTTGAGAGAGAGTATTCCTGATTGGGGATTACCTGACCCTGATTGCGGGTGTTGACTTCAGGGCCATCATGGTTTCAGGATTGCAGCTTTCTGAGTGAGTGGCAAGCTTAAAAACAGGCAGGGTGACTTGCTTTCGCATGCCTTCTTGAAAGAAAAAAAGTAAGAGCACCATGGGTCTTAAGCTGTGTAGAGCTGACTCCTACCACTTGGTGAGGCTAAAGTGGGGCAATGCACATATCCTAAGGTTTTAGCTGGCAAAGCAAAGCAATGCAGGTGTGGGGTTCCCTGGTGGCCTGGTGATTAGGATTTTGGGCTTTCACTGCAGTGGTCTGGATTCAGTCTCTGGTCAGGGAACTGGGACCCCACAAGCCAAACGGCATGGCCAAATGAATGAATGAATCCAGTGGTTCATTCAGAGAAAATATCCTGTGATTTAACATGTTCACGTGAGATTACTTGCTCATTTCTGTACCCTTAAGGGCTTTTCTTCATTAAGTAAGTGAACTCCACTGGATGGGGGTGAGGCACCATCTGAGTTCATTTCATGCAAGTAAACAAGATCATAGGAAGCTCTATGCCCAGCCACTTGTGCCTACAGCTGTGTTGTATACTTATCTTGCTGGCACAGCTTTGAACTTCACAGCATGTTTTGTTTTGGTGACAACATGTGGCTTCATAGGATATTAGTTCCCCAGCCAGGGATCGAACACAGGATCCTGGCAGTGAGAGGGCTGAGTCCTAACCAAACCACTGGACTGCCAGGCAACTCCTGTGTTTCGGTGCTTTGGATAGGGGTGTGTGTGTGTGTGTGTGTGTGTGTGTTTTGATTTTTGCTATATTTATAGGAGAACTGTTCTGTGTGTAAGTATGATGTGAATGGTATTAGAACTTGAAATGTTTGTGTTGTACATATGATCTCAAAATGGAATAGTTTGAAAGAACTTACCACTTGTTATTTCTTAGCCTAGGATCTCTCCTGAGGTAGTAGTCAAGCTTTTGTCTGGCTTGGCAACTTCTGAAGACTTAGCTTGTTGAATCTAAGCTCTCTCACTTGTCTGTACTCTTGAAGCCTCAGTTCCTCCTTCTGTGGGCCTCTCCAAGGGGCTTCTCTTGTGGAGGCTGCTGTCTTTACTCAGAATGAGTGATTCAGGAAAGTGCTTGCACCCATGATAAAGTGCAGGGTTTTTTTGAGATGTTACACATCTGCACTTGTGTATTTGCTTAGTCTCACAGGTCTACCCTGTGATAGATTGAGAGAGAACTACACAGGGGTGGGAATATTAGGAGATTGAATTCAGTTGAAGGCTGGTTACCATACCCATTAATCCAGTATGCCAGCCTTTTTTTAATATGATCTCAGCTCTGTCAATGTGAGCAGATTATTTGGCTTGTGTACCCTTCTTGGGTGCTGCTACTGCTGCTAAGCCACTTCAGTCGTGTCTGACTCTGCAGTCTCATGGACAGCCACCCACAAGGCTCCCCCTTTTCTGGGATTCTCCAGGCAAGAACGCTGGAGTGGGTTGCCATTTCCTTCTCCAGTGCATGAGAGTGAAGTCGCCCAGTCGTGTCCAACCCTTCGAAACCCCATGGACTGCGGCCTACCAGGCTCCTCCACCTGTGGGATATTCCAGGCCAGAGTACTGGTGTGGGTTTCCATTGCCTTCTCCAGCTTGTGTGCTCTTGTGGTTTGATGTATTCAATTCTTAATCTGCTCATTTCTAGACCTACTCATTTCGTGATATTCTAGCAAATCTCCTCTTTGTCCTCCTGGATTAAGGTTTCTGTTTCTCTGGATGGTTCCCATCAGCAAACAGACTGACTATAATGTGACCTGTCGTTAAAAACCCATCTTTTGGTGACACCTCCTGCTTCTGCTGCTTTTATTTCATATTTGCTTGTTATAGAACTCTGCAGAGTTGTTCCTAGACTTTGTTATCTGGAGTTCTCTCATTTTCCCATAAAGCCACTCTTGTCAAGGCCAGAGGAGAATTCAAATGTTTAACTCAGTGGTGAATTTTTAATTGTTATTTTATTTAATTTGTTGGCAGCCTTTATCAGAGTAGTTCATTTCCTCCTCCCTGAAAAAAATGTTTCACTTGGATTACAGAGTGCTTCTCTTTCCTGCTTGTCTTCCACCTACAGTTCTCCCACATACAATGTGTGACCTTTGTGTCTGGCTTTATTCAGATGTCGTATTTTCTTTTTAAATATTTATTTATTTAGCTATGTGGCATGTGGGATCTTAGTTCCCAGCCCAGGGATGGCACCTGTGGAGAGTCTTAAACCCTGGATCGCCAGGAAAGTCCCCTCGTTTGTGTACTTTCAAGATTCATCGTGTTCATGCTTGTATAGCAGTGAATGTTTTTGTTTTATTTTTATGGCTGAATATGGTATATGAATATGGTAAATGGCTTCCATGCAGTCCATTTTGAGCATATACTACAGTTTGTTTATCCATTCGTCAATGAATGGATAATACGTGGATGGTGTACTCTTTGTGGCTATTGCGAGTAATGTTGCTGTGAACACTGATTTTGCATGGACTGAACATTTTCAGTGTTGGTGCATATATACAAAAGAGGGAAATTCCTGGATCATATCTCTACTCTACATTTAATTTTTGAGGTACTGACCAACCACTTTTGCAAGAGTGGTTGTACCATTTTACAGCAATTACTTCAACAATATCATGAAGATTCCTTTTCTCCACATCTTCTGTAGCACCTGTTATTATTCGTCCTTTTGATTGGGTGTGAAGTAGTCTGGGTGTGAAGTAGTATCTCAGTGAGACTGATTGACATTTTGCTCAGGGCTTCCCTGGTGGCTCAGAAGGGAAAGTGTCTGCCTGCAAGGTAGGAGACCTGGGATCAATTCCTGGGTGGGGAAGATCGCCTTGAGAAGGAAATGGTAATCCACGCCAGCACTCTTGCCTGGAAAATCCCATGAACGGAGGAGCCTGGTAGACTACAGTCCATTGGGTTGCAAAGAGTCGGAAATGTCTATTCAAATTCTTTTCCTGGTTGTTAAATGCTTTTCTGTTTTTAATTGTTGTAGAAAACATCTAACTTAAATTTTTACCATTTTACCATTTTTGCATTCTAAGTACTTTGCACACTTTCATCAGCCTTTTGGAGAAAGAAATGGCAACCCACTGCAAATCTGATGGAGAAGGGAACGTGGTGAACTTTAGTCCCTGGGGATGCAAAGTTGGGCACAACTGAGTGACTATGACATATACACACACGTAGTCACAGTGTTGATTTGTTGTTGTTGTCATTGTTTTAGCTGTGTTGTGCAGCTTGAATGACAGTTGCCTGGTTGAGGATCATACCCAGGCCCCTGATAGGACACTGTGGAGTCCTAACCTCTGAACTACCAGAGAATTCCTTATCACATTCTTATGAAGCAGATCTCTACACCTTTACAGCTTGCAAAATCGAAACTCTGTACCCATCACCTGTCCCATTAAACAGCAACTCCTCTTTTCTTGCCCGTTGACCTAGACCATGGACTCCATCGTTCTTTTTTGTTTCCTTTCTATTGCTTGACTGTGTTAGCTATTTCATACAAGTAGAAACTTACAGTATTTGTCTTTTTGTACGACTGTCTTATTGCATTTGGCTTGATGTCTGAAATGATCATGCATGTTGTAGCATGTGACAGAATTTTCTCTATATGGCTAAATAATATTTCATTGTGTGTATATATCACATTTGATGGACATTTCGATGCTTCCACCTCTTAGTTGTTGTGCTTTGTGCTGCTGTGAGCACGGCTCTGCAGATATCCCAAGACCCCATGTTAAATTCTTTTGATTTTATATCCTGAAGTGGAATTGCTGAATCATGTATCAGGTCTAGTTTTTTAGTTTTTTGAGGAGCCTTTAAACTGTTTTCTGTAGCAGGTGCACCATTTTAAAATCTATCTATAACACACAAGGATCCAATTTCTGTATGTGCTTGCCAACAGTTGTCCTTTCCTTTCCTTCATATGTAAACACACACCTATGCACATACAATTTTTTCATACACTGTTCCATGATTGTTTATCACAAATTATGAATATAGTTCCTTGTGCTATACAGTATGCTCTTATTTCTCTCTTGTATATATTATAGTTTGCATCTGCTAATCACCAGCTCCCAATCTGTGCCTACCCCAACTTTCCCCTTTGGGAATCACATAGTGTGCTCTCTATGTCTGTGAGTCTGTTTCTGTTTCATAGATAAGTTCATTTGTGTCATATTTTAGAGTCCATGTAAGTGATGCCATATGATATTTGTCTTTCTCTCCTTTTTATTATTTTTATTTTTACTTTATTTTATTTGATAACACTGTGTTGGTTTTGCCATACATTGACATGAATCCACCACAGGTGTACATAAGTTCCCAATCCTGACCCCCCTCCCACCTCCCACCCCATATCATCTCTCTGGATCATCCCTGTGCACCAGCCCCAAACATCCTGTATCCTGCTTCAAACATAGACTGGCGACTACCTTACATGATAGTGTACATGTTTCAGTGCTATTCTCCCAAATTATCCCACCCTCTCCCGCTCCCTCAGAGTCCAAAAATCTGTTCTATACATCTGTGTCTCTTCTGCTGTCTCTCGTTCAGTGTTATCATTACCATCTTTCTAAATTCCATATATATGTGTTAGTAGACTGTATTGGTGTATTTCTTTCTGGCTTACTTCACTGTGTATAATCGGCTCCAGTTTCATCCGTCTCATTAGAATTGATTCCTATAAAGTCTGCAAGCAATAAATGCTGGAGAGGGTGTGGAGAAAAGGGAACCCTCTTACACTGTTGGTGGGAATGCAATCTAGTGCAGCCACTATGGAAAACATTGTGGAGATTCCTTAAAAAATGGCAAATAGAACTGCCATATGACCCAGCTATCCCACCGCTGGGCATACACACTGAGGAAACCAGAATTGAAAGAGACACATGTACCCTGATGTTCATCGCAGCACTGTTTATAATAGCCAGGACATGGAACAACCTAGATGTCCACCAACAGATAAATGGATCAGAAAGCTGTGGTACATATACACAGTGGAGTATTACTCAGCCATTCAAAAGAATATATTGTCTTCCTCTTTCTGACTTCCTAAGTATTCTTTTGAATGCTAGTGTAGATTCAAGTATTTACTCAACAACATTTGTTGCTACAGTATAAAATGTGGTTGACTTTTAAAATATTTGTCTTCTATTCTGCAAGCTTTATATTAATTCTAATACTTGTGTTTTCTTCAAGATTTTCTATACAAAAGTATGTTATCTCCAATATACTTTGACTTTTTCCTTTCCATTGTGAAGGCTGTTTTTTGTTTTTTCATTGTGTTTTTTTTTTTTTAA
The DNA here is from genome assembly GCF_016772045.2 of Ovis aries. NCBI lineage: Eukaryota > Metazoa > Chordata > Mammalia > Artiodactyla > Bovidae > Ovis > Ovis aries. The sequence continues at coordinate 19,275,302 of NC_082741.1, read as the reverse complement.
CTACAGCAACAATTCTCTTTTGTTACCTGATTGCTCTGGTTGTAAAACTGCCAGTATAATGTTGAGCCAAAGTGTGTAATAGACTTCCTTGTGTTGTTCCCGGTCTTAGAGGGAAAGCTTTCAGTTTTTCATTCTTAAGTATGATGTTAGCTGTCGGTCTTTTTACAGGTGCCCTTTGATTGAGAAAGTTCTCTTCTGTTCTTAAGTATTAAGTGTACTTTTAACCCTGGTTATGAAAAGGTGCTAGATTCAAGGAAATGCTTTTTCTTCAGGCAGATGTGTTATTTGTTTTATTGTTTTAAAATGGCATAATGTTGATTGACTTTCCTATAATGAACCAACTTTGCATACCTCCCTAAATCCCATGTGATCATGGTATACAGTCTTTTTTATATGCTGTTGAATTTTGTTTGCCAGTATTTTGTTGAGGACTCTTTCACCTGTATCCAAAAGGGATATCAGGTGTGTGTGTGTGTGTGTGTGTGTGTGTGTGTGTGTGTGTGTGTGTGAGTGATATCTCTGTCTGATATTGGTATGAGAGAAAGAATGGCATCACTTTGCATGCTATGTGGGGAAGAGACATGTGGCATAAAGGATGAAGCATTGTTGGATTGAGGTTTAGCGAGGATTAGAGGGAGAAATTTAGGATGTGTCAGTGTGGAATTGGGGTGAGATTATCAAAGAGAGCCCATTCTCCTTTTCCTAGGCCTGTGTTAAGGGCTTGACATTGAATTATGCTGTTTGTTAACTAGGTATAGATAGATTATACTTTGAATTTGCTACCTATTTTCTTTGTTAACATTTATGAAATTAGAATTTGTGGATCGGTTGTAATGTGCATTTAAGATCCATTTTCTTCCATTTTTACTACAAAACAAGATGCCATTGAATAGCTGATGCCTTTTAAAAAAGCTGTTAACCTTAAGTCTAAGAAATAAGCATGTTTGTCTTTAAGATACAGAAACACATTTAAAAGTTACAAATTTGCCCAAGAAGACGCAACGGGTGTGTGGATAAGTTAGAATTCCAACTTAATGTCCTTTGACTCCAAAGTCCATGCTTCTAAACGCTGTAGAACAGTGCTTTTGTAAAAATACTCTCCTTTACATGTGATTTCACCTAATGATCAGTGTGGCGGGTTTTTTTTTTTATTTTTCCTCTTTATTTTTTTAAGTAGAAGAGGTTAAAGTGAACATGCGACAAAGCTATGATTCTAGAGCCATGTAGACTTGTAGTCGTAGTTTTTTCAGCTGTCATTGAGTCTGGTTGACACTCAGTGTCTTTGTCTGTAAGATAAGGGTGTGTATAAGTACTCTAGAGTTTTGGAGATAATCAAATAGCCCATTTGTCTGTACTTAACTAAACTGTAGTATGTTTACACTTAGGTGGCAGTTTGTATAAAGGAAGCACTGGGACTTGTGGCCGCACCCTCTAAGAATAAAAAAGTATTAAAAATATGGAACTCCCATGTATGTTCCGTGAAGAAGAACAAGAGCCAGAAGTACGGAAAAGGGAGGGAGAGACAAAACAAGTAGATGATGATGATGATGATGAAGTGATCTTGGTTGGAGTGGAACATGGAAATGACGATGCTGACGTGATCTTTGTTGGGATGAGCTCAGCTTCAAAACCAGTCGTTTCAAACATACTGAACAGAGATACCCCAGGTTCTTATTCAAGGAGAAAAAGGTGTGGTCACTTCAGGAGAGGTAACGCTCACAGATTACAGCCTGTTAGTCATGTGACTCCTACATCAGAAGCAAAGACTGTCTTGCCAGTGTCTGACTCTGACTCAAGATCAACAGGTAGTCCTATTATTATTGAACCTCCGTCTCAAGCTGATTATAAAAATCTTTCACCACAAATAGTGCCTGATGGCTTTTCGAAGGAGTTATGTTCTTCTTTGATTACCTTCACAAGGTCATTGCAGCATCGAGTAGAAACAGCAGTTTCTGCAGGAGATATGAGTAAAAGTCCTCATGTATCAAAGCGAGTTTCCCCTTGTGAAACAAATCGCAGAAATCCCAGAAGGCCTAAACTCAGTGATGGCATTGTAGGGGAACATTCTTTAGGTTTTTCCCCGTCAGGTTTTTTTCATACAGAGACCACTCAGCAAAGCACACCAGACCGTGTCCATACCTCACTAAGCCATGTTCAGAATGGAGAACCTTGTCCAACACCTTTTCCAAAGGACAGTGTTCATTGCAAGTCTGTAAGACCTTTAGGGGAAAGTGGACGGACAAAAACTGATTTTCCAAGTTTGGCAAGTCCAAACAAAATTGGTGATCCCACAGAAGGAAATCTGATTGTGTTACTTCGTGACTTCTACTATGGCGAGCATGGAGGAGTTGGGCAGCCAGAACCGGAGACCCACACGGCGTTTAAATGCCTCAGCTGCTTGAAAGTTCTAAAAAATGTCAAGTTTATGAATCACATGAAGCACCATTTGGAACTTGAGAGGCAGAGAGGTGACAGCTGGAAAACCCACACCACCTGCCAGCACTGCCTCCGCCAGTTTCCTACTCCTTTCCAGCTGCAGTGTCACGTTGAAAGTGTCCACACGGCCCAGGAGCCCTCCGCAGTCTGTCATATCTGTGAGTTGTCCTTTGAGACAGATCAGGTTCTCTTAGAGCACATGAAAGACAATCATAAGCCTGGTGAAATGCCCTATGTATGCCAGGTTTGCAGTTACAGATCATCATTTTTTGCAGATGTGAATGCACATTTCAGAGCATACCATGGTAACACCAAGAATTTACTTTGCCCGTTTTGTCTCAAAATTTTTCAAACTGCAACAGCATAAAGACGTCATCATCGAGGGCACTGGGAAAAGAGTTTTCACCAGTGTTGCAAATGTCGGCTACAGTTTTTAACTTCCAGAGAGGAAAGGGAGCACAAGACCCAGTGTCATCAAATGTTTAAGAAGCCTAAGCAGCTAGAAGGATTGTCTCCTGAAACAAAAATTGTTATTCAGGTATCACTGGAACCCCTTCAGCCAGGATTGGTGGAAGTAGCATCCATTACTGTGAACACATCTGACTTTGAAACATCACCCCCCAAATCTAAAAGGAGGAGGTCAAAAAAAGAAAAAAAAATAGTTAATTCTGCCTTCAGTAAGTCTGAAGCAAGTATTTCAGTCAAAGTTAAAAACCCCGTTAAAAACAAAAAGATCAACTTATAGCATTATTCAATAATATCAAATATAGGGAAACCAATGGGTAATTTATGTGATTTTGTTTTAAATAGAGGAAGTACAGTTTTGTTTGATCTGCATATTGAGATGTTATTTAAAAATATATGATCTGTTTTTCGTGTAATTGTCTTAACATGTAAAAAGGATGTGTGCATGTGTGTGTGAGAGAAAGAGAATGAGAGAAGTGGAGAAAGGAAAAGTAAGAACCTATTTTGGTATTTGATGTTACTTGTAAGTTCGAAAGCTCTCCTATACATATAATCTGTAGAGTGTTTTAGCAACGTAATTTTGAAGTGTTTTCATGCCTTGAAGATCTCAGTATCAGCTATATAGCCAGATTTGAATGTCACTCTCTGAAGTGCCTCTTGGGCTTATCTAAGATAACCTGGCTCTGAATGCGTGCAGTGGAGGTTGATGGAGAAGCTACGATGTGAGTTTGGACCAGACACGGGATTTAATCAGTGAAGAGCTGTGGCTTCTTGTCCCAGCTGAGGAAGAGGCATACATTCACTGCAGGCACAGAGCCAAGGGAGAAGGAACACTGTCTCAGAGTGCTTTCACCTAGCCCAGGGACATCTGAAGGAAGCCAGCCGTTAAAATGCCTGTGTTTGGTGAGAGAACCTGGCAAGCATGAAGGAGGCCCTGTGTAGCACTGACTGCAGTTGGAGAAGCACAGATAGTTAATAGAATGAGACCTGGTGCCTGTGGACCTCCTGTTGAGTGATCAAAAGGGGAATTTGATTCATTCTGTCCCCTTTCCCATTTGGCTGGCCTGTAGTCACAGTGAGGTCGGCATATCTGTGTCAGACACAGTAGCAAAGCAAGTTAAAATTCCCAAAGGAAAAAGAGCCTTAACATCCACTTTGATTTGCGCTGGACCCATAGTTGTAACTGAAAAGGATCAAACAGAGGAAATCTGTTCAGCTTTTGAATTGGGCTAAATTGAGTTCTCTTACCCTTAAGCTACAATGGAGTTGTCCAAGAATCGTAAATATAGTGGATAAAAATAGTCCAGGGTGATTAAAGCCTTTTTGGAACTCTTCCTTCCATTTTCCAGTTACATGTGTCTTACCCGAGTTGACCATGTGAAGATTTCGGTTCTGTATCTTATCTTGCCTTGCACACAAATGTAGTACAGTTAACTGCTAATTCTTTGCATGTGTAATTTCCCATTGTATCAAACTAATTGAGTTTCCGTCTTTCTCGACACAGTCTGATGTGCAAGAATTGTCTCATGTATTTCAGTAATTATCAGGTCATAGAGTTATCCTTTCTCCAATCTATCCAACCATCTAATCTGTGATTATACTTGTGGAAACCTTCTTTCTTGCGGTCTCCAAGGGCTCTTTCACAGACCTGTGAGGTACCCTCTAAGTATTGGTGCCTGAACACCAGCGCACTTGGCTGCCTCTGTAGGTCCTTGGAGTTGAGTCTCCTCCTGGAGGTGAATGTCACCCCTTCTCCACTTCTGGCACGGATACCTAGCAATCTCTGTGCACCATTCCAGGAAGCTGGGATCCTGTCTGTAGACCTATGCCAGGAGCAATCTCTCCGTTTCCTCTTCCTTTCTCCTCCTCTTTGTCTCTCCCCACTCTCCCCAGTCCTCAATTTCTTTAAGTCCTCTAAGCTTTCACAAAATGCTGGAAAGAGATCATCACCAAGCGGTTAGCATCCTTCCCAGACCTGAAAAGGAAGGACTACAGATGATGAAGCTATAGTGAATCTGTTGTCTCCATTTTAGGTAATTCGTGAGTATAAATTCAAATTCAAATAAATTGTGTTTATTTATTCAAAGCTTGATTGATTTATTTGCACTTTGAATATTTTACTAGGCCTTTCTGGTTAGTTTACTTGGGCCAAAGCGCTTTGCTAAGTGTCAGCTGAAACCACTTTTAGTTGTATAAAGAGTGTGTGTGTGTGTTCTGGTCTCAGGTGAAAACTCTCTGTATAAATAAATATGCAGACTATTGCATTTGTATCTGCTTTCTTCGATTTCTGTAGTAAAAAATACGAAATGTTTTAGTTACGTGTTTTTACTGTTGCTTAGTATTATCAACACTGTTGCTGTTAGTTGCTGTGAAGTATGCTCCTAAGGAGTACAAGTTGTATTTATTGCCAAATTAAAAGGTTCCCACAATACGCTCCCTGACTGCTTCCTCTCTTCCATTCTCTGTCTTCTACTGTACTATTTTCCCCACTAATGTACTCTTTTTGACAACACTGGCCTTGGTTTTCCTCCATCAAATTCCATTTCTTCCCGATCCAGACTGCAAGTGTTGTTCTTCTGGAAATACTCTTCCCGTAGGCCTGCATGGCTCCCTTGTTTGAGCTTCACCAATGCTGTTCAAATAACACAATCAAATCTCCAACCCCCTCTCTTTCCTCCTCCTCCTTAAAGGCACTTGAAGTCTCTATCCTCTTCTCCCCTCTCCAGGCTAAATTTCCTAAATTTTCACAAGAAAAAAAAAAAAAAGAAAAAGAAAAAAATGAAAAAAGAAGAGATAATAACATCAGGGCTTTGCTTCTTAGAATTAACTTGAGTCAGTTTCTGTGCCTGCAAATCAAAGATAGTTAATAGTGAATTGAGTTCTTTCAGGAGCTTCCTCTGTTTTTCTTTTGATACCTCTATATTTTGTTCACACAATGACACTTTGTTTTCTTTACAAATTATTGAAGATGTGTCAAGATTATTATTTTGTTACTGCCCTTTGTGAATTTCCTTGTCTGCCTTGCTTGGTCTTTCAGGTAAAATTTATTATTTGATTAATGTTGCCAAAACATTGTAAGTAAATTTAGTATTTGTAGAAATAATGTTTTAAAAATTATTTCTGCTGTCTTTTTACAAATAACATGGCATATTTTTATTTTTTTTAAATAATCGTATTGTGTTGGCCAGTTCTAAACAGTGATGTGTAAGTGGGCTTTCTTGTTCTGAGTACCATCAAAAGCAATGAGTATCTGGCTTAATAAATTTCCGTTTCTGCTTTTAGATCTTGAAGAGAATTGTTTTATTGGATAGTTTACAACATTTGTTGAGACACTTACTGTTCCTTCCTTCTCCTCTCCTTTCTTTTTCTTGCTTTCTTCCCTTGTCTCTCTTCCTCTTTCTTTCCTTCCCTTTCTTTCCCCAGGTTGTTGCTTGACTGGACCTTTCCTGAAACAAAAGGCATTCCACTCAGAGTTGAATGTTATCCTCTCAGAATCCCATTTCGTTCCTCATTTCTAGTATTGGAATTAACCTCCCTGTCCCCTTATTAGATTTGCCACAGTTGTATCACTGTTTCTGATTTTCTTTTTCCAAGAAGCAGCTCTTGTCGTCTTATCCCAACAAGCTTTATTTTTGTTTTCTATTTTTGTTTCAATTCATAGATACTTCCTACATTCTTTAGGATTTTTTTTTCTTTATAACTTTGTATTTTAGAAGTTCCTTCACAATTTTTTTCCTGTAAATATATTAGATTTACAATGTTGTATTTCAGATGTATATCAGAGTGATTTAGTTATGCAGATATGTATCTATTCTTTTGTAGGTTCTTTTCCATGATAGGTTATTACATGATACTGAGGATTTCTTTTTTTTTTTTTTTTTTCCCAGAGATGGTTTAGGGGTTGACCTATCTTTATTTAGCAATTTTGTCTGAATCCCAAATATTTTTATGTATCCATGTTTTTTAATTAAAATTTCATTGTCTAAGATTTTTGGCAAGTTGAATCCAAAGAGTTCACTATTTTCAGGCTGAATGTTTTCATTTATTGTTTAGTGAGAATTAAGTTTTCCTTGGAGCTCTGAGGGTATGTGTGTATATACACTGACATGTCTATATACACATCCTTTTCAGATTACTAAATATTTTAAGATATGTAAATGTATTTTAAAAGATATTTTCTGTTTGTATGGTAAAAACATGAAATGTTTTAATTCTAGAAATTTGTTCCCCCAAATGAATATAGTATAAAGAATAAAGATATAAAACTAGATTCCTTTGAGAGTAATCCTTACTAACAGAACTTGGGAATGTTCAAAGAGTACTCATAACACTTACGAAAGGTGGCAAGAAAAACTTTATTCAAGGTAAGAGTACTACAGTGGTGTATTATAACATGGGAGAGAGATTGAGCTTATTTGTGACTCCAGGAGGGGTGCAGCTGGGATTTATAGCTGAGGAACAGGGTGGCCCCATGGGATTGCAGACAGAGATGGGAGACTGAAAAGCAGTGGACAACAATAACAGAATGAGTGTCAGTGGATGGAAACTTATTAAAATGAGGACTATAAGGGTGAGGGTGGACTCTGGCTCAACTGAGAGGATCATTGCTGAGGCTAGGCAAGGCTGATAAGATATTCCGGTGAGTGAAATGATATTTGATCGGATACTGAGGGTGGTCAGATCAAGGGTGGGCTATGTTTTCTAAACTGAAGTAGCAGATTCTGGATTAGATTGGACTAGATGGACAGGCAGCCCTGAATAAAGACATTGCCCAAAGTTGGCAGTGCATTAATGAACTAGTGCTGCATAAGCAGTTAGCCAAAACTAGCAGCTTAAAACAATATTATTTCATACTGCTGCTGAAAGTTGGGAATCCAGGAGTAATTCAGCTGAGTGTTGTGGCTCAGTGTCTCATGAGATTGCCATCCTCTGAAGCCTTGAATGCGCTGGTGGATTTCCTTCCAAGATGGCTTACTCACATAGCTGTTGGAACCAGTTTGCTTGCTGGCTGTTGGGAGAAAGCCTCGGTTCTTTCACATGGGCCTCTCTAAAGGGCTACCTGAGTGCTCTCGAGATATGACTAAGCTGGCTTCTAGAGTGAGTGATCCAAGAGGATGATCAAGGAGGCTGCAGTGCCTTTTATGACCTAGTCTCAGACGCTTCATTGTTCGTTTCTACAGTATTCTAACATGAGAAGTGAGCCACTAAGCCCACCACACATGTGAAGGGGTGGAGGAAGGAACCGTGGACATAATTTAAAACCACGTGGTACACACATGGCCAGAAATTGTTCACATGCGTGTATGTCCAAAATGCCTTTTCCTGCCAATGCTTTTAAACAATTTATCTGTTACAGCATTAACTTGAAGTTCAGGACCTTGTCATCTAAGTCAGGTCCAGCTATGGATCAGGGTCCACGTGTACAGTATCTCAAGTGTTCTGTTGCTCAGTTGTGTCGTATTCTTGGCGACCCCATGGGCTGCAGCGCTGCAGGCTTCCCTGTCCATCAACTCCAGGAGCTTGCTCAAACTCAAGTCCATTGAGTCGATGATGCTATCCAACAATCCCATCCTCTGCTGTCCCCTTCTCCTACCTTCATCTTTTTCCCCATCACGGTCTTTTCCAATGAGACGGTTATTCCCATCACATAGCCCAAGTATTGGAGCTTCAGCTTCAGCATCAGTCCTTCGAATGAATATGCAGGAGAGATTTACTTTAGGATTGACTGGTTTGATCTCCTTGCAGTCCAAGAGCCTCTCAAGTCTGCAACACATCAGTTCAAATTATAGAAGTGTAGTTCCTCTAGACCTGAGGATGTGTGAACAAAAGAGATGAGTTAATCTGCTCCCTTTCACAGCCAACATACAGTGGTGGTTCAGGCATAGATAACCTTCATAGACACTCCTGTTCCAGAAAGGGGAGGGGAGATGGGAGTCAATAGTAGCAGTTCTGAAATCCCATGGGTTCTTGCGGGCAGTCCTTTGATTAGTATTTAAGGCCTGGACACTTCCTAGGCTTCCGTCTCTGATTTTTTCATTCTACCCGCTGACATGATGCCATTGCATGAAAGGTGGCTAGTATATGGTTACATGAAACAGTCTCCCTAGCCTGCTTCCTGCTTGTAGAAGGTAGAAGTCCAGAGCTCCTATTTTGTACTATTGCTGGTCCTTTCAGTCCGAGCTGAACTTAAATATGTTATCTTAAATCCTTGGTGTGTCTCCTGTTACTCTTACTGGTGTTCAAGGCAAAGCACCCCACTCCAAAGCGACAATCACACATGTCTTCATAATAAGGCTTACTCTGTCTTGGTTTTCTGCTGAGATAGCTGAGGGATAACACCCTGAACCTTGGTAGAAGTCTTATTGTGTGACTGAAAGGATCTCTGAGTGACACCCCTAAACTCTTTGGAGGGTATTGGCCTGACTAAATAATGCCATGAGGCATCCCCTTCCAGCTTTCTGAGGCTTAACAAAGAATTTTACAGTCATACTCGTCTTTAGAACACCTTTGTTTATAAAAAATAATATGAAGAAGAACGGCCTATTGGTGGTGTAAAATGTTATATTTAGACCACCTAATCTCAATTCCCTGGATATGATCTTGCTTGAGAGTCATTAATTTATCATCTTCCATCATCTTAAAAAACTGGAAAATTCCCAAATCAGCAAATTTTGTCCCCTGTTTTAATAATCTTTATGTTAAACATTAAAAAAAAAAAAATCCCTTCATGTTTTACTACAGGCAGCAAGAAGAAACCAGGAAGCACTTTTGGCTGTTTGGATGGAAATCCTCTTAGATAACTCAATTAATTAAGTACAGTTGTCCTCCCAGCTCATTAGGTACATTTTCTGCTTTTCATAAACTGCAGATGTAGTGGACTTTAATCTTCACACTCCCCAGGCTCTCTCCTCCTGCCTCTCCTTTCTGCCAAGTATCCTAGGTGCACGACTGTGATTCCGCCTAGAACGTGTTTGCTCAGTGAGCAAACGGGAAGCGATCCCCTGGCTTCAGTGCTTCTGCTGGCCAGAGACTCTGTACCGTTCCCTAAGAACTTCATGGTTTCGCTGTCCAACTTCTATCACCTGGCTAGGTCAGTTGCAGTAGCTCATACACACAAGCGAACTGGCAGGGATTTCTACACGCATATGTGCAGAAACATACATGTGTACACGGTAACATCGCTGAGGGGAAACCTGTCCATATGCAGAAGTACAGCTTTCTTTTCCAGGAACTTGAATTTTGGTAGGCACTCAAATTTCTGCACGCACATGTGCACAAACATGCACGTGTAGTCAGTAACATCCCTGAGAGGAAACTTGTCCATATGCAGAAGTACAAGCTTTCTTTTCCAGGAACATTAATTTTGGTAAGCACTCAAATTTCTGTGTGCACATGTGCACAAATATATGCGTGTACACAGTAAGATCGCTGAGGGGAAACCTGTCCATATGCAGAAGTACACGCTTTCTTTTCCAGGAACTTGAGTTTTGGTAAGCACTAAAATTTCTGCATGCATATGTGCAGAAACACACTCGTGCACACAGTAACATCCCTGAGAGGAAGCTTCTCCATATGCGGAAGTACAAGCTTTCTTTTCAAGGAACATGAATTTTGGTAAGCACTCAAATTTCTACGTGCACATGTGCACAAATATATGCGTGTACACAGTAACATCGCTGAGAGGAAACCTGTCCATATGCAGAAGTACAAGCTTTCTTTCCCAGGACCTTGAATTTTGGTAAGCACTAAAATTTCTACGTGCACATGTACACAAATATATGCGTGTACACAGTAACATCGCTGAGAGGAAACTTGTCTATATGCTGAAGTACAAGCTTTCTTTTTCAGGAACATGAATGAGACCTGGTGACTAGGACCTCCTGTTGAGTGATCAAAAGGGGAATTTGATTCATTCCGTCCCCTTTCCCATTTGGTGTCCCTGAACAATGGAGATCAATGTGGCAAACGGTGGGGTTTTTCCCTACTCCCCTAGCATCTGGCCAGCAACAGCCTGTCCTGGTGATGCTGTGCATGGCTGGGACGTTGCAGCCACCAGTGGCCACACCAGGCGAAGATGCCACCCTCTTCAGAGTGGAGGCAGGAGAGGACAGCGAGGCCCAGGTGGACGGAGTCGTGGCAGGGATCAGACGGGGTTTCCAGCTGCTTGCAGAGGACATCACAGAGGATGTGGAGGTTGTGCCAGATGAATAACAGAAACAGGGTCCTCCCTGGAGCTGGAGGAGAAGACATTGGAGGAGCAGTGCCAGGAAAGGCCTGGAGGCCCGAGTGAGCTCCCGGCACTAGATGAGATGCTGGCACTGGCGACCTTGTAAGTGGAACTTAGCTCTAAGCCTGAGAAAACCTGCAGGGCCTTCGTTTGGTTCATGTGCAAGAGTCATGAGAGGAGGAAGCGTGGCTTGGCTCAGAAGAGTGCCAACATCCAGGGCATCCCTGGCTTCTAGGCCAACGTGGTATCCTTTCTGCTACTCGTTGTGGTCCAGTGCTCAGGAGGAGGGGAGGTGCAGAGGCAGGAGCAGGAGGAGGGGTGGAGGCGAGGGGGCAGAATGGTGGACCCTGAAGGAAGTGTGGTACTGGGCAATTGGCAGGCTCCAAAGGCACAGCTGAGTAGAGTCCGGGCAGGGCCACACCTGTAAGTGTCGCAGCCATGACTGTGTGTCTCCTTCAGGCCTGCATCTGAGGAGGATTAGCCTCTGAGTCAGAAATGACCAGAGACAGTACATCAGAGCCACCTTAGCTGACAGTTATTGTTGTAAAGGTGAATGATTCCGAAAATAACAGATGTGGGAGTCACACACACGCGTGCGCGCGCACACACACACACATACACAAACCCACAGAACATATGTAGACATACTTACTGATCCCCGTTATCTCACTGAGTGAGCAAGTTCTGAGTGGAATCACAGTGGTCCAGCAAGGATTCCTGGCAGAAAGGAGAGGCAGGAATAAAGTGCCTGGGGGTGACCAGTGAGAGTGCAGAAGATCTGAGACACAGAACAGGTTGCAATCCCAGACACAGAAGCCACGGTGGGTGACCCCACAGCCCTTTGAACACCCTGATACAAGGGCCTTTCCATCCTTCCCAAGTGCCAGGCATACTTTGCCTGACCTTACCATGAGCATGAGCAACCCTTGCCTATTTTGTGTGGTTTCAGTGATGGACCAGAACTGCAGCATAAGCACCTGCTACCTGCAGTCTTCCAGTCTGAATCATCACTCTTTGTACTCTTTGCAGAACACATATATTGGCTCTCAGGACTATAGGCTGGATGGCTTATCTTGATCCTCTTGCTGCTCCCAGCCCCACAGGCTTGGGTGACCGGGCAGGCTTGAATGTGTTCTCACATGGAGAACAGAACCGCTTTGAAAGGGCCTCGATAGGGTAAACTGGCAGCCATGCATGTTTCTGGCACCAGTGTGTCATGGAACTTAATGGGGAGCTGTCCTTACCATCTCCCTGGCAGGTATTCAAATAATGTTCAGGGAGTGCCCTCAGGCCCCAGGCCATGCCCCATTTCTCCATCTGTGCAAAGTGTGGCCAAGCTACCTGAGGCCTTTGCACTATTCACGTCTGTCCAGCGATGGAGGGAGGGTCACTCTGCACCTTCTGCAGTTCAGCAGTGACCGCACACTGTGGACTTTCAAGTTTGAGAAAGCACTCTCCGAACGTGTGGACTAACAAAGTCTGATCTCCCATGGGTGCAACTCACTAAGGAGGAGCAGGGCTTGCCTTCTCATATAAACTTCTCGTATGAGCACTGGTGTGCAGAGAGTGACAGACAGCAAGAGCACCACTTAGAGAGATGGAGACAAACAGACACCAGCCCTTGGTACACACATGGAAGGGTTGCCCAAAACAGTGCTATGCCAGAAGCAGAGATGAAGAGACACAGAGCCAGCTCTGTACCCTAAGGCTCTGGTGTCCCTGAACAGTGGAGATCAACTGTAGCCAACAGTGTGGTTTTTCCCTTCTCCCCTAGCATCCGGACAACAGGTTCTGTGTCCCATGGAGAAAAAGTATCCAGGCACGTGGAGTCCCTGTTTATCCTTTGAATCCTCAGGGAAATTTCTCAGTTATTGAGGGTCCTGAGGGACACAGGAGTAAGCTGTTCAGACTGTGAAGCAGGAACCCGTCGTTGGGATTTCCAGAGTCCGGACAATGACAGCGCCTGGAGTATCAGCAGATGCAAAACCCATTATTCCCTGGAGCGGTATATGCCATGTGGGTGCGCTGTAGCCCAGGAACTGTGGAAGACTTCCTACGTTTGAGGGGCGTGTCCAGAAGGGTGCCACCCACCACTCTCTCAGCCATTGGACTAGATTTGGGCCAGCAGCCTATCCGTGGCTCACGGCCTAGGGATCCGCCTATTCGGCTGATTTCCCCAGGGCCTGTTCACCCTGTCCCATGCTGTCTGCCACCCCTTTCTTCAGCCTCAGGCCACCGGACACACACCAGCCCCCGCTTCCCTACCATCCCCCTCACTCCCCGCCCCCAAAGAGCTAGTGGGTCCCACAGGATTACTGAAACCTGAGCCGCATTTGCACACCACTTGCTGTGCTATTATGTCCCATCCCTTGGCATCTGCCCCAGCCTGGGGTCACGACCAGGGCCAAGAGGCGTGTGAAAGGCCGTCAGAGGAATGCAGGAGCATCCTGAGACCCCAGACCTTCCTAGTTGTGAGCTCCGGTTTCAGGGCGCTGGGGTTGGTGGCCTGCCATCCTCAGGCTTTTTGAGGCTGGGACCTTACAGCCACAAGTTGTCATTCCAGGCAAAGGAGCCACGCTATGCAGGGTGGAGGCGGTGGACGACGGTGAGCCCCTGGTGGACGGAGACGTGGTGGGGATTGGGTGGTGGTTCCAGCTGCTTGCGGAAGACGTCATGGAGGAGGTGGAGGTTGTGGCAGATGAGGAGCAGCAATAGGGGTTCTTCCAGGAGCTGAGAAGACGGTGGAGGAGCAGAGCCAGGGAAGGCCCGGGAGCACTACTGAGCTTCCAGGGCAAGATGAGCTGCAGGCACTGGCTGCCCTGCTGGTGGAACTGAGCTCTGAGCATAAGAAGAACTGCAGGGCCTACTTCCAGTTCATGTGCAAGAATCATCAGAGGAGGAAGCCTGACTTGGCTTGGAGGATCGCCATCACCTGGGGCATCCCTTGCTTCTGGGCTGTAGCTGTATCCTTTCTGCTGCTCTTTGAAGTCTGCTGCTCAGGAAGAGGAGGTGGCGCAGGAACCTTTTCCCTGCTCCCTATCCTGACAGGTGCTGTTGCGGAGCCATCCATCGTCCCACTGCAAGTTGATATTTTCCTTTCAGGACCCCCCTACTTCTTGAACTCAGTGACCACTAAGTAGAATTACCTTGACATCACTTGTGAAATGTGGTTCCTGCGGTGGTGAGTGTGGGTGTGCAAGGTTGTGGAGTGTCGACCTGTGGGATCCACACCCATCTCCCGTCTCTCTGTAGGGCATAGGGCACGTTGTTCCACTCCTGTCCACTGGTTCTGGGACTTTGAACGGGGAGCATCCAGCTGCAGCGTGGACACCAGGAGCCTTAAATTTCTCGGCTGGTTGTCAGGTCACAACTGCTCAGAGTCGAACAGGATTGCTGAGGTGTGGTTGCTTTGGGCCTGAACACAGTTAGCAATTCACTTTGGGATTCTTGGCTGCTGGCTCACCTTGCTCGGATTGCCAGCGGATTGTCGGCCAAGATGTGTGGGATGATCGCCTGAAGTAGTACCTTGGGCAGGAAGGTTCTTCCATGAGAGTAACTGACAGAAACATGTGTGGAGATGGGGTCTGAAGGTGGGCCCTGAAGGGACACTCGTGTGATACTACAGGGACACTGTCCTTTCCCAAATGGGGATGCTCAGACTCATGCAAGCTGGCTGTGGAGCCTGGGTTTGGGTCGTGCTTGTAGCAGGTGACCTCCTGAGACTGTTTATTTGGGGACTTGGTGTGTCCGTGAGTGAAGCAAGTCTCCATCAAATCAGCTGAGGTGGCAGCACCAGAGTCCAGGTGATACTACTAGAGGCAGTGTGTATTAAGTATCTTTGTCAGAATCATCCTTTGTGGGTCCTTTCATCCCCTGGCCTCCTGCTGCTCACTGAGTTTGAGATTGCCTGGGCACTTCACTCCCGCCCCTTACCCAGGGAAGGCCTATCATTGAAAAGCTGTCCTCTCCGGGGTCCCAGTGCACCTGTGTGCTGACTTTGGGATCTTCTGTGAATTTCCACATTCACCACTCAGTGTCTCACAACCACCAAGCATGCTGCGCTGGAAGCGGCTTCAGGCTGCCTTGGGAACATATGGAAGAGTTCGTGGAAAAGGTGAACAGGGAGCCCCAAGGGCAGGACATGGTGCCTACTGTCGCCATCTCCGACATTGCTGGCCTCGGTCGTCTTCACCTCCTGAAACACCTATGCTCGTTGTTTGCATCTGTGTCCCCGTGCTGAGCATGTGTGTGTGTATACACTCGTGTGCTTATTTATGCTGGCTGTGATTGTGTGTGTGTGTGTGTGTGTGTGTGTGTGTGTGTGTCCGGCCCAGGGCAGAGGTAGAGATGAAGGTGGCAGGAGAGGAGATGCTGAGCAACCAAAAGAGGAGTCCTGAGGCGACCAGGCTGAAGGTGGTTTGTCGCCTTATCTCTGCATTGACCCTGCCCAGGATGGGAACAAGGAAAGGATGGCCAGTGATAACTCCAGACTGTGGCTCCAGATATCTGCAATTAGACAGATACAAAACACACTCATCAGTTCTACCGTGTTGTTGTGTGTGCTTGGATCAGGAAGAGGGTTTCATGGTCTAAGGATTCACACAGAGCAAATCACGTGGGGTGGGGCTTTGAAACCACTGCCTGTGGAGCCCTCCGTGTGTGGGGCCATGGGCTGGCCTCTGGAAATGAGGGACGTGGCTATGGCAAGATCTGGGATGGTGAGGCTAAGGTCCTGCCGAGATGGGCAGAGAGCTGAAGGAGAAAGAGTCATAGACTGCCTGCTGCACTGGAGATTGTTCCACACACATGTGAAAAGGAGAACTGGGAAGGTCCTGGGCCAGTGCTGCCCCGGATCCGCCCAGCAGCCAGCACACGCCCTCCCTGAGGGTGGCACACACTGGCACAATATGACACAAAACATGAGATGCGCTAAAGTATGCTGTATCTGCCAAACCACAGGCATTCTAGGAGAGACATGGTCTGTAAGCAAGGCATGCCTCCAGGCACTTCCAGCCTGCCTCCCTGGCAGTGCCCAAAGGCGAGGAATGTGCAAGTGGGTTTCCCTGTGTGACCCTATCCGGGATATGCCTGTGAGGGAGGGAACAGAGAAAAGACAAGGGCGGTGGGTAAACTGCATGTCCTAAGGGACCTCAGGGGAGTGGAGACAGAGAAGCCCCCGGGGCAGTTCAGGGCCTGCTGGTCTTCAGGGTCCAGACTCTAGGCAGTAGCGGTCCTGCCAAAGATACCCCATGGTCTGTGCTGAAAGTTCTGATATGAATTCCTCCTTTTCGTTGGGGTCTTGCCCCTGGCTATGGGGGCCTGAGTGTCAAAGGTGCACGTCTGCACCTGAAGGAGGATTCTGGTAGTCTTGCTGGAGCAGAATCTCTGATTGCGTTGTAGGGGATCTGCACCCAGGTGACACAGAGGGATGCTGCCTTCCAGGTGACCGTCTTGGATATCCCTGGGCCCAACCACGCACTGGCTTCCTTGGCACGGGTGCTGTGTAGGGAAGCAGGGATGCGTGACTGTAGGGAGTCCTACCTGGGCCTAATGAGAGCAACTGAAAGAGAGCCTTGGCATTTAGCAAATCACTGAGGCATGGGTGGCTCAAGCCCTCTTGGTCCATTTGAGATAGTAACGCTGCTTTCTGTCCAACGGAGGCATTAGCTCTGGGCCCAGAACCTGCAGGTTCCCCAGAGCATCATCTGTTGGGGGACTACCATGTGCACGGGTAGTGTTAAACAGAAAGGAAGACGTGTAGGGATGCCACCTTACTTTGATGGCCTCTGGTTCCATTCTTGGTATCGGAAGAGACCCTGTATCCATATGTACCTTCTTCACAACCTTGGATCAGAACCAGGCCTGTCACAGTCTCCGGGGGCTTTTGGAGGCTCAGGCGTTTCTGGCCTTTTCCTGCCACATGGAGAGAGCACATCGGGGCACAGGTAGATGGTGCACACAGAACGCACCACAGATAGGAAGAACAGGGGGCCTCATTCAGAATGCTGGGGGCTGTAACGGGTGGTAGGCTACCAAGAGGGGCACAACATTGACACGGAATGACCTAGACAGGTGCACACCGAGAAAGCAGTTCTTCAAGTCAGCTGAGCTCAGAGGTCCTTGTTTTCTGGTCCCCTGAAGGAATGCACAGGCAATGGATCAGGCCAACGTGACTGGTACTGTGAAGCTGTCCAAGGTGATGGGAGAATGCAGAAGTCAGGCACACGTTATACAGCTGTTCATGGCAAGAACTTCCAACGCTGCCTGCTGCTCTGCAGGCCAGTCCCTATCAATAGCAAATGCCAAGATTTTGGAACCTTTGAGGATAAGGCACAGAGTTAGAAGTGTAACATGACATAATCGATGAGCAAGTGAAAAAACAAGGACAGAAATGTGGATGCTTACCAAAATTCATGTTCCTGGAAAAGAAAACTTGTACTTCGGAATATGGACAAGTTTCCTCTCAGCGATCTTACTGTGTGCATGCATATATTTGTGCACATGTGCACATAGAAATTTGAGTGCTTACCAAAACTAATGTTCCTGGAAAAGAAAGCTTGTACTTCTGCATATGGACAAGTTTCCTCTCAGGGATGTTACTGAGTACACGTGCATGTTTGTGCACATGTGCGTGCAGAAATTTGAGTGCTTACCAAAATTCAAGTTCCTGGAAAGGAAAGCTTTACTTCTGCATATGGACAGGTTTCCCCTCAGCGATGTTACTGTGTACACATGTATGTTTCTGCACATGTGCGTGTAGAAATCCCTGCCAGTTCACTTGTGAGTATGAACTACTGCAACTGACCTAGCCAGGTGATAGAAGTTGGACAGCGAAACCATGAAGTTCTTAGGGAACGGTACAGAGTCTCTGGCCAGCAGAAGCACTGAAGCCAGGGAATCGCTCCCCGTTTGCTCACTGAGCAAACACGTTCTAAGTGGAATCACAGTCGTGCACCTAGGATGCTTGGCAGAAAGGAGAGGCAGGAGGAAAGAGCCTGGGGAGTGTGAAGACGAAAGTCCACTACACCTGCAGCTTTATGAAAAGTAGAAAATGCACCTAATGAGCTGGGAGGACAAACTGTACTTAATTGAGTTATCTAAGAGGATTTCCATCCAAACAGCCAAAAGTGCTTCCAGGTTTTTTTTTTTTTTTGCTGCTTGTAGTAAAACATGAAGGGAATTTTTTTTTTTTAATGTTTAAGATACAGATTATTAAAACAGGGGACAAAACTTGCTGATTTGGGAAGTTTCCAGTCTTTTAAGATGACATTAATAAAATAATAAATTTTACCGGAAAGAACAAGCAAGGCAGACAAGGGAATTCACAAAGGGCAGTAACAAAATAGTAATCTTGACACATCTTCAATATATTTGTAAAGAAAACAAAGTGTCATTGTGTGAACAAAATATAGAGGTATCAAAAGAAAAACAGAGGAAGCTCCTGAAAGAACTCAACTCACTATTAACTATCTTTGATTTGCAGGCACAGAAACTGACTCAAGTTAATTCTAAGAAGCAAAGCCCTGATGTTATTATCTCTTCTTTTTTCCTTTTTTCTTTTTCTTTTTTTGTGAAAACTTAGGAAATTTAGGCTGGAGAGGGGAGAAGAGGATAGAGACTTCAAGTGCCTTTAAGGAGGAGGAGGAAAGAGAGGGGGTTGGAGATTTGATTGTGTTATTTGAACAGCATTGGTGAAGCTCAAACAAGGGACGTAGCAAGCCATGCAGGCCTGCGGGAAGAGCATTTCCAGAAGAACAGCACTTGCAGTCTTGGGATCGGGAAGAAATGGAATTTGATGGGGGAAAACCAAGGCCAGTGTTGTCAAAAAGAGTACATTAGTGGGGAAAAGAGTAGAGTAGAAGACAGAGAATGGAAGAGAGGAGCAGTCAGGGACCATATTGGGGGAACCTTTTAATTTGGCAATAAATACAACTTGTAGTCCTTAGGAGCATACTTCACAGCAACTAACAGCAACAGTGTTGATAATACTAAGCAACAATAAAAGCACGTAACTAAAACATTTCGTATTTTTTACTATAGAAATCGAAGAAAGGAGATACAAATGCCATAGTCTGCATATTTATTTATACAGAGAGTTTTCACCTGAGACCAGAACACACACACACACTTTACACAACTAAAAGTGGTTTCAGCTGACACTTAGCAAAGTGCTTTGGCCAAATAAACTAACGAGAAAGGCCTAGTAAAGAATTCAAAGTGCAAATATATCAATCATGCTCTGAGTAAATAAACACAATTTATTTGAATTTTAATTTACACTCACGAAATTACCTAAAATGGAGACAACAGATTCACTGCAGCTTCATCATCTGTAGTCCTTCCTCTTCAGTTCTGAGAAGGATGCTAACCGCTTGGTGGTGATCTCTTTCCAGCATTTTGTGAAAGCTTAGAGGACTTAAAGAAACTGAGGCCTGGGGAGAGTGGCGAGAGACAAAGAGGAGGAGAAAGGAAGAGGAAACGGAGAGATTGCTCCTGGCATAGGTCTACAGACAGGATCCCAGCTCCTGGAATGGTGCACAGAGATTGCTAGGTATCCGTGCCAGAAGTGGAGAAGGGGTGACATTCACCTCCAGGAGGAGACTCAACTCCAAGGACCTACAGAGGCAGCCAAGTGCGCTGATGTTCAGGAACCAATACTTAGAGGGTACCCCGCAGGTCTGTGAAAGAGCCCTTGGAGACCGCAAGAAAGAAGGTTTCCACAAGTATAATCACAGATTAGATGGTTGGATAGATTAGAGGAAGGATAACTCTATGACCTGATAATTACTGAAATACATGAGACAATTCTTGCACATCAGACTGTGTCAAGAAAGACGGAAACTCAATTAGTTTGATACAATGGGAAATTACACACGCAAAGAATTAGCTGTTAACTGTACTACATTTGTGTGCAAGGCAAGATAAGATACAGAACCGAAATCTTCACATGGTCAACTTGGGTAAGACACATGTAACTGGAAAATGGAAGCAAGAGTTCCAAAAAGGCTATAATCACCCTGGACTATTTTTATCCACTATATTTACGATTCTTGGACAACTCCACTGTAGCTTAAGGGTAAGAGAACTCAATTTAGCCCAAGTCAAAAGCTGAACAGATTTCCTCTGTTTGATCCTTTTCAGCTACAACTATGGGTCCAGCGCAAATCAAAGTGGACGTCAAGGCTCTTTTTCCTTTGGGAATTTTAACTTGCTTTGCTACTGTGTCTGACACAGATATGCCGACCTCACTGTGACTACAGGCCAGCCAAATGGGAAAGGGGACAGAATGAATCAAATTCCCCTTTTGATCACTCAACAGGAGGTCCACAGGCACCAGGTCTCATTAACGATCTCTGCTTCTCCAACTGCAGTCAGTGCTACACAGGGCCTGCTTCATGCTTGCCAGGGTCTCTCACCAAACACAGGCATTTTAACGGCTGGCTTCCTTGAGATGTCCCTGGGCTAGGTGAAAGCACTCTGAGACAGTGTTCCTTCTCCCTTGGCTCTGTGCCTGCAGTGAATGTATGCCTCTTCCTCAGCTGGGACACGAAG
Organism: Ovis aries; assembly: GCF_016772045.2. NCBI lineage: Eukaryota > Metazoa > Chordata > Mammalia > Artiodactyla > Bovidae > Ovis > Ovis aries. Next base: position 19,254,622 of record NC_082741.1, on the reverse strand, counting down.
CCACAGCTCTTCACTGATTAAATCCCGTGTCTGGTCCAAACTCACATCGTAGCTTCTCCATCAACCTCCACTGCACGCTTTCAGAGCCAGGTTATCTTAGATCAGCCCAAGAGGCACTTCAGAGAGTGACATTCAAATCTGGCTATATAGCTGATACTGAGATCTTCAAGGCATGAAAACACTTCAAAATTACGTTGCTAAAACATTCTACAGATTATATGTATAGGAGAGCTTTCGAACTTACAAGTAACATCAAATACCAAAATAGGTTCTTACTTTTCCTTTCTCAACTTCTCTCATTCTCTCTCTCACACACATGCACACATCCTTTTTGCATGTTAAGACAATTACACGAAAAACAGATCATAGATTTTAAATAGCAGCTCAATATGAAGATCACACAAAACTGTACTTCCTCTATTTAAAACAAAATCACATAAATTACCCATCGGTTTCCCTATATTTGATATTATTGAATAATGCTATAAGTTGATCTTTTTGTTTTTAATGGGGTTTTTAACTTTGACTGAAATACTTGCTTCAGACTTACTGAAGGCAGAATTAACTATTATTTTTCTTTTTTTGACCTCCTCCTTTTAGATTTGGGGGGTGATGATTCAAAATCAGATGTGTTCACAGTAATGGATGCAACTTCCACCAATCCTGGCTGAAGGGGTTCCAGTGATACCTGAATAACAATTTTTGTTTCAGGAGACAATCCTTCTAGCTGCTTAGGCTTCTGAAACATTTGATGACACTGGGTCTTGTGTTCCCTCTCCTCTTTGGAAGTTAAAAACTGTAGCCGACATTTGGAACACTGGTGAAAACTCTTTTCCCAGTGCCCTCGATGATGACGTCTGTATGCTGTTGCAGTTTGAAAAATTTTGAGACAAAACGGGCAAAGTAAATTCTTGGTCTTACCATGGTATGCTCTGAAATGTGCATCCACATCTGCAAAAAATGATGATCTGTAACTGCAAACCTGGCATACATAGGGCATTTCACCACGCCTATGATTGTCTTTCATGTGCTCTAAGAGAACCTGATCTGTCTCAAAGGACAACTCACAGATGTGACAGACTGCGGAGGGCTCCTGGGCCGTGTGGACACTTTCAATGTGACACTGCAGCTGGAAGGGAGTAGGAAACTGGCGGAGGCAGTGCTGGCAGGTGGTGTGGGTTTTCCAGCTGTCACCTCTCTGCCTCTCAAGTTCCAAATGGTGCTTCACGTGATTCATAAACTTGACATTTTTTAGAACTTTCAAGCAGCTCAGGCATTTAAATGCCGTGTGGGTCTTCGGTTCTGGCTGCCCAACTCCTCCATGCTCGCCATAGTAGAAGTCACGAAGTAACACAATCAGATTTCCTTCTGTGGGATCACCAATTTTGTTTGGACTTACCAAACTTGGAAAATCAGTTTTTGTCCGTCCATTTTCCCCTAAAGGTCTTACAGGCTTGCAATGAACACTGTCCTTTGGAAAAGGTGTTGGACAAGGTTCTCCATTCGGAACATGGCTTAGTGAGGTATGGACACGGTCTGGTGTGCTTTGCTGAGTGGTCTCTATATGAAAAAAACCTGACGGGGAGAAACCTAAAGAATGTTCCCCTACAATGCCATCACTGAGTTTAGGCCTTCTGGGATTTCTGCGATTTGTTTCACAAGGGGAAACTCGGTTTGATACATGAGGACTTTTATTCATATCTCCTGCAGAAACTGCTGTTTCTACTCGATGCTGCAATGAACTTGTGAAGGTAATCAAAGAAGAACATAACTCCTTCGAAAAGCCATCAGGCACTATTTGTGGTGAAAGATTTTTATAATCAGCTTGAGACGGAGGTTCAATAATAATAGGACTACCTGTTGATCTTGAGTCAGAGTCAGACACTGGCAAGACAGTCTTTGCTTCTGATGTAGGAGTCACATGACTAACAGGCTGTAATCTGTGAGCGTTACCTCTCCTGAAGTGACCACACCTTTTTCTCCTTGAATAAGAACCTGGGGTATCTCTGTTCAGTATGTTTGAAACGACTGGTTTTGAAGCTGAGCTCATCCCAACAAAGATCACGTCAGCATCTTCATTTCCATGTTCCACTCCAACCAAGATCACTTCATCATCATCATCATCATCATCTACTTGTTTGGTCTCTCCCTCCCTTTTCTGTACTTCTGGCTCTTGTTCTTCTTCACGTAACATACGTGGGAGTTCCATATTTTTAATACTTTTTTATTCTTAGAGGGTGCGGCCTCAAGTCCCAGTGCTTCCTTTATACAACCTGCCACCTAAGTGTAAACATACTACAGATTAGTTAAGTACAGAAAAATGGGCTATTTGATTATCTCCAAAACTCTAGAGTACTTATACACACCCTTATCTTACAAAGACACTGAGTGTCAACCAGACTCAATGACAGCTAAAAAACCTACGACTACAAGTCTACATGGCTCTAGAATCATAGCTTTGTCGCATGTTCACTTTAACCTCTTCTACTTAAAAAAATAAAGAGGGGGAAAAAAAACAAAACGCCACACTGATCATTACGTGAAATCACATGTAAAGGAGAGTATTTTTACAAAAGCATTGTTCTACAGCGTTTCGAAGCATGGACTTTGGAGTCATAGGAGATTAAGTTGGAATTCTAACTTAACCACACACCAGTTGCCTCTTCTTGGGCAAATTTGTAACTTTTAAATGTGTTTTTGTATCTTAAAGACAAACATGCTTATTTCTTAGACTTAAGGTTAACAGCTTTTTTAAAAGGCATCAGCTATTCAATGGCATCTTGTTTTGTAGTAAAAATGGAAGAAAATGGATCTTAAATGCACATTACAACTGATCCATAAATTCTAATTTCATAAATGTTAACAAACAAAATAGGTAGCAAATTCAAAGTATAATCTATCTATACCTAGTTAACAAACAGCATAATTCAATGTCAAGCACTTAATTCAGGCCTAGGAAACTGAGAATGAGCTCTCTGATAATCTCACCCCAATTCCACACAGATATATCCTAAATTTCTCCCTCTAATCCTGGCTAAACTTCAATCCAACAATGCTTCATCTTTATGCCACACGTCTCTTCCCCACATAGCAGGCAAAATGATGCCAGTCTTTCTCTCATACCAATATCAGACAGAGACATCACACACACACACACACACACACACACACACACACACACACACACACACACAAACACACACAGACCTGACATCCCTTATGGATACAGGTGAAAGAGTCCTCAACAAAATACTGGCAAACAAAATCCAACAGCATATAAAAAAGACTGTACACTATGATCACATGCGATTTAGGGAGGTATGCAAAGTTGGTTCATTATAGGAAAGTCAATCAACATTATGCCATTTTAAAACAATAAAACAAATAACACATCTGCCTGAAGAAAAGGCATTTCCCTGAATCTAGCACCTTTTCATAACCGGGGTTAAAAGAACACTTAATAATTAAGAACAGAAGAGAACTTTCTCAATCAAAGGGCACCTGTAAAATGACCCACAGCTAACATCATACTTAAGAATGAAAAACTGAAAGCTTTCCCTCTAAGACTGGGAACAACACAAGGAAGTCTATTACACACTTTGGCTCAACATTATACTGGCAGTTCTATAACCAGAGCAATCAGGTAACAAAAGAGAATTGTTGCTGTAGTTTCAAAAAAAAAAAAAAAAAAAACGAAAAAACACAAAACAATAAAAAACAAAAAACAGCCTTCAGAATGGAAAGGAAGAAGTCAAAGTATATTAGAGATAAGATAATTTAGTATAGAAAATGTTGAAGAAACACAAGTATTAGAACTAATATAAAGCTTGCAGAATAGAAGACAAATATTTTAAAAGTCAACCACATTTTATACAGTAGCAACAAATGTTGTTAAGTAAATACTTGAATCTACACTAGCATTCAAAAGAATACTTAGGAAGTCAGAAAGAGAAAGACAATATATTCTTTTGAATGGCTGAGTAATACTCCACTGTGTATATGTACCACAGCTTTCTGATCCATTTATCTGTTGATGGACATCTAGGTTGTTCCATGTCCTGGCTATTATAAACAGTGTTCTCCATAGTGGCTGTACTAGACTGCATTCCCACCAACAGTGTAAGAGGGTTCCCCTTTCTCCACACCCTCTCCAGCATTATTGCTTGCAGACTTTATAGGAATCAATTCTAATGAGATGGATGAAACTGGAGCCAATTATACACAGTGAAGTGAGCCAGAAAAAAAACACCAACACAGTATACTAACACATATATATGGAATTTAGAAAGATGGTAATGATAACCCTGTATGAGAGACAGCAGAAGAGACACAGATGTATAGAACAGATTTTCGGACTCTGAGGGAGCGGGAGAGGGTGGGATAATACGGGAGAATGGCACTGAAATATGTACACTATCATGTAAGATAGTCGCCAGTCTATGTTCGATGCAGGATACAGGATGCTTGGCGCTGGTGCACAGGGATGATCCAGAGAGATGATATGGGGTGGGCGGTGGGAGGGGGGTGAGGATTGGGAACTCATGTACACCTGTGGCGGATTCATGTCAATGTATGGCAAAACCAACACAGTGTTGTAAAATAAAACATAGTAAAAATAAAAATTAAAAAAAAGAGAGAGAAAGACAAATATCGTATGGTATCACTTATATGGACTCTAAAATATGCCACAAATAAACTGATCTATGAAAGAGAAACAGACTCACAGACATAGAGAGCAGACTATGTGATTCCCAAGAGGGAAAGGTACGGCAGGCACAGATTGGGAGCTGGTGATTAGCAGATGCAAAGCATAATACATACAATAGACAAACAAGAGCGTACTGTATATATAGCACAAGGAACTATATTCATAATTTGAGATAAACAATCATGGAAAAGGGTATGAAAGAAATTGTGTGTGCATATGTGTGTGTTTACATATGAAGGAAAGGAAAGGGCAACTGTTGGCAAGCACGTACAGAAACTGGATCCTTGTGTGTTACGGATAGATTTTAAAATGGTGCACCTGCTACAGAAAACAGTTTAAAGGCTCCTCGAAAAATTAAAGAACTAGGGCTGACACATGATTCAGCAATTCCACTTCAGGATATAAAATCAAAAGAAGTTAACATGGGGTCTTGGGATATCTGCAGAGCCGTGCTCACAGCAGCACGAAGCACAACAACTAAGAGGTGGAAGCATCAAAATGTCCATCAAATGTGATATATACACACAATGAAATATTATTTAGCCATATAGAGAAAATTCTGTCACATGCTACAACATGCATGATCATTTCAGACATCAAGCCAAATGCAATAAGCCAGTCGTACCAAAAGACAAATACTGTAAGTTTCTACTTGTATGAAATAGCTAACACAGTCAAGCAATAGAAAGGAAACAAAAAAGAATGATGGAGTCCATGGTCTAGGTCAACGGGCAAGAAAAGAAGACTTGCTGTTTAATGGGACAAGTGATGGGTACAGAGTTTCGATTTTGCAAGCTGTAAAGATGTAGAGATCTGCTTCATAACAATGTAATAAGGAATTCCCTCGTAGTTCAGAGGTTAGGACTCCACAGTGTCCTATCAGGGGCCTGGGTATGATCCTCAACCAGGGAACTGTCATTCAAGCTGCACAACACAGCTAAAACAATGACAACAACAACAAATCAACACTGTGACTATGTGTGTGTATATGTCTTAGTCACTCAGTTGTGCCCAACTTTGCATCCCCATGGACTAAAGTTCACCACGTTCCCTTCTCCATCAGATTTGCAGTGGGTTGCCATTTCTTTCTCCAAAAGGCTGATGAAAGTGTGCAAAATACTTAGCATGCAAAAATGGTTAAAATGGTAAAAATTTAACTTAGATGTTTTCTACAACAATTAAAAACAGAAAAGCATTTAACAACCAGGAAAAGAATTTGAATAGACATTTCCGACTCTTTGCAATCCCATGGACTGTAGCCTACCAGGCTCCTCCGTTCATGGGTTTTCCAGGCAAGAGTGCTGGAGTGGATTACCATTTCCTTCTCAAGGCGATCTTCCCCACCCAGGAATTGATGCCAGGTCTCCTACCTTGCAGGCAGACATTTGAATATTTGAAATTCACCTGTGGCCTTGACAAGAGTGGCTTTATAGGAAAATGAGAGAACTTGAGATAACAAAGTCTAGGAACAACTCTGCAGAGGTCTGTAACAAGCAATATGAAATAAAAGCAGCAGAAGCAGGATGTGTCACCAAAAGATGGATTTGTAACGACAGGTCACATTATAGTCAGTCAGTTTGCTGATGGGAACCATCCAGAGAAACAGAAACCTTAATCCAGGGCAAAGAGGAGACTTGCTAGAACTTCAAGAAATGAGTAGGTCTAGAACTGAGTAGATCAAAATTGAGTACATCAGGCCAGAGAGCACACAAGCTGGAGAAGGCAATGGAAACCCAAACCAGTACTCTTGCCTGGAATATCCCACAGACGGAGGAGCCTGGTAGGCCGCAGTCCATGTGGTTTCGAAGGGTCGGACACGACTGAGTGACTTCACTCTCATGCACTGGAGAAGGAAATGGCAACCCACTCCAGCGTTCTTGCCTGGAGAATCCCAGATAAGGGAGAGCCTTGTGTGTGGCTGTCCATGAGACTGCAGAGTCGGACACGACTGAAGTGGCTTAGCAGCAGTAGCAGCACACAAGAAGGGTACACAAGCCAAATAATTTGCTCACATTGACAGAGCTGAGATTATATAAAAAAAAAGGCTGGCATAGTGGATTAATGGGTATGGTAACCAGCCTTCAAGTGAATTCAATCTCCTAATATTCCCACCCCTGTGTAGTTCTCTCTCAATCTATCACAGGGTAGACCTGTGAGACTAAGCAAATACACAAGTGAAGATGTGTAACATCTCAAAAAAGACTCTGCACTTTATCATGGGTGCAAGCGCTTTCCTGGATCACTCATTCTGAGAAAAGACAGCAGCCTCCACAAGAGAAGCCCCTTGGAGAGGCCCACAGAAGGAGGAACTGAGGCTTCAAGAGTACAGACAAGTGAGAGAGCTTAGATTCAACAAGCTAAGTCTTCAGAGGTTGCCAAGCCAGACAAAAGCTTGACTACTAACTACCTCAGGAGAGATCCTAGGCCAAGAGATAACAAGTGGTAAGTTCTTTCAAACTATTCCATTTTGAGATCATAGGTACAACACAAACATTTCAAGTTTTAATACCATTCACATCATACTTACACACAGAACAGTTGTCCCATAAATATAGCTAAAATCAAAACACACACACACACACACACAGACACACACACACACACACTCACCCAATCCAAAGCACCGAAACACAGGAGTTGCCTAGCAGCCCAGTGGTTTGGTTAGGACTCAGCCCTCTCACTGTCAGGATCCGGTGTTCGATCCCTGGCTGGGGAACTAATGTCCTATGAAGCCACATGTTGTGACCAAAACAAAACATGCTGTGAAGTCAAAGCTGTACCAGCAAGATAAGTATACAACACAGCTGTAGGCACAAGTGGCTGGGCACAGAGCTTCCTAATATCTTGTTTACTCGCATGAAATGAACTCAGATGGTGCCTGACCCCCATCCAGTGGAGCTGACTTACTTAATGAAGAAAAGCCCTTAAGGGTACAGAAATGAGAAAGCAATCTCACGTGAACATGTTAAATCACAGGATATTTTCTCTGAATGTACCACTGGATTCATTCATTCATTTGGCCATGCTGTTTGGCTTGTGGGGTCCCAGTTCCCTGACCAGAGATTGAATCCAGACCACTGTAGTGAAAGCCCAGAATCCTAATCACCAGGCCACCAGGGAACCCCCACACCTGCATTGCTTTGCTTTGCCAGCTAAAACCTTAGGATATGTGCATTGCCCCATTTTAGCCTCACCAAGTGGTAGGAGTCAGCTCTACACAGCTTAAGACCCATGGTGTTCTTACTTTTTTTCTTTCAAGAAGGCAGGCGAAAGCAAGTCACTCTGCCTGTTTTTAAGCTTGCCACTCAGAAAGCTGCAAACCTGAAACCATGATGGCCCTGAAGTCAGCACCCGCAATCAGGGTCAGGTAATCCCCAATCAGGAATACTCTCTCTCAACAGCAACTTGTCAGCCGACGAATGAAAGGAGAAAAACGCAAAGTAAGAAAGCCACACCTTTGTCCCTGTTGTAAAGATGTCTGTCACCTTACCTCAGGGGCCCACTGAAATCCTGAGCGCTTGAGACCTCCCAGGCAGCACACGGTCACATCCTGGGGACAAGCAGAGGAAATGGCCAGGGTGAGTCCCCTGTTCTGGGAACATTCTATCCCCCCAGGCCCTACCTGGTCCTACCCTACGGATGCTGACCAGGCGTCTCACACTCAACCAGACCAAGTGATTGAACTCCTTTGCCCTGAGCTTCTTCCTCCCACCTCCCTTCTCTCAGTAAAAAACGAACAAATACCTCATCTGCCAACTTCCAGAACCAAAGGCCTGAATCTCGGGGCCCCCAGGGATGGGGCAGCCCTGGAGTCTGAGGAGAGGCAGAGGAAACAGGAAAACGACTAAAGCACCAGGGCAGTGAAGAGGCTGCTAGATAGATGTTTTTTTGGTTTTTGTTTTTGTTTTTTTTCTGCTCCTGCCTGACTGTGCCTGGGTGCAGAACCGGGTTGGGCCGTGAAGATTTGTGCATCTGTGTTTAAATACATTAGGTTCCACAGGAGAGCTGGGGGTGGGGCCAGGGGCCAGGGGCCTAAGAGGCCCTTTCCGCGAGCTGGCTTGTCCCGCCCCTGGGCAGGAAAGCTGCTGGAGGGCAGAGCCCGCCCAGACTAGAGAGGGGAGAGGGCGAAAGGAGCCTGAAGCCTGTGGATCCTGCCGCAAGCTCTCACCGCCCTCACCAGCCACTCCGCCGAGCAAGGCCTCGTGCGAGTGGGGACCTGAGAAACCCTCCCTTTAGCCGTCAGGCACTGCTTTGGCTGAACCACGCTCCAGTCTTTACCGGTCCCCATTGAGGGAGGAGACAGAACTGCTAGCAGCTCACCTGCCCTAGACAGTTCCAAGATTAACCCCGAGGAGTCGAGCCTGCAGGGACGAGGTCTCCTCAGGTCTGGGGCGCGCCTCAGCTCCCCCTACAGGCGAGCGGGCTGCCTCCGATGATTGGTTGCCAGGTGTCGGCACCTGCCATCGGATTGGCCGCGAGGCCGAGTTGGGCGCATGCGCGCGCGATGAGCCTGTCCCCTACCCCCTCCCCCCATAAAAGCAGCCGCTGTTGGCGTGGTCAGGCTGAATCTGAATGTCAAGGATCTTGGGTCAAGATCGCTCAGCTCACCAAACGCGAAGATAGAAAAAACAGATGGCACAGTCGCCAGGGCTCAGGGCTGAGAACGGCCTCCGAGTCTACCAGGGGAGTCCAGTGATGGTGTCCGGCACTCACAGCCCTCAGGGGTGACCTCCCTTAAGCCAGTTCTTTGCTTAAGGAACTTGTCCTTACAGTGCATCTTGGCGCCCCTCCTCTTGGAATTCCATTTCAATCAAGGCAGGGCAGCCTGCCCCTGTTTTTGCACTGTCTATTCTGAGCTGAGAATGAGCTTTACTTTTTCTTCTTCTTCTTCTTTTTAATTTTAGAGCTTTACACTTTTAATGGCTGAGGAAAACCGAAAAGACTTTTCTTTTCTGACGTGAAAATTGTGTGTAATTCAGTTTTCGGAGTCCTTAAAGGTGGAAGAGGGACTTGCCAGCTTCTTTGGTTATCCTCTATGCCTGAAAACTTAATTAATTGCCAATGGTCATATTCGCACAGCCTAACATATTTCTTTTTTGGCCCTTTACAGAGTGTTTTTTAAATGCCCTGTTCTGCTGGAAGTCTCCTGGTAGTCATATGGGAGAATAAAGTTTTGGTTTTGTTACAATATTTCTTTTCTGTTTTTTTTTTTTAATACCTTTTCTTTATTTTCCTCAACTCATGTTATTTCCCCCCCCCAGTGTTTTTTTTTTTAAATGTTAATATCTTTAATTCTTACATGCGTTCCCAAACATGACCCCCCCTCCCACCTCCCTCCCCTCAACATCTCTCTGGGTCATCCCCATGCACCAGCCCCAAGCATGCTGCACCCTACGTCAGACATGGACTGGTGATTCAATTCTTACATGATAGTATACATGTTAGAATTCCCATTCTCCCAAATCATCCCACCCTCTCCCTCTCCCTCTGAGTCCAAAAGTCCGTTATACACATCTGTGTCTTTTTTCCTGTCTTGCATACAGGGTCGTCATTGCCATCTTCCTAAATTCCATATATATGTGTTAGTATACTGTATTGGTGTTTTTCTTTCTGGCTTACTTCACTCTGTATAATTGGCTCCAGTTTCATCCATCTCATCAGAACTGACTCAAATGAATTCTTTTTAACGGCTAGTAATACTCCATTGTGTATATGTACCACAGCTTTCTTATCCATTCATCTGCTGATGGACATCTAGGTTGTTTCCATGTCCTGGCTATTATAAACAGAGCTGCGATGAACATTGGGGTACATGTGTCTATTTCAATTCTGGTTTCCTCAGTGTGGATGCCCAGCAGTGGGATTGCTGGGTCATAAGGTAGTTCTATTGGCAATTTCTTAAGGAATCTCCACACTGTTCTCCATAGTGGCTGTACTAGTTTGCATTCCCACCAACAGTGTAGGAGGGTTCCCTTTTTTCCACTTCTCCATTATATTCATTTTTCATTCTTTACTAAGTTCATTCCTTCATATCACTATAAGTTTCCTTTAATGGAAGCAATGAAATAACATCAAAGAAAATACCTCTGTTGGTAGTTTTAACAGGTAACATGTTAGAAGGTATATGCTCAACTACAAATATGTTGTATATATACAGTAAATACCACTTTAAGTAGCTTCAGAACTTGTATCTGGTTTCAAGTCACTAGGAAGGTTTGTTGAACATCCAATATTCTAACCTCCAGCTGTTCTCAACTTCAAAAAGATACAACTTTTTCAATAATTTGTTATCTCAAGTTTAAACTCCGTTTTAGCCACATATATGAACATACTTTCTAGGTCACATGATTGAATCTGACCCATTGCCAAAAAGTGAAAATTTTGGAATACCTTTCTCAAAAGAGAGATGTTGTTTTCTTCTTCCAGAAAGACTGGTAGTGCAGCCGATCTTTGAACAGTTTGTCGGTTTTTGTTAACTCCATAAAGATTAAGCTGTCGAATTAACCTCTTCATGCTCTTGGTTTCAAATTTTCTGAAAGGCTCCTTTCTTTCCAAGACTTCTTTCCTGAAGAGTTCTTCATTGATCACTCTACATGTGCCTGTCTCATCCCACCAAATAGACTCAAACTGATCACTTTCCACTATACTCCAAAGTTTTTGTGGAAATGTGAGTGAAAGAAAATCATTCACATCATCTGTTTCAGAGACAGAATATGTGTAGTGTGGCCTTTTGATCACCAGATCCTCAGCCAAAGCCTGAAAAGCATATTCTTCAATCATAGATCTCAAAACTGAGTCCCCAGTTGTATAATCATACCAGTAAGATCGAATGGAGGTTTCTGAACCAGTGGACTCACCTTTAGGAGGTCCATCTTGAATTTCTGAAGAAATATGTGCCATCTCAGGGAAATCTTTCTTCAGATAATGTTCTCATTTGTCTGCTTTTACACAATGCAACTTCAAATGATGTTTGGCTGGCCTACAGAGAGAAACTCTCTGGACAATCACAGAGATCCCCCCAGTCAAACAGCTGTGACATCACAAAATCACTGGTCTCCTAGCAATCGAAGGTTAGTTGTGACATGACAAAGTCACTGGTCTCCTAGCAACTGAAGGGTAATGTTCAACCAAGTGTTTACTTCAGCATCAACTTAAAATACAGACTGCTGGCAGAAATAGTAACCAAAACCATGAAGCATGCACAAATCTCATTAGTCAATTTGGCCTTTTTTTGGGGGGGGGATCGGGTGGGGTTCCTGTGTTTGGGATGGTCTTTCTCTTTCTGGCAGTTTGTGGTTCCTCTCTATTGTGGAGGTTCCTCCCTGTGGCTGGGGGTGGACGAGGGGCTTGTCAGGTTTCCTGGTTAGGGAAGCTTGTGTCAGTGTTCCGGTGGGTGGAGCTGGATCTCTTCTCTCCGGAGGGCAATGAAGTGTCCAGTAGTGAGGTTTGAGATGTCTATGGGTTTGCTGTTTGGGCAACCTGTGTATTGAAGCTCCAGGTTCTGTTCCTGTGTTGCTGGAGAATTGGCATGGTATGTCTTCCTGTGGAACTTGTTGGCTCTTGGTCGTGCTTGGTTTAAATGCAGGTGTGGAGCTTTTTTAGAAGATTTCCTTTTTTTTTTTTTTAATAAATTTATTATTTTAATTGTAGGGTAATTACTTTACATTATTGTAATGATTTTGCCGTACATTAACATATGTCCGCCACAGGTGTACACACGTTCCCTTTCCTGAACCCCTTCCCTTCTGCCAACCCGTACCATCCCTCTGGGTCGTCCCAGTGCACCAGCCCCAAGCATCCAGTATCATGCATTGAACCTGGGCTGGAGACCCATTTCATATATGATATTATACATGTTTCAATGCCATTCTCCCAAAACATCCCACCCTCTCACTCTCCCACAGAGTGCAAAAGACTGTTCTATACATCTGTGTCTCTTTTGCTATCTCGCATACAGGGTTATCGAAAACTCACATCAATAAATCTACTTTATTTCTGAAATAAAAGTGATTTATCATCCTTCTATGCACACATTCTTAATATTCAGTACTGTTACCCTAGCAGACTTGGTCTACTTGCTTCTGTGCAAACAAATTTATGAATTGACTGTGGGTTTCAATGTGGGGGGCGGGAAGTGCTTATTGTAGGACGAAGCATGGTGTCTTAGCAGCTGGTGCTTCAAAGACACAAATCCCCAAATACTTTCAGGGGGACTATTTTAATGGCTGAGTCAGGGTGGAACATGGGGTCTGTGATCAATATTGGGACATTCTACTAATGGCCTATTAGGGAGGATATTGGGAGTCCACATCATTGACCGTCTAGTTCCAACTATGCACTTACATTTCAGCCTGGTTTGGGCTTTAGCATCTCTAAAATTGTTCACAGGATATTGCTCCGAATGTCAGCGATGGTCCTTGCTGCTGCTGCTTGTAATTCGCTTCAGTCGTGTCCGACTCGGTGCGATCCCAAAGATGGCAGCCCACCAGGCTCCCCCATCCCTGGGATTCTCCAGGCAGAACACTGGAGTGGGTTGCCATTTCCTTCTCCACGCTGGCCCTTGAGGAGGGACTAAAGACCCTTGAGTTTGATTAATGGCTAAATCATTATTATTGTCTATCACTTGATTGTTTTCCTTAGTTTCTGTCTTTTCTAGCTTCTCTGATTAAAATTCCTTTTGAACATGAGGAGGTCTACAATCTCCTACCTCTCTCTCTCGATTTCCAGGCTTTTCAATCTTAAGAAGGGACTGCTTAGTACAATAAAGGAAAACAAGTCTTGGACTTAGAACTCGATCATAAATATGACAGAAAATCTCAGTGCAGGTTCCGTTTCTTTTTCAGGTTTCCCAGCTCTTGGAGTGATTGAGTCAGCAACAACTTTGGCTCTTTCCTGTTCAGATGGAGCATGGAGGTGGAAATAATTCTAAAATCTAGGCTTGCTATCAACAGTTTATGATATGAAAACATATCTCTATTTTATATATATTATATATATATATGTCTATGTTAGTATTTTGTCATTAAACTGGACAAACATTTGAAAATTGGTCTATATTTATAAAAAGGAGAGAGGTGAGTGATATAAAAGAGTCCTCATATGTTACATGCAGCCAAGGAAACAGATTTTGAAGTATTTCAACTTACATAATATTCAACAATCGAGTAGAATTTGAATCATTCTACATTTGGGTTTTATTGTTTTCCCATTTCTATTACACCTAACATGAATTAAAAGCCAATGTTTATTACAATTCTCTTTCCAAAAGCTATGACTTGCACGTAATCTAGATGCACATCAGCAGATGAAAATATAAGGAAGTTGTGCTATATATTCAAATATAATATTACTTAGCTACAGAAAACCACATATTTGTGTCACTTTTGGTAAGGCAGTTCAACCTGCAGCCTATTATTCAGAGCAAAAAAAAAAGTTAGAAAGAGAAAGGCAAATATTGTTTATTAATGTGTACAAATGGGATTTAGGAAGACAGTAACAATGATTCTGCATGAAGGCCAGTAAAAAAGATCCACACATAAAGAACAGACTCTGAGACTCAATGGGAGAGTTCAAGGATGGGATGATTGGAGAAATTAGCATTGAAACAGGTACACTACCATACATAAAAGAGATGACCAGTGCAAGTTCAATGCATGAAAGATGCATCCAGCTCTGGTGCTGTGGATGAACCCAGAAGCGTGGGGTAATAAGGGAGGTTTGAGTTGTGTTCAGGATAGGGGCACGCATGTATCCATGCGGCTGATTCATGTTGATGTATATGTCAAAAACCATCACAGTAATACACAGTAACTCTATTCCAATTAAAATAAATCATTTTTTAAAAGAAATATGAAGAAATACAGAAAGAATGCATTCAGAAATAGCAGGGACATGCTCCAGAATACAACCTCAACAGTTGTTTCATATCTCTTCAAGAAAGCGGGCTTAGGAGGGGCAGAACATGTGTGCTGGTATAAAAGCTGAAAGTCGAAGAAGGTAAGCTTGAGATTGCAACTGTGCAGTTGCAGCATGACCTCAGTATCATAGTCTAAATAGTGAAAGATGCATGCGGCAGAATGCAAGCTTAGTAGATCGGCATGACTACTGTGGAGCTTAGGCTGAGTAGGAGTTCAATGCATGCACTTGAGCATCCTTTCAGGAGTGACGGTACGTATGTTTCAGAGTGACGATAGAGAGATGCAGCGAAAGTGCTCTAAAATGGTGGACAAATACTTGTAAGAAGGAAGGTTCAGAGTGGAAGCTCAGTATTTGCTATAGACTTAGACTTAAGTTGAAGACAGTAGGGAAGACCACTCGATGATTCAGGTTTGACCTAAATCAGATCCCTTATGATGGTACAGTGGACATGAGAAAATATTTAAGGGATTAGGCATAATATAGTGTTTGAAGAACTACATTTGGAGGTTCATGACATTGTAGAGGAGGCAGTGATGAAGACCATCCCCAAGAAAATGAATGCAAAAAGGCAAAATGGTTGTCTGAGGAGGCCTTACAAATAACTGAGAAAGGAATAGAAACAAAAAGCAAAGGAGAAAAGGGAAGATATACCCATATGAATAGAGTGCACCAAAGAATAGCAAAGAGCGATAAGAAAGCCTTCCTCGGTGATGAGTGCAAAAAATAGAGGAAAGCAACAGAATAGGAAAGAGTAGAGATCTCTTCAAGAAAATTAGAGATACCAAGGGAACATTTCATGCAAAGGTGGATACAGTAAAGGACAGAGATTGTATGGACTGAACAGAAGCAGAAGATATTAAGAAGAGGTAGCAAAAATCTATACCGCAAAGATTGAAGAACTAGGCAGAAAAGATCTCCATGATCCAGATAATCATCATGATCTAATCACTCACCTAGAGCCAAACATCCTGGAATGTGAGGTCAAGCGGGCCGCAAGAAGCATCAATAGAAAGAAAGCTAGCGGAGATAGAGAACTCCACTTGAGTGATTTCAAATCCTAATAGATAGTGAGTGCTATGAAAGTGCTGAACTCAATATGCAAGCAAATCTGGAAAACTCAGCAGTGGCTACAAGACTGGAAAAAATCAGTTGTTCCAGTATATGCATTTTAGAGCTTCTTCTCTGTAGTGGCGAAATGTGTTCCACACAGAGTTAGACAGGACTGAAGCAATCCTGTGCAAATAGTTGCACGATTTTTTTTTTTTTTTAACCAGTAGCAGCTTTTTTCCAATGAGAGTTAACTGTGAAAGTGGAGCAACTGTTTGGCTTTGAGGGACGCAGGTGGTGTCAAACGGGCAGGGTGCAGGGACACAGACTGACTACACCACAGGAGTTAGGGCCCTATCAGAGCCTTTTTTTTTTTCTTTTTTGAGCCCTTGTATCCGGTAATAAGAAGGCGTCCTTGGCAAGTCTTCTCCCTAGTTCCACCTATTCAGCCACTCAGAAGGCTTCCTTGCCTGGGATCCTTCTCTGTCGTTCAATGGGTCAGCACATAGAGCGAATTTCCTGGCTGGGGTCCTCCTGTGTAAATCAGTGCATCCGACACTTAAAGGAGCATCCTGAGTGGGATTCTACTCTAGTATGGTGCATCAGGCACTTAAAGGAGGACCCTGCGTGGTGTCCTGCTCTGCATTTCAGTGTGTTCAGCATTTGATGGGTCAGCCTCACTATTGTACTAACTGGTGATGCTAGGATGTGGGAGAGAGAGGCTATGGTGATTGCTCCACCCCCGACATGTGACTCGGTGTTATTGCCTTGCTTTCATGGCTGCCTGGCTTTCCTCCACAGGCATACCCTACGACAATGTCCTCCTTCAAACCCCTTCTCTCCATCTCTCCCCACGAAACAGCAGCCCTCCCCATGAATTGCCCCAAAGTCCCTAAACTGCAGCTGCCAGCCATGGGGCCTTTCAGGGGATGGATGTCCTTGTACGGGGTATGTACAGCTGCAGCAAGGACCCTCTGCTTCTCATTGCACCCAGCTTTCCACAGATCAGCTGTTTCACTCTCAGCTTTAAATGTCTATTCTACACTTCAGACGATTGACCCAATGTGGGATTGGACATCAGCTTCAGTTCCTTCCCCCACTCAGGGCAGATCCAGTCCTACTAACATTCCTGATTTTTCACCCAGATCTTTCCCCCGACTGAGTTTTGCGTGGTTCTATATATTCTTTGCCACTTGTCAGGTACTCCTGTCTACTTTCCGGTAACATTCTAAATACTCTCCTGTGTCTGAAGGTGTATGCCTGCTGTATCCATGAAGAGATGTACTCCACATCCACTTATAGCTCCACCATCTTGTTCTCTCATCTCACGAGAGTTTTAGAGCACAGAATCCACCGTGGTAGTAGGTGTGGCTATAAAATATGAGTTCAGATATACTCTTGAGGGCAAGCTCAGTGATTTTAGCACAGCTGATCTAAAGCGTGGATTTAGTGTTGGCCAGACATATGCTTCAAATGTTAAGAAAATTATGTATGGTGTGCCAATTCTAGAGCACAAGGTCAGTGTTTGTGTACCATTTCCTGTAGAATGGAAGTTCACTTGTGGAAAGAGGTATGCTCCGCAATGCAACTGAGCAGTTTTAGACATCTTGTGGTAGAGTACATGCTCAATAGTGGCAGGAACTGTGCTCTAGTGTGCATTCAGCAGTGGCTGGACGCATGTTGCCAGTGCCAATGGGATGGCTTCAGACAGCCTGCTCTAAAGTGCAAGCACGCTAGTGGCAGAACGTGTGCTGCGGATTGCGAGCTAAGCTGTTTCAGTACTTCCAGGCTAGAGCAGGGACGCAGAAGTGAGGCATGCAGGCTCCAAAGTGTCACACCCGCTCTAGAGCACAGATTTAGTAGTGGGAGGGAGAATCCGCAAAAGCACCATCTCAGGAGATGAAGCACGTGTTCTCGAAAGCCAAGATTCAGGATTTGAAGCATGCCTGCTCTAGATCATGGGTCTGTATTAAGAGGGGTATGCCTAAAGTGTGTTTCACTGTTGAGAGGCATGCTGAAGAGCTAAGTTCAGCAGATGCAGCATGCCTGCTCTACATGTGCTTCAGAGTGTTGTCTCAGGAGTTTCAGTGCCCTTGCTCAAGAGTGCAGACTGCAGAGGGACATGTTCTCTTGAAAGCTGGGTTTTTAATTTTGGTTGCATATCCAGAGATCCAATTCAGAAAATGTGATATACCTGCTCTGCCACACAAGCTCAGTAGAGGGAAGACAAGCCCTCAACAGTGCAAGCGCAAGGGTTGTGGCATATGTGTATGGTGACGCACGATCAATTGACGCAGGACATATGAAGTATACACCAGGTCTGTAGTGGTGGCACGTCATCCACAGATATACAGGTACACTACTCACAGCTTGCACAGTCTAGAGTGCTGGGTGACTAGCAGCAAAATGTCTGGTATAAAACGTCACTGGGGTAATTGTTACACACATCTTCTCGAGCAATACCTCAACGAAGTTAATATAACATTTCAGAATTCAAGGTCACTAGTGGTCACACAGTTGATCTAGAATGACGGTTCACTCGTGGAGATGATATGTGTTTTAGAAAGTAGCCTCCTGGAGTAGGTGCTCCAGAGTGCAGGAAGAAGCGTGGGGAACATATGCAACAGAGGGCAAGCCAAGTCATTGGCAATTTTCAGCTGCAGAGTGTAGGCTCACAGGTTTAAGCACCCAGGCCATCGAGCAAGATTAGGAGTAGTGGAACTCATGCTCTGTAACGCAGGCTCAGCAGTGATAAAGGAGTGTACCAGGGTGCAATATCAGTAGCTGAAGCATGAATATTTGGGGGCCTGGGCTTACAAGTGGCAAGACACAGGCTTCCGAGTCTGAAATTAGTAATGGCCACACATATGCTCTAGACCACATGCTCACTAGCTGTGCCATGCCTGCTTAGTGTAAGGACTCAGAAGTGACAAGTGTGCTGTAGTGCTAGGATTTATACTGCTGGGATGCATGATTCAGTGTGCAGTTGTGTAGTTCAGGCATTCTTACTCTACAGCACAGTCTCCGTAGTGTCAGAACATTGGCTCTTGAAGGCACACGCAGTCACGATGGAAGATATGCTTCTGAGTAAACCTCAGTAGTGCAAAACCCATGATGAAATGCGCTCACTCTGTATTCATGAGATCTGTACCCCCAGCTGCACGTTCAGTTACTTTGGCATGTGTGCAACTAGAGCATGTTCTCAGCAGAGCCCGGATGCCTGCACTTGAGCTCATGCTCAGGAGAGGCGTACCATGTCTTCCAGTGTTTAAAATCACTCTGTCTACAGGAGTTCTGGCTCAGTTGTGTCCAGAAGGAAACTTCAGAGTGCAAGTTCAGTAACTATTTAGGCACACCTGAACTACAGTGCAGGTTGAGTAGTGGCCTGACTTACCTATAAAGCAACAAGCTAATGATTGTGATGTTCATGCTTCAGAGTGAAAGTTCAGCCGGTGATGAACTCTTGTTCTGGAAGGCAATTTCGGTAGTGCAGGGATGCAGAATCCAGAGCGTAATACACCAAAAGTGTATGTGAGTTTACAACAGGCATGTTTTAGGGACAGGCTCAGTAGTGGTAGGCCATATCCTAAAGAACCCGGGTTTAGGAGTGATGGGATGTATGCTCTACTGTGCAGTCTCAGTGACAGCAATGCACTTGTTCTAAAGCTTGTTAATAGTCTCAATGGTGGCAGAAAGGGTGATCCAGATTGGAAACTAAGTGGCTCCTGCGAGCGTTCTCTAGATGGCGGCCTCAGTATCAACAAGCGCGTATTCCAGAGGGCAAGCTCAGTGTTTGTAGCATGCGTGGTTTGACATAAGAGAAGGAAATGGCAACTCACCCCAATATTCTTGCCTGGAGAATCCCGTGGACAGAGGGGCGTCGTGGGCTACTGTCCATAGGTTCGCATGGAGTCGGATAAGACTAAAGCGACTTAGTATGCATGCATGCATTGGAGAAGGAAGTGGCAACGCACTCCAGTATTCTTGCCCCAAGAATCCCAGGGACAGGGGAGCCTGGTGGGCTGCTATCTATGCGGTCAGACAGAGTCGGACACGACTGAAGTGACTTAGCAGCAGCAGCAGCAGTGGTTTCAAATCAGGGGTCAGTAACTGTGAAAAGTTTCTTGCATTTTCAGTCGTTGCCGCATGCCAGGTCCGGAGTGCAGACGCACGTGGTTGTGATACTTATGCTCTAGAGTTGTAATGTATGTGCCAGAGTGCAAGCTAAGTAGTGCACCTGTCCTAATTCAATTCTTAGTAAAAGCAGAATGCAAACTCGTGATTTCAACCTCAGTAGTTGCTGCATGCATCATCAGAAGTAGTGGTGCATACACTCATTTGATCTCTGGTTCCTCTGACTTGTCCAAAACCAGCTTGAACATCTGGAAGTTTATGGTTCGTGTATTGCTGAAGCTTGGCTTGGATATTTTTGTGCATTACTCTACTAGCGTGTGAGAAGAGTGCAATTGTGCAGTAGTTTGAGCATTCTTTGGCATTGCCTTTGTTTGGGATTGAAATGAAGACTGACCTTTCCCAGTCCTGAGCCGCTGCTTAGTTTTTTAAATTTGCTGACATATTGAGTGAAGCACTTCCGCAGCATAATCGGTTAGGATTTCAAATAGCTCAACTGGAATTCTATCACTTCCACTCACTTTGTTCATAGTGATGCTTCTTAAGGCCCACTTGACTTCACATTCCAAGTATCTGGATGTAGGTGAGTGATCACATCGTCATGATTATTTGGGTTGTGAAGATCTTTGATGTACAGTTCTTCTGTGTGTTCTTTGCCACCTCATCTTAATATCTATTGCTTCTGTTAGGTCCATACCATTTATGTCCTTAATAGTGCCCATCTTTGCATGAAATGCCCCCTTGGTATCTCCGGTTTTCTTGAAGAAATCTGTAGTCTTCCCCATTGCATTGCTTTGCTTTATTGCTTTGCTTTATTTCTTGGCACTGATCACCGAGGAAGGATTTCTTCTCTCTCCTTGGAACTCTGTGTTCAAATAGGTATATCTTTCCTTCTCTCCTTTGCCTTCATTTCTCTTCATTTCACAGCTAATTATAAGGCCTCCTCAGGTAGCCATTTTGCCTTTTTGCATTTCTTTTTTCTTGGGAATGGTTTTGATCCCTGTCTCCTTTACAATGTCATGAACCTCCGTCCATAGTTCATCAGGCATTCTACCAGATCTAGTCCCTTACATTTATTTCTCACTTACACTGTGTAATCATAAGGGATTTGAGATAGGTCATTCCTGAATGGTTTAGCGGTTTGTTCCTGCTTTCTTCAATTTAAGTCTGAATTTGGCAATACAGATTTCATGATCTGAGCTACAGTCAGCCTCTGGTCTTGTTTTATGCTGTCTAGGAAGAGTAAGCGTCTTTTAATTTCATGGCTGCAGTCACTATCTTCAGTGATTTTGGAGCCCCCCCTCACCCCAAAAAACAGTCTGCCACCATTTCCACTGTTTTCCCATCTACTTGTCATGCAGTGATGCGTCAGGATGCCATCTCAGGTTTCCTAATGTAGAGCTTTAAGCCCACTTCTTCACTTTCCTCTTTCACTTTCATCAAGAGACTCTTCAGTCTCTCTTTAGTTTCTGCCATAAGGGGGGTGGGGTGTGTGTCATCTACATATCTGAAGTTTTTGACATTTCTCCTGGCAGTCTTGATTCCCGTTTGCATTTCTTCCAGCCACACATTTCTCTGCATAGAAGTTAAATAAGCAGGGTGACAATATATACCCTTGAGGTGCTGCTTTTCCTATTTGGAACCAGTCTGTTATTCAATGTCCAGTTCTAACTGTTGCTTCCTGAACTGTATACAGGCTTCTTAAGAGGCAGATCTGGTGGTGTGGTACTACCGTCTCTTTCAGAATTTTCCACAGTTTATTTTGATCCGTACACTCAAAGGCTTTGGCATACTCAGTAAAGCAGAACTAGATGTTTTTCTGGAACTTGCTTGCTTTTTTGCGAAGATCCAGCAGATGTTGGGAATTTGATCTTTGGTTCCTCTGTATTTTCTAAAACAAGATTGAATATCTGGAAGTTCATGGTTCACATATTGCTGAAGCCTGGCTTGGAGAATTTTGAGCATTTCTTTGTTAGCATGTGAGATGAGTAAAATTGCATGGTAGTTTGAGCATTCGTTGGCATTGCCTTTTTCGAGACTGGAATGACAACTGACCATTTCCAACTGAGCCACAGCTGAGATTTTCAAATTTCTTGTCTTATTGAGTACATCACTTTCACAGCATCGTCTTCGAGGATTTGAAGTAGCTCATCTGGAATCGAAGCCATAATAGAGCCTTCTAAGTCCCTAATGGACACTGCATGGACTCTCAGAACAAGTGAGATCAACAGCCATCCTCTTTAACAACAACAACAGAAAGTTCTCTCAACAAGAAAACTTACACAAGCCACTGGTCCCACCACATTCACTTGGAGGAGACCACCCAATTAATAGCAATGATGGCCCTCCGGTGTGCAGAAAATAGACCTCGAAGACAGTCATCGAAACAACATGAAAAGGCAGAGACATATCCAGCAGATGAAGGAATACAATGAAAATCAACAAACCAGTGAAAGAGAAGGAGGTAGGAAGTCTACAGGAAAAACAGTTCAGCACAAAAATAGTCAATGTCTTGGAAACAAATAGATCGACAGATAAATAGACTTCAGGCATGGATTGAGAAGATGAAAGGGGTGTTTTAAATGGACCTGGAAGAAATCATGAGTAGTCAATCAATAATGAGCGATGACATAACTGAGATAGAAATCACTCTGGACAACAGGAACAGTACTGTAACTGAGGCAGAAGAAAGACTAAGTGAGCTGGAAGATCGGATATGGAAAATAAATGAAGCAGAGCAGGAAAAAAAAAAGAAAGAGAGAAATGAAGACAATCACAGAGACCTATGGGATAATGTTAAATGCCCCCATATTTAAATCATAGGTTTCTCAGAGAAAGAAGACAAAAGGAAAGGGCATGAGAAAATATTTGAGGAGGAAATAGTTAAAAACTTCCCTGAAATGGGAAAAAGAACAGACAACTAAAATGAAAAATCCCAGTGTGTCCCATAGGGGGAAAACCAAGACACAACATGTCAAAAGACACATTAATCAAACAAACAAACAAACAAACAAATACATATACACAATGAACAAATATTCAAGGTAACAAAGGAATGACAACAAATAACATAGAAGGGAATCCCCATAAGGATAACAGCTGATCTTACAATAGAAACTCTTCAGCTTAGAAGGGAATGGCAGGATGTACCTAAATTGCTGAAAGGCAAAAGCCTAAAGCCAAAATTACTCTATCCAACAAGGATAGTATTCTCATTCAAAAGACAAAACAAGAGCTTTACAGACAAACAAAAGCAGTTAGTGTTCAGAACCACCAAACCAGCACTTCAGCAAATGCTGAAGGATCTTCTCTAGATAGGAAACAGAAAAGCTTATAAAAACAAAGCCACAAAATATATAGTAAATGGTAAGAAGATCATACTTATCAACAACTACCTTAAACAGAAATGGGCTAAATGCTCCAATGAAAAGGCAAAGACTGGGTGAATGCATACAAGAATATACTGTCTGCAAGAAAACCATCTCATACCTAGGGACACATACAGCCTGAAAGTGATGGCCAGGAAAAAGCTATCGATGAGAAAAGAGACAAAGGAGGTAGGAAGGGAGCTCCATCCCGGGAAGGGAATCCCGTTCCGGGAAGGGAATCTTAAGAAGAGGGGTTTCCAAACACCAAGAAACATTCTCCCTGCCGAGTCTGTGGCGAGCTTTGGAAGCAGAGAGGGCAACGTAGCAGGAAGGAAACATAAATATATAATTAAAACCAACAGATTACAAGCCCAACAGTAACTCCCCCAGCAGAAAAGCAGCACAGACGCCTGCATCCGACACTAGCAAGTGGGGGCAGGGCAGGGAGGCGCAGGAGGTGCGGGCTGCAGTGCTTTTTAAGAATCAGGCAGGAACGCCCCGCACATAACCACAACGAATGAACCTGCACTAGCAAACCAGACTGTGGGATAGCTACCATGTGAAAAGCCCGAACATAAAACACCACCAGAACCACACACAGAACAAAGGATGGAACAGAAATAGCCAGTTACAGACCATTTCCCGCCGGTGACTGGCAGCCAGAACCGTATGGGCTGGAAGGGGGTGATCACAGCCCGGGAGAGACTTTACCTACAAAACTGCAAGCAGGCTTCCTTGCTAAGGCTTCTGGGGGTTCTGGACAGTCACCATCCACCTCACAAGGGGCACCAGTGGTACATCCAGAAAACTAGCAGCGGACACGGGAAAGGCGATAAGTCACCGTGACCGCGCTCACCACCCACCTGAGCTACTCGGACGTCAGAAGGACACAAAAGGCAGTCCCAACCGAATCTGTGCCTCTGAGGGCTTACCTGAGCACCGAACCTGAGTTCGGCTTAGACCTGGGAGGTGCGTGCAGCCTAGGGCCGGCCTCAGACCCTGGAGCAACGTAGAGCATGAGTGGTGTGCATCGTGAGCAGGGGCAGGCCCAGTGGGTCTGAGACGCTGAAAGCACACGCAGGTGTTATTTGTTTGCAGCATCCCTCCCTCCCCACAGCGCAACTGAACAAGGGAGCCAAAAAAATTAAAAATAAAAAGTGTCCACCATGCCCCCCCCCCCTTAAGAGGACGGAAATCAGACACTGAAGAGACCAGCAAACAGAAGAAATTTAATGGAGGGAACCGCCTTGGAAATAACCCCACACTGCCCACAACACCAGAGAAAGGGCCAGAAATATCGTTACTATTTTTATGACCATTTCTTTTTCTTTTTTTCTTTTTCGCTGATGTGGTTGTGTGGTAGTTTTTTCTTCTTTTCTTTTTCTTCTTCTTTTTTTAACTTTTAGAAATATTTAAGTCCTCTATTTATCCTTTAATTTTTATTCTTATAACCTACTCTTACTTAAAAAGAAACCTATTTTTTAAAGCAAACACTGTATATAGTCTTTGTGTGGTTGTTGTTGTTGTTTTAATAGTTCTTGTGGCTTTTTTTTTCTTCTTCTTCTTTTCCTTAATATTGCATTTTTTAACATCCAACCTCTATTCTAGATTTTTAATCTTTGCTTTTTGGTATTTGTTGTCAATTTTGTACATTTAAAAACCCAAACTTCACTACCCAATTTTACCTGAGAGCGAGATTACTGGCTTGACCACTCTCTCCTCCTTTGGACTCTCCTTTTTCTCCACCAGGTGGCCTCTGTCTCTTCCCTCCCCCTTCTCTTCTCTACCCAATTCTGTGAATCTCCGTGTTCCAGACGGTGGAGAACACTTCAGGAACTGGTCACTGGCTGGATCTGTCTCTCTGCTTTTCATTTCCCTCTTTTATCCTCCTGGCCACCTCTGTCTACTTCCTCCCTCTCCTCTTCCCGTATAACTCCGAGAATACCTCTGAGTGGTCCAGACGGTGGAGCACACATAAGGATGTGATTGCTGGCTAGCTTGCTCTCTCCTCTTTTTTTTTTTCTCTCTCTCTCCTCTTTTGATCCCACCTCATCTCATTCCAGTCACCTCTAACTACCCCTCCCTCTTCTCTCCTCCATGTAACTCAGTGAACCTCTCCGGTTGCCCCTCACTGTGGGTAAACCTTTCATCTTTAAACTAGATATCTTATCATTGGTGCTGTATAGGTGGAGAAGTCTTGAGGCTACTGTAAAAATAAAACTGAAAACCAGAAGCAGGAGCCTTAATTCCAAACCCTGAGAACATCAGACAAGTCCTGACTCCAGGAACATTAATTGATAGCAGCTCATCAAATGCCTCCATACCTACACTGAAACCAAGCACCACCCAAGGGCCAACAAGTTCCAGAGTCAGACACACCATGCAAATTCTCCAGCGACACAGGAACACAGCCCTGAGCTTCAATATACAGGCAGCTCAAAGTTACTCCAAAACCATTGGCGTCTCATAACACATTACTGGTCACTCCATTGCACTCCAGAGAGAAGAAATCCAGCCTCACCCACCAGAACTCCAACACAAGCCTCCCGAACCAAGAAATCTTGACAAGCCACTGATACAACCCCACCCACAGTGGAGAAACTCCATAATGAAGAGAACTCCACAAATTCCCAGAATATAGAAAGGCCACCCCAAACGCAGCAATAGAACCAAGATGAAGAGACAGAGGGATACTCAGCAGGTAAAGAACAGGAGAAATGCCCACAAAATCAAACAAAAGAGGAAGAGATAGGGAATCTACCTGAGAAAGGATTCCAGATATTGATACTGAAAGTGATCCAAAATCTTGAAATCAAAATGGAATCACAGATAAATAGCCTGGAGACAAGGATTGAGAAGATGCAAGAATGGTTTAACAAGGACCTAGAAGAATAACAACGAGTCAATAGATAATGAATGACTCAATAAATGAGATCAGAAACACTCTGGAGGCAACAAATAGTAGAATAACAGAGGCAGAAGATAGGATTAGTGAAATAGAATGGTAGAAATAAATGAATCAGAGAGGAAACAAGAAAAATGAGTTAAAAGAAATGAGGACAATCTCAGAGACCTCCAGGACAATACGAAACGCTCCAACATTTGAATTATAGGAGTCCCAGAAGAAGAAGACCAAAAGAAAGACCATGAGAAAATCCTCCAGGCGACAATAGTTGAAAACCTCCCTACAGTGGGCATGGAAATAATCACCCAGTCCCAAGAAAACCAGAGACTCCCAAACAGGATAAACCCCAGGCAAAACACCCCAAGACACATCTTAATCAAATTAACAAAGAGCAAACACGAGAACAAATATTAAAAGCAGCATGGGAAAAACAGGAAATAACACATGAGGGGATTCCCATAACGGTAACAGCTGATCTTTCCAAAGAAACTCTTCAGGCCAGGAAGGAATGGCAAGATATACTTAAAGTGAAGAAAGAGAATAACCTACAACCCAGATTACTGTACCCAGCAAGGATCTCATTCAAACACGAAGGAGAAATCAAAAGCTTTACAGACAAGCAAAAGCTGAGAGAACTCAGCACCGCTAAACCAGCTCTCCAACAAATGCTAAAGGATATTCTGCACACAGGAAACACAAAAAGGGTGTTTAAACCCAAACCCAAAACAATAAAGGAAATGGCAACGGGATCATAATGATCAGTAATTACCTTAAACGTGCTTAGTCACAGCTCCAGAAAGCTATTCTCTTTTCCTTCTAAGGACAGGCTTACCTCTGTGGGGCTTGGTATTTAAGTATTCCCGTTGGTTAGATTCCTTGCCTTCAACCCCAGCTCAGTGCTGACAACCTACAGGTCTCAAATAACATACTATGCAACTGGTGCATTTTACATTCTTACCAAAGAAAGTAAGTGTCAGTTGTATCTCCACAGTATTAATTTAGCCACAGGAATCTTCGGTAAAACTAAACAAAACGTTAGAGAGATGACAGCACTTCTACGAAATATGTTGTCAGCTTTACAAACGACCTATAAACTACAAACTCATCACGAAATAGACATCTACCAAATACACATTTCATTACTAGATTCTTTCTTTGTATATAACCATTTTATAGTTTCAGATTTGCAACTGGTACTTTTTCAAATAAAACTGGTGCTTGTTTTTTTGCTTGTTTTTAAGCCTAGATTTAACTGATGTCTTTAAGATGTTCATTTTAACATTGACATCATTCATAACTCCAAATACATAAAAGATGATGACAAAAACATCATAAATACAAAAAATAAAAATGTAGTTCTATTATTATAGCCTCCGATAAATGATAGCAAAACTGGAACAGAAGCATTGTAAAAACATTTAGTGATGTTTCAACATTTTTCTAATCTTTTTTGATTTCATCTTTCTCATGTGCTTTAGAATGCATTACAACATCAGTAGAGTATTGGGCTTCCGTGGTGGCTCAGAGGGTAAAATGTCTGCTTGAAATGGAGCCCTGGGTTCTAATCCTGGGTTAGGAAGATCCCCTGAAGAAGGAAATGGCAACCCATTCCAGTATTCCTGCCTGAGAATCCTATAGATGGAGGAGCCTGTAAGGCTACAGTCCATGAGGTCGTAAAGGGTCGGTCGGGCACGACTGAACGGCTCCACTTTCACTTTAGTCGAGTATTGTCATATGTTTAAAACATCTATAAAAATATGGTAAATAATACTGGTACAAATTTCATCATTAAACATACATATTCAGCTGTTTTAATGCATGATGAGAGAACTCTGAAACAACTTGCGTTTTCATTGTTATTGGTGACCATGCCTGACCTGCCTCTTGAGAAATCTATGTGCAGTTGAGAAAGCAACATTTAGAACTGGACATGGAAAAACAGACTGGTTCCAAATAGGAAAAGGAGTACATCAGGCTGTATAATGTCACCCTGCTTATTTAACGTCTATGCATAGTACATCATGAGAAATGCTAGACTGGACGAAACACAAGCTGGAATCAAGATTACTGGGAGAAATTTCAAGAACCTCCGATACGCAGATGACACCACCCTTATGGCAGAAAGTGAAGAGGAAATAAAAAGCCTCTTGATGCAAGTGAAAGAGGAGAGTGAAAAAGTTGGCTTAAAGCTCACCTTTCAGAAAATGAAGATCATGGCTTCTGGTCCCATCACTTCATGGGAAATAGATGGGGAAACAGTGGAAACAGTGTCAGAGTTTACTTTTGGGGCTCCAAAATCCCTGCAGATGGTGACTGCAGCCATGAAATTAAAAGACACTTACTCCTTGAAAGAAAAGTTATGACTAACCTAGATAGCACGTTCAAAAGCAGAAACATTACTTTACCGACTAAGGTCCGTCTAGTCAAGGCTATGGTGTTTCCTGCGGTCATGTATGGATGCGAGTTGGACTGTGTAGAAAGCTGAGCACCGAAGAATTGATGCTTTTGAACTATGGTGCTGGAGAAGACTCTTGAGAGTGCCTTGGACTGCGAGGAGATCCAACCAGTCCATTCTGAAGGAGATCAGCCCTGGGACTTCTTTGGAAGGAATGATGCTAAAGCGGAAACTCCAGTAGTTTGGCCACCTCATGTGAAGAGTTGACTCATTGGAAAAGAACTCTGATGCTGGGAGGGATTGGGGGCAGGCGGAGAAGGAGACGACAGAGGATGAGATGGCTGGATGGCATCGCTGACTCGATGGACGTGAGTCTGAGTGAACTTCGGGAGTTGGTGACGGACAGGGAGGCCTGGCGTGCTGCATTTCATGGGGTCACAAAGAGTCAGACACAACTGAGTGACTGAACGGAACTGAACTGAACGGAACTGAAGCTAGGGACTGTTGGTGGCAGAGGTAGAGGCCCCAGTCTGTGTATCCAATGTTGGAGTGATGGAATACAGTTAAAGTGACTGTAAACATAGGGAATTTAGAAAGATGGTAACGATAACCCTGTATGCGAGACAGCAAAAGAGACACAGATGAATAGAACAGTCGTTTGGACTCTGTGGGAAAGGGAGAGGGTGGGATGATTTGCGAGAATGGCATTGAAACATGTATAATGTCATATAAGAAAAGAATCGCCAGTCTAGCTTCAGTGTAGGAGAGGATGCTTGGGACTGTTGCACGGGGTTGACCCAGAGGGATGGTAAGGGGAGGGCGGAGGGAGGGGGTTTAGGCTTGGGAACACGTCTACACCCGTGGAGGGTTCATGTTGGTGTCTGACAAAACCAATGCACTATTGTAAAGTACAATATAAATAAATAAAGTGACTGTAAACAAAGAAACAGAAAAGAGTTTCTCTTCAGAAATAAAATGTTCAGAATTGATTTTCATACTGAGGGAAGGCCTTTTCACCTACTAAGTATTAGTGAACATTCTGGCTAGATATAGTTTTGCTTGAACTTTATGCTAGACAGCCTATTTTTGACCTGGGAAACACATATTGTACATCTGCTTTAACCATGGAGGAGAGTCACTGGGTATTCACTGGAATGGGAAAGTAAAAATCTGTTGCAGTTGTCTTTCATCAGTGTACCCTCTGGGGAAGTCAGGATATGAAAATGAGATTGTGCATTTCTGTGCTTTGGAGTTATGTGTTCCTAGTTAATGAAGATAATTAAGAAGTGTAATGATTCCAGATTCTCGCCTAGGAAAACACTAACATCACTGTTGTCAGACCTGTATTTTGTGGTTAACAGGATCCTTTTCCCACGAGATATGTTTCATTCATGTACTTTCAACTTTAAAGAATTTTCTCTGTGTCCTGGCTCTGCCCCTACAGCTTCAGAACACTCCTCTTTAAACTGTACGGAAGACCATTTCCCAGGCTATGGTCCTTGAGTTTATTTTTATTTTTCTCCTAATTTTAGTATATATAATTTATTGGGTATTTTTATCATTATGGCATAATTTTCTTCAAACTTCGTACTGAAAGTTGTCTCCTATTTAATCATGACATATGATCAGCGAGTCCACATACTAAGGAATGACAATTGGCACTTTTTAGCAGAAACCAGGGCTTCCCTGGGAGGTAAGCTGCCTAAGAATCTGATGCAATGCAGGAGACCCCAGTTTGATTTCTGGTTTGGGAGGATGCTCTGGAGAAGCAACAGGCCACTCCCTCCAGGTTTCTTTAGGTTTCCCTGGTGGTTTAGATAGCAAACAATCCATCTGCTATGAGAGAGCCACTGGAAGACTGGCCTAACAACCCACTCCAGTATTCTTGCCTGAAGAACCCCCATGGACAGAGGAGCTTGACGGGCTATATTCCAGACACTCACAAAGAACCAGACACGACTATGAGAATGAGCAGACCAGAAACCAAAATATATTTTTAAGAAATCCTTGAAAACCTTGAAATTTGGAAGTGTTCCTTACAAAGAGCATGTTAACCCTGAAAAAAAAAAAAAAAGAAACCACCATAAAGCAATGAACTTTATTACTCTCTTTTCCCTATAAGATCAGAAGAGAAATGGAGTGTCATTTCCCTTTTTAGAAGCTAGTTGTTCTCCTAGAAACTATGAAATGATTAAATAAATTATTGAAACCTACTGAAATGCTGCTTTCAAATAAATAAATAAATAAAACCCAATTCAAGACGGATACCAAAGCAAGAACATAATCAAAATCACTTGCTGTTGTGAGACATGGCTTCAAAAGAGAACCAAATTAATGTATATAATGACTGGCTAAATTCTCTGGCAATACGTTATAACAATTTACAGTCAACATTGAAAGGGATTTTTACACACAATAAAATAAAAATGCCTTTTACTCATGCATACTTTTAATAATCAAAAGCACTGACTAATTTTCAGACATTGCAGGCCAAGGACATTTAAACAAACTACCTACTTTATCTGCCAAAACAACACAGTGGTGGTGGTCATGATTAGCTGCTAAGTCATTTCCGTCTCTTCATCTCCATGGACCATAGATCACCAGGCTCCTCTGCCCGTGGGATTTCCCAGGCAAGAATACTGAGTCTGGTTTTCATTCTCTCTTCCAGAAGATCTATCTTCCCAACTCAGGGATTTCTCAACCCTGGGTCATCTACATTGGGAAGTGGACTCTTTACCAATGAGCCACCAGGAGAATACCCCAAAGAAAAACAGTATCTACTTAAGTACTTCTTGGCTTTCATATGTACGGTATCAACCTTCCAGCCTATATAGTCTGTGTTGAACTATCCTAGTGATCCATCGATTAATAGTCAGCCTCCCAGTGATTCTTGTCTGGGAAGATCCCACATGCTGAAGTGTAAGTAAGCTCATGGGCCACAACTCAGGAGCTCATGTGCCGAAACTAGAGCCAGTGTTCTCCAGCAAAAGAAACATCACAATGGGAAGGTTATGCAGCATAGTGAAGTGCACCATACCACTTGCCTCAGCTACAGAAAGCCCTTGAACATCCATGACTACCTGGCCCTGCCAAAATAAATGCAGTTTTAACAATAACAAATATTCATGTCAATGTATGGGAAAACCAATACAGTGTTGTAAAGAAAAATAAAGTAAAAATAAAAATTAAAGAAAAAAATAAATAAAATACAAGCATCTTTTCTGACCATAATGCATTAAGATTAGATCTCAATTACAGGAGAAAAACTATTAAAAATTCTAACATATGGAGGTTGAACAACACACTTCTGAATAACCAACAAATCACAGAAGAAATCAAAAAAGAAATCAAAATATGCATAGAAACTAATGAAAATGAAAACACAACAGCCCAAAACCTGTGGGACACTATAAAAGCAGTGCTAAGAGGAAAGTTCATAGCAATACAGGCATACCTCAAGAAACAAGAAAAAAGTCAAATAAATAACCTAACTCTACAACTAAAGCAACTAGAAAAGGAAGAGTTGGAGAACCCCAGAGTTAGTAGAAGGAAAGAAATCTTAAAAATTAGGGCAGAAATAAATGCAAAAGAAACAAAAGAGACCATAGCAAAAATCAACAAAGCCAAAAGCTGGTTCTTTGAAAGGATAAATAAAATTGACAAACCATTAGCCAGACTCATCAAGAAGCAAAGAGAGAAAAATCAAATCAATAAAATTAGAAATGAAAATGGAGAGATCACAACAGACAACACAGAAATACAAAGGATCATAAGAGACTACTATCAGCAGTTGTATGCCAATAAAATGGACAACGTGGAAGAAATGGACAAATTCTTAGAAAAGTACAATTTTCCAAAACTGAACCAGGAAGAAATCGAAAATCTTAACAGACCCATCACAAGCACGGAAATTGATACTGTAATCAGAAATCTTCCAGCAAACAAAAGCCCAGGTCCAGATGGCTTCACAGCTGAATTCTACCAAAAATTTCGAGAAGAGCTAACACCTATCCTACTCAAACTCTTCCAGAAAATTGCAGAGGAAGGTAAACTTCCAAACTCATTCTATGAGGCCACCATCACCCTAATACCAAAACCTGACAAAGATGTCACAAAAAAAGAAAACTGCAGGCCAATATCTCTGATGAACATAGATGCAAAAATCCTCAACAAAATTCTAGCAATCAGAATCCAACAACACATTAAAAAGATCATACACCATGACCAAGTGGGCTTTATCCCAGGGATGCAAGGATTCTTCAATATCCGCAAATCAATCAATGTAATTCACCACATTAACAAATTGAAAAATAAAAACCATATGATTATCTCAATAGATGCAGAGAAGGCCTTTGACAAAATTCAACATCCATTTATGATAAAAACTCTCCAGAAAGCAGGAATAGAAGGAACATATCTCAACATAATAAAAGCTATCTAAGACAAACCCACAGCAAACATTATCCTCAATGGTGAAAAATTGAAAGCATTTCCCCTAAAGTCAGGAACAAGACAAGGGTGTCCACTTTCACCGCTACTATTCAACATAGTTCTGGAAGTTTTGGCCACAGCAATCAGAGCAGAAAAAGAAATAAAAGGAATCCAAATTGGAAAAGAAGAAATAAAACTCTCACTGTTTGCAGATGACATGATCCTCTACATGGAAAACCCTAAAGACTCCACCAGAAAATTACTAGAGCTCATCAATGAATATAGTAAAGTTGCAGGATATAAAATCAACACACAGAAATCCCTTGCATTCCTATACACGAATAATGAGAAAGTAGAAAAAGAAATTAAGGAAACAATTCCATTCACCATTGCAACGAAAAGAATAAAATACTTAGGAATATATCTACCTAAAGAAACTAAAGACCTATATATAGAAAACTATAAAACACTGATGAAACAAATCAAAGAGGACACTAATAGATGGAGAAATATACCATGTTCATGGATTGGAAGAATCAATATAGTGAAAATGAGTATACTACCCAAAGCAATTTACAAATTCAATGCAATCCCTATCAAGCTACCAGCCACATTTTTCACAGAACTAGAACAAATAATTTCAAGCTTTGTATGGAAATACAAAAAACCTCGAATAGCCAAAGCAATCTTGAGAAAGAAAAATGGAACTGGAGGAATCAACTTGCCTGACTTCAGGCTCTACTACAAAGCCACAGTCATCAAGACAGTATGGTACTGGCACAAAGACAGACATATAGATCAATGGAACAAAATAGAAAGCCCAGAGATAAATCCACACACATATGGACACCTTATCTTTGACAAAGGAGGCAAGAATATACAATGGAGTAAAGACAATCTCTTTAACAAGTGGTGCTGGGAAAACTGGTCAACCACTTGTAAAAGAATGAAACTAGATCACTTTCTAACACCGCACACAAAAATAAACTCAAAATGGATTAAAGATCTAAATGTAAGATCAGAAACTATAAAACTCCTAGAGGAGAATATAGGCAAAACACTCTCAGACATAAATCACAGCAGGATCCTCTATGATCCACCTCCCAGAATGCTGGAAATAAAAGCAAAAATAAACAAATGGGATCTAATTAAAATTAAAAGCTTCTGCACAACAAAGGAAAATATAAGCAAGGTGAAAAGACAGCCTTCGGAATGGGAGAAAATAATAGCAAATGAAGCAACTGACAAACAACTAATCTCAAAAATATACAAGCAACTTCTGCAGCTCAACTCCAGAAAAATAAACGACCCAATCAAAAAATGGGCCAAAGAACTAAATAGACATTTCTCCAAAGAAGACATACGGATGGCTAACAAACACATGAAAAGATGCTCAACATCACTCATTATTAGAGAAATGTAAATCAAAACCACAATGAGGTACCACTTCACACCAGTCAGAATGGCTGCGATCCAAAAATCTGCAAGCAATAAATGCTGGAGAGGGTGTGGAGAAAAGGGAACCCTCCTACACTGTTGGTGGGAATGCAAACTAGTACAGGCACTATGGAGAACAGTGTGGAGATTCCTTAAGAAATTGCAAATAGAACTACCTTATGACCCAGCAATCCCACTTCTGGGCATACACACCGAGGAAACCAGAATTGAAAGAGACACATGTACCCCAATGTTCATCGCAGCACTGTTTATAATAGCCAGGACATGGAAACAACCTAGATGTCCATCAGCAGATGAATGGATAAGAAAGCTGTGGTACATATACACAATGGAGTATTACTCAGCGGTTAAAAAGAATTCATTTGAATCAGTTCTGATGAGATGGATGAAACTGGAGCCGATTATACAGAGTGAAGTAAGCCAGAAAGAAAAACACCAATACAGTATACTAACACATATATATGGAATTTAGGAAGATGGCAATGACGACCCTGTATGCAAGACAGGGAAAGAGACACAGATGTGTATAACGGACTTTTGGACTCAGAGGGAGAGGGAGAGGGTGGGATGATTTGGGAGAATGACATTCTAACATGTATACTATCATGTGAATTGAATCGCCAGGCTATGTCTGACGCAGGATGCAGCATGCTTGGGGCTGGTGCATGGGGATGACCCAGAAAGATGTTATGGGGAGGGAGGTGGGAGGGGGGTTCATGTTTGGGAATGCATGTAAGAATTAAAGATTTTAAAATTTAAAAAAATGAAAAACTAAAAAAAAAAAAAAGAAAAAAATAAATAAAATGGAAAAATAAATACATAAATAAGACCTTAAGGGGCAAAAAACAAACAAACAAACAAAAAAAAACCACTGAGTTTAGCAGAGAAGTTAGTTACATATATTTAGCAACAAGCAAATATAATTTGCATGTTGAAAGTGCAAAAATACTAATTTTTCAAAACGTGATAGAATGATACTGATTAGAAGAAATCTATCACAGAATAAAAATATTCTAGGCAATAGTTCAGCAGGATGAGAGGTAAGGGTATCCCAGCCATCAGAGTTCACATTTGTGGTGTGAATGCCGAAAAGCCTATGAAACATCATGTTGGTCAAATAATTCGAGTATCCATATATCCACTTAAGCTCTTAGCTATCTCTCCTGCACCTTTATATTTCATTCTGAAGCCATTTGGATTTTCTGAAAGAATGTGTAGATTTGTTTTGTTTGTGTTAGTTTCTGAGGAGACTTCTCATTCTGCCCACATGCTAGGAAACTTTTGCTATATTTTCCATTAATATAATTCAAGTTTCATCTACTCTAACCTTTCATACCATTAATCCCATATTGATTTCCTTTAGCAGGCTCTAGTGATGTTCTTCAAGCTCTTTTAGCCATTCTTTCACTTGGGTATAATGCTCACTGATTTGAATAGCAAATTACCACTTTTCTAATGTGCTTTTAGAGTGTGGTGAGCTGCTCTGTTTCAGGCTTTTGGTTGGAAAACCCTGCCTTATTGTCAGGGCTGCAGTATCTTCTGATACCAAAGGAAAGACTACAAATATTCCAAACAAATTTGATTATGGTAATTAACATTTTCTAAAGAATTAAAGAGTTCCTCATCAAAATATTTATTCCCATGGAAAAAATAGCCCCAGCTCCTTAAGTACATCATGATTTTATTAAGGGAATCTGTGAGAACGGCCATGTTCTCTGTGCATCGTGACTTCATCAACACACCTCTCTGAGGTGAAAAAACAAGTCAGAATTCACATACTTCAGGAAAGCCATATTTCAATATGGAAAAACCTTGTTTCAATAAGAGGAAAAATGGCTGCATGAGAAGTGGATTGATATTGTTTCTCTATTTTTCTCTGAGCATCTTCCTGTAAGTTGTGTCTTCACTTCTTACTGAAATGGTTGATTCTGCTGTTGTTCTGTTGCTCAGGCATAGTAACTCTCTGCAACATAATAAGGCATGTTACGTTCCTTATTATGCAGCACACCACGCCTCACTGTCCATCACTAACTCCCAGAGTTTGCTCAAAGTCATGTGCCTCAAATTAGTTGTACCATCCAACCATCTCATCGTCTGCTAGGCCCTTCTCCTTCTGCACTCAAGCTTTCCCAGCATCAGGGTCTTTTCCTATAGTTAGCTCTTTGCATCGGGTGGCGAAAGTACCAGAGTTTCAGCTTCAGCAAAAGTACTTCCAATGAATATTCAGGGCTGATTTCCATCAGGATTGACTGCTTTGATCTCCTTGCAGTCCAAGGGACTCGCAAGAGTCTTCTCCAACACCACAGTTCAAAATCATCAATGATTCCATGCGCAACTTCCTGTATAGTCCAACTCTCCCATCCATACATGAGTAATGGAAACTCCATAGGTATGACCTGATAGACCATTAATTGCAAAGTAATGCCTCTGCTTTTGCATATGCTCTTTAGGTGGTTACAGCTTTTCTTCATAGGATCTAGCACCTTTTAATTCCGCAGCTGCCCTCACCATCTGCAGTGATTTTGGAGCCCGAGAAAATAAAGTCTATCACTGTTTCCATTTTTCCCCGTGATTTCCCTATTTGATGTGAAGTCACGGGGCCAGATGCCATGATCTTCATGGTTTCAACATTGAGTTTTAAGCAAGGTTCTTCACTCTCTTCTTTCTTTCCATCAATACGCTCTTTATTTAATCTCCACTTTCTGTCATATATGTGGTGTCAACTGCAAATCTGTGGTTATTGATAGTTCTCCAAGCAATCTTGATTCTAGCTGGGCTTCATCCAGCCTGGCATTTCACATGACGTGCTGAATATAAGTTAAATAAGCCACATGACAATATACAGCCTTGATGTGCTCCTTTCCCAATTTGAAGCTAGCGCATTGTTCTATGTCCAAGTGTTGCTTCTTGACATGCCTACAGATTTCTTAGCAGGCAGCTAAAGAGGTCTGGTATTTGCATCTTTCCAGGAATTTCCCATAGCTTGTTGTCATCCACACAGTCAAAACCTTTGGCATAGTCCAAATCAGAAGTCGATGTTTTTCTTGAACTCCTTTGCTTTTTCTCTGATCCAATGGATGCTGACAATTTGATCTCTGGTTTCTCTGACTTTTCTAAATCCAGCTTTAACATCTGGAAGTTCTCGGTTCATGTACTGCTGAAGCCTAGCTTGAAGAACTTTGAACATGACTGTGCTTACATGTGAGATGTGTGCAATTGTGTGTTAGTTTAAACAATCTTTGGCCTAGCTTTTCTTGAGGATTGGAGTTTAAACTAACCTTTCCAAGTTCGGCGGCCAGTGCCGAGCTTTTCACATTTGCTGGCACATTGCGTGCAGGATTGTAATGTCATAATCTGGTAGGACTTGAAATTCCACAACTGGAAACACATTACCTCTAGTAACTTTGTTCATAGTTATGTACTAAGGGCTGCTTGACTTCACATTGCAGGATGTCTGGTTCTGGGTGAGTAAAGACACCTTCACGGTTATGTGGGTCATTAAGATCTTCTTCTTCTTCTTCCTTTTCTTTTTTTTTTTTTTAAGTTCAGTTCTTCTGTGTATTCTTGCCACCACTTCTTAATATATCTGCTTCTGTTAGGTCCATATATTTTGTCTCCTTTATTGTGCCCATCTTTGCATGAAATGTTCCCTTGGTATCTGTATCATTCCTGAGGTAATCTCTGTTCTTTGCCATCCTATTGTGTTTCTCTGCTTCTTTGCATTGATCCCTGAGGAAGGCTTTTCTTATCTCTCCATGCTATTCTTAAGAAAACTGCATTCAAATGGATTATCTTTCTTTTTCTCCTATGCCTTTAGCTTCTCTTCTTTTCTAAGTTATTTGTAAGGCCTCCTCAGACAAACCTTTTGCCTTTTTGCATTTCTTTTTCTTGGGTAGGTTTTGTTCATTGTCTCATGCAGAATGTCATGACCCTTGGTCCATAGTCTCCAAGCAGTCTGTCTATAAGATCTAATCCCTCAAATCTATTTGTCACATCCACTGCATAATCATAAGAGACTGATTTTGGCCAACCCAAATGGTCTAGTGGTTTTCCATATTTTCTTCAACTTAAGTCTGAAGTTTTCTTTAAGGCATTCCTGATCTGAGCCATCTCACTGCTCAGTCTTGTGTTTGTTTTTTTTTTTTTTTTTCTGACTGCATAGAGCTTCTCCATCTTCAGCTACACAGGACAGAATCAATCTGATTTCAGCATTGACCATCTCAAGAGTCATCTCTTGTGTTGTTGGAAGAGGGTGTTTTCTATGAATGGTGAGTTCTCTTAGGGAATTCTGTTAGCCTTTGCCATACTTCATATGTACTCCAAGGTCCAACTTGCTTGTTATTCCAGGTATCTCTTGACTTCCTACTTTCTCTAGGAGGCAATGAACGTGGGCAGTATAAACCCTCATTCCTCTGCCTTCTCTAAATCCATCGCATATATTTGGAAGTTCTTGGTTCAAATACTTTGAAGCCTAGCACAAAGGAGTTTGAGCCTTATCTTGCTTAGTATGTGAAATGAGCACAAGAGTGCAGTACTTTGACAAATTTTCAGCATTACCCTTTGATGTGGGGATCAGTACGTTGTCATGTGTACACTAGAGCTTGCTCAGTAGTGGCATAATGTGTATTCCATAGTGCAAACTCAGAAGTTGGAACATGTATGGCATATAATGTTGACTCAGTAGAGGTAGGATGATACTTTCAGAGTGCAAGCTCAGTAGTTGTGCTAAGCCTTCTGTAGAACACTGATTCAGCAATGGTAAGATGTGTGTTCTAGAATTCAGGGTCAATAGTGTTGTCACATTTCCTCCAGAGTTTAGCCACTGCAGAAGTGGCATGTGTGCTTAGAATGGGGTCTTAATAGTGGTGAGATGCATGCTCTACATCTCAGTCTCAGTAGAAGAGAGGTGTGTTCTCTAGAGTGCAAGCTAGTAGTTACAAGACACTTGGTGTGCTGACCTGTAGTACACAAAGAAGCAGTGGAAGTTGTCACAGCACTGAAACACTGACTGGTGAAAAACTCCTCGGTGTGTTTGACCCACAGTAGACAAAGAAACGTTCCAAGAATGTTTTACCTATGAGTTACAGCATGGTGGTAATTATTGAGTGCATTCCAGCTAATGTAGATGGAGATGTGCTTAAGCCATGTCATAAAACTGAACCAGTGATAGTTACAATCTCTTAGTCTTGCCTGAGCTATTTGGATGCAGAAACACTTAAAAAATTCACAGCACTGAAGCACTGGAATTTGACAAATTATCGGCTGTGTCTTCCAAGAATGGATGCTGAAGCACTTGAACTGTATCACGTAGCTGAAAGACTGGATGTTGATGAATACTGGGTGTATTTGACCTGGGGTAAGAAGGGGACTCATTTAACCGTATGACAGCCCTAAAACACAATATGGAGAAAAATGTATGCGTGTTTATGAACTGGTATGTACAGAAACAATTGAGACATATCACAGAACTCAACAGTTGATGGTGAACAACTTCTAGGTGTATTTGAACCAGAGTATACGAAACAAGACGTGAAGAATGTAAGAGAACTGAAACAACTGATGGTGATAAACTATTGCATGCGTTCAGCATGGCGTAGAAGAAGAAGGACTTGAAACATGTCGCAGCACCGAAACACCTATGGTCATAAGCTACTGGGTATGTTTCAGCTCAAGTGGATTAGAGAACCATTTGAAGCATGTCGCACAACTGAAACATTGCATGCTTATGAACGACTGCATGTACTTGATATGGAGTGAATGAAGAAAGCACTTGAAGCATGTGACATCACTGAAGCACTGGTTGAGAATATGGACTATGTTTGAGCCGGAATGGACACAGAGGCTTCAGAATCATTTCATAGTACTGAACACTAGCACTAGATGGGGAAAAAGCTACTGAGTTCGTTTGACACAGGAATGGATGAAGAAGCAGTTGACATTATGTCACAGCAGTGAAACAAGATGGTTAT
Organism: Ovis aries; assembly: GCF_016772045.2. Taxonomy (NCBI): domain Eukaryota; kingdom Metazoa; phylum Chordata; class Mammalia; order Artiodactyla; family Bovidae; genus Ovis; species Ovis aries. Next base: position 19,214,289 of record NC_082741.1, on the reverse strand, counting down.
AAACGGTGAGTGTATTGACGTTAGTGGGACCAAGAACATATTTAATCTTATCAAAGTCCTGAAACACTGGAGCATGGTGAACTGCTGGCTGTGTATGCCTCAGTGTGCACAGACAACATTTCAAATCATGTCACAGCACTGAAACGCTTGTATGGAGACGACAGACTGACTGTCTAGATCTGGGGTGGATGAGGAAGCTCTTTAAGCATGTCACTTCATGTATACACTAGATGGCGACAAACTACGGAGTTGGTGTATGAGTGCGCATGAAGAAGCCATTGGGTCGTGCTGCAAAGTAAACCACTGGCCGTTTATAACTACTAGAAATTTTACACTAGGATTAATGTAGAAGCATTTGAAGACTGTCAGTGTACTGAAGCAATGGATGGTGATAAAGGACTATGTTAACCTGGAGTGGGTGAGGAAGTACTCGAATCCAGGGGCAGCCATGGAACACTGTGTATTGATAAACTCCGGGATGTTTTATTTAGTCACTTCGTTAAGGAAGAATTGAACTTGGTCATATGTCACAGCACTGGACACTGGTTGGTACCACTTATTGATGATGACTGACCTGAGTGGGAAGAGAGCCTTTGAATTGTGCCACACCCACTGCACTAAAGAAATAGAGGAAACAATAGAATGCGAAAGACTAGGGATCTCCTCAAAAACTTAGAGATACCAAGCAAACATTTCTTGCAAAGATGGGCTGAATAAAGGACAGAAGTCGTATGGGCCCAACAGAAGCAGAAGATATTAAGAAGAGGTAGCAAAAATACACAGAAGAACTGTACATAAAAGATAGTCATGACGCAGATAATCACGATGATGTGATCATTCACCTAGAACCAGACATCCAGGAATGTACACTCAAGTGGGTCTTAGGAAGCATCACTACAAAGAAAGCTAGTGGAGGGGATAGATTTCCAGTTGAGCTAGTTCAAATCCCAAAGGACCATGCTATGAAAGGGTTGCACTTAACATGGCACCAAATGTGGAAAATTCAGCACTGGCCACAGGACTGGAAAGGGGCAGTTTTCACTCCAATCCCAAAGAAAGGCAATGCCAAAGAATTCTCCAACTACTACACAGTTGCACTCATCTCATATGCTACTAAATTAATGGGCAAAATTATCCAAGCCATGCTTCAGCAATACAGCAACCAGGAACTTCCAGCTATTCGAGTTGGTTTTCCAAAAGGCAGAGCAACCAAGATCAAATTGCCAACATCTGCTGCATCATTGAAAAACCAAGAGAGTTCCAAAAGATCTACTTCGGTTTTATTGAGACTTTGACTATGTGGATCACAATAAACTTTGGGAAATTCTGAAAGAGATTTCAGGGAATACCAGACAACCTGACTTGCCTCTTGATAAACTTGTATGCAGGTCAGGAAGCAACAATTAGAACTGGAAATAGAACAACAGACTGGCTCCAAAAAGGAAAAGGAGTACCCCGAGGCTGTATAATTGCCACCTTGCTTATTTAACTTCTACACACACTACATAACGAGAAACACTGGGCTGGAGGAATCTCAAGGTGGAAACAAGATTGACAGAGAAATATCAATCATCTGAAATATGCCGATGACACCAGCCTTATGGCAGAAAGTGAAGAACTAAAGAGCCTCTTGATAAAAGTGACACGAGAGAGTGAATAAGTTGGCTTAATGCTCAACATTCAAAAAACAAAGATCATGGCATCGGATGCCGCCACATCATGGCAAATAGGTGGGAAACAGTGGAAACAGAAGATGACTTTATACTTCTGGGCTCCAAAATCGCTGCAGATGGTGACTGCAGCCATGAAATTAAAAGACGCTTTGTCCTTAGAAGGAAGCTTATGACCAACCTAGATGATTAATTATCATTATTGACTATTGCTGATGATTGATTATTATTGATTATTATATTCATATTGAAAAACAGAGGCTTTACTTTGTCAAGAAAGGTCCATCTAGTCAACGCTACGGTTTTCCCAGTAGTCATGTGTGGATGTAAGTTTTGGAATATAAAGAAGGCTGAGCACTGAAGTATTGATGCTTTTGAACTGGGTGTTTAAGAAGACTCTTGAGAGTCCCTTGGACTGCTAGGAGATCCAACCAGCCCATCCTAAAAGAAATCAGTCCTTAGTGTTCATTGACAGGACTGATGTTGAAGCTGAAACTCCAATAATTTGGCCCCGTGATGTGAAGAGCTGGCTCATTTGAAAGCATCTTGTTGCTGGAAATGATTGAGGGCAGGAGGAGAAGGGGACGTCAGAAGGTGAGATGGATGGATGGTATCACCGACTCAATGGACATGGGTTTGGGTTACCCATGGGAGTTGATGATGGACAGGGAGGTCTGGCTTGCTGCGGTTCATGGGATAACAAAGAGCTGGACATGAATGAGTGACTCAACTGAACTGATCACCCCTTAAAGAGTGATTTTTTTTTCTTTCTTTTCCTTTTTCTTTTAAATAATCTTGGGCACATTTGACTGAAGCATGCCATGCAATGAAACGTTAAATGGTCAGTAACTACCAGCTGGGCTTGACATTGGATGGACGGAGAAGCACTGCAGGCATGTCACTGAACTTCAACACTGTATGGTGATAGCCTAGTGAATGCCTTTAAATGGGGAAAATGAACACACCATTGAAGTGGATCTTGGCATTGGAACTGGAGGTGGTGAATGTTATGGATGTGTTTGACTTGCGATAATGAGGAAGACTTGAGGAATGTCACACACAGTAAAACATTGGATGGTGTTAATGTTTGAGTGTGTTTGGCCTGGTGAGGATGGAAACGTCCTGGAATCTGCCGTAAAATGGAAACATTCAATGGTCATAAGCTACTGCATGTGCTTTACCTAGAGAGGATGAAGAAGCACATGAAGCATGCTACAGGACTGAAACAGTGGATGGTGATAATCCACTGGGTATGTTTTGTCTGGGGTTGTGAAGAAGCACTTGAGGCAAGTCCTCGAACTGAGGCATGGGATGCTGATAAACTGTTGGGTACTTCTGAACAGTGGTGTGTGGCAAAATTCTTGAAATATGTTACAGTATGGAAACATTGGATGATGCTAAACTCCTGGTGTGTTTGATCCAGGATGGGCAAGAAGCAATTGATGCATGTCAAAAACCTGAAACAGGTGATAAACAACAGGGTGTGTATGACCCAGAGTGCATGGGGAAGTATCTGAACCTTGTCACCAACATGAAACACTGGATGGTGACAAACTGTTGAGGGTGCTTGATTCAGGGTGGACAGGAAGCACATGATCCATTTCACAGAACTCAAACGTGGACGGGGCAAGAGACTTGGAATGTTTGACCCAGGGAGAAAAAGAAGCTCTGGAAGCATGCTGTAACCCTGAAACACTGGATAGTGAGAAACCACTTGGTGTGATGACCTGAGGGAATGAAGAAACCCAGAAGCATGTTGCATAACTGAAACATTGGATAACGACACACTACTGGGTGTCTTTGACCCCGTGTACACAAAGGAGCACTTGAAGCATGTCACAGAACTTGAACACTGGATGGTGAAAAACTCCTGGGAGTGTTTGACTGGGTGGATGAAGACGCTCCTCAAGCATGTCTCTGCACTAAGACACTGGATGAGGAGTGTGTTTTAGCGTCAGAAAATGAAGCACTTGACCTGTGTAACGGCACTAAAATAGAGTATGGCACTTATACCACTGGGTGATTAGTCCCAGGTGACAAGGAAACACCGGAAAGTGTCGCATGTTAATGCACTGAATACTCTACGGGGATAAAGTACTGAATGTGTTTGATCCGGGGTTGCGAAGAAGCAGGTAAAGCAGGTCCCTGGGGTGACACAAGGGATTCTGATACACTACTGGGAGTGTAGGAATTCAAGTGGAATAAGAAGCACTGGAAGCATGTCACATCCATGAAACAATAAATGTTGCTAAACTACTGAGTGGGAATGAGAGCCTGGGAAAGACTAGAGATCTCTTCAGGAAAATAAGTGGTATCAAGGGAGTATTTCATGCACATATGTGTATAATAAAGGGCCGAAAATGTGTGAACCTAAAAGAAGTGGAAGATATTAAGGAGTGTTGGCATGATTACATAGAAGAACTATCCAAAAAGTTCCCGATGACCTAGATAACCATGATGGGGTGATCACTCGCCTACAGCTAGACATCTTGGAGTGGGAAATCCAGTGGCTCTTAGAAAGCATCACTACCAACAAAGATAGTGGAGGTGATGGAACACCAGCTGAGCTATTTCAAATTTTAAAAGATGATATTGTTGAAGTGCTGCACTCAGTATGCCAGAAAACTTGGGAAACTCAGCAGTGGCTGCAGGACTGGAAAAGGTCAGTTTTTCGTTTGAAATCCAAGGAAGGGCAACACCACATGATGTTCCAAATATCACACAATGGCCATTATTTTACGCACTAACTCCTTTGAACACAATTTATGAACAACTGAGATAGCTGGATGACGTCACTGACTCGATGGACATGAGTCTGAGTGAACTAAGAGAGTTGGTGACGGACAGGGAGGCTTGGCTTGTGGCGATTCATGGGGGCGCAAAGAGTCGGACAGGCTGAACTGAATTGAACTGAGACAGCATATTAAAAAGCAGAGATGTTAATGTGCCAACAAAGCTCCACCTAGTTAAGATTATGATTTTTCCAGTAGGCGTGTATGGATGTACCAGTGGAACTATAAAGAAAGCTGAGCACCAAAGAAGTGATGCTTTTGAACTGTGTTGTTGGAGGAGATTCTTGAGAGTCCCTTGAACGGCAAGGAGATCCAACCAGTCCATCCGAAAGGAGATCAATCACGAATATTCATTAGAAGGACTGAGGTTAAAGCTGAAACTCCAATACTTTGGCCAACTGATGTGAAGAGCTGACTCATTTGAAAAGACCCTGATGTTTGGCAAGATTGAAAGCAGGAGGAGAAGGAGACGACAGAGGATGAGACAGTTAGCTGGTATCACCGACTCAAAGGACATGAATTTCAGTAAACTGCGGGAGTTGGTGATGGACAGGAAGGCCTGATTTGCTGTAGTCCATGGGCTCACAAACAGTCATACACAACTGAGCAGCTGAAGTGAATCGAACAAAGACATGCTCACAATTCTCCTGGCAAGACTTTAACAGCACATTAACCTAGAAGCTGCAAATGTTCAAACTGGATTTAGAAAAGACAGAAACCAGAGGTCAAATTGGCAACATCCATTGGATCATGGAAAAAGCAAGAATATTATTGAAAAAAAAAAAACTATTTCTGCTTTATGGAGTATGATAAAAATCCACTGTGTGGATCACAACAAACTGCAGAAAATTCTTAAAGACATGGAAATACCAGACTACCTACATGCCTCCTGAGAGACCTTTATCCAGGTCAAGAAACAACCAGTGAGAACCAGGTAAAGAAGAACAGATGGTTTGAAATTGGAAAAAAACAAACAAACAAAAAAACTACTACATGTGTCACCCTGTTGATTTAACTTATATGCAGAGCACATCTTGGAAAATGTGGGGCTGGAGGAAACACAAGCTGAAATTAAGAGAAAAATAGAAATATTAATAACTTCAGATATGCAGATGACACCACCGATATAGCATCAAGCAAAGAATAACTAAAGAGCCTCTTGATGCAGGTGAAAGAGGAGAGTGAAAAAGCTGGCTTAAGACGCAACATTCAAAACACTAAGATCCTAGCATCGTGTCCTATTATTTCATGGCAAATAGATGGGAAAACAATGGTAACAGTGAGACTTCTGTTTCCTTGGACTCCAAAATCATGGCAGGTGATGACTGCAGCTATGAAATTAAATGACACTTGTTTCTTGGAAGAAAAGCAGTGACAAACCTAGACTGCATGTTAAAGAGCAGAGGCATCCGTTTGCCAAGAAGCGTCCATATAGTCAGAGCTATATTTGTGTTTTTTTAAGCAGTCATGTGACAATGTAAGTTAGGCCATAAAGAAGGCTGAACATTAAGAAATTGATACTTTTGAACCACAGTCTTGGAGAAGACCCTTGTGAGTCCCTTGGGCTGCAAGGAAATCAATCCAGTCAACTGTAAAGGACATCAATCCTGAAAATTCACTGGAGGGGCTGATGCTGAGGCAGATGCTCCAATATAATGGCTATCTGATGTGAAGAGTCAACTCGTTGGCAAAGACTCTGATGCCGCCAAAGATTGGAGCAGAAGAAGGGGACGATGGAGGACCAGATACTTGGATGGCATCACCGACCCAGTGGATTTGAGTTTGAACAAGCTCCGGGAGATGGTCAAGGGCAAGAAGGCGTGACATACTGCAGTCCATGGGATTTGGAGAGTTGGAGATGACTGAATGACTGAACAACCTATAACAGCCAGCAACAACAAATCTACAGAGTGCCTTTGACCGTGAGTAGTTTCAGGAGCTCTTGAAGCATGTCACAGATCTGAAACCCAAGATAGTGGCAAACCACTGAAGGTGTTTGACTTGGAGTTAGTGAAGCAGCCATTAGTATGTGCTACAACATTGAAACAATGAATGTCGATAACCTATATGGTGTATTTGTTGTGGAGTAAGTGAAGAACCCCTTGAAGTGGGTTTCATGACTGAAACACTGTATGTTCACACTTCAGATGGTCTGTGTTTGATCTTGTATATAGAAAGAAGCACAAGGAGCCTGTCACAACCCTGAAACTGGATCATGGTAAATCATTGTGTATGATGAGCTGTGGTAGTTGAAAAATCAATGAAAGTATGTACTAGCCCTGAATCAATGGATGGTGATAAACTAAGAGTGTGCTCAACCTTGAGTGGACAAAGGACCTTTTGAAGCATATGCCAGAATTAACACACTGGATTGTGATAAATTATTGGTTATGTATTTTCTGCAGAGAATGACGAAGCAGTTGAGCAGGAAACAGCCTTGAAACACTGGATGATGATAAACTACGGGGTTTGTTTGATACATGTTGAATGAGGAGAAACTGAGAGCATGGCACAGACGAAAACATGGGACCATCATAAGCTTCTGAATGCGTTTTATCTAGAATGGCCTAAAGAAGGACTTTAAACTCAGCACAGAACCGAAACAGGAATTGTGATAAGCTACCTACCATATTTTATATGGAGAGGATAAAGGAGTACATGAGGCATGCCACAGTACTGGAACACTGGATAGTGGTAAACGACAGGGAGTGTTTGACTAAATGAGACAAAGGGACCCTTCAGGCCGGTAATAGCGCAGCATCAACGAATGATGAAAATGTACAGGGTGTGTTTTACCTGGAGGGGATGGAGGAGGCTCAAAACATGTCACAATACAGAAAAAATGGATGGTGATAGCTGTCACATTAATTTCTTCTGGAGTGGATTAAAAACCCCTTGAAGCATATCTAAAGTTACACACTGGATGGGGATATAATATCGTGTGTATTTAATGCCAGTAAGAAATAGAGGGAACAATAGAATAGGAAAGACGAGAAATCTTGCCCAGAAACTGAGAGACTGCAAGGGAATATTTCATGAGACATGGGCACAATCCAGGACAGAAGGGGTATGAACCTAGCAGAAGGAGAAAATGTGATGGAGTGCTGGCAAGAGTACACGAGAAGAGCTGTACCAAAGCAAGGTCTTAATCACCTGCTGCCGCTGCTGCTGCTGCTGCTGCTATGTCGCTTCTCTCGTGTCCAGCTCTTCATGACCCCATGGACAGCTCACTACCAGGCTCCTCTGTCCATGGGATTTTCCAGGCAAGAATATTGGAGTGGGGTGCCATCACCTTCTCTGCTTAATCACCCACATAACCATAATGGTGTGATCACTCACGTAGAGCAGACAACCTGGGGTGTGAAGGCAAGTGGATCTTAGGCAGAAATATCACAAACAATGCTAGTCAAGATGATAGACTTGAAGCTCAGCTATTTCAAATTGTAAAAGATAATGCTGTTAAAATGCTGCACTCAATGTGCCAGGACATTTGGAAAACTCATCAATGACCACAGGACAGGGAAAGGTCAGATTTACTCTGATCCCAAAAAAGGGCATTGTGAAGGCATGCTCGAACTGCTGCCCAGTCGTTCTCACTTCATATGCTGGCTGGGTAATGCTCCAAATGCCTCCATCTAGGTTTCAACAGTATGTGAACTGAGAACTTTCAAATGTACAAATTGGATTACGAAAGGCAGAGGAACCAGAGATCAAATTGCCAACATTCATTGGATCATAGAAAAAGCAGGGAGTTCCAGAAAATGACCGACTTCTGCTTCATTCACTATGCTAAAGCATTTGACTGTGGGGGTCACAGAAATTGCGGAAAATTCTTAAAGAGGTGGGTATACTAGACCACTTTACCTGGCTCCTGAGAAACCTGTATGCAGGTCACGAAGTAACAGAATCAGACAGGAACAATGGAGTTGTTCAGAATTGGTAACAGAGTAGGTCAAGGCTGTCTTGTTGTCACGCCACTTATTTAACTTACATGCACAGTATATCACGCAAAATGTCAGACTGGATGAAGCGCAAAGTGGAATCGAAATTGCTGGGAGAAACATAAATAAACTCAGACATGCCCATGACAGAAAGCAGACGAGGGATTAGAGCTCTTTGCTGAGATGAAAGTGGAGATTTAAAACGTTGACTTAAACCTCTACATGCAATAAATTCAGATCCTGTCATCCAGTCCCACCTCTTGATAGCAAATAAATCAGGACACAATGGAAACTGTGAAAGAGTTTTATTTTCATGAGTTCCAAAACTACTGTATGTATTTGAAAGAGGATAGTTGCGGAAGCACTTGTGCATTAATCAGCACTGAAAGAACGGATGTGTGTATTAACCCAGAGCAGTTAAGAAAGCACTGTAGTATGTCACAGCACTGATAGAATAAATGGCAAAAAAACAGGTGTTGAGTTTCACCTCTGGGGATCAAACAAGCGCCTACTAAATGCCACAAGTTACGGCCCTGAAACCTTGGCTAATGATAAAATGCTGGGAATGTTCAACTGATGTGGACTAGTAAGCACTTGAAGCATATCACTGTACTGAATATTGGATGATGATACACTAATGAGTATGTTTTTCAGGAGAAGATGAAGCACATGAAGCATATTACAGCACTGAAGCACTGAAGGGTGGTAAACTCCAAGGAGTGACGGGCCAGGATTGACAAAGGAGCATACGCAGTGATTCACAGTACTGAGATACAGATGTTGGAAAACTATTGAGTATTTGACACCAGGTGGACAAAGAAGCATTCGGAGCATGTCCTCTGTCAAGGCACTGAGCACTGCATGGTGATAGACTACAGAGTGTGTTTTTGCAGAGAGTGGATGAATAGGCACTTGAATCACGTCATAGCACTGAAACACTGACTTTAGTAAAGTACCGGATGTATTTTTCCAGTCTGGATGATACAGCAGTTTGTGTCACAGCTTGGAAGTGCTGGATGGTGATAAACGGCTGGTGTGTTTGATAAAGATGCACTTGAACTTGTGACAGCAGTGAAAAGCAGCAAGGGATAAGCTGGTGAGGCTATTTTACCTGGGGTGGAGAAAGATGTGGCTGAACCTCCTCTCTGAAGTGTGGATAATAAGCGACTTAGTATGTTTGACCTGGGGTGGATGGAGAAACACTGAAAGCATGTCACAGCAGTGCAACACTGGAGGGAGATACACAACAGGATGTGTTTGACCCAGGGTGCATGAAGAATAACTCGAGGTGTCACTGCTCTGAAACAGTAGACGATGATAATCTACTGGACACGTTCAGCCAGTAATCAACGAAGAAGCACATGGAATGGCACTACATTGTGATAAACACCTGCTTGTATTTGACCAGTGTGGATGAAGAAGTTCCTGAAGCATGTCCAATCTTTGCAACCCTGGATGCTGATATGTTCCCATCAAGCAATGTGTCTCTTTCATATGAGGCATAAAAGCAGGCACTTAGAGCATGTCACAGGGCCTCTCCTGGTGGTCCAGCGGTTAAGCATCCACCTTGTAGTGTAGGGGATGAAGGTTCAATCCCCGATTGGGAAAGGAACATCCCATATGCTACAGAGTAAGTAAACCTGCATAGCTGCAAATACTGAAGTTCTCACACTCCCGAGACTTCATGCCATGGTTAGAGTTGGCTTGTCTCAAGGAATATCTTATGTGACACAACTGAGACCCAGCACAGCCAACTACATAAATGAAGAAGAATCACGTCTCAGGTGAAACACTGGTGACAAACTGCTGAGTATGCTTTACCTGGAGGAAATGAAGAAACGCTTGAATCATCTCTCTGCACTGAAACATGGGATAGTGATAAGCTACTGGGTACGTTTGACATGGGGTGCGTTAAGAAGACTTGTGGGATGTTCCGCAGTTAAGACATTGGATGATGATAATCTACTGAGTGTGTTAGACCTGGAGTGGATAGAAGCCCGTCACAAAATGAAACACTAAGGGTGGTAAACTACTAGGTGTTTAACTAGGGGAGGATGAAGAAACACTGAACCTGCCACAGCACTGAATACTAGATATGTTTTTCCCGGAGTGAGTTGAACAAGCACTCGAAACAGGTTACAGAACTGAGAGAAACACTGGATGGTGGTAAGCGACACAGAGTGATGACCAGAGATGAAGAAGCAATGGGAACATGTCATGACAGTGAAACACTAGCTGATGATGAACAGTATTATCAGTGGCAAGATGCCTGCTCCAGAGTTCCGGTTCAAGACGCAGCATGCTTGCACTAGAATGCGGGCTTAGTAAGTTTGTGATGCCTCCCCTAAAGTGCAAATCCAGCAGTTACCACAGCCTACCCTGGATCGTGATGTCAGAAGGGGTAAAAGGAGAGCTGGAGGCGGCAAGCTCAGAATGTGCACGACGTGCACTAGAATGAGGGCTCCTTGGTGGCTGATGCGTGCATTAGATTGCAAGTTCAGAAGTTGTGACATGGGTATCCCATATCACCCATGTTGTAAAACCTCACACTGGTCTTCTATTTTTTACATATGGTACCGTACCCATTTAAGTGCGCTTTTCTCAAGGCATCCCACCTTCACCTTCTCCCACTGAGTCAAACGTCTGTTCTTGAGATCCTTGTCTCTTCTCCTTGCCTGCGTAGAGCCCATCTTTCTAAATTCCACATCTGTGCATTAATATACAGTTTTGTCTCTCTCTTTCTTAGTTCCTTCATTCTGTGTAATAGGTTTCGTGCTCTTCCCACTCATTAGAACTGACTCAAATGCATGACTTCTTATACCTGAGTAATACTTCATATGTATATGTAGCAAAACTTCCTTAACCATTCATCTGCTGATGGACCTCGTGGTCACTTTCACATCCGTGGTATTGCAAACAGTGCTTCAATAAACGTTGGAGTACTGTTTCTTACCATTCTCGTTTCCTTGAAGTTCATGCCTAAGAGCGGGATCGCTGGGTCATATGGTATTTCTCTTTCCAACTTTCTAAGGAGTCTCCATAATGGTTGTACCAGTTTGCATTCCCATCCACAGTGTAAAAAGGTTCCCTTTTCTCCACACCCTCTCCAGCAGTTATATTGTAGACATTTTAATGATGGCCAATCTGACCAGTGTGAAATGATACCTCAATGTGGTTTTGCTTTGCATTTCTCTTATAATGAGTGATGCTGAGCAACGTTTCTGTGTCTCTTAGTAATCTGTGTATCTTCTTTGCAGAGGGCTTTTACCTATGTTTTGATTGGTGGTTTGTTTTGCTGAGTAGTATTTGTAGCTGAGTATTGAGATGCGTGAGCACCTTGCATATTTTGGAGACAAATTTTTTGTTAGCTTTTCAGTTGCTATTCAGTTCAGTTCAGTTCAGTCGCTCAGTCGTGTCCGTCTCTTTGCGACGCTGTGAATGGCAGCACCCCAGGCCTCCCTGTCCATCGCCAACTCCTGGAGTTCACTCAGAGTTGCTCTTATTTTCTCCCAATTCTGAAGCTACATATTCACCTTAATTATAGTTTCCTTCAATGTACAAAAGCTATAGAGTTTAATTAGGTTCCTTTTTTCAAACATTTTTATTTCCTTTAGGCAATGGGCCACAGAGGACCTTGCTGTGACTTATTTTGTGGTGGTTATACCTATATTGTACTCTGAGGGTGGTATATTTTCTGGTCTTACTTTTCCACCTGTAATCCATTTTGAGTTTATTTTTGAACATGATGTCAGATAGCATTCTAGCTTCTACACAGAGCTCTCCACTTTTCCCATAACACTTTTTTGAAGAAAATGTCTTTTTCTGTTGCGCATTTTTGCCTGCATCATCAAAGATAATGGGGGCAGGAATCTATCATTGGACTTCATATTTGTTTTCCATTGGTCTATATTTCTATATTTGTGCAAGTTTCATACTCTCTTGATATCTTCGTAGTGTAGTCTGAAGCTAGAAAATTTGACTCCTCTCGTTCCATTCTTCTTTCTCAAAACTGCTTTGGCTCTTCGAGGTCTTATGTGTTTCCATGCAAATCGTAAAATAATTTGTTCTAGTTTATGAAAAATACTGTCGGTAGTTTGAGAGGTATTGTATTGAATCTATTGATTGTTTTGGCTGGTATATTGATTTTAACTCTATCAGTTAGTCCAATCCAAGAACATGATATCTGTCTCCATCTATATATGTTTTGATTTCTTTCCTCAGTGCTTTCTTTCATCCTTCTGGGAAAGTGAAAGTTGCTCAGTCACGTCTGACTCTTAGCAATCCCGTGGGCTATACAGTGTATGGAATTTGAAATTCTCCACGCCAGAATACTGGAATGGGTAGCTTTCCCTTCTCCAGAGGATCTTCCCAACCCAGTCCTCAAATGCAGGTCTCACACATTGCAGGAGGATTTGTCACCAGCTGGGGCCACAAGGGAAGCCCAAGAACACCATAGTGGCTAGCCTATCCCTTCTTCAGGGGGTCTTCGTGACCCAGGAACCAAACAGGAGTCTCCTGCATTGCAGGCAGCTTCTTTACCAATTGAGCCATCGGGGACGTCCTTTGTCTCTTTATGCAAACTTATTTCTAGTTGTTTTATTCCTTTCATTGCAATGGGGAACAGGATTGTTCCTTCATTTCTCTTTCTGATTTTTCATTGTGAATGTGTAGGACTATAAGGGTTTCTGTGTATTAGTTTTATACCCTGCACGTTTACTGTATTCATTGATAAACTCCAGGAATTTTCTGGTGGCATCTCTTGGGTTTTCTTTGTAAAGGGTAATAGCATGTGCAAATAGACAGTTATACCTCTTCTTTTCAAATGAGGATTCTGTTCATATCTTTTTCTTCTTTGAAAACTGTGGCTAGAATTCCCAGAACGAGTACTGATGAGTGTGGGCACATTGTCTTCGTGCTGACTTTTAAAGGAAATTTTTTCAGCTTTTCATTATTGACAATAATGTTTACAATGGTTTTGTCATATTTGGCTTTCATTATGTTGAGGTATGTTCCACCTATGACTACTTTGGCAGAGGTTTGTTTGTTTGTTTGTTTTTTCATAAAAGTTTTGGATTTTGTTGAATTCAAATGTGAATTTTGGTGGTTTTAGCCTCCAAATTTTTTGTGTTTCCTCTAGTTGTTGTTGTTGTTGTCGTTTTCCTGTGGTTGATATCTGATCGAACAACATTGTGATCAGAAATTATGCTTGCAAATAGTATAATATCTTGAAGTTTATTAAGGTTAGATGTGATCTAACCTTGGGTGTGATCTGTCCTAAGATAATGTTCCATTTGCACGTGAGAAAAAGGAGAAAAAAAGGAGAAACAGGTGAAATCTGTTCTTTGGCGGTGGGATGACCTGTAGATATCAATTAGCTCAAACTGGTCTAATGTATCTTCTAAAACCTGAGTTTCCCTTATTTCATTTTCTGTCTGGATGATCTGTTCATGTTATGAGTGAAGTATTAAAATCACCCAATACTATTGGTTAGTGTCTATTTCTGCTCTACTAGTTGTTGGCATTTGCCTCTTGTATTGAGGTGCTCCTACATTGGGTGCATGTAGCTTCTTCTTGGATTGATGCCTTGAATGTTCTGTAATGCAACTTTCTTTGTCTCCTATAGTGGTCTTTAGGTAAAGTCCATTTATCTGATATGAATATCGCTCCTCCCACTTTTGCTCTCCATTTTCACAAGATAGCTTTTTCCTGGCCATCACTTTCAGGCTGCATGTGTCCCTAGGTATGAGGTGGTTTTCTTGCAGACAGTATATTCTTGTATGCATTCACCCAGTCTTTGCCTTTTCGTTGGAGCATTTAGCCCATTTCTGTTTAAGGTAGTTGTTGATAAGTATGATCTTCTTACCATTTACTATATATTTTGTGGCTTTGTTTTTATAAGCTTTTCTGTTTCCTATCTAGAAAAGATCCTTCAGCATTTGCTGAAGTGCTGGTTTGGTGGTTCTGAACACTAACTGCTTTTGTTTGTCTGTAAAGCTCTTGTTTTGTCTTTTGAATGAGAATACTATCCTTGTTGGATAGAGTAATTTTGGCTTTAGGCTTTTGCCTCTCAGCACTTTAGGTACATCCTGCCATTCCCTTCTAAGCTGAAGAGTTTCTATAGTAAGATCAGCTGTTATCCTTATGGGGATTCCCTTCTATGTTATTTGTTGTGATTCCTTTGTTACCTTGAATATTTGTTCATTCTGTATATTTATTTGTTTGTTTTCATTTTGATTAATGTGTGTTTTGACATGTTGTGTCTTGATTTTACCCCTGTGGGACACACTGGAATTTTTCATCTTAGGTGTCTGTTTTTTTATTTTTTTTTTTCCATTTCAGGGATGTTTTTAACTATTTCCTCCTCAAATATTTTCTCATGCCCTTTCCTTTTGTCTTCTTTCTCTGAGAAACCTATGATTTAAATATGGGGGCATTTAACATTGTCCCATAGGTCTCTGTGATTGTCTTCATTTCTCTCTTTCTTTTTTTTTCCTGCTCTGCTTCATTTATTTCCCATATCCGATCTTCCAGCTCACTTAGTCTTTCTTCTGCCTCAGTTACAGTACTGTTCCTGTTGTCCAGAGTGATTTCTATCTCAGTTATGTCATCGCTCATTATTGATTGACTACTCATGATTTCTTCCAGGTCCATTTAAAACACCCCTTTCATCTTCTCAATCCATGCCTGAAGTCTATTTATCTGTCGATCCATTTGTTTCCAAGACATTGACTATTTTTGTGCTGAACTGTTTTTCCTGTAGACTTCCTACCTCCTCCTCTTTCACTGGTTTGTTGATTTTCATTGTATTCCTTCATCTGCTGGATATGTCTCTGCCTTTTCATGTTGTTTCGATGACTGTCTTCGAGGTCTATTTTCTGCACACCGGAGGGCCATCATTGCTATTAATTGGGTGGTCTCCTCCAAGTGAATGTGGTGGGACCAGTGGCTTGTGTAAGTTTTCTTGTTGAGAGAACTTTCTGTTGTTGTTGTTAAAGAGGATGGCTGTTGATCTCACTTGTTCTGAGAGTCCATGCAGTGTCCATTAGGGACTTAGAAGGCTCTATTATGGCTTCGATTCCAGATGAGCTACTTCAAATCCTCGAAGACGATGCTGTGAAAGTGATGTACTCAATAAGACAAGAAATTTGAAAATCTCAGCTGTGGCTCAGTTGGAAATGGTCAGTTGTCATTCCAGTCTCGAAAAAGGCAATGCCAACGAATGCTCAAACTACCATGCAATTTTACTCATCTCACATGCTAACAAAGAAATGCTCAAAATTCTCCAAGCCAGGCTTCAGCAATATGTGAACCATGAACTTCCAGATATTCAATCTTGTTTTAGAAAATACAGAGGAACCAAAGATCAAATTCCCAACATCTGCTGGATCTTCACAAAAAAGCAAGCAAGTTCCAGAAAAACATCTAGTTCTGCTTTATTGAGTATGCCAAAGCCTTTGAGTGTACGGATCAAAATAAACTGTGGAAAATTCTGAAAGAGACGGTAGTACCACACCACCAGATCTGCCTCTTGAGAAGCCTGTATACAGTTCAGGAAGCAACAGTTAGAACTGGACATTGAATAACAGACTGGTTCCAAATAGGAAAAGCAGCACCTCAAGGGTATATATTGTCACTCTGCTTATTTAACTTCTATGCAGAGAAATGTGAGATTGGAAGAAATGCAAACGGGAATCAAGACTGCCAGGAGAAATGTCAAAAACTTCAGATATGTAGATGACACCCCCCTTATGGCAGAAACTAAAGAGGAACTGAAGAGTCTCTTGATGAAAGTGAAAGAGGAAAGTGAAGAAGTAGGCTTAAAGCTCTAAATAAGGAAACCTGAGATGGCATCCTGTCCCATCAGTTCATGACAAATAGATGGGAAAACAGTGGAAATGGTGGCAGACTGTTTTTTTTTTTTTTTTTTCGGGGGGGGGGGAGGCTCCAAAATCACTGAAGATAGTGACTGCAGCCATGAAATGAAAAGATGCTTAGTCTTCCTAGACAGCAAAAAACAAGACCAGAGGCTGACTGCAGCTCAGATCATGAAATCTGTATTGCCAAATTCAGACTTAAATTGAAGAAAGCAGGAACAAACCACTAAACCATTCAGGAATGACCTATCTCAAATCCCTTATGATTACACAGTGTAAGTGAGAAATACATGTAAGGGACTAGATCTGCTAGAATGCCTGATGAACTATGGACGGAGGTTCATGACATTGTACAGGAGACAGGGATCAAGACCATTCCCAAGAAAAAAGACACGCGAAAAGGCAAAATGGCTGCCGGAGGAGGCCTTACAATTAGCTGTGAAATGAAGAGAAATGAAGCCAAAGGAGAGGAGGAAAGATATAGCCATCTGAACACAGAGTTCCAAGGAGAGAGAAGAAAGCCTTCCTCGGTGATCAGTGCCAAGAAATAAAGCAAAGCAATAAAGCAAAGCAATGCAATGGGGAAGACTAAAGATTTCTTCAAGAAAACCGGAGATACCAAGGGGGCATTTCATGCAAAGATGGGCACTATTAGGGACATAAATGGTACGGACCTAACAGAAGCAATAGGTATTAAGACGAGGTGGCAAAGAACACACAGAAGAACTGTACATCAAAGATCTTCACAACCCAAATAATCATGACGATGTGATCACTCACCTACATCCAGATACTTGGAATGTGAAGTCAAGTGGGCCTTAAGAAGCATCACTATGAACAAAGTGAGTGGAAGTGATAGAATTCCAGTTGAGCTATTTGAAATCCTAAACGATTATGCTGCGGAAGTGCTTCACTCAATATGTCAGCAAATTTAAAAAACTAAGCAGCGGCTCAGGACTGGGAAAGGTCAGTCTTCATTCCAATCCCAAACAAAGGCAATGCCAAAGAATGCTCAAACTACTGCACAATTGCACTCATCTCACACGCTAGTAGAGTAATGCACAAAAATATCCAAGCCAAGCTTCAGCAATACACGAACCATAAACTTCCAGATGTTCAAGCTGGTTTTGGACAAGTCAGAGGAACCAGAGATCAAATGAGTGTATGCACCACTACTTCTGATGATGCATGCAGCAACTACTGAGGTTGAAAGCACGAGTTTGCATTCTGCTTTTACTAAGAATTGAATTAGGACAGGTGCACTACTTAGCTTGCACTCTGGCACATACATTACAACTCTAGAGCATAAGTATCACAACCACGTGCGTCTGCACTCCGGACCTGGCATGCGGCAACGACTGAAAATGCAAGAAACTTTTCACAGTTACTGACCCCTGATTTGAAACCACTGCTGCTGCTGCTGCTAAGTCACTTCAGTCGTGTCCGACTCTGTGTGACCACATAGATTACCAGCCCACCAGGCTCCCCTGACCCTGGGATTCTTGGGGCAAGAATACTGGAGTGCGTTTCCACTTCCTTCTCCAATGCATGCATGCATGCTATGTCGCTTTAGTCTTATCCGACTCCGTGCGAACCTATGGACAGTAGCCCACGACGCCCCTCTGTCCACGGGATTCTCCAGGCAAGAATATTGGGGTGAGTTGCCATTTCCTTCTCTTATGTCAAACCATACATGCTACAAACACTGAGCTTGCCCTCTGGAATACGCGCTTGTTGATACTGAGGCCGCTATCTAGAGAACGCTCGCAGGAGCTACTTAGTTTCCAATCTGGATCACCCTTTCTGCCACTATTGAGACTATTAACAAGCTTTAGAACAAGTGCATTGCTGTCACTGAGACTGCACAGTAGAGCATACATCCCATCACTCCTAAACCCGGGTTCTTTAGGATATGGCCTACCACTACTGAGCCTGTCCCTAAAACATGCCTGTTGTAAACTCACATACACTTTTGGTGTATTACGCTCTGGATTCTGCATCCCTGCACTACTGAAATTGCCTTCCAGAACAAGAGTTCATCACCAGCTGAACTTTCACTCTGAAGCATGAACATCACAATCATTAGCTTGTTGCTTTATAGGTAAGTCAGGCCACTACTCAACCTGCACTGTAGTTCAGGTGTGCCTAAATAGTTACTGAACTTGCACTCTGAAGTTTCCTTCTGGACACAACTGAGCCAGAACTCCTGTAGACAGAGTGATTTTAAACACTGGAGGACATGGTACACCTCTCCTGAGCATGAGCTCAAGTGCAGGCATCCGGGCTCTGCTGAGAACATGCTCTAGTTGCACACATGCCAAAGTAACTGAACGTGCAGCTGGGGGTACAGATCTCATGAATACAGAGTGAGCACATTTCATCATGGGTTTTGCGCTTCTGAGGTTTACTCAGAAGCATATCTTCCATCGTGACTGCGTGTGCCTTCAAGAGCCAGTGTTCTGACACTACGGAGACTGTGCTGTAGAGTAAGAATGCCTGAACTACACAACTGCACACTGAATCATGCATCCCAGCAGTATAAATCCTAGCACTGCAGCACACTTGTCACTTCTGAGTCCTTACACTAAGCAGGCATGGCACAGCTAGTGAGCATGTGGTCTAGAGCCTATGTGTGGCCATTACTAATTTCAGACTCGGAAGCCTGTGTCTTGCCACTTGTAAGCCCAGGCCCCCAAATATTCATGCTTCAGCTACTGATATTGCACCCTGGTACACTCCTTTATCACTGCTGAGCCTGCGTTACAGAGCATGAGTTCCACTACTACTAATCTTGCTCGATGGCCTGAGTGCTTAAACCTGTGAGCCTACACTCTGCAGCTGAAAATTGCCAATGACTTGGCTTGCCCTCTGTTGCATATGTTCCCCACGCTTCTTCCTGCACTCTGGAGCACCTACTCCAGGAGGCTGCTTTCTAAAACACATATCGTCTCCACGAGTGAACCGTCATTCTAGATCAACTGTGTGACCACTAGTGACCTTGAATTCTGAAGTGTTATCTTAACTTCCTTGAGATATTGCTCGAGAAGATGTGTGCAACAATTACCCCCGTGGCATTTTATACCAGCCATTTTGCTGCTAGTCACCCAGCACTCTAGACTGTGCAAGCTGTGAGTAGTGTACCTGTATATCTGTGGATGACGTGCCACCACTACAGACCTGGTGTATACTTCATATGTCCTGCCTCAATTGATCGTGCGTCACCATACACATATGCCACAACCCTTGCGCTTGCACTGTTGAGGGCTTGTCTTCCCGCTACTGAGCTTGTGTGGCAGAGCAGGTATATCACATTTTCTGAATTGGATCTCTGGATATGCAACCAAAAAAAAAAACCCAGCTTTCAAGAGAACATGTCCCTCTGCAGTCTGCACTCTTGAGCAAGGGCACCAACTCCTGAGACAACACTCTGAAGCACATGTAGAGCAGGCATGCTACATCTGCTGAACTTAGCTCTTCAGCATGCCTCTCAACAGTGAAACACACTTTAGGCATACCCCTCTTAATACAGACCCATGATCTAGAGCAGGCATGCTTCACATCCTGAATCTTGGCTTTCGAGAACACGTGCTTCATCTCCTGAGATGGTGCTTTTGCCGATTCTCCCCACCACTACTAAATCTGTGCTCTAGAGCGGGTGTGACACTTTGGAGCCTGCATGCCTCACTACTGCATCTCTGCTCTAGCCTGGAAGTACTGAAACAGCTTAGCTCGCAATCCGCAGCACACGTTCTGCCACTAGTGTGCTTACACTTTAGAGCAGGCTGTCTGAAGCCATCCCATTGGCACTGGCAACATGCGTGCAGCCACTGCTGAATGCACACTAGAGCACAGTTCCTGCCACTATTGAGCATGTACTCTACCACAAGATGTCTAAAACTGCTCAGTTGCATTGCGGAGCATACCTCTTTCCCCAAGTGAACTTGCATTCTACAGGAAATGGTACACAAACACTGACCTTGTGCTCTAGAATTGGCACACCATACATAATTTTCTTAACATTTGAAGCATATGTCTGGCCAACACTAAATCCACGCTTTAGATCAGCTGTGCTAAAATCACTGAGCTTGCCCTCAAGAGTATATCTGAACTCACATTTTATAGCCACACCTACTACCACGGTGGATTCTGTGCTCTAAAACTCTCGTGAGATGAGAGAACAAGATGGTGGAGCTATAAGTGGATGTGGAGTACATCTCTCCATGGATACATCAGGCATACACCTTCAGACACAGAAGAGTAATCAGAACATTACCGGAAAGTAGACAGGAGTACCTTACAAGAGGCAAAGAATATATAGAACCACGCAAAACTCAGTCGGGGAAAAGAACTGGGGGAAAAATCAGGAGTGTTAGTAGGACTGGATCTGCCCTGAGTGGGGGAAGGAACTGAAGCTGTGGTCCAATACTACATTGGGTCAATCGTCTGAAGTGTAGAATAGACATTTAAAGCTGAGAGTGAAACAGCTGATCTGTGGAAAGCTGGGTGCAATGAGAAGCAGAGGGTCCTTGC
Source organism: Ovis aries (assembly GCF_016772045.2). Classification (NCBI taxonomy): domain Eukaryota; kingdom Metazoa; phylum Chordata; class Mammalia; order Artiodactyla; family Bovidae; genus Ovis; species Ovis aries. The sequence continues at coordinate 19,193,482 of NC_082741.1, read as the reverse complement.
TGCAGCTGTACATACCCCGTACAAGGACATCCATCCCCTGAAAGGCCCCGTGGCTGGCACCTGCAGTTTAGGGACTTTGCGGCAATTCATGGGGAGGGCTGCTGTTTCCTGGGGAGAGATGGAGAGAGGGGGTTTGAAGGAGGACACTGTGGTAGGGTATGCCTGTGGAGGAAAGCTAGGCAGCCATGAAAGCAAGGCCATAACACCGAGTCACATGTCGGGGGTGGAGCAATCACCATAGCCTCTCTCTCCCACATGCTAGCATCAGTAGTTACTACAATAATGAGGTTGACCCTTCAAATGCTGAACACACTGAAATGCAGAGCAGGACACCACGCAGGGTCATCCATTAAGTGCCTGATGCACCATACTAGAGTAGAATCCCACTCAGGATGCTCCTTTAAGTGTCGGATGCACTGATTTACACAGGAGGACCCCAGCCAGGAAATTCGCTCTATGTGCTGACCCATTGAACGACAGAGAAGGATCCCAGGCAAGGAAGCCTTCTGAGTGGCTGAATAGGTGGAACTAGGGAGAAGACTGGCCAAAGACGCCTTCTTATCACCGGATACAAGGGCTCAAAAAAGAAAAAAAAAAGGCTCTGATAGGGCCCTAACTCCTGTGGTGTAGTCAGTCTGTGTCCCTGCACCCTGCCCGTTTGACACCACCTGTGTCCCTCAAAGCCAAGCAGCTGCTCCACTTTCACAGTTAACTCTCATTGGAAAAAAGCTGCTACTGGTTAAAAAAACAAATCGTGCAACTATTTGCACAGGATTGCTTCAGTCCTGTCTAACTCTGTGTGGAACACATTTCACCACTACAGAGAAGAAGCTCTAAAATGCATATACTGGAACAACTGATTTTTTCCAGTCTTGTAGCCACTGCTGAGTTTTCCAGATTTGCTTGCATATTGAGTTCAGCACTTTCATAAAACTCACTATCTATTAGGATTTGAAATCACTCAAGTGGAGTTCTCTATCTCCGCTAGCTTTCTTTCTATTGATGCCTCTTGCGGCCCGCTTGACCTCACATTCCAGGATGTTTGGCTCTAGGTGAGTGATTAGATCATGATGATTATCTGGATCATGGAGATCTTTTCTGCATAGTTCTTCAATCTTTGCGGTATCGATTTTTGCTACCTCTTCTTAATATCTTCTGCTTCTGTTCAGTCCATACAATCTCTGTCCTTTACTGTATCCACCTTTGCATGAAATGTTCCCTTGGTATCTCTAATTTTCTTGAAGAGATCTCTACTCTTTCCCATTCTGTTGCTTTCCTCTATTTTTTGCACTCATCACCGAGGAAGGCTTTCTTATCGCTCTTTGCTATTCTTTGGTGCACTCTATTCATATGGGTATATCTTCCCTTTTCTCCTTTGCCTTTTGTTTCTATTCCTTTCTCAGTTATTTGTAAGGCCTCCTCAGACAACCATTTTGCCTTTTTGCATTCATGTTCTTGGGGATGGTCTTCATCACTGCCTCCTCTACAATGTCATGAACCTCCAAATGTACTTCTTCAAACACTATATTATGCCTAATCCCTTAAATATTTTCTCTTGTCCACTGTACCATCATAAGGGATCTGATTTAGGTCAAACCTGAATCATCGAGTGGTCTTCCCTACTGTCTTCAACTTAAGTCTAAGTCTATAGCAAATACTGAGCTTCCACTCTGAACCTTCCTTCTTACAAGTATTTGTCCACCATTTTAGAGCACTTTCGCTGCATCTCTTTATCTTCACTCTGAAACATACGTACCGTCACTCCTGAAAGGATGCTCAAGTGCATGCATTGAACTCCTACTCAGCCTAAGCTCCACAGTAGTCATGCCGATCTACTAAGCTTGCATTGTGCCGCATGCGTCTTTCACTATTTAGACTATGATACTGAGGTCATGCTGCAACTGCATAGTTGCAATCTCAAGCTTATCTTCTTCGACTTTCAGCTTTTATACCAGCACACATGTTCTGCCCCTCCTAAGCCCGCTTTCTTGAAGAGATATGAAACAACTGTTGAGGTTGTATTCTGGAGCATGTCCCTGTTATTTCTGAATGCATTCTTTTTGTATTTCTTCATATTTCTTTTAAAAAATGATTTAATTGGAATAGAATTATTGTGTATTACTGTGATAGTTTTTGACATATACATCAACATGAATCAGCCGCATGGATACATGCGTCCCCCTATCCTGAACACAACTCAAACCTCATTTATTACCCCACGCTTCTGGGTTCGTCCACAGCACAAGGGTTGGATGCATCTTTCATGCATTGAACTTGCACTGGTCATCTCTTTTATGTATGGTAATGTACCTGTTTCAATGCTAATTTCTCCAATCATCCCATCCTTGAACTCTCCCATTGAGTCTCAGAGTCTGTTCTTTATATGTGGATCTTTTTTACTGGCCTTCATGCAGAATCATTGTTACTGTCTTCCTAAATCCCATTTGTACGCATTAATAAACAATATTTGCCTTTCTCTTTCTAACTTTTTTTTTTTGCTCTGAATAATAGGCTGCAGGTTGAACTGCCTTACCAAAAGTGACACTAACATGTGTTTTTCTGTAGCTAAGTAATATTATATTTGAATATATAGCACAACTTCCTTATATTTTCATCTGCTGATGTGCATCTAGATTACGTGCAAGTCATAGCTTTCAGAAAGAGAATTGTAATAAACATTAGCTTTTAATTCATGTTAGGTGTAATAGAAATGGGAAAACAATAAAACCCAAATGTAGAATGATTCAAATTCTACTCGATTGTTGAATATTATGTAAGTTGAAATACTTCAAAATCTGTTTCCTTGGCTGCATGTAACATATGAGGACTCTTTTATATCACTCACCTCTCTCCTTTTCATAAATATAGACCAATTTTCAAATGTTTGTCCAGTTTAATGAAAAAATACTAACATAGACATATATATATATATATTATATATAAAATAGAGATATGTTTTCATATCATAAACTGTTGATAGCAAGCCTAGATTTTAGAATTATTTCCACCTCCATACTCCATCTCAACAGGAAAGATCCAAAGTTGTTGCTGACTTAATCACTCCAAGAGCTGGGAAACCTGAAAAAGAAACGGAACCTGCACTGAGATTTTCTGTCATATTTAAGATCGAGCTCTAAGTCCAAGACTTGTTTTCCTTTATTGTACTAAGCAGTCCCTTCTTAAGATTGAAAAGCCTGGAAATCGAGAGAGAGAGGTAGGAGATTGTAGACCTCCTCATGTTCAAAAGGAATTTTAATCAGAGAAGCTAGAAAAGACAGAAACTAAGGAAAACAATCAAGTGATAGACAATAATAATGATTTAGCCACTAATCAAACTCAAGGGTCTTTAGTCCCTCCTCAAGGGCCAGCGTGGAGAAGGAAATGGCAACCTACACCAGTGTTCTGCCTGGAGAATCCCAGGGATGGGGGAGCCTGGTGGGCTGCCATCTTTGGGATCGCACAGAGTCGGACACGACTGAGCGAATTAGCAGCAGCAGCAGCAAGGACCATCGCTGACATTCGGAGCAATATCCTGTGAACAATTTTAGAGATGCTAAAGCCCAAACCAGGCTGAAATGTAAGTGCATAGTTGGAACTAGATGGTCAATGATGTGGACTCCCAATATCCTCACTAATAGGCCATTAGTAGAATGTCCGAATATGGATCACAGACCCCATGTTCCACCCTCACTCAGCCATTAAAATAGTCCCCCTGAAAGTATTTGGGGATTTGTGTCTTTGAAGCACCAGCTGCTAAGACACCTTGCTTCGTCCTACAATAAGCACTTCCCCCCCCCTCCACACTGAAACCCACAGTCAATTCATAAATTTGTTTGCACAGAAGCAAGTAGACCAAGTCTGCTAGGGTAACAGTACTGAATATTAAGAATGTGTGCATAGAAGGATGATAAATCACTTTTATTTCAGAAATAAAGTAGATTTATTGATGTGAGTTTTCGATAACCCTGTATGTGAGATAGCAAAAGAGACACAGATGTATAGAACAGTCTTTTGCACTCTGTGGGAGAGTGAGAGGGTGGGATGTTTTGGGAGAATGGCATTGAAAAATGTATAATATCATATATGAAATGGGTCTCCAGCCCAGGTTCAATGCATGATACTGGATGCTTGGGGGTGGTGCACTGGGACGACCCAGAGGGATGGTACGGGTTGGCAGAAGGGAAGGGGTTCAGGAAAGGGAACGTGTGTACACCTGTGGTGGACATATGTTAATGTATGGCAAAATCATTACAATAATGTAAAGTAATTACCCTACAATTAAAATAATAAATTTCTTTTTTTTTTAAAAAAAGGAAATCTTCTAAAAAAGGTCCACACCTACATTGAAACCAAGCACGACCAAGAGCCAACAAGTTCCACAGGAAGACATACCATGCCAATTCTCCAGCAACACAGGAACAGAACCTGGAACTTCAATACACAGGTTGCCCAAACAGCAAACCCATAGACATCTCAAACCTCACTACTGGACACTTCATTGCCCTCCAGAGAGAAGAGATGCAGCTCCACCCACCGGAACACTGACACAAGCTTCCCTAACCAGGAAACCTGACAAGCCCCTCGTCCAACCCCAGCCACAGGGAGGAACCTCCACAATAAAGAGGAACCACAAACTGCCAGAAAGAGAAAGACCATCCCAAACACAGGAACCCCCCCCCGACCCCCCCCCAAAAAAAAGGCCAAATTGACTAATGAGATTTTTGCATGCTTCATGGTTTTGGTTACTATTTCTGCCAGCAGTCTGTATTTTAAGTTGATGCTGAAGTAAACACTTGGTTGAACAATACCCTTCAGTTGCTAGGAGACCAGTGACTTTGTCATGTCACAACTAACCTTCGATTGCTAGGAGACCAGTGATTTTGTGATGTCACAGCTGTTTGACTGGGGGGATCTCTGTGATTGTCCAGAGAGTTTCTCTCTGTAGGCCAGCCAAACATCATTTGAAGTTGCATTGTGTAAAAGCAGACAAATGAGAACATTATCTGAAGAAAGATTTCCCTGAGATGGCACATATTTCTTCAGAAATTCAAGATGGACCTCCTAAAGGTGAGTCCACTGGTTCAGAAACCTCCATTCGATCTTACTGGTATGATTATACAACTGGGGACTCAGTTTTGAGATCTATGATTGAAGAATATGCTTTTCAGGCTTTGGCTGAGGATCTGGTGATCAAAAGGCCACACTACACATATTCTGTCTCTGAAACAGATGATGTGAATGATTTTCTTTTACTCACATTTCCACAAAAACTTTGGAATATAGTGGAAAGTGATCAGTTTGAGTCTATTTGGTGGGATGAGACAGGCACATGTAGAGTGATCAATGAAGAACTCTTCAGGAAAGAAGTCTTGGAAAGAAAGGAGCCTTTCAGAAAATTTGAAACCAAGAGCATGAAGAGTTTAATTCGACAGCTTAATCTTTATGGAGTTAACAAAAACCGACAAACTGTTCAAAGATCGGCTGCACTACCAGTCTTTCTGGAAGAAGAAAACAACATCTCTCTTTTGAGAAAGGTATTCCAAAATTTTCACTTTTTGGCAATGGGTCAGATTCAATCATGTGACCTAGAAAGCATGTTCATATATGTGGCTAAAACGGAGTTTAAACTTGAGATAACAAATTATTGAAAAAGTTGTATCTTTTTGAAGTTGAGAACAGCTGGAGGTTAGAATATTGGCTGTTCAACAAACCTTCCTAGTGACTTGAAACCAGATACAAGTTCTGAAGCTACTTAAAGTGGTATTTACTGTATATATACAACATATTTGTAGTTGAGCATATACCTTCTAACATGTTACCTGTTAAAACTACCAACAGAGGTATTTTCTTTGATGTTATTTCATTGCTTCCATTAAAGGAAACTTATAGTGATATGAAGGAATGAACTTAGTAAAGAATGAAAAATGAATATAATGGAGAAGTGGAGAAAAGGGAACCCTCCTACACTGTTGGTGGGAATGCAAACTAGTACAGCCACTATGGAGAACAGTGTGGAGATTCCTTAAGAAATTGCAAATAGAACTACCTTATGACCCAGCAATCCCACTGCTGGGCATCCACACTGAGGAAACCAGAATTGAAATAAACACATGTACCCCAATGTTCATCGCAGCTCTGTTTATAATAGCCAGGACATGGAAACAACCTAGATGTCTATCAGCAGATGAATGGATAAGAAAGCTGTGGTACATATACACAATGGAGTATTACTCAGCCATTAAAAAGAATTCATTTGAATCAGTTCTGATGAGATGGATGAAACTGGAGCCAATTATACAGAGTGAAGTAAGCCAGAAAGAAAAACACCAATACAGTATACTAACATATATATATGGAATTTAGGAAGATGGCAATGACGACCCTGTATGCAAGACAGGAAAAAAGACACAGATGTGTATAACGGACTTTTGGACTCAGAGGGAGAGGGAGAGGGTGGGATGATTTGGGAGAATGGGAATTCTAACATGTATACTATCATGTAAGAATTGAATCACCAGTCCATGTCTGACGTAGGGTGCAGCATGCTTGGGGCTGGTGCATGGGGATGACCCAGAGAGATGTTGAGGGGAGGGAGGTGGGAGGGGGGTCATGTTTGGGAACGCATGTAAGAATTAAAGATATTAACATTTAAAAAAAAAACACTGGGGGGGGGGAAATAACATGAGTTGAGGAAAATAAAGAAAAGGTATTAAAAAAAAAAAAAAGAAAAGAAATATTGTAACAAAACCAAAACTTTATTCTCCCATATGACTACCAGGAGACTTCCAGCCGAACAGAGCATTTAAAAAACACTCTGTAAAGGGCCAAAAAAGAAATATGTTAGGCTGTGCGAATATGACCATTGGCAATTAATTAAGTTTTCAGGCATAGAGGATAACCAAAGAAGCTGGCAAGTCCCTCTTCCACCTTTAAGGACTCCGAAAACTGAATTACACACAATTTTCACGTCAGAAAAGAAAAGTCTTTTCGGTTTTCCTCAGCCATTAAAAGTGTAAAGCTCTAAAATTAAAAAGAAGAAGAAGAAGAAAAAGTAAAGCTCATTCTCAGCTCACAATAGACAGTGCAAAAACAGGGGCAGGCTGCCCTGCCTTGATTGAAATGTAATTCCAAGAGGAGAGGCGCCAAGATCCACTGTACGGTCAAGTTCCTTAAGCAAAGAACTGGCTTAAGGGAGATCACCCCTGAGGGCTGTGAGTGCCGGTCACCATCACTGGACTCCCCTGGTAGACTCGGAGGCCGTTCTCAGCCCTGAGCCCTGGCGACTGTGCCATCTGTTTTTTCTTTCTTCGCATTTGGTGAGCTGAGCAATCTTGACCCAAGATCCTTGACATTCAGATTCAGCCTGACCACGCCTACAGCGGCTGCTTTTATGGGGGGAGGTGGTGTGGGGCGGGCTCATCGCGCGCGCATGCGCCCAACTCGGCCTCGCGGCCAATCCGATGGCAGGTGCCGACACCTGGCAGCCAATCATCGGAGGCAGCCCGCACGCCTGTAGGGGGAGCTGAGGCGGCGCCCCAGACCTGAGGAGGCCTTGTCCCCGCAGGCTTGACTCCTCGGGGTTAATCTTGGAACTGCCTAGGGCAGGTGAGCTGCCAGCAGTTCTGTCTCCTCCCTCAATGGGGACCGGTAAGGACTGGAGCGTGGTTCAGCCAAAGCAGTGCCTGACGGCTAAAGGGAGGGTTTCTCGGGTCCCCACTCGCACGAGGCCTTGCTCGGCGGGGCGGCTGGTGAGGGCGGTGAGAGCTTGCGGCAGGATCCACAGGCTTCAGGCTCCTTTCGCCCTCTCCCCTCTCTAGTCTGGGCGGGCTCTGCTCTCCATCAGCTTTCCTGCCCAGGGGCGGGACAAGCCAGCTCGCGGAAAGGGCCTCTTAGGCCCCTGGCCCCTGGCACCACCCCTAGCTCTCCTGTGGAACCTAATGTATTTAAACACAGACGCACAAATCTTCACGGCCCAACCCGGTTCTGCACCCAGGCACAGTCAGGCAGGAGCAGCAAAAAAACAAAAACAAAAACCAAAAAAACATCTATCTAGCAGCCTCTTCACTGCCCTGGTGCTTTAGTCGTTTTCCTGTTTCCTCTGCCTCTCCTCAGACTCCAGGGCTGCCCCGTCCCTGGGGGCCCCGAGATTCAGCCCTTTGGTTCTGGAAGTTGGCAGATGAGGTATTTGTTTGTTTGTTACTGAGAGAAGGGAGGTGGGAGGAAGAAGCTCAGGGCAAAGGAGTTCAATCACTTGGTCTGGTTGAGTGTGAGACGCCTGGTCAGCATCCGTAGGGTAGGACCAGGTAGGGCCTGGGGGGATAGAATGTTCCCAGAACAGGGGACTCACCCTGGCCGTTTCCTCTGCTTGTCCCCAGGATGTGACCGTGTGCTGCCTGGGAGGTCTCAAGCGCTCAGGAGTTCAGTGGGCCCCTGAGGTAAGGTGACAGACATCTTTACAACAGGGACAAAGGTGTGGCTTTCTTACTTTGCGTTTTTCTCCTTTCATTCGACGGCTGACACGTTGCTGTTGAGAGAGAGTATTCCTGATTGGGGATTACGTGACCCTGATTGCGGGTGCTGACTTCAGGGCCATCATGGTTTCAGGTTTGCAGCTTTCTGAGTGGCAAGCATAAAAACAGGCATGGTGACTTGCTTTCGCCTGCCTTCTTGAAAGAAAAAAGGTAAGAATACCATGGGTCTTAAGCTGTGTAGAGCTGACTCCTACCACTTGGTGAGGCTAAAATGGGGCAATGCACATATCCTAAGGTTTTAGCTGGCAAAGCAAAGCAATGCAGGTGTGGGGGTTCCCTGGTGGCCTGCTGATTAGGATTCTGGGCTTTCACTACAGTGGTCTGGATTCAATCTCTGGTCAGGGTACTGGGACCCCACAAGCCAAACAGCATGGCCAAATGAATGAATGAATCCAGTGGTACATTCAGAGAAAATATCCTGTGATTTAACATGTTGTCGTGAGATTGCTTTCTCATTTCTGTACCCTTAAGGGCTTTTCTTCATTAAGTAAGTCAGCTCCACTGGATGGGGGTGAGGCACCATCTGAGTTCATTTCATGCGAGTAAACAAGATCATAGGAAGCTCTATGGCCAGCCACTTGTGCCTACAGCTGTGTTGTATACTTATCTTGCTGGTACAGCTTTGACTTCACAGCATGTTTTGTTTTGGTCACAACATGTGGCTTCATAGGACATTAGTTCCCCAGCCAGGGATCGAACACAGGATCCTGGCAGTGAGAGGGCTGAGTCCTAACCAAACCACTGGGCTGCTAGGCAACTCCTGTGTTTCGGTGCTTTGGATTGGGTGAGTGTGTGTGTGTGTGTCTGTGTGTGTGTGTGTTTTGATTTTTGCTATATTTATAGGAGAACTGTTCTGTGTGTAAGTATGATGTGAATGGTATTAAAACTTGAACTGTTTGTGTTGTACCTATGATCTCAAAATGGAATAGTTTGAAAGAACTTACCACTTGTTATCTCTTGGCCTAGGATCTCTCCTGAGGTAGTTAGTAGTCAAGCTTTTGTCTGGCTTGGCAACCTCTGAAGACTTAGCTTGTTGAATCTAAGCTCTCTCACTTGTCTGTACTCTTGAAGCCTCAGTTCCTCCTTCTGTGGGCCTCTCCAAGGGGCTTCTCTTGTGGAGGCTGCTGTCTTTTCTCAGAATGAGTGATCCAGGAAAGCGCTTGCACCCATGATAAAGTGCAGAGTCTTTTTTGAGATGTTACACATCTTCACTTGTGTATTTGCTTAGTCTCACAGGTCTACCCTGTGATAGATTGAGAGAGAACTACACAGGGGTGGGAATATTAGGAGATTGAATTCACTTGAAGGCTGGTTACCATACCCATTAATCCACTATGCCAGCCTTTTTTTTTATATGATCTCAGCTCTGTCAATGTGAGCAAATTATTTGGCTTGTGTACCCTTCTTGTGTGCTGCTACTGCTGCTAAGCCACTTCAGTCGTGTCCGACTCTGCAGTCTCATGGACAGCCACACACAAGGCTCTCCCTTATCTGGGATTCTCCAGGCAAGAACGCTGGAGTGGGTTGCCATTTCCTTCTCCAGTGCATGAGAGTGAAGTCGCTCAGTCGTGTCCGACCCTTCGAAACCACATGGACTGCGGCCTACCAGGCTCCTCCGTCTGTGGGATATTCCAGGCAAGAGTACTGGTTTGGGTTTCCATTGCCTTCTCCAGCTTGTGTGCTCTCTGGCCTGATGTACTCAATTTTGATCTACTCAGTTCTAGACCTACTCATTTCTTGAAGTTCTAGCAAGTCTCCTCTTTGCCCTGGATTAAGGTTTCTGTTTCTCTGGATGGTTCCCATCAGCAAACTGACTGACTATAATGTGACCTGTCGTTACAAATCCATCTTTTGGTGACACATCCTGCTTCTGCTGCTTTTATTTCATATTTGCTTGTTACAGACCTCTGCAGAGTTGTTCCTAGACTTTGTTATCTCGAGTTCTCTCATTTTCCTATAAAGCCACTCTTGTCAAGGCCACAGGTGAATTTCAAATATTCAAATGTCTGCCTGCAAGGTAGGAGACCTGGCATCAATTCCTGGGTGGGGAAGATCGCCTTGAGAAGGAAATGGTAATACACTCCAGCACTCTTCCCTGGAAAACCCATGAATGGAGGAGCCTGGTAGGCTACAGTCCATGGGATTGCAAAGAGTCGGAAATGTCTATTCAAATTCTTTTCCTGGTTGTTAAATGCTTTTCTGTTTTTAATTGTTGTAGAAAACATCTAAGTTAAATTTTTACCATTTTACCCATTTTTGCATGCTAAGTATTTTGCACACTTTCATCAGCCTTTTGGAGAAAGAAATGGCAACCCACTGCAAATCTGATGGAGAAGGGAACGTGGTGAACTTTAGTCCATGGGGATGAAAGTTGGGCAAAACTGAGTGACTAAGACATATACACACACATAGTCACAGTGTTGATTTGTTGTTGTTGTCATTGTTTTAGCTGTGTTGTGCAGCTTGAATGACAGTTCCCAGGCCCCTGATAGGACACTGTGGAGTCCTAACCTCTGAACTACCAGGGAATTCCTTATCACATTGTTATGAAGCAGATCTCTACACCTTTACAGCTTGCAAAATCAAAACTCTGTACCCATCACTTGTCCCATTAAACAAACAGCAACTCCTCTTTTCTTGCCCGTTGACCTAGACCATGGACTCCATCATTCTTTTTTGTTTCCTTTCTATTGCTTGACTGTGTTAGCTATTTCATGCAAGTAGAAACTTACAGTATTTGTCTTTTTGTACGACTGGCTTATTGCATTTGGCTTGATGTCTGAAATGATCATGCATGCTGTAGCATGTGACAGAATTTTCTCTATATGGCTAAATAATATTTCATTGTGTGTATATATCACATTTGATGGACATTTCGATGCTTCCACCTCTTAGTTGTTGTGCTTCGTGCTGCTGTGAGCACGGCTCTGCAGATATCCCAAGACCCCATGTTAAATTCTTTTGAATTTATATCCTGAAGTGGAATTGCTGAATCATGTGTCAGCCCTAGTTCTTTAATTTTTCGAGGAGCCTTTAAACTGTTTTCCGTAGCAGTTGCACCATTTTAAAATCTATCCGTAACACACAAGGATCCAGTTTCTGTACGTGCTTGCCAACAGTTGCCCTTTCCTTTCCTTCATATGTAAACACACACATATGCACACACAATTTCTTTCATACCCTTTTCCATGATTGTTTATCTCAAATTATGAATATAGTTCCTTGTGATATACAGTACGCTCTTGTTTGTCTATTGTATATATTATGCTTTGTATCTGCTAATCACCAGCTCCCAATCTGTGCCTGCCATACCTTTCCCTCTTGGGAATCACATAGTCTGCTCTCTATGTCTGTGAGTCTGTTTCTCTTTCATAGATCAGCTTATTTGTGGCATATTTTAGAGTCCATGTAAGTGATACCATACGATATTTGTCTTTCTCTCTCTTTTTTTTTAATATTTATTTTTACTATGTTTTATTTTACAACACTGTGTTGGTTTTGCCATACATTGACATGAATCCGCCACAGGTGTACATGAGTTCCCAATCCTCACCCCCCTCCCACCGCCCACCCCATATCATCTCTCTGGATCATCCCTGTGCACCAGCGCCAAGCATCCTGTATCCTGCATCGAACATAGACTGGCGACTATCTTACATGATAGTGTACATATTTCAGTGCCATTCTCCCGTATTATCCCACCCTCTCCCGCTCCCTCAGAGTCCAAAAATCTGTTCTATACATCTGTGTCTCTTCTGCTGTCTCTCATACAGGGTTATCATTACCATCTTTCTAAATTCCATATATATGTGTTAGTATACTGTGTTGGTGTTTTTTTTCTGGCTCACTTCACTGTGTATAATCGGCTCCAGTTTCATCCATCTCATTAGAATTGATTCCTATAAAGTCTGCAAGCAATAATGCTGGAGAGTGTGTGGAGAAAAGGGAACCCTCTTACACTGTTGGTGGGAATGCAATCTAGTACAGCCACTATGGAGAACACTGTTTATAATAGCCAGGACATGGAACAACCTAGATGTCCATCAACAGATAAATGGATCAGAAAGCTGTGGTACATATACCCAGTGGAGTATTACTCAGCCATTCAAAAGAATATATTGTCTTTCTCTTTCTGACTTCCTAAGTATTCTTTTGAATGCTAGTGTAGATTCAAGTATTTACTTAACAACATTTGTTGCTACTGTATAAAATGTGGTTGACTTTTAAAATATTTGTCTTCTATTCTGCAAGCTTTATATTAATTCTAATACTTGTGTTTCTTCAACATTTTCTATACTAAATTATCTTATGTCTAATATACTTTGACTTCTTCCTTTCCATTCTGAAGGCTGTTTTTTTGTTTTTTATTGTTTTTTGTTTTTTCGTTGTTTTTTTTTTTTTTTTTGAAACTACAGCAACAATTCTCTTTTGTTACCTGATTGCTCTGGTTATACAACTGCCAGTATAATGTTGAGCCAAAGTGTGTAATAGACTTCCTTGTGTTGTTCCCAGTCTTAGAGGGAAAGCTTTCAGTTTTTCATTCTTAAGTATGATGTTAGCTGTGGGTCATTTTACAGGTGCCCTTTGATTGAGAAAATTCTCTTCTGTTCTTAATTATTAAGTGTTCTTTTAACCCCGGTTATGAAAAGGTGCTAGATTCAGGGAAATGCCTTTTCTTCAGGCAGATGTGTTATTTGTTTTATTGTTTTAAAATGGCATAATGTTGATTGACTTTCCTATAATGAACCAACTTTGCATACCTCCCTAAATCGCATGTGATCATAGTGTACAGTCTTTTTTATATGCTGTTGGATTTTGTTTGCCAGTATTTTGTTGAGGACTCTTTCACCTGTATCCATAAGGGATATCAGGTGTGTGTGTGTTTGTGTGTGTGTGTGTGTGTGATGTCTCTGTCTGATATTGGTATGAGAGAAAGACTGGCATCATTTTGCCTGCTATGTGGGGAAGAGACGTGTGGCATAAAGATGAAGCATTGTTGGATTGAAGTTTAGCCAGGATTAGAGGGAGAAATTTAGGATATATCTGTGTGGAATTGGGGTGAGATTATCAGAGAGCTCATTCTCAGTTTCCTAGGCCTGAATTAAGTGCTTGACATTGAATTATGCTGTTTGTTAACTAGGAATATATAGATTATACTTTGAATTTGCTACCTATTTTGTTTGTTAACATTTATGAAATTAGAATTTATGGATCAGTTGTAATGTGCATTTAAGATCCATTTTCTTCCATTTTTACTACAAAACAAGATGCCATTGAATAGCTGATGCCTTTTAAAAAAGCTGTTAACCTTAAGTCTAAGAAATAAGCATGTTTGTCTTTAAGATACAGAAACACATTTAAAACTTACAAATTTGCCCAAGAAGAGGCAACTGGTGTGTGGTTAAGTTAGAATTCCAACTTAATCTCCTATGACTCCAAAGTCCATGCTTCGAAACGCTGTAGAACAATGCTTTTGTAAAAATACTCTCCTTTACATGTGATTTCACGTAATGATCAGTGTGGTGTTTTTTTTTTTTTTTCCCCCTCTTTATTTTTTTAAGTAGAAGAGGTTAAAGTGAACATGCGACAAAGCAATGATTCTAGAGCCATGTAGACTTGTAGTCGTAGTTTTTTCAGCTGTCATTGAGTCTGGTTGACACTCAGTGTCTTTGTCTGTAAGATAAGGGTGTGTATAAGTACTCTAGAGTTTTGGAGATAATCAAATAGCCCATTTTTCTGTACTTAACTAATCTGTAGTATGTTTATACTTAGGTGGCAGTTTGTATAAAGGAAGCACTGGGACTTGTGACCGCACCCTGTAAGAATAAGAAAGTATTAAAAATATGGAACTCCCACGTATGTTACGTGAAGAAGAACAAGAGCCAGAAGTACGGAAAAGGGAGGGAGAGACGAAACAAGTAGATGATGATGATGATGATGAAGTGATCTTGGTTGGAGTGGAACATGGAAATGAAGATGCTGACGTGATCTTTGTTGGGATGAGCTCAGCTTCAAAACCAGTCGTTTCAAACATACTGAACAGAGATACCCCAGGTTCTTATTCAAGGAGAAAAAGGTGTGGTCACTTCAGGAGAGGTAACACTCACAGATTACAGCCTGTTAGTCATGTGACTCCTACATCAGAAGCAAAGACTGTCTTGCCAGTGTCTGACTCTGACTCAAGATCAACAGGTAGTCCTATTATTATTGAACCTCCGTCTCAAGCTGATTATAAAAATCTTTCACCACAAATAGTGCCTGATGGCTTTTCGAAGGAGTTATGTTCTTCTTTGATTACCTTCACAAGGTCATTGCAGCATCCAGTAGAAACAGCAGTTTCTGCAGGAGATATGAATAAAAGTCCTCATGTATCAAAGCGAGTTTCCCCTTATGAAACAAATCGCAGAAATCCCAGAAGGCCTAAACTCAGTGATGGCATTGTCGGGGAACATTCTTTAGGTTTCTCCCCGTCACTTTTTTTTCATACAGAGACCACTCAGCAAAGCACACCAGACCGTGTCCATACCTCACTAAGCCATGTTCAGAATGGAGAACCTTGTCCAACACCTTTTCCAAAGGACAGTGTTCATTGCAAGCCTGTAAGACCTTTAGGGGAAAGTGGACAGACAAAAACTGATTTTCCAAGTTTGGCAAGTCCAAACAAAATTGGTGATCCCACAGAAGGAAATCTGATTGTGTTACTTCGTGACTTCTACTATGGCGAGCATGGAGGAGTTGGGCAGCCAGAAGCGAAGACCCACACGGCGTTTAAATGCCTCAGCTGCTTGAAAGTTCTAAAAAATGTCAAGTTTATGAATCACATGAAGCACCATTTGGAACTTGAGAGGCAGAGAGGTGACAGCTGGAAAACCCACACCACCTGCCAGCACTGCCTCCGCCAGTTTCCTACTCCCTTCCAGCTGCAGTGTCACATTGAAAGTGTCCACACGGCCCAGGAGCCCTCCGCAGTCTGTCACATCTGTGAGTTGTCCTTTGAGACAGATCAGGTTCTCTTAGAGCACATGAAAGACAATCATAAGCCTGGTGAAATGCCCTACGTATGCCAGGTTTGCAGTTACAGATCATCATTTTTTGCAGATGTGGATGCACATTTCAGAGCATACCATGGTAAGACCAAGAATTTACTTTGCCCGTTTTGTCTCAAAATTTTTCAAACTGCAACAGCATACAGACGTCATCATCGAGGGCACTGGGAAAAGAGTTTTCACCAGTGTTCCAAATGTCGGCTACAGTTTTTAACTTCCAAAGAGGAGAGGGAGCACAAGACCCAGTGTCATCAAATGTTTAAGAAGCCTAAGCAGCTAGAAGGATTGTCTCCTGAAACAAAAATTGTTATTCAAGTATCACTGGAACCCCTTCAGCCAGGATTGGTGGAAGTTGCATCCGTTACTGTGAACACATCTGATTTTGAATCATCACCCCCCAAATCTAAAAGGAGGAGGTCAAAAAAAGAAAAATAATAGTTAATTCTGCCTTCAGTAAGTCTGAAGCAAGTATTTCAGTCAAAGTTAAAAACCCCATTAAAAACAAAAAGATCAACTTATAGCATTATTCAATAATATCAAATATAGGGAAACCGATGGGTAATTTATGTGATTTTGTTTTAAATAGAGGAAGTACAGTTTTGTTTGATCTTCATATTGAGCTGCTATTTAAAAATCTATGATCTGTTTTTCGTGTAATTGTCTTAACATGTAAAAAGGATGTGTGCATGTGTGTGTGAGAGAGAGAGAATGAGAGAAGTGGAGAAAGGAAAAGTAAGAACCTATTTTGGTATTTGATGTTACTTGTAAGTTCGAAAGCTCTCCTATACATATAATCTGTAGAGTGTTTTAGCAACGTAATTTTGAAGTGTTTTCATGCCTTGCAGATCTCAGTATCAGCTATATAGCCAGATTTGAATGTCACTTTCTGAAGTGCCTCTTGGGCTGATCTAAGATAACCTGGCTCTGAAAGCGTGCAGTGGAGGTTGATGGAGAAGCTACGATGTGAGTTTGG
Source organism: Ovis aries (assembly GCF_016772045.2). Taxonomy (NCBI): domain Eukaryota; kingdom Metazoa; phylum Chordata; class Mammalia; order Artiodactyla; family Bovidae; genus Ovis; species Ovis aries. Next base: position 19,176,932 of record NC_082741.1, on the reverse strand, counting down.
ACCAGACACGGGTTTTAATCAGTGAAGAGCTGTGCCTTCGTGTCCCAGCTGAGGAAGAGGCATACATTCACTGCAGGCACAGAGCCAAGGGAGAAGGAACACTGTCTCAGAGTGCTTTTACCTAGCCCAGGGACATCTGAAGGAAGCCAGCCGTTAAAATGCCTGTGTTTGGTGAGAGACCCTGGCAAGCATGAAGCAGGCCCTGTGTAGCACTGACTGCAGTTGGAGAAGCAGAGATAGTTAATGAGACCTGGTGCCTGTGGACCACCTGTTGAGTGATCAAAAGGGGAATTTGATTCATTCTGTCCCCTTTCCCACTTGGCTGGCCTGTAGTCACAGTGAGGTCGGCATATCTGTGTCAGACACAGTAGCAAAGCAAGTTAAAATTCCCAAAGGAAAAAGAGCCTTGACATCCACTTTGATTTGCGCTGGACCCATAGTTGTAGCTGAAAAGGATCAAACAGAGGAAATCTGTTCAGCTTTTGACTTGGGCTAAATTGAGTTCTCTTACCCTTAAGCTACAGTGGAGTTGTCCAAGAATCGTAAATATAGTGGATAAAAATAGTCCAGGGTGATTAAAGCCTTTTTGGAACTCTTGCTTCCATTTTCCAGTTACATGTGTCTTACCCGAGTTGACCATGTGAAGATTTCGGTTCTGTATCTTATCTTGCCTTGCACACAAATGTAGTACAGTTAACAGCTAATTCTTTGCGTGTGTAATTTCCCATTGTATCAAACTAATTGAGTTTCCGTCTTTCTTGACACAGTCTGATGTGCAAGAATTGTCTCATGTATTTCAGTAATTATCAGGTCATAGAGTTACCCTTCCTCTAATCTATCCAACCATCTAATCTGTGATTATACTTATGGAAACCTTCTTTCTTGCGGTCTCCAAGGGCTCTTTCACAGACCTGTGGGGTACCCTCTAAGTATCGGTTCCTGAACATCAGCACACTTGGCTGCCTCTGTAGGTTCTTGGAGTTGAGTCTCCTCCTGGAGGTGAATGTCACCCCTTCTCCACTTCTGGCACGGATACCTAGCAATCTCTGTGCACCATTCCAGGAAGCTGGGATCCTGTCTGTAGACCTATGCCAGGAGCAACTCTCCGTTTCCTCTTCCTTTCTCCTCCTCTTTGTCTCTCGCCACTCTCCCCAGGCCTCAGTTTCTTTAAGTCCTCTAAGCTTTCACAGAATGCTGGAAAGAGATCATCACCAAGCGGTTAGCATCCTTCTCAGAACTGAAGAGGAAGGACTACAGATGATGAAGCTGTAGTGAATCTGTTGTCTCCATTTTAGGTAATTTCGTGAGTGTAAATTCAAATTCAAATAAATTGTGTTTATTTACTCAGAGCCTAATTGATTTATTTGCACTTTGAATTCTTTACTAGGCCTTTCTCGTTAGTTTATTTGGGCCAAAGCACTTTGCTAAGTGTCAGCTGAAACCACTTTTAGTTGTGTAAAGAGTGTGTGTGTGTTCTGGTCTCAGGTGAAAACTCTCTGTATAAATAAATATGCAGACTATTGCATTTGTATCTCCTTTCTTCGATTTCTATAGTAAAAAATACGAAATGTTTTAGTTATGTGCTTTTATTGTTGCTTAGTATTATCAACACTGTTGCTGTTAGTTGCTGTGAAGTATGCTCCTAAGGACTACAAGTTGTATTTATTGCCAAATTAAAAGGTTCCCGCAATATGGTCCCTGACTGCTTCCTCTCTTCCATTCTCTGTCTTCTACTCTACTTTTTTCCCCACTAATGTACTCTTTTTGACAACACTGGCCTTGGTTTTCCCCCATCAAATTCCATTTCTTCCCGATCCCAAGACTGCAAGTGCTGTTCTTCTGGAAATGCTCTTCCCGCAGGCCTGCATGGCTTGCTACCTCCCTTGTTTGAGCTTCACCAATGCTGTTCAAATAACACAATCAAATCTCCAACCACCTCTCTTTCCTCCTCCTCCTTAAAGGCACTTGAAGTCTCTATCCTCTTCTTCCCTCTCCAGCCTAAATTTCCTAACTTTTCACAAAAAAAGAAAAAGAAAAAGGAAAAAAGAAGAGATAATAACATCAGGGCTTTGCTTCTTAGAATTAACATGAGTCAGTTTCTGTGCCTGCAAATCAAGATAGTTAATAGTGAGTTGAGTTCTTTCAGGAGCTTCCTCTGTTTTTCTTTTGATGCCTCTATATTTTGTTCACACAATGACACTTTGTTTTCTTTACAAATATATTGAAGATGTGTCAAGATTACTATTTTGTTATTGCCCTTTGTGAATTCCCTTGTCTGCCTTGCTTGTTCTTTCAGGGAAAATTTATTATTTTATTAATGTCATCTTAAAAGACTGGAAACTTCCCAAATCAGCAAGTTTTGTCCCCTGTTTTAATAATCTTTATCTTAAACATTAAAAAAAAAAAATTCCCTTCATGTTTTACTACAGGCAGCAAGAAGAAACCAGGAGGCACTTTTGGCTGTTTGGATGGAAATCCTCTTAGATAACTCAATTAAGTACAGTTTGTTCTCCCAGCTCATTAGGTGCATTTTCTACTTTTCATAATACTGCAGATGTAGTCGACTTTCGTCTTCACAATCCCCAGACTCTTTCCTCCTGCCTCTCCTTTCTGCCAAGCATCCTAGTTGCACGACTGTGATTCTACTTAGAACGTGTTTTCTTAGTGAGCAAACGGGGAGCGATTCCCTGGCTTCAGTGCTTCTGCTGGCCAGAGACTCTGTACCGTTCCCTAAGAACTTCATGGTTTCGCTATCCAACTTCTATCACCTGGCTAGGTCAGTTGCAGTAGTTCATACTCACAAGTGAACTAGCAGGGATTACTACACGCACATGTGCAGAAACATACATGTGTACACAGTAACATCGCTGAGGGGAAACCTGTCCATATGCAGAAGTAAAGCTTTCTTTTCCAGGAACTTGAATTTTGGTAGACACTCAAATTTCTGCACGCACATGTGCACAAACATGCACGTGTACTCAGTAACATCCCTGGGAGGAAACTTGTCCATATGCAGAAGTACAAGCTTTCTTTTCCAGGGACATTAGTTTTGGTAAGCACTCACATTTCTATGTGCACATGTGCACAAATATATGCATGCACACAGTAAGATCGCTGAGAGGAAACTTGTCCATATTCCGAAGTACAAGTTTTCTTTTCCAGGAACATGAATGTTGGTAAGCATCCACATTTCTGTCCTTGTTTTTTCACTTGCTCATCGATTATGTCATGTTACACTTCTAACTCTGTGCCTTATCCTCAAAGGTTCCAAAACCTTGGCATTTGCTATTGATAGGGACTGGCCTGCAGAGCAGCAGGCAGCATTGGAAGTTCTTGCCATGAACAGCTGTATAACATGTGCCTGCCTTCTGCATTCTCCCATCACCTTGGACAGCTTCACAGTACCAGTCACGTTGGCCTGATCCATTGACTGTGCATTCCTTCAGGGGACCAGAAAACAAGGACCTCTGAGCTCAGCTGACTTGAAGAACTGCTTTCTCGGTGTGCACCTGTCTAGGTCATTCCGTGTCAATGTTGTGCCCCTCTTGGTAGCCTACCACCCGTTACAGCCCCCAGCATTCTGAATGAGGCCCCCTGTTCTTCCTATCTGTGGAGCGTTCTGTGTGCACTATCTACCTGTGCCCCGATGTGCTCTTTCCATGTGGCAGGAAAAGGCCAGAAACGCCTGAGCCTCCAAAAGCCCCCGGAGACTGTGACAGGCCTGGTTCTGATCCAAGGTTGTGAAGAAGGTACACATGGATGCAGGGTCTCTTCCGATACCAAGAATGGAACCGGAGGCCATCAAAGTAAGGTGGCATCCCTACACGTCTTCCTTTCTGTTTAACACTACCCATGCACATGGGAGTCCCCCAACAGATGATGCCCTGGGGAACCTGCAGGTTCTGGGCCCAGAGCTAATGCCTCCGTTGGACAGAAAGCAGCGTTACTATCTCAAATGGACCAAGAGGGCTTGAACCACCCATGCCTCAGTGATTTGCTAAATGCCAAGGCTCTCTTTCAGTTGCTCTCATTAGGCCCAGGTAGGACTCCCTACAGTCACGCATCCCTGCTTCCCTACACAGCACCCGTGCCAAGGAAGCCAGTGCGCGGTTGGGCCCAGGGATATCCAAGACGGTCACCTGGAAGGCAGCATCCCTGTGTCACCTGGGTGCAGATCCCCTACAACGCAATCAGAGATTCTGCTCCAGCAAGACTACCAGAATCCTCCTTCAGGTACAGACGTGCACCTTTGACACTCAGGCCCCCAAGCCAGGGGCAAGACCCCAAAGAAAAGGAGGAATTCATATCAGAACTTTCAGCACAGACCATGGGGTATCTTTGGCAGGACCGCTACTGCCTAGAGTCTGGACCCTGAAAACCAGCAGGCCCTGAACTGCCCCAGGGGCTTCTCTGTCTCCACTCCCCTGAGGTCCCTTAGGACATGCAGTTTACCCACCGCCCTTGTCTTTTCTCTGTTCCCTCCCTCACAGGCATATCCCGGATAGGGTCACACAGGGAAACCCACTTGCACATTCCTCGCCTTTGGGCACTGCCAGCGAGGCAGGCTGGAAGTGCCTGGAGGCATGCCTTGCTTACAGACCATGTCTCTCCTAGGATGCCTGTGGTTGGCAGATACAGCATACTTTAGTGCATCTCATGTTTTGTGTCATATCGTGCCAGTGTGTGCCACACTCAGGGAGGGCGTGTGCTGGCTGCTGGGCTGATCTGGGCAGCACTGACCCAGGACCTTCCCAGTTCTCCTTTTCACATGTGTGTGGAACAATCTCCAGTGCAGCAGGCAATCTATGACTCTTTCTCCTTCAGCTCTCTGCCCATCTCGGCAGGACCTTAGCCTCACCATCCCAGATCTTGCCATAGCCACGTCCCTCATTTCCAGAGGCCAGCCCATGGCCCCACACACGGAGGGCTCCACAGGCAGTGGTTTCAAAGCCCCACCCCACGTGATTTGCTCTGTGTGAATCCTTAGACCATGAAACCCTCTTCCTGATCCAAGCACACACAACAACACGGTAGAACTGATGAGCGTGTTTTGTATCTGGTCTAATTGCAGATATCTGGAGCCACAGTCTGGAGTTATCACTGGCCATCCTTTCCTTGTTCCCATCCTGGGCAGGGTCAATGCAGAGATGAGGCGACAGACCACCTTCAGCCTGGTCGCCTCATGACTCCTCTTCTGGTTGCTCAGCACCTCCTCTCCTGCCACCTTCATCTCTGCCTCTGCCCTGGGCCGGACACACACTCACACACACACACACACACACACACACACACAATCACAGCCAGCATAAATAAGCACACGTGTGTATACACACACATGCTCAGCACGGGGACACAAATGCAAACAACGAGCATAGGTGTTTCAGGAGGTGAAGACGACCGAGGCCAGCAATGTCGGGGATGGTGACAGTAGGCACCATGTCCTGCCCTTGGGGCTCCCTGTTCACCTTCTCCACGAACTCTTCCGTATGTTCCCAAGGCAGCCTGAAGCCGCTTCCAGCGCAGCATGTTTGGTGGTTGTGAGACACTGAGTGGTGAATGTGGAAATTCACAGAAGATCCCAAAGTCAGCACACAGGTGCACTGGGACCCCGGAGAGGACAGCTTTTCAATGATAGGCCTTCCCTGGGTAAGGGGCGGGAGTGAAGTGCCCAGGCAATCTCAAACTCAGTGAGCAGCAGGAGGCCAGGGGATGAAAGGACCCACAAAGGATGATTCTGACAAAGATACTTAATACACACAGCCTCTAGTAGTATCACCTGGACTCTGGTGCTGCCACCTCAGCTGATTTGATGGAGACTTGCTTCACTCACGGACACACCAAGTCCCCAAATAAACAGTCTCAGGAGGTCACCTGCTACAAGCACGACCCAAACTCAGGCTCCACAGCCAGCTTGCATGAGTCTGAGCATCCCCATTTGGGAAAGGACAGTGTCCCTGTAGTATCACACGAGTGTCCCTTCAGGGCCCACCTTCAGACCCCATCTCCACACATGTTTCTGTCAGTTACTCTCATGGAAGAACCTTCCTGCCCAGGGTACTACTTCAGGCGATCATCCCACACATCTTGGCCGACAATCCGCTGGCAATACGAGCAAGGTGAGCCAGCAGCCAAGAATCCCAAAGTGAATTGCTAACTGTGTTCAGGCCCAAAGCAACCACACCTCAGCAATCCTGTTCGACTCTGAGCAGTTGTGACCTGACAACCAGCTGAGAAAGTTAAGGCTCCTGGTGTCCACGCTGCGGCTGGATGCTCCCCGTTCAAAGTCCCAGAACCAGCGGACAGGAGTGGAACAACGTGCCCTATGCCCTACAGAGAGACGGGAGATGGGTGTGGATCCCAAAGGTCGACACTCCACAACCTTGCACACCCACACTCATCACCCCAGGAACCACGTTTCACAAGTGATGTCAAGGTAATTCTACTTAGTGGTCACTGTGTTCAAGAAGTAGGGGGTTCCTGAAAGGAAAATATCAACTTGCAGTGGGACGATGGATGGCTCCGCAACAGCACCTGTCAGGATAGGGAGCAGGGAAAAGGTTCCTGCGCCGCCTCCTCTTCCTGAGCAGCAGACTTCAAAGAGCAGCAGAAAGGATACAGCTACGGCCCAGAAGCAAGGGATGCCCCAGGTGATGGCGATCCTCCAAGCCAAGTCAGGCTTCCTCCTCTGATGGTTCTTGCACATGAACTGGAAGTAGGCCCTGCAGTTCTTCTTATGCTCAGAGCTCAGTTCCACCAGCAGGGCAGCCAGTGCCTGCAGCGCATCTTGCCCTGGAAGCTCAGTAGTGCTCATGCTCATGGTAAGGTCAGAGAAAGTATGCCTGGCACTTGGGAAGGATGGAAAGGCCCTTGTATCAGGGTGTTCAAAGGGCTGTGGGGTCACCCACTGTGGCTTCTGTGTCTGGGATTGCAACCTGTTCTGTGTCTCAGATCTTCTGCACTCTCACTGGTCACCCCCAGACACTTTATTCCTGCCTCTCCTTTCTGCCAGGCATCCTTGCTGTACCACTGTGATTCCACTCAGAACTTGCTCACTCAGTGAGATAACGGGGATCAGAAAGTAGGTCTACATATGTTCTGTGGGTTTGTGTATGTGTGTGTGTCTGCGCGCGCACTTGTGTGTGTGACTCCCATATCTCAGTTATTTTTGGAGTCATTCACCTTTACAACAATAACTGTCAGCTAAGGTGGCTCTCATGTACTGTCTCTGGTCATTTCTGACTCAGAGGCTAATCCTCCTCAGATGCAGGCCTGAAGGAGACACACAGAGTCATGGCTGCGACACTTACAGGTGTGGCCCTGCCCGGACTCTACTCAGCTGTGCCTGTGGAGCCTGCCAATTGCCCAGTACCACACTTCCTTCAGGGTCCACCATTCTGCCCCCTCGCCTCCACCCCTCCTCCTGCTCCTGCCTCTGCACCTCCCCCTCCTCCTGAGCACTGGACCACAACGAGTAGCAGAAAGGATACCACGTTGGCCCAGAAGCCAGGGATGCCCTGGATGTTGGCACTCTTCTGAGCCAAGTCACGCTTCCTCCTCTCATGACTCTTGCACATGAACCAAACGTAGGCCCTGCAGGTTTTCTCAGGCTTAGAGCTAAGTTCCACTTACAAGGTCGCCAGTGCCTGCATCACATCTAGTGCCGGGAGCTCACTCGGGCCTCCAGGCCTTTCCTGGCACTGCTCCTCCAATGTCTTCTCCTCCAGCTCCAGGGAGGACCCCTGTTTCTGTCATTCATCTGGCACAACCTCCACATCCTCAGTGATGTCCTCTGCAAGCAGCTGGAAACCCCGTCTGATCCCTGCCACGACTCCGTCCACCTGGGCCTCGCTGTCCTCTCCTGCCTCCACTCTGAAGAGGGTGGCATCTTCGCCTGGTGTGGCCACTGGTGGCTGCAACGTCCCAGCCATGCACAGCATCACCAGGACAGGCTGTTGCTGGCCAGATGCTAGGGAAGTAGGGAAAAACCCCACCGTTTGCCACGTTGATCTCCATTGTTCACGGACACCAAATGGGAAAGGGGACGGAATGAATCAAATTCCCCTTTTGATCACTCAACAGGAGGTCCTAGTCACCAGGTCTCATTCATGTTCCTCAAAAAGAAAGCTTGTACTTCAGCATATAGACAAGTTTCCTCTCAGCGATGTTACTGTGTACACGCATATTTTTGTGCACATGTGCACGTAGAAATTTGAGTGCTTACCAAAATTCAAGGTCCTGGAAAGAAAGCTTGTACTTCTGCATATGGACAGGTTTCCTCTCAGCGATGTTACTGTGTACACGCATATACTTGTGCACATGTGCACGTAGAAATTTTAGTGCTTACCAAAATTCAATGTCCTGGGAAGGAAAGCTTGTACTTCTGCATATGGACAGGTTTTGTCTCAGCGATGTAACTGTATTCACCCATCTATTTGTGCACATGTGTGTGTAGAAATTTGAGTGCTTACCAAAATTAATGTTCCTGGAAAAGAAAGCTTGTACTTCTGCATATGGCAAGTTTCCTCTCAGGGATGTTACTGAGTACACGTGCATGTTTGTGCACATGTGCATGCAGAAATTTGAGTGCTTATTAAAATTCAAGTTCCTGGAAAAGAAAGCTTGTACTTCTGCATATGGACAGGTTACCCCTCAGCGATCTTACTGTGTACACGCATATATTTGTGCACATGTGCACATAGAAATTTGAGTGCTTACCAAAATTAATGTTCCTGAAAAGAAAGCTTGTACTTCTGCATATGGACAAGTTTCCTCTCAGGGATGTTACTGAGTACACATGCATGTTTGTGCACATGTGCGTGCAGAAATTTGAGTGCTTACCAAAATTTATGTTCCTGGAAAAGCAAGCTTGTACTTCTGCATATGGACAGGTTTCCTCTCAGCGATGTAACTGTATTCACCAATATATTTGTGCACATGTGTGTGTAGAAATTTGAGCGCTTACCAAAATTCACATTCCTGGAAAAGAAAGCTGTACTTCTGCATATGGACAGGTTTCCCCTCAGCGATGTTCCCATGTGCACATGTATGTTTCTGCACATGTGCGTGTAGAAATCCCTGCCAGTTCGCTTGTGAGTATGAGCTACTGCAACTGACCTAGCCAGGTGATAGAAGTTGGACAGCGAAACCATGAAGTTCTTAGGGAACGGTACAGAGTCTCTGGCCAGAAGAAGCACTGAAGCCAGGGAATCGCTCCCCGTTTGCTCACTGAGCAAACACGTTCTAGGCGGAATCACAGTCGTGCACCTAGGATGCTTGGCAGAAAGGAGAGGCAGGAGGAGAGAGCCTGGGGAGTGTGAAGACGAAAGTCCACTACATCTGCAGTTTATGAAAAGTAGAAAATGTACCTAATGAGCTGGGAGGACAAACTGTACTTAATTAATTGAGTTATCTAAGAGGATTTCCATCCAAACAGCCAAAAGTACTTCCTGGTTTTTTCTTGCTGCCTGTAGTAAAACATGAAGGGATTTTTTTTTCTTTAATGTTTAATATAAAGATTATTAAAACAGGGGACAAAACTTGCTGATTTGGGAATTTTCCAGTCTTTTAAGATGACAGAAGTTGTTAAAATTAATGACTCTCAAGCAAGATCATATCCAGGGCATTGAGATTAGGTGGTCTAAATACAACATTTTACACCACCGATAGGCCAGTTCTTCTTATTATTTTTTATAAACAAAGGTGTTCTAAAGATGAGTGTGACTGTAAAATTCTTTGTTAAGCCTCAGAAAGCTGGAAGGGGATGCCTCATGGCATTATTTAGTCAGGCCAATACCCTCCAAAGAGTTTAGGGGTGTCACTCAGAGATCCTTTCAGTCACACAATAAGACTTCTACCAAGGTTCAGGGTGTTATCCCTCAGCTATCTCAGCAGAAAACCAAGACAGAGTAAGCCTTATTATGAAGACATGTGTGACTGTCGCTTTGGAGTGGGGTGCTTTGCCTTGAACACCAGTAAGAGTATCAGGAGACACACCAAGGTTTTAAGATAACATATTTAAGTTCAGCTCGGACTGAAAGGACCAGCAATAGTACAAAATAGGAGCTCTGGACTTCTACCTTCTACAAGCAGGAAGCAGGCTAGGGAGACTGTTTCATGTAACCATATACTAGCCACCTTTCATGCAATGGCATCATGTCAGCGGGTAGAATGAAAAAATCAGAGACGGAAGCCTAGGAAGTGTCCAGGCCTTAAATACTAATCAAAGGACTGCCCGCAAGAACCCATGGGATTTCAGAACTGCTACTATTGACTCCCATCTCCCCTCCCCTTTCTGGAACAGGAGTGTCTATGAAGGTTATCTATGCCTGAACCACCACTGTATGTTGGCTGTGAAAGGGAGCAGATTAACTCATCTCTTTTGTTCACACATCCTCAGGTCTAGAGGAACTACACTTCTATAATTTGAACTGATGTGTTGCAGACTTGAGAGGCTCTTGGACTGCAAGGAGATCAAACCAGTCAATCCTAAAGTAAATCTCTCCTGCATATTCATTCGAAGGACTGATGCTGAAGCTGAAGCTCCAATACTTGGGCTATGTGATGGCAATAGCCGTCTCATTGGAAAAGACCGTGATGCGGAAAAAGATGAAGGTAGGAGAAGGGGACAGCAGAGGATGGGATTGTTGGATAGCATCATCGACTCAATGGACTTGAGTTTGAGCAAGCTCCTGGAGTTGATGGACAGGGAAGCCTGCAGCGCTGCAGCCCATGGGGTCGCCAAGAATACGACACAACTGAGCAACAGAACACGAGATACTGTACACGTGGACCCTGATCCATAGCTGGACCTGACTTAGATGACAAGGTCCTGAACTTCAAGTTAATGCTGTAACAGATAAATTGTTTAAAAGCATTGGCAGGAAAAGGCATTTTGGACATACACGTATGTGAACAATTTCTGGCCATGTGTGTACCACGTGGTTTTAAATTATGTCCACGGTTCCTTCCTCCGCCCCTTCACATGTGTGGTGGGCTTAGTGGCTCACTTCTCATGTTAGAATACTGTAGAAACGAACAATGAAGCGTCTGAGACTAGGTCATAAAAGGCACTGCAGCCTCCTTGATCATCCTCTTGGATCACTCACTCTAGAAGCCAGCTTAGTCATATCTCGAGAGCACTCAGGTAGCCCTTTAGAGAGGCCCATGTGAAAGAACCGAGGCTTTCTCCCAACAGCCAGCAAGCAAACCGGTTTCATCAGCTATGTGAGTAAGCCATCTTGGAAGGAAATCCACCAGCGCATGTCAAGGCTTCAGAGGATGGCAATCTCATGAGACACTGAGCCACAACACTCAGCTGAATTACTCCTGGATTCCCAACTTTCAGCAGCAGTATGAAATAATATTGTTTTAAGCTGCTAGTTTTGGCTAACTGCTTATGCAGCACTAGTTCATTAATGCACTGCCAACTTTGGGCAATGTCTTTATTCAGGGCTGCCTGTCCATCTAGTCCAATCTAATCCAGAATCTGCTACTTCAGTTTAGAAAACATAGCCCACCCTTGATCTGACCACCCTCAGTATCCGATCAAATATCATTTCACTCACCGGAATATCTTATCAGCCTTGCCTAGCCTCAGCAATGATCCTCTCAGTTGAGCCAGAGTCCACCCTCACCCTTATAGTCCTCATTTTAATAAGTTTCCATCCACTGACACCCATTCTGTTATTGTTGTCCATTGCTTTTCAGTCTCCCATCTCTGTCTGCAATCCCATGGGCCCACCCTGTTCCTTAGCTATAAATCCCAGCTGCACCCCTCCTGGAGTCACACATAAGCTCAATCTCTCTCCCATGTTATAATACGCCACTGTAGTACTCTTACCTTGAATAAAGTTTTTCTTGCCACCTTTCGTAAGTGTTATGAGTACTCTTTGAACATTCCCAAGTTCTGTTAGTAAGGATTACTCTCAAAGGAATCTAGTTTTATATCTTTATTCTTTATACTATATTCATTCGGGGGAACAAATTTCTAGCATTAAAACATTTCATGTTTTTACCATACAAACAGAAAATATCTTTGAAAATACATTTACATATCTTAAAACATGTAGTAATCTGAAAAGGATGCGTATATAGACATGTCAGTGTATATACACACATGCCCTCAGAGCTCCAAGGAAAACTTAATTCTCAGTAAACAATAAATGAAAACATTCAGCCTGAAAATAGTGAACTCTTTGGAATCAACTTGCCAAAAATCTTAGACAATGAAATTTTAATTAAAAAACATGGATACATAAAAATATTTGGGATTCAGACAAAATTGCTAAATAAAGATAGGTCAACCCCTAAATCATCTATGGAAAAAAAAGAAAAGAAATCCTCAGTATCATGTAATAACCTATCATGGAAAAGGACCTACAAAAGAATAGATACGTATCTGCATAACTAAATCACTCTGATATACATCTGAAATTCAACATTATAAATCTAATATATTTACAGGAAAAAAATTGTGAAGAAACTTCTAAAATGCAAAGGTATAAAGAAAAAAAATCCTAAAGAATGTAGGAAGTATCTATGAATTGAAACAAAAATAGAAAACAAAAATAAAGCTTGTTGGGATAAGACGACAAGAGCTGCTTCTTGGAAAAAGAAAATCAGAAACATTGATACAACTGTGGCAAATCTAATAAGGGGACAGGGAGGTTAATTCCAATACTAGAAATGAGGAATGAAATGGGATTCTGAGAGGATAACATTCAACTCTGTGTGGAATTCCTTTTGTTTCAGGAAAGGTCCAGTCAAGCAACAACCTGGGGAAAGAAAGGGAAGGAAAGAAAGAGGAAGAGAGACAAGGGAAGAAAGCAAGAAAAAGAAAGGAGAGGAGAGGAAGGAACAGTAAGTGTCTCAACAAATGTTGTAAACTATCCAATAAAACAATTCTCTTCAAGATCTAAAAGCAGAAACGGAAATTTATTAAGCCAGATACTCATTGCTTTTGATGGTACTCAGAACAAGAAAGCCCACTTACACATCACTGTTTAGAACTGGCCAACACAATACGATTATTTAAAAAAAATAAAAACATGCCATGTTATTTGTAAAAAGACAGCAGAAATAATTTTTAAAACATTATTTCTACAAATACTAATTTTACTTACAATGTTTTGGCAACATTAATAAAATAATAAATTTTACCTGAAAGACCAAGCAAGGCAGACAAGGAAATTCACAAAGGGCAATAACAAAATAATAATCTTGACACATCTTCAATAATTTGTAAAGAAAACAAAGTGTCATTGTGTGAACAAAATATAGAGGTATCAAAAGAAAAACAGAGGAAGCTCCTGAAAGAATTCAACTCACTATTAACTATCTTTGATTTGCAGGCACAGAAACTGACTCAAGTTAATTCTAAGAAGCAAAGCCCTGATGTTATTATCTCTTCTCTTTTTCATTTTTCTTTCTTTTTTTTTTTTTTTTGTGAAAATTTAGGAAATTTAGGCTGGAGAGGGAAGAAGAGGATAGAGACTTCAAGTGCCTTTAAGGAGGAGGAGGAAAGAGAGGGGGTTGGAGATTTGATTGTGTTATTTGAACAGCATTGGTGAAGCTCAAACAAGGGAGCCATGCAGGCCTACGGGAAGAGTATTTCCAGAAGAACAACACTTGCAGTCTGGATCGGCAAGAAACGGAATTTGATGGAGGAAAACCAAGGCCTGTGTTGTCAAAAAGAGTACATTAGTGGGGAAAATAGTACAGTAGAAGACAGAGAATGGAAGAGAGGAAGCAGTCAGGGACCATATTGTGGGAACCTTTTAATTTGGCAATAAATACAACTTGTAGTCCTTAGGAGCATACTTCACAGCAACTAACAGCAACAGTGTTGATAATACTAAGCAACAGTAAAAACACGTAACTAAAACATTTCGTATTTTTTACTATAGAAATCGAAGAAAGCAGATACATATGCAATAGTCTGCATATTTATTTATACAGAGAGTTTTCACCTGAGACCAGAACACACACACACTCTTTATACAACTAAAAGTGGTTTCAGCTGACACTTAGCAAAGTGCTTTGGCCCAAATAAACTAACCAGAAAGGCCTAGTAAAATATTCAAAGTGCAAATATATCAATCAAGCTTTGAATAAATAAACACAATTTATTTGAATTTGAATTTATACTCACGAAATTACTTAAAATGGAGACAACAGATTCACTGCAGCTTCATCATCTGTAGTCCTTCCTTTTCAGTTCTGAGAAGGATGCTAACCGCTTGGTGATGATCTCTTTCCAGCATTCTGTGAAAGCTTAGAGGACTTAAAGAAATTGAGGACTGGGGAGAGTGGGGAGAGACAAAGAGGAGGAGAAAGGAAGAGGAAACGGAGAGATTGCTCCTGGCATAGGTCTACAGACAGGATCCCAGCTTCCTGGAATGGTGCACAGAGATTGCTAGGTATCCGTGCCAGAAGTGGAGAAGGGGTGACATTCAACTGCAGGAGGAGACTCAACTTCAAGAACCTAGAGGCAGCCAAGTGCGCTGATGTTCAGGCACCAATACTTAGAGGGTACCCCACAGGTCTGTGAAAGAGCCCTTGGAGACCGCAAGAAAGAAGGTTTCCACAAGTATAATCACAGATTAGATGGTTGGATACATTAGAGGAAGGGTAACTCTATGACCTGATAATTACTGAAATACATGAGACAATTCTTGCACATCAGACTGTGTCAAGAAAGACGGAAACTCAATCAGTTTGATACAATGGGAAATTACACACGCAAAGAATTAGCTGTTAACTGTACTACATTTGTGTCCAAGGCAAGATAAGATACAGAACCGAAATCTTCACATGGTCAACTCGGGTAAGACACATGTAACTGGAAATTGGAAGCAAGAGTTCCAAAAAGGCTTTAATCACCCTGGACTATTTTTGTCCACTATATTTACGATTCTTGGACAACTCCATTGTAGCTTAACGGTAAGAGAACTCAATTTAGCCCAATTCAAAAGCTGAACAGATTTCCTCTGTTTGATCCTTTTCAGTTACAACTATGGGTCCAGCGCAAATCAAAGTGGACGTCAAGGCTCTTTTTCCTTTGGGAATTTTAATTTGCTTTGCTACTGTGTCTGACACAGATATGCCGACCTCACTGTGACTACAGGCCAGCCAAATGGGAAAGGGGACAGAATGAATCAAATCCCCCTTTTGCTCACTCAACAGGAGGTCCACAGGCACCAGGTCTCATTCTATTAACTATCTCTGCTTCTCCAACTGCAGTCAGTGCTACACAGGGCCTGCTTCATGCTTGCCAGGGTCTCTCACCAAACACAGGCATTTTAGCAGCTGGCATCCTTGAGATGTCCCTGGGCTAGGTAAAAGCACTCTGAGACAGTGTTCCTTCTCCCTTGGCTCTGTGCCTGCACTGAATGTATGCCTCTTCCTCAGCTGGGACAAGAAGCCACAGCTCTTCACTGATTAAATCCCGTGTCTGGTCCAAACTCACATCGTAGCTTCTCCATCAACCTCCACTGCACGCTTTCAGAGCCAGGTTATCTTAGATCAGCCCAAGAGGCACTTCAGAGAGTGACATTCAAGTCTGGCTATATAGCTGATACTGAGATCTGCAAGGCATGAAAACACTTCAAAATTACGTTGCTAAAACACTCTACAGATTATATGTATAGGAGAGCTTTCGAACTTACAAGTAACATCAAATACCAAAATAGGTTCTTACTTTTCCTTTCTCCACTTCTCTCATTCTCTCTCTCTCACACACACATGCACACATCCTTTTTACATGTTAAGACAATTACACGAAAAACAGATCATAGATTTTTAAATAGCATCTCAATATGAAGATCACACAAAACTGTACTTCCTCTATTTAAAACAAAATCACATAAATTACCCATCGGTTTCCCTATATTTGAAATTATTGAATAATGCAATAAGTTGATCTTTTTGTTTTTAATGGGGTTTTTAACTTTGACTGAAATACTTGCTTCAGACTTACTGAAGGCAGAATTAACTATTATTTTTCTTTTTTTGACCTCCTCCTTTTAGATTTGGGGGGTGATGATTCAAAATCAGATGTGTTCACAGTAACGGATGCAACTTCCACCAATCCTGGCTGAAGGGGTTCCAGTGATACCTGAATAACAATTTTTGTTTCAGGAGACAATCCTTCTAGCTGCTTAGGCTTCTGAAACATTTGATGACACTGGGTCTTGTGCTCCCTCTCCTCTTTGGAAGTTAAAAACTGTAGCCGACATTTGGAACACTGGTGAAAACTCTTTTCCCAGTGCCCTCGATGATGACGTCTGTATGCTGTTGCAGTTTGAAAAATTTTGAGACAAAACGGGCAAAGTAAATTCTTAGTGTTACCATGGTATGCTCTGAAATGTGCATCCACATCTGCAAAAAATGATGATCTGTAACTGCAAACCTGGCATACATAGGGCATTTCACCAGGCTTATGATTGTCTTTCATGTGCTCTAAGAGAACCTGATCTGTCTCAAAGGACAACTCACAGATGCGACAGACTGCGGAGGGCTCCTGGGCCGTGTGGACACTTTCAATGTGACACTGCAGCTGGAAAGGAGTAGGAAACTGGCGGAGGCAGTGCTGGCAGGTGGTGTGGGTTTTCCAGCTGTCACCTCTCTGCCACTCAAGTTCCAAATGGTGCTTCATGTGATTCATAAACTTGACATTTTTTAGAACTTTCAAGCAGCTGAGGCATTTAAACGCCGTGTGGGTCTTCGCTTCTGGCTGCCCAACTCCTCTATGCTCGCCATAGTAGAAGTCACGAAGTAACACAATCAGATTTCCTTCTGTGGGATCACCAATTTTGTTTGGACTTGCCAAACTTGGAAAATCAGTTTTTGTCCGTCCACTTTCCCCTAAAGGTCTTACAGGCTTGCAATGAACACTGTCCTTTGGAAAAGGTGTTGGACAAGGTTCTCCATTCTGAACATGGCCTAGTGAGGTATGGACACGGTCTGGTGTGCTTTGCTGAGTGGTCTCTGTATGAAAAAAACCTGACGGGGAGAAACCTAAAGAATGTTCCCCTACAATGCCATCACTGAGTTTAGGCCTTCTGGGATTTCTGCGATTTGTTTCACAAGGGGAAACTCGCTTTGATACATGAGGACTTTTATTCACATCTCCTGCAGAAACTGCTGTTTCTACTGGATGCTGCAATGACCTTGTGAAGGTAATCAAGGAAGAACATAACTCCTTCGAAAAGCCATCAGGCACTATTTGTGGTGAAAGATTTTTATAATCAGCTTGAGACGGAGGTTCAATAATAATAGGACTACCTGTTGATCTTGAGTCAGAGTCAGACACTGGCAAGACAGTCTTTGCTTCTGATGTAGGAGTCACATGACTAACAGGCTGTAATCTGTGAGCGTTACCTCTCCTGAAGTGACCACACCTTTTTCTCCTTGAATAAGAACCTGGGGTATCTCTGTTCAGTATGTTTGAAACGACTGGTTTTGAAGCTGAGCTCATCCCAACAAAGATCACGTCAGCATCTTCATTTCCATGTTCCACTCCAACCAAGATCACTTCATCATCATCATCATCATCTACTTGTTTGGTCTCTCCCTCCCTTTTCCGTACTTCTGGCTCTTGTTCTTCTTCACGTAACATACGTGGGAGTTCCATATTTTTAATACTTTTTTATCCTTAGAGGGTGCGACCACAAGTCCCAGTGCTTCCTTTATACAAAGTGCCACCTAAGTGTAAACATACTACAGATTAGTTAAGTTCAGAAAAATGGGCTATTTGATTATCTCCAAAACTCTAGAGTACTTATACACACCCTTATCTTACAAAGACACTGAGTGTCAACCAGACTCAATGACAGCTGAAAAAACTACGACTACAAGTCTCCATGGCTCTAGAATCATAGCTTTGTCGCATGTTCACTTTAACCTCTTCTAGTTAAAAAAATAAAGAGGAAAAATAAAAAAAACCCGCCACACTGATCATTAGGTGAAATCACATGTAAAGGATGAGTATTTTTACAAAAGCATTGTTCTACAGCGTTTCGAAGCATGGACTTTGGAGTCATAGGAGATTAAGTTGGAATTCTAACTTAACCACACACCAGTTGCGTCTTCTTTGGCAAATTTGTAAGTTTTAAATGTGTTTCTGTATCTTAAAGACAAACATGCTTATTTCTTAGACTTAAGGTTAACAGCTTTTTTAAAAGGCATCAGCTATTCAATGGCATCTTGTTTTGTAGTAAAAATGGAAGAAAATGGATCTTAAATGCACATTACAACCGATTCACAAATTCTAATTTCATAAATGTTAACAAACAAAATAGGTAGCAAATTCAAAGTATAATCTATCTATACCTAGTTAACAGACAGCATAATTCAATGTCAAGCACTTAACACAGGCCTAGGAAAAGGAGAATGGGCTCTCTTTGATAATCTCACCCCAATTCCACACTGATATATCCTAAATTTCTCCCTCTAATCCTGGCAAAACTTCAATCCAACAATGCTTCATCCTTTATGCCACATGTCTCTTCCCCACATAGCAGGCAAAGTGATGCCATTCTTTCTCTCATACCAATATCAGACAGAGATATCACTCACACACACACACACACACACACACACACACACACACACACACACACACACACACCTGATACCCCTCATGAATACAGGTGAAAGAGTCCAAAACAAAATACTGGCAAACAAAATTCAACAGCATATAAACAAGACTGTATACCATGATCACATGGGATTTAGGGAGGTATGCAAAGTTGGTTCATGATAGGAAAGTCACCAACATTATGCCATTTTAAAACAATAAAACAAATAACACATCTGCCTGAAGAAAAAGCATTTCCTTGAATCTAGCACCTTTTCATAACCAGGGTTAAAAGAACACTTAATAATTAAGAACAGAAGAGAACTTTCTCAATCAAAGGGCACCTGTAAAAAGACCCACAGCTAACATCATACTTAAGAATGAAAAACTGAAAGCTTTCCCTCTAAGACTGGGAACAACACAAGGAAGTCTATTACACACTTTGGCTCAACATTATACTGGCAGTTTTACAACCAGAGCAATCAGGTAACAAAAGAGAATTGTTGCTGTAGTTTAAAAAAAAAAAAACACAATGAAAAAACAAAAAACCGCCTTCAGAATGGAAAGTAAAAATCAAAGTATATTGGAGATAACATACATTTGTATATAGAAAATCTTGAAGAAAACCCAAGTATTAGAATTAATATAAAGCTTGCAGAATAGAAGACAAATATTTTAAAAGTCAACCACATTTTACACTGTAGCAACAAATGTTGTTGAGTAAATACTTGAATCTACACTAGCATTCAAAAGAATACTTAGGAAGTCAGAAAGAGGAAGACAATATATTCTTTTGAATGGCTGAGTAACACTCCATTGTGTATATGTACCACAGCTTTCTGATCCATTTATCTGTTGGTGGACATCTAGGTTGTTCCATGTCCTGGCTATTATAAACAGTGCTGCGATGAACACCGGGGTACATGTGTCTCTTTCAATTCTGGTTTCCTCAGTGTGTATGCCCAGCGGTGGGATTGCTGGGTCATATGGCAGTTCTATTTGCCATTTTTTAAGGAATCTCCACAATGTTCTCCATAGTGGCTGCACTAGATTGCATTCCCACCAACAGTGTAAGAGGGTTCCCTTTTCTCCACACCCTCTCCAGCATTTATTGCTTGCAGACTTTATAGGAGTCAATTCTAATGAGACGGATGAAACTGGAGCCGATTATACACAGTGAAATGAGCCAGAAAGAAAAACACCAATACAGTATACTAACACATATATATGGAATTTAGAAAGATGGTAATGATAACCCTGCATGAGAGACAGCAGAAGAGACACAGATGTATAGAACAGATTTTTGGACTCTGAGGGAGCGGGAGAGGGTGGGATAATTTGGGAGTTAATAGCACTGAAACATGTACAATATCATGTAAGGTAGTCGCCAGTCTATGTTTGATGCAGGATACAGGATGTTTGGGGCTGGTGCACAGGGATGATCCAGAGAGATGATATGGGGTGGGAGGTGGGAGGGGGGTCAGGATTGGGAACTTATGTACACCTGTGGTGGATTCATGTCAATGTATGGCAAAACCAACACAGTGTTGTAAAATAAAATAAAGTACAAATAAAAATAATAAAAAGGAGAGAAAGACAAATATCATATGGTATCACTTACATGGACTCTAAAATATGACACAAATGAACTTATCTATGAAACAGAAACAGACTCACAGACATAGAGAGCACACTATGTGATTCCCCAGAGGGGAAAGTTGGGGTAGGCACAGATTGGGAGCTGGTGATTAGCAGATGCAAACTATAATATATACAAGAGAGAAATAAGAGCGTACTGTATATCACAAGGAACTATATTCATAATTTGTGATAAACAATCATGGAACAGGGTATGAAAAAATTGTATGTGCATATGTGTGTGTTTACATATGAAGGAAAGGAAAGGACAACTGTTGGCAAGCACATACAGAAACTGGATCCTTGTGTGTTATAGATAGATTTTAAAATGGTGCACCTGCTACAGAAAACAGTTTAAAGGCTCCTCAAAAAACTAAAAAACTAGACCTGATACATGATTCAGCAGTTCCACTTCCGGATATAAAATCAAAAGAAGTTAACATGGGGTCTTGGGATATCTGCAGAGCCGTGCTCACAGCAGCACGAAGCACAACAACTAAGAGGTGGAAGCATCGAAATGTCCATCAAATGTGATATATACACACAATGAAATATTATTTAGCCATATAGAGAAAATTCTGTCACATGCTACAACATGCATGATCATTTCAGACATCAAGCCAAATGCAATAAGCCAGTCGTACAAAAAGACAAATACTGTAAGTTTCTACTTGCATGAAAAAGCTAACACAGTCAAGCAATAGAAAGGAAACAAAAAAGAACGATGGAGTCCATGGTCTAGGTCAACGGGCAAGAAAAGAGGAGTTGCTGTTTAATGGGACAGGTGATGGGTACAGATTTTCGATTTTGCAAGCTGTAAAGGTGTAGAGATCTGTTTCATAACAATGTGATAAGGAATTCTCTGGTAGTTCAGAGGTTAGGACTCCACAGTGTCCTATCAGGGGCCTGGGTATGATCCTCAACCAGGGAACTATCATTCAAGCTGCACAACACAGCTAAAACAATGACAACAACAACAAATCAACACTGTGACTACGTGTGTGTATATGTCTTAGTCACTCAGTTGTGCCCAACGTTGCATCCCCAGGGACTAAAGCTCACCACGTTCCCTTCTCCATCAGATTTGCAGTGGGTTGCCATTTCTTTCTCCAAAAGGCTGATGAAAGTGTGCAAAATACTTAGCATGCAAAAATGGGTAAAATGGTAAAAATTTAAGTTAGATGTTTTCTACAACAATTAAAAACAGAAAAGCATATAATAACCAGGAAAAGAATTTGAATAGACATTTCCGACTCTTTGCAACCCCATGGACTGTAGTCTACCAGGCTCCTCCATTCATGGGATTTTCCAGGCAAGAGTGCTGGAGTGGATTACCATTTCCTTCTCAAGGCGATCTTCCCCACCCAGGAATTGATCCCAGGTCTCCTACCTTGCAAGCAGACACTTTCCCTTCTGAGCCACCAGGGAAGCCCTGAGCAAAATGTCAATCAGTCTCACTGAGATACTACTTCACACCCAGACTACTTCACACCCAATCAAAAGGACGAATAATAACAAGTGCTGCAGAAGATGTGGAGAAAAGGAATCTTCATGATATTGTTGAGGTAATTGCTGTAAAATGGTACAACCACTCTTGCAAAAGTGGTTGGTCAGTACCTCAAAAATTAAATGTAGAGTAGAGATATGATCCAGGAATTTCCCTCTTTTGTATATATGCACCAACACTGAAAATGTTCAGTCCATGCAAAATCAGTGTTCACAGCAACATTACTCGCAATAGCCACAAAGAGTACACCATCCACGTATTATCCATTCATTGACGAATGGATAAACAAACTGTGGTATACGCTCAAAATGGACTGCATGGAAGCCATTTACCATATTCATATACCATATTCAGCCATAAAAATAAAATAAAAACATTCACTGCTATACAAGCATGAACACGATGAATCTTGAAAGTACACAAACGAGGGGACTTTCCTGGCGATCCAGGGTTTAAGACTCTCCACAGCTGCCATCCCTGGGCTGGGAACTAAGATCCCACATGCCACATAGCTAAATAAATAAATACTTAAAAAGAAAATACGACATCTGAATAAAGCCAGACACAAAGGTCACACATTGTATGTGGGGAACTGTAGGTGGAAGACAAGCAGGAAAGAGAAGCACTCTGTAATCCAAGTGAAACATTTTTTTCAGGGAGGAGGAAATGAACTACTCTGATAAAGGCTGCCAACAAATTAAATAAAATAACAATTAAAAGTTCACCACTGAGTTAAGCATTTGAATTCACCTGTGGCCTTGACAAGAGTGGCTTTATGGGAAAATGAGAGAACTCGAGATAACAAAGTCTAGGAACAACTCTGCAGAGTTCTATAACAAGCAAATATGAAATAAAAGCAGCAGAAGCAGGATGTGTCACCAAAAGATGGATTTTTACCGACAGGTCACGTTATAGTCAGTCTGTTTGCTGATGGGAACCATCCAGAGAAACAGAAACCTTAATCCAGGAGGACAAAGAGGAGACTTGCTAGAATATCAAGAAATGAGTAGGTCTAGAAATGAGCTGATCAGGAATTGAGTACATCAAACCACAAGAGCACACAAGCTGGAGAAGGCAATGGAAACCCAAACCAGTACTCTGGCCTGGAATATCCCACAGGTGGAGGAGCCTGGTAGGCCGCAGTCCATGGGGTTTCGAAGGGTTGGACACGACTGGGCGACTTCACTCTCATGCACTGGAGAAGGAAATGGCAACCCACTCCAGCATTCTTGCCTGGAGAATCCCAGAAAAGGGGGAGCCTTGTGGGTGGCTGTCCATGAGACTGCAGAGTCAGACACGACTGAAGCGGCTTAGCAGCAGTAGCAGCACACAAGAAGGGTACACAAGCCGAATAATTTGCTCACATTGACAGAGCTGAGATCATATTTTAAAAAAAAGGCTGGCATAGTGGATTAATGGGTATGGTAACCAGCCTTCAAGTGAATTCAATCTCCTGATATTCCTCCCCCTGTGTAGTTCTCTCTCAATCTATCACAGGGTAGACCTGTGAGACTAAGCAAATACACAAGTGCAGATGTGTAACATCTCAAAAAAACTCTGCACTTTATCATGGGTGCAAGTACTTTCCTGAATCACTCATTCTGAGTAAAGACAGCAGACTCCACAAGAGAAGCCCCTTGGAGAGGCCCACAGAAGGAGGAACTGAGGCTAGAAGAGTACAGACAAGTGAGAGAGCTTAGATTCAACTAGCTAAGTCTTCAGAGGTTGCCAAGCCAGACAAAAGCTTGACTACTACCTAAGGAGAGATCCTAGGCCAAGAGATAACAAGTGGTAAGTTCTTTCAAACTATTCCATTTTGAGATCATATGTACAACACAAACATTTCAAGTTCTAATACCATTCACATCATACTTACACACAGATCAGTTCTCCTATAAATATAGCAAAAATCAAGACACACACACACACACACACACATACACACACACATACACACACACACACACACACACACACCCCTATCCACAGCACCGAAACACAGGAGTTGCCTGGCAGTCCATTGGTTTGGTTAGGACTCAGCCCTCTCACTGCCAGGATCCTGTGTTCGATCCCTGGCTGGGGAACTAATATCCTATGAAGCCACATGTTGTGACCAAAACAAAACATGCGGTGAAGTTCAAAGCTGTACCAGCAAGATAAGTATACAACACAGCTGTAGGCACAAGTGGCTGGGCATAGAGCTTCCTATGATCTTGTTTACTCGCATGAAATGAACTCAGATGGTGCCTCACCCCCATCCAGTGGAGTTCACTTACTTAATGAAGAAAAGCCCTTAAGGGTACAGAAATGAGCAAGTAATCTCACGTGAACATGTTAAATCACAGGATAATTTCTCTGAATGAACCACCGAATTCATTCATTCATTTGGCCATGCTGTTTGGCTTGTGGGGTCCCAGTTCCCTGACCAGAGACTGAATCCAGACCACTGCAGTGAAAACCCAAAATCCTAATCACCAGGCCACCAGGGAACCCCACACCTGCATTGCTTTGCTTTGCTAGCTAAAACCTTAGGATATGTGCATTGCCCCATTTTAGCCTCACCAAGTGGCAGGAGTCAACTCTACACAGCTTAAGACCCATGGTGCTCTTACTTTTTTTCTTTCAAGAAGGCAGGAGAAAGCAAGTCACCATGCCTGTTTTTAAGCTTGCCACTCAGAAAGCTGCAAACCTGAAACCATGATGGCCCTGAAGTCAGCACCCGCAATCAGGGTCAGGTAATCCCCAATCAGGAATACTCTCTCTCAACAGCAACGTGTCAGCCGACGAATGAAAGGAGAAAAACACAAAGTAAGAAAGCCACAACTTTGTCCCTTGTTGTAAAGATGTCTGTCACCTTACCTCAGGGGCCCACTGAACTCCTGAGCGCTTGAGACCTCCCAGGCAGCACACGGTCACATCCTGGGGACAAGCAGAGGAAACGGCCAGGGTGAGTCCCCTGTTCCGGGAACATTCTATCCCCCCAGGCCCTCCCTGGTCCTACCCTACGGATGCTGACCAGGCGTCTCACACTCAACCAGACCAAGTGATTGAACTCCTTTGCCCTGAGCTTCTTCCTCCCACCTCCCTTCTCTCAGTAACAAACAAATACCTCATCTGCCAACTTCCCGAACCAAAGGCCTGAATCTCGGGGCCCCCAGGGACGGGGCAGCCCTGGAGTCTGAGGAGAGGCCGAGGAAACAGGAAAACGACCAAAGCACCAGGGCAGTGAAGAGGCCACTAGATCGATTTTTTTTTCTTTTTTTTTTGCTGCGCTCGCCTGACTATGCCTGGGTGCAGGACCGGGTTGGGCCGTGAAGATTTGTGTGTGTGTGTGTGTTTAAATCATTAGGTTCCACAGGAGAGCTGGGGGTGGTGCCCGGGGCCAGGGGCCTAAGAGGCCCTTTCCGCGAGCTGACTTGTGCCACCCACCCCCGGGCCGGAAAGCTGCTGGAGAGCTGAGCCCGCCCAGACTAGAGAGGAGAGAGGGCGAAAGGCGCCTGAGGCCTGTGGGTCCTGCCGCACACTCCCTCCTGAGGGCCCGCGGGCCCTCACCAGCCGCCCCACCGAGCAAGGCCTTGTGCGAGTGGGGACCCGAGAAACCCTCCCTTTAGCCGTCAGGCACCTCTTAGGCTGAACCACGCTCCAGTCCTTACCAGCCCCCGTTGACGGAGGAGACAGAACTGCCTGCAGCTCACCTGCCTTAGGCAGTTCCCGGATCAAGCCTGAGGAGGCCAGCCGGAGGGGATGAGGAGGCGAGGCGGACGGGACGAGGCTTCCTCAGGTCTGGGGCGCCGCCTCAGCTCCCCCTACAGGCGAGCGGGCTGCCTCCGATGATTGGCTGCCAGGTGTTGGCTCCTGCCATCTGATTGGCCGCGAGGCTGAGTTGGGCGCATGCGCGCGCGATGGACACCCCCCCACCCACTCCCCCCACCCCGTAAAAGCACCCCCTGTGGGCGTGGTCAGGCTGAATCTGAATCTCAAGAGTATTGGGTCAAGATTGCTCAGCTCACCGAAGGCGAAGTAAGAAAAAACAGATGGCACAGTCGCCAGGGCACAGGGCTGAGAACGGCCTCCGATTCTACTAGGGGAGTCCAGTGATGGTGATCCGGCACTCACAGCCCTCAGGGGTGACCTCCCTTAAGCCAGTTCTTTGCTTAAGGAACTTGACCTTACAGTGAATCTTGGCGCCCCTCCTCTTGGAATTACATTTCAATCAAGGCAGGGCAGCCTGCCCCTGTTTTTGCACTGTCTATTGTGAGCTGAGAATGAGCTTTACTTTTTCTTCTTCTTCTTTTTAATTTTAGAGCTTTACACTTTTAATGGCTGAGGAAAACCGAAAAGACTTTTATTTTCTGACGTGGAAATTGTGTGAAATTCAGTTTTCGGAGTCCTTAAATTTGGAACAGGGACTTGCCAGTTTCTTTCGTTGTTGTCTATGGCTGAAAACTTAATGGCCAATGATCATATTCGCAAAGCCTAAAATATTTCTTCTTTGGCCCTTCACAGAGTCTTTTTTAAATGCCCTGTGCTGCTGGAAGTCTCCTAGTAGACCGTTGAGATCTCCTATGGGAGGATAAAGTTTTGGTTTTGTTACATTATTTTCTTCTCTAATATATTCATTTTTCATTCTTTACTAATTTCATTCCTTCACATCGCTATAAGTTTGTTCTGTTGCTCATCTTTACAACTTTTTGAGATAACTGTTTGTAACTCTCATTTCTCTTGTATCTAATGCTATAAATTTACCTTAATTTGTTGTTGTTGTTCAGTCCCTCAGTCATGTTGGACTCTTTGCAACGCCATGGACTGCATGCAGCACACCAGGCTTTCCTGTCCTTCACTGTCTCCTGGAGTTTGCTCAAACTCATGTCCATTGAGTTGGTGATACCATCCGAACATCTCATCCATCGCCGCCCACTTCTTCTCTTGCCCTCAGTCGTTCCCAGCATCAAGGTGGTTTCCAATGAGTTGGCTTTTCCCATCAGGTGGCCAAACTATTGGATCGTCAGATTCAGCATCAGTCCTTCCAGTGAATATTCAGAGTTGATTTCCCTTAGGATTGACTGGTTGAATCTTGCTGTCCAAGGGACTCTCGAGAGTCTTCAACACCACAGTTCAAAAGCATCAGTTCTTCGGCACTCCACCTTCTTTACGGTCCAGCTGTCACATCCATACATGACTGTGGGGAAAAGCATAGCTGTGACTAGATGGACTTTGTCAGCAAAGAAATGTCTCTGCTTTTTACTAGGCTGTCTAGGCTTGTCATAGCTTTTCTTCCAAGGGCCACATATCTTTTAAGCTCATGGCTGCATTCACCACCCACAATCATTTTGGACCCCAAGAAAATAAAGTCTGTTACTCTTTCCAATGTTTCTCCGTACAACTTTAACTGTGTCCCGCAATTTTTGCGAATAGGCTGTTCATTATCATTCACGTCCGAGTATATCCTAATATTCTCTTCTAAAGACAAGCCTAAATATTGCATGGGCTTCCCTGGTCACTCAACTGGTAAATCGCTTTCCAGCCAATGCAGGAGACACAAAAGGCCTGGGTTCGATCCCGGGTCAGGAGGATCCCCTGGAGAAAATAATGGCAATCTGCTCCAGGATTCTTGCATGAAAATTCCATAGAGATATGTGTTAAGATAGTTATTTCTATTTTCCAAGTGAATGGCATTTTCAAAGACGTTTCTTGGTCAATTTCTCATTACTGCATTATAGTCAGATGACACAGTCTAAATATTATTGATCCTTTGTATTCGAAGATTTCCGTTAAGTATGCCGTACTTCAGATTTCCATCTCCGTGAAGTCAAAATGAAGTGGGTGTTGTGTAGAGAAAACACTTGCAATGTCTGAAATGTGTGTGTGTGAAATGACTTCCTTTATGCTTCACAATTATTCCAGCATCTTTCAGTAGGGTACCTTTAAATAAGTTCCAGGGTTTTCTCAAATTTTACCAGTTTTTCCACAAATGTTCTTTCCTAGTTTCATAGTCCCATATAGAATACTGAACTGCATGAGAATATAGAGCAAGAAGCTACAGATACCTCCCTTAGCTTACTCTGGTCTATAGCTGTTTCTTAAACTTTCCTTGTTTTTCAAGCCTTTTGACAGTTTTCAGGAGTCCTTCAGGGACAGGTATTTTGCAGAATGACTCTCTATATGGGTTTGGGATGTTTCTCCTGATTGCCCTGGGGTTTATATAATTGTAGAACTATACCTCCAAGGCAAAATATCTTTCTCATCATCTCCCATCAAGGATTCATACTATCAATATGACCTACCACTAGTTCGTCTGCTAGAAAGTTGTCTCCTTCCTGCTGACATATTCTGTTCTTGGAAACAAGCCGCTAAACACAGCCTACATTTAGGGAGGGGCATGGAATCTCATCTTGAGGAAAATATCGAAGAGATACACAAATTACTGAGTATACAAGTTAATTGAAACCCCTTTGTAAGGAAGATCTGATCCTTCTAGCCATATCTTTTAATGTTAAATTAATTAAAGTAAAGATTTAATAGGTTTCCCAGTTGGTGCTAGTGGTAAAGTACCTGCCTGCCAATACAGGAGATGTAAAAGATGTGGGTTCAGAGGAGCCTGGTGCGCTACACTGATGGGGTCGCAAAGAGTTGGACAGACTGAAGCCGCTGAACACACACAAAGATTTAATACCGCAGTCACACTGGCTACATTTTAACATTTGCAAAGTGGCATATTAGATACGGACATAGAAAATATATTTTACTGAGGATTCCTTAATGATCGGGTTGTTAGAGATTTGTGCTTCCACTGCAGGGGGCAGAGAGTCAATCCCTGGTTGAAGATCTAAGATCCATTAATCCTCACCGCAAGGCAAAAAAAAAAAAAAAAAAAAAAAAAAACAAAGAAAGAAAACAAACCCTGCTGGATGAATACTCCATCTGAATATACAGATAAAGGATATAAACAGAACACCTCACAGAAAAGAAAAGAAACATAAGCATTTATATATGTGAAAAGCTGATCGCCCTTATGAGGGAATATATGTAACAATTATGAAAATGTTTTCTATTGCTGCAG
Organism: Ovis aries; assembly: GCF_016772045.2. Classification (NCBI taxonomy): domain Eukaryota; kingdom Metazoa; phylum Chordata; class Mammalia; order Artiodactyla; family Bovidae; genus Ovis; species Ovis aries. The sequence goes on along the minus strand of NC_082741.1, from coordinate 19,148,150 downwards.
AAAGGTCTGTGAATAGCACTGACTTAGGTCATTGTTTTTCCAACCTTTCTTCTTTTCAAATGTGATGCATATTAACACATGAAACTGCTTTAGCTCTGTCTCAAAAATTTGCTATTTTCACTATCATTCAGTTCAAATAATGTTTTTCCCATAACAATTTCTCCTAGGAGCAATAAGTTATTTAGGTTCAGAAGCAGGAGAAGGAGAAGCCTAAACCACAACATTAAAGAGGCTTGTGAATTGCAGAGGTGCCGCTTTTGCACTTTGGGTTCCTGGCAATCCTTACTCTATCCTCAGCCTGTGTGCAGTGCCATTGCTTCATTTTCAAACTTTGGGAGTTCTGTACTCCTCAGTTATCTTTCTGGGGTTTTGTTTGGTCATGCCACAGAAGCTGTGGGATCTTAGTTCCACAACCAGGTGTTGAACCCTGGCCATTGACCGTGAAAGCATCAAGTCCGAACCACTGAAGCAACAGGGAATTCTCATACCTCTTTCTTTCTTTCTTTTAAATATTTGTTCATTTACTTGGCTGTGCTTGTTTTTAGTTCCAGCACAAGGACCCTTCAATCTTCATTGTAGCATGTGGGAGCAGGAATTTTAATTGTCACATGTGGTATTTATAGTTGCAGTATGTGGGATCTAATGCCCGGACCAAGGAATGAACTTGGATGCCCTAATCTGGGAGCACCGAGTATTTCCACCGGACTACAGGGATGTCCTTCCCATGAATGAACCCAGGTCTCCCACATTGCAAGTGAATTCCTTACTGTCTGAATCACCATAGCTTTGACTATAAGAATTTTGGTCAGCAGAGTGATGCCTTAGCTTTTTTTTTTTTTCTTTTTTAATGCTGTCTATGATTGCCATAGCTTTCTTCCAAGGAGCTAGCTTCCTTTGATTTTGTGGCTACATTCACGATCCTCAGTGATTTTGGAGTCCAAGAAAATCAAACGTGCTGTTATTTTCAGTTGTTCACCATTTCCTTGCCATAAAGTGATGGGACCAGACGTTGTGATCTTCGTCTTTTGAAATTTGAGTTTTAAGCCAGCCTTTCACTCTCCTCTTTTGCCACCATCAAGAGGCTCTTCAATTTCTGCCCTTAGGGTGACATCATCTGCATATCTGAGGTTGTCGCTGTTTCTCCAGCAATCTTGATTCCAGATTGTGCTTCATCCGGCCCAGTGTTTTTCATGATGTACTCTGCGTTTAAGTTAAATAAGCAGGGCAACAGTATATAATCCTGACGTACTCCTTTCCCTATTTGGAACCAGTCGCTTGTTCCATGTCCAGTTCTAAGTGTTGCTTCTTGACCTGCATACAGATTTCTCAGGAGGCAGGTCAGATGGTCTGGTATTCCCATCTCTTTAAGAATTTTCCAGTTTGTTGTGGTTCACACAGGCAAAGGTCTCATCACTTCATGGAAAATAGATGAAGAATCAATGGAAACAGTGACAGAATTTATTTTCTTGAGCTCCAAAATCACTGCAGATGGTGACTGCAGCCACGAAATTAAAAGATGCTCACTGCTTGGAAGAAAAGTTGTGACAAAGCTAGGCAGTGTTTTAAAAGAAAGAGACATTACTTTGCCAACAAATGTCCATAAAGTCAAAGCTATGGTTTTTCCAGGAGTCAGGTGCAGATGGAGGAGCTGCACCATAAAGAAGGCTGAGTGCTGAAGAATGGATCCTTTCAAACTGTGGTGCTGGAGAATGGAGAAGACTCTTGAGAGTCCCTTGGACTGCAAGGAGATCCGACCAGTCAATCCTAAGGGAAATCAACCCTGAATCTTCAGTGGAAAAACTGATGCTGAAGCTCCAATACTTTGGCCTCCTGAAGGGAAGAGTCAGCTCATTGGGAAAACAAAACAAAACAAAACCCTTGATCCTGGGAAATATTGAAGGCAGCAGCAGAAGGCATGACAGAGGATGAGATGATTGGGTGGCGTCAGCAACCCAATGGAATGAGTTTGAGCAAGCTTCAGGGGATGATGATGGACATGGAAGCGTGGCATACAGAAGTTCATGGGGTCACAGGGAGTCAGACACGACTGAGCAACTGAACAACAAAAGCCAGGCAGGGTCTTTATGTACAGCTGGCTGAACCTCAATGGGGCTTTTCTGAATTTCTGGAGGTGGGTAGAACATAATTTTTTAGCCAGATCCCATGCTGCAGCATGTCTGGAATATTTTGTGCTCGTAGTCAATCTTTTTTGTGTGTTTTCTGGGTGGCACTTGGGAGTCAGTGTTCCTCACAATGATGGATGCTGTCTCTCTCAGTCCCAGCTGAACTGAACTTTGGATCATGACCTCTGTTTCAGGAGGCAACCCTGGCAAGTGCTCTGGCTGTTTGAATGACTGATGATTCTTGGTTTGGTGCTCGGTCTTTTCCTTCACGTTCAAACTTTGTAGCCAGCACTTGCAACATGGAAAGACCCTCCTGTTGCAGTTCCTCCGAGCGTGATTTACAAAGAATGTCACCTATTTGAACATTTTGAGGCAAAACAGACAAACAAATTGTTCATGTTTCCATGCCATGTTCTAAAATACGCCTCTACATTGGCAAAGGCTGACAATCTGTAAGTGCAAACACGGCAGACATAGGGCATTTTGCCAGGTTTGTGACTGTCCTTCAGGTACTGTAAGAGAACCTGATCTGTTTTGAAGGACAATTCACAGATATTACAGACCGTGGAGGGCTCCCAGGAAGCAGGGACACTTTCCATGCGACACTGCAGCTGGAACGAGGTGGGAAACTGGCGGTGGCAGTGCTGGCAGGTAGTGTGGGTTTCCCAGCTGTCACCCTTCTGCCTCTCAAGCTCCAGATGGTTCCTCAGGTGGGTCATAAACTTGACATATTTTAGAAGACTCAAGCAGCTGAGGCATTTGAAGGCCGTGTGAGTCTTCTGTTCTGGTGCCGTCTCTTGTATGCTCCAAAGTAAAAGCCATCAGATAACATTTACTCTCATCAGTGAATTTGATCCCAGATTTACTTTCATGGGATCAACAGTCTTGTTCTGACGTGCAAGAGTCAGAAAGTCCATTTTCTCCAGGCCTGACAAACTGCATGTTCCTTCTGGATCCATAAGACGGAAGCATGCCTGGCCATTGGTGCGAGTCCGTGAAAATGATGCCCCACCATGCACATGGCTTGGTGAGGTCAGGGAATCTTCCAAGGTCATAACCGTGTTTTTCCAGGAGGGATACCTGGAGGGGCCATGGTGGAGGCAGGTCCCCCTGGGATTCCATCGCTGAGTTTGGGTCTTTTGGGATTCCCCCTGTTAAAATTCACATCTGAAGTGGGACACCGCTTTGAATTAAGAGGGCTTTCATCCTTGCCTCCTAATGAGAGAACGGCTCGAGAGAGACAGGGAGGCCGCAGAGAGAACGATTCTGAATTGTGAAGGACAGTTTCCGGCGAGCTCGTTTTCTAATCAGGTTTAGATGAAGGCTCCGAAATAATAGAACTGCCTCTTCCTCCCCATACACACTGAGAAACTGGTGATACGGCAGCTGGCTCTGATGCTGGGGTCCTAAGATTTGCAGGTTGCCACCTGCAGGAGGGATCCGGATTCACGTGGTCCTTCATTCTTCTTGAAGATGAGTCCCTGGTCACTCTGTTCAAAACGTTAGAAATGACTGGCTTTGAAGTTGAAATCACTCTGACAAAGAAGGTTTCAGCATCCTCCTTGACGTGCTCCACTCCAACAAAGATGACCTCAGCATCGTCATTGTCCTCACCTCTGGATTTGGACACGGCGGTCTTTTTCTCGGGTTGTGGTGGTGCTTGTGCTTCCTCACACGGGAAGAGATGGGCCATTTTGCAACCACTTGTGGCTTCAAGTGGCCCCTTCTAGTGTTTTTCTCCCCCTAAAAGCAATCACCAGGCAAGGTCATCCCCTCTGATCTCAGGTGTCAGTCTCTGTGGTTTCAGGTCACCCTCAGTTGGTCACCGAGAATATTAAATGGAAAACTCCAGAAATATACAACTTATGCATTTTAAGCTGCAGGTAATTCTGAGGAGAGTGATTGGAATCTCACACCATCCTGCTTCCTCCTGCCCAGAATGTGAATCGTTCCTTAGTCCTGAACATCCCACGCGTCTGTCACTCGGTTACCACAATGACTGTTGAGATGCCACAGGGCTTGTGACCAAGTTATCCTTACTTTACTCAATAATGGCCCCAAACCGTAAGTGGAGGGATGCTGTCCATTGACATATGCCAGAGAAAAATCCATTAAGTGCTACCTTTCGGTGAAAAGATCCAAGTTCTCAATTTGATATAAAAGAGAAAGAAACAATGTATGCTGAGGTTGCTAATATCTGTGGTGAATGTGAAGAAGAGAAAATAAATCTGGGTTAGTTTTGCTGTCAAACCTCCAACTGCAAAAGGTATGGACACAGAGCGTAGTAAGTGCTTAGTTAGGGTGAAAAAAAATCGCTCAATTAGTACAGTAGTATATTTTACATAGCGACTACACTCACAACACTTTTATAAAAGTATATTGTTATAATTGTTCTATGTTATTATTACACCTTCCCTGGTGGCTCAGATGGTAAAGTGTCTGCCTACAATTCGGGAGAGCCAGGTTCAATGCCTGGGTCAGGAAGATCCTGTGAAGAAGGAAATGGCAATCCAGCCCAGAATTCTTGCCTGGAAACTCCCATGGACAGAGGAGCGTAATAAGCGGCACTCCATGGGGTCGCAAAGAGTTGCACACGACTGAGCGACTTCACTTTCACTTTCCTGTTATTTTTAGGCAGTGGCTATCTCTTACTGTGCCTCTATACAGTAGACTGCATCACAGGTGTGTTTGTATAGAAGAACCATTGTGTACATAGAGTTTGATACTGTGTGAGGTTACCGATGTCCCCTGGGGGTCTTGAAACTTACTGTCTGCCGATAAGTGGTGATGATTATATTTCTTTCAAAAGACAAAATTAGTACCTGGTTGAATCACTGGCTGAAACATTGAGATAACTATTAGCACCCTTAGACATAAGGAAACATCTCAAACTCAGTGAAATGACATGACCGTTTTAAACTTCCTTCTCCAGCCACCACTTTTGCCTTGAATCCCCATGGTGGCCCCCGTGCTCCTGTTAAATTCTGCAGGAGAGCTGGTAGGCACCATTTTGCTTACAGATCTACAATCTCACTCAGAAATGCTGACCGACAGAAAATGTCCAAAAGAGCCCCCAGCTGTCCCTTGGGGGTACCTCTCACTCCCTCCACTCTCCGAGTCCAGAAGGCACCATAGTCTATACATGGATCCAAAATATTTTCTTTAAATCCCAGCCATTTCTAATAGCAGGACTTGAACCTGCCTCATGCTGGCAACTCTCTCTCTCTCTCTCTCTCTCTCAGAGAGGGAGAGCATTTACACTGTACTTGAAACTACTTCCACAGCATCAACATTGTATTAGGTATTATACGGATGTGGAGATGATTTAAAACATGTGGGAGTATCCCCTTATGTTACATGCAAAGACTGTACCATTTTATGTAATGGACTTGATCACCCATTAATTTTGGTGTCTCCAGGTGCAGGGTTCCCAGACCCAATCTCCCAAGGGTACCAAGGAGGGAGGGACGGGACTTCTCAAGACTTCTACTGCTCCCCCTGCCTTGGATGCTGTCTCAATTACCAGCACCCAACTCCTGAGCTGCCTTGGTCCACAGTTTCTCTGCCAGGCTTTCCTGACCATGATGTCAGAAATCACAGCCTCCCCCAACTCACATGCCATTTTCCCCTCCAGAGCTATTGGGCTGCTGTATTTTGGTTTCTAGAACAACATGGAGTGTCTGTCAGTGCTACATGCCTGCTGCAGAAATAAACAGTAACTGTTATGAAACAATCATTTACCTGTACCTCAAGCTCGGCCCACTCATTCCTGGCTCCCCAGGTACTTACACTTGATCTTAGCCAAAAGGCTGAGAAGCAATTTCTCCAAGCATTTGATGACTTCCAAATCTGAATGGATTAAAACTATCAGGCAAGAGAGAAAGTCAGCCAGTATGTAGCTGGATGCTGACAGGGGCAGCGGTGCTCCTTGAAATTAAAGGTTTGTAACACAGTTTCTCTCCATATAATACATTTGTTGATAGCTTCCATGCCATTAACACGTTTCATAGACATTAAAGGCCATTCTAAAGTTTACATTTGGCCATTTGTGATGCCAGATCACATTTCATCAGTAGCATATCATAGTTTGTTTGCTTGTGTGTAAATGATGTCCCTAGCGGTAAAGGTCCCTCCTGCCAATGCAGAAGACCTAAGAGATGCAGGTTCCATCTCTGGGTCAGAAAGACCCCCTGGAGGAGGGCATGGCAACCCACTGCAGTATTCCTACCTGAAGAATCGTATGGACAGAGAAGAATCGTGGGCGACAGTCCATAGGGTTGCAGAAAGTCTAGCATGACTGAAACAACTGAACACACACGCAGACATATGTATATAAATATATATTTTACAGCGGTATGAAAAATAGTGCTGTGGGACCTCCCCGGTATTCCAGTATTTAAGACTTCTCACTTCCAGGCCAGGGACACAGCTTCAATCCCTGGTCAGGGACCTGTGATCCCACATGCCACTGGGTGTGGCCAAAGGTAAATGGAATAATGTATCTTACAGCTGATGTCATCTTAGATTTATTGAAGATTTCTATTTTTCATAAGCAGAATCCAGCCTACTAAATTCATGTCACAAGTCACTAATGGCATGCTAGCTGCATTATATAGGCAAGTGGTTTAGACAGGGATTGACAAATCGGCTTGCTTCCCGATTGTTTTTTTTTTTTTTTTTAATTTTTAAAAACGTTTAACATTTTTTACATTGATGTTTAATTTTGGGAAAAACAAAGGAAAGGTTTGTGACGTGTGAACATTATATGATATCTAAATTTCAGTGTCACAAAGAAAGTTTTATTGGAACACAGACGTGATCATTTGCCTCTGCCTGAGGCTATTTCACCCTGCTAATGGGAGAGACCTCATGGCCCTTAATGCCTGGTTACTCTCTAGCCCTTAACAGAGAAATTTTGCAGACTCATGGCTGCAGAGAACAAAAGGAAGCATTCCAAACCCCATGGCTCACCAGCTCCTGAAGTCCAGTTGACTCAGTGCAGCTAAACACTTCCTACTCTGAGACCAAGTGGAGGGTGAAGCTGGAGTGTCTTTGTCTCCACGTCCCAGAAAGATTTCTCTGGGAATAGCAGCACCGCTTCCTGTGTCCAGTGTCCGTGAAACTCCTCCCTGGCTCTCCAAAAGCCTTTTCCCAGTGAGGCGGCATCAGGAGATTCCACGCCTTTTAAAGCCCATTCGAGTCCAATCCATAGTACCCAAACCAGGCTCCAATCAGGTTTCTGAACCAGTTTTTCCCCATAGGATCTTTCAACTAGAAACCTTTCTAGCAAAATGTTGGAGAGGGGAAAGAATCTGAGTGGGGCTTCAGGGCCCCTCCCAGGGGCTATTTTCCAGGTCTCAGTGTGGTGAGAGTCCCCACTTGCATCTCCAGCATCCAGAGGCCCACCACCTTATCTCCAGTTTATCTGAGTCTTTAGATATTTGGGGTTCAATAGCTCAAGGGCAAGGGAAGGTGGTCCACACAGCTATTCCAACAGGGCATGGGCTGATGTCAGGAACCTAAAAAGTCAGGAGTTCTCTTCCAATGGCAAAAAATTCTCCAGCTGCAAACAGCGAACCCCTGTCCTCTTCCGAGGGCAAGGGGGTGGGTTGGGGAGGAGGCAGGGTGAGGAGGGCAGGAAGCAAGCTTACTCCCAAGTGATCTGCACTTGAAGGCTCAGCACCCGCTGGATTCCCAGGGTCCTCACTGTGAATCTACATGCTGAACCCCAGGAGCTTTTTCTAGGCGGGGGCTCATGCGTTCACCCTGACACGTCAGGGGTGTCAGGTCACACCCTCAGCGCCCTCCTGCACCCTTCCCCCCTAACTCGCCCTCTTCTCTGTCCTCCTTTGCAGCACCTAGATTATATCTCAAGCTTTCCCTCCCACTGCCTTTACAGCCCTGTGCACACAGATTCGTGGGTTTCAGAGAGGGTTTCAGAGAAGAAATACGTGTATTTCCATTCGTTATAAGGTAATAGAGTCACTGAATTCGAACAAAAATGATGTCCACTAATGAACGTGATCTCAAATGCTGTGATCAGATACACCATCAAAGACACCATTATCATCAAATCAACATGTTCTCCCCTTAAACTTACAGAAGGTATGTCCATTACATCTCAATGAACCAGGGAAAAAGGAAGAAAAACTGACCATTAGAAAGAGCTCGTTTTAGACTCTTTTAAGAAGCATGATGGCCAGTGTTGTGCCTAGGAGCTCAGCTGTGTCTGACTTTTTGCGACCCCATGGACTGCAGCCAGCCAGCCTCCTCTACCCGTTGAGTGCACCAGGGAAAATTGCTGGAGTGGGTTGCCATGTCCTCCAATGTCGGTAAGTATCAGAACCCAGGGCTAGGGATTTCCTGGCGGTCCAGTGGTTGAGGATCTGCCTTCCAATGCTGGGAATGTGAGTTTAATACGTGGTGGGTAAGATCCCACATGCCAGAGGGCCGTAGAACGGACAAAGGATCCTGCATGACACGGCTAAGCCCCGAAGAAGCCAAATAAGTGAATAAAACGGAATATTTTTAAAACTCTATGCTCTTTACGTTCTTCTGGATATGTTTGAAAGCATGATATTAACAGTTTTATTTATTTATGGACACACCATGAGACTTCCTGCAGGAGCTTAGTTTCCTGACCAGGCGCTGAACCCCGGTCACCAGACTGAAAGCATTAAACACTAAGTGCTGGCTTGCCAGGCAATTCCTAGTTTGATTTACTTAAAAGGGTTTATTTTGATTGTATGCCAAAAGATACATCCTTTGCAGTGTTTACACTTACAACAGAAATATTTTGGGTGTCAGTTTTAAAATGTTTGCAAATACTTAGGGGAGGGGAAGAAACATTTTGACTACAGACTTATGCTTCTAGGCTTCCCTGATGGCTCAGAGAGTAAAACATCTGCCTGCAGTACAGGAGACCAGGGTTTAATCCCTGTGTCAGGAAGATCTGCCGGAGAAGGAAATTGCTCTCCACTCAAGTATGCTTGCCTGGGGAATTCCATGGACAGAGGAGCCTGGTGAGCTACTATCCATGGTTTGGCAAAGTGTCAGACACAACTGGATAACTAACACTTTCACTTTCATATGCTTCTGAAGATTGCTCAAATCTCAGAATCACCTGGGACATTATTAAACACAGAGATTCCAGGGCTGCATATCACACCTAAGAAATTCAAATTGCCCTAGCAGAGGACCTGCAAACCTGAAAACGCAAAGCTCGCCTCACTTGATTCTGAAGTGAAGTGAATCCCAGGGTGTAAAGTCATCCAGTACTTTGGGAAATGTTGATCTCTGGTGGCTCAGCAGTAAAGAATCCACCTCTTAATGCAGGAGACCTGGGTACAGTCTCTGGGTCGGAAAGCTCTCCTGGAGGAAGAAATGGCAACCACGCCAGGATTCTTGCCTGAGAAATCCCATGGACAGAGAAGCCTGGCAGGCTACAGTCTATGGGGTCACAAAAGACTCAGACACACAACTTAGCAACTCTGCCGCAACAGTGAAAGTGAGAGGTGCTCAGTTGTGTCCAACCCTTTGTGACCGTGTGGATCATATGCATTCCATGGAATCTTGCAGGCTAGAATACTGGTGTGGGTAGCCTTTCCTGTCTCCAGGGGATCTTCCCAACCCAGGGATCAAACCCAGGTCTCCCGCATTGCAGGCAGATTCTTTACCAGATGGGGCGCAATGGGAGCCCAAGCAACAATAAGAACAAGCTTAAAATGCCCAAGAATATACACCTTCAGGAGACCCTAAGGGTTGAGGGTCAGGAATGCATTTTTTCCTTCATGTGACACACTGAGCACCTGCCTTGGGAGGAGTAGGTTATTGGCAATTCAATAAACTAAAGAGATGTAGCTTGAGCTGGGAGCTTCATCCTCCCCACCACCCTTCAGAGATTCTAGGAGCGCCACACCCTCTTTGGGGGCTTCTGGAGGTCCTAGGATATAATCAAAGCTGAGAGATCAGGATGCAAACATCTCCGTTTGGGCCACACTTTCAAATCTCCTGGGCTGTGCTTCTTCACCATCAGTGAATCTAAGGAATTGCCTATGTGTCTTGTGCAAAAGCACATTCTCATCCAACAGTTGTGAGTGGGGCCTGAGAGCCTGAGTTTCTCCCAAGCTCCAGTTGTTGCCCAGGCTGCTTAAGGTGTCCATATTAAACAGTGAGTACTAGAGAGCTTTTGAAAAGTACGGACGTTCTGATTGATTCTGTCAAGCTTACTCCCTGCCCACAGACTCAGTGTCTCCAGGAATGGGACCAGGGAGTCAACATTATTAAAGGTCTCAGGTATTTCTAAGGAGCAGATAGGGTGCAAATGTGTAGCCAGGCAAATCACCCTACCATCAACCCTGTTTTGGGCTTCATCGTGTCCTGCAAAATCCATATGTTGCAGGGACTTTCCCAAAGGTCCAGTGGCTAAAACTCTCCACTCCCAGTGCAGGGGGCTGGGCTTCTGTCCGTGGTCAGGGAACTAGATCCCACGTGCTGCCAGGAAGACTGAAGACCCTACGTACCACTA